>NC_092419.1:23006219-25573719 GCF_040894005.1 Engystomops pustulosus
ATATTACATGTAATTATAAAACAAATGAATGAGGACATAATGCTAAATAAACGTAACACAAATGTAGATATTGCAGATTTCTTGGGTAGGAAGCAATTAGATAGGAAAACAGTGACATTCTAGAACTTAGAGCGGCCTGGGGGGAAGAGGAGACGCAGCAGTAAATGACTCTACTTAATATGCAAGACGCGCTCTGCTGTTTATATAGAGAATATCTTCTCAGGCCTGTGCAGCCGGGGAGCAGCCGAGCTACGAGAAGGATGGAAAGGATGGACGGATAATATTCAGCCTGTACATTATTACATATGAAACATTGTAGAGGTCATCCATGTCTATAGGAATCATACAAGATCCTTATGTAGGAAACTATTTCAGAGCTATGACTAGAAAAGGATCCAGGGCATACAGGGAGTTGTATTTATTTTATATCTATCTATCTATCTATCTATCTATCTATCTATCTATATCATATCTATCTATCTATCTATATCATATCTATCTATCTCATATCTATCTATCTATCTATCTATATCATATCTATCTATCTCATATCTATCTATCTATCTATCTCATATCTATCTCATATGTATTTATCTATCTATCTATCTTTTATCCATCTATACATCTATCTCATATCTATCTACAGGGGTTTAACCAGGAGACGCAGGGCCCCATAGTAGACTTCTAAATAGGTCCCTCCTACCTCCTCAGAAAATACATCCATATTTGTATCACTTCTGTGTCCCACTAGCTGCTGACCACGTGGAGGAAGTGCATGTCAGGAATTACAGATAGAAGATCCCTATTCCTGTCATTCTGCTGTTTCCTCCCTCTCCCTGACATTTCTTATCTGAGCTGCCACTTCATTTTTAGTATGTCGGGTCCGGTGCCAAGGCCCCCTGACAATGCGGGCCCCATAGCAGCCACAATGTCTGATACTGCTATAGTTATGCTCCTGTCTAGCTATCTATCTCTATATAGGCTATACCTATCCATCATCTATATATCTGTTAATTTCACATCTATCTATCTCCTATTTATCGTCTCCTATCTATCTATCTATCTATCTATCTAATATCTAACAGCAAAAAAACGGCAGCACTCCAAGGAATCGTGGAAAAGTGTGAGGTTTATTCCATCTCTAGCAACGTTTCAGCTGTGAGTCAGCCTTTGTCAAGCAATGTAACAGGTGTTCAGCAAGTGTTTAAATAGTTGCAACATAGTGACGTTTCGCATACATCAATTAAAGGCAAAGTATGTTTACAGATCATCAACAACTTTGTACATAGTTAACAATCCTAGTGGTACATGTATCAAACAGTGGCTATTGTGTACATTATCAAGATATAGTACATATAAACTACTACAGTGTGCAAAAAATTGTAATATTCTAGATTTAATGCTTAAAATCACCTGTGTGATTCTGTCCCCACGAAGCGCAGGACGCATACTGCGTCTCCAACAAGGTAGTGCACATGACCGGACAAGGGAGAGGAAACAGTGTACTGCCACTGCGCATGTCACACATGCGTATAAAGGAACTGGTATTGGACTGCGCCATGTTGGAAAAGGTAAGTGGATTCGACTTCTACACAAAGTGTCACATAGTTAGAGCCACCTGAGGCATACACGTCACTAGGACATCCTTACAGTCCACTAGGGTCATCCCCAATATGTGGGAGTGTGACATACTAAAGGTGTCATTCTACCCTCATGGGGTACACCCTTTCATTGGTACCTTGATCGCCTGTTTTAGGTGACATTGGTACACTTTGTCCCTCAATATTTGTGGACCATTGCATTCGGGAAATTCTTTCCCATATTTATTATATCGTCCAAATTTTTGTGATGTGGTAAGCCTCTTTTGATCATGATATTACCTGGCCCGAGTATTTCTCCTTCAGAGGAGTCTCTTAGGGATCGTATACCTTTTCCAATATGGCGCTGGACTAGACATGATATGATGCGCGCATGCGCCAGAAAGTCGAATCCACTTACCTTTTCCAACATGGCGCAGTCCAATACCAGTTCCTTTATACTCATGCGTGACATGCGCAGTGGCAGTACACTGTTTCCTCTCCCTTGTCCGGTCCTGCGCACTACCTTGTTGGAGACGCCGTATGCGTCCTGCGCTTCGTGGGGACAGAATCACACAGGTGATTTTAAGCATTAAATCTAGAATATTACAATTTTTTGCACACTGTAGTAGTTTATATGTACTATATCTTGATAATGTACACAATAGCCACTGTTTGATACATGTACCACTAGGATTGTTAACTATTAGAGATGAGCGAGCACTAAAATGCTCGGGTACTCGTTATTCGAGACGAACTTTTCCCGATGCTCGAGTGCTCGTTTCGAGTAACGAGCCCCATTGAAGTCAATGGGAGACTCGAGCATTTTTCAAGGGGACCAAGGCTCTGCACAGGGAAGCTTGGCCAAACACCTGGGAACCTCAGAAAAGCATGGAAACACCACGGAAATGGACAGGAAACAGCAGGGGCAGCATGCATGGATGCCTCTGAGGCTGCTTAAATGCACCATTATGCCAAAATTATGGGCAACAGCATGGCCATGACAGAGTGACAGAATGAAGCTAGATAGCATCTAAAACATCCAATAATTGACCCTGACACTATAGGGGACGGCATGCAGAGGCAGCGGCAGCAGCGGCAGGCTAGAGAGTGGCATGGCGACATACCCTAAATGGACTCAGGCTTCAAACCAATGGGTGGCAGAGAGGAACCAAAGGAGGTGAGCAAGAAGCGCTCAAATAATATCGGTACATGATAAAAGTTTGCCAGTATATTTTGTGGATTACACAGCAGGGTGGCGACAAAGTTAACAAGTTTGATGTGGAAGCCATGTAAACAACCCAAAATTATGCCAGACACAGCTCGTTTGATAAGGGGACCATGTATGGAGGCAGTGAACTAGTAGTAGATTAAAGGTGCTGCAGTTAAAACTATGTTAGTTGGATCTTGGCATGGAGCTGGCGCTCCGCTGCCAGGCGAGCTTTCGCCAATCCAAGCCCCTGTCTCTAGGCTACTCCCCAAACAGCACTTCTAAGAACCTTTTGTATAAGATCAAGTGTAGTAGCGTTCTTATAAGTTTGGGATATGGCGGGTGAGGGGAATGTAAACATCTGCGCAAGAAGCGTTGAAATAATATCCGTAAATGGTAAAAGTTTGCCAGTATATTTTGAGGATTACACAGCAGGGTGGCGACAAAGTTAACAAGTTTGTTGTGGAAGCCATGAAAACAACCCAAAATTCTGCCTGACACAGCACGTTTGATAAGGCGGCCATGTATGGAGGCAGTGAACTAGTAGTAGATTAAAGGTGCTGCAGTTAAAACTATGTTAGTTGGTTCTTGGCATGGAGCTGGCGCTCCGCTGCCAGGCGAGCTTTCGCCAATCCAAGCCCCTGTCTCTAGGCTACTCCCCAAACAGCACTTCTAAGAACCTTTTGTATAAGATCAAGTGTAGTAGCGTTCTTATAAGTTTGGGATATGGCGGGTGAGGGGAATGTAAACAGATGCGCAAGAAGCGCTGAAATAATATCCGTAAATGTTAAAAGTTTGCTAGTGTATTTTGTGGATAACACAGCAGGGTGGCGACAAAGTTAACAACTTTGATGTGGAATCCATGAAAACAACCCAAATTTCGGCCTGACACACCTCGTTTGATAAAGGGACGATGTATGGAGGCAGCTATATGGACGACTTTTGGAGGTAGCAATGGAGACAACGTGTGGAGGCTGCTATGGAGACAATTCAATTTGGATAGTGCCTGTATGTGGCAGTCCAAAAAAGTTTTCAAACCAGAGGAGCAGGTAGGTGGCCCTCCAGAAAAATGGAATACATTGAGTGCCTGTATGTGGCAGTCCAAAAAAGTTTTCAAACCAGAGGAGCAGGTAGGTGGCCCTCCAGAAAAATGGAATAGATTGAGTGCCTGTATGTGGCAGTCCAAAAAAGTTTTCAAACCAGAGGAGCAGGTAGGTGGCCCTCCAGAAAAATGGAATAGATTGAGTGCCTGTATGTGGCAGTCCAAAAAAGTTTTCAAACCAGAGGAGCAGGTAGGTGGCCCTCCAGAAAAATGGAATAGATTGAGTGCCTGTATGTGGCAGTCCAAAAAAGTTTTCAAACCAGAGGAGCAGGTAGGTGGCCCTCCAGAAAAATGGAATACATTGAGTGCCTGTATGTGGCAGTCCAAAAAAGTTTTCAAACCAGAGGAGCAGGTAGGTGGCCCTCCAGAAAAATGGAATAGATTGAGTGCCTGTATGTGGCAGTCCAAAAAAGTTTTCAAACCAGAGGAGCAGGTAGGTGGCCCTCCAGAAAAATAGAAAAATGGAATACATTGAGTGCCTGTATGTGGCAGTCCAAAAAAGTTTTCAAACCAGAGGAGCAGGTAGGTGGCCCTCCAGAAAAATGGAATAGATTGAGTGCCTGTATGTGGCAGTCCAAAAAAGTTTTCAAACCAGAGGAGCAGGTAGGTGGCCCTCCAGAAAAATTGAATAGATTGAGTGCCTGTATGTGGCACTCCCAAAAATTGTTTAAACCAGAGGAGCAGGTCGGTGGCCCTCCAGAAAAATTAAATGCATAAAGTACTATAGCTAGAGCCAGTGGGCCCTGTCAAAAAATAGCCAGTTTCCTCTGCTTTACTGTACAAAGAGGAGGAGAAGGAGGAAAATGAGGAGGAGAAGGAGTGGATAAATTATTCAGGTTGAGCTTCCTTCACCTGGTGGAGATTGGAAATTAGGAGAAATCCAGGCTTTATTCATCTTGATAAACGTCAGCCTGTCAGCGCTGTCAGTCGACAGGCGTGTACGCTTATCGGTGATGATGCCACCAGCTGCACTGAAAACCTGCTCGGACAAGACGCTAGCGGCAGGGCAGGCAAGAACCTCCAAGGCGTACAGCGCCAGTTCGTGCCACATGTCCAGCTTTGAAACCCAGTAGTTGTAGGGAGCTGTGTGATCATTTAGGACGATGGTATGGTCAGCTACGTACTCCCTCACCATCTTTCTGTAAAGATCAGCCCTACTCTGCCGAGACTGGGGACAGGTGACAGTGTCTTGCTGGGGTGACATAAAGCTGGCAAAAGCCTTGTAAAGCGTACCCTTGCCAGTGCTGGACAAGCTGCCTGCTCGCCTACTCTCCCTCGCTACTTGTCCCGCAGAACTAGGCACTCTGCCGCTAGCGCTGTCAGAAGGGAAATACTGTTTCAGCTTGTGCACCAGGGCCTGCTGGTATTCATGCATTCTCACACTCCTTTCCTCTCCAGGGATGAGAGTGGAAAGATTTTGCTTGTACCGTGGGTCCAGGAGAGTGAACACCCAGTAATCGGTGCTGGAATAAATTCTTTGAACGCGAGGGTCACTGGATAGGCAGCCTAGCATGAAATCTGCCATATGCGCCAGAGTACCAACGCGTAAGAATTCACTCCCCTCACTGGCCTGACTGTCCATTTCCTCCTCCTCCAACTCCTCCAACTCCTCTTCTTCTGAACATACACGCTCAACAGTGAAGGACTCAACAATGGTCCCCTCTTGTGTCTCGCCAACATTCTCCTCCTCTTCCTCCTCATCCTCCTCCACCTCCACCTCCTCCGATATGCGCTGAGAAACAGACATAAGGGTGCTTTGGCTATCAACAAGGGAATCTTCTTCCCCCGTCTCTTGTGAGGAGCACAAAGCTTCCGACTTCATGCTGACCAGAGAGTTTTTCAACAGGCCAAGCAGCGGGATGGTGAGGCTGATGATGGCGGCATCGCCACTGACCATCTGTGTTGACTCCTCAAAGTTACTCAGCACCTGACAGATATCAGACATCCACATCCACTACTCATTGTAGACTTGAGGAAGCTGACTGACCTGACTACCAGTTCTGGTGGAAGTTGACATCTGGCAGTCTACAATCGCTCGGCGCTGCTGGTAAACTCTGGATAACATGGTCAGTGTTGAATTCCACCTCGTGGGCACGTCGCACAACAGTCGGTGAGCGGGCAGTTGGAGGCGGCGCTGCGTTGCCCTGAGAGTGGCAGCATCTGTGCTGGACTTCCTGAAATGCACACAGATGCGGCGCACCTTCGTGAGCAAATCAGACAGATTGGGGTATGTCTTGAGGAAACGCTGAACTATCAGATTTAACACATGGGCCAGGCATGGCACATGTGTCAGTCTGCCGAGTTGCAGAGCCGCCACCAGGTTACGGCCGTTGTCACACACAACCATGCCTGGCTTCAGGTTCAGCGGTGCCAGCCACAGATCAGTCTGCGCCGTGATGCCCTGTAATAGTTCTTGGGCGGTGTGCCTTTTATTGCCTAGGCTCAGCAGTTTGAGCACCGCCTGCTGTCGCTTAGCGACGGCACTGCTGCTGTGCCTAGAGCTACCGACTGATTGCGCCATGCCCACGGATGGTCGTTCGGAGGAGGAGGTGGAGGAGGGGTGGGAGGAGGAGGAGGCATAGTAGGCCTGAAACAACTGGACCGAGGTAGGCCCCGCAATCCTCGGCGTCGGCAGTATATGACCAGCCGCAGGGTCAGACTCGGTCCCAGCCTCCACCAAGTTAACCCAATGTGCCGTCAGCGTTATATAGTGGCCCTGCCCGGCAGCACTCGTCCACGTGTCCGTGGTCAGGTGGACCTTGTCAGAAACGGCGTTGGTCAGGGCACGGATTATGTTGTCTGACACATGCTGGTGCAGGGCTGGGACGGCACACCGGGAAAAGTAGTGGCGGCTGGGGACCGAATACCGAGGGGCGGCCGCCGCCATGAGGCTGCGAAAGGCCTCGGTCTCTACTAGCCTATAGGGCAGCATCTCCAGGCTTAGCAATCTGGAAATGTGCACATTAAGGGCTTGGGCGTGCGGGTGGGTTGCACTATATTTGCGTTTCCGCTCCAGCGTCTGGGGTATGGAGAGCTGAACGCTGGTGGATGCTGTGGAGGATCGTGGAGGCGACGATGGGGTTTTTGTGCCAGGGTCCTGGGCAGGGGGCTGACTATCAGCTGACACAGGGGAAGGAGCAGTGGTGTGCACGGCCGGAGGTGAACGCGCTTGTTGCCACTGAGTGGGGTGTTTAGCATTCATATGCCTGCGCATACTGGTGGTAGTTAAGCTAGTAGTGGTGGAACCCCTGCTGATCCTGGTTTGGCAAATGTGGCACACCACAGTCCGTCGGTCATCCGGTGTTTCCTTAAAGAAGCCCTCGCCACGGGAGCTTCACTAGTTGACACATTTGGCGCTGATGCACCAGCTCTGGCCCTGCCTCTCCGTCTGGCCCCACCACTGCCTCTTCCAACCTGTTCTGGTTGAGGACTCTCCTCCGTCTCAGAAGCACTGTGTTCACCCGGCCTCTCAACCCAGCTTGGGTCTGTCACCTCATCATCCTCCGATCCCTCAGTCTGCTCCCCCCTCGGACTTCCTGCCCTGACAACAACTTCCCCACTGTCTGACAACCGTGTCTCCTCATCGTCGGACACCTCTTTACACACTTCTTCCAGTACGTCAACAAGGTCATCATCACCCACAGACTGCGACTGGTGGAAAACCTGGGCATCGGAAAATTGCTCATCAGCAACCGGACAAGTGGTTTGTGACTGTAGGAAGGGTCCAGAAAACAGTTCCTCAGAGTATGCCGGTTCAAATGGCAAATTTTGCTGGGAGGGGGCAGACTGGGGGGGAGGAGGCTGAGGTGCAGGAGCTGGAGGAGTGCCGATTTCGGTGACATGGGTGGACTGCGTGGAAGACTGACTGGTGGACAAATTGCTCGAAGCATTGTCGGCAATCCACGACATCACCTGTTCGCACTGTTCTGGCCTCAACAGTGCTCTACCACGAGTCCCAGTAACTTGAGACATGAACCTAGGGAGTGTAGCTCTGCGGCGTTCCCCTGCTCCCTCATAAGCAGGTGGTGTCTCACCCCGCCCAGGACCACGGCCTCTGACCCCTGCAGTAGTTGGACGCCCACGTCCCCGCCATCGTCCTCCACCCCTAGCACTCGGGTTAAACATTTTGAAAATGAGAGTTATAACTTTAATTTTTTTTTTAACTTTTTTTTGTGTTTTTTTTTTTTGTGTGTTTTTTAGTTTTTAAAACCAAACGATGCTATCCTATTGCTATGGCTATTTTCTAGCCAAGTATGAAAGCACACTGCTATGCCAGATGAGATGACGCTGAGTTATGAAAAAATAAACGTAAAATAAAAAGTAAATGGCAGACTGTGCCTAATTGAAATCCAACCCCGGGCCCTAATAAATTTTCCCACTTCGGTCTTTGCGATGGATATGTGCGTCACTAAGCGCAAAACACAGTGGTCGCAAGTCTCACTCCAAATTGCTCCCAATTTGCTAGTAGATGCACTGCAGCAAGTACAGCCACCAGCAGATCAACCAGAAATCAAATATATATAACGCTACTGTAGGCGTAAGTAAGCCGTTTGGATTCTCCTATGGCTATTTTCTAGCCAAGTATGAAAGCACACTACTATGCCAGATGAGATGACGCTGAGTTATGAAAAAATAAACGTAAAATAAAAAGAAACTGGCAGACTGTGCCTAATTGAAATCAAACCCCTAATAAATTGTCCCACTTTGGTGTTTGAGGTGGATATGTGTGTCACTAAGAGCTAAACACAACGGTAGCAAGTCCCCCTGCTAATTCCTCACAATATGGTACTAGCTGCACTACTAGCGCCAGCAAGCCCAGCCACAAGCAAATAAAAAAAAAAAGTATAACGTTATTGTAGCCCTAAGAAGGGCTGTTGGGTTCTTGTTGAATCACTCCTGCCTAACAGTAAGCTAATAGAACAGCCTAACGCTTTCCCTGACCAGCAGCAGCTCTTTCCCTAGCGGCATCCAGACAGAGAATGATCCGAGCAGCGCGGGCAGCGGCTAGTCTATCCCAGGGTCACCTGATCTGGCCAGCCAACCACTGCTATCTACCTGTAAGGGTACCACGTCATGCTGGGTGGAGTGCAGAGTCTCCTGGCTTGTGATTGGCTCTGTTTCTGGCCGCCAAAAAGCAAAACGGCGGGAGCTGCCATTTTCTCGAGCGGGCGAAATACTCGTCCGAGCAACGAGCAGTTACGAGTACGCTAATGCTCGATCGAGCATCAAGCTCGGACGAGTATGTTCGCTCATCTCTATTAACTATGTACAAAGTTGTTGATGATCTGCAAACATACTTTGCCTTTATTTGATGTATGTGAAACGTCACTATGTTGCAACTATTTAAACACTTGCTGAACACCTGTTACATTGCTTGACAAAGGCTGATTCACAGCTGAAACGTTGCTAGAGATGGAATAAACCTCACACTTTTCCACGATTCCTTGGAGTGCTGCCGTTTTTTGGCTGTTATATCTACACTCTTTGGGTAAGAGTATTTGGATAGCACCCACCTGAACTTTTTTTCCTGAAGGCTGTGCTGCTTTACAATTTTTTCTTATCTAATATCTATCCATCTATCTATCTATCTATCTATCTATCCATATATCCATAGCTTATTTGATTAAAGATTCCAAACCCAGCGTCATTTTACAGATTTCTGGGATTTCCAGCCCCCGCTTGCATTTCCCCTCCTGCGAGACTCTATGCGGAGCTTGTAACCTTTAGACTAAATCTTCCCTTTAGTACAAAGTATCAGAAATTAAATTAAAGCCTTGATTTTGTCAGTCTTGCCACATGGTGAGGTCCGCGGGCGCCCCCTGGGACATTTTATATTATTTATTGATGGAGGTATTTTAATAAGTTGTAAAATACCAGTAAAAGTCATGGCGCTACAAGGGACTGCGGGAAAAGTCAATACAATCCAATTATTATTGTCCTTGCAGAGAAGACGTCTTATATTTCAGCTTATTGTTCGGGTAATAACACATTCTGCACCGCAGCTGCTGCAACAACACGGAGCATCATCGCTCGTGGACATCTCCAAGTAGACATATTAAGGCTCATTTGCTAAGGGCTCCGTGGTCCCACTTTCGTCTTGTATCCCGAATTTTTCCATTTTGTGCTGAATTCCACCGGGATTTTGGCATATCGGCGCCGGCTTTCACGCGACAGAAGTCGGGGGTGTGGCCGTCGGACAACCCAATGTATTCGGAAAAAACGCAAAATTTAAAAATGAAATGTGTCGCAAGATCAGCACTCACATGCACCAGGAAGAAGCAGGTGAACACACGGACAAACGGACCTTAGTGAATCCCGGCAAAATCAGAGAATGCGCCGTGGGATCGCAACAGGACCGGGTAAGTAAATGAGCCCCATTGTGACTAGGGAAGAGCGGACCTGTACTGTTTGGCTCAGTGTTGGACAATGCAGACCCAAACCAGTGCCAGAAGTTCAAGTTCGTTTTTTGTGTTTGGCTCATCCACGCACCGATAGGACCCGTGCTTGGTGCTGGCTCTGATGACGGGTGTTAAACCCTTAAAAGCCAGGGAACGACGATATCAGATTTTTCCAGTAGGGATGAGAGTTCCCAAATCTGAACTGAACTCTCTGGTTGGGTTTGGCCGAACTCGGCAAACTGGAACCTGAATGGGTCCTCTCATTCCTAATGGCTAATTTTCCGCCTGACCTTCTCCATACACATGAACTTTTATATTTCATATTAGGAAAATCCTATATGAGTCAAAAGAGTGAAGAACCCACCTTTACATCTCTGCCCAAAACCTTCAGGAGTCCCCTGCGATTCCCGGAATCCATACCAATGGCACTTCCAGGGGTTTTGGCTACACACATATCCAGAGAACTTGGAGTGAGATGTGTCCTGCTGTCTATTGACTACTGTTATATTATGTAACGCAAGGTTCCTACTGGTATCGTTCAGGTCAGAGGGAGTCGCTGTCCCCTTATTTTGCCAATTGTGTATAGTCTCAGTGGTCAAACTCCTTTGATCAGTGATGATTGACACTCCCCGTAGAGTTGGCCTTTGAGACCACTGTTTAGAAGCAGGGAGAAGCAGGATAAAGACCTCCCTGTCCTCTCCTTGGCCTAGCAAGGCTCTGCCTCCTTCCATTTAGCCATTGGGGAAGAAACTAGACCAAGAGCTAGATGAGCAAAGCAGCTAAGCATCAGAGGGCAGCCACGGCTCATATGAAGGAGTGGACTTTATGGGGTCCTAAGGCATAATTTTTCTTGGAGCCCCCAATGCCAATCCATCCCTGCCTGTGATCACCCATGTACCCTCTAGTCTGTGGAGATGGGACAATGATTAAACTTCACACAACCCCTTTAAGAAGAACCAGGATGAGCTGAGTCATTTTATTACCGCCTGACCATAAGACTGATGGCCGCACTCATCTCTAGCCATATGCCGGGAACATTAACACTTGAGAATGAGCCAAATTATTTGTAAATAATTTAGAAAGTCTGAGAATTAATGAATTCACTGACTTTGACTTCGGTGCCAAGAGACAAACTTAAACTAGTTGTGGACAATTTTATGAAATTCACTCCCAGCGTTTGCAAATTATAAAACAAATGGACTGTAATTTCCTTTGAAGAGGAGATAGATCACTCGGAGCGCTCCAGCTGGAGCGGAACATTCTGGATCTTTTTTATCTTTTTTCTACTTCTCTTATGAGTTGAGTAGTTTTTGGAGAGACTCTTCTCTCTATCCATGAGGATAATTCTGGACTCCTGGTATCCAATGTGAAAGCTAGAAGAGGACCTCTATGTACTATGCAGCATGTGGTGCCTTGTTATGTGGCTGTGGGGTCTTAGGGAAGTAAAATGCTGCTCCTGCCCCTCACAAACCTCCTCCGATGTCTCCTGAACCCCTGTTTTCTGACAAGAATTCAAATAGAGATTCCAGCACACTTTGGGGTCTACTGCTACTGGAAGTGATTGTCCGAGACAGAGGCCTCTTCCCTTCCTACAGGCTCACTACTAGGCTCACTGCCGTATGTAGCACAGTGGATAGACTTGGCATTGCAGCTCAGCCACATTCAATAGGAATGAAATGCTATTGGGTTACGTTACTGATCAACAGGGTCGGGTCCAGGTTTCAGTAGGCCCCAGGGCGACAGGACCTCAGTAGGTCTCTTTGCAGTAAAATCACTTCCTCTAGGTTCCTCTAATTTATAGTAGTATAGCCCATTTTAGGGCTAATTCTTTCATGGCCCAGAACTTTTATAAATTTTATTTCCCCCAATATGTAAATTTTCTAAAGAGGCTACTGGGGCATGGAGCTGAGCTGAGGCTACATGGCACGGCTACTCCATGCTCCAGTAGCCTCTTGCATTCCTCCTAACAATGCATCTTCAGCGTTAAGATAAATTAGAGGAACCTGCCACCGGATGTACCTTAATAGGTAGATCCGTGGTGATAGGTTTCCTTTAATGCTACCAAGTGATTTTAATGCAAAGAGGACTACTGAGGTTCTGTCGCCCTGGGGCGACCTGTAGCTGACCCTGTTGATCAGTAAAGTAACCCAATAGCATTTTATTCCTATTGAATGTGGCTGATCTGCAATGCCGAGTAGGTTAAAAATTCAGAAACTAAAACAGTCTCCTGTTCCATAAAATATTCCCTAGTTTATCATCCTAAATAGCCCCTCATGGGTATTATGGATTTATTAGATACACCCCCTTATGTACAGCCCTATATGGACCCCCACAGCAGCCCAGGGACCCCGATACTCACCCATGTGTGCCCACTGCTGGCGCCGGTCCTGCTGATCAATGTGTCTCCAGCTTGTCCTGGGCTGCAATGCAGAATTGAAGTCAATGGGGGCACCAGGTGTTGGACCCCTACACAGATCATCTGATTTTGGTGCCCAAACATATAATAATAATAATTATTATTATTATTATTTTTCAACCAGAATCTCTGCCATAACCATTATCCACAATAATTAACTGTTTTATTCAGTTGTCCAAAGTTACAACATTAAGAGCTAAACCAAAACTTAAGAAGAATCCTGGACAATTAACCTTTAAAAAAGTTATCCACGGACAATACATAACACTGGCTGCAGAGAGCTCAGAGCACAGCAGTGTGAGGACACAACCTCCAGTGCACTTGGTGAGGCAACAATACTGGAGTATAAATCCATATATCACAGTCCTGCTGCTGCTACTAACAACATACACAAAGTTCTGATTACACGTCTCTCTAGGGACAATACATCACACTGGCTTCATGGTCACATCTGCTGACAGGTTCCCTTAAACCAAAAAAATTAAAAAAAAAAATTAAAAAAAAAAATTAAAAATTATAATATAGACAATAAAAATACATTGAATACAATAATAAAAAAAAAAAAAAAAACAATGAATTAATTAAATTGAAAATATTGTAAGTTAAATGGAAGAGGCTAAAAATAAATGCAGGATCTACTGGAAAGGGAAAAAAATCTGACCGCATCCTTTACTTGTACTTTGTATAGTAGTTTTGATCTCCGGCCTCAAAAGTGAACTCGATTATTCTTTGGCTTTTTTTGGTTTTAAGGAAAGATAACAGAAATCTTCTCTTAATAATAGATGCGGCTTTGCTTTTATTCTGGGGTTTTACCATCATTTTGTCTCATTATAACTCGATGCTTCGCTCTCTTATAGGAAAATTACATGTATTATTGAAAACTCCCAACAGGAGGACGCACATTCCGAATACGATGCCGAGTATTCATGGCCGGGGAGACAATAACGCTGTTATATTTATATTAAAGGAAAATGTTCATTAAGATAATAAAATCACTTTTTGCTTCATTTTCCAATTTCCAAGATCTTTTTTCATTTTTTTTTAAACGTGATAAAGGTTATTGGTGAAGAGAATAAACCAAGTGAAGTTTCATCTCATCCAGTAATTCAGGACAAGGAATGGAGCTAATTACGTCCCCACAGAAAAATGGCTGCAGGGCAAGAGGATCCGGGTCAAATGTACCGAGATAAATCGGCACAATGCTCATTGATTGGTCGTTACCGCTCAATCACAGTTTGTTTAAAATATTTCAGCATTTTTGTTGCGACAAGATTAGAAGCTAATGAGATACAAACCAAAACCACCACAAAAGGACTTGTAATAAATATTAAAAATGATTTAAAATCTATAGTTTTTATTAGCAATGATTTTTTGTATTTGTATCAAAAATACACTTTTTTTTCAGAACTGGTAAAACTCACCACTGTCAGTATGTGCTCTTTCCATAAGGGAAACCTACCACCAGGGATCTACCTATTAAGGTAGATCCGGTGACAGGTGCCTCTAATGTAGAGTAGTGTAGCCCCTTTTTAGGGCTAATTCTTTTGTGGCCCATAACTTTTATAAATTTTAATTCCCCCAATATTCAAATTTCCTAGAGAAGCTACTGGGCTGTGGAGTAGCCAGAGCTGAGGCTACATGAACCAGCAACTCCACGCCCCAGTAGCCTTTTGCGTTCCGCCTACCAATGCATCTTCAGCGCACAGCTACGTGGAGCTGCACGCACTCGTCTATGAAGCTGGGTTGAGCGCATGGGCATAACATCGGCTGCGCAGTCTCGGCTCTGAAGCCGGAGTTACTGCGCATGCGCAGAACCCAGCTTCACAGACTAGTGCATGCAGCTACCAGGAAATGAGCCCTGAAGATGCATTGGTAGGCTACTGGGGCTTAGAGTAGCCGCGATGTGTAGCCTCAGCACCGGTTACTCCACGCTCCATTGGCCTCTTTAAGAAATTTGAATATTTGGGGAATTAAAATTTATAAATGTTAAGGGCCACAAAACAATTAGCCCTAAAAAGGGCTATAATACTCTACATTAGAGGAGGTCTTCTGCATGCATATACATGTATATATTGTATATATGTATGTGTATCTGTTTTGGTATTTTGGGACTATTTATTCTATATAATGTATTTTGCGTTTTATTTTTATTATATTTTATGGATTATATAGATTATGGTGCTGCTGTGAATATGAGGTGTGAATGAACATGGGTCTGTGTGTGTAAGTGCTTATTGAATGAGATTGACAATATTAAATTGTTTCCATGTGTCCAGCTATTCGTGTATTAATAGAAGTATGTCCCTAATAAAAAAAAAAAAAGAAAGAAAAAGAAAAAACACAGGAGGAGAGGGGAGTTGGTGTTCAGAGCAAGAGCAAGTTCCAGTCTTGTGAAAGTCATAGTGTACTTAGAAATTCTTTAACCTTTTCTATAAGGCATTCTTGTTTCTGTTTATCATCCTTAAAATCTTCATTTACATCTAGTGTCAAAATGGGGACATCTTGTAAATATGCATGTATTAGCTTACATGGAGTATAATATTAGTGCTTGTCCTTCTACAAATATGGGGGCTTATTTACTAAGGGTCCATGGACTCATTCTCGTCAGACTTTGCAACGTTTTTGGGTTTTGCGAGGCTGTGACAGGTATTAAGCAGGGGATTGTGTCGCATGTGATCGTATTTTGGCACATCGGCGCTGGTTTAAATACAATAGAAATTTGGAGGCGTGCCATTGGACGATCCGACTGATTCGGACTGAGCGCGGGATTTAACATTCAAATTGTGTCGCAAGACAATGCCCTTACATGCACCAGGAAGAAGAAGGTGAACTCTGTCGGACCTGAGCAGGGAAGCAACACATGCAGGATATCGGGCGCACGATCTTAGTGAATCGTGGCACACTGCACGATTGTCGGACAATGCACTTTCTGTGAACTCCTCCGGCTGGGTCAGTAAATGTTCCCCATTATATGTGATGTCATTGGGGAGAAATGATCCTCCCCAAAATGGTGCATGCATACGGCAATTTAAATGCCATTGATGCACTGGCACCGTTCATTTGAAGAGATAAAACCCACAATCATAGATATTATTAGCGAGGGGGGAAGGGGTGGAGCTAAAACTAGACCCAAACCTGAACTTCTGATTGACATTCTAGTTCCACAAAGTTCTGCAAATGTTCAGCAAAGACTGGGTCTTCTCAACACTGGAAAAAATGAAGTTTGAAGTTTTGTCCACTTCATTTTTTCCAGTTTTACTCGGAGCGGCCCGACTCCTTTACTCCGTGCGACTGGCCAGACACGGCAACGCTTTCATTGTTGGTGAGCTGAAAATACTCTTTTTCCTTTTTGTCTTCTCAACACTACGTGTGACATGAGTGATGACTCCTACAGACTACTGAGAAACTTTACCAGGGTAAGTGGGATGTAAACTTTTATGGTCTTATACTTACCCCTGAAAAGTTTCTTATTTGTGGCCAACCCCTTTAATGGGCTGTTCTGGACAAAACCTTAAAAACACTGTCGACCATTAAGTGCATAAAATAAAAAAGAAGGGAGACTTTTTATAACGAACAGTGGGATCTGCACCCACATTCCAGAGGTGTTGCCCAAGTTCTCTTTAAACCCTTTAAACCCAGCAATGTTGGACAGGGCTTCATTGGGACCACCAGAGAATATTATTTTAAGGTTCCATCTCAATCATCTCTTAGGAAAAAAATCATCATCACATAGAGACTGGACCAACTGGATCATCCCTGGCATTCTGGTGGAGCAGTCAAAAAAATCTGGACTGCACCATTATTGGGTCACAATTTCGTTACATCTGAAAGTAGTGGCCCGGGGGGAGACAAGGGGCAAGTTGACCAGTGGTCATTCAGAGAACCATCACAGTCAGTAATGATTATATAACATGAAGCATCTCATTGCCCAAGAAATGGTGGAATTTACCAACTCTACAGCCCCATCTCTATAGTCCAGCTCCACCAACTCTATAGTCCAACTCCTCCATCTCTAAAGTCCAGCTCTACCAACTCTATAGTTCAGCTCTACCATCTCTTTAGTCCAGCTCCACCATCTCTATAGTCCAACTCCTTCATCTCTATAATCCAGCTCCGCTATTTCGGTAGTCCAGCTCCAGGATCTCCATAGTCCAGATACATAATTTCTAAAATCCAGCTCCACCATCTCTATAGTCCAACTCCTTCATCTCTATAGTCCAGCTCCACTATTTCTGTAGTCCAGCTCCAGGATCTCCATAGTCCAGATACATCATTTCTAAAATCCAGCTACATCATCTCTTTAGTCCAGCTCCTTCATTTGTATAGTCCGGCTCCACCATTTCTATAGTCCAGCTACACCATTTCTAAAATCCAGCTACACCATCTCTATAGTTCAGCTCCACCACCTCAATAGTCCAGCTCCACCATCTCTATAGACCAGCTACAACATCTCTATAGTCCAGCTCCACCATCTCTGAAGTCCAGTTCCACATTCACATTCAACAACATTTATATTTTGATTTTGCCAAAAAATGGCACCACTTGAAGTCCTTGTAGTTTCATATTAAACTTTCGACTCCACTAACAAGCAGCAGAACAGTGACTCCCCCTGGACTTCTTTGAGGCTCCGAAGATATTTAGTCATTATAGATACTGCACAGACTGGATCTTGTTTTTATTTGCCTTTTATTATTTGACAGATTTTCCTATTTCTGCACAACATTGAATATATTTCTAACAGAAGAGCGTGATATCATGACGAGTGCGTGCATCATCCCGGAAGATCACAGATAAGTGTATAACCCCGCAGTGTCAACAACACTCCACATACTTGTCAAGAGAAACATAGAAAGCTTTGCACTGGATGAACCTAAATGCATAAAAACACTTTAATAACAGGAACATTTGGAGAAAAAAAATACAAAAATAAACAATGTGAAGTAAATACCTAATGAATATTCTATAAAAATGAAAACTTAGGGCCAAATGTATCACGGTTGCTGCGCTCAAGTCTCCTTACCGTCTAGCCTTAATGAGGCACAATGTTATGCCAGAATTATCAAAACCTACAACCATGATGAGTTGAGTTCCTGACTCTTTCACTTTACTTTAGGCGCAGTTTAGGTGCAATGTTAGATTTGGGCTCTTACCTGAGATCCTCTTACAAGCTCCTCTCTGCTTCTCTCCCGCACCCCAGCATGAGAATGACCCCCATAGCAGAGCGCAGGTGTGTGACACCCTGCACCCAGTCACCTCCTCAGCAGTGGCTTCTCCTGGAGGGGATCCCCCAGTGATGATCTTCTGCTGAACCCCTGTAATTCTGGCCAGTAACCCCTCAGACACCAGTGTGGTCATCCTGCTACACAGGGACACTTCTCTGTACTGTCTGTAGCTCACTCACTTCTCTTCTATCCTGCTCTGAGCTGCTTTTGCAGATTATTTGTATATAGAAGCTTATGAACTGTAAACAGAGGCTACATGTAGTATCTGTGTGTCTGTAGAATCTGCTAAGCTCTGCTGCTGTTGTATACAAGAGATACACTGCTCTGCTGTACTACACACTATCCCCTGTATAGTATAGCAGCAGAGCAGTGTATCCTCTGTATAGTACAGCAGCAGAGCAGTGTATCCCCTGTATAGTACAGCAGCAGAGCAGTGTATCCCCTGTATAGTACAGTGGAAGAGCTGTGTATCCCCTGTATAGTACAGCTGCAGAGCAGTGTATCCCCTGTATGGTACAGCAGCAGGTCTCAGCCAGTGTTTACACTACGTGCAGCCTCTGTTTACAATTCATGAGTTCTATTTACAAATAATCTGCAAAACCAGAAGCTCAGAGCAGAATAGAGAAGAACTACAGAGAAGTGTGCATGTGTAGCAGAATAGAAGAGCAAGGAGAGGGGCAGAGGTAGAATGGAAAGGGGAAGAGACAGTACAGAGAAGTGGCCCTGGTGTCTGAGTAGTAATACTGGCCTGAATTACAGGGAGGCAGTAGAAGATCAGCACCGGAGGATCCCCCCCAGTAGAAGCCATTAGCCATAAGAGATTGGACATTGACATAAGACAACCATTGCCTACACAGAGGAGCTGGTCAGCTCGTTTGCACACAGTGGTGGCCAAGGCAAACGTGAGGGGCAGACAATTTATCAGGGCAGACGGCCAGCCAGCGGCAATTATCGGTGTACTGGTAAGAGCACACGTGCCGGAGTGCGGGTACCGCCGTTGGAGTGAGAGAAGGTGAGTGAGGCTGCGGCCCGCGCTCCAGCGGCACAGGAAGGCACACGGATGCGCCTGTGACCCAGGACATGGGATGCAGGAGCACCCGTCACAGCCTTCATGTTAAGCCACAAATTATTCAATATTGATGACCTATTTTAGATAATAATAATCTTTATTTATATAGCGCCATTAAATTTCATAGCGCTTTACAAATAGATAAGTAATAAACAAAATTCTGGAATAATAGTAAAGTGGGGTGAATTCTGGCAATTACTCTGTCTCATTATTGGAATTCTTTCGTTATTATTGCTACAGAAAACTCAATTTTTGTTCAGATTTTCTTGCATAAGTTTATGCTTTAAACATTCATCAATCTATTTAAGGTAAAATGCAAGATAAACTTTCATATTTTCTCCTTTTTTTTGTGATTTTTCAAAGCCTACATGTGAAATTGCCAGATGATTGATAGACATCTCAGCAATGTGCCGCTCCAAACAACTGTTATTGCCATTGTATTAAAATTCCGAGATTAATTCAAGCAACTGCAACTTTCCAGAAGTCAATGTTCTGTGCACAATATGGAAGCGTTCCAGAAGGTGTCTATTTTGTTCTCTGTGAGTCCTGCTGTCAGCTGCCTCGTGCTAACAATATCTGCATGGAGCTCATGTATATCACGTGCTAATCACACGAGGTCCTGTGTGGGCTGTGGACACGCAAACAGCATGAAACACCGAAACTTGACCATAACCTGTCAAATCAAAAATAATAGGAGTTGTGCCATGAGACACTCCCGACTTTATCTGACACATAGCAAGTGCTCCATGCCGAGGAAGAGTAACTCATGAATATTGAAATGCTGCAGCATCTGTCTTGTAAATGGTGAAATTTAGACAAACATGTTTTGAGGGAAGGTTTATTTGGACAGTTTGGATGGAAGACGTTAATAACATGTAAAGTGGATCCCATTATCATAGGGAATTATTATAGAAATGTCACATTTCCTGGATGTTAGAATTTATTTAGGATTTTTTTTTAATGTTTAGGGAAATATTTAATGAGAGAAGTTATTTCCTGATGGTATCCAAGGGTTGTGATGGTCTAAAGAAATGGAAGATCCGACACTTACCCCATGACTGGACCCTAAAGTCCAGCAATAGACGACAAGGCTTCAAGAGAACTTACTCTTGTTGGTCCTCGAGAATCATTTTATATGTTAATCTCATGGAGTCTAGCTCTGACTTGTATACGTTTACTATAAGGTGGAATTCCATGACTGTAAGTGCATCTCTAACTCTGGTGTACTAGACCAGTGATTTTCAACCTTTTTTGAGCCGCGGCACACATTTTAAACTTAGAAAATCCTGGGGCACACCACCAACCAAAATATCACAAAATAACACTAAAACAGTCATAAAAGGCCTCCCTTTACTAATAAAAACCTCTAGCGGTCCCCCTTTACTAATAAAAACCTCTAGCGGCCTCCCTTTACTAATAAAAAACCCCTAGCGGCCTCCCTTTACTAATAAAAAACCCCTAGCGGCCTCCCTTTACTAATAAAAACCTCTAGCGTCCTCCCTTTACTAATAAAAAACCCCTAGCGGCCTCCCTTTACTAATAAAAAACCCCTAGCGGCCTCCCTTTACTAATAAAAACCTCTATCGTCCTCCCTTTACTAATAAAAAACCCCTAGCGGCCTCCCTTTACTAATAAAAACCTCTATCGTCCTCCCTTTACTAATAAAAAACCCCTAGCGGCCTCCCTTTACTAATAAAAAACCCCTAGCGGCCTCCCTTTACTATTAAAAGCCCCCTAACGGCCTCCCTTTACTAATTAAGAGCCCCTAGCGGCCCCCCTTTACTAATTAAGAGCCCCTAGAGGCCCCCCTTTACTAATTAAGAGCCCCTAGAGGCCCCCCTTTACTAATTAAGAGCCCCTAGAGGCCCCCCTTTACTAATTAAGAGCCCCTAGAGGCCCCCCTTTACTAATTAAGAGCCCCTAGAGGCCCCCCTTTACTAATTAAGAGCCCCTAGAGGCCCCCATTTACTAATTAAAAGGCCCTAGAGGCATCCCTTTATTAATTAAAAGGCCCTAGAGGCCTCCCTTTACTAATTAAAAGGCCCTAGAGGCCCCCTTTACTAATTAAAAGGCCCTAGAGGCCTCCCTTAACTAAAAAGCCCCAGCCTACCTTTACTAATAAAAAAAAAAGTACCCTAGCTGCCTTCCCTATACAAATAATAACCCTATATACTTACCCCTGATGTCTTCTTCCGCGTTCCTTCACTCCTAATGGCGATCCGCCCACCTTCTGTAGCTCCTGCACCGCGCGCCTCTGGTCACGTGACTTACACGACCTGACGTCACACTTTACACGACCTGACATACACCGGGGCACCATAGTTTGGGGAACTTTCCCCGCGGCACACTCAACCATGTGTCGCGGCACACTAGTGTGCCGCGGCACACAGGTTGAAAATCACTGTACTAGACATATGACTAAGAACGGAGTTACTGTTTGAAACGCGTTGGCCAATAAAGCACCTTAAATTATTTTAAAAATGATGCCTGAATAAAGTTGGAATTGCCTTGGACACGGCTGGAAATGGAATTTCTTTTCCCCGTACAAGGACTAGACATATCTACCTATTTAAATAAAAGGTTATACTTATGTGTCGCACTTCTCCACCTCTATTAGAGCTAAACACAGTCACAGACCGATCCACTAGGTCCCAGATTGAAACGAAGAAATATATATTTTACAACCGGAGCTCTCCTTTATTAAAAAGTTTTAACTATCAAGGAAGGACTACCCTATGTCGATTGTGTGTCTCTCCTAGTGATTACACTGTGGTGGGCAGTGATTGCGAGAAGGAGGATATAGTTGCACCAAAAGCGCAAGGGTGATAGTCTGCACGGTGACCTATTCACATCGGAGAGCCGTAAGGACAGTGCCTGTGGAGATGAAAAACCTTTGAGAGGAACTTTTTGGAATATTCACTTGTGAAGAAAATAAGCAAACAGAGGAGAGCTCCGGTCGTAAAATATATATCTATCTATTGTATGACGATAGAAAAATACGATTCTAGCACAAGGAAAAATAAAATGATAACTTTTAACCTTTATTGGTTACATCTTAAAAATGACATACAAAGGGTTCTGCCACCCAAAAAGCTGACGCGTTTTGGACAAGAACATTTTAGATGCCCTTAATCATTGCATGTCAGAAAAAACACCCAATACGCATATTTTTTTTTTCTTACACAGTCATATCTATCTATTATTACATGGTTGGGTATTAACTGGAATTAAAAAATAACTTTACAGTCAAATCTCCGTTCCACTGTAATAGGAAGCAGTCACCTTCATATATGTTCTGTGTTGGTGCACAGAGAGGGAGGGAAGAGCAGATGAGATGAAATACCACGTCCGCAATGGTTGCAGCAGCTTGGATGAACGACTAAGTGATATAAAGATACAGGAAGGTGCAGAGGGGCACTATTGGGGGTCTTCATACGAAGAAAGTGAAACAAGCAGGGTACATTTACTCCTAGGGGGGTGACGATATATCTAAGTAGTCTTTATGGTGGTGCTCACCATATATGACATCTTCAAATGTTTAGAAAAATCGGAGAAGAGAAAAGTTGCCACTTACCACTTCTTTAAAACTTCTTTCTTTATTGATTCATCTTAACATGGCATACACAACAGGAAAGAGTAGCTAATAGGAAAGTATTTTTTACCGGGATGAGTCGTTTCGCACGCTCGTCTCGTCCCTGTACAAAAACGCATCCCTATTAGCTACTCTCTCCTGTTGTATATGCCATTTTAAGATGAATCAATAAAGAAAGAAGTTTTAAAGAAGTGGTAAGTGCCAACTTTTCTCTTATCCGATCTTTTTCTCAACAACTAAGTGATCTCCAGCATTCAAGTAACTTAAAAACTTGGTTCCTTTATTATTGCATGGTCTCCAGGCTAAATTTTACAGTTCAAGGTCCATCACCGTGAGATTATACATCCTCTTTCAATCATGTATTAATAAAGGAAACAAGGAGATCACTTCATTGTTCATCCAGTTTGTCGTCATTCCTCATCCACAGTAGAAGAAGGGCAGGAGCTGGACCCATAGTCATCAAATGATTGGCCCAAGATCTAAAGAAATAATGTATCCCAGAAGACCAGCAAAAAGTAACTAAATTTAAGGGAAACTAGGATCTTCTTTTCCTAAGGGATGAATGAATATAGGCACTTAGAATTAGTTTAACTTGTGGACCCAACAAGCCCCAGTCCAGCATTGAATACAGGATTTCCATCACACAGTAGGATTACCTGACTGGTGACAGCAGCACCCACTGGTGGATGATATGGCACCTCTAGGAGGAGGAGCCTCTGAAATGTAGCTGTGTGCACCCATTCGTCTCATCGAGCCGCATACACGTGAACTTTTTGTAAACAAAATCCAAGCGAGTAAAGCCAAATCCATTGTAAATAATATGACGGGTAGTGGAGCTTCAAAGACAGACATAGAACTCTCCCAAGGAACTGCCTTATAATAAATAACCCCCATTGTCATTCATCGCCAACTGCACAGTAAGGAGAGGGGTTACGGAAGGAGCTGGATAAAAGAGTATAACAATCCACTGCAATAATTCTGATCTCAATGCCTTCTAGAAGCTGGACTCCATATAATGGGTTCACTTCCTGAAGGAAGGTAGGGGGTCAAACTTACCCAACAGAGTACTAGAAGAACCAGTGAGAATAAAGGTGAACTTTGGACCAGTCATTTGCCTTTATAGTCTAATCCTTATCGGAGAACCATCTGTAACCATCAGCCACATTGAAACTCTGCTGACTTCGTCCTATCCTTTACAAAGGGTTAACTATGAGGTGAAAATCTGCACCATTTCAATATCACAACAGAACTAAAATCCAAGCACAATGTGCAGTGTCCTGTGTAGTGTGCAGGGGGCGCCAAATTCAGGACTTCTGGCTTCTGTTCTTCATGAATCTGGCGCCCCCCGCACAGCTCCAACAGAGGGCACCAACTATTTTTTGGTGCACCTTTACCATGGGACGTGCAACGCATTTCTGTCTGACTTTGCATGATAAATCTGGCGCACGGTCCGACTGAGCACCCGAATGCACCCTAATTTGTGTTGCATGGTGCCTAGTGTAGCCGCACCACAAAAGGGTTGTGTGTGATATAAACGTACTGCAGACACTTCTTAAATACCTGTGCAAGCAGTTTGTACTAAAGAAAACGTGCAAAGTCCAACATGAAACTGGTGCAACGTCCCTAATAAATGTGCCCCATTGTGATATCATCACTGTGTACAGTATTTTCTTCTTATATGTGAATTGGTTCTTACAGCCCACACGTGTCCTACTGGGAAACATCACACACTTTAATTATGGAGTAAAACAACAAATAAAATGTAATAAATCCCCCACATCTGTATACAGAATTATTGCTATAGCTTTTTTCAATATTATCCAAAAAAGAAAATGTTTCAAATCATTGATATTTTGGTTATAATGAAGAATTTTAAAGGCTCAGAAGTGACTTCTCAATTCCAATATTTTCCTATACGGTCTTTGTTTACAGAAAGGGATCACGTGACCGCTGCAGCCAATCGGGATTCCAGTAATACAGCATGTGACTGCTGTGGCCACAGATTGGCTGTAATGGTCTCATGTCTGTATATAAAAACCAGAAATATCCATCAGAAATAAGAAGGTTTCAATTGATTGATTCCTTTTTGTTGATTTTTCCTTCTTGGATAAACTCTTAGTTTTGAGCAATTTTCAGGAGAACATGTAAATGAAGACACATCTTCTTCTGCCGTTACATAGTAATGAGTGAACAAAGAACAAAGAGATCAGTCGGAAGCATAAAACGTATTTTTTTGTCTAATTTTACATTTCTATTCTTTGTTTTTTTTTTCAATACTCATTAAAAATTTGCAATAAAATAAAACAATTTTCTTTTCTGAATCTCTTACCTGGAATTCTCCATGAGCTTAATGACATTGTCAAAGTGACGGTGACATTGGATTTACATTTGTCGGAATCTCATAAACTCGGCTTGAAAGCGATTGTTATTTTTTTTTTGCTTTGTCTGACGTGCCCCGGAAAGATCAAAAGTGTATATGTCTTTGATGTTTGTATAAGTTACGGTATCTCGTGGTACTCCCTTCTTACCTGTGGCACATGTTGACAGGGACTCGATACGCGTCGTTCTGACTGATGAGTTGCCAAGTTTTGAGTATGAGCAGATCACAACGCACCCGCTTTTGCCTGTAGGTCTGAATAGTTAAAATAAATTTTTACATTTTGCATAAAACATTTCCATGTGCAATACATTTGGCCCAAATGATAGGTTTTTCTGTGTTTGCCGCCGCCCGTTGTGTTCTCCCTATGATGCATCTCCAAGAGAAGAAGGAAGGTTGTTATAAAGTTTATGTCCTATGTCCATCACCCTCGGTGCTAGTAATAGACTGAACGATGACAACAAATGTCCTGTTTTTATGAAAGTAAATCATGTGACAATAAAATGCTATGGTAAAACAGAGGTCTGATTGATTTTCTTGTCTCTGAACATTGAGGAAAAACAAAAACCTTCTGTATTGAAAGAGGATGAGCAATAGATTCACTTGACTGCATTTCGAAAAGTGGAAAAGTGGAAACCTTCCATTGTGCTCCGCAGACAGCAGCCTCGGGGAGCTCAGATCTTATTTTCATTGTTTTATTCTCTTCCCTCTCCTTCAAAAAGAAAGTGACTGAGATAAACTTTTTAGTTATTGCCTCTTCGTTGCTTTTTGAAGTTTATCACAGTTTCGACATCTGGTGATCCAGTGTGTTCTTATGTGTTATTATTTTTTTGTGTTCCCAAGGGGGTTGTTTTTCTTTCCAACTTACTTGACACCATTTCGAAGACATCAGATATTAGGAACTTGGTTTCAAGTTGTTGCTGTTACACTGAAATGTCAGAACCTTTGAAAGGGGAGAAGTACTCAGTCAGGTGCTATGCCCTTACTGCTTGGCAGGGTTCCCCTCAAGGAAGTAGGACTAAGCTGAGTATGGTGGTAAAGAGTTCAAGGAACCCCTACAATGATATCCTTGTGCAGCCTTAAAGGGAACCTGTCATCAGGAGACCCATTTTTAGCACTCCCCCAGTCCCCACAGAGCATAGTACATACACTGCCAAAGTGTTTTTGTATTAAAAATTGGTTTTACAGAAAAAAAGATATGTTATATTGTACCTTTCATTAGCATCTGCTGTGTGAGGGGCTGGAAAGGAGCAGTCCCCCCCCACCCTTGGGAAACAGCTACTCCATGTGACCTTTTCAAATATATGAAAACACCCATCACTTGGCTTAGCGACTCCCCCTGCTCCTCTACAGCCAATCCTGAGTGTGGGGAGTTATTCATATATTTGAAAAGGTCACATGTTTCCCAAGGGTGGGGGGGGGGGAACTGCTCCTTTCCAGCCCCTCCCTGTGGACAACTGCCTAGTCACACAGCAGATGCTAATGAAAGGTACAATATAACATATCTTTTTTTCTGTAAAACCAATTTTTAATACAAAAACACTTTGGCAGTGTATGTACTATGCTCTGTGGGGACTGGGGGAGTGCTAAAAATGGCTCTCCTGGTGACAGGTTCCCTTTAAGGGTGAATGGAGAGTTTTTCCACCTATTTTGAGAGATTGTTTAGAGTCTCAGCATCTGGACTCTCAAGAATTACCCCAACCAGTCAAAAGTGTTATGGAACAGCAGTTACTTTGACCGGAAGATTTAATAATTTTGTAGGTTCATTTGTCCTTGTGAAGCTACCAAAAGAGATGAAGAAATAAAATATTTACAGCAAATCTGGTTTTGGTGTGTCTTTCAAAATCTTAAGGTCCAGCGTATTAAGGTTAAACTTGGATTTTTCTTGCTCCCTGTCAAAATGGGAAACACCAGGTAATGTTGAAGATGTTGAGGGTTGGAATTTGAAGAACTAAAATAATTTTTAAACTACCATATTTTCATTAAAGATACACTAGTTCTTTGTGACCATGGCTTTGCCTTAGTGGGGGTCATTTGATTGAAATAGACATTTACATGAGGACATTGTGGAGTAGATATTGGAGGGAATATTTTACTGGTCCTGAAGATAAGGACTTCCATAAAATAAAATAGATTTCCATAAAGCAAAATAGTACTATAGCTATACCTGATAGATACATTACACATTCATGGTTTGGGGGTCCAAAAAATATAACGGCAAAGCTTTCAGAAGGACTAAAGTGGGTCTGTGCAAATTCAATAGTGTATCTATCCCTGGATTGGAAGGCTGGATAGGAAGATTGTGACAGAGGAAAGCCCTTTGAAATCAATGTTAGCAAAACTGGACCCTGCCTTAAAGTTACCCTTACCTATTTAAGGGTAAAGCTTGAAGAGAAGTCAAAGTCAGGGTCAAATATAAGACAGATTTCAAATGGTAAATCCAAAACAAACAAATAGTATAAGGGTACATTCACAGCAACGTGTAATCGACTGGCCGTAGGCT
Organism: Engystomops pustulosus; assembly: GCF_040894005.1. Classification (NCBI taxonomy): domain Eukaryota; kingdom Metazoa; phylum Chordata; class Amphibia; order Anura; family Leptodactylidae; genus Engystomops; species Engystomops pustulosus. The sequence continues at coordinate 23,033,686 of NC_092419.1, forward strand.
GGAGAGTAGGGGGGGTGAGGACTGCTCACCACTCCATAGAGGAACACGGGGCCGGCGCCATAACACGGCAAAATAAACATGTCCTATATTTCTCTTTGCACAGTCACGGTGCGGTGAGACAACGTGTGCTCAACGCACCAAGATCAGGCGCCAAAACGTCAATGGGGACCGATATTCAGCTACAAATGGTGTGGCCAGATATTGATCCCCACTAGGTGTGTGGGAAATAACCCTATGGCACAGTCACTGGCAAAGCTGAGAATCAAGCATTAGCCTAAATTAAGACAGTAACCAGACAACAACCACCATGGCCATATATCAGAGAAGGAGAATCAACCTGTACCTAGCCCAAGCTCCTGGTAGTGATTGACCCTTCAGTCGTTATTGCCAAGGCACCATAGCATTGTATGTCACTACTGGCTCTAGGACAAGAGCAAGGAACATTGTGAGCCTCGAGGACTGGAATGAGAAGACATTAGAGAAAACTCAGGTCACAGTTAGATCAACTTCAGTATCTGCCCTGATTCTACATAATTGGATAATTACAACTTTTGCTATCACTGTCACTGTCAATTCACAACAGAGATGCCAGAAATTCAGGATTCAGGATGAGCTGAGGTTCCTAATTATCATTAGCTATGGCCTCTGTCTCAACACATTGACAATCACTAGGAAGCTTTGTCACAGGAGGTCCCTTGTACGTTGCTGCAATACTCTGCAATATTTTGGAATAGACCATAGGGCCAGGAGCATTTGAGCATAAAAGAACACCCCGGGCCTTCATGTCCTGAATGTATTGAGGGTATAATCACCACTGCTGACTGTAAACCATTGGACAATGATGATTTCTCAAACTTAAAGGGAACACTCCACCGATTTTTCCATTCAACGGCTTGAGAATGCACTCGGTGGTGCAAAACGGCCCTTCGCCAGGCCCCGCTCTATCCCTGTACTGCACCGTTATGAAATCTACACATTGGTGAGTGCCACTTCTTTCTTCTGATTCATATGCCTACTCGGACTATACCTTTCTGGCAGAGCACCGCTATTGGAATCTTTTGGAGCGACTATTGTTGCCTCTTTGACCAAATCTCCATTTAGGACGGGTATATGTGTGGATAGAGAACTATTGTTCCTTTTGAATTCCACCGATTTTTATATCAACTCGTTAAAACCAGGTAACAATTTTACAATTCTACGTTTTTAATTATCCTATTTTCTGTCCATCGGCCATCTTGCTCTAGTTACAGCATTTTGGGATATGCTTTACAGCAGCTGCATGACCTAAGGCAGGAATGGTCTGGAGCCCACTCACTGAGGTCTATGGAGGTTTTTTTCGATATTTCTTAAAAAATATGTTCAACATAAAATCTTGGAGAAAAAAAAATTCGGTCTTTTTCTGGCACCTTCCCTTTATAGAGTTGTCACCGTCAATCCGTAGGACCTGCTGTCACTGAGCAGTAAGATAATTAGAGGACATCTGCACCCACCTTGCACCTCCATGTTACTGGTCCCTTTATAAAAGTAACTGGTTCTATTACCAGGAGTCATATGTTTTCTTATTATTATCTCCAAAATCTTTACTTTAAGGTCAGAACATTTTTTATTAAGAAGAATCTGAGAAAAGATTTCTCCTTCTCCGTAGATTTAGTTTGCGGATGACGGCTGAGCTCGGTGTCTCCATTGACAGAAGCCGCAGCTTTCAGATCTTGCAAATCCTATAGAGCTGGAGATGTGTCACTCCTGTCAGTCTGCGCACCGCATTGTTTCTTCCTTATCATAAATTTCACCTTTCTGTGACAATATTCATAACACATTCATTTCCTATCAAGATTTAAACTGAATTATCTTTTAACCCCTTCCCGCCGAGGCCCTTTGTCGTTTTTGTGTTTTAATTTTTTACTCCCCCGGTCTTCAAAATCCATCGCTTTTTTATTTTTCCATGTACAGAGCTATGACAGGCGCTTGTTTTCTGAGTAACAAATTGCACTTTATAGGACAGTATTTAATATCTCATGCCGTGTACTGGAAAGCGGGAAAAAAAAAATCCAAATGAAGCGAAAATGGTGGAAAAGGGTGCTTCCGCCATATTTCATGGGCTTGGATTTTACTACTTTCACTGTGCGCCCCCAATGACATGTCTACTTTATTCCTTGGGTCGGTGCAATCACGGGGACACTACATTTGTATAGGTTTTATAATATTTTCATACATTTACAAATATTAAAACCTCCTGTCCAAGAATAAAAATTCTTCATTTTGCCATTTTCTGGCACTAATAACTTTTTCATACTTCGATGTACAAAGGTGTGGTCTACCATTTTTTTGGAATATACAGCTTTTTGATTACTTTTTATAGAATATTTAAATATTTTTCAAAATGGCAAAAAATTGTATTTTCTGTTATGGGGTTAAATGCCGGGAATAACCGTTATTAAATTTTGATAGATTGGACATTTTGGGACGCGGTGATACCTCACATGTTTATGACTTTTACTGTTTATTTATAGTAGTTCTAAGGAAGGGGGATGATTTGAATTTTTAGGTTATTTTTATATAATTTTTTAACTTTTTTTTTTTTTTTGCTATTACTTAGACCCTCCTACTACTATATACTACTATATTGCAGTATATGACATTTTTCCACAGTATTCATGTCATTATAACAAATATTCAGAAACCAGATAGTCGAGGCTGTCATGGCAATGATTGTCACCCCCCGATGACATCACAGGGAGAGGGTGGCGATCGGATCAACCACATTAACCAGGGTTAAAATGCCTCTGGCAGTTTTGCCGGGGCATCTACAGGGTTAACACCAGAGATCGGTGCCAGAACTGAACACCGGTGTTACCGGTCGGTGTTTGCTGCAATATGCAGCAGAAACCCACCTTGTAAGGAGAGGGATCAGCCCATGAGCCCTCTCCATACCCCCACACCCGACATGTGACAATATTACATAACATATTGGTAAGCGTTAAAGGCGGTCTACACTTGGGGTAAATCAGTAATAACGGGGTTCATTGTCCTAACATGGATCTTATTACTGTCCTGTCAGAATTCTGGCGTGCGGACACTGAAATAGGCGCAATTCCCAGCATACTTCCCGGAATTTCACAATTATGCCACCTTCACGGCAAATGGCTGTGGAGGGGTGTGAAGGGGGGCAGTCGTTGGCTCAGTGGGGCAGTGACATTTTAGTGCCCTGCTGGCACAGCCCATCGCTGCCGCCTGGAGATTTTTTCATGAGACTGGAGTTTCTTGATAGATGCATTGGGTGCCACGGGGTGGGAACATCATCATACGCTGGCACAGCATTCACAAGCGTCTGAAAAATGTGCCCTTATGTCAACAGAAAATGACCTACTTTTTAAACAAGTTTTTCTGTTAAACATATTTGTTATTCATATTTATCACGTACCACATTTGAAATGATTTTTATTCACATTATTATATTTAATAGAAAATTTCAAAATGATATTTTTTGCTATTTGTGTTTAAAGTTTTGGAGATCTTACCAATAAACTAGGTACAAATAACATATGTAACTGCAACCATAGCAACTGAGACCTCAGGATTACATTCCCCTCATGAATCATGACGATAAGCACATTGGGGCTCATTTACTTACCCGGTCCTGTTGTGATCCCGGGGCGCGTTGTCCGATGTGGATTCGGGTTCTGCTGGGATTCACTAAGGTCATGCACTTAATATCCAGTAGGAGTCGGAGTTCACATGCTGTTTCCCGGTGCATGTAAGTGCTTGATCTTGTGACCATTTTGTTTTTTAAATTCTGCGGTTTTCCGTCGGGTTGTTCCACGACCATGCCCCCCGATTTCTGTCACGTGAAAGCCGGGACGCGATTGCGCCAAAATCCGATCGTGTGCGCCAAAATCCAGGCGGAATTCGGCAAAAAATGGAAAAATTCGGGAAACCCGATGAAAGTGCCGCCGCGGAGCCCTTGGTAAATGAGCCCCATTATGTACCATGTTACCAGATTTGGACAATTTACAATATTGACACATGAAGACATTTTCAGTTGAGTTACAGTCAATTTCCTAAAATAGTCTAAAGTATAGCAGCTTTAACAGAATCTCTTTCCCACCCATAGAAATTCCAGCTTCTTAGTTAATATTTACGTCTGAGGCTAGAAATTTCGACAATTCCTTCAACAAAACAAAACATGAGACAATTGTCATATACAGTTGTTTCCAATGGCAAGAAGATCCAGTGATACATTGTACAATCATGAACCGCATGTCAGAAGATTCCTGCCCGGAGAATTCCTACAAATGAGGAGGTGTGTGACGTGGGACGTGACAAGTGACAAAAAATATCCTGACACCTAAATCTGATGTGATGGAAACATTTATTCTAGAAACTTGCAGATTCTGGATTCAAATACAAAATCCTCCTTAATAACCATCAGCCAAACACCGCAAAGTATCAGATAGCGACAGATGACTTGTATGAAGAGGTCTTTACCTCTTTATAGTAAATCACTGGCATAGCCGCATCTTCAGTACATTACGTTGTCCAAATGTACAGCACATCTTAAAGAAAATCTACCTCGAGGAATTTACCATGAGAAGTAGATCTGATGGGAGATTCCTCCTCCTGCCTCGGCCCTAATCTTTAAATTAATAATCCCGGAACATAACTTGGCAAAAAAACCTTTATTTTAGTAATATGTAAAATAGCTGCAGAGGCTCCTGGGGCGTGTCTTAGCCTGGCTAGGCACTGTGAGCTACAGCTAAACCCCGCCCCAGTAGCCTCTGCAGGTAATTTACATATTACTAAAATAAAGTTTTTTTAACAAGTTAGGTTCCAGTATTATTAATTTACAGATCAGGGCAGAGGCAGGAGGAATCTACCATCACATCTACTTCTAATAGTAAATTCCTCACAGAATGATTCCTTTCCTAAAGAGTGCAAGGAGTAGCTTGAGGATGAACACTACTCCAGGCCCCCAGTAGCCACCACTGACCCACTTCTACCCGCTCCAGCTGTCTCCGTCATCCCCTGAGCTCTGCGCATGCGCAGTATTTCCCATTCGTCTGCCGTCTGCGCCGGGAGCAAGCTACAGCACTTGTACCGAGCACAAATGGTTTCAGGGACGGAGGAGCAGGTAGAGGCAAGTCAGTATAGAAACGTGGAAAAAAGATTCCGTGTCCAGCTTCGTCCAAAATACTCCAACTTTATTTAAGGCATAATATTTAAAATCCCAGAGTGTTTAAAGGCAAGTCAGTAGTCGCTATTGGGGCTTGGAGGAGCCTTTGCCGCCGGAGATGTCTCAAGCTACTCCACACCCCAAACAGCTTTACAAATTAATTTGCATATTGAAGCATTAAAAGTGGGAATTTACAATGGGGAATTTCTCAGAAAGTAAATTCCCCATGGCAAATTGGGTTGTATCAAGTTTAACATGTATGTGGATACAGAATATAATTAGAGGGTTCCAACATCAAAGACTTTACTCTGCATAAGAGAGGCACTTGTAGATTTTCGTTGACCAAGTCAATGGAGCGTAGTGTGGAGCTGCATCCAGTGCTCCATTGACTTCTATTGCACAAAACTTGGTTGTCTGATAAGAAATCTGGTAAGGAACTTGTAGCACCTGTTCTGTGGATGAGGGTTCATACAGTCATTCCCTACCCTATGGAATGGGGATAAAACTTAGAAACTTGATACAACCCCTTCCAGCCAGTATTCCCTTCACCTGAGGATACAAGAAGATTCACTTCCCTTAATATTCCACTAAATGTATAAAAGTAGCTCGTTGGTTAAGTTCTATATAAATATCTCAAAAGACATAACCAAGATGTTCCACCCCTAGGTCCACCATTAAGGTATAATAACAAAATAAGATTAATACAGGATACAGTCCCCGGGTTACGTACAGGATAGGCTCTGTAGGTTTGTTCTTAAGTTGAATTTCTATGTAAGTCGGAACTGTATATTTTATAATTGTAACCCCGGCCAAAATTTTTTTGGTCTCTGTGACAATTGGATTTTTAAAATGTTGGGTTGTCATAGGGATGGATATGGCTACTTGGGAACCGGAATAAGGGTCGGAGAGCGGTAAAGTAGTGAAAAGCAGGACACTGGGGATGTAGACAAAGAAGAACCACAGGACTTTCCAACCGAGTACGATTTCCATCTCAAATTGATGGTGGAACCACAACCAGCACCCAACAATCTATATAGATAGGACCTCCCACCACCCTTGGCTGGTTCCCCATGATACAACCCTGTACAGCGCTTATAGGTATCACAGATTCTACTCTGCAATTTCGGATACAACGGAATAAGATTCCCCCCTCAACAAATGTAAGTGATCTATTGCCCCTCAGTTATATAATCATCCAACCACAAGGTGGCAGCATCAGGGATACGATCCAGCACAGGACACAATCTCCTATGTACATCACACAATAGAATCCATCATGTTAAAAACACACAAATTACATTATATTATGTTCATTCATTAAATCAACAATTATCTACCAATTGCCCGAACATTTAGAAAGCGACTTTTCATTAATCCATTTATCTCTAAGCAACAGAACATGTAATATCCTGGTGTATATATAATTATACCTGCCGCGCTCACGTATGATACAAACACAATCTCATTTATCTAATTAGATAAAACACATGACCTTGTTACTCCCAACTCTTCATGTTTCAAGCTTTTTTCTTTCCTTTTTTTACCTGAATCAGTAAATTATCTGTAATTCAGATTTAGATTACATGAATGACAAGCAGAACGGATGGTTCTCCAAACAGATGCTCATTAGATTGTGCATTTCCTGCTTCTTCTCACTAACAATACAATTAAAATAATCCTGCAAAAAAGACAAAGGAATTCAAATGAATATTTCACACCAGAGAGATGGTTTTTTTTTCAATTCTCCAAAGAAAATAAGAAAAAAAATGTTTATTATATACACTGTAACCGAGACCATCAGTGTCCCCATAACAGCTACCAACCAGTAAGACACTAACTACTATAATATTGCCCCTATGTACAAGAATATAACTACTATAATACTGCCCCCTATGTACAAGACTATAACTACTATAATACTGCTCCCTATGTACAAGAATATAACTACTATAATACTGCCCCCTATGTACAAGAATATAACTACTATAATACTGCTCCCTATGTACAGGAATATAACTACTATAATACTGCCCCCTATGTACAAGAATATAACTACTATAATACTGCCTCCTATGTACAAGAATATAACTACTATAATGCTGCCCCCTATGTACAAGACTATAACTACTATAATACTGCTCCCTATGTACAAGAATATAACTACTATAATACTGCCCCCTATGTACAAGAATATAACTACTATAATACTGTCCCCTATGTACAGGAATATAACTACTATAATACTGCTCCCTATGTACAAGAATATAACTACTATAATACTGCCCCCTATGTACAAGACTATAACTACTATAATACTGCCCCCTATGTACAAGAATATAACTACTATAATACTGCCCCCCTATGTACAGGAATATAACTACTATAATACTGCCCCCTATGTACAAGAATATAACTACTATAATACTGCCCCCTATGTACAAGAATATAACTACTATAATACTGCCCCCTATGTACAAGAATATAACTACTATAATACTGCTCCCTATGTACAAGAATATAACTACTATAATACTGCCCCCTATGTACAAGACTATAACTACTATAATACTGCCCCCTATGTACAAGAATATAACTACTATAATGCTGCCCCCTATGTACAAGACTATAACTACTATAATACTGCTCCCTATGTACAAGAATATAACTACTATAATACTGCCCCCTATGTACAAGAATATAACTACTATAATACTGCCCCCTATGTACAAGAATATAACTACTATAATACTGCCCCCTATGTACAAGAATATAAATACTATAATACTGCCCCCTATGTACAAGAATATAACTACTATAATACTGCCCCTATGTACAAAGAATATAACTACTATAATACTGCCCTTATGTACAAGAATATAACTACTATAATACTGCCCCCCATGTACAAGAATATAACTACTATAATACTGCCCCCTATGTACAAGAATATAACTACTATAATACTGCCCCCTAATTACAAGAATATAACTACTATAATACTGCCCCCTATGTACAAGAATATAACTACTATAATACTGCCCCCTATGTACAGGAATATAACTACTATAATACTGCCCCCCATGTACAAGAATATAACTACTATAATACTGTCCCCTATGTACAAGAATATAACTTCTATAATACTGCCCCCTAATTACAAGAATATAACTACTATAATACTGCCCCCTATGTACAAGAATATAACTACTATAATACTGCCCCCTATGTACAGGAATATAACTACTATAATACTGCCCCCTATGTACAAGAATATAACTACTATAATACTGCCCCCTATGTACAAGAATATAACTACTATAATAATGCCCCCTAATTACAAGAATATAACTACTATAATACTGCCCCTATGTACAAGAATATAACTACTATAATACTGCCCCCTATGTACAAGAATATAACTATCATAATACTTTGAGTCCTGTCTGGTGTGCTGGGGAGCTCTGAGCGCTGCTTCTGGCACCCGTGCCATAGGTTCACCATCACTACACTAGGCTATGGGCTAAGTGGATATCAATGGGAGGATTTTATGTACCTAAGTCTTTTTACTGTGACACATGCTCCATGCACTGCTATATAGAGATACATCTTCTCAGAGATTACTATGACTGAGACGACTATTATTATTATTTTTATTATTATTATCATGGAGATTATCATTATTATCATTTTAATAATAATAATCTCAATAATAATAATAATCTCTTTACTAGGCGGGACACAGAGCCGGGACAACCCCAGTATGGAATTTCCAGGACTATCTACCAGCTGCCCATGACGAGGGGCAGAGGTAAAAAAAAAAACGGGACTGTCCCGGCCAATCCGGGACGGTTGGGAGCTATGTACATCAGCAATACATGTGCCCTGATGACTGGGACTGTGTTTGCTTGGGAGGATATTTATTTTTGAGGAAAGGAAAGTTGGGAGATCTTCATGTTAATATCTCATTTCTATGAACGTGCTCTGCTCATCCCCTTTATTCTCCGAAACATCCGGAACATTCCAGCATTTCTCCTTCCTGTGTCAAATATGGAATGAATATGTCTGTTAATATCAGGCAAAAATAATCACAGCAAATGCAGCATTTAAGGGACAGCTTTGCATTTAAATGGAATATTTTCATCATTAAAGCCTCGCATGGGACTGCTTTAAAAATTGATTTCTTAAGTCTATTAGCTTTTCAGAGTTCGGAGGGCGCCGGATTTGCCAAAAGAGATCACCAATCAGAAAGATTATGAATGGGGTAACGCTACAAGCTGTAGCAGCTGCATCTAAGGATGAGACTCTCCCTAATGTTACATTTCCTGTTTGTAAAAACCCACAAAACGACAGATAAATACACAAAATAATAAACATTTATAGGAAGCAGAAAATCCTGCACCTTCCTGCAACTTGTATAATTTCATCTCTCACACAAAATATCCATCTGCAAGTCACTGATAAAGGGGAGGATAGAAGGGGAGGCAGCCGCAGCAACATCTTTCTAAGTGATAACTATCTGAGTAAAGATCATGTAGTAGATGTGTCCTGCAGTCCCATGTAACACCACAGATAACACAGTGATATATATGAGTACAGATCATGTAGTAGATGTGTCCTGCAGTCCTATGTAACACTACAGATAACACAGTGATATCTCTGAGTGCAGATCATGTAGTAGATGTGTCCTGCAGTCCTATGTAACACCACAGATAACACAGTGATATCTCTGAGTACAGATCATGTAGTAGATGTGACCTGCAGTCCTATGTAACACCACAGATAACACAGTGATATCTCTCTGAGTACAGATCATGTTGTAGATGTGTCCTGCAGTCCTATGTAACACCACAGATAACACAGTGATATCTCTCTGAGTGCAGATCATGTAGTAGATGTGACCTGCAGTCCTATGTAACACCACAGATAACACAGTGATATCTCTGAGTACAGATCATGTAGTAGATGTGTCCTGCAGTCCTATGTAACACCACAGATAACACAGTGATACATACCTCCCAACTTTTCACAAATAGAAAGAGGGACATTAACCACGCCCTTGGCCACACCCCCTTCTCGCTGTTCAGTGATTGTTTTCTTTCAAAGCTGAATTTTACAAAGGTGATCACATAATTTTTGAAAGCCTCAGAGTGCGGTTACATGTACCACTAGCGCTATATTTACAAATGCAACGCTAGTGTATTGGGCGCGTCTTGGCTCAATCGCATTTGCGTTTCCAATGAAAGCATGTGATCGCTAAGCAATCACATGGACATGCAAATGAGATGGGGCCGAGGCATTCGCTCATGCGCTAGTGTTACGTGTGTAAACACTACCCTAGTGGTGCGTGTGACCGCACCTCGATGTGTATACATGCAATATGCAATAGTGTCCTCAAGAATGCCCACACGTGCCCATCTGCTTCTTGGCACCATCTGTATGGTGAGCAATAAGCTACATTCACACGATGTATGCCCGCTGTAACGTAGTACGGCGGGCATACACCGGTGCAGGGGAGAGGAGCAGGGGATGAGCACAGTTCCCCCCGCCGCTCTCCACAGGGATTTACAGCACCCGGCGCCGTATCACATAGAAAGATAGGACATGTCCCAACTTTATATGGGCTACGGAACAGTATGGTGCCGCACGTGTGCTGTACTGTAATGCTCCCATACAGGGCCGTGAGCCCATAGAAGTGTATGGGGGACATATATCGGCCGTATATATGTCCCCCATACGTTCATGTGAATGCAGCCTCAGTCTGGTGTGGAGTTAGAGACATTAGTTTAATCCTGCATCATTAATGGCCCGTTTAATTTTTGCATTTTTCAATCCTGAGCTTTTTATATTTCTCCATGTACAGAGCTGTGTGATGGGATACCAAATTTGTAGGTTTTATAATGTTTTCATACATTTACAAAAATGAATCTTCTGGCGCTAAGAACTTTTTCATACTTCAGTGCACGTGTTTGTGGTTGGGGTCATTTTTTGCGAGATGAGATGCCATTTTCAATGCTATCATTTTTAGGACTGTAAGACCTTTTGATCACTTTTTATTACATCTTTAATATTTTGCAAAATGGCAAAAAAGTGGCATTTTTTGACTTGGACACTATTTTCCGTTACGGAGTTAAACTCTGGGAATAACTGTATTATATTTTGATGGATTGGACATTTTCGGACGTGGCAATACCTGATGTGTTCATGATTTTTACTGTTTATTTATATTTATATCAGTTCTAGGGAAAGAGGTGATTTGAATATTTATGGGCTTTGTTTATTTTATTTTTTTTACAATTTTTCAGATCATCAAGGGTACTTTAACCCTAGGTTGTCTGATTAATCCTACCATATACTGCCATACTACAGTATACTACAGTCTGGCAGTATATGGGGATTTTCCCAATCATCTATTACAATGTGTAAATCGCACATTGTAATAGATCAGTTACAATCAGACACGTGTGGAAATGCTTAGTAACCTGTGAACTTTCAGTCATGAAAGTTCACAGGTTATAGCGAGGGCGCAGGCGCCGCTGTCTGCATCTCCCTCATGCCCTCTTGGCATGGAGAAGGCGTGAGGAGCAAAATAATCGCAATGTCTGGCGGTTTGCAAGGCGTTGCGATTATTTCAGGGCTTGTATGTCACAAAACTGACACACAAGCCCTGATAAATGTCTTCTATCATACAGTCACTGACCTTACTCACTGATGGGAGTAGTTGTCCTCCCTGGTCCCTGTAGTGGAGATGGTCAGTGTAGAGGTGGCAGCGATGTGGTCTGTCTGTGCTGCCTCCCTCCCCCTCCACAGCTATCAGGAGCTGCAGAGGAGTCTCCTATGGCCGGGTCACCTCTCCTGCTGTGCCCCGTGATGACTGGAGACACAGGGAAAGCTCACACAGGGGAAAGAGGAGGAGGGGGAACAAGCAGGAGCTGCAGAGGAGCCTCCTATGGCCGGGTCCTGCACTGACTCCGGACAGCTCTCACAGGGGGGAGGGGGAACAAGCAGGAGCTGCAGGTGAGTCTCCTATGGCCGGGTCCTGCTGTTTCCCTTGGATGATAGCTGGACTGACTCCGGACACGAGGCTCAGCTCTCACAGGGGGGAGGGTCCGGCCCGTGGGAGGAGGAGGGGGGAGTGCTGGGAGCTGTCAGCTCACTTCCTTGCAGCCGCGCTGCTCCAGAGCCCGTGTCTCTGTATCTACAGCAGTGTGTCCCGGGACCAGGAGACGGGACTTCGTCTCTCGGTCCGGGACAATGGCAGGAAAAACGTGACTATCTCTCAACCGCCCGGGGCAGCGGGACATTGGTGTAAAACCGTGAATGTCACGCTGAAACCGGGACGGTTGGGAGGTATGGTGATATCTCTGAGTACAGATCATGTAGTAGATGTGTCCTGCAGTCCTATGTAACACCACAGATAACACAGTGATATCTCTCTGAGTGCAGATCATGTAGTAGATGTGTCCTGCAGTCCTATGTAACACCACAGATAACACAGTGATATCTCTCTGAGTACAGATCATGTAGTAGATGTGTCCTGCAGTCCTATGTAAAACCACAGATAACACAGTGATATCTCTCTGAGTAGAGATCATGTAGTAGATGTGTCCTGCAGTCCTATGTAACACCACAGATAACACAGTGGTATCTCTGAGTACAGATCATGTAGTAGATGTGTCCTGCAGTCCTATGTAACACCACAGATAACACAGTGATATCTCTGAGTACAGATCATGTAGTAGATGTGTCCTGCAGTCCCATGTAACACCACAGATACCACAGTGATATCTCTCTGAGTACAGATCATGTAGTAGATGTGTCCTGCAGTCCTATGTAACACCACAGATAACACAGTGATATCTCTCTGAGTAGAGATCATGTAGTAGATGTGTCCTGCAGTCCTATGTAACACCACAGATAACACAGTGATATCTCTGAGTACAGATCATGTAGTAGATGTGACCTGCAGTCCTATGTAACACCACAGATAACACAGTGATATCTCTGAGTACAGATCATGTAGTAGATGTGTCCTGCAGTCCTATGTAACACCAGAGATAACACAGTGATATCTCTCTGAGTAGAGATCATGTAGTAGATGTGACCTGCAGTCCTATGTAACACCACAGATAACACAGCATACCTCCCAACATTTGGGAAAAGGAAAGAGGGACAAAATGGCGGCAAGCGTAGCGCGCCGCGGCGATCCCCCTAAGCCACACCCCCAATCACTCCCTGGCCACGCCCCAAATTTTAGCCATATTAAAAATAATAAAAATCATAATTAAAAAAAAAAAAAAAATTATCCTCATTGGGATTTGAACCCAGAACCTGCAGCCTCCATGTACAATAATAACACAGCGCCTCAACCCACTGAGCTATAACCTCAGTGATTAACAAGTGGAGAATTTTGGTAACTAAGAACTATGACTATATACTGCCTTGGTATATAGGGAGGGATCTTCTCAGATTATTGTAATTATTGAGACTATTATTATTATTATTATTATTATTGACATGATTATTATTATTTTTACCATTATTAATAATCATTTCCATAATAATAAAATTTATAATAATAATAATAGTCTCAATAATTACAATAATAATCTCTGAGAAGATCCCTCTCTATATATCAGTGCATTAGTCTGTATCACAATGTAACACTGGCAGATAACATGTCTTACTTACCAGAAATCCCCAGCTCTGTATCACTGGGCTTATAGCTCAGTTAGTTAGGCTCCTGTCTATGGTGCACAGGGTCCCAGGTGCGAATCTCAGCCTGGCCAAAACTTTATTTAATTTAATTATATAAAGAGCTTGTGTCTGGGGAAGACCTGGAGACCATATATGGACAGATAGAGATCTGACCTGATGACGTGGTCCCTGCTCTCTCCACTAAGCCGACACTTCTCTGAAAAGGATTCCCTCCCGATGTCTGCTCTGGGGAACCCTAGGAGATGCAGTGACCATATATGGACAGATCTGAAGCTGATGACGTGGTCCCTGCTCTGCGCTAAGCCCGACACTTCTCTGAAAAGGATTCCCTCCCGATGTCTGTAGAAGCCATTCTGTACTGTGAGTTCAGACTTTCAAAGTATTTACTATGCGGACACAGTGCCGGGACACAGCGGGACCTGGGGGGGAAATCCGTGACAATATCATAGCTGCCCGTGACGCGGGGCAGGGGTACGAAAAACGGGAAAGTCCCGTCAAAATCGGGACGGTTGGGAGCTATGAACACAGTGATATCTCTCATGTACAGATCATGTAGTAGATGTGTCCTGCAGTCCTATGTAACACCACAGATAACACAGTGATATCTCTCTGAGTACAGATCATGTAGTAGATGTCACCTGCAGTCCTATGTAACACCACAGATAACACAGTGATGTCTCTCTGAGTACAGATCATGTAGTAGATGTGTCTTGCAGTCCCATGTAACACCAGAGATAACACAGTGATATCTCTGAGTACAGATCATGTAGTAGATGTGACCTGCAGTCCTATGTAACACCACAGATAACACAGTGATATCTCTGAGTACAGATCATGTAGTAGATGTGTCCTGCAGTCCTATGTAACACCACAGATAACACCGTGATATCTCTCTGAGTACAGATCATGTAGTAGATGTGACCTGCAGTCCTATGTAACACCACAGATAACACAGTGATATCTCTCTGAGTACAGATCATGTAGTAGATGTGTCCTGCAGTCCTATGTAACACCACAGATAACACAGTGATATCTCTCTGAGTACAGATCATGTAGTAGATGTCACCTGCAGTCCTATGTAACACCACAGATAACACAGTGATATCTCTGAGTACAGATCATGTAGTAGATGTGTCCTGCAATCCCATGTAACACCACAGATAACACAGTGATGTCTCTCTGAGTACAGATCATGTAGTAGATGTGTCTTGCAGTCCCATGTAACACCACAGATAACACAGTGATATCTCTCTGAGTACAGATCATTAGATAAAATCTAATATTTGGTCTCAGACACTTGTTGATTCTGCTGTCCTAACAACAGGAGGTTTTCGAAGTTCTCAGGTTGAGGATGGAACCTGCGGCTCTTTCATATACAGAATCTTGTTTTTCGGAGCATTGGTAATCTAAATGTCACTGTGTGAGATGTTTGGAGCTCCGGCGTGACACGGTGACGGGGCGAGGTCATCACAGTTTGCGGGAGTAATAAACACGACTTTAGCGATTTGCAAGCGTCCACTGCTGACAGACACTGCGGAGCCGATGCTGTGCAAAGCGGAAATGTCATTTCAGTAGATTTGCCAAAATCTGCTCAACATTTAAGGTTTCCAAAGCCTTGATGGGTTTGAGGGGAGCGCAGCGTCTGCTGCAGAAATAGAGGAAGCAGAAACTGATATCAAGAAAATCAATAGGAAAGTTGGAAGGAAAAAAAGGAGGAAAAAGGGAAGGATGTGCACAACATTTCACCGGGCACCAGCAGACTACCAGATAGAGAAAGAAAGGAAGGAAGGAACAATGGAGGGAAGGAAGGAACGATGGAAGGAAGAAAAGGAGGAAAAAAGGAAGGATGTGCACAACACTACACCTGGATCTAACGGCATGACAACAGGGAGGATAGGGATGTCATCCCGAGTACAGGAAAAACCAAAGACTCCCAGAAAGCAAAAAAATGGAAGGAACGCTGGAGGGAAGGAAGAAAATATGGAAGGAAGAAAAGAAGGAAAAAGGGAAGGATGTGCACAACACCGCACTGGGCAACAGAGGGCCCAACAAGAAGGAGGAAGGGGAGGTTATCCCGAGCACAGGTAAAACCAAAAACTCCCAGAAAGAGAAAGGTAGAAAGGAAGGAATGATGGAGGGAATAAAAAAGGAAAAAAAAGGATGTGCACAACACTACACCGGGCAATGGGGGCATGACAACATTGAGGGAACAGGGAAATCCAAAGACTACCAAAAAGAGACAGAAAGATAGGTAGGAAAGATGGAGGAAAGTAATGATGAAGGAAGGAAGAAAAGAAGGAAAAATGCAAGGATGTGAACAGCACTACAACGGGCAGGGGGATACCCGACAACAAGGAGGAGGAGTAGGTCATCTCGAGCACTGGGATATCCAAAGACTACCAGAAAGAGAAAGAAAGGAATGATGGAAGGAAGAAAAGAATGAAAAAGGGAAAGATGTGCACAACACTTTTCACTGGGCACTGGGGGCATGACAACATGGAGGAAACAGGGATAGAGAAAACAGGGATAGAGAAAAAAAGGTAAGAAAGAATGATGTAGGAAGGAAGGTAGGAAAAATGGAAGGATGGAAGACAGAAGGGAGGAACGGTTGAAGGAAGATAAAAGGTAAGAAATAAAGAAATAGGAGAGATTAAAAAAGTTGGATGGAGAGAAGTAATAATGGAGACACTTGAGCAATTACAGCTGTAGATGATGGAAATTATGGAATTAGGAAGAAAAGAAGGGATGAAGTAAGAAAGAATGAAAAAAAGAACGAAATAGGAGTAAGGAATCAGATGAAGAGGGGAAGAAGGATCAAGGGAATAAATAATCCAGAGACCCCAATAAATATCGTTAAGAAGTGAACATGGGAAGAAGCCAAGGAGGAAACGGAGAAGAAAGAAGGTAGAAAGAGAGGAAAGAAAGCAGGAGGGAGATAGTAGGCGTGACCAAGGGAAGGAGAAGAGAGATGGAAGGAGGGATATCAAATATTTGGCTTCACATGATCAGCGCACTCAGATTTTTAGTGTCATCTTTTGTCTTTTGCTACTGATGAGATCACCCACAATATTGATGGAAATTGATTAAAGGACTCGATTCGCTTATGTGCAACATTGTATCAGAACCCATGACAGGCCGCAGAGCTGCACAGACAAGTCTTATCTGGAATTGTTAACAGTCTCACAACACACAAATATATTGTCACGGGTGTCCTTGCGATCCCTGTCTCTAGGCCCTCACTTACCTCTCCGTGTTCCTGCTCCCGTCCTGGCTGGTCGACGCATGTGTCCCTGCTCCCTAGGGAGTGTGCACTGGCTCTCCCCAGCATACCACTGATTTGCGCTGGTCACTTTCCGATTTAAGCCGGCTGCTCCAACCACTGCCAGATCTTTGCGCTCATATGCCTCAGAGAAAGCTTCCTCTTGTGATTTCCTGTGTCCTTTGTGACTTCGGACCTGACCTTGACCTTGACCCTTTTCTGCCAGCCCTGACTTCTTGCTCCGTTCCAGATTCCACACCTCTGCCGCCTGCCTTGACTACTTGCCTGTCCCCGACCTCGAGACTGCCCGGGGAAGTGGTACATCGACCTTGGCTACCACCGCGGACAAGTTGCACCTGTAGAACGACCTGGTAGCAAGATCATCCTGCTTTGCGGCGGACTCTGGTGAAAAACGGGTGCCACTTAGATTCCAGTCCCAGGTTTCGGCATGTGTTATCGTCCATGGTGGTCCAGGGGGTTCACTGACCCCGAGACCTGACATATATGGATATCAGAGAGGGTGGGAGCAATGAGAGATGCAGAGAGAAGGAATAGAATGAGGTATCATTCAGGGGACATCAAGGAGGGTCCAGAAAGAGATAACAGCATGAGAAGCATTAGAGAGATGGAGGGACCAGAGAGCAGTAATAAAATGGGTGCAAAGAGACAGAGCAGAAGAAGAAAGATGAGAGACAGACTAGACAGAGGGAAGAGTAACCAGAGCCAGAGATCAAAGAGATGGAATGAGAGAGGGAGACATAGACTTGGGAGAAGAATCCATGACATCTGGTACCTGTGAAGGAGAGAACCCAGTGATGGAGGGTGAGACCCTCGGATGGGGAGAATATAAATCAGGGGCTTCTATTTGCAGTCACTTCTTGTGTTCCTGCTCCTTACGTCCATGTGGTTGTTCTGTGGTGAGATAATGAAAGCGCATCAGGTAATAGATGGAGTAAATCTGTCGTTAAGCCGCCTTTCTTCCTAATCGTATCCTGTTTTACAAGTGCGCGGGGAGTATTTGGAGGAAGTAGTCTAAGACACAAAGGATGTGCTAATATCAGCACATGGGGACATAGCGGATCTATACCAAGAAGAAATCACAATCAATGCACTCAACGAATGTGCCCCGAGCGAGGATGAGTGCCACCAATGATTTGTAATAAGATTAAAACAGAGAAGAAATGCTGAAACTTGTCCACAAAATGTGGAGGAACTAAGTGAGATGGAAAGATAGAAGAGAAGAGGCAAGGAACATGGGAAGACGGTGGGAATAATGAGGAAGATGATGAAGAAGAAGCAGTGTGGAGAGAAGGATAAAGTATGTAAGGCAGGGGGTGAAGACTGCCCTCGGCCCTGGAATCATCCCTGGTCACATCCCTGCTGGGCCTCCTCTCATCCTGCCCCTTGTGTAGTGGATTAACTGGAATCGCACATCCAGGTGTGGAGTAGAGAGGACGGAAGCTCCACTGTGTCCCCCTGTCGTCCCATCAGATAACTTTGATCTGCGATGGATTCTCTTACAACAAGAAGTTAATTATTTTTTTGTAACGCAATTTGTTTACAAAACATGTCGTTTGCGTTAGTAATTATGTATCAGGGAGAACGTCTGCGCTTTGAGCCATTAATTGCAAACAAACGCTTGAAATCCTCCTCCAAATCAATGTTGAGGCTGACCTCTACCTCATGTGACGGCTCCGGCTCCGCCATCATCTCACTTCCCACTTGCTATCATCTCTGCTTCAAGGGCATAATAAGGAAAGTTTTATTAGATCATCGGAAGGGAATCAGACTCCTATCCTCAAGTGCAGGGATGAAAATAAAAGCCTCTATATAAATACATTGAACCTTTAGCACTCAAGTTCTCTCCAGCTAAATATCAGCACCGCACTAAGCGACCGAGGTGAGATGGGCTCGTCCTAATAGGCTCGTCCTAATGAGTGGACCTGCCCTTTGAGAAGTACATGCTGTAAAAAGTTATGTTTGGATAGTAAAGCTAATATAAATAAATTCTGAGAGTAATAAACCAGACACATCCTGATCGGTATATATTCCATGCAACACAGCTTGGCTAAAATATATTTATTAAAGGACATCTACCACCAGGATGAAAGATTGTAGACCAAGAACACTGACTTACTGGTCTGTGCACCCTCTTGCAGGATCTGATCTTCTTTTAGCTTTTTAACTTCTTCTTTTACAAAAAAAAAGGCTTTATAGATTATGCAAATGAATCTGAGGGGCTCCAGTCTACATAGATGTTAATGGAGCCTAGAGCTCCTAAGGCTCACTTGAATAATTTTAAAGCCTTTTTTCTGAGAAAAAAGGACATAGGAAGCTTAAAGGAAACCTACCACCACAAATCTACCTATAAAGGTAGATCGGGTGGTAGGTGAATCAAAGTCCCAGCACTTTTTTGTAAACTTTTATTACCCTAATATGTTAATTTTGTTATGCGGCTACTGGGGCGTGGAGTAGCCGCATCTGAGGTTACACGAGGCGGCTACTCCACGCCCCGGTATCCTCTTTTCCCCTCCTACTCACCATATTCGGTGCGCAGCTGCTCGTAGCTGCGCGCCCTCGTCCGCCGATCCTGCCGTCTGCGCATGCGCAGAACAGCAGGCCCGCGCCTGCGCGGTCACTGCTTCGAAGCCGGGGCTGCACAGGCGCGGGCCTGCTGTTCTGCGCATGCGCAGACGGCAGGATCGGCGGACGAGGGCGCGCAGCTACGAGCAGCTGCGCGCCGAACATGGTGAGTAGGAGGGGTAAAGTGGCTACCGGGGCGTGGAGTAGCCGCCTCGTGTAACCTCAGATGCGGCTACTCCACGCCCAAGTAGCCGCATAACAAAATTAACATATTAGGGTAATAAAAGTTTACAAAAAAGTGCGGGGACGTGAGGATTAGCCCTTAAAAGGGCTATCCTCACGTCCCATTGATTCACCTACCACCCGATCTACCTTTATAGGTAGATTTGTGGTGGTAGGCGCCCTTTAAAGAAGAGCAAATTCTGCCAGGGGGACATGCACTAGTATGTCAATGTTCTTGGATTATAAAGAAGAAAACAGCTCCCTAAATACAAGTGCACAATGGTCGCCATGATCTTACGCCCTTTCTTTTGGATACTCCGGGACCATCTTGGTGCCATATGTTTTCCAATAGGCAACCATGGCTGGTAAGGGCAAAGTCATCTGATGCAACTTCCTCCTGTTGATAGATGTCCTTTAACATTGTGGGAAGTCATGGCCGGACTTAGGATTCTGTGGCACCTGGGGTAAAGGTCCAGATTGGGGTCCTGTAATCTATGATCATGCATCATTCAGCACGTCATGAATACAGAACCTTTGAGGCAATCGAGGCTGTATATGAGGTACTGCATCGGGTAACAGGGCAAGAACTGGGCCTCATGGCTGCCCACTATGGGACCCCAATGCTAATTTGTATTAATACATACAGATGTGGCAAAAAAATTTTACTGTATAGGTAACTTCTCATTAAATCAATGCCCAACCCATTAAAGAGCCTTGCCTGGGGAAATGATCCAAATCAACACGTATGGGTCGGTTACATATAGATGATGCTAGGGAAACAACTCTTTTCTCCATTTTTCATTATGTAGAGCAAATTTGCATACTGTTTCCTCAATGACAATGAAGCCCCCAATAGCCGATCAATACATTAATATTCGGGCTCTAAAAATGACCAAATGAATTAAAACAATACTAAGTAGAGTGAACATTTTTACACTTAACACTTGAGAACAAGTAAAACTTTGGAAATCTTGGAGCGACACTGAGTGATGTGCGCCGGTGATGATTATCCATCGGTTTAGCAGAGAAATTACCCAAACGAGCCTACGGCCTAATTAACATTTTACCTAATGAAATGGGATGAGTTGGAATTGCTGCCGAGGGGCGCGCGGAGATGTTTCTCCTCATATTCCTATGTGTTAGCTCCCTTTGGTTTCCGGATAGACGCAGCAGAATATTGATGCGCTGGTATTTTACCAAAGGGAGCGGAGCGTTGGCTGCACCGCTCGCATCAAAGCCTCCCGTCCACGGCCGGGTCTATCATGTTCCCTGCACTACTGAGCCATGAACTGTTGCTTCTGCTCTTCATGCATTATTTATGCTAAAGAAATTATAAATGTGCATGTTAAAAAAGAATAATCTGTCCACAAAGCTTAAAAATACATGAATAGCGAATGTGATGAGGATCGGAACACTTTCCAAATGCTGCTTTTTTTTTATTTTTTATTAGTTTGGTTTTTTTGCAATTAGATCAGATCTTGTTGCTTCGTGTTACACTGAGTGTGAAAAAAAAAGAATAATTATATTCAGCCTCTTAGGAATGAACGGAGAGACAGAAGATTGTGTGGGTTTTGTGGGACTCGGGACACCAGTACAAAAAAATAAAAAAGATAGAAAATACAAAAATTGGGCAAATTGTACATTTTTTTAACCTTATAGTATAATATTTATAAATGTGGGTACTTTCTACAGGGAATCTTCTTGACCAATGGTCACCATTGGATTGCGGAAAAAATGTCTGACCGTAGATCTCAAGGCTCCTGGACTCCTAGGACTCATCAGGACTGTAGTATTCAGGACTCCTCAGGACGGGTCTTTAGTAATTAGAACTCCTGAGGGCTATCTTGTAGTAATTAGATGTTTCGTTATAAGTAGACCTCCTCAGTACTGCCTTGTAGTATGCAGGACTCCTCATAGCTGCTCTCTTGTCCTAAGGGTTGTTCTCTAGTAATTAGGACTCCTCGGCACGTTTCTGTAGTAATTAGGACTCTGCAGAATTCTTATGTAGTAATTAGGACACCCGAGGGCTATTCTGTAGTAATCAGACCACCTCAGCTTGTGGCGTAGTTAGTACACCTCCTCAGGGCTGCCTTGTAGTAATTAGGACACTTCAGGACTTTTCTATAATCATTAGGACTCCTCAGGATTTTTATGTAGTATTTAGGACCCCTCAGGACTGTTTTGTAGTAATTAGAACTCCTCAGGGCTGCCTTGCAGTATTTAGGACTCCTCTGGATTTTTCTGTAGTATTTAGGACTGTTCTAGCTGTTCTGTAGCAATTAAGACCCCTCAGGACTGTTTTGTAGTATTTAGAACTCCTCTGGGCTGCCTTGCAGTATTCAGGACTCCTCAGGACTTTTCTGTAGTACTTAGGACTGCTCGTTCCTGTTCTGTAGCAATTAAATCTCCTCAGGACTCTTATATAGTCATTATAGGCTGCCTTATAGTATTTAGGACTCCTCAGGACTTTTCTCTAGTATTTAGAACCCCTCAGGACTGTTTTGTAGTAATTAGGACTCCTCGGGACTCTCCTGTAGGGTTTTATAGCAGTAAAGAAATCGACCATCAAAATCCTGATAAACCAGGGACATTACTCATAGATCCGGTGCCAGGACTGTGGTGTCTTCTTATGTTTGTTATCCATAGTCTCCCTAGAGCAGGTATCACCCAGGATCTTCAGCATTCCAAGTTATCAAATATTTTTGCAGGGGACCTTGGAGGCCATTCAGATTAAGGTCCAACCATTAATAAAAGGGAAGCTCGAGTACCACCTTCCATAGAGAAATAGTTAGTTCTGGTTCTTAGAGGGGAGTCCTAGGCTGAAGATCTCCCTTAAAGGGGTTTTCCCATGAAAGAAAATTCTCGAATTCCAATCCCCTAGTGATGTTAACATAATAAAGATAATTTTTAACCCTTTATTTTACAATTTTACTCAGTGTTATTGCTGTTTTAGCTCCTATCACTAAGTGGTGGTCAGTACAAATGTCCGGGGATTGGAATCATTAAGCAGACACATTATAATCCATCTTGTTCTGTGAGCTGACAATGTGCTCAGATTATCAGTGTACAAGGTGTATATATATTTTAATCTGGCTTCCTAACATTGTACTAGTAGCTGACACATAGCAAAAGAAAAGATCAGAAATGATGAGACAGATCAGAGATGAGATGATGAGATCCATTAGATGCCTATTACACACTGTCAGCTCTCCTACATCTTTGCTCTTCCACAACACACTAGATCTGATGTGCCTCCCTAGATAAATAACTTATCTGTCTGTAGCTTGTAGCTCTCCTCAAGCTGCCGTTGACAGGAAGTCAGTGTCTGTGTATCAGTGTAAACTCCATCCTGGACTGGGATGGGGCTAGAGTGCAGGTGGGTGGGGCTAGAGTGCAGGGAGCAGAGAGAGAGAAACTCAGCTCCACAGCCATCACACAGAAATCCAAGAGTGTCCCCGACCCTAAGTCAGGAGTTACAAGGTCGTGTCTGGGGGCAATTGAAATTGTGTACACCAGGACTGATAGAGAATGTGTTATTTTGTTATCCTGAGTACATTTAAGAAACTTGTCTTCGTGGGAATATCCCTTTAACCCTTTAAAGACCAATATTTTGTTCCCCACAATCATAAAAAAAAGGAGAATGAGGAGGCGACAATGAATTGTACAGAAGAGATTTGTTATTACATTTTATGGAGCTACAGATTATTGTTATACAGATCATAAAAACATTTTGGATGCGTTCAGAAAGCTACGATGTTCCTGGTCGGACTAGATGTTCTATATGACTGTTGCTAAAGTCTCATTTTCTTGTATTTCTTTGTAAAACTTGAGTGTTTCCCGGGGAATAACCATCTCGTAGACGGAGCTGTCAGATGAACACACACAGCACCTACATCCTGACATCCAAATAATCCTCCAGCTTCTACAGATAGAAGCGGGTGACAGTAATGGTTCTTACACTTGACTTGAAGGTCATGTTAGTGCAAGTAAATTGACCAATGTTTCAGACCGTTCGGAATAGAGGGCATCAGATGTCTCAAGAAATAGAGCGTCCGGGGGGGACAGGGACTCATCGCCTGTGAATGCATCATTGGTCATGTACACGGAGGCTGGTGGCTCCTTATGGTGTGATGGTGACCCCCTCTCCACCAATAACGGAGCCTCTGGTTTGGTGAGAATCTAAATGTAACATTTTGTCACATTAAGTCATTAATTAATGCCTCATGTACAGTCTCTAGGAAACGTTTGGTCCATTTTTCTGCAATATCTTTTCTAACCACATGGTGTGCACTTACCAGGAGGATGATATATGACCTACATTTCCTACAAAAGAGTTGGCCATCATACGACCAACGAGCTAAACAAGTGGGGCATCACATGACCAGGAATATAATGAGCCATGCACCTGTGTGACATCACATGAGTAAAGATATGGCAAGCCGTGCACTTGTGTGACATCAGGTGACCAGGTATATAACGAGCTGTGCACCTGTGTGACATCATGTGACCAGTGTTATAACGGGCTGTGCTCCTGTGTGACACCACATGACAGGGAACATAATGGTCCGTGCACCTTTGTGATATCACATGACCAGGGATCTAAGGAACCGTGCACTGGTGTGACATCACATGGCCATAGATATAATGAGCCGGGCACCTGTGTGACATCACATTATCAGGAATATAACGAGCTGTGCACCTGTGTGACATCAGATGGTCATGGATATAATGAGCTGTGCACCTGTGTGACATGACATGACTGGGAATATAATGAGCAGTGCACCTGTGTGACATCACATGGCCAGGGATATAATGAGCCGTGCACCTGTGTAACATGACATGACCTTACCGGAAGTAAGTAATGAAGCTTCCTATAGAATGACAGGAAGCAGAGATCTGGAAAACTGTGATTAGTTGATACAGAAAGTATATTGTAAAATTATATAACTTTTCTACATTGGATTATAAAGTGTATTGTAAAATAATTGCCAGGAGACAACCCCATTATCTAGTAGGTGACCCAATCCATTTCTTCATGTGCACACTGGTCATATTTTTGGAGATGACCACCACCATAGAAAATCTATTTGTCATACAAAGGTTGATGGTCCAACAAGGTTTTAATATAGTGGGGTTCATGTACAACGGGGGAGGCAGATAATGTCCAAGGTCCTGTTATTGCTTCCTTTCATGAATTAGAACACATCCTAGAGCCTAGAGGTCAATGGTAGCAAGTACATTTGAGCCTTGCAGCCAAGAGATCCTTGACCCCCACAGATACTTGAGGATTAATGGCTTGGGGTAGGTAGTACTGCCAGGCTTTAGGTTTAGTGTCACTCATGGAAGAGATTCTTATTGGACTTGCATAAGTATGAAGGATTTTTAAGACTGCAAGTAGAGGTTGTCTTGGACCATTTGGAAGACTTAAGCACCAGTCCTTATGGTCCTACAAGATGCCAATACTACAAAGAGAACACGGGAGATGGGGCCGAATTATTGGGACCCTAGAACTTTCAGTCCTGGGTCCGGGAACTATAAGGTGTTTTATGCCCCTTTCTCCTCCTGTTCTATCTATAATGAAGTGGAATAATACAACAGATGACTCAGTCCGGAGATGAGTGTTACAGTGAAATGTTTAGATTTGGGTTATTTTTGTGTACAGCTGCCCTTTGTTCTACCACGTGGAGCTGTAAATGTGATGTTCTCAAATGTGTTTCCTTGACATTTACAATAATGAAACGTTTGGAATAACAGTTTTTGTTATTTTTGATGTTTCGTGTCTCCGATGAGTTCTGCATGTGAACTAACAATTTGGGATTTATAGCCCTGTAATGTGCTGTGCTACATTTTGTTTGAACCTAAAAAAATATTAGCTCTTGGCATAAGGATGGTGGAATAGACACAAAGGAGTAGAGTTATAGAATGATAATAACTGATGAGTCAAACCTGTTACTTTCATGTTGTGTTGATCCAGAAAAAGCAAAAAGTAAAACCCTTTCAATGTCAAATGTAGAAAAGAGGAATCCACATAGAATTGATCAAAAGTGACCGCCCACATTTAGACATAGTCGAGTACTAAAAGGAGAGACCACTCGGTACAGTCATGGCCATAAGTTTTGAGAATGATACAAATGTTAATTTTTACCAAGTCTACTGCATCAGGTTTTATAATGGCAATTTGCATCTACTCCAGAATGTTATAAAGAGTGATCAGCTTAACAGCAATTAATTGCAAAGTCAGTATGAACTTTTCCCCCCAAAACACATTTCAACTTCATTGCAGGCGCCTTAAAAGGAGCAGCTAACATCGTTTAAGTGATTGCTCCATTACCACAGGTGTGGGTGTTGATGAGGACAGGGCTGGAGATCAATCTGTCATGATTAAGTAAGAATCACACCACTGGACACTTTAAAAGGAGGCTGGTGCTTGGCATCATTGTTTCTCTTCTGTTAACCATGGTTATCTCTAAAGAAACATGTGCAGTCATCATTGCACTGCACAAAACTGGCCTAACAGGGAAGAGTATCGCAGCTAGAAAGATTGCACCTCAGTCAACAATCTATCACATCATCAAGTGAGTAGCCTCTTGTGATCTGCCTAATTATCCATCTTCAGTGTGCAGCTACAAGGAGCTACGTACACTCGTTCGTGAAGTCAGGTTCTGCACATGTGCATAGTGCGGGCCGGCAGCTGCGCAGTCTCGCCTCTTATGCCAGAGCTGCTGTGCATGTGCAGAACCCGGCTTTGTAGACGATTGTGTGATGGATTAGTAGGCGATCACAAGAGGCTACTGGGGCATGGAGTAGCCATTCCATGTAGCCTTAGCTCCAGTTACTCCACACCCCAATAGTCTCTTTTGTAAATATTCATATTAGGGCAATCAAAAATTATAAAATATTTGGGGGACTAACAAGGGCTATCCTACTATAGATTAGATGAACCTGCCAGTGGATCTACCTTAATAGATAGATCTGTGGTGGTAGGTTTTCTTTAATAATTCTGTGTGATGCCTTTTAAGAATCTTGTATGGGTCCATCCTTACAAAAACGTGGGGAGGAGAGTGAAGACACAGGGAAGAGAGGAATGTGACCTCTCAATACTAAAAAAGAGAAGATACCAAAGAGTCATCAGATCCCGGAACAGAAATTGGGACTGATGTATTAAGACCAGCCTGTTGTGTACCAGTCTAAATCATTGGCATCATGTTGGCTCCAACCTCAGAGTTATCCCAGAGCAGCCTAGAATGCACCAGAATGTGCTGGATCTGACCTGGTGTAGTGTCAGGGTCATTGCATCCACTTCAGCCACAAATTGGCCACAACAGGTTCTGTAACCTGCAACACTTTTGGCCCAATCCTGGGATGACTTCTACAATGTTGGAACTTGGAAAAGGGTAAGTTCTGCCCATAATTGCCTCCATGGGAATCTAGCAAAACCCCTATAAGCAGGGGCATAACTACAGTGGTAGCAGCCATAGCAGCCACTATGGGGCCCACAGTGTCAGGGGCCCGCTATCTGACCTGCCACTACATAATGGAGGATGTGCACCATTGTAAACATATTATAATGCATGTTGTTATATATATATGCTGTATATGGTGTATGTCTGTATGTGGCATTGTATGTGTATATGTGAATGTTTACGTGCTCTATATGTATGTAACAGTGTATAAATGCGTGACAAACTGTATGTTTATCAATATAGGTATATAAATGTGTGTGTGTATATGAGTGTAATATGTACATTTTTAAGCCGGAAGGGGGCCCCCTTCAGAAGTCTACTATGGGGCTCTGCCTCTCCTAGTTATGCCACTGCCTTTAAGACTGGCATAGAGTGTGCTTTCACATATGTCACATCAAAAAGTCACAATTTTTGGTGCAACATGTGCGTTTGACAAGCGTCCTGACTTTCTGGATAGAAAAGGACATCCAATGTATAATAACCTCCTCCCCTTATCTTTACTTTGGTTTGCTAGAACACCCTCTGTCTTTCTTTCCTTTGGGATGTATAAAGTATTGGGATGTCTTATTTGTGATTTCAATACCATAGGCTGTGGGTGTGTCCTATACAAGTGGGCGGGGCATGTGCACACATTATATGATCAGTGGCAGATGATCCAGCGACGTCATTTAAACAGAAATACAAAACTGAAACATTTTCCACCTCGTTAATGTAAAATGTATCAGTAAGTGACTGAGATGAAGCGGTGGATAGGCTTCCAGGCGGCTCCGACGCACAGATGTAAAAGCTCCAATTAATAATTAAAACGCCACACGGAAAAAAATACCAGGCGTCTGTAAACCGCAGGTGCCAACTAAATAGCGAGGCACGGAGAGCACTCAGGAAAAACAAAGGACATCAGGCGAGCGCAGACACAGGTGAAAAGACCAAAATGATGGATTCAGACCCAATTTACACCAACGAGAAAGCAGCTTGGATGAGGTATAAATAACGTATTGATAAGTTTATACCAACAAGTTATGGAAGGAGGATCCTCTACCAGCGCCAAGTGCGTCTCCTTCAGCCGGAGATGGTTCTGTGCGGCAATAGGTTACATGATGTCTAGTGCAAGGGAGATAATTGTATGCGCTCCTGCTGTCTGCAAATACAATCACATTGAGAATATGTGCATGTATGATGTCACTCATTAGTATGTCACTTTCCCATATGAGAAGACTAGTGCAATAAACCATACATTATAGTCGGAGCCTGGCATGGACTTTATCCGGGGCCCAATTTGCTTCAGGTGACGCCTGAAGCTCGTGTGCTGTGCATGGGCGTTACATGGGAACTAATGGGCCGTTACTACAGGGCACTATTACTGTTAGGAGGCACAGTACAGGGCACTGCTAACATTGAAAAAGTATTTATGGGCTAAGGGGGCTTATTGGGTTAATATTACTCTGCTTGAGGAGTAAAAGGGGACTATTAATGTGACCATTTGCAACATCCCCCACCGGGCCCTAGCCTTTTCTTGGGGCCTGGAGGCAGCCGGGGCCCAGAATAACTGAGTGGCTGGCGGTTGCGGCCTAGGCACGCTGTGGTCACGGTGCTTGGTATGGGGACTGGAGGGCTGTCCTACAGCCTGGCAGGTCTCCAGCAGGTGGTGTGTGCAAGAAATATGGAGAGAGAGGCTGATGTACTGGTTCTCCCTGGGGCAACCCATTAGTGTCTGCAGTATGTGTCCCTGGATGATAGATGGGGGCGCCTTTGATGGTGACAGCCATAGCAGGGAGCAGATGGAGACAGCGTGGTGCAAAAGTAACTTACAGTTCTTTATTCGAACCAACAGCAGGCAACGCGCCAAATGATTCCATACAGATGCCGGATTACTGGAAGTGATCTTGGAGAGTAAACCTCAGGAGTTTGGTCACCAGCCTGGTTGCAGATACAGGCTGGGAGGTAGCTGTGTCCATTGCTGGAAGCTGCAGCTTTGTACTGGGTCTTCTGTGTGAGACACTGAATGTGTATCTCACACTTTCTCTGATCACTCAGTGTTGTATAAGGTGAGCTGAGGCCTAGGAGGCCTGTAGCAAGAGCTTGTGATCTAAGAGCTGCTCCTCTGTAAGACGCTGGATCCTAAGAGACCCTGTTACTTCCTGTCCAGGGGTTTTTGTTACTCCCTGGTCAGGTGGTTTCACTCTCCAATCACACTCCAGTTTACAGATTGGAACATCATTGGATAACAATAGCAAATACAATTAACCTTTGCCTCTCCAGGCAGTATCTACCACTGCTAATTACCTCTATCTAGCTATATGATCCTGGAAGTGAGTTGTACAGGCTCACCTGCTGGGGACACACAGACAAAAGGGCTTATTCGCAACTACTCTTCTGGCTATGCATCAGCAGGGGTGTTGCACATGGCAGTATAGCGATATGGGGACTCTATGGGATCACTGTTGTAGGGGCAGTAGAAGGCACTATTACTATACGCGGCAAGAAGCATCTCATAGGTGCACTATTGATGTGTTGTTACTATTACTGCGTTGTTACTATTATTACTATGTTGTTCTTATTATTACTATGTTGCTGTTCTCATTACTGCTGTGTTGTCCTTATTATTACTGTGTTGTTCTTATTATTACTGTGTTGTTTCTTTCACTGTGTTGGGACCAACTTTGTCCTGCTGTGTACGGACACAAAGGTTGGAAATGTTATTTTACTACTGTAAGGGCAATACTACTACTAAAACTTTACATAGGACAACTGAAAGTGGACACTGTTCACAAAGGGGACTCTGTAAGGTGATATTACCATCTGTTTTGCACTACTGTATGTATTTGGGACAACTCTACTTATGAGAGCAGGGGACATCCGTAGGCTCATGGTTTTAGGAAGGAGCAACAAAAACTAAAGCTATAGACAACAATGAGGCAAAAGTTATGGAAGAAGTCGTCATGGTAGACAACTGTTTGGGGGGAACTTATCTGGGCCTCTTCTGGCAGCTGCCATGGTGCTAGGGATGGGGATACCTGGAGACTAGAAAGAGATTATATATATATATATATACAGCAGTATCTTAGTCATTAAACAGTCTGTAGATAATTAGATCTGTGTTCGGTAGTAGATAAACCCCAAGGGTTCAGAGAATCGAGCTCCCCTCGAGCAGCACAATATTCTCCCAGTAGTAGATCTATTACCTCCTTTCTCATCCAGTTCCTTCAGTTTATTGTTCATTTATAAAGGCAGGAAGATGGCTCATAGCGAAAGCAATGTTCACCTCTGTTCACATTGACTGTAACCAAGTTACTGAGACACAGTATTATTTTGCTCCAGTGAGCATGTCAAAGCAGATTTTCCTCTGTTTTAGTGCAGGCGGCCTGATATAAAGGAAGATGTAGGACACAATCGTAGATCTTTTCAGTGGAATTAGAGCAATGCACACATGCAATGTAACAAGCTGCGAGGAGGCTACACGGAATAAATCAGCTGCGGCCGAACCCTGTCACAAACACAAGGGGACAAGAGCCTGATAAATGATTCTGCACCAAAATACAATGCGACCGGATCAGAAGCCAAACACGGGCCTGAAGAAGCTCCTGACCTCAGCAGCACATTCATAAAATACACTCCCCTGTGCATTATGGGAAAAGACATATGCAAATTAGCTCAACTCCAAAACTTGCCACCTATGGGAAGCTTGAAAATCAATGTCCATAAAAAGGGCCACATTTGGAACAAAGGGCCAATTTTTTTTAGAATGATTCTGCTTGAATTCTGCATCATGAGCTCAAAATTCAACAAAAGGAAACAAAAACGACAAAAAGATCCACCATATCATAGCGGATGTCAGAAAATACAAATGGAGTATTGACTGCTGTGCCCAATCACTAGCCCCAGACATGTAGCAGTGATTGGCTGCAGTGATCCACAAAGTTTGAAGAAGGATCCAAATTACAGAAGTTCTTCAGGATGTATGAATGCACCCCCCCCCCTTACCCTGTTATTGGGAGTTGTTTCCGATTGAGGACGTATTAAAATGCTAGCAATGGTAAAGTTGAGGATTTATAAAGTTAGCTGAAATTAAATGGAAACAGACATGTGTCATGCTAGGACAGAGCACTTCTTCTGGTTCAGTACCATAAAAGTTCTGATACTTTCCAGAGAACCTCTGTTATATAGAACCTGCTTCAAACTTGGTACTCTTAACCTTTCCTAGTAGTGGATATGACATCTGGGTCAGGGGTAGTGGACCCACTGGACCATCGTGAGCGATGACCTAAGCCGACACCTGGGAGCTAACTCTAAGTGGAACCCGGATTTCACCAGAGCCCACCGCAAAGCGGGGTGAACTTGCTGCGGCGTGGTACCATCAGGTCGCTCCACAGATGTGACATTGCTCGTGGTGGCCAAGGCGATGTACAGAATCGTAAGGCTGAGACTGAGCGGTGGACAGTCTCTACTCAGTGCAAAACATATGAAAGCCACATACAGGGGCAAATTTACTTACCCGGTCCATTCGCGATCCAGTGGCGCGTTCTCTGCGGAGGATTCGGGTTCTGCCGGGATTCACTAAGGTAGTTCCTCCGATGTCCATCAGGTGTCGCTGCTGCGCTGAAGTTCATCGGAATGCACTGAAGTTCACCGTCCTATCGTCGGTGCAGGTAAGTGCGTGTCATGCGACCCTTTTTTTTTTTTTTAAGTGCAGCGGTGCCCCCCGATTTCCGTCGCGTGCATGCCGGTGCTGATGCGCCACAATCCTATCGCGTGCACCAAAAATCCTGTGGCAATTCAAGGAAAAGCGGTGCAAATCAGAAATTTTCGGATAACCCGTCAGAAAAACGCGTTTCAGGTCCTTAGTAAATGACCCCCACAGTGTGCAAACACATGAAGGACTCCCAGAGTATGAGAAATAAGATGCTCTGCTCTATGTGCTGGCACATAGTGGTGGCAGCATCATGCTTTGGGGGGGGGGGGCAGGACCACTGGGTGTAATGGAAGGAAAGATGAATGTGGCAGTACAGAGATGCCCTGGATAAAAACCTCATCCAGGCGGCTCTGGACCTCAGACTGGGCCAAACCTTCTAACAAGACAATGACCCTAAGCACAAGCTAAAACAACAAAGCAGATTCTTCAGAACATCTCTGTGACCATTCCTGACTGGCCCAACCAGAACCCGGAGCTAAACCCAATTGAGTATCTCTGGAGAGACATGAAAATGGCTTACACCAATGTTCACCATCCAACCTGAGGGACCTGGAGAGGATCTGCAAGAAAGAGGCAGAGGATCCCCAAATCCAGGGGTGAGAAACTTGTAGACTAATTGCTGCACCAGAGCTAAAGCTGCTTCTACTCAACAATGATTAAAGGGGCCGAATACTAATCACCGGGGGTTGAACACTTATCACCAGGGGAGATTTCTGTTTTTCTAGTTTAATAAATTATCTACATTTCAGTTAGGATGGGGGCAGAGTGCACATGGGGGGCAGAGGGAAGGCACATTGCTGGGGCGCAGAGCGCATATTACTGGGAGGCAGAGTGCACATTACTGGGGGTCAGAATGAACAGTGCTGGGTCTGCAGAGTGCACATTAATGAGCAAAATAAAGAACTTTTCTTACCAATTGGCTGCAATGAAACAAAGAGTGAAAAATGTAAAGGGCTCTTGATTACCCTCTGTACCCACCGTAATACCCCCATATACTGACTATAGACACCAAATATTAATGGACTTTCCTTCAGGATAGGCCATCAATTTTTGAATGGTAGAGGGTTGACACCCGACCCCTCCGTCGATCAGCTATTTGAAGCAGTTGGCTTGGTGTCCATCTTAAAGCCACGAGCTATAATTCAGAGAAAATGTGAGCCACATCTGCAGTGGGAGCACCAGCTGCAACAAGAATAAGTAGTTGACTGCTCCTGGCTCCATGCCCGGTGTTTCCAGGGCTCCAAATTACGGGGAGGGTATGGGCCCCCACCTATCAACGACGGATGGAGTATCCTGAGGACAAGCCATGAAAAGTAAATCCTGGCCAACCTCTTTAAGTCATGACTGTGCTTATTTTTGTGGAAGCCAAGATATTTTAGCCGGAAAATGCTTTGCCATTAAAACTTGATTGTAACTTTCTGCAGTTGCTGAGCATTTCCCGTGCACAGTCATTGCCCCGGGCTGTGTCCTATAGCTGTAGTTGTAGCCTATAACCCAACGGTAACTGTGTAATCAGTAAAGCAAAATAAATGTTTACATCCCGCTGTTCGGAAGTGGCCGGAATATCATTTAAGCTTGACATATACTTGTCCTTTCTCCATGGCATGAGGGATGGCATGTGTCCGGGTGGCTCCGTCTGATTCTGTTTATGTTGTATTTTATGGAGTTTTTCCAAAGTCAAAGAGCAGAAACTTATAAACGTCGCCAAATGCCCCGAGCTGTTGGCCCAAAGAATTAATTACTTCCCTGCTGGCCGTCTTTAATGGGACATTTTTCCAATCCGAGAGCACATTTCGAGAGCTGTTTTCTCTCCCGAGCTCGCGGCTCACAATTGTAATTCGGAGAATGTCAATCAAGTACAATTTAATCATTAGGGTCCTGCGATTGTACTTTATTTTGTTGATGCCGGGATGAGTTTTCAAATTAGGAATTATGTTAGAAAATAAACCCCCCTCGTCTAAACTGGCTCAATTATTTCCCCGAGAACTTATTTCTGTATCATTTGGAACAACAGATGCAGGTTATATACCGAAATCTCACGGCGGATTATTACAATTTTTTGTTCTACATTTTCCTTGTTCATTTCGCCATAAAAGATGTGAACTTTCTGCTGCGTTGACTCGTTTTTGGGAAATGTGGTCGATGGATATCGAGGTCTATTTAATGAAAATAAAATGCTAATTTTATGTAAGATCTCCTAAGACACGGGTGAAAAAAAAAATAAAAAAAATAAAATAAAAAAAATACCTCATCCGATGTGAAGCTTTTGCCTTTAGCAACTAATTCCCGACATTAATTACAACCCACTGTGTGCGAGGAGAATGATGCGAGCGATGACATCACCAGACTCCATGCACCAGTGTGAGGGTTTATAAGGCAATTACAGCAAGCAAATTGATGGCAGCAATTACCTAGTTATCAGGTCGTCTGATGTTGTTCTCAAGAATTTCTTTTTCAAACTATTTTTAATGGCGATGATATTTAGTTCAGATACTTGAGATTTTTCAAGTTTTCCTGTGGATCAGATCCTATGAAAAATGGAATCTCAGATTTTTCTACATATTGAGCCATAAATTGCCTGATAATGATGCTAATCCGAAAGATGGTCCTACACATAGGACTAACCCTAACCCAATTTGGACCAAATGACCATTCAAAAAGTCAGGACTTGTTCCGGGACGTCCATGTAAGAAGTATCATCAATAAGGTTTAAAGATCTTCAAGATTTGTTCTCATTCAATGAAAACGGCATCCAAGAAATTGCTCCAAACTAACCGGATTAATTATCTGCCCGGCCATTGGTTCTAATAATTTTTCCTTAAAGGGGT
The DNA here is from genome assembly GCF_040894005.1 of Engystomops pustulosus. Taxonomy (NCBI): domain Eukaryota; kingdom Metazoa; phylum Chordata; class Amphibia; order Anura; family Leptodactylidae; genus Engystomops; species Engystomops pustulosus. The sequence goes on from NC_092419.1 coordinate 23,068,616, forward strand.
TTTCCCACCAAACAAGTTGGGCGCTATCCATTAGGCCTAACTGCATCAGCTCCATAGGCATGAATGCAGCAGAACGGACATGTGAGGCCATCTGCTCCACTGATCTCGGGGAGCGATGAGGGGTCCAACAGAGGAACCTTGGACCCCATCATACCCCCCCATTTTTGTGATCTGTGATCACTGGGACCTCCAACAATCAGCAAGTTAGGCCCTATCCCCTTTAAAACCTGGACCCACTGGAAAATCTTCTGCCACTTATGGTTTAGTCCAAACCAGACAACCAGTCACAAGTATGAGAGTCTTAAGTTCAAATACCTTCTCGATATATTTAGATTCACCATTGGACTGGGGCTAATTTGGTTCACCCTAGAAAGTAATTCCACCCTCCATCAACCCAGAGAAAATTCAAGCCCAGTCCCACCAGAAAATCGCCCAATACTCTTGGCCAGGCCACCCCTAGTGGAGGATCAGTTCAAGTAGAATTTTAGCAATTTTCTAGCAATAAGTATTCTGTATAATTCCAGCCTAAGAAACTTACTGGCGAGAAAAATAAAGGGCTTAGAAAACCAACATTAGTGTCTGCAGGGACTGAACTGTGAAGTCCCATGTAACCTGTAGTAACACGTATCAACCCAATCAATAGCCTTTACTATGTACATTTACCGTGTAGAAATGTTTGGTAATGGGTTTTCTGATGTCACCTTTGTCTCATTTCTAAGATGGTTTAGTATATGTAGTCCGAGGCCTCGGCATATGTTAAACAGATTTCTGCTGTTGTATCAGTTACTATCTGTATATGGGGCTACTACAGCCTGCCTCTGCTCCAGTGATGTAGATGTTTCCATCCATGGTCAGGAAGTCCTTCTCCCTCCCAGTTCTGGCATTGAGGTCTCCATAGATGAGAACTTTGCCCAGAGCCTTGAATTGAGCGGCTTCCCCCTCTATAGTATAGAAGCAGTCTGGGTTGAAGTAGGAGGACTCTGCTGGAGCAATGTATGCTGCACAGAGGTAGAGGTCAGACTAAGAGGTGAGGATGGAGCGGCCTATTCTTATCCAGAAGTGGCTGTCTATCTATCTATCTATCTATCTATCTATCTATCTATCTATCTCATATCTATCTATCTATCTATCTATCTATCTATCTATCTATCTATCTATCTATCTATCTCATATCTATCTATCTATCTCCTATCTATCTATCTATCTATCTATCTCATATCTATCTATCTATCTATCTATCTCATATCTATCTATCTATCTATCTCATATCTATCTATCTATCTATCTATCTATCTATCTATCTATCTCATATCTATCTCATATCTATCTATCTATCTCATATCCATCTATCTATCTATCTATCTATCTATCTATCTATCTATCTATCTATCTATCTCATATCTGTCTCATATCTATCTATCTATCTATCTATCTATCTATCTATCTATCTATCTATCTATCTAAGAAGGTATGCTTGAAAAAGGTGGACACACCGAAACGTTGCACCCTTGAAATAAAGATCACCCAGCTTTGATTCACCACCAGAGTGCTGCTGCTTCTTCTTTAAAATATCTGTCTATCTATCTATACAAGCCTATTCAAAAATGTTTGGTTTTATGGTTTTCCCATATGGATTTTATATCCTTACGAATTGTGGGACTGGTTCGGGACTCAATGCTCGTGATAGAAGATTTCTGTGTGGGGATGTGCTGACACAGATCTTGCATTATTTTTATAATAATATATAATAACTTTATTATGATAATGTTATATATGAAATATGGGGAATATATATATATTCTTTCTAAATATATAAAATTCTTTCTTCCTTTCTTTCTTCCTTCCTTCCTTTCTTTCCCTTTCTTTCTTTCTTTCTTTCTTTCTTTCTTTCTTCCTTCTTTTCTTTCCCTTTCTTTCTTCCTCTTTCTCCCTACATATGTTTGTACTTGGAGTCTGATAAATAGAAAATGTTTTATGGGCATTTTCTTACATTTACTTAACAATGTATTAACTTGATATTAACTTATTTAATCTACATGAAGCCGTGTTCTCATGGAAACAGAGAGAACACTTGGCTACGATGCACACTTAGTGGCCGTACACTTACCCGCCATTGCTTACATCATCCATCTAGAGGAGGTTGTCTATTGATCCCTCATAAGTAAGTGTCTAGGTAACCGAATCAACAATGTATCCAGAACAATGAACCCCTAACCTTGAGAATGCGCCGCTGCCATTGGATACATCACGCAAAGTCTACCGATACATTGTCGTGACTTTTTAGGTGACTTTTACAGATTACAACAGGTTTTATTGAATGTATATTATTACCCAAATCTGCGTCTATTTCCCTAATGTTTTCTAATCCCACAGAATGACTTGTGCTCCAGAAAATGATAAAACATTGGACCATGAAATCTCCCTAATATCAGATGAAATATCCATGGATTAGGCCTTCTACATCGGATCGGTTGGGTCCACACATTCCCACTGATCATCTCATCCACAGAGAATAAAACATGAAGCAGAGAACATCCGAACTTTGGCTAAACCGGCTGATCTGCAGTGAGCATGAGACATCTCTGGAGGCCACAAAAGGATGTCCTGTGGACCAAGATGGCCACTGATTGTCCCCTGAGACTTCTGGGATGCCCTTGCACCTTTCTTCATTTCTTATGTGAAATCTCAATCATTTAAAATCTACTCCAAAGGCAAGTGAAAATGAGCGGAGAAGAGTCATATTTGCCAGAGATGAGTCAAGTTTAGAGGCTGTACGACCAGTGTCACTTCCGATGCTTCCATATTCAGTTCCATAGCATTTAGAAACATGCTGCTGGTGTCATATTAAAGATAAGAATCTCATCTTTCAGATCCCAGACATACAGGCCGTTAAAGAAATAGGCAGGAGCTGGACCTTTATCTGCAGCTCAGATTCCCAACTATGTATTTAAGTCTTTGTATCTCTGGTACAGTACATTACAGAAACACAAGACTGATGCAATTTGAAAGGTGATATTATTTTAATATGACGAAGATGGGGTGTCTGAAGTGATGTACCTCCTTACTCCTGCAGCAGGGGCGTAACTTGAGGGGGTGCAGAGGGTGCGATTGCAACCGGGCCAAGGAGGTTTAGGGGGCCCATAAAGTGTCACTTTCCAATATGAGAAGACTATTACTATAAACCATACATTATAGTCGGGGGCCTGGCACAGACTTTGCACTGGGGCCCATCAGCTTCTAGTTACGCCACTGCAGCCTCTAAAACTTGACTCCTCTCAGATAAGAATGACTCTTCTCTGTTCATTGTCATGAGACTTTGTAAGAGATTTGTAAGAGATTTCACTTAAAAGAAATGACATGTCATATGTGACCTGGTGCGGCTGCCTTTAATGGGGTAAAATCTGCTGACAGGTTCCCTTTAAGAAGCTATTCTATGGATATAATATCAATATTTTTACCCTGGAATTTCTAGAAGTTACTGAATTTTAAAAATGAAGTAGATTTTGGAACCCAGAGAAGATCCCACCATGTGGCTAAACTGGGGAACTACAGGTGAGCTCCCAGTCTTATGAATAGAAGCTGGTCTGCAGTACCATGGTTCGGCCACTGTACAGACGATGGAGCTGTCGACCTCTAGTTTTAACCCAGAAAATCTCTTTCTGTGGACTTAATAGAAGGTCATGGAGCCTGGAGGTCACATAAAATAATCGCAATTAACAGACCTTTTGTTTTATCATCTCTTTACTTTCTGCTATTACTTTCGTTATTTACACCACTGATACACGGCGCCGCATTCAATCTGATCTCCCACTCAGAACGCAAAGCATTGTGATTATTCTGAGCATAATGGAGTAATTAGATGGAGGAGGTGAAGAGAATTTATATGGCTCCTGGTCCTATCCACCAGTTCAAGGTTACGTTATACTGGAGCCGATCCAGCGAGTGCAGCCGCCAGCTCTGCGCTCCGTTCCGCAACATCTCCTATAGCGGCAGCAGCAGGGAGAGATTTGTCAGATATCTTACAATTATGACTAAATATACAGTCATAGGCGCCTCGAATCAAGCCGAAAATGACAAATGTCAGCTAAACGAGTACAAGGAACACGAGGAAATCGGATTTTTATTTAAAAATATCCTATTTTTTTGTATTTTTCTATGAAGTCGTCTGGATGATCCTCTCCATAAACTATTCATGAATACATATATTTTCAATATTTTTTTCATAAATATGCAGCATGCGGCCGTCTATCTCGCAGATAGAAAATTGGGTTATCAAAGATGGTTGATTCTTTCATGTCACTGCAGCATGTGAAATAGGATAAAATGTCGAAAAATATTGGAGATGGGGAGCCCCTGTCATACATCTTTATTGTTAAGGGGTCTTTTAGAAAAATGCAAGAGGAGAACGAGCGGCTACAGAACATTACAGGACTTGTAGGACCTTTTATCCAGTAATGAAAAGGGAGTTTTTTTCCCGTGCGGCTGCTCAGAGCAGGGGAGGTTTTGTGACTTTTTTGTGACTTTTTTGTGACTTTATAGACACAAAATAATGATAAATGCAGTGCAAGCATCTGTAGAACAGGAGATAAGAGACCAGATCACTGTATCACAGTTCTTAAATGTAGTTGTGACACCTATATTCTGGCGAACTGTTGCGCCAGAATTATCACAAGCTACAACCATCTGTGATGAGTTGAGTTTCTGCCTCCTATAACTCACTTTTATTTAGGCGCAGTTTATGTGCAGTTTAGGTGCAATGTTAGATTTGGGCAGTTACATGTGATCCTCCTACAAGCTCCTCTCTGCTTCTCTCCCCCACCCCAGCATGAGAATGACCCTCACAGCAGCACCCAGGTGTATGACACCCAGCACCCAGTGATCTCCTCAGCAGTGGCTTCTCCTGGAGGGGATCCCCCAGTGCTGGTCTCCTGCTGCCCCCCTGTAATTCCGCACAGTATCCTCCTCAGACACCAGTGTGGTCATCCTGCTACATGGGGGACACTTCTCTGTACTGTCTGCAGCTCCCACTCACTTCTCTTCTATCCTGCTACACAAGACACTTCTCTGTACTGTCTGCAGCTCCCACTCACTTATCTTCTCTCCTGCTACACAGGACACTTCTCTGTACTGTCTCTCCCCTTCTGACTTCTCTTCTATCCTGCTACACGGTGGGGGGACACTTCTCTGTACTGTCTGCAAAATCCTGCAAACTTCTTTTCCCTCCTGCTCTGAGCGTCTGTTTTTGCAGATTGTTTTGTAAATAGAAGGTCATGAACTGTAAACAGAGGCTGCATGTAGTGTCTGTAGTGTCTGTAGTGTCGGCTGAGTTCTGCTCCTGGGGATGAGCTGCTCTGCACAAGAGCTCATTGTTTGCTTCATAGTTTACGCCTCCTTTAGGCTGGAGTGTTTTTGCGCCCGTTTTTGCTCTTGAATGAAAAGTTGCAAATAATGAACATTATTAGGATGCAGCAAAACATCTTGATTGGAAGGATACATGAGGGAAACATGGTTATTTTTGCTGTGTAGTTTGGTGTTTGGTGTTTAGTTGCAAAACTGGCGCAAAAACAGTGTGACACTATGAAAAGGCGCAAAAACAACAGAAAAACGAGTGATACATCTGGCCCAAGGTGCAGATACTCAAAACCATTTAGGAGCACATGTATCATACGTCTGGGTATGTCTGTCTGTTTTTGGGACTTTTCTTGGCTTTTCTGCTGGTATCTTACTGGTTTTTCCTTATTGATACATGTGGTGTTTAAAACAAAAGTCTCCAAAAGTCGTAATCAGCTCTAAGCTAATTTCTACACCTGGTCAGGGGCAATCCTAGATTTGTCCCTAAATATGCTTTTTTGCAACTTTTTAAAAAGTCTCAACTATCGCATCTGGATTCTGGTGATAACTGCAGAAAACTAGACAATGGCAAACTTTGAAGGGAGACAGTTTTAGGTGCATAAATAGTTGCAAATGAGCCATATGTAATACGGTAACCGTACTTTCCCTAGGTTCAGGTCACCTTCCTCTGTTAATCGTTTTTACATACACTCAGGCTTGATCCATATGCAGGGTTTGACCACTTCATTGATTGCCTGTTTTGGGTTTCTTAAACCATAGAGACGTTGTTGGTGAATTGTACAGGGACTACTGCAGGAGTCCCCTTATTTTTTCTAGGGCTTCACTGTTATTAGACATTTGTACTGTTGTGGGAATTGTTTACAGATCCTTATGGCTGAATGTGGATCAGCTTACCTTGCCTTGATCCATTTGTTGTTCTTGAATGTGTGCTTTCACACTTTTTAATGGTTTTTAAACTTTCTTGATGTATGTTATTTGGACCATGACTCCTTCATAAAATTTGTAAGCACTTCATGCTAATGCATACTAGCTTTTTCTTTTTCTTCGTTGTACATTGCATTTTTTGTATGCAGGCAACCCTGTGACTACCTCTTATCATTTGCACACCTCCTCCACTTATCCAATGCCTACTATATACTTTACTTTATTATTACTACAAGTACTACTCTACGCTGTACTGAGGAGACCCAACCATGTCGAAACAGTGCTGTCAACAGTTGGGAGTCTGTTCCTTCTGGAATACATATACTGGTTTGGCTTAATCCCACATCATGGCACGGGGACTGCCATGGGGACATTACTACGGGGGCTGGCATGCGGACATTGCTACAGGGGCTGCCATGGGGAGATTACTACGGGGGCTGCCATGGGGACATTACTACGGGGGCTGCCATGGGGAGATTACTACGGGGGCTGCCATGGGGACATTACTACAGGGGCTGCCATGGTGACATTACTACGGGGGCTGCCATGGGTACATTACTAAGGGGACTGCCATGGTGACATTACTACGGGGGCTGCCATGGGGACATTACTATGAGGGCTGCCATAGAGACATTACAATGGGTGCTGCCAGGGGGACATTACTACAGGGGCTGCCATGGAGACATTACTATGAGCGCTGCCATGGGGACATTAATACAGATGCTGCCATGGAGACATTACAATGGGGGCTACCATGGGGACATTACTATGGGGGCTGCCATAGGGACATTACTACGGGGGTTGCCATGGAGACATTACTACGAGGGTTGCCATGGAGACATTACTATGAGCGCTGCCATGGGGACATTAATACGGGTGCTGCCATGGAGACGTTACAATGGGGGCTACCATGGGTACATTACTACAGGGGCTGCCATGGAGACATTACTACAGGGACTGCGAGGGGGGCATTATTACTGGAGCTGCCATGGGGACATTACTACAGGGGCTGCCATGGAGACATTACTACAGGGACTGCGAGGGGGGCATTATTACTGGAGCTGCCATGGGGACATTACTACAGGAGCTACCATGGGGACATTACTACAGGGGCTGCCATGGAGTCATTACTACAGGGACTGCGAGGGGGACATTATTACTGGAGCTGCCATGGGGACATTACTACAGGAGCTGCCATGGGGACATTACTACAGGGGCTGCCATGGGGACATTACCACAGGGACTGCGAGGGGGACATTATTACTGGAGCTGCCATGGGGACATTACTACAGGAGCTGCCATGGGGACATTACTATGGGGGCTGCCATGGGGACATTACTATGGGGGCTGCCATCAGGACATTACTATGGGGGCTGCCATGGGGACATTACTATGGGGGCTGCCATGGGGACATTACTATGGGGGCTGCCATGGGGACATTACTATGAGGGCTGCCATTGGTACATTACTATGGGGGCTGCCAATGGGACAATTACAATCGGGGCTTTCTTAATTCTGCTTTGGCTCCATAGAAAACCTGCTTGTTGGATGTTTTTCTATGTAAATTACTTATCAACAATTTCTGAACTGTGAAAACTTTCTCAATTATCTGTAAATATCTTCAGAAGTTATAAATTCATCAAAATTACATAAGGCACCAGGACCTGCAGAATGGAAAGTTCTGGCATATCTCATACAATTATAATGGAGGCGCCGGCCACGTGCCCCCACCTGTCAGTGATGTGACATCCCGAGGCCTCTCGCTGCTATTACTATACCATGAAATGTCACCTGCCATCCCGACGCTTTCAAGTCTCTTTCAAATTGTGATTCTCAGGGTCCAAACAACATCATCTAGTTATAATTTAATGAGACTCTAGTCACATAACGTGACATGGAAACACAGGGGGAAATGTAAATATTTCAGACCCGGCTCATAGAAAATGCTTTTCTGGTAAAGTATTTGGAATATTCATGTTCTGGTGCTGAAAAAAAATATTCTATATATTTATGTATATTCTTATTTATATTGGGTGTTTGCAGTTAAAAAGTGAATATTGTTAGGTTTAAAATCACCAAAAAGAAATACAAAAAGAAGTAAAGATGACACTAAAATATAGAAAATATACATTAAATATATATATATTTATCTCTTCCTATGTCACTGTTTTTATAACTTCTATGATTTTTCTGAAATACATAGCAGAACCAATACCCTACACCTTACACCCTACAACTTAAACCACACACCTTACCATCTACTCCATTCACCATACACTCTACACCATACACACTATTGCAGTGGTTCCATCACTTGGGGGCTGCCATGGGGACATTACTATGGGGGCTGTCATGGGGACAATACAATGAGGGCTGCCATGTGGACATTACCATAGGGGCTTCCATGGGACATTACTTTGGGGACTTCCATGGGGACATTACTATGGGGCTGCCATGGGGACATTACTACTGGGGCTGCCATGGGAACAATACTACAGGGCTTCCATGGGGACAATACAATGAGGGCTGCCATGGGGACATTACTATGGGGCTGCCTGAGGACATTACTTTGTGGCTACCATGGGGACATTACTATGGGGGCTGTCATACAGACATTACTATGAGGGTTGCCATTGGGAAATTACTATGGGGGGCTGCCATGTGGTTATTACTATAGGGTGTTCCATGGGACATTACTTTGGGAGCTGGGGACATTACTGTGGGGGCTGAGTAGGCGGCATTACTATTGGGGCTGTGCAGTTGACCTTGCTATGGGGACTGGGCAGGGGTCATTACCATGGGGGCTGTGATAGGGTTATTACTAATTACAGGCTTGGCAGAGGACATTTCTATGGGGGCTGTGCAGGGGTCATTACTATTGTGGGCCCTGCTTTGGACATTTTTTTAATGAGGGGAAGCTGCTAGACATTTCGTTAATGAGTAGCGGCTGCATTTCTCTCCCTAGGCTTATACTCAAATCAATAGGTTTCCCAGTTTATTTTCTGTCAAAATTAGATGCCTCGGCATATACTCAGACTGACTTATATATAAAAAGGGGGACCATAGTTCCGGGCCCTGGAAAAAAAAAATTGGGTGCAGCCGGTCCCCGAATACAAAAATGGGACCATTAAATGCAATATTGGCTGTTGGAACTACCTTTAACATATGCTAATAAGGACTTTTAGCGTCAGGTGGGTGGTCCCGGACTGGACCGGACACGCTGGCTCCACCTACCTAGCAGTAGAGAGCTGAAAATATTGATAGTGATTTTTTGGAAATTATGGGAACTGGATAGTTAAATTCAACCTACAAGAGAATGAGTGAAGCAATCTCTGATAAAGGTGGCCAAGAGTTGGTGAAGGTGGTGACACTTTATCCTCTTTATTTAATGTTAGTAAAAGCAAAAATAATGCAATGACAGAAATTTTGTTTGTCCCGATAAATTGTTGAAATTTCCAATGATTCTCCATCCCAGCGTCTTCACACCTCAACAGAAGATTCTTTCCTGGTAGAAGATTCTTTCTCGTCTTTGCCCGTATTTCCGTGATGTTTCCGGTTGATAATATCATCTTGTAAACAGAAAGTTGACACAAAGCCTCGGAAGTCATTCCCCTAAATCCCCTCTGTAATATTTGTTGATGAAACTGCACTCCTTAAATATTTGGTTTGTGGTATAAGACCTATTTAAAAATGACATATTTGTTTTTGTTTTCTTCGCGCAGCATACGGCAGCGTATATTAATTAGTCTATTTACATGAGTTCCCAATTTAGAGGAGCAAAAACTTGCCTTTAGCTAACAAATAATTGGAATTACAATTGCTTGTGATATCACAAGTTTGCTAATTAAATCTGGTTTCATCAAGTCGCTCTTGAAGAAAAAATGGGCATTATTGGATTCCGAGACGCTCTAGGTCCTCTGTTTCACTTGCCACCACCAGGGGTTTCTGTCTGATTAACGCGCTTTTTAACGAGATATCCTCTAAGCATCACTTTATGACTTCCAGGAGTTGTAAACATCTCAACAATGTCACGCGCCGCACACTCTGTGATAACGTGTGGAGTCACATCCATTCGGTGACAATGACGTCGCTCATTTTCTTGGCCAGGTAGACCTTGGTTCTACTAGTTTTTGGAACACGATCGAAATTTGTTTGAATCTTTTTGCTTCTGTGTTCTTTACCATCCGACCGAAAATGAATTTCTAATGAAGATGTATTGCAGATGTTTAACCCTAGAACGCATATTGGGGGCCTTTTAGGCCCCCCATGCTTACATTTTTGCTATTATCTGCAAAATTATTTTAGTTAGAATTTTGATAATATCCAGTTGTTCATATTTTTTTTTTTTCATAGGCATTATGATGTAACAATGCTTGTTTGGTGAAAACTACATCTGTACGAATTGGGCCTTTTAGGCCCCCGTTGTTTTTATCATGTTCTCAGAAGTGTTTGTGTCTCAAGTTACTTTATTTGTACTCTGTAATGCTGGTGGAGGGGCCAGGGTGTGGATAATAACAGGTGAGGATGCCATGTGATTTTTGGAGGGAGTGATAAGGCCATGACATTACCTCAGGTTCAAGTTCATTTGGCCACTCTTTGTTCACCTCTTACACCCCGCAAATCTCTTCACCCCACAACTTTCTGACAGTGATGCAACACCTGGATTCAAAGCCTGGTACCAGGAGGGCATCTTCCAGATTGGGGATTCACTAACCGCTAACCAGTAACTTCGTCTTTCTCAATGTTTGCTGGACATGCTGTTTATGAAATGTATCCCTTCACCATCTGTTCTTGGGCTGTCCTGTTATTCAGCCCTTGGGGGAAGAGATTTGGAGGCTCGCCGGGTTGTTACTGCTGGTGGACCTCCCCCTGGAGTCGGCTGTTTACATTCTAAATTTGCTACCTGGTACAATTAGAGGAAGTGGCACCAGACTGCCGGTACCACCCGGTACCACCTTCACCTATGGACCTCTATCATCGTATAAGGGATGTGATGAATGGAACACTTGTGACAATGGAGGACTTAACATCAACAAGTGCTGGACTTTCCTCCTGTGAGGTAAGGCTTTGCCGGTGAGGTCCTTTTCCTTCTCCAATACTCCGGTGACTACGCGTTTCTCATCCTATACCTTACATATGTCATTTACATATGGTATTTGGACGATTGTTAATGTTCTTGGTTTTTGTTACTTTATTTTGTTATACTTTGTATAACACTTTAGTCTAAATTATTACTCAACTATTTTGGACACTATTTTGGAAAATTTGTTAAAATAAAGAATTGGAAAACAAGGACAACCTCTTCTGGAGCCATGTCCCTGTGACTAGTTGAGGGGGTCCTGTCCTGAGGGATAACCCATTTAATACTGGAGGCCAGAATATAGAACCCAAGTTGGGACCAAGAAGAGGTGGAGCAGGGTAGGGAATGGGAAAGTTTTTTTAATTATCATTTTTATAACATATTTTATGGAATTTCAAAAACATTTTATTCATCTAAAGTAAAATAACACATTTTCTACCACATTATCTCGTCTTTTCTTCTTTAAGCCATGAAGTTGTAGAGATGATTTCTAAAGCGATTTGTCCTCCCTGTTTTCTACATACATAAAAATAGATGAATGCGCCTCCCCTGCCTGGTTGTTATTGTGGAATACAAAGTGAAGCTCCTGCCTGTCCTTCAGACTTGTCTCTTTTCTTAACATACTTAAATTTTATCTTCTAGAAAACAAAACAGATTTTCTTTCATTTTAACCACCACAAATGTAATATATAAGAAAAAAGATGAGTGCGATCCAGGCGGCTGGATTGTCTGTGTCTCTCTATAGAGATCTGAGCCGGGAGAAGACTGTGGGGGCTGCAGAGGAGTCATGTCGGTCAATGAGACAAAAGTTCACATAATTCACTGATATTTGTACCAAAGATTAAAGAAAAAATATGTTGATTCATGTAGGAATATTCAGAACTTCCCCCCAGTAACTGCCTTCATGGTATCATAGTCATCTGCGGTGCTTCTCAGGTCCTTTGAAGGTCCTTATATTGCAGAATTGAAACCCGATAGAAGGGACCCCCTACTTTCCCGAGTAGGTAAGAGTTGGTACTTTATGTTAGAGATAAATATAAAATCATTAGAACATTTGACCCTTTGGTCTTTTTCCACAGTCCATGACAGTCTTAGCTCAATCCTGACCGCCCAATGTCTATTTTCATGGTCAATGAGTGTCCTGATGTCTTTTTGCGTTGCTGCAGCTTCTCCTGCACCTGTGCAGGACCTGGTCTCCAGCTGTCAGACAAACCCTGCACATGTGCCAGGAAAGGAATGAGCCGCACATGTACCCGCCAAGAAATGAGCCGATGTGTACCAGGAAATGAATGAGCCACACATGTGCCAGGAAAGGAATGAGTCGCACATGTACCCGCCAAGAAATGAGCCGGTGTGTACCAGGAAATGAATGAGCCACACATGTGCCAGGAAAGGAATGAGCCGCACATGTACCCGCCAAGAAATGAGCCGGTGTGTACCAGGAAACGAATGAGCCACACATGTGCCAGGAAAGGAATGAGCCGCACATGTACCCGCCAAGAAATGAGCCGATGTGTACCAGGAAACGAATAAGCCACACATGTACCAGCTAAAGAATGAGCTGATAGGTATCAGGAAACGAGCAAGCCGCGCATGTGCCAAGATACCAACTGGACATGTATCAGGAAACGAATGAGCCGCACATGTATCAGGAAACGAATGAGCCGCACATGTATCAGGAAACGAATGAGGGGCACATGTGCCAGCTAATAAATGAGCCGATATGTACCAGGAAACCGACGAGCTGCACATGTACCAGGGAAAGAATGAGCCTCGCATATGCCTGGAAACGAGGAAGCCTCGCATGTACCAGCCAGTGAATGTGCCGCACATGTACCAGCAAAAGAATGAGCTGAACATGCGCCAGTCATCAAACGAGCCGCGTGTCTGCCAGCCAACAAACGAGCCACACATATACCAGCAAATGAATGAGACTCACATGTACCAGTAACGAATGAGCCACGCATGTGCCAGAAAATGAATGAGCCGCACATGTAACAGTAAAGAATGAGCAAGTCACGCATGTAGCATGTACCATGTACCAGAAAACGAGCCACGAGAATGGCAGCCAATGAATGTGCCAGACTTGTACCAGCAATGAATGTGAAGCTTATTTGCAGGAATACGAGTGGCTAATATGACACGTGTGTGGCTCTTCGTTTGCTGCCTGTATGTGCCAACAAATGAATAGTTGAACAAGATAAAATATCCCATGAACTTTTTGAGTCTTGGAACGGTTCTTTATCTTACTTTACCTCTGTATCTCAGTGAGGCCGCAGAATGACCCGCACGTACACAGGGAGACACGAGCTCACATTCACTTATTCTTAATTGGGTGCCCGGCACGCCGGTATTTTTGGAACTTTTTGTCTATGTAAACCAGAGAATTAGCTGTGGATAACACTGATACAAGCTACACATGGAGTCACAACTTCCACACAGGAAACATTTTAATAGAATAATGTCCTAAGGAACAGGGGGGCGAGCGCTCCGTGTCCCTGCTCAGCTGTGTCCAATTGGATCCGTCCTATGAGCTGCAACTCCAAAGGCAACAGGTAGAGAATAAATTGCCCTGTTCTGCACTCACCAATTATCAGGTTTACTGGAGCGAATGGATTTGCTTTCTTTCACTTTTATTGGATTCTACAAATTTTGATGCTTGCTGGTTATTTTTACTAGCTTGTAATAAAACTCTATATAGTGGTACAAACAAGGCCGGTATAACCTGGGGATCTCCTGTATATAATGATATAAGTACAGCCGGTATAACCTGGGGATCTCCTGTATATAATGATATATGTACAGCCGGTATAACCTGGGGATCTCCTGTATATAATGATATATGTACAGCTGGTATAACCTGGGGATCTCCTGTATATAATGATATATGTACAGCTGGTATAACCTGGGGATCTCCTGTATATAATGATATATGTAGAGCCAGTATAACCTGGGGATCTCCTGTATATAATGATATAAGTACAGCTGGTATAACCTGGGGATCTCCTGTATATAATGATATATGTACAGCTGGTATAACCTGGGGATCTCCTGTATATAATGATATATGTACAGCTGGTATAACCTGGGGATCTCCTGTATATAATGATATATGTACAGCTGGTATAACCTGGGGATCTCCTGTATATAATGATATATGTACAGCCCGTATAACCTGGGGATCTCCTATATATAATGATATATGTACAGCCGGTATAACCTGGGGATCTCCTGTATATAATGATATATGTACAGCCGGTATAACCGGGGGATCTCCTGTATATAATGATATATGTACAGCTGGTATAACCTGGGGATCTCCTGTATATAATGATATATGTACAGCTGTTATAACCTGGGGATCTCCTGTATATAATGATATATGTACAGCTGGTATAACCTGGGGATCTCCTGTGTATAATGATATATGTACAGCTGGTATAACCTGGGGATCTCCTGTGTATAATGATATATGTACAGCTGGTATAACCTGGGGATCTCCTGTATATAATGATATATATACAGCTGGTATAACCTGGGGATCTCCTGTATATAATGATATATGTACAGCTGGTATAACCTGCGGATCTTCTGTATATAATGATATATGTACAGCTGGTATAACCTGGGGATCTCCTGTATATAATGATATATGTACAGCCGGTATAACCTGGGGATCTCCTGTATATAGTGATATATGTACAGCCGGTATAACCTGGGGATCTCCTGTAAATAATGATATATGTACAGCCGGTATAACCTGGGGATCTCCTGTATATAATGATATATGTACAGCTGGTATAACCTGGGGATCTCCTGTATATAATGATATATGTACAGCTGGTATAACCTGGGGATCTCCTGTATATAATGATATATGTACAGCCGGTATAACCTGGGGATCTCCTGTATATAATGATATATGTACAGCTGGTATAACCTGGGGATCTCCTGTATATAATGATATATGTACAGCTGGTATAACCTGGGGATGTCCTGTATATAATGAAATATGTACAGCTGGTATAACCTGGGGATCTCCTGTATATAATGATATATGTACAGCCGGTATAACCTGGGGATCTCCTGTATATAATGATATATGTACAGCCGGTATAACCTGGGGATGTCCTGTATATAATGATATATGTACAGCCGGTATAACCTGGGGATGTCCTGTATATAATTATATATGTACAGCCGGTATAACCTGGGGATCTCCTGTATATAATGATATAAGTACAGCTGCTATAACCTGGGGATCTCCTGTATATAATGATATAAGTACAGCTGGTATAACCTGGCGATCTCCTGTATATAATGATATATGTACAGCTGGTATAACCTGGGGATCTCCTGTATATAATGATATATGTACAGCTGGTATAACCTGGGGATCTCCTGTATATAATGATATATGTACAGCTGGTATAACCTGCAGATCTCCTGTATATAATGATATATGTACAGCCGGTATAACCTGGGGATCTCCTGTATATAATGATATATGTACAGCTGGTATAACCTGGGGATCTCCTGTATATAATGATATACGTACAGCTGGTATAACCTGGGGATCTCCTGTATATAATGATATATGTACAGCTGGTATAACCTGGGGATCTCCTGTATATAATGATATATGTACAGCTGGTATTACCTGGGGATCTCCTGTATATAATGATATATGTACAGCTGGTATAACCTGGGGATCTCCTGTATATAATGATATATGTACAGCTGGTATAACCTGGGGATCTCCTGTATATAATGATATATGTACAGCCGGTATAACCTGGGGATCTCCTGTATATAATGATATATGTACAGCTGGTATAACCTGGGGATCTCCTGTATATAATGATATATGTACAGCCGGTATAATCTGGGGATCTCCTGTATATAATGATATATGTACAGCCGGTATAACCTGGGGATCTCCTGTATATAATGATATATGTACAGCTGGTATAACCTGGGAATCTCCTGTATATAATGATATATGTACAGCTGGTATAACCTGGGGATCTCCTGTATATAATGATATATGTACAGCTGGTATAACCTGGGGATCTCCTGTATATAATGATATATGCACAGCTGGTATAACCTGGGGATCTCCTGTATATAATGATATATGTACAGCTGGTATAACCTGGGGATCTCCTGTATATAATGATATATGTACAGCTCGTATAACCTGGGGATTTTCTGTATATAATGATATATGTACAGCTGCTATAACCTGGGGATCTCCTGTATATAATGATATATGTACAGCTGCTATAACCTGGGGATCTCCTGTATATAATGATATATGTACAGCTGGTATAACCTGCGGATCTCCTGTATATAATGATATATGTACAGCTGGTATAACCTGGGGATCTCCTGTATATAATGATATATGTACAGCTGGTATAACCTGGGGATCTCCTGTATATAATGATATATGCACAGCTGGTATAACCTGGGGATCTCCTGTATATAATGATATATGCACAGCTGGTATAACCTGGGGATCTCCTGTATATAATGATATATGTACAGCTGGTATAACCTGGGGATCTCCTGTATATAATGATATATGTACAGCTGGTATAACCTGGGGATCTCCTGTATATAATGATATATGTACAGCTGGTATAACCTGGGGATCTCCTGTATATAATGATATATGTACAGCTGGCATAACCTGGGGATCTCCTGTATATAATGATATATGTACAGCTGGTATAACCTGGGGATCTCCTGTATATAATGATATATGTACAGCTGGTATAACCTGGGGATGTCCTGTATATAATGAAATATGTACAGCTGGTATAACCTGGGGATCTCCTGTATATAATGATATATGTACAGCCGGTATAACCTGGGGATCTCCTGTATATAATGATATATGTACAGCCGGTATAACCTGGGGATGTCCTGTATATAATGATATATGTACAGCCGGTATAACCTGGGGATGTCCTGTATATAATGATATATGTACAGCCGGTATAACCTGGGGATCTCCTGTATATAATGATATAAGTACAGCTGCTATAACCTGGGGATCTCCTGTATATAATGATATAAGTACAGCTGGTATAACCTGGCGATCTCCTGTATATAATGATATATGTACAGCTGGTATAACCTGGGGATCTCCTGTATATAATGATATATGTACAGCTGGTATAACCTGGGGATCTCCTGTATATAATGATATATGTACAGCTGGTATAACCTGCAGATCTCCTGTATATAATGATATATGTACAGCCGGTATAACCTGGGGATCTCCTGTATATAATGATATATGTACAGCTGGTATAACCTGGGGATCTCCTGTATATAATGATATACGTACAGCTGGTATAACCTGGGGATCTCCTGTATATAATGATATATGTACAGCTGGTATAACCTGGGGATCTCCTGTATATAATGATATATGTACAGCTGCTATAACCTGGGGATCTCCTGTATATAATGATATATGTACAGCTGGTATAACCTGCGGATCTCCTGTATATAATGATATATGTACAGCTGGTATAACCTGGGGATCTCCTGTATATAATGATATATGTACAGCTGGTATAACCTGGGGATCTCCTGTATATAATGATATATGCACAGCTGGTATAACCTGGGGATCTCCTGTATATAATGATATATGCACAGCTGGTATAACCTGGGGATCTCCTGTATATAATGATATATGTACAGCTGGTATAACCTGGGGATCTCCTGTATATAATGATATATGTACAGCTGGTATAACCTGGGGATCTCCTGTATATAATGATATATGTACAGCTGGTATAACCTGGGGATCTCCTGTATATAATGATATATGTACAGCCGGTATAACCTGGGGATCTCCTGTATATAATGATATATGTACAGCTGGTATAACCTGGGGATCTCCTGTATATAGTGATATATGTACAGTCGGTATAACCTGGGGATCTCCTGTATATAATGATATATGTACAGCTGGCATAACCTGGGGATCTCCTGTATATAATGATATATGTACAGCTGGTATAACCTGGGGATCTCCTGTATATAATGATATATGTACAGCTGCTATAACCTGGGTATGGCCGGTGCATAATGATGTGGAGCATGCTGGTATAACCTGGGGATCTCCTGGTAAAAAGCATTAAAATAAAACATTTCTTACTTCAGTTCCAAAAATACTGTAGCCAGACACAATTTTTAGATTGGTCACTGATGACTGGATCTTGTGCACCTGCTACTAACACAGTTTTCTTGGCTCGAGCCCGATGTTTCTGAAATATCCAAAGAGCTTCAAGGTTTTAATATGTGACATTTGATCTCATCCATAACTTCTATTTTTAGGGCAGCAAGAAAGTAGCAAAATATTGAAAACTCAAGCAAAAAGTTATTGGCTGAATTGATGGGCAGTGGGGAAGGTTGGGAGTCCAGAATCCTTAGAGGGTCTTCACAGTATATTATCATATTTCCATATTGCTAAGGTTGTTAACCACCTCCAAAACAAATGTACCCCATGGCAGTTGCAGCAATGAATGTGTGAGCACCCCCTACAGGCGTGAGGTGTAACTACACCCTGCGGTAGATGAATATTCTCTGAACATTATGTTACATCATAAAAAATTAAGCAGCAATTTTCTGCTTAATTTTTGTTTTGCACTTTTGATCTTTACTTATTGGAAATACATTGTGAAATAATTTTGTAACTTCTTTTTATTTGATAAATTAAATCATAAAGAAAGCAACAAAAACAAATGTTAAATAAGTTGCAGCCAGTGATGATTTTTGGAGATGGAGGGTATCTGTTTTGTGTATGGTGTGTGCCATGTGCAGGATAAGCTATGTGCAGGGTGTACTAGTGCAGGGTATACTATGTGCAGTGTGTACTATGTGCAGTGTGTACTATGTGCAGTGTGTACTATGTGCAGTGTGTACTATGTGCAGGATAAGCTATGTGCAGGGTGTACTAGTGCAGGGTATACTATGTGTAGTGTGTACTATGTGCAGTGTGTACTATGTGCGGTGTGTACCATGTGCAGAAAGTGCTATGTGCGTGTGTACTATGTGCAGGGTATACTATGTGCAGTGTGTACTATGTGCAGGGTGTAATATGTGCAGTGTGTACTATGTGCAGTGTGTACTATGTGCAGTTTGTACTGTGTGCAGTGTGTACTATGTGCAGGGTGTGCTATGTGCAGGGTGTGTACTGTGTGCAGGGTGTGCTATGTGTAGGTCATGCTCCATGCAGAGTGTACTTTGTGCAGGGTGGACTGTGTGCAAGGTGTGTGCTATGTGCAGGGTGTATACTGCGTGCAGGGTGTACTATGTGCAGGTTGTACTATGTACAGGATGTGTACTTCTCGCAGGGTGTACTATGTGCAGGGTGTGTGCTATGTGCAGGGGGCGGCAGATTACTGAATACAATCTCAATTATCTGGCCTGCTGGAGAAGTGTTACCAACTTTTTTTAGGAGCCCCGTTAACACAGAGCGTATGACACAATTCTTTTGACTTGCAGTAATTAATGTGCTGCGCGGTCGCCCCTTTATGTGCAGAAATTTGTGTTCCATTGGGGCACATTTACTTGCCCGGTCCTGTTGCGATCCCCATTGTGCATTGTCCTTGTATAGTGCACTGTGCCGCGATTCACTAAGATTGTGCGCCCGATATCCTGCATGTGTCGCTTCCCCGCTCAGGTCCGACAGAGTTCACCTTCTTCTTCCTGGTGCATGTAAGTGCTTGATCTTGCGACGCAATTTTAAAGTTAAATCCCAAGGCTCAGTCCAAATCCGTCGGATCGTCGGGCGGCGCACCCCAAGATTTCTGTTGCATGAAAGTCAGCGCAACTCCTCTAAAAATCCGATCACGTGCGACGCAATCCCCTTCTAAATAGCTGTCACAGTGGCGAAAATCCTTGAAAATTTCTAAAAGGCAACGATAGTGCGATCCGCGGGATCCTTAGTAAATAAGCCCCATTGTGTCAAGTTAAGATTTGCTACATTTGGAATTTGGAGTGATCACACGTTACTTTATTTTATTTCCTTTTCCTTCATTTTTGTGTTGAAAACTTCCAATTCTGATAACTAATTTTACATTGAACTTTCCTCTTCCTTGAAAATGGTGTAAAGTGAGAGAGGCCGCCACTAAATGTGCCAGGAAAAGCTAAAAATAAATCCTCTCCACACATGTCATTTCTACTTATGTTTCTGAATTTATTTGTCTGGACAATTGGCTTCACAATAAAACTGAAATAGTTCAGACTTTTCTTTTGTATGATGGAACAGAGACGGGCGACTTGGTGGTGGGAAAGCCGGCGAGTATATCTTATGTACATGGTTGTAATGGAGAGTTTTTGTATGGCCTCTAGTAACTATGGCCCTGCGTTATTATCTGGCATTGCCCGGCGCCCACGGTGCCTGTATCATAAGCTGGACTGCGTTTGTAACATTACATTTCATACATTGGGGCAGATTTACTTACTCGGTCCATTCGCAATCCAGCGGCACATTCTCTGCGGTGGATTCGGGTCCGGCCGGGATCCACTAAGGTAGTTCCTCTGACGTCCACGAGCTGGCGCTGCTGCGCTGAAGTTCACCGGCCTATTCCTAGTGAAGGTAAGTGCGAGTCCCGCAACACTTTTTTTTTATTTTAAATGCGGCCGTTTTTCCGAATCTGTCGGGTTTTCGTTCAGCCAGGCCCCCGATTTCCGTCGCGTGCATGCCAGCACCACAATCCGATCGTGTGCGCCAAAATCCCGGGGCAATTCAGGGAAAATCGGCGCAAATCGGAAAAATATTCGGGTAACACGTGGGAAAACGCGAATCGGGCCCTTAGTAAATGACCCCCATTGTGTCCAAAGTGGTCTGAGCCCCTAAAATCATTGTCCTTCATGGTTCCTTGGTTCTTACTCTTCGGCCTTGTGCTGCCACTGAGCCCTCCAAAGATATGGGAGCTAAATTTTTTGTAAAAAACTTGTGTTTTTCAAAAGAGTTTCTGTTTTTCCCAAGACGTTTACTTTTCCTCAAAGTTTCTGTTTGTCTAAAAAGTTTTGGCTTTTTCAAAAGTTTGCTTTTGTTAATAATTTTGGTTGATCCAGGGAGCCACTCTAGGGGCCAGGAGGGAAGTTTCCCCTACCTTCGGCATTGTGGTCTTTTGCCCAGACAGATGACTTTCAGCATGGCCTGCTCCATATCCCCATGGCTGGGACTGGTGTTTATCCAACGATAACTGGATGAGGAGACAGGAGAGGAGGAAGTGGAGTAGGAGGAAGAGGCAACAAGAAGCAAGGAGTGAAGTCCAGCAATCCTCAGTGGTGGAAGTATATGCACCCTAGAGATTCCTGCCTTGGGATCAGCCACCAACACATTAACCCAGGGGGCAGTTAAAGAGATGTAACGTCCCTGCTCGTGCTTACCTGTCCACATATCAGATGTGATGTTGTACAGTGCACACCTTATTTTCTCCACAACCATGTTGGTGCTGGGTATGGAGGAACTGTCCAGAAAAGTAGTTGTCTGAACGGTAGCTTTTCAGAGGCCAAAAATTTTGCAACTGCCTCAGTAAGGAACAGGGGTTGTGGGCAAATGGGTCAAACATCCGATTTTTCGCCATTGTATGTTTGATACTGGGGCAGGGACAGGTGGAACACCCAAAGGATCCCAGCTACGGGGGGTTATCATAGAGCTCTATGACCTGTGCCTGAGACGTCCTTCCTGTTTTGAACAGGGGTGCGGTAGAGAGCTCTGAACAAAAGGGGTGGAGCAGGTTGTAGACAACCTGAAGACAACCTCAACTTCATCTGTATAGTACTCCTATATCTTATATCCTATCCTATACATATGTCTGAATAGAGTTCCTATATCTTATATCCTATCCTATACATGTGTCTGTATAGTGCTCCTATATCTTATATCCTATTGTATACTTATGTTCATATAGTGCTTCGATATCTTATTCTATACCTATGTCTGTATAGTGCTCCTATATCCTATACCTATGTCTGTATGGTGCTCCTATATCCTATACTTACGTCTCTACAATGCCTAATTCTACTATAATCTACAATATGTCACTAATCACAATATTTTATACTTTCATTATTATATCTTACTTATATGTTTTTTGTCAGATGACATTTTGGATAAAGTTTGACTCGATAATCCATGCAGGGACAAGCCTGATATGTTCTTGTTAAGTAAAACTTTACAGAACATATAAAAGGTGACAGAACCAATGCATCTGCCAGAAGCACAACGCTGACGAGGAGGGTAACGTGTGGCGGTGCAGCGGCCTCTACTCACCGGAGCTCAGCACTAGAGATGAGCGAGCACTAAAATGCTCGGGTACTCGTTATTCGAGACGAACTTTTCCCGATGCTCGAGTGCTCGTTTCGAGTAACGAGCCCCATTGAAGTCAATGGGAGACTCGAGCATTTTTCAAGGGGACCAAGGCTCTGCACAGGGAAGCTTGGCCAAACACCTGGGAACCTCAGAAAAGGATGGAAACACCACGGAAATGGACAGGAAACAGCAGGGGCAGCATGCATGGATGCCTCTGAGGCTGCTTAATCGCACCATTATGCCAAAATTATGGGCAACAGCATGGCCATGACAGAGTGACAGAATGAAGCTAGATAGCATCTAAAACATCCAATAATTGACCCTGACACTATAGGGGACGGCATGCAGAGGCAGCGGCAGCAGCGGAAGGCTAGAGAGTGGCATGGCGACATACCCTAAATGGACTCAGGCTTCAAACCAATGGGTAGCAGAGAGGAACCAAAGAAGGTGAGCAAGAAGCGCTCAAATAATATTGGTACATGATAAAAGTTTGCCAGTATATTTTGTGGATTACACAGCAGGGTGGCGACAAAGTTAACATGGAAGCCATGAAAACAATCCAAAATTCTGCCTGACACAGCTCGTTTGATAAGGGGACGATGTATGGAGGCAGTGAACTAGTAGTAGATTAAAGGTACTGCAGTTAAAACTATGTTAGTTGGTTCTTGGCATGGAGCTGGCGCTCCGCTGCCAGGCGAGCTTTCGCCAATCCAAGCCCCTGTCTCTAGGCTACTCCCCAAACAGCACTTCTAAGAACCTTTCGGATAAGATCAAGTGTAGTAGCGTTCTTATAAGTTTGGGATATGGCGGGTGAGGGGAATGTAAACATCTGCGCAAGAAGCGCTGAAATAATATCCGTAAATGAAAAAAGTTTTACAGTATATTTTGTGGCTTACACAGCAGGGTGGCGACAAAGTTAACAAGTTTGATGTGGAATGCCCTGCAATAGCTCTTGGGCGGTGTGCCTTTTATCACCTAGGCTCAGCAGTTTGAGCACCGCCTGCTGTCGCTTAGCAACGGCACTGCTGCTGTGCCTAGAGCTACCGACTGATGGCGCCATGCCCACGGATGGTAATTCGGAGGAGGAGGAGGTGGAGGAGGGGTGGGAGGATTTGGAGGTATAGTAGGCCTTTGAGACCTGGACCGAGGTAGGCCCCGCAATCCTCTGCGTCGGCAGTATATGACCAGCCCCAGGGTCAGACTCGGTCCCAGCCTGCACCAAGTTAAGTGTAGTAGCGTTCTTATAAGTTTGGGATATGGCGGGTGAGGGGAATGTAAACAGATGCGCAAGAAGCGCATGATGCGCATGGAGCTGGCGCTCCGCTGCTAGGCGAGCTTTCGCCAATCCAAGCCCCTGTCTCTAGGCTACTCCCCAAACAGCACTTCTAAGAACCTTTTGTATAAGATCAAGTGTAGTAGCGTTCTTATAAGTTTAGGATATGGCGGGTGAGGGGAATGTAAACAGATGCGCAAGAAGCGCATGATGCGCATGGAGCTGGCGCTCCGCTGCTAGGCGAGCTTTCGCCAATCCAAGCCCCTGTCTCTAGGCTACTCCCCAAACAGCACTTCTAAGAACCTTTTGTATAAGATCAAGTGTAGTAGCGTTCTTATAAGTTTAGGATATGGCGGGTGAGGGGAATGTAAACAGATGCGCAAGAAGCGCATGATGCGCATGGAGCTGGCGCTCCGCTGCTAGGCGAGCTTTCGCCAATCCAAGTTCCTGTCTCTAGGCTACTCCCCAAACAGCACTTCTAAGAACCTTTTGTATAAGATCAAGTGTAGTAGCGTTCTTATAAGTTTAGGATATGGCGGGTGAGGGGAATGTAAACAGATGCGCAAGAAGCGCTGAAATAATATCCGTAAATGGTAAAAGTTTGCCAGTGTATTTTGTGGATAACACAGCAGGGTGGCGACAAAGTTAACAACTTTGATGTGGAATCCATGAAAACAACCCAAATTTCGGCCTGACAAACCTCGTTTGATAAAGGGACGATGTATGGAGGCAGCTATATGGACGACTTTTGGAGGTAGCAATGGAGACAACGTGTGGAGGCTGCTATGGAGACAATTCAATTTGGATAGTGCCTGTATGTGGCAGTCCAAAAAATTTTTCAAACCAGAGGAGCAGGTAGGTGGCCCTCCAGAAAAATGGAATAGATTGAGTGCCTGTATGTGGCAGTCCAAAAAATTTTTCAAACCAGAGGAGCAGGTAGGTGGCCCTCCAGAAAAATGGAATAGATTGAGTGCCTGTATGTGGCACTCCCAAAAATTGTTTAAAACAGAGGACCGTGTCGGTGGCCCTCCAGAAAAATTAAATGCATAAAGTACTATACCTAGAGCCAGTGGGCCCTGTCAAAAAACAGCCAGTTTCCTCTGCTTTACTGTAGAAAGAGGAGGAGAAGGAGGAAAATGAGGAGGAGGAGGAGTGGATAAATTATTCAGGTTGAGCTTCCTTCACCTGCTGGAGATTTGAAATTAGGAGAAATCCATGCTTTATTCATCTTGATAAGCGTCAGCCTGTCAGCGCTGTCAGTCGACAGGCGTGTACGCTTATCGGTGATGATGCCACCAGCTGCACTGAAAACCCGCTCTGACAAGACGCTAGCGGCAGGGCAGGCAAGAACCTCCAAGGCGTAGAGCGCCAGTTCGTGCCACATGTCCAGCTTTGAAACCCAGTAGTTGTAGGGAGCTGTGTGATCATTTAGGACGATGGTATGGTCAGCTACGTACTCCCTCACCATCTTTCTGTAAAGATCAGCCCTACTCTGCCGAGACTGGGGACAGGTGACAGTGTCTTGCTGGGGTGACATAAAGCTGGCAAAAGCCTTGTAAAGCGTACCCTTGCCAGTGCTGGACAAGCTGCCTGCTCGCCTACTCTCCCTCGCTACTTGTCCCGCAGAACTACGCACTCTGCCGCTAGCGCTGTCAGAAGGGAAATACTGTTTCAGCTTGTGCACCAGGGCCTGCTGGTATTCATGCATTCTCACACTCCTTTCCTCTCCAGGGATGAGAGTGGAAAGATTTTGCTTGTACCGTGGGTCCAGGAGAGTGAACACCCAGTAATCGGTGCTGGAATAAATTCTTTGAACGCGAGGGTCACGGGATAGGCAGCCTAGCATGAAATCTGCCATATGCGCCAGAGTACCAACGCGTAAGAATTCACTCCCCTCACTGGCCTGACTGTCCATTTCCTCCTCCTCCAACTCCTCCAACTCCTCTTCTTCTGCCCATACACGCTCAACAGTGTAGGACTCAACAATGGTCCCCTCTTGTGTCTCGCCAACATTCTCCTCCTCTTCCTCCTCATCCTCCTCCACCTCCACCTCCTCCGATATGCGCTGAGAAACAGACCTAAGGGTGCTTTGGCTATCAACAAGGGAATCTTCTTCCCCTGTCTCTTGTGAGGAGCGCAAAGCTTCCGACTTCATGCTGACCAGAGAGTTTTTCAACAGGCCAAGCAGCGGGATGGTGAGGCTGATGATGGCGGCATCGCCACTGACCATCTGTGTTGACTCCTCAAAGTTACTCAGCACCTGACAGATATCAGACATCCACGTCCACTCCTCATTGTAGACTTGAGGAAGCTGACTGACCTGACTACCAGTTCTGGTGGAAGTTGACATCTGGCAGTCTACAATCGCTCGGCGCTGCTGGTAAACTCTGGATAACATGGTCAGTGTTGAATTCCACCTCGTGGGCACGTCGCACAACAGTCGGTGAGCGGGCAGTTGGAGGCGGCGCTGCGCTGCCCTGAGAGTGGCAGCATCTGTGCTGGACTTCCTGAAATGCGCACAGATGCGGCGCACCTTCGTGAGCAAATCAGACAGATTGGGGTATGTCTTGAGGAAACGCTGAACTATCAGATTTAACACATGGGCCAGGCATGGCACATGTGTCAGTCTGCCGAGTTGCAGAGCCGCCACCAGGTTACGGCCGTTGTCACACACAACCATGCCTGGCTTCAGGTTCAGCGGTGCCAGCCACAGATCAGTCTGCGCCGTGATGCCCTGTAATAGTTCTTGGGCGGTGTGCCTTTTATCGCCTAGGCTCAGCAGTTTGAGCACCGCCTGCTGTCGCTTAGCGACGGCACTGCTGCTGTGCCTAGAGCTACCGACTGATGGCGCCATGCCCACGGATGGTCGTTCGGAGGAGGAGGTGGAGGAGGGGTGGGAGGAGGAGGAGGCATAGTAGGCCTCAAACACCTGGACCGAGGTAGGCCCCGCAATCCTCGGCGTCGGCAGTATATGACCAGCCGCAGGGTCACACTCGGTCCCAGCCTCCACCAAGTTAACCCAATGTGCCGTCAGAGATATATAGTGGCCCTGCCCGGCAGCACTCGTCCACGTGTCCGTGGTCAGGTGGACCTTGTCAGAAACGGCGTTGGTCAGGGCACGGATTATGTTGTCTGACACGTGCTGGTGCAGGGCTGGGACGGCACATCGGGAAAAGTAGTGGCGGCTGGGGACCGAATACCGAGGGGCGGCCGCCGCCATGAGGCTGCGAAAGGCCTCGGTCTCTACTAGCCTATAGGGCAGCATCTCCAGGCTTAGCAATCTGGAAATGTGCACATTAAGGGCTTGGGCGTGCGGGTGGGTTGCACTATATTTGCGTTTCCGCTCCAGCGTCTGGGGTATGGAGAGCTGAATGCTGGTGGATGCTGTGGAGGATCGTGGAGGTGACGATGGGGTTTTTGTGGCAGGGTCCTGGGCAGGGGGCTGACTATCAGCTGACACAGGGGAAGGAGCAGTGGTGTGCACGGCCGGAGGTGAACGCGCTTGTTGCCACTGAGTGGGGTGTTTAGCATTCATATGCCTGCGCATACTGGTGGTAGTTAAGCTAGTAGTGGTGGAACCCCTGCTGATCCTGGTTTGGCAAATGTGGCACACCACAGTCCGTCGGTCATCCGGTGTTTCCTTAAAGAACCTCCAGACTTCTGAAAATCTAGCCCTCGCCGCAGGAGCCCTCGCCACGGGAGCTTCACTAGTTGACACATTTGGCGCTGATGCACCAGCTCTGGCCCTGCCTCTCCGTCTGGCCCCACCACTGCCTCTTCCAACCTGTTCTGGTCGAGGACTCTCCTCCGTCTCAGAAGCACTGTGTTCACCCGGCCTCTCAACCCAGCTTGGGTCTGTCACCTCATCATCCTCCGATCCCTCAGTCTGCTCCCCCCTCGGACTTCCTGCCCTGACAACAACTTCCCCACTGTCTGACAACCGTGTCTCCTCATCGTCGGACACCTCTTTACACACTTCTTCCACTACGTCAACAAGGTCATCATCACCCACAGACTGCGACTGGTGGAAAACCTGGGCATCAGAAAATTGCTCATCAGCAACCGGACAAGTGGTTTGTGACTGTGGGAAGGGTCCAGAAAACAGTTCCTCAGAGTATGCCGGTTCAAATGGCAAATTTTGCTGGGAGGGGGCAGACTGGGGGGGAGGAGGCTGAGGTGCAGGAGCTGGAGGAGTGCCGATTTCGGTGACATGGGTGGACTGCGTGGAAGACTGACTGGTGGACAAATTGCTCGAAGCATTGTCGGCAATCCACGACATCACCTGTTCGCACTGTTCTGGCCTCAACAGTGCTCTACCACGAGTCCCAGTAACTTCAGACATGAACCTAGGGAGTGTAGCTCTGCGGCGTTCCCCTGCTCCCTCATAAGCAGGTGGTGTCTCACCCCGCCCAGGACCACGGCCTCTGACCCCTGCAGTAGTTGGACGCCCACGTCCCCGCCCTCGTCCTCTACCCCTAGCCCTCGGGTTAAACATTTTGAAAATGAGAGTTATAACTTGTATTTTTTTTTTAACTTTTTTTTTTTTTTTTTTTTTTTTGTGTTTTTTAGTTTTTAAAACCAAACGATGCTATCCTATTGCTATGGCTATTTTCTAGCCAAGTATTACAGCACACTACTATGCCAGATGAGATGACGCTGAGTTATGAAAAAAATAAACGTAAAATAAAAAAGGAAATGGCAGACTGTGCCTAATTGAAATACAACCCCGGGCCCTAATAAATTTTCCCACTTCGGTCTTTGCGATGGATATGTGCGTCACTAAAACACAGTGGTCGCAAGTCTGACTCCAAATTGCTCCCAATTTGATAGTAGATGCACTGCAGCAAGTACAGCCACCAGCAGATCAACCAGAAATCAAATATATATAACGCTACTGTAGGCGTAATTAAGACGTTTGTATTCTCCTATGGCTATTTTCTAGCCAAGTATTACAGCACACTACTATGCCAGATGAGATGACGCTGAGTTATGAAAAAAATAAACGTAAAATAAAAAAGGAAATGGCAGACTGTGCCTAATTGAAATCCAACCCCGGGCCCTAATAAATTTTCCCACTTCGGTCTTTGCGATGGATATGTGCGTCACTAAAACACAGTGGTCGCAAGTCTGACTCCAAATTGCTCCCAATTTGATAGTAGATGCACTGCAGCAAGTACAGCCACCAGCAGATCAACCAGAAATCAAATATATATAACGCTACTGTAGGCGTAATTAAGACGTTTGTATTCTCCTATGGCTATTTTCTAGGCAAGTATTACAGCACACTACTATGCCAGATGAGATGACGCTGAGTTATGAAAAAAATAAACGTAAAATAAAAAGAAACTGGCAGACTGTGCCTAATTGAAATACAACCCCGGGCCCTAATAAATTTTCCCACTTCGGTCTTTGCGATGGATATGTGCGTCACTAAAACACAGTGGTCGCAAGTCTGACTCCAAATTGCTCCCAATTTGATAGTAGATGCACTGCAGCAAGTACAGCCACCAGCAGATCAACCAGAAATCAAATATATATAACGCTACTGCAGGCGTAATTAAGACGTTTGTATTCTCCTATGGCTATTTTCTAGCCAAGTATTACAGCACACTACTATGCCAGATGAGATGACGCTGAGTTATGAAAAAAATAAACGTAAAATAAAAAGAAACTGGCAGACTGTGCCTAATTCTACTCAAACCCCTAATAAATTTTCCCACTTTGGTGTTTGAGGTGGATATGTGTGTCACTAAGAGCTAAACACAACGGTAGCAAGTCCCCCTGCTAATTCCTCACAATATGGTACTAGCTGCAAATAAAAAAAAAAAAAATTATAACGTTATTGTAGCCCTAAGAAGGGCTGTTGGGTTCTTTAAGAATCACTCCTGCCTAACAGTAAGCTAATAGAACACCCTAACGCTTTCCCTGAGCAGCAGCAGCTCTCTCCCTAGCGGCATCCAGACAGAGAATGATCCGAGCAGCGCGGGCAGCGGCTAGTCTATCCCAGGGTCACCTGATCTGGCCAGTCAACCACTGCTATCTACGTGTAAGGGTACCACGTCATGCTGGGTGGAGTGCAGAGTCTCCTGGCTTGTGATTGGCTCTGTTTCTGGCCGGCAAAAAGCAAAACGGCGGGAGCTGCCATTTTCTCGAGCGGGCGAAATACTCGTCCGAGCAACGAGCAGTTACGAGTACACTAATGCTCGATCGAGCATCAAGCTCGGACGAGTATGTTCGCTCATCTCTACTCAGCACCTTTGTTCCTCTGTAGTCACTGCAGTCACACGGATACAGACCTACCTGACAGCTAAACATTAATTGGCACCTCTGTCGCCTTATACATGGGAGACACAACGTATCAATCTCCCGTCTCCACATTATGCAGTCATTGCCTTTTATCGGTTACGGTTTTTTTTTTAGAATTCATCATTCTCCTCCATTTTACAACTTTCCTCCTAGATAACGTCTCAGAACTATTAAGTGTCCAAGACTAAAATTGTAGCAATAAATTAAAATCTAATTTTCCCTTATTATCAGACTGACACAATGGGGCTCATTTACTAAGGGTCCGCGGAGCGCATTTTCATTGGGTTTCCCGACGATTTCCGTTTTGCACCAAATTGCCCCAGGATTTTGGCGCACGCGATCGGATTTTGGCACATGGGCACTATCTTGCACGCAACAGAAATTGGGGGGGGGGGGGTGGAACAACCCGATGGATTCGGACAACGCGCAAGATTTAATAATTAGAATTGTGTCGCACTTACATGCACCGGGAAGAAGAAGGTGAACTCTGGCGGACCTCGGAAGCGAAGGATGCAAGAACTCGGGCGCACGAGCTTAGTAAATGGCAGCAGACCCGAATCCTCGTTGGACAACGCACCGCGGGATCGCGCCAGGACCGGGTAAGTAAATCTGCCCCAATGAGTGTAATAGAGGCAGTCCCCGGGTTACGTACAAGATAGGTTCTGCAGGTTTGTCCTTAAGTCGAATTTGTATGTAAGTCAGAACTGCATATTTTATAATTGTAATCTTGGCCAAAAATGTTTTGTTCTCTGTGACAATTGGATTTGAAAACTTTTGGATAGTCATAAGAAACATCAAACATCTTCAATAACTGTTACAGCTGATTATTGTAGCCTAGGGCTAAAGTACAGTAACTTACCAATGTCCGTTTGTAACTAGGGGTCGTCTGTAAGTCGGGTGTTCTTAAGTAGGGGACCAGTTGTACCTCGATCATGGTCTTGGTGTCATTTTAAATGAAAAAGTTAGTCTCGAGAGGATTTACAAGTTTTCGACTGAGGTTTGGAAGACATGACTGTAGACTGGACCATCGCTATCCAAGTATCTAAAAGACATACCTTATATACTCGAGTATAAGCCTAGTTTTTCAGCACAAAAAAATGTGCTGAAAACCCAAACTCGGCTTATACTCGAGTAAAAAAATATATAGGTTTTACAAGGTTTTTGTGGTAAAATTAGGGGTCTCGGCTTATACTTGGGTCAGCTTATACTCGAGTATATACAGTAAATACACACACAACGTACAATATCATAAAGTGGCTCTCGGCCTCCGCTAGGAAAGTCTCTATTCATTGTTTTCCTAGTTTGGATATTGAATGGTAATTGATGAGTCGGTAAAAAAAAAAAAAAAAAACTTAAACTTTGACCTAAATAACAGAAAATGATGTGAAATAGACGCCCGGTGTTCACAAGGTTTGATTGTTGAAAACCTCTTCTGAACTTTTATCTAATTTGTGCAGCGAGTTATCCAGAAATCATGGCACCTTAATTGTAATTATAACCGTATAGTGGCGGGAAATCAGCCTTTGTTCCTGTTTCATTAGAGATAATTTCTTCGTATTGAAATATAGATTACACAAATCCCACAGTAATAATCATTTATTGCATTTTAAACAGGATTTTAGTGAAGGTGAGTGGAGATGAAATAGAAACTCAACATTTTACCACAATTAACTCATGAATGGACGAACCCTGAGGAAGTGTAAGGGTGCGGCTATGCCCGGGCCCACGAGCCTTAGGGGGCCTAAAGAGGTCTCTCCCCCATAGGAAGAGGGCGGTTCCATAATAATATGTCATAGTTAGGGGAACAGATTTCACATTGGGGCGCAACAGACTCATCCTTGACTTTCTTTTCAATGTAGATGTAGAGCAGCCAAATATAAATCCTGCATTTTAACCAAAATCTCATAATAATACACTGTCTATAAATGGTGATTTTCGTCTATTGAAATGTTGTGTCTACTGAGCGGGTGGAATAGCCACGGGGTATCTATGGGTTTACAAAGTCAAGATCCAGAGAAAGGTCTCTGAGAGACAACTGAGATCTCAGACTTTTAACCCCTCAGATGTCCTGGTCGATTGAGACCACAGCATCTAAGAGGTGGCTTAAATTGAAATTGAGAAAGCAACAGTTTGGCTCCCTGTGAGCTTTCTGTAGGCTTCAGGTGTCGATAATTAATTGATTATACACTAATAACCCCATGTACAGAAGTATTAAAATATGCATTTCACATGTGCATGTGCAGAATATTAAAGGATTGCAAGTTTTGAGGGTATTTAAACGTAACAAAGGAATAAAGATATGGTTAGATTTTGAACGTGCAGTGAAGGATATAATAATATAAATGCTGTAACTACATGATATAATGTAACTGCCTGGTTTAACTATGTAATACACTGTGTAATGTAACTGTACAGTATAATGTACCTGCATGGGGTAACTATGGTTTTATCTACCAGTTGTAGATTCCCTTCCCAGATCTTAAGTACAGGCGGTCCCCTACTTAAGAACACCTGACTTACATACGACCCCTAGTTACAAACGGACCTCTGGACTTTGGTAATTTACTGTACTTTAGTCCTAGGCTACAATAAACAGCTATAGCAGTTATCACAGGTGTCTGTAATGAACCTTTAGTGTTAATCCTGGTTCTTATGACAACCCAACATTTTTAAAATCTAATTGTCACAGAGACCAAAACATTTTTGACTGGGGTTATAATAATAAAGTATATGGTTCCGACTTACATACAAATTCAACTTAAGAACAAACTTACAGAACCCATCTTGTATGTAACCCAGGGACTGCCTGTATATTGCATTATCTAATAAATAAAGCCATTAAACTTTTGGAGGGTAAGAGAATGGAGTAGGCGGAGTAAGAGAAGAATTTGCAAAAGTAAACATTGTCCTAAACCTTAATTGCCCCTCCAGAAGTATAGGAACTACACAATTTTCATAGAAAAAGTCTTCAGATCTATATTACATATAATTTAAAAACATTAAAATAGAATAGGCAAAAAGGTACAAGATACGGACTCAACGAGGGTCCGGGTTACCCAGGGTATATATCACAATAACACATATAGTGCACCCCAATTATTTAACATGCTGAAAATCAGTAACTACAATAAGTACCCACACATAAACCATCAGCATTAGCTGTTAGTAGGGTCGGCTCCAGGTATCAATGGGCCCTTGGGTGACAGAGCCTCACTGGGCCCCTTTGCAGTGAACTCACATGGAGGCATTAAAAATTCAGAAACTAAATCAGTCTCTAGTTCCCTAAAATATTCCCTAGTTTATCATCCCAAACAGCTCCCTCACAAGTATTTTATGTAAAGCCCCCCTCACCCCCTATAGATACATTAGGTACAGCCTGTGTCACCCTCATGGATTCCTTATGTACAGCCTTATGTGGCCCCGGTACTTGCCCAGGTATACCCAGTTCTGCGCCGGCCTTGCCTGTTAAGTAAAAGGTACCAAGCATTGACACCCAATTGTAGATTAAGGGGACACAAAACAATTAAACAGGCACTAAAACAAGGGGAACACAATGTAAACAAACCAGAGGTAGTGCGCCCGGCCCTGACTCCACGTCTTTCACGCAAATTGCTTCTCCTCGGGGAGACTGTATTGAGCAGGTAGAGAGCGGTTTTCCTCTGAAGCTCTGTTATTGATGGTGCAATACTTTTCCCTCCTTGTAACTTTGCCTCTATAACTGATAATCTAAAGCCAATATGGTTGCTGGGCCCCTATGTCAATCTCTATTTTATGGTCTTCTGTGATGACATCACTGACCATCCACATGGCAATCACTGGTCACATACAGTAGTGCCTTAGCCACCATATGCAATTGACCGCTTATATTTCCTTCTGTCTCTCTATTCCTTGAAGTTTTATAAAGTTTTATTGTTATTTTCCACCCACTGATCACAAAAAAATAGGCCCTGTTCTCCCTAATTACTTCCAAAATTAAATTAATGGATGGGGATTAAATCCTTTTCCCTATAATAATATTTACACAATGGGGCATACTTACTTACTCTAGTCTCGATCTAGCGGCGGGTTCTCCGACGCTGATTCGGGTCGTTCCGGGATTCACTAAGGTCCGTGTGACGATATCCACTAGGTGTCGCTGCTGCGCCGAGGTCCGCTGGAGTTCAACTTCTATTTCTTGGTGCAGGTAAGTTCGTGTCAAGTGACACTTTGTTTCTGATTTTAAATACCGCATTTTTTCTGAATCCGTCGGGTTTTCTGACGGCCACGCCCCTGATTTCCGTCGCATGTAACCCGGCGTGATTGCACCGAAATACGATCGCATGCGCCAAAATCCCGGGGCAATTCGGCGCAAATCGGAAATATTCGGAAATAACCCTTAGTAAATGAGCCCCAATGTTTGTGTCACAATGGTCAAACTTGTTGCAGTCATCATTGCAACCTCAATAACACATAAAAGTTACATAAAACATCCCCTTTAAAGAGAAGTTTTAAATGGATGAAAATACGAGAAGAAAATGAAAATTAGCATTTTTGGATTTCATCATAATTTTTGGACATTGCCTTCAGTTTATGCCCTGAACCAAATTGATCAAGAGAGGGTCATTATTATCAAAGTCACTTCTGTTTGCTACTTAAAGTAACGCATGATAACATTTCAATCTTCCTGTAATAAGCGGCTTAATCATGTGCAAAATAGCCAAATACACATTCCAAATGGTTTTTGCTTTGCAATTAAATACTTGAAAAATGCATTCAAAACCCAAATCTCTAAACAAGCGACACTGACTTCTGTATTTTGCTTTGTTCCAGGGATTTATTAACAGGCTATGAATACGTAATTAAAGGCAAAAAACAAACCAAGTGGTAAAATTCCAAAATGTTATCACATCCGACAGAGATCTGACCTTGTGCCCCACACATTTTAACTTAATTTCTTCCCATTGATTTCTTCAGGTTTTGAACTAACTTAAAGGAATGTATCCTTTCTGCTTCTTTGACGTTGATACTTTATACATTTATATCATGACAGGTTATAAAATATCAAAATGTGTTATACAAGATTATAACTACTATAATACTGCCCCCTATATATAAGAATAGAACTACTATAATACTGCCCCCTATGTACAAGAATATTACTACTACAATACTGCCCCCTATATACAAGAATATAACTACTATAATACTGCCCCCTATGTACAAGAATATAACTACTATAATACTGCCCCCTATGTACAAGAATATAACTACTATAGTACTGCCCCCTATGTACAAGAATATAACTACTATAATACTGTCCCCTATGTACAAGAATATAACTACTATAATACTGCTCCCTATGTACAAGAATATAACTGCTATAATACTGCCCCCCTATGTACAAGAATATAACTACTATAATACTGCCCCTATGTACAAGAGTATAACTACTATAATACTGCCCCCTATGTACAGGAATATAACTACTATAATACTGCCCCCTATGTACAAGAATATAACTACTATAATACTGCCCCCTATGTACAAGAATATAACTACTATAATACTGCCCCCTATGTACTAGAATATAACTACTATAATACTGCCCCCTATGTACAAGAATATACCTACTATAATACTGCCCCCTATGTACAAGAATATAACTACTATAATACTGCCCCCTATGTACAGGAATATAACTACTATAATACTGCCCCCTATGTACAAGAATATAACTACTATAAGGCCCCTTCCACACTAGCGAGTGTGATGCGATGAACTCGCATCACACTCGCAACGCAAGCTGCCGGGAACGCACGGCCCGAACGCTGCCCACCGGGAGTGAACTCAGCATGTCAGTTCACTCCCGCGGTGCAGCGTTCGGGCCGTGCATTCCCGGCAGCTTGCGTTGCGAGTGTGATGCGAGTTCATCGCATCACACTCGCTAGTGTGGAAGGGGCCTAATACTGCCCTCTATGTACAAGAATATAACTACTATAATACTGCCCCCTATGTACAGGAATATAACTACTATAATACTGCCCCCTATGTACAAGAATATAACTACTATAATACTGCCCCCTATGTACAAGAATATAACTACTATAATACTGCCTTCTATGTACAAGAATATAACTACTATAAAATTGCCCCTATGTATAAGAATATAACTAGAGATGAGCGAGCACTAAAATGCTCGGGTACTCGTTATTCGAGACGAACTTTTCCCGATGCTCGAGTGCTCGTCTCGAATAACGAGCCCCATTGAAGTCAATGGGAGACTCGAGCATTTTTCAAGGGGACCAAGGCTCTGCACAGGGAAGCTTGGCCAAACACCTGGGAACCTCAGAAAAGGATGGAAACACCACGGAAATGGACAGGAAACAGCAGGGGCAGCATGCATGGATGCCTCTGAGGCTGCTTAATCGCACCATTATGCCAAAATTATGGGCAACAGCATGGCCATGACAGAGTGACAGAATGAAGCTAGATAGCATCTAAAACATCCAATAATTGACCCTGACACTATAGGGGACTTCATGCAGAGGCAGCAGCGGCAGGCTAGAGAGTGGCATGGCGACATACCCTAAATGGACTCAGGCTTCAAACCAATGGGTGGCAGAGAGGAACCAAAGGAGGTGAGCAAGAAGGGCTCAAATAATATCGGTACATGATAAAAGTTTGCCAGTATATTTTGTGGATTACACAGCAGGGTGGCGACAAAGTTGACGTGGAAGCCATGAAAACAACCCAAAATTCTACC
Source organism: Engystomops pustulosus (assembly GCF_040894005.1). NCBI lineage: Eukaryota > Metazoa > Chordata > Amphibia > Anura > Leptodactylidae > Engystomops > Engystomops pustulosus. Next base: position 23,105,643 of record NC_092419.1, read on the forward strand.
TGACACAGCTCGTTTGATAAGGGGACCATGTATGGAGGCAGTGAACTAGTAGTAGATTAAAGGTGCTGCAGTTAAAACTATGTTAGTTGGATCTTGGGATGGAGCTGGCGCTCCGCTGCCAGGCGAGCTTTCGCCAATCCAAGCCCCTGTCTCTAGGCTACTCCCCAAACAGCACTTCTAAGAACCTTTTGTATAAGATCAAGTGTAGTAGCGTTCTTATAAGTTTAGGATATGGCGGGTGAGGGGAATGTAAACAGATGCGCAAGAAGCGCTGAAATAATATCCGTAAATGGTAAAAGTTTGCCAGTATATTTTGTGGATTACACAGCAGGGTGGCGACAAAGTTAACAAGTTTGATGTGGAATGCCCTGTAATAGCTCTTGGGCGGTGTGCCTTTTATCGCCTAGGCTCAGCAGTTTGAGCACCGCCTGCTGTCGCTTAGCGACGGCACTGCTGCTGTGCCTAGAGCTACCGACTGATGGCGCCATGCCCACGGATGGTAATTCGGAGGAGGAGGAGGTGGAGGAGGGGTGGGAGGAGGAGGAGGTATAGTAGGCCTTTGAGACCTGGACCGAGGTAGGCCCCGCAATCCTCTGCGTCGGCAGTATATGACCAGCCCCAGGGTCAGACTCGGTCCCAGCCTGCACCAAGTTAAGTGTAGTAGCGTTCTTATAAGTTTGGGATATGGCGGGTGAGGGGAATGTAAACAGATGCGCAAGAAGCGCTGAAATAATATCCGTAAATGGTAAAAGTTTGCCAATATATTTTGTGGATAACACAGCAGGGTGGCGACAAAGTTAACAACTTTGATGTGGAATCCATGAAAACAACCCAAATTTCTGCCTGACACACCTCGTTTGATAAGGGGACGATGTATGGAGGCAGCTATATGGACGACTTTTGGAGGTAGCAATGGAGACAACGTGTGGAGGCTGCTATGGAGACAATTTAATTTGGATAGTGCCTGTATGTGGCAGTCCAAAAAAGTTTTCAAACCAGAGGAGCAGGTAGGTGGCCCTCCAGAAAAATGAAATAGATTGAGTGCCTTTATGTGGCAGTCCAAAAAAGTTTTCAAACCAGAGGAGCAGGTAGGTGGCCCTCCAGAAAAATGGAATAGATTGAGTGCCTGTATGTGGCAGTCCAAAAAAGTTTTCAAACCAGAGGAGCAGGTAGGTGGCCCTCCAGAAAAATGAAATAGATTGAGTGCCTGTATGTGGCAGTCCAAAAAAGTTTTCAAACCAGAGGAGCAGGTAGGTGGCCCTCCAGAAAAATTGAATAGATTGAGTGCCTGTATGTGGCACTCCCAAAAATTGTTTAAAACAGAGGACCGGGTAGGTGGCCCTCCAGAAAAATTAAATGCATAAAGTACTATAGCTAGAGCCAGTGGGCCCTGTCAAAAAATAGCCAGTTTCCTCTGCTTTAGTGTACAAAGAGGAGGAGAAGGAGGAAAATGAGGAGGAGGAGGAGTGCATAAATTATTCAGGTTGAGCTTCCTTCACCTGGTGGAGATTGGAAATTATGAGAAATCCAGGCTTTATTCATCTTAATAAGCGTCAGCCTGTCAGCGCTGTCAGTCGACAGGCGTGTACGCTTATCGGTGATGATGCCACCAGCTGCACTGAAAACCCGCTCGGACAACACGCTAGCGGCAGGGCAGGCAAGAACCTCCAAGGCGTACAGCGCCAGTTCGTGCCACATGTCCAGCTTTGAAACCCAGTAGTTGTAGGGAGCTGTGTGATCATTTAGGACGATGGTATGGTCAGCTACGTACTCCCTCACCATCTTTCTGTAAAGATCAGCCCTACTCCCCCGAGACTGGGGACAGGTGACAGTGTCTTGCTGGGGTGACATAAAGCTGGCAAAAACCTTGTAAAGCGTACCCTTGCCAGTGCTGGACAAGCTGCCTGCTCGCCTACTCTCCGTCGCTACTTGTCCCGCAGAACTACGCACTCTGCCGCTAGCGCTGTCAGAAGGGAAATAGTGTTTCAGCTTGTGCACCAGGGCCTGCTGGTATTCATGCATTCTCACACTCCTTTCCTCTCCAGGGATGAGAGTGGAAAGATTTTGCTTGTACCGTGGGTCCAGGAGAGTGAATACCCAGTAATCGGTGCTGGAATAAATTCTTTGAACGCGAGGGTCACGGGATAGGCAGCCTAGCATGAAATCTGCCATATGCGCCAGAGTACCAACGCGTAAGAATTCACTCCCCTCACTGGCCTGACTGTCCATTTCCTCCTCCTCCAACTCCTCCAACTCCTCTTCTTCTGCCCATACACGCTGAACAGTGAAGGACTGAACAATGGTCCCCTCTTGTGTCTCGCCAACATTCTCCTCCTCTTCCTCCTCATCCTCCTCCACCTCCACCTCCTCCGATATGCGCTGAGAAACAGACCTAAGGGTGCTTTGGCTATCAACAAGGGAATCTTCTTCCCCCGTCTCTTGTGACGAGCGCAAAGCTTCCGACTTCATGCTGATCAGAGAGTTTTTCAACAGGCCAAGCAGCGGGATGGTGAGGCTGATGATGGCGGCATCGCCACTGACCATCTGTGTTGACTCCTCGAAGTTACTCAGCACCTGACAGATATCAGACATCCACGTCCACTCCTCATTGTAGACTTGAGGAAGCTGACTGACCTGACTACCAGTTCTGGTGGAAGTTGACATCTGGCAGTCTACAATCGCTCTGCGCTGCTGGTAAACTCTGGATAACATGGTTAATGTTGAATTCCACCTCGTGGGCACGTCGCACAACAGTCGGTGAGCGGGCAGTTGGAGGCGGCGCTGCGCTGCCCTGAGAGTGGCAGCATCTGTGCTGGACTTCCTGAAATGCGCACAGATGCGGCGCACCTTCGTGAGCAAATCAGACAGATTGGGGTATGTCTTGAGGAAACGCTGAACTATCAGATTTAACACATGGGCCAGGCATGGCACATGTGTCAGTCTGCCGAGTTGCAGAGCCGCCACCAGGTTACGGCCGTTGTCACACAGAACCATGCCTGGCTTCAGGTTCAGCGGTGCCAGCCACAGATCAGTCTGCGCCGTGATGCCCTGTAATAGTTCTTGGGCGGTGTGCCTTTTATCGCCTAGGCTCAGCAGTTTGAGCACCACCTGCTGTCGCTTAGCGACGGCACTGCTGCTGTGCCTAGAGCTAGCGACTGATGGCGCCATGCCCATGGATGGTAGTTCGGAGGAGGAGGTGGAGGAGGGGTGGGAGGAGGAGGAGGCATAGTAGGCCTGAAAGACCTGGACCGAGGTAGGCCCCGCAATCCTCGGCGTCGGCAGTATATGACCAGCCGCAGGGTCAGACTCGGTCCCAGCCTCCACCAAGTTAACCCAATGTGCCGTCAGCGATATATAGTGGCCCTGCCCGGCAGCACTCGTCCACGTGTCCGTGGTCAGGTGGACCTTGTCAGAAACGGCGTTGGTCAGGGCACGGATGATGTTGTCTGACACGTGCTGGTGCAGGGCTGGGACAGCACATCAGGAAAAGTAGTGGCGGCTGGGGACCGAATACCGAGGGGCGGCCGCCGCCATGAGGTTGCGAAAGGCCTCGGTCTCTACTAGCCTATAGGGCAGCATCTCCAGGCTAAGCAATCTGGAGATGTGGACATTAAGGGCTTGGGCGTGTGGGTGGGTTGCACTATATTTCCGTTTCCGCTCCAGCGTCTGGGGTATGGAGAGCTGAACGCTGGTGGATGCTGTGGAGGATCGTGGAGGCGACGATGGGGTTTTTGTGCCAGGGTCCTGGGCAGGGGGCTGACTATCAGCTGACACAGGGGAAGGAGCAGTGGTGTGCACGGCCGGAGGTGAACGGGCTTGGTGCCACTGAGTGGGGTGTTTAGCATTCATATGCCTGCGCATACTGGTGGTAGTTAAGCTAGTAGTGGTGGAACCCCTGCTGATCCTGGTTTGGCAAAGGTTGCACACCACAGTCCGTCGGTCATCCGGTGTTTCCTTAAAGAACCTCCAGACTTCTGAAAATCTAGCCCTCGCCGCGGGAGCCCTCGCCACGGGAGCTTCACTACGTGACACATTTGGCGCTGATGCACCTGCTCTGGCCCTGCCTCTCCGTCTGGCCCCACCACTGCCTCTTCCAACCTGTTCTGGTCGAGGACTCTTCTCCGTCTCAGAAGCACTGTGTTCACCCGGCCTCTCAACCCAGCTTGGGTCTGTCACCTCATCATCCTCCGATCCCTCAGTCTGCTCCCCCCTCGGACTTCCTGCCCTGACAACAACTTCACCACTGTCTGACAACCGTGTCTCCTCATCGTAGGACACCTCTTTACACACTTCTTCCACTACGTCAAGAAGGTCATCATCACCCACAGACTGCGACTGGTGGAAAACCTGGGCATCGGAAAATTGCTCAGCAGCAACTGGACAAGTGGTTTGTGACTGTGGGAAGGGTCCAGAAAACAGTTCCCCAGAGTATGCCGGTTCAAATGCCAAATTTTCCTGGGAGGGGGCAGACTGGGGGGGAGGAGGCTGAGGTGCAGGAGCTGGAGGAGTGCCGATTTCGGTGACATGGGTGGACTGCGTGGAAGACTGACTGGTGGACAAATTGCTCGAAGCATTGTCGGCAATCCACGACATCACCTGTTCGCACTGTTCTGGCCTCAACAGTGCTCTACCACGAGTCCCAGTAACTTCAGACATGAACCTAGGGAGTGTAGCTCTGCGGCGTTCCCCTGCTCCCTCATCAGCAGGTGGTGTCTCACCCCGCCCAGGACCACGGCCTCTGACCCCTGCAGTAGTTGGACGCCCACGTCCCCGCCCTCGTCCTCTACCCCTAGCCCTCGGGTTAAACATTTTGAAAATGAAAGTTATAACTTTAATTTTTTTTTAACTTTTTTTTGTGTTTTTTTGTGTGTGGTTTTTTTTTGTGTTTTTTAGTTTTTAAAACCAAACGATGTTATCCTATTGCTATGGCTATTTTCTAGCCAAGTATGAAAGCACACTGCTATGCCAGATGAGATGACGCTGAGTTATGAAAAAATAAACGTAAAATAAAAAGGAAATGGCAGACTGTGCCTAATTGAAATCAAACCCCTAATAAATTTTCCCACTTCGGTCTTTGCGATGGATATGTGCGTCACTAAGCGCTAAACACAAAGGTCGCAAGTCTCACTATAAATTCCTCACAATTTGGTAGTAGATGCACTGCAGCAAGGACAGCCACCAGCAGATCAACCAGAAATAAAATATATATAACGCTACTGTAGGCGTAAGTAAGCCGTTTGGATTCTCCTATGGCTATTTTCTAGCCAAGTATGAAAGCACACTGATGAGATGACGCTGAGTTATGAAAAAATAAACGTAAAATTATTGTAGCCCTAAGAAGGGCTGTTGGGTTCTTGTAGAATCACTCCTGCCTAACACTATTCTAATTGAACACCCTAACGCTTTCCCTGACCAGCAGCAGCTCTCTCCCTAGCGGCATCCAGACACAGAATGATCCGAGCAGCGCAGGCAGGGGCTAGTGTATTCCAGGGTCACCTGATCTGGCCAGCCAACCACTGCTATCGACGTGTAAGGGTACCACGTCATGCTGGGTGGAGTGCAGAGTCTCCTGGCTTGTGATTGGCTCTGTTTCTGGCCGCCAAAAAGCAAAACGGCGGGAGCTGCCATTTTCTCGAGCGGGCGAAGTATTCGTCCGAGCAACGAGCAGTTTCGAGTACGCTAATGCTCGAACGAGCAGCAAGCTCGGACGAGTATGTTCGCTCATCTCTAAATATAACTACTATAATACTGCCCCTATGTACAAGAATATAACTGCTATAATACTGTCCCCCTATGTACAGGAATATAACTACTCTAATACTGCCCCCTATGTACAAGAATATAACTACTCTAATACTGCCCCCTATGTACAAGAATATAACTACTATAATACTGCCCCCTATGTACAAGAATATAACTACTATAATACTGCCCCCTATGTACAAGAATAGAACTACTATAATACTGCCCCCTATGTACAAGAATAGAACTACTATAATACTGCCCCCTATGTACAAGAATAGAACTACTATAATACTGCCCCCTATGTACAAGAATAGAACTACTATAATACTGCCCCTATGTACAAGAAAATAACTACTATAATACTGCCCCCTATGTACAAGAATATAACTACTATAATACTGCCCCCTATGTACAAGAATATAACTACTATAATACTGCCCCCTATGTACAAGAATATAACTACTATAATACTGCCCCTATGTACAAGAATATAACTACTATAATACTGCCCCCTATGTACAAGAATATAACTACTATAATACTGCCCCCTATGTACAAGAATATAACTACTATAATACTGCCCCCTATGTACAAGAATATAACTACTATAATACTGCCCCCTATGTACAAGACTATAACTACTATAATACTGCCCCCTGTGTAATACAACAAGTACAGCAAATTTTTCACTTTAGTTTTCTGTAACATATTGATTCTCTGCTATGAATATTGGGGTACGGAGGGGTTTGGGATACGAGTTTATATCAGGCCACAGTCCTTGTATCGCCAGAGACCTCCCCAGATATAGAAAGAAATTGTAGTGAATGGCTGGTAAAAAGCAATTATTACAAAAATCTGCTCTCCCGTTGCAGGACAGTAATCTTTGGTCCATTATACACTGTTTATAAGAGGCTTTTTGTGGCATTTTATGGTCAGCAGTGAATGAATGATTGAGGGAAAAAATAGCAATTTAAGTTGAAACATGGCTTCAAAGACATCGCACATGAAAATACCCTGCTATTTAAGGAGGACAGAGAATTCAGACAGCTTTGTCGGGGATGAGAGAAATTCACTGCTCGCTGTCTGAGGAGCAAATATAGCGAAACCTAAAAGATATGGTAACACCCCTTTAACCCTAAAGAGGCACCAGAACACCGAGATCCAGAAGAACATTATCATTTGGAATTTTTTTGTATTTTTTAATTACATGTAATCTTTTTGCTTGGAAGGAGGTGGGACATGGTTGTATAGTGACTCCACTCATGAGAAGTTACCTCTCTGATGTCATGGGTGCTCCCGCGACCCACATCTTGGCTCGCAGGCTCACCTGTCCCCCTTCATGTTCACTGGCTCGTCCCTGTCTCCTAGGGCGAGTGTGCGCCGGCTTCAGAAAATTTTAAGGGTCAGCGCATCGTTAATTGGTGCTAGCCATATCCCAGAATTCTATATAAACCTGCCTCTCCCTGTACACCCTGCCGGATCTTTGTGCCTATCGCCTCTGAGAAAACTATTTCACGCGATTTGCTGTGTTTCCGAATTATCATTGTGACCCCGGTTCCGTTATTGACTCTGATCCTCTGCTGCCTGTTCTGACCTTTCACTACGTTCCCGACTCTGATCCTGCGCTGCCTGTCTCGACCTCCTGCCTGTTCCCGACCACGAGCTTGCCTTATGATTCTGTCCCTCGCCTTGGCTGTCACCGTTGAAGAAGTCACGCCTGTGGAGGGACAACGCCGCAACAAGTCCAACCCGCTTTGCGGCAGACTCTGGTGAAAACCGGGTACCACTTAGATTCCGGTCCCAGGTGTTGGCTTACATCATTGTCCACGGTGGTACAGAGGATCCACTACCTCTGATCGTGACATCTCAATTGTGGATACGAAGACCCAACTTAAATAAGGTTCCTGGAAAACTTGTTCTACATTACCAGGGCTCAATGAGGCAACTGGCTGCTGGGTGTCTCTTAACCCCTGACATTTCCGGTCCAGCCACAGTGAGTACTTGGGAGCGGACAAATTGTGACATGCTGGAATCACGGAGCCAGATGAGGCCATTTTTTCACTTACCACTACCTCAACTTCAAAGATTCCTGGAACCCCCATTAGAGATGCAAGGTCTTGACTTTTTTTACATATTTTGAAGCCACTGACAATCCAACTAATTATTAAAGTCAAATCTGTAAGATATTTTAATGATCTCACAAAAGGCTCTGAGGTCATCTGGCTTTATTTTTTATGTGCTCTGTAAGGACAGCAATTACAACCAACATAGAAACCTAGAAGATCTGTATGTCCTCTAATATCCATATCATGGAAATCTAAGGATAAAGTCTAAAATTAATGTAATAAATATCATCAATGAGTCAATATTGAGCAGAGGCACATTGGGGCACATTTACTTACCCGGTCCATTCGTGTTCCAGCGGAGGCTTCTCCGACGAGCATTTGGGCCTCCCGGCGATTCATGAAGGTCCTGCGCCCGATGTCCACCAGGTGCAAAATTAGAAAATGGGATCAGCACTACTGGAATAGTATTAAATCAAAATAGTAGCGGTCAAAGCTATACCAGAAACTTCAAGAGTATGAAAAAACACATAGATGTACGCTATATGACCAAAAAATATACAATTTTATTGATTATACAAAAAAGCATAACAAGTACAGACAAAAATAAAACCATTTAAAAAGTGTGCAAAGCACACAAATACAACAGGCAGAGCACCTGAACATATGATAGTGTTGGTTGCTCTGCACACCACCAGCCCCCCTCTACCTGCACAAATGTAAGGCAATGTTCTGAAAGTAGAATGGTTGCAAAACCGTGCTGTGTCCCTAGACCAAGATGGAATTTGGCTAAATGGTCAAATATTCATAAATGTAGGGGAAAACAAAAAACCCCAATACTCCAATGAAGTGAAGTGGGCACAAGCCCAGGATACACACAAGGTTTACCTGTTGTAATGGCAAGTCCTATAATCAGGTGTGGTAGGGGGGAACCGAGCCGGGGAGGAGACCCACCAGGTATCGCTGCTGCACCGAAGTTCGCCGAGGTGCCCCGGAGTTCATCGTCTTCATCGTGGTGCATGTGAGAATGGCCCGTGCGACCAATTTTTTTTTTTTTAATGCGGCGGTTTTTCCGAATCCGTCGGGTTATCGTTCGGCCACGCCCCCCTATTTCCGTTGCGTGCATGCCAGCGCTGATGAGCCACAAACCGATCGCGTACGGCAAAATCCCGGGGCAATTCAGGGGAAATCGCCGCAAATCGGAAATATTCGGGTAAAACGTCGGGAAAACGCGAATCGGGCCCTTAGTAAATGACCCCCATTATCTATAACTTCAACCTAACAAAAATATTTGTGGGCGAATTGGGAAACATGCAAAAATCTGTAGACCCACTTTGTCACCCGAGTAAGGGATTTGACTAAGTGATAGTTCTGGACTTCAACCAGGAATCTGGACTTCACTGCAGGGAGATCTCCGAAATGATCTCCTAAAGATGTGTTGGTGCAGATGGTAAAAAAAAAGTTACAAGCTACATAGCAAAAGTCAGAAGTAACAGAGCAAAAGTCAGAAGTTGGGTTGTAGCTCATATCAGGGAGCACAGATACCAAGCCAGAGACAAGTCAGGGTTTTTTTAAGGCAACCATGAGGCTGATGTTGCCCCCGGTGAAAATGAGTTTGACACCCTGCTGTAGGGGAAAGGAAATATATTTATTGGAAGGGTACCTATAGTAGGGGAACATGCTGACCCTTCAATGAGCAGATGGATGGATGCCCTTTAGTCCAAGTACAGGAAGAGATGAGAAGGAGTGCAGTCACATAAGGGGGATAATGGAAGCCACCCAGCCATGACCCTAGAGAGGAGGAAGACACCAGTGATGATAGGCCCCAGGGTTAACATTCTCCAATAGGCTTTTTCAGTGCAATGAATATTCACAATATTCTTAATATGATGATATACAACACAGTAATGATAATAAAAACATAATAATAATAATAATATAATATATATAAAAAAAACTCCATTTATTAACCTCACAGCCAATAAGCCAATAATCCAGCCCAGAAATCTATAAATAAATCATAAAAGAAATAAAAGAGAAACATGACAGGGAAAATAGCGAAAAAGGGAAAAACAAAATTCAAATAAACGTCCGGGCTCAGATCCCCACAGAGCGCCGAACCGGAGTTTAATATTAGTTTGCTTTCTTTCTCTTAACCAATTATATTTTGTTCTCCACCAGAGATGCAGGAATACAAGCTCGGCACATTCAATTTCCATTCCATAAGAGGACAAGTGGCTTGTTTTCTCCCAGAACACGCTGTAAAGATAAAGATGTGGAAACAAAAGCCTTCCCGGCCCTGAATGCTGATGCTGGTTTTTTAGTGTCCAGTAATTTATAGATTGTGAGGCGGTAACAATATATTACAACATTAGACGGTAATGCGCATTGACAGCGGTGGATTCAGAGCTATCGTATGCTGCGGCGGGTGTGCGAGGCTTCCCTGCACTTTATTAACATATTTAGGAATGTCACTAATAAGGTGACAACTGCCGAGCACTGATGGCGACAGACAGGGCACATACTGTACAATAGCCGGATGTGGAAGGCAAAAAAAACCCACTAAATAATATTTTTTATCAGGTTTCCATAACCGTAAAAGTAAATGAGGAGAAGATCAAAAATGTCTAGACTAAAAGAGATGACTAAGAGGGGAGATGATTAATTTATATAAATATATGAATGGTCCATACAAAAAATAAGGTAAAAAGTTGTTCCAAATTAAATCAAATCAAAAGGCGAGGGGGCACTGTCTCCGTCTGGAGAAAACAAGGTTTAATCACCAGAGGAGATAGGACTGGCAGTATCACCCGTCCCCTGAACAAAAAACTAAACATGAGGCTGTCTGGATGGAAAAAATGTGGAGGTCGGCCACAGCTTTATTAATTAACAATATTTACAAAAAATTTAACTGACCTGTGGGAAGACCCAGACCCTTCCAGAATTGTTCACCTCGCATGCCTGGCCCCGCCTACGCGGGGGCATGTCCTTGTTGGTCCGACAGGTGATTTCGACGTAAACCGAGAGGGTCCAGATTCCACCACAGGCCAAGCTGTGACTACCAACAAAACAACAGTGAAAAACATTAACAAACACCAACAATATACAAACAAAAACTGTGCAAAGAATATACATAACAAAAAGTTCACCTAGCAAAATACCTAACAAAAAAACCAAAAAGACATTATCAAAGGACGGGCGGGTGGGAATCTCTTGAGCGCGGAGCAGTCCAAAGAGGCTGGACTAGCTCCGCGCTCGGGGCTAAAAAGTCCAAGACTAGCGCCATCAAGTGGCCAGGCGCACTTCCTGGCCTCCTGATGGCTAAAATGCACAAGCAGGGGACGGGAAACAGTGGGGGAGGGATTAAACAAACCAAAAAGGGGGGGGTGTAAAGGGGGAGGGAGGCGAGCACTGCCAGTCCTGCTGCCCCCAGGCTTAAACAGCCTGCGGGCTAGGAAGGAGAACTGTCCATCTGTGGAATAGCCTGCCTCCGGCGCTGGTCACAGCAGGGACAGCAGAGAGCTTCAAGAAGGGTCTAGATGCCTTTTTATACCTAAATAACATTGATGGTTATGTTATATAGAATTGTTTCCCCTAAATCCCTTCCTCATCCAATCCATTCTCTTTCTTGGTTTAACTTGATGGACATGTGTCTTTTTTGCACCGTATAAACTATGATACTATGATTTATCTGTTACTATTATCTACGAGTAGGTGGTTGCATCCTCTCTAGGTGGGTTTGAGGATCCTGTCCTACACATACTGGTACAAGAGGCAGAACTCAAGGGCTATAAAACCCTTGTATAATAATGAAGTTCCATGAGGTAGTGACCAAGCCATGGTCCTTACAAGAGGTAAGTCTCCGCTTTTTGTATTAGTGTATATACGAGTTATAGAATCACTCATTTGTGCCCTTACTTGTTCTTCTTCATGGATATTTATGGACTATGACCTACTGCTGAGGTCCACAGTTAATACTTGAGCCACCAAGTTTCTATGAAGTGGACAACTTTTGTTATCACCTCTACTAGGGCGGCACGGTGGCTGAGTGGGAAACACTTCTGCCTTGCAGCACTGGAGTCCTGGGTCTAAGTCCCACGCAGGTCAACTTCTGCAAAGAGTTTTTATGTTCTCTCCATGTTTGCATGGGTTTCCTCTGGGTCCTCCGGTTTCCTCCCACACTCCAAAAACATACTGGTAGGTTGTTTAGATTGTGAGCCCCATGGGGACAGGGACCAATTTGTCATGCTTTGTGGAGCGCTGCGTAATCTGTAGGCACCATATAAATAAAGAATTATTACCATCACACGAATACTCAGGTTGGTTAAATTCTATAAATCAATTGTAACTCCTGACAACAAAACCAAACATGTGATTTTTCTTCCTTGGAATTATAGGAGGAAAGAGGTGGAAATTTTGGGGGATTTTTTTTAATAATTAACAGTTAAAAAAACGTGAATGTCCTCAATTCAGAAAACCAGTTGACCAAACTTTTCACCGTTCTTCTGACAAAGTTACCTATGAATAGATTTTTCTTCTATTCCTTTCAATCCACCACATTAAGTAAAATAACCATTTACTTTCAGACTTTAAAAAAATAAATGTTTTTATGCATTTTTTAAGATCCTGGAGAGCTTTTTACAGGAATCTAAACCTCCTTAAGAAAACCTGAAATGTTCTGCGTCTCCTCCTCCTGCTCAGCCACCAATTCCCATAATGTCCACATTTCAATTTTAATGTCTGTCAGGGGAAATAATGAGTTCTAAGCAGACGTCTTCGGGGCTGACACACATTCAAGAGCGAATTTCCAATTTCCTTAAACAAGTATATAAAGTAAAGAATCACAGCAAACAAAGACGCTGTGCGGGGTACAAAAAAACATCTTCATAAAGTGCCTTTCAAGACTTCGGATTCAAGAAGCAGAAATGTGACTGATGGATCGGAAGGCTTTTAAGACGTCCAATCCAGTGCTTGAAAAAAACCTGTAACGCAGGACTGAAATATTTGAATTCTGTTTTCTATCCAATCTACAACTCAAAGAAACCAAGTTATAACTGATGTTTTATATATTTTTTTTAACTCTTAAAATCCAATCTAATGGTCAAAGAAAGTTCCTAAATGTTCCATGAGTATGTAGAAAATGTTATAAAAATCTTTTTTTCTCATCCAATCAACTACTCATAAAAAGGGCAGTTTTATCTTATGCCTAATGTCCTGTATGTACACAGTGACTGCACCAGCAGCAGAATAGTGAGTGCAGCTCTGGGGTATAATACAGGATGTAACTCAGGATCAGTACAGGATAAGGAATGTCATGTATGTACACAGTGACTGCACCAGCAGCAGAATAGTGAGTGCAGCTCTGGAGTATAATACAGGATGTAACTCAGGATCAGTACATGATAAGTAAAGTCATGTATGTACACAGTGACTGCACCAGCAGCAGAATAGTGATTGCAGCTCTGGAGTATAATACTGGATGTAAATCAGGATCAGTACAGGATAAGTAATGTCATGTATGTACACAGTGACTGCACCAGCAGCAGAATAGTGAGTGCAGCTCTGGAGTATAATACAGGATGTAACTCAGGATCAGTACAGGATAAGTAATGTCATGTATGTACACAGTGACTGCACCAGCAGCAGAATAGTGAGTGCAGCTCTGGGGTATAATACAGGATGTAACTCAGGATCAGTACAGGATAAGTAATGTCATGTATGTACACAGTGACTGCACCAGCAGCAGAATAGTGAGTGCAGCTCTGGGGTATAATACAGGATGTAACTCAGGATCAGTACAGGATAAGTAATGTCATGTATGTACACAGTGACTGCACCAGCAGCAGAATAGTGAGTGCAGCTCTGGGGTATAATACAGGATGTAACTCAGGATCAGTACAGGATAAGTAATGTCATGTATGTACACAGTGACTGCACCAGCAGCAGAGTAGTGAGTGCAGCTTAGTGATTTTTTTGGGCAGGGCCCCTCCACCATTACAATAGATTATACTATTACAGCCCCTCAGAATCTGATCTGCTATAAATCATCAGTAATATTATCCTTCCTTTTCTCCAATCTTCTGTTAACCAGACAGATATATTTCATTAGACATTTTCCTGTCTCTCCAGAGAACTTTGTCCGGGCGTCTTTATAGACTTACTAATATAATTTCTCTCCGCATAGCATCACTGAGAACTTAAGTATTAGCTTCCATAATTAGATATTTCAGAATGATCTAATTTATGAACTAGGTGTAACAGCATTGAGCAATTATACAAATTAATCCTCTTCCTAAATTAATAAGTGTTTTTCATTAAAAAGGAATAGCAGCAAGGTTGGAGGGGAAAGTAACCCGGCTGCCTAAGGCCATTCAATTTATGGAAATCATTGCCCTTAAGTCTTTCCTAACTCAGAATTATTTTAATCACTATTACATTCATGATGTAAATTGCAGTCGTATCAGGATACAGAGTTTAGGAGGGGGGGGGGGGGGGATTTACCGAAAGAAATATCAGCAGAAAAAAACATGTTTTATTAAAATGGAAAAGTTTTCTCTAGGAAAGTATTTAAGGACAATGATTAAGAGCAGTGCATGTGGATTAATTGGAGGGAATATGTATGTTGGGTACGTGTGTAGATAGATAGATATGAGATAGATATGAGATAGATAGGAGATAGATAGATAGATAGATAGATAGATAGATAGATAGATAGATAGATAGATATGAGATAGATAGGAGATAGATAGCTATGAGATAGATAGATAGATAGATAGATAGATAGATAGATAGATAGATATGAGATAGATAGATAGATAGATAGATAGATAGATAGATAGATATGAGATTGATATGAGATATATAGATAGATATGGGATAGATATGAGGTAGATAGATAGATAGATAGATATGAGATAGATAGATATGAGATAGATATGAGATAGATAGTTAGATAGATAGATATGAGATAGATAGATATGAGATAGATAGATAGATAGATAGATAGATAGATAGATAGATAGATAGATAGATATGAGATAGATAGATATGAGATAGATAGATAGATAGATAGATAGATAGATAGATAGATAGATATGAGATAGATATGAGATAGATAGATATGGGATAGATATGAGGTAGATAGCTATGAGATAGATAGATAGATAGATAGATAGATAGATAGGATATATATAGATAGCTCCCCCAGCTCCAAGGACAACTCTGGGAATTGTGGCACCACATGGACAGTGAGGGAAAGGAAAGTGACCTCCATATCCAGTAACATCTGGTACCAATACTTCAAGGATCTCTACAAAGATTTCCCAACAGAGGAACAAAACCAGGAGCAGAAAGACATCAGAGCAAAACTAGAAGCTCTAGAGAAAAAAACAATCAAAGACTTCCAAAACCCTCTAGATGCCCCAATAACCCTGCAGGAGGTAACAGAGAGCATCTCCTCCATAAGATGTAAAAAACTGGTGGCTCCGACGGCATCCTCCTGGTGATGATAAGATACAGTTCTCCTGAAATACAGGACGCAACAGCCAAAAACTGTTCAACATTGTGTTAAGTGCCGTCTACTTCCCACAGACCTAGAACCAAAGCCTCATAACCCCCATACACTAGAGTACGACCCCTCCAATTACCGTGGGATCTGTGTAAGTAGTAACCTAGGGAAGCTGTTCCATAGTGTCCTGAACAGGAGGATCTCCAGCTTCCTCGCCCAGCACAATGTCCTCAGCAAGATCAAAGCAGGATTCATGCCAAACCATCGCACCACTGACCACCTCTATACCCTGCACAACATCATCCAGGACCATGTCCACAAGGCAAAGTGGGGAAAGATATATGTATGTTTTGTGGACTTTAAGAAGGATTGAGTGTGGCACCCAGGTCTGTTTCTGAAACGGTTTGATAATGGAATAAGTGGGAATATCTATTATGTCATCAAGAGCTCCCAAACCGAGAACACCTACAGCATGAAGGTAATTTCCAGCAGAGTCAAGGGGTCAGACAGGGCTGAAGCCTAAGCCCACGCACTTCAACATCTGCATAAATAAGCTTGCTGCAGCCCTGAAGCCTCCTCCACACCCGGACTCACCGTACATGACACCGAGGTGAAATTTTTCCTATATGCAGCTGACCACCTTCTGTCATCACCAACTCATAAACGTCTCCAGGACCACCTGGACACTACACATCAATCTGAAGAAGAACAATGCCATGGTGTTCCAGAGGTGGAACAATAGACCAGCCGGGATTCCCTTCTTCATGCTGAACACCAGCCCTCTGACAGTGACAGACAGCTACACCTACCTGGGCCTGTAAATCTACCATTCAGGGAGCTCCAAGCAAGCCATCCAGGTGCTCAGAGACAAGGCCTGCAGAACCTACCATAAAATCAGGAGACAACTGCACAAAGGTCAGAGGCACACCCACCTACCCAGACTGGTCAAGGTGGGACCCCAGCCCAACAGAAATATTTCACCTACAATTTTACAAACACCTTCGGAGTACATCTGAGCACCTAAAACAGCAGCTGTAGAGAAGAACTGGGCAGATTCCCTTTACATATTACAGTCCAGAAGAGGGCACTATCATTTAAAGCACCTAGAGAGCAGTAGCCTTTCCACTTTTCCACCATAAAGCCTGGCAGCAGGGGATCCCTAAGAACCCAAACCCAGCCAGACACAAACATGGACCAATCACAGCTGACCAAAGCCAAAATCATGGAGCTGATAAACAAAGTCCAAGACGAACATGTCAGTGACTGGAGGACCAGTATAGAGTCATCCCATAAGGTGATTGTCTACCAGAGTCTACAGAGAGACTACAGACCGGCCCTGTACCTGGAGGAACTACTGGACTCCAGAGACAGTTCCTGAGCCGCTACAGACTGAGCACTCACATCCTGGCCATGGAGTCCGTGCGGCACAGACAGACGTATGTGCCCGCGGAGAACAGACTGAACCAACAGTGCCAGGACCAGGAAGCCACCGAAGATAAGATCCACTTCCTGCTACACTGCTCCAAATACTCAGCAGTAAGGGACACTCACTCCAGGAAAATCTCAAATCTCCTCCCCGGCTTCTGTTCCATAGAGAAGAGAGAGACCTGTGATACCAGGGACTGAGATATATATGATACCAGGGACTACCATAACCTCCCCCTCACTGCCACATCCCATGTCCCCCATCCCTCACCCTGTTCCCCACAATCTTATATTCTCTAAAATTCTTTGGATATGCTAATTTTTATTTGGGCCTGTCAATAAAGCTTCTAATTGAATTGAAATGAGATAGATAGATAGATAGATAGATAGATAGATAGATAGGTAGATATGAGATAGATAGATAGATAGATAGATAGATAGATAGATAGATAGATAGATAGATGATAGATAGATAGATAGATAGATAGGTAGGTAGATATGAGATAGATAGGAGATAGATAGATATGAGATAGATAGATAGATGATAGATATGAGATAGATAGATAGATGGATAGATATGAGATAGATAGATAGATAGATAGATAGATATGAGATAGATAGATAGATAGATATGAGATAGAGAGAGAAATAGATAGATATGAGATAGAGAGAGAAATAGATAGATATGAGATAGATAGATAGATAGATAGATAGATAGATAGATATGATGAGCAGAGAGTTTATGGGATTGGTTGAGTGACTTGTGTCCTTCTCCTGCAGTTGTGGGTAGCACAGGATGTGCAGCGTTCAGTGCTATTTTAAAGCAACACTTCCTGGGTTTCCTGGGACTGCAAGAGTGCGCAGGTTTGGACAGGCCTGAATTATCAATGCGGCTTCTGCCCCACAATTCTTCCTGGTGGGAAGCTACAATGATAATCCGATTTCCCTTCCTTCTCAAGACGCCAATACAATTGAATGCTGTGACAGAGCAACGAGCAATACGTTTTTGATCAAATTGCTGCTTCGAAACTTTTGAAAAAATATATTTTTGAAAAATAAGTGGGTTTTGGGCACTCAGCCTCTAGAAGGTTCACCATCTATGCCCTCAAGGGGTTACAAAAATGAATGGAACTTGTCAACCGAAATTGACCTTGTAAACCTCTACCAGTATGTTGTAAAGCAGATTAACACCTTCCAGGTCATATTTCTTCCATGGCCCAGTGTGGTGGCATCATCCAAAAAATAAACTTTAAAGTGATCTATAAATTGGTTGTATAAAGTCAAGGAGGTGGAGAGTTAAGATGTTAAGCTCTAGAGATGAGCGAGTATACTCGTCCAAGCTTGATGCTCGTTCGAGTATTAGCGTACTCGAAACGGCTCGTTGCTCGGACGAGTATTTCCCCTTCTCGAGATCGAGCATTTAATTAAGAAAACACAGTGAAGAACAGTGAAGAATACAATGAAAACAGTGATCACAGGATCATTTAAGTGAAGAACACAGTGAAGAACACATTGCAGATGTTTGCGTACATCTTCAATGTGTTCATCAGTGTTCTTCTTTCAATGTGTTCTTTCGGTGAAAAATGCTGGAGTCTCCCATTGACTTCAATGGGGCTCGTTATTCGAGACGAGCACTCGAGCATCGGGAAAAGTTTGTCTCGAATAACGAGCACCCGAGCATTTTAGTGCTCGCTCATCTCTATTAAGCTCTCCTCAACTCAGAACATCCCCTTTATTGTAATTGACAGCCATGTATCCGGGGACATCACTTATCCGCTCTCCTGATGTCTGCTGCAGGATGTCAATCACAGCAGAGGAGATGTTCTGAGGTGAGGAGAGCTGGACTTCAGTGCTAAACTCTCCGTCTACGTGACTTTATACAACCAATTTACATCTCTCTTCAAAGTAGATTTTTTTTGGATCATGCCACCACATTGGGCCATGGAAGAAACCTGACCTGTCAGATGTTCATCTGCCTGTCAGCACTCTGGTATTGATTTATTAGGTCTATTTCTGCTGACAGGTTCCCTTTAATTGTTTAAAGAAATGTATAATACAAACAAAGAGACCTGAACCAGTGCCCCCTACATTCATTTTTAAAGTTATTATGATATAATACAACTATATAAAGTTGGCATCTCTGTGATTGGACTGACCCCTATAATTAGGGGAACATGTCAAGTGATCCACTCTGTAAAAGCCTTTAAGAACAGGGAACAACTACTTTTTTGTCAATTCCTCCACATTTCGAATTTTGCATACAATATTATATGGTGCCTCCACGAAGAACAATTGGAGAACATGGTTACAGTTGTTACCCCATGGAAAAAAAACATTATAGCAAAGTAAATGGGACCAAATAAGGTTGGGGTGGGGTCTCCCCATGGTCCGCCTCCATGGTAATTGACACTAATGGGTTCCCTTTGGATAGAATTTTTCCCTTTTCCTTATCCTTTGCTGGATTTTGCCACAACATCTCACTATCTGACATTTCTTCTATCAATTAAGAGACTTAGCAGACGTCTGCGCTGTACACCCCATGCGCCCCCTTCTACATCGCCCGCTTTTGTCATGCCGGCTTTGTATCTTGATTCTGTCATAATTATAAAGGTCAGCATATATCTTGATTTATTGAATATCTGTCAGGAATTTAACAACAATGCGCAGAACGTCCCGGATAAGGTCACCTTGATTTTATTTGCTTAATATTCAGTTGTTGCATAAGATTCTCTGTCCCAGGATATTTGGTAATGAATCTTCCATCTTGGGTTTTTTTTGGCAAATTTTTCGGTGGCAGGAGGTTATTACAAAAAAATTGAAATTGATTCATAGTGTTCTATCAGGGAATCCCCCGATCCCAGAGCTAATTAATTTCAAATAGTCTCAAAATTGAAAATTGATTAATAAAAATCTACCTGTATTTGGAATGAACTAAGTAAAATCTTCACATTCATTATGATAACGGCTGCTTTTTTTTACCCAGGAAGTGTTTCTCAGCTTCTTCTTGCTTCCTGCGGCTGCCACTAGGGGGGGTTGACTGCAATGTGTTCAGTATACAAAGAGTCTGCAGTACATTCTGGAGCTCCACCTAGAGGTGACAAAAGGAAGTCAGCAATTTACCATTTAACTTATTGCCTGTTACTCCTGTGCGTAGAGGACTCACGGCCTCAAGGTGGGTGGCATCATGTTACAGAGGTGAGTTATCAGATCCCCTAGGGGTTCAAGTACCAAACAGAAGCTAAAAAAGGCAAAAAAAGGTTCTAACAAATAGAAAAGAGAACTAAGGGGAACAATACTCACTCGGTCTCAGGTTCACATTTTCTTGCGCCCGGTTTGTTCTTTTTTTTGTCTTGTAATTTATGTAAGTTTTTTTTTTTTTTTTTTAAATTTAAATGTGCTTTGAATTGTCACGCTGCCAAATTTTGCGCCTTAATTGTCACAAATTATTCCCCTACAAAGTATGACCAATTGGGAGCAAGATAGAGGAAACATTGAGAGCTTCATTTTTGCACAAAAAAGTATCTGCTTGTACAATGTCCCCACTACACATTGGGGAGCATTTACTAAGAACAGTGCAGTGTGTACTATGTGCAGAGTGTGTACTATGTGCAGGGTGTGTACTATGTGCAGAGTGTGTACTATGTGCAGAGTGTGTACTATGTGCAGAGTGTGTACTATGTGCAGGGTGTGTACTATGTGCAGGGTGTGTACTATGTGCAGAGTGTGTACTATGTGCAGGGTGTGTACTATGTGCAGAGTGTGTACTATGTGCAGAGTGTGTACTATGTGCAGAGTGTGTACTATGTGCAGGGTGTGTACTATGTGCAGGGTGTGTACTATGTGCAGAGTGTGTACTATGTGCAGAGTGTGTACTATGTGCAGAGTGTGTACTATGTGCAGGGTGTGTACTATGTGCAGGGTGTGTACTCAGAGTCGGACTGGCCCACCGGAGGACCGGAGAATCCTCCGGTGGGCCCCCGATACCTTCACTACGGCAGGGGCCTCCGTCCCCACAGTGGACCCCGGGATGGAGGCCCCTGCCACTGAGTGATAGCTCTGGTACTCGATGTGGCCGTACGCGGCCACTCGAGTTCCAGTAATATACGGCTGTTGCTGTGAATGTGCGACGCGGCCATTTTTTTGCCGGCACGCGTCGCACTGTGACCCCTGATGCGCGGCAGCGTGATGATGCACTCACGCTGCCGCGCTGCTCTGCGCCTTGTTCCCGGTCGCCAGGAGAAGAGACGCTGAGGACGCGGAGGACGCAGGAGCGCTGCGACAGGTAAGTGAAATTTATTATTTTTTTCTTCTAAACTAAATATATCATAGGGGGTCACAGTGGTAAGGGAAAACACATAATAAGGGACTCCAATGGGGCACTAGAAAACTATATACAATAATGGGACTGGTTACAGGAATATAAAAGGCCAATATATAGGGGAAATATATAGTATAGTAAGGGGGCACAATATGTAATAGAGGGTGGGGGGTGGGGTATTGCACATATACATATACAGGATAGGAGTAGTAGTACTGTGCTGTGTCCATATATACAGGATAGGAGTAGTAGTACTGTGCTGTGTCCATATATACAGGATAGGAGTAGTAGTACTGTGCTGCGTCCATATATACAGGATAGGAGTAGTAGTACTGTGCTGTGTGCAGATATACAGGATAGGAGTAGTAGTAGTAGTAGTACTGTGCTGTGTCCATATATGCAGAATAGGAATTGTAGTACAGTACTGTGTCCATATATACAGGATAGGAGTAGTAGTACTGTGCTGTGTCCATAGATACAGGATAGGAGTAGTAGTATTGTGCTGTGTCAATATATACAGAATTGGGGTAGTAGTACTGTGCTGTGCCCATATATTCAGGATAGGAGGAGTAGTACTGTGCTGTGTCCATATATTCAGGATAGGAGTAGTAGTACTGTGTTGTGTCCATATATACAGGATAGGAGGAGTAGTACTGTGCTGTGCCCATATATACAGGATAGGAGTAGTAGTACTATGCTGTGTCCATATATTCAGGATAGGAGTAGTAGTACTGTGTTGTGTCCATATATACAGGATAGGAGGAGTAGTACTGTGCTGTGCCCATATATACAGGATAGGAGTAGTAGTACTATGCTGTGTCCATATATTCAGGATAGGAGTAGTAGTACTGTGCTGTGTCCATATATACAGGATAGGAGTAGTAGTACTGTGCTGTGTCCACATATACAGGATAGGAGTAGTAGTACTGTGCTGTACCCACATATACAGGATAGGAGTAGTAGTACTGTGCTGTGCCTATATATACAGGATAGGAGTAGTAGTACTGTGCTGTGCTCATATATACAGGATAGGAGTAGTAGTACTGTGCTGTGCTCATATATACAGGATAGGAGTAGTAGTACTGTGCTGTGTCTATATATACAGGATAGGAGTAGTAGTACTGTGCTGTGTCCATATATACAGGATAGGAGTAGTAGTACTGTGCTGTGTCCATATATGCAGGATAGGAGTAGTAGTACTGTGCTGTGTCCATATATACAGGATAGGAGTAGTAGTACTGTGCTGTGTCCATATATACAGGATAGGAGTAGTAGTACTGTGCTGTGTCCATATATACAGGATAGGAGTAGTAGTACTGTGCTGCGTCCATATATACAGGATAGGAGTAGTAGTACTGTGCTGTGTGCAGATATACAGGATAGGAGTAGTAGTAGTAGTAGTACTGTGCTGTGTCCATATATGCAGAATAGGAGTAGTAGTACAGTACTGTGTCCATATATACAGGATAGGAGTAGTAGTACTGTGCTGTGTCCATAGATACAGGATAGGAGTAGTAGTATTGTGCTGTGTCAATATATACAGAATTGGGGTAGTAGTACTGTGCTGTGTCCATATATTCAGGATAGGAGTAGTAGTACTGTGTTGTGTCCATATATACAGGATAGGAGGAGTAGTACTGTGCTGTGCCCATATATACAGGATAGGAGTAGTAGTACTATGCTGTGTCCATATATTCAGGATAGGAGTAGTAGTACTGTGTTGTGTCCATATATACAGGATAGGAGGAGTAGTACTGTGCTGTGCCCATATATACAGGATAGGAGTAGTAGTACTATGCTGTGTCCATATATTCAGGATAGGAGTAGTAGTACTGTGCTGTGTCCATATGTACAGGATAGGAGTAGTAGTACTGTGCTGTGTCCACATATACAGGATAGGAGTAGTAGTACTGTGCTGTGCCTATATATACAGGATAGGAGTAGTAGTACTGTGCTGTGCTCATATATACAGGATAGGAGTAGTAGTACTGTGCTCATATATACAGGATAGGAGTAGTAGTACTGTGCTGTGTCTATATATACAGGATAGGAGTAGTAGTACTGTGCTGTGTCTATATATACAGGATAGGAGTAGTAGTACTGTGCTGTACCCATATATACAGGATAGGAGAAGTAGTACTGTGCTGTGCCCATATATAAAGGATAGGAGTAGTAGTACTGTGCTGTGCCCATATATACAGGATAGGAGTAGTAGTGCTGTGTTGTGCCCATATATACAGGATAGGAGTAGTAGTACTGTGCTGTGCCCATATATACAGGATAGGAGTAGTAGTACTGTGCTGTGTCTATATATACAGGATAGGAGTAGTAGTACTGTGCTGTGCCCATATATACAGGATAGGAGTAGTAGTACTGTGCTGTGCCCATATATACAGGATAGGAGTAGTAGTGCTGTGTTGTGCCCATATATACAGGATAGGAGTAGTAGTACTGTGCTGTGCCCATATATACAGGATAGGAGTAGTAGTACTGTGCTGTGTCTATATATACAGGATAGGAGTAGTAGTACTGTGCTGTGCTCATATATACAGGATAGGAGTAGTAGTACTGTGCTCATATATACAGGATAGGAGTAGTAGTACTGTGCTGTGTCTATATATACAGGATAGGAGTAGTAGTACTGTGCTGTGCCTATATATACAGGATAGGAGTAGTAGTACTGTGCTGTGCTCATATATACAGGATAGGAGTAGTAGTACTGTGCTCATATATACAGGATAGGAGTAGTAGTACTGTGCTGTGTCTATATATACAGGATAGGAGTAGTAGTACTGTGCTGTGTCTATATATACAGGATAGGAGTAGTAGTACTGTGCTGTACCCATATATACAGGATAGGAGAAGTAGTACTGTGCTGTGCCCATATATAAAGGATAGGAGTAGTAGTACTGTGCTGTGCCCATATATACAGGATAGGAGTAGTAGTGCTGTGTTGTGCCCATATATACAGGATAGGAGTAGTAGTACTGTGCTGTGCCCATATATACAGGATAGGAGTAGTAGTACTGTGCTGTGTCTATATATACAGGATAGGAGTAGTAGTACTGTGCTGTGCCCATATATACAGGATAGGAGTAGTAGTACTGTGCTGTGCCCATATATACAGGATAGGAGTAGTAGTGCTGTGTTGTGCCCATATATACAGGATAGGAGTAGTAGTACTGTGCTGTGCCCATATATACAGGATAGGAGTAGTAGTACTGTGCTGTGTCTATATATACAGGATAGGAGTAGTAGTACTGTGCTGTGCCCATATATACAGGATAGAAGTATTTATTAGGACTTTTATATAAAATATTTGATAAGAGGAGCACTAAACAGTAGAAGAATAACTATGGAGAGCATTAAATAAAACATAAATAAGTAGGAGCACTGTAAGACTGTATAGATGAAATGATTATTTGGAAATGATATATTATGTAATTAAAGGGAATTATGTCCAATTTAATTTATTAGGTGTATCATATTATTTACTCAGGGGTGTGTATTGTATTGTATTGTAATATACTGAGGAGTCGCAATGCAATATTTGATTTATGGAGAGGGGGCAGTATGGTTTTTGATATGGGGGTATATTTGATATTTGTGTGGAGCACAGTGGGGTCAGTTGTGTCGTGAGTGGTAGATATTATTTAGGAGCACAGAGTAGGACATTGTTATACAAGTGACAATATGCTGTAGTGACGGTGATATTTTTAGTTGCACAGTGTGGAGATGTGCCTCACAGAGATGAAGATATCTGGTGGAATATTCTTCATTGTTCAGAAAAAAAGGGAGAAATCGTCCTGCAGTTCAGTACTCAAAGGAGAAGACGTGTGACATGTGAGGAACTGAATCCCACTTCTGAGTCTGGTAACTGTAATTGCTAACTATCTAGACTATTTCTATAATGTCAGTACCTTGTTCTTATGTGGTGCAGAGAACATACGGAGGAGGTGAAGGGTTATAGTTCGTTATTCTTATTGGTAAGGTAGTGCTAAGCACAATGCAGCGGTAGCGGTGTGGTGGGCCCCTAGAATCAATTCCTCTGGTGGGCCCCAGGCACCCCAGTCCGACCCTGTGTGTACTATACAAAACCTATCTACAAAAAAGTCATTCCAACCAAAAAATTGCAAAATACAATTATATCTTTATTACAAATCAAATAACAAACAATTTAAAAGCAAAGAGAACAGGCTGGTCACATATAAGGGGAAGCGGAGACACTACACAAAATCAGACAAATCTTGCAGGGTGATGCATGGGGATAAGTGCTGCCCTCCTAAGGGAGGTGTGCCTGAGGAGATATGCTATGAATCCAGAAGGAGAAATGATCCTAAAATCGGTATACAATAGGGGGCTCCTGTGTCAGACGGCAGGCGAACTAATTACAATGGGTATGTGCAATATGATTACTAATTGCTGCTATCATGATAAATACATTTGTTTACCTTTAGAGTAAGATATAAAATAGAGCTGTCTTATTTGTTCCATGATAAGCTATAATGAAATGTGTGCTCTTAGATTAAGATATACCCCCCATTTGGATGTACAGGCAATATGCACTTTAAACATTGTATACCGATTTTAGGATCATTTCTCCTTCTGGATTCATAGCATATCTCCTCAGGCACACTTCCCTTAGGAGGGCAGCACTTATCCCCATGCATCACCCTGCAAGATTTGTCTGATTTTGTGTAGTGTCTCCGCTTCCCCTTATATGTGACCAGCCTGTTCTCTTTGCTTTTAAATTGTTTGTCATTTGATTTGTAATAAAGATATAATTGTATTTTGCAATTTTTTGGTTGGAATGACTTAGATAGGTTTTGTGTTTATTGAAGTCAACCACGATGTATATGTATGAGTTTATTACAACAGTGGAATAGGAGAAGGAAACTCAAGGAAATATAGATTGAAATTATATGTTACTATACTCCCTCCACTGTATGTACATGCGTGCAGCTGCATTGTTAGTACTAGGGTGTGTACTATGTACAGTGTGTACTATGTGCAGTGTGTACTATGTGCAGTTACCTGTGTAGTGTGTAGTGTGCAGGGGGTGCCAGATTCAGGATTTCTGGCGCACGTTCTTCATGTGTCTTCCTGCACGGCTCCAACAGAGTGCACTAACTTTTTTTCTGGTGCACCATTAACATGGGGCGTGCAACAAAATTCTATCGGTCTTTGCATGCCAACTTCACTCAGGTGCGCAGTCCAACTGGCCACCGGAGTGCCCCTTTAGTGCAGAAGTGTGTGTCGCATGCCGTTGTGACGCAAAAAGGGTCACGTGTGACACAAGTGTGGCCCGGACACTTCTTATATACCTGTGCAAGCAGTTTGCACCTAAAAGAATCTGCTGCGGCGCAAGGACCATAGTAAATAAGCCGCAGTGTTGTAGGTGCAGAGATAAAAGATATGTTAAAACAAAAAAAAAATTCTTACTCAAGTGAGTCTTTGCCTTTCTTATTATAATGTATAGGAAATGAATGCTGACAATAATCCCACTCAAAAAGACGACATCCTATAGGAAATGATGAAGTTGTTACTTGTGACTAATATAATGATAAGATGATGAAATGTTACATTTTATTCTGCGCTGTCTTGTTGCATTCAGTTAATTTTTCCTTTGGAAGGGGGAGAGCTTTGTGTCCGGTAATGAAGAGGGAGATTTTTTTCAAGTGCAGGAGCTCAGAGCAGGGGAGTTCTTGCTACTTTTTAGGTGCAAAATAATGATATAAACATCTGTCAAACATCCAACAATATGGGCCAGATGTAGCACTTGTTTTTCTCTGTTGTTTTTGCACCTTTTCATAGTGTTGTACTGTTTTTGCGCCAGATTTGTGACTAAACACCAGAATAGCCGTGCTACAAAAATAACCAGGTTTCCCTCATTTACCCTTCCAATCCAGATGTTTTACTGCGCCTTATAATATTCATCATTAGCGAATTTTTATTCAGGCGCAAAAACGGGCACAAAAACACTCAAGACTGAAGGTGGCATAAACTGAGAAATAACACTGAGCTCTTGTGCAGAGCAGCTCATCCCCAGCAGCAGAGCTCAGCAGACACTACAGTCACTACAGACAATACCTGCAGTCTCTGTTTATAGTTCCCGAGCTTCTATTTACAAAACAATTTGCAAAAGCAGCAACTCAGAACAGGAGAGAAGAGAAGCGTGAGTGAGCTGCTGACAGGACAGAGAAGTGTCCCCGTGTAGCAGGAGAGAAGAGAAGCGTGAGTGAGCTGCTGACAGGACAGAGAAGTGTCCCCGTGTAGCAGGAGAGAAGAGAAGCGTGAGTGAGCTGCAGACAGGACAGAGAAGTGTCCCCATGTAGCAGGATAGAAGAGAAGCGTCCGCATGTAGCAGGATAGAAGAGAAGCGTGTGTGAGCTGCAGACAGGACAGAGAAGTGTCCCCATGTAGCAGGATAGTACAGAAGTCTGTAGAACCTGCAGACAGGACAGAGAAGTGTCCCCATGTAGCAGGACAGAAGAGAAGTTTGTAGGATTTTGCAGATAGTACAGAGAAGTGTCCCCATGTAGCAGGATGACCACATTGGTGTCTGAGGAGGATACTGGGCATAATCACAGGGGGGCAGCAGGAGATCAGCATCAGAGGATCCCCTCCAGGAGAAGCCACTGCTGAGGAGGTCACTGGGTGCTGGGTGTCACACACCTGGGTGCTGCTGTGGGGGTCATTCTCATGCTGGGGTGCGGGAGAGAAGCAGAGAGGAGCTTGTAGGAGGATCACATGTAAGAGCCCAAATCTAACATTGTGCCTAAACTGCACATAAAGTAAAGTGATTAATAAGAGGCAGGAATTCAACTCACTGCAGATGGTTGGAGCTTGAAATAATTCTTGCGCAATAATGCCCCAGAATATAGGCGCAGCAACTATACTTAAGCGCAGAAAAGTGATACGTCTGACCCTATGTCTGGTAAGGGGCAGACACTCAAAAGCACTCGGTGCTGGTACTGGTCTATCATCCCATAAGTATTTATCTCTCTATCTACATTCTCCAACACTTTAGATGTCCAATAGATGTTATTTACATACTTGCATAATGCATATAAAGTTTTCTTATATTTGTTTGTTACTTTTTGTTACTCTCTTGGAAATAACTAACATCACCCAGTTCCTTTTTATGGCTGAGCTCTGGATGCAGTTCATAATGTGCCTTTTTCCCTGCATTGTGTCTGTTATTTTGTATTTCTACACATTTTCAACATAAATAGCATTTGTACTAAAAAAGTTTCCTCTTTTTGCTGTTTCGTTGTTGACCTCTTTATGCAAGTTTTAAAACTGTTTACAAAGTATCTGAGACTAAAAAAATACACTGCAAGACAGAAATAACTGCAATTTGCACACATTTTGCTGGGTTTTGCTCCTGGGTCAGGGCAGGAAACAGGGGGGGGGGGGTCTCTTTTTGGGGTGTATTTTTACCCCCTGCCAGCACAAGATAGGTTCTGTAGATTTGTTCTCAAGTTGAATTTGTATGTAAGTCGGAACTGTATATTTTATAATTGTAACCCCAGACAAATTATTTTTTGCTCTCTGTGACAATTGGATTTAAAATTTGTTGGATTGTTATAAGAACCAGGATTAACAATAAAGCTTCATTGCAGACGCCTTTAATAACTATTATAGCTGCTTAAGTACAGTAAATTACCAATTACCAGAGGTCCGTTTGTAACTAGGGGTCATCTGTAAGTCGGGTGTTCTTAAGTAGGGGACTGCCTGTTCATGACACTGGGCGATGATTACCGACTGCATATGTTTCCATAAAAACACATATGCAATCGGGTCGTGGCGCGTCCCGGTGCGCTTTGATAAATTGAGTCAAAACCCCACATCTGACAGCGCCCTCCTGAGGACAGAACTGAGAATGCAGCTGCAGGTTATGGTTAATAAATAAGTTTCCATTAAAAATATCTTTTCGATTCTTTTTGTAAATAAAAATGACAAGTCGTGATGGAAATGTATCTGGTCACGGAGTTTTCCGCTCTTGAACTTCTCAGACGCCGTTCAGTAACTCATAGTTTTATCCTCCAACGCCTTTCCCTGCCAAGAAAAACTCCGGATAAAATTCATGAAAACACAAAATAATTGAAAACAACAAGTTGATTTTCTTCTGGAGATGAAAATTAATGTTTAAGTAGAAATGTAACATGTTCCTCGAACACTTCTACACCCTTAAGGCTTTCAGAATATTCCATCTGGTGCACGCAGCTGACGCTCCTACAGCAATATCATTATATAAAAAAGCTGCAAGACTCATTTTTAATAGATTGCAATCACCCGGCCAATGAGTAAAAAAATATCTCGTCCCTACCTTAAGGCAAACATAAATTCATCATGCCTCATTCTGTCTCCGTCCTGGAGGGATCTTCACTTTTTAATAAATCATATTTATGAGATCATTCAGGTGGCCTTCTGTACAACTTACAAGAGTTCAAAACAACTTGAGGAGGGAAAAAAATGTACAAAAAAACTTTCGGTTCTGGGCAATTATTTTTCTAGGTTTGCAAAATACATGAAGGTGGAAAGTGAAGATGGTAAAGGATCTGCAAACTTTACTCTATGAATAGCAGAATGTTATATCATAAAGTTTCACCAGCTGTTACACGGATAAACTAACACCAATAAGGTTGATAAATAAATTAGTACTACTGACACACAGTGTCCATACCAGCCGCCTGCCATACCAGCCAGCCCTCTCCTGCATCTTCATTGTGATCGTGTTTGACAAAGGCCTGTGATTGGCCGAAACGTCACCAACTGATCACGTTCTTGTAAATAAATATCACTTTCTGGCATCTGAAAATCAAAAGGAGTGCTTGGATTAATTTATTTATCGATTACATTGGGGTGGGAACCCTAATCCTTATCAGCCCCCACTGTCGATGTGTCGACCGCACAAATCAGACATTTAACATCAATAAGGTATTTGTGCATCCAAAATCATAAGCTAATGAGCTGAGACGAGTCACATTTTGCCACAAAATCCATCATGATAAATCAGGGGCACTTACTCATAGATCCAAGCTTGTGACAATCACAGGCATTTACACTGTGAAGGAGTAATTCCCCCCTCCCCTGTGTGAGATTACATCAGGAAGATGGAGGGGGGAGTGCTCAGGTGGAAACAGTGTAACAGCCTGTGAAGCTACAGCCGAAGGGGCTCTGCTAACGCACTCCAGAGCCCTTCTGGATCATTAGAATAATTATAAAAGTTAATATTAGAAGTAAGGAGGCCCTGGATAACAAATAGAAGAGGCAGTCCTGTTTTCTGGATTTATGAGTAATGTCCCTGGTTGAACATGGATTTTGATGGGAGATTTTGTGCTCTATAGCAGTTAAAATATTCTCCTGTCATTTTAAATAAATTTCATATCTCAATATGCAGTGGTAGACAAAATCAGGACATTCATCTTTATCTTCAGTTTACACGGAATACTGATGCCTTTAGAAAGATAAGATTCTCCTCTTTAAAATGGCTTCAGAACCTTGGTGCTATGGAGACCAAGAAGTGAAACCCCAAATAGAGACTACATTCAGGCTCTTCATTTCTTTTCTGCTCATATGACTGGGAAAGTGTTTTTTAAGGTAAATTGGTGAGATTTCACTTACAAGAAAAGCCAAAAATTATATCCAGTAGGTGACCTTATGGTGCTGGTAGTTTAGAGGAATAAAGCAGGTGGCATGTTCCCTTTAACCCTTAAAAGAACTCATTTTTACTTTTACTTCCCATCTTCAAAAAGTCATAACTATTTTGTACTTCCGCTTACAGGGATTTATGATGGTTTATAATCCGTGGGAATAACATGTACCTTTTAATGGCATCATTCAATATTCCATGAAAATGCCATTGGAATAGCCTGACACAATGGCAGGTGTATAATACAGTAGACACCAACCCTGTATGGAGGGAGCTCAGACCCTGAGTCCTCGTAATACAGCCTAACCATCTGAAGATTCATGGGACACGTCCATAGCATCCACCAGGGAATCCAGAGGTCGGTTGTGTCCCCCTCACCTTCCTGAAGTGAGCAGGGGCAGCGTTCTCCGCTATTCCAGGAGAATCCATTATCCAGAGTGTGTAAAATCACTTAGACAACTGCTCCATTCAGGTATGTAGGTGAAGAGGTAGGTCAATATTGTCCTCCCAATAGGTGCAGGAACCAGAGGTCAGACCTGACCCTATTGGGTATTCATGATATTCTGTATTGACCCGTCTGTCCCCAGCCTAGAAGTCTGACAGCGCTAAACGACAAGTTCTGCAAAGTGTCTCCTGCTGGATGGAAATTACTTTTCAGGCCTAAGAGTTTAAGGCAGTCAAGTCTGACTTTATATTTTCTATTTGTTGGGTTAGGTCATGCCAGGTCAATGTTCCAGAAATTTGGATCAATGTTGTCCCACCTTTATTTTTGTGGTGTAACGCACTTTCAGAAGTTTTGGGGACATTGCACCTGAGTTCTGGAATGTTTACTAGGTACAGGGTCGTAAAAGTATTCCTAGCAGGATGCAGCCAGGCCCAGATGGTATATGATTGATGGCTATACAGGGGCACATTCCTACTCACAAATCTATCAAAAGGGGTGGATCAGGGGCACAGTCACCCAGAAAGAAGCAGGACCTGATACTTACAATTAGTGCTAAGCAGAAGACGTTCTGCACTGGGAGGAGGCACTGAAGAGACTGGCATAAATTGTGGATCATGGGTGCAGTCACCCACTATGAAACAGGACCTGATACTTAGAATTAAAGATAAGCACAAGACGTCCTGCACTGGGAGGAGGCGCTGAGGAGAATGGCCTCAAGTGTGAATTAGGGGCATAGTCACCCACCATGAAGCAGAACCTAATACTTAGAATTAGTGCTAAGCACAAGACGCCCTGCACTGGGAGGAGACACTGAGGAGAATGGCCTCAAGCGTGAATTAGGGGCGCAGTCACTGACTATGCAGCAGGACCTGATAATTAGAATTAGTGCTAAGAACAAGACATCCTACACTGGGAGGAGACACTGAGGAGAATGGCCCAAAGAATGTCACCCACCATGAAGCAGGACCTGATACTTAGAATTAGTGCTAAGAACAAGACGTCCTACACTGGGAGGAGACACTGAGGAGAATGGCCCAAAGCGTGAATTAGGGGCGCAGTCACCCACCATGAAGCAGAACCTGATACTTAGAATTAGTGCTAAGCACAAGACGTCCTGCACTGTGAGGAAGCACTGAGGAGACTGGCCTAAACCGTGGATTAGGGGCGCAGTCACCCTGAGAAGGCGGTAAAGAGATTGGCCTAGAGGCAGAACCTAAATGCGGGACTCATTGTGATCGTCTGTGTTGTTAGGAGATTTGTCAGTTGTGGGGTGTGTGCCAGGAGTTCCCCTTCTACTGTCTTATCATCTACCACTTTTATGTTTCTTTTTTCCTTCCTTTTGCCTTCTTCTGCCCCTTCCGTACTGTAAGGAAAATAGTTTACGAAGCTTAATATTTATATATGAATTTCTTAATGCCTCATCCTATCTCTATAGGCAAGTAAAGTAATGCAGTAAAGTAAGGAAAATTCTGAGAATAAGTCATATAATACATGAGAATTTTATGGATTCGTAAATCCTACATTTCTAACTAAGGGATTCCAAAGTAAAGAAGAAAGGATAAATCTGCCTAATGCTCGATGCCAAATATAAAGCCTTATTTGCTAATTATTGGCCACATATGACATGAAGGAAGCTCTTCTGAGATGCTACGAATCAGGAGGCATAATTACACCGCCGCGGCAGCTCAGCGGAGAAGAGGCGAGCCGCTCCGTATCGACATGTGGGCTGTCGTGAGTAATAGAAAATGAGGCCAGTAACAAGTCTGAGGGGAAATCACCAACCCTTATGATTCACTGGATAGATCCCACATTTCTGAATGTTGCATTATTACTGGTGCGATAATTATATGATTCTCACATCAATGGACGACTTCATCATGGCCCCGGAACTGTCCAATTTGAATATTATGCATTGGGGATCTGGCATGTTGAATTTGCCTGGAATATGCTCCGTCTCCAACCCAACTCTACAACCCCAATATCTGAGATGATAAAATCATGGAGAGGAAATTACATCATCAGCAGGGGTGTCACCCGAGGTGGGGCAGTGGGTGTGGCTACACTCAAGAACTGTAGAGGCTCATAAGTTGTCCCTTTCCCAGGACTATAAACAACACATCGTAGTTGGGGGTCCAGCAGCTATAAGTTACTCTTCAGATCCTCAGTAGTCATGTGTCTGTACAATTGGAGCCTGAAATGGATCATATTCAATATGGCATCCTCTATTGTCTTATGTAGCAAAGTTGCAGCCTGGTGACAAATTTCCAGGAATTGCCATCAACTGGTTGGACATCAAGAGATCACCCAATCACAAGATGTTTGTAGGGAGTCCTATGGCCAATCTACTTGAATGCTAAAGGGCTCTCATTGAAATTGTTTTTTTTTTCTGTATTTCCATGAATGAGGGAGTCAATGGGGTAAATCGCCCTCAGTAGAGTTTGTCTCCTCTATGACAATCCTACATCCTAATAAGTCATGTAGTGGGAAGTCAAGGAGGTGAAGGGTTTAATACTGAAGTCAAGCTTTCCCTTCCCTAGAACACCCCTTCACTGTAATTGATGGGGCTGTGTCCAATGGACACCATTGGCCAGATCTCCAGTCTAGCACAGGATGTCAATCACAAGGGAAGAGGTGTTCAGAGCAAAGAATAGCTTGACTTCCGTGTTAAACCCTGTGTCTCCCTGACTTCAACTTACATCTCACTCCAAAGTTGAATTTCCGGATGATGCCACGTGCTCGACCATGAAAGAAACGTCGTCTGTTCAACTTCTTGACAACATACTAGTAGTGGTTTATTAAGCCAATTTCTGTTGACAGGTTCCCTTTAAATCTGTCTGCTATAAGAAAAAAATCTATCTCCAGGGTCTCCAGAATGCGGCTCCTCAATTGCAAGGCCCAACTTTCAAGAAGCCACATGATCGAAACCAGAAGGAAAGTGATGCTGGAAGAGACTGGACACGGCTTGGACCAGAGCAGAGTTAAATAGATGCTTATAAAATTTGGGATGACGGATAATTGGTCAGTTTTTTGCAGTTTATTTGAAGGCATTGGCTACCATTAATACAGAAAGACCTTGTCCAAGGTGTGAATGGAGGCGAACAGAATGGGGCACATTTACTTACCCGGTCGCGATCCAGCGGCGCGTTCTCAGTGGAGGATTCGGGTCTTCCGGCAATTCACTAAGGTAGTGCGCCTGATGTCCACCAGGTGTCGCTGCTGTGCTGAATTCCGTTGGAGTTCACTGAAGTTCACCGTCCTACCCTGGGTGCAGGTAAGCGCGTGTCAAGCGACACTTTAAAAAAAAAAAATACGGCGGGTTTTCTTACATCTACGCCCCCCGATTTCCGTTGCGTGCATGCCAGCGCCGATGCGCCACAATGCGATCGTGTGTTCCAAAATCCCAGGGCAATTCAGGAAAAAACGCCGCAAATCGGAAATATTCGGGTAACGTGACGGAAAAACGTGATTCGGGCCCTTAGTAAATGACCCCCAGTATGTCTATGACACCTCTTGTGTTAAACATTCTCTATGTAATGGATAGAAACATCTGACATTTACCGATGACCAAGATCCCGCCCTTAGTCACCATCCCCGCCGGTTCTCTGTCGTCCTACGTGAAGGCGAGATAACAATGTGCACTGCAGTGATTGATACGGCTCCTCTACATGGAGAAATTCTTCCTCGCTACATCTGCACACACAATTATTAAATCATTTTAATTATTAGTTTCCTTCCAGAATCAATAATAATATTCTTGTAATGATGATTGTTAGTAATTCGGGATGACTATGGTAATCATTCCGCTCTACACATTTATGACTGCAGTGTACGAGCAGATTTAATCACTCTGGTTAATGATAGGCATCACCTGGCAGCTCCCGACGCCCGGCTCCTCGGGGTCCAGATCATTTGCGGCTTGTTATAATGTGCTCTATGGCAAGTTTCTATCACACCGCCTTAGAGCCAACATCCCGTCATTGCCATCGTCCATGATTCCAGCTCTTGGCTTAGAGAACATTGATTGATTTTTTTGGAAGGTTTTAGGAGTCTTTCACTTGTAATTGTTATCTTTTTACTGCTCTTTGCCGTTTTGATGTAAGGAAAAGCCTCAAGATATAGAGAATCCCTGCAAATCTCATCCATCGTAACTATCAGTCAGTAATTGCTCATTAGACTTGTTAATGGATGGAAAAACAGAGGTGGTGTTGGACCCAGATGCTGACCAGTTTTAGTAGTAGTGATGAGCTCAGGTTCGGTTTGGTGACACGGCACTGATAGTGGGTATTAACCCTTAAAATGCCTGCACCATTTAAACGCCAGCATGCATGCTATCTATTTTGCCCGTGATATAATCGGGAAGCGACTAGGAAAATGATAGATTCTACCGGCGTCGTTGGCACTGTTATTTCAAGGTCTAACACCAGCGATCGGTGCTGCCAATGATCATGGGTGTTACCAGCAGGGGTGAGCCTGAAAGCTGAACTCCAAACAGAACATTGCAGTTTGTTTCCACTCAACCGTACTAGCTTGTTTTTTATATGTTTTTTATGTTTTGGGAAATTTTTTAAAAAAAATGTTATTTTGTTTACTTGCGTCATCGTGATTAAAAGTATAAAACTAAGAGTAAGTATAAAAAAAAAATCCAGGTAGGTTTCATGGGAGTAAATTGGATTCCTTTAATAGTCGTTTTTAAAATAGGACATTGGGGCAAATTTACTTACCCGGTCCATTCGTGATCCAGCGGCGCGTTCTCTGCGGTGGATTCGGGTCTAAGGTAGTTCCTCCGACGTCCACCAGGTGGCGCTGCTGTGCTGAAGTTCCCCGAGGCCCGCCGGAATGCTCTGAAGTTCATCGGCCTATACCTGGTGAAGGTAAGCGCGAGTCCCGCGACACTTTTTTTTTTTAAATGCGGCGGTTTTTCCGAATCCGTCGGGCTTTCGTTAGGCCACGCCCCATGATTTCCGTTGCGTGCATGCCAGCGCCGATGCGCCACAATCCGGGAATATTCGGGTAACACGTCGGGAAAACGCGAATCGGGCCCTTAGTAAATGACCCCCAATGTGTTTCTAGGTTGGATCGCCCTGTGTGTCAGGTCCAACAGATACAAACAGGGATGGACTGAATAGTAGCTGTAAGAAGGTCATGATCATAAAATAAATACAACAGTAATAATTAAAGTGCATACATATAAATATAAAAAGAGATATAAATAGATTGATTGTTATGAAATAAAAAATCTGGTAAAATACAATACAAGAACAGAATGTGGGAGATCTTTGGGGTCAGTAATTTTTTTACATGCCTAATTTTGTACCTATGCCCCTTTACCAACATTCAATTGTGTATTTTTTATTGTATTTTACCAGATTTTATATTTCATTATGTAACAAGCAATCTATTACTATTTCTATGTATGCATTTTAAACATTACTGTTGTATTTATTTTATGATCATGACCTTCTGACAGCTACTATTATTAATACCTTAAATATTTATTTATGTTTATGAATATTATTAGGTTTATGAATTCTGATCATGATTTCTTACCTCAAATGGTTACACATGTACAGGCGGTCCCCTACTTAAGAACACTCGACTTACATACGACCCCTAGTTACAAACGGACCTCTGGACATTGGTAATTTATTGTGCTTTAGTCCTAGGCTACAATAATCAGCTGTAACAGTTATCACAGGCGTCTGTAATGAAGCTTTAGTGTTAATCCTGGTTCTTATGACAACCGAACATTTTTAAAATCCAATTGTCACAGAGACCAAAAAAGTTCTGGCTGGGATTACAATAATAAAATATACAGTTCCGACTTCAACTTCAAATTCAACTTAAGAACA
The DNA here is from genome assembly GCF_040894005.1 of Engystomops pustulosus. Taxonomy (NCBI): domain Eukaryota; kingdom Metazoa; phylum Chordata; class Amphibia; order Anura; family Leptodactylidae; genus Engystomops; species Engystomops pustulosus. The sequence continues at coordinate 23,142,653 of NC_092419.1, forward strand.
AACCTACAGACCCTATCTTGTATGTAACCCGGGGACTGCCTGTATAGTTATTATCCATATTACATCCCCATCCTGTATCTGTTGGACCTGACAAAGGGGACGATCCACACCAGAAAAAAATTGGGGGTCATTTACTAAGGGCCCAAATCGCTATTCCGGAATGTTACTGATTTGCGCCGTTTTTCCCTGAATTGCCCCGGGTTTTTGGCGCACACGATCGGATTGTGGCGAATCGGCGCTGGCATGCACGCAACGGGGGCGTGGCCATCGGAAAACCCGACGGATAAGGAGAGACCATGGAATTTTTTTTTTAAAATGTGTCACTTGACACTCGCTTACCTGCACCCAGGATAGGATAGTGAACTCCAGCGGACTTCAGCGCAGCAGCGACACCTGGTGGACATCGGACGCACTACCTTAGTGAATCCCGGCCGGACCCGAATCAGCGTCGGAGAACCCACCGATGGATCGCGAATGGACCGGGTAAGTAAATTTGCCCCATTGTCCTATTTGAAAACACTAATTAAAGGAATTCAATCTATTCCCATGAATCCTTCTTACTGGTAGCAGTGCGCCATTTTATACTTACTCGATTTGCACCGACTTATCTATCCTCAATCAAGACCAGATCACAGAAAGACGCTACAGCTCCAAGGCAGAGCCACCTCAGTTTTTGCCATTTGCACCCATCTAGTGACTATATTAATTTGTTGATTTTATTATACCTAACAAGTAGTTGCGCTGTATCCATGATTATGGGGCTTATTTACTAAGGCTGAATTTCCGGCAGGTTTTACGACTTAACGGGGATCGTGCCGGGGATTGTGTCACACGCATTCGGAAATTGGCGCATCAGCACCCACTTTCATGCGACAGAAATCAGGGGGCAGGCCTGTTGGACGATCCGACAGATTCGGACTAAGCACGGGATTTAACATTTAAATTTGTGTCACAAGCCAAGCACTTACATGCACCAGGAAGAAGAAGGTGAACTGATAGGGGTAGCGGCACATGCAGGAAATCGGGCGCACGATCTACGTGAATCGCGGCAGACTTCATCCTCGTCGGACAGTCCGGATTGGGGATCGTGCAGGCACCGGGTAAGTAAATATGCCCCAATATGTTTGCTCATCATGATTAAGACCACAGACAGGGTGATCCTGCAGTCAGTGGTTATCACCTCCACCCCATCCACTAAAACATTAAATATTTTTTTTATTTCTATTTTTTAATTAAGTTCTGAATATGTAGAACATGGTTTACTGTAATAAAATTTTGATATATTTATATAAATTAGCTAACCACTAATATAGTATCAGCTAGCCACCATCACAGTATTAGCTAGCCACTATATCAATATCAGCTGCTGATGTCCTTTGTTATAATTTTTCACTTTTTTCCCAATACTTTTTACCCTTTTACTTTAATTTTACTTTTTAATGTGCAGATGCAGCGAGTGCCCAGTGTAATTCTTAAATACAGTATTTTTCGGACTATAAGGCGCACTGGAGTATAAGGCGCACCATCAATAAATGCCTGCTAAAACGTCTAGGTTCATATATAAGGCGTAAGGCGCACCTGATTATAAGGATGAATGACCAGCAGGTGGCAGACCTGTGCACAGTACAAGGCAGCTGTTGACTGTAATTACGGTTCATATATAAGGCGCACCAGATTATAAGGCGCACCTAATTATAAGGATGAATGACCAGCAGGTGGCAGACCTGTGACAGTTCAAGGCAGCTGTTGTCTGTAAGTACGGTTTATATATAAGGCGCACTGGACTATACGGCGCACCTTTGATTTCTGAGAAGATGAAAGGATTTTTAGTGTGCCTTATAGTCCGAAAAATACGGTACACTTTTCTTACTAGTTTTGCAGAACGTTTCCATATGCGCCTATTTATCAGTGCAGTAAATAAGCTCCTGATCATTATTAATCCTCATACAATGATGGAATCACTTTCTGATATGGATTTCTAATTCCTTGTATCAGTCCCTAGTAACATTTCAGTCCTTATTCTCATTGTCGTAGCTTATTGTTTCCAGTTCACCTCCTTCTGGATTGCAGACAATGTATCGGGCGCTCGGCTCTAACCTCCTGACTAAGTGATTTCTGCTTTCATGACCGACATGAAACTCCCACATTTTGGGTCACCAGATTGAGCTGCCGGCACGCACCATGTTTATTGCTCATCTTCTGTGGTTCGCTGGGTTATTTCTCATTGTCTTTCGATATGAGGATGACATTGACTCATCATATAACAATGTCTGGAATGTGTTCTGCCATGTGCACTGATACATTGTATTCAGTGATATAAAGAGTCCACAACAAAAACAGAGCAAGAAGATTCCAGATATTAAATATACCTTTTACAAAGAAAACTATCCACCTGCTAATATTTCCTGATTTACTATGAGCAGAAGAAGGAACATGAAATGTGTTCAAACCTACCCATTATATTTAATAGAAGCCAGGTCTGTGTCCCCTCTGAGAATGGGTAATAGGTCATAGAAATAAAATGGGGTTCAATATTTTTTAAAAATGTGTGGACATTCCAGATATTGACCTTAGAGCACTCTATGGGGTTCACCGTTGCCCCTTGCAAAAAAGATTGGACTTACAGAAATGGCAAATGACCCAGCACAACACAACTATAAGAACAGGACAGCAAATTCAGGACTGGAGGGAGAAGAGACTATGGAGCACGTCCCTTTGACGCCGCCGATCCGGAATGTCCGATGAGGATTTGGAGCTGCCACGATTCACTAAGATCGCGTGTCGCTTCCCGCCTAAGGGCCGCCTGAGTTCACCTTCTTCTTCCCGGTGCATGTGAGTGCTGATCTTGCGACACAATTTGGTTTTCAAATTCTGCGGTTTGTCTGAATCAGTCGGGTTGTCCAATGTCCACGCCCCGATTTGTGTCGCATGCAAGCCGGCGTCGATGCGCCACAAGCCGATCTCGTGCGCCAAAAACTTGGGGCAATTCGGGCCAAATCGGAAAAAATCACGAAACCCAGCGGAAATGCGTCCCATGGACCCTTAGTAAATGTGCCCCTATAACTGAAAGGAACAGCCTAGTACTTTTAAGTAGATTGCAGGTGTTGTACCAACAGTTTATGTGATTCCCTGTGTAGGAGAGGGAGTAACATGTGCTCCGGCTTCTTTCCCATTGACTGTCCATAAGGGTAGCAGAAAGCTGCCAGTACGACACACATTCAATAACTAGTCAGAACCGGACCCCCGTTCTCTGCATTAATGGGGTAAGCAGTCAGACCCTCAATATTCAGCTTGTTATCCTCTATCCTGTCAATAGGCAACCATGTAAAAAGTTGGTGCAACCCCTTTAACTGCAGATAGAATTCACAGCGATACATAAGCAAGGATTGAGTCATGAAAGATCAGATAAGTTCCCAATTTTTTTCCCTCTTATTTCCCTACTTTATTTTATTTGTGCAAAAATGTTTCCCCCCCCCCCCCCAGCAAAGTTTGCCACAACCTTTTGCACGTAATGTATCTTTAAAATCCAGATGTGGACGTCTGAAAAAAAAAACAAAACACTCCATTCCTGAGCAGACGTAGGCAATAGATTGGTATGGGTAGAAAAAGACTGCAACTTTTTTGGAAAAATGGTGCAAAAAAACAGCATACTGAAAAGCGAAATTTATGACCCTCTAAGACAGTGATGGCTAATCTATGGCACTGGTGCCAGAGGTGGCACTCAGAGCCCTTTCTGTGGGCACTCAGGCCATCACCAGAGATGACTCCAGGTATCTTCCTGCAGTCCCAGACAGCCCAGGACTTGCTGTGCACAGAGGTACCTGGGACAATTATCTGCTTTATTGGTGTCCTCAGGAGGCTGGTATCAATTAAAACTGTGAGAAGGGAGTATAGATCACAAATTAAATTTCTGTGATGGCACTTTGCGATAAATAAGCAGGTCTTTGTTGTAGTTTGGGCACTCGGTCTCTAAAAGGTTCGCCATCACTGCTCTAAGATAAATAAAACCTAAAAAAAAATAAACAATTAGACAAGTTCAAGACAAAAACCCAACTGTTGCTGAGATAAGAAATGTCCTTCCATTACACTTCTTTCTCCAACCAATCGCACCCAGTCTGCAGACCTATAGTTGCCGGGTTCAATAAGTCTCTGTAGTGCATTGGTGAGGGATTTAAAGGGGTGTTCCCACGAAGATAAGTTTCTTAAATGTATTCAGCTAACAAAATAACACATTCTATAATTCACTGTTATTAACAAAAATACATCATTTCTAGAGATGAGCGAGTATACTCGTCCGAGCTTGATGCTCGTTCGAGTATTAAGGTACTCGAAACGGCTCGTTGCTCGGACGAGTATTTCCCCTGCTCGAGATCGAGCATTTAATTAAAAATACACAGTGAAGAACAATGAAGAATAGAATAAAAACAGTGAACACAGGATCATTTAAGTGAAAAACACAGTGAAGAATACAGTGAAGAATAGATTACAGATGTTCGGCACATCTGCTACTTGTCGGAAGATACGCGCAAAACAAAATAGTATGTGAAGAACAATATATATGTGTGAAGAACACATTGAAGAACACGGGGAGCAGCACAGAGACACCAGGGAGCAGCACAGAGACACCGGGGAGCAGCACAGAGACACCGGGGAGCAGCACAGAGACATCGGGGGAGCAGCACAGAGACATCGGGGGAGCAGCACAGAGACATCAGGGGAGCAGCACAGAGACATCGGGGGAGCAGCACCATGGAGACATCGGGGGAGCAGCACCTTGGAGACATCGGGGGAGCAGCACCATGGAGACATTGGGGGAGCAGCACCATGGAGACATCGGGGGAACGGGCAGAACTGAGACATCGGGGGAACGGGCAGAACGGAGACATCGGGGCTGGGGCAGTACGGATACATTGGGGCTGGGGCAGCATGGATACATCGAGGCTGGGGCAGCACGGATACATCGGGGCTGGGGCAGCACGGATACATCGGGGAACGGGCAGAACGGAGACATCGGGGGAACGGGCAGAATGGAGACATCGGGGGAACGGGCAGAACGGAGACATCAGGGCTGGGGCAGCGCGGATACATCAGGGCTGGGGCAGCATGGATACATCGGGGCTGGGGCAGCACAGATACATCAGGGCTGGGGCAGCACGGATACATCGGGGCAGCGCGGAGACACTCGGGGAGGGGCAGCACAGAGACACTTGGAGAGGGGCAGCACGGAGACACTCGGGGAGGGGCAGCAGGGAGACACCGGGGAGCAGCAGCACGGATCCCGACAAGTAAGCAGATGTGCCGAACATCTGCAATCTATTCTTCACTGTGTTTTTCACAGCGTTTTTCAATTAAATGATCCTGTGTTCACTGTGTTCACTGTTTTAATTCTATTCTTCACTGTTCTTCACATCTGCTAACTTGTCGGGAGATAATATACGCGCGGAACAGTGAAGAATAGATTGCAGATGTTTGCATACATCTGCTAACTTATCAGAAGACATTCTTTTTCAATTAAATAACACATTTTATTCCCGAACCATGGTCCCTTTGAAAAATGCTCGAGTCTCCCATTGACTTCAATAGGGTTCGTTATTCGAGACGAGCACTCGAGCATCAGGAAAAGTTTGTCTTGAATAACGAGTACCCGAGCATTTTAGTGCTCGCTCATCTCTAATCATTTCCAAACTGTCTCTATCAGTCCTGGTGTACACAATATCAGTTGCCCCTGGTTTCCGACCCTGGATCTTCTGACTTTAGGGTCGGCAGCCGTTTTGCTTTTCTGTTTGACGCCCGTGTACCTTAGTTTCTCTCTCTCTCTGCTCTCTGCAGCGGCCTCTCCCTCATTCCAGGACAAGCTCACACAGACAGACACTGACTTCCTGCCAGCAAACATAAGCAGGGACAGGAGAGCTACAAGCTACAATCAGACATATAGCTAACATATAACAAGAGCTGGAGAATGTCATTGTGTGTAATATGCATCTCATCTCTGATCTGTGTCATCTCTTTTTCTATGTGTCCTATACTACTACAATGTTCAGAAGCTAAATGAAAGTGTAGATAAACCTGTAGCCTGATCATCTAAGTACATCGTCAGCACACAGCATCTCATAGCACAGGGATCATGAAGTGTCTAGTTAGAGTCCCCGTCCACACTCTGAAATCTTACACTGAACATCACTGATTGATAGGAGATAAAACGGCAAAAAAACTGAGTAAAATTGTTTTTTTTTCAGCGCCCCCTGGTGCCAGGATCAGGATGAAGAGGACTAGAGGTAAGGCTACATTCACACTATGTATGGCCACTGTACTGTAGTACTGCGGGCATACATCGGCGCTGCGGAGAGGAGCAGGGGATGAGCGCAGCTCACCCCGCCCCTCTCCATAGGGAGATACAGCGCTCGGCGCCGTATCACGGGAAGAGATAGGACATGTCCTATCTTTTACCGGGCTACGGAGCGGTATGGTGCCGCACGTGTGCTGCACCGTACCGCTCCCGCACAGGGCCGTGAGCCCATAGAAATGTATGGGGGACGTATATCGGCCGTACATACGTCGGCCGTATATACGTCCTCCATACATGTGTGTGAATGTAGCCTTAGTTTGTTTATTTTCATTTTACTTTATTTGCCTCAAAGATTTCCATTCAATTTCGATTGTGTGCAAGACAGTATACAGCAGCAACAGTTAATTCTACCAATTAACGATCTGGTCTTAATGACAAAGCAATTCATGAGAGCAGGAGAGCAGGGCACGTGGTTATAATCAAAGATTGGGTGAGAAGATTCTGGTTAAACAAGGAATTTACAGGCAGTCCCCGGGTTACATACAAGATAGGGTCTGTAGGTTTGTTCTTAAGTTGAGTTTGTATGTAAGTCAGAACTGTATATTTTATCATTGTAATCCCAGCCAAAACTTTTTTGGTCTCTGTTACAAATGTTGGGTTGTCATAAGAATCAATATTAACACTAAAGCTTCATTACAGACACATTTGATAAGTGTTTCTGCTGATCATTGTAACCTAGGACTAAAGTACAATAAATTACCAATATCCAGAGGTCCGTTTGTAACTAGGGGTCGTATGTAAGTCGAGTGTTCTTAAGTAGGGGACCGCTTGTATATGACATCACCATGAGGAAAGTATAGAAAGTAAAGTTGTGCTTTATACTGGAGCTCAGAGCCATATAGTGGATGTATAGTGGAGCTCAGCTTCATATAGTGGATGTATAGTGGAGCTCAGATCCATATAGTGGATGTATAGTGGAGCTCAGCTCCATATAGTGGATGTATAGTGGAGCTCAGATCCATATAGTGGATGTATAGTGGAGCTCAGCTCCATATAGTGGATGTATAGTGGAGCTCAGCTCCATATAGTGGATGTATAGTGGAGCTCAGCTCCATATAGTGGATGTATAATGGAGCTCAGCTCCATATAGTGGATGTATAGTGGAGCTCAGCTCCATATAGTGGATGTATAGTGGAGCTCAGCTCTATAAAGTGGATGTATAGTGGAGCTCAGATCCATATAGTGGATGTATAGTGGAGCTCAGCTCCATATAGTGGATGTATAGTGGAGCTCAGCTCTATAAAGTGGATGTATAGTGGAGCTCAGCTCTATAAAGTGGATGTATAGTGGAGCTCAGATCCATATAGTGGATGTATAGTGGAGCTCAGCTCCATATAGTGGATGTATAGTGGAGCTCAGCTCTATAAAGTGGATGTCTAGTGGAGCTCAGCTCCATATAGTGGATGTATAGTGGAGCTCAGCTGGATCTACAGGATGTGAGGGTCCAGGACTTTGGGCAGGCACTGGATTCATGTTGTTCTGAATAGTTGGCTCCACACAGAAGACCAAGCATGAAGGCCGATTGTACTTCCTTCTGTATCTTGCTGATATTTGTTTACCTTTCATTTATCATTTGGTATTTATTGATTTTGTTTTTCTGGTCTCCTTTTTAACACAAAATACAGAATATGAAGAGATCTGTAATATCTCCCCATCACCATATTCCCCTAATGGCATCGTACTGTAATAGGATGACGTGTCGGGAGGGGTGAAATCCCTTATTATCGCTGTAATTCTAATAAACAATAACATCTACTCAGTAATAGTTATTCTCAAATCCTTGAGTCCACAGAAATGGTGAATGTGACTGATCAATGTTCTCATATTGTGACTGTATCACGTCCGGTATTAAAAAAAAACCTGTTTGTATGGAGGGTTCGGAGGTGAAGCAAACTGGGAATTACAGAGGAGCAAATCATTTAAAATTTGCTGAAGCTTTGCCCAAGATTTTATTTGGTCCAAAATGACCTTGCACTTGTCTTTGCCTTTCTACTATGAGAAGGAGAGCTTGGTTTTGTGACCAGCCCAGGACCACCCATCCGACAGGAGAAAACTAATTAGCATAGTGTCAGACTCGTTTCTTTCAAATCTGTACAGGCGTCTTCCTCGGTCCGTGCTGCAAGACTGAGGAATTGCTGAATTTTTTTGTCTCACTTTGTTCACTTTGGCAGTGTGAACAGTGGTTTAGTTGCTGCGATGCTAATTGGATTCACCACACTCATCTCTCTCGGCAATGGTTAGCTCACTGTGATTGACGGGATTCTGATCCAATCAGCTGGGGCAGAGTTCTGCCTCATCATAAAGATCATTTGTTTAGTTTGCTCCCTGACAGTTAAAGTCTTCTTTACCTGCTTTATATCCTGTGAGATTGAGACTCTGAATTTCTGGTTACCCGATCTTGGCTTTCATTTTTGTGACTATCCCCTTGTATCTCTGATTTTGTACTGTATGATATCTCTGTTGTGACCAAGTTTGCTGACTGTTCTCTTTCGTTGTGTAGTTTGTCTTTTTTTGTGTGTTTTACTTTGACGTAGGAAAGGGCTGTCTTCATACCTGTCACGTATTACTTAGGATATGCAGAGGCAAGCAGGCAGGACTAGAGATGTAGATTAGGGCTCACTGTCCTGTCCTGTCTGTCCCAGTTCCCCGATTACACTGTCAGAGTTTAACACAGGACGCAGAACTTTTTATGTTTTACCCTCCTCAAAATCAAAAAGGCATAACTTTTTTTATGGGCATATGAGGGTTTGTTTTTTGCGGTAGGAATTGGATTTTCCAAAAGGTTCATTTTTATGGTCAAAACAGCATAATGATTCATCATGATTAAAACTTTTACGCAGTTCACCGTACTGTATAATAAACATTATAGAATAATTCTATAGGATTAGTGTGAATAAGGAGACACCAAATATGTACAGGTTTTTGTTATGTTTACTACTTTGGCAAATAAAAACTTTATAAGGAACACGCATTTTGCTATTTGTCGCCATATTCTGAGAGCTATAACTTTTTTATTATTAGGGCTTGTTTACTGAGGGAAAAGGTAATGGCTGGGTTGGTACTATTGTAGGATACAGCTGACTTTTTGATCACTTTCTATTGCATTTCTTTGGGCGTTAGGAAGCACTAAAATTGCAATTTTTTATTAGGTTATTATTATACAATACGGGTATAATAATGTTACATCTGCCTGTCCAAGGCCGCTCCGGATTTTCTGGGGTGAGTTTTATTATTTTATTTCTTTAAAACGAACTGGAATTATGTATAGATAATAGGCCATTTTTGTGGTATTTTATAATTTATTTATTTTTTTACATTTTTTAATAAACTACCATATATTCGAATATAAGCCTAGTTTTTCAGCACAAAAAATTGTGCTGAAAACCCAAACTCGGCTTATACTCGAGTAAAAAAAAATATAGGTTTTACCAGATTTTTGTGGTAAAATTAGGGGTCTCGGCTTAAACTTGTGTCGGCTTATACTCGAGTATATACAATATGTTTTACCATCCCACCAGGAGACCTACACTGGGGATACCTTGACAACACAATTCTCCCATTTTTTTTAGTTTTTAGCTTTTTTTTTTTACAGTTTTACAAATTTTCCCAAGCTCATAAAAAAATTGACATTCAACAAAATTTCTCCCATCTGGCAGTAAAAGAAGAGTCTGTAGCGAGATGCTGATATGACTTCATTAGCTCAAAGATCCTGGATCGGATCCATCGTTTTTCTCATAAAGTCTCTGCCTTTCCATTCAGCTGCAGTAAGTTTGTTATGTTGATCAATTGCGTCTCTAGAAATGGCAGTAAGTCTGTATATATATATATATTTTTTTTTTTTTACAAAAAAATAAAAATCCAAGCAGCGCTGTGAGGTTGAGTGTTTCTTCGAGAATTCATCATTCTCTGCCCAACTCGATAAATTAATTTAAAAAAAGTAAATAATTCAATTCTATAGAAACTAAAAATAAAATCTCCTGCAGAAAGATAATAAAGTGTAATATATTTATAAAATCTACAGAAAATTCATGCTTCTCAATTTATGGTGAAAAAAAATATTGAAGCTGGAAATCTAATTATTTCATAAAAAAAACTAATGTTGATTAAATAAGTAACATTAAATAATTAAATAATTGCAATGACATGAATATGTCTAGTATATACTCGATATCTGACCATGATCATCAGATCCTGCATTAGGTGGTAGAATTGAGCAAATCAATGGGGGGACATGTATCAAACTTTTGGTTTGCCTATTTTTTTAAATTTTTGATCTTTTAATGGTGCTTGTACTCATTCGCAACTATTTTTGCCGTTTCCCGTCAAAGTTGGACATTGTCTAGTTTTCTGCAGTGTTCCCTGAGTTATCACCTTGATCCAGAAATGAAAGTTGCTAAACTTTTGGCTGCTCCTGACCAGGCGTAGAAATAAGCTTAGAACTGATTGGAGACTTTTAGCGACTTTTGTTTTAAAAAGTCGCAAATTTCGCTAAAGACTAAACCTCACATGTACTAATAAGGAAAAATCGGTATGATACATCTGACCAGCAGAAAAGCCAAGAAAAGTCCCCCAAAAAACCCCATCATTAGTAAAACAGGAAAAAAACCAGTGCAAGATATATAAATAATATCCAAACGTACATAAAATGAATGCATGGGTACCAAATGAGCTTGTGTGCCGGGACCTAGGATATGCCGGCGAGTCAGGTATGTAAATAATACGAAAAAAGACAGGATTCTAGACCGCGCTTCTCAATCAAACAAGGTATTTATTTCAAAGGACAATACAGAGTGGACAAAGTGTTTTGGGGCGTACCGCTCCCTTCTTCAGGTCCATATATGTGGGACATAAGTGGATTTATGATCAGTTTTTGGATTATTTTGTTTTTCTCTTGGACCAGAAAATCTCTAAGGGTCCATTGAAGTAACATGAATAAAGGATTATGAAATTGTAGGAAAATAGATCGGGATTACAAAAGTGTCCTGATCTTTTTTGTAAAATAGAATTTGTGTTTAATATCTTGGTCTAGATATAACTGTGCAAAACATGTGTCAATAAAAAGTTAAATCAATGGAGTCATTTAGCTTTACTTTTTTTCCCTGTGTTTTCTGCATTTTTTGAGACCTTTTTTGGTGCATTGCAATTTTTAGGGACATTTGTCAGTAAGACACATTTATCTTCTATTCCAGATGTGCTAAATGTCGCAAAAGACATTTATGATTCCAAATTGTCTACAATTTGCAAAATTTTTTGGTGCAAAAAACTCCGGATTAAACAAAACTTAAAGGGGTATTCTCGTCTGGGCATTCACATTCAGTTTCACTAATCTTCCATATATAAACATTTCTTCAATTGGATGTTATTAAAAAAATGTTCCTGTGTGAAGAAAATTTTCCATAAACATAGCCATGTTGTCGCTTAGAAATGAGATAGCTTCCTCGGTTACGACCACCTCACACTCTGGCAGCAGTGGCCAGACATGTACTACTGAGCCCTGACCTCCTGGATTCAACGATCATTACCACAGGACGGCTGTGGGACCGGCAGTAACTCCCGGACATTTCATATACAAAAACTTTTTGTTTATTTGTGCAATCCCTCCAGCAGAGGTGGCCGTATCCAAGGAAGCTATCTGGTTCCTAAGGGACAAAATGACTACATTTATGAGAAATTATTTTCACACAGGAACATTTTTTTAATAACATCTAATTGAAGAAATGTTTACATATGGCAGATTAATGAAACTGAATGTGAATGCCCAGACGAGAATACCCCTTTAAGGAAAACTTAAAAATACTTACAAAGACTTAGACATTTGGGTGACATGTTTGTGACATTTGTAACAAATGTCTCAAAAGAGATCTGAAAGAAATAACCCATTTAACAAAAGGAAAAAGGGAGATTGATAAATTACCAAAGTAGCAGATGGAAAAAGCCAAGATAAATGATCCCCAATTCATTTTATATATCAATCATTCTATAGATTTGACATTTAACACGTGATATTCTGTTGAACATTCTGTCTATGGTATGGAATGTGTCAAAGAGAACATTTACTACGTCTGCTGACTTTAGTCTAGTTTAATTTAGTTTAGCAAAAAAAATGTGCATTTAACCCATTTTGTTAACTAAACCAAATTTCCCAATTATTACACCTGAGATGTTTATGAGCCGGTAACCAAGAGATGCAGCAGTCCTGACACCAGACAACTCCAAAATTAATGATGTGTCTAACACAAGTTTAGCTGTAGGTGAGCAGATCTATTAGACTTGGGATCCTGTTTTATACTGCGCTAGGGGGCGCCATTTGTGTATTGTTTTTTTCTTTTCCAACTCAAACTCTTTGCACCTTTTAATCGGTGCCGCTCCACCAACTCTGATACAGTTGAAATATATTTAATCTTTTCCATTAACAATCAGTTCTATTATTTCACAGCCAAAATGCTAATTATCTGGTGGGTGGTCCTGGTCTAGAATAGGCGGCCTGGCATTGGATGCTGCAACTAAAGAAACTGATTAGTGTCAGGGTTCAGGGTCAGTGAACCCCCTGGGCCACCGTGGGAGGTGGTACTAGCCGACACCTGGGACCGGAGTCTAAGTGGCACCTGGTCTTCACCAGAGCCCGCCACAAAGCGGGTTGGTCTTGCTGCAGCGAGGTGCCACCAGGTCATTCCACAGGTGCAACTAGCCCACAGTGGCAGCCAAGGATCAGGAACAGTATCAGCAACCACGCTCAAGGTCAGGTACAGGCAGGCAGTCAGGGCTGGCGTCAGAGATGCAGAGAGTCGAGATACAAGTCCAGGGTCAGCAACAGGAGATCTTTATGGAATGATGCAGAGAGTTGGATTTGGAACAGTAGATTCAAAGTCCTTCATAGATGTCAAATTCAAAGTCTGTTACCTCTTGAAAAATGTTTTTTTGTTACTAATTTTATTTTTACTTCCAATATATTTCATCATGTTTTTATATGACATATAAATGAATTCCATTTTACAGGAACATATGCTTTTCCCTTTGTCTACTGTACGCGGATGATTCAGACTTTCCAATATTACTTTCCAAACCCAAGGTATAAAGAACAGATCCTGACCTCTTGTTCTGTCATATCTCTTTGTTCGGAATATTCTTCCTCTCTGGACTGGAAATCAACAAAGTGCAGGAGATCAGCGGAATAATATGAGCAAAGATTTATGCTGGAACAAGAGGTTACGCTCTAAACTTATAGGTGAGGGGATTAAAAGCAATGCATTCAAGTTTTACTTATAATGGTCAATTTGTGGCAGCGACGTTGTGGAGGAGGCGTCTTAGTCCGGCTAATATTTCCTGCAGAAATTCACTCTTGGTTAATGGTCGTGAAGATTACTAACCCTGGGAATTAGGGACGTCGCCTGCTGCCGCTCTGCAATTATTCATCACACAAGGAAAAAGGCGGATTATTATTTATTAAATCTACTTTGTTGATCACAGAAGAGGTAACAGGGAAGGGGATATTATATAATTAAAGGAAACCTATCACCACGGATCTAAGGTAGATCGGGTGGTAGGTGCCTCTATTGTACATGAGGATAGCCCTTTTAAGGGCTAATCCTCACGTCCCCTGTATCTTTTTCAAATTTTTATTGTGTTACTATGCTAATTATCTAAAGAGGCTACAGGGGCGTGGAGTAGCCGGAGCTGAGACTCCACGCCCAGTAGCCTCTTTGATCCTTCTACCCAGACATCTTCAGCACTCGGCACTCATCTGCGAAGCCAAAGTTCTGCACATGACCAGTAGCTACTGCTTTGGAGCCAAGATTGCACAGCCATTGGCCTGTGTTTTGCGCATGAACTCCGGCTTTGTGGATGAGTGTGCGCAGCTCCTTGTAGCTGAAGATGTCTAGATAGGACAATAAAAGAGGCTACTGGGCGTGGAGTAGCCGCTCCGTGTGGCCTCAGCTCCGGGTACTCCAAGCTCCAGCAGCCTCTTCCGATAATTAGCATATTGACACAATAAAAGTTTGAAAAAGATACAGGGGACGTGAGGATTAGCCCTTAAAAGGGCTAATCCTCATGTACAATAGAGGCACTTACCACCCAATCTTCCTTAATCGGTAGATCCATGGTGGTAGGTTTCCTTTAAGAAATCCCAGGAACAATATTGGGAAAAGTTCCACATGTTATGACAATTAAGAGATGTTTCTTGGTGGTGGTGGACGTTGTAACAAGCTTTCAATGAAAATATTATAGAAAATGTTTCTCATGTATGTAGCCGACATAGGTCTCAGTGAACTTAATTGCTGATAATATTTTTGTAAAAGTAAAGTTGGATGCAAAAAGGACAGAAAATGCGAGGAGTGGGATTGAGCAGAACCGCAATGTTTGGGTCCATGACGAATATTGACCTTTTTGGCACCCAAACCTGAACCTGGACTTCAGCTAGAAGTTTGGTTCAGCATTTGGGCTCACCTCCACTGGTAACACCCACGTTCATGGGTGTTAACACTTTAAACGCCCCTAGCATTTTCTCTAGGATTGTCGCTCCCTGATGACGTGACGTCACACATTGCCGGCGACATTTAAAGGGCTTACACTCGCCATGTGAACGCGCTTCAGTGCAGATTTTTTTTTTTTAAATTACCTTTTGAATTTGGGTTGTCCCTAAATATTTTCAAGAAGTAGATTATACATGAAAACACGTCAATATGTTACAACGTTTTGTTAGTTACAATATTATTTTACAAGTCTCCATTGGGTACAAAATTTGGGTACACATTTTGACTCAGAAGAGACACTTTGGACGTCCAGGGTTGTACATAATTGCAGGAATAACATCTTATATATTCTGCATTTAGGTGTAACCATGACGGCTTATGATTGCTCATCACTTGTGGCCACTGTCTATCATTGTCCAAGATCAGTAAAAGTATCACTATATGTTACTTGGAATTCTTTCAAACGTCCGAGGGTAAATAAAAACCCTTGAGTGACAGGGATGGGGCAGGTTAAAAAAATTAAAAATGTACTTACCTCCTTGGTCCCTCCCAGCCTCCAGCACTGTGATCTCTCCTGTCTGTGCCCCATGCAAACAAACAAGGTCCAGCTGGAAGCTGAATGCAGCACGGCCTCCGCGCCTCTGTTTGTTTACATGGGGTACTGACCTGAGAGATTGCAGTGCTGGATTCCGGGAGGGACTGCGGAGGTAAGTACATTGTTATTTTTTTAACCCCCAAACCGGCCACTCAAGAGTTTTTTCATACCCTTAAAAAATTGCTTTAAACAGCTAAATAAGCCAAGATGCCCTCATATTATGCTCCTTTACTCTTTACTTATCTCTTTTGAACTACATGTACCCAGTACCAGCCTTTCTTAGATGCTTATAGTGGACCATCACATTCTACCCCGATAAACCAGGAACATTACTTATAGATCCCGGCACCGGGACTGTGGGAATTTTCTTATATTCCTTATCCATGGCCTCCTCCTTAAAGTGCTATGGAGTGTGTATTCGGAGCTCCTTTGTGCTGTAGAATTACAGGATGTTACACTGTGCAGGAGCACTTCCCCCTCCCACTGTGTGGGGCAGAGGGAGGGGTAAGTGCTGAGGCAAAGTGTACCAGCCTGTGAAGCTACAGCATGGAGGGGGTCTGGTAACACCCTAGAAGCTCTTCAGGCTTGTTAGCATAATTTAAAAAATGTATTTCAGAAGGAGGCCATGGATAAGACATATAAGAGGATACCACAGTCACGGTGCCTGGATCTATAAGTAATGTCCAGGTTTGTTATGATGGAGTCTGATAATATAATTCCTTTAAGCAGGATAACTAGCTGTTGTGTCATACCATATTCTATTACCCTTAATTTCCCTTTGCACTAGTGGCCATTCCAGGTACTGCAACGCAGATTCTACCTATGGGAATGGAATATGAGCTTCACAACAACGTCATGGCCAATACAATGTAATAGGATTCCTTTGCATCCAGCTCCCTTCATTTGGGCGGCATTTCTTGGAGAAAGGCTGATTAGTGGTTGGGACATCTGTCATAGAAACAAAATGTGATTTTGTTGATTAACCATATCAGAAAACTCATTTAAAAATATATTTTTGAAACTATTGAACTACATGCTTTAATGAAATGTTCTGGTTTTCCTCTAAGCAGCCCCACATGTGGTCAGGTGCGGTATTGCAATTAAAGTTTATTGGTATCAAAAGTCTTAATACATAAAAATGTATCATTCAACCAATTATTACAGGCATATATTATATATAGATAGGCTGACACACATGTAAAATGTATCAGTGGAGACGAGTGCTCTACGACATCTTCCAGGCATAGTTAAAGAACATCACACAAATGCAGTTCAACAAAATTAAAATTAATTAATCCCTAATCCATGTATTTTCAGGACACATATGCCATATAATTATATTTAATATAAAGACAATCAATGTCATTCACAATATAATTCAACATAATTACCATTTACACTACTAAGCGCCATCATATAGTTTCCATGTCACAGGTGTCACTATATTCCGAGGAATAATGAACTCCCCCCCCCTACTGCGAAACATAAAGATGATAGAAGTAACCTTGAAGTCTTTCTGTGTTCTGCGGCAGCTTGCAATATCTTTATATTCCGCAGTAGGAATCGCATTATGCCAAATAACAATAAGTTTGTATAATTCCCCCGATATTGTAGTTGAAGAACTGTCAAGGCCTCTGCAGGGGACATCTTCAACGTTCTAACAAGAATTGAAGGTAATTTTACCGATGTGCTGTCAATACGCCGTGATTTACATCGAGTCAAAGCAGCAACATCTACTAAATAAAACCTTATACAAAACATTTCCTTAAGAATTTTTTTTTTTTTCTTCGCAGAACAAAGAGAAGTATCTGCGGCTGAAAGTCTTTTGTCCTTTGATAAAGTTACCTGCGGTTCGACCTGTGGATCCGAGGAAGTTACAATGGAACGTATTTATTTGTATTTATTTATTTTTATTTATTTATTTATTGTTTTGGATTCCGATCGTCGCTTAACACCAAAACCTTTCGGAAAAGAATCTATTTAAGTGCTTAACGGGAACTTAAGAAGCAAAAAAATTGAACCCATCAGACAATAAGAAGATTCGTGCTTCAATATTTTGTACGTTTTTATAGACGACAGTACATCAAAAACATGACAGCGTTTTTTCTTTGGAGAACTGGCTTTTTAGTGATAAGGCATTTCATTCACTGCATCTTTCACACATGATGTATAGTCTCACTGTCCATTACAGATAAACACTTTGCTTGTGTCTTGTGGGGGAAGAAAAAAAACTGAAAAAAAAAAATGGACAGCCTATTTCTTTCTGTCTCACATTTGGTCAATTTATTTAAACCATTCTATTAAATAGTCGAATATTCCATAAGGACGAGAAGCAGAAAATTGTTTTTAATTTGATTTTTTTACCTTTCCTCCACATTCGAGACAGAAAATAATTTGCATTCCTTGAAGAGGAAGTAGAAAGGAGAGACTCATCGTAAAGCCTATTGGTCACTGAGTATGGATCTGATCGCAAAACTTTTTTTCAAACGAATATTCTCCTAAAAGAAATTTTCAAAAACAAAATGATAAATTCAAGACATTTCAAGGATTTTGTAAAAAAAAATATCTATGCATTTTTTTTCCATTTTTAATATTTCAGTAATACCAGGATGTCGGACAATATGGAGGATTACACAAATTGGTTGATTCACAACGGGGCATTATGCCAAATAACAATAAGTTTGTATAATTCCCTTGATAGTGTAGTTGAAGAATTGTCAAGGCCTCTTCATGGGGACATCTTCAACATCCTAACAAGAATTGAAGGTAATTTTACCGATGTGCTGTCAATACGCAAGTAGATGTGGTATCATGACTACAACAAGTTCAGGCACATGAACAAGTTCCACCACATGGCACAGGTTATAGCTGAAGTCTACAGCAGCTCGCACCAGGTATAGACTCCAAGGTGCACACAGTGTAGGACGATCCCTAGGACTACTCATGATGAAGAAGACTAAACATCCTAACTTGCAAGGTGGGAGTTTGAAATATTAAGGACTGAAACGCGTCAGTGGCTTCTACTTTTTTCATGGCTGTATGCAGGTAGCTTTTATCTTGGACCAATAAAGAATTCACAGTGATTTAAATGAACCAGTGAGTGCCGACTGTATCTAAGTTATTATGTATGGGGAAAGAAAGGCGTTTCTAGAGGATCGAGCACCTGGAGTAGAGCGGGTTCGTATGTGTTTTTACACAAGATTGGCCAAAGTTGAAAAAGTCTACAAAGCTCCAATGCTGCAAATAGTGTCACCCTAAACTAACCATCGGTTTTAGCCTCAATTCATTTGTCTCCAATATGATTACTGACTGGGGCAGGAGGGAATTGTGCCAAGGTTTTATGAGAAGTCACATGGGAGCTTTGATGCATCTTTCACTTCTTCTCCTTGGTTATGATCCTATGTCTCATTAACAATATCTTGAAATGGCAAAAATTGACTGGTTAATGGAGACCATTGGGCAAATGCCCTTTATGAACCTTTTCTAATCAAGGCCTGATAACCAGCCCTTCACAGCTCCCAGGGGTATTCTTTATTTAACACCTAGAATGATGGCAGCTGCCAATAAGCCAAGTGACTTCACAGTCCTGTATAGCGGAAATGGGGCTCCAAAGACTGTTGCTATTGCTAAAGACCATACTGTAGTCCGGCAGTTCCACTGAACTAGTATGTTAATTCATTCCCCCCTCATGGCTTAACTATCTGGTTTACCCAGTGTTATCCGGGTATTACTCCTTTGTCTATGTACCATCACTTGTAAGTTGTATCCCTTTATTCACCAAAATTATTAATTATTAATAATATTAATAATATTAATAATATTTATTGTTAAAAAATTGTGAGTATTCTAAACAATAAATATTTGTAATTCCATCTATACATTATGTACCCTGTTTCCCCAAAAATAGTCCTGAAAATAAGACCTACTGCCATTTTCAGTAGGTTTGCAAATATAAGGCCTTCCCTGAAAGTAAGACGTACTGATCCGCCTCCACAAACCCCGCCCCGTGTCCCCCCCCCCCTTGTCCCCGACTTTGTTGGAGGTAGCCGCCGCTAAAGTGACCCGCCGCAGGAGATGTTCGGGCAGCTCCCGCATCTCACATAAAGTATAGCTGCCGATGACTGCTGGCAGTAAGAGTGACACGGCAGGGCTAGTGTAGTGGCAGCTCCCCCTTCCTGCCCTCCGAGTGACTGCCCGGGAAAATTGAACTGCTGACAGTTCTACTGTCAGTGGCTGCCGCGGTTGTTGCGGGTAGACGCTGTGTGGGAGCAGCTCCCATTACAGAATGACACTGCACGGGGGTAAAAGCATTCCTCTGTGACCGCCACGCCAGTGATCTGTCCAGTGGCTCCAGCCACCAAGTTCAGCGCCGGGGCAGTGGGAGGTGACACAGTACATCTGTGCTGCAGCGGCGTAAAGGGGAAAATGATCACACTTTCTGGTGGTTTGCATGTACAGGCGGTCCCCTACTTAAGAACGCCCAACTTACTTACGACCCCTAGTTACAAACGGACCTATGGATGTTGGTAATTTACTGTTAATCCTGGTTCTTATGACAATCCAAAAGTATTAAAATCCAATTATCACAGAGACCAAAAAAATTTTGGCTGTGGATACAATTATAAAATATACAGTTCGATCTACATACAAATTCGACTTAAGAACAAACCTGCAGAACCTATCTTGTACGTAACCCGGGGACTGCCTGTAATCGTGAATATTTTGGTGCTTGCACTCCCCCATAGATCGTATAGCGAGAATGGGGCAGATTTACTTACCCGGTCCGTTCGCGATCCAGCGACGCGTTCTCTGTGGTGGATTCGGGTCCGGCCGGGATTCATCAAGGTAGTTCCTCCGCTGTCCACCAGGTGGCGCTGCTGTGCTGAAAAACATCTGAATGCGCTGGAGTTCACCGTGCCGGACCAAGTGAAGGTGAGAGCGTCCCAAGCGACACATTTCTTTTTTTAAATGCGGTGGTTTTTCCGAATCCGTCGCGTTTTTGTTCGGCCACGCCTCGCGCTTTCCGTCGCGTGCATGCCAGCGCCGAAGCGCCACAATCCGATCGCGTGCGCCAAAATCCCAGGGCAATACAAGGGAAATCGGCGCAAATCGGAAATATTCGGGTAACACGTCGGGAAAACGCGAATCGGGCCCTTAGTAAATGACCCCCAATGTGTTCAAGAACACCAAAGGACTCAAAGGTTCATATATACCAGTGATTTCATGGTGATATCATTGCAAATTACTAAATTCCATTATTCCATTATTTGGGCAGATGTAGCTTTAAAAACATAAAATTTAAGAAGATAATGCTCTTGGTGGACAGAGAACAGAGAGAAAGGGGTGAGGTAGGGGAAACCCAATATATTATATTATTACAATATTTGCCATATAAATATTATAAGAGCTGTAATAAAATCAAACCTATTACATGTTTGACATTCACAAATATATAATCTTTGGAATTCTTGTAAAATCTGTGGTTATTTATTACGTCTTATTTTGTAGTCTGTAATGATTCGGTGAAACATTTACTTTATTGGATTGAACTGTGGGAAATTTATGTGATGTTAATGGAAAAAGGTAAAGGTGATCTTCCAGGAACGACGCGATACCCTATAAATTATCTTGACTTTAGGATTGGGGTGTACAATATGTAAGGCGGAGGGGATTATTTATGAATATTCGTAATTTTCTATGTACAGTGACTAAAAAATATAAACCTTTATCAATTTAACACGACAATTTATCTTCAATGCCCCAAATTACTGCAAATAATAAATCAGTTTTCATGTTTCAGGTCTAGAGAACTATAATTTCATGTTTTCGACATTCTTTATACAAGAAGCCAATGAAGATTTGTTCGGAATAGATCAGCTTTCCAGTGACTGTAATATAGTTGAAGTTCTTACATGCAAAAAATTAAAGGGATATTACATATTATAATGTACAGTAGAATACATTCAGTAAAGTCCATCCAGTTAAGGGCGCATTCACACTGCCGTTGTCCGCCATACTGTAGCAAAGCAGGCACACGGCGGCGCCGGGGAGAGGAGGCGGAGCTGTGCGCTTCTCACCCCGCCCCTCTCCATAGGCACACGGCGGCGTAGGCCGACTTTTCACGGGGTATGGAGCTGTACGGTGCCGCACGTGTGCTGCACCATAATGCTCCTGTAGGGGCCGTGTGCCCATTGCCATCTATGGAGGATGTATATCGGCCGTCTATACGTTGGCCATATATACATCCCCCATACAGCAGTGTGAATATAGCCTTATTTTGTAAGCTCTGACCAGACAACCTCTGTAGACAAATATCAAGCCAGAAAACATTCAAGCTCTTTGTCCACATGTCCTGCAGTTACATCATTTTCTGTGGGCTCCAAAGGACCCCTCCCATAAATTGTTTGGATCAGTGAGATCATGGAGTTACCACATTTACATTGGTTTCATACGGTTTTAATAGGTTTTAAAAAATAAAATCTTTTGTACAAAAAAAGAAATGTTTCGTGATTTTCATACTTTTCTTGGTTGAACAGATCTGGGGTCATTCTTTGCAGGACTAGATGATGTTTTCATTGCTATATTTTTAAGGACTTTTTTGATGACATTTTGATCACATTTTATAATTTTTTTTATGTGTTGCAGAATGGTTGAAAAAGTTTGCTACTGTATTAGCTACTGAATTTAAAGATTCCCTTAAAGTGCTCGGCAATGTGTGGCCTTCTGCTCCATTAGTCTGACGGAGCGAAGAGGTCCAACGGACCCCTCGTCCTCACTATCTGTGGGGGTCTCAGCACTGAGACCCCCACGATCAGCAAGTTCGGCCCTATCTCATGGATAGAGCCTCACTTTGGTACGTGGGAAAACCCCTTTAAGGTACTGTAACTCTGGGGGGTTTCTACCATATACTGCACCACAGCTCTATTGCAATATATGACTATTATGCTGATCTTTTACAGTGTGCCACTGACACACTGTAACAGATTTCAAGAAATGACAAGCTGTGGAGTCTCACATAGGCTCATCGGGGAACATGTATCATAAGTCCTGCTTTGCCTGACTTTTCTTGGTCAGATGTATCTTAGCGGGTTTTCCTTATTGATACATGTGGCATCTGGTCTTTGGTGCATTAATGACTTTTTCACTCAAAAGTTGCAAATAGTCTTCAAAAGTCGCAATCAGTTTCAAGCTATTTTCTATGGCTGGTCAGGGGCTGCCGCAGATTTGCACAAAAATTTTTGACTTTTTGCAACTTTTTAAAAAATTTTCACATCTGGATTAATGTGATAACTCAAGAAAGACTGAATAGACAATTGCAAACTTTGAAAGGAGACAGTTTTAGGTGCAAAAAAGATGCAAATGAGCACAAGAATGTCAGCACTCATGCACCGCCGTTATTTAAATGCAGTGGCTTTAATTGGTTAACACCCATGATCGGTGCCAGCACAGAACGTGGCTATTAGTGCTGGGTGATTGCTGAAACATACAGCAAACACCCAAACATGGAGCCTCTTTGTTATCTGTGATGCACATAAACTCCTAGAAAAGTATACAAAAAAATTGTTCTTTTAATTCCAAATATGGGTAACGTCCATAATTATATTGAGATATTCTGAGCAAGAGGAAAGAAAAGGAAGGAGATGACTATCTATTAAAGTAACTTTGCTATTGCCAAGAAAAAAAACCTATTCACCATATTGGCACCTAAATCAATTCCTTCCATAATCCCTGAAGAAGCTTTTTTGACCCATTTTAGCCTCCCAAACTTTTCTCATCTTTCAAAATTTTGAAAGGAAGGAATTATTCCACATCAATTTTGCAAGATGCCAACTTTTAATTGTATATAAAAAGGACACCGTACAAATGCAAAAACTGCAAATCCAAAGTGCAATATTAAAACTAATGTGGCTACAAAGCACCTGTGGTTGACCCAATACATTGAGTTGGATACAAGGACACATGAAGCTAAATATACAACATGGGAAGCAGTCGGTTTAGGTTCTTCTACACTCCGATTGCATATATTCCTGTTGAGCTCCAGGCACCTTCATGATTTATAGGAGGTTACGTCCAGTAGTTTATATGTCTCCGTCAATCTTGTGGTGGTGAGACTGGACATCAAGACCAGTAGGAAAACAAACAATAGTAAACTAAATTCTACTAGAGTCACATCCTACCTCTATGTTAATGGCCATCGCAGGAGTCTTGAGGAGATAATGGTTAAACTCAGGTGGAGTTTACTCAATAAAAGGAAATTTTTATTGGCTTTCTACAGCTGGATCGACGGCCACGCCCCCCCCCCCCCCCAATTTTTGTTTCGGTGCCGATGCGCCACAATCCAATCGCCAAAACCCAGCACAAATCGGAAATATTCAGGAAAACCAGACGGAATCGCAGCCGCAGGACCCTTAGTAAATGTGCCCCAATGCGTTTCGGCTCCAGACAGGAGCCTTCGTCAGGTGGAATAGCATACATTGGGCCATATTTATCAGGACCTCTGCGCACCGCCAGTGGCGCAGAGGCCCTGAAATAATCGCAAATGCTAGCTTATTGCTAGCTTTTGCGATTATTTTCCCCAATCCGCCACCTTCACGGCAGTGGGGCGTGAAGGGGGGGCATGGCTGACCGAGCGGGGGGCGCAGCCGGACGGGAGTGGGCTGGTGCGGGGCGTTACTGTCCCCGCGCCTGCGCACTCGCTGCTGCCTGGCGTAGGATAAACGCTGCGCAGCTGGCAGCCAGATACATCAAGAGGCAGAAGCCTCTTCATGTATCGGGCTGCGAATTTGCAGCGGCGGGCTAGAGCGCCAGCGTATGATAAATATCCCCCATTGACTGTTTGTTATTCCACCTGAGGAAGACTCCTGTCCGGAGCCGAAACGCATAGTATTTTTACCAATAAAAAATCAACTTACATAAGAAAACTACTTCTTCACTGAGCAACGCAGCCCCAATCTAAACAAGACCACTCTCCTGGGGATTCCTACCATGTGCCTATTTCGCCATTCTGGGTGAACGGATTTGTTGTCTCATGGCCAGCAGCGTATCCTTCTATCAAAAGAACATCTTTATGACATGATATGCCCTCAACCCAAATACACAAGGTGGGAGTTATTCATTATCACTAATCACCGTGTTTAGGAAGAATTCACTTGAGTCTCTTGCCCTTGTCTTTTTATTCCTTCTTTTCGGACCGGTTCTGTTGTTGTACGATTATGGAGTTCAATATAAAATATATATAATAGAAAATATGAAACTGCTTATTCAAAAATCCATTATATCCACAACTAATTCCTTAATTATTTTGGAAAATATAAACTCCAGTAATTATTTTGCCCAAAATGGCTACTATGTGTGTGTAAACTATTACTAATAATAATTCATATTGGGCCGTTTCCTTCCATTTCCTAGTCACCCAGGACGTCTCCGTGTAAGACCGGATATAAAATACCTCATTGAAATGCTGAGTGTGTAGAGGACTCCAGCTGTCATACAAGACAGTGCGATGCATTAGGGAGCCAAGATGAAAACAGTTAAGAGAAAAAGCTTTAGATTTTTTCTATTTTTTTTATTTTTTTTTGGCCACAGAGTAATTTCAGTTTACTCTACAATATATTTGAAAGAGATTGATATCTAATGCAGCCAAAACAAAACCCGGCTTACTTCTCCTACTAGTGGATGTAATTTGGATCAGAAATTATACCTAAAACAGCTTATTGCTGGAGAAAATGTTCTAAGAGAAAACAACATACAATTCTTCAAAACCAAAGATTGTTTCCAACAAATAAGGAGCCGCTTGCCGGCATAAATCACTTGTTTTCTGGAGCAGTCGGCTTCTTCAATTTATAACTCCAGCAAATAAAGCGTCGACGTGTGAAGATAACATTTGGTTTCAGTCTTTGTGTTTTATTGAGTTTTTCTCACATCAAAATGAATTGTCAAATGTTAACGGGATTGGCTGGTCTAAATAAAATATTAATGGGAAGCTCACCCCTGACCCTCGCTATTAGACCTTATTCACACCAGGGAGACAGACTGGTTTTATCATTTTATGAGTTTTCCGTGCAGC
The DNA here is from genome assembly GCF_040894005.1 of Engystomops pustulosus. NCBI lineage: Eukaryota > Metazoa > Chordata > Amphibia > Anura > Leptodactylidae > Engystomops > Engystomops pustulosus. The sequence continues at coordinate 23,168,131 of NC_092419.1, forward strand.
AGCAATTTTTTATCCATGTGTCATCCAGTGTTTATGTCCATGTAAGAAAACATTGGAGGTCAAACCCTCTGAAAAATGACCATGTGATTACAATATTGGCAATAGAGCAACTTCTCAGACTGTGGAAAACAGCAAATTGATGGGATCCTTGAGCGCATTGTTGAGGTGCATGGGTACGTTTTGCCTGAATAATGATCAAAAATAGGACATTCCTCAATATTATTTGTATGGTATCCTGGTCCAGGAAAAAAATCAGAACCAAGGTATAAATATCAGTGGAACCATGCGCTGCCCAGAGCCGTCAAAAATCATTGGCGTATGAAAAAGCCCTAAAGGTTAGATGATGGTTCCATCACCATGACCATCCTGTCTCTAGAGATCAGTCTACTGGTGGGTCATTGTGGATTAGACTTCACATAATCCAAATTTATGGGTCACGTTTTTTCAAAAGTGTCTAAACACATAACGAGGAATTTAAGATGTTTTGTTCCAGTGGAGAAGGCACGTAAACTGCCCCATTTCTTGCAATGTTGTTGTTGGTTTAACCCCCTTGTTGGTTTTTGCCCACTTTGGCATGCAAGGCTGGGAATGGGTTGAGTAGTAGAAGGTGCTGGGTGGCCCTTCATACTTACTGTAGTCACCACCAGAAAACTGTCGGGGACCACATCATAACTTGGTGGAGATATCAATCCAGCAGCAGAGCAAACATCTCAATATACTAAGAAAATGGAGCCTCTTAGTAGATCTGGTGTGCAGTATGTCAGTGGAGGGAAAATTAAGACTAGACTAGATCCTAACACTGCACCAGATTTATCACAGTGAAAAACCCATTTGAATCCGGTCAAAACTCGCCCCCTTGCTTGACTGAGATTCTCCTCCAAAATCACAGATGTTGAATTGGGGCCAATTTTGATCGAGATTTAATAATAAATCAGTACTGTTAGAAGACCGATAGTCAATCTTTGCGAGAGAATTATTACGGCTTGTGATCACCCTAACCCTATATACTGGTGAATTAGTCATAACTTAATCTCAATTCTAAACATTGTTTTCCATTTAACACCTTGGAAAACTTATTTGCATTCTTCCCAGAATTCCCTAGTGGAGCATCTATGGCTTTAATTCTCCACATGCCTTAAGTGGCCTTAATTGGCAATCTCTCCTTAAGGAGAACACCTACTGTATGACCCTTGTCAATAGCCTCTCACATAGCCAAATCAATTCCCTACGCTGTACTGAGGAGACGCAACCAAGGCGAAACAGTGTTGTCTACAGTTGGTATACTGGTACACCATGTTTTTAGACTTCTTGTAGGTCATACTTGGTGTTAAGGGGGCTGCCTTTCAAGGTAGTAGAAGGACGCATTGTTTTCAATTTAACACCTTGAAAAATGTATTTGCATTCTTCTCAATTCTTGGCAGTCCCGGAACTGCAACTATTTCCCCCACTACACCACTTGCGTGAGCAGGGGGCGGTGCTGGGCCTTGGAGTGTGTTATGGTTAATGTCCCCATGCCCACATGCTAGCTATAGTCTGCCTAGGCTATAGCGCAATTCTATGTCAGACATGAGCCTCCACATATATCTGGTGTCGTGCAAGGGGCAGGGCAAACATCAATCCACTCCCATGAGGAGCACCAGCAGTTGAGAAATCTGCCCCAATCTGGAAGATAAATGCAAACAAATAGGACACTCTTTCATTTTTTTTCCACCATCTGAAGGTCCACACTCTCCATGGACACGTGTATATTTGTGGGGTTTGTGGTGATGATGTCATCTACAAATCTACATTGCGATTTGGATAGAAAGTTAACCCTTATGTAGACCACATCCTCTCCCTGGGTCTGGTAACCCTTAGGTGTGCAGTCTCTAATATATTCACGTCATTGGTTTGCCTCCTCTATTGAGCCTCCTCTTTTCTGTTCTTCTACAAACAATACTTTCCGTGGTTGTAGATCTTCTTACGCTGTAGTGCATCCTCCTGACATCCACCTCTTCTCATCTAGGCTCTGCACCTACTTAAGTCATGTGGAATAATGACTTCCTTCCCGCCGCCGTTGCGGCAATAGCGCTATCAATCCTTTGTTGCACCTACGTTATTTGTCCCAAATGCATTATTTTGCATTTATTAACATAAATTTGCTGTTACCTCAACCTTGCCCATTCCTCTAATTTGCTTAATTCATTCATCATTGTATTTACCTCCCCCCCCCCACACACTTTACAATAACATCTCTGTTACAGATTGTTCTGTCAACTGCTAAGAAAAGGCCAAAGTATCTTCTATGTGTGAGGTCTGGAGATGCATACATTACTTTATAGGTGATAGCGTATAATTCTTCTTCCTATGGCTCATTAGTAGATGCCGCTACGGGGGTCATTTACTATACTGAATAATAGTTCAGCTCAGATCAGGAGATGTTTGTATTATATTCTTTGTATCTCCATATATTTGCACTTAGAGGTTATGGAATCGGCTGATGATGATCAACAGTAAATAATCGAAGTCCTTCAATCTATTTGCAAAAATTATTTTTGGAAAAATTCTTCTTCTTCTGTACATAACACTGTTGGATTAACACCAATGGCCATCATTGTGCTGACCATAGGGACAGGGTCATATTTACAGCTCACACTACCCTCAGCCCCCATTAATGGCCCATTTATTCTCTGCAATTATCAGGATACGTTAAGTATCATGTTATTTGTTCAAAGTTAACTAAGGCAATCAAGTGTCAAACTATGTCTTAGTTATATTAAATTGTGACCTTGTATATTACACCCAACTCCTAAAGATGTGTACCACACTCCTATTTTTTATGGCGCCCTATGCACCCAATCCTAATACTCCACTTCTAATACTCCACTTGTGCCAGCCCTCCTATACATATTGACACCCAGATGCCCCCAAATTTATAGATTATGACACCCTTATACTTCACTCTTATATATTTTAACACCCCTTTACACACATTGCTATAGATTATGACATCCCTTTAAACCGATTCCTATAGATTATGACACCCTTATGCCCCCACTCCTATAGAATATGACACCCCTATACCCCCATGCCTATATATTATAACACCCCTATATATTATGGCACCCCTATAACCCATTTTTATATATTTTGACACCCCTTTACCCCATTCCTATAGATTATGACACCCCTATGCTCCCACTCCTATAGATTAAGACACTCCTATGCTCCCACTCCTATAGATTATGACAAACCTATGCTCCCACTCCTATAGATTAAGTCACCCCTATGCTCCCACTCCTATAGAATATGACACCCCTATGCCTCCACTTCTATAGATTATGACACCCCTATACCCCCATGCCTATATATTATAACACCCCTATATATTATGACACCCCTATAACCCATTCTTATATATTTTGACACCCCTTTACCCCATTCCTATAGATTATGACATCCCTATGCCCCCACTCCTAATGGTTATGACACCCCTGTGCCCACTCCTATAGATAATGTAATCTGTATGCCCCCAATCCTATAGATTATGACACTTCTATTGCCCCACTCCTATAGATTATGACAAGCCTATGCCCCCATACTACATCCCAATTTTACAGACCATTAGTACTTGAAATTATCGGAGGACAAAAGAGTACCTTAAGGGTAAGAAGATATTTTTGTAAGATTATCTCTACCCCGACAAGAACTCATGGCAAATCTCTTTATAGAAGTAATAGCAGCCCTGTCTCTGGGTCAGGAAGAGGTGCAAGAGGCTAATATGTTCTGGGATTTCTAGGGTTGCTTGGGACAAACTTTGGGCTAATCTCAGCATAAATAAGTGATGTGGACAACCACAGGCAATGAATCACACATAGATCCAGTCTGATACACCGAGCCAAGAGTCTGCTATGGAAAATTACAGGAAATTACCCAAAATCAAACAACAGTTTTTTTTTTTTCACTCTACAATTTTAGTGAAATATAAACCTAAGAAATGGAATACAAATGAATGCAGGATTGTTCCAAAATACATAAAATAAGTTGTACATGGGTTACAGTCAGACTGAACCCTGAATGCTGCCCCCATCTTGCTGCAGGTTTTGCTGCCTGAGGCATAAGACTCAACTTGCCTCATGGCTGGTGCAACACTGGGAAGAGGGTTCCGTCCTGGATGCTTAAAATTGTGTCAGCACATCAGGACACTGATACAGCTTAAAGCTATGGCAGAACAGGAAGCAGAAGACTCTCATTCAGGCTACATTCACACTGCCGTATGGGGGACGTATATACAGCTGACGTATATACGGCCGATATACGTCCCCCATAGACGGCAATGTCCGCTCGGCACCCAACACGTGCAGCACCGTACCGCTCCGTACCCCGTTAAAAGATAGGACATGTCCTATCTTTGTCCGTAGTACGGCGCAGTGCGCCATATCTTCCTATGGAGAGGGGCGGGGGGATGAGCTGCGCTCACCTCCTCCTCCTCTCCCCGTGCGTTGCCGTTGCCCGCTACGGTACGGCACGGCGGGCAACGGCAGTGTGAATGCAACCTCAGACAGAGTTGAACATAACAATAATAATACTAATAATAATAATAATTATTATTATTAATATTATTACTATTATTATTAGTATTATTATTAGTACTAGTATTACTATTATTATTATTACTGTTATTATTACTTTTAGTTTTTATTATTTTTTTATTATTATTAGCAGTAGTATCATAATAATAACAACAATAATAATAATAACAATAATAATTATTATTATTATTATTAACTTTCCTTTGGACCTCTCAAATTCTAAATCTGCCCCTGTCTGTTTTTTTTGGAGCTGTAGCTACTTCATTTACCACTTTTAATGTAATAAATAAAGTCACATGAGTGTTGAGGGATATGGAGGTCCAGTGCAGTGTGGATCTCAGATGCCATAGCCTTGTATGGACGTGGAGATCAGGTGACTCACGTTACATCTCCGCTCCGTTCTTCGGCAGCTCCTTGACTTATTTCTTATATGACTGAATAACATAAGTCTGGGGGAGGCCACGATACGATGGAATATTCCACTTTGTGTAGTTAAATATATTACACAGTTAACAATTTTTGCCGTTTACTTTTCTAAATTGATTGGAATTGGTAAATCCTGGGAAATGCTGAGCTGCTTCTGCTCTGTGAAAGCCTCCCGGGGTTGTGTAAAGGTGTGTTATGGGATGGAATGTGAGAGCTAATTAGATATGAATGCCAATCCAACACCCTAATAACAATGATTACAACCATCACGCCGCGAACAGCTGTGATATTCTAAACGGGAAGCGGAGCGCGTTGTGCGCACATCGCAGCCAATCATCCTGTGTTTAACACAAAGACTCGACGCTGATTGTTCAGCTAAATGAAAAGCAGCAGGTTCATGCCGTGTATTTTCTGGGATATATTCCACAATTTATCTGATTACATCATTCCATTGTAGAGAGTGAAAGATGCAGATAAGAGTCACTCAGCCTACATTAACCCCTTCTAGATCCAGAGCCATGATACCTGCATCTCCCAGGCGCCTAAAGGCAAGCAGCAGAATCTAATGCACTTTATCTTATGTGTAGTAGATCTAACGTAAAGGACATCTACCCCCAGGATGAAGGATTGTACACCCAGCACACTGACATACTGGTGTGTGCCCCCTCTGGTAGGATCTGATCTTCTTTTAACTTCTTATGCCATTGTTTTTACAAAAAAGGCTTTTAATTAATTAATTATGCAAATGAGCCCGAGGGACTCCGGGCTCCATAGGTGTTAATGGAGCCTGGAGCACCCCAGGCTCATTTGCATAATATTAAAGCAGATCCTGCCCCAGAGGGGGCACGCTCCAGTATGTCAGTGTGCTTGGTTTACAATCCTTCATCATGGGGATGTCCTTTACAGCTTCTGGGCCCCAATGCAAAATCCATAAATGGACCCTCAAGTACCAGGGGATAATTATATTATTTAGATACCTTAGGTTACAGGACAAAAACAATGGAGTAAAGACTGTAGTGGTGGGATAGATAAGGTAGACCTCTACAGTGTCCCAGTGTCCAACAGATTCTAACATTTTTTGGACCAGGCTTTAGGCCTGCAAATTGTTTAGGCTCCATTGCCCCGCCCGCCTCCCCCTCCCATCGTTTTAGCCTAAACAATCTGCACATCTAAGGTCTGGGATGGAAAATTCACTGGTGGACACTGTGGCACTGGAGTAAGACAAATCTCTTGGCATCTACAAAGGTCTAGTCACTAATGTGTCAATAGAATCATTTTACTTTTTGGGCCCAAGGTTTCCCAGTCCAACATTTCCTGCAGTAGTATTTGAAGAAAAATGTAAAGGTTCAGCCCAAAATTCTGATGTGAACATGCCCAAAGAGATTTTGCTAAAACACAGTTGATGGGTCAGAAAGTCGACCTAATAGATCGATGGGGCTCAGTGTAAGACTGTTGAGAGCCCACAAAGATTGCGACAGAAGTGCGTTTTACTTTCATAGGGGGGCTCTGGCTGTCACTGGGGCCATTAATGTCAAGGGGCCATTGTGGCTTTTGCTTGCAGTGAAGCCCATTGGTTGATATTCCTAGGGGGCCTTTGAGGCGCATTGTGGCTGTTACTCTTATGGGGATTGTACTTACAGAGTTGTCAATGTGCAATAATTATGGCTTTGATTGCCGAATGTTGGGGCCATTACCGGCTCTGTTCACATTTGTATTTCCTTTAGAGTTCCGTCCTTCACGATGGTAAGAAGAATTCTACATTTATTGCTGCAGTTTCCAATAGACTAAGAACAGAACATTGATGGTGTCCATTCTATGAGGATCCAGTTCTACCTTACGGCCTCTGTAATAAACTGAAGGGATCATATAGATGTGTTCAGTCTAATTTGGATTTCGGATGCATTAAAATCGACCTTTCTGAAACTTGTCTCTAGCCCAAGGTTGTAGACAAAACTAATGGCTTCTCCCACCATTGAGCACCCGTAACACCTTCCCATTGATTTCTATTCATTGATTTGGCTTTTGCATAGATCAATGATATTGTATTGATCCCTGTGAAAATCCATCAAAATCTATTAGGAGATTCTCCCACATTCCTCCGCTACTTAGTGTCAGTTGTAGTTTTCTGAGCTGAAGTCGTGTCCCATTGACGTCTCGTAGAATTAGACTCTGGCAACAGTCTCAGTTCTCAGGGATGAAATATTGAACATATTGGAAAGTTTTCTGATCTTCCCAGGAGCGTCACATTGTATCGACCCCCTGTTTCATGCAGTGATGTAGAGTCTTCATGTTTCACTGTTACCCCCTGCTTATTCAGTGTGGGGCCAAACAAAATTAATATAACATGTATTGCAACGCAAATGATCACCTACAACTAAATATCATATATGATATATAAGCACAAACAGTGCCATGCACAAACAGATTTACAGTATATACACACGCCAAGCAACATATACACACCATATATACAGTATGTTATATACATATTGTGCTGTACAATGTGTAGCATAATATGTATACAATGGTGGACATCTTCTACTTTTGAGTGTGTCAGGTTGGATGCTGGGCCCCCTGACACTGTGGGCCCAATAGCAGCTTCTATGGCTGCTAACACTTTAGTTACGCCCCTGCCTTAAAGGGACAAGAAAAGAGGGGCCCCATAGAAGATGAAAATGTGTTAGGATTATAAGCAGGACAGCAGATTGTTCACTTTCTTCCATTAAGACCAATCCCCATCCTACTGTACAGTAATAAATCAATTCCTACAATGGTAGCAGTTCTTAGTACTACCAACAAGTGCTGAGCCCAGAGCAAGGACCTAAAGCTCCTGGGCCACAGCACAAGAATTATGGAAAATCTTTTACTGTATTACAGAAGAGTAGTCGGGCTAAAGCTCTGTGCGCTTCAGGCACAGGTTCTTTTCAGAAGAAATACAGGTGGTCATCTACTTAAGGACACCCGACTTACAGACGACCCCTAGTTACAGACGGACCCCTCTGCCCACTGTGACCTCTCTTGACCTCTCTGGATGCTTTACTGTAGTCCCAGGCTGCACTGATCAGCTGTAAGGTGTCTGTAATGAAGCTTTATTGATAATCCTTTGTCCCATTGCAGCAAAAAAAATTTAAACTCCAATTGTCACTGGTGCAAAAAAAATTTTGTCTAGAATTTCAATGATAAAATATACAATTTGACTTACATACAAATTCAACTTAAGAACAAACCTATCTTGTACGTAACCCGGGGACTGCCTGTAATCAGAAGATTGGATCCAGCGCTCAGTTAAAATACTTCAATCCATTTTATCTACTTTGGTAAAATATCCACGCGTTTTGAACTTTACCTGATGCTCTTAGTCATGGCTGTTGCATGTCTGGGTGGCATCTGGAGTGTCCAGACATTTCTATGAAAAACATGACGGGAATACTCGAACATGTTCAACACCCACCGAGGGGAGGCGACAGCAGAAGATTGTTATTGGACAGAGAAGTGTCTTGGATTTTCAAGGTTTCCCAAAGGCATGTATTATAAACATGAAATTATGTTTCATCACTGATAATATGAGCCTGTAGAAATCCAGTCCACCTCTCATGTGCATATTTTGCACATTACTACTCATCGGTCTGCTCATGTTGTCTTCCATAAGTTTTTATACTACATACTTGGTACCAATGCACACTGTGCGTTAATTGTGTCATAGGAAATGCATGCGAAATAACGGATGATATTTAATGGAATTTTTGGTTGTTACGAAATCTTATACAGGCGGTCCCCTACTTAAGAACACTCGACTTACATACGACCCCTAGTTACAAACGGACCTCTGGATATTGGTAATTTCTTGTACTTTAGTCCTAGGCTACAATAAACAGCTGTAACAGTTATCACATGTGTCTGTAATGAAGATTTATTGTTAATGTTGATTCTTATGACAACCCAACATTTTAAAAATCCAATTGTCGCAGTGACCAAAAAAGTTCTGGCTGGGATTACAATGATAAAATATACAGTTCCGACTTACATACAAATTCAACTTAAGAACAAACCTACAGACCCTATCTTGTATGTAACCCGGGGACTGCCTGTATTGACACATAATAGGATTATATTTGTACAAATAGATGTATGTTTAGCTCCATATAAACAGATGCTGTTTTTCAGAAATTACTTTTTGTTATTCAACACTTTTCCTGTCTTTTGTGTATTTATTTATACTATTTTAATTTGAAACCTAGATGGAAATGTAAGGGTTACAAACCAGACACGCAACAGCCATTACTAAGAGCGTGAGGTAACGCTCGAAATGCGTAGGCGTTATATGTGGATATACAGTATGTGGATATTTTGTCGAAGTAAATTAAATGGATTCAAGACTTTTAACCAAGTGCTGGATCGAATGTTATGATTATTTCTTCTGTGGTTATATGTGGGTCACATGTGGATCAGGGCTGCAAGCGAACATGGCCGCGTGGAAATCGGCTGTCTTGGGTGAGCTGATCAGATCCTTAGTCACCTCTTTTCACCCAGTAGAATAATCGATGAGACCAACAAGGGTTCATCCCTAAGGCGTAACCTAAAGGGGCTGGACACCAGTTCAAAAATTCTAGGTCCTCTACTGATGATGTCTTATTATGAAGAGAAGAGCTGTTGGGCTACGGCTCTGGGTGGGTCACTTATGGTGGGAGTCATGTACAGGTTCTAAGAGGTCCTCTATTCCATCAGTGGTGTCTTATTATGAGGAGAAGAGCCGCAGAGTTTTGTTTTTTGGGGTTAGGATAGCGAAATGCCTTTGGAGAACATCGATACAATGAAATTTGTGGTTGAGCTCGTCTATTGCATTAATATACATTGTGATAGACGTGGACATACAGTAATCTGGTGAATGGATTACATACCGGTACTTTCTACTAAACGTAGATTATTGAAATCTTGGTCTTCGCCATCTGCTGTATTTTACAATCCCATATCGGAGTAATCCACCTTTGTTAATTTCGTCTAAGCCCTTTAGTCTTTCTTCACCATTACAATTTAATATTTTAAGCTGCGCCGGCTCCTCGCGCTGTGACCTTCCATTACCCACTTCCATTTATTTTTATTAGCCATCAAAGGCCGTCTCTGGGAATTTGTCTTCTCTCTCTTTCCAAATGGACTTAGTGCCCGGCAAATGAGGAAAAACAAATGTCTTATGTTGGCGATTTCTTCTTCTTGCTCATACATATAATCATCTTATAATTCATCCCAAATCCACGGCCGACCTTACATGTCTCAGCGTAATATGTTTTCCCTTTCAACTCGCAACCAAATAAACAAAAACACAAACAACAAAAATTATGAAATTATTACTTTCCTGATTATCTTCATTGCAAACAGAAACATCTATTAACCTTTTTTAACACTTTTTTTTTTAAACATTTTGAGGATTACGTTCTTTCTTAAGCATTTATACATTTTTATTTCAGCACAAGTCTAATGTTTATTTGTCTAAAATCATATGAAATATCAGAAAATAAAAGGTCATAAAAAATAAAAGTTGTTATAAAGATGTAAAATTTGCTTGTATTTACTTATTTATTTATTTGGTTGTTTAATCTTGAATTAAATAAATTAAAAAAAAAAATAAAAATGTCTACATCAATCAAATTCCTTGTCTCTTTAGAAAATCTGTCTACAAATATAATTGAACAGATCAAACCTCTCATGATACTCTGAACTAAAGACTTTTACACCTGAGAATTGGTCAAGAAAAATTTTCAGAATGATCTTTATGCTACTGATTAAAAAGCTGCACATGTCGGTTTCTGGATGTTCGTGCTCAGCAGCACAGTGCAAGATGTTTCCATATAACCTTTGTGGATGTTTTGTGGGATTGGTCATCCAAAAGTGAGAGAACCCCTTAGAAACTGGACGACGACCCATCATAACCCATTCAGCCAGAAGTCTGGGGTTCGGTGTTTGGGCTCAATCCTGCAGATCACAGGGAGCGGCGATCCTGGGGAAAATGCCATTGATGACTTTGTTGGTAGAATTTAAAGAGTGATTGGTGCCAATTGCAGGTGTTAACTAGTAATGAGCAAACCTATACCTTTAAATGCTGCCGACAAAGCCACTGGGTATTTCAGTTCAGATTTGAGCCTGTAAAACCCAACTAAACAGGGCCGGATTATAGGGAGGGATCCAGGGGTGTGCGCCCTGGGGCCCCCACCACTTTGCTCTACATGGCACTCAATCTGCACTCAATCTCATTTTCAGGAGCTGCGCTGCATGCAGAGTGTCACCTGATCCCCCCTGATACTTAACACTGGTTGGTTTAACTGGTATCCAACCAAGTCCTAACCAATCAGTGTCAGGTTTACTTCCTCACCGATCACTCAGCCCAATCTGTGAGAGGAGGCGAAGCAGTGCTAGTAGTTTTTACTAGTTTTTAGAATATTAATGATAATTTAGAATAGTAATGTCTTGGCTACATTCAGTGGGGCCCCACCAGGTTTTGTGACCAGTGGCCTCCATCCAATAATAATCTAGCCCTGTCTCTAAGCATCAGATCTAGAATAATGTCAAACATAAAAAAAGGTTAAACATTTTAACCATGAAAACTAATAAAACCATCACAGGTTATTCAAAAATATTCACAGATTTTATATAGGAATATAAAGAATTATTTGTAGCAAATATCATCATCTGCCACATACAAGAAGCTGTAAATAAATCACCGACTTGTAGCAGGAGAAGTGACTGTGATTGAAGATCTCCCCAAAGAAACAAGGAACTTTAAATACGTCTAATACAAAATGTGCGAATAAAGGAATCACAATGCAGCAAAAAAAAAGCAGAAAAAAAAGCTAAATGCCACAAAGAAACATAAAATAGGAGAAAGGTGGAAGATAAATGGCCGCCGGATCATAAACAGAGCCAGCCGTGACAGACGTGTAATTCTTCAATGACACCTCAGTGGAGCTTGTACACGTTTGGGATCTTTGCATTTCTGGATACATAAAAAGGTTCATTTACATTGAACACATTCCGGAGTGGAACGACGAAGCATCTGAAAGGGAAAGCCATCCCGTCGCTGCATTGTCATCAAATACCCTTCAGTTGTTTTGTTTTACCATAAAAGATGCTGAAGACACAAATGTCTCGCTACACTTTATAGGGAGGTGATTGGGACCGTTTGTAAAGATGCAGAATCCACCTTGATCCAATGTTTATTAATGTACAGACGTGTCCTCACCTCACCTTTCCATTTGGCGTCAGATATCAATAGGATATAAATAAGACATAATGGGGCAGATTTACTTACCCGGTCCATTCGCGATCCAGCGGCGCGTTCTCTGCGGTGGATTCGGGTCCGGCAGGGATTCATTATACACTTTTTTTTTTTAAAAATGCGGCGGTTTTTCCGAATCCGTCGGGTTTTCGTTCGGCCACACCCCGATTTCCATTGCGTGCATGCCAGCGCCGATGCACCACAATCCGATCGCGTGCGCCAAAATCCCGGGGCAATTCAGGGGAAATCGGCACAAATCGGAAATATTCGGGTAACACGTCGGGAAAACGCGAATCGGGCCCTTAGTAAATGACCCCCATTATTTGGTAATATTGGCTCATTTTAGGCATATTTAGTACTTTTAGGCCTCTTTGGTCCTCTGTTGGCAATTGTTTGCAAGAGATTGGGGCACATTAACTTACCCGGTCCAACGAGTGCACCGAAAGTCCACCGAAAGTGCATTGTCAGTGTATTCACTAAGATCGTGCGCCCAATATTCTGCATGTGTCGCTTCCCCGCTCAGGTCCGCCGGAGTTCACCTTCTTCTTCCTGGTGCATGTAAGTGCATTGTCTGGCGACAAAATTTGAAAGATAAATCCGGCGCTCAGTCTGAATCCATCGGATCAACCCCCTCCCCAATTTGTCGCATGAAAGCCAGCACAACTGCGCCACAATCCGATCACATACCACTGTTAAATACCTGTCACAGCTGAGCAAATCCCGTAAATGGCGAACAGTCTGACGAAAGTGCGATCCGCAACCCTTAGTAAATAAGCCCCACTGTATCAAATTCAATTAAAAATTGGGGTCCTTAAAGGAAACCTACCACTTGAAGTGGCAGGTATTTTTGTTAGTGTTTTAAACCGCTGTATTGCGGTTTAAAACACTTTTTAAACTTTATAGCGGGCGCAGGCAGGTACGCGCTCGGCGCTTACCGTGCGCGCGGCTACATAGTAAGTGAAGGAGAGCCGAGCGCATGGTAAGCGCCGAGCGCGTACCTGCCTGCGCCAGCTATAAAGTTTAAAAAAACAAAAATAAGCTCCGGCACCAGCTCACCCTGAGCTGGTGCTCGGTATTTTCTTCTGAAACCTGCCACTTCAAGTGGTAGGTTTCCTTTAAAGGCATCGTCCACTTTTAGAAAATAATTGATATGATTTGTGTATGGAAAAGTTATATAATTTTCCAGTATACTTTCTGTATCAATTCCTCACGGTTTTCTGGATCTCTGCTTGCTTTCCTGCTATAGGAAACTTTTTGTTTACTTCCAGTGGATAGAAATCTGTCCATGATCACACGGCTCGTTATATCACACAGCTCTGATCACTCTCTATGATACTAACGAGCCGCACACCTGCGTGACATCACGTGACCATGGACAGATTTCTATCCAGTGGAAGTAAACTGAACAGCAAGCAGAGATCTAGAAAACTGTGAGGAATTGATACTGAAAGTATATTGGAAAATTGTATAACTTTTCATCTACTTTTAACTTCTGATCTTCTGATCTTGATCCAATATTATCTTTTTTTTTTTTTTTTACAAATAATTTAGCATTTTTTATTATTTGTATATATATTGTATATATATTATTTGTCATATACTACCATGTATCTACATAATTTTTCTCATATTAATAACATATATATATATAGACAGCTTCTCTCTCAGGGTAAGGTGCATTGTTCTTGACTTGATCATATAATTCTGATGAGACTGTGCTGTCTGCCCTGTATACATATCCCTAATTTGGGAAAGTGTTGGACAATAATCCTAAGATTTAGCAATATCTCGATTCCATTAACTTTCACAATAGGTCTTTGCCTCTGTAGTGTGTACTACCCCATGCATGGCCACTATGAGGGAGATCTATCAAGTTTCCCAGGCAAAACTGTTCTAGTTGCCAAATGGGAACCAATCAGAGCTCAGCTTTCATTTTATAAACAGCTGTGGGAAAACTAGAACAGTTCTGGTCTAAGATACTTAGAATAAATCTCCTCCTATGGATGTATCCACTGTGAGTAGCTAGACTACCTGATGGTCTTTAAAGACTCATATTGACCTTTCATACTAATCCGGTGAGCTATCACTGAACAGACTCTATTCCAAAGGGTAGCAACCTGTAGCAAGGTCCAGAGAGATGGGGGTTGAAGGTTTTCTACCAGGAGACTCGTTATTTAAGTTATTTCGGTTTAGCCCTTTAAATCCATAAAGTAGGTCTATATACAATATATTATGTTCTCATATATTTATGAACCCTAAGAATGTATTTGCTGGGAGAAGCTCGAGATTTATGCATCTTCATTATTGGCCTTTAAAATCAGATATCAGATAACAGACACTATTCCATGGGGTAGCAACCTGTTATTTTACCTGCGGTAAAACCCTGTTCCCCATGTGGGGGTTAAAGGGTGAATACGAGGGAACCAGTTAAACCTTCCTCAGGGTCAGTCAAATCTCAGGGTCGGCTATAGGTTTCAGTAGGCCCGTGGGCGACTGCGCCTTAGTGGGCCCCTTTGCAGTGATCTGATTAAAAATTCTGAAATGAAACAGTCTCCTGTTCCCTAAAATATTCCATAGTTTATCATCCCAAACAGCCCCCTCATTGTTATTTTATATAAAGTCACCCTAAACCCACGGATTCCTTTATCTACAGCCTTATGTGGGCCCCCTCAGCAGCCCTGGGCCCAGGCATTTGCCCGGGTATGCCTAGTGCTAACGCCGGCCCTGACAGTGATATAGAAGGTCCATACTCACTGCATTATCTCATCTAATGTACATGAACCCTAAGAATACATCCGGCGATAGATGTCTCTTTCCTGATGATGGTTCTTCAGGACACACAATGGACCCTCTAGACCGGAAAACACATTTTTTACATTCAGCATTGCAGAAAATAAATGAAGGCTTCATTTCCCTTATTCATCCACTTATACCGGAGAGAATACAGGAATTGTCTAAATATCAATCAGTCTTCGGGGACTTTGCGCTGCAATCACAACGTACGCACTCCATTCTGTCGACAGTGTAAATGACACGTTTTGCAGCGGCGCACACAAATCTAATTACACAAAGAAATGTAATTTGGCATGTGTCGAATGAGTCTGTAAATATAAATTAAAATCATTCCTGATCATCATACATGCTTATTAATTAAAGCAAACAACTTTTCTGGCTGCTGATTGAGATGTCTGATTCGATATATGAAAGTATTGTGAATGGCGCTGATGAGTGGAATGCGAGCGGGGGCTTCCGTAAATACCAGCGGAGGACAATTAATCCACAGCTAATTGATTTCATTGCACCGGTGCCCTCCCCCCCAGTCACAAAGCGACCTCTCGTTGTTGATGTTGTCTTGTCCGGAGCCTCTGACAAGCTTTCTATCCCGGATAATGGAAGCGAAGATTGACATTGACAGGACGCTCACAATATCCCGCAACCATCCGTCCCTTGTTAATCAGGAAACCAGGTCACTGCCGTCTCTTGTATCGTAAACTTCAAAAGTTGCTGGGAGGCAAAGGAGATATTTCAGAAATCTGTGATAAATAATAGAAAGGCGACAAACAATGAGCGGCTGATAATTACTGCGCGCTCATTTGCATATTGAACAAAATAACAGTGTAAACAAATTATGCAAATGGAGCAACTTTGTCTTGTCTGAAATAAGCTCTTAGTTAGTAACAAGAACGGGAATCCCTTGTGGAAGTTTTTGATTTTTTTTGCCCCCATGTCGATATAGTAGCTAGAAAATTGTATCAAATGCGGAATTCCATGAGCAGAAATCTTATAGACATATTCAGAATACAAAAAATCTAATAAAAAAACTTAAATAATGTATTTAAAGGACACCTGTCATCAGGTCTGTGCCACTAGTCCTGTCACTACTACCTGTTGGAGCAGCTCACAAGGATCCCATCCCAGCCTTTATCTAGTCATTTCATACATTATTCATTGTAAAATCATCATTTCTTTATTATGTAAATGAGGCTGGTCACATGGTCAGAGGCAGTGATGTCACTCCCCTCTCCTCCCCCTGCTCATGTCTGTGTGTAATGTATAGTAAAGCATAGTGAGTGTATCTGCTAACATGTTACATCCTCCTAATACATATGTGTGATACACAGACTACACAAGCTACAGCTACACAAGTACCTGACATGTTCTGCTATAACATGGCTGCCTGGAGCTGTTGCATCTTTCACATACAAATACACATGCACACACAGGCTGCAGGGGGCGTGGCCACAAGCAAGCACATGGATCAGCCATTACATGGAGCAGCTGTCAGTCAAGCACTGGGGGTGTAGCTGGACAGCTTGAAAATGCCGATGACTCATTGGACATTTCACAGGTCATTTGCATACAGCTTTAGGACCTCATTGCTTAGGTTTACAGGCATGTAGAGGGACAATGAAGGGATAGAGGCAATGCTCTATGAAGTTTATGAAAATCTATTTAGATTAAAGGCTTTTCTCTTTGAACTATCCTCCTTTTGACCCTCTCAAAATGATCTAACATTTCCTGTTCCAAAGACTCCCCCAATCTGTTGTAATCTGTATACCAACAGCGCCTCCACAGGAGAATTTGAGTATTAAAAAAATGTTATAGAAGTCTATAGACTATTTATCGGTTAGGGTTAGAGTCTCAGGTCCTCCGGGTGGGAGACACTGGGGCACATTTACTAAGGGTCCGCACACCGTATTTCCGTAGGGTTTCCCGACTATTTCTGTTTTGCGCTGCATTTAACAGGGGTTTTTGGCGCAAGTGATCAGATTTTGGCGCCGACTTTTATACAACAAGAATCGGGGGCGTGTCCGTTGGACAACCTGGCGGATTCAGACAACGCGCAGGATTTAAAATTCAAATTGTGTCGCAAGACAATGCACTCACATACACCGGGAAGAGGAAGGTGAACTCCGGTGGACCTCAGCTGGGAAGCGACACATGCAAGATATCGGGCGCACAATCTTAGTGAATCGCGCCGGACTTCATCCTCGTCGGACAACGCACCGCGGGATCGGGTAAGTAAATGTGCCCCACTGTTTGTAGTCACTTTAGTGAATACGCTTAGCAGGGAATCTTTCCTCTGTGTAGTAACTGGATGAACCTTGATGTAAAGAATTTCCCCCCAGGGGATCAATAAAGTTGTATTGTATTGTACAATTACATCTAGAGATATCACATCTAAATAAATAAACAAATTATACATATAAATATACATATATATACACTCCGATCTCGTACTGAACATGTTTGACGTCAGTCTGGTTTGTTCACTACAAGATCTGGTCGATCTTTGGATGTCGTTGCTGAGTGTCGGGAGGGCACTAACATGAGGGGACTTGGGCAGCAATCGGATCTGTTGTTCTGGGCACAAGAAATCCTGCCTCCAGCTCTAGGACTAAACTCCAAAAATAACCCCCACCCAAAAAATAATACAAAAAATGGTATATATTGGAGGCAGCATATTACAAGACTATTGTTCTAACATAGTATCTTAGATACAGTTTTATGAATGGTAGATATCAGTATAATACAGATTAGATACCAGTGATGCAGAGTAAGGAGTGAATCCAGAGACGTCTGTGGATTTGTTCCCAAATCTCTTCTGTATAGACATGTGCTAGGAGAATACTGTGTTCTCCGCATCTGCAGGTTTCTCTGCATCCCGCCCAACTTTATGGTCATCTGTCAGTAAGAGGTTAATGATATCCTGAGGAGTGGGAAAGATATGGAGGTATTGTAAATCTCAGTGCAGAGAGTGTGGGAGGATTTATGATACTTAGGCCTCTTGCACACGCCCATATTTGGGGGCTGTGAGCTATACCCACAAATATTTCTGTTGTGCATGGCCACGGGGCGGTAAGGTACGATGCATGCACCAACTGTCAGCGCACCATGAGCCCTGCGCCCACTCCACAAAATATAGAGCATGTCTTGTTCCTGTTCGGATTGTGATGCAGCTCCATCAATTCATACAGATGTTCTGTAAAAAATGTTCCCCTATTTGCAGCCCGTAGTGCATACACGTTCATGTGCATGAGGCCTAAGACTGTAGATACCAAAGTTAATGAGGATGTTGATAGAGCGGCTGGTAGATCCCCTGGAGCGCTGGGACCCCTAGGGGCTATTGAAGCCCATGCTGTTTCATCACTCATAGCTATTTACATTATGATAATGAAGCTCTTTGAACCTAATGCGTCCAGTCAATAGCTGCAGCTCAGTATTTATCACAATTACGTGGACCTAAAAGGACGCGGCACAGAGAACATATTTTTTCTTCTTCTTCTGAATTTCCTGTCTTCCTAATTTAAAACACTTGTCTATTGCTCAACAGAAGATAAATGAGCGCAGGGTTAGGATGATACAATGCAGGAAATATAATTTGTTCATAAAAGTGTTGAGCATTTGTCTGACTTGAGGATCACATTGTTTTACCATCATAAATATACCCGGCAATGTTCTCCATTGTATTGACTGGATGTAATTAGTTGTATCACCTTGAGAGCACATTAGCCAAGACTTGCGCTAATTTAATACAGACGTGTTATGTTTCCGCAATTCCCAGTTCTTTACAGTTAACTGATAGCTCCGTGTTATTATTTGACTAATTAGGCATATGTGGATGTGATCTGCGGATTACGGGAGGCTTCTAGGGTGCGCAACGCAGCGTGATGGATGGACGGCCCACAATACCCAGTCCGAGATGAAATAATCACTCGTAAATAAATTACTAAGAACTTTATTTTTTTGGAAATACATTCTCTGTTTTATAATGAGACATAGAGAGGGCGATGGGGCAGCAGAAGCTTTTGGGAGAGACCAAAGTCCATCTGAACTTACTACAAGAAAATCTAATAACAAACATGGTACATGGTCGGTGGTGGTCCCATAGTGGACACATTGGGGCACATATACAAAGGGCTTTGCGATGCACTTTAGTTGGACTGTTTACGTTCTTCATGGCTAAACCGGCTTGCACAGGTTTGTAAGAAGTGTGTGCGCTGTGATTGTGGCGGACACAACCCTTTTGTGGCGCAGCTGTGCTGCCCTTTATGCGACACAAATTAGGGGGTGTGCCATCGGACAGTCCGAATGATTCGGACTGAGTGGCGTATTTAACTTTGAAATTGTGTCGCTTGCCCTATGTTAAAGGCGCACCACAAAATAGATGGTAAACTCTGTCGGACCTGAGCGGGGAAGCAACAGATTCAAGATTTCAGGTGCACGATCGTGATGCGCATAAACGCAGCATTATACATGGACAATGGACTCTCTGTGAACTCCAGCGGCATTGTAAGTAAATGTGCTCCAATGGGGCACAATTACTAAGAACAGTACAGTGCCCATTAAATGCAGTGGCCTGTTTAGTGTCTAGGGGGCACCAGATTCAGGATTTCTTTATGAATCTAGCGCCCCTGCACTGCTCCGACAGAGTGAACAAACTTTTTTGGGGGGTACCTTTAACATGGGGCATGCAACACACTTCTGTTGGCCTTTGAATGTAAAATCCAGCACACGGTCCGACTGAGCACCGGAATGCCCCCTAATTTGTGTTGCATGATGCCTATTGTAGCCATACCACAAAAGGGTCATGTGCGACACAATTGTGGCACGAATACTTCTTAAATACCTGTGCAAGAAGTTTACACCTAAAAAACGTGCAAAGTCCGAAAGAAAACTGGCACAAGAACCTTAGTTCCAACTAATGCAAGTAACTTTGTATTTGATTCGGTAAGTAATATGTATCAGTACAAGGTAGAGGTAAAGACATTCAAACAGATCACTGCGAAAATAAATAGGGTGTCATTTATTTTATCCCCCCCTTTTCTGAGCTCTTTTTGGGGCTTTTATGGGTCTATTTTTTGCACCTCATTTGTCTTTGTCTTTGTCTTAAATCACACCATTGCCTTTCCTAAGCACGGTCAGGACTGGCGTTATTGTGCAATTATTTGCGCCCATATAGGTCCACAACAATGTTAAATAAGGCGCAAACATCTGGAAGCAGGAGAAATACAAAGGCAAATTAGACACAAACCAGGAAACTGCTACACGGTGAACTCCGGCGACCTGCTGGAAAAAGGCGCAAAAAATTGCACAAATATCCCACTAAAAAGTCACTAACATGGGTGCATCAGACTGAGATAAATGACCCCCATAGAATCTGAGGTGTATGGTAGATTGCTGCCAAAAAATTTAGCAAAAACAGAACAAAAAATGCAATTTTAACCTACGACCTCAAAAGAAACACAAAGTGGTAAGGATCATCAGTAATTTATGATCTGGAAAAATTAAAGTTAATGGACAGACGTTACTTTTTAGATCAACTGTAATAAATAGAAGAAGGCAGCGCACAAGATTATCGCACATTTCGACTTCTGGTCTGGTGTCCCCTTACACGGGTTGACACAATTTTTTTAATTATTGGCCACAGGTTGTGTAAAAATATGAACATGAACTTGCATCACTTGGACAGTATTCAACCATTAGAGCCTTATGAGCTCATATACCCACAAGATAACCGGAGATAGGGACTGAGATACGTAAAAAGGTCTTTATTATTTTTCCCTTTGGCCAAAAAGAAAAACAACATTGCAATTTTGAACAACCCCTTTAAGAGGCACCTTAGAGAAACTGGCCATTGTTGGCCAGGATGTGCCAGAAGGAGAACCCATTAAAAACTGGCAGCCAGTCCGCTCTCCTGGACATGACCCCTTAGATGCCCGGGCAGTACCAGCTGTGCCATCTAAGGGGTTGCATAAATCCGAACCCCCCCTACATTTGTCCTGCATAGTCCTGCCAGAAGCTGTCAGCTTTATGGAGACAACCTTTCCATTAATATGAGAAGAAATCAGATGATTGCAGCTCCCAAACTCTCGCTTGGAAAAAAAAAAGGAAAAATAAATGAAAAAAAAATTGTTTACAAATATTTGTTCCGTCTTCGTGTCACATGTGTTTGATATAAGTAAAAAATATTATTGAGGGGCCACACACCCGACATCGCCCTCCTCTGTACGAAGATGATGTCACTCGGATTCTTCGCTTCTTCTGTGGTGAGAAATATTTCTCATCTATTAGATTTGTCATATCCGAATATTCAGAGGTTCCCTCTAATGAGTGAAATAAACATTTCCTATAATAAGTGACTTCTGGCAGAAGCAGATTCCATTGTCACAATGTAATATCAGGAAGCTTTGAAACGTCTCCCCGTTCTTCTGGAAGGCGCCTCCAGACGCGTGGCACTTGTCCTAGTTAAACTTCAAGGTCCCCACATAACAATGGCGTCACTCCATTCTACAATTACATTATGCACAGACGGATTGTTAACAATTTCCAGCGCACAGAAGAAGAACAGAACAAATGCCGAATAAGATGTACAAGAACGGAGAACGTTTGTGGAACACAATACCAGACCTTAACCCGTCTTTAAGAAATCATCATTCTGATAGGTTGGAGCGATGTCTAATACAAATGAAAGAATTAGAACGTTGCAATGTGTCCTTCTCTTACAATCGCTTGTTTTTTTGTGGCAAGGTAATGATCGGAACAGAGATGTTTCTATTAGAAAAACCGTCGGAGGAAAAAGTTACTTTTCAAGTTGGTTTATATTTAGTTACAGAGCTCTGTGCATAAGTGTTAGGCAGGGGTGGATAATGCAGCAGTATTATTACTAGCTTAAGGATATCAATTAATAGAGTCAGGGTGGAAAAAAAAGATAAATCTTAATCCAATAAATATTCGGTGTGACCCATCTTTACCTTTATACATCATGAATTGTTCTACATAAACATCCAGACAGTTTGTGAAGGAACCCAGTAGGTAGTTCTCCAGGATGCCTGGAACAACCTAGGTACAGGTAATTTGTGGATGTAGGCTGCTTAGATGCCTTGGATGATATCAATGCATCAGGCACCATATCACCATTTCTAGACACATCCAGAAGAAAATGGATAGAATCGTTGTTCCAGAAATCTTGGAGAACTAAGCCCAAATCTTCTGCAGATGTAAGCTTTTTCCCATTATTCTGTCACTTCATGTTAACGCAGATAGACTGGATGATGATGATGATAACATCAGGGCTCAGTGGGGACAAATCGCCTCGGCAGAAAGGTTGTTCCAGACATCTCAGAGAACTAAGCTCAGATCTTCTGTGAATGAAAGCGTGTTTACTTTATTATGTCTCCTAAAGTTAGTCCAGACAGACCAGATGATGATGATCATGACATCACTGCTCAGTGGGGCCATATCGCCTCGGCAGAAAGGTTGTTCCAGACATCTCAGAGAACTAAGCTCAGATCTTCTGTGGATGAAAGCGTGTTTACTTTATTAGGTCTCCTAAAGTTAGTCCAGACAGACCAGATGATGATGATCATGACATCAGGGCTCAGTGGGGCCATATTACCTTGGCAGAAAGGTTGTTCCAGACATCTTGGAGAGCTAAGCTTTGATCTTTTGTCTTTTGTGGATGTAAGCTTGTTCCCTCTATTCTATCTCTTCATGTTATCCCAGACTGACTGGATGATGATGATGATGACATCAGGGCTCAGAAGGGTCATATCGCCTCGGCAGAAAGGTTGTTCCAGACATCTCAGAGAACTAAGCTCAGATCTTCTGTGGATGAAACCATGTTTACTTTATTATGTCTCCTAAGTTAGTCCAGACAGACCAGATGATGATGATCATGACATCAGGGCTCAGTGGGGCCATATTACCTTGGCAGAAAGGTTGTTCCAGACATCTTGGAAAACTCAGCCCATATCTTCTGCAGATGTAAGCTTGTTGTCTTTATTCTGTCTCTTCATGTTATCCCAGACTGACTGGGTGATGATGATGACATCTGGGCTCAGTAGGGCCATATCACCTTGGCAGAAAGGTTGTTTTAGACATTTAGGAGAACTAAGTCCAGATCTTCTGTGGAAGTAAGCTTTTTCCAATTATTCTGTCTTCTTCATGTTATCTCTGACAGACTGGATGATGATGATGACATCGAGCTCAGTGGGGCCATATTACCTTGGCAGAAAGGTTGTTCTAGACATCTTGGAGAACTAAGCCCAGATCTTCTGTGGATGTAAGCTTGTTCCCTTTATTTTGTCTCTTCATGTTATCTCAGACTGACTGATGCTGAGATCAGGGCTCTATGGGGGTCACATTGTCACTTCAGGGACTCCTTGTTCTTCCTAACACTAATGAGGATTTTTTAAATAGTTTTCCTTGTCCAGAACAAAACTTTTAACACTTATCTATTTAAAAGCATTTTTTATCTGCATGTTTTTTCATTACACCTGTACAGTACACTGTGGCAGTATATCCCATGGTACTTTACACAGCTTTACTCACAATTTTGGTCTTCTTATCGCTCATGTCTGGACTGTGATAGGAAACCAGTGCAAACAAGGAGAGAACATACAAACTACTGAAGGTAACGATAAGTGTCCCATAATCTCTATTTGGCTTTTATCTCTCCCCGCTAAAGAGAAGCCTGGAAAGTCTCAGAAACTCCCAGAATCCCAGTTTCCTGCAGAGATAATGGGGCAGATTTACTTACCCGGTCCTGACGCGATTCAGTGGCGCGTTCTCTGCGGAGGATTCGGGTCTTCCGGCGATTCATTAAGGCAGTTCCTCCAACATCCACCAGGTGTCGCTGCTGCGCTGAAGTCCGTCGAGGTCCGCCAGAGTTCACGATCCGTTGCTGGGTGCAGGTAAGCGCGTGTCCAGCGACACTTTTTTTTCAAAAATGCGGCGGTTTCTCCGAATCCGTCAGGTTTTTGCATGGCCACGCCCCCCGATTTCCGTCGCGTGCATGCCAGCGCCGGTGCGCCACAATCCGATCGCGTGCACCAAAAATCAGGGGCAATTCAGGGAAAATCGGCGCAAATCGGAAATATTCGGTTAACCCGCCGTAAAAATGTGATTCGGGCCCTTAGTAAATGACCCCCATTGTCACCACCCGATGTATTGTAGTCAAAGTTATTACAAAGTACATTTTGTAATAAGACATAAGGAGGAATATCAGTCTTTCCACTATGAAATAATGTTAATTAAACCGGCAAGAGAGAAAGTTCTGCCTGGGAAATGAAGGTCACGGCAAGCCTTCAGAGCTGCGCTCACTGTTTTCTTACCTTCCATCAATTTACACTTCCACCAGAACTTAATAACGATACCATGTTTTGATTTTTTTTCCCCTTGCAATTTACATCTCCCGAAAGGTGAGAACTCACAAAACCCTCGCGATTCCACGTCTCGCTGCTTAATAAGCTCAGCGCAGCACTTTTTTGTATACAGAAAGTAACTGTGATAAATAGTCACTCACTTTTTAAGAAATGTTGTCAAACTTTTACCAGGATCACACAACGGGAGCTTTCACAATAGGCTGCGTGGCTCATTAAAGGTTGTCCAGGTATATAGACACTTTTTTATATTGTTATATATTATGATATAATAAACAGCTCATAGTCGCCTCTCTCTGCTCTCATTCAGCTGCAGTACCGGCTGACACCACCAGGTCTGTGTCTGCATACAGAGACCAGTGGTGCTGGACTGATGCGGAAACCAAAGCTGTAGCAGGCGACCGGCTTTGGTCGGACAACGGTGTAGGTCTGCGTAAACAGAGATCCAGTAGTGATGTACAGATTCTTTAAAGGGGGTTGCGTCATGGTAACATTTATTTACAGGATAGGGACTAAATATATGACCATGGAGTGTTTATGACCCCCTATGGTCTGTAGGATGTGAAATCAAAAATCTCTCAAAGCTGGTCAGAAAGTCCCATAGGAGTCAGCGCCTACAGTCCCATAATGTGCGGATTACAAGGGGTCTCTGCTGTTTGACCCCCACAATAATACATTTATTTCTTATCCAGTGGATAGGGTATATATTTTAATTCTGAAAATAACCTTTTACTTTAACATTCTCCCCAAATCTTAAGGAGAACGTAATGCATGTTCTGGAAACCAACTAGAACAGTAGACAAAGGCAGTGGGCCCAAATGCTATGCCCACTTCCCACCTTTCCCTTTCTGATTGCCTCACATATCCTAAGCGGTATGGAACAACTAGGAGATGTTCCTACCATGCGCCAATGTGTAAAACAAAAAGACAACACATGCCAATACAAACAGAGAAGAGGAGCAGCAGAGCACAGTTGGTACCAAGAGCATAGATATAATAAAAAATCACAAGAGCAGAGAATAGTCAAAACACAAGCCAAATATCAGAATCACAAGAAATCTGGAGCTAAGAAACTTCTAGGACAGGAAATGGCTCTGGCTGCTTCATCTATAATCAACTTTATATTTATGTATCTATAAATCTATAGTCTTTCATATTTATCTTCTACCATCCATCTACCTATAATCTGTCTATATAATTCTCCTACAGCCCCATATTACAAATACTTACCTTACTGCTTGTAACTACAAAGTGTTATTATTGTGCAGGGCTAACGGGAGCCTCTTACTGACTGTGACTGTTTATAAAATAGTTTTCTTTTTGGGCCCCGCTTTAAGTTTTGCCCAGGGCCCCACTTTCTAAACAATTGGCCCTAGATCTCTTGGTTTCAGAAGTCCTAGTGAAGTCTATAGAGCACAGGATGCAGCTCTGTTCTGCTCAACATTGACGTTTGGAGCGCCTACCAGCTAAAACCCTGCGGTCCCACTGGTGTCTAGTCCCTCATTATGCAGGTCTCGGCCATGGGAACCCTGTGATCATGTGTTTATTCTCTATAACGTGGATAAGAGATGAATGTATAACCCGATACAACCCCTACAAGTTGCGGTCCGTTCCGGGCTCTGTAAGTGGCACAGGCTGCATTTATATTGTAAGGTCAAGAAGCGATGACTGTGGCTCGGAAACCGCCATGTATAATAACCCAATAAACAAGTCCTGCTTCTAAGTATCATGTGTTTCCTTCTCCTCTTTGCAATTTATTAGCATTTTGAGATAAAAGTTAATGGGGGAACGCGGCCACAACCGGCTTCTATTTACAACAAACGTCTGACACATTGAAATTCTGTGTTCATTATGCAGTAAAACAGTGCAAGCCGCAGCTCGGGCGCTCGCACCCCCTCTTGACCCTATCACTTTTCCAGCGCCGGATGCTAATCTAACTCTTTGGTTTCAGCATTTTTGTCTTCATCAGTCAACAGGTTTGTAATCGTTTGATCGGGTGTTTGTGATATCCCGTCCGCGCGGCGCATTAATAAGGAGGATAGAAATGAGATGCATAGCCAGTTAGCACCGAACCTCCGACCCCAAAGTCATTAAATCCGTGGGCTGACAAAGTTAGGACTAATTACTGTGGATGCCCAATTACTTATGTATTCTTTTGGGAGAAGGGAAGGAGAGGAACATCAGTTTGTTCACAAAGTGTTTTTCTTTTTCTCCCTGCAATATTGACAATTTTGCATTAACTATTTTACTTGGGTATAAAGGCTCCTGACCCTCCGACACCGGCATCAATCTAAGAGGGGCCCCGCAAAACTTTACCAAGTAGCTAACTTCACTAACTTTAATTAGTGAAGATATTTTAGCTCCAGAAGCCGCGTAGATGTAGAATTGTTTTGATGCAACTTTTTGTTCCTTGGCTATAACAGATCTTATAGGAGAATCCTGGGGGAGGAAAATACAATGGAGCGCATTTACTAAGGGGTGTGCGCCAGTTTTTTGGCAGACTTTCCACATTCTTTTATGTGCAAACTACTTGCACATGTATTTAAGAAGGGTCCGCGCCACTTGTGTGTCACAATGACCCTTTTGTGTTGCGGCTGCACTATTCTTTAGGCTACATAAATGTACCGTGCGCCAGATTTATCATGCAGAGTCAGACAGAATTGCATCACACGCCCCAGGTTAAAGGTGCACCAAAAAAAAAAGTTAGTGCACTCTGTCGGAGCAGTGCAGAAGGCGCCAAATTCACCAAGAACATGCGCCACAATTTCAAAGTTAAATCCCGCACTCAGTCCAAATCATTCGGTTCGTCCACCAGCATGACCCCTAAATTGCGACGCATGGAAGTCAGCGCAGCTGCACCACAAAAGGATCATGTGCGCCAATATCCCAGCGCAGACACCTCTTAAATACCTGTGTAATACCTGAAAGAGGTGGACAGTCTTATGAAAGTGAGCATCGTGACCCTTAGTAAATGAGCCTCACAGGGGCTCATTTACTATTGGACACGTTGCCCATTTTCATTAGACTGTGCACCTGGGATTTTGGTGCATGCAATGCTTTTTTGGCGCAGCTGTGCTGGCTTCCACACAACACAATTTAGGGGGTGTACCGTCGGACGATCCGACTGATTCGGACTGAGCAAGGGATTTAACTTTCAAATTGTGTTGCGAGCCCTAGCACTTACATGCACCAGGAAGAAGAAGGTGAACTCTGGGGGACCTGAGCGGAGAAAGTGCACAATCTTGAATCGCGGCACAGTGCATTATTGTTTGACAATGCACTTTCTGTGGACTCCAGCAGCCGGGTATTTACTTAGCCCCATTGTCCTATTAATGTAGTAGTTTGCACATAATGGGGCAGATTTACTTACCCGGTCCATTCGCGATCCAGCGGCGCATTCTCTGCGCTGGACTCGGCACCGGCCGGGATTTATTAAGGTAGTTCCTCCGACGTCCACCAGGTGGCGCTGCTGCGCTGAAGAGCATCGGAACGCACTGGAATACACCGAGCCGGGCTGAGTGAAGGTAAGAGCAATTTTCGTGACACATTTTTTTTTTCCGAATCCGGTGGGTTTTCGTTCGGCCACGCCACCCGATTTCCGTCGCGTGCATGCCAGCGCCGATGCGCCACAATCCGATCGCGTGCGCCAAAATCCCGGGGCAATTCAGGGGAAATCGGCGCAAATTGGAAATATTCGGGTAACACGTCTGGAAAACGCGAATCGGACCCTTAGTAAATGACCCCCCAATGTATTATTATTATTATTGTTATGAAAATTAAAATCTAATGCTTTAACATTTTCTATATCAATTTTCTTTGCAAAAAAATCCTGAAATCCTGCAGTTATATAGATAACACAGGGTCAGCCTTTCATGATAGGTGGTGTCACACTCCCCCTCCACACTTTTCTCGCACAGGTTGTGGGGCCTGTCAGTAGGTGATGGTCACTGAATTCTGCAGACATCATGGAGCATCCCCTACTCCCAACAAACTTCCAAATATTATCATCTTAAAGTCCATGTAGCTGTAAAGCATTAATGCACCCCCCCCCCCAGGAATCTCCCCCCATTCACCATAATGATAGATAAAAACAAAACCTCAATATGAAAGTAAATATAAATTTGAAAAAAAAGCCACTTTTTAGTTTTAATTATAAATACTCATCCTGTACATTCCCTTTAAGAGAAGAATTTCTAGGTTTTTGTGCATAATATATGAATAATTTAATCCACACTGCCCGTGGTTAGGAGTTTACACGAGTCGCTTCATTATTAGGGCTTTGAGACATGAGTTTACTCAAGAAAAAGGTAATGGAAATTCCTCCCGGTTTTACGACGTAGACAAGAGCAGATATGATGGTTTGGAGAAAGCAGAGAAGTTCTATGTGCAGATAACAAATTTACTTTACTCCTGCGCCGCGTACAGTAATGTCCATTCTCCAAAGTCAACACTGAGATGTTTGCTCAAGAACAAATTCTATCAAACCTTTAAATTGACTTCACTTTAAAGATTTAATCCGCACTTTAACAAGGACAAAAGTTCTGATAATCTGATCTCAGGAGGTACAAAAAAAACGCAATGTTCGTAAATGAAATCCACAAGCGGCCACAGATGAATAATCTCCACACAATGGGTCGTGGCTTCCTTATCGTGTCTGAAGTCATAAAGTGCTAACTGCACAAACACTCCCTTTAAGCAACTCCAGAAGAACAAATTCTGAAGCCTTCAAGAATATTTCCCCTTAAAAAAGAAACTTCAATCTAATGCATGTAAGGGCTGAGCCATCCTCTTACTTTAGATTAGGTTGAGGGGCAAACAATATGGCCGCCCTACAAGATCTAGTAGGGTCTATATCTACCCAGACTTCCAGGTAGATAATGGAACAACTTAAAGGGGTGTTCCTATTTCAGCAAATTTATGTTAATGATTTTACAAATCATAGGGGACATATTATAATATTACATTACAAAGAAATAGCAGTCATAAGGAACAATAGGAGTGTGGGCCCTGCTCACAAAAGATTACAGTCTATTAGGATGAAGGGGGGACACAAGAGCTTACAGTCTATGAGGATGAGGGGGTGACACAAGAGCTTACAGTCTATGAGGATGAGGGGGAGACACAAGAGCTTACAGTCTATGAGGATGAGGGGGTGACACAAGAGCTTACAGTCTATGAGGATGAGGGGGTGACACAAGAGCTTACAGTCTATGAGGACAAGGGGGGCACAAGAGCTTACAGTCTATGAGGACGAGGGGGGCACAAGAGCTTACAGTCTATGAGGATGAGGGGGTGACACAAGAGCTTACAGTCTATGAGGATGAGGGGGGACACAAGAGCTTACAGTCTATGAGGATGAGGGGGTGACACAAGAACTTAGAGTCTATGAGGATGAGGAGGTGACACAAGAGCTTACAGTCTATGAGGATGAGGGGTGACACAAGAACTTAGAGTCTATGAGGATGAGGAGGTGACACAAGAGCTTACAGTCTATGAGGATGAGGGGTGACACAAGAGCTTACAGTCTATGAGGACGAGGGGGGCACAAGAGCTTACAGTCTATGAGGATGAGGGGGGCACAAGAGCTTACAGTCTATGAGGATGAGGGGGTGACACAAGAGCTTACAGTCTATGAGGATTAGGGGTAACACAAGAGCTTACAGTCTATGAGGATAAAGAAAAACACAAGAGCTTACAGTCTATGAGGATGAGGGGGACACAAGAGCTTACAGTCTATGAGGATGAGGGGGTGACACAAGAGCTTACAGTCTATGAGGATGAAGGGGTGACACAAGAGCTTACAGTCTATGAGGACGAGGGGGGCACAAGAGCTTACAGTCTATGAGGATAAAGGGGAACACAAGAGCTTACAGTCTATGAGGATAAAGGGGAACACAAGAGCTTACAGTCTATGAGGATAAAGGGGAACACAAGAGCTTACAGTCTATGAGGATAAAGGGGAACACAAGAGCCAGTGTTCTTCTGACCACTTAAAATTATTCTGGAGGCCCTCACTACATCAAAGACTCTTGTTGTCTCCGGAATCTGTTGTCTTTTACTCTACCTCTTGGTTCCTGAATGAGGTTATACATTTTCTGGGGTGGGGGATTAATCTGACATTGAACTCATTCCCTTTCACCTTTTCCCTTTGAGTTGCAAACATGAGATCGATATATTTGAATTCACAGAACCAGAAGCATCTCTCATCGGAGTTGTCAGAACCCTACTGATCGAATTGATCAAAGTTTTCTATTGTCCTTCTCTGGTCACTCAACCAGTCCAGGGGTCTTCCTTTTTGACCCCTGAAACCCTAAAAGCCATTTGACATCTTCTGTGTGGGTCACATACAATAGCCCTAATATCGGTCTATTGGGTCTTGACAAGACAGTGAATGGAGACAGTGAATGGATCTTTTCATATCACATGGGTTTGGTGCTTAGAACACTCAACTATCAGCTGACAAGTTCTGTTCTCTTGAATTTGGGACTGTGCTCCAGGATCTGTTCTCGGTGTATGTTACAGCTGCGGGGTGAGCTATAAGGAGTTGACCGGTTGTCAGTTGTCAGACCCCCACAAGCTAATATTGTCATGTAAACTGTAGTTTTTTCTGTATTTATATATTTACTTCACAAATTCCCCCTCTAGATTCCATCTGCTCCCATGAGGCATCTGATTCTTATCCCTGAAGGATGAATTTTGGACCCCATTTTGTAGATCCCATTACTTAACTTGTTGTATCGACGTAACTGGTGTCTGTAAAAGCAGAAGAACCTCTAAAGCCGTTCCCAAAGTCACGGAATCCTCGCCCAATGATACAATTCCATATTAATGTTCTTTATTGTTGTTTTCTTACCTTTCTTCTACAGAGGAGACAGATTATTTCAGCGTCTCTACTTCCCACGGATCATGCGGTGATATTGCCGTCTAAGTAGCGCGGTTTTACATATCTCTTTATTATATCTGAAATATTTGTTCTTTTTAGTAGTCGGATTTCTTTAATCTGAGATTTCAAGGAGAAGAGAAAGTCTTCGGTGACTTTTATTTTTCCATTATTTTTCTTCTTTAACTACAAAGCTCGCCACCTGTTCCGCAGAAGGAAATGCGATTCTTCTTAGTAACCAAATGGCAGCTTTATACTGGCGCTGACACGGGGAGCGTATCTTAACTTCAGATGTGGGGGTGTGGGGGAGCGCGTGCTAACGTATAATTTCACTTGCTTTTATGAATCATTCCAGATGAATATTTTAGTGTTAAATGCGATTCCCATCTGAAATGCATCATTTTATATATTTTTTAACTTCCTCCTTTTTCATTTAAAGAGGCGCTTGGGTAATCTCTGTTTAAGCAAGTAATTAAACTCCCTATTAAAATCACAATTTCGGAAATATTTAAATATTTTTTCCACATTTGAGTTTATTTGTTTTTAGTTATAACAGATAAAAATACAAGGCAGGTAATAAGAAGCATGATAATAATTTTCACATTTTTCATTCCCCTGGGTGGGACGTATTCCTTCTTTTGCACCTTGTTGTCCAATCAGTGCTGACTAGAAGGGAATTTACCACTTGACAAGGGGAAGTCGAAACACCTTGGGGGTCATTTACTAAGGGCCCGATTCGCGTTTTCCCGACGTGTTACCCGAATATTTCCGATTTGCGCCAATTGTACCTGAATTGCCGAACTGATTTTGGCGCACTTGATCGGATTGTGGCGCATCGGCGTGGGCATGCGCGCAACGGAAATCGGGGGCGTGGCCGAACGAAAACCCGACGTATTCGGAAAAAACGCAGCATTTAAGAACGGAAAATGTGTCGCTCGGGACGCGCTTACCTTCATTCAGCCCGAGCCAGTAAACTCCAGCGCGCTCAGATGCTTTTCAGCGCAGCCGGACCCGAATCCAGCGCAGAGAACGCGCCGCTGGACCGCGAATGGACCGAGTAAGTCAATCTGTCCTCTTGTTGTCAATTTATTCAAACATTTTGTGGAGGACCGGCAGAGGAATCGGTACAATGGAGAGATCTAAATTAATAAGATTAGGAAAAGTATTTTTTAGGGAATACAACTAGAGGCGGTCCCCTACTTATACACTCGACTTACAAACGACCCCTAGTTAAAGACGGAGCCCTCTTCCCACTGTGACCTCTGGTGAAGCTCTCTGGAAGTTACTAGAGTCCGTATAGAAGAACATGGCACACACGTAGAGTAAACTTTTTTCTTCTTTTATTTAGTGCAAAAGATTTTTTATATTTATAATAGCCTTCACCATAATGCATAAAGAGGTAAGTATAAAAGATCAAATTTTTATGACGTTTCGGTCATGGCAACCTTTATCAAGTTAGATCTGGCTGTCTCTGGCGGCTGTTATATTTAGGGGAGGCGATAGTCCAGACTGTAAAGTGTCTGTAATGAAGCTTTATTGATAATCCTTGGTCAGATTACAGCAAAAAACTTTGAAATTGCAAAAAAAAAAAATTTTGTCTGGATGTACAATTATAAAATATACAGTTTCGAGTTACTTACAATTTCAACTTAAGAACAAACCTATCTTGTACCTATCTTGAACCTATCTTCTATGTAACCTGGGGGCTGCCTGTATTTCCTACAGTAAGGCTATATTCACACTGCCGTTGCCCGCCCGTACCGTACCGTAGCGGGCAACGGCAGTGTACGGGGAGAGGAGGAGGAGGTGAGCGCAGCTCACCCCCGCCCCTCTCCATAGCAACCTATAGCGCACGGCGCCGTATTACGGGAAAAGATAGGACATGTCCTATCTTTTTCCCGGGTACGGAGCGGTACGGTGCCGCACGTGTGCTGCACCGTACCGCTCCCGTAGGGTGCCGTGCGCCCATAGGAGTGTATGGGGGACGTATATTGGCCGTATATACGTCGGCCGTATATACGTCCTCCATACGTTCGTGTGAATGTAGCCTTAAGCTGACAATGTTTGTTTAAAGAGAACCTGCCAGGACCATTTGGAACATTAAAATACCCCTAAGTCCTTGTGAGTAATTTGTTTAGGGTCTTAAATAGACCTTTAAAAACGGTACCTGAAATGGTACTAAAATAGAAACCTTCATATTTTTCTACATCCTTCTACTCCTGGTCTCTATACAGATCTCCATTGAAGATTTTGGGTATGTCCTGAGCCCTGGGTGATGGGCAGAGAGGTGGACATGTACTTCAGTGAAGATGGGTACAGAAGACGGTGGACACAGGGATGAATTAAGTCTCCTTAACCAAGCAGGCTACCGCTGATCTCACTTCATTCCCAGTTTGCGGGTGGTGGCATCATTCCAGTTTATGCCCCAAGCAGTAGAAATCTTATTAGTGTCTGGAATTCAGTAAAGGAGTAATGTTGATGCTATAGTTAAGAAGACACAATGAGGCTCATTTACTAAGGGCCCGATTCGCGTTTTCCCGACGTGTTACACGAATATTTCTGATTTGCGCTGATTTCCCCTGAATTGCCCTGGGATTTTGGCGCACGCAATCAGAAATTGGGGGGCGTGGCCGAACGAAAACCCGACAGATTCGGATAAACTGCCGCATTTAAAACAAAAAATGTGTCGTGTGTAAGCTTGCACTTACCTTCACTCAGCCCGGCTCGGAGTATTCCAGTGCGTTCCGGGGATCTTCAGTGCAGCAGCGCCACCTGGTGGACGTCGGAGGAACTGCCTTAATAAATCCAGGCCGGACCCTAATTCAGCACAGAGAACGCGCCGCTGGATCGCGAATGGACCAGGTAAGTAAATCTACTCCATTGAGTAGAAATAGGGGTTCCTGGTGAGAGAACAACTTTACCAAAATTTCAGGAACCTTTGAGATGATGAAATAACTATGATGAGGACACATTGGCTCATTCTACTGACCCCATTGACCCCAGCAAATTAAGGTTAACCATTAAAATGTATTTAAATATAGACACTTCTTCCAAAAACTTTCTTCCAAAATTCCACATACAGTTGGAATATTTTCTTTACCCGGTGGCACTTTTTCACTCAATTCCTCAAGGCGAAGAAATCTATTTGGCTAATGGTTGTTACAGTGGGTAGGAACTGATGATCAGTGGAGGGTCCTGGGCTCTTGGAGCAACATTTCCCCAAGTGATGATTTCACCAGAGGGGCTCATAATGACTTTCTTTTAAGAACATCTCAGATGATGTTATGACTTCAATAAAGACAATGGGGCTCATTTACTTACCTGGTCCAGTCGCGATTTAGCGGCGCATTCTCCGACAAGGATTCGGGTTCTGCCGGGATTCACTAAGGTCGTGCGCCCGATGTCCACCAGGTGTTGCTGCTGCTCCGAGGTCCGCCGGAGTTCACCTTCTTCTCCTCGATGCATGTAAGTGCTGATCTGGCAACACAATTTTTTTTTTAATACCGCAGTTTTTCCGAATCCTTTGGGTTTTCCGACGGCCACGCCCCCAACTTCCGCCGCATGCAAGCCGGCGCCGATGCGACAAAAAACGTTAAAACGGTAATATTCGGGAAACCCGGCAATTCGGCCCCTTAGTAAATGAACCCCAATGACTCTCTATCATCGTATGGCCCCATCTAAGGAAATCACAGTCTACTTTATACCAACCATCAATAGAGATTTGCTTATAGAGACATTTTGATTCCAGTGAGTGAAACATGTGACCAGAACTGCCTTACAAAATTCGACACAGATGCAATCTGAGCAATAAATGACTCCTATACATAGCTATTACCCTTCCATATTCCATCCTGATGTGTATTGTACTATGTTAGTGCCCGAGGCAGGCCATCTCAGCCATTGTTAAGCGTCCCGCTAACATTTCTGCCTGAAGACTGCACCAATTGTGTACAGGAGCCCGAGGCCAACACTAGCTGTTTGCTAAACCCCGAGGCCATCAGCTCATCTGCATCACAGCGACGCTACTGTTGAGGTCTGCATCCAGACAGTGAATATAAATGCCGCCTTTGCAAGTGCTGTAGAATCTTAATCTAGATAACATTCAGCCATTAATGGATTCCTTTGAGACTTTAATTCTCACATCACCTTTTCTGTCAAATAATAACCTAGTGACAGACATATCAGGCGTCGAGGCTGAGCCTAAATGTGCTCCGCGAGCTTCTCAAATGGGAGCGCTAATGACTGGTAATTAATCTGCCCAACTTTTGGAAAACATAGTGACAAGGATTTCTGTCATTCTCAAATGTTACACGCTAAATCTTATTCTTCAATAGAAGACCTGATGTATCCTAATATGAAATGCTCACCATATGCAAACACATACAGAGATGACACGGAGCTCTGTGCCTAGTGTTCTAGCTAAACGGCTCATTCTCCATGGAAATTAAAGGAAGCAAAACAGAGTTTCTACTGTAAATATATGCAAAATGTTGAAATATTACAATATACATACTAGACACTTTCTCTTTTTCCTGAAGCTGAGTCGTTAGCAGGGATGAGCAGACCTGAATGATCAAGTTATTTGAAGTCAAGGGAACGTTGATCCTCCCCAGCTCATTAGTACTGGTGTGCACTCAATGGGGCACATTTACTTACCCGGTCCTGTAGCGATCCAGCGGTGCGTTCTCCATCGAGGATTCAGGTCTTCCGGCGATTCACTAAGGTAGTGCGCCCGATGTCCACCAGGTGTCGCTTTTGCGCTGAAGTCCGCCGGAGTTCACCATCCAATCCTGGGTGCACGTAAGCGCGTGTCAAGTGACACATTTTAATTTTTAAATGCCGTGGTTTTTCCGAATCCGTCGGGTTTTCCGAGAGCCACAATCCGATCACGTGCGCCAAAAACACCGGCCAATTCGGCGCAAACCGGTAATTTTTGGAAAACCTGACGAAAAAGACCGATTCGGGCCCTTAGTAAATGACCTCCAATGCATCGATATAGACGACCCCAGTGCATTTTTCAATGTCATTAAACAGTTAACACCCATGAACTGTGTTCCAACGATACAGGAACCTGGGTCCGAATTCAGCCGGAACCTAACTTAAGTGGGTCTGCTTATTGCTAGTTGTAAGCTTTGCCGTGTAGACTGGGAACGGTCAAGCACAGTAATCTCGGTATTGCTAGAAAATTCAAAGAAGCTGTCATTTGGGAAGAGGTTGTAAGAGGTTGGTGGGAATTATCATTGACCATCTATCAGCAGGACCAGCCATTGACATCTGATTGATTGTTGACATCCGTTCCCAGTTGTTTGGCTCTGTCATAAATATGGAGCATAAAACTATAAATAGTAGATTAAATGGTCCCTTTTGTGGCAGGAAGTCTTAACCACAGCCACTTAATTTCTAGTGGACACGTGGCACGTGGCTAAGTCCCACAGCATAGACCCAATTGGCCAGATATCTTATCAGCACGGCGGCTAATCACTGATCTGCAGTCAACCCCTAATCTCAGTTTATCTCAGGTGATCTGGTTAAGAAATGGATCTAGAACTGAAATGTAATAATCTCAGAAGTTTTATAAATACCAATTTATAAAAAAAGTTTATTAATCCTCTTCTACAGATTAACATCTCAAATCAGATCTGTTTATTCCTTTCTATTTTGCGGATGGAAAAATATATTCAGATTTATCAAGATTTATCTATGGGGACATCATAGAAGGGAACACACCTTGGAGGGGTCATTATGTTGGAGACCAATCGGGGGCCATGCTTTACTTTACATGATATCATCAACCGAATCGAGCTGGTGCCGCTGAGAGCAGGACCTAGTGTGATCTGCTGAGCATCCTCGTAGGCTTGATTCTAATATTCCTTAAACCTGGAAAACAGTCTAAAATAAATTTCCAACTCTGCTTCAACTCTGTTCTTTCTGAGCCTCCTGAGCGCACCGACGGTGCGAGTTCCTGCATGTGTCGCTGGTGCGCCGAGGTCAGCCGGAGTTCACCTGCTTCTTCCTGGTGCATGTGAGTTAAGTGCTGATCTTGTGACACAAATCCTTTTTTAAATTCCGCGGTTTGTCCGAATCCGTCGGGCTGTCCCATGGCCACACCCCCCAATTTCTGTTGCATGCAAACCGGTGCTGATGTGCCAAAATCCGATTGTGCACGCCAAAATCCGGCGCTAAATGGAAATATTCGGGAAACCCGACGAAAGTGCCGCGTTCGGACCCTTAGTAAATGAGCCCCTATATCTTTTGCTTCCTGTCTCTCGGGGGAAACATGAACTCTTGCATTGTTCAATA
This sequence comes from Engystomops pustulosus, assembly GCF_040894005.1. NCBI lineage: Eukaryota > Metazoa > Chordata > Amphibia > Anura > Leptodactylidae > Engystomops > Engystomops pustulosus. The sequence goes on from NC_092419.1 coordinate 23,205,739, forward strand.
GATTAACTATGGAAAATTCCCAAACTCTTTGCCCCCCTACCAGTCCCCATGGCCCCTGCTTTACATTACATATGCACAGCCCCATTTCCATAGCTCTTTGTTCTGGATATTAGTCGTTCAGTTTATAATATTTGTTTATACTCGGCCCTCGGAATGGATTTTCTGTCTTCCTACGTCTTGTTCCATGAAAAGAAGATGAACCTTTGTTCCTGTTTTTGCTGCTGATAATATATTCTCCTTGTGTTTTGAAGCTGTGGAAACAGTTTTACAGTCTTTAAACAAGTAAATGTGATAAACAGTCAAAGGGAACAAAGAAGTTGTGTCCCCGCTCCTCTGCCGCTCTCAGCTCCTTATATATATACATATCACACACGCTCAAGAGATTGTGGGGGCAATCAATATAATTCTGTACCCCTCCAATGTCCACAGACACCAAAAACCTCAGGTATCTTCATTTTACATGCCTGATTAAAGAGAACCTATCACCACATTTTTCACATATACAGCTAGTGACAGGTTCCCTTAGATCCCTATTAATTAAATGACCCCATTCTTTTAGCTCAAATTTGTCCCCCCACATCCCCATAAAATCAACTTTATTGTATTTTTTTTTCTGAATAGACTATTGGGGGAGTAAATCTTAATATAATCATTTGTTTTGTTTTTCATTTTTCATTTTATGCAGTTTTATTTTTTCCAATGCAAAGCCTGGCGCCCAGCGAACTAACCACATAAAATACCTGTAAAAGTTTAAAATACCGTAAATCAGCATATAGTAGTAATATACAACCCCATATACCTGTGCGCCATCATATAGCCGTAATATACAATCCCATGTACCTGTATGACAGCATATAGCGGTACAATACAATCCCATGTACTTGTATGACAGCATATAGCGGTACAATACAATCCCATGTACTTGTATGGCAGCATATAGCGGTACTATAGAATCCTATGTTTTTGTATGGCAGTATATAGCCGTAATATACATTCCCAAGTATTTGTATGGCAGTATATAGCGATAATTTACAATCCTATGTACCTGTATGCTAGTAAATAGTGTTACTATAAAAGGCCATGTACTTGTGCGGCATCATATAGCGGTACTATACAATCCCATGCACCTGTATGGCAGCATATAGCAGTAATATACAATCCCATGTACCTATATAGCGGTACTATAAAATCCCATGTACCTGTATGGCAGTAAACATAGGTACTATACAATCCCATGTACATGTATGGCAGTATATAGCGGTACTATACAATCCCATGTACCTGTATGACAGTATATAGCGGTACTATACAATCCCATGTACATGTATGGCAGTATATAGCGGTACTATACAATCCCATGTACCTGTATGGCAGTATATAGCGGTACTATACAATCCCATGTACATGTATGGCAGTATATAGCGGTATTATACAATCCCATGTACATGTATGGCAGTATATAGCGGTACTATACAATCCCATGTACCTGTATGACAGTATATAGCGGTACTATACAATCCCATGTACATGTATGGCAGTATATAGCGGTACTATACAATCCCATGTACCTGTATGGCAGCATATAGCGGTACTGTACAATCCCATGTACCTGTATCGCAGTATATAGCAGTAATATGCAATCCCATGTACCTATATAGCGGTACTATAAAATCCCATGTACCTGTATGGCAGTAAACATAGGTACTATACAATCCCATGTACATGTATGGCAGTATATAGCAGTATTATACAATCCCATGTACATGTATGGCAGTATATAGCGGTAATATACAATCCCATGTACTTGTATGACAGCATATAGCGGTAATATACAATCCCATGTACATGTATGGCAGTATATAGCGGTAATATACAATCCCATGTACTTGTATGACAGCATATAGCGGTAATATACAATCCCATGTACTTGTATGACAGCATATAGCGGTACTATAGAGTCCTATGTTTTTGTATGGCAGTATATAGCCAATTTATGAAAAAGAAATATATAAAATCAAAAAATTTTTAAAGAAAATCATTCTTAGTGGCTCGCTTTCTTTTCTATATGCTGCTGATTCTGGACATTCTAGGGAGTCTAGTGTGTTCCACTACTTGTTGTAATTTTGTGCCAAACAATACTTTTATAAAAGACAGTATATAGCCGTAATATACATTCCCAAGTATTTGTATGGCAGTATATAGCGATAATTTACAATCCTATGTACCTGTATGGTAGTAAATAGTGTTACTATAAAAGGCCATGTACTTGTGCGGCATCATATAGCGGTACTATACAATCCCATGCACCTGTATGGCAGCATATAGCAGTAATATAAAACCCCATGTACCTGTATGACAGTATATAGCGGTACTATACAATCCCATGCACCTGTATGGCAGCATATAGCAGTAATATAAAACCCCATGTACCTGTATGACAGTATATAGCGGTACTATACAATCCCATGCACCTGTATGGCAGCATATAGCAGTAATATAAAACCCCATGTACCTGTATGACAGTATATAGCAATACTATACAATCCCATGTACCTGTATGGCAGTAAACATAGGTAATATACAATCCCATGTACATGTATGGCAGTATATAGCGGTACTATACAATCCCATGTACATGTATGGCAGTAAACATAGGTACTATACAATCCCATGTACATGTATGGCAGTAAACATAGGTACTATACAATCCCATGTACATGTATGGCAGTATATAGCGGTACTGTACAATCCCATGTACCTGTATGACAGCATATAACGGTAATATACAATCCCATGTACCTGTATGACAGCATATAGCGGTACTATACAATCCCATGTACAGGTTTGGCAGCATATAAAGCGGTAATATACAATCCCATGTACCTGTATGGCAGTATATAGCGGTACTATACCATCCCATGTAACTGTATGGCAGCATACAAGAGCTATAATATGGCCATGTGCATTGTTTCTAACATTTTAGGCACATGGCAAGTATCTGAGGAAATTAAGATTTCTTGGGAAAAACATTGGAGCTCTTTTTTTTTTTTTTTTTTTTTTTACAATTTTCAGTGTTTAAATTGCTAATTGTGTAGAATTACACATCTGCAGCAGAATGATCCAGTGTGTCAGAAATCTAATAAAACTAAATTAATGAAAAAATATATGTAATAAAAGGATAAAATTATAATAAAAGAAAAGTAATAAAATGTGTTGCGGGCAGAACAATGATCCTCCAGCTGAGGCCGTTACACTTCACTTGTATGAACGATAAGTTTTTCAGAAAACCCCTCGGTAATGAGAACAATTGTCCTTTCACCTGAACTGAACCGGAGCCGAAACATGTAAAATCATCAGCTCCGTCCAGCGCCTGGAGACGCCAAAGGAAGAATGAGCGGGATCTCTGCCAGGATCCCTGGGGGGCACTTTCCTTCTTGCTTTCTTTCTAAAACTCAGGGAAAAAAAAAGTGAAATTGAAAAAGATTTTTATCCATTCTGCTTTTTCAGATGTGGAAATAAAGTCGAGTAGAAAAGAAAAGATAATTAAAAATAGGAAGTCTCTAAAGTATCCGGATCCGGAAAGTGTCTTACAGGGAATTAGCAAGAGCAAAGTTATTAAAAAAAATCTTTTATGAATAAAAAAAAACAGTTTTTTGGCTATTTAAATAAAATCAATTATCTAAATTACAAAATTCTGATCAGGAATTGAAGATTTTTTGGGGGGGAGGGGACCCAGAAGGGTTTTCTAAAGAAAAAGAAATTACTTCATATGGTTATACTCGTCTCTTGTCCCTTCCTCCATTCCAGTTCTGCGGCTCTGGTCCTCTGGTCTCCATTTCCAGTGCATCCACATGATCACTGCAGGCAATCACTGGCCTGATAATCCGTGTGTGATGATTGGTTGCCTCACTGCTGCAGTAGACGCCTCGCCACTATCTGCCAATTTTAGGAAACTTTCATTTTGGTAAAGGCAATTCCTCCAATTGGGGTTTAATTTACTAAGGGTCCGCCTCCACAGTTTAGTCGGTTTTTCCAACGTTTTCGATGGGGATTGTGTCGCAAGTGATCGGATTTCGGTGCAGATACGCTGGCTTTCATGCGACAGGAATGGGCGGGCGGACTGGCGGATGATCCGACTGATTCGGACTGAGCGCAGGATTTAACTTTCAAATTGTGTTGCAAGATCAAGCACTTACATGCACCAGGAAGAAGAAGGTGAACTCCGGGGACCTGAGTGGGGAAGCGACACATGCAGGACATCGGGTGCACGATCTTAGTGAATCGCGGCAGAGAGTATTATCGTCGGACAATGCACTTTCTTGAACTCCGCAGGACTGGGTAAGGAATTGTGTCCGATTATGTTTCCAATAAAATGCAAAACAAGTAACAACCCCCCACGCCCCCCGTATAATGTATTGTTTGTAGTACTGGTCTTTTCATACTGGTAAGAGGCATCATATGACCTTCCTAAGACTGCTGGGTGCTCCATTGCCCCTGCATCTCCTTATGGCTCCACCATCGTTGACAATCTCATATGACCACTTTCATTGTATGAAGCTCTCAGATGTGATGTCTTTAGCAGTAATTTTACCATGTCTTTAGTGGTAGCACTACTTTCACCAAATATTGACTGTTTTGGCTCCTAATATAAACTCTATTAAGATAAATCGGAGATTGGGATGAGTCTCGCACTGCAATTCAACTCAATAGAGAAACTCAAGCAAGCAGATTTCCTCAAAATGGCATTGAATTCTGATGGCATCTGACCACCGGAGGTCCAGTTTCTCGGGACCCATGCCAAGTAACAGAAAGAGACGCCAAGCTCTTCACTGGGTTGGAGTGGAGGGAGGGAGAATCTTGATATAAGGAGAAAGTTGAATGTGTTTGGGGTCATGATCCAACATGTGTTAGAGATTAATGATGACTAATGGAGTACAGAACCTCAATCCTCTTTAATGAAACGTCTCCACCCTTCAATGGGGCAGTGAGGGACAGTAGAGAGCTCACTTCTATTGTACAATGGGGCTAATGGAGATTTGTTGTTGAAACAAGCCATATGGTTCCAAAATGCAGAACCCAAATACTATAGACCCGTGATGGTGAAACTTTTAGAGCCTGAGAGCCCAAACTTCAACCAAAAGCCACTTATTTATTGCAAAGTGCCAGCACAGCGATTTAAGAAGTAATTTATTCCTCCCTGTTCTTTTACAACTTTCAATCGTATCAGCCTTCTGAGGACACCAACGCAGTTGAGAGGAGGAGGGTAAATTTGTCTATCAATGCAGGAAGATTCTGTGAGTCCTGTCTGGTGAACTCCATTCTGGGGTGATGGCCTGGGTGCCCACATAGAGGTCTCCGAGTGGCGCCTCCTGCACCCATGCCCTAGGTTCGCCACCACTGCTACAGACCAATTCACTTCCAAGAAATTTCTCCTGCTGCATGATGGTCTTTAACTAGAAGACTTTTACATCCAATTATTGTGACACATTGGGGCTCATTTACTTACCCAGTCCTGTCGCGATCCAGCTGCGCCTTCTCCAATGAGGATTCGGGTCTTCCAGCGATTCACTAAGGTCATGCGCCCGATGTCCACCAGGTGTCGCTGCTGCGCCGAGGTCCGCCGATGTTCACCATCCTATTCCTGGTGCATGTAAGTGTGTGTCAAGCGACACATTTGTTTAAAAAATTCTGCGTTTTTTCCGAATCTGTCAGGTTTTTCGACAGCCACTCCCCCTATTTCCGTCGTACGCAACCCGGCGTCGATGCGCCACAATCCGATCATGTGCGCCAAAAACCAGGGGCAATTCAGCGCAAACTGGTAATTTTCGGGAAACCCAACGAAAAAGAACGATTCAGACCCTTAGTAAATGTGCCCCATTGTCAATTGTGCATCCAAATACAGCAAACTATAATTTAATGGTTCCAACACCCAACCGCACTCCTCCCCCCCTAAGCCCTTTTCCTTCCCCCTCCCCGCTTTTCTGCTTCCTGGCTGGAGGTGAGCAGACGTTATGAAGTTTTACTTAAAGCAGAATGATCTATACAAGAGATAATGTTACACAAAGGGCTAACGATCCTATTAATGTCTATATGTAGTCAACCTGTTGGGTGGGGGCGGGAGGTGTGGAAAGTGCAAATTGCAGCCTTTCGAGGTTTTTAATAGCGTTTTGTAAAGTTGTGTCGCTTCAGTTTCATGGGAATGTAAATTGTGGGTCAGTTCACCTGAAACAGAACATAAAGTGTGAACACAGGCAGATGGCGGAGCTGCTCATTAGTGTAAAGGGAATAAAACTAAAATCATTTAGCCTCCTAATTAATATAAACATATAAATAGTCTGATTAATATTACGACTAGTTTTATTAGTATTGACACCGATAGGAATAATGACAATAAAATATACAGAGAAATATTTTACAGATAAAAAATAATTGGTAAAAGAAACCTATATTCATAAAAATAGACAACAATGTCACAATGTCAAGTATATTGTCAGAATCTTCTGTATGGATCAGTTCTGAGCTTGTTTCTCCGTTTTTTTAATTTGTCTTGCAGAGTTGATTTCCTGGAGCTGGGTGTCTTTTCTCAGGAAAGCTGGGTGGTGTCATTCTCCAGAATGTGGTCTCATCTGAGGACTGAGTAGTGCAGGGCCCAGTCAGTTAGTTGCTGGGGGCAATAAATTGCTAATGCTCAGTGCACTCATTGCTGGTTATTGTGCGTTTCTTCTATGACCTGTGGTACTCCTGTCCATTTTCCGGTTCCCTGTTACCCGCACCTCACCCTGTGTCTGGAACCCTGTGAATCCTGTGTATGTTCTGAACCCAGTTCTGGAGTTACTTTAATCCTGTGTCTGATTCATCCTGTGCACTAATAGCAGAGTAGGGAATGTTGACCAGAAGTCCCAGACCTTTGCAAGACTTATTAGGTAGGTGAGAGGGGTTGTGGGTGAAGTTAAGGTTGCACCCCACTCCTACTTCTTAACTATACTGTGGATTTTACCCTTTGCAATACAAGGTTTGAAGAATACAAAGAAATCATTTTTAAGAAGTGTTTACTGCTCCAGCAGTGCATGACCCTGGGCTTTGCATGACCCTGGGCTTTGCATGACCCTGGGCTTTGCATGACACTAGGCTGTGCATGACCCTGGGCTGTGCATGACCCTGGGCTTTGCATGACCTAGGCTGTGCATAACCCTGGGCTGTGCATGACCCTAAGCAATGCATGACCCTGGGCTGTGGATGACCCCAGGCTGTGCATGACCCTGGGCTGTGCATGACCCTGGGCTGTGCATGACCCCGGGCTGTGCATGACCCTGGGCTGTGCATGACCCTGGGCTGTGCATGACCCTGGGCTGTGCATGACCCTGGGCTGTGCATGACCCCGGGCTGTGCATGACCCTGGGCTGTGCAGGACCCTAAGCTATGTATGACCCCGGGCTGTGCATGACCCTGGGCTGTGCATGACCCTGGGCTGTGCATGACCCTGGGCTGTGCATGACCGTAAGCTATGTATGACTCTGTACTGTGCATGACCCCGGGCTGTGCATGACCCCGGGCTGTGCATGACCATGGGCTGTGCATGACCCTGGGCTGTGCATGACCCTAAGCTATGTATGACCCTGGACTATGCATGACCTAAGCTATGCATGACTCTGGGCTGTGCATGACCCCAGGCTGTGCATGACCCTGGGCTGTGCATTACCCTTGGCTGTGCATGACCCTAAGCTATGCATGACTCGGTGCTATTAATGACCCCAGGTAGGGCATAGCCTTGGACTGTGCATGTCCCTAGGCTATTCATGACCTCAGGCTGTCCATGACTCTGAGTGGGGCATGACCCTGGGCTGTACATGGCTCTGTACTGTCCATGACTCAAGGTGGGGTGTGACCCCTGGTTGTGCATGACCCCGGGTCATGTACTCTGTTGTGTCCTCGGGCTTAACCTGTATTAACCCTAAATTTGCACTTCGTGGATTAGTGAATGTGCCCCTGTACTTGCAGAAAGTTGTAGCGTTACTCATCAGCTGACGCAGTACTTGCAGATTTTCAGCTGATCTCAAACAATAAATTTACATTGTAAAGTGTCATTAACAATGATTATTAATTAAGCGCAGGTATATGAAAACAACAGGATTACAAATGGGTCATTAATTAGAAAGGTTTTTCTTGTGCTCTGACACCAAGCTGCTTTAATTAAAGATACATTTGCTCTCATTAAAACCTGCTAAAATCACTTCCCGATCCTCCATCGGCGCCGCTCGCCCGTTTTATTTCCCCACATCTGCAAGAAGTCATTTAAATAAACATTACACAAGGAAGAGACTTGATTTGATATTAATGTAGCTGCGCACTTACAAATCCCATTTGATGCTGATATGAAAGTGCGGGACGAATGGACCCAGGAATTTACGTATCGATCCGAGAAGTTACATTTAAAGGAATATTACACTCGGAAGCAAAAGATTCCTAATTACAATTCATCATTTTTTTGAGATTTCTGGTAGTGTGGGAGGGGCTTCATGTCACATGACTGTGTGCACTTACCAGCAGAATCCTATGTAAACTCTTAACATAAAAGAATAAGCCTTCAGGCACATGGCGTGCGCACAGCATGGACATTATAGCGCCTTAAGCTCTATATGTGTATCACCACCAGATTCCTCTCTGAGCCCCATGTTATAATGAAATTCAATACCAGAAAGACGAGAAAATGACTCCATAATATGGAATGAAGAATTAATCATTATATTCCTGGAGTGTAGCTTTTCTGAGGGTGTGCTCTCACACTGCTGTGCTCTGTGCTCTGTGAAGCCATTGTTAGGTATTCTTCCAAGAGAACTGCATTATTATACATTTATGTATCTTGTTAGTAGCAGCAGGACTGTGAAAAATTGATTTATATTCCAAGACTGAAGCTTCTATAACTGCACTGAGGGTGTGTCCACACACGGCTGTGCTCTGTGCTCTGTGAAGCCAGTTTTAGGTATTATTCCAGGAGACCTTCATTATTATACCTTTATGTATCTTGTTAGTAGCAGCAGGACTGTGAAAAAAATTGATTTATATTCCAGGACTGTAGCTTCTACAAGTGCACTGGGGTTGTGTTTTCACACTGCTGTGCTCTGTGCTCTTTACAGTCGGTGTTAGTTATTGTCCCTAGAGATGTGTATTCATACCTTTATGCAGTGTCGGACTGGGTTTCCTTAGGCGCACCAAAGAAAATCAATCCAGGGGCCCACTCTTCATTATCACCCCAGCAAATATACTCTAGCTGCCTTCAAATTGTTTTGTTTTCTGATGGACCTCTGAGGTTCAGTATTGGGTTGAGACAGGGCCCACCGGAGGATCCTCTGGTACTCTGGTGGGCCAGTCCGACACTGCCTTTATGTGTCTTGTTAGAAGAAGCAGGAATGTGAGGCCTACAATACTCAATAGCATGAAAGGTTGGCCTTAGTTGCAAAGGGCCAGGTTGACACAACGGTTTTAGTTGTCAGACTGCACGGATGTTACAACTTTTATAATTATGCTAATGAGCCTGAATGACTCGGAGGGGGTGGGGGGGCTGCTGTTACCAGGGTCGTATATCCCCTGGTTTATCATGATGAATTCTGACTGTAGATTTCAGAAATCAAAAAAATCAACTACTGTTTCTTCTTTACTCATTAATGCAATTTTGTTAAAAATTACTGTAACTTTTTGTCTTCTTGGTGCTTATTTTTTTACATTATTTTGCAATAAACTCCATTTTTTAAAAATCAAATCTGTCAATAAGATCTTTAGAAGCCAATCAGAAATCTGTGTTCACGGGGAAAGATGTTTTTCTGTTCTTGACTTAAGAAAAAAACAACAGATAGAATTAAATTTGGAACAAAGATTCATCACAGCAATTAACCACCTCGCTATTCCCCTTCCGAGTGATTTCTATCCGCGCGGAGAGATCTCTATTAGCCTCACACTTCTCATAATTAGAAGATGTTCACATTTTCTTCTGAAAAATGGTTCTGTAAATTGATGAGCTATTTTCAAGTCTGATGACACATTCCCATGTACATGGCTGTGGACTGATGTCATCGCTGTAACAAGCCAGATCCGTGACATTAACCCCATCATCAGCTTTCTCTTAAAACCCTCAATAACTGAGCAGTTTTTGAGGGTTCGTAGGTCATCACATACAAAGAGCCTTGAATTTTTCATTTTTGTATCAATGGGGCACATGTAACTTAAGTCCGTCTTTGTCCTTCTGTTTTTGGGACTTTTCTTGGCTTTTCTGATGGTCAGATATATCTTAGTGGTTTTTCCTTATTGGTACATGGGGCGTCTGGTCTTTAGTGAATTTGTGACTTTCTAAAACAAAAGTTGCAAATAGTCTCCAAAAGTTGTGAGCAATCATAAGCTAATTTCTATGATGGTCAGGAGCATAGATTTTTGCCAAAATTTGTGACTTTTTTATGGTGCAAATTTCACATCTAGATTCTGGTGATAACTCAGGGAACACTGCAGAAAACTAGACAATTGTGAATGTCAGGCACCAGGGGTAGTGGACCCACTTGACCACCGCAGACAATGACGTAAGCCGACACATGGGTCCAGAGTCTAAGTGGCACCCGGTCTTCACCAGAGTCCACCCAAAGCGGGTTGGACTTGCTGCGGCGTGGTACCACCAGGTCCTTAAACAGGTGTGACTCTGTCAGCGGTGGCAGCCAAGGCGAGGTACAGAAATGGAAGGCAAGCTCGTAGTCGGGGACAGGCAGGAGGTCAAGACAGGCAGGTTCAGGGTCAGAAGGTCAGGGCTGGCAGTGGAGGAGCGTAAATGGAAACATGCATGGGTTCACAGCGGAAAATCACACTAATCGCAAAGGTAATGGGATCAAGCTTTTTCTAAGGCTGTGAGGCACAAAGATCTGGTGGGGTGTAAAAGAAGAGTCTGGTTTATATAGGATTCTGGGTATGGCCAGCCCCAATCAGCGGTGAGCTGGCCCCTTAATTTTTTTTTTAAAGCCGGCGCGCAAGTGCCCTAGGAGTCAGGGAGGCATGCACACAGCCACCGGACCGCAAACAGGAGCGGGGACAGGTGAGTCGGAACTGCAGGGTGCGGTGGCCCAGGGAGGAGTACGGGTGAGTCCGAGACCCTAGACAGAGGTCACGGAAGCACCAGTGACAGAAAACTTTGAAAGTTTTAGGTGCAAAAAAAAGTTGCAAATGAGCACAAGCACCATGAAAAGACTCAAACATGAAAGAAAAGGGCAAGCTAAAAATGTTATGCATGTCCACAAATGTCAACAAAAATGTGGGCTTGTTTTTTATAGCATAAGCCCATATTGTTCAATGGCAGCATTTTAGGCTGCATATATCTCATGAAGTCACTTTTATTAACCCATTCAGGGTGCAATTTATATTTTCTCCCCTTAACTAAACAGAATAAACAACATGATGATACTGGTCTGTAGGTTAATGCAATTATAGATCACATTTATATTGTTTTTCTTTATTTTATCAAAATATGTCATTTCAGCCATGTTCACATACTTCTTATTAATTTTTATTGTCTTATTTATCCGTCTGCGATCACTATAGACTGTGGTATTTACAGAGTTTCATAGTTTCTTTGAGTCTGAGCGCTGTAAGAGAGGAAATTCTTTCAAAAAATAATAAAAAAACAATAAAGCTCATCACAATAGGCTACACTTTAGTATAGTTACTGACAAAACTCTTTAGGATCTCATTATCAAAAAGGCTGTCACTAAAAAGTTACCCAGTCGCCACTAACAGTAAAAACTACAGTTTGTCCCGCAAAAAACAAGCCACCGTGTAGTTCTATTTGGAATATCAGAATATGGTAGCAAAATCAGTTACTTCTAATATTTATTTTTGTAAATTAGTAAACTATTAGAAGCACTACTTGTATATTATTGTCATTTTACAGACCTACAAAATAAAGTATTCACATAAAATAATTTTTTAGTGTAAAATCAAGACTGCAAAATCAATCCCCCCCACCAATTTTTTTTTTCCTTTCCAATTTTACCACTACTTATTTTTTAAAGAATTTCTAAATGTGTTATATGGGAGATTTTTAAAGGTGTTTTTAAAAAAAAAAAAAAAATACAACTTTTTCTGTTAAAAAAACAATCCCTCTCATGGCTGTGAAAAAGATAAAAGTAAAAAGGTTATGGGGGGGGGGGGACTGAAATTGAAACGGGTTTAGCTACCTGTTAATTGGAGCAAATTAGGTTACAAATGAGCAAGGTAAGGAGTCCTGGCATTTGCAGATATTAGCTGGCATTTAGTGGGTTAATCCACGTCCTCCTTAGTATCCGGCGCGGGGCTTAGTGTATAAATGCAAAGGATGAGAGTCCATAAATACATTTTTTAAAGCTCTTGCTCCTCATCTGTCTCTGACAAAGCAATCCTTGAGTCAGCGCTTTGGCGTCGAAGCTGCCATATGTTGATGAGTTGATTTTTTTAACGCGTTTAGCACGAGCGCCGCAGTTAAACCAAACCAATGTAAGTAATATTCAGTCACAGAGCTCAGCCGCGCTTTGTGTGCTAAGCTCCAGCTGGTCAACGAGCCGAGTCCTCACAATACAAAGGATTATCTGCTGATTTCTATGGAGAAGTTGCTTATTTTTTTCGAGCTAAAAAAATCTTTTTACATACAGGAAGCCTAAAAATACTAAAAAGGGTTTGTCTATCCCTTGGACTGTCTTTGTTTGTTTGGTGGGTTCCTGAAAAATAAGCTGTTGTGCTGCTAGGACCCACAACAAGCAGTTGAAATCTTGGGGGAACACAAGTACACAATTCCCCCACAGCGCCCCCGCAGGGGAAATAAATACTTACACAGTATCTACTGATTTCTATGGGCATCTGTGTAGTGCCAGGTTGTGTCAAGTCTCCAGAGGGAGGTCAGAATTTTCTTTCCCCATGGACACTGGAGGTGAATTTAGATTAATAAGTTTTGTTTGCCTCCATAAAATAGCTGTGGGAACAACTGATGTTTAAGAATGGAGCCTAAAAGGCTATGAAGCTGTGAACACCACTGGATAATAGATGTGCATTAGAAATGATCGCAAACCACATAAAAGACTAAACATTGGAGAACGCTGCATCTGCTCGTTAAGGTAAAGGTGGAGTAATGTGTCTTAGGACCCCAGGAGGAAACTATTTTCAGGACCCTCCTGCCATCTAATAGCACATAACATTCTGCTAGGTTGGACTTTTGGTGCCGGTTATTGGGGGTCATTTACTAAGGGCCCGATTCGCGTTTTCCTGACGTGTTACCCGAATATTTCCGATTTGCGCCGATTTCCCCTGAATTGCCCCGGGATTTTGGCGCACACGATTGGATTGTGGCGCATCGGCGCCGGCATGCATGCAACGGAAATAGGGGGGCGTGGCCGAGTGAAAACCCGACGGATTCGGAAAAACCGCTGCATTTAAAAAAAGAAATGTGTCGCTTGGGACGCGCTTACCTTCACTTGGTCCGGCCCGGTGAACTCCAGCGCGTTCAGAGGCTTTTCAGCGCAGCAGCGCCACCTGGTGGACGGCGGAGGAACTACCTTGATGAAACCCGGCCGGGCCCAAATCCACCGCAGAGAACGCACCGCTGGTTTGCGAACGGACCGGGTAAGTAAATCTGCCCCATTATGTCTGTTACTGTCGAGTGCCAGTCTCATCCTGCAACCAGCCATCCAACTAAGGAAGGCAAAACGTTTTTTCCCCATTTCTCCGTAAATGTTGTCTGTGGTGGTGGCACTGGTTAACTCCACACAGACCTTGTGGCTAATGACCATGTAGTCACTGGACCACGATGAAGAAACTGCCATCTGATGAGAACCTGGATAACACCTGTGAGATGCAACTTGATGATAAATTGATGCTAAAGGTTTGACAAATTCTTTATTAGGGATGAGTAGACCAAACCCAAACAGTCAAACCCAACTCTGAAAGTTCGGCTCAGCTTGGGTATCCCCACTGGTAAAACACCCGCAATTGGTGCTGACCATTTTCCATTGACGTCATGGACAATGGTGCCGTACCTATATGGCGGCATGTAAACAGTTAACAACCAAAATCAGTGTCGTCACAGATCGCAGGTATTACTGATTGGGAGGGTTTGAACCTGACCAATGGCTCATCCCTAGTGATTATACTTGGGTTGTATTTTGAGAATCTAACTATAATTTTCTTAAAGCAAGAAGACCGTTTGGACTTTTTGTATTTTTATTTTTCTTATTTTATAAAAAAAAACAAAAGTTGACCATTTACAAAAACATCAGAGAGAAAGCATCTGTCAAATAACTGTAGAAGTTTTTGCACCTGAAGCCAGGAGTCTGATCTTGTCTCCACACAAGTCTTCAATCTCAGACATTTTCAGCCAATTCTGTTAAATCTTCTTAGGTGAAGCTGCTGCCTGCTGGGCCGAGGAAGATTGACATAGCTATTTTCCAACTATCTCAACCTATTTTAGTCCCAATAAGTATTTTAAGAAAACTCAATGATACAGGTTGGAGATGTAGGTTTTCTTTATAGCACTCAGTATAGTAATCAGCACCGCTCTGACACCACATTTATTGGTAGATCGAGGCTTCACTGCAATCTTTCTTGGTGTCTCTCAGCAACTTTCCACTCCAGAGAAAAGCAAAATAACTTGAGATTTTGTAGGATTGTTCGGGGAAGGTTTTGAGAATCTTGATGGAGGTTCCTACAATATCTTGATTTCCTGTAATATAGATATTGTGCCAGCTACAAGAATTAGGAGAACCAGAATGTTACGAGACATTAATTTTGTACCTTCTGGTTCCTCCCACTTCATATCAAGTGTAAAGGTAAGAAAAGGTTGCAAAAGTAGAAGGTTTAACTGTTATTTTCTTACGGGAAGTGGCTTGATTCATTCACACACTTTCATAGTTTCACTAGTGTCTAGACCAGTCATGGAAAGTTCTACAAGTCATGGTGGAGAGGGTTTTGGGTGTTTGACACACTCAAGAAATAATGTGACACCTGCATCCTGGAGTATTTTGTACAGCATAGAGGAGTTATTGGTAACAGCTATATAACGAAAATATCATCTGACTCGGTTCCCAGGCTACAACCACTGAATTCTTTCCTTCCAATTGTAAGGACTCATCCCCATCTCACTGGTCGTTTCTCTGCTCTCTGTCCAGCCACTAAGTTTTTTTTCCAGTTTTCCCAACAAGGTTGTGTTGTACCTTGACAGAATTTGACTTTGGTGGTTACAAAGTGACTAGTGGCCTAGTGGCCCTACATAGATATATCTCTGAACTAATTGTCCCACACATAGGGGCTTATTTACTAATGGCCCATGGCCGCACTTTCGTTGAATTTTCCGATGTTTTCGGGTTTGCACGGCTGTGATGGGTATTTAACAGGAGATTGTGTCGCCTTCGATTGGATTTTGGTGCAGCTGCGGGTGGGCCGTCCGACAATCCAACGGATTCGGATTGAGTCGTAAGACCAAGCACTTACATGCACCAGGAAGGAGAAGGTGAACTCCGGAGGACCTGAGCGAGGAAGTGACACATGCAAGATATTGGGCACACGACTTTAGTCAATCGTGGCAGAGTGCATTAACGTTCGACAACTTTCGGGGAACCCCAGCGGATGGGTAAGTAAATGTGCTCCGTAATCTCTGTTCCACGTAGGACTTTCAGCTTTGCTTTATTAGCATTTGCTCTTCTCACAAACACATCCAAGTCCAAGGCAAGGAATAGAAAGCAAACTACTACTGAAAGACCTTGTGTCAGTGTAACATCTGTGCCCGTTCAGGATTCAGAACCATTCTCCGTCTGCAAAGTATGGCAGAGGATGCAGCGTCATTTGTGATTTTATACTTGTTCTGCATTCTGTACCCCTCTGTCTCCTGTTGATTTAGTTCTGGGTTGCAGACAGTTAGGCTATTTGTGATGGACATTCACATTCCTCCCATTCTCTGTTGTTTACTTTTTGGGTTTGATGTCCAGAAGAAGTTTCTTTGCCCTCTTCCTATTGCTTGTTAGGAGGCTTTTTGGAGCATATTCTGTATTGTTTTAAAGTTTTTTAATACATTTTTTTGTTTTTTCATAGCAGAGAGGAGTAGTCCTCTCTGTTTTCACCCATATTTATAAAACACTCCTTCTGTGTTTTGTTTTGTCCCTTTTTTAGCTCTGTGTTTTACTATAGGGCAGGAAGAGAACGTCCTCCAGTTGTCACTTACCATCTACGTAGGTAGGGACAGCTGGATGCATCTCTCCTTACTTTTTCCCTTGGTTGTACATCCTGTCAGTATTATTACAGCCATGTTTTAGGAATTTGTCAACCAACAACAATATTTATATGCAGCTTATGCTATTCAGTGGTGAGAGCCAAGAATGCATTCTCCTGCTTGGGTTACCCCAGAGTTCCCTGTTCCATTCTGCAGGGAACCCATCCAACAGCAGGATTTTCTATAGCGCTAATTCTTTGCAGTATTTAAAGGTTAGAAATACTCTTTAAGGCTGCACAATGAAGCCATAATTTTGCCGCTCTCCTTTTTCATGTTGTTTGCAGGAGAAGTTCCAGCTGATTTGGTAGAACAGAACAACTAAACGGATAGACAAGACGCATTCAAGCACATGGAGAGAGTCTTATTAATGAGCCAAAGAAAAGAACATGAATCTGAGACATGTTTGCAAAATCAAGGAAAACCCTGGGGTGTGTAGTGGTGTTCAGAGATAACAGCGTGAGGCATTGCTTGTTCTTCCTGAGGCTCAGTGTAATCTCATAGCACCATTGCCCCCCCCCCACTAGATACAACCCCCCCCTCCACCCAACACATCTAGATTGGTGGTGTTTAATTAGAACACTTACTGAATGTTGCAGCCAATCTGCATTACGTTCCAGGCGTTCACGGTGCATATGTCCACTGGCAAATGATTTCCACACTGTCACTTCAGTTAATGAACGCGCTAAAAATAAAACAAAATACTTTTAAATATAAAGCAATTTAACATTAATAATAATTTAATTACACTGTTAACTCCCGGCAGTGGGAGATATCGAGCTCTTCTTCATATTACTGTGATGAATCTGTCCTCTTTGGGTTTTTTTCCACCACTCAATTTGTATTTTTTAAGGTACTTAACAACAATTCATTTATTTTTTTGCCCATTTTAAATCCCGTCCAATTAATTTACCCCCCAAAAAATAATGGGTTTCAGTAATTCAAAATCAAATCGGCAAATGAATTTTTAAATTAAAGGAGATAATGAACATGTTCTCTTGGAATTGAAACCTAAATGGCAGATTGTTAAAAGGAAATTAATATTATCCTTTTATATAAAAATTAAAAAAAAATACTAAATGGGTAAAAGCAAAAGATTCATTAACTTAGATTTTATTTTGAAATTAATTTTTTTATACATTTTTAAAATCAAAAAGGAGGAGGATGGGGCAGGTGAAGCAGACGGGGCAGACGTAGCAGGGCCATTGAAAGTGTCCAGGAGTCAATGGAATTGAAGTTCCTTCCCTGCTGAGGACACAACCAGGTTGTCTGAGGCCGCTGGTGGAGTAAATTACGTTCCCATGACAGATTTTGATGTCTGGTTGACTTATATTAAGTGACATCACCTCATTGATTGTAAAGAGGTCCCTGGTGCCGATAAGGGCGTCAAGGGTAATATCGATCTTTCCCGTCTTCTAAGACACAATAAGCAAGGACAGCTCAGTAACAAGTTACATGGTTTTTACACCAAGAAACAAATTTGCTGTAAACATGTGTCAGACTATCCTGTACTCTTTGCTCGAGATATCCAAAAATCATCTGAATAATCACCAACTTTGGAGTATTTTTTTTTTATCATGACGGGGATAATATAGAGATGTATCTGTATACATGTGCATCCCTTGCATGTTGCATCTCAATGGCCAAGTCAACAATCCGATTGGAAGCAGCACAGCGAGTATAATGGAACAAGTCCAAAGGTGGGTTCACACCTCCAACAAGCTCGATCCGCAGGTTTGTGAGATCAAATATCCAGAAAAATGCAATGAGGCTTCACTCCGTTAAGTATGAAGGTGCAGCTTATATTGCCATGGGTGAATAAAGACCACCTTTATACTAACCGGAGTGCTGCCTCATTGCTTTTTTTCTGGATCAATGACCAAGTCATGTGCAGCCTCAAAGATTCCCACGTTGATGAATAATTTGCTATTATTTCCCTATGTAAGAGGAAATCACCCATTGTAATTCAGTGAGACACTAATATGGATGATATTTTGGGAATATGGGAAGAAGACTAGACTGAGGTTACATGTAGATAGAATATCCGTCACTCCACGTGGGGGAATGATGGGTGACCAAGTGGGATAACAATCGATTTCATTATATATGTTGGCATTCCTCATAGCAATGCAAAATGTAGATTCTTTATAGCAATGGATGTATAAAATCAGGAATGGATATCTGAAGGCATAAAGTGTGTGGTACAAGACCGGTAGAACAAGGAGGCAGGAATAAGGGGCAAGAATGTGCGATCTGGAAATCCAATGCATAATAGCACCAGTCCTGCATCTTGTGCTGGAGAAACTCCAATAAGCAGTCTCCAAATCAGACAGTTTGGATTTACTACTATTATGGGGGTCTAGTTCATAATCAATGGGCTCCCAGACTTGGATTTGGTCCTAATCAAGTGTAGATTCTTTTTTATGAATTATAGAGTATAGCAATGGATTTTTTACATCAGGAATGGATATCTGAAGGCATAAAGTGTGGTACAAGACCGGTAGAACAAGGAGGCACGAATTAGAGGCAAGAATGTGCGATCCGGAAATCCAGTGTATAACAGCACCAGTCCTGCATCTTGTGCTGGAGAAACTCCAATAAACAGTCTCCAAATCAGACAGTTTGGATTTACTACTACTATGGGGGTCTAAAATGTGCGTGAGACCCAAGCTTGACTGCAAGTTCACAATCAACGGGGTCCCAAACCCGGTTTTGGTCCTTACCCTCATAATGTAGCTATGCATTGCAATTATTAATATTGTCATCATTAAAAGCTCTAAATAATCCCTATAATTAAGAACTAAAGATAATTCAGCTGAGACTGGGAAGATTTTGTCGTGTTAACAGCAGCAGAATGTCTCATTGAGTTGTACAAAGTGGCCGTCTGGAATCGACCCCTCCCGCCACATGAGGACATCTCAGGGGTATTTCCCGCATCTCTGGGGTAAATAAAATCAGCCAGCTGCATTCTTTTTCTCCATTTTCTGCCAGCTGATCCATGGAAAGCCAGATCTTCAGGGATTATACTCTCTGATCTCATTAGTGCTTATGACAAGTCATAATGAAACCAAGTAGCAGAGAGATACGTACTTACTGTCATTCACTACATATCTTCATAGAGTCGTCCTCTGGGGCTTTTTAATGTTGCTATTGTTAAGCTTATTCTCAACATGAATCTCCATCCCCGCCGCTCACATTGGGTAATTTATCACTAAACCTGGAATGGAAGTTTAAAGAAGAAGCGAAAGGAGAGGAAACATTTTATAACGGAGGAAATGGGAGATTTGTAGCTTTAGATGTCGAAGACTCTGAAATTGTGGGTACTAGTTTTAGAAAATATTTATGGCAGATTAACTTCATAGATCAGAATTGTAAAAAGAAGGAAAATTGTTAAAAAAAATATCCAAAGATAAAACTTTTTTTGCTGCGGTTGATTTTATTTATGGTATCTTTAGATGTGTTTTGTGAAGTTGCTGTTGAAATTAGATACTTGGCCACAAAAAGGGAGTCAAGTTTAGTATAAATAGATATATAAAGTGTTTTTCTCCACAGGATCCCAGGAACCTTTGGTGGATCCAGGCAATAAAGTGACCTAAGGTAGTGCAGGTGACTCCGGGTAGGAAGCGGATCATTAGTTGGCCACCCGCCAACTTATCAATAGGTCAGTTAAAAATGTTAACTCCTATCCCCAGGATGACAAGGTGATTGGTTAGGGTCCAACTGCAGGGAACCCCCACCAATCAAAAGAACAGGTCCCAGGCGATCTGCAGATTGGTTAGAGAATGGGTGGAGAACGAGCATGCACCCTCCTTCTCCATTCATTTCTATTGGAGTTTGTCGACCACAGGGATTGGCTATCTTTGACACTATACTATTGAATGGAGCAGTAGGACGCATCCTGCCACCCCACTTAGTGAGAATGGGGCCCCCCTTCTCCTGATTGCTAGTGGTCCAGTTCTCGTAATCTGAGTGCTGAGAGTTTGAGTGCTGGGAGCACTCAGACTAGGGAGCACTCAGACTCTCAACAATCATCTTCTCATCACCTCACCTATGGACAGGAGATAACTATCTAAGTTGGTACAACCCCTTAATTGCCATACAATTAAACTATGAAAGAGGGTTTCCACCATGTAGATATTGAAGGCTTATCCATAGAATAGGTTCTCCAGATCAGATCACCAACGATGAAACAATCGAACCCCTACAAACCAGATGTTTGGCGTTTCAGAGAATGGAAGTCCTGGGGTTTACTTCTTGATAGAGAATGGAGCGATGTGTTGGTGATGGATTCCTCTGTCACATGATCGAATAATCTAATATTGATGATTGATACTAAAAATAGGTCATTGATATCTGAAAGGTGGAAAATCCTTTAAAGGATGTCATCTAAATTTGACCTTTGAGAGGGCTACATTTTTCATCCTTTCCCACCTTCCAAGAATAAAAGACTTTTGAAGGTTTCATTGATGTCATGGATAGACTTGTTTATTTCATTGTTTTTGTTTTTCAGCCAATTCCTCTCTACACAATGAATGAGGAGTAAATTGTTCTGGTAAAGGGGAAGTCAAAACCGTTGGAAGAAACTGAAGTCTTAATAATGTCCCCCAGTGAATTGAAGAATTGGAAGTACCTATACAAAATGTCATTTTCAGAGAATCCTTCCATGTACAGGGGGTTGCAAATTAAGTATAAAGGCAAAAATGACCTTGTATACATACATATAACTTGTATCTCCACCGACTCCTGAGCATTTTTGTTCCCCAACCTCTGGTGATCGGAGCAGTCGGGTAACTCATGGCTTTCTTCAGCATTGATCTACTTCTTCCCCAGAGCCTCAGGTCCTGCATCTCCGGGGGATCATTGGTTTCCTCACAGGAAGATACCGGAACATCCTGAGCGCTTTTCCCTAGTGTCCAGCACTTTGATTCCAAGTGTTTCAGACCTTAGCATTGTCTAAGGTTTCTGATCTGAATTTTTTTTTAATATTGTTTCTTGGTGACAACTCCGGCCTGGCCTTACTCTACACTGAAGCAGTCTCTGTTGATATCTTGCTCCTACCATGGATGTCACTGGCTCTGACCTTGGTCTGTCTATGAGTATTCCCTAGCTGACTGCTGATGTCTTACAACTGTGTCTTCTGACCCACCTGGCCCAACTGCCACTGGGACTACTCTGAAACTACTCCGATCCCTGGAGGTCAATGAGTCAAGGACTTTCAGGGTCTCTTGGATAATTCCTTAAGACCGTAAGATGATCTGGTCTGGTAGGAAACTGGGTCCACAACCCTCTGCTTCTAACATAATCCTTATCGGCCCTTCCAGATTTTTCACATTCCCGATATTTGTATCCATAACGACCCTAATGCTTCTGTTCTTTTCTGGGGTTCACACATTTTGATTGCTTAAGTTAAAAATAGCAAATTTCCATTAAGAGATCAATAACAATTGTACAGAATCTGTTTTACGCCAGACACATAAATCAATCCATATTTTACATACATTACAATTATCTGCAGCTCCGCACCAATGGTCACAGCCTAATGCAGAAGAGTTTAACTACCGAGCAAACGCCAGGGTAACTGCAACATGAATGGAATGGTGAAGGCTGATATTATAGCAGCTGCCGGCGCTGGCACCAGGGCCTGTCTATGCTCCACTCATATAATCCAGGAGGATTGAGGGGTATCAGGTAATTCCTGATCACATTGCAGCCGACATCTCCAGGGACAAGGCTGCTCAGTCTCCATGTAACCATGGAAGACCAAGTATTGACGTCTTCTCCATGGGATGTAGATGAGACTCAGCTCTCCCCTCGAACCTTCCCCTAATCCCTCGGGTTCTCTCGTTAGACGTTGTGGGATATCCGTGCAGCTTCTACAAAGAAGGTCAACGAGACCAGACGACAGGATGAGGATCCACCCCATGGTCACTATGGTAGATAGGAGATAGAAAACAAGGATAGGGAATTCTAGAAAGAAGCAAGAGAGAAAGGGAAGGAGGCACGAAGGAAGGTAAATCTGAAGAAAATAAGGACGGATGTATCACATGGTGGCTCCTGCCTCCTGATAGATATCCAGAGGCCTGGGTGAAATTACCAGGAGCATCTGCCTGGTGTAGAACTGTGCTTAGATTGATAGATAGATATCAGATAGTTAATAGCAGATAGATAGATGATAGATATTAGATAGATAGATAGATAGATAGATAGATAGGAGATAGATACATAGATAGATGATAGATAGATATGAGATAGATAGATAATAGATAGATAGATATGAGATAGATAGATAGATAGATATGATATAGATAGATAGATGATAGATATGAGATAGATAGATAGATAGATAGATATGAGATAGATAGATAGATAGATAGATAGATAGATAGATAGATATATATGAGATAGATAGATAGATAGATAGATAGATAGATAGATAGATAGATAGATATGAGATAGATAGATAGATAGATAGATATGAGATAGATAGATAGATAGATAGATATGAGATAGATAGATATGAGATAGATAGATAGATAGATAGATAATTAGAGAGAACATTCAGTTACATTGTATCTTTCTCATGTTCTGTTTCTCTCTTTTGCAGTTTTTGGCTCCGTGTATTTAATAATTTGGGCTCAGGGGTTAACTTGTCTCTTAGAAGACTCTTATTTCACTCAATTGGACATGAAAGCCTCCTATCTGACAGTCTCCGGATAACAAAGCCTCAGTGATTGACATATTGTAGAAAACAGCTCTGTACTGTCTGATAGGTCAGAGCCAAGGATTGCGGTTGCCATGTGAACAGTTTACTACGTTGCGTCGTGTGCCTATATTCCGGGCTCCACTTCACATATGGCGCCATTATTTATGCAGAGTTTGTTTATCTGGTGCTGTTTTCTAGTTTTTTGCCCCTACAGGTGTCGTACTTATCTCCCTCTCATTTACTTAATGGAAGCAAAAAAAAAAAAAAAAAAATCAATTTTAATTAATTGCTCACAACATATAGTTTTATCGTTTCCCTAAACTCCATCTATTTTCAAACATGATCCAAATGTTCCTCTCCTTGTTAAGGCAGATTTTTTATTTTCGGCTTTCAAGTTTTGTCATGTGCCATATGTAGCAAAAATAACATATTTCTGAAGCAAAACACCATCGCATGTTGTTTCCTTCTTAATGAGGCTGAGGGTGTAGAGCGGGTGTACACATTAATAATACCGCCATGTACTATATGTGCTACACAAACCGCAGACAGATGCTCCATATTCTGCTGCGGGGGCCAATACAAACTCATTGTAAGGATTTAGGTGCATTTTCCAAAAATCCACTGCTCAGGATGGTGTTACATGTCCCCTTAAAGGGGTTTTCTAGTTTAAAGGTTCTCTGATCAGCTATTCAGAACCACAGCCCCATTCTCTGTGTAGTGGCCAGGCCATGGTATTACAGTACAGCTCACTGAAGTAAATGGGAGTTACGGTGCAGTAACATGGCATGACCACCACACAGAGAATGGAGTTCTCATTCCATACCGGATTGGATGGCTAATTGGTGGCTGTAGGGTGTTGGACCTGTAGTGCTTTGGAGCTGAGGACCATTAAACTTTGGACATTTGTGAATATTTGACTATTTCCCCTATACAAACCAACACTTCCTACTTTATTTCCCACAAAACTATAGTTTTTTATCATATATATATTAGGTTTATTAGTACTGTGTCTGTATAGACCGGTAGCAAGTGTTAAGGAATATTGAGAGACATTTCTAACTGCATATCTCTAACTATAGAGAAGCTAAGTTTTGTAGGGAAAAAAACAGTTCACCAAAGCAGGCAACTTGGCAGGTGATGTCTGGAAAGTTGTTTACCATTTTAGAAACTTGCTGCCAAAGAATATTATGGAGACTTTAGGTAAGTCTATGGGAGATTGATTTGTCAATTTTTGTGCTGAAATGTGGTCAAAAGGGTTATATAAAGAGAACAGTCCCTGTCCTTTGTGTCCTGCAGTTATAGAACAGGCAGAGAAGTCTTTGCCAGACTGCCTGGCCAGAAGAAGAGGCTGAGACAGGGATATCAGTCATAGACCCAAGGTTCCAGCCTTTGGCCATGGTTCCAGTCTTTCAAGAAAAAGAGGGACATTTAGCTCAGGCCTTTCCGCAGCATTAACCCTTATTCTGCCAGAGAGGAGAGTTTGTCCCTATGATATGCTTGTATTGCTTTGTACCTGCTTTTTGTCAGTAAAACAGGAATCTTTTCACTGCAGACCCTAACTCTATGGATTTATTTCCCATTGAGGTGCACTGAGCCTTACCATCCCTTCCGGAGACCAGCAACACGTGGTGACACCTCGTCGGTGCCTGGTGGACCCAGCGGAGCCACCTAGAACCCAGGCATTGTAGACCCCTACAGATAAGATTATGTTGTAAGTAAGGACAGGTCATATACATTGTTAACCCTATAGGTAATTGACATTGTGTGACACATATGCAGCAGTATTTGCCCGGCTTGCTTTCTTTTGTCTTATATATGATGATAGATATATGTTGTATATGTGACACATGAATATTTTAAATGGTGCTTTCTCGCCATCATGTTCTGTCGTGGTAGCTGACAGCAAGAATGTTCATTTCTTTGTAGCCAACAGGAGATGCCAGTCCCTGTCCATGCAGAAAAACTTGACATTCACTTGAGCTTGTGAGTAGTGGCACCAAAAATAAGGCACCAATAGAAGGAGTGAGCACATTTTGTAAAGAGAATGTTGGTTTGATGAAGGTTTGGAGGAGTCCATGTTTGGAGGAATATCGTTTGGTACGGTCAAGGGTTCAGTTGTGGGATTGTGGTGTAGAAGAACTCGACTGGACACATAGGGGCAGATTTACTTACCTTGTCCATTCGCGATCCAGCGGCGCGTTCTCTGCGGTGGATTCGGGTCCGGCCGGGATACACTAAGGTAGTTCCTTCCTCCGCTGCTGCGCTGAAGTTCTCCGAGGCCCGCCGGAATGCACTGAAGTTCACCGGCCTATTCCTAGTGAAGGTAAGTGCGTGTCCCGCGCCCCTTTTTTTTTTTTAAATGCGGCGGTTTTTCTGAATCCGTCGGGTTTTCGTTCAGCCACGCCCCCGATTTCCGTTGCATGCATGCCAGCGCTGATGCGCCACAATCCGATCGCGTGCACCAAAATCCTGCGGCAATTCAGGGGAAATCGGCGCAAAATGGAAATATTCGGATAACACGTCAGGAAAACACGAATCGGGCCCTTAGTAAATGACCCCCATTAAGCCCAGACATCGACCCCATCCAATTTTGGAATAAAGTAGGACAAAAATAGTGAGCAATTCCCTCTGGTGTCACAATTGTCCGGATGAATAAGCAACTCCATATGGCTTCCAATGAAATTATATGGGACAAGAAAAGGTCGAACAGGTATAACATGTATGGGGATGGATACATTTGCGCTTATGGTCATTGTCACTGTGGTTGTCTGATCCATATCTGGGACTGAACTGCCATACTAGGCACCACCTATACCCAAAATGTCTAAACATTCCCCCGTAGAGTCTGGATATCTGATGCCTGGATGTCTATATATTTCCACACTACGGAAACTTAATGATGGAGGAGACCATGAGTGTGAGTCCAACGTCTGGACAGAATCGTTTCATCATCGGATCCTGCCGCTCTATAGAGATGTGCTCAGTATTCACCACTGAACCTCACTGTTGTCTCAGAAAACCTTCTTGAATCCACAACATTTCCATGAAGTTTGTTATTCACTGGAGAGAAAAAACTGTCAACTCCATTTTAATGGGCTTCAAATGTTCAAAAGATCTCACAACCAACATAGTGATTTTCTATTTCCAGGAGAATCCAGCTCCAGCTCTCTATCTCCTATTTATCATGCTGGAGGATTCTCCGAGGACTGCAGCAACCAGCAGAAATAAGTGGTATCTGCAACCAGCAGACAACAGGCTCCGCAGCTACCAAAAAATGACACCTGATCGGCTTCTATCATTGACAGCAGAGTTTCTGACAGGTCTCTAGTATGTGGGCTTCAAACTGAAACTTAAAAATGTAACAACTAATAAGACATCACATAAAACTAAAATTAACATTTCATTCAGGAAGAAAATTTGAAATAGCAGCGGTTATAATGCAGCGCCCCCACTGGTACCAGTTAACACTGCACCATATACCCTGGAACAAGGACAAGTTCATCTTTCCTCCTCTCGGAAATGGAAGAAAAGTTTTGTGCCTATTGAGATGATTCCTTCTTCTTTTCTGTCTGTAAGTAATGGAGCTCTGCAAAGGTACAATGGCAAATCTGGCATTTCTGGGGCAAAGTTATCCCTCTAATACACAGCTCCACTTCAAATGGTTGAGAAAGGAACCAATTGCTCCTTGCACTATATGTGTAGTGCTATATGTGTAGATCCGTCCCTGGAGATGGGACCAGCCTCACTTAGGGTGGTTCTTTAGCTGTGACTTTGGTTTGGATTTTTGTGTGTGCCAAGATGGTATCATTGGAGACAGGATATAAGAGTCTGATCATCGGGTCTCTGACTGTGGGGTCCCAGGTGATCAAGACAATGTTCAACGAAAAGTCCCTTGACCAAATGCTGCAGAAGTGGGAATACAAGACCTTAACTCCATTTACCTCTATGGGCCTTGTAGGGCAACCCTTCCAGATGTAATATAAAAGGGACTGGGATTCAGGTTGAACCTTTGTCAGAAACATAAGGGCCAGAGACACTAAAGATGTGTCCAAACTGAAGTCGAAAAATCGAGCATCCAGGCAAAACATGCAAAATACTGTTAAAAACACCACATTTAGGGAGCATTCACGCGACCGTAGGGGGAAGTATGTTGCGATGTCGCGTACATATGTCCCCCATAGACCGGCAATGGCTAATACGTAAATGGGGAAAAGATAGGTCATATCTTTCTCCGTTTTATGGGCCGTGCACAGTAGATTGCTATGGAGAGGAGAGGGGTCACCCCTCCTCCTCTCCATTGCGTCTGACCTATGCCCGCCCAGCCTTAGCCGTGCGGGCATACGTCAGTGTGAACGTAGCCTTATTCAAAAAATGGTTAAGAACATAATGTCACCACCAGGTAGCACATGTAATCTCATGCGATTTGAACATTACACATCCTTATTCATTCCGTACTAAAGAGGAGTACTAGACAAAGATGAGGTCAAGGTCAGAAAGTAAAATCAGTACTAGAGATGAGTGGGTGGTAGATTAAAATTTGTGTTTGAAAAGTTTGTCCTAATATTGGGGGGGGGGGCATTGCAACCTGCAAAATGGGGGCTGTAAGGGGTAGCTGCTGAAAGATAGGGGTAATGACAGGGCAGTTGCCCTCTATGGGATTGGAAAGGTACTTAAAATAATAACAAACCTAAAAAAGTTAAATAAATCATTAATAATAAAATAATTATTTAATAACAGAATATGGATTGTCAAATTTCCAAGTGAAAGTTCTAGCATTACAGAAACTAAATATTTTAAGTTCAAGTTCTGGGAATACGGAAAAAAAGTAAAAAAAGTTGACGTTCCAGCAATGTGGAAATAGAAAATTGACTATGGGGCTCATTTACTTCCCCGATCATTTATGGGGCCGAGGTCCGCCAGAGTGTACCTTCTTCGTCCCGGTGAGTGCTATTCTTGCGACACAATTTTTTTTAAAAATTCTGCGGTTTATCCAAAACCATTGGGTTTTCTGACGGCCACGTCCCCGATTTCTGTTGCGTGAAAGTCACCGCCGATGTGCCACAATCCGATCGCGTGCGTCAAAATCCCGGCGGAATTCAGGGCAAAGCGCAAATCCTCAGGAAACCCGACGAAAGTGGGGCCGCGGAGCCCTTAGTAAATGAGACCCATTTTTTACTCTGCAGGTGCTAGGTCATACACGAAGTGCCTAGATTTTTGAGGCTTTGAACGCACTTTATGGATTGGTGGCACAGCCTGCAAATGACCCATGTTTTGTATTCTGCATTCTGTGACAAAAAAATGACACCCTGTTGGATGGTGTTTTTGGGTCAATTGGCACAGGCAGTAGCAGGTGATGAAGGTGACTAAGGGCTGACCGGTGCGACCTTGGCCCACTTTTGCTTGTACTGTCAGTTGCCCATAGGTTCCTGGCCACCACCTCTTCGTTTGAAGTATCACTGTCTGCCATGTTATTGACCAATGCCTCAACTTCATGTGACCTATTGGGACCTACCAGTACACACCGCACACCCTGGCACATGCGTACACCAGAGGAACTTGGAGTAGACAGAGACAGAACACGTCCTCTCCCTCCAGCACCAGCCTGCATTACCAAACTATACTGTGGCATCACTTTTAAGATACAGTTATCACTGCACACTATTCACTGACAAAAGCACCTTTAGGATCTGGGTATTACTACATGCTATTCACTGACAGCAACACCTTTAGGAACTGGGTATTACTGCATGCTATTCACTGACAGCAATGCCTTTAGGATTTAGATATTAACCAGCAACACATTTACATACAGCCCTCTGCTATAGTGATTCCTGGAGGTTGTTTCCACAATTATCTCTAATAATATATATATATATAGTGGCACCACTCTGGATCACAGCTCTGCTAATCCTATGATCTAAAAATAGGGAACCTGAACAGAGCGAGACAGTCCCTTCTATACCCCCTGCCCGTTCCCCCTGTGATACTTTTGGAGCTGGGCAGAGGGTTGCACAATAGGGACATAGGGGCAGTTGCTGTGATTAAAGCTCCAGTAGTTGAGCTTCCATTGTCTCCACCTCTAGAATAGGAAATCCATCCAGTTGGTAAATGTGAGACTTTTTACCGTTGTCCTCAGGTCTGCTCATGAGTCGGCCCCATCCCTGGAGTGACCGCACTGCACCGTCATGAGACGAATGATATTTGGTGGTAAATAAAGAATTAGCGGTATTAGAGATTTCTCCTGAACCCTATCGCTCCTTATCTCCGATCCCGGCAGCCCTCGCCTCTTATCCAAATACAATCTCTTCAATTTTTAAAGTGTTAATTCAGTTTTGTGAGCTTCCAGTTGACTCGCGGGACACCTTTGGCTCTGGATAGAACAGAACAGCGGGATAACACATCTATTATATATCTGTCATTCATTCCCCTTCCTGAGATAGACCTCCATGTGGGTGCACAGGTGAGGCACTTCACACTCCGCCGTCCATCAACGCACGCGTTTGACAAAACTCTGACAATTGGGAACATAATTGGGAGAGGTCGTGTCACCTTCGTATTTTCCACTACGTCTGTGAAGCGGTCGCGATGTAGCGAGGTTGTTAGCGACGTGGAGAACATGCAGTATCCTGACATATTGTGCAAGATTAAAATGTGTATAAATAAAGTTTTGTTGAGGTAGAAACAACTTCTAGAACTTGTAGGAACTTGAGCGAGTCCATTTGTTAATTTGTAGATTTGGTACAATTCTGCTATTTTCCGGCAACGAAACGTAACAGAATATTTTCTGATCTGCTTATGAGAAAACTAACTACCGTAATACTATTATCATCCCAGAGCTTAGGGAGGGGCGACGGGCTGGGGAAATTGTAAAAATTCCCAAAAATGTATAAAATTAAGTATGAAATATTGTGATTGATCTTTGTTTTAGAGAACTAGAGGGGGTTATATACCCATTTCCATGACTATGGGGCTTATTTACTACATGTCCCGTGGCCTCATTTTCGAAGTTTTTTCAGACTTTTTGGGGATCGTGCCTGGAAATCGGGGGGGCGGACCATCGGACGATCTGATGGATTCGGACTATGTGCGGGATTTAACATTTACATTTGTGTCACAAGCCAAGCACTTACATGCACCAGGAAGAAGAAGGTGAACTTTCTCGGACCTGAGCGGGGAAGCGACACATGCAGGATATTGGGTGCACGAACTTCATGAATCGCAGCAGAGTTCATCCTCATCGGACAGTCTAGATCGGGGATCCCACAGGGAACGGGTAAGTAAATGTGCCCCTATGTAATTAGAATTCGCATAAGACTTCCAAGATTGTCCCTCTTTTAAGCTGTCATGAAGGTCCTGTAAATATCAGGACAGACTCAGCGCCCCCATTCTGCACATAACCAGGTAGAGCCCATCACCGAATGTCGAAAACCCCTTTAATGTCTGTCCTAAAATGTCACTTTTTTTTGCAACTTTAAATACAAAAAAGAAACTTTCCAAAACATTGAGAAAATTAGAGAGGAATAAAACTTTTACCAATATAATCCATAAAGTCCCAAATGTTTAAGCACCGTCCGAACGCATTGGGGCACATTTACTAACAACAGTGCAAACTACACTAAATGCAGTTTGTTTGTGTAGTGTGCAGGGGGCGCCAGATTCAGGATTTCTTGCTCCCGTTCTTCATGAATCTGGCGCCCCCAGCACTGTCCCCACAAACTGCACCAACTTTTTTTTGGTTTCACCTTTAACATGGGGCGTGAGACACACTTCTGTTGGACTTTGCATGATAAATATGTTGCATGGTTCGACTGAGCACCAGAGCGGCCCCGAATTTGTGTCACATGATGACTCGTGCAGATGTGCCACAATAGGGCTTGTAAATACCTTCTTAAATACCAGTACCAGTAGTTTTGACTAGAAAGAAATGCAAAGTCTGACAGAGAAGCTGGCGCAGGGCCCTTAGTTAATGTGCCCCAGTGGGCCAGATTTATTAACACTCCATCCGCCAATTTTCTGACGGACCCAATGGGGGTCATTTACTAAGGGCCCGATTCGTGGTTTTCCGGCGGGTTACGCGCCGATTTTCTCTGAATTGCCCCGGGATTTTGGCGCACGCAATCGTATTGTGTCGCATCGGCGCCAGCATGCACGCGAAGGAAATCGGGGGGCGTGGTCGTAAGAAAACCCGACGGATTCGGAAAACCCGCCACATTAAAAAAAAAAAGTGTCTCTGGACACGCGCTTACCTTCACTCGGCTTGGTGAACTCCAGTGCATTCAGCGCAGCGAAACCTGGTGGACGTGGGAAGAACTGCCTTAGTGAATCCCGGCAGAACCCGAATCCTCCACAAAGAACGCGCTGCTGGATCGCGAATGGACCGTGTAAGTAAATCTGCCCCTGTCTGTTCTTTTATGTGCAGACTGCTGCACATGTATTTAAGAAGTGTCCACGGTACATATGTGTCGCACACTGCACTTTACCTGACGCTGCACAAAATTTTGCACTGAAGTGGGCGTTCCGGTGCACAGTCGGACCAGGGAACGGATTTATCATGCAAAGTCCAACAGAAATGTGTTGAACGCCCCATGTTAAAGGTACACCAAAAAAAAAAGTGGTGCACACAGTTGGGGCAATGCAGGGGGCACCAAATTCATGCAGATTGTGCACCAGAAATCCTGAATCTGGCGCCCCCTGCACACTACACAGGACACTGCACATAGTACACAATGCACTGTTCTTAGTAAATGTGGCCCATTCTCCTTTCTTTGGAAACTTTTTCTGAATATTTACGATACATCTTTTTGTATAATGATCCAACTTTATTCACACAAGACTGGACATAAAATGAAATCTAGCTAATTCTTCCAGGTTGTTGCACTTTGGGATCCTCTGACCACGTAACGTGGATGCTGGAGTTAATGATCTGGAAATCTAGGTCACCCACTGATTTCGTGTAACTTAGGGCTTCTCAGATTTATTAGTGATGTGACTGGAGCTGATATTGTGACCAATGTCTGGATGTTGTTTTTGGACCGGAGTCTGATGTTATTACGTTACGTGCAGTTTTATTACGCTGCAGACTCGTTGCTTTGCCGCGGTTCACCCTTCAAGCGAGTTGAAGGTGAATTATGAAGACAACATCTGCTTTACCTGTGTTGTGTGTTCGTACATCCCAGGGCTTCGCTCTGCGCTGCTTTCACTACTCTCCCGAGTCCATGGCAAATAAAGTTTCAATGGTGTGGAAAGGCAACGCTTCAATGAATAGCTTCAATGTTATTGGCCTCTGCAGATCACCGCGGATATTTCATTTCCCTTTATAAACACGGCTTTCCATTGCTTCTAAATTGAGAAGTTGCATTTTCTTTTTATTATTTTTGCTGTTTTTATTTTTTGTATTTTTTTTTTTTTGCCAGCAACGACGTTAATGAAGCTACAACTTCCCAGACCTCTACAATAAATTGCCTGTGTCCTATGCTTGAGAGGGAGCTATGTATTTATAATTGGATAATTTACAAGTGCTCAAGCCGGCGCCCTTGAAACTTTGCCGAAGTCTCAGGATGTAGCAGAGCTGAGTGAGTTTTATTGCATACAATGAGAGAGTGTGAGATAAAGGGTTGATCCACCACTGTATCTTATCCCCTAGTTGCAATAAAAGGAAAAAAATGGGAAACATAGAGGACGGCGCCTCAGGTGATAACGTTTATCAACGGTGCTCCAAAGGCGCTCACCTGATTAATTCTTGATACAGGGTATGGGTCCCGACCTGGGGTCAAGGATCAGTTGGTGGAAGGTAGACGGGCTTAAACCTCATGAGACATTCAGACACTAGCTCTCTGCAGATGACCAAAACATCATCCAAGACTCAAAAAACCGAAAGACCAGTAGCGTCGGTAGTGGTATATATATAAAACACAGAGAAAATAGAGCACTAATGGAGCACTATAGGTACAATCGGGAAGGAGCCAATATTGTATCCTAACCTACTTTTAATTAATAAAAATTATAAAACATATAACATATCAAAAATGTCCGAATATCCGATTAACGCGTTTCGGGTCATAGACCCTTTCTCAAAACATGGTCCATATTTTGAGAAAGGGTCTGTGACCTGAAACGCGTCAATTGCGATTTATCAGTGTAATGTAAGACTTTTTTTGATATGTTATGTGTTTTATAATTTTTATTAATTAAAACTATGTTTTAGACAAAATATTGGCTCCTCCCCAATTGTACCTATAGCGCTCCATCAGTGACAGGATGAGTGAGAAGTCACAGATGGTTGGTTGGCACAGCAGAGACCCCCAATGACCAGGAGAAAGATTGACAAGGGAATGCACCTCACTCACAATATTGTACTCACTGTCCCTCTGGCTAGTCCTTTGGTCGGAGTCCCAATTGTCAGAACCTCAGTGATCTGTAGCTTATCCCCAATCCACAGTTATGACCTCTTGGTCACTGGGATCCCTTTACGCTGAGTAAAAGAATGACTGGAAGCCCCTCTATGATTGGAGTTCCAGTACATATGCATGACCAATGCCCCATTTACTTCTATGCCACTGGAACAGCCTGGTTCGGGCTGACCCACAAGTGGCTCATTGAATCCACCAGTTGGCCCCAGAGACTTTGCTCTATAGCAGGGACCTCCATCACCCACTCAATTCCTGCTCAAGTACTATTCATGGAGCTGATACAGTCAATGATACAGACGGTCCCCTACTTAAGAACACTCGACTTACATACAACCCCTAGTTACAAACGGACCTCTGGATATTGGTAATCTATTGTACTTTAGTCCTAGGCTACAATAATCAGCTGTAACAGTTATCACAGGTATCTGTAATGAAGCTTTAGTGTTAATCCTGGTTCTTATGACAATCCAACATTTTTAGAATCCAATTGTCACAGAGCCCAAAAAAGTTCTGGCTGGGATTACAATGATAAAATATACAGTTCCGACTTACATACAAACTCAACTTAAGAACAAACCTACAGACCCTATCTTGTATGTAACCCGGGGACTGCCTGTATCTGTGTCTTCAGATGCTATTAACACCAAGTGCAATGTGTCCAGGAGACTTCCCTTGCATGTATTCCCCTGCACTTCCTTATGGTCAGCATGGGCGAGTAGATGATTTTAATGTAGCTATGGTCAATTGATCATCGGGGGAAGGGGACACTATAAGTGTATTAGTGGCATAAGCCCTGGTACTATTGGTTTCAGAAGGGCCCTGTGACTATTTACTACTCAAGGGTCCTCAAAATATTGGCCACAAAGGAATTTCTGGCACACAGTGACACAAACGTTGCCAGTCAGGGGCCCTGAAATCTCTGAAGCCTTCCTGCAGCCACTGCATAGGTAATACTTAGGGTAGACCCTCGAAATGCACCATCCTTCAAAGATCGATAACACTGTGTAACCATCTCTACATGACTTCTCTTACTTTGTTGTCCCAATCTATAGCCCTTGTGGAGAAGAAAATAAGCAGAGAAAGTATGAGAGAAGGAACCTCAGAGGAGAGGATCCACATAAATAAATAAAAATTTAAAAAATAAATAATATTTAAAAATGACAAAATGTCCTACTTTTTCTCAATGTAATTACTTTCTAGAAAGGTCATACTTTAAATGGATTGAACAGGGTTTTAAACAACATGGCTGCCTTTCTACAAGTGTAAAGCAGAGATTAACTTGACCCTTAAAGTGGTTGTCTATGATCATTATTTATATTTTAAACACCCCCATGGAGCCCCAGCAGCATAAACAAACCTGATATCCTGGCAAGTGATTCTGCTTTGGACCTCTTGTTCTGGACATGCCTCTCTGGACCTCCATCTCTGAAAAACCCGCTCTGGACCATCATCGCTGGACCTTCCTCTCTGGACCTCCATCTCTAGACCATGCACTCTGGACCACTCTCTCTAGACCTCCCACTCTGGGCCTTCCTCTCTGGACCTTCCTCACTGGACCTTCTGCTCTAGACCTCCCTCTATAGACCTTCACACCTGGACCTCCTGCTCTGGACCTCCCTCTTTGCACCTCCAGCACTGGACCTCCTGCTCTGCACCTCTATCTCTAGACCTTCTACTCTGGACCTCTCTGGACCTCCCACTCTGGACCTTCTGCTCTGTACCTCCCGCACTGGACCTTACTTTCTGGACGCCATGCTGTGGATCTCCCTCTTTGGACCTGTTTCTCTGGACCTCCCTCTCTGGGCCTTCCTCTCTTGACCTCCCACTCTGGATCTTCCTCTCTGGACCTCCTGCTCTAGACCTCCCTCTATAGACCTTCCTACCTGGACCTCCTGCTCTGGATCTCCATCTCTGGATCTCCCTCTTTGCACCTCCAGCACTGGACCTTCTACTCTGCACCTCTATCTCTAGGCATTCTGCTCTGGACCTCTCACTATGGAACTTCTGCTCTGGACCTCCCGCCCTGGACCTTCCGCTCTAGACATCATGCTGTGGGTCTTCCTCTTAGTATCTGTTTCTCTGGACCTTCCTCTCTTGACCACCTCCTATGAACCAGCATCTCTGGTCCAAATGCTCTGGACGTTCCTCTCTGGACCTCCTGCTGTGGATATCCCTCTCTGGACCTCTGCTCTGGACCTCCCACTGTGGACCTGCCACTCTGGACCTGCCTCTCTGGACCTCCTATGAACTGGTCCTAATCCCTGTTATGAGCTGTGGGGAATTAGGTAGGTATATGTTTTCTTATCTTACTAGTAGACCATGGGGCAAATTAAGTAAAAAAAAAACTAAACTTTTAACAAACCCTTCACATGATTTGAAAATTTGCTGCAGCACACTTTACGTTAACCCTTTCATCGGATTGTGTCATGTTAAGGTTTGTTACAGCAATGTATTTAACCCCTTAGGTGTCATGTTGAGCTTTGCTGGATGTTAACCAGATCCCATATTGAATGAATGAACCCCATCCACTTTAATAGATCAGAGCTGCAATACCTGACACAGCCTACAGCATGCCGAGGCGCTGTTTCTATGTTGTTTTATGCCTGGACGTGTCATAATAACTGTTATAATGCAATTGTCATTTTGTTTGTACCCGATTCCCTGCATCCATTGTAAAGGTGGATTCTGTATTTGTGCAGATTACCGGATACTTTGTTACAATCAGTTCTATTCAAGACTATCAGCAGAAATGTTCAGAAAAGAGTCATCACATAATAGAAGGGTTTATCATTCCGGATTTTTAGCTGTCAACGGATCCGGTGCTTCTCCATTTTTTGGAGAGAAGACGCTGCAACAATCATCTTGTTACAGCCGCAGACAGGAGAAGGAAATTTCTATTCGGTCGTCGACATTTATGTGATTAAAAAATGAAGTAAAAGATTTTAGAAAAATGTTATCTCCTCTCACCTTCACAGAAAATGAAATCTTCCTACAGCGACATAATCGGGATCTGGAGAGACCACAGGGGGAGGACGGAGGAAAGGACGGGCGGAAAAAAAGTTCTATATCCAAAAATAATGAAATAGGTGACACGTATATGGGAAGGAGAAGGTGACACCAATGAGGGAGGAGTATTGGGACTACCATCATAGGCCCGCTAGAAGAAGGGGCCCCAGTGCCACGTGCCCCCCCCTTACATCCCTGATTCATTGTACACAGTGGGAGATCTGACTAGGAAGAAGCAGGGTCCCACCAAACCATATCCCATATGGTGCAGGTGACTTGTGAGGACACATTTTGCCTGTGCCAAGTGCTATGACTAGATCTGACCCAATGCAGGAGGACACATCAACATTCAGCACTCCTGCATCCACATCTGATCTCCTGCACCCATGGAATGCAGAAGGCATGAAGAGGAGTAAAGTGAGTATTTTGTTCTTTAAAACTATGGGGGCACTATTTTTATTGAGGTGGGTTGGGGGTAGTTACATAAAACAATGGGAGACCCTATGAATTTGATACTGTGCGACAAGGCTACTGTGTGAGCACTGTTACATGGCTAATGTATGGACACAGTGACATGTCTACTCTACATGACTACTGTGACATGAGTACTGTGGGGGCACTGTAAATTGTCTACTGTGGGGGCACTGGGTCATGGCTACTGTATGGGCACAATAATTATGGGCTTCTGTTAGGAACACTGTGACTTGGCTACTGTGGCGCAATGTGTCTGTGCTCTTTTGTGATGAGATCTTTAACTGTGGGCTGCTGTAGGAAAATGTGACTATGGGCTACTGTGGGAACATAGTGACCATATTAGCTAGTGTGGGGTCACTGTGACTATATTGGATATTATGGAACTGATGTAACTATATTGGCTACCATGGGGGCACCGTTATTATATTGGCTAATATGGGAGCATTATTTCTGTATCATCTATCGTGGGGCACCATTATTATTTTGGTTACTGTGTGGCACTGTGATTGTATTGGCTACTGCAGGGGCCCTGTGACTGTATTGGCTACTTTGAGGGCATAACAGTTATCGCTATGAGAACAGCAAAACAGTATTGATCTTGTGTTAAGAAAGAGCAAACATTTTTGCATTGCTAAATCTGCAAATCAAGTTGTGGCTGGAAGAAGCTGACATGGCGGCCAGGATTAAGTGCTAGTATTACCCATGAGCTGCAGCTTTTCCAGCATACTGTGACTCTCTGTTATCTTCTCCTAAGAGTGCAACTACATGGGTACAGTCTCATACTACACCAGATTGCTAAATCTGCAAATCAAGTTGTGGCTGGAAGAAGCTGACATGGCGGCCAGGATTAAGTGCTAGTATTACCCATGAGCTGCAGCTTTTCCAACATACTGTGACTCTCTGTTATCTTCTCCTAAGAGTGCAACTACATGGGTACAGTCTCATACTACACCAGATTTACTATCAAGCATCAGACACTGTGATAAATATGGTGCAGTATAGGGCTAGCTGTCTCATTTGACTTGCTTCTGGTCCTGTATATAACTAAGTAGTAAATTTGGTTTGGTAACATATACAGTATATGTAGACATCATGGTTCTTATTTTTCCTTCTGAGAAAACAGTTTCTTAAATTTATGCAAATGTGCCTCATGGGCTCCTGGATGTGGCACAAAAGCCGATTTTGGCTTAGTCATATGCTAATTCTTTGTGTTTCTATAAAGAGTGGGAAGAAGGGGCAAAAAAAACCTGAATGGAGGTGTGAACAATTAGCAGACGACAGAGATGTAACCAGGAGCCCCTGAGGCTCATTTGCATTATTATAGAAGTCAGTTTTCTCAAAAACGAAGCTATTAGAAGTTAAAAGAAAAACTTAAAGGCTTCTAAGTAATTTGCATCTCT
Organism: Engystomops pustulosus; assembly: GCF_040894005.1. NCBI lineage: Eukaryota > Metazoa > Chordata > Amphibia > Anura > Leptodactylidae > Engystomops > Engystomops pustulosus. The sequence goes on from NC_092419.1 coordinate 23,243,986, forward strand.
GTCATTTTTATATCCCATGCAAAAAAATTATTTGGAGGGGGATGTTATGTACAGATATTTCTCTTACACCTCAAGTCACAGACCTCCATTCACTCCCATAAGACACATATAAGACTTCCTGTGTGTTATATCTGTGATGGGACATCCCCTTTAAGCCTGACTCCTCTCTTCTGTCTATTTATCTCCAGCGCCTCATTTACTCTATCACAATGGAAGAATCTAGAACATTCCCTCCCTGTCAGTGTAATTAGATTGCTGTTGTATCTCCGTAGTATAGATGTAAATACACCGGGGACGGGGGCTGATAAATATGTATCCAGGAGGGAGGACAATATCTACACATGAAGCTCGGGATGTTACATTGTGTTTGTCACAAAGCAAGATTGTATCCAGACAGTAATTTCATTCCATTGTATAGAGACGATATCGGAAAACGTATGAATAACAACGTGATCAAGAGACGGCGGAAATGTCAGAGACGGATCACACGGGGCGAGACCCACACCTCCGCCACAAGATTAACTTTATGGAAATAGTACAGAGCGATACAATACAGTATGAAGCCAACGGCGAAGTGTCTCACAAATATGAGAATGTTCCGGTACCAAGATATTTCACACTATCTATCTATCTATCTATCTATCTATCTATCTATCTATCTATCTATCTCATATCTATCTATCTATCTATCTATCTATCTATCTATCTATCTATCTCCTATCTATCTATCTATCTATCTATCTATCTATCTATCTATCTATTTATCTATCTATCTATCTCATATCTATCATCTATCTATCTATCTCCTATCTATCTATCTATCTATCTATCTATCTATCTATCTATCTATCTCATATCTATCATCTATCTATCTATCTATCATCTATCTATCTATCTATCTATCTATCTATCTATCTATCTATCTATCTATCTATCTCATATCTATCTCATATCTATCTATCTATTTCATATCTATCTATCTCATATCTATCTCATATCTATCTATCTATCTATCATTGATCTATCTATCTCATATCTATCTATCTCATATCTATCTATATATCTATCTCATATCTATCATCTATCTATCTCATATCTATCTATCTATCTATCTATCTATCTCATATCTATCTATCTCATATCTATCTTTCTATCTATCTCATATCTATCTATCTATCTATCTATCTATCTCATATCTATCTCATATCTATCTATCTCATATCTATCTATTTCTTATCTATCTATCTGTCTCTTATCTATCTATCTGTCTATCTATCTATCTCATATCTATCTCATATCTATCTATCTCATATCTATCTCATATCTATCTATATCTTATCTATCTATCTGTCTCTTATCTATCTATCTATCTGTCTATCTATCTATCTCATATCTATCTATCTATCTATCTATCTATCTATCACTGGGATGTGTGTCAGACCCTGAAAGTCCAACTTTATGTAAAATCACAAATATGAAGTCTACATAAAGATAAAGTTCCTGTCCATGAATAAGGTCAGTGCACACAGGACTGCTTCCCATTGCTGTCCATGTTGGTAAGCAGGTAGGTGGATGTTATTGGATGCTATTTTCCTTATGTATTTGATATTCCACCATATCCCTGACGTTTCTAATCCTGATCAGATCTGTCGCTTCATCTCTTAGTCTGAGATGGAAATCAGAACTTTTCTTGAAGTTTCTGCGGAAGCTTGTGAACAATGGGAGCGCATTGTACAATCTCTGACACTCTCATAATAAGATCTATTAATATTTTACACAAAAGGGCCACATGCTCATGGGGACGGATCAAACGTTCCGTAAAGAGCGCATTACGGCCTCTTCCCGCTATTATGGAGCGGACACTTTATTCTGAAAAGAAGAAAGAAACAATAAAACATGGGGTGACCTCAGACAGGAGACGAGACGTCTCAGCTTTCTGACCAATTTTAATCCTTCCTCACATCCTGGAAAAAAAACTCAATGGCAGCTGTAAAATTACTGCTCATTCTAATGGCGCAGAATATTCCGACTGTCGAAAGTTCTAAAGTTCATTATTATTCTAATTATTTAAACACCTCGGAGACTGTCAGACTTCATTAGAACTTCTCCCCAGAGGCCGGTTCTATCCCGACTTCCTATTCACACGAGATGTTGGTAAAGGGATTATCTGGGATAATTATTCTCTTGATTGTTACTACAAATAAAGTTATTTTAAAAAGCCAATCTTTAATTATGATCCACCTTTTGAAAAATTATAAGACTTTGGTATCTTTGTGATGTTTCAGTCTTGTATGAAGCTTCTCATGAGCTTTCGTTTTGTAGCTTTCTGGGAGTTATTATATGTAGGAAGATAATCCTCCATGTTGCTGTCACGGGTAGGTTGCTCTTCTTGGCTTTGGGATCCACCTCCTCCATAGACTTGTGTGTCGGAGGAGGAACATGGTTGTCACTAGCAGGGTCAGCTCCAGGTTTCAGTAGGTCCTTGAGCGACAGAGACTCCTGTCCTAGAATATTCCCTAGTTCATCATACCAAACAGCCCCCTCATGGTAATTTTATATAAAGCTCCCTCACACCCTGTGGATTTATTAGATTTAGCCCCCCTCTCCTCCATGGATTCCTAAAGTACAGCCTTATGTGGGCCCCCCAGCAGCTCTGGGCCCCCGGCACTTGCCCAGGTACACCGAGTGCAGGCGCCGGCCCTGGTCACTAGAGATGAGTGATGGAAGGAGGATGGAGAAGTGTTTAATGGGTTTGATAAGACATAGTTCTGTTTCTTCTATTTACCTGTGATATTCATTTAGGAAAATGGCCCAGATTTACTGAGACAAGTTCAGTCTGTACTATGTGCAGTGTCATGTGTAGTGTGCAGGGGGCGCCAGGTTCAGGATTTCTGGAGCACGATCTTCATGAATCTGGCGCCCCCTGCTCCAGTAGAGTACACCCCTTTTTTTGGTGCACTTTTACCACGTGTGACACAATTTAGAAATTTGTGCACCGTGCGCCAGAAATGTGTCTCGGGCACTTCTTAAATATTTGTGCAAACATGAAAGAATGTGCAGAGTCTGACAGAAAACTGGCGCAAGGTTCTTAGTAAATCTGGGTCATTGGGGCACTTTTATTTACCCATTCCCTTGTAGTTCACAGAAAGTGCATTGTCCGTGTATAATGCCCTGTGCCGCAATTCACTAAGATCGTGCGCCCGATATCCTGCATGTGTCGCTTCCCCGCTCAGGTCCGCCGGAGTTCACTTTCTTCTTCCTGGTGCATGTAAGTGCATTGTCTTGTGACACAAATTGAAAGTTAAATCCTGCGCTCAGTCCAAATCGGTTGTATCGCCCGACAGCACGCCCCCGATTTGTGTCGCATGGAAGCAGTGCACCTGCGCCAAAATCTGATTGCGTCCGACACAAAACCAGCACAGACACCTGTAAAATACCTGTCCAAGCCGTGCAATCCCCTAAAATGGCGAACAGTCCGACGAAAGTGCGATCCGTGACCCTTAGTAAATAAGCCCCAATGGGCCACATTTATCACTTTTGTGCGCCTAAGTGTAGTAGTTGCGCCTAAATTCGGGCGCACTGTTTTGCCAGAATTATCACAAGCTACAACCATCTGTGATAAGTTAATTTCCTGCCTCTTATTAATCACTTTACTTTAACACAGTTTAGGCGCAGTTTAGGCGCAATGTTAGATTCGGGCACTTACATGTGATCCTGCTACAAGCTCCTCTCTGCTTCTCCCACAGCCCAGCATGAGAATGAGCCCCACAGCAGCACCCAGGTGTGTGACACCCAGCACCCAGTGACCTCCTCAGCAGGGGCTTCTCCTGGAGGGGAACCCCCAGTGCTGGTCTCCTGCTGCACCCCTGTAATTCTGCACAATATCCCCCTCAGACACACTGATGATACTGTGCAGAATTACATGGGGGACACTTGTTTGTAGTATCTGCAAGCTTCTGCAAACTTGTGCAAACTTCTCTTGCTCTTGCTGTGAGCTCAGCGTTTTGCAGAATATTTAGTAAATAGAAGGTGATGAACTGTAAATAGAGTCTGCAGCTCCTGTCTGTAATGTATCTAATTGTATCTATTATATGTTCCAGTGTCTGGCTGAGCTCTGCTGCTAGAAATGAGCTCTTCTGCAAAGGGGCTCAGTGCTTTCTTCTCAGATAACGCCACCTTCGGGCTGGAGTGTTTTTGCGCCCGTTTTTGCGCCTAAATGCAAAAGTCGCACGTGATGAATATCATTAGGCGCAGCAAAACATCTGGAATTGAGCGATAGATGAGGGAAAGGTGGTTATTTTAGCTGCGCGGCTAATTTGACGTTTAATCGCAAAAATGGCGCAAAAACGGTGCGCCTAAACGAAAAGGCGCAAAAACAAGAGAAAAAACAAGTGATAAATGTGGCCCAATATGTTTTATTTCTGGTGATACAATTTACTGTTTTTTAATTACTGAACTTCCATTGTTCTGTGTTGGCCATATATAATCCTGCAGTCACAGCTCAGCCCTTCCCCAATATTCACTGGACAAAGGTTCATCAGAAGCCGAGTTATCAGAAGTCCCTGCCAGCCGTCCACTCCCTTGTCTGTGTGAGCCGAGTGTGCATGTGCGTGCATGTGTGTCCATGTGTGTGCATGTGCACGGAGGACCAGGGAAATGGAAGTCACCCAAAATGGGCTTTTTTGAGGATATTTTGTGTCTATGACCTTCCAGTTCTTTTCTTATTATCATTTTGATCTACACTTTTAGACACCGCACCCATCATCATATATTTTTAACCAGTTAAAGTCTCTTTTTGCCTCCTACTACAACTACCACTCCCAACACCTCATCCTGATCTAAGTCCCAGCGCTGGAAGTTCTACATCCTCCGTATCCTCCACTTCCCAGGCATTAGTCCCCTCCGGAGGGTTGACGCCATCTCCGCTGCCATTCACTTTCCATTTCAAGGTTAGGACTCGTGTCACTTCTAATAGCGGTGTAATCTAAGGATTGTTGTCAGTGATGTAATGCGCTGTATATTGCAGATAATCTAACCTCACTCTTTAATGCACTGGTCTCGGTGCTCTGGCTCAGTTTCCTCATTGATTTTTGTAAATTTTATTTTCTCGAGCGTTGTTATCGCTGATGTATCTTGTTTATTAGGGGTGAGTGTGACTTCCCTTTCTTGGGGAGAGCTGGGAGAGTCAGGGAAGATCTTTATCGCGGTGATAAGCGCGTTGGCACCTTTTAATTTTCCATGAATAGAATAATGAGGAAACCGGATCCGCGCTCTTTATCGATCGCGCTTTTCTTGTGAATTCCTGCCAGCTTTCTTTTGCAAATGATACAGGTCGAGATAACTCGCCGAGATTTACACTCCGGTCCTTTAAGGAGACCAATGACCTTAGGTTTATGAAGTGGTGCCTATGTTTATAATCTATATAGGCTTGTAGACTCCCTATATAGTCTTAATGGCTGGTTTTCTATTAGAATTTTGTAAATACTTGTGTACTAAAGGGATCCTGAACCTGTTATTGGGTTTGGGGTCTCTAAACTTGAGCCCGCCTTAAGGTGTCCAAAACTCTTGTTGGTCACCTGCATACTGAGCTATCCAGAGGCATAGACACCCCTCCTCTGCTATGAATAAAAGTTTAGTAAACTTCTGGTTGCACTTTGCTGTATTCAGATAAAAAGGGGCTGAAGAGCAGCTAAACCAGAGGACTAAGAGCACAGCAGTGTGAGGTCATGCACCATTGCTTTCCATCGGGCAGAAGTGCTGGATCAATACAACACAACTGTGCATAACAGATTTATATCCCAGGACTGTAGCTTCTCCAAATGCACGGTGTGTGCTCACACTGCTGTGCTCTGTGCTCTCTGCATTGAATTACTCTAGGGAATAGCTGAATAAGCTTCTGATTGCATACACTGCAATTACTCAAAGCAGAGGGGAGAGGCTGTTGAGTAGTTCTATGCAGAGATGTAAGAGCACAGCAGTGTGAGGCCATGCACACTCAGAGAAGCTGCAGTTCTAACATACATATCTCTTCAGGTACATAATAATGGCTGCACAGAGCACAGCAGTGTGAGGCCATGCAGTGTGTGCACACAGGGAAGCTGCAGTTCTAACATACATATCTCTTCAGGTACATAATAATGGCTGCACAGAGCACAGCAGTGTGAGGCCATGCAGTGTGTGCACACAGGGAAGCTGCAGTTCTAACATACATATCTCTTCAGGTACATAATGGCTGCACAGAGCACAGCAGTGTGAGGTTATGCAGTGTTTGCACTCAGAGAAGCTGCAGTTCTAACATACATATCTCTTCAGCTTAATAATAATGGCTGCACAGAGCACAGCAGTGTGAGGTCACGCCCTCAGTGCACTCTGATAATTTAGATGGCATGTAATACTTATCCATTTTCCACATTACACAAGGTTGTAAACCAGGTGACTATTCTGACAATGTTGAGCTCTTAACTCTCTGCTCCGAACTGCTCTAAGTAAATGCTTTAGTCAGTTTCTGTTGCATAATTCAGCAATCATTCAAAACAGAGGGCCTGAGAAACAGCTCCATGCAGAGTGCACAGAGCACAGCAGTGTGAGGACATATGTCCAGTGCATTTGGAGAAGCTACAATCCTAGAATTTTCACTTTCTTATTCGATCAAAACCACAAGGAACTGCTTATCCTTACTTTACAGGATCCAAAAGTCTCTCTTTTCTCGGCTCTTGAATTCAGTTAACAACAAAAATTCACAAAAATACTGAAAAAAAACCTCCATCATTTCAGTCTCCTCTTGGTGTGAATAACTGTTTCATACAAGTTTTCATCTTCAATACCTGCATCAACCCTGTAAAATTATTTCTATTCCTAATATGTTTTCCTATTATGTCACCATAAGTGATCCTGCTGCAGCGACGAGATAAGGTGAGAAGTGACACGTTCTCCGCAGCGACGACTAAAACAGAATGTTCTCCATTCTGTAAATTGATTGAAAGTACCAGTGATCATTGAGTACCTCATTTGCTGGACTAGAAGCGGCCCAGCAGGGGGCTACTATTATTTGAGTCTTTGAAGTTGTCTGAAGGGAAATCGCTTGTGTATTTGCATTGAAAACTGTTTAGGATGAGCAACGAAGAATAAAAAAAAAAAAAGCTGAAAAAGCTGAAAAAATGAGGAGGGATCGGCACCGAACTGCAGGAGGGGAACAAAGACCTGGAATCATTTATTGCACAACCAAATGATTCCTTGGGTTTCATTTTTGGATACTTTTGGGATTAATATTCCTTCATTGTTGCCATTATCATAGAAGACTCTACATAACGATATCATCAGTCACAAACCATTCCTTCTCCCCCCAGAAGAAAGCTCCGCACAGCTCGGCGGAGCCTGGAAGTTTTGAGACATAGGGGCATATTTATAAGGACCTCTGCGCAACGCTAATATCGCAAATGCTGGCTTATTGCTTGCTTTTGCAATTATTTGCCCCGATCTCCCATGAAGGGGGGGGGGGGGCGCGGCCGGCCGGGAGTGGGTCGGCGCGGGGTGTTACTGTCCCCGTGTCTGCACACTTGCTGCTGCCGGCGACTTTTCATACGTGCTAATTTAGGATAAACGCTGCGCAGCCGGCAGCCCTGATACATCAAGCGGTGGAAGCATCTTGATGCATCGGGCTGTGAACTTGCAGCGGCGAGGCTATCATACGCTGGCGCTAATGAAGTGGAAATAAAATGTGGACAACAAAAAGTGAAATACCCAAAGCCGCAAAATTTTTATGTAATTCCTCAGGCCACAACTGGACGTTCGATCCATTAGTGGGTTAAACATTTGCCAGTACCTACTGTGATCAGGAGGCATTAAAGCTTGAGGACCAAAGTTTTGATGAGTCCAAGTGTGATGGAGAGGGTCGGTGTGAAGTAATTCCAAGGAAGTATGTGAGATGTAATCAGAACTTTTGATTAATGTGAGCCCCTGATACGTCTGTTCCTTCACAAGTGATTTAAGACGTTCCTGATTCTATCAAAATACGGATTTTACTGCAATTTATGTAGAAGCAAGAGTTCTCGAGATCTAAAGAATCCGCACTTGATGGAGTGGGATATATCCACTCTACAAAGAACAAAGCAAAGATTTTTCAATAAGAATACATTGGGAAGGTTTGGTATGAGACTCAAAAAAAGTTGTGTTTTCTGTCTCCTCCTTAAAGGGGCCTTCAAGTAATAAAGGAAAACGCCTGGGACACCAGACCAGGGGCAGGTAAAAAATAAAATAACGGCTTCATTATAGGGGTGTCCTTCTAGTCCTTTGTTGATACCTTCAGCAATCGAGGAGATGTTGACAACCATAACCAAGAACATGGACAACAACTAGTCCAACCACAGATGTCAACAAAGTACTGGGGGTCCACAGGAACGGGAAGCCGGAACAAGATAATTCTTTTATTCTTATTCGCTGCTGCTATTTCGAGTGTCACTAGAAGGGGTATTCCACATTATTGTAGAATGTCTACTCAATATTCTCCTGTCTGATGTTTCTGTCCAACTATTAAATGCTCAGTATACCTCAGCATGAGACCTCATTTACCCAACTGTATTTGGAGGGTCTAAGCTTGCCATACAAATTGTGGCAAACTCGAAGCCCTCATTGAGGTATATTGTGCTTGCCCGTAGTCTGGTGAGGCAGAGTGCATGCACCGTACTCTGAACATTTTTAATGGACATCGGTGGGGTAAGTGGAGCTTCCAGTGATGCACACGGCCCATTGTTTTCAGCCACCACATGGTCATGTGCAGAAACCCTAAATTTGTATAAAGAAACTAGAAAGAACGGAGTCTACTGACACAATGAACCCAAGTCTGAGGGCCAGTTCACTTGATGGATTTCGGCACAGATTCAGATAGAAATACCTTCACCAAAATACAACTGACATTGATTTCTTAGAGCTCCACTCTCTGCCGAAAGAGGCTTTGTCCCCTTTATTCTGCACAAATTGCGCAGGAATTCTGCCAAAAATAAAAAAAATTAAAAAAAAAAACTGCAATGGAATAATATCAGAAGGTTAATCTTGGCCAATTATTCCTGCTTTCTCCTCTTCTACTTCCGTCTCCTTGTGCTGCAAAAAGGTGACTACATATCCTTTAAGGGGGAACTTATAAGTATGATCCGGAGCGGATTTACCCAACTCATGCAATTACTTGTAACTTCCAATATAAAAGACATGTAGTGCACCCCATTCTCCTGGAGAGAAATTAAGCCAATGCACAACTTCTCCCAATTACAAACGCCTCCATTCAGCATCTCACGTGACCCATTTGTGTAGCTCCAGCAACCACATTCATTTCACAGGTCCTGAAAATTGGGAGGGAAAGAGGAGTTATGTCTGGCAGTCTGTGTCATAAATCTCAATGCACAGAGTAAATGTGAGGGATTTACAATGGTTAAATCATCAGACATCCAAGGAGATGAAAGTGCCGTGACCCGAAAATACACACACATATCAGACATATCTCATGTCCATTTTGGGGAACTATCCAAACCATAATATGAGCTGCTATGGTAAGGATTTGCACCACTGCTTGCCATTATTTCTGCTGCAGACACATTGAAACAAAGTGGAGTCTTCTATAGTTTCTCTTTTAATCCTTCATAGTTATTCAGGAAGGAGCTGAACTTTACTTTATCATCGTCTCAGCAGAAAATCTAAGCAGCACAAAGCTGGAATATTTGGCCTAAGTTACTTGCCAAATAATTGTTACCGGAATCTGGTGCCAAAAAGCTGTTTTCGAGCAGATGTCTTGATACCTGTAAGATATGGTTATTCTGATGCTGATCGAAGCAGGAAATCACATCGCTCAAGATCTAACATGAAAATATATAGTGCCAGGCAAGCAGATTCTCATTCTACATGCGCCGGGAGCGGAGATTTACTATGCACTTACTCTCTATAGTGGTGCGTTTAGGACGGGGGAAAGGGTGAAGTCGGTTTTTATGCCTGGCATCGTGGGAGAAGCGGGAATGGTAAATACGCCACTAGATTCTGGAAGTGATTTGTTCGCTCCCCAGAGATGGATTTCAGAGGGAATGAATGCACATTAGAAGCAGAATGAACATTAACAGCACTTTTTTCCCTTAGGGTTGTGTTTTAGCATTGGCAGAACAGTGTTAGAAGCGAGGACGATGGAGCCATTGAGAGAAGAGGCGCAAAGTCGATGGGATGGCGTTTTAGGAAAATATGTTAAAGGAAACAAAAACACAAATAACCGGTTGTATGTATGAAGGTCATAAACTCTGATCACATCTGAACCACACAATTGTAATGGATAGTAGGAACTCCTGATATAGGCTACTGTGATAGGCCGCTGCAGAACCTCGTAATACAAACCTAAACTGCTGCAGATCATAATACACACATCAGCTGCTGCAGAACATCATCATACACACCTCAGCTGCTACATAACCTAATTATACAAACCTCAGCTGCTGCAGAACCTTATGCACAGAATACACATGCATACGCAGATACACACAGACACACATGCAGACACATGCACGCACAGACACATGCATGCAGGGACACATCCAGACACACCCACTTACTGACACATGCATAATAGATGCACACAGACACACATGCATACACACATTGACAAATGCATGGCAGATGCTTACTGACACATGCATGATATATGCACACAGACACACATGTAGACACACATTCAAGCACATGCACTCAAAGATGCAAGCACATGCATGCACTTCAGCATATTTATATGTATTGAGTAAAGATTATATATAGGGGGTATGAAAAGTATGCATTACCCTTAAAATTTTTCACTCTTTGTTTCATTGCAGCTAATTGGTTCAAATAAGTTTTTTTTTTGCTCACTAATGTGCACTCTGCCCCCATTCTGATGTAAATATGTAGATATTTTTTTCTAATTTATTAAACAAGAAAAACTGAAATATCCCATGATCATAAGTATTCAGCCCCTTTGCTGCAGAAATTATTTTGTATCCTTGACCAGATCTGTACAATTCTGTCTCAGAGCTCCTTGGGCATTTCCTTAGACCTCTTGATTCTCATGTGTTCTGACATGCACTGTGAGCTGTGAGGTCTTCTATAGACAGGTGTGTACCTTTCCTAATCAAGTCCAATTAGTTTAAACACAGCTGGACAACAATGAAGGAGTAGAACCATCTTGAGGAGGATCAGTAAACAGTAAAGGCGCAGAATACAGCCACACTATAGAGTTTCCATTTTAGTCATTTTAACTTTATCTCCTTGAAGAAGACCTTTTATCTCCTTTTCCAGGTACAACTCTTCAGAACCTTTACTATGTATGTTCCAATGATTGTGTTGTACATGGCATTCACTCTCTATCCGTTCCTTTTAAATGGCTTATTCCTCTCTTTAGTGTCTGATGGGCAGGGTCAGATCTTCTGCTCCACCCTAGGACCTCCCATCTGACAGTAAAGAAGTTAATCAGGTAAGTTCAGGCTAGATAGAAAATGTAAACTATGATAGAATGGAGCAACACAAAATTAGCTAAAATTTGGAACTGATGGAGATGGTGAAAGGTCCTCCTTGTAGAGATTCTTAAAGAAAATCAGTCACCAGCTTTTTGCAGGAATTGAGGCTTCTTGGATCTCTGTGGGCGGGGCTATCCCTCTATCCCTGCTGGTGCCCTTGTGTTCTATGTCTGTACCTTATTTCTATGGGAGATGTCTTCTGTGGTCTACAGCACACGCTGAGAAAAATGGAATTGGGTTTAAAAAGCATGAAAGCCCATTGCATAAAAATACTTTTACATAAAAAGTCTTTTGGTACAAAGTTGCATTCACTGGCAATGGGATTGGAAAACTTCTCTAAGAAATGGACCAGTCTCAGACTGGCCTACCACAGAACCAAAGCTCTAACCCAGAGGTTCAGCAGAAGACAATCAAATTTGAAGGCTACTGGGGTCATTGTTCTTGGTGTTGATGGGGTTAGGTCTCCAAATGTGTTTGGGGAACCCAAGAAACCCCAATCCAGAACCAGTTAGGACCCAGATTATATATATAGCGGCTCAGTATAGGGGTCTGCACTATCGTTGGAATATCTGCCTTTTTCCAATGTGCACCGCATTTAGAAGGGCTTTTTGTAGCACGCGACCGAATTTTGACACATCGGCGCTGGCTTTCCCGCGACACAAATCAGGGGGCGGGTCGTCGGACGATCCGACGAATTTGGACAACGCACAAGATTTAACATCTCAAATAGTGTCGCAAGACAATGCACTTACAGGCACCAGGAAGAAGAAGGTGAACTCTGGCCGACCTGAGCATGGAAGCGACACATCAGGATATCAGACACATGATCTTGGTGACTTCATCTTCGTCGGACCGTCCTGATTGGGAATCACGACAAGACCGGGTAAGTACATGTGCCCCATAATATCCAAAGAGTCCACCATTGAGTTCACGACTGAGGAAATATTGTTACATTTATTCATTTGTGAAATTGCAATTGTTTGAATTTCTAGAGATGGAGAGTCTGAGTGTGAGACGCAGTGTTAGACGGCATCATGGGAAACGAGTATCTGCTGGTGTACAGCATGTAAGTAGTCAGTACATACAGATGTACAAGCCTCCTTCCATGCCTCCTGTGATGGCGGCCGCCTGTGTTATTCTCTATGCAGCGATTTATTCAGTAATGCAGGAATTGATTATTTAATCCCAGAATATAGAAGAACCTTCTGCATCTGAATTCCAGACAGATTGTGATCGCTGCATATTTCATCGCACATCTCAAAGTTATTCTTCATCTCAATTCAATTTGACACAGGGATTGCACTTTCTGTATTGATTCATTTCATTGCTGGAGCCGGTTACATTTGTATCAGTGAATAGACTCTGCATTCACGTTCCTTTAATTTGGACTTAAAAGACGAGGGGAAGGCGGGCGGAGGGACAGGAATTCTGCAGCAATTTCACCTCTTATATAACCATGGAAAATTGACAAATAACAAAGCTTTTGACAATTACATGGACTGAAGGTTTTTATCCCCGTCAGCAGCATTAAGCCACTTGTATGGATGGAAACCTACTGCACGGATCATCCTGGGCCTGGACTCAATGGGCGACTTTTATTATAGCACCAGTTTTCTGTAGGACTTTTCATAAGAAGACTGGAGGGCAACAGAACTTATGTAAACCACCTGTGAGGGCACTTTAATGGACCTTCTACAGAGAGTTTAATCTGGAGGGTCAAGGATTATATCATAAACTCTAAAAAAAATACCAAAATATCCAAATCATTAAGCTTTCAGTTATAGAGAGAAGAAGACCTGTTCCTGCAGTTCCCATGAATATGAACACTAGAAGATGCTCTGAGGAGAACCTTTCACCACATTTCCCATCATTGGACCTTCAGTAGGATCTGCTCCACTTATTCCGGCACATTGGGAATCTTTTCTGTACCCGCTGAAACCATTGACTTTAGTTTAATCTCTTAATATGCTAATTAGTTCCTTTATCGTCATGAGGGCAGCCTTCACTTGGTATACTCAGACACCACCCACCGGATAGCAATTAGCATATTGGCAACTTTTGAAGAAAAAGAGTGTATAAAGGACTTTATGGATGAGATTTTGACACGATCATCTGATTCTTAACAAACAAACAATCTCATTGTAACTTCTGTAGAAAGAGGCTGTGGAGAGGGGTACAGAGCACTCACCCCCCTCCCTGCTGCACCCAGCCATATGCGAGGGGCCTTACAAAACAAACTATGAGCCTAGAGCAGCATGCTCACAATCAGGATTTTTACATGCCTTAGGTTGTGAGCCCCGTTGGGGACAGGGACTGATTTGGCAAGCTCTGTTCAGCGCTGTGTAATTGTCACGGGTGGTCCCGCGACCCATATCACGGATCGCGGACTCACCCACGCTCCTCTGCCCCCGCCAGCGCACCTCACCTCAAAAATACAACATGTCCTATTTTTTTATGTTTTTGCGGTATGTTCTCTCCATAGAACACTACCTTATTTTTGCGGAGACAGCTCACTTACGGTGGCATATGGGTACTAGACAAGAGATATATGGCTGTTTTTTGTGGTCAAAAAAACTAGACCCAAATATGCAAATGTTCATGTGCATGAGGCCTAAGGTCCTAAACAAACTATGAGCCTTTGGTTACTGCAGCAAAGGCAGTCACCAAGATAGAAATCAGTATGGATCAGTTTGGATCAGTATGGGCCAGTGTGGCTCAGTATTGACCAGTATGGATCAGTATGGAATAGTATGGATCAGTATGGATCAGTATGGACCAGTGTAGCTCAGTATGGACCAGTGTGGCTCAGTATGGACTAGTGTGGCTCAGTATGGACTAGTGTGGCTCAGTATGGACTAGTTTGGATCAGAATGGATATATTTATTGCAGCCGGAAAAACTATTGGCTGAGGCTTCAGGCCGGATACATTGCAGCAAAGCTTCAGCTTTGTTTTGAATGACAATAGAGATGTTTCCATTCACTGACAGCAATGTCTATTCTTTAAAATGAAAACTGCAGGATTTTAGGATGACTCAGAATAGGTTAAACTTGCAAAGTCCTTGGCCCATCCCGGGGGACACAAGTGGCGGCCAAATCTGATCTTTTAGAGACGCTTCACTGCCGCCATAATGTACAGCAAACCTGCCCGTGTCTCTCCCTCAATTAACCGTCATAATTGTGTTACGTATCAGTTTAACAAATCATATTAGCGTGCGCCATTATATTTCAGGGTGACAAAAGCGTGCGGTGGACGCGGGGCGGATTATCATATCTTAATTGACGTTACTGTCCGTGAATACATTAACGCCTCATCCATAAACTATCCGGGGCTTCTACAAACACTGCGGACGTGGCAGATGCTGCAACACGTAGACGACGCAATGCGATGAGAGTTTCTTCTTTTCGCATATCCCATCTTCCCTTTCATCTTCTATGATGAATCTACCCTTGTGGAAAGTCAAGTGTCTGGCTTGTTCCGTGTGCCGCCAGGTACAGAGCGGAGAAATTGCCTTCGCCATCTGGTTCGCCAATATTTTTATCAGTTTGTTTTAATTAAGTTGAAATCAGTGATCTCCGCGTTTCCAGAGTTTTCAGCTACTCCAATATCTTTGCGATTTCCGGAGCCGCGCACTGAACTGGAACCGGCTCTGAATAGACATTTTCCACAGGTTGGGGACTTTAGTTTTGCCCGTTACAATGAATATACCGGTAAGAGTCGTGTTGCGCTTGTTCAGTAGTGCGTGTAATCCAATTTTTCTTTTATTAAGATATGAAAATGACCATTGCATCATTACATGTCGCGCGCAGCCTTAAAGCCGAACCGGCCGCACAATAGACATGTAACACACAGGAAGAAGAGGAGCCGGATCATATTCAACCATATGTGTTATTGGAGCAGGAATAAAGTGTTTTGAAATGTATTGCTTGAAGCAAAGAATTTTACATTTTTTGTTGTTGATTCTAAACAATTAGGCCACATTCACATGGCCGTGTGCTCGCCTTGATCGGATCCTGGGCGAGCATAGGGTCAGGACAAGAAGAAGGGAGCGAGCACTTCTCACCCCTCCCCTCTCCACTAAAAGACGAGCTGTGGTGCCGCCAATCTGCCCCAATATAGGACATGTCCCTTTTTTTGCACTGTGGCTGCTCGGTTCAGTCGCAGTGTAGTGGGACAACCAGGTGTCATAGACCTCAATGGAGGCTGTGATCTGGCCTCAGCTTGTGCAGCTGTAAGAATCTGCTTGGTAGGTCATGAGTTAATTGTATAGTCCAATTAAACACTTTGCATTTGCTGTGAGGAAAGAGTAAGCTGGGTAGGTTGTTAAACCCCTTGTGGGTGGGAGCAAACAGGGAGCAAAAAGGAGTCTTAGTCCATGAAGCAGCAGTGTCTCAGGCAAGTTGCCTGACACCTTGGCCAGTAAGGAGACTAGGCCCTGAACAGAGGTCCACATCAGGACTCTCTACCAGCCCAGCTTGAAGCTATTTACCTCCAGCCAACTACCTCCAACCAGCTGAAGTTTTGCTGCTAAGGCTGTTGCTTGTTCCAATAAAGAACTGTAAGTTATATTTCACCAACGTGCCTCTGAGTGATCCCGGGATCCGGCTGTACACCATCACGAGCTCCCAATCCTTCATCCCCAGGGATCCCTGTTCCCACAAGGAGGTTGCCATGGGAAGAAACCTATTCTGTCAGTCTCCACCTCCATTTTCTTGCACGCACCACCTGCTGGAGACCTACCAGGCTGTAGACAAGGCCAATCCAATAATCAGGTCCCCAGCTTCCTCCAGCCACCAAACAAGATCAGGCAATGGTGGGGGATGTTGTACAACCAGTGTTACAAATGGTCCCTTCCCTGCTGTATGTCGCTGCGCTGTGCCCTTACCCTGCTGTATGTCCCCGCGCTGTGCCCCTACCCTGCTGTATGTCCCCGCGCTGTGCCCTTACCCTGCTGTATGTCCCTGCGCTGTGCCCCTACCCTGCTGTATGTCCCTGCGCTGTGCCCCTACCCTGCTGTATGTCCCTGCGCTGTGCCCCTACCCTGCTGTATGTCCCTGTGCTGTGCCCCTACCCTGCTGTATGTCTCCACATTGTGCCCCTAACCAGCTGTAGTATGACCAGTAGTACGCCCCACATGTGCCCCTACCCTGCTGTATGTCTCCACATTGTGCCCCTAACCAGCTGTAGTATGACCAGTAGTACGCCCCACACCAGACTCTGTATTTGGCCTCGACCCAGATGCTGTGACATGATGTAGGAGCGCCCTGGATGCGATGCCAGGATCCCCGGCTTATTAGAGAGAAGTGACTCGTCCTTACACTCTGACCCACATCAGGGGGAGACGCCGCCATTCATCTTCTATATTAGGAGAATCATTACCCTCATCCTCCGCTGCTGCCAGAACATTGTAGGAGGCTCAGGGGTAATTACAGGACCCTCATTACCTGGATCTGAGACGCACAAAGAACTATTGCTAAGTTTTTCTTAATCTTAATCTATCTTACATTACTTTTAACAAAGTAGAAAATAAAGTCACAGACAGACATTTCCAAATTAGAGTAACGGCCCTAAAATTAAAGAAAACTACTAAAAACCAGGGACACTCCTAGATGCAGGCCCCGTGACTGTGGTGATCTTTTTATATTTAGTATTCAAGGTCTCCATTCTTCTAAAATCAACTCCTATAACTCTTATATATAATGAGACTTAAGAGCTCTGGGGGGCATTACCAGAGCTCCTCCGTAATGCAGCATCACAGGCTGATACACTTTTTTCCCCTCCTCCATCAACACTTTCCATCTCCCTGATGTAATCTCACACAGTGGAAGGGGATAGAGCTCTAGCACAATGTAGCAGCTTGTGAAGCAACAGCACAGAGGGGCTCTGGTAACATTCTCATAGCCTTTTGGCTCATTAACACCATTTTAAAAGTTTTAGATGGAAGGAGGCCACGAATAACAAATGTAAAAAGATTATCACAGTCCCTGGATCTATGAGTGTTGTCCCTGGTTTATCAGGAGGGCTTTTATTGGTAGATTTATTTAAGAGATAAAAAATGCAATTTTTAACTTTGATTTGGTGGGGTTCTTTACTAAAAAGGTAACAATATTATATTAGTTATATTCTTATACATAGGGGGCAGTATTATAGCAGTTATATTCTTGTACATAGGGGGCAGTATTATAGTAGTTATATTCTTGTACATAGGGGGCAGTATTATATTAGTTATATTCTTATACATAGGGGGCAGTATTATAGCAGTTATATTCTTGTACATAGGGGGCAGTATTATAGTAGTTATATTCTTGTACATAGGGGGCAGTATTATAGTAGTTATATTCTTGTACATAGGGGGCAGTATTATAGTAGTTATATTCTTGTACATAGGGGGCAGTATTATAGTAGTTATATTCTTGTACATAGGGGGCAATATTATAGTAGTTATATTCTTGTACATAGGGGGAAGTATTATAGTAGATATATTCTTGTACATAGGGGGCAGTATTATAGTAGTTATATTCTTGTACATAGCGGGTAGTATTATAGTAGTTATATTCTTGTACATAGGGGGCAGTATTATAGTAGTTATATTCTTGTACATAGCGGGCAGTATTATAGTAGTTATATTCTTGTACATAGGGGGCAGTATTATAGTAGTTATATTCTTGTACATAGGGGCAGTATTATAGTAGTTATATTCTTGTACATAGGGGGCAGTATTATAGTAGTTATATTCTTGTACATAGGGGGCAGTATTATAGTAGTTATATTCTTGTACATAGGGGCAGTATTATAGTAGTTATAATCTTGTACATAGGGGCAGTATTATAGCAGTTATATTCTTGTACATAGGGGGCAGTATTATAGTAGTTATATTCTTGTACATAGGGGGCAGTATTATAGTAGTTATATTCCTGTACATAGGGGGCAGTATTATAGTAGTTATATTCTTGTACATAGGGGGCAGTATTATAGCAGTTATATTCTTGTACATAGGGGGCAGTATTATAGTAGTTATATTCTTGTACATAGGGGGCAGTATTATAGTAGTTATATTCTTGTACATAGGGGGCAGTATTATAGTAGTTATATTCTTGTACATAGGGGGCAGTATTATAGTAGTTATATTCTTGTACATAGGGGGCAGTATTATAGTAGTTATATTCTTGTACATAGGGGGCAGTATTATAGTAGTTATATTCTTGTACATAGGGGGCAATATTATAGTAGTTATATTCTTGTACATAGGGGGAAGTATTATAGTAGTTATATTCTTGTACATAGGGGGTAGTATTATAGTAGTTATATTCTTGTACATAGGGGCAGTATTATAGCAGTTATATTCTTGTACATAGGGGGCAGTAATATAGTAGTTATATTCTTGTACATAGGGGGTAGTATTATAGTAGTTATATTCTTGTACATAGGGGCAGTATTATAGCAGTTATATTCTTGTACATAGGGGGCAGTATTATAGTAGTTATATTCTTGTACATAGGGGGCAGTATTATAGTAGTTATATTCCTGTACATAGGGGGCAGTATTATAGTAGTTATATTCTTGTACATAGGGGGCAGTATTATAGCAGTTATATTCTTGTACATAGGGGGCAGTATTATAGTAGTTATATTCTTGTACATAGGGGGCAGTATTATAGTAGTTATATTCTTGTACATAGGGGGCAGTATTATAGTAGTTATATTCTTGTACATAGGGGGCAATATTATAGTAGTTATATTCTTGTACATAGGGGGAAGTATTATAGTAGATATATTCTTGTACATAGGGGGCAGTATTATAGTAGTTATATTCTTGTACATAGGGGGTAGTATTATAGTAGTTATATTCTTGTACATAGGGGCAGTATTATAGCAGTTATATTCTTGTACATAGGGGGCAGTATTATAGTAGTTATATTCTTGTACATAGGGGGCAGTATTATAGTAGTTATATTCCTGTACATAGGGGGCAGTATTATAGTAGTTATATTCTTGTACATAGGGGGCAGTATTATAGCAGTTATATTCTTGTACATAGGGGGCAGTATTATAGTAGTTATATTCTTGTACATAGGGGGCAGTATTATAGTAGTTATATTCTTGTACATAGGGGGCAGTATTATAGTAGTTATATTCTTGTACATAGGGGGCAGTATTATAGTAGTTATATTCTTGTACATAGGGGGCAATATTATAGTAGTTATATTCTTGTACATAGGGGGAAGTATTATAGTAGATATATTCTTGTACATAGGGGGCAGTATTATAGTAGTTATATTCTTGTACATAGGGGGCAGTATTATAGTAGTTATATTCTTGTACATAGGGGCAGTATTATTGTATTAATATTCTTGTACATAGGGGGCAGTATTATAGTAGTTATATTCTTGTACATAGGGGGCAGTATTATAGTAGTTATATTCTTGTACATAGGGGGCAGTATTATTGTAGTTATATTCTTGTACATAGGGGGCAGTATTATTGTAGTTATATTCCTGTACATAGGGGGCAGTATAATTGTAGTTATATTCTTGTACATAGGGGGCAGTTTTATAGCAGTTATATTCTTGTACATAGGGGACAGTAATATGGAACTTGTATTCTAATATTGCAGCTGAAGTTTTTCCTCAATTGGTTTATAGAATATTTGATGTTTTCCTGATATTTATGTGATGCAGTTTTCTCTTTACATTCACATATTTCTTCTCAGTACAGTATTACATTACGGAGTCGTCTATGGGATTCCTCAGTAATTTCCATCTATTTCTTGTATGTTGTGTAATCACTTAGTGCAGATGTGATAACCGTTCCTTTGATAGTTTTTGGTACATGAGAACATATGGGGTCCTTGAGCGCTATAATATTTCTAATTGAAAGCCGTAACATGGTTTCTGTGTCAGGGGGTCCGGCCCATCAGTTCTGCCGCTCTTGCACTTTTGTTTTTTTAAGTTAACAAATTGCCAGATTTCTTCTCCAAGGAAAATCATTTACAATAAAATAGCAAAAACCCAAAGAAATAAGAGAACCACAATAGGCAACAGAACAATAATATAGTAGATGAGGTTAAATGAATAAAGAAATCCAACAAGGCAAAACCATAATCCTGCAGGTTTGATCTAAAGGAAGGCAAAAAATCTTAGTATCAGATGATCCATATTAAAGGGAAACTACCACCACAAATCTACCTATAAAGGTAGATCGGGTGGTAGGTGGATCAATGGGACGTGAGGAGAGCCCTTTTAAGGGCTAATCCTCACATCCCCACACTTTTTTGATAACTTTTATTAGACATATATTCAAATTTACTTATGCGGCTACTGGGGCGTGGAGTAGCCGCATCTGAGGTTACACGAGGCTGCTACTCCACGCCCCGGTAGCCTCTTTTCCCCTCCTACTCACCCAGCTTCGGCGCGCAGCTCCACGTAGCTGCGCGACCTTATCCGGCGATCCTGCCGTCTGCGCATGCGCAGAAGAGCAGGCCCGCGCATGCGCAGATGGCAGGGTCGCCGGACGAGGGCGCGCAGCTACGCGGAGCTGCGCGCCGAAGCTGGGTGAGTAGGAGGGGAAAAGAGGCTACCGGGGCGTGGAGTAGCAGCCTCGTGTAACCTCAGATGCGGCTACTCCACGCCCCAGTAGCCGCATAAGTAAATTTGAATATATGTCCAATAAAAGTTATCAAAAAAGTGTGGGGACGTGAGGATTAGCCCTTAAAAGGGCTATCCTCAAGTCCCATTGATCCACCTACCACCCAATCTACCTTTATAGGTAGATTTGTGGTGGTAGGTTCCCTTTAAAGGAAAATTTATTAACTTTATCTAAATCTGGAAGTCATTGTAATATTCTGGTTTAAACTCCCATTCTAAGAGTCTATTTCTCATAACATGTAGCATTATGTCACTGCTGCCCCTCCTGACCCAGCACCATGTATCATCCATAACATGTGATATTATTACACTGCAGACATCCCGGCCCCTCCTGACCCTGCCCCATGTATCATCCATAACATGTGATATTATTACACTGCAGACATCCCTGACCCTCCTGACCCTGTACCATGTATCATCCATAACACGTGATATTATTACACTGCAGACATCCCGGCCCCTCCTGACCCTGTACCATGTATCATCCATAACATGTGATATTATTACACTGCAGACATCCCAGCCCCTCCTGACCCAGTGCCATGTATCATCCATAACATGTGATATTATTACACTGCAGACATCCTGGCCCCTCCTTACCCTGTACCATGTATCATCCATAATATGTGACATTATTACACTGCAGACATCCCGGCCCCTCTTGACCCTGTACCATGTATCATCCATAACATGTGATATTATTACACTGCAGACATCCCAGCTCCTCCTGACCCAGTGCCATGTATCATCCATAACATGTGATATTATTACACTGCAGACATCCTGGCCCCTCCTGACCCTGCACCATGTATCATCCATAACATGTGATATTATTACACTGCAGACATCCCGCCCCTCCTGACCCTGTACCATGTATCATCCATAACATATGATATTACACCGCAGACATCCCGGCCTCTCCTGTCCCTGTCCCTGTACCATGTATCATCCATAACATGTGATATTATTACACTGCAGACATCCCAGCTCCTCCTGACCCTGTACCATGTATTATCCACAACATGTGATATTATTACACTGCAGACATCCCGCCCCTCCTGACCCTGTACCATGTATCATGCATAACATATGATACTATTACACCGCAGACATCCCGGCCCCTCCTGTCCCTGTACCATGTATCATCCATAACATGTGATATTATTAAACTTCAGACATTGAGTGTTATGGGAAAAAACATTTGCTTAATCTTTTGGGTTAGACATGATGTATCTGCTTCTATTTCCATTCTTATATACTACTAGTTGTGGATCCTGGTGTAAAAAACTGCTCTTAGCTATAACAAAATAGTTAACAAAAAAATATTTTATATCTGTGTATCAATCTCTCCCTGCCTGGTTCTCATTCTTTCTCCCTCTCTGTCTCTCTGTCTCTCACTCTCCCTGCCTGTCTATCTGTCTCTATCCCTATCCACAGAAACTGTCTTATACTCATTTCCAATCACAGCTCAGAGCTCATATTAATGTCCTGTGGCAGAACAGCAGCCAATCACGGCTCAGCTTCCTACTGCCACAGCAGCAGCAGACAATGGCTCGTGTATATGGTGGTTAATAAGTGGATTTTGGAAAGCGTAGGGTGAAAATTTCACTCAAAACAGAGTGTTTGATGTTCCCTGAGTGAGGGAGAGTCGCTGTTCAAAATTTGGTGATTGTAATTGCAACAGTGCAGATTCCTTTAGCGGATATACATGCATACATACACAGACATTCCGCTTTATATATGAGATTATCATCTATCAATAGTGTCTCTGCTCTTACAGTGAAGAATCCTGTCTATGATGATGATGATGATACGTCTCTCCTCTAGGTGTAGAGGTCACCCCTGGATATGGCTGAATATACAGGATGTATGGTGAGCGATTAATGGACAGAGAATACATTGATAATGAACAGATTGATGGAGAATGGATGAAAGGAGGGAGGAAAGGACTGCTCTCCATTCGTTGTAGCTTCTGTGATTATAGCATTTAGGAAGTAAAGAGTGATGGGTGGACTGCAGGACAGATGCTATGGATGAATGGAAGAAGAGCTATTGTAATGGAGCAATGCATGGACTACGGTATGGGTAGGTGGATTGTGGGAAGGAGTAAGGAATGTATGGAGGGATGGAGTGACATATACATTCATATACTGAGAATGGAGGGAGGGATGGTGGATGGAGAAGAGGTTAAAAATGGACAACGTGGGAGACAAGAATTGGGGGGAGAAGAAATAATGGAAGGAGGGATTGGATGATGAATTAATGGATGGAAAGATGGATAGAGTAGAACATGGTTGGACTAAGGGATGGAAGGGGTGAGGGATGGAAGGAGGGATGGAGTGGAATGGATGGAGGGCTGGAGTGGGATGGATGGAGGGATGGAGTGGGATGGATGGAGGGATGGAGTGGGATGAATGGATACAATGAGTTATTAATAAATAGATAATATGAGGGTTGGATGGAGAGTTGTGAAAAAAATAATAGATAACTGGATGGAGTGAGGGTTGACAGGATGGAGGAGGTAGATAGATAGATAGATAGATAGATAGATAGATAGATAGATAGATAGATTGATATGAGATAGATAGATAGATAGATAGATAGATAGATATGAGATAGATAGATAGATAGATAGATAGATAGATAGATAGATAGATATGAGATAGATAGATAGATAGATATGAGATAGATAGATATGAGATAGATAGATAGATATGAGATAGATATGAGATAGATAGATAGATAGATAGATAGATAGATAGATAGATAGATAGATAGATAGATATGAGATAGATAGATATGAGATAGATATGAGATAGATAGATATGAGATAGATAGATATGAGATAGATAGATAGATAGATATGAGATAGATAGATGATAGATAGATAGATAGATAGATAGATAGATAGATAGATAGATAGATAGATAGATAGATAGATAGATAGATAGATAAAAGGATGTAGTGAGGGATGAATATAGTGAATTCTTAGATAAAAGTGTGGATGGAATGAGGGATGGCTGGATGGGATGGAATGAGGGATGGGTGGAGGGATCCATGGAATGAAAGCGGGTGGATGGATGGAGGAAGGGATTGTTGGGTGAATGGAGTTAGGATTGTAGAAAGGGATAGGAGGGATGGAGATGGATGGGGTGATGGTTGACTGGATGGATGGTGAGATGGAATCATAAATTGATACATAATATGAGGGATAGATAAAGCTAGGGATGGAGATATAGTTGGATGGAATAATGGATGGATGGAGTGAGAGATGAAGGTAGTGAGCGATGGATGGAGGAATGACTAGCTCCTCTGTCTTCCCTCCTCCCTCGCCCTCGGAGCTGTGTGGCAGATGTCCTCCGTCCGGCGCGGATAATAAACTGTATATTTAACCCTCTGCTATTTTTCCTTATCTAACATCCAGCCAAACAAACATCTGTTTACCTGACCCAGCAATTAACACGGCGCAGCGACAATCCGGGACAGAACCTTTCATCCAAGGCTCCGCGAGCAGATGGCACGTGCTGGCACCCACCACTTATTGGCATTATGTGTCGGCATTAAGGGCACAGATCTATTAGGCTTAAATAATGTATCCTCTGAATGGTATTAATATTGGCTGAGGGCACATTGGGCTCTGCAGACGGGAGCACAGAGGCCGCTCAATGTGATTATAGACCTAGCCCGGAGCACAGCGCCAAAGTCACAGGAAGCCTGCAAGGAGACGCAGTGGAAATAGGATTTACATGGGACTGACAACTCAATAGGGCACATTCACTTACCTGTCCGAGTCGCAATCCCCGAGGTGAGTTGTCCGACGATCCTTCATTGTGCCGCAATCCACTAAGATCGTGCGCCCGATATCCTGCACGTGTCGCTTCCCCGCTCAGGTTCGCCGGAGTTCACCTTCTTCTTCCTGGTGCATGAAAGTGCATTGTCTTACGACACAAATTTGAATGTTAAGTCCTGCACTTAGTTCGAATCCGTCGGATCGTCCAAGGGCACGTCCCCTGATTTTTGTCGCATGAAGCCAAAAAAAAAACCCCTTCTAAATGAGGCACGCATTGGAAGTTGTTGGATATTACGGCGGTAATGTGGACCCTGGTGATAAGTAGGGAGGGTCCTACTTACCTCTTAATGTTACAGAAACTACTTTCCACAACATAAAAAATGCATTTATGCTTCACAAATGTAGCTTCTTCATGTGCATTAGGGGTTTGTCCTCACACTGCTGAACACTGAGCTCTCAGCTCCTCCCCTTTGCTATGAGTGACTGCTGTTGTATGCAGCCAGAGGCATGCCACATATTTTATTCTGACAGGAGGGCTGAGCAATAGATAAATGAAGTAAGCACAGAGCACAGCAGTGTGAGGACATGCTGCCGCTGCACTTGGAGAAGCTGTAATCCTGGAATATAAATCCATATATCGCAGTCCTGCCACTACTAACAACACTCACAAAGATATCATTACTTATCTCTCCTGGGATAATACACTGAAGAGAGCACAGAGCACAGCAGTGTGAGGACACCCCCCACAGTTCCCTTGGAGAAGCTTCATGGGACTACAGGTAACATTTACTGCTGTTCCAACAGGTTTTAATGGCCACTCAGCTCTGCTACATCAATGTATTTTTTCGGATTCGGGAGCTTGAGATTTGGTGGTGCCCATTCCGTCTATTAGCAGCGCTCTATAAATCAGGCCGCAGAAACTCTTCATTTCCTCTTTTAATTGAAGCCGAGCGTCCGGGCTAATTTTACACATTGTCACATGTCCCACTCCTCGGGAAGGTCACGGAGAAGGTCATCCGAATCCAATAAAATCACCATTAGTCAAACAGCAATAGAGCGCCCGCCCGGGCCAGGATCTGAGAGGTGACACAGTCCTGACACAGAGATAGATGGTGTAATGGATAGAAGCTCCGGTGACGGCTCCATCTTAACCTCCCCTCATCCTCACCTATTTAATGGGATCATGGGATTTTCCAGGACGGATTGAAGGATTGTTGCATTTTATTGCTTCTGTCTTGTCTATGATGAACCTCAAAGTTTATAAAGGTCACATACAGTGCAAAGGATACAAAGTATCTCCAATATCTCAGCACATCATGATGGGAATAGCTGCAAGCAGCACAGAGGATGTCAGGAAGGGAGCATGCTGGTGATGGGAACCGTCCATTCGTTCATATCTCGGTGTGTGCCAGAGGGAGGTCAGAGACGGAGCAACACAAGAGGAGGTGGAGGGGACCGGGCACTATAGAGGGTTAAAGGAACATTCCATTCACAGCTGATTCATAGCGCCATCTAGTGACCCTATTATTATATCTACACTAAGGGTAGAGGGAGCAGCGCCACCTAGTGACCCTATTATTATATCTACACTAAGGGTAGAGGGAGCAGCGCCACCTAGTGACCCTATCATTATATCTACACTAAGCGTAGAGGGAGCAGCGCCACCTAGTGACCCTATCATTATATCTACACTAAGGGTAGAGGGAGCAGCGCCACCTAGTGACCCTATCATTATATCTACACTAAGGGTAGAGGGAGCAGCGCCACCTAGTGACCCTATCATTATATCTACACTAAGGGTAGAGGGAGCAGCGCCACCTAGTGACCCTATCATTATATCTACACTTAGGGTTGAGGGAGCAGCGCCACCTAGTGACCCTATCATTATATCTACACTAAGGGTAGAGGGAGCAGCGCCACCTAGTGACCCTATCATTATATCTACACTAAGGGTAGAGGGTGCAGCACCACCTAGTGACCCTATTTTTATATCTACACTATGGATAGAGGGTGCAGCGCCGCCTAGTGATCCTATTATTATACTTACACTATATGTAGAGGGTACAGCGCCACCTAGTGATCCTATTATTATACTTACACTATATGTAGAGGGTACAGCGCCACCTAGTGATCCTATTATTATATCTAGACTATGTGTAGAGGGTGCAGCGCCACCTAGTGATCCTATTATTGTACTAACACTATGGGGCAGATTTACTTTTCAGGTCCATTCGCGATCCAGCAGCACGTTCTCTGCGGTGGATTCGGGTCTTCCGGCGATTTACTAAGGCAGTTCCTCCGACGTGCTGAAGTCTGCTGAGGTCCGCCGGAGTTCACGATCCTATTCCTGGTGAAGGTAAGCGTGTGTCCAGCGACACATATTTTTAAAAAAATGCGGCGGTTTTCTAAATCCGTCGGGTTTTCCCCCGATTTCTGTCGCGTGCATGCCAGCGCCAATGCGCCACAATCCGATCGCGTGCGCCAAAAACCAGGGGCAATTCAGGAAAAATCAGCGCAAATTGGAAAGATTCGGGTAACACGTCAGGAAAACGCGAATCGGGCCCTTAGTAAATGATCCCCTCTGTGTAGAGGGTGCAGCGCCACCTAGTAACCCTATTATTATACTTACACTATGGGTAGAGGGTGCAGCGCCACCTAGTAACCCTATTATTATACTTACACTAAGGGTAGAGGGTGCAGCGCCACCTAGTGACCCTATTATTATACTTACACTATGGGTAGAGGGTGCAGCGCCGCCTAGTGACCCTATTATTATACCTACAATATGAGTAGAGGGTGCAGCGCCGCCTAGTGACTCTATTATTATACTTACACTATGGGTAGAGGGTGCAGCGCCACCTAGTGATCCTATTATTATACTTACACTATGGCTAGAGGGTGCAGCGCCACCTAGTGATCCTATTATTATACTAACACTATGTGTAGAGGGTGCAGCGCCGCCTAGTGACCCTATTATTATACTTACACTATGTGTAGAGGGTGCAGCGCCACCTAGTGATCCTATTATTATACTTACACTATGGCTAGAGGGTGCAGCGCCACCTAGTGATCCTATTATTATACTTACACTATGCGCAGAGGGTGCAGCGCCCCCTAGTGACCCTATTATTATACTTACACTATGCGCAGAGGGTGCAGCGCCACCTAGTGATCCTATTATTATGTCTACACTATGGGGGACGGTGAGTTACCTCCTAGTGACCCTATTATTATACTTACAATACGAGCAGAGAGTACAGTGCCATCTAGTGACTCTATAATTACATCTACACTATGTAGGGGGGGGGGGGCTGCAGCTCCATCTAGTGACCTTATTATATCTACACTATGCTAAGAGGGTGCAGCTACACCTAGTGACCCTAAAATAACATCTACACTATGTGGGGGGGCTGCAGCGCCATCTAGTGACCTTATTATATCTACACTTTGGGCAGATGGTGCAGCGCCACCTAGTGACTCTATAATTACATCTACACTATGGGGGGGGGGGCTGCAGCACCATTTAGTGTCCTTATTATATCTACACTATGGTAAGAGGGTGCAGCTACACCTAGTGACCCTATAATTATATCTAAACTATGTGTGGGGGCTGCAGCGCCATCTAGTGACCTTATCATATCTACACTATATGCAGATGGTGCAGCGCCATCTAGTGATCCTATTATTATTTCCTACACTATGGGCAGAAAGTCCTATTATTATATCTACACTATGTGGGGGGGGCTGCTGCGCCATCTACTGACCTTATTATATCTACACTATGGGCAGATGGTGCAGCGCCATCTAGTGACCCTATTGTTATTTCCTACACTATGGGCAGATGGTGCAGCGCCATCTAGCGACCCTATTATTATTTCCTACACTATGGGCAGAAAGTGCAGCGCCATCTAGCGACCCTATTATTATTTCCTACACTATGGGCAGAAAGTGCAGCGCCATCCAGTGACCCTATTTTGATACCTCCACTATGTGAAGTGGGTGCAGCGCCATCTAGTGACCCTAAACTGACACCTAAACTATGGATAGCAGAAAGGTAACGCCAAAACGGGGAACAGAAGACAATAGAGAGCGGAGTCATGAAAGCGACGCCTCACCTACGAGCCGTGCATTCTAATCGGCTTCTTAAACATTTCGGCTTCTAAGTATATTTCTATTTTCGGTGTCACGGCAATGTCTTTATACTGTGCGCTGAAGGTCAGAGGGGCGTGTAGAAGTGAAAGTCCATGTCTGAAAAGATTTATGAATTCCCAATTAGAACAAGAAGCAAAAACAAGAGGGCAGAAAATGTCATCCTTCAAAAAAAGGCAGAGAAGCTGCGGCGCTGCGATCTGCTCCGCAAAATAATAAGAGGAGGCGCAACACCCAAAACACGAGAAGCAACAATCTATAACAATGGTAATTACTGCGGCCGGGGAGAACTTCTGACCGCACCTAAAAATAGAGAAATGAAGCAAAATATACAACGAAACGAGGAGAAAGGCGACAAAATAACAAGGAGTTGATCGTTATGTTACATTGTTTCACTGAATGGAATTAGAGCTGGATGTAAGGACAGAGCTGGGACTATAGTGATCTATACTATGGGGGGAGGGGAATACTGGTGAATACATTGGGCCCCGACACCGGCAAGCTCTGCACAATACCGACAACCCCCCTCCCCCCTGACTACATTCAACCCATCCGATCCTACGGACAAAGTTAGATTTACAGCTCGCTATATGATGATGTCATCACCTACCGACCAGTACACAGCATCAAAGAAATCAGAGGAGAGAAGAGAAGAGCTGCTGAGGAACGTGGAAAGGTTAGTATATAGGGGCAGATTTATCAAGCTGTCTGAAAGTCAGAATATTTCTAGTTGCCCATGGCAACCAATCACAGCTCAGCTTTCATTTTACCAGTGCTCATGAATATTTTAAAGGGGAGCTGTGATTGGTTGACAGCTTGATAAATCTGCCCCATAGTGTTCATTTGTAAACTGCAAAGATGGAAAGAGGCCACAAGTGAGGGGGAGATAAAGGTTATCACAATAAGAGGGGGGGGGCACAACGAGAGGGCACCCATGAAACAAAATACTCAAATTTCAATCCCTGAGTTATGTTTATACAGTAAAGATCCTTACTTTACAATGTTTTTCGCTTTATTGCTGCTTTAGCTCCTATCACTAGGATAGTGGTCAGTGAAAGATTCCAGAGTGTGGGTAGGGACTCACAGAGATTCTGTGAGCTGACAATGTGCTCAGATTATCAGGTTACAGGGTTTATCTACACTTTTATTTAACTTTTGAACACTCTTCTAGTATCTGACACATAGAAAAAGAGATGAGACAGATCAGAGATGATGAGATTCATGAGATGCATATTACACACAATGACACTCAGCTATAACACACACTGTCAGCTCTGCTATATGCCTCCTTCTGCTGCTTTAAAAACCTTATATTATCTGTAGCTTCTAAAGTCAGTCAGTGAGTGTCTGTGTGTGAGCTTGTCTTGTATTGCAGGGGCTAGGAGCAGAGAGCACACGTCATCCTGCAGGCCGGAGAAGCTCTTCATGAAAAGAATCTGCCCGGCCCTTATGGTCATAGGGCAACCAAATTTTTTTTTTCACCAGGACTTATAGAGACAGGTTGGAATAATAAGATGGGGAGATGATGGGCCACAATATTTGGCGGAAATGTGAGGGGACACAATCTAAGGAGGAGGTGGTAGGCACAATATGAGAGAGAGAGATAAAAGGGGACAAGAGGGAGAGTTAAGAGACCAAAATATGAGAAAGAGATGAGATGGGTCACAATATAAGGAGGAGATGGTAGCCATAATATGATGGGCCATAATATAAGGAAGAGGTGTGAGCCACAATATGAGAGAGAGATGAGAGACCACAATATGAGAGAGATGAGATGGGACACAGTATGGGGAGGAGATGAGAGGCCATAATATGAGTGGGATATGAGTGGCCACAATATGAGGGGGAGATGAGAGGGACCACTATATAAGGAGGAGAAGAGAGGCCAAAATATGAGAAGGAGATGAGAGTGGGCACAATAAGCACCGTTGCCAACTAATAAGTACAACAGCTTGTGTTACCTACATAGAAAGACATGTTACCGGGAGAGATAGGTAGAACACATATACATATGACTAAAAGTGTCGGATGACAATAGAAACGCGTTGGCGGAATGGGCTAACCATTTTGTCCCGTGACATACCATGTTGTGACTACGACGGTGTTTGTATGTTTACTTTTGGGATTATGTATCCACAATAAAGCACTAGATTTCTTAATACTTCCGGATGCAACAAGCTGGATTATATTTTCTGTATTCCTTTGTCTTCACTCATTTGGGTTCATGCAGAGTCTGAGACGTGCAGCAGCCGTGCAACAATCGGGTGAGCTACACATAAAATTATATTCTTCCTTTTTTCTCAGAACACATCTAGAACCAGAACCAAGTAGATAAAAACAACATCAAAACCCAGCTCAGTACATAAATTCAACATTAGAAACCAGTTCAATCAATAAACACAAGACCAGAACCCAGCTCAGTGTATAAAAATAAAACCAAGTGTAAAATATTGAGTATTGAGGGCAAAATTGTGATATCATGTGCAGCCAGAACTTACTGTAATCTGGCAACCCCCCCACAGATAACGTATTTTATCAGATGAGACTCCATCATCTATCTGGTCGCCATGTCAGCTTCTTCCAGCCACGTCTGTAGAATTCTTTATTTCTTCATCTCCTCTCATCTTCTTATCACAAACTTAATACTGTCACAAAGTATCCAAAATAGTGATGGGGCCCAAACACAGTATCCAACTGTCACAGTGCCCCCACACAGAAGCTAATAGTCACAGCTACAGCCCCAAAGAAGCCAGTAATCCCACTGCGGCTCCAGTAGCCAATAGTTCCAGTTTCACTCGTTCCAGGAAGCCCCATTGCCTTCCCCCAGAAAGCAGTAGTCACAGCAACATCTCCAGTAGCCAGTAGTTGCAGTAATCTTCCTAGTACCCAGTAGTCACAACCAGTCCCCCAGTAGCCAGTGGTCACAGCAATGCCCCCAGTAATCAGAAGTCACACTGCTGTCATGAGCAGTCACAGTGATGCCCCTAGTGATATAGTAGTTATAACCTGCCTATCCCTGGCTCAACAAGCCGGCTGCAATTTTAACAACTGGCTTACCCACCCCTGGGCAGAAGGTATATAGTGTACATATAATAATAGGGTCACTAGGTGGCTCTGCACCATCCCCCCATAGTGTAGTATAATAATAGGGTCACTACATAGCGCAGCACCCTCCCCCCATAGTGCACATATAATAATAGGGTCACTAGGTGGCGCTGCAGCCTCCCCTCATTGTGAACATATAATATTAGGGTCACTAGATGGCGCTGCACCCTCCCCCCATAGTGTACATATAATAATAGGGTCACTAGGTGGCGCTGCAGCCTCTCCCTATAGTATAGTATAATATTAGGGTCACTAGATGGCGCTGCACCTTCTGACCCTCATTGCAAATTCCAAAGATATCAGGGACACAGACATAAGAAATATTCCGATGAGGCTGACATTAGGATGCGCGGCTCGTAGGTGACGCGGCACATTCGTTACTCGCTCTCTTTTGTCTTCTGTTCCACGTTTCGGCGTTACCTTTCTGTGTGCAGCAATGTTATGATATTCTATCCGTAATATTCTGGAAATGTGACTAACAGAAGGTAATTAACATGTCTCACTTATTTGGTAATTTTGGCTAATGGAAATGGGATTGCAGGGTAATTTGATGCGCACAAATAAAGGGAACATCTTGCACAGAATCAAAATACTTGCTTTTTTTTTTCATTCCTGCCGCTAAGTTATTAAAGTTTGCAGAACTTATTTTAACAACTTTGCCGAAAGGATATTGTGCAGAGAACACAGATTAGATGGTGTCTACAGATGAGCGAGCAATAAAATGCTCGGGTACTCGTTATTGGAGACGAACTTTTCCCGATGCTCGAGTGCTCGTCTCGAATAACGAGCCCCATTGAAGTCAATGGGAGACTCGAGCATTTTTCAAGGGGACCAAGGCTCTGCACAGGGAAGCTTGGCCAAGCACCTGGAAACCTCAGAAAAGGATGGAAACACCACGGAAATGGACAGGAAACAGCAGGGGCAGCATGCATGGATGCCTCTGAGGCTGCTTAATCGCACCATTATGCCAAAATTATGGGCAACAGCATGGCCATGACAGAGTGACAGAATGAAGCTAGATAGCATCTAAAACATCCAATAATTGACCCTGACACTATAGGGGACGGCATGCAGAGGCAGCGGCAGCAGTGGCAGGCTAGAGAGTGTCATGGCGACATACCCTAAATGGACTCAGGCTTCACCAAAGGAGGTGAGCAAGAAGCACTGAAATGATTTCCTATGTGAACAAAAGGTTGACGGTATATTTAGTAGATAACACAGCATGGTTGCGACATAGTGACCAAGTTCCATAACGTATCTGGTAAAACATACGAAAAATGAGCCTGACACAGCTCTTTTGATAAGGGGACGACATGTGGAGGCAGCCATGGAGACGACTTCCATGATTAAGAGCGACAGTATGGGGCATTCATATTGCGCTGCTATGATTGCAACTTCAGGTCTCCAGCATGGCGGCGACAGATGGGCCGAGTTCCACTATGTATGTGGTGAAACACCTGAAAATTCAGGTGATGATGTGCTGCATATCCTCTCGTTCTCCAGCGTCTGGGGTATAGAGAGTTGAAATGAGACATTGTTGGACGCTGTGGAGGATCGTGGAGCCAAAATGGACAGGAAACAGCAGGGGCAGCAGGCATGGATGCCTCTGAGGCTGCCTAATCTTGGGATGGAGCTGGCGGTCCACTGGCAGCCTTGGGAGCTGCTTACTATACACCCGGGAGACTAGTGTCCCATAACCATATAATCGCTGGACCATCACTTTTGGACCAACATCTAACTCTGAACCCGCATCAACTTCTGAATTTATACCGGACCCCAGGTTGAGCTTACTGTGCATTAAAACCAAGTGGCAACAAGGTGAGCATAACATCTATCAAATACTCCATCCAGATCTGTTTAAACGTTATCACCCGAGGCGCCGTCCCCTACGTGCCTTTTTTTTCTTTTATCTTTTTTCACGTTTGATAAGGGGACCATGTATGGAGGCAGTGAACTAGTAGTAGATTAAAGGTGCTGCAGTTAAAACTATGTTAGTTGGATCTTGGGATGGAGCTGGCGCTCCACTGCCAGGCGAGCTTTCACCTGTCCAAGCCCCTGTCTCTAGGCTAAACCCCAAACAGCACTTCTAAGAATCTTTTGTATAAGATCAAGTGTAGTAGCGTTCTTATAAGTTTGGGTTATGGCGGGTGAGGGGAATGTAAACAGATGTGCAAGAAGCGCTGAAATAATATCGGTAAATGATAAAAGTTTGCCAGTATATTTTGTGGATTACACAGCAGGGTGGCGACAAAGTTAACAAGTTTGATGTGGAATCCATGAAAACAACCCAAAATTCTGCCTGACACAGCTCGTTTGATAAGGGGACCATGTATGGAGGCAGCTATATGGACGACTTTTGGAGGCAGCTATGGCGATGACGTGTGGAGGTAGCAATGGAGACAACGTGTGGAGCCAGCTAAAAAGACGACATGTGGAGGCTGCTATGGAGACAATTTAATTTGGATAGTGCCTGTATGTGGCAGTCCAAAAAAGTTTTCAAACCA
The DNA here is from genome assembly GCF_040894005.1 of Engystomops pustulosus. Classification (NCBI taxonomy): domain Eukaryota; kingdom Metazoa; phylum Chordata; class Amphibia; order Anura; family Leptodactylidae; genus Engystomops; species Engystomops pustulosus. The sequence continues at coordinate 23,278,688 of NC_092419.1, forward strand.
GAGGAGCAGGTAGGTGGTCCTCCAGAAAAATTAAATAGATTGAGTGCCTGTATGTGGCACTCCCAAAAATTGCTTAAAACAGAGGACCGGGTAGGTGGCCCTCCAGAAAAATTAAATACATAGTGTACTATAGCAAGAGCCAGTTGGCCCTGGCAAAAAATAGCCAGTTTCCTCTGCTTTAGTGTACAAAGAGGAGGAGAAGGAGGACAATGAGGAGGAGGAGTGCATATATTACTCAGGTTGAGCTTCTTTCACCTGGTGGAGAATGAAAATCCGGAGAAATCCAGACTTTATTCATCTTGATAAGCGTCAGCCTGTCAGCGCTGTCAGTCGACAGGCGTGTACGCTTATCGGTGATGATGCCACTAGCTGCACTGAAAACCCGCTCGGACAACATGCTAGCGGCAGGGCAGGCAAGAACCTCCAAGGCGTACAGCGCCAGTTCGTGCCACATGTCCAGCTTTGAAACCCAGTAGTTGCCTGCTCGCCTACTCTCCCTCGCTACTTGTCCCGCAGAAGTACGCCCTCTGCCGCTAGCGCTGTCAGAAGGGAAATACTGTTTCAGCTTGTGCACCAGGGCCTGCTGGTATTCATGCATTCTCACACTCCTTTCCTCTCCAGGGATGAGAATGAAAAGATTTTGCTTGTACCGTGGGTCCAGGAGCGTGAATACCCAGTAATCGGTTCTGGATTAAATTCTTTGAACGCGAGGGTCACGGGATAGGCAGCCTAGCATGAAATCTGCCATATGCGCCAGAGTCCCAACGCGCAAGAATTCACTCCCCTCACTGGCCTGACTGCCCATTTCCTCCTCCTCCAACTCCTCCAACTCCTCTTCTTCTGCCCATACACGCTGAACAGTGAAGGACTGAACAATGGTCCCCTCTTCTGTCTCACCAACATTCTCCTCCTCTTCCTCCTCATCCTCCTCCACCTCCTCCGATTCTTCCCCCGTCTCTTGTGACGAGCGCAAAGCTTCCGACTTGATGCTGACCAGAGAGTTTTTCAACAGGCCAAGCAGCGGTATGGTGAGGCTGATGATGGCGGCATCGCCACTGACCATCTGTCTTGACTCCTCAAAGTTACTCAGCACCTGACAGATATCAGACATCCACGTCCACTCCTCATTGTAGACTTGAGGAAGCTGACTGACCTGACTACCAGTTCTGGTGGAAGTTGACATCTGGCAGTCTACAATCGCTCTGCGCTGCTGGTAAACTCTGGATAACATGGTTAATGTTGAATTCCACCTCGTGGGCACGTCGCACAACAGTCGGTGAGCGGGCAGTTGGAGGCGGCGCTGCGCTGCCCTGAGAGTGGCAGCATCTGTGCTGGACTTCCTGAAATGCGCACAGATGCGGCGCACCTTCGTGAGCAAATCAGACAGATTGGGGTATGTCTTGAGGAAACGCTGAACTATGAGATTTAACACATGGGCCAGGCATGGCACATGTGTCAGTCTGCCGAGTTGCAGAGCCGCCACCAGGTTACGGCCGTTGTCACACACAACCATGCCTGGCTTCAGGTTCAGCGGTGCCAGCCACAGATCAGTCTGCGCCGTGATGCCCTGTAATAGCTCTTGGGCGGTGTGCCTTTTATCGCCTAGGCTCAGCAGTTTGAGCACCGCCTGGTGTCGCTTAGCGACGGCACTGCTGCTGTGCCTAGAGCTACCGACTGATGGCGCCATGCCCACGGATGGTAATTCGGAGGAGGAGGTGGAGGAGGGGTGGGAGGAGTCGGAGGCATAGTAGGCCTTTGAGACCTGGACCGAGGTAGGCCCCGCAATCCTCGGCATCGGCAGTATATGACCAGCCCCAGGGTCAGACTCGGTCCCAGCCTCCACCAAGTTAACCCAATGTGCCGTCAGCGATATATAGTGGCCCTGCCCGGCAGCACTCGTCCACGTGTCCATGGTCAGGTGGACCTTGTCAGAAACGGCGTTGGTCAGGGCACGGATGATGTTCTCTGACACGTGCTTGTGCAGGGCTGGGACGGCACATCGGGAAATGTAGTGGCGACTGGGGACCGAATACCGAGGGGCAGCTGCCGTCATGAGGTTTCGAAAGGCCTCGGTCTCTACCAGCCTGTAGGGCAGCATCTCCAGGCTAAGCAACTTGGAGATGTGAACATTGAGGGCTTGTGCGTGTGGGTGGGTTGCGCTATACTTCCTTTTGCGCTCCAGCGTCTGGGGTATGGAGAGCTGAACGCTGGTGGATGCTGTGGAGGATCGTGGAGGCGAAGATGGGGTTTTCGCACGGGAGATGTTTGGGCCGGGGTCCTGGGCAGGGGGCTGACTAGCAGATGACACAGGGGAAGGAGCAGTTGTGTGCCCGGCCGGAGGTGAACGGGCTTGATGCCATTAAATGGGGTGTTTAGCATTCATATGCCTGCGCATACTGGTGGTAGTTAAGCTAGTAGTTTTGGAACCCCTACTGATCCTGGTTTGGCATATGTTGCACACCACAGTCTGTCGGTCATCCGGTGTTTCTTTAAAGAACCTCCAGACTTCTGAAAATCTAGCCCTCGCCACGGGAGCTTGACTACGGGAAAAATTTGGCGCTGATGCACCAGCTCTGGCCCTGCCTCTCCGTCTGGCCCCACCACTGCCTCTTCCAACCTGTTCTCGTCGAGGACTCTCCTCCGTCTCAGAAGCACTGTGTTCACCCGGCCTCTCAACCCAGCTTGGGTCTGTCACCTAATCATCCTCCGATCCCTCAGTCTGCTCCCCCCTCGGACTTCCTGCCTGACAACAACTTCACCACTGTCTGACAACCGTGTCCGACACCTCTTTACAAACTTCTTCCACTACGTCAATAATGTCATCATCACCCACAGACTGCGACCGGTGGAAAACCTGGGCATCGGAAAATAGCTCAGCAGCAACCGGACAAGTGGTTTGTGACTGTGGGAAGGGTCCAGAAAACAGTTCCTCAGAGTATGCCGGTTCAAATGCCAAATTTTGCTGGGAGGGGGCAGACTGGGGGGAAGGAGGCTGAGGTGGAGGAGCTGGAGGAGTGCTGATTTCGGTGACATGGGTGGACTGCGTGGAAGGCTGACTGGTGGACAAATGGCTAGAAGCATTGTCCGCAATCCACGACATCACCTCTTCGCACTGTTCTGGCCTCAACAGTGCTCTACCACGAGTCCCAGTAACTTGAGACATGATGAACCTAGGGAGGGTAGCTCGGCGGCGTTCCCCTGCTCCCTCATCAGCAGGTGGTGTCTGATGAGGGAGAGGCCGCCCAGGACCACGGCCTCTGACCCCTGCAGTAGTTGGACGCCCACGTCCACGCCCTCGTCCTCTACCCCTAGCCCTCGGGTTAAACATTTTCCAAATTAAAGTGTAAACTTGAAATTTTTTTTTTTTTTGTGTTTATTTTTTTATTTATTTATTTTTTTAAACAAAATGATGCTATCCTATTGCTATGGCTAGTTTCTATCCTACACTGACAGCACACAACTGGATTTTGTGCTGTGCCTGATGACTTTGATTTATAAAAAGAAATAAATGTAAAAAAAAATAAATCAGCAGACTCTGCCTAATTGAAATCAAACCCCTAATAAATTGTCCCACTACGGTGTTTGAGGTGGATATGTGTGTCACTAAGAGCTAAACACAACGGTCACAAGTCTCCCAGCAAATTCCTCACAATATGGTACTAGCTGCACTACTAATGCCAGCAAGCCCAGCCACAAGCAACAAAAAAAAGGAAAATATAACGCTATTGTAGGCCTAAGTAAGCCGTTGGGGTTCTCCTATGGCTATTTTCTAGCCTACACTGAAAGCACACTGCTATGCCAGATGACTTTGAGCTATAAAAATAAATAAAGGTAAAAAAAAATAAATCAGCAGGCTCTGCCTAATTCTAATCAAACCCCTAATAAATTGTCCCACTTCTGAGTTTGAGGTGGATATGTGTGTCACTAAAAGCTAAACACAACGGTCGCAAGTCTCCCAGCAAATTCCTCACAATATGGTACTAGCTGCACTACTAATGCCAGCAAGCCCAGCCACAAGCAAACAAAAAAAAAGTAAAATAAAACGTTATTGTAGCCCTAAGAAGGGCTGTTGGGTTCTTGTAGAATCACTCCTGCCTAACAGTAAGCTAATAGAACACCCTAACGCTTTCCCTGACCAGCAGCAGCTCTCTCCCTAGCGGCATCCAGACACAGAATGATCCGAGCAGCGCGGGCAGGGGCTAGTCTATCCCAGGGTCACCTGATCTGGCCAGCCAACCACTGCTATCGACGTGTAAGGGTACCACGTCATGCTGGGTGGAGTGCAGAGTCTCCTGGCTTGTGATTGGCTCTGTTTCTGGCCGCCAAAAATCACAACGGCGGGAGATGCCATTTTCTCGAGCGGGCGAAGTATTCGTCCGAGCAACAAGCAGTTTCGAGTACGCTAATGCTCGAACGAGCATCAAGCTCGGACGAGTATGTTCGCTCATCTCTAATGGTGTCCTAAAGGGGTTTGTGTATTAATCAACAGTTCTTAGGATAGTTGGTGAGGGTCACCTTGCACCCCTTATAACACTGCAGACTCTTTACTTCTTATGCAGCACAGCGCCATGCATTTTATAGTGGCGGTGCTTGGTATTACAGCTCAGCTCTTTACATGATGGATGTGATGTCCAACTGTTTCATACAGCGACAAATGTTGATCTCCCCTTGATGATCTGAGGACCCTAAGAAGGGCTGGGCAAGTGAAAAATCCTTAAAGGACACCTACCCCCAGGATGAAGGATTGTTAAGCAAGCACACTGACATACTGGTATGTGCCTACTTTGGTATGATCTGAACTTCTTTTAGCTACTTATACCCTTGTTTTTAATTAAAAAAAAGGTTTTAAAAACAATGCAAATGAGTCTAAAGGGTCTCCAGGCCAGAGCCCCTAAGGCTCATTTGCATGAATTTTAAAACCTTTTTTTGGAAAAAGAAGCTCCTAAGAAGCTAAAAGAAGATCCGAGAAGGCCAGAGAGGGTGCACAACAGTATGTCAGTGTGCTTGGTTTACAGTCCTTCATCCTGGTGGTAGATTTCCTTTAACCCCTTAACGACCTGGTCCTTTTTTGTTTTTTTCATTTCCATTTTTCACTTCCCACCTTCAAAAATCTATGACTTTTTACACGTACAGAGCTATGTGACGGCTTCTGTGTAACAAAATTGCACTTCATAGTGATGGTATTAAATATTCCATGCTGTGTAGTGGGAAGGGAGAAAAAATTCCAAATGCAGTGAAAAAACGCATTTGCACCATTTTCTTGTGGGTTTGGATTTTACGGCTTTCACTGTGCGCCCCAAATGACATGTCTACTTTATTCTTGTGGTCGAGCACGGGTATAACACATTTGTATAGGTTTTATAATGTTTTCATACATTTACAAAAATTTTAATCTCCAGTACAAAATCTTAATTTTTATTCTGCCATTTCTGGCGCTAATAACTTTTTCATACTTTGGTGTACGGAGCTGTGGGTGGTGCCCTTTTTTGTGACTTTTGATGACGTTTTCATTGCTACCATTTTTAGGACTGTACCAACTTTTGATCATTTTTATCATATGTTTTATATTTTACATTATCATTTTACTGTTTATTTATATTTATTAGACTTCTATTGAAAGGGGGGTGATTTGAATTTTTAGTTCTCTTTAATTTTTTTTAAATTTTTACTATTTTTCAGACCCCCTAGGATACTTTAACCCTAGGTTGTCTGATCCTATCATATGCTTCCATACTACAGGGTTTTCCTCCTCATTCATTACAATGTGAAAATAGCACAATGAATGGGTTAAAACGAGACAGCGCAGGGTCAGAAAATGGGTACAAGAAGAAAGCCAACAACTTTAAAGGGCACCTACCACCACAAATCTACCTATAAAGGTTGATCGGGTGGTAGGTGGATCAATGGGACGTGAGGATAGCCCTTTTAAGGCCCTTTGGAAACTTTTATTACCCTAATATGTAAATTTTGTTATGCGGCTACTGGGGCGTGGAGTAGCCGCATCTGAGGTTACACGAGGCGGCTACTCCACGCCCCGGTAGCCACTTTACCCCTCCTACTCACCATCCGGGGCTGCACACGCGCGAGCAGCTGCGCGCCGAAGAGTAGGAGGGGTAAAGTGGCTACCGGGGCGTGGAGTAGCCGCCTCGTGTAACCTCAGATGCGGCTACTCCACGCCCCAGTAGCCGCATAACAAAATTTACATATTAGGGTAATAAAAGTTTCCAAAAAAGTGCGGGGACGCGAGGATTAGCCCTTAGAAGGGCTAGCCTCACGTCCCATTGATTCACCTACCACCCGATCTACCTTTATAGGTAGATTTGTGGTGGTAGGTTTCCTTTAAAGCAGTGCCGCATGTACCTTGATGCGAGGTGAGACTTCTGCCTCAAGCGTCAGCATTCTCCACCTCAGAGGGGCGGCACTGGAGCTGTTTGTAATATCTGTTTATAAATCATCTTCCCTGTGCTTCCTCCACATCTCCCCCAAACCACATGCACCCTTAGCCAACACTGGCAGATTTACCACTTGGGTAAATCAGCCATTCTGCAATTGAGTGCAGTTACCCTAAAGTGTTTGCAGTTTTATGGATATTGATGACCTGTCCTCAGAATAGATCATAATATTTGTGGGCATTTGGCACCTGGCAGCCCTAATAATAATCATAAGCGCACAGTCCTTGTTACATCAATATTGATTCAACATCATCAATATATAATTCTAAGAAAACCCCTTTAAGACCAGGACCGTGCACTATGGAATTGCTGCACTGGAGCTAGAGCCCCCTCTGAGGTTATGAAATTATATAGGATCATTGTAGGGAAAGATCACATGAGTGAGACTCCTTGCATCACAGTGATATATGATGCAAGGAGTCCCTGTTTTCCTGCAGATCATGCTGCTGTTTTGCAGGAAAGAAGGGATTTATAGCACTACAATGCAAGGACTCTCATCCCCGACACTGTGTGGTCTGTACTTCATGGTTCGGCCACCAATCTGCTCAGGCAGCAGAGAGTCTTGGCTTAACCCGGACCGAATGTTCCAGCACATAGGGAAGGTGAACCCAGCAGCACAGAGTATTACAGCAATGACAGCACTGATCTTATAAGAAACTATAACAGAGATTCTTAGGCTGCGCTGTCTGCTGCGAGTGAGGGAGGAAATGGAGAGATACAGACTAAGAGCTGAGGGTCAGCACAGGGTCTAAGGATGTGGAATAAGTGGAAGCAATTATTATTAGTATAATTATCAATAGTCATTAACAATAGAAGTCATAACAATAATCCGTTTTTTTTAATTTTTATACAATAATAACACAACCTCCGGGTTCTTTGGAAAGTTGCATTAACCTTGTGTCTTGTAACCAGGGATGATCAATAGATTCCTGCCACAGAGGACACATCTATCACAGCGGGGGAGAGAAAAACATGAAAAGAAATGAATCAGCCCAAATGTCACCAAAACCATCAATATTCACATACATTTCATCAGATTTTATAGAAATGTAAATGTGTGAGACAGCAATACGGTTATCTCCCAGGTAAGCGAGACGTCACCTGGATGAACCATCTCGAAGCTTCTAGGAGTAAAGATGGTGGAGATGAACCGTAAAGTATTCAGAAAACTCTATTTCTACTGCCCCCAAATCCTTAAAGGCTTAGGAAAGATATAGCAAGATGACTCCCCCTCACAGCATATATACAATGATAGAGAGTACTTGCTCCAGCTGCATCCCCCTCACAGCATATATACAATTATAGAGAGTACCTGCTACAGCTGCATCCCCCTCCTCCCCCTCACAGTACATATACAATGATAGAGATTACCTGCTCCAGCTGCATCCCCCTCACAGCATATATACAATGATAGAGAGTACCTGCTCCAGCTGCATCCCCCCTCCCTCCCCTCACAGTACATATACAATGATAGAGATTACCTGCTCCAGCTGCATCATCCTCCTCCCCTTCACAGTACATATACAATGATAGAGAGTATTTGCTCCAGCTGCATCCCCCTCCTCCCCCTCATAGTACTTATACAATTATAGGGAGTACCTTCCCAAACTGCACCCCCCTCCTCTTCACAGTACATATACAATGATAAAGAATACCTGCTCCAGCTCCATCATCCTCCTCCCCCTCACAGTACATATACAATGATAGAGATAACCTTCTCCAGCTGCATCCCCCTCCTCCCCCTCACAGTACATATACAATGATAGAGAGTATTTGCTCCAGATGCATCTCCCTCACAGCATATATACAATTATAGAGAGTACTTGCTCCAGCTGCATCCCCCTCCTCCCCCTCACAGCACACATAAAATTATAGAGAGTACCTGCTCCAGCTGCATCCCCCTCCTCCCCCTCATAGTACTTATACAATTATAGGGAGTACCTGCCCAAACTGCACCCTCCTCCTCCTCATAGTACATATACAATGATAGAGAATACCTGCTCCAGCTCCATCATCCTCCTCCCCCTCACAGTACATATACAATGATAGAGATTACCTTCTCCAGCTGCATCCCCCTCCTCCCCCTCACAGTACATATACAATTATAGAGAGTAATTGCTCCAGCTGCATCCCCCTCACAGCATATATACAATTATAGAGAGTACCTGCTCCAGCTGCATCCCCCTCCTCCCCCTCATAGTACTTATACAATTATAGGGAGTACCTGCCCAAACTGCACCCCCCTCCTCCTCCTCACAGTACATATACAATGATAGAGAATACCTGCTCCAGCTCCATCATCCTCCTCCCCCTCACAGTACATATACAATGATAGAGATTACCTTCTCCAGCTGCATCCCCCTCCTCCCCCTCATAGAACATATACAATTATAGAGAGTACCTGCTCCTGCTCCATCATCCTCCTCTCTCTCACAGTACATATACCATGATAGAGAGTATTTGCTCCAGCTGCATCCCCCTCCTCCCCCTCATAGTACATATACAATTATAGAGAGTACCTGCTCCAGCTCCATCATCCTCCTCTCTCTCTCAGTACATATACCATGATAGAGATTGCCTTCTCCAGCTGCATCCCCCTCCTCCCCCTCATAGTACATATACAATTATAGAGTACCTGCTCCAGCTGCATCTCCCTCACAGTACATATACAATGATAGAGAGTACCTGCTCCAGCTGCATCTCCCTCACAGTACATATACAATGATAGAGAGTACCTGCTCCAGCTGCATCCCCCTCCTCCCTCTCCTACCCCTCACAGTACATATACAATGATAGAGAATACCTGCTCCAGCTCCATCATCCTCCTCCCCCTCACAGTACATATACAATGATAGAGATTACCTTCTCCAGCTGCATCCCCCTCCTCCCCCTCATAGTACATATACAATTATAGAGAGTACCTGCTCCAGCTCCATCATCCTCCTCTCTCTCACAGTACATATACCATGATAGAGATTGCCTTCTCCAGCTGCATCCCCCTCCTCCCCCTCATAGTACATATACAATTATAGAGTACCTGCTCCAGCTGCATCTCCCTCACAGTACATATACAATGATAGAGAGTACCTGCTCCAGCTGCATCTCCCTCACAGTACATATACAATGATAGAGAGTACCTGCTCCACCTGCATCCCCCTCCTCCCTCTCCTACCCCTCACAGTACATATACAATGATAGAGAGTACCTGCTCCAGCTGCATCCCCCTCCTCCCTCTCCTCCCCCTCACATTACATATACAATGATAGAGAGTACCTGCTCCAGCTGCATCCCCTTCCTCCCTCTCCTCCCCCTCACATTACATATACAATGATAGAGAGTACCTGCTCCAGCTGCATCCCCCTCCTCCCTCTCCTCCCCCTCACATTACATATACAATGATAGAGAGTACCTGCTCCAGCTGCATCCCCTTCCTCCCTCTCCTCCCCCTCACATTACATATACAATGATAGAGAGTACCTGCTCCAGCTGCATCCCCCTCCTCCCTCTCCTCCCCCTCACATTACATATACAATGATAGAGAGTAAACACATAAATATAAATCCTTTGAAATGTTGTCAACCAGTATCTGGAGCCACAGGTGCCACACAATAGACTGCAGAGAGATGTGCTCAGTGTCAATCTTCCTCATTAAAGGCCCCCTATAGATAATGCAGCATGAAGTCATGGCCGTTGTCTTGTGATTGTAATTCATGGTCAGAGCTTTACTGGAGCTCTCGCTGCATGCACCCATAATATACATTCTGCAGGTAACAGTCACCGAAAGGCCAATAGCGATAAATGGGGACGGAAAATGATAAAGATGAATGTTTATTTGTGCTTGAGAGTCCTCCCGCACAGCATTTATTCAAGGGCGTTAAAGGTCCTCGCAGAAATATCAAGGATAATTTGCATTTAGACATCGTATGAAGATATAGAAGTGACTTTACTGCAGATTTGTATTTATTTTGCTTTTTTTTGCATAGTAAACTAGATAATAACTCCTGGAATGGCTGATACTTCAGGAGCACTCAGTAATTTATTGGATATTTGCTAGTCTACTTCATGTATAAAGACCTAACATTTACACAAATTTACTTAAGGGACTTAAAGGGAGTGTATCAGTTGGAGTGACCCTAGAGACTGCAGCCAGTGTTCTGTATTGTCCCTGGAGAGATGTGTTATTAGACTTAACACTGCTGTGCTCTGTGCTCTCTGCAGCCAGTGTTATGTATTGTCCCTGGAGAGATGTGTAATTAGACCTCACACTGCTGTGCTCTGTGCTCTCTGCAGCCAGTGTTATGTATTGTCCCTGGAGAGATGTGTAATTAGACCTCACACTGCTGTGCTCTGTGCTCTCTGCAGCCAGTGTTATGTATTGTCCCTGGAGAGATTTGTAATCAGATCTCACACTGCTGTGCTTTGTGCTCACTGCAGCCAGTGTTAGGTATTGACCCAGGAAAGATGTGTAATCAGTCCTAACACTGCTGTGCTCTGTGCTCTTTGCAGCCAGTGTTATGTACTGTCCTTGGAGAGTTTTGTAATCAGATCCCACACTGCTGTGCTCTGTGCTCACTGCAGCCAGTGTTATGGATTGACCCAGGAAAGATGTGTAATCATACCTCACACTGCTGTGCTCTGTGCTCACTGCAGCCAGTGTTATGGATTGACTCAGGAAAGATGTGTAATCATACATCACACTGCTTTGCACTGAGCTCTCTGCAGCCAGTGTTACATATTGTCCCTGGAGAGCTGTGTAATCAGACCTTACACTGCTGTGCTCGGTGCTCTCTGCAGCCAGTATTATGTATTGTCCCTGGAGAGATGTGTAATCAGACCTTACACTGCTGTGCTCGGTGCTCTCTGCAGCCAGTATTATGTATTGTCCCTGGAGAGATGTGTAATCAGACCTCTGTGCATGATTTTAGTAGCAGCAGGACTGTAATATGTGGATTTAAATTCCAGTATTGTGGCTTCTTTACACTCAGTACCAGATTGAGGTGCCTAACACCCACCGGTAACACTAATTCTAGGGGCCCACTCTAAATATTTCCTATATTGTGGTAGTCTGGGATCCGTGAATTCCTTGGTAGTTTTGTGGGAGGCAGCAAAATGAAAGTAATACCTTACTCCTTCCCTCTCTCCCAGTATAAGAGGGTTGCCACTGGAAATTTTGAGCCCCCCCCCCCCCGACTGGCAAATTTTGTGATATCACATGACACAAACCTTTCACCCCCCAAACATTATTTTCTTACTCCATACATAGGTTTAAGACTATGACAGGCCCTGGATTGTAAAGAAATTGTGGCCTCCACAACGATCTTATAGTTTATATGGTTGAAAAAAGACACTTGTCCATCAAGTTCAACCAAGGAAGGGTAGGGATTGGATGAGGAAGGGATTTAGGGAAAACAATCCTATATAGCATAACAATCAATGTTATTTAGCTGTAAAAAGGCATCTAGACCCTCCTTGAAGCTATCCGCTGTCCCTGCTGTGACCAGCGCCTGAGGCAGGCTATTCCACAGATTGACAGTTCTCATAGTAAAGACGCCATGTCGCCTCCAGTGATTAAACCTTGATTTCTCCAAACGGAGACCGTGCCCCCTCATCTTTTGATTTGATTTAATCTGGAACAACTTGCCACCATATTTTTTGTATGGACCATTCATATATTTATATAAATTAATCATCTCCCCTCGTAGTCGTCTCTTTTCCAGACTAAATAAATTTAGTTGTTTTAATCTTTCCTCATAACTAAGACCCTCCATACCCCTTATCAGTTTTGTGTCTCTTTGTTGAACCCTCTCCAGCTCCAGGGCCTCCTTTTTAGCATATTCCAGGTGAGGCCGAACCAGTGCCTTGTATAGTGGTAATATTACATCCCTATCACGAGAGTCCATTCCACTTTTGATACATGACATGATCCTACTAGCTTTAGAGGCAGCTGATTGACATTGCATGCTGTTATTCAATTTATGATCTACTAGTACCCCCAGGTCCTTCTCAACAAGGGACTCTCCCAGATTTACTCCCCCAAGGACATATTTTGCCTTTGGATTATTGGCCCCCAGGTGCATAACATTACATTTATCCACATTAAACCTCATTTGCCAAGTGGATGACCAAACATTCAGTTTGTCCAAGTCACCCTGCAGCCTATGAACGTCCTCCATAGACTGTATTACACTACACAGTTTGGTGTCATCTGCAAAAATAGACACAGTGCTATTAATTCCTACCTCTATATCATTAATAAATATAATAAATAGTAGTGGGCCCAGCACAGAACCCTGGGGTACACCACTCATAACTGGTGACCATTCCGAGTAGGAATCATTGACCACAACTCTCTGGATACGATCCTTCAGCCAGTTTTCAATCCAATTGCAAATGATTTCTGCCAAACCAATAGCCCTAATTTTACCCATCAGGCGTCTATGAGGGACAGTGTCAAATGCCTTTGCAAAGTCCAAGAACACAATATCCACAGCTGCTCCTCCATCCAGGCACCTGCTCACCTCCTCATAGAAGCAGATAAGGTTAGTTTGACAACTTCTATTCTTAGTAAACCCATGCTGGCTATCACTTATTATTCTATTTGATGTCACATACTCCAGTATGTAGTCTTTTACTAACCCTTCTAGTATTTTCCCCACAATGGAAGTTAAGCTTACAGGCCTGTAATTGCCTGGCGAAGTTCTAGAGCCCTTTTTATATATTGGCACCACATTTGCCTTGCGCCAGTCACTTGGCACCACACCAGACATTACGGAATCCCTGAAGATTTTAGACAGTGGTACAGCAATAACAGAACTGAGTTCTTTAAGAACTCTGGGGTGTAACCCATCTGGTCCAGGAGCTTTGTACACATTGATTTTTAAGATTGATCTTGAGATTTTAAATCCATGAAAAAGATAAAACAGTTACATAACAAAACTTGTTACATAGAAACAATAACGTAACTAAATGTATTACATGGGAACAGAACCAGAACCAGTCTTAACCCATTTATATACATACTGTGCCTGGCAAAAGTATTCGGCACCCTTAAACTTTTCTACCTTTTGCCACATTTCAGGCTTCAAACATAAAGATTAGAGATGAGCGAACATACTCGTCCGAGCTTGATGCTCGATCGAGCATTAGTGTACTCGTAACTGCTCGTTGCTCGGACGAGTATTTCGCCCGCTCGAGAAAATGGCAGCTCCCGCCGTTTTGCTTTTTGGCGGCCAGAAACAGAGCCAATCACAAGCCAGGAGACTCTGCACTCCACCCAGCATGACGTGGTACCCTTACACGTAGATAGCAGTGGTTGGCTGGCCAGATCAGGTGACCCTGGGATAGACTAGCCGCTGCCCGCGCTGCTCGGATCATTCTCTGTCTGGATGCCGCTAGGGAGAGAGCTGCTGCTGGTCAGGGAAAGCGTTAGGGTGTTCTATTAGCTTACTGTTAGGCAGGAGTGATTCTAAAAGAACCCAACAGCCCTTCTTAGGGCTACAATAACGTTATAATTTTTTTTTTTTTTTATTTGCAGCTAGTACCATATTGTGAGGAATTAGCAGGGGGACTTGCTACCGTTGTGTTTAGCTCTTAGTGACACACATATCCACCTCAAACACCAAAGTGGGAAAATTTATTAGGGGTTTGAGTAGAATTAGGCACAGTCTGCCAGTTTCTTTTTATTTTACGTTTATTGTTTTAATAACTCAGTGTCATCTCATCTGGCATAGTAGTGTGCTGTAATACTTGGCTAGAAAATAGCCATAGGAGAATACAAACGGCTTAATTACGCCTACAGTAGCGTTATATATATTTGATTTCTGGTTGATCTGCTGGTGGCTGTAGTTGTTGCAGTGCATCTACTAGTAAATTGTGAGCAATTTGGAGTCAGACTTGCGACCACTGTGTTTTAGTGACGCACATATCCATCGCAAAGACCGAAGTGGGAAAATTTATTAGGGCCCGGGGTTGTATTTCAATTAGGCACAGTCTGCCATTTCCTTTTTTATTTTACGTTTATTTTTTTCATAACTCAGCGTCATCTCATCTGGCATAGTAGTGTGCTGTAATACTTGGCTAGAAAATAGCCATAGGAGAATACAAACGGCTTAATTACGCCTACAGTAGCGTTATATATATTTGATTTCTGGTTGATCTGCTGGTGGCTGTAGTTGTTGCAGTGCATCTACTAGCAAATTGTGAGCAATTTGGAGTCAGACTTGCGACCACTGTGTTTTGCGCTTAGTGACGCACATATCCATCGCAAAGACCGAAGTGGGAAAATTTATTAGGGCCCGGGGTTGTATTTCAATTAGGCACAGTCTGCCATTTCCTTTTTTATTTTACGTTTATTTTTTTCATAACTCAGCGTCATCTCATCTGGCATAGCAGTGTGCTTTCATACTTGGCTATAAAATAGCCATAGCAATAGGATAGCATCGTTTGGTTTTAAAAACTAAAAAACACAAAAAAAAAAAAAAGTTAAAAAAAAAAGTTAAAAAAAAAATTCAAGTTATAACTCTCATTTTCAAAATGTTTAACCCGAGGGCTAGGGGTAGAGGACGAGGGCGGGGACGTGGGCGTCCAACTACTGCAGGGGTCAGAGGCCGTGGTCCTGGGCGGGGTGAGACACCACCTGCTTATGAGGGAGCAGGGGAACGCCGCAGAGCTACACTCCCTAGGTTCATGTCTGAAGTTACTGGGACTCGTGGTAGAGCACTGTTGAGGCCAGAACAGTGCGAACAGGTGATGTCGTGGATTGCCGACAATGCTTCGAGCAATTTGTCCACCAGTCAGTCTTCCACGCAGTCCACCCATGTCACCGAAATCGGCACTCCTCCAGCTCCTGCACCTCAGCCTCCTCCCCCCCAGTCTGCCCCCTCCCAGCAAAATTTGCCATTTGAACCGGCATACTCTGAGGAACTGTTTTCTGGACCATTCCCACAGTCACAAACCACTTGTTCGGTTGCTGATGAGCAATTTTCCGATGCCCAGGTTTTCCACTAATCGCAGTCTGTGGGTGATGATGACCTTGTTGACGTACTGGAAGAAGTGTGTAAAGAGGTGTCCGACGATGAGGAGACACGGTTGTCAGACAGTGGGGAAGTTGTTGTCAGGGCAGGAAGTCCGAGGGGGGAGCAGACTGAGGGATCGGAGGATGATGAGGTGACAGACCCAAGCTGGGTTGAGAGGCCGGGTGAACACAGTGCTTCTGAGACGGAGGAGAGTCCTCGACCAGAACAGGTTGGAAGAGGCAGTGGTGGGGCTAGACGGAGAGGCAGGGCCAGAGCTGGTGCATCAGCGCCAAATGTCTCAACTAGTGAAGCTCCCGTGGCGAGGGCTCCTGCGGCGAGGGCTAGATTTTCAGAAGTCTGGAGGTTCTTTAAGGAAACACCGGATGACCGACGGACTGTGGTGTGCCACATTTGCCAAACCAGGATCAGCAGGGGTTCCACCACTACTAGCTTAACTACCACCAGTATGCGCAGGCATATGAATGCTAAACACCCCACTCGGTGGCAACAAGCGCGTTCACCTCCGGCCGTGCACACCACTGCTCCTTCCCCTGTGTCAGCTGCTAGTCAGCCCCCTGCCCAGGACCCTGGCACAAAAACCCCATCGTCGCCTCCACGATCCTCCACAGCATCCACCAGCGTTCAGCTCTCCATACCCCAGACGCTGGAGCGGAAACGCAAATATAGTGCAACCCACCCGCACGCCCAAGCCCTTAATGTGCACATCTCCAGATTGCTAAGCCTGGAGATGCTGCCCTATAGGCTAGTAGAGACCGAGGCCTTTCGCAGCCTCATGGCGGCGGCCGCCCCTCGGTATTCGGTCCCCAGCCGCCACTACTTTTCTCGATGTGCCGTCCCAGCCCTGCACCAGCACGTGTCAGACAACATAATCCGTGCCCTGACCAACGCCGTTTCTGACAAGGTCCACCTGACCACGGACACGTGGACGAGTGCTGCCGGGCAGGGCCACTATATATCGCTGACGGCACATTGGGTTAACTTGGTGGAGGCTGGGACCGAGTCTGACCCTGCGGCTGGTCATATACTGCAAACGCCGAGGATTGCGGGGCCTACCTCGGTCCAGGTGTTTCAGGCCTACTATGCCTCCTCCTCCTCCCACCCCTCCTCCACCTCCTCCTCCGAACGACCATCCGTGGGCATGGCGCCATCAGTCGGTAGCTCTAGGCACAGCAGCAGTGCCGTCGCTAAGCGACAGCAGGCGGTGCTCAAACTGCTGAGCCTAGGCGATAAAAGGCACACCGCCCAAGAACTATTACAGGGCATCACGGCGCAGACTGATCTGTGGCTGGCACCGCTGAACCTGAAGCCAGGCATGGTTGTGTGTGACAACGGCCGTAACCTGGTGGCGGCTCTGCAACTCGGCAGACTGACACATGTGCCATGCCTGGCCCATGTGTTAAATCTGATAGTTCAGCGTTTCCTCAAGACATACCCCAATCTGTCTGATTTGCTCACGAAGGTGCGCCGCATCTGTGCGCATTTCAGGAAGTCCAGCACCGATGCTGCCACTCTCAGGGCAGCGCAGCGCCGCCTCCAACTGCCCGCTCACCGACTGTTGTGCGACGTGCCCACGAGGTGGAATTCAACACTGACCATGTTATCCAGAGTTTACCAGCAGCGCCGAGCGATTGTAGACTGCCAGATGTCAACTTCCACCAGAACTGGTAGTCAGGTCAGTCAGCTTCCTCAAGTCTACAATGAGGAGTGGACGTGGATGTCTGATATCTGTCAGGTGCTGAGTAACTTTGAGGAGTCAACACAGATGGTCAGTGGCGATGCCGCCATCATCAGCCTCACCATCCCGCTGCTTGGCCTGTTGAAAAACTCTCTGGTCAGTATGAAGTCGGAAGCTTTGCGCTCCTCACAAGAGACGGGGGAAGAAGATTCCCTTGTTGATAGCCAAAGCACCCTTAGGTCTGTTTCTCAGCGCATATCGGAGGAGGTGGAGGAGGATGAGGAGGAAGAGGAGGAGAATGTTGGCGAGACACAAGAGGGGACCATTGTTGAGTCCTTCACTGTTGAGCGTGTTTGGGCAGAAGAAGAGGAATTGGAGGAGTTGGAGGAGGAGGAAATGGACAGTCAGGCCAGTGAGGGGAGTGAATTCTTGCGCGTTGGTACTCTGGCGCATATGGCAGATTTCATGCTAGGCTGCCTATCCCGTGACCCTCGCGTTCAAAGAATTTATTCCAGCACCGATTACTGGGTGTTCACTCTCCTGGACCCACGGTACAAGCAAAATCTTTCCACTCTCATCCCTGGAGAGGAAAGGAGTGTGAGAATGCATGAATACCAGCAGGCCCTGGTGCACAAGCTGAAACAGTATTTCCCTTCTGACAGCGCTAGCGGCAGAGTGCGTAGTTCTGCGGGACAAGTAGCGAGGGAGAGTAGGCGAGCAGGCAGCTTGTCCAGCACTGGCAAGGGTACGCTTTACAAGGCTTTTGCCAGCTTTATGTCACCCCAGCAAGACACTGTCACCTGTCCCCAGTCTCGGCAGAGTAGGGCTGATCTTTACAGAATGATGGTGAGGGAGTACGTAGCTGACCATACCATCGTCCTAAATGATCACACAGCTCCCTACAACTACTGGGTTTCAAAGCTGGACATGTGGCACGAACTGGCGCTGTACGCCTTGGAGGTTCTTGCCTGCCCTGCCGCTAGCGTCTTGTCCGAGCGGGTTTTCAGTGCAGCTGGTGGCATCATCACCGATAAGCGTACACGCCTGTCGACTGACAGCGCTGACAGGCTGACGCTTATCAAGATGAATAAAGCATGGATTTCTCCTAATTTCCAATCTCCAGCAGGTGAAGGAAGCTCAACCTGAATAATTTATCCACTCCTCCTCCTCCTCCTCCTCATTTTCCTCCTTCTCCTGCTCTTTGTATAGTAAAGCAGAGGAAACTGGCTATTTTTTGACAGGGCCCACTGGCTCTACCTATAGTACTTTATGCATTTAATTTTTCTGGAGGGCCACCGACCCGGTCCTCTGTTTTAAACAATTTTTGGGAGTGCCACATACAGGCACTCAATCTATTCAATTTTTCTGGAGCTCCACCTACCTGCTCCTCTGGTTTGAAAAATTTTTTGGACTGCCACATACAGGCACTCAATCTATTCCAATTTTCTGGAGGGCCACGTACCTGCTCCTCTGGTTTGAAAACTTTTTTGGACTGCCACATACAGGCACTCAATCTATTCCATTTTTCTGGAGGGCCACCTACCTGCTCCTCTGGTTTAAAAACTTTTTTGGACTGCCACATACAGGCACTCAATCTATTCCATTTTTCTGGAGCTCCACCTACCTGCTCCTCTGGTTTGAAAAATTTTTTGGACTGCCACATACAGGCACTCAATCTATTCCAATTTTCTGGAGGGCCACCTACCTGCTCCTCTGGTTTGAAAACTTTTTTGGACTGCCACATACAGGCACTCAATCTATTCCATTTTTCTGGAGGGCCACCTACCTGCTCCTCTGGTTTAAAAACTTTTTTGGACTGCCACATACAGGCACTCAATCTATTCCATTTTTCTGGAGGGCCACCTACCTGCTCCTCTGGTTTAAAAACTTTTTTGGACTGCCACATACAGGCACTCAATCTATTCAATTTTTCTGGAGGGCCACCTACCTGCTCCTCTGGTTTAAAAACTTTTTTGGACTGCCACATACAGGCACTCAATCTATTCCATTTTTCTGGAGGGCCACCTACCTGCTCCGCTGGTTTAAAAACTTTTTTGGACTGCCACATACAGGCACTCAATCTATTCCATTTTTCTGGAGGGCCACCTACCTGCTCCTCTGGTTTGAAAACTTTTTTGGACTGCCACATACAGGCACTCAATCTATTCAATTTTTCTGGAGCTCCACCTACCTGCTCCTCTGGTTTGAAAAATTTTTTGGACTGCCACATACAGGCACTCAATCTATTCCATTTTTCTGGAGGGCCACCTACCTGCTCCTCTGGTTTGAAAACTTTTTTGGACTGCCACATACAGGCACTCAATCTATTCAATTTTTCTGGAGGGCCACCTACCTGCTCCTCTGGTTTAAAAACTTTTTTGGACTGCCACATACAGGCACTCAATCTATTCCATTTTTCTGGAGGGCCACCTACCTGCTCCTCTGGTTTAAAAACTTTTTTGGACTGCCACATACAGGCACTCAATCTATTCCATTTTTCTGGAGGGCCACCTACCTGCTCCTCTGGTTTAAAAACTTTTTTGGACTGCCACATACAGGCACTCAATCTATTCCATTTTTCTGGAGGGCCACCTACCTGCTCCTCTGGTTTGAAAAATTTTTTGGACTGCCACATACAGGCACTATCCAAATTGAATTGTCTCCATAGCAGCCTCCACACGTTGTCTCCATTGCTACCTCCAAAAGTCGTCCATATAGCTGCCTCCATACATCGTCCCTTTATCAAACGAGGTTTGTCAGGCCGAAATTTGGGTTGTTTTCATGGATTCCACATCAAAGTTGTTAACTTTGTCGCCACCCTGCTGTGTTATCCACAAAATACACTGGCAAACTTTTACCATTTACGGATATTATTTCAGCGCTTCTTGCGCATCTGTTTACATTCCCCTCACCCGCCATATCCCAAACTTATAAGAACGCTACTACACTTGATCTTATACAAAAGGTTCTTAGAAGTGCTGTTTGGGGAGTAGCCTAGAGACAGGGGCTTGGATTGGCGAAAGCTCGCCTGGCAGCGGAGCGGCAGCTCCATGCCAAGATCCAACTAACATAGTTTTAACTGCAGCACCTTTAATCTACTACTAGTTCACTGCCTCCATACATGCCCGCCTTATCAAACGTGCTGTGTCAGGCAGAATTTTGGGTTGTTTTCATGGCTTCCACAACAAACTTGTTAACTTTGTCGCCACCCTGCTGTGTAATCCAAAAAATATACTGGCAAACTTTTACCATTTACGGATATTATTTCAGCGCTTCTTGCGCATCTGTTTACATCCCCCTCACCCGCCATATCCCAAACTTATAAGAACGCTACTACACTTAACTTGGTGCAGGCTGGGACCGAGTCTGACCCTGGGGCTGGTCATATACTGCCGACGCAGAGGATTGCGGGGCCTACCTCGGTCCAGGTCTCAAAGGCCTACTATACCTCCAAATCCTCCCACCCCTCCTCCACCTCCTTCTCCTCCGAATTACCATCCGTGGGCATGGCGCCATCAGTCGGTAGCTCTAGGCACAGCAGCAGTGCCGTCGCTAAGCGACAGCAGGCGGTGCTCAAACTGCTGAGCCTAGGTGATAAAAGGCACACCGCCCAAGAGCTATTGCAGGGCATTCCACATCAAACTTGTTAACTTTGTCGCCACCCTGCTGTGTAAGCCACAAAATATACTGGAAAACTTTTTTCATTTACGGATATTATTTCAGCGCTTCTTGCGCATCTGTTTACATTCCCCTCACCCGCCATATCCCAAACTTATAAGAACGCTACTACACTTGATCTTATCCGAAAGGTTCTTAGAAGTGCTGTTTGGGGAGTAGCCTAGAGACAGGGGCTTGGATTGGCGAAAGCTCACCTGGCAGCGGAGCGCCAGCTCCATGCCAAGAAACAACTAACATAGTTTTAACTGCAGCACCTTTAATCTACTACTAGTTCACTGCCTCCATACATGGTCCCCTTATCAAACGAGCTGTGTCAGGCAGAATTTTGGATTGTTTTCATGGCTTCCATGTTAACTTTGTCGCCACCCTGCTGTGTAATCCACAAAATATACTGGCAAACTTTTATCATGTACCGATATTATTTGAGCGCTTCTTGCTCACCTCCTTTGGTTCCTCTCTGCTACCCATTGGTTTGAAGCCTGAGTCCATTTAGGGTATGTCGCCATGCCACTCTCTAGCCTGCCGCTGCTGCCGCTGCCTCTGCATGCCGTCCCCTATAGTGTCAGGGTCAATTATTGGATGTTTTAGATGCTATCTAGCCTCATTCGGTCACTCTGTCATGGCCATGCTGTTGCCCATAATTTTGGCATAATGGTGCATTTAAGCAGCCTCAGAGGCATCCATGAATGCTGCCCCTGCTGTTTCCTGTCCATTTCCGTGGTGTTTCCATCCTTTTCTGAGGTTCCCAGGTGTTTGGCCAAGCTTCCCTGTGCAGAGCCTTGGTCCCCTTGAAAAATGCTCGAGTCTCCCATTGACTTCAATGGGGCTCGTTACTCGAAACGAGCACTCGAGCATCGGGAAAAGTTTGTCTCGAATAACGAGTAATAACGATATAATTTTGTAATTTTTTGGTGAAGAATCAACGACAAGTGGGAGACAATTGTGAAGTGGGACGAAATTTATTGGATATTTTAAACTTTTGTAAAAAATAATAAGATGAAAAGTGCGGGGGGGGGGGGGGGGTCCAATATTATTCGGCCCCTTTACTTTCCATGCAGCAAACTCCCTCCAGAAGTTCAGTCTCTGATCTCTCAATGATTCAATGTTGTCCAAATGACTTGTAGTTGATACTTCACCAAAAAATTACTATTTTATATTTTTATGTTTGAAGCCTGAAATGTGGCAAAATGTATAAAAGAGAGTTCAAGATGGGCGAAGACTATATAAATATATTTATGTTACCTGAACCAAGATTACTACATAGATATAGCACCAGAGCTAAGACTACTGTATAAATAAACTACAAGCATTACTACATAATATTATTATATAGATACAATATAACTATATAGATGCAGGGCCAGAAACAAGACTAGTATATAGATACATGATCAGAACCAAGATTCCTACATAGATATAGGAGCAGAACCAAGGTGATTACATGGATACAGGACCAGAAACAAAATTACTACATAGATGGAGGAGCAGACCCAATACAAATGCATAGATATAGGACTAGAAACAAAATTACTACATAGATACAGGACCAGAAACAAAATCCTCCATAGATGCAGGAACAGGCCCAATATAAAGGCATAGATACAGGACCAGAAACAAGATTACTACATAGATACAGGACCAGAACCAATATAAATAATGTACATAGAGGCAGGACCAAAACCAAGAGAACTACATAGATACAGGACCAGAACCAAGATTACTACATAGATACAGGACCAGAAACAAGATAACTACATAGATACAGGACCAGAACCAATATAAATAATGTACATAGATACAGGACCAAAACCAAGAGTACTACATAGATACAGGACCAGAACCAAGATAACTACATAGATACAGGACCAGAAACAAGATAACTACATAGATACAGGACCAGAACCAATATAAATAATGTACATAGATACAGGACCAAAACCAAGAGTACTACATAGATACAGGACCAGAACCAAGATTACTACATAGATACAGGACCAGAAACAAGATAACTACATAGATACAGGACCAGAACCAATATAAATAATGTACATAGATACAGGACCAAAACCAAGAGTACTACATAGATACAGGACCAGAACCAAGAGTACTACATAGATACAGGACCAGAACCAAGATAACTACATAGATACAGGACCAGAAGCAAGATAACTACATAGATACAGGACCAGAACCAATATAAATAATGTACATAGATACAGGACCAAAACCAAGAGTACTACATAGATACAGGACCAGAACCAAGAGTACTACATAGATACAGGACCAGAACCAAGATAACTACATAGATACAGGACCAGAAGCAAGATAACTACATAGATACAGGACCAGAACCAATATAAATAATGTACATAGATACAGGACCAAAACCAAGAGTACTACATAGATACAGGACCAGAACCAAGATAACTACATAGATACAGGACCAGAAACAAGATAACTACATAGATACAGGACCAGAACCAATATAAATAATGTACATAGATACAGGACCAAAACCAAGAGTACTACATAGATACAGGACCAGAACCAAGATTACTACATAGATACAGGACCAGAAACAAGATAACTACATAGATACAGGACCAGAACCAATATAAATAATGTACATAGATACAGGACCAAAACCAAGAGTACTACATAGATACAGGACCAGAACCAAGATAACTACATAGATACAGGACCAGAAACAAGATAACTACATAGATACAGGACCAGAACCAATATAAATAATGTACATAGATACAGGACCAAAACCAAGATTACTACATAGATACAGGACCAGAACCAAGATTACTACATAGATACAGGACCAGAAACAAGATAACTACATAGATACAGGACCAGAACCAATATAAATAATGTACATAGATACAGGACCAAAACCAAGAGTACTACATAGATACAGGACCAGAACCAAGATAACTACATAGATACAGGACCAGAAACAAGATAACTACATAGATACAGGACCAGAACCAATATAAATAATGTACATAGATACAGGACCAAAACCAAGAGTACTACATAGATACAGGACCAGAACCAAGATTACTACATAGATACAGGACCAGAAACAAGATAACTACATAGATACAGGACCAGAACCAATTTAAATAATGTACATAGATACAGGACCAAAACCAAGAGTACTACATAGATACAGGACCAGAACCAAGAGTACTACATAGATACAGGACCAGAAGCAAGATAACTACATAGATACAGGACCAGAAGCAAGATAACTACATAGATACAGGACCAGAACCAATATAAATAATGTACATAGATACAGGACCAAAACCAAGAGTACTACATAGATACAGGACCAGAACCAAGAGTACTACATAGATACAGGACCAGAACCAAGATAACTACATAGATACAGGACCAGAAGCAAGATAACTACATAGATACAGGACCAGAACCAATATAAATAATGTACATAGATACAGGACCAAAACCAAGAGTACTACATAGATACAGGACCAGAACCAAAATAACTACATAGATACAGGACCAGAACCAATATTAGTAGATAGATACAAGAACAGAAACAAAATTACTACATAGATATGATACGAGAACTCTTATGCACTTGCAAAATCTACAGTCCAGGAATATAAGTCGAGCTTTCCCTGATTTTATGAGAGTCACAGCTTGTAAAGTGCCACTCAGAGCTACCTGCATTCTGCCAATTGCTGGGACCAGATCTGAGTACCTTGGTGTTAATGTTACTTTGACCCACCTTAATTTTGGAGTAGAGACTGAGAGAGACTACACAGACTGAAATGAGCCCCTTCATGTATATTCCTGGGATCAGGATATTAGTGCAGAATCCATGCAGAGGCTCATTAGCCCAGAAGGCCGAGGTTCTGTCCACAGACGAGCGGAGCCGCTGCCGGAGAGATGCACGGCATGTTTTATCGTTGTGTAATGTCTAAATAAAAAATTCTTTTAGCCAATATATCAGAGCGCAGTATTCCGGACATCTCACCATAAAACTTTTATGTCATTAATCTGTGTATGTTTATAGTCCCTGCAGAAAGTGCATAATGCCAAAAGAAGAAGATGTGAGCACCGAGGCGCTGCAGGAACCGCCAGGACTTAAAGGGCTGCTCCTTATGTGAACACTCATTCCTATCCACATCGGATGGTTTCATGGGGTCCGCAAATGTCCAGGTGCCCTCTGTATACTGTATTTTTCAGACTATAAGGCGCACCGGATTATAAGGCGCAGCATCAATAAATTCCTGCTAAAATGTCTAGGTTCATATATAAGGCGCGCCGGATTATAAGGCGCACCTGATTATAAGGATGAATGACCAGCAGGTGGCAGACATGTGCACAGTTCAAGGCAGCTGTTGTCTGTAAGTACGGTTCATATATAAGACGCACTGGACTATAAGGCGCACCTTTGATTTTTGAGAAAATCAAAGGATTTTTTGTGCACCTTGTACTCTGAAAAATACGGTAATTGAATTACTGCTGCACATGCTCAGTCAGAAGTACAGCCTCCTCTATGGGCAAGATGTTACCTGCGCTCCATTACCTGGAGTCCAAAAGAAAGCAATGGAGTTCTGGTGAATATGAAGTCCACGATTGCCCCCTAACACAATGAGGCACATTTACTTACCCGGTCCTGTCGCAATCAAGTGGTGCATTCTCTGTCGAGGATTTGGGTCATCCGGCGATTCACTATGGTAGTGCGCCCGATGTCCACCAGGTGTCGCTGCTGCGCTGAAGTCCGCCGGAGTTCACCGGAGTTCACCATCCTATCCTGGGTGCAGGTAAGCGCGTGTCAAGCGACACATTTTCTTTTTTAAATACTGCGTTTTTTCCGAATCCATTGGGTTTTCCAATGGCCACGCCCCCGATTTCTGTAGCATGCATGCCGGCGCCAATGCGCCACAATCTGATCGCGAGCGCCGAAAACCAGGGGCAATTCAGGGAAAACCAGCGCAAATCGATAATATTAGAGAAACCCAACGAAAAAGAGCGATTCGGGCCCTTAGTAAATGACCTCCAATATGGTAATACTTCTCCTATCCAGCATATAGACACAGCAGCACAACACTGCTACTCCCAAATCATAAACTTTTAAGATATCTCAGAGTCCCAAAATGTGAGGCCGATCAAAATATAATAATGGTTATTTGCACCGTTTAACGGTAAACATCGACCAAATGACCGAAATGTCACTTTATCTCCATTATGCAACAAAAATATACCAAAAAATGGAACAAAAACTGATCAAAAGGTCACACAGTCCTCAAGATGGTAGCAATGAAATTGACATCACATTCCACAAAAAATGACATCTCACACAGCTCTGTACACCGAAGTATGCAAAGTTATTAGCGTCAGAAGAAGGTGGAACTATATATTTTCTTTTCATACACAAGGTTTAAATTTTTTAAAATGTATTAAAACACAATAAAAACAGTATATATGTAGTGTCCCTGTGATTGTACCAAACCAAAGAATAAAGTAGCGGTTTTATTCAAAGCGCAAAACCAAGGCCACAAAGAAAATGGCGCATATGCCACTTATTCACTGATTTCACGGCATTTAGAATTTTTTTCCCACTTCCCAGTACACGGCATAGAATAATAATAAATACAACCACATGAAGTGCAATTTGTTACCCATATATAAGACTTCAGGTGTGTACACGGAAAAATAAAAACATTTTAGAATTTTGAAGGTGAGGAGCAAAAAATTAAAGAAAAAACTGGAGTCCCCCAGTGCTGTTCTCCTGCTGCCCCTCTATAATTCTGGTCAGTATCCTCCTCAGACACCAGTGTGGTCATCCTGCTATATGGAAAACTTCTCTGTACTGTCTGCATCTCCCACTTACTTCTCTGCTGGTCCTGCTACACGGGACACTACTCTGTACTGTCTGCAGCTCATAGACACTTCTCTTCTATCCTGCTACACAGGGGACACTTCTCTGTACTATCTGCAAAATCCTACAAACTTCTCTTCTATCCTGCTACACGGGGATACTTCTCTGTCCTGTCTGCAGCTCACACACACTTCTCTTCTATCCTGCTACATGGGGGCCCTACTCTGTACTGTACACTTCTCTTCATCCAGCTCTGAGTTGCTGCTTTAGCAGATTGTTTGTAAATAGAAGGTCATGAACTGTAAACAGAGGCTGCATGTAGTGTCTGTAGTGTCTGTAGTGTCTGCTGAGCTCTGCTGCTGGGGATTAGCTGCTCTGCACCAGAGTGCAGTGTTATTTCTCAGTTTACTCCACCTTCAGGCTGGAGTGTTTTTGCGCCTAAATAAACAAGTTGCTAATGATGAATGATTAGTAGGCGCAGCAAAACATCTGGATTGGTAGGATTAATGAGGAAACATGGTTATTATTGCTATGGTTAGTTTGGTGTTTAGTTGGCAAAACAGCGCAATAACAGTACAACACTATGAAAAGGCGCAGAAACAACAGAACAAACAAGTGATACATCTGGCCCAATGTTGGTTATTTATACAGATGTATCAAAGCTGAGTGTATAAAACGCCTAATGACTATTCATGTTCTCCCAGCAAACTGCAATAAATCTCAGTTATTCTGTTATAAAGATGATTAGAGAATACAAAGAGGACACAAGGATAATGTATATTCATTGGACCCAAATCTAAGGAGCGGCCAGCGGCTTAATCATAATGACTGGAGTCACAGGACAGAAGGAAAGACACAATAACTTCATCCTACACGTGTTTACTCTGTGACACACTTTCCACCGACATGATATTAAAGGTCATTCTTCTATATAGAGTGCGGCAGCTTCACATAACAAATGTTCTAAATACCACTGAGCACATTAATCTTTCTCCTGCGCCGGAGAATGTCCTTGTTTACTAGAAATACATCCTGAAAACAGAGAGAAAGGAATATAGAACAACAGGTAGGTAAGGATGGATGGATGGATATGAGATAGATAGATAGATAGATAGATAGATAGATAGATAGATAGATAGATAGGAGATAGATAGATAGATAGATAGATAGATAGATAGATAGATAGGAGATAGATAGATATGAGATAGATAGGAGATTGATAAATTTATAGGGGATAGATAGATTGATAGGGGATAGATAGATATGAGATAGATAGATAGATAGATAGATAGATAGATAGATAGATATGAGATAGATCGATAGATAGATAGATGGATGGATGGATAGATAAATAGATAGATATGAGATAGATAGATAGATAAATAGATAGATAGATAGGAGATAGATAGATAGATAGATAGATAGATAGATAGATAGAAAAAGGAAAGTTTAGAGCAGCACAGCAACTCCGGTGGGTGCAAGTCCGTAAGTCCCCAGGCAGGGGGACTGCAATGTAAAGTTTAGGAACCTCTTCCTAAACTTTAGATAGATAGATAGATAGATAGATAGATAGATATATTAAAGCAAAAGCAGCAGCACTCCGGTGATGAATTAAAGCTGGGTGATCTTTATTTCAAGGGTGCAACGTTTCGGTGTGTCCACCTTTTTCAAGCATACAAACAAGTGACCAGCATTTGCATATATATAGCCCAACCCACATTCTGATTGGGTAACAACATATTTGTGCAATATAGGAACATATACAATATATTATATAACAAACGACCGTGCTATGTTACAAGTAGATAAACATAATATCTGATGTGGATAATTGAGTGATTTGGTGAAAATACAGTGTATTAAAAACAATAGTGTTGCCTCTGGAGAAAGGACCGCCCCATCGTCAATAGAGAGCCAATCGAAAAGAGTGTATACAAAACGTCTGCTACAAAGTACCGTTCCTTGTTGTCACTGTCTCCCGGGATACGAGGGGGTTGTGCCAACTTTGATCCAGAATACCGGAAGTGCAGCGTGCATCAGGGGTAGAAGGCCGAGGTCCGGCCAGCAGGACCAGTTTGCGCATGCGCACTTGAACAAAAATGATGGCGGCGGCCATTTTGGTTAAGGGAGCCGATCAGAGACAGGACAAATACAGTGGAAAAACAGGTAAGTGATTAGGGAAAACTGGAACCACGCTATAGGTCGGGCTCACACTATCGACCAGTACATAGTCAGTGTGGAACAAAGGGACTAGCGAAGCACTCAGGAGCCGCGAATTAGCAGTTCTTTTGTGCCATCACTTATCGTCCCATCGACCTCAAGCATATGTGGGACAGTTGAGGGGTAATAACCCAAAATAGTAAAAATTGCTTCTCAACAGAACTGAAGGAAGGTGTCATCAATTGTAGCAGACATACACTGAAAGATTCGTGGACGAATGGGGACAATCGGTGCTGCCAGAGAGGCATCTAAGGAGAAAAGAGAGAAAAAACATAGTTACATATTGAATAAAATATATACATAAAGCTGGAAGGGGGTTCTCCCCTAGACAAATACACTTATAACTTGGGAATATCATGACAGGTATAACAGGCATACTGACAGAGCCAGTGATTTAAACACATTACGTAATGTCCTGTGTGCAATGTCCTGATTTTTATTCAAAAAAAACAATCAATAAAAATCTGGACATTGCACACAGAAAAAATCGATATGAGCTGTTATCCTCCACCAAAAATACAGAGCCTTTTGCTAGGATTCCCTTTGTCACAACGTTTAACGACAATAGTGACAATATCACAAAAATCATACGCAAACACTGGCGCATCTTGGCCAGTGAACCATCTGGTGTCCCTGAATTTAATAATTTTCCATTACTGTCATACAGACGCTCTAAAAATATCAGAGATCGCCTGGTTAAATCAGACGTAGGTCCCCTTAGCAAATCCATCCAGAAAACCATCAGTGGACCAATTAAAAAGGGTTGCTTTCCCTGTCGCTCATGCGTCAACTGTTCACATGTCATTAAAGGCGACACATTCACGCATAATGACACGACCTATCGCATAAAACATTACCTGGATTGTACTAGCGAATTCGTGATATACAAATTGTCTTGCCCGTGTAACCTGGTTTATATTGGTGAAACCACCCTCGATTTTAAAACCAGATTCACACAGCACCGATATACGATACGCAAACGAAGATTAGATCTCCCTGTCAGCAGGCATTTTTCTGAAAAAGGTCACAAGGAGTCCCATCTTAAATTCCAGTTAATTGACCATATCCCGCCCCCTAGGAGAGGAGGCAACAGGGAATCTATGCTAAGAAAGAGGGAACTTGAGTGGATCCACCGTCTCCAAACACTACAACCCCTTGGGCTAAATATTGAATTCAATGTAACTAACATTACGTAATGTGTTTAAATCACTGGCTCTATCAGTATGCCTGTTATACCTGTCATGATATTCCCAAGTTATAAGTATATTTGTCTAGGGGAGAACCCCCTTCCAGCTTTATGTATATATTTTATTCAATATGTAACTATGTTTTTTCTCTCTTTTCTCCTTAGATGCCTCTCTGGCAGCACCGATTGTCCCCATTCGTCCACGAATCTTTCAGTGTATGTCTGCTACAATTGATGACACCTTCCTTCAGTTCTGTTGAGAAGCAATTTTTACTATTTTGGGTTATTACCCCTCAACTGTCCCACATATGCTTGAGGTCGATGGGACGATAAGTGATGGCACAAAAGAACTGCTAATTCGCGGCTCCTGAGTGCTTCGCTAGTCCCTTTGTTCCACACTGACTATGTACTGGTCGATAGTGTGAGCCCGACCTATAGCGTGGTTCCAGTTTTCCCTAATCACTTACCTGTTTTTCCACTGTATTTGTCCTGTCTCTGATCGGCTCCCTTAACCAAAATGGCCGCCGCCATCATTTTTGTTCAAGTGCGCATGCGCAAACTGGTCCTGCTGGCCGGACCTCGGCCTTCTACCCCTGATGCACGCTGCACTTCCGGTATTCTGGATCAAAGTTGGCGCAACCCCCTCGTATCCCGGGAGACAGTGACAACAAGGAACGGTACTTTGTAGCAGACGTTTTGTATACACTCTTTTCGATTGGCTCTCTATTGACGATGGGGCGGTCCTTTCTCCAGAGGCAACACTATTGTTTTTAATACACTGTATTTTCACCAAATCACTCAATTATCCACATCAGATATTATGTTTATCTACTTGTAACATAGCACGGTCGTTTGTTATATAATATATTGTATATGTTCCTATATTGCACAAATATGTTGTTACCCAATCAGAATGTGGGTTGGGCTATATATATGCAAATGCTGGTCACTTGTTTGTATGCTTGAAAAAGGTGGACACACCGAAACGTTGCACCCTTGAAATAAAGATCACCCAGCTTTAATTCATCACCGGAGTGCTGCTGCTTTTGCTTTAATATATCAAGAATCCTTTGCCACGGATTGCGGATCTTGCACCCGGCTACAGAGGTTGTGCTGCCTTGAATCTCCTTCCTATAGATAGATAGATAGATAGATGGATGGATGGATAGATAAATAGATAGATATGAGATAGATAGATAGATAGATAGATAGATAGATAGATAGGAGATAGATAGATAGATAGATAGATAGATAGATAGATAGATAGATAGATAGATAGATATGAGATATGTCTTCCTTGTCCTTCTAGATATGTGCCACAGAATCTCAAAATAATAATAATTTAATTTAGTGATACTTCAACAGTTGCTTGTTGCACATAGTATGTGATCTCTTTAGCATTTATCTGCAGCTGAACTCAATCTGAAACTTGTATTTGAAGTTATCTGCAACTTTTATCTGCAGCTGCAACACAACTACAACCCAGTTTGATAGTTGCAGTATCTCTTGGTCCTCTCCTTTTACACAGCCTGTTACAAGTGGACTTTTGGTGTCATTACTGGGTCCCCAACTTATATAAAGTATTTACATAGTAGAGTATAAATATTTACAGATGATACTAAGCTCTGTAAAGTAATTAATACAGAAGAGGATACATTTACAGAGGAGGATGGTATGATATTACAAAAGTGGATACTACAATATTACAGAGAAGGGTAGTATAATCTTATAGAGGAGGATAGAACAATTATATGGAGGAAGATATTATGATATTATGATATTACAAAGGAGGATAGTACAATAATACAGAGCAGGATAGTATAATATTACAGATGAGAATAGAACAATAGTAAGGAGAAGGATTGTATGATATTACAATGAAATGAAATATTATATTAATGCAGAGGAGGATAGTTGATAATAGAGAGAGGATTAGTATAATAATATGGAGGAGTTTAGTATAATAATACAGAGGAAGCTGGTATAATATTACAGGGGAGGATAGAACAATATTACAAAGGAGGATAGTATAATAATACAGAGGAGGATAGTACAATAATACAGAGGAAGATAATATAATATTACAGAAGGATTTGTGGAAACTGGAGGATTGGGATGACAAATAGCTAATGAAGTTTAATGTAGATACATATAAGGTAATTCATTTGATTAATTGAAACAAAAAATAGACAATCAATTACTTGGTAAAACTGCATCTGGAAATACTTGGAGATATTGGTGGATAGTACATTTAATTTCAGTGACCAGAGCCAGGCAGCTGCAATCAGGCAAATTAAATTATAGGATGCATGAAGAGAGGCATAAATTCTCATGATAAGATAGGAGGGATCCTCTACACATAGATGAGAGGGGGCTCTACCATCACTATAGACAGGGGGCATCCTCTACACCTAGAGGAGAGGCAGTTCTACCATCACCATAGACAGGGCGCATCCTCTACACCTAGAGGAGAGGAGGATCTACCATCACCATAGACAGGGGGCATCCTCTACACCTAGAGGAGAGGAGGATCTACCATCACCATAGACAGGGGGCATCCTCTACACCTAGAGGAGAGGCAGTTCTACCATCACCATAGACAGGGGGCATCCTCTACACCTGGAGGAGAGGTGGTTCTACCATCACCATAGACAGAGGGCATCCTCTACACCTAGAGGAGAGGCAGTTCTACCATCACCATAGACAGGGGACATCCTCTACACCTAGAGGTGAGGAGGATCTACCATCACCATAGACAGGGGGCATCCTCTACACCTAGAGGAGAGGTGGTTCTACCATCACCATAGACAGGGGGTATCCTCTACACCTAGAAGAGACGTGGTTCTACCATCACCATAGACAGGGGGCAACCTCTACACCTAGAAGAGAGGTGGTTCTACCATCACCATAGACAGGGGACATCCTCTACACCTAGAAGAGACGTGGTTCTACCATCACCATAGACAGGGGGCAACCTCTACACCTAGAGGTGAGGTGATTCTACCATCACCATAGACAGGAGACATCCTCTACACCTAGAAGAGACGTGGTTCTACCATCACCATAGACAGGGGGCAACCTCTACACCTAGAAGAGAGGTGGTTCTACCATCACCATAGACAGGGGACATCCTCTACACCCAGAGGAGAGGAGGATCTACCATCACCATAGACAGGGGACATCCTCTACACCTAGAAGAGAGGTGGTTCTACCATCACCATAGACAGGGGACATCCTCTACACCTGGAGGAGAGGAGGATCTACCATCACCATAGATAGGAGGCATCCTCTACACCTAGAGGAGAGGAGGTTCTACCATCATCATAGACAGGGGGCATCCTCTACACCTAGAGGAAAGGAGGATCTACCATCACCATAGACTGGGGGCATCCTCTACACCTAGAGGTGAGGTGATTCTACCATCACCATAGACAGGGGACATCCTCTACACCTAGAAGAGAGGTCGTTCAACCATCACCATAGACAGGGGGCATCCTATACACCTAGAGGAGAGGCGGTTCTACCATCACCGTAGACAGGGGGCATCCTCTACACCTGGAGGAGAGGAGGTTCTACCATCACCGTAGACAGGGGGCATCCTCTACACCTAGAGGAGAGGTGGTTCTACCATCACCATATACAGGGGCATCCTCTACACCTAGAAGAGAGGAGGTTCTACCATCACCATAGACAGGGGGCATCCTCTACACCTAGAGGAAAGGTGGATCTATCATCACCATAGACCGGGGGTATCCTCTACACCTAGAGGAGAGGAGGTTCTACCATCACCATAGACAGGAGGCATCCTCTACACCTAGAGGAGAGGAGGTTCTTCCATCACCATAGACAGGGGGCATCCTCTACACCTAGAGGAGAAGAGGTTCTACCATCACCATAGACAGGGGCATCCTCTACACCTAGAGGAGAGGAGGTTCTACCATCACCATAGACAGGGGGCATCCTCTACACCTAGAGGAGAGCAGGTTCTACCATCACCATAGACAGGGGGCATCCTCTACACCTAGAGGAGAGGAGGTTCTACCATCACCATAGACAGGGGCATCCTCTACACCTAGAGGAGAGGAGGTTCTACCATCACCATAGACAGGGGGAATCCTCTACACCTAGAAGAGAGGAGGTTCTACCATCACCATAGACAGGGGCATCCTCTACACCTAGAGGAGAGGAGGTTCTACCATCACCATAGACAGGGGGCATCCTCTACACCTAGAGGAGAGGAGGTTCTACCATCACCATAGACAGGGGCATCCTCTACACCTAGAAGAGAGGAGGTTCTACCATCACCATAGACAGGGGGCATCCTCTACACCTAGAGGAGAGCGGGATCTATCATCACCATAGGCAGGGGATATCCTCTACACCTAGAGGAGAGGCAGTTCTACCATCGCCATAGACAGAGGGCATCCTCTAATCCTAGAGGAGCGGTGATTCTACCATCACCATACACAAGAGGCTTCTTCCATACATAGAGGAGAGACGGTTCTACTATCACCATAGACAGAGGGCATCCTCTAGTCCTAGAGAAGAGACGATTCTACCATCACCATATACAAGAGGTGTCTTCTACACCTAGAGGATAGGTTCTACCATCACCATAGACAGGGGACATCCTCTAAACCTAGAGGAGAGGCAGCTCTACCATCACCATAGACAGAGGGCATCCTCTTATCCTAGAGGAGAGGTGATTCTACCATCACCATAGACAGGGGCATCCTCTACACCTAGAGGAGAGGCAGCTCAACCATCATCATAGACAGGGGGCGTCCTCTACATCTAGAGTAGAGGCAGTTCTACCACCACCATAGACAGAGGGCATCCTCTAATCCTAGAGGAGAGATGATTCTACCATAACCATATACAAGAGGCTTCTTCCATACCTAGAGGAGAGGCAGTTCTACCATCACCATAGACAGAGGGCATCCTCTAATCCTAGAGGAGAGATGATTCTACCATAACCATATACAAGAGGCTTCTTCCATACCTAGAGGATAGGTGGTTCTACCATCACCATAGACAGGGGGCATCCTCTACACCTAGAGGAGAGGAGGTTCTACCATCACCATAGACAGGGGGCATCCCATACACCTAGAGGAGAGGCAGTTCTACCATCACCTTAGACACGGAGCATCCTCTACAACTAGAGGAGAGGCGGTTCTACTATCACCATATACAAGAGGCTTCTTCTACACCTAGAGGAGAGGTTCTGTCATCACCATAGACATGGATCATCCTCTACACCTAGAGGGAAAGTAGTTTGACCATCACCATAGACAGGGGGCATCCTCTACCCCTATGGAGAGGTTCTACCATCACCATAGAGAAGGATTTTTTACTGTGTGAGCAGTGACACTGTGGAACTCTCTGCTTCAGGATGACGCAATAGCAGTTACTTTGTGCATGCTGAAGAGAGGCCGGTCTGGAGAAAAAAATTATCATGTGGGAGAAAACATTTGTTTTATCTTCTAGGTTGAACTTGATGAACCTTCTTCCTATTCCAACCTTATCTTCTATGATATTCCAAATGGAAGAGCAAGGAGTTTATTGTTGACTGCTCTGCCATAGCTTTAGACCATCCTGACATCCTGAGACTAAAGATTAAGTTCAAATCTAGTGGGGGATGTGCACTGCCAACTTGCTTCTACCTGGATACTGGAAGAATTTTCAGCATTTCTGGTACCTCATTGAGTTACATTATTGGCAGAACAATGGGGCACATTTACTTAACCGTCCCGTTGCGATCCCGAGGTGCATTGTCCGACGAGGATTCAGATCTTCCACGATTCACGTAGCTCATGCGCTCGATTTCCTGCATGTGTTGCTTCCCCGCTCAGGTCCGCCGGAGTTCACCTTCTTCTTCCCGGTGCCTGTAAGTGCATTGTCTTGTGACAAAATTTGAATTTTAAATCCTGTGCTATGTCCGAATCTGTCGGGTTGTCCGGCGGCCACGCCCCCAATTTGCGTCGCATGAAAGTCGTCGCAATTGTGCCAAAATCCGATCCTGTGTGCCAAAAAACCCTGTTACAAGTGACACAACACGGAAATCATCGGGAAACCCGACCAAAATGCGGTCCGCGGACCCTTAGTAAGTGAGCTCAAATATATCTATATCTATCAATCTAAAATGAAAAAAATATTAAGTTGGTCAAAAGATGAAAGTTTAGTTCTCTTTATGTTGTTCCAGCAACGGTTAGGTGCATCTCGTTTTTTCTTCTATTGCGTAACATTTTTTTATAAAAAAAAATACAAGCGAGGGCATTTAATTATAGAAAATGGAGGCAATTATTTGGCTACTTAAATAAGTTTCCCCATTCCTTTCTGCGCTGTTTATTTCATGATTGCTTCCCCAGGATTTTTACGGTGAGCATTAGGCAGCGTCTCTGGAGAGCGGCTTATTGATACTGTCAGAGTTAATGTAGTGCCAATAAAAGGGAACGTGATTATACATTTTAACAATCTGTTTTTTCCTCTCTTCATTTTCAACTGATGCCAATAAACATATCACTTCCCTTTAATATCCCATCAAACACCGAGGCTAATGAAATGGATGGAGAGACTAGACCCATCTAGGAGGGAGAGTTATTATGTATGACTATGGAGGAAATATCACACATCCGAGGTCAATACCGATGCGTCTTCCATCATATTTCTTTTTCTAAATACAATTTATTGAATATACATTTCCGTGTTTATATCCCTATCATAGATCTATCATCTCATATGTATATATCTCCTATCTGTCTATCTACAAAAAGAAGAAAAAGTAGCACTCCAGTCGAGTTGAAAAATGATGGTCCTTTATCCAGATTTAATATATGCAACATTTCAGAATACGACTCTATCAATCATTGGTTACAATGTTGCAGATCTGTTTGTCTTTGGCTTTGATTATATTGTACTGTATTTCTGGCTTTAGTCTCTAGTCACATCCAGAGCTGTGTTCTACTTTGTGCAGGATGGCAGATCCCCGTATATTTTTCATGTGATTCCACTTTATGGTCCCACATAATATTCCTCTTAGTGTCAGACTTTAATGGCTAAGACCTGCCAGAAGAATCCATTTTATGGGCCCATCACTGCAGATATTACCTGACACCCACTTATAAGTCCCTAAGACATGAGGGGACACAAATATCTTTTAGTAGCAGTTCCTAGCCATTGCCATGGACTGTTATGGTCCTAGCAGTCCTGTCAGTAACCTGCTGACAAGCTCTTGCCTCATCTTCTTATCCATAAATACATGCACCCAATGAAACGGGTAAATTGGGCTCCACAGTGGTATTAAGAAGGGGGACTTGTGGATTAACAAAACTGACTAGTTACTACATCTAGATGTCACCTCATTCACCAAATCTACAGCAGAGTAAAATATAAAGAAGTGCAGCAACTCAGAGCCCACCGGATCCCACTGTTCACCTGTGGGACAGTCCCTTGGTTAGTTATTGGTTTACTTTGTACTATAATTTTTGTATAATTTTGGTGCATATTATGGTCCACTGAGCCACAACCCGTCTTACCGTTTACCACTTCTAGACAGAATATTGGATAAATGTCTGATCGCTGGGGATTACTACTTCTTGGATACCCCCACAAGTCCCTATTACTTCCCTGTATTGCAGAAGACGTCGCC
The DNA here is from genome assembly GCF_040894005.1 of Engystomops pustulosus. NCBI lineage: Eukaryota > Metazoa > Chordata > Amphibia > Anura > Leptodactylidae > Engystomops > Engystomops pustulosus. Next base: position 23,316,448 of record NC_092419.1, read on the forward strand.
TAAGCCTTCTGGGGAGTTTAGCCAAACCTATTTATGGGGCAGGTACAATAAATTATCTATTAATTTATTTAACAAAGGGATAAAACTTCTTCCATTTCTCCCATTACTAATCTTTGTAACGACACTATAACATTCCGGGTCTCCGTCTCTGAAGATAAATCTCCTATAAGTCTTAATAGTCGGCGCATGATCAGTGACCAACGACACAAACGCAAACATCATCCTCCGTCTTCCCATAGCTGGACATGTCCATAAAATGAATTAGTAGATTCCAAAATCACCTTGGGTGGAGGGGAGCCGACTCTTCGTCGCAGTCTCATCTCGGCTGATTGACCTACATCCATTGTTCCGTTTAATGTGATCATTTGGAACAAGCGTCTTCGAAATTACATGTTGATGTCAAAACCCATTTGGTAATAGAATTTTTGCACTTAGACCCAGAATAAAATATTGGTAATTAAGCGGTGTGACGCCGTGTCTGAGGAGGCCCCTGACGTGTGCAGCGCTCCCCGGAGGATGCCGGATGATGTACACCGCTCCACAGATGTTCCATCTGATACAATACACGACGCATGTAGCCACTGAGATTTACCTTCCTGACAGTTTCCTCTTGTTAAAAATGCCACCTGTACTAGTTAAATAAAGACTGGGTGGCAGCATGATGTATGGCGCGCTTCATACCTATGAAATATAGATGCGTCTCATTTACCTGGAGGACATTCCTAAGATCCGGTAAATTGGTAAGGGAATTGGGAAATGTTCTTCCTAGGACGAAAAGAGATAAAACTATCGACTTGGTTTCTTGAAACCATTTTTTTTAGGTCTTATAGATAAACCACTGCTTATCATCTGTGCAGGAAAGTCACAATCTGAGGACATTACAAGGAATTTTACTCGAAAGAAATTGTCACAGCTCTGGGTGAGTCAATGGGTTAATGGAGAACAGAATTAACATGGCAATCGTTTTCCTTAAATGTCAAAAATAACAATCGTTTTTTTGTTTGTTTTTTTCATATCTTGTGACACGTAAGGGGCGGGGTTAGGTTTATTTTGTACTTTTTGTTTTGATACTTTGCATAATGAATTTTAAAAAATTAACAACAATTTTAAAGCTATTATTATTAGAAGTGTCATTGTTACTACCATGAATCAATGTACAGGCAATTCCTGGGTTACGTACAAGATAGGTTCCATAGGTTTGTTCTTAATTTGGATTTGTATGTAAGTCGGAACTGTATATTTGATCATGGCAGATCCAGGCAAAAAAAATGTTTTGCCCTGTTGACAATTGAAATTTCAACATTTTTTTCTGTAATGGGACCAAGGATTATGAATAAAGCTTAATTACAGACACCTTACAGCTGATCATTACAGTCTGGGACTATAGTAACATCCAGAGACTTCACCAGATGTCACAGTGGGCAGAGAGGTCCGTCTTTAACTAGGGGTCGTCTGTAAGTCGGGTGGCTTTAACTAGGGGACCGCCTGTAGTAATAATATTTGTCATCATCATCTAGTACAGGCAGTCCCCTACTTAAGGACACCCGACTTACAGATGACCCCTAGTTAAAGACGGCCCCCTCTTCCCCCTGTGGCCTCTGGTGAAGCTCTCTGGATGTTACTATAGTCCCAGGCTGCAATGATCAGCTGTAAGGTGTCTGTGATGAAGCTTTATTGATAATCCTTGGTCCCAATACAGCAAAAAATTTTGAAACTCCGATTGTCACTGGGGCAATTTTTTTTTTTTTGGTCTGGATCTACAATTATAAAAAATACAGTTTCAACTTACATACAAATTCAGCTTAAGAACAAACCTATGGACCCTATCTTGTACGTAACCCGTGGTACTGCCTGTACATGGAAATCTGTGTAATAAAAATGAATGTAGAAACATATTGAAGATTCACTTTACAGAAAGGAATAACAAACTAAATGGTAAAAAGTGTAAAAAAAATATTGTTAATTTTTATTTTTTTTTCTTCTTACTGAGAACATTTATAAAGAAAACAGAGAACTACTGCATATTTTATAGCTTCTTCCAAAAATATTATTACATTGAATAGAAAAATGGGCTTAAAATGAAATAACATGGGGATATTCATGGGATAAAAATAAACTTAGAGATAAATAGTTTGAGTTGATTGAAGATAAAAGCGCTGTAACCGCAAAGGATTCTGTAAAGATTATTGGGTTTATTTTTTCTGAGTGAAATGTATTTTTTTTAAAATCTGCAGAAAAATGTGATATTATTCATTAATTATGTAAAAATGAACAGAAGATGAATATAAAAAAATATTTTTTTTAGATTTTTACTGCCGGAAAACAAGATTATATTATATATTCCCAGAAAGGATATCATTTTATTTTTAGTTTCCAGAACCCACTCAGTGTACAAAGTCCCGAGCTCTTCGATCTGCCAGTGGTCTTAGATTATTCTCTTCATTAATTCCAATCACTCACACACATCTGCAGGACTTCTCCTGAGCTGCACCTATTTTCTGGAATGCTCAACTCAAGACTAATACCCACATTTTCAAACATTCAGAACTTTATTGAAAATAGAATAACAAAACAAACATTTATAGCAGAAAAATAAGGCCGGTCTCTCCAGGACTTATAGGTTGTCTAGGACGTATACACCCAGATCTACGATTCAGTTTATTAGACATCTTAAATGAGAATTCAATGTAGTAGTAATAGTAGTAAAATTGAAAAGAGAACCACACATATAGGAGGGGGAATTGAAGAGAAGGGAAGGGAAAAACAAAAATGGTAGGGGGGGGGGGGATTTGGGGAACACAGATGAACTTAGTCATGAAATCCTTGGGAGCTCTGGAAGGTTTCCCATGGAATCCAGGTGGTAGCAGTCTTACCATGATCTGCAGAGTCACCGGCCACCATCTGCTCCATCCTGTGAATGAAGCAAAGTTGCTGTGTCCACTTGACCACTGTAGGGGGCTGAGGGCTCTTCCGATGCCTTGGTATCATTCAACCTCAAGCTCTTAAATCCCATCTCTTTAGGCAGATCTATCACACTCCCTAACTGTATGTACCTTCAACTCTCTGTTTAATAACCCATCCGGTGTCCTCCTACCGTCTGTGTTACGGGATGATTTAGATTCACACTGCTCCACATGTGTTCCATGTGATACAATACAGGCCTACATTTTAAATGGCAGTCTTAATAATATCTCCCCCCAAATGCGTGGCATGCCAAGGGTGCTAAAATTCTCCACTTCAGCTATAGTCTCTGTTGGTTCTTCAGCACAGGGTTGGGTAAATACAACAGGCTGCGGCATTCACTAAGACTTTGGAGGATATTAAGGAGGGCTTCTACGATACGTGGCATGGAAGCCATGAAATAATCACAAATGCTAGATGGCGATTTTTTTCCTCTATCTTCAACCTTCAAGACAGGGGGACATGAAGGGGGGTTGCGGCTAGCCGAGGAATGAGCACAGCAGGCAGGGACTGGGTCGGCGTGGAGCGTTCCTTTCCACGCACCTGTGCACTCTCTGCAGCTGGCGAATTTTCATTCGAGAAGGTAGGGCCCATGATTAAATGTGTTTTGTTATTCTCACTATTCTGAAACATTTTTGTTTGAAGAGCATAGGTGCAAACTTTACACATCGAAAAAAACCATTGCAAGCCATGTAGCACTTGTACTATTCCTACTTTGTCTTTCAATAATTACCCGTGTATGACGACAGAGGACGTTCCTGAGGGAAGTTGGTGTTATCATCCTGTGCTGCCATCTATCAAACGACGGCAAAACAAATGGCAGACTGATTGATTGGTTAGTTTGGATTTGGCAGCCATTTGAGTAAGACGTGTTTCGTGATTTTCGGTAAGATGGAAAAAGAGCAGTATTGTTTGTTAATTCGCTTTTTGTTTTTGGATGGGAAAATATGCGAGGAGATAAAAGCAAAGTTGGGTTCTGTTTATGGGGACACTTCGCCGTCTATGACCACAGTTAGATATTGGTTTAACAAATTTAAACGTAGGCGAATATCCATATTTGGTGAGGAGCGACCAGGACGCCCGGCAGACGTGGTTACCAAGGAAATCATTCAAAAAGTCCACGTCATGATACTCGCTGATTGACGAACAAAAGTGCACAAAGTAGCAGAGGCCGTAGGGTTGTCGACCGGAACGGCAATTAATATTTTACATGATAAGTTGGAGATGAAAAAATTGTCTGCCCGATGGGTGCCACGATTGCTCACGGTGGACAACAAGCAGATGCCGCTGTTAACTTTGAAGCAGTGTTTGGAGCAATTTAAGCGAGATCCGAAGGAGTTTTTGCGTAGAATTGTCACCGTTGATGAAACCTGGATATATCATTACATTCCAGAAACTAAGCAACAATCAAAACAATGGATTTCTCCTGGTGAATCTGCTCCAAAGAAGGTGAAGACGGTCCCATCGCCCGGAAAAGCCTTGGCGACGATTTTTTGGGATGCGAACGGCATCATCTTCATGGATTTTTTAGAAAAAGGAAGAACGACCGCTGGACAATACTACAGTGAGTTATTGGTCCGATTCGAAAAAAAATTGAAGGAGACACGGACGCATTTGGCGAAAAAGAAGGTGCTGTTTCACCAGCACATTCATCCAGAGTTGTGGCCGCCAAACTGCATGAACCACCTGTATTCGCCCGATCTGGCTACCTGCAACTTTTTCTTGTTCACTAACATGAAGAAATGGTTCGCGGGAAAAAAATTTAGTTCAAACGAGGAAGTCATCGCCAAGACAGGCGTATTTTGGAGAGTTCGAAAAAATCCTATTTTTTGGAAAGGTTAAAAAAAAATGGCAGGAACGTTGGTAGAAGTGTATCTTTCTTAAAGGGGACTATGTTGACTAGGGACTAGGGACACTGCTCTGCATGCAGAAAGGTATAATTTCATCTAACTTATCTGTTTTTCAGAAATTGCCAGTTTTACTATGAAACCTCTTTGGCAATGTGAACACTGTTCTCTATGCGGACATGGGGGAGCCAGTAAAAGGACCCCTGATGACAGGTTCCCTTTAAACTGTATAGGCACCCTGTGGATGCAGATACAATAGATAGGTAGATTATCGTTCAGTATCCTGTTTCTTGCCAGTGAAGTAGAATTGGCTGTACCCCACCTCTGTGTACGTCCGCAATCTTTGGGTCCTCAACCAATTAATTAGGTTGCAATATTGGTTAATTTGCTCTTGGATCCAGGTCACCATGGTATATCCTCCAGGCAGCGTCGAGTTTGAGCACATTTTAATGTTTGTTATTTGTGATGTTCTTATAGTCAGAGCGTAACCCAGATCCTCTAACCTCAATATGGCTCCTCTCGGCGGCTACTTATAGATCACAGCGCTGCTTTTAATAACTTGGAGTGATCTCCTCACACTGTGACGAGCACCAGGGTGAATCTGTTCTTCTGTTCCTTGGTAACTTCTGGCTTGATTTTTACATTTTAATAAGAATTATAATCATAATTAAGACAGTTGTAAAGTCATTATCAAATTATTGCAAGACATTTGTAATTGCACAGTGAACCACAGACTCTTAGGAGTCCATGGGGTACTGCGCTGAGTTCCAGACATATGAGTTCATCTATTAAAATAACCCAAGGAAAAAAAAAATCCCTCGAATTATCTGACTATTTTTCTACATTGAGATGAAAATCTGCAACCTTTTCACATTCATTTCTCTGAGCTTCAGCTGCTTATTAAAGGGAATGTATCATGAATGCAATTTTAACTTCATTAATTAAATGTAAGTTTGGAGAAGGAAAGTGATCTTCTTATTCGTTGGAGATACTTGATTTTATTTTTTAAGACTTCTTTGGGATTGGCCTTATTGGTGACATCCCATCGACGATGGAGACTTCCATCATAAATAAGACACTAGAGTCCTTAAAGAGAACCTACCACCACGAATGTACCTATACGAATCTACCTACCTAGGTAGATCGGGTGGTAGGTGGATGTAAGGGACGTGAGGAGAGCTCTTTTTAGAGCTAATCCTCACGTCCCCGCTAACTTTTGGGAAACTTTATTGACCTAATATGTAAATTTCGTTATGCGGCTACTGGGGCGTGGAGTAGCCGACACAAAGCGTGGCTACTCCACGCCCCAGTAGCCACATTACTCCTCCTACCCTGTTGTGTGCGGCGCGCAGCTCCTCGTAGCTGCGCGCCCTCGTACGACAAGCCGGCTATTGTGCATGCACAGTAGCTCCGGCCTCGGAGTTGGGACTGCTCAGCCGGCGTTCTGCGCATGCACAGAACGCCATCATGACGGACGAGGGCGCGCAGCTACGAGGAGATGCGCGCCGCACGCAACAGGGTAGGAGGAGTAATGTGACTACTGGGGTGTGGAGTAGCCGCGCTGTGTAGCCTCATGCCGGCTACTCCACGCCCCAGTAGCCGCATAACGAAATTTACATATTAGGTCAATAAAGTTTCCCAAAAGTTAGCAGGGACGTGAGGATTAGCTCTAAAAAGAGCTATACTCACGTCCCTTACATCCACCTACCACCCGATCTACCTTTATAGGTAGATTCGTGGTGGTAGGTTCCCTTTAAGTCACTAAGAGAAAATGGGCACATGCCAAGAGTCAAGTCCAACCAGGTTTATTTATGTAGGAACACTGCATTTTCGAAGGCAAGGGTTTTGTTATTTATCATTGACGGGGTAGTCAATTCATTTGGGTGGGACTTGACCTTAATTATCTTTAGGGTAGGTCATTCTACCAATCTCATAGTGTTAAGCTACTCTGAGGATGGGTCTAAAATATCAACTCTTCTTCCATCAGAAACAAAGAAAATCCTTCAAAATTTCAACCTTCTGTGATACTGAGATGACTCTTCTGACCTGGTTTTTATACCTGACTGTGCTGACTCCAAATAAGGATATTAAAATGACTCTTATAATGAATCATTTAATAATGATAAGGCATTAATGTTAACCTTTTCTCCTAGTAATGAAGAGACAACCCAAGAAAAATTGATCACAGATGCTGAGACGACTCTTCCGACTCTACTCATTAATGATAATGCGGCGATTCTGAAGATCCGATATTATTACAACATCACTGCCCCAGTTAAAAATAAGATGACTACCCTGACCCAGTTCTTCAATGCTAATGAGATAACTCTGCAGATATGGCCTCTCATGGTAATAAGATGACTATATGGATGGTAATCAGAAGACTTTACTCCTCTGCTCACTTGTAACGGCTGATTCCATATTTATTACCAATTAGATACATGTCATGGTTCTGCCCTCTTCTGATATATGAAATGAATATCCAGTCCTCTAAAGAATTGGAGATGGCTTTGCTCATCCTATCCCAGTCTACATAGTCTACAAACTGTAAAATAAGCCGGCTTATTATGTGCCTCACTGACCAATATGAAAGAGAATAGTTCCCTTCCCCAATTTACCAATTATGAGTTGTTGACTGCATTGCAGGTCAGTTTCCTGGGTGGAAGGCTTAATTTATTGGACACCAATTTTAAAAATATTACTCCAATGGGAGATTAAAGAATGGGGATGCATGTCAAGACTTTTTTAATAAAAAAGTGATGCATATAATGTACTGGTAACTATTATATTGAATAATTGGAGCATAACAGACAGCATTTTAAGACTCTTTATGGGATTGGACAGAGACACAGACAGTAGGGTATAGGACTAAGGCCACTTCCCAGCTATCCTTTCCTTTTGCCAAGTTAACCCTAGGCCAGTGGTGGCAAACCTATGGCACGGGTGCCAGATGTGGCACTCTGAGCCCTCTATATGGGCACTTTTGCCATCACCAGGGCAGAGTTTGCCAGACAGGACTCAAGGCCTCTTGCAGTCACATGCAGCCCAGGACCCTAGAAGGAAGCTACAATGATAATCCAAACTTCTTCTTCAAACTTCTTTCTACTGTATTGATGTCCACAGGGGCCTATACAATTTAAGCAGGAAGTAATAAGTTACTGCTTAAATTGTCGCATTGGCACTGTGCAAAAATATGTGGGTTTTGGTTGTAGTTTGGGCACTCAGTTTTTAAAAGGTTTGCCATCACTGCCCTATGCAGTAGATAGACAATTAGGAGACATTCCCTCCCTGAGCCAAAGTGCAAAACAGAAAGACAGGACATGATAATAGAAACAATAAAGAGAAGTCATCAGAGCCATGTCGGTACTAAGAGGAGAAATGCAGTACAAAATCACAAGAGCAGAGAAAAGTCAGAGCACAAGCCAAAATACAGAGATCAGAATCATAATATATCTGGAGCTTACTAAGAAACCTCTATAACAGGCGCCCTTACAAGGGTGGGCCCAAAGGCTTCACAGATCCAATGTCTATCAACTTCCTTAAAGTAGATCCTATTGGCCAATTCATTGTGTTGTGCTCTGCTGTTGGCCCAGCATTGTGTTACAGCCTCGTTCTACTGGAGGATCCTCTGTTGGCTCAGTGCAATCCACACCAGGTAGTACAAAAGTATTGGTATAAACTACATGGTGCCGATACCATCCATCAATATACTGTATTTCCGAGGTCATCAATAGGTTCTCAACATAAAAAAATAAAATTAATATTAATAACTCCAATAATAATAACAGCCATTTTAGTAACAGGAGAAATAATCATTCTAATCACCAATAAATTGACTTTTTTTATCCAGTCACTTGGCAGAGAGCAGAATCCTGACAGTCAGGGATTTGTGTGGGATCCAATCTCCACTTCAAGTTGTGAATTCTTTTCATTTAACAAGTAATTCATTGTAATTAAAAGAAAAATGAAATGGCTTTCAGCGATGTCCGGAGAGGGAGTTTATCACCGCTCTTTTCTACTTATTTGAAGTCTAAAGTAATTTTGTATCCAATAAGGTACTTATGCAAATAGCGTCCTCCGCATCGGCGCGGCAGAGGAGATCTCTCCATTATATTGCACTTTTTAATAGTAATAGAAGAGATTTCCTGCATTGGATTGTACACATCCTCCCGGATAGACTGACTGCAAATTATACATAATTACTAATAGACTCGCACTGTTACTGACAAATTTGCAATGATTTGAGCTTTCGGATATATTGTGAATTTAGGTTAGAATAACTTACATAGACGAGGTATTCCGGATGGAAGCTGCGGCTTTGTATCTGGAGACGCTGGGAGCCGAGGAGGGAAAAGAAAGATATTACTACTGGTAATGACATATTATAACTAGAGCTGCCTATAGTGACCCCAGTACAAAGACCCCGGGATGACAAGGCCAATCCGGATATAATTGGGAGATGGACCTTGTGAAGACAGCAATGACCCAGAGAATCTATTTTAGTGCATATTACAAGAATTTCCCATTAGTGACTCCAATCACAGATTATTAGCCCTGGATTAGGTCCCACTGTGCTAAATTATACTGAGAAAAATGTGCCCCCCCTTCCAGTGACACGTTCCATATACTGTAATACATTGTATACATGAGACACGTTACATATAACACATTGGGGCTCATTTACTTACCCTGTCCAGTCGTGATCCAGCGGCGCGTTCTCCGACGTTGATTTGGGTCTGACGGGATTCACTAAGGTCGTGCGCCCGATGTCCAGCAGGTGTCGCTAATGCTCCGAGGTCCGCCGGAGTTCCCCTGCTTCTTCCTGGTGCATGTAAGTGCGTATCAAGCGAAACCAATTCTTTTTTAAATACCACGTTTTTTCTGATTCCGTCGGGTTTTCTCATGGCCACGCCCCCGATTTCCGTGGCATGCAAGCCGGCGCCGATGCGACACAATCCGATCGCGTTCACCAAAAACCTGGGACAATTCGGGGACAAATGGCGCAAAACGGTAATATTCAGGAAACCCGGTGATTCGGCCCCTTAGTAAATGAGCCCCATTGTATACAGGAGACACGTTACATAGGGGCATTTCCGTCAGACATGCCCCGCTGGCACAGGGATTAAGCAGGGGATTGTGTTGCACGTGATCGAATTTTGGCGCAGCGTCGTTGGCTTTTATGCAACAGAAATGGGAGGGGGGGCGTGCCATCGGACGATCCGACTGATTCGGACTGAGCGTGGGATTTAACTTTAAAATTGTGTTGCAAGATACACCAGGAAGAAGAAGGTGAACTCCGGCAGACCTGAGCAGGGAAGCGGGATGCAGGATATAGGGGACACAATTGCGGCATGATCTTTGGACAAAGCACTTTAGGTGAACTCAGTCGGACGAGTTTTGGAGTGTGGGAGGAAACCAGAGGACCCAGAAAAAACCCACACAAACACAGAGAGAACATACAAACTCTTTGCAGATGTTGACCCTGGGACATGAGCGCAGGACCCTAGCACTGCAAGGCTGTAATTCTAACCACTAAGCCACCGTGCTGCCCTACATTATTGAAGCTTTTACCTTTAAGACATAATTGTGATGATTTGCTGGAAGCTTTGGGAAAATCTACTTTTCTCTGTTCTTTATTGTATTTAATAGAAGAATCTTTTTTTTTTTTACCTAAATAGCACAGGCTATAATGGCGCCATGGTAAGACGTGAAGGGCGGACTCGCAATCATCTATACCTTTCCAGGACAAGCTAATTAACTAAATGAGGAGACTTTGGCTCCTTTAACTGCTCCCCGGTGACTTGTTAGTGCGGATCGCTGTGAAATGGCTTGATAGTGCAATTTACCAGTTGTGGTATTTTTCTTGCGCTTGTGACATTGCAATTAAGACTCCGGAATGGATCATGGCCATAGATATGATGTAAATCTTATTGATTCCCCTCATTCTTTTGTCTTACACATCTTGCAGTCGCACATTTATATAATACATCTGTCTGAAAAAAAGAACCAAAAAGACATTGCAAGGGCTTGTATTATGATGTGTCCATTGATCCTTATGGGTCATACGGTACCTCTGTGCCTCGGCATCGCATGACCTTGCTGAGAGTTCATGTAGTGAACCATTTGGACAATGGTTCTGCAGAATCTTTGTAATTTAGAGCCCACTGGGCATTTACTTTAATTGATGGTTGCAATTTTGTGGAATGCTGCTGTTTCTCTATGGCAGTGCCGTAGAGATGAATGGGACAGGGGTTTATCAACCAAATGGGTGTTCTATTCAGGGATCCATGTTCTTGAAATCAGTTTAGGTCCTAGAATTCAGATTACCACCAATCAATAGCTTGAACCTGTAATGTCCTGCAGGATGGGTCAACCCTAAATTTAACCCCAGTTAGTTTTCTGGGCAGCCGGGGAGGGTTTGGCAAGCTCTCCTATGCCACATTTAAACGTCCATCACCTTTAAGGCTGAAGTTCCCTGGGTTTGCTAGGTAATAGTTGCAATAGCTATCCTTTGCTGTCAACTAACACCTACTGTATATCATGCCTACTGCTGAAGGATTAAGATCTTTCCTGCATAATCCCAGGATGTGAATTGTTGGTATCATTTCCCATGAACATGGAGTCTATAAATCCTCTCTCTGTCTGGATTTCTAGTTTTTTCTTCTTTGTCTTTTGATCTCTGCACATGGATTGCTTCCCAAGCAGCAGAGCCAAACTGGCTTCTATGTCCAGCCTTCTGTTAGTGCTTTTGTGTGCCTGCAGGAAGTGCCATTTTCAGGTTGATATCTGCTGCTGTCTAGACTGTGTCTGCCATAAAAGAGACTGTGTGCTATTTGCAAATATTTTGGTTGTCCAGTTTAATCGATAGCTTCTGCTGCTAACATCATGGGCCTCCCCTCTACCATATTCCCAGGGATCCGTCACCATAAAGACACCAGGAAGGCCTCAGGGGGATCCCTTATCTTCATCTCATTCTCCCCTCTTCTCTCATCTCCCTGCTGGCCCTGACAGTTGTAAACAAGGTCTGTTATTGTGTATTAAGCCATTGTGACATATCCTGGTGCTAGTCAGCATTACAGCTAGCCAGTCCGATCCTTGGAAATCAAACTGCCCCCATGCTGTGCTCAGGCCCCATGGGGAAGTGTTGCACACCCTAATTTAATCAGACTGTGTGCATTCTGCAAAAGGAACTGGCTGCCAGATAAGTCCCTGGAAAGAAAAGTCATTGTGCTGAGAACCTGACTACAGAACAGATGTTTTGTAGTCAGGATCCACTAACTACTCACAAATTTCTGTGTCCAGGAGCACATTCACAAACTACACTGAGAGAAGCAGGAGAAGTCAATGAACATAGGAAATTAAGATACATTAAAGCCATAACATTATGAAATACAGCATAAAGCCACAACCTTTATGTACCACAAATGTAAGCACCTTTCACTCCATTTTAAAATAACCAATTAATACCGTAAAAACATTTTGTATTGCCCCATACTGCTGCCCGGATGATTCTTCTTGTTACTGTAGTCTACTATGTATGCCATGAAAGAAGAATTTGCCTAGGGTTAAGTTCCTGGAAAGAACAGATATTGTGTTGGGGACCTGACTACAGATGAGACTGTTTGTAGTCAGGATGTACTTGCTGCTCATAAAATTTTGTGCCCCAGGAGTAAATCCACAAAAAATAAGAGAGTGAAGTAGGAATAGCAATGAACATATGAACTAAAGACTCATCATGACTTTAGCATTACATATTGTACAATACAAGGCAGTGAAGGCTATGATTACCTCAATATAACAACCTAACACTCAATAATTACAGATATACCGTACATTACATGTGAAATAATTGGTCTGAATTCACCATGAAACAATAAAGTTCATTTTCATGTGTCGGATACAATGATCCCAGCATATTTCTGTAAATTACATGTTATTAGTCTTGTTGGTACAGTCGTTTTCTTTCCTAAAGCCACGAGCCAAGTCTCCGCTGTTAACCTGTTTAATGTACAGTAACTATTTCTCCAGCAACAAGGCGAATGTGTATCTTTTGATTAGCGACTAATTAACTCAGCGAGATATCCTCATAGAAAGCTGGAATTCATTGAGTTCTGATAATTACTGGTTGCTTTTCACGTTTTACAAAACCCTCCATCTATGGTTTGGCATTTTCTAAGGATGATACATGTATAAGCGAATGGGATCGCTTCCTAATGACCGGCTACGGTAATTGTCGTGTTTGGGCTACTTGTACTGCATTGTATCTGCTGCAGTCAACAACAGCAAAGCCTATGTAATAACGGCTGCTAGAGACTGCTCGTTTCGGTGCTAAGCTCCTCCAGTCTGCCTTCAGCTTCTTTCCCTTGTCACCATGAATCATGGGAATGTGTCTGAGGAATAAGCTACCTAGTTCATAGAGTCAAAGTAGCTTGTCCACTCAACTCGGAGCCTTTTCCATCTGTAACTGAATATCATATTGCCCTGACCTATGCCTGTTTTACCAAAATGAATCCTCTGTCTGCTGTGACCTTGGCCAGAAGCTGACCATGCACCTGCTTGATCCTTTGGTGCTGTCTCAATGGGTAGGCTCATAGTAAACACTGGCTGCTCTAAAACATAGGGGCACATTTACTTACCTGTCCCGTTGACGCCTCCGATCCGGAATGTCCGACTGCCGCGATTCACTAAGATCGTGCAATTTCCTTCATGTATCACTTCCCCGCTGAGGTCCGACGGAGTTCTCCCTCTTCTACCCGGTACATGTGAGTGCTGATCCTGCGACAAAATCTGATTTTAAAATTCTGCCGTTTGTCCGAATCAGTCGGGTTGTCCGACGGCCACGACCCACGTTTTGTATCGCATGACGCCCTTGCGCCACAATCCAATCGCGTGCACCAAAAACCGAGAGCAATTCAGCACAAAACGGAAAAATGCGGGAAACCCGACGTAAATGCGCCCGATGGACCCTTAGTAAATGTGCCCCATAGCCTCCTAATGGCTTCCTTGTAGAGTGTAACCCCATGTCTTCTGGCCTCCCTCCCTGTTTTCTGAAAAAAAGTTAAATAAAATGCCCTATACGATGGCAGTATCACCCCAGGGGTGATGTGGTAGCTTGGAGACCCCCTTTCTGTTTACATGACTGTATGATGCTTTGTTTTGTGCAGAATAAATTCTAGAGAATATTGGGGCTATTTTGAAGATATTGGTAATAATTGATATTTTTATTTGAAGGTATTGGCTTCTTCCAGTGAAAGGTGTCTTGGAGGAGATGGAGGCAGGGGTAGGAGAGGGTGGGGACATCAATATCAGGGGTCTTCTTGGAAGTTTCATTCAGGGAATCATAATATAGAGGGATTTCTGAGATGTGTTTTTTTTCCAGTGCACAGTTTTTGCATTGTATGTGTTCAACTTCATTCTTAAAGGTTTTGAAAATTCAGCTGTAATTTCTGGCCCATATGACGGGTCCATAAAGCAGGCGAGTGGTAGTTGTAGCTCACAGGCAGCCGCTTAATAAAGTTTTCAATTTTCTTTTCACTGTCAGGCGAGTGAGATGTGTGCGGCGCAGTGCGGAGCGATGGAACAAGAATCCAATGTCTGCAGGTAAACGCTCGCAGTGGGGACTCTTTGAAGCGAGATCACATGAAGTCCTTAGAATAATCTATGGAAGTGCTTTTTAAGCTCTAAAGTCCTTTAATATTCCATTCCCAATAATGTTTTTCTTGCGTCGGTCTTTCTGTCAATCAATAGATGCAAATGTTTCCTTCACCTTCTCCCTATTGTGTGTCAAAGAGATTTCAAGGCTTTAGCGCGGCGCAGCCGGTGACAAACCACTCAATAGTGTTAATGCTATGGAAATGGAGGACAATCCGAGCACAAATCTCACAGTCCTCAGACAGGAGCAGAACAGGTTTTTGGGAGATGATAACCATTATTACTTTATTTTAAAAAAAAATGAAAATAATCACCAGAATTATCAGATTTTTGTATAATTTATTCGCTATAGCCAGAGTAATCTGATGTAGGCTCCATCTCTATGTGGAGAAATTATCAGATTCTGCGCGTTGTCCAAGTCCTGAAATAGACAGAAATCCTGTCAGGTATTGCGCCCCTCTCCCCCTTTATATCACCTCCACAACAAAAAGAGGTAAAGAAAGTGTGAAGGGGGCACACAGAGGGAGCGTAAAAGTGGGCAGTCACGGGGCAGGAACACTGTTAAGGTGCAGGTTATGGCACAATTCTACACAAGGCCATATCTGCCGTACAAACTGACCCCCAAGATTTATCAGGGGGCCGGAGGCAGCGTATGATAGAGATGCCCCGTATGTTATACTGGTTGTCCGCTGTCAGGGTTATTCCACTTTGGTAACTGATCCCTTATTCACAGGATATGGAAATTTTCGGGTGTCTCAACAAGTGATTAGTGATTTTTTTTTTTGTATGAAGGTCCTGGCAGTCTCATAGAAGTAAATGGAGCGCTGGTCATTCCAGTATGTATGAAAGTCCTGGCAGTCTCATAGCAGTGAATGGAGCGCTGGTCACTCCTGCATGTATGAAGGTCCTGGCAGTCTCATAGAAGTGAATGGAGCGCTGGTGACTCCTGCATGTGTGAAAGTCCTGGCAGTCTCATAGAAGAGAATGGAGCGCTAGTGACTCCTGCATGTATGATAGTCCTGGCAGTCTGATAAAAGTGAATGGAGCACTGGTCACTCCTGTATGTATGAAAGTCCTGGCAGTCTCATAGAAGTGAATGGAGCACCGGTCACTCCTGCATGTATGAAAGCCCTGGCAGTCTCATAGAAGAGAATGGAGCGCTGATCAATCCTGCTTGCATGAAATTCCTGGCAGTCTCATAGAAGAGAATAGAGCACTGGTCACTCCTGTATGTATGAAAGCCTTGGTAGTCTTATAGAAGTGAATGGAGCGCTAGTCACTCCTGCAAGTATGAAAGTCCTGGCAGTCTCATAGAAGAGAATGGAGCGCTAGTTACTCCTGCATGTATGAAAGCCCTGGCAGTCTCATAGAAGTTAATGGAGCGCTGGTCACTCCTGCATGTATGAAAGCCCTGGTAGTCTCATAGAAGTGAATGGAGTGCTGGTCACTCCTGCAAGTATGAAAGTCCTGGCAGTCTCATAGAAGTGAATGGAGCGCTGGTCACTCCTGTATGTATGAAAGTCCTGGTAGTCTCATAGAAGTGAATGGAGTGCTGGTCACTCCTGCAAGTATGAAAGTCCTGGCAGTCTCATAGAAGAGAATAGAGCACTGGTCACTCCTGTATGTATGAAAGCCCTGGCAGTCTCATAGAAGTTAATGGAGCGCTGGTCACTCCTGCATGAATGAAAGTCCTGGTAGTCTCATAGAAGTGAATGGAGCGCTGGTCACTCCTGCATGTATGAAAGCCCTGGTAGTCTCATAGAAGTGAATGGAGTGCTGGTCACTCCTGCATGTATGAAAGTCCTGGCAGTCTCATAGAAGAGAATGGAGCGCCGGTCACTCCTGTATGTATGAAAGTCCTGGTAGTCTCATAGAAGTTAATGGAGCGCTGGTCACTCCTGCATGAATGAAAGTCCTGGTAGTCTCATAGAAGTGAATGGAGCGCTGGTCACTCCTGCATGTATGAAAGCCCTGGTAGTCTCATAGAAGTGAATGGAGTGCTGGTCACTCCTGCATGTATGAAAGTCCTGGCAGTCTCATAGAAGAGAATGGAGCGCCGGTCACTCCTGTATGTATGAAAGTCTTGGTAGTCTTATAGAAGTGAATGGAGCGCTGGTCACTCCTGCAAGTATGAAAGTCCTGGCAGTCTCATAGAAGTGAATGGAGCGCTGGTCACTCCTGCATGTATGAAAGTCCTGGCAGTCTCATAGAAGAGAAAGGAGCGCTGGTTACTCCTGCGTGTATGAAAGTCCTGGTAGTCTCATAGAAGAGAATGGAGCGCTGGTTACTCCTGCATGTATGAAGGTCCTGGCAGTCTCATAGAAGAGAATGGAGCGCTGGTTACTCCTGCATGTATGAAAGTCCTGGCAGTCTCATAGAAGAGAATGGAGCGCTGGTTACTCCTGCATGTATGAAAGTCCTGGCAGTCTCATAGAAGATAATGGAGCGCTGGTCATTCATGTATGTATGAAAGTCCTGACAGTCTCATAGAAGAGAATGGAGCGCTGGTCATTCCTGCATGTATGAAAGCCCCTGCAGTCTCATAGCAGTGAATAGAGCGTGATCACTCCTGCATGTATGAAAGTCCTGGCAGTCTCATAGAAGAGAAGGGAGCGCCGGTCACTCTTGCATGTATGAAAGTCCTGGCAGTCTCATAGAAGAGAATGGAGCGCTGGTCACTTCTGCATGTATGAAGGTCCTGGCAGTCTCATAGCAGTGAATGGAGCGCTGGTCACTCCTGCATGTATGACGGTCCTGGCAGTCTCATAGAAGAGAATGGAGCGCTGGTCACTCCTGCATGTATGAAGGTCCTGGCAGTCTCATAGAGGAGAATGGAGCGCTGATCACTCCTGCATGTATGAAGGTTCTGGCAGTCTCATAGAAGAGAATGGAGCGCTGGTCACTCCTGCATGTATGAAGGTCCTGGCAGTCTCATAGCAGTGAATGGAGCGCTGGTCACTTTTTAACAAAACAAGATCTGAAATGGCAAAGTTGCTTTACCGCACCTGAGGCTTTGAAAACTATGATGCACCGCACAGGGGAAGCAGAAAACAGTTCATATAAATGTAAATGCAGTCATTTACCTGAAATCTTTCTGTATATTAGGAATTAATAGGGGATTTGGATTATTCCCAGTGATTTCCGTGTAACACAGCAGTTAATGAAGTAAATGGAAAGTCGTTGTTTCCTGTCATTATCCTTTGCTCCTAAAGTTTCAGCAATGACCAGAACGAGCCAGAAAATTACAGAACTACAAGTAGTGATAATTATATACATTATAGAGGTGCCACAAAGACTACGATAAATTATAATGTGGCTCATTTACTAAGGGCCTGAACGCCATACATTTTTCGGGTTTCCCGATTATTTCCAATTTGCGCCAAATTGCCTCAACATTTTGGTGCACTCGATCGGATTGTGTCGCATGGGCGCCGGCTTTCACGGGACATAAGTCGGGGGCGTGGCCATCGGACAACCTGACGGATTTGGAAAAAAACACGGAATTTAAAAAAGAATTTGTGTCGCAAGATCAGCACTTACATGCACCAGGACGAAGAAGTTGAACTCCGGCGGACCTCGGCGCAGCAGCAACACCTGCTGGGTATCAGAGGCACGATCTGAATCAGCGTCGGACAACGCGCCACGGTAAATGTGTCTAAGGCTGAAATAGGAAGTGTCCAGACTCTATTCACACTTGTTTCATGGATCGCACTCTTAAATCAGATCACTGACTCCTGCTATGGTAATGGTGGTAGAAATTCTGGTCCATTGCTTATTACAAGGTAGATTCCATAGGGTTGGTCTAAACATGACCCTATATACCCTCATACACCTTCATACTTACCTGTGTACATTAGTAGATCTGCTAGGAACCCCATCATGAGAACTTTGGTTTGTTGCATCACAAACATACATTTTGGTTCTACAAACTGTGCCTACAAACTGGCCATTAGAGTGACCATCTACATAAAGCTCAGATATGTGAGATAAGACAATTATCCATGAATGTACAGCTCAATAACATTCTCATAGAGGGGCTCATTTACTAAGGGTCCGCTGAGAGCATTTCCGTTTTGTCCCGCATTTAACAGGGGATTTTGGAGCACGGATCAGATTTTGGCGCATCGGCGCCGGCTTGTACGCGGCACAAATCGGGGGGCAGACCGTCGGACAACCCGACGGATTTGGACTATGCGCTAGATTTAACATTTCAAATTGTTTCGCAAGACACGCACTTACAAGCACCGGGAAGAAGAAGGTGAACTCCGGCGGACCTCGGCAGGGAAGCGACAGATGCAGGAACTCGGGCGCACGAGCAAAGTGAATTGGCCCGGACTTCATCTGCGTCAGACCGTCCGAATCGGGGATCGCGACAGGACCAGGTAAGTAAATTTGCCCCAGTATCTTGTACTCATTCTCTGTCCAGAATGGTAACTAATTTTACCTACCTTATACAGTACTAGAACTAGGGACATTTTATGGGAGCACAGTACTTAAAGGCTCAAGGCTTTTAAGAGTCTTTAAGGATCTAATTAAAGTTAAAGGCAAGGTGGAGCGTCGCACTCCTGCTAATGTTCCCTATTTCATCATATATACTCGTAAAAAAAAACTCATCATTTTTAAAGCTCATTTACAGAAATGGATCGTCATTAAGTGACTACTAAGTAAGAAGTTGACTTTTGTATACAGCAAAAATTTACATTTTTATATGTGAGACATCATTTAGGTTAATAATACACCTTAATATAGTGGAAACTGTTTAGAATGAAGATTGTCCGGTCAAGTGAGGGGTAGCGGTTGCTGAACCTGGATTATAACTCCCTGTCTAGATGATGTTCCCAAACTCGGCGACATTCCCTAAACTGAATAATTTGATTATGAGGATAGAGGAAATAAATCCTAGTCAAACCTAGGACGGTATGTCCTAGGTAGATTGCAGACCAGGTATGAACCAAGGTCACAACCAGATGATCAGGAAGCACCAGAGAAGGTCTTTCAACTCAAATCCAAGTCGGAGAACGAGTTAAACCAAAATCACTGGCAGAGAAATCAAGCCCCAAGGATAACTTTATAGCTTGCTGCACTAGTAGCTGAGAGCTAGCTGAGAAGACTACTCATGTAAGGACCTCCATTGTTAACTTTAGAATTGTCCAACCTTGAGCATTCACTTTAATCTTCCCACTTAAGAGCTATCTCCAAGCACGTCTCATCCTCAACCCTTTAGACCCATCTGCATGGCTGATGATCGTAGCTGGAGCTCTTTCCTGGTATAGTCACGTCTACATTTTTTGTCCTGTTATATTTGTTTTTCTAGATGTCTGGTGGTCTTTTATATGTTTTTAAACCTGGGTCCATTGCTGCCAAGTGCAAACCTTCTTCAGATAGACAATTGTACAAACCATCTTGGACTGGTGCTTGATCACAGATTGGGGCACATTTACTTACCCGTCCAAGGAGTTCATCCAAAGTGCATTGTTCCGACGATCATGCACTCTGCCGCCAAGACCGTGCGCCCGATATCCTGCATGTGTCGCTTCCCCGCTCAGGTCCGCCGGATTTCACCTTCTTCTTCCTGGTGCATGTAAGTACATTGTCTTGCGACACAAATTGAAAGTTAAATCCCGCGCTTATTCCGAAACCGTCGGATCATCTGACAGAAAGCCCCCCCCCCCTGTTTTCTGTTGCATGGAAGCCAGTGCAGCTGCACCAAAAGTCGATCATGTGCGACACAATCCCCTGCTAAATACCTGTCCCGGTGGCGCAAAACCCAGTTGGCAGTCCGAGTAAAGTGGGATCCGCGGACCGTTAGTAAATAAGGAGGACCTTTTGTGCCCATTTCCTGCAGTTTGTGGAGATTCCCTTTCCTTTCATTATAATAGATCTGGTCAATTATATAAATGAGGTCACTTCCTGACAATACATAAAAATGTCAGGAATAAATCACATAAAACCTCTCTACCCCCTGAGATATAAATAGACTACAGTTCTCATTAACTTAAAAAACTTCTTAATCCAAAAACTCAATCTATACTGGGAGAAAAGACGATATTCATGGCCCTAGGATTTTCTGTGACTTGTCTTGAACTGAAATAGTTTTTGGTGGCTGTGCCAGGTTTTATAATGATCCGTCACTCCTAACACAGCTTACAAACAGGCAATTTCTGTCAACCTCATCATGGCACAAAGGGCCATTTGCTGAAGAAATATTGAGGAAGGCAGTCATTATCCGCAAGCGCGTTCCAGCACAAAGCACAGACTGCAACTTTTTCTCTGCAGAGAGATTTTACCTGGAATTGTTAAATTGTTCTAATGCATTAAACAGGCGAGTGCGGAGTATTCATGGAAACCGGTAAACAACCGTAAAACGCCGGAATACCTGAGATTAATGAGCGGCAATGAAAGATCAGCCGCATCCAGGATGGATCATTCTCCATTCTTTACTAGCACAGAACCCGTCATAAACTTATCCGAAATACCAAAACATTCAATTCTGTCGGCCTTAATTAGCGCCCCCACTAAGTGACATTAATCTTCTACCTCGCTCTGCCGCTCCGGTCCAGGGATAATCTCTCCTGGCTATTTAAGAGCCCTGCCAAAAAATTTCTACTTTGCTACATGAGGTCGTCATTTTTCAAGGGAGAATGTTCTAGAGAATTGAAGAATCATAAAGAAAGATGAAAAATAAAGCGAAGGACAGGATTATAGAAAAAACGGAAAGATTTGCCGCTCACATATAATGTGGATTTATTCCTTTGTGTCGCCTGTATTCGGGTTGCGGTGTGGTTTCTACAATGACAAATATCAAACCACCACCAATATTTCTTTACAAAGGCATCAAATGGCAAATAACCTAAGCTCCGCCCAGTAATGGCAAAATATTGGTCACATGATCTGACATCTACTGGGTGCTAATCTTTGTGCTGTGCAGTCATTGGGGCACATTTACTTACCCGGTCCAACAAAAGTGTATTCTCCGATGATAAATCAGTGTGCCGCATTTCACTAAAATCGTGCGCCCCATATAAATACATCTATCACAGCTCTGCTTCTACTAACAACATACACAAAGATATGATCACACATCTCTCCAGAGACAAAACTTAAAACTGTCTGTAGCGTTGTATGGTCCAAACTGATGGTCAGGTCTCCGATGATGCATCTGTTTTAGTCTTTGGCTCCTCATTGGCCTGATACATACAGCACAGTGGCTCCAAATCTCTTCATTAAACCCAATTACATTGAGGAATGGAGCCCTGAAGATTTAAGAGGCATCTACCACCAGGATGAAAGACTGTATGCAAATGAGTCTGAGGGGCTTCAGGTTCCATTAACACCTATGAAGCCTGGAGCCCCTCAGCCTCATACAGTCCTTCATCCTGGTGCTGGATGGCACCAAACGGCAGGGTCCTTGCATCCGAGCCGGAAGTAAGATTTTCTAACAATTTCTGATTCCTGGGATCAGACCAGACAATTTAGTCTTCATCCATGAAGCTGGGATGCCCCTAATCTCATACTAGGAACACCCCATAGGACCTACTGTTATGCTTTGCTTTGCTCCTACCCTTTAACAGGTGCCACAGTCCCATCCATGGTCTTGGGTTTGATCACAGAAATATTCTAATAGATAAAGTGGAGATTCTTGGTCTGGTTATAATATCCCCCCTAATTTTCCAAATCTCCCAATTATTTGGCCTGTATTTGGATAATGCAGCAGCTGTCAAGTCCAGTGAATTCTACATGAAATAAGAGAGGCCAAAAAAAGACTGAACATATGTCATCCAGATTCCTGGGACTTAGAACATCCACATGAACCTGATCTTTCCATTTGCATAATATAGAGCAACCTAAAAATATCATCTCCCAGGTGGCCCCGGCTGCGCGATGTGCTAACTACACAGACATAACTGCACATCTCTGTAGCCTAACATCATTATCACAGCCTCCGAGGTGTCCGAGGTCTCCAACACAATTAGCAACTTCCAGCTGAGCCGAGGCAATGCACATAGACGGTGAATATCACCGGACCCTGGGACACAATGAGACACCTCCTCCAGCCCTGGACACCTTCATGGGTTTATAGGCGATTGTCCCCAGGACCGACCCCTTTAAAATAGACTTCTTGATATACAATTGTTGTCATCTTCCTTGGTCTATGTCCCTTTATTGACAGTAAGAAAAATGACCAAGAGAGAAGTTGCAGGACTTTTTTTTTTTTTTTTTTTTTTTTTAAATATCAATGTTATAAGTTGCAGAAAACCAGACACAAGTCTTATAGAAGATTCCACTGAGGGAAGGGGAAGAGAAGTCAAGTTTAGAAAAAACAATGCAAAAACTTCTCAGCAGTCCTGTTGATGGATCCTATGAGGGAATGAAATAATCGGTTTTCCTCTCTCTTGTTCAATGTTTTGTCCACTTCCCTCCTCTGTGGTCCAGCCTAGCCCCTCACATCACCATTTGTCTTTGGTATATAGTCAGTCCCCGGTAGTCACAGTGCAGCCCCAGTAGTCGCAGTGCAGCCCCCAGTAGTCACAGTGCTGCCCCAGGTGGTCACGGTGCTTTTCTTAGTAGCCACGGTGCTGTCCCCAGTAGTAACAGTTCTGCCCTCAGTAGTCACAGTGCTGCCCCCCAGTAGCCACGGTGCTGTCAACAGTAGTCACAGTGCTGCCCTAAGTAGTCACATTAGACCCGTAACCCTCCACCCCTCTGAAACTAATTGAAGGTACTTACCACAGTGTGAACTTCTTTCTTGCGCTCCTTCACTTCTGCCTCCACTGCTGACCGCGCTCCAGCTTCAGTGACCCAGGTATGTGGGATTTTGTTTGCTTCCCCCTGATTGATCGAGACACAGCCATTTCACAGTGAAGTAAACTCTTAACCTAACTACCTGCCTGGCGCCAGGTAGGATCCTCTGCTGCAGCAGGTGACCGGTGAGTGATGGACACAATGCAATGCTCTACAGCTTATACCACCAAAGAGCCAAATCCCCCAGACACCACCTCTCAATACATAAATAACAGTCCTACTGCTACTAACAGCATAAACATCTCTCCAGGGACAATACCTAATACTGTCTGCAGAGAGCACAGAACACAGCAGTGTGAGGTCTGATTACACATCTCTCCAGGGACAATACCTAATACTGTCTGCAGAGAGCACAGAACACAGCAGAGTAGGGTATGAGTACACATATCACCAGGGACAATACATAGCACTGGCTGCAGAGAGCACAGAGCACAGCAGTGTGAGTTCTGATTACACATCTCTCCAGGGACAATAGATAACACTGGCTGCAGAGAGCACAGGGCACAGCAGTGTGAGGTATGAATATGCATCTCTTCAGGGGAAATACACAACACTGGCTGCAGAGAGCACAGGGCACAGCAGTGTGAGGTCTGATTACACATCTCTCCAGGGACAATAGATAACACTGGCTGCAGAGAGCACAGAGCACAGCAGTGTGAGGTATGATTACACATCTCACCAGGGACAATACATAACACTGGCTGCAGAGAGCACAGAGCACAGCAGTGTGAGGTATGAGTATGCATCTCTTCAGGGGAAATACACAACACATATGGATTACAGGCAGTAGTTGGATTAAAAAAACCTCTTTATTATATAAATTTAGGTAAAAGTAACAGTTTATCAAACCAATAATAATCCTATATCCTACAATGACATAAAACATCACTTCTGTCCACCAAAATGAAACTATGTAACAACTTCACATAACAAAAAAGTCCTGTATATTCCGGATGATCAGACTGGAATCCCATGTTTGATTCCACAGGCGAGGTCTGTACTTTCTGCTTCCTTCTGCTTTTACATGCAGGCAGCGGCGCAGGCGATGGTTTGGGGATTACAGACACATGCATATAGTTAACCCCGCGCTTGTCAGCAGAAGAGGATCAGGCGCTGTATGTTTATAACAAAACAAGCAGAAGAGCCATCAGTCCCCCTCTTCCCCCCGCTCTCCACTTCAGGTTTTTTCCTCTTTTCTGGGATATTCCCAGATTCCCTGACAAGGACATGGGCACAGCTGGAGAGCACAACAACTGTCAGCATCACACCTGCCAGATGGAGCCCCCAAAACAAGCCCCCACTACACAAAGCATCTTCTGAAGCCTCCACAAACACACAGCTGAAGCTCTCCCTGGTGCTGAATACGTAGAAAGTGCTGAAATGGCGCCCAGGAGGTCCTGCTCTACAGATGAAACCCCTGGAAGAGATCCGCTCTGGTCTCCAAGGCCACATGTCATTAAATACAGTCACACTCAGCCCCTTCCCACTATATCAAAGCAGGAGCAAGGTGACCCAGAACCCGGTACTGGGTGCTCACCCATCTCTGTGTCATCAAAAGAAGCTTTTAAAGTTATAAATATTTGGTTTTGATAAATGTATTAAAAGTCAGATGATGTTTAATCGATGTGTCCCAACTTATAATGGAACCTGTCAGCAGGAGTGTCCATACAGATTGCAGCCAATGTTATGGATTGTCCCTTGAGACAATGATGTGTTATCAGACCTCACACTGTTGTGCTGCACTCTGCAGACAGTGGTACATTTTGGTGCAGATGTACTTACCCTGTCCTGTCGCGATCCAGCGGCGCGTTCTCAGTGGAGGATTCGGGTCTTCCAGCGATTCACTAAGGTAGTGCGCCCGATGTCCACTAGGTGTCGCTGCTGCGCTGAATTCCGGCGGAGTTCACTAAAGTTCACCGTCCTACCCTGGGTGCAGGTAAGCACGTGTCAAGCGACACTTTTTTTTTAACAACGGCAGTTTTTCCGAATCCGTCGGGTTTTCTTACGGCCACGCCTCCCCCCCCTCCCCCCGATTTCCGCCACGTGCATGCTGGCGCTGATGCGCCACAATCCGATCGCGAGCGCCAAAATCCTGGGGCAATTCAGGGAAAATCGGCGCAAATATTAGTATATTTGTGTAACCCGTCGGAAAAACATGATTCGGGCCCTTAGTAAATGACCACTATTGTCCCTGGTGTGATGTGTAATAAGACCTCACACAGCTGTGCTCTGTGCTCTCTGCAGCCAGTGTTATGTATTGTCCCTGGAGAGATGTGTAATCAGACCTCACACTGCTGTGCTCTGTGCTCTCTGCAGCCAGTGTTATGTATTGTCCCTGGAGAGATGTGTAATCAGACCTCACACTGCTGTGCTCTCTGCAGTCAGTGTAAGGGATTGTCCTTGGAAAGATGTGTAATCAGACCTCTCACTGTTGTGATCTGTGGGCTCTATAGACAGTGTTATGTATTGTCCCTAGAGAATGTGTAAGCAGACCTCACACTGCTGTGCTCTGCGCTCTCTGCAGCCAGTGTTATGTATTGTCCCTGGAGAGATGTGTAATCAGACCTCACACTGCTGTGCTCTGTGTTCTCTGCAGCCAGTGTTATGTCTTGTCCCTAGAGACATGTGTAATCAGAGCTGTGTGTATGTTGTTAGTAGCAGCAGGACTGTGATATATGGATTTCTATTACGAGATTGTATTTTCTTCAAGTGCACTGGGAATGTGTCCTCACACTGCAGTGCTCCGTATTCTCCCAATGTAAAGGACTAGTAAAATAACTGTGTGTTTGCCCACCTCATGGCTAAACAAGCTCCAATGTCTAGTAAAGCGAGGGTAAAACAATATGCACACAGCTCAGCAGCTACTACTGCCTTATAGTCCTGGAGTCTGCATGCAAATCAGGGCAAAACCAACCCACTGCCCACAAACTATGGGAAACACTTACAAAATCGTTTTTATTTTTTATTGTTCTCTTCGCCTTCCACTCTCTAAAGAATAAATAAAAAACTGGAAGATTTCCCTCACTGAGATGTAGGATGTGGGATTTAGTGTTCCTTTTATTTTTTTTGAGTAGTGTATCTTATATGTTCAGATAGTCCTGAAATTTAATGGGGCTCATTTACTAAGGGTCAGAATCGCATTTTTCTGCCAGGTTTTCCCAATATTTCCAATGTGCGCCAAATTGCCCCGGGATTTTGGTGCACACGATCGGATTGTGGGGCATCGGTGCCGGCTTTCATTTGACAGAAATCGGGCCCGTGGCCGTCAAAAAACCAGATTCGCAAAAAACGTGAATTTAAAAAAGAACCTGTGTCGCAAGAATAGCACTCACATACACCGAGACGGAGGAGGTGAATTCCGGTGAACTCCGGCGGACTTCAGCGCAGCAGCGACACTTAGTGGACATCGGGCGCGCGACCTTAGTGAATCCCGGCAGAACCCAAATCAGCATCGGAGAACGCACCGCTGCATTGCGACTGAACCGGGTAAGTAAATCTGCCCCAATGGGTTTGACTGATGGCGGTATTGATATCCTCTGGCTAAATGGACCATGTTACAAGGACCAAGTAGAGTAAATCTTACGTGGTGGCCCAGTGGTCAGTCCTGGGGCCCGGAAGTTAGATCCAACAAACAGCAAAACCTTCTGTGCATTATACGTTGTCAGTCTTGATACATGAATAACAAAGTGTCCAGGGACTGAACTGACCAAGCTCCAAAGAAAAGCTGGAGGCCCAGTGGTAAATAATCAGGTCCTGGGTTTAGATCCAAAAAAGGGCAAAAACTACTGTACATTTTAGGAAGGTGACAAAGTTTTGGTGTCCAGTTGCTGATGGACCAACTTACAAGGTGAAGTTAGTAAATATATATAAGTATATAATCATGTATGGTGGCTCAGCGGTCAGACTTCCTGCTTTGCAGCACTGGGGTCCTGGGTCCAAATACTTAGGCTACATTCACAGTAGCGTGTGCCTGTCGTACCATAGTGCGGCGGGCAAACGTCAGCGCCGGGGAGAGGAGGAGAGGGTGAGCGGGCCGTATTCTGGGGAAAGATAGGACATGCACAGCTCCATATGGCACTGTGCGCCCATTGACAGCCTATGGGGGATGTATATCTGGCGTATATAAGTTGGCTTTATATACGTCCCCCAATGGCTGTGTGAATGAGGCCTTAAGAGCACGGCTGCCATTAGGAAGTTTAGGGCCCCTGACTTGGAATTTTGTGGGCCCCAACCCCCCATAGGATGATAATCTGGTCCTGTGCACACAGTAAAATTCCTGCACCTGCAAAGGGAGGAGGTTTTTCTGTGACTTGGGGCCCCTTCTCCTCCTTTGGGCCCCCTGAACACAGTCACACTTAACCTCCCTGATGGCAGCCCTGCTTAAGAGCATAAGCTTCTTTACTGGGTGACTTTTAGGAAGTCTCCCAGTCTCAAACATTAGTGGGTTTGGCTTGTGAATATCGGCACCCAGTGACATAAGGGGCCACGTTACAACATGTAGCCAAGGAAAGATGTAACCCTGGTGGCTCAATAGTTATTAGCCCTGGGGTTTTGGTTCGTAGATAACTAAGGGTAAAATCTCCATGGAGTTTCCTTGGACTTCCTTGGATTTCCTCTTGTATTCTAAGACAATCTCATAGGGAATCTAAATTGTGGGACAAAGTAGATGACAGCGCTGTGGAATCGGTTGCTGTGACATACACAAGAGATACAAATAATGTAAATGTGATAGAACTGATTCAGAAGCTGTTAATCCAAATATCTGTAACCCAGCAGCAAACTTTACCCTGCAACAATTTACTAGACTGTAAAAGACTCCATTTCACATTTTTCCAAAATTCCCACCGAGCAGAGATAGCGATGCTCCATGTGCTACATAACGAATAATCATAGTGAGCGCCTGACCTCTAGTCATTCCCATCCCGGATCCTCGCTCCGGCAGTGACCCCGATACGACAGACTGGTGGCATCGTAGCACCATGTAGGGTCTTGTGCACTTGGCAGCATCGTGAGATATACACAGTAACATCCCAGTGTTTGTATCGGTGACGGCCTCCCCCCACAAGGTCGGCTCGCCAAGGCTTTGTTTATATAGGAGCTCGTTTACTTCCCGCTTAATGTATAAGCTTTGGAGGACGCGGAGCCAACGCTGGCACGAATGCCAATGATGGAGTGATCAGTGCGTGCTCGGCTGTCTGGCCTGACTTCATCCGGCCCATCTGTTTTAATGGAACGTTTCGCTGTGTTAATGTTGACTGCGTCAAGAATTGTGTCGTAATTTTTTGACTCTTTTTTTTTTTCTAAATCTTCTACTTGTGCCAATAGAATAAGTTTTAGATGACACCGCAGAGTCAGGTGCTTACCCCCCTCGGTAATCCCACCGACCAATCGGAGGACTATAACTCCTTGGAATTGATTGCACCTGTTGGCGACGTCCTGCCAAAAGCCATAGACTGAAAAAAAACCCCATAAAAAAACACATTTTGTTCTTCAGGGCAAATTGTGACTGCCAAAAGGACAGGTTGTTGTGCAGCTGAAGGCTTTCAAAGCCATAGGATACCAGCTAGACATGAGCACTAGCAGAAGAGCATGGCCTGGAGGTATGGAGGAGAAAAAAAAACACAGTCAAATTTAGGATCTCGTTCTAATTTACTGCCAGGGAGACAAAAGCGAGATCCTACTGCTTCCCGAGTAACAAAATATCTGTGTTATGCTGGTTATCAAATAGAATGCACTAGAATTGGCTTCATAGTTTTCTGTACATATTACTGTATTCCTATTGTTCCCAATGCACATGCACACTCGGATTGGCTGAGCATGCATCTCTTTAATGAAATTTACCACCAGGATGAAGGATTGTAAACCAAGCACACTGACATACTGGCTAATAAATCCTCTGGTAGGATCTGCTCTTCTTTATGCTTCTTATGCCCTGGTTTAAAAAAAATGATTTAAAACTATGCAAATGAGCCTAAGCGGCTCCAGGATCCATTAACACCTTCAGAGCCTGGAGCCCCACAGACTCCTTTGCATAATTTGGAAAACCTTTTTTTGTGAAGAGCAGATCCTGTCAGAGGGGGCACACACCAGTATATTAGTGTGCTTGGTTTACAATCTTTCATCCTGGTGGTAGATGGCCTTCAAGAATGAGGAGATGGGGAGGATGCCCCTTACTCTCATCTCTTCTGAAAACTTAAGGATCGGACATGATGAAATTCAACAGTCTGATCCCTCATTCCTCCTGTATCAACATCAAAGATAGGAAAATTCACTAATGTGTAGGGTTGGTCTATAAAGGGGGCGGCCACCATATATATTAAAATGCATGGGGCGGTTACAACCTCTTTTCCCCGGTATAACATTTATGCACCAGAATCTACGCTAGATCCGACAGCTATAATCTGCTCCAGTTTATTGGCCAGGTCACAGTAAATTTGGCATCCCCATCCTGGCCTGACTTAAAAGAAGCACATAAGGAATCATATAGGGGCCACTGCACTTCTGATTAATATGATGCATGCTTTTATTTAATGGAAACTTTTTATTAGGATTTCACATTTTCACCTAATGACAGTTTTAGGCATAATGGGGCTCATTTACTTACCCTGTCCTGACGCGATCCCCCGGCGTGTTGCCCGACGTGGATTTGGGTTCTGCTTGGATTCACTAAGGTCGTGAGCCCCAATATCCAGCAGGTGTCACTGCTGCATCGAGGTCCGCCGGAGTTCACCTGCTTCTTCTCGGTGCATGTAAGTGCTTGATCTTGCCACACATTTCATTTTGTAAGTTCCACGTTTTTTCTGAATTCGTCTGGGCGCCCTGCCGATTTCTGTCACATGAAAGCCGACGTGATTGCGCCAAAATCCAATTGTGTGCGCTAAAATCCCGGCAGAATTCGGCGCAAATCAGAAAATTCGGGAAACCCGTCAAAAGTGCGGCCGCGGAGCCCCTATCTGTTTCATTCTGTTTAATACTAATTCGCAATTTTATAATAAACATTAAACATTTTATACTAAACATTAGTGGATCCACTCATGTTTAAAAGCTGCATGGAATCACAGAGTCATGATCATTCTCTTCTCTCTGCTCTTACAACTTGTCACGGCTGGTCACCTGTGCCCCTCTGACCCCACCAGTGCGTCGCCCACGCACCTTACCTGTTCTGGCTCCTGTCTCCTCTCCATCCGCCGTGCGAGCACATTCCCAACACCTAAGGCGCACGTGCGCTGGCTTCTCTGGATTTAAAGGGCCAGCGCGCCGTTAATTGGCCCTGGCCATTTTCTGCTACCTAGCCATTGTGAAAGTCTCCCACCGTTTCTCCTGTGCTTCGTGTTCCTGTTCCAGTATTCCTGTGTTCCTGTTCCCGTGCTCCTGTGTGTTCCTGCATTCCTGTTCCCATGCCCTGTGTGTACCTGTGCTCCTGAGTGTTCCTGCGTTCCTGTTCCCATGCCCTGTGTGTATCTGTGCTGCTGTGTGTTCCTGCGTTCCTGTTCCCATGCCCTGTGTGTATCTGTGCTGCTGTGTGTTCCTGCGTTCCTGTTCCCATGTTCCTGAGTTCCTGATCCTGTGCTCCTGTGTGTTCCAGTCCATTCCTGTGCTCCCGTTCCCATCTACCTGGACCTCCTGTTGCTGACCCTGGATTGGACTTGACTTTGCATCTCTGCCGCCTGCCCTGATTTTGTGCTTGTACTTTACCACAAGACTGTCTCCTGCAGAGGTACCTGGACCTTGGCTGCCACTGCGGGCATGTCGCACCTGTGGAAAGACCTGGTGGCCCCCACGCTGCAGCAACACCATCCCGCTTTGCAAGTTTTGTGAACTTAATGGCTGGGCAGATATTTTCATTTCTCTTTGTGCCCTGCGTCATCTGTTTGTGCCCTGTGTTGTCTTTTTGTACCCTGTGTCATCTCTTTGTGCCCTGAGTTGTCTCTAAGTGCCCTGTGTTGTCTCTTTATGCCCCGTGTTGTCTTTTTGTGGCCTGTGTTGTCTCCTTGTACCCTGTGTAGTCTCTTTGTGCCCTATGTTGTCTCTTTATGCCCTGTGTTGTCTCTTTATGCCCTGTGTTGTCTCTTTGTGCCCTATATTGTCTCTTTATGCCCTGTGTTGTCTCTTTATGCCCTGTGTTGTCTCTTTATGCCCTTTCTTGTCTTTTTGTGCCCCATGTTGTCTTTTTGTGCCCTGTGTTGTCTCTTTATGCCCTGTGTTGTCTCTTTATGCCCTTTCTTGTCTTTTTGTGCCCCATGTTGTCTTTTTGTGCCCTGTGTTGTCTCTTTATGTCCTGTGTTGTCTCTTTATGCCCTGTGTTGTCTCTTTATGTCCTGTGTTGTCTCTTTATGCCCTGTGTTGTCTTTTTGTGCCCCATGTTGTCTCTTTATACCCTTTCTTGTCTTTTTGTGTCCTATGTTGTCTCTGTATGCCCTGTGTTGTCTTTTTGTGCCCCATGTTGTCTTTTTGTGCCCTGTGTTGTCTCTTTATGTCCTGTGTTGTCTCTTTATGCCCTGTGTTATCTCTTTGTGCCCTATGTTGTCTCTTTATGCCCTGTAATGTCTCTTTATGCCCTGTGTTGTCTCTTTATGCCCTTTCTTGTCTTTTTGTGCCCCATGTTGTCTTTTTGTGCCCTCTGTTGTCTCTTTATGTCCTGTGTTGTCTCTTTATGCCCTGTGTTGTCTTTTTGTGCCCCATGTTGTCTCTTTATACCCTTTCTTGTCTTTTTGTGTCCTATGTTGTCTCTTTATGCCCTGTGTTGTCTTTTTGTGCCCCATGTTGTCTTTTTGTGCCCTGTGTTGTCTCTTTATGTCCTGTGTTGTCTCTTTATGCCCTGTGTTATCTCTTTGTGCCCTATGTTGTCTCTTTATGCCCTGTAATGTCTCTTTATGCCCTGTGTTGTCTCTTTATGCCCTTTCTTGTCTTTTTGTGCCCCATGTTGTCTTTGTGTGCCCTCTGTTGTCTCTTTATGTCCTGTGTTGACTCTTTATGCCCTGTGTTGTCTTTTTGTGCCCCATGTTGTCTCTTTATACCCTTTCTTGTCTTTTTGTGCCCTATGTTGTCTCTTTATGCCCTGTGTTGTCTTTTTGTGCCCTGTGTTGTCTCTTTGTGCCCTATGTTGTCTCTTTATGCCCTGTGTTGTCTCTTTATGCCCTGTGTTGTCTCTTTGTGCCCTGTGTTGTCTCTTTATGCCCTTTCTTGTCTTTTTGTGCCCTCTGTTGTCTCTTTATGTCCTGTGTTGTCTCTTTATGCCCTGTGTTGTCTTTTTGTGCCCCATGTTGTCTATTTATACCCTTTCTTGTCTTTTTGTGCCCTATGTTGTCTCTTTGTGCCCTGTGTTGTCTTTTTGTGCCCCATGCTGGCTTTTTGTGCCCTGTGATGTTTCTTTATGCCCTTTCTTGTCTTTTTGTGCCCTATGTTGTCTCTTTATGCCCTTTCTTGTCTTTTTGTGTCCTATGTTGTCTCTTTATACCCTGTGTTGTCTTTTTGTGCCCTGTGATGTTTCTTTATGCCCTTTCTTGTCTTTTTGTGTCCTATGTTGTCTCTTTATACCCTGTGTTGTCTTTTTGTGCCCTGTGTTGTCTCTTTATGCCCTTTCTTGTCTTTTTGTGTCCTATGTTGTCTCTTTATGCTCTGTGTTGTCTCTTTGTGCCCTGTGTTGTCTTTTTGTGCCCCGTGTTGGCTTTTTGTGCCCTGTGACGTTTCTTTGTACCGCCCTGTGTCGCCTCTGTTGAGAAGCGCTGTCTTAGCCATGAGCAAACCCTTGGGGTTTGTGGCTGGAGAGGAGGCGGCAGGCAGCACCTTGTCCCTACATGTTGCCATCAGTAAAAATAATAAATCCAATTAACAGCATGAGGAAGCAGAACTCCCGCGCCCATCGCTCCCCCCTTCTACACTTCCAGATGTTTACAGGAAGACGACCCCCGTTGAATAAATAAACAAATCACTGAGAATTAGTTGTCTTTCTCTGTGGGAATCAGTTTGCCCGGAGCTTGGTTGCCGCCTGGTCCGAGAGATGTCATTGATTATGCAGGGAGCATCGTGAGCGCGCTCAGTACTGAGGAGCGGCACAAAGAGCTGACATTTCACTGACACAAACAACAATCTTACAACTGAGATGTTAGACTCTGGATAAGTGAGGAAGTTTGTGACCGCTCATGTAAATTTCCGAGCATCCAGATTTCGGAGCATTCGAGGGGTTAATGTACGGCTTTTGTTGTCCTCTCTACGGGCTGCCAGGTAAATCCCCTCGAAAACCGAGCCACATTTGAATAGGGATTATATCCGGATTTTGTAAAAAATGATCTGAGCTTCTCCATAATTCTTACTTCAAGGAGGCGCCTTATCTCCCCATTGATTAGATGGACTCCTCACCGGATATGATAACATTGCACGTAGCATTTTTATTCTCGTATATTTACACTCGGTGACACGATGCACATTTGTGGCTTTTATTCCGCAGCAGAAAGAATTTTATTTTACAACAGAACAATAATTCTGCCGCAATAAGAAAGAAAAAAATAAGTACAAAATGAATAAATAATAAATATTAAATCTGTCTGTTCGGGTTCACAGCTCATACACAACTATGTGTTTCCATGGTCACAGAATACAAATGCATAACTACAAATTACAATGTGTGCACTAAATTTAGTTTAAGGTAAAGTTATTTCTAGCACAATGTTAAATTTTTTGGGACAAAGATATTGATGAAAGGCAGAAGGCTGACAAATTAACCCCACTGAGCGTTGTCTTCTCACTGGTCACCATGCACAGTGCCATACATTCTATAGTGGCTGGATTTGGTACTGCACCTACCAGTCCATGTGACCAGTGAATGTGAGATCACACATCTGAGGACATCAGATCCCTCAGTAATGTGTTTCTCTTTTTGCCTTCACTGCCCCTAATGTATTTTAAAGGGCTTTATGGTAATGCCTAGCTGCCTGGACCCCCATTGATCATGTGAATGGGGGTCCCATCATGTAGCTGTTACCATGAATATCCCCTGAATAACAATGTCCTGCTCCCCTGAGGGCTGTTGCACCGTTGACCTCTGTTATTGTGCGGCAGCACTGTATGAGGCTCTTCTTCTCGGATTGATAATATATATGAAGCCCCTTGATAATTCACACATCAGTTACTGGAATATAACGCAAAGTCCTTGTGACACCTGTGTGACATCACATGACAAGTGATATATAACGAGCCGTGCACATATGTGACATGAGATTTCCTGACATATAACTGAAAGGGGCTCATTTACTAAGGGTTGTGGATCGCACATTGCGCAGCATTGACAGGTATCAGGTAACAGGTATCTGCGCTGTTGCACATGATTGGGTTTTGGCGAGTTGCGCTGGCGCACACAGGATTTAACTTTCAAATTGTGACGCAAGCCAAGCCCTTACATGCACCGGGAAGAAGAAGGTGAACTCCGGCGGACCTGAGCGGGGAAGCCACACATGCAGGATATCGGGCGCATGATCTTAGTGAATCGCGGCAGGGTGCATGATCATCGGACAATGCACTTTCGGGGAACTCCAGCGGCCAGGTAAGTAAATGTGCCCCAATAGGGGTCATTTACTAAGGGCCCCGATTCGCGTTTTCCCGACATGTTACCCGAATATTTCCGATTTGCACCGATTTTCCCTGTATTGCCCCAGGATTTTGGTGCACGCGATCGGATTGTGGCGCATCGGCGCTGGCATGCACACAACAGAAATCGGGGGGCGTGGCTGAATGAAAACCCGACGGATTCGGAAAAAACGCAGCATTTAAAAAAAAAAAGTGTCGCGGGACTCGCGCTTACTTTCACCAGGCATAGGCCGGTGACCTTCAGGGCATTTCGGCGGGCCGCGTGGAACTTCAGCGCAGCGGAACTAACTTAGTGAATCCCGTCCGGACCCGAATCCACCGCAGAGAACGCGCCGCTGGATCGCGAATGGACCGGGTAAGTAAATCTGCCCCAATATGTCCAAAAAACTAAATTGTTAGGTCTTCCTCAGGGTTGTGTTTTGCATTGGTTACAAATATCTTGTGTATGTTACCAATTAAAGAACAATAATCAGATTACCCTTACTCACAAGAAGAATGGGGAGAACGGGGCAAGGAGGATGCAGGTTAAAAGATAAAAAAAAAACCCAGTATACTGCAGTATACCGAGCGTGTTCTTTTTATTACAAGTAGAAGAAACTCTTTTGTGACCGGAGCTCAAAAACGAAAAAGACGATCCATGCAGGTTTCCTCCTTATTTGTGCACCAAACACAAGGGATCACTTTCAGGGATAAGTCACCATTCAGACCAGAAACCGTCAATATTTTCACTCCTGTCCTAGTCTCCTCCACTCACTGCATATAAGAGACATATCCAGACATAGTATAGACAGTTTCAAACTTTTAAAACTTTTATTTCCAGTTCTACTCACATATGTAGATAAAAAATGCGCATATCACAAATAACTCCACGAGGACGCCAATCCTTGCCTACTTCTACATATGTGAGTAGAACTGGAAATAAAAGTTTTAAAAGTTTGAAACTGTCTACACTATGGGGGATATTTATCATACGCTGGCGCACGAGCGATAGCCCCGCCGCTGCAAATTCGCAGCCCGATACATGAAGAGGCTTCTGCCTCTTGATGTATCGGGCTGCCAGTCGCGCAGCGTCTTTCCTACGCCGGCAGCAGCGAGTGCGCAGGCGCGGGGACAGTAACACCCCGCGCCGGCCCACTCCAGTCCGGCCGCGCCCCCCGCTCGGCCGGCCGCACCCCCCCCCCTTCACGCCCCTTCACACCCCACTGGCGTGAAGGTGGCGGATTGAGAAAAATAATCGCAAAAGCTAGCAATAAGCTAGCATTTGCGATTATTTTAGGGCCTCTGCGCCACTGGCGGTGCGCAGAGGTCCTGATAAATATCCCCCTATGTCTGGATATGTCTCTTATATGCAGTGAGTGGAGGAGACTAGGACAGGAGTGAAAATATTGACGGTTTCTGGTCTGAATGGTGACTTATCCCTGAAAGTGATCCCTTGTGTTTGGTGCACAAATAAGGAGGAAACCTGCATGGATCGTCTTTTTCGTTTTTGAGCTCCGATCACAAAAGAGTTTCTTCTACTGGATTATTGAATAGTGGATGTTTGCTGGATCCATCTAGGACCGTTAAGGACAGCTCATAAGAGGGAAGGTGCAGCACCACGCAATTTTTTGTTGGTTTTTATTACAAGGCCTTTTTAATTTCTACTCTTGTGAGTATTACTAATAAAATAATTTTAAGGATCTGAAAAGTACTGCACCATCGTTCTTTTCCTTTCTCTTCCTAAATCGGATTAGCAATTAGAAGAAGGAATGAAGAAAGTGGAACGAATAGTGGAGGAACAAGTTCCCGGGTGGGAAGAATTAGGAGTAGCACAGAGGCTACGAGCTACCTCGAGAATCCCCAGGAGGGACGCCGTGCCGAGACATCGTACCCCACATGAGGATTTTTCATGCCCTCGGCATGCAACGCTGAGGACATTGGGTATGGACTAAGGACTGTCCCCGTGAGTACCAAAAACCTTTGATCGGAAAGGAACTGCGCCTTTTTCTTAAATGTGGAGTGGATGAACGTAGAGGCGGAGGATTAATCAATTTTGTATGTTACCAGTTGCCTGTGTTTCTCCTTCTCCTTGCATTTGTTTGCATTTTTTGAACACAACGGGGCGCATTTACTAAGGTCCTTGCACCAGTTTTCTGTCGGACTGTGCACATTCTTTTAGGTGCAAACCGCTTGCACATGTATTTAAAAAGTGTCTGTACCAGATTTGTGTCGCACATGACCCTTTTGTGGCGCGGCTGCACTAGGCATCATGCAACACAAATTAGGGGGTGCTCAGTCGGACCGTGCACCAGATTTACCATGTAAAGTCGTAAAGTGTGTTGCACGCCCCATGTTAAAGGTGCACCAAAAAACAGTGGTGCACTTTGCCGAAGCAGTGCAGGGGGGTCAAATTCATGAAGAATGTGCACCCGAAATCCTGAATCTGGCGCCCCCTGCACACTACACGGGACACTGCATTTAATGCAGTTTGCCCTGTTCTTAGTAAATGTGCCCCCATGTGTGAACACAGCCTTATGCACATAACAAGGGGCAGAGGGTGGGCACAGCACAGCAATTGATTGTTGATACACAGATCCTGATTGTTGAAGCACTTTATCCCCTTATTGGTGATACATTGATCCCCTGAATTTTGATGCATTGATCCCATGAACGTCGAAGCACTGCTCCACTGATTGTTGATGTACTAATCCCTTGACTGCTGATGCACTGCTCACTTGATTGTTGATGCACTGATTCCTCGGATTGTTGATGCACTGATCTCCTGATTATTGATGCATAGATCCATTGATTAGTGATGCACTGTTTCCTTGATTGTTGATGCACTCATCCCCTGAATGTTGATGCATTTCTTCCAGGATTGTTGAGACACAACTACCTGAATGTTGATGCACTGATTCTTTGATTGTTGATGCACTGGTCCCCCAAACGTTGAAGTAATACTCCCTAATTGTTGATGCACTGCTCCCTTGATTGTTGATGCAATGAACCCATGATTAATGATGCACAGATCCCCTGAATATTAATGCACTGCCCCCTGATAGTTGATGCACTGATCCCCTAAAAGTTCCTAATTTTTGATGTACTGCTCCTTTGTTTGTTGATACAATGATTCCATGATTACTGATGCACAGATCCCCTGAATATTGATGCACTGCTCCCCTGATTGTTGATGCACTGATCCACTTAATATTGATGCACTGATCCACTTAATATTGATGCACTGATCCACTAAATATTCATGCACTGATCCCCTGATTGTTAATGCACTGATCTCCTGATTGTTGATGCACTGATCCCCTGATTGTTGATGCTCTGATCCCCTGATTGTTGATGCTCTGATCCCATGATTGTTGATGCACTGATCCCCTGATTGTTGATGCACTGATCCCCTGATTGTTGATGCACTGATCCTCTGATTGTTGATGCTCTGATCCCATGATTGTTGATGCACTTATCCCATGATTGTTGATGCACTGATCCCCTGATTGTTGATGCACTGATCCCCTGATTGTTGATGCACTGATCCCCTGATTGTTTATGCACTGATCCCCTGATTGTTTATGCCCTCTGCCCCTGATGTCAATGGGCTGAACCTTTTGTGTTGATGATTGCTCCCCCAGATGTTGGTCCAATGCTCCCCCTCAATGTTGATGTAGTGGCCCCCGGATATGAACACCAGGCCCCCATGGATAATGCTTCACACGTCCTGCAGCTTCCCCTGATGATGTGATATCGGGGCGCGCGTTCTGTAATGTCAGTCGCTTCCTGCGACAGATAACGTCCATGTTTTCCTATTGTCTGGCAGTAATGCCGCTTATCAGCCGTGTAAATCACGGAGGAACAGACATAAGATAATCTCACTACAGAGGAAGGGAGCGGCCGAGCTCCCAGACAATATGTGACATCAGAGGAAATATCAGGCGGATGTACAGCGCGTTTTATGAGGTTTGTCACCAGCGCCTGACATTATCTCTCCAAGGGAGGCAAATCACAGGCAACGAGTTATTTCAATAAAAAATGACCTTCAAAGAGCAATGAAAAATGACCCCGAGGTCCCAGCGTGTCAAGTACCGAAATAGCCGGAGTGTCCCCATAATACATCTGCTCTGCACATAACAATGGCCCCTATTATCTGTACAGAGGAGAGCGAGGCCACAGTCATCTCTAAAATTATAGGAACAATTCATTCAAGTCTTTATTACTGATTCAATATATATCTTTTTGAAGTCTATTCTATCCAAACGTTCTTACAGTATATTTCTAAGTTATACTCCAGAGCTGCACTCACTATTCTGCTGCTGGTGCAGTCACTGTGTACATACATGACATTACTTATCCTGTACTGACCCTGAGTTACATCCTGTATTATGCTCCAGAGCTGCACTCACTATTCTGCTGCTGGTACAGTCACTGTGTACATACATGACATTACTTATCCTGTACTGATCCTGAGTTACATCCTGTATTATACTCCAGAGCTGCACGCACTATTCTGCTGCTGGTGCAGACACTGTGTACATCCATGACATTACTTATCCTGTACTGATCCTGAGTTACATCCTGTATTATACTCCAGAGCTGCACTTACTATTCTGCTGCTGGTACAGTCACTGTGTACATACATGACATTACTTATCCTGTACTGATCCTGAGTTACATCCTGTATTATACTCCAGAGCTGCACTCACTATTCTGCTGCTGGTGCGGTTACTGTGTACATACATGACATTACTTATCCTGTACTGATCCTGAGTTACATCCTGTATTATACAGCAGAGCTGCACTCACTATTCTGCTGGTGCAGTCACTGTGTACATACATGACATTACTTATCCTGTACTGATCCTGAGTTACATCCTGTATTATGCTCCAGAGCTGCACTCACTATTCTGCTGCTGGTACAGTCACTGTGTACATACATGACATTACTTATCCTGTACTGATCCTGAGTTACATCCTGTATTATACTCCAGAGCTGCACTCACTATTCTGCTGCTGGTGCGGTTACTGTGTACATACATGACATTACTTATCCTGTACTGATCCTGAGTTACATCCTGTATTATACAGCAGAGCTGCACTCACTATTCTGCTGGTGCAGTCACTGTGTACATACATGACATTACTTATCCTGTACTGATCCTGAGTTACATCCTGTATTATGCTCCAGAGCTGCACTCACTATTCTGCTGCTGGTACAGTCACTGTGTACATACATGACATTACTTATCCTGTACTGATCCTGAGTTACATCCTGTATTATACTCCAGAGCTGCACTCACTATTCTGCTGCTGGTGCGGTTACTGTGTACATACATGACATTACTTATCCTGTACTGATCCTGAGTTACATCCTGTATTATACAGCAGAGCTGCACTCACTATTCTGCTGGTGCAGTCACTGTGTACATACATGACATTACTTATCCTGTACTGATCCTGAGTTACATCCTGTATTATGCTCCAGAGCTGCACTCACTATTCTGCTGCTGGTACAGTCACTGTGTACATACATGACATTACTTATCCTGTACTGATCCTGAGTTACATCCTGTATTATACTCCAGAGCTGCACTCACTATTCTGCTGGTGCAGTCACTGTGTACATACATGACATTACTTATCCTGTACTGATCCTGAGTTACATCCTGTATTATACCCCAGAGCTGCACTCACTATTCTGCTGCTGGTGCAGTCACTGTGTACATACATGACATTACTTATCCTGTACTGATCCTGAGTTACATCCTGTATTATACTCCAGAGCTGCACTCACTATTCTGCTGGTGCAGTCACTGTGTACATACATGACATTACTTATCCTGTACTGATCCTGAGTTACATCCTGTAGATCTTTTATTTTATATAAAAGAAAAAACATAACAATACAAACAAAACATAATATACAATATATACAATATCTTACCTGCTGGTCCAGCCCCATTCATACCTAGCAAAAACAATAACTTACAATACACCAAAATGAATAAACACCAATTACCACAACCCCCACCCAACCGATTTTTACATCCTAGCCCAAACCAATAAACAAAGACAAGCCACACCCACAAACATAAATGACCATAAATATACATAAACCCACACCCTCTAATAACAAACCACCCCACACCCTTTTTTTTTTTTTTTCAAATATATAATAACAAATACACATAACACTACACTAAACTAAATCCCTCGCCCGCACCCTCCCCTTCCCCCCAGACACTAACCTCTAACGTCCAAAGTTTGCGTTAAGTAGTCCAGACCAGTGCCCAGGGTCATAGAGTCCAAGGTCAGTTCGTAAATCCCACCACCATCACCCCCCACCCAACCTAACACTATGTCCCAAACCCCACTATATACAATATATACAATATATACAATGATTACAACATAACATAAAGAAAAACAGAATACAAATAAAATCTGAACAACATCAATCAAAACCACATAAAGCCCAGGTTCGGTGCCTGCAAGCCCTAAATCACTACATGCTCAGTTACAAAACAAAAATCTACAGTGCAGCATCAGCCCAACACCAGGAGAGGAGACGACAGACTAAGGGACACTAAAGGAGAAGCCCCTCCAAAGGAGAGAGACCCTCCCCGTGCCCAGCCTCTCATACTCCAGAGAGCGCACCTTCACCAGGTCACCCAGAATGTTCCTAACCACCTCATCCACCGGGAGGGTTTTACGCTGCGTCAATACTAAACACCGTGCGTTCCACGTGTGGTACCTGACCACTAGACTGACTAGCAATAACGTGCAGCGGTCCCGGCCACCCAGGCCTCT
Organism: Engystomops pustulosus; assembly: GCF_040894005.1. Lineage (NCBI taxonomy): Eukaryota > Metazoa > Chordata > Amphibia > Anura > Leptodactylidae > Engystomops > Engystomops pustulosus. Next base: position 23,358,084 of record NC_092419.1, read on the forward strand.
GAATGCTCCATAGGCCCACTCCGCATAGGAGAGACCGGCCAACCCGGGCCAATGGATGGAAGCGCCCACCCGGTTGTACACCTCTGTGTTAAAGGGGCACTGAAGCAGGAAGTGGTCCATGCTCTCCAGCAGGCCACCGCACTCCTCCCGGGGACAACCCCTTTCCTCAGAGCTCCTACACTTCAGATTGTCCCTCACACACAGCTTTCCATGGAAGCAGCACCAAGTCACGTCCCAAAACTTCAAGGGGATCCTGATGGAATTCAATAAACTCAAACCCACCCCCAGATCCCGACTTGGGCAATCCCTGAGGGCCAGAGGCTTCTGGAAATGGGTCAACAGAACCCTCTTGTCAAGGACTTTCCTCGACATGGTCCTGATCTCCCACATTCCCAGACCCCACTGGCGAATCACCTTCAGAACCGGGGTAGCGTAAGCCGGAAGATGCCCATGCGGTGTACGGAGATCCTTCACTTGTCCTCCTGTCTCCCATTCCTGGAAGAAAGGCCGAAACCATCCCCTGCAGGAGTATACCCACGGAGGAGCCCTCTCTTTCCAGAGGTATGCTACATTGATCTTAAGAACGGTATTCACTAGGAACACCACAGGGTTGACCATACACAACCCTCCTTGTCTCCTCGTGCGGTAAGTAACCTCCCTCTTGATTAGGTTCAGCCTATTCCCCCATAACAGCTGGAAGAACAGACTGTACACCCGAGTCCAGAGGGGTTCTGGCAACATGCACACACTGCCCAGATTAATCAGCAACAGGAGCAGGTAGGTTTTATTCAGGTTAACCCTTTCTCTAAGGGTCAAAGACCAACCCTTCCACTGGTCCACCCTCTGAGCGGCGATCTTAAGCCTGCCGTCCCAGTTTTGCATGGGGTAATCCCCCTGGCCAAATTCGATGCCGAGAACTTTGGCAGAGTCCTGGGGCCCTGGAAGAGTGTCCGGGAGATCAAAGCCTGGACCTCCCTCTCCCAGTCAGAGACTCTCACACTTATCCCGGTTGATCTTGGACCCGGAAGCCTCTGAGTAGCGGTCAACCTCTGACATCACCCATTGCGCCTCCCCTCCCGAGGACACGAAAATGGTGACATCATCGGCAAACCCTACCACTCTAAGAGTGGCTTCCGGTGCTGCCCGATCCATCCCGACTCCCACCAACGGCCCACGATCAACCCTCCTAAGGAATGGGTCAATCGCGAACACGTACAGTAGTGGGCTCAGAGGACAACCCTGGCAAACACCAGACCTGACCTCAAAAGAGCGGCCAATCCAACCGTTCACAAGCGGGAAACTCTCTGCCCCTGCGTACAAAACCTTAAGCCAATTGACAAACTCCCCCGGCAGGCCATACCTCAGAAGGACAGACCAGAGGTACTCATGGTTAACCCGATCAAACGCTTTTGCCTGATCCAAGGACAGTAAGTACCCCTTCCAGTTACCAGCCCTGCCCTGCTCCACTGCCTCCCGGACACAAAGCACAGCACTAAATGTACTGCGGCCTGGAACAGAGCAGTGCTGGGTCCCCGAAAGGAGCCGGGGTGCAAACTGCACCAGCCGATTAAACAGCACCTTTGCCAAAACCTTTCTGTCCGTATTGAGAAGCGCTATGGGACGCCAGTTCTCAACACGAGATCGGTCCTTACCCTTTGACAGGATGATCAGGGCAGACCTCCTCATTGACTTCGGCAGAGCGCCCAAGGAAAGACACTCATTGAATACCTCAGTCAAGAGGGGAACCAAGGCGTCCTTAAAGGTCTTATAAAACTCGGATGTTAAGCCATCCGGACCCGGCGATTTCTTGAGGGCGAGCCCTTCAATCGCCAGGCTGACTTCCTCTTCCCTGATCATCTCTGTCAAAGCATCAAGAGAGGGGTCTACTCCTGGCGCAGGGACAGTTTCTGCCAGGAAAGCCGACATCACATCCCGATCTAGGTCCTTCCTGCCCAAGTTACATCCTGTATTATACTCCAGAGCTGCACTCACTATTCTGCTGGTGATGTCACTGTGTACATACACGACATTACTTATCCTGTACTGATCCTGAGTTACATCCTGTATTATACTCCAGAGCTGCACTCACTATTCTGCTGCTGGTGCAGTCGCTGTGTACATACATGACATTACTTATCCTGTACTGATCCTGAGTTACATCCTGTAAATCTTTTATTTTATATAAAAATGAAAAACATAACAACCATAAACATAAATCAAGCCATAACTTCTGGCAAAATAAAACAATAATAATAATAACAAAACAATAATACAAACTAAAAGAGTCTTACGGAAATCTCCTGGCCCAGCCACACACACACCACACACTCAGCATAAGAACAAACAAAACCATCACCCATTCCCACCACCTAATTTTTTTTTTTTTTTTTTTTTTTTTGAAATACACAGCAAAATACACATAAACGAACAAGAAATAAACACAGAAATAACAATGAATATAACTGAAATAACATTAATAACATTAAATAACATAAAATATAACTAACTAAATCCCACGCCCATCACCCTCCCCCCCAGACACTGGTCTAACGTCCAAAGTTCGCGTTATATAGTCCAGACCAGTGCCCAGGATTGTACAGTCCAAGTCCCGTCCACCCCCCTCCCAACCTAGCACCCTAACACCAACACCCCAAAACCAACCAACCTATATACACACAAGAACTATAACTATATATAACTATAAATAAATAAATACACAAAAAACAAACACATTAAACAAATCAACATAACAAATCCAAACCACATAAAGCCCAGGTTCGGTGCCTGCAAGCCCTACATCACTATAACCTCAGATACAAAACAAAAATCTACAGTGTCAGCTTCAGCCCAACACCAGGAGAGGAGATGACAGACTAAGGGACACTAAAGGAGAACCCCCTCCAAAGGAGAGAGGCCCTCCCCGTGCCCAGCCTCTCATACTCCAGAGAGCGCACCTTCACCAGGTCACCCAGAATGTTCCTAACCACCTCATCCACCGGGAGGATTTTACGCTGCGTCGACACTAAACACCGTGCGTTCCACGTGTGGTACCTGACCACTAGGCTAACTAGGAATAACGTGCAGCGGTCCCGGCCACCCAGGCCTCTGAATGCTCCATAGGCCCACTCCGCATAGGAGAGACCGGCCAACCCGGGCCAATGGATGGAAGCGCCCACCCGGTTGTACACCTCTGTGTTAAAGGGGCACTGAAGCAGGAAGTGGTCCATGCTCTCCAGCAGGCCACCACACTCCTCCCAGGGACAACCCTTTTCCTCAGAGCTCCTACACTTCAGATTGTCCCTCACACACAGCTTTCCATGGAAGCAGCGCCAAGCCAAGTCCCAAAACTTCAAGGGGATCCTGATGGAATTCAAAAGACCTAAACCCACCCCAGGATCCCGACTTGGGCAATCCCTGAGGGCCAGAGGCTTCTGGAAACGGGCAAACAGAACCCTCTTGTCAAGGAGTTTCCTCGACAAGGTCCTGATCTCCCACATTCCCAGACCCCACCGGCGAATCACCTTCAGAACCGGGGTAGCGTAAGCCGGAAGATGCCCATGCGGTGTACGGAGATTCTTCACTTGCCCTCCTGTCTCCCATTCCTGGAAGAAAGGCCGAAACCATCCCCTACAGGAGTATACCCACGGAGGAGCCCTCTCTTTCCAGAGGTTTGCAACATTGATCTTAAGAAAGGTATTCACTAGGAACACCACAGGGTTGACCATACACAACCCTCCTTGTCTCCTCGTGCGGTAAGTAACCTCCCTCTTGATAAGGTTCAGCCTATTCCCCCATAACAGCTGGAAGAACAGACTGTACACCTGAGTCCAGAGGGGCTCTGGCAACATGCACACACTGCCCAGATATATCAGCAATGGGAGCAGGTAAGTTTTAATCAAGTTCACCCTTTCCCTGAGGGTCAAAGACCAACCCTTCCACTGGTCCACCCTCTGAGCGGCGATCTTAAGCCTGCCGTCCCAGTTTTGCATGGGGTAATCCCCCTGGCCAAATTCGATGCCGAGAACTTTGGCAGAGTCCTGGGGCCCTGGAAGAGTGTCCGGGAGATCAAAGCCCGGATCCCCCTCTCCCAGCCAGAGACTCTCACACTTATCCCGGTTGATCTTGGACCCAGAAGCCTCTGAGTAGCGGTCAACCTCTGACATCACCCATTGCGCCTCCCCTCTCGAGGACACAAAAACGGTGACATCATCGGCATAGGCTACCACCCTTAGAGTGGCTTCCGGTGCCGCCTGGTCCATCCCGACTCCCACCAACGGCCCACGATCAACCCTCCTAAGGAATGGGTCAATCGCGAACACGTACAGTAGTGGGCTCAGAGGACAACCCTGGCAAACACCAGACCCGACCTCAAAAGAGCGGCCAATCCAACCGTTCACAAGCGGGAAACTCTCTGCCCCTGCGTACAAAACCTTAAGCCAATTGACAAACTCCCCCGGCAGGCCATACCTCAGAAGGACAGACCAGAGGTACTCATGGTTAACCCGATCAAACGCTTTTGCCTGATCCAAGGACAGTAAGTACCCCTTCCAGTTACCAGCCCTGCCCTGCTCCACTGCCTCCCGGACACAAAGCACAGCACTAAATGTACTGCGGCCTGGAACAGAGCAGTGCTGGGTCCCCGAAAGGAGCCGGGGTGCAAACTGCACCAGCCGATTAAACAGCACCTTTGCCAAAACCTTTCTGTCCGTATTGAGAAGCGCTATGGGACGCCAGTTCTCAACACGAGATCGGTCCTTACCCTTTGACAGGATGATCAGGGCAGACCTCCTCATTGACTTCGGCAGAGCGCCCAAGGAAAGACACTCATTGAATACCTCAGTCAAGAGGGGAACCAAGGCGTCCTTAAAGGTCTTATAAAACTCGGATGTTAAGCCATCCGGACCCGGCGATTTCTTGAGGGCGAGCCCTTCAATCGCCAGGCTGACTTCCTCTTCCCTGATCATCTCTGTCAAAGCATCAAGAGAGGGGTCTACTCCTGGCGCAGGGACAGTTTCTGCCAGGAAAGCCGACATCACATCCCGATCTAGGTCCTTCCTGCCCAAGTTACATCCTGTATTATACTCCAGAGCTGCACTCACTATTCTGCTGGTGATGTCACTGTGTACATACACGACATTACTTATCCTGTACTGATCCTGAGTTACATCCTGTAAATCTTTTATTTTATATAAAAGTGAAAAACATAACAATAATAAACATAAATAAAGCCATAACTTCTGGCAAAAGAAATACAAAAGAACAAATATAAACGAAAATAAACTTACAAAACCTCCTGGCCCAGCCACACACACACCACACACTCAGCATGAAAACAGACAAAACCTTCACCCAGTCCCACCACCTAAATTTTTTTTTTTTTTTTTTATATCAAAATACACAGCAAAATACACATAAATAAATAAACAATAAACACAGAAATAACAATGAATATAACGGAAGTAACATTAATAACATTAAATAACATAAAATAACCTAAAATATAACTAACTAAATCCCACGCCCATCACCCTCCCCCCCCCCAGACACTGGTCTAACGTCCAAAGTTCGCGTTATATAGTCCAGACCAGTGCCCAGGATCGTACAGTCCAAGTCCAGTCCACCCCCCTCCCAACCTAACACCCTAACACCAACACCCCAAAACCAACCAACCTATATACACACACAAGAACTATAACTACATATAACTATATACACACTGTACATAAGATACAAACACATTAAACATATCAACATATATCAAAACCACATAAAGCCCAGGTTCGGCGCCTGCAGCCCCTACATCACTATAACCTCAGATACAAAACAAAAATCTACAGTGTCAGCATCAGCCCAACACCAGGAGAGGAGATGACAGACTAAGGGACACTAAAGGAGAACCCCCTCCAAAGGAGAGAGGCCCTCCCCGTGCCCAGCCCCTCATACTCCAGAGAGCGCACCTTCACCAGGTCACCCAGAATGTTCCTAACCACCTCATCCACCGGGAGGATTTTATGCTGCGTCGACACTAAGCACCGTGCGTTCCACGTGTGGTACCTGACCACTAGACTAACTAGGAATAAAGTGCAGCGGTCCCGGCCACCCAGGCTTCTGAATGCTCCATAGGCCCACTCCGCATAGGAGAGACCAGCCAACCCGGGCCAATGGATGGAAGCGCCCACCCGGTGGTACACCTCTGTGTTAAAGGGGCACTGAAGCAGGAAGTGGTCCATGCTCTCCAGCAGACCACCGCACTCCTCCCGGGGACAACCCCTTTCCTCAGAGCTCCTACACTTCAGATTGTCCCTCACACACAGCTTTCCATGGAAGCAGCGCCAAGTCAAGTCCCAAAACTTCAAGGGGATCCTGATGGAATTCAAAAGACCTAAACCCACCCCAGGATCCCGACTTGGGCAATCCCTGAGGGCCAGAGGCTTCTGGAAACGGGCAAACAGAACCCTTTTGTCAAGGATTTTCCTCGACATGGTCCTGATCTCCCACATTCCCAGACCCCACCGGCGAATCACCTTCAGAACCGGGGTAGCGTAAGCCGGAAGATGCCCATGCGGTGTACGAAGATCCTTCACTTGTCCTCCTGTCTCCCATTCCTGGAAGAAAGGCCGAAACCATCCCCTGCAGGAGTATACCCACGGAGGAGCCCTCTCTTTCCAGAGGTTTGCTACATTGATTTTAAGAAAGGTATTCACTAGGAACACCACAGGGTTGACCATACACAACCCTCCTTGTCTCCTCGTGCGGTAAGTAACCTCCCTCTTGATTAGGTTCAGCCTATTCCCCCATAACAGCTGGAAGAACAGACTGTAGACCCGAGTCCAGAGGGGTTCTGGCAACATGCACACACTGCCCAGGTAAATCAGCAATGGGAGCAGGTAAGTTTTAATCAAGTTCACCCTTTCCCTGAGGGTCAAAGACCAACCCTTCCACTGGTCCACCCTCTGAGCGGCGATCTTAAGCCTGCCGTCCCAGTTTTGCATGGGGTAATCCCCCTGGCCAAATTCGATGCCGAGAACTTTGGCAGAGTCCTGGGGCCCTGGAAGAGTGTCCGGGAGATCAAAGCCCGGATCCCCCTCTCCCAGCCAGAGACTCTCACACTTATCCCGGTTGATCTTGGACCCAGAAGCCTCTGAGTAGCGGTCAACCTCTGACATCACCCATTGCGCCTCCCCTCTCGAGGACACAAAAACGGTGACATCATCGGCATAGGCTACCACCCTTAGAGTGGCTTCCGGTGCCGCCTGGTCCATCCCGACTCCCACCAACGGCCCACGATCAACCCTCCTAAGGAATGGGTCAATCGCGAACACGTACAGTAGTGGGCTCAGAGGACAACCCTGGCAAACACCAGACCCGACCTCAAAAGAGCGGCCAATCCAACCGTTCACAAGCGGGAAACTCTCTGCCCCTGCGTACAAAACCTTAAGCCAATTGACAAACTCCCCCGGCAGGCCATACCTCAGAAGGACAGACCAGAGGTACTCATGGTTAACCCGATCAAACGCTTTTGCCTGATCCAAGGACAGTAAGTACCCCTTCCAGTTACCAGCCCTGCCCTGCTCCACTGCCTCCCGGACACAAAGCACAGCACTAAATGTACTGCGGCCTGGAACAGAGCAGTGCTGGGTCCCCGAAAGGAGCCGGGGTGCAAACTGCACCAGCCGATTAAACAGCACCTTTGCCAAAACCTTTCTGTCCGTATTGAGAAGCGCTATGGGACGCCAGTTCTCAACACGAGATCGGTCCTTACCCTTTGACAGGATGATCAGGGCAGACCTCCTCATTGACTTCGGCAGAGCGCCCAAGGAAAGACACTCATTGAATACCTCAGTCAAGAGGGGAACCAAGGCGTCCTTAAAGGTCTTATAAAACTCGGATGTTAAGCCATCCGGACCCGGCGATTTCTTGAGGGCGAGCCCTTCAATCGCCAGGCTGACTTCCTCTTCCCTGATCATCTCTGTCAAAGCATCAAGAGAGGGGTCTACTCCTGGCTCAGGGACAGTTTCAGCCAGGAAAGCCGACATCACATCCCGATCTAGGTCCTTCCTGCCCAAGTTACATCCTGTATTATACTCCAGAGCTGCACTCACTATTCTGCTGGTGATGTCACTGTGTACATACACGACATTACTTATCCTGTACTGATCCTGAGTTACATCCTGTATTATACTCCAGAGCTGCACTCACTATTCTGCTGCTGGTGCAGTCGCTGTGTACATACATGACATTACTTATCCTGTACTGATCCTGAGTTACATCCTGTATTATACTCCAGAGCTGCACTCACTATTCTGCTGCTGATGCAGTCACTGTGTACATACATGACATTACTTATCCTGTACTGATCCTGAGTTACATCCTGTATTATACTCCAGAGCTGCAGTCACTATTAATAGTTATTAAAATGAAAGTCGTTATTTTTCCGGCTCAGAACTTTCTGGACTTCTGTTGAACTTGCTTTTGAGGATCATCACCTTTGCTTTCTCTCCTTTCCATCGTGCAGATAATCTGGAGGAGATGGATTTCAGGATTTACATCTCTATAACAAATCTACTGCCTCTCAGCCGTCACTACCCACATGCAAACCCTTCAGAAATGAAACTTGTTCTGCCTCAATCCCTGATCTCTGAGTCTTTCCGTTTCTTAAAAATAATAATAAGAGTGACTGGAGCGGGGAGAGAGATCCGGACTTGTTAGTGGGTGATGGCTGCGGGTTTGGCTTTGCTGTGGATAATGTTGGTGCCATACACAGGCCGGATAATGATAGTTTCAGGAAACATGACAATGTGTCAAATCCTATGGATGTCATCTGCGGATAAAAATGTATAATTAGATCCCATAAAGCCGGCCCCGATCCATTCTTCTGCTCGTCTTCTCCTATCACTTGCAATTTGACATTTTACTGATAAATCGGCCCCAGGATTTGACAAATCATGAATATGAATCACCCGACACATAATGTTTTCTCCCCGCAGTGGATATTGTTTACTTGCTCCATGTCCCGAGGTCCCCGTCCTACAAGGACACCCAATACAATCTTCACTTATTGTTTTTGCTCTTCCATCAGCTGCAGGCGTCGAGGTTCAATATGATTGTAACCAACCAATCCCCAGGAGGACGACAGAAATACTGCAAAGTTCTGGTGACAAGAAACCGGGAAATTAAGACAGAAAGACGCCAAGAGAGACACTTCACCGGGGATAATAGGGGGGGGGGGGGGGGCGAGGCACGCAACACAGGAAACTTTACTTTTATAATATATCTATGGATAAAAGATCATAGACAGAATAACAGAAGACAAGAGAGATTCATATGAGATAGATAGATAGATAGATAGATAGATAGATATGAGATAGATAGATGATAGATAGATATGACATAGATAGATGATAGATATGAGATAGATAGATAGATAGAAAGATAGATAGATAGATAGATAGATAGATAGATAGATATGAGATAGATAGATGATAGATATGAGATAGATAGATAGATAGATAGATAGATAGATATGTGATAGATAGATAGATATGAGATAGATTATAGATAGATAGATAGATAGATAGATATGAGATAGATAGATTATAGATAGATAGAGATTAGAGATGAGCGAACATACTCGTCCGAGCTTGATGCTCGATCGAGCATTAGCGTACTCGTAACTGCTCGTTGCTCGGACGAGTATTTCGCCCGCTCGAGAAAATGGCATCTCCCGCCGTTTTGCTTTTTGGCGGCCAGAAACATAGCCAATCACAAGCCAGGAGACTCTGCACTCCACCCAGCATGACGTGGTACCCTTACACGTAGATAGCAGTGGTTGGCTGGCCAGATCAGGTGACCCTGGGATAGACTAGCCGCTGCCCGCGCTGCTCGGATCATTCTCTGTCTGGATGCTGCTAGGGAGAGAGCTGCTGCTGGTCAGGGAAAGCGTTAGGGTGTTCTATTAGCTTACTGTTAGGCAGGAGTGATTCTACAAGAACCCAACAGCCCTTCTTAGGGCTACAATAACGTTATAATTTTTTTTTTTTATTATTTGCAGCTAGTACCATATTGTGAGGAATTAGCAGGGGGACTTGCTACCGTTGTGTTTAGCTCTTAGTGACACACATATCCACCTCAAACACCAAAGTGGGAAAATTTATTAGGGGTTTGAGTAGAATTAGGCACAGTCTGCCAGTTTCTTTTTAGTTTACGTTTATTGTTTTAATAACTCAGTGTCATCTCATCTGGCATAGTAGTGTGCTGTAATACTTGGCTAGAAAATAGCCATAGGAGAATAAAAAATGGCTTAATTACGCCTACAGTAGCGTTATATATATTTGATTTCTGGTTGATCTGCTGGTGGCTGTAGTTGCTGCAGTGCATCTACTAGTAAATTGTGAGCAATTTGGAGTCAGACTTGCGACCACTGTGTTTTAGTGACGCACATATCCATCGCAAAGACCGAAGTGGGAAAATTTATTAGGGCCCGGGGTTGTATTTCAATTAGGCACAGTCTGCCATTTCCTTTTTTATTTTACGTTTATTTTTTTCATAACTCAGCGTCATCTCATCTGGCATAGTAGTGTGCTGTAATACTTGGCTAGAAAATAGCCATAGCAATAGGATAGCATCGTTTGGTTTTAAAAACTAAAAAACACAAAAAAACAAAACAAAAAAAAAAGTTAAAAAAAAAATTCAAGTTATAACTCTCATTTTCAAAATGTTTAACCCGAGGGCTAGGGGTAGAGGACGAGGGCGGGGACGTGGGCGTCCAACTACTGCAGGGGTCAGAGGCCGTGGTCCTGGGCGGGGTGAGACACCACCTGCTTATGAGGGAGCAGGGGAACGCCGCAGAGCTACACTCCCTAGGTTCATGTCTGAAGTTACTGGGAATCGTGGTAGAGCACTGTTGAGGCCAGAACAGTGCGAACAGGTGATGTCGTGGATTGCCGACAATGCTTCGAGCAATTTGTCCACCAGTCAGTCTTCCACGCAGTCCACCCATGTCACCGAAATCGGCACTCCTCCAGCTCCTGCACCTCAGCCTCCTCCCCCCAGTCTGCCCCCTCCCAGCAAAATTTGCCATTTGAACCGGCATACTCTGAGGAACTGTTTTCTGGACCCTTCCCACAGTCACAAACCACTTGTCCGGTTGCTGATGAGCAATTTTCCGATGCCCAGGTTTTCCACCAGTCGCAGTCTGTGGGTGATGATGACCTTGTTGACGTACTGGAAGAAGTGTGTAAAGAGGTGTCCGACGATGAGGAGACACGGTTGTCAGACAGTGGGGAAGTTGTTGTCAGGGCAGGAAGTCCGAGGGGGGAGCAGACTGAGGGATCGGAGGATGATGAGGTGACAGACCCAAGCTGGGTTGAGAGGCCGGGTGAACACAGTGCTTCTGAGACGGAGGAGAGTCCTCGACCAGAACAGGTTGGAAGAGGCAGTGGTGGGGCCAGACGGAGAGGCAGGGCCAGAGCTGGTGCATCAGCGCCAAATGTGTCAACTAGTGAAGCTCCCGTGGCAAGGGCTCCTGCGGCGAGGGCTAGATTTTCAGAAGTCTGGAGGTTCTTTAAGGAAACACCGGATGACCGACGGACTGTGGTGTGCCACATTTGCCAAACCAGGATCAGCAGGGGTTCCACCACTACTAGCTTAACTACCACCAGTATGCGCAGGCATATGAATGCTAAACACCCCACTCAGTGGCAACAAGCGCGTTCACCTCCGGCCGTGCACACCACTGCTCCTTCCCCTGTGTCAGCTGATAGTCAGCCCCCTGCCCAGGACCCTGCCACAAAAACCCCATCGTCGCCTCCACGATCCTCCACAGCATACACCAGCGTTCAGCTCTCCATACCCCAGACGCTGGAGCGGAAACGCAAATATAGTGCAACCCACCCGCACGCCCAAGCCCTTAATGTGCACATCTCCAGATTGCTAAAACTGGAGATGCTGCCCTATAGGCTAGTAGAGACCGAGGCCTTTCGCAGCCTCATGGCGGCGGCCGCCCCTCGGTATTCGGTCCCCAGCCGCCACTACTTTTACCGATGTGCCGTCCCAGCCCTGCACCAGCACGTGTCAGACAACATAATCCGTGCCCTGACCAACGCCGTTTCTGACAAGGTTCACCTGACCACGGACACGTGGACGAGTGCTGCCGGGCAGGGCCACTATATATCTCTGACGGCACATTGGGTTAACTTGGTGGAGGCTGGGACCGAGTGTGACCCTGCGGCTGGTCATATACTGCCGACGCCGAGGATTGCGGGGCCTACCTCGGTCCAGGTGTTTCAGGCCTACTATGCCTCCTCCTCCTCCCACCCCTCCTCCACCTCCTCCTCCGAACGACCATCCGTGGGCATGGCGCCATCAGTCGGTAGCTCTAGGCACAGCAGCAGTGCCGTCGCTAAGCGACAGCAGGCGGTGCTCAAACTGCTGAGCCTAGGCGATAAAAGGCACACCGCCCAAGAACTATTACAGGGCATCACGGCGCAGACTGATCTGTGGCTGGCACCGCTGAACCTGAAGCCAGGCATGGTTGTGTGTGATAACGGCCGTAACCTGGTGGCGGCTCTGCAACTCGGCAGACTGACACATGTGCCATGCCTGGCCCATGTGTTAAATCTGATAGTTCAGCGTTTCCTCAAGACATACCCCAATCTGTCTGATTTGCTCACGAAGGTGCGCCGCATCTGTGCGCATTTCAGGAAGTCCAGCACAGATGCTGCCACTCTCAGGGCAGCGCAGCGCCGCCTCCAACTGCCCGCTCACCGACTGTTGTGCGACGTGCCCACGAGGTGGAATTCAACACTGACCATGTTATCCAGAGTTTACCAGCAGCGCCGAGCGATTGTAGACTGCCAGATGTCAACTTCCACCAGAACTGGTAGTCAGGTCAGTCAGCTTCCTCAAGTCTATAATGAGGAGTGGACGTGGATGTTTGATATCTGTCAGGTGCTGAGTAACTTTGAGGAGTCAACACAGATGGTCAGTGGCGATGCCGCCATCATCAGCCTCACCATCCCGCTGCTTGGCCTGTTGAAAAACTCTCTGGTCAGCATGAAGTCGGAAGCTTTGCGCTCCTCACAAGAGACGGGGGAAGAAGATTCCCTTGTTGATAGCCAAAGCACCCTTAGGTCTGTTTCTCAGCGCATATCGGAGGAGGTGGAGGTGGAGGAGGATGAGGAGGAAGAGGAGGAGAATGTTGGCGAGACACAAGAGGGGACCATTGTTGAGTCCTTCACTGTTGAGCGTGTATGGGCAGAAGAAGAGGAATTGGAGGAGTTGGAGGAGGAGGAAATGGACAGTCAGGCCAGTGAGGGGAGCGAATTCTTACGCGTTGGTACTCTGGCGCATATGGCAGATTTCATGCTAGGCTGCCTATCCCGTGACCCTCGCGTTCAAAGAATTTATTCCAGCACCGATTACTGGGTGTTCACTCTCCTAGACCCACGGTACAAGCAAAATCTTTCCACTCTCATCCCTGGAGAGGAAAGGAGTGTGAGAATGCATGAATACCAGCAGGCCCTGGTGCACAAGCTGAAACAGTATTTCCCTTCTGACAGCGCTAGCGACAGAGTGCGTAGTTCTGCGGGACAAGTAGCGAGGGAGAGTAGGCGAGCAGGCAGCTTGTCCAGCACTGGCAAGGGTACGCTTTAAAAGGCTTTTGCCAGCTTTATGTCACCCCAGCAAGACACTGTCACCTGTCCCCAGTCTCGGCAGAGTAGGGCTGATCTTTACAGAAAGATGGTGAGGGAGTACGTAGCTGACCATACCATCGTCCTAAATGATCACACAGCTCCCTACAACTACTGGGTTTCAAAGCTGGACATGTGGCACGAACTGGCGCTGTACGCCTTGGAGGTTCTTGCCTGCCCTGCCGCTAGCGTCTTGTCCGAGCGGGTTTTCAGTGCAGCTGGTGGCATCATCACCGATAAGCGTACACGCCTGTCGACTGACAGCGCTGACAGGCTGACGCTTATCAAGATGAATAAAGCATGGATTTCTCCTAATTTCCAATCTCCAGCAGGTGAAGGAAGCTCAACCTGAATAATTTATCCACTCCTCCTCCTCCTCCTCCTCATTTTCCTCCTTCTCCTGCTCTTTGTACAGTAAAGCAGAGGAAACTGGCTATTTTTTGACAGGGCCCACTGGCTCTACCTATAGTACTTTATGCATTTAATTTTTCTGGAGGGCCACCGACCCGGTCCTCTGTTTTAAACAATTTTTGGGAGTGCCACATACAGGCACTCAATCTATTCAATTTTTCTGGAGCTCCACCTACCTGCTCCTCTGGTTTGAAAAATTTTTTGGACTGCCACATACAGGCACTCAATCTATTCCATTTTTCTGGAGGGCCACCTACCTGCTCCTCTGGTTTGAAAACTTTTTTGGACTGCCACATACAGGCACTCAATCTATTCCATTTTTCTGGAGGGCCACCTACCTGCTCCTCTGGTTTAAAAACTTTTTTGGACTGCCACATGCAGGCACTCAATCTATTCCATTTTTCTGGAGGGCCACCTACCTGCTCCTCTGGTTTAAAAACTTTTTTGGACTGCCACATACAGGCACTCAATCTATTCCATTTTTCTGGAGGGCCACCTACCTGCTCCTCTGGTTTAAAAACTTTTTTGGACTGCCACATACAGGCACTCAATCTATTCCATTTTTCTGGAGGGCCACCTACCTGCTCCTCTGGTTTAAAAACTTTTTTGGACTGCCACATACAGGCACTCAATCTATTCCATTTTTCTGGAGGGCCACCTACCTGCTCCTCTGGTTTGAAAAATTTTTTGGACTGCCACATACAGGCACTCAATCTATTCCATTTTTCTGGAGGGCCACCTACCTGCTCCTCTGGTTTAAAAACTTTTTTGGACTGCCACATACAGGCACTCAATCTATTCCATTTTTCTGGAGGGCCACCTACCTGCTCCTCTGGTTTGAAAAATTTTTTGGACTGCCACATACAGGCACTATCCAAATTGAATTGTCTCCATAGCAGCCTCCACACGTTGTCTCCATTGCTACCTCCAAAAGTCGTCCATATAGCTGCCTCCATACATCGTCCCTTTATCAAACGAGGTTTGTCAGGCCGAAATTTGGGTTGTTTTCATGGATTCCACATCAAAGTTGTTAACTTTGTCGCCACCCTGCTGTGTTATCCACAAAATACACTGGCAAACTTTTACCATTTACGGATATTATTTCAGCGCTTCTTGCGCATCTGTTTACATTCCCCTCACCCGCCATATCCCAAACTTATAAGAACGCTACTACACTTGATCTTATACAAAAGGTTCTTAGAAGTGCTGTTTGGGGAGTAGCCTAGAGACAGGGGCTTGGATTGGCGAAAGCTCGCCTGGCAGCGGAGCGCCAGCTCCATGCCAAGAACCAACTAACATAGTTTTAACTGCAGCACCTTTAATCTACTACTAGTTCACTGCCTCCATACATGCCCGCCTTATCAAACGTGCTGTGTCAGGCAGAATTTTGGGTTGTTTTCATGGCTTCCACAACAAACTTGTTAACTTTGTCGCCACCCTGCTGTGTAATCCACAAAATATACTGGCAAACTTTTACCATTTACGGATATTATTTCAGCGCTTCTTGCGCAGATGTTTACATTCCCCTCACCCGCCATATCCTAAACTTATAAGAACGCTACTACACTTGATCTTATACAAAAGGTTCTTAGAAGTCCTGTTTGGGGAGTAGCCTAGAGACAGGGGCTTGGATTGGCGAAAGCTCGCCTGGCAGCGGAGCGCCAGCTCCATGCCAAGAAACAACTAACATAGTTTTAACTGCAGCACCTTTAATCTACTACTAGTTCACTGCCTCCATACATCGTCCCCTTATCAAACGAGCTGTATCAGGCAGAATTTTGGATTGTTTTCATGGCTTCCATGTTAACTTTGTCGCCACCCTGCTGTGTAATCCACAAAATATACTGGCAAACTTTTATCATGTACCGATATTATTTGAGCGCTTCTTGCTCACCTCCTTTGGTTCCTCTCTGCTACCCATTGGTTTGAAGCCTGAGTCCATTTAGGGTATGTCGCCATGCCACTCTCTAGCCTTCCGCTGCTGCCGCTGCCTCTGCATGCCGTCCCCTATAGTGTCAGGGTCAATTATTGGATGTTTTAGATGCTATCTAGCTTCATTCTGTCACTCTGTCATGGCCATGCTGTTGCCCATAATTTTGGCATAATGGTGCGATTAAGCAGCCTCAGAGGCATCCATGCATGCTGCCCCTGCTGTTTCCTGTCCATTTCCGTGGTGTTTCCATCCTTTTCTGAGGTTCCCAGGTGTTTGGCCAAGCTTCCCTGTGCAGAACCTTGGTCCCCTTGAAAAATGCTCGAGTCTCCCATTGACTTCAATGGGGCTCGTTACTCGAAACGAGCACTCGAGCATCGGGAAAAGTTCGTCTCGAATAACGAGTACCCGAGCATTTTAGTGCTCGCTCATCTCTAATAGAGATAGATAGATAGATAGATAGATATGAGATAGATAGATAGATACATAAAAAATCGAAAATGGCAGCACTCCAATACGGTGAAAAAACTGTGTTTTTATTCCAACCTGTGCAACATTTCAGCTGTATCCCAGCCTTTGTCAGGCTGGGATACAGCTGAAACGTTGCACAGGTTGGAATAAAAACACAGTTTTTTCACCGTATTGGAGTGCTGCCATTTTCGATTTTTTATGCATCTAGGACTCTGTTGGTGAGAGTTTAGGATAGCACCCTATCCATTCCTATTTTTCTATTGATTGTGCTGCTGGACTTTTGTTCTTTTTAGATAGATAGATAGATAGATAGATAGATAATGGATGGATGGATAGATAGATAGATATGAGATAGATAGATAGATAGATAGATAGATAGATAGATATATAGATAGATAGATAATGGATGGATGGATAGATAGATAGATAGATAGATAGATAGATAGATAGATAGATAGATAATGGATTGATAGATAGATAGATAGATAGATAGATATGAGATAGATAGATAGATAGATAGATAGATAGATAGATAGATAGATAGATAATGGATTGATAGATAGATACATACATACATAGATATGAGATTTTGTCCTATCTATTGAGGCCCTTTTCCCCCTTTGTGCTCCTCATCCTTAAAATCTCCTCTCTATTGCCCCTTTCTCTTTTTAACGTTCTCTACTTTTAACTGTTCCTCGAAATTGTTGCCCCATACCCTCCCCCTCCAGCCCCGGTTGTGCCTCCTTGCCCCATTGTACCCACCTCAAAACATATCAGGCTCTTTATTGTGCCAATTCCCTAAATGTGGCTCTTGGATTTAACCCCCATTGCAGGGTACCAACTTTTCCCTGGCCACTTACCTCCACATACCCATTTACTTTTACCGTGACACCAGGCATCGGGCCCATTTCTGCCCCCACCCGACTCCCCCACTATGGCGCAGAGCTCCACCATCACTCTCATCCTCCCTGAATTCCTCCAGTTTTCCTCCGTTACTCCTCCATATACAGATTCAGTCGGATGAGATGTGACTGTATAAAGCGCTGAGGTCATGTGTATCCAATCTCCCTCCAGGACTCATTTCTCAATTTACATCGTGGGGTCCAGAGGTGGCGGCTCCGGCGCCCGCTACAATAATGAAGAAACACTCAGCCTTGTTCTCTGCTACCAGATACATGTAGATTCTCCGAGCCTCGCGCAGAGGGAGTAATAGTGCGGTTATATTACATGGCGGCTGATAAATACCGCAGCCTCCCATTCAACTTATAAATTGTTAGAACTACCTGTATATTTTAGGATGATTAATGATGGATCAGGGAGTATAGTGCTGGTCATCCATCAGCCCCGGCACCGCTTATAACACTGACTCACAATGATTACCAACCGGGCAGGACCAGAGGAGGAGGAGGCGCCGAGCACATGGAGAAGTCTTCAAGGGTCTAAGAAGCTTTTGCAATGTTCCCAAGAGAATGGAAGGGTCTTCAAAAGTTTATGAACCCAATAATTATTAAATGTTTACTAACTTAACAATCTATTCAAGAAGGGAATGGTCATAGGGGATCTACGAAGCTTAGCAATGTTCCCAAGAGAGATTAAGTGTCACCCAGAGAAGAGAAGTGTCTTCAGGGGTCTTGAGATGTTTACGTAAAGATTACCAATGTTCACAAGAGAAAGGAAGGGTCATTAAAAGTCTTGTTGCTATGTCGCTAAGTGATATCCATAAGAAGATCCCTGGTGTACCAGCAGAGCATGCCCCATCCCAGGTGCACCAGCAGAGCATGCCCCATCCCTGGTGCACCAGCAGAGCATGCCCCATCCCTGGTGCACCAGCAGAGCATGACCCATCCCTGGTGCACCAGAAGAGCATGCCCCATCCCTGGTGCACCAGAAGAGCATGCCCCATCCCTGGTGCACCAGAAGAGCATGTCCCATCCCTGGGGCACCAGCAGTACATGGCCCACCCCTGGTGTACCAGCAGGACATGCCCCATCCCTGGTGCACCAACAGGACATGCCCCATCCCTGGTACACCAGAAGCTCATTTGCATAAGGTGAAATCAGAATTTTCCCTTGATATGATAGATCAGTGGTACCCAGGAAAGCTGCAGTATGTCTGGAAGCTGAACAAAACTGTATTTACTTGTAGTTTATTTTTGGAGCTTGGAGGTCACAAGTGACTCACAGGGAACATATCAACAGCTTTGTGCAAAATCCTAAACACCTGTCACAAGCAGCTTCTCTAATAATGGGGAAATTCAACAGCAAATTGCAATCACGTAGCACTGGTCTTACTGGTCACATGAAATAAATGGACACCCAGAACATCCAGTGCGATAATAAATCGCTATAAGTTTTATCTTTATAACTATCATGAAATTTGATATCATGTAACCAAAGTTGCTGTATGTCCTGCCCCCCCAACAGAAAGATCCCGATAGAACTTATTACTATGTATCGATTATTACAGGAAGCCCTTATATCATATCAGAGGAATATTCATAATGCACAAAGTTGTATCTTAATACACTAAATAATATCCTATAACACCAGTGCATGTTATAACAATGTATATAGGAAATAAAGAGGCATCATGGACACTAGTCCATGTTACATATGTAGGAAATGTTACGTAGAAGGTCGATAATTCTCCTCCTTTGCCTTTATATCATAAGATCTTTGTGTCGGCTGCAAACACGACTCAGAACAGTTACAATGTATCTTCTAGACCTTTCCGAGTCTTTACTTCCTTTCCGCTTGTCTGTTTGCTGCCACCTCCAGAGGATGTGGAATGGGCTGAAGACAATGTGACAGCTCTATAATGACTACTTTCTGAAGCCGCCAAAGCTTCTGATACTTCAACCATTTTGTACTTTGGGTAATTCTGACTACTTTGTCCTGAGTATTTTAATGTCAAAAAGAATTCCAAAGGGCTTTACGCTTTCACCGAAACTGACTACTGCACGTCTCGGTAATAAAATGTTCAGTCTCAAGTGGGAACATTTACTTATATTGTCATTAATGTGATCATTTAAACCATTAACACTTCCACAGCACAAAGGAAACTGACCAAATCGAAAAAAGTTCTACGAAAATATGGGATAAAATGAACTCGGTTTTATCACATATTTAGGACTGTTTGGAGATATAAAGAGCAGCACTCTACTTACATAAATAGGGAATGCAGGACCCTCATACTCATCTAGAACCTCCGTCCTATTTTATAGTTTTCTTGTGTATTACCTATTTTCTCAAGTGGAGGTGGAAATAAAACACTTACTGACAGGTTCCCCCTGAATATGACTGATGGCAGCGAGGAAGGAGGATACTTACTATAAAAAGAACAAGAGGATCCAATGGGCCACCAAACTGGTTTCATTTAGGACTAATCCCAAGTGCATCAGGACTTCACAGTGACAGGATTTCAAGGGAACCAGCATCGGGGGATCAGGCAGAGAATAGTCTGACCCAAGGCGAGGTCAGGGTAGCCAGTGGTCAGGTAGAGTCCAATTCATATTCTGGAGATCGGCACAAACAGCTATTGATCAAAGTAACATATGTCACCAAGAAAAAGAATGGAAAGATGGAGAGGTTCAACAAAGTTGGGATTAGGAACACTAGTATCAGCCATCAGCTGGACACATGTGCACAAGGAACTGGTAATCTGGGGACCTCATTGCTCAGGCATCTTAGAGTGGGAGACACCTTGTCTTTTATCACCACTGTTGTGCAGGTATGGGAAGGGGACACATCAGACATGGGTCACAAGTTTTGACCTGGAAGACAAAAGTGTCAAGGGGAGGAGGAAGCAGGACAAGGTATCACAGAGGTGGGCATGGATCTGACCACAAAGCTCCATTTTCTCTACAATCATCATTGACTGATGACATCACAGCGAGTGACAATCCTAGGGAGAATGCCGATGAGTATTTAATTGCTGACTGACTTTCAGGTCAGTTCTGGCCAAACTTGGCGAACCCGAACCTGAACGTGTCCACTCATCCCTAATTGTCATCCACTAAATGTATTAAATGTCCTATATTAAGATTGAATAGTCAAGTCCGATAAAATAGATCATTGATGTCATGAAATCGCATGGAGAATTGTCTTGTCAAAACATCTGCTGTGGAGCTCGGCGATCATCCAAGACACTGCACCACTAGATGTGGTCCATGTAATATGCAAATCTAGTTAAAAAAGACATCAAATGAATTCAATAACTGGAGAAATACATAATTTTCTGGAAGTGCGACAAACTGATTAATTATTGAAAGTTTTTATCAGAAAGTAGAGATAAGAAGAAGATGGAAAACTTGTGAAGACAAGACGTTCCTGGACCCTTGACATGGGACTTCCTCTTCTTCTCCAGGTCTTATGTTGTGCTCTTTGATGTCAGCGCCTGAAAATAAAACTTTACGATAACCTTAATGGGAGTTTTTACACAGAGATTTTTTATGACCTCACAATGCAAACAATTTAAACAGTATTTTGTAGGAAAGATGGTACAAGAAATTTGGGGATGGGTGTAAGTCATTTAATTTGGGGGTAATTTTTCGAATTCTTTGGAACTTTTCAAAGCGTTTTGTTTAAATACCTTTGTAAGATCTTAAATACAATTATTACCACTTATCCACAAGATGACCAGTGGGGGTGCCATTGTTAGTCACCCCTCTTATTACAAGAACGGGGTCCTGCTCCCCCTAAATGATGGTGCAGGTCATGAAACCTAGCTCTCCATTCACTTATTCTTCAGATCCAATCAGATTGTTGAGAGGTAACTCAATGAGGCTTATTTACTAAGGGTCCGTGGACGCATTTTTGTTTGATTTTCTGTCGTATTCGGGATTTGCACCGCTGTGACAGGTATTTAACAGGGGATTGTGTCGCACACCATCGGATGTTGTCGCAGCTGCGCTGCTTTCATGCGGCAGAAATTGGGGGACGTGCCATCAGACGATCCGACTTGTTCAACTTGTTTAACTTTCAAATTGTTTCAAATTGTGTCGCAAGCCCAAGCACTTACCTGCACCAGGAAGAAGAAGGTGAACTCCGGCGGATCTGAGCGGGGAAGCGACATGCGGGATATCAGGTGCACGATCTTAGTGAATCGCGGCATTCTACACGGACAATGCACTTCCAAAAATCTCCGGACGGGTCACCATTTTCCAAGTCTTTACATTTTTTCGTCTACAGAGCTGGTAGAGAGCTTGTTTTTTGTGTGATCATTTGATTGCTTGTTCATTATAATAACCTTACGAATAGGCTGATTTACTTCATGTGGGTTGTGTCACAGACAGGACTTTATAGGCATTTACTATAGACAGCCCTGTGGTATTAGCTCAGACCCCAGGGTTGCCATACTGCCAATCAGAGCCTCCCAAAAACAGTTCCGGGGGCACCGGTTGAGCAGGGAAAATCCATGCAGGCATTTAAATGGTGCAGTTGCGTAGATCGCGGCATTTAAAGGGTTAACACCCACGATTGGAGCTTGTTATGACTGCATCAGTTACATGGGGTTGTGTAGATTACCGCTAAAAACCCAGTGTTTCTCGATGACGGTTCAGCTCTGGTTCTCTGGCTCTCATTGGGTTGTATTATTACGGCATGGAGCATGATTAATTAACATAATAGTCTACGAGCGGCAGCAGGTTTGCTATTTCAGGGGCACAACATAATAATTTATTTTAGGTGAAATAATGGGGCACATTTACTTAGAAATTCGGAGAAAGTGCACTAAAAGTGCTATTTTTGAGTACAATGCTGCGTGCGGCGATTCACTAAGATCATGTGCCAGAAATCATGAATGTGTCGCTTCCCCGCACTGGTCCGACAGAGTTCACCATCTTTTTTGTAGTGCACCTTTAACATAAAGCGTGCGACACAATATGCAAGTCAAATACGGAGCTCAGTCCGAATCAGTTGGACCGGCCTACAGCACGGCCCCTAATTCCTGTTGCATGGAAGCAGCACGGCTGTGCCAAAAAAGGGTTGCATGCAGTGGCGCCGATAATTCTTAACCTCTTACCGATGTGCGCCGTAGTAGTATGGCACGCATCGGGTGCGGGTGCATGGAGAGGGCTCACGTGCTGAGCCCTCTCCGTAGCCGGTAAGTTTTTGCTGCATATTACTAGCACCGATTGTGGGTGCTATATCGTCGGCAACACTGCTGGCGGCTTCAAAAAGATGGTGATGCATGGGCTGCCATCTTGCCGTGGATCGTCTCTCCCCGTGACGTCATCGTGGAGCGTCTTCCGAAGGCTGTCTCGTTTTAACCCTTTCATTACAATGTGCTATCAGCACATTGTAACGAATGAGGAGGGAAATCCCCATACACTGTCATACTGTAGTGTGGCAGTATATGATAGGATCGTACAGACAACCTAGGGTTAAAGTACCCTAGGGAGTCTGAAAAATAGTAAAAATAAAAAAAGTTAAAAAATATATATAATAAAAACCCCTAAAAATTCAAATCACCCCCCTTTCCCTGGAACTGATATAAATATAACCGAAAACGAAACCGAAAACGCCTGATCTATCAAAATATAATAACGTTTTTCCACTGCATTTAACCCCGTAACGGAAAATAGCGCCCAAAGTCAAAAATAACACTTTTTTGCCATTTTAAAGTGATTGAAAGGTCGTACAGTCCTAAAAATAGCAGCACTGAAATGTCATCAAGTCGCAAAAAATGACACCACCCGCCGCTCCATACCCCAAAGTATGAAAAAGTTATTAGCTCCAAAAGATGGCAAAATAAAAAAAAAATTTGTACAGGAGGTTTTAATTTCTGTAAATGTATGAAAACATTATAAAACCTATCGAAATTTGTTATCCCCGTGATCGCACCAACCCAAATAATAAAGTAGACCTGTCATTTGGGGCGCACAGTGAAAGCCGTAAAATCCAAGCCCACAAGAAAACGGCGCAAATGCGTATTTGGAATTTTTTTCCTGCTTTCCAGTACATGACATGGGAAATTAAATACCATAACTAGGAAGTACAATTTTTTTTGCAGAAAAAAGCTCTTTATGTGTAAAAATAAAAAAGTTATAGATTTTTGAAGGTGGGGAGGGAAAAATTGGGGGGGGGGGGCTAAAAAGGGCAAGGTCGTTAAGGGGTTGAATACCCATGCAAGCTGTTTTAGCCTAGAGCAGTGGTGGCGAACCTATGGCACAGGTGCCAGAGGTGGCACTCAAAGCCCTTTCTGTGGGCACCCAGTCCTTCACACCAACAGAGAGTTTGCCAGACAGGACTCAAAGCTTCCTCCTGTGGTCCAAGACCACATGCCATGCTCAGTGCCATTTTAAAGCAACATCCTTGGCTGCCAGGACTAGAGGAGGAGTGAAAAGGTGTGGACAGAGATGGATTAACATTGGAGCTCCTGCTCTGGGTCCCCTGATTCTTCCTCTTCAGGGGACCCTGGAGGGAAACTACAATCCAAACTTCTCCATCATCTTTCTATTGTATTGGTGAACTCAGGAGGCCAAAACAATTAAAACCTGTGCTACAGCAGGGATCAATAAGTTACTGTTTAAATTGTTATGTTGGCGACATATAAATGGGTATTGGTTGTAGTTTGGGCACTCTGTCTCCAAAAGGTTCGCCATCACTGGCCTAGAGGAACCTGAACAATCCGACAAAAGTGCAGTGCACGACGTTTAGTAAATGTGCCCCAATATGTATAATAATGTATTGAGAAACAACATGCCAGGGCATAATAGTTCTGTTATCTGTTATTTAGGAGCACAGGTTCTTATTTTGGACACTGTTGTTATTCATTGTAATGTAAGTAACTCTGGTTAATAGTAACTCGCTGAATCCGTGATAAGATCTACTGCAAGAGGCTAAAAAAAATATGGGCAGCAAATTCTGCAGTGATAGCTGGGAGAAGTCGTCATGAAGATCTGGACCCAATGGAGCAGAATCTTATTTGTGATTTGTGTCTCTTTTGCTTGTATCTGCTGATTGATCACTTTCTTATTTAGCCATCCATCCTTGATTTGTGATTGGGGTGTGCTTTGTTATGGTTGCCTGATGATTTTAGGTGATTTAATGGGGGAGTCCAAGCTTGACTCTTCTCTGTGCTCCATGAGCCTTTAATAATAATAATAATAATAATTATTTATTTATATAGCGCACACAGATTACGCAGCGCTGCACAGAACTTGCCAAAACTTTCCCTGTCCCCAATGGGGCTCACAATCTAATCAACCAGTATGTTTTGGAGTGTGGGAGGAAATCGGAGGACCCGGAGGAAACCCACACAAACATGGAGAGAACATACAAATTCTCTTCAGATGATGACCCTGGGACTTAAACCCAGGTCCCCAGCGCTGCAAGGCTGTAATGCTAACCACTAAGCCATCATGCTGCCCAGCCTTTAGATATGCCCCTGCTTCAAAGCCAGCACAAAATTTGGATCCTAATTCCATTGCCTCAGACCCTGATCATGTCACAAAACCTGTTTTATCAATGGGTTTTGTTCTCTGACATTCAGGTTTGACAAGTATATTTAGTTGCCGTTTGTTGATGACTCTTCTCGCCCGCCCGGACGCAGCGTAGCAATCCTTCCAGAATTATTACTACAGTCTCCGAACGGCTTGTCTGTCTTTGACAACGTGACAAAACATTCAGAGCAAAAACATTTGTCCTCCCGAAATCTAAAATATCAACTAGAGGAGCCGTTCTGCGGGTGTCAGACACAGAAGTGCAGAGGACGACCATGGCGCGGCGCCGCTTCCTACATTTCACAGCCAATAAATTAAAGACAAACGTCAAGTAACTTGCTGAGACTTGTTTACAGGAATTGTTGGGCAAGAATCGAGCGGAATAGAAAAGTTACAGAAATGTAAGCGAATTACATAAGAGCAGCAGATGGTGGAGGAGGTTTTGTTGCTTTTTAAGTAGAAACCTTCAACAGACTCTAGAGAACGCAGAGTTTTCCTTACTCCAAGAAATATTTTCATAATTAATAAATGTTACAGTATCCGGAGCCAGTAACATCTCCATAATTGATTATTTTTATTATTGTTGTTATTTTATTATTATGATCATTTCTGCCGTTGGCTTGTAGGCGCCAGGTCCAAACCAGGAACGAGGAGCCTCATAGTAGAGCACGGGGAGCTCTTAAAAGTTCTGGAAGACTCAGATCTCCAGAGCTCCTCATTCTGCTCTCTTTTCAATCTCAAGATTTTTGCATTTGATGATCTTCCCCTTTGATGATTTTCCCTTTACGTTTTTTATCAAGGCAGAAATATATATATTTATATATATATGTATGTGTATATATATATATATATATATATATATATATATATATATATATATATATACAGTATATATATGTATATGATACACACTTTAAGCATCTTTATAATTATATAAAATTTATCATTTGGAATATGTTGATTACTGTTAAAGTTGTTCTATTATTGTATTTCTTTTTACTATTGTTAAATTAATTACTATAACTAGTAGCAGTAGAAGTAGCAGCTTCTCCCAAGCTGCCCCAATTCTCTGGAATGCCATTCCGAGACTATCAGACTAATACACAACCTCCAAAGTTTCCAACTTGCTCTTAAAACCCATTGCTTTAAGCGGATCTTATGTCTAAGTTCTTGGGCCTCCCTTCATCCTCATAGACTATATAATCTTATGTCCCCCCTTTATCCTTTTAAACTGTAAGCTCTTGTGTCACCGCCTCATCCTCATAGACTGTAAGCTCTTGTGTCACCCACTCATCCTCATAGACTGTAAGCTCTTGTGTCACCCCCTCATCCTCATAGACTGTAAGCTCTTGTGTCACCCCTCATTCTAATAGATTGTAAGCTCTTGTGTTCCCCTCATCCTCATAGACTGTAAGCTCTTGTGTCAACCCCTCATCCTCATAGACTGTAAGCTCTTGTGTAACCCCCTCATCCTCATAGACTGTAAGCTCTTGTGTCACCCCCTCATCCTCATAGACTGTAAGCTCTTGTGTCCTCTCTTCATCCTCATAGACTGTAAGCTCTTGGGGTCACCCTCTCATCCTCATAGACTGTAAGCTCTTGTGTCACCCCCTCATCCTCATAGACAGTAAGCTCTTGTGTCACCCTCTTATCCTCATAGACTGTAAGCTCTTGTGTCACCCCCTCATCCTCATAGACTGTAAGCTCTTGTGTCACCCCCTCCTCCTCATAGACTGTAAACTCTTGTGTCACACCCTCATCCTCATAGACTGTAAGCTCTTGTGTCACCCCTCCTCCTCATAGACTGTAAGCTCTTGTGTCACCCCCTCATCCTCATAGACTGTAAGCTCTTGTGTCACTCCCTCATCCTCATAGACTGTAAGCTCTTGTGTCACCCCCTCATCCTCATAGACTGTAAGCTCTTGTATCACCCCTCATCCTCATAGACTGTAAGCTCTTGTGTCACTCCCTCATCCTCATAGACTGTAAGCTCTTGTATCACCCCTCATCCTCATAGACTGTAAGCTCTTGTGTCACTCCCTCATCCTCATAGACTGTAAGCTCTTGTGTCACCCCCTCATCCTCATAGACTGTAAGCTCTTGTGTCACCCCCTCCTCCTCATAGACTGTAAACTCTTGTGTCACCCCCTCATCCTCATAGACTGTAAGCTCTTGCATCCCCCCTTCATCCTCATAGACTGTAAGCTCTTGTGTCACCCTCTTATCCTCATAGACTGTAAGCTCTTGTGTCACCCCCTCATCCTCATAGACTGTAAGCTCTTGTGTCACCCCCTCCTCCTCATAGACTGTAATCTCTTGTGTCACCCCCTCATCCTCATAGACTGTAAGCTCTTGTGTCACCCCTCCTCCTTATAGACTGTAAGCTCTTGTGTCACCCCCTCATCCTCATAGACTGTAAGCTCTTGTGTCACTCCTTCATCCTCATAGACTGTAAGCTCTTGTGTCACCCCCTCATCCTCATAGACTGTAAGCTCTTGTGTCACCTCCTCATCCTCATAGACTGTAAGCTCTTGCATCCCCCCTTCATCCTCATAGACTGTAAGCTCTTGTGTCACCCTCTTATCCTCATAGACTGTAAGCTCTTGTGTCACCCCCTCATCCTCATAGACTGTAAGCTCTTGTGTCACCCCCTCCTCCTCATAGACTGTAATCTCTTGTGTCACCCCCTCATCCTCATAGACTGTAAGCTCTTGTGTCACCCCTCCTCCTTATAGACTGTAAGCTCTTGTGTCACCCCCTCATCCTCATAGACTGTAAGCTCTTGTGTCACTCCTTCATCCTCATAGACTGTAAGCTCTTGTGTCACCCCCTCATCCTCATAGACTGTAAGCTCTTGTATCACCCCTCATCCTCATAGACTGTAAGCTCCTGTCACCCCCTCATCCCCATAGACTGTAAGCTCTTGTGTCACCCCTCCTCCTCATAGACTGTAAGCTCTTGTGTCACCCCCTCATCCTCATAGAATGTAAGCTCTTGTGTCACTCCCTCATCCTCATAGACTGTAAGCTCTTGTGTCACCCCCTCATCCTCATAGACTGTAAGCTCTTGTATCACCCCTCATCCTCATAGACTGTAAGCTCCTGTGTCACCCCCTCATCCCCATAGACTGTAAGCTCTTGTGTCACCCCCTCATCCTCATAGACTGTAAGCTCCTGTGTCACCTCCTCATCCTCATAGACTGTAAGCTCCTGTGTCACCCCCTCATCCTCATAGACTGTAAGCTCTTGTGTAACTCCCTCATCCTCATAGACTGTAAGCTCTTGTGTCACCCCCTCATCCTCATAGACTGTAAGCTCTTGTATCACCCCTCATCCTCATAGACTGTAAGCTCCTGTGTCACCCCCTCATCCTCATAGACTGTAAGCTCTTGTGTCCCACTCATCCTCATAGACTGTAAGCTCTTGTGTCACCCCCTCATCCTCATAGACTGTAAGCTCTTGTGTCACCTCTCATCCTCATAGACTGTAAGCTCTTGTGTCAACCCCTCATCCTCATAGACTGTAAGCTCTTGTGTCACCCCCTCATCCTCATAGACTGTAATCTCTTGTGTCACCCCCTCATCCTCATAGACTGTAAGCTCTTGTGTCACACCCTCATCCTCATAGACTGTAAGCTCTTGTGTCACCCCCTCATCCTCATAGACTGTAAGCTCTTGTGTCATCCCCTCATCCTCATAGACTGTAAGCTCTTGTGTCACCCCCTCATCCTCATAGACTGTAAGCTCTTGTGTCACCCCCTCATCCTCATAGACTGTAAGCCCTTGTGTCACCCCCTCATCCTCATAGACTGTAAGCTCTTGTGTCACCCCCTCATCCTCATAGACTGTAAGCTCTTGTGATCAGGGCCCACACTCCTATTGTTCCATATAACTGTTATTACTCTGTAATGTAGCATTGTATTTGTATATGTCCCCAATGTTTTGTAAAGCTACGGAATATGATAGCGCTATAGAAATAAAGATATTATTAGTAGTAGTAACTCTGTACAAAACAAGTATAACATGTATTAGTTTAGTAGTTTCCAAGTACTAAAAAGCAGCCCTTGTTACCTCTACTATCACTCGTCCAGCACTTATCTCATGTTGCTAAACTGTATCATATAGGAGGCGTCCGTCATCTCATCCTACAATGTTCTGGGGTCTGCGATCCCAATGTAAATAGAATCTTATTCTCAGCCTCCAGGATCCAACACTGAATGTTATGTTACTGTATAAAAAGGCTGAGCACAAAATGATAAAAAGTAATTATGATTGGATATAAAATAATTGTCTATTTTGCTTATAATTTTTTTCCAAATTGAAATAATCATTTGGTAGAATAATATGTAAACGTTTTGATCTAATTTCTTCTGAAAGGAAGCGATCACACAGAAGCGGAAGTCACTGATTTACCATCTAAATGTAAGAACTGACAAAACTAATTCTGGTAAAGAAAAGGCATTGCCAGCCATTACCACAAACTAGAGAGAAAGATGGTGGATAAATATGAGATAGATAGATAGATAGAAGATAGATAGATATATAGATAGATATGAGATAGATGATAGATAGATAGATAGATAGATAGATATGAGATAGATAGATATGAGATAGATAGATAAATATGAGATAGATATGAGAGAGATAGATAGATAGATAGATAGATAGATAGATAGATATGAGATTGATAGATATGAGATTGATAGATATGAGATTGATAGATATGAGATTGATAGATATGAGATTGATAGATATGAGATAGATAGATATGAGATAGATAGATATGAGATAGATAGATAGATATGAGATAGATAGATAGATATGAGATAGATAGATAGATAGATAGATAGATATGAGATAGATAGATAGATAGATATATAGATAGATATATATGAGATAGATAGATATGAGATAGATAGATAGATAGATATGAGATAGATAGATAGATATGAGATAGATAGATAGATATGAGATAGATAGATAGATAGATATGAGATAGATAGATAGATAGATATGAGATAGATAGATAGATATGAGATAGATAGATAGATATGAGATAGATAGATATGAGATAGATAGATAGATAGATATGAGATAGATAGATAGATAGATATGAGATAGATAGATAGATAGATATTAGATAGATAGATATGAGATAGATAGATAAATGATAGATAGATAGATAGATAGATATGAGATTGATAGATATGAGATAGATAGATAGATAAATATGAGATAGATATGAGAGAGATAGATAGATAGATAGATATGAGATTGATAGATATGAGATTGATAGATATGAGATTGATAGATATGAGATTGATAGATATGAGATAGATAGATATGAGATAGATTGATATGAGATAGATAGATAGATAGATAGATATGAGATAGATAGATATGAGATAGATAGATATGAGATAGATAGATAGATATGAGATAGATAGATAGATATGAGATAGATAGATAGATAGATATGAGATAGATAGATAGATATATAGATAGATATATATGAGATAGATATATATGAGATAGATAGATATGAGATAGATAGATAGATAGATATGAGATAGATAGATAGATAGATATGAGATAGATAGATAGATAGATAGATAGATATGAGATAGATAGATATGAGATAGATAGATAGATATGAGATAGATAGATAGATAGATAGATAGATATGAGATAGATAGATAGATAGATAGATATGAGATAGATAGATAGATATGAGATAGATAGATAGATATGAGATAGATAGATATGAGATAGATAGATAGATATGAGATAGATAGATAGATAGATATGAGATAGATAGATAGATAGATAGATATGAGATAGATAGATAGATATGAGATAGATAGATAGATATGAGATAGATAGATAGATAGATAGATATGAGATAGATAGATAGATATGAGATAGATAGATAGATATGAGATAGATAGATAGATAGATATGATAGATAGGAGATAGATAGATAGATATGAGATGGATAGATAGATAGATATGAGATGGATAGATAGATAGATATGAGATGGATAGATAGATAGATATGAGATAGATAGATAGATAGATAGATAGATAGATAGATAGATAGATATGAGATAGATAGATATGAGATAGATAGATAGATATGAGATAGATAGATATGAGATAGATAGATAGAAAGATAGATAGATAGATATGAGATAGATAGATAGATATGAGATAGATAGATAGATAGAAAGATAGATAGATAGATAGATAGATATGAGATAGATAGATAGATATGAGATAGATAGATAGATAGATATGAGATAGATAGATAGATATGAGATAGATAGATAGATAGATAGATATGAGATAGATAGATAGATATGAGATAGATAGATAGATAGATATGAGATAGATAGATATGAGATAGATAGATAGATATGAGATAGATAGATAGATAGATAGATAGATATGAGATAGATAGATATGAGATAGATAGATAGATAGATAGATAGATATATAGATAGATAGATAGATATGAGATAGATAGATAGATAGATAGATATGAGATAGATAGATAGATAGATATGAGATAGATAGATAGATAGATATGAGATAGATAGATAGATATGAGATAGATAGATAGATAGATAGATAGATAGATATGAGATAGATAGATAGATATGAGATAGATAGATAGATATGAGATAGATAGATAGATAGATAGATAGATATGAGATAGATAGATATGAGATAGATAGATAGATATGAGATAGATAGATAGATAGATAGATATGAGATAGATAGATAGAAAGATAGATAGATATGAGATAGATAGATATGAGATAGATAGATAGATATGAGATAGATATGAGATAGATAGATATGAGATAGATAGATAGATAGATAGATAGATAGATAGATAGATATGAGATAGATATGAGCAGTGGCGTAACTAGGAGAGGCTGGGCCCCATAGCAGATTTCTGCATGGGGCCCCCCTTCCCCTTAAAAAAATATACATATGTAGGCAGCATTCACATAAACGTGGCACGCTGGAGAGGAGGAGAGGCGATAGCGGCTCACCCCTCCCCTCTCCATAGAGAATAGAGCCACATGGTCGTTCTTATGGCCATAGATAGAGCACGCACTCTCTCTGTTGCGGCCACAGCTCGAAACAGTGAGTACTCGTTGTGCTCACTGTACCGAGCCCAGGCGTATAGAAGCCTATGGTGGAAGTATATCCGGCAGCAAATTTGCAGTCAGATATACGTCCCTCATATGTTCTTGTGAATGTTCCCTTATACGGACATGTTTATACAATTACACAAATTTATACACTGATATATACACACCTTAATATACTTATATACACATAAAGTTCTACACTCGTATACTATATTCAGTATATAGAGCATATACATACATACTATAAGCACAGTGTATTAAAAAACACAGTATATACATATATACACAGTATACACATATATACACACAATATACACAGTATATACATATATACACAGTATACACAATATACATATATACACAATATACACAATATACACATATATACATATATACACAATATACACAGTATATACATATATACATATATACACAGTATATACATATATACACAATATACATATATACACAATATACACAGTATATACACAGTATACACATATATACACAATATACATAGTATATACATATATACACAGTATATACATATATACACAATATACACATATATACATATATACACAATATACACAGTATATACATATATACATATATACACAGTATACACATATATACACACAATATACACAGTATATACACAGTATACACATATATACACAGTATACACAATATACATATATACACAATATACACAATATACACATATATACATATATACACAATATACACAGTATATACATATATACATATATACACAGTATATACATATATACACAATATACATATATACACAATATACACAGTATATACACAGTATACACATATATACACAATATACATAGTATATACATATATACACAGTATATACATATATACACAATATACACAGCATATACATATATACACAGTATACACATATATACACAATATACATAGTATATACATATATACACAGCATATACATATATACACAGTATATACATATATACACAATATACACAGTATATACATATATACACAATATACACAGTATTTACATATATACACAGTATACACATATATACACAATATACATAGTATATACATATATACACAGCATATACATATATACACAGTATATACATATATACACAATATACACAGTATATACATATATACACAATATACACAGTATTTACATATTCACACAATATACACAGTATATACACAATATACACAGTATATACATATATACACAATATACACAGTATATACATATATATATACAATATATACATATACACAGATAAATACATAAGTGTATACTTACCTTTTAGGATGTTTGGGTGATCACCCGGCTGTGTCTTCAGGTGGGTGTTCCGGTGGTTGTGCGGGCGGGTGTTCGGGCAGGAGGTGGGGTGCGCTCGGGCCGGGGGGGGGGGGGGGGGGGGGCGGGAGCGGGGGGTGCGCTCGGGCCGGGGGGGGGGGGGGGCGGAGAGGGGGGGTTCGTTTCCCGGGCGGGAGGGGAAGAGGGGCTGTTCACCGGGCGGGAGGATGGGGGGCGTGGTCAGGTGGTTGTCAACTGTGCCGTGTGTAATCGGCCAGCTGTGCCGCTATGCAGGGGATAGGCGGGCCGCGGTCACGTGTGCCGGCGGACAGGTAAGGGAGGTGGGAGGCGGCTGGTGGGACGCAGGCGGGCGGGTCAGGGAGGTGGCAAATGGGTGTTTCAGGTCAGTGATCCATGAGAGGTGGGTGGGCCAGGAGACAGGTGGGCGGAAGCCGGGACCGAGAGGAGGGGCCCGGGGACACATCTGCCAGGCACCCAGCAGTGTATTTACGGACCACTTGGCAAAGCACTGCACACAGGGTCCGTGCATCCCCGGGCCCCTGAACCTCAAGGGCCCCGTAGCAGCTGCTACGGCTGCTACGGCGGTAGTTACGCCACTGGATATGAGATATAGATAGATAGATAGATAGATATAGATATGAGATAGATAAATAGATAGATAGATAGATGGATATGAGATAGATAGATAGATAGATAGATAGATAGATAGATAGATAGATAGATAGATAGATATGAGATAGATAGATATGAAATAGATGGATATGAGATAGATAGATAGATAGATAGATAGATAGATATGAGATAGATAGATATGAAATAGATGGATATGAGATAGATAGATAGATAGATAGATAGATAGATAGATAGATATGAGATAGATAGATATGAGATAGATAGATATGAGATAGATAGATAGATAGATATGAGATAGATAGATATGAGATAGATAGATAGATAAATAGATAGATAGATAGATAGATATGAGATAGATAGATAGATAGATATGAGATAGATAGATAGATAGATAGATATGAGATAGATTAGACATTGGGGGTCATTTGTCGTTTCCCTCCAGTGTGTAATGACTGTTTTGCGCCTATTTTGCAGTTTTTCGGAATGTTGCGCCTCAGTTTGCTGTGTTACCGTTCTGTGCTGTTTGCGCCTCATGTAACATTGATTTGTGCCCATTTGGGCCGGTCCTGACCCGGCTTAGGAAAGGCAATGGTATGAATTGCGCCTTTATTTGACAAAGACAAATGAGGTGCAAAAAATAGACTGACAAAAAGAGCTCAGGGAAGGGGGAAATAAAATAAATGACCCCCATTGTCAACCCTCTTCCCAGGGGCAGATTTTGGGTACCATGGGCACTGGAATGTATGAAAACTGTGGGATCCTTATATCCCAGAATTTTGAAATAGTTGGCTACAGTTTTTCTTTGCCCTCCCAACTTTCCAAAACCTTAGAGTGATGAGGACAGGGACTGGATGAATGTGCAGAACAGCTGACACCAGTCCCTACTAGAGACAACTGCCGCCAGTGCATGCACATACTTGATGATGAGGCCTGCGCCTTGATACATAATAGGCGCGCTGACCCTCCATCGCCCGCACAGTAGGGTAGGGGATATAAGACACTTGTGAAAATTTAATATTTGCATTAAATTGCACAAAAATTCTGGTGTATTCATTTTTGGCAAATCAGTTGCTAGAAATATGCAAATAATTTTTCCCTCAATTGTGAATGTGCAATGTCTGTCTTTCGTCGTTGCTGCAGTTTCTTCTGTTCCTGCACTTATCGGGGAAGCAGGTCCGGGTCTCTAGATGTCAGACACAGCCGGAGACCCTGGGGAGAAAGCAGAAGCCGTTTATTACCTCCTCTGCCTTCTCCTTTCTCACTGCCCAGTGCTGAAGTTGTGGATACAGGCGGTCCCCTACTTAAGAACACCTGACTTACACATGACCCCTAGTTACAAACGGACCTCTGGATATTGGTAATTTATTGTACTTTAGTCCTAGGCTACAATAATCAGCTGTAACAGTTATCACAGGTGCCTATAATTAAGATTTATTGTTAATCCTGGTTCTTATGACAACCCAACATTTTTAAAATGCATTTGTCAAAGAGACCAAAAAAATTACAATAATAAAGTATATGGTTCCGACTTACATACAAACTCAACTTAAGAACAAACCTACAGAGCCTATCTTGTATGTAACCCGGGGACTGCCTGTTTATTCTTATGCAGTGTATTCAGGAGCCAGCACTGCCGCCGACTCTATAGATCCGATGGTCACGTGATCGCTGGATCTGCAGGGGTTAAACAGAGCTACGGGGTCTAATCTGATGAGACATTTCCTCTGATGCTGGGGTCTTATAGATGCCCCAGTTACAGGTGAAAACTAGAAAGCTATAAAAAATTAGAAAAATTTCCTCCAGGGGTCTTTTATGACTTCATAGGGGCCATATAAAGTTATAATAGACAAAATATTAATATGTATATTTGAAAATATCCTTAAATTACATAAATACATTCTATAATGTATCTGGAAAATCTTTAGAATGAGAAATATTTTTTTTCCTAAAATTTTCTATTAAAAAAATAATAATTACCAAATGTTCTAGAACGTTTGTAATGTCTGAAATTCTTATGTATCCAATTTATTTAAAGAAAAAAAATAATTCAATAATTACAGGTCCCCTACTTAAGGACACATGACTTACAGGCGACCCCCTAGTTATAGAAGGACCCCTCTGCCCCCTGTAACCTCTGGTGAAGCTCTCTGGATGTTACTTTAGTCCCAGACTGCAATGATCAGCTGTAAGGTGTCTGTAATGAAGCTTTATTGATAATCCTTGGTCTAATTACAGCAAAAAATTTTGAAAATCCAATTGTCCAATTGTTTCTGGATCTACAATTACAATATACAGTTTCGACTTACATACAAATTCAACTTAACAACAAACGTATGGACCCAATCTTGTATGTAACCCCAGGACAGCCTGAGGTGGTCCCCTTCTTAAGGACACCCGACTTGTAGATGACCCCTAATAACAGACGGACCCCTCTGCCCACTGTGACCTCTGTAATCCTTGGTCCAATCACAGCAAAAAATTTTGAAACTCCAATTGTCACAGGGGCAAAACATTTTTTTGTCTGGATCTACAATTCTAAAATATACAGTTTTGACTTACATACAAATTCAACTTAAGAACAAACCTTTGAAACCTAACTTGTACATAACCCGGGGACTGCCTGTAATCCTAATTCTAACACTGATATTCCGGAGACGTCCTGCCCCTGCATTTATACAGGCAGCCCCCGGGTTACATACAAGATAGGTTCCGTAGGTTTGTTCTTAAATTGAATTTGTATGTAAGTCAAAACTGTATATTTTATCATGCTAGATCCAGACAAAAAAATGTTTTTGACCCAGTGACAATTGAAGTTTCCAAATTTTTTGCTATAATTGGACCAAGCTTCATTACAGACACCTTACAGCTGAAGCACCTAAAGCATCTAGAGAGCTTCACCAGAGGTCACAGTAGGCAGAGGGGTTTGTCTTTAACTATGGGTCGTCTGTAAGTCGGGTGTCCCTAAGTAAGGGACCGCCTGAATAACAAAACCATTGAATTCTTAAAAAATCGTAAAGCTACATCCGGCAAAATCCCAATTTTCCAGACTGTTTGTCGTGTTTAGAAATCTCTTTTATCGGATCTCCCTTTGGATGGAGCGCGGCGCCCATTGGCATTCCATACATTGCGCGGCTCGTACTCCGTGCAGATGCGCACTAAAGTTGCACACAAGCCTTAAATTATAATAGGTTCGCTACACATTTAAATTTGCATTAACGCGTGCGGCGTCGAGAGGCATCCGAAAGATAAAATGAAGGGAAAATAAGCAATTCTGGCGAAATCTTCTGGCGTTTACCTAGACCAGTAGAGCCGTCTCCCCCATGGGGCTTTCTCCGGCATCTGACATGTTTAGCCCCTCCGGCTGCTCTCCCCTCTCTCCACAATTTACAGATTTCACTTATTTGAGTGATAATTTTGTTTCCTGGTTTTATGAGGCAATAAACAACTTCTGAGGCTCAGCATTTTGTGGGAGTTGTTTTATTGCCAAGTATGTTGGAAGACAAGTGAAATTAGCACAATTATACAGAATTTTGCACATCGAAAAAATGTTCTGTTTAATTCTCCGGCTTCATTGCCTACTCCATCTGTGGTCTCAATAATGAACTTTATTTTTCAAGGAGGATGCTTGTAATTTATTTTACACTGAGTACACAGGCGAGCGTGTTCTCTGAGATTAGCTGGGTTAACATTTCTGCTGCTGGAAAGCTGCTCAGTCAGGCAGATATCAGTATAACACAATTACTTATACAGGGTCATGGATATGGGGGTGCAACTAGTACCCTGGATACACCAGGAGCCCATAGGCCCCTCTTCCATATATATTTTTGAGCAATAGCAGTAAGATATTAAGAACGTTATATCAATGATTAATTATAGAAAGTGGCATGATGGTGGCCAAGTCATCAGGGGTGGAAACCCAGAATGTCATGACGGGTGATATGTTACTGTATGTGGTATGTCATCACTTGTGATATGATAGAACAAAGCCATCATTAGCTAAATGATGGTGTATAGAAGCAGATGACACTTTATTGGTTAGGTGGTGGCATAAAGCCATCACTGGTGGTGGTGGTATCTATAGTCATAAGTGGTGGTGGTGGTGGTATCTTTAGTCATCACTGGTGTTGGAGGTATCTATAATCATCTCTGGTGGTGGCGGTATATAAAGTCATCACTGGTGGTGGTGGTCCTGGTATCTATAGCCATCACTGGTGTTGGTATCTTTAGCCATCACTGGTGTTGGAGGTATCTATAATCATCACTGGTGGTGGCGGTATATAAAGTCATCACTGGTGGTGATGGCATAAATTCATCAATGGTGGTGGTGGTATCTATAGTCATCACTAGCGGTGGTGGTATCTATAGTCATCACTGGTAGTGGTGGTGGTATCTGAAGTCATCATGGCTTAGGTGGTGGTACACAAAGTCTTCACTGGTGGTGGTGTGTAAAGTCATCACTAGTGGCAGTGGTGTATAGACTATCACTGGTGGTGGTGGTATGTGAAGTCATCACTGCTTAGGTGTTGGTACACAAAGTCATCACTAGAGTCCATTACTAGTTAAGCGATGGTTTTTGGTGGTGTATGGTCATCAATGGCCCCATAAGTTATCTGTGGTTATCAGGGGCGTAACTTGAGGGGGAACAGAGGTTGCGATTGCACCTGGGCCCAAGAGGTTTAGGGGGGCCCTTATGGTTTCACTTTCCCATATGAGAAGACTATTACTATAAACCATACATTAAAGTCGGGGGCCTGGCACAGACTTTGCACTGGGGCCCATCAGCTTCTAGTTACGCCATTGCTGGTTATGTGCCAGTATATGAAGTTTTCAATGGGTAGGTGTTGGGGAAGGTCAATAAAAGATGGGGGGGGGGGGGGGAAACTGTACCAACACAGGGCACAACTGCGGAATATCCTACAGTATAATGAATGAATCTCAGGGCTGATTGCTGATTATCGCGGAGTGCAGAATCCAGAAACTCATTTGCAATTCTGATCTATTTGGACTCTAACAACTGAAAATATTTGGAAAACTGAATCGTTGTCAAATTACTAAGTGTGATCCCCGTGTTTACTGTAGACTGGAATGGGGGTGTGCACAAACAGTGGGAGAGTTTTGGCAAGTGTACAAGGGAGCGCCGCAGAACGGAGCTGGAGACGGGAAACGGAAGGAATTCCTTATAGAACCTTTTAAAATAACTGCCGTGGTTATTTTTGTGCATCTATCTCATATCTATCTCATGTAAATCCTAAGAAGCAAAAAATTGGCAGGACAAGTTAGCATTGCCAAAGCATTTGGATTGTGGGTAATAAGGTGGGGTACATGGGGAACAGGATGATGGGGGACATGGGGTGTGGGGGGTTATTATAGTCCCTGGTATCATATATGTCTCAGTCCTTGGTATCACACATCTCTCAGCCTATGGCAGACAGTGACATATTGTGCGGCCATTGTGGTCTCCTCTCCCCCACCAGGATGGATCTTCTCTCCCTCCTCCTTGTAGTAGAAGCCCAGGAGGAGATCTGAGAGTCTCCTGAAGTGAGTGTCCCTCACTGCTGAGTATTTGAGCAGTGTAGCAGGAAGTGGACCTCATCCTCAGTGGCCTCCTGGTCCTGGCACGGTCTGCTCTCCCGGGGCTATGCTGTCTGTGCCGCCCGGACTCCATGGCCAAGATGTGGGCACTCATGCTATAGCGCTCAGGATCTGACGGTTTCTGGGATCCGGTAGTTTCTCCAGGTATGGGGCTGGTTTGTACCCTCTCTGTAGACCCTGGTAGATGGTCAGCTTCTGGGATGACTCTATGGTGGTCCTCCAGTCACTGACATGTTCCTCCTGGGCCTTGTCTATTAGTGCCATGGTTTTTGCTTTAGTCAGTTGTGGTTGATCCATGTTTTTTGTTTTGCTGGGTTTGGGTTCCCATATTGGCAGGGACCCCCTGCTGCTGCCAGGCTTTATGGTGGAAGGAATGTGGACTGCTGCTCTGTAGGTGCCTGGAATGATAGCGCCCTCTTCTGGACTGTAATATGTAAGGGGAATATGTCCAGTTCTCCTCTGCAGCCGCTGTTTGAGGTGCTCTGATGGACTTGGAAAAAGTATTTGCAGAACTCCAGGTGAAATAATTAGGTTGTACTGGAGTCCCTCCAGACTTCTAAAGACCTCTGAATGGGGCCCCCTTCCCCCTTAAAAATATACATATTAAACATACATATACACACACACATTTATACACCTACATACATAAACATACAGTTCTTCACTCATACACATTTATACACACACACATATACACATACATACAGTGCCATATACAGATGCACAGCATATATACACACATAAACTATATACACATATATCACAAACACATCACAGATACATACACATATACATCACATGTATGGTATACACATATTACGCTGTACAATGGGGCACATTTACTTACCCATCTTGAGGAGTTCACGAAGTATGGAGTGTCCGACGATAATGCACTCTGGCGCGATTCAATAAGATGGTGCACCCGATATCCCTGCTCAGGTCCGCCGGAGTTCACCTTCTTCTTCCTGGTGCATGTAAGTGCTTGATCTTGCGACACTATTTAAATATTAAATGCTGCGCTCAGTCCGAATCAGTCGCATCATCCGTCCCATTTCCTTCGCATGAAAGCCAGCGCAGCTGCGCCACACTCCAATCGTGTGCAACACAATCTCCAGTTAAACACCTGTCACAGCGGCGAAAATCTCGAAAACTTTGAAAATCTTACAAAAGTGCGATCCACGGACCCTTAGTAAATACACCAATGTGTAGTGTAATATGTATATAATGGCGCACACCCTCCATTCTTTAGTGTCACGTTGGATGACAGGGCCCCCTGACACTGCGGACCCCTTAGCAGCTGCTAGAAAACCCCTTTAAGGCCCACTTTCATGTTTTATATTTCAACATTGAAAACTAATTGATGTTAACTGTCTATTAAAACCCTGTGGTAATGTAATGAGAGGCTCCGCCTCCTATTCCGCCCGTCCACTATGCTTTACACTGAAGCTCCCCAACAGATTGGCTGCTGTGTAGGAGTGGAGCAACTGATTTCCATCACACACAATGTGGAGGGGAGACGTCTTGGGTACATACGTACATACACTAGACTTCAGACGGACGAGTGAAGAAGTGTTAGGGGTCGGGGTTCTGTTTTAACGTGACTGTATATGGATATGACTGGTTGTATCTGCACGATCCTCCTCTCTGTGACACTTCATTTTCAGTCTGGATTAATGACTTTACACTGCAGTAAGTTAGAACTCCGCGTCTGGATGGAAAGTTACAGTATTTTGCCTAAAGGGGTTCCGGATTGAAACAGCGATAATTACTTGGAGAGTAAAATGCTAAACATATTTTTAATTAATTTCTGATTTTTTTTTACAATACGGCTCCGAGTAATGAAGGAGTCTTGAAAGTTATCGTTTCTACTGATTACAGTATTACAGAATTATTTTTGTTTATGGAAAAGCAAACAAGGAAAAAGCGGAAAACTGAAGAAAAGGGGAAGAGGTGAGAAGGTTAGAAGTCGCAATAAAGTCAACATAAAGACTTGGTACAACCTCCGTATAAGTAATGAGGCTACATACATAACAAGACCCCAGCAGGACCCAGTGTCCTCTACACTGACCCCCATCACACACACTGTGCCATATTTATCAAAAACAGTGCAGAGTGTACTATGTGCAGTGTCCTGTGTAGTGTGCAGGGGGCGCCAGATTCATGATTTGTGGAGCACATTCTCCATGAATCTGATGCCCCCTGTATTGACAACTATTTTTGGTGCCCCTTTAACACCAACACGTGCAACACATCATCATGTAGAGTCTGACAGAATTGTGATGTCCGGTCCGACTGTGCACCGGTATGCCTTTTTATGTGGTTTTATGTGGCGCAGGTACTTCTTATATAGATGTGCAAGCAGGTTGCAATAGAAAGAATGTGCAAAGAAAACTGAAAACAGAAAAACAGAAAACTGGTGCAGGAGCTTTAATAAATGTGGGCCATTATACTATGCATTCCAGACATATATACACACATACACCATGTTACATATACACACACATGCATCATATATACTCTAAACATACACTATATATGCTAAACTCTCAAATACAGGCACACATAAATATACATACAAAACCCCTTTATACAATGGCCATATTCAAGTACAATACAACAAATATTATACACTAAATACACCAGCAGGCAATGTACCATAATGTATACATATAAATATATTCCAGCAGGAAATATACTGCATATAAATATATCCCATCAGGGAATATACTGCACATAAATATATACCAGCAGGGAATATACTGAGCATAAATATATACCAGCAGGGGCTATAACATACATAATTACATACCAGCAGGGAATATACAACACATAAATATATACCAGCAGGGAACATGCTGAATATAAATATATACTAGCATGGAATATACTGCACATAAATATATACCAGCAGGGAGTATACTGCAGAAAAATATATACCAGCAGGAAATATATTGCACATAAATATATACCAGCAGGGAATAAACAACACATAAATATATACCAGCAAAGAATATACCACACATAAATATATACTAGTCAGGAATATACCACACATAAATATATACCAGCAGGGAATATACGGCACATAAATATATTTCACCGGAGAATACACTTCACATAAATATATATCAGCAGGCAATACACCACACATAAATATATACCAGCAGGGAATATACTTCACATAAACATTTACCAGCAGGGAGTATACCACATATAAATATATACCGGCCAGAAATAAACCACACAAATATATACCAGCAGGGAAAATACAGCACATAAATATAAACTAGCAGGGAATATACCACACATAAATAAATACCAGCAGGGAATTTACCACACATAAATATATACCAGCAAAAAATATATTGTTCATAAATATACACCAGCAGGCAATATATTGCACATAAATAACTGACCTCCTTTAATAAATAATGTCCATTCCAACATTTCCATAATAATTAATTTGGAGTTATAGTAGTTATATTCTTTTACATAGGAGGCAGTTTTATAATTTTATATTCTTGTACATTATAGAATTAACATTTTTATTCATTTCATAATTACTTTTACTCAAAATTGTGATAAATTCTGATAAATTAGAATAATTATATCAAACAGAACAGTAATATCTAGAATAGATTAGTTATTTAATAATATTTAATGCTAATATGTAATAAAAAATAAAATAGTAAAATAATAATTTAGTTACTTTATGTTCTGCCGCCTTTTCTCTGGTCTTTTCTGTATTATAAATACTGTGATACATGAGATGAGATAACTCTGCACTTTACAATCTGCTCAGCAGCAAAAATCTCCAAAGTGACGTCGCTAAGGAAAGTGTTGTCCAGATCGCTGAGCTCCTTTGTTCCTCTCTTTAATAAATTAATCAAATGTGAAATATGAAAACAATATAAAAAAAAAATACTGCAAGTGATTTTCTCGATTTTTTTAATTTGATTATTATTATTATTATTAATAAAAGTTTTGTTTATTATTTATATCAATCGTTAATTATTAATATTGGTAGTCATATTATTTGCATTTTTTATTGTTATTATTATGAAACTTATTATGACCATGTAATATTGTTAGAATTCTGCCCCAATGACCTTTCATTCATTGGAAAATTGTTACAATATTATGACCAGGATGAGACATCGTTGACCACTTGAATGAAGCTGTTGGCCGACCTCTGACCTGTGCCTAATATTTGCCCCAGTTTGGCTTTTTCCCTTGAAGTTACATCTTTTGGCCTCTATGATTTCTATGAATACCAATTATCCAGGCAAATTAGGAAACACAAGGTCTGCTACAAAACAGATATATTGTACCTATAAACAGACCTCATAAAGACTGTCCAAATAAATAAACAACAATTATTGACAAAAGATATATATTTTATTAATTAATAATTC
Source organism: Engystomops pustulosus (assembly GCF_040894005.1). Lineage (NCBI taxonomy): Eukaryota > Metazoa > Chordata > Amphibia > Anura > Leptodactylidae > Engystomops > Engystomops pustulosus. The sequence goes on from NC_092419.1 coordinate 23,402,179, forward strand.
ACAGAAAATTACAAATGTATGATCACCATGATTAAAAACCAACCCATAAAAACAATCCCTGGTGGACAAAAACCATACCTGAAGTAGTGTTATCACAGTACAGGTAAATAAATAGCCTGGAGGGCACTAGATATAATATTACAATCAAGCCAGTTCAGATGAATAAGTTAACAACACGTAATATCGAAGTACAAGTAAATCCAAGCACTCCGTACGTGTTTTTGATGCCAGAAAGTGATACTTTATTATATTTATACAGAAGTGATCAAAAGGTGTGACGTTTCGACCTACACTCAGGTCTTTGTCAAACACTGAAAGACATAAAGGCGATTGTACATAAATATTTACATATATACATAAATGCTTTGGTAGGATCATAAATGACCATGGTGGTATAAGGTATGCGGAGTGAGGGAGGCAATATCCTCTGCTGACACCAGGTAAGAACATGTAGCCAGACTGGACTCCTGAATGGCAGGGTCTAGCTGCATAAGGTGAATGGGACCACATAGTCATTAAGCGGGTACAGGTTAAATAAATCATTAAATCATCAACATCATCATAGAAAGAGAATCCAACATTTGGGTGCAAAGTGGGGCTTTAGGCATGGGGTAGGAGGCAGCAGTGGATTGATAGTGGATGCTACTATGACAAGCCTGAAAATATAAGAAAAACATGGCTAGTTACCGATCTGGATGGAAGACAGGGTTAGGCTGGCTGTGCTGGTGAGCGTCCGGTATTGACACTATGTGTCTGTAGGCAGTCTGCTGCTGTGTGCCGCCGTGTAAGGGTTTAAAAGGGCTAAGGAACGCCCCCTTAGTGTGATGCGGTGATCACGTGATGGTCACGTGTCAGTCACGTGACGTGTAGGAGTGGCGGTGAATAGAGGAGGAGCTCGGGTGAGTCATGGGGTAGGTATAATGGAGGCGTGTAGGGGAGGAGTTGACTCAAGTGAGTAAGTCCGCCTCTGTAGATGTCGGGCTGTGTGTAAGCGCGTTGCCATGGTGATGGCTGCGCTAGTAGTACCACGAGCTTATCGAGTGAATGGTAAATGCAGTATGATATGGATGATGTAATGTGGGGTTATATAGGTAAAATAGTCTATTCCGGAGTATGGTGTGTCTATGTAGGGGAAGGTATGGTGCTATGCGACACAAATTTTGTCGTGTACCTCATCAAATGCCCCTGTGGCCTGATTTACATAGGTGAAACCACCCAAAGAGTCGGCGATCGGATAGGGCAACACAAGTCCACCATCAGGACCAACAACTTACTATTACCTGTTCCAGCCCATTTCCAGAGTAGGCGCCATAACGTATCCCAACTACGGTTTCAAGTCCTTGAACATGTACCTAAACCGAGGAGAGGTGGAAACCGTATAGTATTGTTGAAGAAACGTGAATCTTATTGGATTCACACCTTGCAGAGTCTAGAACCACGTGGGATGAACAGAGACTATGAAATTTCTAGCTTTATCTGATGTAAACTGTTATATGATTGTTGTTATTATATGATTATACTAACATGCTTTCTATCTTTCCTTCCCAGAGACCTTAGAAACCATACTTTTCTACAGTGGTAAGATCTCCTACGCACAACCCGCTGTCCATCTCTTATACACTCAATCTACCCCACGTCTCATAGCACCATACCTTCCCCTACATAGACACACCATACTCCGGAATAGACAATTTTACCTATATAACCCCACATCACATCATCCATATCATACTGCATTTACCATTCACTCGATAAGCTCGTGGTACTACTAGCGCAGCCATCACCATGGCAACGCGCTTACACACAGCCCGACATCTACAGAGGCGGACTTACTCACTTGAGTCAACTCCTCCCCTACACGCCTCCATTATACCTACCCCATGACTCACCCGAGCTCCTCCTCTATTCACCGCCACTCCTACACGTCACGTGACTGATCACCGCATCACACTAAGGGGGCGTTCCTTAGCCCTTTTAAACCCTTACACGGCGGCACACAGCAGCAGACTGCCTACAGACACATAGTGTCAATACCGGACGCTCACCAGCACAGCCAGCCTAACCCTGTCTTCCATCCAGATCGGTAACTAGCCATGTTTTTCTTATATTTTCAGGCTTGTCATAGTAGCATCCACTATCAATCCACTGCTGCCTCCTACCCCATGCCTAAAGCCCCACTTTGCACCCAAATGTTGGATTCTCTTTCTATGATGATGTTGATGATTTAATGATTTATTTAACCTGTACCCGCTTAATGACTATGTGGTCCCATTCACCTTATGCAGCTAGACCCTGCCATTCAGGAGTCCAGTCTGGCTACATGTTCTTACCTGGTGTCAGCAGAGGATATTGCCTCCCTCACTCCGCATACCTTATACCACCATGGTCATTTATGATCCTACCAACGCATTTATGTATATATGTAAATATTTATGTACAATCGCCTTTATGTCTTTCAGTGTTTGACAAAGACCTGAGTGTAGGTCGAAACGTCACACCTTTTGATCACTTCTGTATAAATATAATAAAGTATCACTTTCTGGCATCAAAAACACGTACGGAGTGCTTGGATTTACTTGTACTTGGATATTATCGGGGTGGGAACCCTAATCCTTAACAGCACCCAATATCGATGTGCGACCGCACGAATTAGATGAACACGTAATATCGGTCACATGAAACAGTACTAATGAACCTCCATAAAATATGGTTTCATGTCAGTACTAGTGCCCCTAATATATCACTAGCTATATAAATTGTATTATAGATCCTGGCAGGCAAGCGTCTTACATAGCAGACATACAAGTATATAAAGTGCTTAGTGCAAAGAAATTCATGTATACCGACCAGGCTGCATCATGCTCAGGAGAGATGGTGATGGACCACAGAACCCTCTATGATTTCTATATCCTCCCCTATTAGCTGATGCAAACACCATCTGATATAAATGCTCCTATGTTGAGGAGACCCTGCAGCCCAGATTTTCACAGATTCTTAAGAAAGCCAAGCTAAAAAAAGATATATGAAAATCTACAGACATAATGGGGCACATTTACTTACCCGTCCTGTTGACGCCGCTGATTCGGAATGTCCGACGAGTATTCGGAGCTGCCGCGATTCACTAAGATTGTGGCCCAATTTCCTGCATGTGTCGCTTCCCCCGCTGAGGTCCGCCGGAGTTCACCTTCTTCTTCCCGGTGTATGTGAGTGCTGATCTCGCGACGTTATTTCATTTTTTTAATTCTGCGGTTTGTCTGAATCAGTCGGGTTGTCCGATGGCCACGCCCCCCGATATGTGTCACATGAAAGCCGGTGCTGATGCGCCACAATCTGATCGCGTACGCCAAAAACCCAATTCAACGCAAAATGGAAACATTCGGGAAACCCGACCGAAAATGTGTCCCTTAGTAAATGTGCCCCAATGAGGTGTTGTCTAGGCCCCTGGCACTTTTATGGGAAGCCCTGTACATCCTCCCCCTGCAGGACCCTCCTACAGTCTGATCCCCTGTGCCCAGTCCCCAGACACTAAGGCCCCCAGGACCTGGTTTCGCTTCTGTGTTATTTTTACTAAAAGCTGGAATGTGCCTGGATCCTAATCCCACATACAGCAATCATGGCGGTTCTGCTCCGGCGTCGCCGTCTCTCTTTAGTTAATGTTCTCTTGTAGAAACCCTTTCCAGGTGAGCGGCAGAGAAAATGAATGCGACAGAACAGCGGAGGGCGACCTTTTGCCGCATGGCACGGACAGCTCTTCAGGTAAATGCTGCTGGAGAATGTTCCAGCTAAGATGTTTCATCAGAAACCGAAATAGGAACACAACGGGAGCCCATCAGGGCGGAATGAATGGCGCGGCCGCAAACACACATCATAAGCAAAGTACAGGACACAGAAGGGAAACTCAAAGCCGAGGTGATGAATGTCATTAACCTACAGCGAGGAGAGATCTCTGCACAAAACTTTCCCTGAGCTCATATACCCCCTCCCCGGATCATTATCACAGCCGTACAACGTGCCCAGTAAAGCCGTGCAGATTGTGCGCCGCTGGTGCAATGCTCTGCATCACCCTGGAGATAGAGATTATAGAAAGCGCCGGATGGAAGAAGCTTTTTCTGGAAGCTAAACTAATAGTTCTAAGAACAGTTATAATGGGTGACGCAGTGAGTAAGAGCACCGCACTGAGAGCAGACTGTGCCAACAGCACCACGACCAGGAGGACATAGAGGATGAGGCCCACAACCTGCTACACTGCTCCAAATTATCAGCTGTGAGGAACACTCACTTCCAGAGACTCTCAGATCTCCTCCCGGACTTCAGCATGAAGAAGAAGCCACAGCGGTACAATACGTCACAGCCTACGAAACAAGATAATCCTCAACCCCTGGTCCCTCTGTTACAATGTGGATTTGGCAATGCTAATTTACTTTACACAGTCAATAGATCTGAGAATCGGATAGATAGATAGATAGGAGATAGATAGATAGATAGATAGGAGATAGATAGGAGATAGATAGATAGATAAATAGATAGGAGATAGATAGATAGATAGATAGATAGATAGGAGATAGATAGGAGATAGATAGATAGATAGATAGATAGATAGATAGATAGATAGATAGAAGATAGATAGATAGATAGGAGATAGATAGATAGATAGATAGATAGGAGATAGATAGATAGATAGATAGATATGGGATAGATAGATAGATAGATAGATAGATAGATAGATAGATAGATAGATAGATATGAGGGATAGATAGATAGATAGATAGATAGATAGATAGATAGATAGATAGATAGATATGAGATAGATAGATAGCATGAAAAAGGTGGGTGCCACCACCGAAACGTTGCTGTTATGGAATAAACTTCACCCTTGAACTTTGACTGCTACCACGGAGTGCTGCCTATTGTTTGGATATAGATAGATACATACATATGAGATAGATAGATATGAGAGATAGATAGATAGGAGATAGATAGATAGGAGATAGATAGATAGATAGATAGACAAATAGGGCTATAGATTTTCAAAACTACAAAAGATCCAGTTAAGACTCCAGATATCTATAGACAGATAGATATAGACTAATGGAAAGGTAGATGATAGATAATATATAGACATAGGGTTGGTTCCAAATTTCACTGGGCCCCTTTGCAGAAAAATCATACGGGGACATAAAAGATTCAGAAATTATAACAGTCTCCTGTTCCCTAAATTATTCAATGTTTATTATCCCAAACACCCCCTCCTGGGTATTTTATATAAAGCCCCTCTCACTTCCTATGGATTCATTAGATACAGCCCCCCTCACCCCCATGGATTCCTTATGTATAGCGTTATGTGGGCCCCCTCAGCAGCTTTGGGCCCCCAGCACTTGCCCAGGTCTGCCCAGTGCTGGCTCCGGCCCTGTATAGACAGATGATAGTGCAACATCCCCCACCGGGGCCTAGCCCTTGAGGTGAGGCCTGGTGACAGCCGGGGCCCGCGGTACCGGAGTGGCTGGCGGTTGCGGCCTAAGCACGCTGTTGTCACGGTGCTTGGTACGGGGGAACCGGAGGGCTGTCCTACAGCCTGGCAGGTCTCCAGCAGGGTGGTGTTGGCAAGAAAAGATGAGGGAGCGGCTGCTATAGCGGATCTCCCTGGGGCAACCCCTTAATGTCCCGAGTGTGAGTCTCTGGGTGCTGGACAGGGTGCCGGTGATGGAGGCAGGGGTAGTAGCAGGGACCAGACGGAGGCAGAAGTTGAAGAAAAACAACTTACAGTTCGTTTATTGCAACCGGCAGGAACTGCAGAAAACGTGCCTTTAACAGGTGGAGTACTGGAGAGGTATTTGGAGGGAGCCACAGGATGTATTTCACCAGCCTGGATGTATAGGGCAGGCTGGGCGGCAGCTGTGTCCTTAGAGGATGCTTCAGCTCGGTCCTGGATCTCTTCAGGTATCACCCTTGAAGGTAGGATGATACCCCTTTCCTCACTACACTAGCTCTAGACTTATCTTCCACTTCAGGCAGGGGCTAGGCTCTTCCTGCACTGGTCTGGTATGCTAGAGACTCTGAGCTGCTGCTCAGCTAACTACTCTCCGCTTGCGTCCTGCAGACCCAGAGGGCCTGACTAGGACCGGTCTCTCTCCTGAGAGAGATTTCTCTCTAAGAACCTAGAACATTCCTGGCCAGGGGGTTTTATTACCTCCCTTTGGTCAGGTGGTGGCTGCTCCTCCAATTACCTCTCAGTGCACAAAGACAGGATGTAACACAGACATTGGTTGACATAATTACATCACAGATTAACATCTGCCTTGCCAGGCAGGATTAACCACTGCAATTTCCCCTTGATCCTATAAGGACCATGTAGTGTAATGTGGTGTTACCTACAGGTGGGACGTATTCGCAAGCACTACCTCGCCATTGCATCGGCGAGGGTGTTGCATACCCCGGGGGCAATTGAAAGAGCCGCCCTCGGCTCGACTACAGATGGTTTGGGGCACAGAGGGGGCTAAGGGCACTTCTGGGAAGTGCAGGCTATGTGAAGTGTAGGGACAAACCGCCCATGGTCCTGGAGACAGGCACCTGGGTTGGTGTCGGACTAAGACAAACAAAAAAACATGTAGCTGTATGACAGTTGGTCGCTGATGCCATTAAACCGAACTGTACAGTAGGAAAGGTGTGGTGTCATGTCCTGTAATCCACTCCTTGCACCAAGGCCTGTATATTTGTTTGATCAACGCTTCTTCCCTGGCGGCAATTATATAAGGTGTCTATCTGCATTGCATGAGCATATGCGACACGAGTACCTCCTGACTGACAACCTTACCCATGTATGAGTGGCATCCAGGTGCTATCTGTGTAACACCCCCGGTCCCCGTAGGACCCGCAGTTTACGGACTACCCCCACGTGCAAACCTCAGTTTGAGGGATCAGGTAGCGGTCAGTGTTTTACATAAAAGACGGTCCGACACAGCCACACTACAACCTGAAAAGCCTATGAAAGGGTTAATGCAGACTACTGGCAGATATGACAGTGTGCAACAGGTTAGCAAAATCACATTGGCTTAGCAGCCCAATGGGTACACATCTTATAACATAACGTTACAGATAGATAGGCTACTCAGAGTAGCACGGTAGCAAATGTCTCTTTTCCTGCAAAGGAAAGGCATAGAAAGTGCAAGCAGAATGTCCATACCTAAAAAGGAAGGCATTAAGTGCAAAATGATAAGTCAATAGACATAGCAACTTTTCCCTGGAGTATTTGGCAAAAGTCTCTCAGAAGGTCTCTAGTGACAAAGTCCATCTTCTGGGTACAGCCCTTGATGTGGGGAACAGTGCAATGAAGAAGCAAAGGGTCTCCTCTATTTGGAGAGGGAAAAAGTCCTTTGAAGAAATTTCTGCTGTGGCAGAGGAAGGGTGCTATCATAGCACAAGACAATGTATAATCTCTTGACTGAGATAAATAAGGGTAAGAGTCTCAGGAAAGTCTCTGGCTCTTTGGGGAAAATGGAGTTATATACAATATGTACATAGTACCTGGAGAGGGCTACAGCCCTTCAGGGATTAGTCAGTATCGCTGGGTTCAGCAAAGACAGGATCCAGCTCCTGCAGGGAATCCTGTGCATCCTCAGCGGGAGTAGGTGCCGGCTGGGGACACCCGGTGGCAGTAGTGGGTACTGCAGGTGCAGCAACATCCTCCGGACCTTCAGGGGGAGGAGCGCTGTCGCCCGGGGTGTCGGCTGTTCCAGCCGGGGGCTCAACTGAGCCAGGGACCACGGAGGGGTCCAAGAAGAAATAAACAGAGCCCGGCGGCCGCGCCGCAGCTCCTTCCAGCTCCGGTTCTTCCGGGGCCGGGTCATCACCCCATTGGTAACCAGCCAGGGGAGATGTGGGCCTAGATGGAACCTCCGGACAAGGTTCGCTAGCCGGGATGTCTTCTCCCACAGAAGAGCCGCGGGACCTGGCAATGCTCCCGACAGGGGAGCCGGTGGGGGTGGCGCCCTGTATCATGCCCGGCCCATGGATGGCAATGGGACCCGTACTCACAATTACTGTGGATGGGGCATTCACGTGGGTCACCGCCCGGGGACTTGCAGCCGAGGAAGAAGAGGTGTTCGGAGATTCCGGCCACTCGTCGTCCTCATACCAGTCGTCCTGCGGGAAGTAACGGTCCTCATCGGAGTCGGGGATCCGGATCACACCAGCCGCCCAGGGTCCTCGAGGTCCTTCCTGCAGGGAGAACTCGATACACTCTCCCGGCTTCAGCTTGTGTAGGCTCTCCGGCAGATCAGGCCTCTTGACGGACCGGCGGGGTATAAATACTTCCCGTCCGGTGTAGTCCTGGGTGGCGAAGCCACAGCCCTTCCGCTTATCGAAGAACCGGACCATGTCGGTGGTGCGATTCTTCTCGACCCAAGCTCCCGCTGTGGATCTGCCGGCCATATACCCCTGGGCCTCCTTCTCTCGGCGTCGCTGGTCTGAGACAGCGTCTCGGAGTCGCCGGCGGGCGGCCTCACCTCGGCCTTGAGGCTGCGGAGGTTTCGGTGCTGGGGCTCGTGGCTCCGGTTCAGGCTCGGATCTCCTTGGGCGACAGGTAGGTGCCGGAACAGGAGCAGGAACCACCGGAGGGTCAGGAACCACCACATCGGGGCTAGCAGGCCGCGCAGCCGGAGTAGTAGGCCTCGGAGCAGGTGGAGCGGCAACACTAGGCCCAGGCGTTGGCTCGACAGGAGTCGGGGCCTCCCCACGTGGCGCCTCCACGTGGACCCGCGGTACCGGGATGGTAGCCGGGATAGGGACGAGGAACCGCCCGGGTGGGATTTGGTACTGCGTCACCGTTTGGTAACATGTCCTGGTGAAGAAGGCCCGAGTCAATCCTCGGTGCAGCCGATGTCCAGCGGAGGGTCTTCGGACGGGCTGCGCAGAGACCACCACCATAGTCTCTAGGACCTCGTAAAATTCCGGACGCTCCACAGGAGGGAAAGGCGGAGGACCCCACATGGTGTTGTCCTCACTGTCCAAAGTCCACTCAAGTTCTGGCGCTTCTCTGAGGCAGGGCAGGAAGTCCGCCTCGAGCCAGTGGGAGGAGTCCAAGTCCTTCCCGCCAAGAGCTGTGGCGGGCTCTAATTTTTCCTGCGCCACAGGAGGCGGGGTTCGCGCCCTTCGCGCGTGGGTGGAGCTTGATGCGTCATCTGGGTTTCCCGCCAGTGAAGGTTTTGGCGGGCTTGAATTATTTGCTGCGCCACAGTTTCTGAGGTAAAAATCTTCAGGCGCGGCAGCGCCGGATGTAGCAGAGCTGGTACAGTTCTTGCCAGGATTAACCTCTGGAGTGCGGGAGCGGCGCTCGACCGCACGTGGCAGCAGTATAACACAGTTCATTCCAGAAACACACAAGTCCTTGGGCCTAAACCCGGATGGCAGCGGGGTTAGGCAGCACAGTCTTTTTCCAGTAAAGACAGTCTTTAATGCCGTAATAAGGCACAGAAGTAAAATCCTGTTCGTGACGCCACTTGCAACATCCCCCACCGGGGCCTAGCCCTTGAGGTGAGGCCTGGTGACCGCCGGGGCCCGCGGTACCGGAGTGGCTGGCGGTTGCGGCCTAAGCACGCTGTTGTCACGGTGCTTGGTACGGGGGAACCGGAGGGCTGTCCTACAGCCTGGCAGGTCTCCAGCAGGGTGGTGTTGGCAAGAAAAGATGAGGGAGCGGCTGCTATAGCGGATCTCCCTGGGGCAACCCCTTAATGTCCCGAGTGTGAGTCTCTGGGTGCTGGACAGGGTGCCGGTGATGGAGGCAGGGGTAGTAGCAGTGACCAGACGGAGGCAGAAGTTGAAGAAAAACAACTTACAGTTCGTTTATTGCAACCGGCAGGAACTGCAGAAAACGTGCCTTTAACAGGTGGAGTACTGGAGAGGTATTTGGAGGGAGCCACAGGATGTATTTCACCAGCCTGGATGTATAGGGCAGGCTGGGCGGCAGCTGTGTCCTTAGAGGATGCTTCAGCTCGGTCCTGGATCTCTTCAGGTATCACCCTTGAAGGTAGGATGATACCCCTTTCCTCACTACACTAGCTCTAGACTTATCTTCCACTTCAGGCAGGGGCTAGGCTCTTCCTGCACTGGTCTGGTATGCTAGAGACTCTGAGCTGCTGCTCAGCTAACTACTCTCCGCTTGCGTCCTGCAGACCCAGAGGGCCTGACTAGGACCGGTCTCTCTCCTGAGAGAGATTTCTCTCTAAGAACCTAGAACATTCCTGGCCAGGGGGTTTTATTACCTCCCTTTGGTCAGGTGGTGGCTGCTCCTCCAATTACCTCTCAGTGCACAAAGACAGGATGTAACACAGACATTGGTTGACATAATTACATCACAGATTAACATCTGCCTTGCCAGGCAGGATTAACCACTGCAATTTCCCCTTGATCCTATAAGGACCATGTAGTGTAATGTGGTGTTACCTACAGGTGGGACATATTCGCAAGCACTACCTCGCCATTGCATCGGCGAGGGTGTTGCAATAGATATGAGATCTAGTGCTGCTACATTGTATACTGTTGCTTTATTATTTATTTTCTAGTTTTCAGTGTAGATGGAAGGCAGAATCTAATCCCATCTTGTTGATGACTACATAAGACATGGAATATTCCGCAGATATGAGGAGCGCTCCGTAGATTACTGCCGGCAGGTGAATATAAAATAGTCCGTCGATGACTCAGCTTTGGGCTCTCAGAGATGATTTTTGAGGACGACATTAGCGGAAGCCACAGAAGTTTCTCTGAAATTGTTTGAGATGTTTTTATTGCGGAATAAAGTGTGTTGTACAGAATAAACTTCCCAAATGTCATCTATCAAAATTCTTCTCCTGAACGTAGTAAACTTTTGCTTTGCTTCATCACAAGTAGAAAAAAAAAAGCTGCCACATCAAACATCAATCATCTTCCACTTTTTGCAAGTTGGATCCATTAGCGGAGTCACTTTTATATGCGAAGTCTTCAGAGACCTGGAGAAAGGCAGCGATGACTCTGCGCTCGAGGCCTGGGGGGACGTAATGTCTGACCAGTGGTCCCAGCACCGCCGAGCATTAACCCAGAACCGCTTCTCGTGAAGCTTCCGGACCACCCCCCGGGACCTCCTGCTCCATTTTTATCTCCTTCTGTGTCATTAAACAATGGGAAAATATTTATTCCTGTCACCATTAAAACCTTCTCCTTCCATGCATGGAAAATGATGCGTCTGCTGAGGAATCAAGTGAATTATGTAAGAATCCGGATGTTAATATTGTAAGGACACGAGGGATATTAATTCATAATACATTTGTCCCAAAATATTAGCTAAAAATACATCAGTCAAGTGAAATGCGCAGAATTTCATTGACTGTTGCACATTTTTGAATGGTTTGCATCGGGTGGACCTTAATTGTGGCTGATTTGGTCATCCTTTTTAATAAAAATTTTTGGGTGTAGACGCAGCTATGAGATAGATAGGGGGTCATTTATCAGGACTTCTGAGCCAGGCTATTGGCGTAGAAGCCTGAAGTAATCGCAAATGGAAGCTTATAGCTATTGATAGCATTTGTGATTTATACCTCTTTCCACCGATTCAATGCTAGAGAGGGCGTGAAGGGGGGCGCTGCCGGGTGTGGCCGGAGGAGAGTGGGCCAGCAAAGGGGAGGGCGCATTCGGCATGGAGTGGGCCAGCGGGGGTAGAGGGCGTGGTTGACGGAGAGTTGGCCAGCAGAGGGGTGGGCATGACCGGCAGGAAGTGGGTCGGCGGGAGGGCCTTTCTGTTCCTCCACCTTTCTGCCCCTGCACTTCGTTGAAAATTTGCTGGCTGCGCTAATTTCTACACCAGGTAGCCTGGCCTAGAAATAAAAGCTGTGCAGGTCCCTGTCTGATACATCAAGAGGCCGGATGCTCAGACGGGGCTATCGTACACTGGTTCATGAGCGTCGCTGCATAATAAATAACAAGAAGGAAGGGAAGGGGGAAAGGGAAGATGGAAAAAGGAAGAGGGAAGATAAAGGAAAGGAAAGGAAAGAAGGAAAGAAGGGTTTCCAGAGCTTAAGAATTAGAAAAATATAAAAAAGAAGAATAAAAAGTTCCATTTGATACCTGCCCCCCACTAATTTACTGATTTTTACCCGTGTTTACTGATTTACTTGCCCCAAAATTGAATGATCTACCGGATCCCCACTGATTTACCAGCCCCCCACTTATTTTTGTGTTCCCACTGAATTAGCTACCCAACTAATTTACCTGCCCACACTGATTTATTGATTTACTTGCCTCACTGATATACCCCTCCCCCCTGAGATACCTGCGCCTCGATTTACCTGCCTCCACTGATTTTCTTGTCTGTCACTGATCCACCTGTCAACCCTGATTTACTTGCCCCTCTCTGATCTACCGAGCCACCCTGATTTTCCTGCCTCCACTGATTTACCTCCCCCCCCCACCTATTTTACTGTCTCCACTGATGTACCTACCCCCCTCCTGATTTTCCAGCCTCCCACTTGATTTTCCTGCCTCCACTGATTTGTGGTCTCCTGTAATTTGGCTGCTATTTTTAAAATAATTTTTGATTCATCATCCACAAATTCTAGGGGGTGTATGGAGGTTCTTCCTTGCTCTTTCCACTGTATAGCAGAGACGAGGCAAGGACGGTACCATCAGCCATTACCATCTAACCTGCATCTTGACTATGTATCGCCCGTCTCGGGAGGGGGTTATCGGGGAGGGGGGGGGGGGAACCCGATCTTTTGTTGGCTTCTTTCTCATTTTGTGAACCTGCAAAGGGAAATCTAAGAACTTGATATAGGTCCGGGCACTACATGGAGAAAGTAAGAAAATTGAGAAAATCAATTAGAAATGGTCAATAAAAAAACCATGAAGATTTGACAGAATCTGAGAATAATTGTGCACCGGTCACTTGATATTTCTAGCATTTCTTCATCTTGAAATTCCAGAACTATTTTATTTTTCTTTCTAAGCAAAAAGATGAAAGACAAATTGGTTTCCGATAAAGACAACAATGTAATTGGATCTTCTGGTGTTTGCGGTTGACGGAGGGTTTGGTCAGTAATTGACTGTGTTTTGTCCCCGCGTTCTATAGTCTTTTAACTGCCTAATTATTTGCCTCCTTGTTGTGATGTAACATGTGATTTGTGTTGTACCAGAATGGACTCCTCTGTTTCCAGGAGACCTGGGACACCATTCCTTCCCATAATAGCGGAGGCGAGGTCTTATCTCCGGGAATCAGAGGCAGCCGGGATCAGTTAGTGCAGCCATTAAGTTGTGTGTGAACTGCAGTCTCCCGCTGGTTCCACATGTCTAACTTATCTATCTGTTTCCTCTCTCCCTCATATTGAGATGACAAAGCTCAGCGGGAGGGCGGCCGAGAAATACTGGGGAGGAGATGCATTATGACTCTTAGATAAAGTTGCCTCCAGCTTCATGTTGCATTCTTAAGGGAGAATCTTAACAAATCGATGATCAAATATCTTTCTCCAAGATTTACAGAACTTTCTACAGGGAATGGAAGACATTTGTATTCAGAAACTGGTCAATTATTGGATCTTGGGGGTAACCAAAACTCTTAGCAGGGCATGGGATCTGCATCCTTAGTGTCCCAAGCGATGCTAATGCTAAACTCTTTCTTATTGTCTAGTTTTTCCCAAACCATAGGAGTAAAACCAGACTAAGCAGAGGAGGAGTAGAAGAAACTAGACTAAGCTGAGGATGAGGGGAAGAAACCAGACCAAGCAGAGGAAGAGTAGAAGAAACCAGACAAAGCTGAGAACCATGGGAAGAAACCAGAGCAAGCTGAGGAGGAGTAGAAGAACCCAGGCCAAGCAGAGAATAAGGGGAAAAAACCAGACCAAGCAGAGGAGCAGTAGATGAACCCAGGCCAAGCTAAGAATGAGGAGAAGAAACCAGACAAAGCAGAGGAGGAGTAGAAGAACCCAGGCCAAGCTGAGAACGAGGGGAAGGAACCAGACCAAGCAGAGGAGCAGCAGAAGAATCCAGGCCAAGGTGAGAATGAGGAGAAGAAACCAGACAAAGCAGAGGAGGAGTATAAGAAACCAGACCAGGCTGAGGAGGTAAGAAACCAAACTAAGTAGAGGAGGAGTAGAAAAAACATAACTAGGCAGAGGAGGAGTAGAAGAAACATAACCAGGTTGAGAAGGGGAAGAAACCAGACCAAGCAGAGAAGAAGCGGAGCAACCCAATGTGGACAGGAACAATTGAGATCTTTATCTTGCTCCTCCCTGGTTCCCCTGAATCAGGTGATAATTTTGCAGCCAGTCTGGTGAACTTGCATCCCACCACTGTGTTGGCCATGACAGTCTCCATTTCCCCCATGAAGTTAAAAATATGTGTTATAGGGTTATCCGCCCCAGCCTATACCAAATAAATGTATCCGTGAAGTGTAAATTAGGAAGAAATATAATTTATTTCTACTTAAAGGGGTTGTCCCAAGTTTTATTCTTACTCCTTATCCACAGACTGTAACAGCAACGAGGACACTGTTATCAGGGACAACAGACAGGACAGTGGGCCCTAAGCTCGAGCAGCCAATCCTGTTTGCCTTTGTATCCTATTTACACGGAATAACCCCTCCCTAGGTCACTGTGCAGATACGTAACAATAAAAACAACAGGGAAATCACAATAAGTGTTAGTAAACAGTCCAGGTCACAACTGAAGAATAGTCACTAAACAAAGCCAAGGATCAGAAACCAAGAGCAACAAACTACAACAGAGCAGAAAATGAGCGAGCAAAGGAATTTGACCAGAAAGGAGTGATCTGCATGTAGGAGATGTATAATGCCAGGCACATGCCTCAGGTGAAAGGATCAGGCACTCACGGTCAGTGTGGTGAATACTATCAGCACTAGAACCTGTGCACCAGCCCCTTTACATGCTGAATTTTTTGTTGTGTCGGGTATAGTCCAGCCGCAACACAAATGTGGTGCAGACATTTTATAAATAAATTTATATATAAATACATCTGCAAGCAGTTTGCACTGAAAAGAATAGGCAAAGTCCAACAGAAAACTGGTGCAGGAGCTTTAATAAATGTGGCCAATGTGTTAGGGTAAAAGAACAAGTGTATAAATAAGCATCAATAACAAATCCTAGCCAACCCCTTTAATCATTCTGATAAGAATTTTCCTTTAAGGTTCCTGTGTCAGGCCCATTATAACATCCATATACCCTTTTCCTGAAATACTCTGTGCTGCTGAGACACTGCTGTTTAGTCCCTAGCCCATCATAACATTCATATACCCCTGAAATAATCTGTGCTGCTTATGCAACATCCCCCAATGGGGCATTGACCTTTTGTGCTTGGGGGCAGCTGGATTTTGCAGG
Organism: Engystomops pustulosus; assembly: GCF_040894005.1. Taxonomy (NCBI): domain Eukaryota; kingdom Metazoa; phylum Chordata; class Amphibia; order Anura; family Leptodactylidae; genus Engystomops; species Engystomops pustulosus. The sequence continues at coordinate 23,417,529 of NC_092419.1, forward strand.
TACCTGAGTGGCTGAGTGCGGATTAGCGCTGGTCGGAGTCCCAGTCGCTTGGTCCAGGTGGAACAGGCCTCATCCACACTGGGCAGGTGTCGACAGGTGAGCTGCAAGAAAAGAAGGAAGATGCCATGGATAAAAACACTTCTACCTGGGGCTCTCCCTATGTACAGATATGAGGATCCCCGGGTAGATGGTAAAGGGGAGGCCCACGATGTTATGCGGCTGCCAGGGATCACACGGAGACAATGGATCACGGTTCCTTTATTCTAGAACATGGAAAAGGCAACAGGCCAAGGTAACTTTTCAACTGGTCCCAGGTGACTGGTTGGATGGATCTGGCAAAGGTGCTCACAGCCCGGCATTTAGGGAGCTCCTGGCTGGAGGGATGAGGAGCTGCTATAGCAGTGCTCCTAGGCAGGCTCTTGTAGGTATGATTACACATCTCTCCAGGGACAATACATAACCCTGGCTGCAAGGTCCACACAACTGGCATTTGCTTTATATATTCTTCTTGCAGTCAGTCATAGTAGAAGTGACTGAGGAGAGGTGAGTTCAGGGAGTCTTGTGCCGCGCTATGTAATTACCCGCTGTACTCTACATGACAGCATATGGTTTTTGTTGTGCGGTTTTTGGTTGTTATTCATTATAAACACTTTGCAGAACATTTCCAGATCTCAAACAGAAGAAGAAGCAAACAAAGAGAATAAATTAAAAAGAAAAGACGGCGAGTAAACAGGATCTGTTTGTGTCCTGGATATTTCTGGAGAGGGATTGTGGGAAGGAGAAGGCTCCAAGGAGTTAAATGTCCTTGTGTCTGCGGAGCCGTAGTGATAAGCGACATTGTGTTATAAAGTATCTGCAGGTTCCCGAGCTGAAGGATTACAAGATAATTACCTTCTTTGGCTGATTACCTGTCTCCTCCTGCCGCAATTCCTCAACTCTCTCCTAATCTCCGAAAATCTTTCTTCTCTACTTTTTACTAATGCAGGGGCAAAAAATACTGCAGCATCTGACCTGGTGATACAGCAGACGTGACACTGGTGTGTGAACTACATGCAACCTATGTAACAGACACAAAAACCAAGACATTCTTATGGAGAAAGCGGTCCTAGGGTCAGGGTCTTCTGATGATAACCCTACCAGGGCCAGGGTCTTCTGATAATAACCCCACCAGGGCCAGGGTCTTTTGAGAATAACCCCACTAGGGCCAGGGTCTTCTGATAATAACCCCACCAGGCCAGGGTCTTTTGAGAATAACCCCACTAGGGCCAGGGTCTTCAGATAATAACCTCACTAGGGCCAGGGTCTTCTTATAATAACCCTACCAGGTCCAAAGTCTTATGATCATAGCCCCACCAGGGCCAGAGTCTTCAGAGAATAACCCCACCAGGGCCAGGGTCTTTTAATAATAACCCCACCAGGGCCAGGGTCTTCTGCAAATAACCCTACTAGGGCCAAAGTCTTCTGATAATAACCCCACCAGGGCCAGGGTCTTTTGAGAATAACCCCACTAGGGCCAGGGTCTTCTGATAATAACCCCACTAGGGCCAGGGTCTTCTGATAATAACCCCACTAGGGCCAGGGTCTTCTGATAATAACCTCACTAGGGCCAGGGTCTTCTGATAATAACCCTACCAGGTCCAAAGTCTTATGATAATAGCCCCACCAGGGCCAGAGTCTTCGGATAATAACCCCACCAGGGCTAGAGTCTTCTAAGAATAACCCCACCAGGTCCAGGGTCTTTTAATAATAACCCCACCAGGGCCAGGGTCTCCTGCAAATAACCCTACCAGGGCCAAAGTCTTCTGATAATTGCCCCACCAGGGCCAGGGTCTTCTGGGAATAGACTCACCAGGGTCAAAATCTTCTGATAATCACCTCACCAGGGTCTTCTGAGAATAACCTCACCAGGATCAGTCTTCTGACAATAACCCCACCAGGGCCATATTTTTCTGAGCATTACCGCACCAGGGCCAGGGTCTACTTATATTAACCCCACCAGGACAAGGGTTTTCTGATAATAACCCCACCAGGGCAAAAGTCTTCTACCAGGGCCATAAAGGTGATGAAAGAATCCAATCAAACCAGAAGGTCAGGTGTGATTCAGCTCCTCACAAAGTCAGAGCCAAAACTATTGTCTTTCCAGGTGAGTGAATAAAAGGAATGAAGATGGAGAACGAAAAATGTAAAGTTTCTAAATAAGATGGAGCTTTATTTGAGTATAGAACAGATTATATAATAGAGCATAGTACAGATTATGTAATAGAGCATAGTACAGATTATATTATAGAGGATAGTACAGATTATATAATAGAGCATAGTACAGATTATAAAATAGAGCATAGTACAGATTATATTATAGAGGATAGTACAGATTATTTTATAGAGTATAGTGTAGATTATATTAAATACTGTAGTATAGAATATATTATAAAGTATAGTATGGATTATATTATACAGTATAGATTATATTATACAGTATATGAAGACATTGGGATCCTTCAGGTCCTCTTTCCTGTATCTCCTGTCCTATTACCTGTATAATAAAATTACACACAAACTCCGCTTCCCTGCCCTGTCCGCACCGTGTGTCCAGACCATGTTACCGGTTGTTGTCTTGCTTCCATGTACCAAGTTCTCTTGACCCGCCTTGGTCAGTCATCACCAAAAACTGAACTAATCCAAGAGGTAGTGACCTGGAGCTCTCCCCACCGTGAAGTCCTGATCAGAGTTAAAGGCTGCAGACCAGGTTATCCAACATCTCTTAATAGCACAAACTGATCTGGTGACCCGCTCGGTCCATCTGCTGTATCTGTTTTTCTGCAAGAAAATCAATTCTGTAAATATGATGGAAGGACCCACTGAGATCAAGTCAAGACATGAATTTCCAATCTTATCAGAAGTTGACTTTTTGACCAAGGGGCTTTTGAATTATTAGTATTTAATGATTTTCTTCTAAGACCAACTTCTTAGAAGTTCTCCTCTTCCCACCCGAGCCTCGGAGCGACTGGAGGGTCTATATCGCACCATGGGGGGTTCATAGCACCTTTGAATTCCAGCAGCGCACCATAGATTTTCCTTCTTTCAGGTTGCAATAAAAAATGGAATCCTATTTTATTCTTCTGCTTCCCAATACATTGTATTCTCCTTCTTGATGGACTCAACGGATTCTGCTAATTAAGCCGTAGAAATAATTGCCGCCGTGTAATAGCCTTTGTCTGAACTCATAATTTAATTTGCGCTACCAGTTTCCAGGCTCGTAAAAATACACCACCAAGAGTGTAGTTCAACATCTAATCAGCTTATTGTACACATTACCTGCCGCCCGCCTAATGCTGCCCTTATTCAATCTATATTAGCCGGCTCCTCTAATACTCCTCTCATTAAATTTATTTCTTCATGTAAGATATTGATTTCACTCCGAGTTCTTTTTAATCCTCTGTCACAATTTGTAGTTTTCACTCTGACTTGCGAGTTGTTGCAATGTTCGAGCGAGTAATTTCTTTTCATTAGTTAGAAACTTGTGTAAGTCGCTGCTGTTACTTTTTTTTTTTTTTTTTACAGCTGCCAAGCAACATTATTCCACATTGATTTCCCCGGCTACACTGCCGCAATCAATTCTAGAAATTGGCTGCTAGATGGGGTCTTGCACACTGCTTAACGCTCTTTAGCTCATTGGTGGATCACTTTGTGTAATTTACTTGCCTTGTAGATGTTTGGTAAATATACTGATACATTGTTTAATGCTGTAAGCAGACGCTCGAGAAGAAATGGTTACATTTTAGAGACAATGTGTCATATTAAGATGTGTTTCAATGAAGACAATCATAGAGTCGGATCCCCATCGCCTGCCAGAGAACACCTTAAAGCTTCATTTATTGGGTCTCCAGGGATAAACTCTTCTCTCTCTTCAGGGGAAGAACAGGTCAGGTTTGTCTTTTTGTTTCTTTTTGCTCTGCTGTCTGACCTCACAGGCTTCATTTTATGGATGTAATCAGGTAGTTACAGTCATTAACGGATATGAGCCATAACCACTACTATAGGTCCAGTCTTCCATCATCATCAGTGCTTGGCTACGGGGTATTATTTGTTACACTCTAATCCAGTGATGGCAAACCTTTTAGAGACAGAGTGCCCAAACAACAACCAAAGTGCACTTATTTACCGTGAAGTGCCAACATGGCATTTTAAGCAGTAACTTATTGCTACCTGTTCTTCCACATCTTTTTATTGTATTGGCCACCTGAGGCCACCAATACAGTTGAAAGAAGGAGGGCAAATTGAGATTATCATTGTAGCTTCTCTCCAGGCTCTCTCTATACAGGAAGAATGGTTGGTCCATCAGGATGACGGTGGATTTAGTCCTGTTTGGTGAAGTCTGTCCTGGGGCGATGGCCAGAGTGCCTGCACAAAGGGCTCTGAGTGCCACCTCTGGCACCCGTGCCATAGGTTCGCCATCACTGCTCTAATCCGATATGTTGCATTTCTATGGTTCAGCTCAATGTTATATTTTGCAATGGTTTTTACTTTACGGTAATTTACTTCTCAGCCTTTGCATAAAACAAAAGTACAAGTAAATACAACAAAACTTCATTTATCTTGTGGGAGGAAACCCCCTTCCTTCTCCACTCACTTTGGCTCTTCTCACCGTCTCTTCCTAATATGTTTTTCACAATGAGATTTCTGGTGGAATCCATCTTTGATGGACAGATAAGAGAGCAGCTCTATGGAGGGGGAGGGGAAGGTGAGTCACAGCAGCTACATTTCCATTCACCCGTTCAGAGGGGATTGCAGATTCACAAACAGAGACTGCAGGGAGTGAAGATTAGAAGTCACCTAATGGCCACAGACACCAGAGGAGAGGTCAGACTCAATCATTTATAATAGAAGGAAGAATCAGTTATTGTAGAAGTGTAATAAATTGGGGAACATTTACTTACCCGTCCGATGAGGTTCCCCAAGTGCACTATCCGGTGATCATGCACTGTGCCACAAATCACTAAGATCGTGCACCCAATATCCTGCATGTGTCGCTTCCCCGCTCAGGTCCCCCGGTGTTCACCTTCTTCTTCCTGTGCATGTAAGTGCTTTGGCTTGCGACACAATTTTAATCTTAAATCCAGCATTCAGTCCGAATCAGTCGGATCATCCAATTGCACGTCCCCAATTTCTGTTGGATGGAAGCAGCGCAGCTGCGTCACAATCCGATCGCCTACAACACAATATCAGCGCAGACACCTGTTAAATACCTGTCAGAGCCGCGCAAATCCGAAAAAGGTGCAAAGTCCGACGAAAGTGCAGCGCGTGACCCTTAGTAAATGAGCCCCATTATGTCTTAAGATGACACAGGAGACCCTCAGGCTGATGCTTGTAATTGGGGGTCCCCAATGTTGTGTTTTCCCTCTGAACTCTGTAGGATTCCAGTTTTATGCAAGAATAAATGTCGCTTCCAAACTTTAAGGTCTGTAGAAAGTTGCCGTTATGCAAAATAATTGCTTCCCCTAAAAGAATACAGAATAAACGAGGCAAAAAAACCCCGGATCTGCCCGGCTGCCATCCCTCCCAGATTCCCAATGGAATTCCCATTACAGTTTACTTTCTGCTCTTTACTGGATTTATCCAGGATTAACCCTTTCCTTGTAATGTAATGGCTGGAAATTATCAAACTGAACATTTCTTTATAGTTGATAAATAAGTTTCTTTTACAATGTGATTTGAGGCTTCACAGGGAATATTTCATCATGTTCATCTTTACCATAAGGCAAAGTATTCAAGTAATGGAGGCCGAGTGTGTGATTATGGGGGGTCCGATCACAGTGGGAGTCCCACTGAAGTAGTTAGGGCACAAACTTTTTGAGGTCTAGGGCAGTGCAGGGACTAATAATAACATCCTAGATTAGTGAGGGATGAATAATAGCGCCCCTAGTGGTTTGTCATATGCGTTGGCCCTTAGACGCCTGTGCATCTGATTAGGCTATATGTCTGGCCCTACATGTAATTACTAATCCCTACAGAATCCAGAAACTGTATTTATGAACAGTTTCTTTAACCAAACCTAATTCTGACCTCATAGCTCCCTGATCTCATAGGGTTAATATAAGATGTGCACCTATGGGCCTTGTAAGCACAATATTCAACTCCAGGTTCTTGGTTCCTGCATTAGACTTTGGGAAAAAAAAAAATTGTTATCGCTTTGCGCCAGTGGATACATTAAGAAGCCGTTTTGCCTTTCTTGCAGTTCACCCAATAATTAAGCACCCCCTGCTGTTGGGTAACGCCATTACCGTCGTTATGGCCGTGACATTTTACGAACGGAGTCTTAGCCATGGATGATGTACTTCAGATATAAATAGGCGCCGAGACAATTAAGGGTCGTTTTGCACCTCGTTAAAAATCAGTCACGAATCACAGCCATGATTTGTCAAGCTCGTTGGCTAATTCCGACGATTATTTTTGATGCTTCTGAACTCCCAACAAAAACAATGTCAAACAGAGTTAAAAGCCGAAAATCACAAATTCTTGTCTAATGATCCAGGAATGAGGATCTAATTAAAAGTTACTAAATATGTGATAGGGGGTTAAAAAGGGAAGCAAATCATCTCATAGGAACGAAGACGGGAGGTGGTGGAAGTGAAGCTGAGTACGAGACACGGCTCCTTTAATTTCCTATGTAGTTTGATTGATACGTTAACTGATTGATGGATACTGTTACTGTTTGATTGATATTAAGTTTCCGTCTGGACTTAGTATTGAAGGAGATGAATAAAGTACCAGACTATATGGTTTTGATCTACATGGTCCATAGAAGGGGAACATTGATTTGCCTCCAGAATAAATTGGGTGGTCATGGTTCAAGGTGGTCATTGGGTGGTCATGGTTCAAGGTGGTCATTGGGTGGTCATGGTTCCAGGTGGTCATTGGGTGGTCATGGTTCAAGGTGGTCATTGGGTGGTCATGGTTCAAGGTGGTCATTGGGTGGTCATGGTTCAAGGTGGTCATTGGGTGGTCATGGTTCCAGGTGGTCATTGGGTGGTCATGGTTCAAGGTGGTCATTGGGTGGTCATGGTTCCAGGTGGTCATTGGGTGGTCATGGTTCAAGGTGGTCATTGGGTGGTCATGGTTGAAGGACAATTAAGGATCTTTTGGTCTTAGTGGATGAGAAACTTTCTCCCAACCTTCACAATGGGTCATAGTCATTGGTCAATTTTGATGTTGTTGGGTTTCTAGAGATGATTGGTGATACTAAGATTGAGACAGAACTATTTTGGACTGTTCTGTAGAAGTATAAACCTTGTACCTTTACAGCAAAGTTAAAAAAAAGGATAAAGGAGACTTTGGAAATGCTGAGAAATCTGGTAGGAAGTCTTGAGACTCTCCTGACAGGTCCTGCGCTCTTATAGCTAAAGGCTACGTGAAAAATTGCTGTGGCAAACTCATTAGGATCCTGTGCAGGTCTATACTGTACCCTGTACGTCTTCTGGGCATCCAATATCCGCGTGATTAACAGTATCACCGCACAGTTAGCTCCTTATAAAACAAGGGCATCTTTGATAAGTTATAAGGAAAAACCTTATCAGATTCAGTGACAAGAACGGCCGCCGGCTTTATTTAAAGTGCAGGTGGAAAAAAAAACGAGCGCGCGGCTCTGGATCTGTGAGGCCGGAGCTTTATATCCTACTTTCTTTTACTAGATGGGAAAATAGAGGAGAACCAGAGAGAAAACAATGCATCTTCCTATTGCTGCAGCTTTTACAATCTGCAATATGTTATTCCATGCGCCGTCAGCCGACGCGAGTCCATAAAAAACTTCCATAAAACTGATTTAAAGGGAACCTCCACCGGGATAAATACTATAATTTCTACACTTTAGCGTCTCATATGTAGGCCACTGAGGGGTGTTGTTACTGCCGGTCCAGGGGACCCTGCAACGCACCACTGGGTGGCCCCCTTGGTCTTCAGGGCATAATGAAGTTGCATGAGATGCACCATATAAAAAATTCCTCCTCGATCAAATGGCAACACAAGAAGTCAAAGACTCCCATGAGCTAGGGCAGGGCAATTAAGAAGGGTGAGGGCAATATTGAGAGGGCATTAAAAGGGGGCACAAATGAAAGGATGATCTATACTCAACTTTGAAAGGAATGCAGTCTTCATTTCTATTTCATGTGGAAGAAACCTTGCAGCACCTTCGGATTGGGATCCGGCCACTTCTTCCCAGTTCGTAGAATTCGGTGGGAATGGAAAGCCAATTCAGATCCTTGTAAAGGTTGTGATGGATCCGGGATACCTATAGATAGATGATGTCATGACAACTGGCCGGAGCAGGAAAGGGATCCGGCAAGTTCTCTCCAGTTTCAGAATTCAGTGGGAATGGAAATTTATTTCAGATCCATGTAAGGGTTGTTGAGGGCCCTGGATGTCTATAGATAGATCATGTCGTGACAACTGGCTTCAGCAGGAGTCCCTCCCCTTTAACAACAAAATATATGAAACCTCCTCCTCCAGCTGAAACAGGTCCAATGTAGAATAAACACTGGGGCTCATTAACTAAGGGTCTGTCGGCCGCTTTTTCGTTGATTTCTGTTTTGCGCCGAATTGCCCATGGATTTTGGCGCACACGATTGGATTTTGGCGCATCGGCGCTGGCTTGCGTGCAACAGAAATCGGGGGACGGGCCATCGCATAACCCGATGTATTCGGACAAACAGTGGAATTTAAAAACACGATTGTGTCGCAAGATCAAGCACTCACATGCACCGGGAAGAAGCAGGTGAACTCCGGTGGACCTCAGCGGGGAAGCGACGGATGCAGGAACTCGGGCGCACGATCTTAGTGAATCGCGCCAGACCCGAATCCTCGCCGGACAACGCACCTCCGGGATCGCGACAGGACCGGGTAAGTAAATCTGCCCCACTGTGTTCTTTACAGTCTTCATCAGTCAATAGTCTCACTCTCTTCCTTGATATTCATGAATCAGGCAGCCCCGGATGAGTATAGCACTGCAGTGCTCTGAGCAGTTGGCTGTCTTTCTGTGGCTTCATTTTATGAGGGGGCTCCTGGAGAGGTTATATGGGTCAATGGGTCCATATAATTGTTATTTTAGTCATATTGCTAAATATTTGTCTTACCTTTCAATAATAATATTCGTTCCATTGTGGATGATTTTTATCAGACGTGCCGATGCCAGAAAATTGGGTTTACCTACAAAATCTAACATTTTCTTTGGAGCAGATGGCAGCCAGAACAGAGGTAATTTGAGTGAAAATAACTATTAAATTTTATAATTTTCTTTGCTCATAAAACTACGATAATCATAGAGAAGCAGCTACTGTGGCCCATTAAAACGAATGGCCGTTCTGTCTAGTCAATCTTTCCGAGCACAGATCCCAGGCTCCGGTGATTTGCCATTGTCTTTAGTATTTTATAATATTCTATGTGATCCAGGGGACGTTATACTGACTCCTCTGGTCTCGGGGGTCATATGTCCTGACGATCATTAAGGGGTCACCCATGTCATCACCTCAGGTATATGGGGCCATGAGAAGGGACCCTGAGCCCCATTGGCTTTCTTGAGATATGTACTTGACTACATAGAGACCTCCACTGATGGCACAATCTATTGGGCCACATTGGGAGTTTTTCAGAGAATTAATTAGGGCCCCTATAAGATAAAATATACATGAAGCAGTCTATTTCATTGACCAATTTGACTTAAAGGGGTTTTCCATTTCCGAATTCTAAAGGTTGTCTACAAAATGTCAGAAACTGGTTGAAATTGGCTTAAGGAACCCAGACCCCATCCCATCGCCTTGAGCACACCGATTTCAGTTATGCAAAAATCATAGATCTCAAGGTTTAGTCCCCGGTAGAGATGAGCAGACTCGATGGTCAGGTTTGGCCCCCTGACCCCAAACATATTGCCGGATTGGCGACTGAAATTAAAATGAATTCATGTTTTATTGTTCACTCATCTGCAAGATGGAATACAGCAAAGGGGATGTAAACTATGATGATAGGGTAGGAAGGTGTGCAGGGGGTTTATATGGGCATAATACAGCAAACTATATAGGCAGGATGGGTATACTCTGGTTATAGGGTAGGTAGGTGTGCAGGGGGTGTATATGCACAGGATGTGTTTTCATGAAAGGTATGTATATTAGATGTACAGGGCGGTATATATATTTAGAATTACGTCAATGATAATTGTTTGACTAATATTCATAATCACCATGTAAATTTCCTGATTCTATTAGAATTAGAATATAAACAGTCCTCCTCATCATGCTGTTCACAGTTTAAGACCAACCAAGATGACATCTAACGATTGATCTTCAGAACTGCACCATTGGGAAACTCAGATGTTCTCAGAAGGAAGAGGTTACTGAGATTAAAGAGTCACAGAGAGACATCAGCAGGTTTTACTAGAGATACAGAGACTGGTAGAGTAACAGAGAGACATCATTAGGTTGTACCAGAGATACAGAGATTTGAAGAGTCACAGAGAGACATCAGCAGGTTGTTCCAATGTTCTTTTTATACAGGGAGTGTAGGGTATATTGTATGTGCAGATTCGTGAGGCTTGTGGGCGGGGTCAAGATGGCGGCCATGTTTCTTCATGTTCCTAAACATGGTCTGTATATCTATGTACATGTCAGATCGGACACCCCCACTCTATCAGACTCAATAACCAATGGAAATAATGTATTTCTACCTGAAGCCAAAATCAATGCCGAACATCTGCAAATTATTACCTGTCGCCGGGAGCGGGAAGCGGTAATTATTATTTTTGACTGAAGGTAAAAACTTAGTGTGAACGGAGAAGAAGTAAAATACGGAGAAGAGTTTATTTGTATTTATTGAAATTGACAAATTACAGCGTGACAGGTAAAAACAACAAGTCGGTAAGAAGGAAAATGCTAAAACGTACAAACAAATCCTAAAAAAAGCAATAACGGACAAATTATAGAAAAAATCCCATTGTTCAGATGACAAGGAGTCAGCACCTTCCAGACTGATTATAGAAATGCAAATGAGCTCTCCTCCAGAAGGTGGAAAACCGTCACTCCAGGGCCCCCTATAGGTAGAAATACAGATTCATTAGACGGCATTGCCTGTAAGACCCCCTCCTCGCCACATCCACGAAAAACCAGCTGCCCCCGCAGTGTGATATGGGGCTGTCTGTATATTACTGGGGGCTGTGTGAGAACATTACTGGGGAGCTGTGTGGGCACATTACTGGGGGGCTATGTGAGGACATTACTGAGGGGATCTGTGGGCACATTACTGGGGGGCTGTGAGAGGACATTACTGGGGGGCTGTGTGGGCACATTACTGGGGAGCTGTGTGGATATTACTGGGGGGCTGGGTGGATATTACTGGGGGGCTGTGAGGACATTACTGGGGGCTGTTTGAAGACATTACTGGGGAGCTATGTGTGGGCACATTACTGGGGGGCTGTGTATGGACATTACTGGGGGGCTGTGTGGGCACATTACTGGGGGCTGTGTGGGCACATTACTGGGGAGCTGTATGAGAACATTACTGGGGGGCTATGTGAGGACATTACTGAGGGGATGTGTGGGCACATTACTGGGCGGCTGTGAGAGGACATTACTGGGGGGCTGTGTGAGGACATTACTGGGGGGCTGTGTGAGGACATTACTGGGGGCTGTGTGAGGACATTACTGGGGGCTGTGTGGGCACATTACTGGGGGGCTGTGTGGGCACATTACTGGGAGGCTGTGTGGGCACATTACTGGGGGCTGTCTGGGGAGGGACATTACTGGGGAGCTTTGTGGGCACATTACTGGGGGGCTGTGTGAAAACATTACTGGAGGGCTGTGTGGGGACTTTACTGGGGGTCTGTGTGGGGACATTAATGGGACGCTGTGGGGTGAAGTTATTATGGTGGGGAAGGCAGTAATTGTCAGGTTCATTATAAAGTATGTAGACCATGTACTGAGTATATATATATTTTATGGCATTTACAAAATGTTATTTAGTGTTACTAGTATGTTCTGGATTACTTTCTTTGTAGCTCTTTAAGGCTGCATTCACATGTGGTGTTTGGCTTGCATTTAGAAACACAAGGCCACACCCCTGTGGGCGGTACTTGGCCAGATTACATATGCGTAACGAGCAGACACTGTTTTGCATTGTTTGACATACAAGCCAAACAACACGTGTGAACGGACAGTATTTTGGGGATATTGTTGGGGGTAGCAGCAGGATAACACTGCCAGGGAACTAAGATGTCTGAGACCCCTGAGGAGCCGAAACGTGGAGAAACACGTAGGTAAGTGGCTATGATCTGTTGACCAATGCGTCATATTATCTATGTGAGTACCGTGTGCTGTGTTATTAGTGTGGAGAGGCCTCGCATGTTTACCAGGACACGCAGTTGCATGTTTTTTTGTGTGGTGATCAACTTTGGGTTTATTTTAAAAAAAAATCTAATAAATGTTATGGTTTGGATGTTTTTGACTAATATTTGGAAACATTGGTATCTTGACGGGCTTATAGTCGGCACCGTGATTTGTAGATGACCTCAGCAAATTACTAGCTAGAGGTCAAAGGTCGATCATGCTGCAAATGCAACAAAGGAGCATTGTGTGATGGAAGTATGAAGGAGAAAATTATTATGTCAAATAAAAAAAATAACATTTCAACCCTTCTCAATGTCTGGGCTATATTTTCAATTCATTTTGCAGCTCCTTTGAAAACTAAAAGTATGAGTTTTCATGGAAAACACCAAATTTTCTGGGTGGCCCCAAACTTTTGAGCAGTACTGTAAGTAAAGTTGTTATTGGCACAATCAAATATGAAAGTGTGATACATATACATTGTCCCAAAGCTTTTACCACCCTAGCAACACCCCTGGGGCTAACATTGTAGAGGTCCACTGGTACACTGGTGGTCCATGACCACAATGACTATGCACTTTCTCTTTCTTCGTATGAGCGGGAGACCCTTCACTCTACTGCCTATATATAAAGGTCCTGCACTTTCGCTAATGCGCTTGTCCTCAGCTCAGCCCCTGGTGAAATGAGGAATCTTCCTGTGTGATTGAGATATCCGGGGCCGTCTGGTTCATGTGAAGGTTTTTCCTGCCTGTGATCTACTGGAGTTGCATGTTGGATCTTTACCATTGTTTGACCTCAGCCTTGTACTTTCTGCTCTATCTGTTACCTGAGGCCCTGACCGGCCCTGACCTCGGGCCCCGACCAGCCCTGAGCTCGGCCCCGACCGGCCCTGACCTCGGCCCCGACCGGCATTGACCTCGGCCCCGAACGGCCCTGACCTCGGCCCCGACCTCGGCTCCGACCGGCCCCGACCTCGGCCCCTACATAGACTATTTCCCTTCATTGCTACCCACCAGTGTCTCCCTCAATGCCAGGCCTATGCCAAGAGGTTGCGACCTGTACTGCGGATAAAGGGTGAAAACTCAGGAGGTCACCTATAGAATACAAACACTGGGACCTTGGGTTTGATGAATGGTTTCCTGGACTTTGCTGCTCCTCCTGGATTTCCAGTTGTTACAATCACTCCCATACTGTAGTAATATACCCTCATACTCCTATCAGTGGTAAATCTGGAGCCGCTTTGTCTCTGCTACTCCTGTGGGTTACAATGTATATAAGGATCTCACCACAGATACAGAGATACAGAGATACAGAGATACAGGGAGGATTAACTCCAAGGGCCGAGAGAAATGAGCATTAATCATCTACGCTACAAAAATAGGAAGAAATCTAGAAACCCACAACTAAAATAGCCCTGACCTTTCAGCGGGTAATCAGGCGGGACGCCATGCATCACGGTCAGGGTAGGTGTGTGCAGTAAGTGGATAATATCATTATCAGGGGGTCCGGCTCTGACACGTGGCGCTGATACATTACTCTGTCGTCTAGAACCAGCAAAGAGATTTCTTTCATCTTCTCTCTAATTTAATTGAATGCAGCGCAATAAGTTCCACTTCTGTACGAGACTGTGGGGGTTTATAGGACTTTAGAGGAAATCTGGAAGAGCGCCTCCTGCTGGGGGATCTATGGCTCTGCCTCGCTAGGTGCTGAACATGTGGTGAGCTACTGATAGCCCTTACAATGTGAACGCAGCCTCAGGCAGATGCCACACATGGCGTTTTTGGTCCGTTTTTCCCAGTGATCTTAATAGATAAACAGGTTGTAAGCAGCCAAACACATGGTAAACGGTATAAAACAGATGCATTTTTCAAACAAACTGAAAACACATGCTTAAAAACGGACCAAAAACGCCATGTGTGGCATCACCGACAGGGCGCATTTACATGTTGCATTTAGTTTGCGTTTGAAACAGCTTTGCAACAGCTGAGCAGAGCTGATTTGCCCAATGACATTACTGTTTACGTATGTTAACACAATGTTGACATGTGTGTTTACATTTTGTTAACGTGACGTCTACGGTACATCTTGTAAATGCAAATGTTAACAGTAAAGTAATTATGCAAATCATTTCTCAGCTGTAGTAATGTGTTTCAAAACACAATGAAAATGCAACATGTGAACGTGGCCTAAGGGCGCATTCACACGTTCCGCTAGCGCCGCGTTCATAGCGCACAGGGGGCGGAGCTGGGGCGATCGCATATGTGTTTCCAGAGAAATGCATGCGATCGGGTTAATAATCACATGCGTTTCCCGGGAAACGCATATGCGATCGACCCGACCCCCGTCCACTGTGCGCTAGCGTCGAATTCAAAACGCCCCAAAAACGGCCTAAAAACGCCACGTGAGTCTTCACCCTAAGAGAGCGTTCACACGTTGCGTTTTTACCTGCGTTTTCATTGCGTTTGAAACGCATATACAACAGCTGAGGAGAGGTGATTTACCTAATTACATCACTGTTAACATTTCCGTTTACAAAACGCATTGTAAACGCGATGCGTGAGACCAAAACGCAACGTGAGGGCACGTTCACACGTTGCGTTTTGACCTGCGTTTTCATTGCGTTTGAAATGCATGTACAACAGCTGAGGAGAGGTGATTGGCCTAATTACATCACTGTAAACATCTCCTAAGGGTGCGTCCACACAGTTTTTCAGATGCAATTTTTGATGCCCAAACCAGGAATGGAGTGAAAATAGAGGAGGAGCAGCTCTTCCTAATAACTCCTCATCCATTATGATCCACACCTGCTTTTTGCTACAATAACTGCATCTGAAAAACTGACCGTGTGGCTGCAGCTTTGTAAATGCAATGAAACTTTATGTTAACACATTGCGCTAACATAGCATTTTGTAAATGTGAATGTTAACAGCTATGTAATTAGGAAAATCTCCTAACGCAATGTGAACGCAGCCTCATGTGACCGGGCTAAGCCCCTCCCTGTTGTGTTTGGATAACATTTCATACACACTCGAAGCACCACGTGTGGCACCCGCCTTATTGTGCGCCAAAACAAGGAGTGGTGGAGCGCGCAGAACAGGTGCACATCTTTTTCTGAAATTATTGGTAAAATGGACCAACTGCACCAATGCAGGTCTATCCAAGGCCGTTGTGATGCAGTTTTAGCTGAATCCACTCGTGATCCTGAACTCGCAGGAAGACAAGCCGAAACGAGGAGCAGCTGTTGCAGGTGCAAGGAGCCGGAGAAGAGACATTGAGCATCTGCTCCACCTCATGTCCCAGTAGTGGAAATGGGAAGGTCCCCTGTTACTGCCATAAATGTTGCTGCATTTTTTGCAGTTTTGGTGGAAATTTGGAGAAAAAAATCAAAATGGAGACAAAAATATGGACTAGATGGGGGGTGAAAACCCACAACAAGATAGATAAAGATGGCGGCCAAAGACGTCTATAGGATCTCAGCAGCCGGAGGGACATCGTGTGACTGAGGATGAAGAGCAGGTAGGACGCTTCTCTGTACGTCCATCTTGGCCGCCATGTTTCTTCTCAGTGAGATCCATATGTAGCCGTCTGGATTGCAGTTGGTGTAGTTCGCCCAGCAGATGAGAGTCCTTGCATCATGTGTCCTGTCTGTGAGATCAGGCCAACATAAGGCTGTTCTTGTGCGGAGCCTGAGGGCGCGTTTACACATTGCGTTTTGGCCTACGTTTTCATTTAGTTCAAAACGCATTACAACAGCTGAGGAGAGGTGATTTGTCTAATTACATTACTGTTTACATTTGTTAATGCAATGTTAACGCATGCATGAGCAAAACACACACATTAATGCGTTGTTTGTTAACATCGTGTTTACTATGCATTTTGGAAATGTTAACAGTAATGTAATTAGGCAAATCACCTCATCTCAGCTGTTGTAATGCATTGCAAAACTGTTGTAAGTCAGTGGTGTCACCTGAAGCTGATGGGCAAAGTCTGTGCCAGGCTATAATGTATGGATTATGGTACAAGTCTTCTCATATGGAAAGGTGACACCATTCTGGCGCCACACCTAGCACTTTGTCTGCGCTTGCAAACGCAAACTCGGACAAAGTCGCGCCCACCGGGGCGGGCCTCGGCCCGATCGCATCGGCGTTTCTATGATAATTGGGAAAAGCAGAAACAGAAAAAACTGATGTGTTTTCAAAAACGCATGCATTTTTTAACGGACTGCTTAAAAATGGCCCAAAAACGGGTTCAAAACGCCACGTGTGCCACCACCCTTAGGCCGGCGCCACACAGGGCGCT
Source organism: Engystomops pustulosus (assembly GCF_040894005.1). Taxonomy (NCBI): domain Eukaryota; kingdom Metazoa; phylum Chordata; class Amphibia; order Anura; family Leptodactylidae; genus Engystomops; species Engystomops pustulosus. The sequence continues at coordinate 23,434,187 of NC_092419.1, forward strand.
TTGTCTACGCTTGCAAACGCAGACAAAGTCGCGCCCACCGGGGCGGGCCTCGGCCCGATCGCATCAGCGTTTCTAAATTACCACAAAGCGCCCTGTGTGGCGCTGGCTTTAGTCTCTTGGGTTCAGTTCAGACTCTGTTTCCTCTTAAGTTACGCCCCCGATAAAAGTTGCAAATTTTGGTGCCATCACGCAAAGGCCACAAAAAGAGGTTTGAAAAATGACCCCATTGGTACTTGTTACCAACGGGAACACGTATGCAATCAGGCCAGGCCCCTCCCCATTACATTCCAGTTGTCTTGAAACATAATTCAAATACCTTGTGTGAACACAGCCTTAGGGAAAATTCAGCCAAACGTATGGGCGGGCATACGATCGTCGCGCTGGAGAGGAGGGGTGAAGAATTTCCACCGTAGTTAGTCCGAGGTGAGAACAGTGAACAATAATGAATCATTTTATTTGAGTCATTTTTGTTGCCTTTCTCTTGATAATTATTGTAAAATTCCATCATTTTTTTTAAAATTCCTCTTGGACATAAAAATATAAAACAACAATGTAAATCAAAAGCGCAATGAATGTAAATTCTGCACCGGGGAGAAATGTCATCTTGTTTAGTCCAATCCCTTGTACCGGCCCCGGCCTCCCGGTGCTTAGTCCTGACCTTATTCCACAAGTTATTCATCAACTACAGGAAATTTAACAAAAATATGAGAAAAAAAAACCTCTAAAGAGCAATTTTTCTAAATGTCAAAGTGATGTGGATCAGTCTTGTACTTGGCGTAATCCTCTCCATTCATGAGCACTTCACCTTCTGGCCCGGTGGCTCTGTTTACAGAGTGCTCCTGCGAGCTGAGCATCGCTCCGTCTGGAGACATCTGTGTAAAGGACTGGAGGGGTTTTCGGATGAACTATAAAACTCTTACAACAGCGGAGAGTCGGCCTGGCCCGGTGACCCAAAACTAAAACCAGGCAACGGATGGTTAGTAGAAAACACTGCGAGCCGGGGCCTTGCAGGAACATGAAGAGGGAAGACGGTGATGGATCCTGACAGCGCGGACAAACTGGTATTAGCCGAGTTATGTAGAACTAGGTGGCGGGGAGGAGGGGGCACAGGTGGAGACGAGGAGGTCAACGCCGGAGATCACCAGCGCGCCCATGATTAGATGGGAACGGACAGGACAATTAGACGATTTCATTTGGAAAACCATGAGGTCATATTAAATTAGAAATCCCATCAGTTCTTTACCTTCCAATTAGAATAATAAATCAGATTTGCCATTAAGATGAGTTCATACGAAAAGGTTGAGAACTGACAAATCCAATAAATCCCTCGGCAAGAGCCAAATTATAACCAGATTTTGTATTTATTAAATGTGTTAGAAAAAAAAAAAAAACGGTGCAGATCTATAAATTCTCGTAGTAACTTTATAGTTATTGGAGGTTTTATTGCCCTAATGTGACTTCACCTCAGGGGGTGGGACAGGGGGCTGTCACCTCGGATGTTGTTGAAGGGGGGGGGGGGGATCGTATCTTCACTTCTCAACATTTTTTTTTCTTGGTGGAGAAAAAATCTGCAGGGGCTATTGTACGACCACAAAATATTCTGCCCTCGGGAGGCAGTTTTTAGCTGTACAACTCACAAATCTGGGCGCATGCCACAGATTTTGTTCCTTTTTGCACCAAGTGCGGCAATTTTATTTAAAGTGTTTTTTTTTAGCAGGGTACAATTAGGCTCATGACCGGAGCGTACTGGACAGACCATTAGGGTAACTAGCACAGAAAGCTGAACTCTATACCAGGTCACATATGACCACGAGTGATGCACCAGAATTACTAAGTGGTAAGAACCTCTCCGTAACGAGTGCCCTGATGATTGTGACCAGCCCCCTAAAACCTTTAGTCTTAATACATCAGAACCAACTTCATGGATCAATGTTTGGTGGACCCACCTCTGCTTAAACTTGGGCACTTTTTATAGTGAGAAAAAATGGGTTTTTGCATTAATAATTGCACCTAAAAACATGAGCAAAAAGGCACAGATTGGGCAGGGGTGCAACATAAATGGGCAGTCACCGAGGATTTATTTGTATCAGTGCACCCTCAAAATAGGAATAAGCAGATTGGGCGTGGGTGAGACACAAGTAGGTCGTCAAAGCCCCACCATGTTGTCTATGTCCATGTGGGGGTTAGATGTGGACTCCACTAAATCTGATATTTGCCACCAACTATGTGGATTTTCAATCATTTTAACCTGGAGAAATCTTTGAAGTAACTTCCCACCCCATTAGGTTTTGAGCATGTGGTGGCCATGGCAGGGAGTGGACCTCTTCTTGGCTCCTCTTGATGTTGTGTTAGTAAATATTTGGGTTTATACTGGGTTTTGGGTTTTTATTCCATGTTGTAGAAGCATTCTGTACATATACATTTTGCTTTTTGCCGACAGAGGCCGGAGAAGTCTTCCGTTCACTTCTGTCTTGGCTCGATAAGGCACCGGAACCCATTTGTAATCCACTTTTGAATAATGATTTGCCCAGAGGTCCCTGAAGATGCCGCTGTGTTTTATGTCCTGACCTGTTTTTTCTTTGGCTTGTACAAAACTGCAAATGTGATGCACCGCGCCTTCTGGATGTCCAGATGTGTTCTTAATCCGCTCTGTCCCACGGTGTGCCACAGCTTTACCGGTGCATGGAAGAAGTGAGCACTAAGGAAAAGGTTACTCATTTATCAAATTCTCCCGGTTTCTCTGAATAATGAAGATCTGAATTATTATAGTTTTTGTTCGAGGCTCTGAACATTTATGCAGATTGCAGAAGGACTGTCTGAACGCTTCATCCCTTTGGCGATAGATAAGACGTCCACCGGAGCACCGGGGCTTGATGTATTTATTAGAATTTATTTGTATAATTTAATTATGTACATAATAATATTCAATCTTGTGTTTATTATTTTATTTTTTTTAGTGGGGATGTGTTATATTTAGAGATGAGCGAGCACTAAAATGCTCGGGTGCTCGTTATTCGAGACAAACTTTTCCTGATGCTCGAGTGCTCGTCTCGAATAACGAACCCCATTGAAGTCAATGGGAGACTCGAGCATTTTTCAAAGGGACCATGGTTCGGGAATAAAATGTGTTATTTAATTGAAAAAGAATGTCTTCTGATAAGTTAGCAGATGTATGCAAACATCTGCAATCTATTCTTCACTGTTCTGCGCGTATATTATCTCCCGACAAGTTAGCAGATGTGAAGAACAGTGAAGAATAGAATAAAAACAGTGAATACAGGATCATTTAAGTGAAAAACACAGTGAAAAACACAGTGAAGAATAGATTGCAGATGTTCGGCACATCTGCTTACTTGTCGGGATCCGTGCTGCTGCTCCCCGGTGTCTCCGTGCTGCCCCTACCCGAGTGTGTGCCCCTCCGTGAGTGTTTCCCTGCTGCCCCTCCGTGAGTGTCTCCGTGCTGCCCCGATGTCTCCGTGCTGCCCGTTCCCCCGATGTCTCCGTTCTGCCCGTTCCCCCGATGTCTCCGTGCTGCCCGTTCCCACGATGTCTCCGTGCTGCCCGTTCCCACGATGTCTCCGTGCTGCCCGTTCCCACGATGTCTCCGTGCTGCCCGTTCCCACGATGTCTCCGTGCTGCCCGTTCCCACGATGTCTCCGTGCTGCCCGTTCCCACGATGTCTCCGTGCTGCCCGTTCCCACGATGTCTCCGTGCTGCCCCAGCCTCGCTGCTCCCCCGGTGTCTCTGTGCTGCTCCCCCGGTGTCTCTGTGCTGCTCCCCGTGTTCTTCACACATATATATTGTTCTTCACATACTATTTTGTTCCGCGTATCTTCCGACAAGTAAGCAGATGTGCCGAACATCTGTAATCTATTCTTCACTGTGTTCTTTACTGTGTTTTTCACTTAAATGATCCTGTGGTCACTGTGTTCACTGTTTTTATTCTATTCTTCATTGTTCTTCACTGTGTATTTTTAATTAAATGCTCGATCTCGAGCAGGGGAAACACTCGTCCGAGCAACGAGCCGTTTCGAGTACCTTAATACTCGAACGAGCATCAAGCTCGGACGAGTATACTCGCTCATCTCTAGTTATATTGTATATCAGTATTGCAGCCAATAGCTGTGTGTAGCCATTTATGGAGCTTCATGTGAAGGTAGCAATGATGTCTCATGGTCATAGATATCAGATAATCCCCCACAATCCCTTCCAGTACATTTAAATGTTTTGCTTTGCCTTGCTGAGTGTGCATGTCTTCTCACTAAGGTACCGGGAGTAAGCCGCTGCTAGACAGGTTACCGATTGGGCACGTTGACCCCCATCAGCCCTCTCCTTATCTCCTGAACGTCAGCTTTTGGTCAGGAGTCCCCATGTCATCTTAGATGTACGGTAATGATGGGAATTCCGGCTCTTCTTAGTGAGCTGGCTTATTAGGCTCTGCTCACTAAGAAGAGTCGGCTTTTCTGGCTCCGGAACGGCTCCCTATTATATATAATAGGGAGCCGCGGGCCAGTTAGTCTCCCCGCACCACTCCACTTTTAACCCGATATTATCAGGTTAAAGGGGGTTGGTGAGGCGTTTAGGGGCGGGATTTAGTGAGCCATCTGCCATCTAATGCCATCTAATGAGCCGGCTCTTTGTGCCACAAACGAACCATCATTAATGTGCGGCTGTTCCCATTGGGTTTGGTCCACACCAGTTTATCATGTAAGGTTGGCGCCTTACTCCTGGCTGCCCCTGAAAATGTGACCATGTGCCCCAAAATCTCAAAAGAATCTGATTACAAAATAATTTTGATGTAAAAAAATACTTCTGCTGAAGATCTACGGTTTTGTATGTTCTCTACATCTCCTACAAAGAAGTAGTCAAGTCTGTTTCTGAAAGGTATTAATAAGGAGGAAGTGACACAGAGTAACAGTGCAGGGTCAGACTACACAGGGTTTGTTTGTAGTCTGTTGCCATGGAGACGCCTAATACAATACATAAAATATATATCATATATATATATATATATATATATATATATATATATATATATATATATATATATATCTCTACAATGTTGTCTGTTTGCCCCCTATGCGGTGCACCCATGTTCTAGAAGGGGGTCTCCTGAGGATAGGGAGGAGGAGAAGGAGCGACTGGTCACAATATATTACAAATCATTTGAGTCTTTCTGAAAAATAATAAAAAAAATTTCACGGTTGAAAGCAAATGAATTAGATTTTCTTTCAATTTTCTTCCTATTCATCTGTTCTTTGATGACGTTGATGAACAAAAGGCTTTAATGAATCGGATGGTGATTGACCTTCTAAGGCAATTATCACGTCTGAGATCTTATTACAGACGCCGGAGCGGACGCTTGTTTCCATTGTCTGACTGCTGATATAATCCATATCAGAGAAAATCTACAATAAATGTATAAGTGGGATGTAAAATACTTTACTGGTCACAGATTATAAAGGAAGAACTTCTCCTTTTATTATGAAGAGTGGAACCAGTAACTTCCAAACCCAAAAGCAAAGTTTCAAATGGGGCCCTGATATAACATGTCACAATACAGAGGTAATACAGAGTACAGGGGCAATACACAGTGGTGTAACAAGACCCCAGTGGGCCTCAGTGGAAACTTGGAATTGGGGGCCCCCATATACCTAACCTTCCGGCTGTTTCCATGTCGCATGTTATACGTCAGAATATACATATATCATATATACACTTCACAGAAATGCTGTATATATTACACATACACTATATATGAATAACCTACATATAAACACACACCTCAAATACAGGTGCACATAAATATATATCCCTACACCAATATCCACATAACTGTATAATAATAATATTTCAGTAATGAATAAACCACATACATAAATATATAACAGCAGGGAATATACTGCACATTACTATATGTTGTGCCAAAGAAGTACTGTACTCCAGGTCTTCCATAGGGCAGATAAAGACATCACTTACTGTATAACTCAGTACCTCTGATGTGTCTTGTTCTTTTTCTTGGTGGCTCCTCCCAAATGACAATTCCTCTCTGTCAGTTATAGAATTTTGATCATTTCTCCCATGCAGAACTTATTGCTACAGAATTCAGCAGTAGGTGTCTTCAGCTCCAGGCAGTATATCTCCACACCGCATCGCTAAAAATAACACAGTCATTTACAGTATAATGAAAGCAATAATAAAACTATCTCCTGTTCACACACCCTGTGAATGGGATTGTTACGTCCCTGGTAAAACACATGGCGAGGTCACCATACTAACATTCACACAATGATTACACAATACAGGGGTAATACACACAGTGATGTCCCAGCGCAAATCCTCCACTCTTCAGTGGGTCTAGCCAAATAATGGCCCCCCTGACACTGCGGGCCCCATAGTGGCTGTTACCACTGTAGTAATTCCCCTGTGTTACACCCTGACCAAAGTAAAACATAGGACTAAAGAAAAAACAAAATGTAACAAAATAAAGCTGCAGTGATAGAATAATTGATGGACATCCACTAACTGCTATGACTTGATATGGTCTCCGTTATTTGCTAGTCCCCATAGAGGCTGTGCAAATTGTGTCTGTGCGATGCTAATGCTACTTGTGAACACACCCCGACAATTTCTTCTGTGGTTTTATATGGTCCCTTGCACAAGCTACTGCAGAATCTTTTTGTGCGCACCTCGGCTGCTGCAGAACCTTGTTGTGGTTCAGGGCTTTCTTTGTCTATCCTTCATCGGACATAGAAGTTGGATCTAGAATTCTGTACTTGTCTCCTCCTACTACTGGGACAAAAATCAACTCTGGATCAGATAAACTGAACATTTTTGGAATAACAAGGGACTAGTATTGCGCCCATTGTATCTTTGGTGGCCGGATGTCCCCTAGACCCCATAGATGTTCCTCACTGGAGGCAGGAGGAGCTACGGCCCCACCACATCCTACATCAGTGATGGCTAACCTTTTAGAGCCTGAGTGCCCAAATTTCAACCAAAAGCCACTTATTTATTGTAAAGTTCCAGCACAGCAATTTAAGCAGTAATATACACTCACCGGCCACTTTATTAGGTACACCATGCTAGTAACGGGTTGGACCCTTTTGCCTTCAGAACTGCCTCAATTCTTCGTGGCATAGATTCAACAAGGTGCTGGAAGCATTCCTCAGAGATTTTGGTCCATATTGACATGATGGCATCACACAGTTGCCGCAGATTTGTCGGCTGCACATCCATGATGCGAATCTCCCGTTCCACCACATCCCAAAGATGCTCTATTGGATTGAGATCTGGTGACTGTGGAGGCCATTTGAGTAAAGAGACCTCATTGTCATGTTCAAGAAACCAGTCTGAGATGATTCCAGCTTTATGACATGGCGCATTATCCTGCTGAAAGTAGCCATCAGATGTTGGGTACATTGTGGTCATAAAGAGATAGACATGGTCAGCAACAATACTCAGGTAGGTTGTGGCGTTGCAACGATGCTCAATTGGTACCGAGGGGCCCAAAGAGTGCCAAGAAAATATTCCCCACACCATGACACCACCACCAGCCTGAACCGTTGATACAAGGCAGGATGGATCCATGCTTTCATGTTGTTGATGCCAAATTCTGACCCTACCATCCGAATGTCGCAGCAGAAATCGAGACTCATCAGACCAGGCAACGTTTTTCCAATCTTCTACTGTCCAATTTCGATGAGCTTGTGCAAATTGTAGCCTCAGTTTCCTGTTCTTAGCTGAAAGGAGTGGCACCCGGTGTGGTCTTCTGCTGCTGTAGCCCATCTGCCTCAAAGTTGGACGTACTGTGCGTTCAGAGATGCTCTTCTGCCTACCTTGGTTGTAACGGGTGGCGATTTGAGTCCCTGTTGCCTTTCTATCAGTTCGAACCAGTCTGCCCATTCTCCTCTGGCATCAACAAGGCATTTCCGCCCACAGAACTGCCGCTCACTGGATGTTTTTCCTTTTTCGGACCATTCTCTGTAAACCCTAGAGATGGTTGTGCGTGAAAATCCCAGTAGATCAGCAGTTTCTGAAATACTCAGACCAGCCCTTCTGGCACCAACAACCATGCCACTCAAATCACCTTTCTTCCCCATACTGATGCTCGGTTTGAACTGCAGGAGATTGTCTTGACCATGTCTACATGCCTAAATGCACTGAGTTGCCGCCATGTGATTGGCTGATTAGAAATTAAGTGTTAACGAGCAGTTGGACAGGTGTACCTAATAAAGTGGCCGGTGAGTGTGTTTCTCCTTGTTCATTGACAATTTTCAATCCTTCAGCCTCCTAAGGACATCAACGCAGTTGAAAGGAGGAGGGCAAATTCGTCTATCATTGTAGGAAGATTCTGCAGGACGATTCTTTGAGTCCTGTCTGGTGAACTTCATTCTGGGGTGATGGCCTGGGTGCCTTCAGAAAGGACTCCGAGTGCCGCCTCTGGCACCCGTGCCATAGGTTCGCCGCCACCGTCCTACATGGAAGTAATTAATACGAGCAGAAGCTTTAATCTACACAGGAAGAAAAATAACATTTCAAAACTTCCTAAAAGTAGAAGTGAAAAAAAAACCGAGACGTCTCCTCCGACTTGGGAAAGTCTATTTTAACTGCCTATTATTCACTTTCTCTGGCATTTAAAGTTGAGATGTGAAACCTGCATTGGTATCAGTGCAAATTAAATTTGCATCACTTCAGATCTTTCCTGTGGTTTTATACCATCCTACTGCATAAAAATAAACTATTCAAGTATGCCATCCACTTCCCCGGCATCTGAGAAGTGACAGCACTCTCTGAAGTTACACATTACAAGAGATACATAAAAGATGTGTGTTTCAAATCAGAATTATGCACAGAAATGTGCTCCACGATTACATTTAGTCCGGATTTCCTGCTGCGCCGTAAAAATATGTTGGGTTTTAAAGGTGTATTAACTATTATGGGCTCCCGCTAAGCTTGAGGATGGATGGGAAGCTCAGTGCTGACTCTTATCTCCATTGCCTTTTATACATGATGGAAACGGAGCTTATAGGCAGAAGATCTGAAGATTTTTTTCTAGGATGGAATGTTGGGTCATAGATGGAGGATCTCCTGATCAGTGGTGGTCTCTACAGTTAGATGACCTCTGATCATCAAGTTCTTCACTTTTCTTCATACTTTAGTACAAGAAGGAACATGATGAAGATTGTGCTTTTAAGTAGGATCAGAATCCCCACCCGTCATTCTTGTGATTGGTGGTCCCAGCAGGAAGATCCTTCCCATGAGCAGGTCATCATCCATTCTCTATTCTTCATTGCCCCTAATATGGAGGAATTTAATAAGAGGGGGCTTTTAGTAGAATCAGGGGGGACTATCAGGTCATGGTTGATATTGAGAAAAGGACCCTCATTCTGGTAATTGGTGGTGGTCCCAGGAGTAAGATGTTCATCTACCCTCTATTTTCCATTGAGGTGGAAAACGATCAAAATGGAGCTCTTAATCGAATTTAGAAAATGTATATACATTTTCTAGGATAGGCAGTTCTGTCACTGGTGGTATGGAGACCTGGACCTTCATTCATGTGATTACAGGTGTCCCCACAGTTGCATGCCCATTGATTGGCATCCTCTATTCTTTGCTGTCTATAAATCAAGATTGGTTCTGCTGAAAGAATGTACAAGAATTTTCGTAGAACCCAAAGATCTATGTGTGCTTCCAAGTTAAAATGTTGGGTCACGGGGGTTATTGAGTGGACTGGATTTATTAGATGTGATCTTGGCTGATCAGTAGGGTCTCAGATGTTGATAACCCACAAATTTTTTAGGTTCTCCTGGGCTAACCATTGGAAGCCCATTTACAGGGAAATAGGCCCAATAAACCACTACTATTATAATTGTCAAGCAGCTAAACAACTTCTAGATCATGTTTGTTTCATGGCCCAGCTTGGTGGAATCATCCAGAAAATATACTTTGAAGTGAGATGTTAATTGGTTGTATAAATTCGAGTAGGAGAGTTTAAAACTGAAGTCAAGCTCTCCCTGCCTCTGAAGACCCCCACCTATGTGATTGACATCATGTGCTGGACAGGAGATCTGGTTAATGATATCCTTGAATTCCGGACCATCAATTACAGTGAAGGGGATGTTCTAAGGCGGGGAGAGTTTGACTCCAATGTTTAAGCTCTCCGCCTCCTTGACTTTATAGAACGTATCACTACAAAGTTAATTTGCACTTCCACCACACCAGACCATGAAAGAAACATGATCTTGAAGCTGCTCAGTTCCTTAACAACATACTGGTAGTGGTTTATTAGGCCAATTTCTGATGACCGGTTCCCTTGAAGCAAGATCGGAGAAAATTTACAAAAAGAACTTCACAAAACAATTGGGCCAGACCTAATCAACTTCCAACTATTGAGACCTCTACCAATCTCCTGAACAGAGGTCTTATTTCCCAAAATTGAGTAGCAGGTCACGCTTGTATCTCACTCCACTTTGTACCCCACGAATTAGCAGCAATTATCAGTTATGGCTCCAGAACTACTGAATGTGGTCTACAAACCCAATAGTGGAGTACTAGTTCTACTGTCTAGTGGCCAATAATGGAGACAAACGCCAATGAATTCAGTGTAAGTCTAAGAAATTTCACCCAAAGTGATAAAAACAGCTGGTTGTTTCTCTAATATCCCTGTCCACGTTTCTTGGATTGTGGGTTTTAGTGCCCTGTGTAGAGTGTATGTACTACTCCCATCCTCCATCTATCCTTGTTACTTGTAGCCACGTGGGGTGTATTCTAGCCCATTTATACTTGTTACCTCTAGGTACATGGGATGTTATCTTGCCTGTTACACCCAACGTGGCTACAGATAACAATTAAAGACTCTGGAGAATACACCCTGTGTGGTTACAAGTATAGATGGGCAAGATTTCACCCCATGTGACTACAGCTAACAAGTATAAATTCAACCTTCTATACTTGTCACCTGTAGTTGTAGCCACGTGGGGTGTCATCTTGCCCATCTATACTTGTTACCTGTAGCCACGCAGGGTGTAATCTAGTTTGTCTATTCTTGTTACCTGTAGCTGTAACCACCTCAGGTGTAATTTAGCCCCTCTATACTTGTCACCTACATAAGTGTAATATAAGTTTCGGTGCTTGCGTTATGTCAGCCATTATTTTTTACACTTCTCGGATTGTCCTCTACGTTATGTAGTGTGTATTGTGTATTTGTTTATGTTCTTGTATACAGAATATTCATTTCTTTATTCTTTCCTATTTTGTGATGTAAAATCTTCCTCTTGTGCTCTGAAGAGCTGACAATCTTTGTGAGGAGTCGGGCACCAGCCCGATGCCGGGGGACGCTTGGCATGTGTAACCCCGGTATATTTTATTGCCTGCCATCTGTATGAACAACTAATTAGGCATTTCGGGAGTATGTGCTTGTCACTACAATGGGAAGTGTCAGGGAGGAAGGGGGAGAAGTTTTCTGTGCACAGGAGAGGAGTTTCTCAGGCCACATCCTAATTGAATGTGCCCCAGTTTTTCTAACTTTTGCGGCAATTAATGCTGGCCCAAATAACTGCAAGCTCCTGTGCCCAGGAGACCGCACACCGGAGCAGCGCCATCCATCTGTTTTTATTTTTGTTTTTCCTGGGAAAAAAAAAAATCAGTTTTCCGAAATAATCTAAGATTCTGTGCTGGAAACTTTCTATATGACTTAATAATTGAAAAGTGTCGAGGTTCACCTACCAGTCCTCTAGTCTGGAGAACGAGAAACCGTAATGATCAGAGCCCCGACCCAAAATGTATCTCCTCTCATAAGTTTGAAGGTTATTTATAAAAATTATGGACAAGGAGACAAGTCGGGGGTGTCAGCAGGTTCTCATCCCTTTCCCTGTCAATCAATCTTACAGCAAAATCAATTTGAAAGCAAAAAGCCATAACATTAAAATCTTCCCTTAATACCACAATATTTCGGATTGGTTAAGTAATAGACTCCACAAGACGTCCCAAGGAGTCCTGGGAGTACCTAGAGCAGTGATGGCGAACCTTTCAGAGATTGCGTGCCCAAAATGAGACCCAAAAACCATTAGCTTTTCCCTATGTGCCAACACGGCAATTTAGGCAGAAACAAACTTATTGCTACCAGAATCTTTGAGCTCCAATTCGACCCCGTCCACACCTTTTTACTCTTCGGACAGGACCAGGCAGCACAGGATGGGTCACTTTAAAATATCAGGGCACTACTTGGACTGCCTGAAGATGCCATGTCTGGCAAACTCTGTTTGCCTGGGAGACAGCCTGTGTTCCCACAGAGATGCCTCCGAGTGCCATCTCTGGCACCAGTGCCATAGGTTCGCCACCACTGACCTAGAACAAGACCTCAGCAGCAGATCCTTGAATGAAGATAACAATCTGATGTGAGTCCAACTACTGAGACCTCCATCGATCTTAGGGTTCTGGTCCTCCCTATTAATGGAGGCAACCGGTTAAATGCCCTGGGGACAGAAGCAGAGGTAAGTAAACTAGGCCTCAGGGTGTCCTGCAGTGGCTGCCACATGTGGCACAAGGTTCTGCGGCGGCTCTGGTCTGTTTTGTGGACCTGCTGTAGGACCAATCGATCTACTGTTTATCAGATAATCAACAAGATGCAAGAAATTAAACATTCATCACCTTATATTTTTCCCTGGCGTCTCTAATCTGCGCCAATGACACATCAGTCCCCCTTGTTACTAATAATTGAGCTTGTAATATTGTGTCTGGGACGTGTGACTGTGGTGGTAATGGAGGTGGGAGGTTAATGAGTTTGGCTATGCTGGTGGGAGTAGTGCACATGATGGGTGTGATGTTCCGGGGCTTGGCCTCCAGCGTTCCGTTCTCCTGTTTAGTAGCAGCTTCTCGTTGTTCTCTGTAACACTTCACACCATCTGTAGCTGAAGAACAGATTCGGATCCGGTAATGTTTTCTCTTGTTGATTTCTTGAAGACGTGTGAAGAGCTAATGACGTTCTTCATATCGCAGGGAACGCTGTGAACTTCTCCTCAATGTCCTATTTTGTCTGAAGAAATAAAAGTATCAAGTGAAAAGCAAGAACTTTGTGATCTCAGACGTCGGTTTTGGAGTCGAGTTCTGCTGCTGGAGATGCTACCTAAACCTCCGTCAATGGACTCCACTGATTCCGGTGCAATTGGTTTCCTTCGCTTTTTCTAGCCCTCCCCATCACAAGCAATCTGTGGGGTCAGTTTCAGGACCCAACACAAGATTGTGCGGATGGTGGATAAAGAACCTCAACTAACATCCAAACAAGTTCAAGCTGCCCTGCAGTCCGAGGGTACAACAGTGTCAACCCATACTATCTGTCAGTGTCTGAATGAAAAGGGTCTGTATGGTAGGATACTCAGACCCCACTTCTTACACAGAAACATAAAAAATCCAAGCTGGAGTTTACCAAAACCTACCTGAGAAAGCCTAAAACGTTTTGGGAGAGTGTTCTCTGGACAGATGAGACAAAAGTAGAGCTTTTTGGGAAAAGGCATCAACAAAGAGTTTACAGGAAAAAAAGAGGCCTTCAAAAAAAAGAACACTGTCCCTACAGTCAAACAAGGTTCCCTGATGTTTTGGGGTTGCTTTGCTGGCTCTGGCACTGGACTGCTTGACCGTGTGCATGGCATTATGAAGTCTGAAGACTATCAACAAATTTTGCAGCATAATGTAGGGCCCAGTGTGAGAAAGGTGAGTTTCCCTCAGAGGTCATGGGTCTTCCAGCAGGACAATGACCCAAAACACACTTAAAAAAGCATTGGATACTTCTAAAGTGGCCGGCAATGTGTCCAGACCTGAACCCCATAGAACCTGTGGAGAGATGTCACAATGGCAGTTTGGAGAAGGCGCCTTCACATCTCAGCGACCTGGAGCAGTTTGCCAAAATAGAATGTTCTAAAATTCCAGCAGAGCCTTGTAAGAAACTCGCTGATGGTTACCGGAAGCGGTTGTTCAGTTTTTTTTGTCTAGAGGCCAAGTATTAGGTTTTAGGGGCCAATAACTTTGTCCGTCCCATTGCAAGCAAAATAAATGGAGATCTTAATACCAAAGAAATTGCAATCATTTTCTGGAAGAAAACGAGTATTATCACAATCTGACCGAATTGTAGGGTTGCCAATACTTTTGGCCACCACTGTATTATGGTATGGTATGTTATTATGGGATGTTTGAAATGAACGTCAGTCTGCTGATTATCCCCAATTCTGTACAGTTCATGCCAGTATTACTCTACCCACCATGTGGCCCATTGCCCCCAAATACTGGAGCTTAAAAAACAATTTGACCAGATCTATAATATATATTTCCACATAGACTTGATAGCGCCATATAGTGCCCTGTATTACGAACCAGGGGTAACTCTGCAGTACATGGGAATATTGCCCTAATTGTGCCTTAAAGTAATAATACCCCTTAAAAAAAATATTGTCTCTGTGGGGGCGCTTTTAGAAAAGTTCAGGGCCCCTGATTCTCCTGTTATTGCCAGCTCTGGTACCCTGTGGCAATGTCACTGTCGATGGCTGGCTCCCTAAACAAATTAATACATTTCCTGTAAAGTTTCCAGGAAATCATCCATCCGCCTCAAGATGGTCAAATCTCTTAAAGTAATGGAGCCTCCAAGATCTGCTGAAAATTATGGGTGGGGGGTCCCCATAAAACAGTGGATGGGGGGCCACAAACAGCAATATGACAGATGGAAGCCGCGTATGGAAGATCCACGGGAGGATCAGAGACCCGGAGAGACTCAAATTCCACTGGAAATACTGAAGGCAACGTGAACTTTTCAGATTTTTATGATAAATTTGATGGCTTTATGTTGACCTATTTCTTCTCACCCTGCAGACGCTGCCTGTGACTAATCTGCACCTCAACAATGACCCAGTTTCCCCCTTAACCCTCTGTGCCCCAAGGGATATTTATATATTTGTTCTTATTCTGCTTGAAATGTATTTGTTTTTGTAAAATTAACATAATTTGTGATCTATGATCTAGTCTGGAATTCTCATAGAGATCACCCAAAAGAAACGCTCTTGGTTGGATCCATTAGGTCTCTGGATTCTGACCTCTCCTCCTTGTCCATCTAAGTTGTTTTTTTTTTTTTTTTTTTTTCATTTTAAAATAAGATTTTGTAACTCAATTTATTTGAAACTCAAAATAAATCTGTGACCTGCATCGAGCTCTTGGGTTCTTATGTTTATGACCCATATGCTGTATCCCAACTGCAGGAAACGTTTTGGGTCCACCCCAAAGCTTCTTAACAACCCAGGGCTATCCAATCCAGGACCCTTGAAAATACATTAGTCATGTGTAAATGTCTTTCAGCCCGAAAAAGCTCAAAACCTGCTACATGGTGGATATAGGGAGTAGCAGAGCCGCCATCACACCTGATGATCATGTGTTCGCCAAGTTCTAGAGGTATCAAGTCTTGGTAAATCAGCTCTGCCCATGAAGGAGTAACTTGAGGACATGCTCATCTTTCAGAGGAGCTCCTATGGATACCCTAATCACAATAGAAATCTGCAAATTTAAGAAACTTTACAAAAAAATGTCTGTTTTTAGTGTATAGGGGGGGTTCTGTAACCAAAATGTTGAATTCGAACACAAGTTAAATAATAAAATGAAATGCTGAAAAAATATCACATCCACTCTGCTCAATCCAATAGATATTGAGGGGTTTCATCAAGTCTGGCATCCCACAGGCCACACTTTATGTACTTCAGGCCTAAATCTTCTGCACCTAATTGTATTATTATTTTTTACCAATTAATGTATTGGGTGCTTTGTCTGACTTTAAGGGGTTGTACCAAGTGTACAAGTTATCTGCCTTCCTTTGAAGAGGGGATGACATCCGAAATAATGAAGGCTGTAACCCCCAGTGGTCCAGGGGAGCAGGGTCCCATTCTCGCTAATGGTCGGAGCAGCTCTTGGTCCTGCGGCTCACACTCATCCTCCATTCAGTGACTATTTGCCGTCTGTACGTTAAACCTCAGAACCTCTTCACTTTTGTATATTTTTGTTCCCTCGCTCTGATACAGGCTGCAACTTTTTGATCGCTAGTTGACAAGAACTTTCCAAGGTCATATCCTAATTGTACATCTGCAGTTTTGCTTGTGCCAATTAGTTCCAGTCCAAAGTATCTGCCCGATCCGGTACCCAAGAGACAACCCAACAAACTCACCAGTAACAAAAGTACTAATAAGTATTCTCTCTAACTTTTTCCATCGTGGAGTAGAAAATGTTTTCTATCTATTATATCTACAGTCAAGAGTAAAGGAAATCCACCATCTCCAAATTCTCTAGTGTTCCTTCTCAAGACATAATCATGATCCTCTGTTCCTTAAACAATCATAACATTTGGTAATTCCCACCTTCAACTAGTGGAGACGCTTTTTGTGGAAAAACTTAGTGCCCCACGTGAATGACCTCCTTTACAGCAATAACTTGAAGTCGCTGTCTTCTGGATGACTTTATCAGATTCTGGCTGCTCTTGTTTCTTCAAGTTATTGAGGTTTGGGCAATCGTTTCACTTTCTTAAGGTCCCACTACAGGATCTCTTAGGTCGGGACCTTGGTTTGACCCTTATCGCAGTTTGATTTTTCTCTTTTTAGGTCTGCTGTTCTGGTTTAATCCTGTTGTATTGCCCAGTTTTGGCCAAGCTTTAGCTTTTGAATAGACTCCTCCCATTCGACTGAAAAAAACCTCTGGTATACAGAGGAGTTTATAGTTGGTTTGCCGGCTGCACAGTTTCCAGGCCCTTTAGCTGTGAAACAATTCCATGATGATGGGAAGATTGTCTGCGGTCCTGAATGTTTTCCACTGATAAATAATCTTTCTCACTATAAAATGAAGGACTTGCCTGAAAAAAGAACTTCTAATACCTCCCACATTGATGGGCAGCTACAATCTTCTATAAGATCTTCTATAAGATCTCTGTTTCTGACACTGTGTTTAAACTCACCTGAATCCTCCAGGCCACAACTTCTGCTTTCATGGATATGGTCACAACTGCTGCTGGTCAATGAATCAAGGACATTTGCTCCACAGCTTATCATCTTTATCCTTCCACCTTCAGTAGAAATAGTCAGGTGTTTGTTTTTTTTTTGGTTTTTTTTTAACATACTTCTTCTGCAGTTTGGCCTAGATTTTGGAAAATAATGACACAATATAATCTTTCTTTGAGCCCCTAAGGGTTAATTTTCGGATGATAATCTTTGATATATACTTGACATTTCCCAAAGATTTCCCCTTTAAGTGTAAACAATATGGAGGCTGCAGGGTGAATACAATCGCTGTTTTGCAGTGTCCTTCTCTTTCTGGAAAGTGATAAATTCATTAGCCTCGCTCCTTCCATTAGCAGTTTCAGGATTTGACAAGCCCTTGGCGGCGGCTGAGCGACATGTAATCTTGAGCTGGCTGAAGATTGTTGTGTATAAAGAGTCGAGCAGATGGGACGCTCGCACTCTCTCCATTCTCACGCTGCTCAGAAAATGGGAGTTTACAAGCGAAATCTGCCAGATCTGAGCCTCATAAAGGCCTCTGCGCCTGTCAAGCGTTTTCTTGGGAATTTGGTTTATTTTTCTCGACGAGGATCTTAACCTCTCGATACAATTTTACACGTATGAATGAGAAGTTATTGTAGTCATTACACGGGAGGGAGGGGGCGAGCAGAGTGTAAAAATCCTACAGGCGGGCTCTCCATGTAATCATAGTAATTATAAGCGTATAAAAAGAAGCTGCGTCTTGTGAAATGCCAACTGGCTACATGATCCTGGAGATAGAGGCCAGACCCAAAGCTGATTGTGACTCTCTTGGTTCTTCTTAAAACTTGGTGATTGGGGCTGGATACACGGGTAAAGCCTCCAACCAGAGATGTAATAAACCATTTTAACCAACACTTGAAGGCTGTTAGTCATGGCAATGAATTAG
Source organism: Engystomops pustulosus (assembly GCF_040894005.1). Classification (NCBI taxonomy): domain Eukaryota; kingdom Metazoa; phylum Chordata; class Amphibia; order Anura; family Leptodactylidae; genus Engystomops; species Engystomops pustulosus. The sequence continues at coordinate 23,452,130 of NC_092419.1, forward strand.
GTTTCTGAGGGATAGAGAAGCCCTCGAGAAGGAAGATCTCTTTGATTACCTCTAGAGAACTCTGTGATGCTATAAATTGTCTCTCCTCTAGTTGGAAAAAAACTAGGTGAATGCCCTCTAGATCGACCAAATTTGGCCCTCTGGTGCCACCTTACATGGCGGCACTAAAAATGTATCACATCTGGAAAGAGAAGACCATGTTTTAGGTGGATCTCCTCCAGAAGGAAAAATTCTTTCTATAATGTCCTCAGGAAATTGGGAAACTTTCTCTAGTGCCAGTTATAGGTGGCTCTCCTCTGAAAGGAAGAACTGTCCAGACGGATCAATGGCTTTCATGTAGAAAGGATGATGGCTCACCTTGAGGAGAAGAACGCCGTGCTTCTAGTCTTGTGGTTCTCTCCTCCATATCGACTATAGGCCTTCCCTATTTGTTGTGAAGTGCAGGTGGATGCAAAGATGCTCTCCTCAAGAGGACAACGGTCTCCCTAATGCCACCTATAGATGTCTCCCCTGCAGATGACTATAGATGACTGCAGTTTTTTGGAAGCATTTGTGATCCTGCCCCATGTGTAGCCAGTCATTCCCTCACTTAACTTGGAGTCAGACTTAAGAGACGTAAGAGCAAAGGTCAAAGATGTAACTACAGGAAATGACAAACCCATTGTGTAACCCTGGTAACAAAGTGTATGTGGTCATGGTTACAAGTCTCTCTGTTTAATACCAGGTGTGAGGACCCTGTCATAAATCCTGATGCTGTATCTTTTTACTATGTGTGAAAGACAACGTATCACTTTGTGTTACATCTTGAGGTTCTGGAGTCTGAGTGGACGTCATCTTCGGTACTTACCAACTCCAGTGCACATAGCATTACACTATGAACATGTGGATACAAGACTATAGAACAGGACATTATTGATTTATCATCATAGTGGTTCTCCACACTTGCCGGACTGTCCTCCATTATGAATGAGCTGGTGCCATGTTGGTCACTTCATATCTATAGGTGACCTCAACATTATAGCGGTTTTGGTATATACATTTTTTGCAGATACTATTAACTTTGCTTAAGTGGAGGTGTTTTCTGAGATATCTATCCAGAGACTAAGCCATTGATTTGGTAGGTTTGATTCTTGGTACCCACCTCCCATGGTTATCTACTGGGTCTTCTGGCTTTTTATGGTTTAACTTTCAACTGTTCCATACATTTTGTAGTGGCTGCCTTAGGTGGTGTCCAACATCAGATTTAGGGGTGTCCGACCCTCGGCACATTCATAAATTAGCAGAATAGAGAATGCAATAGGAAGCAGACAGTGCCATGCATGTGTAGTGGTCAGACTAGGTTACTGCAGATTAGCACTGCTTAGTCTCTGCTTCCGGTTTTAGCTTCAGCTGCTTAAAATAACAACTTATTTGCTGAGTGTTTTACCCCCTCCAATCTGATACCAAAGAGTTAACCATAGCAAAAATATACCAACCACAAAGTTTCCTGGCCAAGAATAATTGGCTGGAGAGATCCTTTGACAGTAATTCCAATAAAACCTGTATCCTGTTGCTGGCTTCTTCCTAGCCTGGTGTATTTATCAGCCCTTCCTATAAAATCATCTCTAGCTTCTCCTGAAGTGGGTGGCCACTTCCTGATTGTGACATCAGCTAAGGGCACTGAGGCCAGAACAGCTTCCCTCACTTCCCATAATGCTGAGCTCTGTTATATTGCTCTATATGTGCTATTACAATGATAGGACATAATCTAATAGAGCTTTATGACTTGAACAACCTTATGACACACTCCCTGCAGATGCTATCACAGGGAAGTGGAAGTACTGAGAGCGGAGAGGGCCCTGCAGACACAAAACTAAACAGCCTTCAGCCTATGAATCCGGTTACTGTGCTGATCTACCACCTTCTCTTCACTATAGCCTTGTCAAATCCTAGAGAGAAGTTGGTGGTGTGCAAGGAAGGTTTATTATAGTAGATTCTTTTAAACTGAGCAGCTGCATGGTCGTAAGGTGGACTGTGTGGGAACATGAGAGCAGAGTGTAGACAAAGCAGACATGGTGAAGCTGCTGCTTCCTCTAATTACTGAGCAGTAGTGATGTGTCGTTCGCGAATGAGCTGGCTCTAAGAGTCTCACTTAACTCTACCCCTAACCATCTCACCACGCCTACTTTAATCTGATACAATCGAGTTAGAAGTGGAGTGGTGTAGGGTGATTAACTGGCCTGCGGCTCCCGATTATATATTCAGGAGCCAGAAGAGCCGTCTCTTCTTAGTGAGTTGACTCAGCTCACTAAAAAGAGCCATAATTCCCACCACTACTGAGCAAAGACCAGAACTAGCTCATTGCATAGCCCCACCCCCTCACCCTTCTGTGACCCCTCAATCTATAGACTGCATCTCTTGTTCCATCCTCTTTCACTCTATGGATCCTTCTTGGCAATCAGAATGCCAGGCTGACGGGATGATGGCAGAGGATTAGCAGGGAAACTGCCGCAATAAGGTAATTTATGTATATGAGAAAAATATTAGGCTTCAGCGATTACAACTATAGAAAATAACTTTATAAACTTTACAATTGCGCTTTAAGACCAACCCAAAGTTGGCAAAATGACAATTTTGTTGCATCATTGTACTACATAGTCAGACATGGACCTGGTTAAAGGAATGCATGATTGTGCACATGTGGCTACCTAAGAATTATACCTGGTACATAGTAGATGAGGGCACTGGCTGGACCGGTTTTGGCTCATTTCGCTCTGTTAAGGATGAGCCTGGCTGCAGAGAGTTAATCTTGCCTACTGATGGATAATTTAGCTTGTTTGAGGATGAAGCATAAGGCGCTGGCGTTCCTCATTGTAGTACGAGATGGCGACATGTGGAGATCTTTCATTTGGCACAAACACTTTCCCATTAACTGCTATAAACCAATTACACCTCTTATTCCGAGTAGAGGACGCGGTGTAGTGCGGCGCGGCCGGTATTATGGAGATGACATAGTGTGGATCCAGCAGAGACTGTGCTATGCAGGAAGGTCACCGGAGGATGAAGCTCCTGCCAACCATAAACCTTCAGGCAGATACCAGTTCTGATCCATCATTATGAAGACCTGTCGGGTTCTTACAGGATTTTCTTATAAACTCCAACTGTTGCAACGTTATAAGTTGTTACAATTTTGCATCACTGGCAACTAAATGTAAAAGTTCATGGATGTGATGACGAGTCGTCCATGATTATAATTCTCCACCATCATAAAGCCCTGCGCCCCTATGTAACCCTCACGCATTGCTCCACACTACAAAATTGCAAAAGGGTTGTCTAAACTTGCTCCTTATCACAGCGGAGGTCAGTGATAGGCTGCAGAGGTCACATGACGTCACAGCTGCAACCTAATACAGGGGTACTGTCACAGCGGAGGTCAGTGATAGGCTGCAGAGGTCACATGACGTCACAGCTGCAACCTAATACAGGCTCCTGTCACAGCGGAGGTCAGTGATAGGCTGCAGAGGTCACATGATGTCACAGCTTCTGTGACAGCAGGTACCATGGTGGATCTGAAGATGGAGAAGCTCTAGACTTGTTTGTAGTTTCAAAGTAACAAAATCTCTAACACAAGTCTCTTTAAAACTGGTTTAATTTTTTTATTTTTATGCAGCAGAAATCTATTGATACATTCTTTGTATATGTGGTATGGACAGTTTTTATCCAATGTAATTATCCATCAAAATACTAGACAATAGGGGATGTTTGCGATCTCCTTATATTCTGAGGAAACCTGTCAGCAGGTTTGACCATACAGACTGCAACCAGTGTTATGCAATGTCTTCACACTGCTGTGCTCTGTGCTCTCTGCAGCCAATGTTATGTATTGTCCCTGGAGAGATGTCTAATAAGACCTCACACTGCTGTGCTCTGTGCTCTCTGCAGCCAATGTTATGTATTGTCCCTGGAGAGATGTGTGATCAGACCTTAGTGTATGTTGTTAGTAGTAGCAGGACTGTAAAATATTGATTTATATTCCAGGATTACAGTTTCCCCAAGAGCACTGGGGGTGTGTCCTCACACTGCTGTGCTCTGTACTCTCTTCGGCTAGTGTTAGGAAAGTCCTCCCATGTTTATCATGGAAGAAGCTCCACCAGCTCCTGCCACCACAGGGCAGGGGCATATGGAGATTCCTGTTCCCTTGTAGCCTGTTGCTCTGGATAGTCTTAATAGTGACTATTTGCTTAATATAAACTGTTGATTTATGGAGCCGCCGTCTACAAGCTGGATATGACCTGGAGGGTTTCTGGGGTCATGGATGCTAGAACTAGGGGAAGAGTCCTCCACGACCTTTAGGCTCTCTGCTTTTCCTTCCCAAATTGTCCGAGTTTTCTCAGCAGAATAAAACTGATCCCAAGTTTCCTACAGTAAGTTGTGGGTTGACACTGGGGCAGAAATGACCCTGTAACAGTCTGGAGGATGTGATGACATAAATGATCGGGTCGTCCTGTAAAGGTCATCAATTTTATCTCCATCTCCTAAATCAAAAAAAAAAAAAAAAAAAACACACAACGACAAGTTTTTTTGTTCAATTAAAAAATGCATTTATTTTCTGGTCACATGGTACATGAGGAGAGTCAATAGATGAAGTGTTACAATATCCATGGAATACTCAATGTTACGTCATTACCATTGTGCACCCACAATCCCCTGGGAGCACCTTGAAGAACTTCACCAGTGCTGGAGCCATTGAATAGTGAAGCACAAATTACATTGTGTTACCCTACAGTGGGAGGAGCTTTCTCTGTGATCGTCCTCCATTACTGCTTTTGTAAAAGCTGGAAATGGGAATCGGAATAATGTAGCTCCATTTGGACGAGACTTGGCAGAAGATTCCCATGCAGGAAACCTGTCAGCAGGTCTGATCATATAGACTGAAGATGGTGTCTGGTAATATCCACAGATAGATGTGTAATCAGACCAGTGTGAGGACCCCCCTCCAGGGATTTGGAGATGCTACAATCATGGAATATAAATCCATATATGTCCTGCAAAAGTCGGGTTACACCTCTTTTCAGGGACTATATATAACACTGGCTGCAGAGAGCACAGAGCACAGCAGTGTGAGGTCTGATTACACATCTCTCCAGGGACAATACATAACACTGGCTGCACAGAGCACAGAGCACAGCAGTGTGAGGTCTGATTACACATCTCTCCAGGGACAATACACAACACTGTCTGCAGAGAGCACAGAGCACAGCAGTGTGTGATCTGATTACACGTGTCTCCAGGGATAATACTGTACACTTTCCTGCTCATACCTGCTGACAGTCTCCTTTTTAAGGTTCCTCTTATACACTCTGTAGTGTGCACATACATATCCATGTTAAGGTACCATTAAAAACAATAAAAACCCAAGTATCAAATATTTAACCAACTGTGTTAGTACCGTGTGACGCCCAATGTGTGAGATATATATAGGTAAAATATATTATTTTAAGCTCTTGTAAAACGTATTTAGGTAGCACACTAGATATGGCGTCTCCGTGATCCCTAATATGGGACAGTCCTGGAAATCTGTCTGCACTCGCTGTAGTAGACCAATGCTCAGGCAGGAGGATCACATTGGTCAAGTTTAGTATCTAGAAGTGAAGAACATTGTTCCTCCAGCCACAAATCTGGTGGAAATTTGGTGGAAAATTGCAGGTTCCTCCCTCAAGGGAACTACTAGAGGAAGGAGAGACCTTACTGAAGGCTTCCACCATGTGGAGATGTCTACTTGGTGGCTGGACACTCCTTCACTTGATGACCGATTCCGCTATTTCATACATATTCCTTGCATTCTACATCTTTCCAGTCAATGGATGATATCACCTATGGAGACTTATTTACAAGCAATGCATTGTGGGAAATAATTATGAAGATTGCCCCAAACCATAGACTCCTCCAGAAGTAAGAGCAGGGTCTCGATGGGGCGGCTCTTCCTTCTCGAGGAGGTTCTGCTTTGGCTGCAATGAGTTAGATAAACCTGTACAGTGTAAATCTCCGTAATATATCACCTATAAACATAAAATAGAACATCTTTTTATCGCTATATATAAAGTCATGTACAATAAAGTATCTGCTACATACAGGACCCGGATCTATAGGGGGAAGGGCTGCAGGACTGGACTCTGAGATGTGATGTTACTGGTCACCTGTAGAACATCGGTGGTGGCCCCTGAGCTGGAGGGAACACGCATCTCTCTCCTCTGCTCTATTTTTGGGGTTGACCCAATTGTGCCCAATGTCCACAGTAAAGGTGATAACTGTTTGATCAGTGGGGGTCCGAAAACAATTTACCTCCCCTCTCCCAGGCTTTGTATCTTATAGTAGAAGCTTTCTGCTGCCTCCTGAACTAGGACGGGTCCGACCTCGAACTGTGTGGAAGAGGTGAAATGGATCCATCAAGAAGCATCAGTTCTGTATTTCCAGGAGTTCTGACCCATTATTATTATTATTAACAAAGCACCAGGGGTTTCATTGGGTCATGTTTACTCTTTGGAAGAATTGATTATCGTGTTCCCAATTCCATAGGTCAAGTTTAGGCAAATATTTAGCACCAATTTGTTTTGTTTTTGTCCCCGGGCTGATACTTTGTATGAGTTCACTGTCCATTGTTATATAGTAAGGCTAAATGATAACATATACAATGTATCATCTCTGTATTGCCAGCCAATAGGTGAACTAGAAAATCCAGTAGAAAGCCCCTCCCTTTTGGTACTTTAGATTTGGGATCCTGTTCTGGAGTCATAATTCTTAAGGGGGTGGTGCAGGGGCGTAACTTGAGGGGGTGCAGAGGGTGCGGTCACAACCGGGCCCAAGAGGCTTTGGGGGCCCATAAGGTCTCACTTTTCAATATGAGAATCATACATTATAGTCTGGGCCCTGGCACAGACTTTGCACTGGGGCCCATCAGCTTCAAGTTACGCCACTGGGGCGGTGGCTGATGTTGGGGAAGTGTTTGCTGACAAAGGCGGCTGGTGAGGACCGTACAACCGAAAAAAGAGAGCAGGACCTGCTCTACATGCACCGCACCTAGTACAAGCAGGGCCGCCATCAAAGGGAGTTTAGTTTGAATGTGTTCAGGTGGCCCCATAGAGGAGAAGGGGTCCTAAGTCACAGTAAACCCCCCTCCCTTTCCAGGTGTAGGGAACTCGGTGTGTACACAGGGGTAGATGATCATTCTGTGGGAGGGGGGGGGGGGAGCAGTCAGGGGCCCCGGACTGAGAACAAGGCTATAGGGCCCTGGAAGAGGCTTGAGCATACGACCTAAAAGTGACTCCGCTGCTGAGGATCATTCTCTCTACTGCAGCACAGAGTATTTCAGAAGGGCCCGAGTGGTGATCTTGAGGAAGATCCTAAAACAAGAAGGACTTGCTCAGTAGAGAAAGCAGCACAGAGTGTTTCAGGACGAAGAGGTGATCTTGTGTCCCGTTATGTAGAGGGCAGAGCAGATGAAAGCTGCATAGTGGAATGAGCCGGGTTTTCAGCAGCACAGAGTATTTCAGGACATGAATGTAACAGGTGGTCGTGGGCACATGATGATACAAATGACAGCTGAATTGTTATAGTCTCTTTATTTGTAGATGTGAGTAATATGTATTGTTCATCTTTTATATCATTTGTACAGTAAATGTTTTAGTCCAATTATCAACCATTGCAGCAGTTCTAAGCGTTTCCCTCTGATAGCAGCGCAGGATAATGCGGGAATGTGGGCTGTACTATGGTAATGTGTGTGACGGGATGTAGCTATGGAGATGTCCCTTATGAGGATACTCACCGGTCTGGTCATGTTATACAGAACCTGAACGGATCGGGCTCAGCTGGAGGTTATGTATCACCGGGCTCCCCGGACAGTTCTACGCATGTGGATAGTGTGGTCCTCTAGTGAAGTCCTCTGAGACTTTTTAGAACAAGACCAATGATAAATAACCCCCTTTGTGTCTGTGTGACTTCGGCACTTCCAGAATTCAAAAAGTGTTCTCATAGGGACACCAGAAAAGTTTTGGCACTGGAATAATCCAGACTGTCTGGTCATCCCCTTTTAAGATGATACCCAACATGTGACATATGAAGGAGATCAAATAACAATACGTTCAATTTCCCAAAATGTTCCCCAAAAAACACTGCAATAAAATTGGCAAAAAGTTCTCTAAAAATCTGAGTATTAGAAAATGTTCTTTCAAATTAATTCTGCATAAATCATGAGTTTTCCCTCGCTGGGGCACTTAGGCACTTGGTAGGTTATGGGATGGTCCATGGTTCCTAAAACCTGATGCCAGGAGTCTGAGATTTCCTCTTGATGGGCAGAGGTATAACTTGTATAGTGATGTCATAGCATAGTCTGATGATGTCATAGAGAGATCATGTATAGTGGCCATCTCCTCATGGGGAAGGGGGTCCTATCAGGATGTTCTGTTGTAAAACGGGGAGGTCCAATGGATTAAGAATTGTTCAGATTCTCCAATGTGAAAAGGTCCTATGGAGCCCAAATGATTTTTATGGACCCAGTAAGAGACCCCTATTCCTGATGTTATATAATATGTGGCGTGGGGGTCCTGTGCACCATGCAGAAGAAAGGGGATCTTGCAGACCCCATATGATGCTACATTAGAGATTTTCTATGTGCCCATTGTTTTCTGATGTGATAACGTGTTCTAAGGAGCTCATGATCTTAAATGTATCCGGAAGATCTTGTGGACCCCAAAGGATGATGTAGCAAGAGTCCTATAGACCTCTCAAAGTTTGACCGTAAGGTGCTGTGGACCCTACATTGTATTTGATGGGTTGACAAAAAAATCCTAAGGATGTCGCACAAAGAGGTCCTAAAGATTCTATGGGATACATATCGGTAAAAGGGGGAGGTCCTAACCTGTATTGGAGAATTCAAAATGGCCTCATGGCCTGTGGAGAACATCCATAAATAAGGCAAGTAATGTATGCGATGCTGACGTCTGCTGTTCAGCCTCCTCATACACACTGGATGGTCGCCTTCTTCTACCATGTATGGCCGCAGCTCCATTTATACACACGTTACACATGAAGAGTCCAACATATACAACAGGCTACAGGGGTCTCCACAATCTATGCCCTCAATTGCTTTCTCAGTTTTTGGAAGGATTCTTTGTGTCTTGCATTATTTTGCTCAATGTAACATAAGTTACAAACATCTACTGGAAGAATCAATGATTAATAACATGGATGTGACTGTCATGACCTAGAGACTGGCCACCACATAGACAACCTGTAGGCTACATGCCCATGGATATCAGGGCTCTCTACAAAAGGTTGTGATGCTACAGAGTGAGCTGCTTTATAGAAAACATCCTTTATATTGTCCGGATTTAGATCCTGGAGACACCCCCCCCCCAACCTACATCTAATATCGGTACCGACCCCAAACCCAGCATCTGACATTGACCATTCCACCTCTACATCAGTCAGAGTGACCCTAAATAACATGTGACACTGTAACTAGCTAAACAACAAAAATCTCTAGGCCCAACCCAAATTTCCTAAAACTTTTCAATGTGGAGCCATTTCTAGTATTGAGATTTGGCTTCGTACACACACACAATTTTTCAGTGTTTGTAATTACCATTAATATCAAATGCTCTCTAAATAGCACATTTTCTGGGTTTATTTCCCCCAGTGTGTTCAGTTCTAGGATTGGTAACATTCTTAAAAAAATAAAAAAAATCCCATTTCCATAGCTCACTGGTTTTTGGGAAAATGCACAGGGATTAATATATCAACATCTACCACTCGAATTGTACACCCAGCACACCGACATGCTGGTGTGTGCCCCCTCTGGCAGGATCTGCTCTTATGCCCTTATCCATTAACACCTATGGAGCCTGGAGCTCCTTAGGCTCATTTGCATAATTTTAAAAGTGTTCTTTTGTAAAAATCAGGGAATAAGAAGATAAAAGAAGAGCAGATCCTGCCAGAGGGGTCGCACACCAGTATGTGAGTGTGCTGGGTGTACAATCCTTCATTCTGGTGGTAGATGTCCTTTAAATTTTGTTCATGATATTTTTGCCATTTGGGGCATTTTTTTAAATTAAAATTTAGTATAATCTGACATTTTTCTACAAAAAACTTTATGAAACTGAAATTTTCAACATTAGTAATGTTGCAATTGCCAATACTTTTTCATAAATCCTTTAGGGTTTTGAAAGTAAAGTGTGTGTGTTTCCCATCGGCTTGTATTATTGGCCATTGCAGGTCTTCCAATCCTTCATTGCAGCCAATAAAGATCAGATTGCGACTCCGAAGTATCTGTGTCACAACAGTTTTAGCTTTGATGCTTCCCAATCTGATGGATTTTTTTTAAGAATGTTGCGATTTACTGTCCTTCTCCCAGAAGGCAGCAGACTATTCACTTTTATTGGCCAGGAGATGCCACACAATGGAGTCCTCACCAAAGTCATCATGTAGCCCAAGGGCAGTTATATGACAACACTGGTCCATGTATTGGCCTGATTAACTGGACCAAATCCAGTAGAACTGACCTGAGTAACGTGCTGTATTCTTTTCGGATAGATTGGGTTTGGGTCGGTAAGATCCCCCCATCTTTGAGCCAAGAACTGAATTAGATGCATTGTCTCTGAAGCCTCTTATGAATCCAGCTCAGAACATTGCAGTAAAAACTTAACCATGTGTGATGCCAACTACAAAAACAAAATTAATTACCCATTATACTAAAAATTTTACTATACTCAACCCTTTGGTCAAACTTAAATATTGTGGTAGCGCCCTACAATAATTCTACAAAAAGTTGCAAATGTCAACTGGAAAGTGCTTGAATAACTTTGGCCCCCAAAATTTGCCTATACATAACATGAAAATATACCCCCCGTGCCCCTTCCTAGGCAATGTGAGTATCAAGTGTTGCGATCAGCAATTGTGAGGAGAGTGAATTATAACAACTATCAAACACTGCGTTAAAAAAACCCCAAAAGTTATCATCATTAGTGGCACTTACAATATAATATGTGAACGAGGCACGAGGTCAGCCGACGTGCAACACAAGTTTCCTTACGAACCAGGAGTCAATCCCAGTTCTATCCTCGTGATATTCCGAAAATCTTCTCTATATTTATCTCATATATAATAAATCCCTAGCTAATATCCTAGACTTAAAACCATTTTATAATATCTTTTAGTTCCTTTTCCGTCACAATAAAGTAACAATATCTCACCGTAGGTCTCTAACACTGTTAACAAAAATTTCCCCCCAAAAAAATAATTTTTTTTTCCCAAAATGCAGCTTAATATCAAGGATGATCCTCGATATTGTGGATTATTTTGTCAGTCTCTCTTTGTTCTTTTTCCTTCTTTCCTTTCTGAGCGGATGCTCTTTGCTCAGCAATGTTCTTGTTCTATTGGTCGAGGGATCCATGCCAAAAAACGTCTTTGGTGCGCCTGGAGATTCATGTCGCTACCGCCCTTCCCTGGTGCCTGGAGCGTGACCTTTCCAACACCGGGACCCGGTTTTCTGTAACATAAAAACAAAGTAACACAAGAGCGTTAGAAACAAGACTGAAGGAACGTGAAATAATTTTCCAATTTTTTTGTCAACAGGTCTTCAAAGCAGCTGTAAAGGTATTTGAGATGAATATGTAAATAATTATCTGGAAGGCACAACACCGCGCGGCTGCCGGGACAGGTTCAAGAGTTCTACAATCAGCATTAAATGAGTCTCTTGATCAGAGAAACAGGGGTGATAAAAGCAATGGCAGAATCTGCTAACACAGTTCCCTTGGCAATAACGGAATACTAAACAAATGCAAAGGTAACGTTGTCGCTTTCTGGAAGGAATCTGTGTAACTTTGTCAGAAGACACTTCAATTGCCTCCTTAAAGTGTGAACACGGAGGATGGGAAGAAGACACAGGAAGCCAAGGAACTTCACAAACTCCTTGATGTCCTCCTTCTTCTTCTTGTGATACTGTAACCTTTATTATGCTGTTGGATTGCAAAGTTTTGCACTGATGGGGTTTGTGATCTACTCAATGTATCAAATGTGACTGGGTGGGAACTACCCTCAGAGTCCTCTTAAAACAGCAGACTGGACGTACTAACGTCACTGTACTCAACTTTCCACCCGGCAAGTGGACAAAAACAGACTCGAACATTGGGATAAAATGTGGGGGTTCGGCCACAGCTTTAATCTTTAAACAAAATACCCGTTGGTCCAAATGGGAAACCCGAGACCCTCCTATTACCACCTCGCATGCCAGGCCCCGCCTCCGCGGGGGCATGTCCTCGTTGATTCGTCAGGTGATTTGATCTCACTCCCGAGAGGGTCAAGGATTCCGCCATAGGCCAAGCTGTGACTTCCAATACATAATTAACAATGAAAGAAATAAAACATAGTTTGACAAAACACTTACAAAACCAAAAACATTAACAAAAGCAAATAAGGGAGGGAGGGCGGTATCTTTCCTGGCACTCAGCCGTCCTGAAAGAGAACAGGATGCTCTGCGCCCGGGAATAAATATCCCAGACCTGCACCCCCGTGTGGCCAGCGGAAGAGCTGGCCCAAAAAGCTGCCGGATGGGAGGGATCGCGGGGCGGGCCGTGCTCCTAGCAATAGAGCACAGCCAGTCCTGCAACCCCTGGGCTTAAGCAGCCTGCGGGTTTAACATGATAATAAGCAACTTATCATGTGCATAAATATCCAGCTATGTCAACTGCGTTTTGTTGGCTCAACTTTGCCAAAACTGTCACCAAGAAAGTACATAAGGTAAGTAATATGGCTGACCAGGAAGGAGAAGGCCTTTGTAACATGGGGTTTGTGGCCACTGTCATGGAGGACATGGAGGTGCAGGTAATTCCAAGGTCCAAGTGGTGGTAGCCCCATAGATTCCAGCAGTATGGAATAGTTGGAGCCCTGGGACATATTGCCCACCAGGTTTAAGACCTAAAATCCATGGCGATGGAGAAAATAGACCCTTCTTCAGGCAGCCCTCAAAGTTGGTTTATTTTTGGCAAAATGATAAACCTTTTGAGTGAGATCTTTTCTATCGTAAAATCTAAGTCTCCAGTAAAAGCCACAAAAACCGTTCCACCAACGGCGAATCAGAATCCGAGCAAATGACTCATAAACCCAATCGTAAATTATCCCTGCATTTTCCAGTGTAACTTGCGTTACAATAGATTGGGCTCCTCGGGGTGCTGGAAGATTAATTAAACATTACAAATAAAGTATTTTAATGAACGTCTGAATATTCCTTAAATATTGTTTCATTACATTTCCTCACATTCCGCACAGAAGATACAGAAATCTCGTCTCTTCAGCCTCCGCCATTCACGTGGATTGTGATGACAGAGAAAGTGGAGATAAATCCTCCACAATGTTGTATGAAGGCACTGGAGATTTATGGCTTCCTCCATGAACCCCGATGTGACATCTACGCTGGAGAAAGAGACCTTAACATCTCGCTACATTTTCATGGACAGCCTTTGTTCTCATGCAGAACTGTGGAAGATGACAAATATTTACAGTACAAGAGGTTACACAGGAAAAGAAAATTGAAGAATTCGGAGTACAAAAAGTTTCTCGCCTGCAATGTATGAAGCGCTTGTAGAAAGAATTGGTAAAATATCTGCGTATTGTGTTTTATGAAGGTGATACTGTCCACATTCTCCTGTAAATCAAGATGCTGTCACAAGGACGACTATCTGTGACGCAAACGGCGAATAAGTTGCAGGATTGGCCTCGCACCTGGAGTCTTGGTACCTGGAATAGTGTAGTAGTACTGTGCGGTTTCTATAAATACAGGAAAGGAGTAGTAGTACTGTAATGTGCTCATATATACAGGATAGGAGTAGTAGTACTGTGCTGTGCCCATATATACAGGATAGGAGTAGTAGTACTGTGCTGTACCCATATATATACAGGATAGGAGCAGTAGTACTGTGCGGTTTCTATATCTAGAGGGCTACTGCATAGATCTTTGCACTCTCTCTCTGTCTCGTATACATATTCTCAGTAGATGACGTATGTGTAAGAGGCTGATTGGGAAATCTGTGAACGTGTTGACTGTTTACCAGCTCGTGGCCACTTACAAGCTCTGACGGCTGATGAAACTTTGACTGGTTGTTCCATCAGGGCCCAATAGACACAATCTTCTCCGATCTGCGCTCCCAGTGGGGATTATTGAATTCTAGTTAAGGACAGACTTTTTCTGCGCTGCTCGTCCTGATTAACCGCTTTGCACTTGGGACAGGATCATTAAGGGAATGGCTGAGGCTGGGAGAAGCTCTGCCCGGCACAGCGGGGGTTAATAGAGAGTCAGATCTGCTGTAAATAATACATGAGAATATGGATCCTATAACGGAGAAGCTGATACTTGGAGAACTCTGCAGGAACAGGTGCAGAGGAGGATGAGACACAAGACAAAGGACTAAAGCCACACTGCCACCTAGCATCCAGCTGGGGGATCTTCTGCAGCCCGGGAATCTGCTGCAGCCGGGGGATCTACTGCAGCCGGGGGATCTACTGCAGCCCGGGGGATCTACTGCAGCCCGGGAACCTGCTGCTGCGGGGAGGAAGCCCCAAAAGTAACCAGGATCTTTAGGAAATAAGGAGATTTAGAATCTTATATGACGATCCCGGGCCGGCCATGCTGGGAGTTGTGATCTATAACAGTTTGGAGAATACTCATTTGAGTATATTTTCCTGTATACGGGACCTCTCTGCTAAAAGGACTCGGCTCACTTACAAAGTTACTTTGATGACCCTTTTATTCCAGACACCGGACTCAGGCCCCTGCCCTGTGTACGGTAGGCCCGGACTCGGGCCCCTGCTCTGTGTACGGTAGGCCCCGGACTCGGGGCCCCTGCTCTGTGTACGGTAGGCCCCGGACTCAGGCCCCTGCTCCGTGTATGGTAGGCCCCGGACTCAGGCCCCTGCTCTGTGTACGGTAGGCCCCGGACTCAGGCCCCTGCTCTGTGTACGGTAGGCCCCGGACTCAGGCCCCTGCTCTGTGTACGGTAGGCCCCGGACTCGGGCCCCTGCTCTGTGTACGGTAGGCCCCGGACTCGGGCCCCTGCTCTGTGTATGGTAGGCCCCGGACTCGGGCCCCTGCTCTGTGTACGGTAGGCCCCGGACTCGGGCCCCTGCTCTGTGTACGGTAGGCCCCGGACTCGGGCCCCTGCTCTGTGTACGGTAGGCCCCGGACTCGGGCCCCTGCTCTGTGTACGGTAGGCCCCGGACTCGGGCCCCTGCTCTGTGTACGGTAGGCCCCGGACTCGGGCCCCTGCTCTGTGTACGGTAGGCCCCGGACTCGGGCCCCTGCTCTGTGTACGGTAGGCCCCGGACTCGGGCCCCTGCTCTGTGTACGGTAGGCCCCGGACTCGGGCCCCTGCTCTGTATACGGGAGGGCCTGGACCCAGGCCCCTGCGCTCTGATAGTCTGGGGTCTTCGAACATCTATTCACATATCACATCGGTGAGGTTTGTCACCCTCTAGAAACCACCAAATATCACATGATAAACTCCTCTCTGCTCCATCTGTGTTTTATGACCTCGCTGCTCGTTACTACTACAGGTTATGGATGACGAATCAGGATCTGATCTATTTACACATACAGGACGCTCTGTATCATCTGTTCTGTTACAATGTGTCGGTGTATGATAATGTCTCTGCACTGGATGGCATTATACAGTATATTACAGGATTTTTCTTTGTCTGTACATCACAGGGGGAAGGAGAGAGCGATGCTCACCATGATACAAGAGAACGCCCCAAGATACAGAGACACTACAGAAAAGCCAGGTCAGCTTTATAGGAAGTTCTACACATATGAAAGGGGGGCCGCAGGATCCTCAGTGGAGGACAACAATGGAAGCCGCCTCGCTGTGCACATCCTTCATTCTTTATGCACTTTGAGCACAAGTCCTTCCATCACACGACGGTCTGACCTACTTGTCATTTGTGTGTTCAAGGTAATCCGCAGGAAATGTCTACATGGCCTGGATCTGTGTGATATCACCGAGGAGGCTGCCGGATTACCAGATGAGTTGGATTATAGGATACAGAGTTGAACATTGGGGCTCATTTACTAAGGGTCCGAATCGCGCACTTTTGTCCGGCTTACCGACTATTTCCAATTTGCGTCGAATTGCCCCCGGCTTTTGGCGCATATGATCAGATTTTGGCACATCAGTGCCGGCTGTCATGCAACAGAAATTGGGGGTGTGGCCTTCGGACAACCCAATGGATTCGGAGAAAGAGCAGAAATTAAAAAAGAATTTGTGTCGCAAGATCAGCACTCGCACAATCACACCGGGACAAAGGAGGCTAACTCCGGTGGACCTCGACGTAGCAGCGACACCTGCTGGATATCGAGCACATGGACCTTAGTGACTCCCAGCAGACCCAAATTCCACGTCGGAGAACGTGCCGCGGGATCACGACTGGACCGGGTAAGTAAATCTGCCACATTACGATTGTAGATCAGAGAATCCGCCGACAGTTCAGGTCGAAAACCAGAGAGGTATTAAAGGGTTTTTCATAAGATAACCAGGGGTGTCCAATGTTACAGGGTGGGCCGCGACAGGGCCCGGGGGTAGAGAGGGCCATGTCCAGGAGGCATTTAAGTAATTCATTGTATTGTGCATGTATGAAAGACACTTACAAATGATTGTGAAAAGATTTCTCTGCCTGCGCATCCTCTGACACGCTGGAGGCGCCTGATGTCATTGCCTCATCGCCGCCTACTTAACTGGAAGCTGCGGAGGAGAGGAGCCGCGGGAACTCGGGTTCATGTGGATAAGTACCATGCAAATGGCTCCATTTTGAGGCTAATTAGGGGGCACTGTGCTACATACTAATATATTAATGGGGGTGGGCTGCAAAAATTATATTACATCACATGGGGGAGTGGGGTACCGGGGTTCTTTATTATTAAGGAAGGTAAGGGATATACACATAAGTGGGGCTACTCTTTTCTATATTAATTTATAAAGGGGAGAGGGTGCTGCTCTGCTACATTTAGTTAATTAGGGGTTGCTTTGCTACATATTAAAGGGCATGTCCTAGATGAATGTTTATTGTACTATTAGCCCCATGTGGTATGAAAATCCTTTTATACTCATCTCCCTCTGGCACTGCTTAAAGACAAAAGCTCCATCAGCCGCTCCAATAATTATGAAGAATGGGAACCCTATTCTTATGATTGTTGGGGGTCCCAGCACTTGGACATGCGGCAATCGAATTGTTAGCCATAGTCTAGGGACAATCCCTTTAATAGCCGCCTCTGTGGATGGTTCTCATATGATATATCTGGATGAGACCCCCTCATTGTGTATGAGTTCTACATCTCTCTTGTGAGTGAGGTTGTAGTGTTGGAGTGCGATGGCCCCAGGTCACATTGTTGTTGTCATTGAGTCATTTAACTGACAATTAAATAAATGAATAACGTGTAGACAGGGCGACGCTCACCAGCCCGGACCCATATGTGACTGGAGAGATCAGGATCACGGAGAGAGAGACTGCACCAACACTTCCCTGTCACTACGGCTTCTGAATAATTTGCCATTAATGGCGGAAGGAAAAATGGTTTAACCCTCTCGTCCCAATGTGTAGACAATGAATGTGTGTGTGATAAACCCAGCTCCCAAACGATTCTGCCAAGGCGTCAGTTATTTTTTTACAGGAAGAGGAGCCCAATACTTCTCCAGATCCCCCCACACCTCTGTCAGACATCCTTGCTGGGGGCAGCCAGTCTGTGTTATGGTCACGCCCATTCTCTGTCTACATTCGTGTAGAAGCAAAGGGGCCTGCTTAGCAATGCAGGAGAGCAGCCAACCCCCTGCAGAGATGTCTGAGAGAGAGGTGGGGGTGTGTGGCCAGTGGTCTTAACCAGATGAAATATGGCAGTTACCTCCGATCTTTGTTGGTCCTGGCCTGACATGAGCTCTCTATATATAGCCCTGACCTCACAGCACCTGATGACTTGTCCAGCTATACGTTTATTAGTAGACAAAAACTAAAGATAAAAAGTCTTGCAATTCTAAATGGTTGCTTTAGCAGGCGATGGAGTCTCCAACATCTGATTGGCTCCTTTGATCGGAAAACTAAAAATCTAATAATTTTTATACTTTTGTCTAACCAGACTGAGACAACTGAAAATCCTACTAAACGCCCTCCCATTTGTTCATCTAGTCCCCCCTTCCTCCCCTTTAGCCATAATGGACGTTTCAATTTTGGCAAGACAATTTTGTAAAGAGTTCTGAGCAAATTTGCCTCAAAAGTGAGAATTTCAAGGGCAATACCCAAGCCTGGATCTTAGAAGTCCCAATTTTGAGTATTGGAATACAGTATTGGTAATTATGTAACCAGGAACCACAACAATTATGAGAAGTTTTTCCAACCTCAATTTTCCCTGGAAAGTGTCTCTGGGCCCAGGTTATAAATTTCCACATAAAATAAATTTTAAGATCTTTTTCCATAAATCCACTTAATAGTCAGAATATCAATGCCGCTCCCTCCGTGTGAACCTCATCCTGTAACTCCGGCACAGACTATAAAGTGACTGCCACTTGTGGTCTAATTACCTTGCTAGAAAATCCCTCTGGATCTGCAAGATGATGCTGAAAATTAACAAGTACAACAAGCGATGTCGGGATTCTTTGATAAGGAGCTGAGTGCAATGGCTCATATTTAAATCATAGACTCCATCCCTGCTCCTCGCTGCTCATTTAAAGGGAATCTATCACCGCTGAACTAATTGTGTCCACATCTCTGCCTTCACACTTTTTTTTTTTCCTTTTTCTGTTGTCTCCCTAATAATCTTATCCAAACAAAAAGTTTATCGTCTACTGGATGGATTATGGCTTTATTTTATCTGTCCACACCTCCACATCCAGATCTGCTTTCTCCGATACTGCTTGTAGAGCTGCAGGTTAAAGGGAACCTGTCACCAGGAGACCCATAGTTTTGTATTACCTTACAATGCCATGTGAGCAGTGACTAGTTCATCCGTCCCCTGGGAGTGGCTAAAGAGGAGCAGTTTCCTCCCCATCATCGGGAAACCGCTCCACCAGTGTCATTTTCAGATTTATAAAACCGCCCCTCTCCCTGTATATCGACGCCCCCTGCCTTGCTCCCCCTGCTGACGTCATCAATCGATCATCCGCATGCTGACATCGCTTCTCGCTGACCGCGTCATGCATTCTCACATCTGCAAGGTCAGCACCCTGCAGAATGTGCGGCCAGACAAGCGCAGATGAAGCGGAAACGCATTCATCTGCGCGTGCGCTACTCTATGCTGCTGCTTGCTAGGCATGTGTTTTTTTTAAGTGTGCAGAGTTTCTATGCTTGATGATCTATAAGTTTACAGCAATGTGGTTGTTCGATGCTTGATGAGCTGTAGATTCGTCAGGGTGTTCCCTGCTTGAGGAGCTGTAGGTTCAGAGCACAGGGGGTGTTCCCTGCTTGAGGAGCTGTAGGTTCAGAGCACAGGGGGTGTTCCCTGCTTGAGGAGCTGTAGGTTCAGAGCACAGGGGGTGTTCCCTGCTTGAGGAGCTGTAGGTTCAGAGCACAGGGGGTGTTCCCTGCTTGAGGAGCTGTAGGTTCAGAGCACAGGGGGTGTTCCCTGCTTGAGGAGCTGTAGGTTCAGAGCACAGGGGGTATTCCCTGCTTGAGGAGCTGTAGATTCAGAGCATGTGTTTTCTCAAGGATATATAACCTTCTCCTTATGATGATCCTTCACAAAATCAGATGCCACCACTACGCTCAGGATAAGTTAATAGCAGACAAAAAAAATTTGCAGTCAGGTTTTCACTAAGTAAAACTACCACAAACCTCGACTACCATCCAGTACCACCCTGGAGATGTTGTATTTAAGGGAATGTATTGCTCTTCTTTTATATGAAATCTGCCTTTTGATGAAATACAATAGAGGGGTCCAATAACTATTATTACCACCACATATGAGAACTTGTACCACCAAATTTATGAAGCGACAGGTGATGGGTGCACGGTCACTCCTTTCCACTGCTGCTAGAATTACCTACAATATCTGATGATGAACTCGGGCAACTTCCAAAAGCAGAACTTTACAGAATGAACTTCTATCACACAAAGAACAAAGCTCCAAGTCAAAAATGTTGAAAAAATTTTTTAATATGACCCTGAAGAGATGAGCCGTGTATACAGGTGCGTAACAATTATTAGATTTGAGACTGGAATGAATGGGGATTCCCACAAGAGCGGGAACGCTTGACTGACCCCATTATTCTACAAGCACCAGTCCCAGACCTGAGCAGCTTAATTATTCTGACTGCTGAATCATTTTCGACACGACTTTCTGATTTTGCATGAAACCAAATGGGAAAATGTACAATTCTTCATTACGCAAATGGCAAAAACTAAAGTAAGGACCCAGAATAGGGCTGTAGGGTGACTGTGATATGGCTGCCAAGGAGGTGCAGGAGGCGTCTGGATATGCACAATGTCAGAAGTGAGGACAAATTGTTCAGTCAGACTCCAAATGAGAAGAAGATTAAGTAAGAAATCAAATATGTAGCAAGGAAGGAACACAGAGGCCGCACCATACAACCTGAGGGAATCATGGCGTATGTCCTGGAGAGCAGCGGTAGTAATAGTAATGTGTAAGATACCCATAAAAGAATGGTGTAAGTGTGTATATATGCAGGATGGGAGTAGTAGTACTGTGCTGTACCCATATATACAGGATAGGGGTAGTAGTACTGTGCGGTGTCTATTTATACAGGATGGGAGTAGTAGCACTGTCCTGTGTCCATATGTTCAGGATAGGAGTAGTAGTACTGTGATGTGCTCATATATACATGATAGGGATAGTAGTACTGTGCTGTTCCCATATATACAGGATAGGAGTAGTAGTACTGTGCTGTGGCCATTTATACAGGATGGGAGTAGTAGCACTGTGCTGTGCCCATGTATACAGAATGGGAGTAGTAGTACTGTGCTGTGCCCATATACACAGGATAGGAGTAGTAGTACTGTGCTGTGCCCATATATACAGGATACGAGTAGTAGTCCTGTGCTGTACACTGATAAACAGGATAGGAGTGATAGTACTATGCTGTGTCCATATATACAGGATAGGAGTGGTAGTACTGTGCTGTGCTCATATATACAGGATAGGAGTAGTAGTACTGTGTTCTGCCCATATATACAGGATGGGAGTAGTAGCACTGTGCTGTGCTCATATATACAGGATAGGAGTAGTAGTACTGTGCTGTGCTCATATATACAGGATAGGAGTAGTAGTACTGTGCCCATATATACAGGATAGGAGTAGTAGTACTGTGCTGTTCCCATATATACAGGATAGGAGTAGTAATACTGTGCTGTGGCCATTTATACAGGATGGGAGTAGTAGCACTGTGCTGTGCCCAATTATACAGGATAGGAGTAGTAGTACTGTGCTGTGTCCATATATACAGGATAGAAGTAGTAGTACTGTGCTGTGTCCATATATACAGGATGGGAGTAGTGGTACTGTGCTGTGCCCATTTATACAGGATGGGAGTAGTAGCACTGTGCTGTGCTGATATATACAGGATAGGAATAGTAGTACTGTGCTGTGTCCATATATACAGGATAGAAGTAGTAGTACTGTGCCCATATATACAGGATAGGAGTAGTAGTACTGTGCTGTGCTCATATATACAGGATGGGAGTAGTAGTACTGTGCCCATATATACAGGATGGGAGTAGTAGTACTGTGCTGTGGCCATTTATACAGGATAGGAGTAGCAGTACTGTGCTGTGCCCATATATACAGGATAGGAGTAGCAGTACTGTGCTGTGCCCATATATACAGGATAGGAGTAGTAGTACTGTGCTGTGCCCTTATATACAGAATAGGAGTAGTAGTACTGTGCTGTGCCCATATATACAGGATAGGAGTAGTAGTACTGTGCTGTGCTTTTATATACAGAATAGGAGTAGTAGTACTGTGCTCTGCCCATATATACAGGATAGGAGTAGCAGTACTGTGCTGTGCCCATATATACAGGATAGGAGTAGTAGTACTGTGCTGTGCCCTTATATACAGAATAGGAGTAGTAGTACTGTGCTGTGCCCATATATACAGGATAGGAGTAGTAGTACTGTGCTGTGCTTTTATATACAGAATAGGAGTAGTAGTACTGTGCTGTGCCCATATATACAGGATAGGAGTAGCAGTACTGTGCTGTGCCCATATATACAGGATAGGAGTAGTAGTACTGTGCTGTGCCCTTATATACAGAATAGGAGTAGTAGTACTGTGCTGTGCCCATATACACAGGATAGGAGTAGTAGTACTGTGCTGTGCCCATATATACAGGATACGAGTAGTAGTCCTGTGCTGTACACTGATAAACAGGATAGGAGTGATAGTACTATGCTGTGTCCATATATACAGGATAGGAGTGGTAGTACTGTGCTGTGCTCATATATACAGGATAGGAGTAGTAGTACTGTGTTCTGCCCATATATACAGGATGGGAGTAGTAGCACTGTGCTGTGCTCATATATACAGGATAGGAGTAGTAGTACTGTGCTGTGCTCATATATACAGGATAGGAGTAGTAGTACTGTGCCCATATATACAGGATAGGAGTAGTAGTACTGTGCTGTTCCCATATATACAGGATAGGAGTAGTAATACTGTGCTGTGGCCATTTATACAGGATGGGAGTAGTAGCACTGTGCTGTGCCCAATTATACAGGATAGGAGTAGTAGTACTGTGCTGTGTCCATATATACAGGATAGAAGTAGTAGTACTGTGCTGTGTCCATATATACAGGATGGGAGTAGTGGTACTGTGCTGTGCCCATTTATACAGGATGGGAGTAGTAGCACTGTGCTGTGCTGATATATACAGGATAGGAATAGTAGTACTGTGCTGTGTCCATATATACAGGATAGAAGTAGTAGTACTGTGCCCATATATACAGGATAGGAGTAGTAGTACTGTGCTGTGCTCATATATACAGGATGGGAGTAGTAGTACTGTGCCCATATATACAGGATGGGAGTAGCAGTACTGTGCTGTGGCCATTTATACAGGATAGGAGTAGCAGTACTGTGCTGTGCCCATATATACAGGATAGGAGTAGCAGTACTGTGCTGTGCCCATATATACAGGATAGGAGTAGTAGTACTGTGCTGTGCCCTTATATACAGAATAGGAGTAGTAGTACTGTGCTGTGCCCATATATACAGGATAGGAGTAGTAGTACTGTGCTGTGCTTTTATATACAGAATAGGAGTAGTAGTACTGTGCTGTGCCCATATATACAGGATAGGAGTAGCAGTACTGTGCTGTGCCCATATATACAGGATAGGAGTAGCAGTACTGTGCTGTGCCCATATATACAGGATAGGAGTAGTAGTACTGTGCTGTGCCCATATATACAGGATAGGAGAAGTAGTACTGTGCTGTGCTTTTATATACAGAATAGGAGTAGTAGTACTGTGCTGTGCCCATATATACAGGATAGGAGTAGCAGTACTGTGCTGTGCTCATATATACAGGATAGGAGTAATAGTACTGTGCTGTGGCCATTTTATACAGGATATATCTGTGTACTAAAGATGTAGAAAGTCCTGTCTTTGAGCCACAAAACATTTTAAAACTTTTAGTCTATACATTAAACAATTACTAAATAAATTTTCCGTTGTAAACCGATTTCCCAACTGAGCGCAAAACTTGTCAAATATTCAGAGGTTCAGAATCAATTGAGTCTGAGAAACAAAGACAGATCTAGTGATTGAAGCGTCTAATGAGAAGAACTGAAGACTTAATTATAAATAATGAATCCAGAATTATCCTTTTCATACAGCTGTACACATAGAGAGATGACAAGGGCAACGCGATCCCCACATATCAGCCACAAGAAATCACTGAAAGTCTAAGAGATGGACAAGATGGAGAAAGCAGCCCCCAAAAGTATACACAAAACCAGGAGCTAAAAGTCTACCTGCAGGTAAAAACCTCAAATGGTGACAATATTACATTACTGATTCATAGGGAGAATACCTCTTAAAAAGTTATATACAGGCTGTAAATATATCATTATATACAGGAGATCCCCAGGTTATACCGGCTGTACATATATCATTATATACAGGAGATCCCCAGGTTATACCGGCTGTACATATATCATTATATACAGATGATCCCCAGGTTATACCGGCTGTACATGTATCATTATATACAGGAGATCCCCAGGTTATACCGGCTGTACATATATCATTATATACAGGAGATCCCCAGGTTATACCGGCTGTACATATATCATTATATACAGGAGATCCCCAGGTTATACCGGCTGTACATATATCATTATATACAGGAGATCCCCAGGTTATACCGGCTGTACATATATCATTATATACAGGAGATCCCCAGGTTATACCGGCTGTACATATATCATTATATACAGGAGATCCCCAGGTTATACCGGCTGTACATATATCATTATATACAGGAGATCCCCAGGTTATACCGGCTGTACATATATCATTATATACAGGAGATCCCCAGGTTATACCGGCTGTACATATATCATTATATACAGGAGATCCCCCGGTTATACCGGCTGTACAAATATCATTATATACAGGAGATCCCCAGGTTATACCGGCTGTACATATATCATTATATACAGGAGATCCCCAGGTTATACCGGCTGTACATATATCATTATATACAGGAGATCCCCAGGTTATACCGGCTGTACATATATCATTATATACAGGAGATCCCCAGGTTATACCGGCTGTACATATATCATTATATACAGGAGATCCCCAGGTTATACCGGCTGTACATATACCATTACATACAGGAGATCCCCAGGTTATACCGGCTGTACATATACCGTTATATACAGGAGATTCCCAGGTTATACCGGCTGTACATATACCGTTATATACAGGAGATTCCCAGGTTATACCGGCTGTGAATATATATTTATATACAGGAGATTCCCAGGTTATACCAGGATGGCTTTTTGGCCCCTGTATGCAGTAGGTTTTAGATGTGACCATGTAATTCTCTCCCCGTGTAGGTGCCATGGGGGGGGGAGGCTGCAGTAAACAATCTCACACCATTAATTCTTGGTGCCACTTGTGTTTGTTCTTAAAAAGAAACTAAAGTGACACTAAAATGGTCCCCGGGCCCTTCGCTTTCTCCCACTAACGATATGGAACGTCTGCTGAGCCGGCAATCACAGTGTCCGTGTCCGGTCTGATTGCCATCAATCCACAATGCGATCCAGAGCTTTAAAAAGCTGAGCCGAGTCGCCAGAGACCAGAACCAGCGCATCCCGAAGGCGAATCCTGCCGTCAGGCATCACATAGCACATCAGTGAGATGCACAGCGTGTGACATCGCACAATCGTCTGGAGACGCCGCTCCCCAGAAACTGCTTGGCATCGGCTAATTCTTCAACAGAAATCCAAGGGCGAGCCAAGTCCGGACGTGCAACTCTGAGACGAGCGACACTTCTGTATCCGTGTTTTATCGCATCAGCAGATTGTAAGGAATAGCAGAGAGGACAGAACCATTCTATGTAGGGGGCAGTAGGAAACCTCAATACATTTTTGTTACATTGCCTTCTGGTCATGTAAGACGGATCAGGTCGTTGTGCGCCACTTTTTTGTTGTTGGATAAGTTATGAAAAAGATCACATTTCCTGTTGCACACCAGAGAATGTTGGACATTTTGGCCCCTTTTTTTAAAAAAGTGGGCGAGGATGGAGATGCCTTGGCTGGCGATAACTGAAATCTTTGTCAGTCTGGACCTAGCGTGGATGTCGACTCCAGCAAGAATAGGTGTCCCACCCAGCAATATGTCAGAATCACTAGTACACAACACGCACATTTACTTACACGGTCCAGTCGCGATCCCCGAGGTGTGTTGTCCGACGAGGATGAAGTCCGGTGCAATTCACTAAGATCGTGCGCCCGAGATCCTGCATGTGTCACTTCCCCGCTCAGGTCCGGCGGATTTCACCTTCTTTTTCCCAGTGTATGTGAGTGCATTGTCTTGCGTTAAAATTAATTTTAAATCCTGCGCTTAGTCCGAATCAGTCGGGATGTGGATGGCCACGCCCCACGATTTGTGTTGCATGAAAGTCGGCGCGTTTGCGCCAAAAAACCCTGTTAAATTAAGCTTAAATCGGACATATTTGGGAAACCCAACGGAAATGCGGTGTGCGGACCCTTAGCAAATGTGCCCCAATATGTCTTATCACAAGAGCGGAATGAGCCAATCGGCAGTGTCGTGCCCATTCACGTGAAGGCATAAAGACCCACATCTGCCCTGCCTGCCCCTCGGTGTGACCCGAGACAACCCCATCACTAGAACTGAAATCTGAGGTGCTAATGTTAAGGGGAGGGGCAGAGCAAGCAAATCTCACTCTAGGGGGTGCACCAAGACTTAACTTTTTGTCCCTGGGCAATCTGCGAAATAATACGGAAAGGTTATACAGCCTAGGGTGGGCCATTAAAATCTGACTGGCCCTGATACACCAAACTTCCCCCTATAGCCCAAAAGCTACTATACTTCAGAGCCCCCCATTCATGTCATACAGTGCCATGTACCTTTTTAGGGTTAAAAGAAGGGTCTTGTATTTTGAGGTAGAGGGCAGAAAATACGTGCATCACTACTTCTACATGACACGTTTATGAGCATTGTGTAATACCCTACCTCTTCTGCGGGAGCGCCAGAGTCATAAAGTTCTATTCACCTACCTATAGGGGGCAGCATCCTAATAGTTGTATTGTTGGGTATATATTCTCTACCTGCGCCGTTTCATTGCTCCATACAAGGAGAACATTTAGGTCACTGGAGATGTTGCTTCTACTCCATCTCTTTCTATAGAAATCCTCGGGGAACTAGGAACTGGTTACAGCCCTGTACAGCACAGTCATTGTCTACCCCTGGCCCTCGCGCTGCACTTCTCCATCTCCAACACATTCATCAGGGACAAGGACCTGGAAGCCGAGAAAACCGAAGTAACACAAATAACTTCCGCAGCACAAAAGCGCAAAGTAAATCGATAAAAATAGAAATGACAAGAGGTGACATTGGAAAGTTTATTGCCGGGCGCTGGCACTTTAAATGCAATTTCTCTTTGCGCTGCCCGGTTCCCCCTCCTCTCCTTTTATTGACAAAACCAATTATCAGTCGCTGCCTCTGTCAATAAAGCGCATCAAATATGGTCGGTGACCCCTTTAAACGTGAGCGCCCTCTGTATGAGCCCCTGCAGCTGCGCTGGTGATACAGAGGAACATGCAATTTGATTCATTCCGCCAGTAAAACATATCACACTCGTTTGTCACTCGCCTCCTGTTCCTGGTCCCTGGGCGGTCTGCGAAATAATACGGAAAGGTTATACAGCCTAAGGTGGGCCATTAAATCCTGTAAATAGTATGCCACCGCTCCGACTAAATAGGGCATCGTTTACCAAGTGTTACTGCTGCAGGAACCGTCTCTCCTTGGCACAGTCACGTGGAGGGGCGCTCAACGCTCTACTGGACCCGGCTGATGTTTGATTAAGTGGAAGTTTATTAAGTAAGAAGGTCTCAAGGACAATGGGATTGGAGGAAACACAAATAGCAGAAATCAAGGAAACCCAGTGGGGACCACCATGAGCAACAATGTCACAAATTTCAGGACATTGTGGAAGTATTTCTGTAATGCAACAAATCGGTAACTTCTCGCCAGATATGGATAGTGGGTGGACCTTGGTCTTGGATTGCACAGGTGCGGCTCCTGTAGTCCTATGGAAGTATATTGAGCATCACTGATAAAACTGGTGCTGAGGGCCCTATATTCTTAAAAATCAGAAAACCTGTCCTGATGGCTGACCCTGTTGATCAGTGATCACACATCGATCCAATGGAGGCCAAAAGAGCCTCTATTTGGGTTCTCCCTGGTAGGGGGCTCCTGGAGTGGAGTCACCTTTACTGATCTGTGGATTTGCATCCTGACAAAAATCTGTTCAAAAGAGGGACGGAAGCCACACCTGATGATACACTGAGAGATATAATCAACTAAATCAATAAACATGGAATTACAAAAATCTAAATGGCACTCAGTTTCCAGGACTTTGCCAGGACCTTCTCCTGTGTAGTGCCGTAGAAGTGCTCGGACCATCCACAGGAGTTGCAATGTTGGGATAATTTTATTTAGTTGGACCTTTTACTTGTAAGCAACGCCAACTAGAAATCCTAGAGTGATCAGTCACTCGAGGAAAAATTGGCCCAGATTGGAGGAATGTCTGTCTTACATTGTTCCTTTCAAATATCAAAGACATTCAAGACGTTACAAAGACACCTTGGTTCTTTTCCTGCTAGTAAACTTTTGGTGACATGCGTAGATACAAAGCCACGTCCTATCTCTGATTACTTCCATTTCATAAGTGAAGCTCCTTGCTATGCGGTTGCCTTGAAAACACAGCGTGAGATGACACGGAGATGGCGCTGAATGCCGGCTAGACGCAACACAACTCTTTGTAAATGTCACGTCCCTCCGAGGCAATGTGAAGCCTATTAGGCAAATAATTATTTCTATGTTTATTAAAAATTGTACAGCAGGGTTTCCTTCAAGAACATCTCCAAGGGTCGGCAGAGTCATCAGACTGGTACTCAAAGACGGAGAGACTTGAAGGTCACAAATTAAGTTTTGAGAGCCTCAGTAAATAAAAGTGCTACTTAGTATTTTTCTGATTATTGTATTAATGGTTTGATGTCTCCCTAAAAATGTTACATCTTAAATTTAGAAAAGTTCTAGTGCTCATTTTACTTTCACTTTTGGAATTTTTTTCTTTAGTTTTTATGTTACTTCTGGGGATTTGAGGTGACAATCTATTGCGTTTATGAATGAAGAAGCTGAAGTTTTTTTCCCCCAATTGGAGAAGCAATATTTTTGCTATAAATTCCAAAATTGGTTAAAGGAAACTTACTTTTTTACTAGTGGTTTACTGTAAATAGTGGACCAGAACCTGTAATTTTTGGTTCTGTGCTGAATATCACAGGTTCGCCCCCTGAACCTGGTCTTCAATAAGAAATTTGGTTTGGGGTTCACTGCCTCCACCCCCTTCTCAGCCATTTAACACCCGTGATCGCTGCTGGCACTGATCGATAGTGTAAACTCTTTAAATGCCGGGAGCTTTTCAATGAAAGTCTAAACATTATTTTCCCATTTTTGCCCCTGATTAAGTCACAAGGAAATGTGATCCACAGCAAATTTGAATTCCACCAATCATGGGTTTAAATTGGTTTGGCTCAGATTCGTTTCCTGGCCCGACCCCAGACATAATTTTGAGGTTCCGGTTCAGCTAAACCTCAATGGCTCATCAATGTAAATTCTACTTTCCTTAATGATTAATCTTCCTGCCTACCCATT
This sequence comes from Engystomops pustulosus, assembly GCF_040894005.1. Taxonomy (NCBI): domain Eukaryota; kingdom Metazoa; phylum Chordata; class Amphibia; order Anura; family Leptodactylidae; genus Engystomops; species Engystomops pustulosus. The sequence goes on from NC_092419.1 coordinate 23,481,561, forward strand.
ATTATTACCCCAAAGCGAGGGCTTATGTTGAAATGGTGGAGAAGACCTGATTGGGCCCTGGATCCTTAGGAGTCCCATAATTTGTATCTTCCCCATATGAAGAGACAGATACTATGGACCATACACGATAGTCAGGGCCTGGTACACACCCTCTAGTTTTGGTTATTACACAAACGTTTCTGTAGAGATCACAAGATGGGCGTCTTACACACCCCAAAAACTTCCATTTCCCTTAGTGAGTGTAAGATGATTGAATTGTAAGCTCCTGAGAACAGGGACTAATGTGATGTATATACAATGGAAAGTTCTGGTCCTTCAGCTCGGAGAAGATTATGGAAGGACGGCCAGCGCTGAATGTAAATACGTGAAGCAGCTGTGATTTATTTCCTTGCCGCTCACAGAGTATAAACCCCCTACGGCCTGATTCACACCGCGCAGTTCTGATTCATCTTTTGTGGCCAAAGCAAGAATTGTATACAGTAGACAGGAGGAATACAAATTTTTCCTTTACCCGGTTTCCCCAGGCGGGATCCACACACATCTCTGCTTAGAAAAAAATGCATGAAAACTGCACCAATGTGAACTCAGCCTAAGGGATGCATGACCCAAACAGAAGCACATGAAGGATGAAACTTGATAATATCTAAGTTATTGATTGAATGACCCCTTTATATACTGTGTGATTGCAGGAATATGCTCTTTAACCCCTTCCTAGCCCATCCCTGCATTAACAGTAAGATGGTAATAGCTCAAATCAATACACGTGGGTTTTAAAGCAAATCTTCCATCAAAATCCATCATGATAAACCAGGGGCACTTCATCATAGATCCAGGCACCGGGAATTATATTTGGTATCCATTCCTTCCTTCCTTCAAAAGTCAACTTTTAAAATTATGCAAATGAGCTTAAAGGCATCTGGGTGTGTTCCTAGAGCCCCTCCGCAGCTTCAAAGGTTGCTACACTGTCTGACCACCACTCCTGCTCTTCCAGCATGTCCTTCCTCCCTCTGCCTGCGGTAATCTCCCACAGTGGGAGGGGGAAGTGCACAGTGTAACAGCCTATGAAACTATAGCATAGAGGGGCTCTGTTAATGCCCCCTGGTAGCCCCTCAGGCTCATTAGTATAAGTGTAAAAGTTGATTTTATAAGGGAGGAGGCCATGGATAATAAATATCAGAAGATACCACGGTTATTTACCTGGATCTATGTGTACGTGTCCCTGGTTTATCAGGATGGATTTCGGTAGATTTCCTTGAAATTTCTTAAGTGGGATGTCCAAAGACTGTACAATTTGTCAAAGGGGAGGGGGACATAACAATAGGATAGCCCTGCTACAGGGGAATGGCAGATTAGCAGTTATTCAATGTCTTACTCTAGTCATAAAGTGTCACTAAAATACTGCAAAATCAAACATTTATTAATGTAACTGTATTAGTCAAATGAACTTTCCCACCAGAGATTCCAGAACCTCAAAGGATTCTGTTATATTTGTCAGGAAAAGTTATGCTGAATGTGCCAAAGATGGTGGATATAACAGGGCAGGGTCCAGGGTCCACGGCAATTACACCCTATGTACCGGACACATATGTTTTATATGTTTTCTATATATATGTAGATTCAGGTTCTGTTTCTATAGTTTTTTTTGCAAAAGGGAAAGACAATCCAAACGGATCTGAAAATGGCTTTTAGAAATCTCTATTTGTAAGACTTTGTGAACAATGGGCGCTGTCAGAAGAGGTGCACCCGCTCCAAAAACATAAAAAGGTCACACAGCATGAAGAGCGTCTAGAACGGGCAGATGAAGGAGGAAAAGAAGGGAAAAAAAGCTTGAAAACAATTCTCTGCCATCACATGTGGCTTCAGAAAGAAAGAGGTGGGAAAGATTGTGAAGGTTAAAGTGAATCAATGACAACGGCTCTCCATTTTCCCTGTCAGAGGTAAAGCACAGCTCGGCACCGGCTCCGGGAAGAATCGCACAGCTTGGCCATTATTGGAAGACGTTTCGTCTGCATACGTCTAAATATGATCATTTTCACATTCTTCTGGTTGTCACATAATAATGTATCGGGGACAAAGCTTCAGCTGTGCACAGAACACACAACTCCAGCCTGCCTGGATAGAGGTGGGGAGAAACGCGACTTGTAAGGTCACTTGTCCAAGGTCAACTGGAGCCGACGTCTCCAAGCTCGGAGACAAGCAACTTCTATCTGGAGAAAGACAGATTTTTGGAACAGCTCCGAAAAATGGCTAAGTATATTCAGAAATAAAAGACAAAAATAACTATATAATAGGAAAATAGTGATGCTGAGAATTTTACTTACTGTCCCTTCGATGGTCAACAGTATGTGGAAAAGTTATCAATCTATTTCTGATGCAATTTGCACCAAGAAACCTAAATGACTTTACGGATTTATCAAAGGTTTAAGATCGTTTAGACAACTTGTGTGACCAAAAGGTGAAGTCTCATGAAAGGGAAAAAATTAGCTATTGAGCAAAAATTTAGGATCATTTTTGTGGGGTCAACTAAGGAGGTAGAGAGCAGACTAGACCGTCATAAACTTCCCCCGATTTATCATTCAGCATTAGACACTTTGATGAATCTAGGGCAGTATAACACAATCCAGACAACTTTTAACCCTGTTTGATACATCTGCCTCTTTTTTTTCCCTCAGAATCTGCTAAGATTAGGTGAGAATGGAACCATTGGGATATTTTCGGGACCACAGGAGCCTCAGTTATTCATCTTTTGGAGGTCGCTGTTAAATCAGGCAAATGATAGACATGAAAATGCGAGTGACCTAAAAGCCACCAAGGCTTCCTTTCCGAGATCCAGAAGCCTGAGGCGCACTATTTGACATTCCAAAAATCCCCTCTAGCTACTTGCAAATGTTACCTGATATCTATTCACAAATTTCTATAACATAGTTGGACCTATATCTTGCTTTTCTAGCCCTTCCCTTGGACTTGAGTGGTCCTAGGTGCCCTGTCAGTAACTTGCTGACTGGTCTTTGCCCTGTTAGCACTGTGAGCCTGGATTATATGGCCATAGCCAGTAGAAGATGTGATTGAGAAGGTCCAGTGAGGTTGGCTAGACATTATGGAGCCCATATATCACAGCCTCTATGCCTTAAAAGAGTACAAGCTGTTATTTTTGTGCAAAAAACGCTGGGAATTGCAACTTTTGGCCCCTCTACGTCAGGTGGGTGTAAAGAGGGTGTTGCTGCCCCGCGCCTGCACCCTGCCTATAACCTGCAGGCTATAGCACTATTCTACGCCAGGCCACTCAGATTTATCAGGAGGCCAAAGCCTCCAGGGGGCGCCGGCATATGATAAATGTGCCACTATATTTACATGTCCTCTCTGTCATCCATGTGTCCAATAATAAACTGGATAATTCACTCACATTATTATACATTGATTGATATGCTGAATAATATCTGTGTGATAACCTGTGAGGGTTCTGCTCAACTCATTCACTGGTGGGCAGTCCAGACCTGGCTTCACACAAACTGTTGGATAGAAGTAGGTTGATGGTTGGTTGACCTCTTGGTGAAAGAATGTTTTTTCAATGTAGAATGGTCCATATGAGCATCAAGTCTTCTTTACTAATTATGGCCATTATACTGTAGAGGGTTTGGCGTAAAGGAAGCCCAAATTAATGTTAATGTAACTGGCCAACCATGTAATAACAATGAGGGGCCCGATCGAGCTATTGGATTAAAGAATACTGTACCCAAACCGATTCTTCTCCCTGTGAAAGGTCAACCATTAGAGAGGTCTTCTATTAAGTGTACAGAGCCAAGCACAGTTTTTTATCTTGGTGGTTCCCGACCTGTGGCTTGGCAGCTGTTACTATACATCAAGCTGTTTAAGAAACTGCTAGAGAGCCACATGTTGTTGACCCTGGTTATTAACTTTTCTAGACGATTCACCTCCTTTTGATTGACAAAGGATTTGGCAAACTGCAATAAAGCATGATGGGCACAGACTTTAGAGAACTTAGGAGTTGTGGGCTCTTTCAGTTTCCCTCAAGGATGGACGTTGAAGCGATCCTGTCCTGGCTGCTGGATAGAGAAGATCTAGAGGTGGCCTCCATAACTTCCTTATCATCTATGACTTACTACTTTTCACATAAGTTTTCATCTTTGGGATTTAATCTCTTGTTCTTACACAGAATCCGGTCAGATATTCCTATTTTATTGAGCATATTAGGTGAACACATAGAGAATACAGCTGGGATCCTCACGTTTGTGTATTTTTAGACCTTTTGCACTGCGTTGCTGTAGGTAATAATCTATATCTGTCACATATAACCTTATTTTTTTGCATAACTTGAACTCGCCTATATAACAGATCCAATCCGTCTCATTATCTGGCCAAGAAAATATCACATTTTTTCTGTACCGAATTCGGAGACATTAATGGACAGACACCGAGTCCTGGCTAGTGGCCACTGCCTACTGGGATGAGACATAAAGGACAGTAGGATCAGGTTAATTTGTTACAGCTCAGGCTCATTCATACTGGGAGCACATATGGTAAATTTCTCTCCAAAAATACAGGAACCTGCTTGTAAGGAGTTTAATATCCATGGAGAGCTGGGACTTGTTGGACCATGCACAATGCAATTAAATTCTGTTCAACGACCATTTACCAAGACGACATCTGAAGTTTTTATGTCATAGAAATGTACAATTATAGCAAATCTGAGCAATAAATTCTAGTCTTATTAACTATAAGAAAGACCTAATGAGTCATAGGTGACACCAAACCACATCTCCTCAGTCACCATATTCCTCTTCGTATTCAGACCTTGACCTTCACATCTGGAGTCAAACCAAGTTTTTCCGGCAAATCGGGCCAAGATCCAGCCACTGATTTGTATTGAAATATGACAAGTTCTACAATGCAACATTACAATGAGACCTGTACTTAAATTTTTGCCATGACCTATCTAATACCACCCACGATGCGTCTCACTTCTACAGTAATAGCATTGGCTACGCTCCCATATTGGCTTCTTATGAATAGGAGAATGTAGACAAAGTTGGCAAAACAAGAAATTCTATGTAAGGGATTTTAGTTACCCTTGTAGAGGGATCAGGACTCTAATGTCACATGGATGATGATTCCACCCATGGAATCCAACAGTGGAACTAGGAGAAGTTCTGGCATTTAGACTCTGTGGGAGAAATTATCAGAAGTGTCTGAGAGCAGAATTGTTCTAGTTGACCGTGGCTACCAAAAATAGCTCAGATTTTACTTTGTAAACAGCTGTGTGAATGGGAAATCTGATATGATTAGTTTACATGGATAACTCGAGAAGTTCTACTCTTAGACATGTTTGATAAATCTTCCCGTCTTCTTGATGTCCTCTGGTCATGGGCCCCCCATTCTCTTTCCACACTGCGCTTGTCATGGAACGTGTCTATAGCCTTTCATGAATGTACTATAAAAACCATCATTCACACTGTCAAATCTATCCCTAGATTACCCATCCCTAAGTATGTAAGGCACCTTCCTCTATGGGTGGGTGCCTGAGCAATAGATACCTTGTGTTCTTGTTTAGCATTTCACCATATGACCCATCATATTAGTGGAGCCGGACCTTTACTTGTGTTGTGTACCTGAAGTTCTTGTAGCTATCCTGACCTCGGCTTGTCTTGGCTCATAGCCACCTGCCTAAAATATTCAATCTCTGCCCAAACCTGTCTAAGTCTATGGTCCCGGGTGATTTCCCTCCAGCAAAGTCCATAACCCCGCATAGAGGTTAAAGGGTGAGTACAAGTGATCCGTCAGGGAGAATTGTATCCATTGAGTGACACCGTGGATCCACACCGGCCGTGTCACGTCTTTCATGGCCCCAGGCTTATTTTATTAAGGATTTCTATGATGCAGCTCAGCAGCTGAACAACCTCTTAAGCTCAAATTCTGATTCATCGCAAGTTTTTGAGTTATATGTAACTTCATCTGGATCAATACTCCTCTAGAGTCGAGAAGAAAGTGTCTCTCCGTAATAACCAGATGCCGATATCTTTCCTGCTCTTAGCGCTCTCCTTCTTCTTCACTAAATTCCTAATTATTGGTCCAATGACGTAAATTTATAACGGGATTTTGCCGACTCTGCGCTCCTTCCTGTATTAGGAATTTGACATTTTTGTGATTATTATGTAGGAACGATTTTAATGATCCACTTAGGGGCACTCTAAGCCATAATGAAGACAGAAACATTGCAGTAAATCTTTGCTGTAAATGATACAATGTGACAACACTTTTTTGATATCGTTATTTATCATGAAAATTACAAGCCTCATCCTCACTTTCAGCTATTTGTCACGTATCAGTGCAGTTTTTTAAAATGCTTTTTGCAATTATTTTTGAGATTTTTTTTTTTTCCCCCAATAATTTAAATTTATGTTTCGTGGTAAAAGCTGTAAATCACTTAGGTCTCTCGGATTCATATTGTCTTCTGAGAGGCGCAAATTATCTGATTAATCAGAAGAGCAACCCCAGGAGTTCAACTGCTAATTATTTTTCTTTCTTTTTAATGGGAAAAAAAAGTTTGAAGCTCAATCTAAAAGCAACAATATAATGTTTAAAAATCTATCATGGGAAATGTATTCACTTTATTTACACAATTAGGAAAAGGGAAGCAGATAACTAGCGCACAGCACACATACTCTCCTGCCTTCTGATGTGCCAGGATGTATGGGAAAGGACCAGAGGGACCCAACAGTCTGCTATCATGAAGAGGCTATAGAGCAGTGGTGGCGAACCTATGGCACGGGTGCCAGAGGTGGCACTCGGAGCCCTTTTTGTGGGCACCCAGCACAGAATTTATCAGATAGGACTCAAGGTTTCCTCGCTCAGGACGCGCCACACTCAGTGCTATTTTATAATGACACCTACTTAGCTACCAGGACTACAGGAGGAGCGATAAGGTGTGGACAGAGATGGATTATTGTTGGAGCTCCAGCTCTAGGTGCCTTGATTCTTCCTATTCAGGGGACCCCGGGAAATAAGGTACAATCCAAATGTCTCCTGCTTCCTCAGGACACTAATATGATTAAAACTTGTGATACAGAAGAGATCAATATGTTACTGCTCAAATTGTCATGTTGGCACTTAGGGACATAAAAGTGGGTTTTGGTTGTAGTTTGGGCACTCTGTATCTAAAAGGTTTGCCATCACTGCTATAGAGGATATACATAACCGGTGACATCCTAAGACATCCCTGCACTATACAGAATGTAAATCACCAGGAAATGGTTTTTTAGACAAAGCGAATCTTTGAAAGATTTTTAAGTCTGAAGTCATTAGCAACACCAGCAGAATAGTGAGTCCAGCTCTGGAGTTTAATACAGGATGTAACTCGGGATCAGTACAAGATAAGTAATGTCATGCATGTACACAGTGACTGCACCAGCAGCAGAATAGTGAGTGCAGCTCTGGGATATAATACAAGATGTAACTCAGGATCAGTACAGGATAAGTAATGTCATGTATGTACAAAGTGACTGCACCAGCAGCAGAATAGTTAGTGCAGCTCTGGAGTATAATACAGGATATAACTCAGGATCAATACAGGATAAGTAATGTCATGTATGTACACAGTGACTGCACCAGCAGCAGAGTAGTGAGTCCAGCTCTGGGATATAATACAGGATGTAACTCAGGATCAGTACATGATAAGTAATGTCATATACACTCACCGGCCACTATATTAGGTACACCATGCTAGTAACGGGTTGGACCCCCTTTGGCCTTCAGAACCGCCTCAATTCTTCGTGGCATAGATTCAACAAGGTGCTGGAAGCTCCTCAGAGATTCTGGTCCATATTGACATGATGGCATCACACAGTTGCCGCAGATTTGTCGGCTGCACATCCATGATGCGAATCTCCCGTTCCACCACATCCCAAAGATGCTCTATTGGATTGAGATCTGGTGACTGTGGAGGCCATTTGAGTACAGTGACCTCATTGTCATGTTCAAGAAACCAGTCTGAGATGATTCTAGCTTTATGACATGGCGCATTATCCTGCTGAAAGTATCCATCAGATGTTACAGGGTACATTGTGCTCATAAAGGGATGGACATGGTCAGCAACAATACTCAGGTAGGCTGTGGCGTCGCAACGATGCTCAATTGGTACCAAGGGGCCCAAAGAGTGCCAAGAAAATATTCTCCACACCATGACACCACCACCACCAGCCTGAACCGTTGACACAAGGCAGGATGGATCCATGCTTTCATGTTGTTGACGCCAAATTCTGACCCTACCATCCGAAAGTCGCAGCAGAAATCGAGACTCATCAGACCAGGCAACGTTTTTCCAATCTTCTACTGTCCAATTTCGATAAGCTTGTGCAAATTGTAGCCTCAGTTTCCTGTTCTTAGCTGAAAGGAGTGGCAACCGGTGTGGTCTTCTGCTGCTGTAGCCCATCTGCCTCAAAGTTCGACGTACTGTGCCCATTCTCCTCTGACCTCTGGCATCAACAAGGCATTTCCACCCACAGAACTGCCGCTTACTGGATGTTTTTTCTTTTTCGGACCATTCAGCAGTTTCTGAAATACTCAGACCAGCCCTTCTGGCACCAACAACCATGCCACGTTCAAAGGCATCAAATCACCTTTCTTCCCCATACTGATGCTCGGTTTGAACTGCATGAGATTGTCCTGACCATGTCTACATGTCTAAATGCACTGAGTTGCCACCATGTGATTGGCTGATTAAAAATTAAGTGTTAACGAGCAGTTGGACAGGTGTACCTAATAAAGTGGCCGGTGAGTGTATGTACACAGTGACTGCACCACTTGCAGAATAGTGAGAGCGGCTCTCAAGAATACAGGATGTAACGCAGGATCAGTACATGAAAAAATATTTATTATACTGTATTACAATCTAATTCAATATTTCAGAGACCCTTATAGTGCAATCTATAAACTTCAGCTGGAGAGACCAAAGACAACAATGAAATTCCAAGAGAAACTCTCTTGTCTTAAACATTTAAATCAATTACTTACATTTTCATAGAGATGGGGAAACAAAGAAAATATTTAATTTCCTGCCAGAAATTCCCCTGATATATAAAAATGAAGAGATTTTGCTTTGAGTAATCGCTCAGATTTATTTTTAAACTTTTCGCTGAGCACAGTTTACAGGCACAATTAACCCGTGCCCTAAGATCTCGCCGCGTAATTTACTTTTCATGAGTTACAGAGGAATAAAGTAACTTGTCCGTTGTCATCTCGAGTCGGGGGAGACCTCAGAACGCTACGACATGAGATGTCTCTTGGCACAGAATGTAACAGGAGTAACCGAGGGAGTAAACGCTGTCAGACGGGGGTCACTTAATTGAGTTGTTATAGCATTTACTGTAGTTATCAAATTGTAAATTTAAACTCGCTCTTGGGTGATTAAAGAATTATTCAAAAAATTTACTTTTTTGCACAGTTGAACCCAGTCCACACAAAAATCTCCAACCAAAACCTTTATTTCCCATGGCTTCTATGTCTGTTTTCTGCAACGCGGCCAATTATTGCAGAAAAAATTATATTTAACCCTATACCGCCTAAATGCTGAGCCAGTCTGGTGCACGATAAACTTCCCATATCAGTTTCTGCAGCTTTTTATGTCCTGTTTGTGCAGCCGCAAGTTCAGAGTTCAGTGGTATTGCATTTAAATTTGTTCCATGTATCCCTAAGTTTCCCAGTGCCCCTTTATAATCCTCTCATATTAAGAGCTTAATGCAAGCTGTTTTCTCATGGTGTTGGTAGCATTACTATATTGACTGCTGTCCTGGTCACTTAAACTTACTCCTAGACCTATTTTTTCCTGATTGTACATCTGCAAGTTCAGAGTTTAAAGCTCTTTTTCCCATCTCTTTTCCCAGTGATCTAAACCTTTCTACCCTTTATCCAATGGGGTCATTGCAAGCTGTTTTATTAGGGGGAAAGTTTAATACGATTCCCATATATATTAGATAAGTCGCCCTGCTGATATTTGTTGGGTTTGGATGAATTTCCAGCGGAAAATATAGGAAATCGGCAGTTATGTCAGAAATCTCATTCATAACCCTTGATCGCTTGGTGAGCCAATCTTTCACATCTGTTGGGGGAGGTAACTTCCTAATTAAAGATAGTTAGTCTGACAGTATATAGGGTTGGGTTAGGGTATGCATATAGATCCTTCAGACAAAAATTAAAAATATTCCAAATGTGCAAAAGTCCTTGAAGCCAAACAAATAGCAGCTGTAGGTTGTGCAGACGTAGACGTTGCGAAAACTACTTGGCCTCATATGAAGATAGGATAATTACAAAAAGCCAATGAAAGGTGAGGGCCTTATTCTAGATTTTGTACTGGGTCTTAGGAGCATCCAAAGGAGTCTTAAAAGTGCAATTTTAATTTTTTGTGTAAATGATGACTATAAGAATTTTGGATTTTTTATGTAAATTGTAATTTTTTGTAAAAATAATCCATAATATCCAGCCTATTATGGATTTGGGAACTTGGAAATACCCGTTTCCATCGATCTTTCCAACATATCCCCCCCCCATCCCCCGCCGCTGTCACTTTCTCATTTTGCTGCTCAGGCCTTTCAAGGGTTGATCCTCACAAGGCTGTTTCCTGAGCCCAGACATGCCGGAGTCTGTGAAAGCTTTGATTTTTAGACAAAGTCTAAGTGAATCATCTGCTGAGAACTGACAGATGGCACCTTGCCTTAATTATTTATCCACAGGACAACACAACACCTCTCCGCGGCGCAGCCTTGACCCACTTCTGCTTCCTTCATCCAATTAAAATCGCTGGTGGGTTCTGCAACACATTAATCTGCAATAAGCTGCGGCTTCTATCAAGGAACAGGTAGTTCTGTTATTAAGAAGACTACAGATACCCGACATCTTATGAAATAAAGAAAAGTTTTGAAAAGTTTTTTTTTTCTTATTTCTAATAATAAATAAGAAACTAGACATCTCTAGAAGGGAAAGGCAGATGGTTCCTTGCTATCACCGAGTATAAAGTATATTACAGACTATAAACAAAATAGTCGCCCACCCAAAAAAAAACTAAAAATATTTACATCTAAAAGAAAAGAAGCCGATGTCAAGACCCAGAATGTGGAGAATCTCCCCCCCCAAAATGTAAAGCAACTACACGGAGTTGCACCAGGACAATTCTTGGTTTATTTGGGGGTGACCACAGCAACAGCTCAGCTCCTGTGGCCTGGATGTGATGGTCATCTATGAATGAACTCGTACACAGGATTTCACACTGACTCTTGGAGAGATGCCATTTTTTTTGCTTTATGTATATTCTTTTTTCTTTTTAATTTCCTTTGGGTGTCTTATTTATCCCCAACATTTTGTTTGTTGATATTTCAATACTAATACCCAACCATTTCAGTGAATATTTGTCTATGGGTCGGTGTATGATAGCCCCACCGCTGCTCCGTCCTCTTGTTGTATCCGGTGGGGTCGTGTGCAGCATTTTGCTCTACCCTCGGTCCTGCCTTGTGTTAAAATAAACGCAGCCGATGAATTTTCACATATGGCTGCACCAGCCCAATCGCACCCTGCCCTAATGCCGCTCCATGCCATTCTGGTGTGGAGGTGGCGGAAAGGGCAAAATAATCACAAGTGCTAGCAATAAGTTAGCATTTTATATTTTTTTTCGGCGTTTCTCCCGATTAGTAGGGAATTCCAGTAGTCTAGGTTAATGAAGTTGTTCAGAAACCAACCAGAGTTTGTTCATAGTTCATGCATGAATCACAATGGGACTGTTGTAAGGTGAATGTAACATTTTTATGTGATAAAACATTGTCCTTGCACTATATGTCCCACTAAAGCACCAACCACTGAGCTGGTAAGCACCACGCCAGCTACACACTTCACTGTTCAGGTGCCTCAGGTTGGTGACGCAGTAATGGCTCTTCCCTTCCCTATCTCCTTTCTAGGAATAGCCCCCAGCTTAGGACTTTGATGTGTCAGTGTAGCAGGGGCTGCTCTGGTGAGTTGGTGGTGGATAGTGCAGCATACTTCTACCCCTATTGATAAGCATGTAAGTTCAGGCCACAGTGTCTTCTACAATGGTCGGGGTTCGATCCTATGCAAGGTTGGAATGAACCGTCATAAGGCTAGCAGTTTTTTAATTTTATGTTTGGACCCAAATCTGGTTCTTTTAAAGCACAAAAAACCCCCAAAATGACTGAAGCTCAACGTCTACAGTATCCGCTCTTTTTCTGGAACAATGTTATGGTCTCACAAGAGGAAACATTAAGACTTCATTGAGGGATAGACTTCTCAATCAGAACTTCAGCTGTAGTGCTTCACATCCCCTCCACATATGAAAGAACCTTCAAGCCCGCCTATACTCTAGGGGAAAATGCACAGAAATAGCCTGTACAGGTTAAAAAACTTCATTAATGCTCAGGCACTCACGTTCAGTAAAATGGTATACAGCAGATCTAAAATCGAATTGGTGCAGTCATACACGCCTGACCCTAGGTTTCACGTATAATCATACAAATCTGGTTCTGACTCGAAATCTGCACCAAAAATGGATCAAAATAGATCTAAATAAAGGGTTTTTTGCTTCTATTGAGTAATGTTGCTTCTATAGTCTTTTTTTTTTTTTTTTTCCGAAATTCATAATTGAAATCAGCCCAGATCCTTCAATGGCCTTTCACACAAAATAACTTCTTAAGCCAATCAGATAATAGAGAAGTTTCCTTCGGCTGTGGTCCAGACTGATCATAGAGTCAAGGTTAGTTGGAGATGCTTCCGAAGAGCCCATGGTGCAGAGACCACATTGAGCGGATGTCTCACTGTGTTTACTCTCACATACATAGACATGTGAATTTAGAATTCCTTTTCTTGTTTTCTATAAGTTTGATATTTCTCCTGCATTGCGGATCATCCATTTTAGTTTAATTTCCCCAGGCTCGCTCCCCGGTAGCTCTGTTATGTATATCTGTGTCTCATCAAACAGCTGACTTTAATGATGTTTTTCTTCTCCTTGAGTCTTCTCCGTCCACCGTTATAGATCATTGCCTCTCGTTCCTCCGTGTTTTAACATTTATAAGACAAAAATTAGGAAAAGAAAATTGTCTCAAATGCTAAAATTATTCCAGTATCTATCTATATATATAATATATATATATTTTTATAACCTTTAAGATTTTTCCGGCTTTGGTCCATATGCAGCCAATCAATTTAATAAGAACGAGATGAATCAATAAGACTGTTTCTTCTGCTCTCAATAAGGAAGTTGAAAAAATTACTATAAAGGAATCTCTCATGAATAATTGCTACAGGAAGCCTTGGTTTTTACAAGACTTTCTGAAGGAATTTGGGAGCACCGGTTTACATATGTTTACACCATTGGTTGACTGTTATTCTGCTGCCGATGCCGAGGTTGTGAAGAATCCAGATTGTCAATTGTTTGGTACCGATCCACCACCACAGCAGTGAGGGATAGTGTCCACTACCATCTCTTGAACATCTTCCATCCACATAAAAATTAATTTTCACGCAACTACTTTATAATATTCCAAGCCAACATCCAATCTTAGAAGGGGTTTTGCAATTTTTTTTAAATTCGGTAATGACTTAAGGAAAGGAACACAAGGTATAAGAACCCTTTTTTCCTATGAAGGTCCAGAAGCTACACTACAGTTCTTACTTGTCCCTTAGTTATGGCATTACTACATCCACATGACTACTGCAGCCAATCCTTAGACCTCGGAAGTTCTGTGCCATACACCTGGACATCACCACTAAGGGGAGTAATGACATCAGGCGCGTTGGTGCTGGTTTTGGAGTGGGGGGAAGCTAAAGAAGTTTTTAAGCCACTAACACCTAACTAAGGGGTTAGAACTGTTTGCCTCCATTGTGAGTCTATGCCATAACATCCACCATAAAGTTGTATCATGATACCATGATGGTCACATGGTGCCCTGTTTGGTGAAATCTCATCCATATCATTGTGCTGAAAGATAGTTGAGAACTAAAGGAAAGCAGTGTTGTGTCCAGTATCTGACTGGGGCTTACAGCATAAAGTGGTTCTGGGGTCCCATTCCCAATCAATCCCTAAGTGATAGACCCTAACAGCCTTTAACTTTAACTAAAGATTGTAATTTTCTGGAGATCTTGGACCAATGATTGTGCTGAAGCCCTGTCTGCCAGATGTTCTTGGTTCTTTGATCAATCAATCTGACCCTGATTATATCAGCATAGGAGTATAATCTTATTCCAGTAGGGTTTCCGACCATTCCAAGGACATACTAAATGCACGCTGGTGTGACCTTGGGTCGCAAGTTGTGGACCAGAAGGTTCTGGAATAAGGGGATTTTACTGCACCTGCATCTTAAGGGAAAGATCATAAAAAAGAGTCAATCCCGTTATAACTACTTGATTTACACTTGGAATGAATCTGAAATATGAGCTTATACATTTTTCATTCCTTCGACTAAAGCTTCAAACCAATGTACAACATGTTTTACCAATAATCTAAATCTGAATTCTCCCTTAAGAAGAGAAAAGCAATAAACATTGACCCCGTCATGCACAAGATTTCAATCAGAAAACTAGATTATTGAGAAAACAAAATGAAAAAACAGACTTATTGGCAACGGTGTGACATTTCAATAAAAGCGCAATTCTCAATGCACAGGAGAAAGCGAGAAAATCTGGAGAAGCGAACGAATATTTTATCTTTATTAAAATGGACGTGAAATGGTCACTTTGTCAATTTGTGTCTAATTTTACTAGTTTACTGGTATATGAAGGCAAAATGCAATGAATTGAAGTAAAGAATCAAAAGTAAAGTACTGGAGCAATATCCTCCGCATACACTCAGATCTTAAAGAGGAATGATGGCCTCTACACAGCGTAGACCATCAGTTACTAGGGTAAAACGCCAAGGTCTTGCCCTGATCAGATGTTTCTTGTAATACATAGGGGCCCATTTACTGAGGGTCCGCAAATCGCACTATAGTTGGAAAATCTGTCGATTTTCAATGTGCGCCACATTTACAAGGGCTTTTTGTTGCATGCAACTGGATTTTGACGCATCAGCTTTCACGCGAGACAAATCGGGGGGCGGGCCGTCGGACGATCCAAAGGATTCGGACAATGCGCGGGATTTAACATTCAAAATTGTGTCGCAAGACAATGCACTTGCATGCATCGGGAAGAAGAAGGTGAACTCCGGTGGACCTGATCGGGGGAAGCGACACATGCAGGAAATTGGACACACAATCTTAGAGAATCACGGCAGCTCCGAATCCTCGTCAGACAACGCTTAGGGGATTGCGACGGGACGCGTAAGTAAATATGCCCCATAGAGATCATGGAGTCAAAAACCATCAATGATAATTCCTGGTATTTACAGCCGTGACTCCCATAGATAATGGCTCCCCACCAATATTTCAGATAAATATGTCATATTGATGGACCATGATCACTGGTATATGAGATCTGGAGATCTTGTTTTAATTGTATACCCTACTACTAATGATGAAACAGACATCTATTCTGAGAATGAAGGGACTGTGGTGCTGGGGCTACACCATTATTTCCTGTAGGAAAACAAAAACTTAACCAGTTAATGGGGATTTTTCATTCTTGAGATGCCAACACCTTTCCTCACTGATCATAGAATTATGTCCTATTCTCCCATATATGTAACTATAAATGCAGAAGAGTCTTCATGATAACCCTGAACATCCAAAGAACAGGGATTCCTCTATGTAGCGGACCAGAATATGGATGATTTGGGTTGCCAGCCCGGAGCTCAAAGCTTCTATGGGGGCCAATAACCTTCAAAACTGCCCACCAAGTTGTATAATGCCCTGTATAGAATAAAGAGAGGGCCCTGCATGTATGTTGGCTTTCAGACCTGAAAGTCCTCCAAAGCCCCTCAAAGAAGTAAAAGCCGGCATAAGGGACCTATCCCTTTTCCTAAGATGTTTGATTTGGGTTCCATGTGTAGGCAGTAAATGCAAAACCATTTATCAACCCTTTCTGATCATGGGTCCATGTAAATGAGATTTTGGGAAAGTATGAATTATGGACATCCTTTGGAAAAGGTCATCATTGATCAATCGGTAGTTATCTTAGAACGGTCATAATAACTGAAGTGAACTGAAGCTGACATAGCAGGACCATGTATCAAGTACAACAATAGCTTAACCCTAACTGAATAAGCATGACCCACTATGGGTGCTCTACCAAAGGCTCCATTTTGAACTAATGGGTATCACAGTTTTCATTTTTCAACGCAAAAATACACCCGTGGCCAATGCCCCTGCAAATCAGACCATTGCTATTGACTTCTATTAGAACATGGAGATGTTCTATCTTCATGGTCAGTGTGATACAGACACCCTCTAGATGCACTGGTTGAGAGGGCAGAGGAACGGGGAGCGGCCCAAGTGATCTCCAGCGAGACAACACACAACTCTGAGAGACTCTGAGAAGCCGGGTCCATAAAGGGATTAAATCGGGCCAGAAACCCTCCCAGACATCGCATAATGTTAGACCAAGAACACAGACATGTGGATTCATGGATCAAGATAAAAGCAGCCAAGGTTAAAATGAAAACAAACTCCCTTTTAAGGGCGCATAAACCTTGGAGATATATACATACGATACATGATACAAAAATACAGATGATTGTACAAGTTTACCAGATATTTGTGCTGTGACCACTAGGAGACGAGTGGCTTATAGGTAAAATGTCTGATATCATCTCCCAAAGAAAAGAACTAAGATCCTAATGTCACCTAAAATTTTTAACTATTTGTAGGACACTCCCTGTCAGATGGTCCTACTTTCCCTCCCCTCCTACTTTCATAACCTGGGATAGAGCTGAACTCCTGAATGGGTCCTAGAGTGGCAGTACTGGTATATTTCACCTTCTTTATGCATAAAATGTACCCACAATCCATCAGTCGGACTTATATTTGCAGTAGATCCCCCTTTGTCCTTGCTTCTCATTGTACATATTGGGGCAGATTTACTTACCCGGTCCCGTTACAGTCCCATGGTGCATTGTTCAACAAGGATTCGGGTCCGTCACCATTCACTAAGATTGTGCGACCGAGTTCCTGCATCCGTCGCTTCCCCGCCGAGGTCCGCCGGAGTTCCCCTGCTTCTTCCCGGTGCATATGAGTGCTTGATCTTGCGAAACAATTCCTTTTTTAAATTCCGCAGTTTGACCGAATCCGTTGGGTTGTCCGACGGCCCGCCCCCGATTTCTGTTGCGTGCAAGCCTGCGGCGATGCGCCAATATCTGATCGCATGCGCCAAAATCCCGAGGAAATTCGGAGCAAAACGGAAATCGTTGGGAAACCCGACGAAAATGCGCTCCGCAGACCCTTAGAAAATGAGCCCCATTGTGTATCATCTGTAGTTGACATTAGGACGATCTCTCCTGCTACTCACTCCTAGAAAAACCTATTTGTGATACTGAATTTTGCAGGTTCTCAGGAATTTGACTTGTTTTCTCGCAGCGTCTTTTCCATGAGACATTCTCCATCCTGGCTGCACATCTCATCAGGCACATACGACACACAGCGACGGCCTGCTGTTACTTTACATAAAACCCTCTGTGGCTTCAATTGATTTTCTATACCAAAGACCTGTGATCTGCGGGCTGGGAGGAAAAAATAGATGGCAAATCATAAAACTAAGCCATTTAAGGAAATATTATAAGGCAATAGGATATAATGTCCTCCGAGCCTTGGCTGATTGGTAAGTAATCGACAGCTCTTAAGTAAATCGGCGGCAGAGAAGTGTGTGGGGGTTTTATTGCATAGAGAAGTTTAAAATCTAAGAGGGATCGATGCTCACGTTATTCAGCTAAATGGGCTTTGATTTGCACAGCAACAAATTATGAAATGTGTCTCATTGATCGTCCTATATTGCTTCTTCTGTGGAGAACGCCATGTTCTCCTATGAAAAGCCAACTAAGTAGATGAAAATAGATTTTTATTGCAGAACAACAACTGTATCTGTCCATTGTAACCTAGTTTAACAGAAGCAAATGGGAAAGGAAGAGATTGTTAATAAGGGGGAGAATTCCCATCGGCCGCGCACGTGGTTTAGGATGAGATTGAAAAAACAATTTACATTCGAGAGAGTATTCAAATATTCAGAGTCAATTCAATTATTGCACCAAAATTTTGTCCGAAGGCAAAATGATTAATTTCTCTTGACAATAGATCAAGGTTTAATGAACAGCTGAAAGACTGGGCTGGGAATCGATGGGAGAGTGAAGATTATGTTGGATAAAGTAGATTTGCTTCCATTGTTTGAGGACCTTCCACCATCTCAATCCATTGGTTCTGTTGTGTGGTGGACGTTTTGGTGAATTGGAGTTCTGCTTATATTCAACCAAGCGGCTAGAACTTATCCTGAAGATGAAGTCGTCAATATTAAAAGGGCGGGCGGCCTTAAAAATTCCTATACAGAGGATTTTAGATAGTTTACAAGCAACTGGTGATGTTAGTTTGCTGCCCAACATGCTAATTATGCTCTCTATCGCCATCTGACTGATAACAAGGGTTGTCCACATGACAGTACATAGACTAATTAGCATGTTGTATGCCAAAACGAATGCCATGCTTTGAAATTGGGAGGATAGAAAAATTCCAACTTTGCCAGAATTGTTGAATACAACAAGTTGAAGATGGTGAAACATCCCCTGTAATGGTTTTCTCTGGGCTGGGGGCCATATTGATATTGAAAACCTTAACCTCCAGAAAGGTCCTAGTGGTTTAGTAGGAGCAGATCCTCGTCTTGGTTGGTGCAGCGTGGATGGAGTTTTCTTCTTCTGGCTCATGGAACAGATGATTGGTGTGGGGTCTGGACCTCAGACCTCTACTGTTCTGATGCTGATCCTCTTGTTCAGTTTAATAAGCCATCTGGTGTGGTGTTCCTTTTAGTATGGACTAAGCTGATGAAGAATAAATTGGCTGATTGGTGGGTTGCCACCAATCCGATCACCACTTGGATAGATCATTAACAGTTGAGTGTTGGAAATAACCATTTAGTATATCATCTACGACCTTCACCTTTGGTTCTTGACCTCATTAGCTCATATCCTGATATATATAAATAGGTCCAGAGTTTCGATACCTCTGATTCTGCATTACATAGTCCTAGATATCAGTAAGAGCTCAGTCTGGCTGTAACTTTAATACGAGGAGGGAGGGGACTTGGTATTTGAGTAAGAAAGGAAAGCAGCGCAACATCTGATCTTCCCACCTGGGAACAATCTCCAGTGCGGAGCGCGGTCTCCTGTCAAGGAAATATAGCGACGGCGAAGTCACACTCCCATGTTAATTGGCTCCAGACATTATATATCACTACATCTCATAAGGTTAAAGGAAATCTAAATGTCAAGTGTGATTATAAATAAGCCAAATTTCCTGCCAGGGGCCCACAATCCGTCCTCTGCTTTACTCACAACCGTCTCCGGCAAGAATTAAACAAACTCCACCGGGCCCCACAGGAATTATTAGACGGTTGCGTTTTTCGGCTTCTGTCATAAGTTAAAAATGTTCTTCTGCTACCAGAAGATTTTAGGGGACTCTTCCTGTACATTATCTAGAAGAAGATACAGGGCAATAATTAGTCCAGATACAGAGCGGGAGAAGATTCTAACTAGGAAAAGTGAGGACCACATAACTATAAGCAGCACCCAAATACGTGAGATAAAGAAGTGACATGTATCACCTGTCAGTCCATCACCCAAGTGACAGCACCCGATCCCTTAAACCTGAGACACTGTATCTATATCTCAGAGGTGACTGCAGGAATCACAGCAGAAGCAGTGGATCCAAGACACCGAGCAGATAGCAGCGTACAAGATACTTAATTGGTAACTAGTGGGAAAACAGCATCAAAACACATTATATACACTCACCGGCCACTTTATTAGGTACACCTGTCCAACTGCTTGTTAACACTTAATTTCTAATCAGCCAATCACATGGCGGCAACTCAGTGCATTTAGGCATGTAGACATGGTCAAGACAATCTCCTGCAGTTCAAACCGAGCATCAGTATGGGGAAGAAAGGTGATTTGAAGCCTTTGATCGTGGCATGGTTGTTGGTGCCAGAAGGGCTGGTCTGAGTATTTCAGAAACTGCTGATCTACTGGGATTTTCACGCACAACCATCTCTAGGGTTTACAGAGAATGGTCCAAAAAAGAAAAAAAATCCAGTGAGCGGCAGTTCTGTGGGCGGAAATGCCTTGTTGATGCCAGAGGTCAGAGGAGAATGGGCAGACTGGTTCAAGCTGATAGAAAGGCAACAGTGACTCAAATCGCCACCCGTTACAACCAAGGTAGGCAAAATAACATCTCTGAACGCACAGTACGTCGAACTTTGAGGCAGATGGGCTACAGCAGCAGAAGACCACAACGGGTGCCACTCCTTTCAGCTAAGAACAGGAAACTGAGGCTACAATTTGCACAGCTCGTCGAAATTGGACAGTAGAAGATTGGAGAAACGTTGCCTGGTCTGATGAGTCTCGATTTCTGCTGCGACATTCGGATGGTAGGGTCAGAATTTGGCGTCAACAACATGAAAGCATGGATCCATCCTGCCTTGTATCAGCGGTTCAGGCTGGTGGTGGCATGGTGTGGAGAATATTTTCTTGGCACTCTTTGGGCCCCTTGGTACCAATTGAGCATCGTTGTAATGCCACAGCCTACCTGAGTATTGTTACTGACCATGTCCATCCCTTTATGACCACAATGTACCCAACATCTGATGGCTACTTTCAGCAGGATAATAGAATAGAATGCTTTATTGTCCCCATAGGGGAAATTGACTTTGTCACAACGACAACAACAACACCTCCATTCATGATTACAGTTAAACATATACACACAAGTAAAATACCACATACATATACAAGTAGATAATAAAAGTTTTAAAAAACAGTAAAAAAAAAGAAAAAAAAAAAAAGGAGTCATGCGCCATGTCATAAAGCTGGAATCATCTCAGACTGGTTTCTTGAACATGACAATGAGTTCACTGGACTCAAATGGCCTCCACAGTCCCCAGATCTCAATCCAATAGAGCATCTTTGGGATGTGGTGGAACGGGAGATTCGCATCATGGATGTGCAGCCGACAAATCTGCGGCAACTGTGTGATGCCATCATGTCAATATGGACCAAAATCTCTGAGGAGCTTCCAGCACCTTGTTGAATCTATGCCACGAAGAATTGAGGCAGTTCTGAAGGCAAAAGGGGGTCCAACCCGTTACTAGCATGGTGTACCTAATAAAGTGGCCGGTGAGTGTATATAACATATATAGAACTTCTACCAGCTGTATACAGGTATACAACTTATCCAGCTGCACCAGTAACCACAGGGGGCGCACACCATGGACTTGATCAATACATCTGGAAATAGCATCACAAATGGCAGGAAAACAACTGTTATACCAGCTGTACATATATCATTATATAGAGGAGATCCCCATGTTATACCAGCTGTACATATATCATTATATACAGGAGATCCCCAGGTTATACCGGCTGTACATATATCATTATATACAGGAGATCCCCAGGTTATACCGGCTGTACATATATCATTATATACAGGAGATCCCCAGGTTATACCGGTTGTACATATATCATTATATACAGGAGATCCCCAGGTTATACCGGTTGTACATATATCATTATATACAGGACATCCCCAGGTTATACCGGCTGTACATATATCATTATATACAGGAGATCCCCAGGTTATACCAGCTGTACATATATCATTATATACAGGAGATCCCCAGGTTATACCGGCTGTACATATATCATTATATACAGGAGATCCCCAGGTTATACCAGCTGTACATATATCATTATATACAGGAGATCCCCAGGTTATACCGGCTGTACATATATCATTATATACAGGAGATCCCCAGGTTATACCAGCTGTACATATCACTATATAAGATGGGGAGGTGATGGTGTTATACTGGAATCCGGTTCTTGTCTGTGCAGCTCCTTACAATCCTGATGAGTTTGCTGATCACTCGGCACCTGGGATGGCGACGAGATGTTATGGGCGGTGACGGTCTCTCTAGGAGCTGCTCCCTCCCTGGTTCTGATGTGTTCTTTACTGCCTTTGATAGGATCACGTCTTCCTTGTTTGTTACATTTTTGGTTTTGAAGTTTTCTTGTTCATCAGACAATAGAAGGGAAGACCCATAACTCTTGTCCTTCTGCTCCCCCACAACTGAGAAAATAGGAACAATGTAGCACAATCACTTGTACATGTAATACATTACTAGGTGCTCCATATGGACATCCCCTTCAAGCTGGTACATGACTAAAATGGGGAATACTCAAGAACAAGACCCCAAGTTTTAAGTATCGGGTCACCATCCTGACACCACATGTGGCTCCACTTCCACAGATGATGCCACTGGCTTTGTGATGGGCGGTCTCCATTGTGTCTCTTCTGCCATTGGTACCAAAAGTTGTCAAACCAATAACTGACCTGTCAATTCTGGGGTCCCCAGCAGAGTTCTGTCCGGGGATCCCCTAATACATAGCTACACTCCGCATAGCAGATAAGGGAGTAAATTTTTCCCTAATTCTGTAGACCGTATTGGCATCATCAGGGAACTGATACAGTGTAAAGCACTTTGTGGTGAGGCAAAATGATGGCAAAAATCATTTGCAAAGGATTCTGGTCCACAGTCCTGCATTGGTTGTTTGGGTTCGGAGAGTGACAGGTTAATGTGTAATGCTTCGAGCCTCCATCAATTCCGAGTCTCTGCCCGGTGCCATTCGCTCTCCGCTGGCTTTTTGTTGTTCGCCCCAAATGAAGGAAAAATATTGCTTTGACGACTGTTGACTTTTGACAGACGACAAAAGAAGAAGAAAGTGTCTTCCTTTCAGGAGAATCTTAAGTGCTCGGCCGCCAGAGGACGGATTCTGGAAACCTGAGATTTTGTCTCTTATTATCATGTGATGAAGAGCGCTGGATGCATTAGGGCTTGTGTTCAGGGGTGGGAGAAGGTGGGGGCTCTGCTGCCTCTACATTTATTTTTCTGTTGGCTTCAAACGAAGGATCATCTTGTGTCACGTTGTATCAAATACAGAAACAATGTATCACTCACAGGAAGATAAAGAAGGTGTCACCAAACAATGACCTATTTTTCGAGATTTTTCCCTGTACAATGACCTCTATATAGATATCACTGACCCATCATTACATCACTACTGACAATAGATGATGTCACAGCTTAGCTCCTCCCCTTCCCTGTACAATGGCCTCTATATAGATAACACTGACCCATCATTACATCACTACTGACAATAGGTGATGTCACAGCTTATCCCCTCCCTGTACAATTACCTCTATATAGATAACACTGACCCATCACTACTGACAATAGATGATGTCACAGCTTATCTCCTCCCCCTCCCTGTACAATGACCTCTATATAGATAACACTGACCCATCACTACATCACTACTGACAATAGATGATGTCACAGCTTATCTCCTCCTCCCTGTACAATGACCTCTATATAGATAACACTGACCCATCATTACATCACTACTGACAATAGATGATGTCACAGCTTATCTCCTCCCCCTCCCTGTACAATGACCTATATATAGATAACAATGACCCATCATTACATCACTACTGACAATAGATGATGTCACAGCTTATCTCCTCCCCCTCCCTGTACAATGACCTCTATATAGATAACACTGACCCATCATTACATCACTACTGACAATAGATGGTGTCACAGCTGATCTCTTAGTATCTTGTTTCCTGAGGTGAGAAGCTCAACTCTCTTAGAGAGCATTCCTCCACCAGGATGAAGGACTGTATGCAAATGCTCATGCCCATACAATCCTTTATCCTGGTGGTAGATGTCTTTTAAAGATATACTCCAGTCACCGCTGATTCATTGAATTATACCTTGTGCAGGGCCTGGAGGGAGGAGCAGAACCACAGGTTCTGGCAGGGTTCTAGGAATACAATATATCAATATGTTATTTAATGAATTGGCACTGGAGTGTTCCTTTAACACCTTTATGATTGGTCCTAAGCAATTTTTCCCAGAATTCCAGCTTCCATACCTTGCAGCAATCAATGCTCACCAAGCTTTTCTTAATGCAGTTACATAAATGACTTTAACCCCTAAAGCACTGTGGAGATTAATTAAATCAAATAAATTAATCCGGCTCATTAGGTTAATGAAGTGGAAAACTAATCTAAAGACAGTAGGGTCAAAGCTAAAAAAATATGGCGTCACAATGGCGGAGGGAACAGATTTAATTGTTACAACGCGAGAAAAGAAAGCGGATTTCAGACAATTAAAGGAAAGATAATTAATAGACTGATTTAAGGTTAGAAGACAATCCCCCTAGTTTAATGTTCTGTAACAGTAATTTAACAGGGATGAGGTACGAGGTTGATGAGGTTGGGGTGACACAGGATGAACTCCAGGCGTTACTTAATCACCTCTCTACCTTATAATGAAGATTCAATGTGGTGGAGCCCAGGTTAGGAAACCATTGCTAGTAACTTCAAGAGGAAATGTGTCTTAATATTTATCAAACTTAAGTATAAGCTGTAAAACCCTTGAACTTCAAATGTGGGGTGGGGAAGGACCTGCCCTTCAACTCCAGTGGTGGTCCATTGACTTGGAGAAACTTGGGTCAAAAATATCAGCAGAGGGAGAGTGGTGGTGATCATCAGCTAACACAGACTGTCCATTTCGCTATCGTGGCCAATCATAGTCATGGCTAGTAGCTATGGGCGGTCATTTGCCGGACTGGCTGTCCCACCCGCAAATCAGGCAATATTTCAAGGTCGGGAGGCCAAACGACGAACCCATATACAGACAAAGTCCACTCATCTCTACCTACATGTCCGCCACCCCTTCTCGCTTCTGAGAAGCAAGATGAGAAACCACATCCTCCCTATCTGACTGGCGTTGCCCTGCTCTGCCTTTTGGACCACTTTCCTCTCAGGTTTAGACAGAAAGGAACAGATGAAGCAGAGATGAGCGAGGCCAGGCAGTAACATCACACAACAGGCAGAATTTAGCATTGGGGGTCCTATATCTTTGAACCCCAAGATAGCCAAATCTGTTAGCCCAGTAGTGTTGAATGTGTTGTTAGGTGGATGATTCCTCTACAGCTTGACATCTCCCAATATGGTGGCAGGAGATGATAAACATTTTCTTTTTTAAACAAATGATTTTTAGTGTTTTTTCAGAAAATGGGTTGATAAGGCATGCATGAAATAAAATATACAAGTAGTTGTACAATAATGCAGGTAATACATGTAGCATTGTCATTTCCCTTGTAATCTGTTGACATTGCCTTGGGGGCAAAGTGGGGTCACTCATGAGGAGGGGGGGAGGTTAGGTAAGAGGGTGGGTATTGACATGGAGGGGTGTGGGATGGAGAAGAGAGGGGAAGTATCATAAACAAACTTCTTATCAAATGTATCTAAAACTTTGGGTCAGGGTTGGGTACACCACGAGGGAGCCATAGTAGTTGGGGTTAAGTGTGGTTGGCTTTTTACTTATGGCTGTTATTGTGATACAAAAACTGTGAATTTTAAGGGCAGGACCAGTAGATGTGTCCCAAAGTTCCTCCAGGTGCCCCACATCTCCAACACTAATCATCCTCTACCAAGCCACTCCTTTTTAAATCTGCGGGTGTGCTATACCAATGCGTGACAACCTTGTGTGAATTCTCTTATATTCTTACACACCTAGAGAACCCGTGAGACCTCTTAAGTGTGTGTTTAAGTTGTTTCTCAGATAGTTGCATACCCATTTTTCCCATTGTTTCATATATGCTAATTCCTTGGTCTTCCCTCTTTTAAGGATGTAGTCATAGAGTATGGATATTGTTTTCTTAGGCCAGTTTCAGCCATTTTTCTAGCCAAGTAGGGTCTGTTATTACGGGTTATCTTTTGTGAGGGGCCTCCTGAGTGTGTCTAATCTCTTGCCTTTTGGTGGTGGGTTATCTAGTTTATTTTCAAAATCAGGTATTGATTCCCTGTTCTTTGGTGGTGGTGTGAGACCACTTACTGTAGATTTCCGCATTTGGCCTCTGGTGTCGTTGTATGGCACTCGGTAGTAGGTTACTCGGCATAAATGGAGAAGGGTTATTTAGCAGAAGGGGGTTGCCTTTAAATGTTTTTGGCTTGGCTGACTCCCTTGGTGAGCAAGTTATTGCATGTGCCTGGTGTATCAAACATCCAGAGCTTACTCCTTTTGTCACTAGTTACATAGTTTAACTCTATTTTGGAGCCTAGATGCGCTACTTTAATATTGGTCAACGGTATCCATTTTTCAAGTTGGACTCCCCTGTGGTATGAGAGTGCTTCTGGGAGGCCAAAGCAACGCGTTGTAGGCTAGCCTTGCTCTTACCTTTCCATATGAAGATGCTGGTAAAGATTTGACAAACACCCAGATTTGGCACATGTGCGGTGCATGTCTATACAAAGTGCTTGTGATGGGAGTCTCGGTCTGACCATTGACGGACGTTGATGTGGCGACAGAATTCTTATTATTTTATGTTGAATTAGCTTCATTTCCAGATAATTGGATTCCAGATGAATGGGCTTCGGTTGCATCCCTTCTATATTACAATCCGGTAACAATGTTGGTTTACACGGCGGAGGATTCGCGGCGAGCACGTGCGCAGCTTCAGAATGATGATGGCAATGTGATGAGATCAAGATTGCTTCACATCTTCTGGAAATGGATGTCATCAATAAAACGGAGTGTCACCACGTCACTTTGTTAAAGGTTTTCAGGCTGACAAACGGAAGCCGTAGCCGCCGAAGATCTGAACTTCCATTAAGTATATCAGCTATTATAGGCGTACGGTTACACTGCAGCCATTACATCCACATTGCCAGTGATACATTTAGCAAATCTAATGCGCGGGATTGAGTTTAACATTGTGCCTATAATCAACTAAAACCTAATAACGCTGCGTGTTTACTGCTTCACTCTTGTGATTTCTACGTCTTGGAGCGGCTCCAGGATAATCCAATAACCAGCAGCGCATTACCCAGTGGTTTTATGGCAGAGTTATGGAAACTCCATTCCTGGGAATCCACCTTGACAATTACTTGGAGAAGCTTCATATCTCCTGTAATCTTTTATCCCAATCACTCGCC
The DNA here is from genome assembly GCF_040894005.1 of Engystomops pustulosus. Lineage (NCBI taxonomy): Eukaryota > Metazoa > Chordata > Amphibia > Anura > Leptodactylidae > Engystomops > Engystomops pustulosus. Next base: position 23,508,770 of record NC_092419.1, read on the forward strand.
TGATATTGGATTAGGGCATGTTTATCAGAATGTAAGCGAGAAGTTTCCAGCATTTATTGTATGTCTTTGAAGCGGGAAACATCCACTAACCCGATAACAGATGAAGGTTAGCAGTACACAGTATTATAGCTGCTTTCTATGTAAAAGAATGTAACTATTGTCTTCCCAACAATTATCTGCAATAATAAGGGTCTAAAACAGCCACCTATGTGTAAGAGTAAAAATACTATTATACTGCTCAATATAATAGTGTTCACATTCACAGGCATATGACCAGTATAATACTGCCCCCTATGTGCAGGGAAGGAACTACTATTATACTATCCCTATGTACAAGAATATAACTACTATAATACTGCCCCCTATGTACAGGAATATAACTACTATAATACTGCCCCTATGTACAAGAATATAACTACTATAATACTGCCTCCTATGTACAGGAATATAACTACTATAATACTGCCCCCTATGTACAAGAATATAACTACTATAATACTGCCCCCTATGTACAAGAATATAACTACTATAATACTGGCCCCTATGTACAGGAATATAACTACTATAATACTGCCTCCTATGTACAAGAATATAACTACTATAATACTGCCTCCTATGTACAGGAATATAACTACTATAATACTGCCTTCTATGTACAAGAATATAACTACTATAATACTGTCCCCTATGTACAAGAATATAACTACTATAATACTGCCCCCTATGTACAAGAATATAACTACTATAATACTGCCCCCCTATGTACAAGAATATAACTACTATAATACTGCCCCCTATGTACAGGAATATAACTACTATAATACTGCCCCTATGTACAAGAATATAACTACTATAATACTGCCCCCTATGTACAAGAATATAACTACTATAATACTGCCCCCATGTACAAGAATATAACTACAATAATACTGCCCCCAATGTACAAGAATATAACTACAATAATACTGCCCCCAATGTACAAGAATATAACTACTATAATACTGCCCCCTATGTACAGGAATATAACTACTATAATACTGCCCCCTATGTACAAGAATATAACTACTATAATACTGTCCCCTATGTACAAGAATATAACTACTATAATACTGCCCCCTATGTACAAGAATATAACTACTATAATACTGCCCCCTATGTACAGGAATATAACTACTATAATACTGCCCCCTATGTACAAGAATATAACTACTATAATACTGTCCCCTATGTACGAGAATATAACTACTATAATACTACCCACTATGTACAAGAATATAACTACTATAATACTGCCCCCTATGTACAAGAATGTAACTACTATAATGCTGCCCCCTAAGTACAGGAATATAACTACTATAATACTGCCCCCTAAGTACAGGAATATAACTATTATAATACTGCCCCCTAAGTACAGGAATATAACTACTATAATACTACCCCCTATGTACAAGAACATAACTACTATAATACTACCCCCTATGTACAAGAATGTAACTACTATAATACTGCCCCCTAAGTACAGGAATATAACTACTATAATACTGCCCCCTAAGTACAGGAATATAACTACTATAATACTGCCCCCTATGTACAAGAATATAACTACTATAATACTGCTCCCTATGTACAAGAATATAACTACTATAATACTGCCCCCTATGTGCAAGAATATAACTACTATAATACTGCCCCCTATGTACAAGAATATAACTACTATAATACTGCCCCTATGTACAAGAATATAACTACTATAATACTGCCCCCTATGTACAGGAATATAACTACTATAATACTGCCCCTATGTACAGGAATATAACTACTATAATACTGCCCCCCATGTACAAGAATATAACTACTATAATACTGCCCCCCATGTACAAGAATATAACTACTATAATACTGTCCCCTATGTACAAGAATATAACTACTATAATACTGCCCCCTATGTACAAGAATATAACTACTATAATACTGCCTCCTATGTACAAGAATATAACTACTATAATACTGCATCCTATGTACAAGAATATAACTACTATAATACTGTCCCCTATGTACAAGAATATAACTACTATAATACTGCCCCCTATGTACAAGAATATAACTACTATAATACTGTCCCCTATGTACAGGAATATAACTACTATAATACTGCCCCTATGTACAAGGATATAACTACTATAATACTGCCCCCTATGTACAAGAATATAACTACTATAATATTGCCCCCTATGTACAAGAATATAACTACTATAATACTGTCCCCTATGTACAGGAATATAACTACTATAATATTACTCACAAAAGTTTACATGAAGTTTTATTTTTTAGCCTCGGTTCATACATTTTCTGCTACTATGCGTTATTTTTTATATTCCAGGACCACATACCAGTGATATCCTTCGGCTAATGTTCCTACAGCTCTCCTCTTATACCGCCCCTGTGTTGCGTGTCTCAGCTTGCATTGGAATCCAGGCAAAGTCTGTGATTGACAGGAGATTAATCCACAGGGTTAAACACTCTGTGTGTATCACGCTGCCCGCAGGATTCTGGGAGATGGCGCTCAGATGCGCTACTCAGGTCTCCGAATACTGAAATGGACGGGGATTGTGCATTGATAAGGGGAATGTATATGTGAAGAGACAGGGCCTTGGAACATCAACATCCATTAAGCGGGAACATGTTCTTTCTCTCTGCAACCTTGGGAGGTATTAATGAGCACAATGGCAACATCAGGAAAATTAGGGTGATGAGTATTGAATGTGGATTTGGATATAGTTGACAATAATAGACTGGAAGGTCACTGGAGGAATCCATACAATGAGCGGACGTCACAGGTGCAGAGCGCGGGGAGGGTGTTATACATGAGCCGATGGGTAAGTGACGCCGCCGCTTTATACACAAACCTTCTGCTACACAATCTAATTGTTACACTAAAAAAAAATATATATGTTACAAATTTCCTTTAACAAACACAATGATCACGAGTTGCATCCTCCGGTCTCTCGTACACGCTCAAGGACTTGCAGCGCGTATCGTGGAGAGAGGCAACTGGCGCCAGAAATGCTTAAAAGAGATGAACAATTGTGAAATAAACCTCTGGATTGGTTATATTTTTGGATATAAAATGGCTGATGCACATACTAGGACCCCATGCACGGCTGTGCGGCACTACTTTCTATGGTTGCTCTCACCCCTCATCCTTTCCAGTGTGGCTGCTGTATGCCCATCCGGCATGGAGCCTTACCCACCCCCACACCCCTTTTCAAAACTCTTATAAATATGCTCCCGTAATGGAGGTGGTGGTTTTTGATATGTAACCCCCAGAAGCCAGTGATTGACTGAATTTGCCACATGTCACCACTGGAAATTGGGGACCTTCTATAAAAGGGAAACGGTCAGCAAGTGTGACCATACAGAGTGCAGCCAGTGTTATGTACTGTCTCTGGAGAGATGTGTAATCATACCTCACACTGCTGTGGTCTGTGCTCTCTGTAGCCAGTGTTATGTATTGTTCCTAGAGAGATGTTTAATCATACCTCACACCGCTTTGCTCTGTGCTCCCTGCAGTCATTGTTATGAATTGTCCCGGGAGAGATGTGCAATCAGACCTCACACTGCTGTGCTCTGTGCACTCTGCAGCCAGTGTTTGTATTGTCCCTGGAGGCATGTGTAATCATATCCCACACCGCTGTGCTCTGTGCTCCCTGCAGCCATTGTTGTGTGTAATCAGACCTTAGCAGCAGGACTGTGATATATGGATTTATATTCCAGGATTGTAGCTTCTCCAAGTGCACTGGAGGAAATATCCTCACACTGCTGTGCTCTGTGCTCTCTCCAGACACTGTTAAGTATTGTCCCTGAAGAGATGTGTAATCAGAATTTTTCTGTATGTTGTTTACAGATATATGGATTTATTGGCCTGTCTGCAGGGTGCATGGTCCCACCTTCTTATACTTACCCTCAATTACCTGACAACATGGCATCCGTTGGGTCTGTGCCCCCCGCTGATGGCATATCCTGGGTGTCGCTCATCATTGTCCCTTCCTTAAAGTTCTGTTTTGTCCGTTGTGAAATCTCTGTGAAGAGTTGGTCCATTAGAGCTTCACATGACAGATGGCGAGGTCCTCCTCCAGCACAACATCGTGCCGCTCCTGTCTAATTTATGGTAATATCCTCCGCCATGTGAAATGAAGGAACTTTCCGTGTAATAACCGCCGCGGCCTTCACGATTCTCTGGCCAAATTATATTTGACATTTAATTTGAGAACGAGAGTTACCTTAATCCTGAGCCCTGGTACAACATCCACAATAGAGTAATGAAGCTTTTCCATTGGACTAAATCATTATTTTTCTACTCAAGATAATTTTGGTTACCAGTAATTGAACATGCAATTTATAACATCGGAAAGTCGTTATTTCTGACGGTTAATTACAGAACGACTTTGAGGATTCTTAGAGATGAGGACCCCGGTGCGTGCAGGAGGAACGGGCAGCTGGACATGAGCAGTTTTCTATGGAGGCTTTCAGGGAAGAGGTAAAACATGTGCGGCCCCCCAAATCATGAGCAGTGCACCCCAAAAGTCACTACTTAATAAATACTTATTGAGCTTGGGTAACACATCTATTCCAGCTCATCTACATAAAAGCCACCAAAGTTGTCTTAAAGGGGTTTTCTAGGTGAACACCTGTGATGGGTCCTCGTAGATGTGTAGTGGCTCTGGTCAACCTGTTGACAAGCCCAGATGGGCCTAAAGTGTTGCGATAACAGGAACCCTGTGGCTTGGTGCAATCCAAGGCTTTTGTGAGTCCAATGACATAAAAGTGATGTCACTCATAAGGTACTTGGTGGCTTCTGGTCACATTGGCCCAATGACACCTGACCCATCCAGTAGTGTCTACGACCTGACTAGGGCCCATGACACAGGAACGAGGTACTATAGCAGGGCATGCACATTTTATATATTTTTGTATTACCCTTGTTCCGCACCCAAAGGGTTTTGCTGAGAAGACTGTTTACCTGTCACTACTTCCAGATTACATCCCCTCTAACGGGGAACAGGTATGTTCTTGGTGATCGTAAGATGTTGATAGCTATTGGTTAAATACTTGTAACACCGATCCACAAAACACATGCACTTAGAGGAGAATAAGTCTCCGAGAACAAAAGGATTTTTCCATGGTGAACCCTCTACCCCAAAATCACTTATCAATAGAAACCTTCTCCATGATAATTAGATGATCTGATGATGTTCTGAATTCGGCAAAACTCAACGACTTTACTATATCTATAGCTGTTTTAATCCCTATGGCAAGACCATATACAATGGCAATGATGTTAAATTGGGGAGAGCGCCCTTCTTTACAAATACCATATGACCTGGGATCCAGTACCAGGCCAGGCACATCATAGGTCCAGGCCCCTACTGTAGATTTACCAAAAAAGCAACAAGGAACCTGGGGAGCAGCATTCCAACCTAAACGCAGGTTATGGTATTGAAGGGCCCAACATTGTAACCTTCGAAAAAAAGAGGTTAAATAGCGGCTCACCTTCGCCTTTTTGTCTGTGCTCTAGGAATGCGTCCGGACCGCGACGTTCTGTTGCAAAAAGTAAGTAAGATTCACTCCGGCACTGACATGGCTTGTTTAAAAATTTGCTAAGTACTTGATGGCGTCATCAAGTACTTAGCATATTTACCCCAAGTCTTTGAACTTTTGTTTGTGCCATGACTAAGGGTGAGTGTAGCACCTGAAACGCGTAGGCCTATGTAACAACTGGTGTTGCCATTTGGATGTCATGTTTCATTTTATCATGTTTCGGAATTGGAAGAAAATAAAGATTGAAAGTTTTTAAACAAGCCACGTCAGTGCCAGAGTGAATCTTACTTACATATTGTAACCTTCGCCTTGGGCCCACTAAAATGTTTAAACGGCTCTTCCTATTCCCTTATTTGCCAATTTTAGGTTGACTTATAAGAGGAAGAACCCTTTAAGGATAAATCCATCCATTGGTGAGAGGAATAGGTCCAGGTAAAATATTTGCTTTTTTTGTTGTTCAGAATTTTTTTTTTGTGTATGTAAAACATTTGAGCTTTGAAAGTTACAACCAAAAAAGAAAATATTTACAAAAATGTTCCGATCCACAGGATAAGTACACCCTCCGCTCATAGGGTTGATCTAATGGCCCCTCTGTTATGCCAAGCCAAAGCTCGAATGCTCCAACCCCCTCCTCCTTCCCATTTGTCGAGCAAAGGTTTCAATGTCATAAGAAAAGTCATGAGATGAGTGAGTACAAGCCGGGTGTCTAGATGTAAGTCGGGCCAGTGTATCATTTTAAGGATGAAAGGCGTTCATCTATTACTGCGAGCGGCTGGAGGTGACACGATCAGACCTTGAAGCTTTCATTTTATGGAATAGAGAACCGCCCAAAAACCAAATTATTTGTCTCTAAAGTTGACCAGGCGCAATAAATAGCAGCTTGTTTACTACAAGTTCTGGAATCAAGAATATAGGGTAAGGGATAAATGGAATAGGAAGCTGTGAGGACAAAGCAAAAATAATGCAACCAAGAAATTACCAATTTCATGATGCGGAAAAATTGTGCTTGTTGTAAATTAAGCCAAAATCTGTAGAAAAAATTAAGCATTTTTAATTTAGGAAAAAACGGAAATAAAGAATAAAATACGTATTTATACAATTTTTTGTCTTAAATAAAATAAACAAATTATGGAAAATCACTTTACAACTTATTTTTTACCAATTTCAAATTTTCAAAAAGTTCCTTTTATGTTGTTTCCATTTTCTTTCTTTTGTTTCCTTCAATTACTGAATTGGTATAACCCTACAGTGTCTGAAGACTCTAAGGGTCATTTAACTTTATGTTTTTCCTGAATTTTTTTTGTTTTGTTTTTTTTTACTTTTTTTGGCACATTGCAATTTCTTGCGCCTTTTTGGGGACATTTTGAAATATCCACTGGACATTTATTTTTTCATCAGTAATACACATTTATCTCTTAGTCCAGATGTGCTAAATGTCACAAATGACCATTATTTCAAATTTGGGAAATTTTTTGGAGCAAAAAAACTCCAGATGAAACCATACTTTAGGAAAACTTAGAAATTGAAAAGAAGTGACTTGAGACATTTGTGCGACATTTTTGAGACATTTGTAGCAAATGTCTCAAAAAGGATCTAAAAAAAAAACCATTCAACACCAGGAAAATTTGAGATTGATCAAATTACTAAAGTAGCAGACAGAAAAAAGACCAACTGGCCAAAACAAACAGAGATAAGATAAATGACCCCCCTAAGGCCCCTTCCACACTAGCGAGTGTGATGCGATGAACTCGCATCACACTCGCAACGCAAGCTGCCGGGAACGCACGGCCCGAACGCTGCACCGCGGGAGTGAACTCAGCATGTCAGTTCACTCCCGGGGTGCAGCGTTCGGGCCGTGCGTTCCCGGCAGCTTGCGTTGCGAGTGTGATGCGAGTTCATCGCATCACACTCGCTAGTGTGGAAGGGGCCTAAGACTCTAAACTGTTGTCATGCCCTGTTTGGACTATCAGTAAAATTCCATCTGTACATGTTGTGGAATATTCACATCTCTGTATATAGAAAAACTCTCAAAAAATGATATATAAATTAAACAAATAAAATGTAGTAAGAACATGAATTTTTTTTTTTTTTTAAATATTTAAGAATCTAAAGATATCCATTGCTCTAAAAATGTATAATTTATTTTTTAATTTTTTTAAAATTTATTTATATCCTTTTATAATTTTTTAGGGTTTTATTTTTGTTTTTGAACACGCAGACACCTTTTAGTTGCCCTACACCTTGTATCACGTAATGTTGTTCTTCCTCCTCTGTAATCCAGATCCTGATCTATTGCACAAGGAGGACTCATATCTTTAGTGAATCTTCAGCTTCAATCACCGTTGACTTTTTTTTTTTTTGTTGGATGCATTTGCTGAAAAAATAAATTGTCCGGGGAATTTTCTTTCTTTTTTAGCTGAAGGATGAACTTCACCCTGTCTGGAAGTTGTTCTTTTGGTATATATTCCCCAATTGAGCGAAATTGCCTTTTTTCATAGCGATCACCTGGCTCGTGGTTCCCCCCAGGGGTACATCTCACCTCCACATCGCTCTATCCAATCAAACCCAATCAACTCAAGTCCTCTTTACAGCAATCAGCCTCTTTATTTATTGATGGTACATGTCTGGCCTCACAGCGTGCAGCATACGCTTAAAGACATTATTATGCTCTTTGTGCTTCCTTTGTGGATATCTTGGCAAATTGCTAACTTGCAGCTTTTCAAAGCGGAGACATGGAACTTTACAGTCAATCTGTGATGATATCCGCTGCAGGAGAAACCTGTGGGCACATCAGGTACACTGAGCGTATACAGAGATTGCACCTACGGTTCTGCGGGGATCGGGGGGCTCAGCTCGAGAACAAGGTTGAACTTTATAAAGTAGGTTACTCCGAAACAGATTGGCACCTCCCCAGATGTTCATGGTAAATGATTGTAGAACTTCTTATTGAAAGTGGAATGTTGTAGCGCCACCGCAGGGGAAACAAAGCATTACACTGGGGTTATTCAAGGAAATTACCACTTATTTAGTGGTAGATTAACCTTTAATGCTGCTGGATAGCTCCCTGAAGTGTGACTATAACCATATGTTTATTAGGAGCTCTGTTCCTTTCCTTTAGTTAAAAATATTTCGTTATTGTTATGCAAATTAAGCACAAAGGCTCTGGGGGCATCACCAGAGCCCCTCTCCTTCTGCTCTCCCACTGTCATCACTTTACTTCCCCAATGGTCGGGGGAGAGCAGAGGAAGAAGGGCTCCAGGGGTTGTGTAAGAGACCGGAGGGGGAGTAAAGTCACAGCTACTGGAGCCCTAAAAGGCTCTGGTGACGCCCCCAGAGTCTTTACACTTTATCTTTTATGTAAGTTAAGTAAAGAGAGGAGCAATCAAACCCAATAAACATATAGTTACCCAGCACTGTTCTAGGTTCATCTACCACCAAATAAGTGCTACATTTACAACTTTGTTGTGACTTGGTTATTTTTCATCAGGATTAAAGAGTTTGTTTTTGTCTTGTGCGACTTTTTGCAGTTTGAGACTTTTTAGGTGCAGAATCGAGCAGTGTACCAAAGTTATCCGCCTCAAGGATTTAATGCAGTGGTCATATTTATCCCAGATTTTTGTTCCATTCTGCCAAATAAGTTCCAAAACAGAGAATACTAGACCCAGACTTACTTTAGTAGCTACTATTTGGGAGTAAAAAGTCAGACACCGGAACAAAAAGTTGCAAAAGTGAGACTAAACAACTCAGCAACTCATCACATCTATCAACAAGAGGAAAAACTTGGGATATATTGCAAAGATTAAGTAGCCAACTTCAGGAAACTTTAAAAAATGGCAGCCGAAAAAACTATAATCCATGTGCCCCATTTACTCAGAATTCTAAAAATGTGTGTGTTTTTAACTGGACAATCCCTTTACTTCATGTATCATTGTATCATAGTTTATACGCTTGAAAAAAGACACTTGTCCATGTACATATCAGACACACGACTCCTTCTATGTTTTATGTAGGTTATGCTTATAATGGGCTCCTATATGGTCAGTGACTCCACCTTCCTCAACACGGATACAAGTTACAAACCCTTGACAAGAGTCATTGATGATCAGTAATGTCCATTCTAGTAAGAAAATAAAGTGTCTAAAGAGGAACTTTCCCATTGCTTCCACAATTGGCAACAACTGAAGCTCTCTACAGTCAGGTGGGCGGTCCTGGTGTGAAGAAGGTCACCTGGCATCGCCCACCTGACATTACAGAGAGTAATAACCAGATACCAAGATAAGTGGAAATAATTGTTTGGTAACTATTCAAAGATGCAAAGATTTGGAGTTGGTATAGTTACAACTCACTGTATATACTTGGGTATAAGCCAAGATTTTTAGCACAATTTTTCTGCTGAAAAAGCCCCCATCTTCTCATAATCCAGTATAAAAAACACTTAGTACTTCTGGCACTCTCGCCCTCAGCATCTTCTTCTTCACGTGGTTCATATTCTTGCAAACAGTGCAGGCTGAGGCCTGTCTATGAGAGTGCATGAGCCATGTGTAGAAGAAGATGGAGTGAGCACCGGAGGCAAGCACTAAGTTTATGACTGGCTGGACATTCTATCATTAAGGGGGCTCTGCTTCTGGACATTCAATCATTAGGGGGGGGCTCTGCTTCTGGACATCTTATTAATAAGTAGCGGGTGCATTTCCCAATCTTGGCCTATACTCAAGTCAATAAGTTTTCCCAATTTTTTGTGTCAAAATTAGATACCTCGGCTTATACTCGGGTCGGCTAATACTTGAGTATATAGGGTAATCTGAAAATTCTCTTAAATTCAAAGGCAAATGTCTCCACAAACTTTAAAGTAGTGTTGTGGGTGAACAGGAAAACCCACTGGTAGCCGAGAGTCGTAAATAAAAAAAAAAATTTAAAAAACAAGGCCTATTGACTCACCCTTGGCACTTCCTTGCAGGAGTATTGCCCCAAAACTGGTGAGCCAATCAGAGGCTTCAGTGGTTGAATGTGCAATTACAGTGTCTTATTGGCAGTGACATGGACTATTCTTGATTACGGAGGCCAGTGATTGGTCAGGTCTGAAGAGAGACTGGAGCACTGAATGATGCTAGTTGGTAATGTGGGCGCTAAATGTCAAGAACATACTCTATACAGTCTGTATAAAAACCACCTCTACCCCTACAATGCTGGATACTTCCAATCAGGAGCCGGTGTTCCTCCTGACAGCTTGAGACCTTTCTTTGCTTCTAGCAAAAGCCACTTCCTTACAGCAACAGTTTTCAGAAATCTCCCTAATTGTCTGCTCGCTCCCCGTGTTTCACCATGGAAGGGAGACCTTGACAAATACTCTTAAAAATAATCACAGTCATCATAAAAGGTTTATTATTCGTATCATTGAACTCAACATGAAAATATATGCAAGAAAGACCAAGGGAGAGGAGGAAAAAAATAAGATAAAACGCCCTTGAAACACAGCGGCTTGAAAGGCCTTTGAAACGGAACGTCGCCGGCGCCTCTAATGTCTCCAGATACGTCCAGACTCCTCTTTTCATCCTTGGAGCTTAGCTTTTTGTTTTGCCGCTTCTCGAAACGATTCTCACAATTGAGAATAATAAATAAAAAGCCATTATCACAAGAAACCTTCCTCTCTACAAATGAGACGGTGGATTCCTGCACCTTTCCCGTCTATTTAGAAGATACGTTTCTTGCCGCAATGTTTAAGACTCTAATAATGGTAAAAAAGAGCCCACAAACAATGCAATACTATCAAAACAAATTTTTGTTGTATATTTTTCATAGTTTATTTTTTTAGCTTTTTTAAATTAATTCATGTATAACCTAGTTGTGTCCGTGGTGTTCTCATCGCCCAGAATAAGCTGCATTGTGGAAAAGCAACTACCACTTACATAAGACATAAGGCAGATCAGATGCACAGAAATCGTAGCAAAAAGTTGTATCCTCATGGATGTGCCATGTTGCATCAGGAATCTGCAATGAACATGACCCTTGTGCACCTGATCTAAGTTTATTTATATAGCAAGTCCATGACGCCAAGTGTTTTGCCCATGACGCCAAGTGTTTTGCCCACGACACCGAGTGTTTCGCCCACGACGCCGAGTGTTTCGCCCACGACGCCGAGTGTTTCGCCCACGACGCCGAGTGTTTCGCCCACGACGCCGAGTGTTTCGCCCACAACCCCGAGTGTTTCGCCCACAACGCCGAGTAGTCTCCCATCACGCCGAGTAGTCGCATGTCCATCGGAGACTCTCATGAATATCAACTGGAGGCAGATATGATACCATGTTGCAATCAGTATGAAAAAAAAACGTTAAAGAGAAGTACAAAGGCATAATCCTGAGGGAGAACATCCCTGGACATGTTGATGAGAAGCAATAGTAGGGGTTAGGTGAAATCCTGTATAACGGTGCATTTCAGTTGTGCGTTTTCCTGACTCTTTCTATGTGCACATACCAGGGCAGCTCCAGTTGTAAGAAGGGGGCTATTGGGGACTTTTAAGTAGAAACATAAATTTAAGATGGCAGCACAAGTTACAGAAGCTAAAAGGTGCAGGAGACCTTAAACAACAGGACTTGGCTCGTTCCGTCCTCCTCGAATTTATCGAACTCTGCCACTCTGAGGCCACAGGCTCAACTCACCTCATGCTTAATGCAATACTGGCCTTCACACCCCTGTATCTGCATTCGGCTACAACTATCTGTGCAGTAGTCCCACTACTCACTACTGTGAGCAGGACCTAATCTCCGCACTCAAGTATTAGGGAGGGCATTTTAAATTTAGATGATATCTCATGCAGGTAAAACACTGGAGTATCAATTTGGGTTGCTTAAATTAGTAAAAAGGAGACAAAAAATGCATTAATATATCATAATATAACATAATCTCTCTATATATGCTATACTGTAAGTCATGTGGTTATAGAAGGACACTAAGCCACTGCTGGTGTGGCGTCCCCTAGACCGTCGCGGTGTCTGTAACAGTTCATTGGACTGCGCCGCTTTCTTGAAGTCCGTTTCATACACGGAGCTTATTGCACAGAAGATAATAAAGTACACTTGCAAATGGGGTGAAAGAAAGGCTAGGCCGCGGTTAAAGAGCCACGCGTGGGAAGATGCCGAATTATTATAAGGACGTTTATTAGGTTGAACTCTTAACAACAAGCTCAGCCAGAAACAAAGTAACACAGAGTCACTTATCCCGAAGATTGGGTAACGGAAGCCCAGCAGCACTTAAGTAAACACATCTTATTGTGCCGGCCTGCGTGCAGTTGTTGGAGGGCGAAAAAAGGCTCTGGCTGTACAAAGGTTATGTTTTATTTCATGTCTCTCTGGGTAACTAACAAAGCATCGAGAAAACGGAGTCAAGCTCTCAAATTAAAAAAGAGCAGCAGAAGGAAAGTGCTGAGTGCGGTGCTACTGTCTCCGGCACTTTGTGTAATGCAGTGTGGACATGAAGCCGAGCACAGAATGTCTTGTATGTAACTGGTAATTTGCTGGGATTGGTTTACTGAAGTCTTGTAGAAAGTCACACATCGGGGCTTATTTACTAAGGGTCCTGCGGCCGCATTTCCGTCGGGTTTTCCGTTGTTTTCGGGGTACGCACTGCTGGGACAGGGATTTCGGGGAAGGGACACATGCAGGATATTGGGCGCACAATGTAAGTGAATCGCGGCAGAGTGCAGGATCGTCGGACACTCCAGATCCGGAACGCACAGGACCGGGTAAGTAAATGTGCCCCATTGTGTCCAATGACAAACTTACCTCTGCTACATGTTTTTTAGATAATAAATGTCTAGTAACTTCTGGGGGATGTAAAATGCATGAGAATTTTTATTTAACTTTGCGCTAAATTATAGTTATGCCAGTCTAAAACATTAAGTCAACACAGGAGGTGCAACGTTAGACTATGAAACTAGGCAAAAACCTGACTTGCACCATAGCCAGGAAAGTCGTACATAAATAAAAAGAAAAAAAAATCTGCTTTCCCTGCCTCTATCTCAGCAGGAAGTCCCAGCACAATCATCAGCTAAATTACAGCTCTCTTTGCCCCTAGCACAGCGGGCAGTCACAGTACAAACAAGCAGTTAGTTTTACCTCTGGGTATGAATGGCGCTTCTAATTGTGTAAATGAAAAAATATATTATCTCCTCTAAAAAGTTTATATTTTATGGGGGAGTTGTATTTTCATTTTTTAGATCCCTGAATAAAAGAGGTTTAGAGTTCATGAACCTGAGACACCAGACCATTGCAGGTTTACAACTGGTTGTATAAAAAGTTGAACGTTCTTTCATCAATGCTGCTATAAATATGAAAACATCCAAAAAAGCACATGTTGACAAAATATTGAGAATTTTAAGTGAATTTTGAAATGAATAGAAATATACCCTACAATATATTCCATATAAAGAATTCAAGAACATAAGAGCCACCAGCAAATTGAGTAATAGAGGCCAACTGTAGAGCTGAAAATCACACCTTGTGCGTAACCTGCAATATAGATAGATTTGGTTAATGGTTTGGGGAATTCAGTGGAGGAGGCTGGTTCCCATATTTTCCAATGAGATATATGCTATTAGCCACTTACACTTGAAGCCCACCCATGGGGCCCCTGGGAGCTTTAATGGATGGTCTGATTCTTCGTATAAGTGAAAAAAAAATCACCGCACTACAGGTCATAACACGTTTCGAGTCGTCTACAGAATTTTCCAACAGAGTACATAAAATAAAGGATGTCAAAATAGCAAATGTTCCAAGATACACATTGAGACTTTTATAGAAGACTTATTATACCTCCACCTCTAGGTGACCTACACCAGAGGCCATGCTGGAGGGCAACCTAAAATGTCTGTAGTAAACAAATTTCTTAGTAGATCATTTTTATAGAACTTTTACGAAAATATATATTTTTATACTTTTGAAGAAGGTAGATGTACAAAAATGGAGAGAGTAAATGTCCATTGGCCATATCTGTCGAGAACATCCAAATGAAAACGATACCTGGAAACTCTTATTAACCCCAAATTATTCTATGGAAAATTTTGACCTTTGGTTAAAGAAACAAGATCTAGACATGTAGAAACGACTCGTAACCAAAGCAGACTGAGAGGAAACGATAAGGTATCCTGGCCATGATGGTGAGAAGTGGCAGGACACTGGTGTCATGGCTGTCCTCATCACGCTCACTGTCATGTCCTTCCTTCAATGTCCCTGGCCAATACCTAGAGACCACCAATGCCCTCACCGGAAGATGCCTGATCCTATGACAGTACTTTGGCTTGTTCCTGGGCCCTGTCTGATTTCTGACATGCTGTGATGGCCCTCTTCATCGAGCCTTGACCCTTGCCTAACTTTTGACTATGAAATTCTCCTGCCCTGACCTTAGGTGGTACCTGACCACTCTCTGTGCAATGCACTGTTATCTTTGACACATCTTGGTCAGCTGCCAAATATGACACAACTTCAAAGAGTAGAGGTATCAGCTTGGCGACCTAATCACATGAAACTCTGGGACAATCGACTCAATACCATTACATTAATTTATATTACAGTAAGCCAAACCAGTTAGGTGGCGCACAAGTCCGTAGGCTGTAACAAACCTCCATACCATAAGAGAACCTGTCAGAGAACATGCCACCCTCAATAATTCTCCAAGCTCACCACTCAAACTTCAATCTAATTAACTCAAACTGAAACTAATTGGAGAATGAAAAGAAGAAGCTTTTGGATAACAAAATATAATCCCAAAATACATTCACATTTAATTATCTCCCTAATTAATTAGGAGCAAAACTCACACATTGTCTTCCAATCTTTGCAGTGAGCACTAAAAGGAGTAAATCACAAAAAAAACCTTTCAGAATATTACAGCCAATTTTTTTGTTTTACATTGGAGCACATTGAGCAGTTGGTGAAAACCCAAGAGCCCCAGAGCTGTATGTGGCCCAAAACACGAAGGTCCACGTTCTTCTGGGTCTGTATGTGTTGCTGAGCTAAGAAAGGCTATCATTGTGTCTGCACAATGCTCTGCAAGCTGAATAGGCTCCAGACTGACACACCTATGCTGACCATGTGTTTAGCTCACAGAGCATTGTCTAGATTGAATACAATTGTACTCGCTTCACATCTGAGACTGGGGTTACTGCAAGTGTCTATAATTGTGTCCTGTCTAGACAATGCTCTATGAGCTCACTGCAGGAACACAAACCATTGTCCAGACTGGATACTTGTATGTACAAATTTTAGTAAAATGTATCAGTCTCAAGTCAAAGCAGTTTAGTTCACAGAGCATTTTCTAGTCTGGAAACACGTGTACAGGTTGTGTTACAATGTACCAGTCTCAAGTCCAGGCAGTTTAGCTCACAGAGCATTGTCTAATCTGGATACAATTATTTTTACTCCTCAGATGAGAGCAGGACTTGCTTGAATCATAGTTAGACGTTTTTAGTAATGAATGGCTTTGTCTAGGACTTTACTATTATGCAGATAATGCAGGACCATCAAGTCCAAGGTATACAATTAAAGAAATGTTATGATTGGTGGAGAGTCAGATCTCTGCACGTCTGATATATGTGATTCATCTTAACAGAAATTTGCCTTCAATGTTATAATACCTAAAAAAGGATTATCCAAAGTAATATATTTTATAGAGGGTAAAAAGAGTAGAATCTTTACTATAAATTACTATTCACTGATCCCCTACAAACACTTCCTGGATCCTGCTTCTACAGAATCTACTTCCTGTTCTTTGCGCAGGAAATGATCAGTCAGTATGTGGAGGGGGGAGGGGGGGGGTTGTGAACATTCTCCTTAGTTGGTAAAGAAACAGAATGTAATATGCCCTTAGTTACTGTGTTACTTCTATCTTCTTTGTTGCTCTGGCAAATCTGTCTGCAGGACTGAAGATGGGTCTCTCTCTCTCTCCTCTTGGGTATGTTACACAGCTATGAGTGTTAACCCTCCTGCTCTCTCCTTAGCTGTAGTATGCTATGAGCATTGTTTTCAAAAATTGTGCTGAAAGTGAAGAGGTTAATCCTCCCTTCTCAGAGCGATTTTAAAGGAAACCTACCATTTGATTTGATGCAAACATACCTTGAGAATGCTGTAGCTACAAAGATGCAGGATCATATCTAAGTTTATCCCTGTGCTGGGTGGTTTTGCTGATAAAACAGATGTTACATTATGATAATGAAGCTCTGTCACTTCCTTGGCTCCTTCATTTCTCCTAGCATGAGAGTTTCTCTCTGCAGGAGAGGATGATGCAATCACTTTTCTCCCTGCCAGACAGAATAATAAATTCCTGCACCATCCCCCAGCTGCTGTGTATGAGTGATCCAGCTCAGGTTGATTAGTCAAGTCTTGACTAACCTCCATTTGTAATTACAAGCTCGGTGTCTAATGTGCTGATCTTGGCAGCCAGCCTGACTCAGCTTTCCCAAGGTCCTGATTGTTATAATTGTTTTTCCAGCAAAACCACTCAGCTCAGGGATTAACCAAGATATGTTCCTGCATCAGTGTCGCTACATCATTCTCAAGATATGTTTGCTTCATAATGCATCAAATCAAATGGTAGGTTTTCTTTAACCAAACACAGGCAGATGTGAACTGAGCAGCCTGCGTAGACACACACTGTACAGGCTGGAATACCTGTGTCTATGGGAGGAGGGAGGAGCTTGATTTCTTTTACAAACTAAGTGGAATATGTTAATGGAGCATATTAGAAAAATGTTCTCCACATCCAATATTAAAAAAAAATTATCTCAAACGACGGTTACACTTTCATTTTTCATCAAAATTGTTCATTTTCATACCCAAAAGAACAGGAAATGGACGGGAGTAGCCGTAGTGCAGGATCGGTTCTACTTCTGAGACTCTTTCCCATAAAGTCTGGCGCAAACATTCCCTGTCATCTATAAATTCTCCTCTTTTATTATTTCCACTATTATTTAACCTAAAAACGTCTCTGGGATTTTTTTCTGGAAACTGATTCATGCGAGACGTTTGCACGGCGCTGACATTTGGTTAATTGAGTTGTAAGGTTTATATTCTTTATATGGCGCAGTGTCGTTATACATTATACAGATCACTTTCTAAAATTTCCTTCTTTATGGCAGATTTCTAATTAGGATTGCTAACGGGCTCATTATTTCAAATGCTAAAATTCATATTTCTTATTTGATATCTCTATTCTGGACACTGCGCTAATGTAATGGCGGGATCTCGCCGCACTCCTCACCTTGTCAGCGCCAGCGCGGAAAGACTTAACTCTTTGTGGTTACATCCTACAATTAAGGAGGGGGGCGTATAGCACAGAGATTCCCACACCCTCCATATTAATAGTCAATGGGGCTCATTTACTAAGGGGCCGATTACCGTTTTGCGCTGAATTGCCCCCGGGATTTTGGCGCACGTGATCGGATTGTGTTGCATCAGCGGCGGCTTGCACGCGACAGAAATCTGGAGGCGTGGCCGTTGGACAACCCGACAGATTTGGACAAACCGCTGAATTTAAAAAAGGATTTATGTTGCAAGATCAAGCACTCACATGCACCCGGAAGAAGCAGATGAACTCTGACCTCAGCGCAGCAGCAACACATGCAGGAACTCGGGCGCACGATCTTAGTGAATCGCGCCGGACCCGAATACTCGTTGGACAGCGCACCGCAGGATCACGACGGGACCGGGTAAGTAAATGAGCCACAATATGTCCAATGACTGTTCAGTGATTCTCGGATCAGTTCTGTAAACCAACATGCGCACGGAGAGAGTTTCAAACTAGATTTATCTAGTGTCTCATGGCGCTTAGTTAGGCTACATGCACACTCCCGTGTGCCCGCCGCACCGTAGCACGGCGGGCACACGGCAGCGCGGGGAGAGGAGGAGGTGGGCGCAGCTCACCCCCGCCCCTCTCCATAGCGATGTATAGCCGCGGCGCCATAATACGGGGAAAGATAGGACATGTCCTATCTTTACCCGGGCTACGGAGCGGTGCGGTGTCGCACGTGTGCTGAACCTTACCGCTCCCATAGGGCGCCGCGAGCCCATAGAAGTCTATGGGGGACGTATATCGGCCGCATACACGTCGGCCGTATATACGTCCCCCATACGTCAGTGTGGATATAGCCTAAATCTGTCTCGTTTACATCGCTCTAATCTTACCTTACACCTTAATAATAATTAAAGGGAAACTGTCATCAGCAATTGGCTTACTAAACCACTACCAGAATATTGTCAAGCAGCATAAAACCTTTCAGTTTTTTGTTTCACAGTCCTGTGTAAAGGCATCATCCTGGAAATCAACTCTGAAGTACGACATAAATTAGTTGTATAAAGTCAAAGAGGCGGAGTGTTTAACACTGAAGTCAAGGTGTGGAGCTCTGAACACCTCCTCCTCTGTGATTGATATCAGGCATCGGACTTCAAGAGATCTGGTGAGTGATGTCTCTGGATGTTGGGCCATTAATAACAATGAAGGGGGCTTTCTGAGGAAGAGAGAGCTGGACTTCAGTGTTCAAATCTCCACCTCCTTGACTTTATACAACCAACTTGCATCAGTTCAAAGTAGATTTTCTGGATGAGATCACCGCAATGGGTCATGAAAGAAACATGATCTGGAAGGTGTTTTGCAGCTTGACAACATACTGGTAGTGGTTTATTAGGTCAATTTCTGCTGACAGGTCCCCTTTAATTCCTTTATATATTTAGCGCACACAGATTACACAGCGCTACAAACAGCTTGCCAGATCAGTTCCTGTCCCCATGGAGCTCACAATCTAATCAACCTACCAGTATGTTTTGGATAGTGGGAGGAAAAGTGAGGACCCGGAGGAGAGAAAAACATGGAGAGAACATACAAACTGTTTGCCGTTGTTGACCTGGATGGAACCTGAACCCAGGACCCCAGCGCTGCAAGGCTGTAGTTCTAACCACTGAGACACCGTGCTGCTCATTGTTCTATTGACTAAGTTCCTACCATAGGACAGAATCGGGCTCAGCCGCAAGTTTTTGTCTCTCTAAGTGGATGGAAGGACGGAGAACACCCTAAGAAGTTTCCCTAGAAATTGTTAAAGTTTCTCAGAAACACTTGCTCAATTTGGCAAAATCCATTGGACCTTAGTAAATCCCTCCAGTTTCTTTGTGATGTTCGTTGCTCTCCCGCTCTGGTCGTAGCTCATTTCCGACCGGAGAAGATACTTAAACAAGTCTAATAAACTACTTGGGAAACATCAATGATGACACTTGGACTGTTTCTGTGAATTATTGTTTATGACATATGCAGAGTGATAATACCGTTAAATGATGCATTTGCAATTCATCCGAAACAACATAATTAGTTCTCCAAGGATTCCGTCATCTATTATTCCGACTAAACACCAGGCTGGAGTCTACACTGGAGCTTTAAATGCTGCGGAAAGTCTTCGATTCTAAGCCCGGCTTCCTTCATTTTCTATTACCATAATTAATTTCCAGCGCCATGAAATTATTTTTTAATATAAATGTTCTGCGTTCGACAAAACACTGTGAAATATTACATTTAAGGAAAAGGAAAAAAAAAAAAAAAGTCTTGCGCTTCCTATTAAAATGAATTGTGGGGGCAAAAAGAAATTAAGTAAAATTATATTAAATTTATTTCTTTTTATCGGATAAAGGATGGGACTGCCAGGAGCCACGTGGACGACAACATTACCAAAAGCCATTATATTAAAGGACAAATGAGAGATTTAATGAGAAATGTGTAATGAGCTACTTACTGAGGCTGACAATAGAATATAACAACCAACTAAAAATGACAAGAATTGTTCCATTGCTGAGAGCCCCAAAACCCAAGAAAACTGTTCTAATCCTGGATCAAAACAAAATACGGAGCACAGGGTAACATCACTATTTTGTATTCAGGATATACTGCCCCTATGTACAAGAATAGAACTACTATAATACTGCCCCCTATGTACAAGAATATAACTACTATAATACTGCCCCCTATGTACAAGAATATAACTACTATAATACTGCCCCCTATGTACAGGAATATAACTACTATAATACTGCCCCCTATGTACAGGAATATAACTCCTATAATACTGGCTCCTATGTACAAGAATATAACTACTATAATACTGCCCCCTATGTACAAGAATATAACTACTATAATACTGCCCCCTATGTACAAGAATATAACTACTATAATACTGCCCCCTATGTACAAGAATATAACTACTATAATACTGCCCCCTATGTACAAGAATATAACTACTATAAAACTGCCTCCTATGTACAAGAATATAACTACTATAATACTGCCCCCGATGTACAGGAATATAACTACTATAATACTGCCCCCTATGTACAAGAATATAACTACTATAATACTGCCCCCTATGTACAGGAATATAACTACTATAAAACTGCCCCCTATGTACAAGAATATAACTACTATAAAACTGCCTCCTATGTACAAGAATATAACTACTATAATACTGCCCCCTATGTACAAGAATATAACTACTATAATACTGCTCCCTATGTACAGAAATAGAACTACTATAATACTGCCCCCTATGTACAGGAATACAACTACTATAATACTGCCCCCTATGTACAGGAATACAACTACTATAATACTGCCCCCTATGTACAAGAATATAACTACTATAACACTGCCCCCTATGTACAAGAATATAACTACTATAACACTGCCCCCTATGTACAAGAATATAACAACTATAACACTGCCCCCTATGTACAAGAATATAACTACTATAACACTGCCCCCTATGTACAAGAATATAACTACTATAACACTGCCCCCTATGTACAAGAATATAACTACTATAACACTGCCCCCTATGTACAAGAATATAACTACTATAATACTGCCCCCTATGTACAAGAATATAACTACTATAATACTGCCCCTATGTACAAGAATATAACTATTTTAATACTGCCCCTATGTACAGGAATATAACTACTATAATACTGCCCCCTATGTACAAGAATATAACTACTATAATACTGCTGCTATGTACAGGAATATAACTACTATAATACTGCCCCCTATGTACAGGAATATAACTACTATAATACTGCCCCCTATGTACAAGAATATAACTACTATAATACTGCCCCCTATGTACAGGAATATAACTACTATAATACTGCCCCATATGTACAAGAATATAACTACTATAATACTGCCCCCTATGTACAGGAATATAACTACTATAATACTGCCCCCTATGTACAAGAATATAACTGCTATAATACTGCCCCCTATGTACAAGAATATAACTACTATAATACTGCCCCTATGTACAAGAATATAACTATTTTAATACTGCCCCTATGTACAAGAATATAACTACTATAATACCGCCCCCCTATGTACAAGAATATATCTACTATAATACTGCCCCCTATGTACAGGAATATAACTACTATAATACTGCTCCCTATGTACAAGAATATAACTACTATAATACTGCCCCCTATGTACAGGGATATAACTACTATAATACTGCCCCCTATGTACAGGAATATAACTACTATAATACTGCCCCCTATGTACAAGAATATAACTACTATAATACTGCCCCCTATGTGCATGAATATTATTATTAATTCAGTTGTTTTGGTGCAGTAGATTTTTCCCTTTATGTTTATACTTTCTTTCTCCAGAATATTCCTGGTTTATGTAGATCTCATGGAGCCTGAATTGTGGGCTGCATCTTATTTAGCTCCCGCCTCCCACCCATTAAGCCTCTGCCGAGCCAGGATCGGGTTTGTAGTATTTACTAGCAGTAATCTGCTCAGTACGGCAGAGCTATATGGCGGTATTTGTTTATGCGGCTTCCTTCATCGTTTCAGTAATTGTCTTTTCATTCCATAGATCCAATTTTCTTTCTGGCAAAATAAAAAGTTTTTTTCTCAGATCAGATCTCTGCATTGTCCTCTTCACAAAGGCCACACAGAAGGTTCTTCGGGAGCCGGGTCCATCAGCTTATTCCGGCAGTTCTGTCCCCCGACTACCTGCCGCTCATTGTCTGCATCTAGTCATATAATTCCGATCTGGCAGGGGCTTTGTCGAGTCTTTTCATCTTAATTTTATAATTTTTTTTCTTTTGCATTCATTATATCTCCGTGATATTTTTAAATTTCTATAAAACATGTTTCTTTTCGTCTTCTTGAGATAAGAGAGTGAGCCACATGCCTCAGGAGACAGTAAAACGCTATTTTATTCCCACCTTTCCTCTATTCTTGGCTTCTGTGCTGCCGCTATGCCCAGAAGTGCTTCCACTCAAGCCGGACCATCACATCAATTATCACAGCGGTCAGCTTTCTAAATATGAACGGCAATGAATGACAACAGGCAAAGCCAACGTTCAGCTTTGATTTGTCATAGACGAAGTAAATCTTTCCGCCACCCCCCTCCCTCGGCAGCCTCACCCGCCCTCACGCTCTTCTATCTGCTCTTTCTCCGAGATGGCTTTGAGATGACAATTTGGTCACATCCCCCCCCTCTCTGTCAACAGCCACATTGTCAAAAGATCTAAGGAACGACTTCACCTTTTGCTGAGTCAAAGTCAAAGGAGAAAAAAAAACGAAGCAGGGATAAAATTCTTCTCTGTGACCTTTTTGGTTATTTTTGAGTGTGGGCTGATGCTTCATCACAGGGTTCCGGCAGTTCTCTCGTTTGCTGGTAGATGATGATGTTCTGCAGGGTTCCTGGAGGAGGTGGCTGCTCGAGGAGTGAAGGCTGGTAGCGGTAGTATAAAAAATATTGTATAGCACCAAATCTACAGTATCAGTAATAGATCCAAAAAAATCAGGGTTGCACCAGGGGTTGTAATATTAGAATTAAAGGAAAACTCCAGCCACAGGTGATTCATTGAATTATACCTTGTGCAGGGCCCAAAGGGAGGAGCATCAGTCTAGATTCTAGAAAGGTTCTAGAAATACAATGAAACTGAGTCCTTCTCCTCCCTTCAGGCCGTGCACCATGCATTATTTATACATGAGTTACAATGAATTAGTTCTGACTTGAGTGTTCCTTTAAGAATCTGTGAATGCCATTGTAATGTCCCACAAGACGGGTCATCACCAAATTCAGCACCTATAAGCTTACATCACCTTTAACGCTGTAATCGCTATGGTCTATACTAAAGCTGTCCAGTAATGTTGTTTTGCTGCCACTTACTGCCCAAGAGGAGCATTTACATCTGTTTCACTTCATGCCTGACAATAAGGAGTTAATGTACTATCTTTTTTATATCTGAAATTGATGTAACTTCTTCTGCACAGGCTTGTGATTTGAATGGAAGACTCCATATTCCATAACTGTCTATAAATGTATCCTCTGTCAAGGCCTCTGGGTCTCTCTAATCCCTGCATCTAGATTGCTGCCCATGCAGCAGAACCAATCTGGCTCCTATTTCCAGCTCTCTGACACTCGTGTCAAGATGGAGGTACTACTAAATATCTACTTCACAAGGGAATCATCACTACAGCCAAGCAATCCACCTCCTTGTGCAAGAAGGACTGTTTACAGCCTGTTACCTGCTGATGTTCTAGAGTCGACTATCAATAGAGTTATTTCAAAGTCTCTGTGCTTCAGTGTGATCCCTTGGCTGCTGCTAACAACACAGGTCTCCTCTTCACCATCTGCTAGTGGGTCTGTGGTCTCCCTCTCTTGTTGCTTCTGCCGCTGACCCAGAAGGGTGTGGACAAGGCCTGTTCTCATGGACCACTGTAACATATCCTGGTGCTAGACCGCAACTACAGCCAGCCACCCTGTACCAGGGAATCCGTCTTCCCCCATAGTGCGGTCAGACACCGGTGGGGTGACCTTGCAGGGCCCCTGTAGACACCAGAGTGTCTGGTGTAAACTGTAACTTCTACCTCTGCTCCCCCTATAGTCACAGCCAAAAAACTTTGTTATAAAAAGGTCAAATAAAGTAAATAATTGCCCTCATTCACTCTCCACACATTTCAACTTGGTCACATCCACAAGTGTTTTTTTTTTACTTTTTTGACAGTGCAGTGTAAGTCTGAGCTCTTATTATGTCCTGTGTCTGCATCCTACATCATTCTATGGACTCGTGTAGTTTGAGGAACTTCTGGTCAGATCTTGTGACCTTCCTACCAGGTAGATGCGGCTACTCAAACTACTTCTGAATTCTTCGTTTTTAACCTTATGAAGACTCTTTCACTTTTGGTGCAATCGTAAATCTTATCAAATGTTGTGCTGAGGATCAGCAAAGCCTTCAAAGATCTCAGTAAGACACGTTGTTCTAGGTTGTAACAAGCCAACAAGGCCATGTTTTTCCTTATTTTTGTATTGTTTTGGCTCGTACTCGATTACCCACCATTGGAACAGCTTGTACTGTTAGGCCTTATACACCTTACATACCTGTGGGTCAATGGTTGTACCTTACAAATCCCTGGTCCACCACCATACAAAGAAGCACTAGACCTGACCAAGCTGACATGTCCTCTCCAAAGGACTGGGCATGTTAAAATATGATCCTCACCGTGGCATGGAGTTTCGGACCAAGACAGTAGATGCCACAAACACTGCAAATAGTTCCCCTCATCAATTGAAATCAATAGATTTCTCCAACTGCCAACCAATGGCCAACACCGCAGGGAATGAGTTCCTTTACTTCCACTTTGGTGGGGACTTCTTGGTGTGATGGCCTATTGGACATCCCACCTACTTATGCCTACATTATAACACTGAGCTTTATCCCCTCTTCCTCAACTAATACTTTATCTTATAGTTGTTACTATTTTACAACTAGGTTTATGGGTTCAGGTTATTAAAAGCCAAATGAGTTAACACTTTATACAAATAGCAGGATTTCACTGCGGCGGCCGGTGTAGACGCTCCCCATTGCCATTACTACCAGTAACTGCAGATTTCTAACCATATATGTGGAGCATATGCCGATTTCTAGCAATATAGGCAGGGCATATGCACATTTCTAGTCAAATAGGCGGGACATATGCAGATTTCTAGCTAAATAGGCGGGGCATATGCAGATTTCTGGCCATATAAGTGGTTGTATGCAGATTTCTAGCCATACAGGCAGTCCCTGGGTTACATACAAGTTCTGTAGATTTGTTCTTAAGTTGAGTTTGTATACTTTATTATTGTAACCCCAGTCAAAATTTTTTTGGTCTCTGTGACAATTGGATTTAAACATTTTCTGGATTGTCATAAGAACCAGGATTAACAGTAAATCTTAATTACAGGCACCTGTGATAACTGTTATAGCTGATTATTGTAGCCCAGCACTAAAGTACCGTAAATTACCAAAATCCAGAGGTCCGTTTGTAACTAGGGGTCGTATGTAAGTCAGGTGTTCTTAAGTTGGGGACCGCCTGTATAAGCGGGTATATGCAGATTTTTAACATTTTGCTATCATTTTCAGGGAGAATGCGGCAGGTTTCATGAGATCTGGACATTGGAAGGTCTGGATGAGGGGCAGTTATGGAGACCTCTCCCTGTGTCCCCTCCACGTCTCCTTCTCCTTACAAGCAGATCCCTAAAAATCACTGGAAGCTGCCCCGGTAAACAAGCGCAGGGACAGGGGGAAGTCATCAGCTTCCTGACGCTCCATCCAGCAACAAATGGCTTGGAAAATCTATGCTGCATTTTCAGAGAAGCCATTAGCCATGAATATGCTAATTATTTCCCTGTTCTAATGAACGCACCGGAACACAGTGTTTATCAGTGATGGAGATGTATAATACCCGGCCTGGTGCCAGGGGGACGACAGGGACCCTCCGTGATGTCCATTACTATTTGCTGTGCTGTCCTGCAGCTATGAACAATGGCGAGGCCGAGGGCATGTGTATGATTTGCCTACAGTGGCCTGCAATCATCAACATACATACGGGTATGATTACACATCTCTCCAGAAACAATGCCTAACACTGGCTGCAGAGAGCACAGAGCACAGCAGTGTGAGGACACACGCCAGTGCACAGAGAGAAGCTAAAATCCTGGAATATACATCCATATATCACAGTCCTGCTGCTACCAACAACATGAATACAGGTATGATTACACATCTCTCCAGGGACAATACACAACACTGGCTGCAGAGAGCACAGAGCACAGCAGTGTGAGGTCTGATTACACATCTCTCCAGGGACAATACATAACACTGGCTGCAGAGAGCACAGCAGTGTGAGGTCTGATTACACATCTCTCCAGGGACAATATATAACACTGGCTGCAGAGAGCACAGAGCACAGCAGTGTGAGGTATGATTACACATCTCTCCAGGGACAATATATAACACTGGCTGCAGAGAGCACAGATCACAGCAGTGTGAAGTCTGATTACACATCTCTCCAGGGACCATACACAACACTGGCTGCAGAGAGCACAGAGCACAGCAGTGTGGGGTATGATTACACATCTCTCCAGGGACAATACATAACACTGGCTGCAGAGAGCACAGAGCACAGCAGTGTGGGGTATGATTATACATCTCTCCAGGTACAATACATAACACTGGCTGCAGAGAGCACAGAGCACAGCAGTGTGAGGTCGGATTACACATCTCTCCAGGGACAATACATAACACTGGCTGCAGGGAGCACAGAGCACAGCAGTGTGAGGTCTGATTACACATCTCTCCAGGTACAATACATAACACTGGCTGCAGAGAGCACAGAGTACAGCAGTGTGAGGTCTGATTACACATCTCTCCAGGTACAATACATAACACTGGCTGCAGAGAGCACAGAGCACAGCAGTGTGGGGTATGATTACACATCTCTCCAGGGACAATACACAACACTGGCTGCAGAGAACACAGAGCACAGCAGTGTGAGGTATGATTACACATCTCTCCAGGGACAATACACAACACTGGCTGCAGTCTCCATGGTCATACCTGCTGACAGGTTCCCTTTAGGAGAATACATAATAAAGGTGATGAAGAGCTGAGCTGTAGACTGTATTGAAGTAACTTTGACATTAGGCCATTCTCAACAATAACTTGGCGATCAAGTGGGTAACGCACCAGACTTGTCAGCACTGCTACATCCGGTGCCTGGCGCCGCTGTGTGTGTGGAGGGGCCATTGCTATCGCTTAGGAAATCTCTTCTCTTGCCAAAAGCAATTAAGCCCAGGAACAGAGGGAACACATCAGTGCGCAGTAGGCAATGGAAGCTTCTGGTGTGGAAGAAAATGCTGAAACTTCCATGTATCCGCGGAACAATGTATTCAGCACTTTCCATAGACTCTGCATACATTACCTCCTCCTCATACACCCCAACACAAGTCTGTAAGTTACACTCTCCAGACCCAGAAAACCTCGTCCTACTCCAGACAGCGGCAAGAGGGATCGGGAAACAACGGATTCTACCAAACTCCGCAGTAACCAGATCCAAACGGAAGATTTATCTATCCCATATCTATCTATCTATCTATCTATCTCATATCTATCTATCTATCCCATATCTATCTCATATCTATCTCATATCTATCTATCTATCTATTTATCTATCTATCTATCTATCTATCTATCTATCTATCTATCTATCTATCCCATATCTATCTCATATCTATCTATCTATCTATCTATCTATCTATCTATCTATCTCCTATCTATCTATCTCATATCTATCTCCTATCTATCTATCCCATATCTATCTATCTATCTATCCCATATCTATCTATCTATCTCCTATCTATCTATCTATCTATCTATCTATCTATCTATCTATCTATCTATCTATCTATCTTTCTCATATCTATCTGTCTTGTATCTATCTCATATCTATCTGTCTATCTCATATCTATCTATCTATCTCATATCTTTCTATCTATCTCATACATATCTATCAGACTTTGCATATTATATTCCCAATTTTTAAGAATTGTTATGGCTGTGTCTTACTTCTACATTTGGCCACTATCAGTGACACACTATATATACAGTCCATGGATAGATATTCATGATCTGGGAGAGGAGGGGTCTCAGTTCTGCTATGGATCTTCCTTCTGCCCCTGGGGGATGATGGCAGCTCAATGTTCCTGATCACCGGAGGACGAGCTCTTATTAAAGGTGAAGTCTGGGAATATTCCTGATTGTACAGATGGAAGGTGGAAATAACTCGGATGTAATTGATCTGGGATTTTGTCTTGGCGGAGGGTAAGGAGGGGGCTGTGCCGTGTATTGTATGGAAAATTAAGGTCAGAAGAGGCAAATCTATAAAGATATGATGGAAATGAGGATGGGTTATTGTACCTGAGCATAAATAGATGGGGGTCCCCAGGTGGGATACGGCTGGGTCACTCCTGATGGAAAACCAACTTTAGATTCATATGAGATGATACAATGTGGAACGTTATGTACATTGATGTGTCTGGGAATTAGAGCCCCAAGATGGCAGATATTTAGGTCGTCTCCATGTATTAACGAGCCCCCTTCCCCCAATGTTATATATCCCCACTTATCCATATTTACATTGTACCTGTCCAGTTTCCCATATCTGCCCTCACCTGGGGTCACGTGATGCTGGCGCATGCGCAGATTCTGCCGGTCATTGTTTATGATGCCAAGGCAGGGGACAGGTTAGAGAGTCTTCTAAGATGTGGCAGTGCCCCCACAAATGGGAGAGTACCCCTCTGATACTGAGGGACATAAGGGCCGATCGGGCTTTGTACATAGTCTCCACTGGTTCTGGTATGGACTGGGTTGGACGAACCAAAACAAAAAATATATATATATAACTGGTTATGGAGGAGTAAACACTGTCAATCAATATGATTATTCTCCTTTATGTTCCTTGTCGTCAATTCTACACAGCAAGGACAGAATCCTAATAGTCCTGCTCACAAGCTCTCACACTGCTGTGCTCTTAGCACTCTGTATTACACTGCTCCACAACCTTTCTCTTTCACACAGTAAGAGCTGAAATAGGTTTCTGGTTGAGCACTTAAGCAGTCACAAAAAAACAGAGAAGGGCCATGGAGCAGTTTAAGGCAGAGAGATAAGAACACAACAGTGTAAGGAAACCCCCCAGTGCACTTGATAAAGGTCTGATTACAGAACTCTCCAGGGACAATACATAACACTGGCTGCAGAGAGCACAGAGCACAGCAGTGTGAGGTCTGATTACACATCTATCCTGGGACAATACATAACACTGGCTGCAGAGAGCACAGAGCACAGCAGTGTGAGGTCTGATTACACATCTATCCTGGGACAATGCATAACACTGGCTGCAGAGAGCACAGAGCACAGCAGTGTGAGGTCTGATTACACATCTATCCTGGGACAATACATAACACTGGATGCAGAGAGCACAGAGCACAGCAGTGTGAGGTATGATTACACATCTCTCCAGGAACAATACATAACACTGGCTGCAGAGAGCACAGAGCACAGAGCACTGCAGTGTGAGGTCTGATTACACATCTCTCCAGGGACAATACAGACAATACATAACTCCGGCTGCAGGGAGCACAGAGCACAGCAGTGTGAGGTCTGATTACACATCTCTCCAGGAACAATACATAACACTGGCTGCAGAGAGCACAGAGCACAGCAGTGTGAGGTATGATTACACATCTCTCCAGGGACAATACATAACACTGGCTGCAGAGAGCACAGAGCACAGCAGTGTGAGGTCTAATTACAGATCTCTCCAGGGACAATACATATCACTGGCTGCAGAGAGCATAGAGTACAGCAGTGTGAGGTCTGATTACACATCTCTCCAGAGACAATACATAACACAGGCTGCAGAGAGCACAGAGCACAGCAGTGTGAGGTATGATTACACATCTCTCCAGGAACAACACATAACACTGGCTGCAGAGACCATAGAGTACAGCAGTGTGAGGTCTGATTACACATCTCTCCAGGGACAATCCATAACACTGGCTGCAGAGAGCACAGCAGTGTGAGGTCTGATTACACATCTCTCCAGGGACAATACATAACACTGGCTGCAGAGAGCACAGAGCACAGCAGTGTGAGGTATGATTACAGAACTCTCCAGGGACAATACATAACACTGCCTGCAGGGAGCACAGAGCACAGCAGTGTGAGGTCTGATTACACATCTCTCCAGGGACAATACATAACACTGGCTGCAGAGAGCACAGCAGTATATTAGGGATAATACCTAGCACTGGCTGCAGAGAGCACAGCAGTGTGAGGACATGTCACCAGTGCATTTAAAGAAGCTACAATCCTGGAATATTTATCCATTATATGCCACAACCTTGATAATTCTATAGTCAGTGACTGCAGCTGTGCCGGTCGGTTCTGTATTCTTACAAGCCCATAATATCTGTCACTTATGTCCATTATAGAAAGAAAATAATAATAATCGGGAGGTGAGCACGCAGCGGGAGGTCAGAGGTCACTTTATAGAGCCTCGTCCTCTTAATATTCTTCTCTGATTACTCAGAACTTTCCCTGCTGCTCCAGGTGACAAACTTCTTTATAACTTTGCTTCTCCCACAGCGGTCGGGTGAGGTGAGGGCTGCGCCGCACGTAAACAGCTTCTTACAAAAGCAAAACACGGGGAAAGAGCGGCCGCAAAAGAAAAAAAAAGAAAAGAAAAAAATGTTCTCCTTAGAGAAGACGCTCAAAGTTAATGCAGGTTTTTTTTAAATCATAAAACACTTTTTAGGCAAGAAAATCACATCCTGAGCATCTCAGTCCATTTACGCCGTGAGAGAGCGACTCGCCTCCAGAGAGGGCAGAAGATGCCCCAGATTAACCCTTTACTTCCAGTGTTTATGGAACAAGAACACTGAGTGTATATACAGTGAGGAGCCGCGATGGGGACACACAAGGCAAAAACAAGGGAAAACTTTGCAGTAGAGATACAAGATGAAGATCCGCTGGAGGATGCAGGACCTGTAGGATCTCCTGTAGGGTGTCCTGCTGCTCCCATAAATACTGCACTGCAAAAAATCTGGTGTGTAAAATGCAGGAAAAGTGATGGAATCTGGCAGAAAGACTTCTAATAAATCCTGCAGCTGACAGCCATGAGAGGAGACCATCGTGGCCACAGGATTTCCTATCACTGTTAGGGGTGTCTGTCCTAT
Source organism: Engystomops pustulosus (assembly GCF_040894005.1). Lineage (NCBI taxonomy): Eukaryota > Metazoa > Chordata > Amphibia > Anura > Leptodactylidae > Engystomops > Engystomops pustulosus. The sequence continues at coordinate 23,540,468 of NC_092419.1, forward strand.
TATGGCCCCACATCATCACACCAGTAGGGTGCAGTGTGTTCTCCCTTCACTCTTAGATGTGCATTTGTAATACGATGGCTTCCCACATCATCACACCAACATGAGGCAGTGTGTCCTACAATTACTGCTAGGGGTGACTGTCCTATACCAGGGATCCTCACATCATCACACCAGTAGGGGGCCAGTGTGTCCTCCTATCACTTCTAGTGTGCTTCTAGTGAGACATTAATAAATCAGGGTCATTGTGTCTTATATGCATCTCATGACTCTGATCTGTCTCATCTTTTTTGTTTATATTTATATCAGTTCTAGGGAAAAGGGGGGTAAATTTTTAGGTTTTTAAATGTATTTATTTTTTTTACTATTTTGCCGCCCACCTAGGGAACTTTAACCCTAGGTTGCCTGATTGATCTACAGTATGACTGTATCGGGATTTACCACATCATTTATTATAATGTGCAAATTGCAACAGATTGTCGCTCCCTGATAACGTCACGGGGTGCGATGATCTAAGCCAATATGGCCACACCCACGCGGGTGTTAGCGGCGGCCATTATCGGGTCTAATCCATAATAACAACATCCCATAACACAGGAGTCATATGACTTGTATGAGGGGAAGAAACGCATTCCAAATATTAAACAGTTTTGGGTCACCTCATGTACATTCACCTTTGTCTCTCTGGAGATCATACATCAGTAATGCAATGAAACTATTCCAGAATAAAACCATCTTCTCGGAGAAGACTTTACACTTAGAAGACTCATTTCCCATGTAAAGTGGTGGTGTGGTCTCCGTTCTTCTTCCATGGTTTCCCCTTGGGATACGGCTCCATAGTTGGTTCCCACCAGTTTCTCTATGAAGATATGGACTTTCACAAGAATATAAGACGTGAAGTCTATTTTGAGAAGTTTGTGCCATTCCATCTGCTAGACGATAATATCTCTATAAATTACCGGCACATGGAGAATATAATGACTTTATTGCTGTTCTGCTCACGTCTAGAATCCACAGCTCATACAGTAATTATTTTATGGCTGTTGCTAAATGGTTAAGCGTCGAGGAAAAATAAGAGTTTTGTGTTCCATCAAGGTCATCCAAAGCGTCATCCAGCTGAAAGAGTGAAATATAGAGCCCCGTAAATCTCTCCTTCTGTCCATGAGAAATGAAGACTTTGCTTTGCAGTGTAGCACAGCAGCTGTGACGGTAGGGGGTTGATGCTGTAGGTCCCACACTTTCATTGCTAACAATCCTTATTCCCTCAGCTGCTGGCTCTGAGTGACATCTTTTGTTGGGGAAGGTAATGAGCCCTCCAGTCTTAAAGCTGCACACATCCGGTGCTAAGCATCAAACAGAAGCCCGAGCAAGAGGGAATCGCCGGTGCAGTGCCAAGATCCCTCAGCGGCTCTGGGCATGGTCGCAGTGGGGGACCTCTCTGATTTATCCCCTCGCATTTTCATAACTTGTGGATTTTCAGCTGCTCAGCACAATAAAGACTTTGTACAAAGTTTCAGACTCTGTAATTTTATGTATCTGCACAACACACGGCTCCCCCAGGGTCCGGGTGAACTGCTGATGGCACCGCGTTCCTCTGTCAATGGAACTAAAAGTTGTAAGTTATAGGACAACGTATTGTAATTTTTTATTTTTTCAGATGGTTGAGGCCTTGGTGGAATAGAAAATCCTAAAATTCTGAATATCCTGAAATTATAAATCCAGTCAATAAACCTTCTCCTGGTGGCAATCCTGCCACCAAGGACATGGTCACTGATTTCTTAGTTATGTGTCGATGGTTTAAACATAAGCTCATGTCCTAGAGAAAGAGTGGAACCGTCTCTGGATTGGTTGAATTAATCCGCATAGTTTTTCTCATGATGCATTTCATGAAAATAGGTGTCCGTATTTGGACCTTGAATATTGATCCACCTGGTGGTCACTTGCTTGTTCCTGTAACCTCTCAGCACTGACACAAGAGACCACGACCCACCACTTTACTTCTTTAGTATGGCCACCAGTAGCCCATGCAAAGAGGGCGCTGTGGTGATTGGATAAGACATGGCAGCAGTATCGGACGGGCCCACCAGAGAATCAAAGGATCTTCTTGTGGACCCAAGCTCTTAACCAATACTTTTTCCTACGTATTCTGCCAGCACACTTTTGGAATACTGGTCAGGTCCCAAACCCATGAAATATATAGAAACAAGAATCCCACACATGGAACAAGTAGAATGCTCAGTAGAAAATGTATAATCAGCTTTAAATTCAGTCTTATTTCACAATCTTTATTAGTTTGTTGGTGGTAGGAAGACAAGACATCCGTGAGGAGAATCCTTAAATTGTAAGGATCACGAATAGGTAAAGGGGCCTACTATTTCATTGGGGCTGATGGCCCCTGTACCTACTGGAGATCTTCACATTTTAAGGATTCTCCTCACAGATGTCTTGTCTTCCTACCATCAACAATCTGATGAAGGTAGAAATATAAGACCGAAACGTCATATGATTTAAAGGTGAGTATAAATTTTAAACAAATACATTCTCAATATTCTACTGGCTCCATGTGCCGGATTCTTGTTTGTAGCCCAATACTAGACCTCAGAGGTCAAGCAAGAGATAACCCATACTGGAGGCTACTAGGGTCTATTTCTTAGGAGGGTTATTGGAGGCTAGGTAATAAGTTTATCTGATCAGACTAAGGGTCTCTCTAGTGTAACACAACATAGACCCCACAATGTCAGCGACGTTCGGCTTAGCCGAATACAAGAAGATACTGAACCTCCTCAACTACGGCTCATTCCCAGAACATGATTGGGCGGAACAACTGATGGTTGCCTAACGTTTCATAATATATTCCAAGACCTGAGATATCCTTAATCCCTGGAAAGCTTAGACCCCAAATTCCAGAGTTCCATATCGTTTGCTTGTGTGAATCCTGGCCTACAGCTCACTTCACAAACCACTTAATCGAGCCTGTGAGCGGCAGATTTCTATATTCCTATTTCCGAGCAGTTTTGACTTCTCTTGACCATTTGCATAAGACACTTTTTGAGTTCTTTAAAGTGAAATTTGTATGGACTTTTCGAAAAGAAAAAAAATAAATAAAACTTTTTCACTTTTTTTTTCCCCTCTAAACCCTGGAGGTAAAGCCATCACATGGAATGGGTTTTTCTTAAGCTGTCTCCTAACATTCATCACTTCTAATGCAATTTAATATAATAACTTCAGCGATCTATCCCGTCTTATGGCCGTATCGTTAAAAAGGAATCAAGGAGTCACGGACCCCAGGCAATTCCACATAATGATTTTTTTTTTTTTAAAGCGTGATGGCTTCTTGGAGTGGACAGGCCTTTGGATGAGCTCTGCCCAAAGCGCAGCATCATTTTCCAGGTCCTGCTGTATCTCATTTCCACTCAGCCACAGGACACTGATACTTTGTGATTATACGTTTCAACAGAGAAAATAGGAAAGTAAAATATTAATTTATGGTGTGAGAAGACGCACGCTGCCATCGCCGAGCCACCGCAAATCTATTTATCACGTGTAACAGATCACATTACATGAGAATAATAGATAATTCACTGCTCCGGTAACGTCTCCATATCTAGAAATACAAAGGATTGAGAAAAGAAAAATAAATGTATCATTTGGATTTCTTTTTCTTGGTCATTTTTAACCGACACATTGAAAGTAAAACACAAAAATAATTTTATTATTTTTTTTATATATTTTTTTCTCTTTTTTTTTTTTTTTTATCATTTCATTTGTAAATCATTACAGGTGGTTCCCTACTTAAGAACGCCGGACTTACAGATGACCCCTAGTTACAAACGGACCTCTGGATTTTGATAATTTACTGTACTTTAGCCTTAGGCTACAATAAACAGCTGTAACAGTTATCAGAGGTGTCTGTTATTAAGATTTATTGTTAATTCTGGTTCTTATGACAATCCAACATTTTTAACATCCAATTGTCACAGAGACCAAAAATTTTTTTGCCTGGGGTTTCAATTATAAAATATACAGTTCCGACTTACATACAAATTCAACTTAAGAACAAACCTGCAGAACCCATCTTGTACGTAACCTGAGGACTGCCTGTACTTTATTATGTTCACATTGTATGGAAACAACAGTCATTTTCAATGCTTCTAATTTTATTTTTTTACATTTTCTGTTTATAAACTAGGTTTTACCTTTTTTAAAATAATGAGATCCCTTTAAATATTTATTACTTCTATAAATTTTTGATGAGCAGCCTCATTCCAGAGGACATAACTTTTTTTAAATAAACTTTTGACCTCTCACCTTTTTCCTGGGGATAAGTCTCATGACTTCAATAATCAATAGGTCAATGGGTTCGGACTTGTACTTGTATTATTATTTTTTTCTTGATTAGATTTGGTGTAAAATGCCAAATTTCAATTCCACGAGTGTTCGTTCTCTGTATCTTTCATAAACAGAAACTTTGTTTACATCAATTGTTTATCATAATGGGAATCAAATTATAAACATATATCTGATTTTCCTTTTCATACTCTGTATTTTTAATAATAATAATAATTCCTTTATATAGCGCACACAGATTACGCAGCGCTGCACAGAGCTTCCAAATCAGTCCCTGTCCCCAATGGGGCTCACAATCTACCAGTATGTTTTGGAGTGTGGGAGGAAACCGGAGGACCCGGAGGAAACCCATGCAAACACAGAGAGAACATACAATCTCTTTGCTGATGTTGACCTGGGTGGGACATGAACCCAGAACCCCAGCACTGCAAGGCTGTAATGCCAACCTTTTCTTTTTATAACTTTTTATAACTTTATTGACCACTGTTTGCTATTTCTATTCTAAATCAACTGTAAACCCCAGCTTGTGCATTTTTATGTCTTATAGATTTAGGGTCAGTTCACATTGGTGACTTTTGACCGAAAAAAAAATAATCGGTGCCAAATTCCAAATCCCACTTCCAAGGCAGATTGTCAAATTTAAATTCATTAAAAAAAAAAAAATTAACCTCTTAGCCGCCATAGTTGTAAAGTACATGACATCTAATGTTTACCAGTAAAGCACATAAAGAATCTCTGACACAATCTACATTTTGTAAATTCCAGTCTTCAGAACCTATTTATGATCGATCCAATCAAAACCAAAAACAATAGCGAGTGGTAACAATGTATCAATATAAATAAAGAAAATTGAAATACCAGCTCACCGATAACAGACAGGTGTCTGGGAAGGAAATGGCACGGACCACCTTGCTGCTCAGGCGTAACAACTCCAGTCCAAAAGAATCACGGTCCAGCCAACTTCTTCCAATTCCATCAAGCTTTATTAAAGATATTGCATCTCAATAGTAAAAGTGCCCAGGCATGGGTTACGTCAACGCGTTTCGAGCGGAGACCCCGCTCTTAATCATGACAAACATGAATAAGTATTAAAACAGACTCACATTTAAAACTCCCACTGGTAGAGAAAGCCCTCCCCTAGTAATTACATCATTTCCGGTGTGTACGGGATTATGCATTGGGTGGGAGGAGTTTGGTATTCTCACTCCCTGTATCGTAAGTCATAGCGGATTCCAATGGTGTATCCAAGATAGTCACTTTCAGAGGAAACAAAGCAGTATAGCAATATGCACAGCAAAAAACATAAAAGATATTGGTGTTTCCGGGTAAGTGTGTTTTTCTTTTTCTTTTGCACCGTTCCCGACACCATCCCGCGACGGCAACGCTCCGGTAGGTCCTGGATATGATCTTCTCTATGTAGGGGAACGGTCCAGTCGCGGGACAGCACCGGGCCGGAGGGGAAACTGGGGAGTAGTAGGGGAATGGTTAAAAACAAAGAAACCATGTAATCTACAGAATAATATTAAAATATCCAAATAGTTTGCTGTTCTAAATAACAAGAAAACCTCCATATAAGAGAAAAAGATCCTGCAGTATATATAATATTTACATATAGAGCATAAAACATAAAACAGTAAGCAGTAAGCAGTGAGCAGAAAAGTAGGTGCGATGGTGGCATTTTAACCGATAAATTTCTATCTTGATGTTCAGTAATGCCTTGATGCATCATACAGTTTTGGATCTAGATTTTTTTGGGGGAAATTTATTTGAAATATTGATTATTTAGTTATTTAATTTTTACAATAGTGGTACATAATTTCTTTTTTTAAATTTAAACCGTGGGGGGAACAGGTATTTAAATTAAAGATCCAAAATGCCTCTCGGTTTGTTAAAATATTATTCAAATTTCCTCCCCTTTTTGGTGTATGTACCCTTTCAATGGCAAAAGTGGTGAGGCTAGTGATGTCACTGCCATGGGTGTTTACAAAATGTCTTGAAGCGGCAGATAAATTGCGACCCTCCGGGTGAAGAATGTCATACAAGTGTTCATAAAATCTGGTTTTAAATTTTCTGGTGGTTTGGCCCACATACATCAGATCACAAGAGGAGCATTTGATGACATAAATCACATTGTATGTATTGCAGTTGATAAAACTCTTTATAGGAAAATCACAGTTTCCTGCACTATTACTGACTGATTTCTTTTTGTTTAGAGCATATTTACAAGTAGAACATCTTGAAGTACCGCACTTGTAAAAACCTTGGGATTTTAGCCAGGTAGGTGCTGTTCTTGTGCTGGATTCAAATAGGGAAGGCGACAAAATATTACCTAAAGTTCTCCCTCTACGTGATACTATTCTGTGGCCCTGTGAGAGGATTTTGTTTAGGATAGGGTCTGTTTTGAGTATGGGGATATTATTCTGAATAATTGTAGAAATCATTTTGAATTGGGGACTATATTGGAAAATTAGGGTCGGTAGAGCGGTTTTTATTTAATTGTTTTTTCGATGATCCTGATGATCACCACCGCTTTTCCTTTTACTCAATGTGTCTCCTTTGTTGGGATTTAGGAGGTGCTGCCTGTTCTTCTTCTCAACTTTATTCTCAGCCCTGGTTAGGGTCCATGTTGGGTAACCCCTTTTCCTAAGTCTCTCGTGTATCTTACTCTTTTCTTTTATGTATGTGTCCTCCGTACTGCAGTTGCGTTTGCTTCTAATTAACTCACCCACTGGTATCGCCTTAATAGTATGTGGTGGGTGTTGGGAGGTCGCATGTAGGATGGTATTTCCCGCAGTGGGCTTGCGGTAACTAGATGTATAGATCTCATCCCCTGGTGAGCCCTCCAAATTCAGGTCTAAGAATGTAATACGGACATCATCTGTGTGAAACGTAAAACGGAGGTTAAATTGATTATCATTCAGATAGTTAATGAACGCTGGTATGGCAAGCACATCGCCGCTCCATATGATGAGCAAGTCATCGATGTACCTGCCATACCAGTGAACGCAACCCAAAAAGGGGTTATCATGGTTATAGATCACGTTTTCCTCCCACCAGGCCATGGTGATATTGGCCAACGAAGGGGAGAACTTGGCTCCCATGCTCACCCCTCTTGCCGTCGCGGGATGGTGTCGGGAACGGTGCAAAAGAAAAAGAAAAACACACTTACCCGGAAACACCAATATCTTTTATGTTTTTTGCTGTGCATATTGCTATACTGCTTTGTTTCCTCTGAAAGTGACTATCTTGGATACACCATTGGAATCCGCTATGACTTACGATACAGGGAGTGAGAATACCAAACTCCTCCCACCCAATGCATAATCCCGTACACACCGGAAATGATGTAATGACTAGGGGAGGGCTTTCTCTACCAGTGGGAGTTTTAAATGTGAGTCTGTTTTAATACTTATTCATGTTTGTCATGATTAAGAGCGGGGTCTCCGCTCGAAACGCGTTGACGTAACCCATGCCTGGGCACTTTTACTATTGAGATGCAATATCTTTAATAAAGCTTGATGGAATTGGAAGAAGTTGGCTGGACCGTGATTCTTTTGGACTGGATCAATATAAATAAACAAAACAAAAAACACAATATAGAAATACCGAGACTTTCAGAATGGAAGAAATGTGCAGATTAATCAACAAATATTTTACTTAAAAATTTAAGGAGGGTCCCAGGAAATTAGGGACAGTTGGCAGTCGTGGTAACGCATCCTCAGGGGCCAATCATAGGAAAGCGTTCTCGTAGCAGATAATGAAATCTCAGCCTCAGTTCCTGTATGTTTCTGGGACTCGGCCATCTGCCGTCTTTATAGTTACAAAAGACGCTCACGATATTATTTTCAGAAACAATGGAGAAAGATTTCATAGTTTATGTTTGAAAGAACTGAACTGTACAGTCATCATGGTCAGGAGTGTGATTTCTTTAAATGTTATTTTTGTTTCCATGGTTTTGTCACAATAATGAAACCACAAACTGCGCAAATGAGCTGGGAAGTAAAAGTCAATTGTGTACTATACTCCAGAGCTGCACTCACTATTCTGCTGGTGGCACAATCACTGTGTAAATACATGACATTACTTATCTTGTACTGATCCTGAGTTACATCCTGTATTATACTCCAGAGCTGCACTTACTATTCTGCTGCTGGTGCAGTCACTGTGTACATACATGACATTACTTATCCTGCACTGATCCTGAGTTACATCCTGTATTATACTCCAGAGCTGCACTCACTATTCTGCTGCTGGTGCAGTCACTGTATACATACATGACATTACTTATCCTGTACTGATCCTGAGTTACATCCTGTATTATGCTCCAGAGCTGCACTCACTATTCTGCTTCTGGTGGAGTCACTGTGTACATACATGACATTACTTATCCTGTACTGATCCTGAGTTACATCCTGTATTATGCTCCAGAGCTGCTCTCACTATTCTGCTTCTGGTGGAGTCACTGTGTACATACATGACATTACTTATCCTGTACTGATCCTGAGTTACATCCTGTATTATACTGCAGAGCTGCACTCACTATTCTGCTGCTGGTGTAGTCACTGTGTACATACATGACATTACTTATCCTGTACTGAACCTGAGTTACATCCTGTATTATACTGCAGAGCTGCACTCACTATTCTGCTGCTGGTGCAGTCACTGTGTACATACATGACATTACTAATCCTGTACTGATCCTGAGTTACATCCTGTATTATACTCCAGAGCTGCACTCACTATTCTGCTGCTGGTGAGGTCACTGTGTACATACATGACATTACTTATCCTGTACTGATCCTGAGTTACATCCTGTATTATATTCCAGAGCTGCACTCACTATTCTGCTGCTGGTGCAGTCACTGTGTACATACATGACATTACTTATCCTGTACTGATCCTGAGTTACATCCTGTATTATACTCCAGAGCTGCACTCACTATTCTGCTGGTGCAGTCACTGTGTACATACATGACATTACTTATCCTGTACTGATCCTGAGTTACATCCTGTATTATACTGCAGAGCTGCACTCACTATTCTGCTGCTGGTGCAGTCACTGTGTACATACATGATATTACTTATCCTGTACTGATCCTGAGTTACATCCTGTATTATACTGCAGAGCTGCACTCACTATTCTGCTGCTGGTGGAGTCACTGTGTACATACATGACATTACTTATCCTGTACTGATCCTGAGTTACATCCTGTATTATACTCCAGAGCTGCACTCACTATTCTGCTGCTGGTGCAGTCACTGTGTACATACATGACATTACTTATCCTGTACTGATCCTGAGTTACATCTAGTATTATACCCCAGACCTGTACTCACTATTCTGCTGCTGGTGCAGTCACTGTGTACATACATGACATTACTTATCCTGTACTGACCCTGAGTTACATCCTGTATTATACCCCAGAGCTGCACTCACTATTCTGCTGCTGGTGCAGTCACTGTGTACATACATGACATTACTTATCTTGAACTGATCCTGAGTTACATTCTGTATTATACTGCAGAGCTGCACTCACTATTCTGCTGCTGGTGCAGTCACTGTGTACATACATGACATTACTTATCCTGTACTGATCCTGAGTTACATTCTGTATTATACCCTAGAGCTGTACTCACTATTCTGCTGCTGGTGCAGTCACTGTGTACATACATGACATTACTTATCCTGTACTGATCCTAAGTTACATCCTGTATTATACACCAGAGATGCACTCACTATTCTGCTGCTGGTGCAGTCACTGTGTACATACATGACATTACTTATCCTGTACTGATCCTGAGTTATATCCTGTATTATACTCCAGAGCTGTACTCACTATTCTGCTGCTGGTGCAGTCACTGTGTACATACATGACATTACTTATCCTGTACTAATCCTGAGTTACATCCTGAGTTACATCCTGTATTATACCCCAGAGCTGCACTCACTATTCTGCTGCTGGTGCAGTCACTGTGTACATACATGACATTACTTATCCTGTACTGATCCTGAGTTACATCCTGTATTATACTCCAGAGCTGCACTCACTATTCTGCTGGTGCAGTCACTCTGTACATACATGACATTACTTATCTTGAACTAAGCTGCTCTCACAAGACTTTGACAATTCTAATTGAATCATTGTCTGATAAGAACAATCTGATCTGAAATATAACCATCCACATTGTGTTACATTATGGAGCTTCATTAGTAACATTTTCCATGAATATTTCTTTTATTTGGTAAAAAAAGGAGATGATTACATTATGTATTAAAACCAGAATTTCCGCTCCTTTATTCCACTCATTAAGCTGTAAATGTAATAATATCAGGTATTAGAGCTGAGGGGGTCACAAGGCTCCTCCTCAGGTGAGTGAACGCTCTATTTAGTACCTACCTAAAGCCTTTATGTCATCTCGGAGGTAAAGCTACGACTCTTTATGAAGACATTTTTCTATCTCTTTGCTGCTGAACTCTGCACGGGATTCAATAAGCGCCCGGAATCTATTCAATAATGGATTATTTAATGCATCTTTTTTTGCCTTTGGGAAGTTTTCCTTTTTTTTCTCCTTTGAAATGACCAACAGGTCACACGCATTTTATTGCAAATATAAATATTAAAGGGATATTTCTGGCCGAGTTTCCAGCAGACAGAAGCCATTTGCTGCCATTTCCTAGGTCAGTCTTAATGCAATGTGTGGAATATTCATCCTCCCGTACGCGGAGTGCGAGGGGCTGATGTATAAAGCCGGAGCCGCCATTAGTAATGAAGATATTATATAAATAATACAGAGATTTCATTGATTTGTTTTCCTAAGTATTCAAATCACCGGGGGGGGAGAAGAGACGCAGACGAACCCGAGCTCATAAAATCTCTCTCCCTGCAACAATTTCAATAGTTGGGAATATTGGAAAGAATAAAACAATGGAAATATAATTCATCATGGGAGGGTAAAGGTGAAAAGTGTGTCATAAAGGGGAACTCTATCCCAACAGTGCAGATGCAAGTATCTATAGGGAGGATATCCCTGGTATCAGGTCACATATGGTTGGCTCCATATACAATTTCTAGTTTATTAAGTTTCTCCTGGTGAAATATGCATTATGTTATTAGGCTTCCTAAAAGTCATGCTTGATGGTAAGGAGCTGCCTTACCAGGTAACAAAAGAGTTGTGGTTCTTTTCCCATCCTGGAAATTTTGCATCCATGAATAGATGCTCCTACCTCAAGTTTCTCCAGGGACAATCTGCATTCTCTAGCAGTTGTGGGATGGTGCAGCTCCGTGTAGGGTTGGCAGCAGAGGTTCCCCCTTGTAGAGGCCTTTGTTTTACTTTTACCATAAGGGTTCAGTTCCATGTCAAGTACTCAAGTCTATGTCCATTAATTGGTGCCATGCCTAGTATTTTAGGTCCATGTCTAGTATGTGGGTCCATGTCTAGTATGTCTAGTATTCGGGTTTATGTCTAGTATTCAGGTCCTTGTCTAGGATGTGGGTCCATGTCTAGTATGTCTAGTATTCTGGTCCTTGTCTAGGATGTGGGTCCATGTCTAGTATGTCTAGTATTCGGGTTCATGTCGAGTATTCAGGTCCTTGTCTAGGATGTGGGTCCATGTCTAGTATGTCTACTATACAGGTTTATGTCTAGTATTCAGGTCCATGTCTAGGATGTGGGTCCATGTCTAGTATGTCTAGTATTCGGGTTCATGTCGAGTATTCAGGTCCTTGTCTAGGATGTGGGTCCATGTCTAGTATTCGGGTTCATGTCGAGTATTCAGGTCCATGTCTAGGATGTGGGTCCATGTCTAGTATTCGGGTTCATGTCGAGTATTCAGGTCCATGTATAGTATGTCTACTATACAGGTTTATGTCTAGTATTCAGGTCCTTGTCTAGTAAATGGGTCCATGTCTAGTATGTCTAGTATTCAGGTTCATGTCTAGTATTCAGGTCCTTGTCTAGGATGTGGGCCCATTTCTTGTATTCAGGTCCATGCCTAGGATGTGGGTCCATGTCTAGTATTCAGGTCCATGTCTAGTATTCGGGTTCATGTCTAGCATGTGGTTCCATTTCTAGTATTCAGTTCCATGTCTAGTATGTGGATCAATTTCTAGTATTCAGGTCCATGTCTAGGATGTTGGTCCATGTCTAGTATGTCTAGTATTCGGGTTCATGTCGAGTATTCAGGTCCTTGTCTAGGATGTGGGTCCATGTCTAGTATGTCTAGTATTCGGGTTCATGTCGAGTATTCAGGTCCATGTCTAGTATGTCTACTATACAGGTTTATGTCTAGTATTCAGGTCCTTGTCTAGTAAATGGGTCCATGTCTAGTATGTCTAGTATTCAGGTTCATGTCTAGTATTCAGGTCCTTGTCTAGGATGTGGGTCCATGTCTAGTATTCAGGTCCATGTCTAGTATTCGGGTTCATGTCTAGCATGTGGTTCCATTTCTAGTATTTAGTTCCATGTCTAGTATGTGGATCAATTTCTAGTATTCAGGTCCATGTCTAGGATGTTGGTCCATGTCTAGTATGTCTAGTATTCGGGTTCATGTCGAGTATTCAGGTCCTTGTCTAGGATGTGGGTCCATGTCTAGTATGTCTAGTATTCGGGTTCATGTCGAGTATTCAGGTCCATGTCTAGTATGTCTACTATACAGGTTTATGTCTAGTATTCAGGTCCTTGTCTAGGATGTGGGTCCATTTCTTGTATTCAGGTCCATGCCTAGTATTCAGGTCCTTGTCTAGGATGTGGGTCCATTTCTTGTATTCAGGTCCAGGCCTAGGATGTGGGTCCATGTCTAGTATTCAGGTCCATGTCTAGTATTCGGGTTCATGTCTAGCATGTGGTTCCATTTCTAGTATTCAGTTCCATGTCTAGTATGTGGATCAATTTCTAGTATTCAGGTCCATGTCTAGGATGTTGGTCCATGTCTAGTATGTCTAGTATTCGGGTTCATGTCGAGTATTCAGGTCCATGTCTAGTATGTCTACTATACAGGTTTATGTCTAGTATTCAGGTCCTTGTCTAGTATATGGGTCCATGTCTAGTATGTCTAGTATTCAGGTTCATGTCTAGTATTCAGGTCCTTGTCTAGGATGTGGGTCCATTTCTTGTATTCAGGTCCATGCCTAGGATGTGGGTCCATGTCTAGTATTCAGGTCCATGTCTAGTATTCGGGTTCATGTCTAGCATGTGGTTCCATTTCTAGTATTCAGTTCCATGTCTAGTATGTGGATCAATTTCTAGTATTCAGGTCCATGTCTGGGATGTTGGTCCATTTCTAGTATTCCGGTCAATGGGGCACATTTACTAAGGGTCCGCACAGCGCATTTTCGTCAGGTTTCATGACTATTTCCGATTTGCGCCGCATTTAAGTGCAGTTTTTGGTACACGCAATCGCATTTTGGCGCAATCGTACCGACTTGCATGCGACACAAATCGGGGCGTGACCGATGGACAACCCGACAGATTCGGACAAATCGCAGGATTTACAATTCAAATTGTGTTGCAAGACAATGCACTCACATACACCGGGAAGAAGAAGGTGAACTCCGGCGGACCTCAGCGGGGAATTGACACATGCAGGAAAATGGACGCATGATCTTGAAGAATCGTGCTGGACTTCATCCTCGTCGGACAACGCACCTGGGAGATCGGGTAAGTAAATCTGCCCCAATGTCTTGTATGTGGGTCCATGTTGAGTATTAAGTCCCTCACCCTCCACTTAGTTGCATGTCTAATATTCAGTGTCATTTATCAACATATTACATGTTTTCTTCTTACTATTGGATGTGTTTCAGAGGATTTTCAGAATTTTAAGCACTTTTCTTTGGTAACATTGGATCACATAGTGACAATAGCTGAGCCTCTACGTGATCACCTAGTGCAGGGGTAGGGAACCTATGGCTCGGGAGCCAGATATGGCTCTTTTGTTGGCTGCATCTGGCTCTCAGACAGATCTTTAATAAATAGTGATGGCTGCTGATCACTGGACACAGGCAGCGACGTTACCGCTGCCTATGTCCTTTGTACGACCCAGGGGCCATCGTCTAAGCCTGGTTCAAACCGAAGAATTTGGGAGCGATGAGGCGCTGCCTGCAGAGAGTGCTGGTAAGTGTATATTCTTTTTTTTTGCTGTGACTACCTATCTAATGGGGCTACCAATATACTGGGAGGCATGTGCTGTGGCTACCTATTTACTTGGGGGCATTTGCTGTGGCTACCCATTTACTGGGAGTATGTGCTGTAGCTACTTTTCTACTGGAGGTATGTGCTGGGACTACCTATCTACTGGGAGGCATGTGGTGGGTGTCAGGATTTGGAGTAGTGAACCCCCTTTACCACCACGGTCAATGAAGTAAGCAGACACCTGGGACTGGAATCTAAGTGGCACTCGGTTTTCATCAGAGCCTGCAGCAAAGCAGAATGGTACCACCAGGTCGTTCCACAGGCACGGCTTATCCACGGTGGCAGCCAAGGTCGAGGTACAAGATCACTAGGCAGTCTCGTGGTCAGGAACAGGCAGGCAGTCAAGGCAGGCGGCAATGATGCAAGGTCGGGGATGGAGCAAGAGGTCACGGCTAGCAGTGATGGAGCAGAATCAGGAACAGGTCCGGGGTCACAATGGGAGGTCAACTCTTTGGAAACATTAAGATCCGGCGGGGAAGAACCCGGGAAGTGGGCAGCACCAATCAGCGGCGCTGGCCCTTTAAATCCGTGACTGCCGTCTGGCGCGCGCTGGCCAGCTGGGACAGGAGCCGGAAAGTGGTGAGTTGAGTGAGCTCAGAAAGGGGCGCCGCCAAGGAGAGGGGCACGTGTATGCCTGCGATCCGAGACATAGATCGCTGGGACTACCTATCTATTGGGGGGCACGTGCATATGGTACGGCTCTTACGGAATAACATTTTAAAATATGTGGTGTTCATGGCTCTCTCAGCCAAAAAGGTTCCTGACCCCTGACCTAGTGGTTGTGTCGGAAACTGTTTAATAGGTTGCAACAAAGTTTAGTTTTGTGACTGGTATTTGTGGCGTCCAGATATTTAGGGTAAACCCTTAGGTCAGCATGAAACGGCTTCTTAGATAATTTTGTAGCCTTTAGCATATCCAGTAATTTCCTGCCCCCTATAGGCCCAATGAGAGAGCAGCTGTTATGGTATATATCCAGCAGGATATTATAGGATGCTGTATACCCCCATACGCTGCTCCTATTTATAGTAATAGATGGTTACACTCGCTGTCAGCTCACATAAATATCATTATAATTAAGACGTTTTCTGCTCCAGCATCTGTACATAAGACACAGGGGGAAGCGATTTGTCGGGAAATCTTCTCCAAAGACACGATGTTGCCATTGTCTGGGGCTGCAGCTGGGCAGAGTCATAACTGGTGGAAACATTGTAATTTTTATCTAGACATAATCTTTGATATCGAAAAAGCGAGGGTCGTCCTTAGACAACACAGATGTGGCCGCCGAGGATCCCAATAATAGATGTTTTCTTGATGTGAGAAGAAACACAAACTTCTCCTTTTTATGGGATTTTTGCACCTGCAGGGTCCGTGTTACATTGTGGATTTATGTGCAGGACGGGGGATGGATACAAGGAAATAAAGGACTTCTAGCACAGCACACGGATCAGTTCTACATCTGGAGAGGGGACCCTGAGCCAAAAAGGGGCTCTCCAACCATCAATCATAGCCAGGATTTCTGCTACTGCCCCATTGCATAGGACAGAACTGAGGTGTGAGGCTTTGTCGCACTACAGACCCCAGCATGGATGGCTGATATTCCACACATTAGACATGTTGATTGTGATATTGATGGGACGTTTACAGCTCTGGCTGTGTAACTTCCCGTCAGCCTGGCATCATTACCTCCTCCCACACACATACATAGCGGCCTCTTTCATCTATCCTCCCACTGAGCCCCCCCGGAGCGGCGCAGCCCCCATGTCTCTCCCGGTTATTGTCCTCAATCACACAGATCCTATAATTATCGGATAATTCATTACTCCTAATAGCAGCGACAAGAAAAACCTTCCACTGACCATAAGGAAGGATGTGAGAAGTCACTCCCTCCAGACCTTCATTATAATGACCGGGATATTATATGAGAGTAATAACCGTACATCGTGCACTGCGAGGCAATGAGGGTCACAGGAGACGCACAGGGGGCATCATATACATTCTGTATCTAAGAGATAGTAATAGCACAATCCCATATTCACTCCTATCTGCTTGTAGGTAGCATTATTATCTATATCAAATCCAGCGCCAATCCACATCGCATGGTGCCCATATAGAAGAAAATAACAGTATAGTATGTCTATCATTCCTTCATCTATCAACCTACACAAGTATCTACTGGAAGTATCCATTACATATCTTCCATTATCTATCTATCTATCTATCTATCTATCTATCTATCTATCTATCTATCTATCTCCTATCTATCTATCTATCTATCTATCTATCTATCTCATATCTATTTATCTATCTCGCCTCATCCCCAGTAACACAGCTACATACAGCCGCCTCACCCCCAGTAACACAGCTACATACAGCCGCCTCGCTCCTAGTAACACTGCTACATACAGCCGCCTCGCTCCCAGTAACACAGCTACATACAGCCGCCTGGCCCCCAGTAACACAGCTACATACAGCCGCCTGGCCCCCAGTAACACAGCTACATACAGCCGCCTCATCCCCAGTAACACAGCTACATACAGCCGCCTCACCCCCCAGTAACACAGCTACATACAGCCGCCTCACCTCCAGTAACACAACTACACACAGCCGCCTCACCCCCAGTAACACAGCTACACACAGCCACCTCACCTCCAGTAACACAGCTACACACAGCCGCCTCACCCCCAGTAACACAGCTACATACAGCCACCTCACCTCCAGTAACACAGCTACATACAGCCGCCTCATCCCCAGTAAAACAGCTACATACAGCCGTCTCATCCCCAGTAACACAGCTACATACAGCCGCCTCACCCCCAGTAACACAGCTACATACAGCCGTCTCATCCCCAGTAACACAGCTACATACAGCCGCCTCATCCCCAGTAAAACAGCTACATACAGCCGTCTCATCCCCAGTAACACAGCTACATACAGCCGCCTCACCCCCAGTAACACAGCTACATACAGCCGCCTCATCCCCAGTAACACCACTACATACAGCCGCCTCATCCCCAGTAACACAGCTACATACAGCCGCCTCGCTCCCAGTAACACAGCTACATACAGCCGCTTCATCCCCAGTAACACAGCTACATACAGCCGCCTCGCTCCCAGTAACACTGCTACATACAGCCGCCTCGCTCCCAGTAACACAGCTACATACAGCCGCCTTGCCCCCAGTAACACTGCTACATACAGGCGCCTCATCCCCAGTAACACAGCTACATACAGCCGCCTCACCCCCCAGTAACACAGCTACATACAGCCGCTTCACCTCCAGTAACACAGCTACACACAGCCGCCTCACCCCCAGTAACACAGCTACATACAGCCGCCTCACCTCCAGTAACACAGCTACACACAGCCGCCTCATCCCCAGTAACACAGCTACACACAGCCGCCTCACCCCCAGTAACACAGCTACATACAGCCACCTCACCTCCAGTAACACAGCTACACACAGCCGCCTCACCCCCAGTAACACAGCTACATACAGCCACCTCACCTCCAGTAACACAGCTACATACAGCCGCCTCACCCCCAGTAAAACAGCTACATACAGCCGCCTCACCTCCAGTAACACAGCTACACACAGCCGCCTCACCCCCAGTAACACATCTATAGACAGCCGCCTCACCCCCAGTAACACATCGTTGTATCTACCTTCACCCCTACCAGATATGCAGTCCCATTTAACATACACCTCAGCCCGTACCAGACATGCAGCCCGCAGTTTATACAATTACACACATTTATACACTGATATATTCACACCTTTATATACACACATAAATTTCTACACTCATATGCTTGCACCCATATATATACAAGTATACACACACATTTATGTACCCATATACATTTATACACTAATATAGAGTATACACAAACACATACAGTATATATACATCACACATACGGCATACACACACACATATATATATATACATACATACAGTATACACTGACCATATATACATATACATGCAGTATAAAAACACCATATACACACATGCTGCATATACATACAGCAAATACAGACACATTCAGTAGATACAGCATTTTCACACACATATGGGAAATACACACACACACATTCAGTATACAGAGCATATACATACATACCACACACACAGCATATAAACATACATATATATATATATATATATATATATATATATATGCATACCGTATTTTCCGGGCCATTAGGCGCACCGGAATATAAGGCGCATCAGACCGATGCGCCTTATATATGTAATAATTCCATATATAAGGCGCATCGGACTATAAGGCGCAGGGTCCGGGGGTGTGGCGGAGGTCCGGGGGCGGAGCGGAGACCCGACGGGACAAGACGTGACGCCGAGACAAGACGCGGAACGCGGGGAAGGTGAGCGGGGAAGGTGAGCGGGAGGTGGAGAATGGCATACTTACATAGATCCCCGCTACCGGAGACAGCAGATCTCCAGCGGGAACTGCAGACCGACGCGGCAGAAGTTGTTCGTGCCGCGTGGTCTGCAGTTCCCGCTGGAGATCTGCTGTCTCCGGTAGAGGGGACCTATGTAAGTAGGACCTATAGGGCGCACCGGACTATAAGGCGCACTTTGGATTTCCAAGGAAATCCAAGGCTTTTATGTGCGCCTTATAGTCCGGAAAACACGGTATATTTAAATGTGCACATATATATGCTTATACAAATATATTCATGTATAAATACAGTATATTCATCTATACACAGTATATACACATATAGATAGTAGATGCATATATACACAATATATACACATATACACAGTATATACAAATATACACTATATATAAACAGTAGAATCATATATACACAGTATATACATATATACATTTTATATACACAGTAGATACATATATACACTTTATATACACAGTAGATGCATATATACATATATACACAGTATATACATATATACACAGTATATACATATATACACAGATACACAGTATATACATATATACACAGATACACAGTATATACATATATACACAGATACACAGTATTTACACATGTACACAGTAGATGCATATATACACATATACACAGTAGATGCATATATAAACATATACACAGTATATACATATATACACAGATACACAGTATATACATATAAACACTTTAGATACACAGTAGATGCATATATACACATATACACAGTATATACATATATACACAGATACACAGTATATACATCATATATACACACAGATAAATAAATATGTAATGTATACTTACCCTTTTAGGTTGTTCGGCTGTCCCATCAGGAGGGTGTTCGGGCGGGGGGAGTTGACGATGGCTGCTTGTTCCAGCTGGCATCGGGGGCCGCTGGGGACTGGAGGACTGCTGAATGTTCCCATGCGGGGGGGGGGCGCGGTGAGCGGAGGACGGCTGAATGTTCCCGGGGGGGGGGGGGGCTGTCGCGGTGAGCGGAGGACGGCTGTATGTTCCGGCGGTGGGGGGGAGGCGCGGGGAGCGGAGGACGGCTGTATGTTCCGGCGGTGGCGGGGGGGCGCGGGGAGCGGAGGACGGCAGAATGTTCCGGGGGGGGGGGGGGATTTGGCGATGAGCGGAGGACGGCTGAATGTTCCGGCGGGGGGGGGGGGGGGGCGCGGTGAGCGGAGGACAGCAGAATGTTCCGGCGGGGGGGGGTGGGGGGGTTGAGCGGAGGACGGCTGAATGTTCCGGCGGGGGGGGGAGCGCGGGGAGCGGAGGGCGGCTGAATGTTCCGGCGGGGGGGGGGGAGCGCGGGGAGCGGAGGACGGCTGAATGTTCCGGCGGGGGTGGGGGGCGCGGGGAGCGGAGGGCGGCTGAATGTTCCGGCGGGGGGGGGGGGCACGGGGAGCGGAGGACGGCTGAATGTTCAGATGTTCAGGCGGGGAGGAGTGGGAGATGCGGAGGATGACTGCCTGTTCGGGCAGGAGGAGGGTGGCGGCGGGGGGATGCAGGGTAAGGCTGCGGGATGGGCGGGCAGGGGGCGGATGGCTCGGCCATGGAGCTGAAGGGCGGGGAGGCGGTAACTTGTGCCGGGGGGCGGACAGGTGGGCGGGCAAGACATGCAAGGGGATATCCGTGGAGGTGGTGACGTGTGCCGAGGGCAGGCGACTAAGGGGGCCGGCGGCTGAGGAGTCAGGGACCGGGGAACGCGATCCGGTGGAGGCCCCCTGGGGGGGCAAAATGGTGGGGGCCCCGGGGCTCGAGCCCCGGGAGCCCCGCCTATAATCCGGCCCTGATCTCATATCTATATCTATCTATCTATCCATCTATCTATCTCATATCTATCTATCTATCTATTTCATATCGATCTCATATCTATCTATCTATCTATCTCATGTCTATCTTATATCTATCTCATATCTATATCTATCTATCTCATGTCTATCTATCTATCTCACGTCTATCTATCTATCTCACGTCTATCTATCTATCTCACGTCTATCTATCTATCTATCTCATGTCTATCTTATATCTATCTCATATCTATATCTATCTATCTCATGTCTATCTATCTATCTATCTCACGTCTATCTATCTATCTCACGTCTATCTATCTATCTATCTATCTCATATCTATATCTATCTATCCATCTATCTATCTCATATCTATCTATCTATCTATCTATCTATCTATTTCATATCGATCTCATATCTATCTATCTATCATCTATCTATATCTATACTGCACCACACAGGGGGAGAGCTGATGGATCCTCTATACAGTATAAGTTGTACTATATATTTTAGCTGTATACTATAGGGAGAGCAGATGAATCCTCTATTTCTTACACTCTAATACTAGCACATAACGTGACCTATATAATGTACGGGGAGATCTCTGCTCCTTCTCTCTTTTGTTGGCCTCCTCCCTGTTGTAGAAGTGTTTTCCCTTCCTCATGTCCTCTCTGGTGCTTACAAGAGAAAAGTCATAGGGACTAATGAGAGATTTACTCATATCATCTGAGCACTTGAGAGCGATCCCAAATCTAATAGCCAGAGATAAAGTCAGGATCGAAGATAATAAATTTGCTGTGCTCGCTCCGCGTTATTACAAGACTCATGTCTCCGCTGTTATTGATAAGTACAAGTTATAGAAAGAAAGGCTATTTATAAAAGTGGACAAATATAGTTTGGGTAATTGTCTCCAAAAAAGAAAGGAGCGTCATAAGCGGCCCCCGGGGCCCCGGCACGGACGTGTCTGTTGCATAATCCCCTTTTATTGCACCTCTATTTCGTTTTATGTTTTTTAGTAATTAAAGTAATAAAATTAATGTTGGGTCCGGGCGGAGGAGCGGATACACAACAATCCCACTGTGTCAATAACAAGTTCAGCTCCGATTCTTTATCTGACGCACAAAGGGAGTTGAACTTGCGGAAATTAAAGGGGAAAGAACCTTTAAGAAGAGGAAACTAGTCAATGTAAGGAAAACTTTTATGGAGTTGATCACATACAGAACATGTAGAGCCCGTCCCTTTAAATTGCACTTTGAACCCTGATAATGGAAAATTGAAATATTATCACTACCAAATAGGTAGATACTGTATAAGATCGACGAAAGATATATAATAGATAGATATGAGAATCGATAGATATGAGATAGATACAATGGGGATCATTAGATCCAATAGATCTAAATCTAATAGATAATAGATAGAGGATAATAGATATTGAGGATATCCTATGTTGTATATAGAGAATGTGTCGGCTCTCTTGTGTGGTGTAGTATATAGAGGATGTGTCTCCTGTGTGGTGTAGTATATAGAGGATGTGTCTCCTGTGTGGTGTAGTATATAGAGGATGTGTCAGCTCTCCTGTGTGGTGTAGTATATAGAGGATGTGTCAGCTCTCCTCCTGTGTGGTGTAGTATATAAAGGATGTGTCATCTCTCCTGTGTGGTGTAGTATATAGAGGATGTGTCAGCTCTCCTGTGTGGTGTAGTATATAAGGGATGTGTCAGCTCTCCTGTGTGGTGTAGTACATAGAGGATGTGTCTCCTGTGTGGTGTAGTATATAGAGGATGTGTCCTGTGTGGTGTAGTATATAGAGGATGTGTCAGCTCTCCTGTGTGGTGTAGTATATAGAGGATGTGTCAGCTCTCCTCCTGTGTGGTGTAGTATATAAAGGATGTGTCATCTCTCCTGTGTGGTGTAGTATATAGAGGCTGTGTCAACTCTCCTGTGTGGTGTAGTATATAAGGGATGTGTCAGCTCTCCGGTGTGGTGTAGTATATAGAGGATGTGTCTCCTGTGTGGTGTAGTATATAGGGGATGTGTCAGCTCTCCTGTGTGGTGTAGTATATAGAGGATGTGTCTCCTGTGTGGTGTAGTATATAAGGGATGTGTCAGCTCTCTTGTGTGGTGTAGTATATAGAGGATGTGTCTCCTGAGTGGTGTAGTATATAGAGGATGTGTCTCCTGTGTGGTGTAGTATATAGAGGATGTGTCTCCTGTGTGGTGTAGTATATAAGGGATGTGTCGGCTCTCCTGTGTGGTGTAGTATATAGAGGATGTGTCTCCTGTGTGGTGTAGTATATAGAGGATGTGTCAGCTCTCCTCCTGTGTGGTGTAGTATATAGAGCATGTGTCTCCTGTGTGGTGTAGTATATAGAGGATGTGTGTCCTGTGTGGTGTAGTATATAGAGGATGTGTCTCCTGAGTGGTGTAGTATATAGAGGATGTGTCTCCTGTGTGGTGTAGTATATAGGGGATATGTCTCCTGTGTGGTGTAGTATATAGAGGATGTGTCTCCTGTGTGGTGTAGTATATAGGGGATATGTCTCCTGTGTGGTGTAGTATATAGAGGATGTGTCTCCTGTGTGGTGTAGTATATAGAGGATGTGTCTCCTGTGTGGTGTAGTATATAGGGAATGTGTCAGCTCTCCTGTGTGGTGTAGTATATAGAGGATGTGTCTCCTGTGTGGTGTAGTATATAGAGGATGTGTCTCCTGTGTGGTGTAGTATATAGGGGATGTGTCAGCTATCTTGTGTAGTGAAATATATAGTGGATATATAGAAGATATATAGAAGATCCATCAGCAATGAGCTTATGCTTCATCCTAATTAGAGAAACATCACTATTAACCTACAATATAGATTTATATGTTGGAGAGTTTTAAAACATTTCTTTCCACAATGATAAAACTCTACAAAAAAACTTCTTCTTTGAAAAGTGACAATTTCCCTTAAATTTTTCAAGATCTTTATTTTTTCTCACAATATTCAGATTTTGAACCTATGAACGTTGTTTTGCTTTGTTCCTTTTCTTTCCTGTTGGATGGAGTCAAAGTAATTTCAGGACTGGTGAGTTTTTTTTCTTGACCTAAATCCTGAAAATACACTTCCAAATCTTTTACTCCAATTACACAGACTTTGACTAATCGAAAAATTACCTGGGATCCGGGGCGCACAATAAATCTGCCTGCCTGGGCTTTTTTTTGTTTTTCCTCCTGTCCCCACCTCCAGAAAGTAAAATGAACTGTGGCAGCTCCTCAACCGGCTGCATAAAATATTCACATTAGTGTCAGAGTTGAGCAAAGGAAGTTTGTTTTAATCCTGCTCTCTCTGCTAAACAGCGAGCTCCGCTTTATACTCAGATGCCGCCTGGTGCCTTTGTTTCCTACCGGTGATGGTTAGGGGCCTAGTGGAATGGCAGAGCGTGAGGCTAGAAATATCCTGTAATTAAAGAAGACCCTGCATCAAAAGATATGGCGGAGAAGTCATTATAACTGAGTATATGCAAAAGATTGCACGAAGCTCTGGGGCTCTGCTGCAGAACCGGTCCCCTCCGCTATAATAATACCACCTCCAATGTAGCAATAAGGCCATGAGTAGCCTTAGGCACCAGGTCACACTGTGCTACACCACAACTGCAGTCTACTACCTGTAACTCTCCAGCTGGTGCCCCTCTGATGGAGGACCTAACGGCTGTTGGACCCTCAGATTGTAGACCATTGCCGTATACTTGGGCTATCTATATTAATAACTCAATATTTTAGGATAATTTTTAAAACCTGACCAGTTGGTTTATCATTTATAGGATTCAGAAGGCGGAGGTTTTCATAGCCTTCCCTCCCAAGGGAACCCAAACCACAGTTTATAGTACAGCTGTTATGGTGGCCATAAGGAGAGGAGACACACAATTCCTTCGACATCACTAAAGGATATATGGACCTCTTTATGACCCTTCTTTGGGACTGAGGTGGTTTTTCCCCAAAATGCGGAAAAAATGAGAGGCTATTTTCCATAAAGAGCTTTTGTAGATAACTTGTATTTGCCAAATTTAATAGAAAAATTGCACTTAATACACAAGGGACAAACTACATTGATGGAATCATGTGGAATATGGATCGGTCCAAAACAAGCAAGGCAAGTGACCTGCTCTACTCCACCAATGGCTGAATCCAACTGTGGGTCGCCCAATCCTCGACCAGAAATAAATGATGGGGTAAAAAACTAGAGAGAGTCTTCCCAAACAAAATTGAAGGACAGAAAGATTTGGACCCTTGTGTCTTTCAAAAAGATCTACAACCTTTTGCGGAAGGCCGAGCGGAGGGCATGGCCGGTCGGGAGTGAGCCAGCTTGGGGCGTGAAGGGGGGCGGGATGCGGCCGGCCGAGCGGAGGGCATGGTTACTGTCCCTACACCGGCGCACTTGCTGCCACATGTGAAAAGTTGCCGGCTGGAAGCCTCTTGATGCAAAATCGCTGGTTTATGATAAATGTCCCCCATTTTGTCTATAGTAATGTAACAGCACTTGACCTGATTGTCCACGGTCGTGTGATGTCACACGGGAAAATGTTTCTAAAGTAGAAAAAAAAACTAGAGAAAAAAATGAAATACAACTTTTGACCATTTTATTATAGTCATCAACTTTATATGTAGATAAAAGATTCCCAATAAAATATCCGTCTTTATCTCAAATCCAAAACCGGCATAAGCGATCAATGCAGATTTCCCTTTATATACGACCTGTGCTGATATCATTGACCTCAAAACTGCAAGATAGAGGCAAAGCCTAGGATTTATTCTTCAGATATATTGGTAGAAGAGAAAAGTGAGCCACTTAAGGACGGCAGCATTCAGGAGCCCATCTTCTAGAGTGGGGCCTGATCTTATTTCACTGTAATATCCGAGGAAGGGGAATACATTTCTGCCACCAGCGAGCGGCCGAATGACATATATTATAAGTTAAATATATATTACGGCCGGGAAGGTAATGTAGCAGGGTTCACATACACACGTAGGAGACATCGGGATGAGAGAAATCCGGTACAGGTCCCTCCCCTGCAGCCATTAAGGAAGCAAACCTAATGCAGAGGCCATATTTCTGATGGAGGACACTTCAATAAGGACACAGATTATTACGGTTTCTGGAAACATTAAAGGGGTTATCCAGAGAAATGTAAAGCACAGCAGAATCTTCCATGCAGCATTCTATCATCTGGTAATTGTATCTCACCCAAACCGGTAAAGAGTGGAGCAGAAGAGCGCTGGTTCCAAGTAATTAAAATGATGTGATTTGATCCTGACACCCGGCATGTTATTAGATCATGTAGTTGGGTTTCAAGCTGCAGTCCTGATGAAATCTAGCCCCTCAGTCACCACACCCGCTAAAAGGTGTTCAGACTCATAGCTATATATGCAAAATTTGGCAGCTTAGCACCACCAACACCTGAGATGGGCAGCAATGTTACCCGGATTTGACACGTCATTTGGTCATGAATTCAATCTTCTATAGAATGTGATCCTGCCCCTCAGTCACTGCTACGGCTGAAAGATTCACATAGAACTGCTCATTTGGAGCTCAGCAATGCCGTGCGGTGACTTGTGGTTGGATATCCTCAGTACAACAGCTTGAATATAGAACTTGTACACATGTACAACTAATGACTCCCCACCACCTGAGAGGGGCAGATAACGTGATGTTCAAGTTGAAATGTCACCTGTTCATAAATTAAAGCTTCTGTAAGGATGAGATCCTGTCAATGTATGTCTACAAAGTCTGAATGTTTATAGAGATGCACATGTGCCGTTTGGCACTCTGGCGACAAGCAGTGACTTGGGGGCTGGACCTCTTCAGTACAGAAACCTGCATCCAGCCCCCGGTCACATCTAATGATGTGCCAAACTTGGGAAAAGAGGGGGAGATCCAGCCCCTCAGTCACTGCACCTGCTGAAAGGCGCACATACTCATAAAGCTGTGTATCCAACATTGGGCATCTCGGGAACTTTGTGCAGTGACTTGGGGGTTGGATATCCTGAGTACATCAGTTTGAATCTAGCCATGTGCACATGGACTTATCACACACCACCAATCAAAAGGGGAAGAAAATGTGACCCAGAGTGGACATCTCACTTGATGTTGTAACCAGTGGCTGAATTCTTGCTTCTGTATGGATGAGATCCACCAACGTGGTCACTGTAGCTGCAAAAGTTGCCATGTCTACAGAGATATTCAGGTGCCGTTTGGCAGCTTGGCAACACAGTGGAGCAGATTTACTTACCCGGCCCATTTGCGATCCAGCGGCGCGTTCTCTGCGGTGGATTCGGGTCCGGCCGGGATTCGTTAAGGCAGTTCCTCCGACATCCACCAGGTGGCGCTGGTGTGCTGAAGAGCATCGGAACGCACTCAAATTCACCGGCCTATTCCTAGTGAAAGTAAGTGCAAGCTCCGCAACACATTTTTTAAAAAAAAGCGGCGGTTTTTCTGAATCTGCCGGGTTTTCGTTCGGCCATGGCCCCTGATTTCCGCCTCGTGCATGCCGACACCGATGCGCCAAAATCCCGGGGCAATACAGGGAAAATTGGCGCAAATCGGAAATATTCCAGTAACACGTCGGGAAAACACAAATCTGGCCCTTAGCAAATGACCCCCAGTGTCGTGACTCGGGGGTCTGATCTCTTTAGTACAGCAGCTTGTATCCTGACACATCACATGACCTAATGTTGTGCCGACTTTGGAGTAGGGAAAGCAAGTACAGACGAGCGTACATGTTGTCTGGTAGCTTGGCTTCATTTTATGAGATGTTGACTCTTGGGAAGGGAATGACACTTGGTGGTAAGGAGGGGCTCGGTTTTTCTTTTACAAGCTGGAGTCCCAAATAGTAGTGAAAATACTGCTGATTTTATCTATTCTCTGCAAAACCCCTTAAAACCATTATGCAACATTTCAAGAAGCCCTTGAGAAAAAAAAACTGCAAAAAAAAAAAAGCCTTAAACTAATATTAAGGGAGGAACTGGATTTGAGATCTAGTCGTCTTTATTTTATTATGTCTGGAGGCTGCGAGTAAAGGTCTCAGCTAATTAGAGGTAGATAGACACTGGGAATAACATCTGCAACATCTACCTATTGATGAATGTCACTTAACCGATGCCCTTTGCATTTCAATTAGGTCACGGAACCGAGGAACGAGAACGATTCTCGGAGGGAACTGGGAGTAAAAATAAAAGGAACTCTTACTAATTGCCTATTTCCCATCTTCGGCTTCAACAACCAATTTAGAAGAAAATATATATATGTATAAAAAAGGGGAAGAATCATCTTAAAAGATAAACATATGTTGGGAGAACCTTGTTACCGGTAATTGATGTGTATTACAGCCGTGATAAAAGTCTCGTTCCCGAGACGGACGTCCATGAAGGTGTCATATTTGGAAAATGAAAGGGAGACGCGGCATAAGAACGGCTTTGTAGTGTGATGGATTCGCCGTTGAGGGAAGGTTGCGATTCTCTACAGATAGAAGGAAACAATTAGACTTTACTGAAAATGAAATATTACGTAGTTAAAGCCGCGGTTAATGTTTTATTCATTCATGCGGAGTCGGCTTGTTGGTCACACAATGAGCGGGAGAAGGTGTCGGTGTAAATAATCTTCTTAAACAAGCTTCTACTTCAAGAGAAAAATAGAATATGTGATTTATCTTTTCTTGGAATTGAAATAGAATTGATTGTGTGATTTCCCTCTTAATGGTGTGAGATCAAGGTGGTCTTAAGGGGAATTCTCCGATGGGCCTCTAATTCCACTGGGATTTAAAGGTTCAGAAGACAAAACCATTTGGAGTTAGGCATTTGTGGATAGGGTTTACTTACAAAACCCCTAGATCTTACTAATCCTATAATATAGTTATTAAAGAGATAGTCCAGTTAAACCAGTCTTTACTTTGACAGGAAGCTTGACTAGCACAACAGGAGAAGATCTCCTTACATCTGTATCAGGCACAAAGTCCTGGTGTATGGAAACTGTTAATATATAGTTATATCTCCATACATTATTACTTTTTATTTAATAACAAAAGTTTTAGTAGTAGTAAGCTATCATTTGCAAAAAAGAAAAAATTCCACTGGACAAGGACTTTAAAGGGAACCTACCACCACGGATCTACTTATAAAGGTAGATCGGGTGGTAGGTGGATCTATTGGACGTGAGGATAGCCCTTTTAAGAAGCTAATCCTCACATCCCCGCAATCTTTTTATGACTTTTATTTCCCTGATATGCAGATTTTCTAAAGAAGCTACTGGGGCAGGGAGTAGCCGGAGCTGAGGCTACACAGCTCGGCTTCTCCACATCCCAGTAGCCTCTTTGATCCTCCTACCCAGATATCTTTGTTTCGGAGCTATGAGGAGCTGTGCGCCCTCGTCCGCGAAGCCTGCTGTCTGCGCATGCGCAGTAGCTCTGGCTTCGAAGCTGTGACCGCACAGTCGCAGGCCTGCTGTTTTGCCCATGCGCAGATGGCAAGCCTCGTGGACAAATATATCTGGTAGGAGGATCAAAGATGCTACCGGGGCGTGGAGTAGCTGCGCTGTGTAGCCTCAGCTCCAGCCACTCCATGCCCCAGTAGTTTCTTTAGCATATTAGGGAAAGCCCTTAAAAGACTATCCTTATGTCCTATAGATGCACCTACCACCCGATCTACAAGTATAGGTAGATCCGTGGTGGTAGGTTTCCTTTAATGATATGCAATTCAGAGTGAAAGCAACAAGTTATGAAAAAGTAAGGATTGACCACCAAAAAATGGCTCATCTTAGCTCAATTCTAACACCTTTGCGTAGCAATTGACCGTTGATATCAGTCCCAGTTTGGCCAGTGCTTTAGAACTGTTGAAATAACACAAGGCCCTTTGCATGGTATTTTTTAGGTTATGGATTTGGAACTTTTTACATTAGTCATCAGAAAATTTTCAGTTCTCAAGAGCCACAAGCGGCCTGCCCATAGATGATGGTCTTGATAACATAGAACTGGCAAGATGAGTCCAAGGAAACCAGTGTGATAACGTTTATGGAATATCATGGTATAACGTCATACTGTCAGCTTTGTGCCAATCCTGATAACGTGTGATGACTTTGTGCCAATCCTGATAACGTGTGATGACTTTGCGCCAGTCCTGATAACGTGTGATGACTTTGTGCCAGTCCTGATAACGTGTGATGACTTTGCGCCAATCCTGATAATGTGTGATGACTTTGCGCCAGTCCTGATAACGTGTGATGACTTTGTGCCAATCCTGATAACGTGTGATGACTTTGCGCCAGTCCTGATAACGTGTGATGACTTTGTGCCAATCCTGATATCGTGTGATGACTTTGTGCCAATCCTGATAACGTGTGATGACTTTGTGCCAATCCTGATAACGTGTGATGACTTTGTGCCAATCCTGATAACGTGTGATGACTTTGCGCCAGTCCTGATAACGTGTGATGACTTTGCGCCAGTCCTGATAACGTGTGATGACTTTGTGCCAATCCTGATAACGTGTGATGACTTTGTGCCAATCCTGATAACGTGTGATGACTTTGCGCCAGTCCTGATATCGTGTGATGACTTTGTGCCAATCCTGATAACGTGTGATGACTTTGCGCCAGTCCTGATAACGTGTGATGACTTTGCGCCAGTCCTGATAACGTGTGATGACTTTGCGCCAGTCCTGATATCGTGTGATGACTTTGCGCCAGTCCTGATAACGTGTGATGACTTTGTGCCAGTCCTGATAACGTGTGATGACTTTGCGCCAGTCCTGATAACGTGTGATGACTTTTAAACATTTTTGGCTCAACCTTCGAAATGTGATGGTTGAAGAGCAGATTCCCAGTAACTAGTAAGCTTAGGTGTAGAACGACTACAGGATTTTTAATTTTAGTTTTGTTTGATGACTACTTAGATATTTTGGGCTCAGATCGTATTTGAGACAAAATGTCGGAGATGAAGAATATAAGGATGACCTTACCCTTTGCATGGAACCTACCCCAACTATCAACAATTTTAGGCACCACTTCTAACCAATGGTCCAAAGTCCACCATATAGAATGGCCATAAAGTGAAGAGTGTTATATACAGTCCTTTATTTCGGTATCTAGATTTGTAGATGCTATCATGCAGAACATGTGTCCCCCTTGTATTTGCTGGATCTTGATGCTATATAAATGCTAATTACTGTGAAATAAATCAGGCCAAGAGGATAGATATGTCCTTCTTTTCAAGTCTTTTGAGCTCCTTACATGCTCGGTGCATTGTCCAGACCTGCAGAGGGTAAAACACTATTGGCTTCCAGCTCTACATGTCATACAACGGCCAGTATAATTAGGTCACAAAGCAATTAAGTTCACTCTGCCCCCCCCCAATCTTCCAATGTAGGAGGCAGGGGAAATTAAGGTCTAGAAATGTCTATTTTTGGTAATGTTATCTACTATCCAGGGGTTTAGAACAATTTATGCCCATCAGGTACCATATGACATGATATCTGCATGTAAATCTTCTGCCTCTTGTCAAATTTATAACAAAAGTTGCCCAACTGGGCAAAAATAGTAAAAATAAGTCAACACACCATTATTTTGTGCTCCTTTGTGTTCCTCTTGTAGTCATTTAAAAGTAAAGTCATTTTCTCAGCTCCTTCAATTTATGAAACTTTTAAGTGGTCGTTTTTTACACCATTTTTATACAATTTCAGCAAAACTGACAAGTTAAAGCGTTTTTCCCCCTAATTAGGATGTAACATTCAGTTCATTAGTACCAAATCCTATTAGTGAACAAGACCTAAAAATTCATCTTATTTTGCTAAATATTTCTTGTATCAGAGGAAACGGCGAGATTCTGGATCTTCTGGTTTTAACGTCACTGTCACTTATTCACACTTCTTGGTCTCTGCTAATATTACACATAATATTACAAGACCTGAGCTTTTACAATATAAACTTATACAGGCAGTCCCCTACTTAAGAACACCCGACTTACAGACGACCCCTAGTTACAGACAGACCTCTGGATGTTGGTAATTTACTGTACTTTAGCCCTAGGGTACAATAATTAGCTGTAACAGTTATCACAGGTGTCTGTAATGAAGCTTTATTGTTATCCTGGTTCTTATGACAACCCAACATTTTTAAAATCCACTTGTCACAGAGACCAAAATAATATACAGTTCCAACTTGTATACAAATTCAACTTAAGAACCTATCTTGAACGTAACACGGGATGCAAACTGCAACCCACCCCTTTAGGTGCAGAGTTTTCTAGAGTTTCGGACAAAATGCAAACGCAACACAATTGTGACGCAAACACATAATAAATACAAAAAAACTGGTGAAAACATAAAAATCTACCTGCCCCGTATCTCTAGTATAGAGAGAGAGAGAGTAAAAGTGAAGTTATATGGAAGTTATATGGATGAACATTTCTCCATGATTCCAATTCAGGTCCACGAAAAATGTTTCACAATTGTTACTTTTTTCATATTTGCACAAAATGTTCCATTGTTATTTCCATATCCCTGTATTAATAAGAACATTACAGGAATTCAGAGTCCGGTTCCACGGTCTGGGCGAAGGTCATAAGGTCAGTCATAAGGTCAGAAAGGTCGTCTAATCTATGCAGTATTGAAGGGCTAGGAGAGAGGAAATATGTGAAGTACAAACCAAAAATAGAAATGTTACTTTTTCTAAATAATCCTCGATTTGCAGATCTCGATGTGACTCCAAGTATTTGAGAACACAGAGGGCTGCAGCGCTAAGTGCAGGACTGAAGACGGAAAAGCTGAATTTCCGAGAAAATCAAGTTGATCGTGTTCCATGGATCAGTGCGGTGGCAGGAGGCGACGGTGGTGTCCTGGGGGACGGAAAGTTTCTGACCTGAATTGAATATTTTGCTGACAATTACTGAGAATTGAGTTTCTAGGATATCGGTTCCTGTTTCGGGGAGTCACAGTAGCAGGGAGGTTCTTAGAAGATTTCTGTGCCCGGATGTTGCAGGAAACTTTAGTAAAATGTGATTTTTGATTATAAGGTGTTTCAGAATTGTCTACAACTATAGTCACAATGTACGGGGTTTGGTTTTCCTGTTACTTTGAGGGGAACATGTCACAATGAATCTGCAGGCAGCATGTTATAGAGCAGCAGGAGCTAAGCAGATTGTAGATAGTGTCCTATCTGCAGTCAGCATGTTATAGAGCAGGAGGAGCTGAGCAGATTGTACATAGTGTCCTATCTGCAGGCGGCATGTTATAGAGCAGGTGGAGTTGAGCAGATTGTACATAGTGTCCTAACTGCAGGCGGCATGTTATAGAGCAGGAGTGGCTGAGCAGATTGTACATAGTGTCCTAACTGCAGGCAGGATGTTATAGACAAGGAGGAGCTGAGCAGATTGTACATAATGTCCTACCTGCAGGCAGCATGTTATAGAGCAGGAGTGGCTGAGCAGACTGTACATAGTGTTCTATCTGCAGACTGCATGTTATAGAGCAGGAGTGGCTGAGCAGATTGTACATAGTGTCCTAACTGCAGGCAGGATGTTATAGACAAGGAGGAGCTGAGCAGATTGTACATAATGTCCTATCTGCAGGCAGCATGTTATAGAGCAGGAGTGGCTGAGCAGATCGTACATAGTGTTCTATCTGCAGACTGCATGTTATAGAGCAGGAGGAGCTGAGCAGATTGTACATAGTGTCCTAACTGCAGGCAGCATTTTATAGAGCAGATGTGGCTGAGCAGATGGTACACAGTGTCCTATCTGCAAGCAGCATGTTATAGAGCATAATCTTTTTTGATTTTTCAGACACTTGACAACTTGGTAGCCCTCTGGACTTTCCACATTGTAACACATAAAAGGCAATGCAGTCCAGCAGACATCTTGGCTAGGGACGCTCTTCAGCAGCAGAGGGCACATGGGGCTGGTGACACCATATATCACTGGCATCTCTATAGTAAATCTGGACTACTCTATACATGTTGTAGGCCGGTGGTAGACAGCAGACCCCTTACTAATCACACAGTACAGACTAATTATCTTAATTACAGACACATGGAGAATATGTTCACCGAAATATCCAGTCATCTCCAACTTTTGGCTGCGGCAATGTGATTGATGATTTCCACTCATTACCTCCAGGATGGAGGAGCCATAATTCACTCATAGAATCTCTGTAGAAATCTCGGTCATAATTCACAGACAGACGAGCAGATTCGCGCTGACGTGTTCTGAGCGTTCACTGGTTACTGAAGTCACCAGTGGAGATCAGCTGCTTCCCCGACCATAAGAAGATTTCTACATCAGAATACGTTGAGGTATAGACATAACACAGCTCTGTAATAATCACTTCCTTCTTAAAGGGAATGTCCCGGATGACCGAAACCAAATTGCTCGCCAAATACAGCACCAAACCTGAAAGTGGTAGCGCAGCTCAACCCACTTTACTTCAATGGAACAGATTTGTGATAAAAGGAAGAGAGGGAAGAGTCTCCTGCTGAGTCAGGAAGAGAGGAGGAGGCTCCTGCTGTAGTCAGGAAGAGAGGGAGGAGACTCCTGCTGTAGTCAGGAAGAGAGAGAGGATGCTCCTTCTGTAGTCAGGAAGAGAGGGAGAGGCTCCTGCTGTAGTCAGGAAGAGAGGGAGGAGGCTCCTGCTGTAGTCAGGAAGAGAGGGAGGAGGCTCCTGCTGTAGTCAGGAAGAGAGGGAGGAGGCTCTTGCTGTAGTCAGGAAGAGAGGGAGGAGGCACCTGCTGTAGTCAGGAAGAGAGGGAGGATGCTCCGGATGTAGTCAGGAAGAGAGGGAGGAGGCACCTGCTGTAGTCAGGAAGAGAGGGAGGAGGCTCCTGCTGTAGTCAGGAAGAGAGGGAGGAGGCTCCTGCTGTAGTCAGGAAGAGAGGGAGGAGGCTCCTGCTGTAGTCAGGAATAGAGGGAGGAGGCTCCTGCTGTAGTCAGGAAGAGAGGGAGGAGGCTCTTGCTGTAGTCAGGAAAAGAGGGAGGAGGCTCCTGCTGTAGTCAGGAAGAGAGGGAGGAGGCTCCGGATGTAGTCAGGAAGAGAGGGAGGAGGCTCCTGCTGTAGTTAGGAAGAGACAGAGGGAGAGACTCCTGATGTAGTCAGGAAGAGTGGGAGAGGCTCTTGATGTAGTCAGAAAGAGAGGGAGGAGGATCCTGCTGTAGTCAGGAAGAGAGGGAGGAGGATCCTGCTGTAGTCAGGAAGAGAGGGAGGAGGCTCCTGCTGTAGTTAGGAAGAGACAGAGGGAGAGACTCCTGATGTAGTCAGGAAGAGAGGGAGAGGCTCTTGATGTAGTCAGAAAGAGAGGGAGGAGGATCCTGCTGTAGTCAGGAAGAGAGGGAGGAGGATCCTGCTGTAGTCAGGAAGAGAGGGAGGAGGCACCTGCTGTAGTCAGGAAGAGAGGGAGGAGGCTCCTGCTGTAGTCAGGAAGAGAGGGAGGAGGCTCTTGCTGTAGTCAGGAAGAGAGGGAGGAGGCACCTGCTGTAGTCAGGAAGAGAGGGAGGATGCTCCGGATGTAGTCAGGAAGAGAGGGAGGAGGCACCTGCTGTAGTCAGGAAGAGAGGGAGGAGGCTCCTGCTGTAGTCAGGAAGAGAGGGAGGAGGCTCCTGCTGTAGTCAGGAAGAGAGGGAAGAGGCTCCGGATGTAGTCAGGAAGAGAGGGAGGAGGCTCCTGCTGTAGTCAGGAAGAGAGGGAGGAGGCTCCTGCTGTAGTCAGGAAGAGAGGGAGGAGGCTCCGGATGTAGTCAGGAAAAGAGGGAGGAAGCTCCTGCTGTAGTCAGGAAGAGAGGGAGGAGGCACCTGCTGTAGTCAGGAAGAGAGGGAGGAGGCTCCTGCTGTAGTCAGGAAGAGAGGAGGAGGCTCCGGATGTAGTCAGGAAGAGAGGGAGGAGGCTCCTGCTGTAGTCAGGAAGAGAGGGAGGAGGCTCCTGCTGTAGTCAGGAATGGAGGGAGGAGGCACCTACTGTAGTCAGAAAGGATGGGGGGAGGCTCCTGATGTAGTCAGGAAAAGATGGAGCCAGCTGCAGACAGGAGGAGAGGGGGCAGTTGTCTTACATCCAGATTTAGGACAGAGAAAGGAGCAGTGACTGAGCATCCAGGTCTCACATTGTAGATTTTGTTATATGTTTCAGTTTTAACTCTAATATAGAAAAAGATTAAAGAAAGACATTTTTGGGAACATATATTTTTTGCACACAGTAAATATCTTTTTTGTGCACAAATAATCCAACCATAACCCTACAGTGCAAAACACCAAAGAAACAAGCCCCAAATTCTGCATTGACTTTCTAAATACTTGGATATAAAGTTTTACATTGTAGCCGCACGCTCTGAATGTCTCAAGGCCAATGGCGCCCCCTTCAGTAATGCTCAGGACACATACACCCCTAACACGGTACCCACAACCTCTCCTCTGAGGATTTCCACAATTCTAGCGCAAAGGCACAGATCAGATGTGAGCGCCCTCCACTGGCTCCATCATGACAATACAGGGGATAATACAGGAGTAGCATCACTTACCAATGGCTTTGGGAGTTCGTTTTCTGCGGTCTCGGAACGCGGCTCCTGACTGTAAGGCCTCGAGCAGACTATCCATTACTCCTGTCTCGTCACCCTCTGTGAAGGGGAAAGAAGACAAAGCAAAATTAATCTCAACGCAATTAAACTTGGACAATAAAAGTCGGGAGTAAATAGCCAGATTTTCATAAAAGCTTCGAATTAAAGACATTCATCAGTCGTAACGTTCTGAGTGCTGCCACTCCGCGTTCCACCTCACACCGCGCTTATTTATGAGACCCCATTAAACATAAACTCACTTATCGTCCCGCTGGTTTCCCATTGTAAAGGCCTCGTCTACTTCATTATTCATGACGAGTTGGGGCTTCAGATCAACAAAACTAATAAGTTGCCACTGATTCTCCCTCTAACTGTCCCTTTAAGACATGAGAAATGATGACCTAGATAATGAAATCCATCCTTAATCATGCCGAGGGCTTCAGTCCTCTTCTAACAGGATTGATCTTCCCTATACGACAACAAGGGATTAATACTGGTCCAACTGACGGGATCCAGGCTGGTCAGTAATATTGGGGTACCAGCCTTTATCAATAGAGGACAGGACCCCCATTCCCTGCCTTGGGGAAGTTCCAGCATTCAGACCTCCACTGATCCTCTGTATGAAGATAAACCTTTAAGGATGTGTCTACGGCTTTGTAAGTTTTCCCATAAAGAAGACTTTATCTATTAGCAGGTGGTTTCCCGATCCAGTGAAACCCAGGCAGCTGCACCTAAGGCAAATATAATGATGGGACGTATAAGGAGGGAGGCAAGGATAAGGACACATGAAATTTTGTATAGGGTTAGATCACATGTAATGGATGATACATGGCACAGGGTCAGGAGGGGCCAGGATGTCTGCAGTGTAATAAAATCACATGTTTTGGATGATACATGGTACAGGGTCAGGAGGGGCAGGGATGTCTGCAGTGTAATAATATTACATGTTATGGATGATACATGGTACAGGGTCAGGAGGGGCCGGGATGTCTGCAGTGTAATAATATCACATGTAATAGATGATACATGGTACAGGGTCAGGAGGGTCCAGAATGTCTGCAGTGTAATAATATCACATGTTATGGATGATACATGGTACAGGGTCAGGAGGAGGTGGGATGTCTGCAGTGTTATAATATCACATGTTATAGATGATACATGGTACAGGGTCAGGAGGGGCTGGGATGTCTGCAGTGTTATAATATCACACGTTATGGATGATACATGGTACAGGGTCAGGAGGGGCCGGGGTGTCTGCAGTGTAATAATATCACATGTTATGGATGATACATGGTACAGGGTAAGGAGGGACCAGGATGTCTGCAGAGTAATAATATCACATGTTTTGACTGATACATGGTACAGGGTCAGGAGGGGCCGGGATGTCTGCAGAGTAATAATATCACATGTTATAGATGATACATGGTACAGGGTCAGGAGGGGCCGAGATGTCTGCAGTGTAATAATATCACATGTTATGGATGATACATGGTACAGGGTCAGGAGGGGCTGGGATGTCTGCAGTGTAATAATATCACATGTTATGGATGATACATAATACAGGGTCAGGATGGGCCGGGATGTCTGCAGTGTAATAATATCACATGTTATGGATGATACATGGTACAGGGTCAGGAGGGGCCGGGATGTCTGCAGTGTAATAATATCACATGTTATGGATGATACATGGTACAGGGTCAGGAGGGGCCGGGATGTCTGCAGTGTAATAATATCACATGTTATGGATGATACATGGTACAGGGTCAGGAGGGGCTGGGATGTCTGCAGAGTAATAATATCATATAAACCAACACTGGGGGAGTAAAAAAACCCAAGACCCATTTCCACCCTTATTAAAATAATCAAATAAGGGATGTGACTACGACTACAAATGGGATTTTTATTTCCTTTTTATGAGACAAATTTGGCCACAATGTGACTTGTATTTTCCTGACTCGGGGTCAGTTCTATCTAATCTGAGATGTGGAGCGGATCAGGCCCCACATTCGTGAAATGCTTGGTTCTGGGCTCTGATCCATACAATATCCTTCTTGCTGGCGCTGTAGGCCTCCAGTGCGATGAGGAATTGTTAGGACTGGATCAGATATTGGAGAACAAAACTCTGGGAGAAGGAAAATCTGTCTCTGTACAATTCCTATAACCAGAGTGATTACTCCACACGTCCTGACGAATGGCCGCAGCTCCACTTTCATAACTGATCTATAGTCCAGCACCGGCTCCATCCACACAGGTAATAGAACGTTACAAACACAGTGCAACGCAACGCAAGGCACTATATCCAGGACCGGCAGCACATTACACTGCAGCAACCCCAGAATCTTCATATAGAGTGTATGGCCAGTATTAAATTAGACTATTTTAGTAGTTATATTCTTGTACATAGGGGGCAGTATTATAGTAGTTATATTCCTGTACATAGGGGGCAGTATTATAGTAGGTATATTCTTGTACGTAGGGGGCAGTATTATAGTAGTTATATTCTTGTACGTAGGGGGCAGTATTATAGTAGTTATATTCTTGTACATAGGGGGCAGTATTATAGTAGTTATATTCTTGTACATAGGGGGCAGTATTATAGTATTTATAGTCTTGTACATAGGGGGCAGTATTATAGTAGTTATATTCTTGTACATAGGGGGCAGTATTATAGTAGTTATATTCTTGTACATAGGGGGCAGTATTATAGTAGTTATATTCTTGTACACAGGGGTCAGTATTATAGTAGTTATATTCTTGTACATAGCGGTCAGTATTATAGTAGTTATATTCTTGTACACAGGGGACAGTATTATAGTAGTTATATTCTTGTACATAGGGGGCAGTATTATAGTAGTTATATTCTTGTACATAGAGGGCAGTATTATAGTAGTTATATTCTTGCACATAGGGGGCAGTATTATAGTAGTTATATTCTTGTACATAGGGGCAGTGTTATAGTAGTTATATTTTTGTACATAGGGGGCAGTATTATAGTAGTTATATTCTTGTATATAGGGGGCAGTATTATAGTAGTTATATTCTTGTACATAGGGGGCAGTATTATAGTAGTTATATTCTTGTACTTAGGGGGCAGTATTATATTAGTTATATTCTTGTACATAGGGGGCAGTATTATAGTAGTTATATTCTTGTACTTAGGGGGCAGTATTATAGTAGCTATATTCTTGTACATAGGGGGCAGTATTATAGTAGTTATATTCTTGTATATAGGGGGCAGTGTTATAGTAGTTATATTTTTGTACATAGGGGGCAGTATTATAGTAGTTATATTCTTGTATATAGGGGCAGTATTATAGTAGTTATATTCTTGTATATAGGGGGCAGTATTATAGTAGTTATATTCTTGTATATAGGGGGCAGTATTATAGTAGTTATATTCTTGTACATAGAGGGCAGTATTATAGTAGTTATATTCTTGTACATAGGGGGCAGTATTATAGTAGTTACATTCTTGTACATAGGGGGCAGTATTATAGTAGTTATATTATTGTACATAGGGGGCAGTATTATAGTAGTTATATTCTTGTACATAGGGGGCAGTATTATAGTAGTTATATTCTTGTACATAGGAGGCAGTATTATAGTAGTTATATTCTTGTACATAGGGGGCAGTATTATAGTAGTTATATTCTTGTACATAGGGGGCAGTATTATAGTAGTTATATTCTTGTACATAGGGGCAGTATTATAGTAGTTATATTCTTGTATATAGGGGGCACTGTTATAGTAGTTATATTTTTGTACATAGGGGGCAGTATTATAGTAGTTATATTCTTGTATATAGGGGGCAGTATTATAGTAGTTATATTCTTGTACATAGGGGGCAGTATTATAGTAGTTATATTCTTGTACATAGGGGGCAGTATTATATTAGTTACATTCTTGTACATAGGGGGCAGTATTATATTAGTTACATTCTTGTACATAGGGGGCAGTATTATAGTAGTTATATTCTTGTATATAGGGGGCAGTATTATAGTAGTTATATTCTTGTACATAGGGGGCAGTATTATAGTAGTTATATTCTTGTACATAGGGGGCAGTATTATAGTAGTTATATTCTTGTACATAGGGGGCAGTATTATAGTAGTTATATTCTTGTACATAGGGGGCAGTATTATAGTAGTTATATTCTTGTACATTGGAGGCAGTATTATAGTAGTTATATTCTTGTACATAGGGGGCAGTATTATAGTAGTTATATTCTTGTACTTAGGGGGCAGTATTATAGTAGTTGTATTCTTGTACATAGGGGGCAGTATTATAGTAGTTATATTCTTGTATATAAGGGGGCAGTGTTATAGTAGTTATATTTTTGTACATAGGGGGCAGTATTATAGTAGTTATATTCTTGTATATAGGGGGCAGTATTATAGTAGTTATATTCTTGTATATAGGGGGCAGTATTATAGTAGTTATATTCTTGTACATAGAGGGCAGTATTATAGTAGTTATATTCTTGTACATAGAGGGCAGTATTATAGTAGTTATATTCTTGTACATAGGGGGCAGTATTATAGTAGTTACATTCTTGTACATAGGGGGCAGTATTATAGTAGTTACATTCTTGTACATAGGGGGCAGTATTATAGTAGTTACATTCTTGTACATAGGGGGCAGTATTATAGTAGTTATATTCTTGTACATAGGAGGCAGTATTATAGTAGTTATATCCTTGTACATAGGGGGCAGTATTATAGTAGTTATATTCTTGTACTTAGGGGGCAGTATTATAGTAGTTATATTCTTGTACATAGGGGGCAGTATTATAGTAGTTATATTCCTGTACATAGGGGCAGTATTATAGTAGTTATATTCTTGTACATAGGGGGCAGTATTATAGTAGTTATATTCTTGTACATAGGGAGCAGTATTATAGTAGTTATATTCTTGTACATAGGGGGCAGTATTATAGTAGTTATATTCTTGTACATAGGGGGCAGTATTATTGTAGTTATATTCTTGTACATAGGGGGCAGTATTATAGTAGTTATATTCTTGTACATAGGGGCAGTATTATAGTAGTTATATTCCTGTACATAGGGGGTAGTATTATAATAGTTATATTCTTGTACATAGGGGGCAGTATTATAGTAGTTATATTCCTGTACATAGGGAGCAGTATTATAGTAGTTATATTCTTGTACATAGGGGGCAGTATTATAGTAGTTATATTCTTGTACACAGGGGGCAGTATTATAGTAGTTATATTCCTGTACATAGGGGGCAGTATTATAGTAGTTATATTCCTGTACATAGGGGGCAGTGTTATAGTAGTTATATTCCTGTACATAGGGGGCAGTATTATAGCAGTTATATTCTTGTACATAGGGGGAAGTATTATAGTAGTTATATTCTTGTACATAGGGGGCAGTATTATAGCAGTTATATTCTTGTACATAGGGGGCAGTGTTATAGTAGTTATAATCTGGTACATAGGGAGCAGTATTATAGTAGTTATATTCTTGTACATAGGGGGCAGTATTATAGTAGTTATATTCTTGTACATAGGGGGCAGTATTATAGTAGTTATATTCTTATACATAGGGGGCAGTATTATAGTAGTTATATTCCTGTACATAGGGGGCAGTATTATAGCAGTTATATTCTTGTACATAGGGGGCAGTATTATAGTAGTTATATTCTTGTACACAGGGGGCAGTATTATAGTAGTTATATTCCTGTACATAGGGGGCAGTATTATAGTAGTTATATTCCTGTACATAGGGGGCAGTGTTATAGTAGTTATATTCCTGTACATAGGGGGCAGTATTATAGCAGTTATATTCTTGTACATAGGGGGAAGTATTATAGTAGTTATATTCTTGTACATAGGGGGCAGTATTATAGCAGTTATATTCTTGTACATAGGGGGCAGTGTTATAGTAGTTATAATATGGTACATAGGGAGCAGTATTATAGTAGTTATATTCTTGTACATAGGGGGCAGTATTATAGTAGTTATATTCTTGTACATAGGGGGCAGTATTATAGTAGTTATATTCTTATACATAGGGGGCAGTATTATAGTAGTTATATTCCTGTACATAGGGGGCAGTATTATAGCAGTTATATTCTTGTACATAGGGGGCAGTATTATAGTAGTTATATTCTTGTACATAGGGGGCAGTATTATAGTAGTTATATTCCTGTACATAGGGAGCAGTATTATAGTAGTTATATTCTTGTACATAGGAGGCAGTATTATAGTAGTTATATTCTTGTACATAGGGGGCAGTATTATAGTAGTTATATTCTTGTACATAGGGGCCAGTATTATAGTAGTTATATTCTTGTACATAGGAGCAGTATTATAGTAGTTATATTCTTGTACATAGGGGGCAGTGTTATAGTAGTTATAATCTGGTACATAGGGAGCAGTATTATAGTAGTTATATTCTTGTTGAATTTTTTATGAACTTTCTTTAACTTGTATTTTGTAACTGTGTAGATTGTAGAATTGCAAAGAAAAAGAAATAATTTCACGCGACACGTAACTCACTTTAAAATGTTTCTAGGGCACAAATCAGTTTTCATGA
Organism: Engystomops pustulosus; assembly: GCF_040894005.1. Classification (NCBI taxonomy): domain Eukaryota; kingdom Metazoa; phylum Chordata; class Amphibia; order Anura; family Leptodactylidae; genus Engystomops; species Engystomops pustulosus. The sequence goes on from NC_092419.1 coordinate 23,583,374, forward strand.
AGCAGTGTGAAGGTGGGTGATACATATTGTATAACAGCATATAGGGCGCATCATGAGGAATCACATAGACGCCGTGAATACATTTGTTGCTGTATTTCAGCTTATCAAAAATGAATACGTCTCCTATGGTTCTCGTCTGACAATTACATCCCACCCCAGCTGTCAGCAGTAGGAGATCAGATCATGGCAGAAGATGTCTCTCTCTTGTAATTTAAGCATTTTCCAGGGGAGCGAGGTTTGGTATAGAATTCCCTGTAGCTCCGGATGCTGGCATGGAACGTTCTACTAAGAGTGTAGCAATTTCTGCCCCTCCGCAGCACAGCCATGTTGAAATGAACATTAAGACTCCCGTAAAGAAGCTGAAAGAGGATGCGACGCTCAAACGGTCAGAGGCAAGAAATGACAAGACGTCATCCTGAGCCCGAGGCTGCCGAATTATACAGGTGATTGTTTACAAAAAGGAACAAAAAAAATTGTAAAAATACATCAATAAATCACAAATGTATTAGACTTCACTCCATTGTAAATGAAAGACGGAATAACCAATATAAAGGATCTTATGGATGTACAACTGTGATACAGGGGCAGCTACACCGAGGGGTGACACAAGGGAAAAGGGACTGCACATTAGGTTCAAATGTGCTCCAAAAACAGTCACATGAACATGAAATAGACAGAAGGTTTCTATGATCAAAGTCATTTTATATAATACTTTGGGCCAAATCCTGATGAATTTGTGTCAAATAGAAATGTAAGTAATGGCCTCATTACAGCAGTAATCACATCATACATATAGATAGAAATACAGAGAAGATAGACATGAGATAGATGGACATGAGATAGATAGATAGATAGATAGATAGATATGAGATAGATAGATATGAGATATATAGATAGATAGATAGATAGATATGAGATAGATAGATATGAGATAGATAGATAGATAGATAGATAGATAGATAGATAGATAAGAGAATAGAAAAAATATGCGGCACTCCAATTTTGTGGGAAAAGTTCAAGTGGTTTTTATTCCCAAGTCGCTACGTTTCAGCCTCATCCGAAGCCTTTCTCAAGCTTGATAGATAGATATGAGATAGATAGATAGATAGATATGAGATAGATAGATAGATAGATAGATATGCAACACCCTCGCCGATGCAATGGCGAGGGAGGGTTTGCGAATACGTCCCACCTGCATGTAATCCCATTACACAACATGGTTCTGATAGGACATAGGGATATTGCAGTGGTTAATCCTGCCTGGCAAGGCAGAGGTTAAGTATTTTGTATGATGCAAGATGCTGTTGTCCAATGATATGTGTTACATCCTGTGCTTTGTAAGCTGAGATGTGATTGGAGGAGCAGCCACCACCTGACCAAAGGGAGGTAATAAAACCCCCTGGCCAGGAATGTTCTGGATGATTATTCTAGTGTGGAATCCTAGAGAGTGAGTGAGTGAGTAATCTCTGTCTAGCCCATACCAGAGCAGGAAGAGCCTAGCCCCTGCCTCTGAAGAGTGGAGCATCAGACTAGAGTTAGTGTAGTGAGGAAAAGGGGTATCATCTTACCTTTAAAGGTGATACCTGAAGCCCTACAGGACAAGCTGAAGCTTCCTACCAGGACACAGCTGCCTCCCAGCCTGCCCTCTACATCCAGGCTGGTGAACTATCTCCTGAGGCTCCCTCCAACTCACATCTCAGCACCCCATCTACCTGTTAAAGGCACGTTTGCTGCGGTTCAAATAAAGAACTGTAAGTTGTTTTCTTCAACTTCTGTCTCCGTCTGGTCCCTGCTAATACGGCTGCCTTCATCACCGGCACCCTGTCCATCACCCAGAGACTCACACTCGGGACATTAAGGGGTTGCCCCAGGGAGATCCGCTATAGCAGCCTCTCCCTCATCATTTCTTGGCAACACCACCCTGCTGGAGACCTGCCAGGCTGTAGGACAGCCCTCCGGTTCCCCCGTACCAAGCACCGTGACAATAGCGTGCTTAGGCCGCAACCGCCAGCCACTCCGGTACCGCGGGCCCTGGCTGTCTCCAGGCCTCACCGCAAGGGCTAGGCGCCGGTGGGGGATGTGGCAAGTGGCGTCACGAACAGGATTGATACTTCTGTGCCTTATCACGGCATTAAAGACTTTCCTTTATTAAAAAGACTGTGCTGCCTAACCCTGCTGCCATCCGGGTTTAGGCCCAAGTATTTGTGTGTTTCTACATTGAACTTTATACTGCTGCCACGTGCTGTTGAGCGCCGCTCCAGCACTCAAGAGGTTAATTCCTGCAAGAACTGTGTCAGCTCTGCTACATCCGGCGCTGCTGCGCCTGAAGCGTTTACCTCAGAGGCGTGTGGCGCAGCAAGTATTTTCAGCCCGCCAAATCCTCACTGGCGGGAACTCCAGAGGTGTCACTAGGCTCCGCCCCCGGCGCGAGTGGCGCGAAGCACCGTGGAGGAGGAGTTGGAGCAAGTGCGGCCGGCAACGAAGAGGGTTAATCGGCCATCTTGGATTTCGGCGCAGGCCGCGCCTGAAGCCTGCCAGCAGTGTGCGCCTCATCCGGAGTTCCGGCGCACGTGTCCTGCGACTGGAGGAGAACACCGCTGAGCATCCCCGAGCCCCTGCTGCCTGTCGGACATCGGGAACGGAGACCTTCGTGCACCGTAGCTGTCCTGTCACCGCGGCTGATCCTGAGTGAGTACCGCTGGGGAAGTTAAAGGGGGGTAGGTTATTGGCTCACCTCCCAGGGAATAGTGACTGTGTCTTAAAGTGCCCACGTCCCATTCTAGCCATCGCCCCTAGCAACGGACACTGTGTAACCCTACAGGCTTCCCTCAGCTAGGCCAGTCATGTCCGCCCAGGACGAAGATACGGGACTGGAGCAAGTCCCATCCCCTGGTCCCTCCTCAGGGTACCGGAGCATGTTAAGTCCTCCAGAGAGTCCCTTCAGCCCTGCTACAGCTAGTGCCCCTGGGACTCCCACCATGATGCCTCTGACTATGCCCTACTATCTGGGGGCCCCCTGGTTACCCTACTACGAGGGAGAATCACATACTCTCCCTGAATTCAGGGACAAGTTGTTAGCCACCTTCGCCTTGCTCCCATTCACAGAGGAACAGAAAGTGGGCATCCTCATCGGGCAGTTGAAAGGACCCGCTCTCCGGGAAGTCAAGTCTTGGCCCCGAGAACAGTGTCAGAACGTGGTCCAGATTCTTGATAGGCTACGCGACACCTTTGACAAGTGTACTGTCTCCGAGTTGAAGCAGAAATTCTTCGGGAAAAGACAGAAGCCCCAAGAGTCCCTCCGAGACTTTGCCCTCTCCCTACAGGAGACATGGAAGGCCATCACCTGCCTTGAGCCCAAAGACGCTGAAACCTCTGATCAAACCTTAAGGGAACAATTTATTAATGGACTTGTTGATAGAAATCAAAGTTGTCAACTAAAGATCATCTCTTCCCAACATGCCCAGGCCTCTTTCCTGGAGTTTAAGGAAATTGCCATTGACATATTAGGAGACCGACCACCTACTGGGCCGCAGAAAGAGTCTGAATCCGTGGAAATGGAAGAATCTGCTCTCGCTTGCCATCCCATGCAGTCAGCCTCACCTACTCCTGCGGCTATGGAAGTTACTGGCATAACAGGACCGGTCCCTAATCTGGCGGACACCCTGCATCAAATCCTCGATCGGTTGACCCAGTTGGAAGTAACTGTCTCCGCTATGAGGAGGAAACCTCCAGAGAACCCGGTACGGTCAGCTACTCCTCGTGACTCTCCGACTAAACAGCGCCCAAAAGAAGCGAAGTCGTTAAGCACCTGGAGTCAGAAGGAACCCCATCAGCGGTGCAGCTACTGCCATAAATATGGGCATGAAGAGAATGACTGTCGTCAGTTAAACGACAAACCCTTGGAGCTAAGGGACGACCTCCAAGGGAAGAACTTGTAAGTCCCCGAGATGCTAACTGGATGCCCAGGTTCGTGGGGACTCGCCCCATGGTTCATGTAACCATCAACGGAGTTACCCTACCGGCCTTAATTGATACCGGCTCTCAAGTGACCACCCTCCGGAGTGCTGCCTTCGAGAAATGCAGAGGAAGAGCATCCTTAGTCCAGCCTCCAAAGGCTTACTTGAACATCATTGCTACGAACGGAAAACCCGTACCCATCCGCGGCTACTGGGAACCCACGCTAACCATTGGAGACACGGAGTTAACCAGACAGGGCGTAGTGGTGACACGTGTGCCCGAAAACGGTAACTTCTCCCTGGTACTGGGTACCAATGTCCTCCGCAACTGCTACCCTGAAGTGCTGAAGGCTCTCCACGACTCCCTGCCAACAGTGCCCAACGGTTCCCGGAAGGTAATTCAGGAGACTATGCAGGTTCTAGCAGCGCAACAGAAGTTTGCTGGCCCTAATGGAGAAATCTGCAGAGCCCGGATCAAGGATCCACAACCTGTCCGCCTTCAACCTGGGACTGAGACGTTAGTATGGTGTCGAGCCTGCATGGGCGTCCAAGGTCAAGACTACCAGGCGATAGTAGAACCTCTACCAGCTGATGAAGACCTGCCCATTCTAGCCGCCAGGAGCCTAGTCACTGTATCCCGAGGACAAGTACCCATTCGATTACTAAATGTGGGAGACTCCCCAGTGGATCTGAGAAAGTACCAAGCCGTAGCCACTCTCTTCAGTGTCCATCCTGAAGACTTGGTGGAAACCTCTCTGTCTGCCTCCCAACAGTTGGAAGTGAAGCAAGGTGCTGAAGATGAGCCTGCCGAGCAATCCTGGTGGCTTGAGCTCAATATTGGAAATGACGATTTTACTCCTGCAGACCAAGTACAAGGTGTCCTGGATGTCGTTATGAAGCACCACCGGGCCTTCAGCAAACACCCACTAGATTTTGGGCAGACTACTCTGATCCAACACACCATCCCTACTGGCTCTCATCCTCCTATCAAGGAACGATACCGGCCCATACCTCCAGCCCGCTACCAAGAGGTGAAAAAGCTGGTACAAGAGATGAAGACAGCCAACGTTATCCGGGAGAGCCACAGCCCATGGGCTGCCCCGCTGGTCCTTGTGAAGAAGAAGGATGGAACCCTTCGATTCTGTGTTGACTATAGGAAAATCAACAATATCACCCACAAGGACGCCTATCCTCTGCCTCGAATCGAGGAATCCCTCGCAGCCCTAGGGTCAGCTGCCTACTTCTCTACCCTGGACCTGACCAGTGGCTACTGGCAAGTGGCCATGGCGCCGGAAGACAGAGAGAAGACGGCTTTCACCACCCCAATGGGCTTGTTCGAGTTCAACAACATGCCGTTCGGGCTATGCAACGCCCCAGGCACATTTCAACGGCTGATGGAGAGATGTTTGGGTCATCGCAACTTCGAGACCGTCCTGCTATATTTGGACGACATCATCATCTACTCCAAGACTTATGAAGACCACCTCCACCATCTGGCTGAAGTCTTCCAAATCCTGACCCAACATGGGTTGAAGGTCAAGCCATCCAAGTGCCACCTGCTACAACCTAGCGTCAAGTACCTGGGACATGTGGTGAGCGCTCATGGAATTGAGCCAGATCCAGAGAAGATTGCAGCTGTCTACGACTGGCCTACCCCATCAACCGTACGGGACATCAAAAGCTTCCTGGGATTTGCCAGTTATTACAGGCGTTTCATTCCGAAGTTTGCCCAGCTGGCGGCTCCCTTGCAAGAGCTTCTAAGGGGCCTGCCAAAAGAGAGCCAACGTTCCCGAGTAGCCATTGAGTGGACGGCCGAACGAGAAGCTGCCTTCCAGATGCTCAAGCAACGGTTGACTGAGCCCCCGGTGTTGGGATATCCAGACTATAGTCTGCCTTTCACCCTATACACTGATGCCAGCAAGCAAGGTCTAGGGGCGGTATTATCCCAGCTCCAAAACGGAACTGAAAGGGTCATAGCCTACGCCAGCCGTTCCCTCCGAGAACCGGAGCAAAACGACCAGAACTATAGTTCCTTCAAGTTGGAGTTTCTGGCGTTAGTCTGGGCTGTGACCGAAAAGTTCAAGGACTACCTGGCTGCATCATTCTTCACTGTCTTCACAGACAATAATCCATTGGCGCATCTGAACACCGCTCGTCTTGGAGCACTGGAACAACGGTGGGCCTCCAGACTTGCCAATTTCAACTTTACCATCAAGTACCGGGCTGGTAAGACCAATGACAACGCCGACGCTCTGTCCCGTCTCCCTGACCAGTGGGAGGGACCCTCCACGGATGCTCAGTGGGAAGATGTAGAGATGCCAGCATTCTATGCCCGGTTTGTGCGTCAAGATGCCCAGAGAGTTTACTCCCTACCGACAGAGGCAGCGCTAGTGGGCGAGTGCCTGAAAGAATCCGGCGCAGAAGAGCTGATGGAGAACTGTCTCAATTGTGGCGCCAGAGAAAGACTCTGAGCATGCACCAGGGTCTGCTAAAGAGAAGAACTCTGGACCCTATCACTTATGACCGGCTATACCAGGTTGTGATTCCTAGGAGGGACGCCAAGATAGTACTGGAAATGTACCATGACCAGTCTGGACACTTTGGCGCTCAGAAGACTGAGGCCACCCTCCGAAGGCGATTCTTCTGGGTCAACATGAAGTCCGACATTGAAGCCTGGTGTCGAGAATGCCCAGCCTGCGCCATCGCTCGAGGAGAGCGACACAATCAAAGGGCCCCTCTACGTCCCATTGTGAGCCAACGGCCCTTGGAGATCCTGGCATTGGACCACGTGAAGTTGGAGCCCAGCAGATCCGGTCACAGTTATGCTCTTACGATCATCGACCACTATACCAAATTTGTGGTTGCAGTACCCGTCAGAGATCTGTCTGCAAGGACCACCGCAGCGGCCCTGTGGAAGAGCTTCATCCTCCCCTATGGCTGTCCGGACCAGATCCTTACAGACCAAGGAACAGCATTTGAGTCCCAAGTCTTCCAGGAGCTGTGCACTCTTTATGGCTGCAAGAAGCTGAGGACCACAGCCTATCATCCCCAAGGCAACGGGCTTTGTGAAAAGATGAATCAGACTCTAATCAATATGCTGAGGACTCTGACCCCTGCAAAAAGGGCTGACTGGCCAAAACTGTTACCCGAATTAGTGTACCTGTACAACAATACCAATCATTGCTCCACAGGGTACACCCCGTACTATCTGATGTTCGGGAGACACGGACATCTCCCTGCTGATATGACCTGGGACATGGAGTCCCCTGATTCCCAGTCTTTACTCCCCCAGACTGACTGGGTTCACGAACACCAGAGGCGCCTGGCGGATGCCAGAGAAGTTGTGGATCTGCGTTTGGAAGAGGCCCGAGAGAAACAAAAAAGGGACTTCGATCGTAATGCCTGTGCTGAGCCTTTTGCCCCAGGAGATCGAGTGTGGCTGCGCAACAACCATCCCACCAGTAAGCTAGATGGGCGTTGGGAGCGTGAGCCATACCTAGTTAGGGACAGTCTCTCCCCTGAAGTCTACGAGATTTCAAGAGGAGACCGTCCACCACTCCGGGTACATAGGAACCGGCTGAAGAGATGTCTTCGTCCTTTTGCCCCTATGTCTACACCTCTCACCTCGACCCCCAACTTACAGACCTCCTTGTGTTCGCCTACCCCCAGTTTCTTGGAACTTGTGACTGTGCCTCAATTCTGTTTTGTTTCCACTCCAGTAAGAGGTACCTCGGAGAGACCATCATCCCCACCGCAGTCTCCAATACTGCTGCCTGTGGAGGATGATCCGGCTCCAGAGTCTGCAACCCCTGAAGCATCAGAGGCAGCTGAGACTTCGACTCCAGCGCCTGACTCAGAGGAGGACGATGAGGAGGTTGTTATCTTCTACAGGCCGGAACTTCGGAGGTCTCAAAGGGAGACAAAAGGTAAAGCTCCTGCGTACCTGCAGGAGTACCAGCTGGTGTCACGCAGAAGGAGGAGGCAGGTACGCTTTTCTGACACCGAAGTACTTACCACCGAAGAAGATGCAGAGTAACCCCTGAAGGGCTGTAGCCCACTTCAGGTACTGTACATATTGTATATTTCTGTCCTTACCCCAAAGAGCCAGAGACTTTCCTGAGACTCTTACCCTTATTTATCTCAGTCAAGAGACATACCTTGAACTGATTATTGTCCTGTGCTATGATAGCACCCTTCCTCTGCCACAGCAGAGATTCTTTCTTCAAAGGACTCTGTCCCTCTCCAAAAAGAGGAGACCCTTTGCTTCTTCATTGCACTTTTCCCCCACATCAAGGGCTGTACCCAGAAGATGGACTTTGTCAGTAGAGACCTTCTGAGAGACTTTTTCCAGATACTCCAGGGAAAAGTTGCTATGTCTATTGACTATTATTTTGCACTTAATGCCTTTCCTTGTAGATACGGACATTATGTTTGCACTTCCATGCCTTTTCTTTGCAGGAAAAGAGACATTTGATTCTGCTACCCTGAGTAGCCTATCTACCTCTGTAACGTTTGTAACGTTCAAGATGTGTACCCATTGGGCTCCTAAGCCAATGTGAATTTACCTGTTTGCACACTGTCAGAAGATATGCCAGTAGTCTGCATTAACCCTTTTATAGGCTTTTCAGGTTGTAGTGTGGCTGTGTCGGACCGTCTTTCTTGTAAAACACTGACCGCTACCTGATCCCTCAAACTGAGGTTTGCACATGGGGGTAGTCCGTAAACTGCGGGTCCTAAGGGGACCGGGGGTGTTACAGAGTTGGCACCTGGATGCCACCCATACATGGGTAAGGATGCCAGTCAGGAGGTACTCGTGTCGCATATGCTAGCGCAATGCATATACACACACTATATAATTGCCGCCAGGGAAGAAGTGTTGATACAACAAATATACAGGCCTTGGTGCAAGGAGTGGATTACAGGACATGACACCACACCTTTCCTACTGTACAGTTCGGTTTAATGGCGTCAGCGACCAACTGTCATACAGCTATATGTTTTTGTCTTAGTTCGACACCAACCCAGGTGCCTGTCTCCAGGACCATGGGCGGTTTGTCCCTACACCTCACATAGCCTGCACTTCCCAAAAGTGCCTTTAGCCCCCTCTGTGCCCCAAAACATCTGTAGTCGAGCCGAGGGCGGCTCTTTCAATTGCCCCCGGGGTATGCAACACCCTCGCCGATGCAATGGCGAGGGAGGGTTTGCGAATACGTCCCACCTGCATGTAATCCCATTACACAACATGGTTCTGATAGGACATAGGGATATTGCAGTGGTTAATCCTGCCTGGCAAGGCAGAGGTTAAGTATTTTGTATGATGCAAGATGCTGTTGTCCAATGATATGTGTTACATCCTGTGCTTTGTAAGCTGAGATGTGATTGGAGGAGCAGCCACCACCTGACCAAAGGGAGGTAATAAAACCCCCTGGCCAGGAATGTTCTGGATGATTATTCTAGTATGGAATCCTAGAGATCAGTGAGTGAGTGAGTAATCTCTGTCTAGCCCATACCAGAGCAGGAAGAGCCTAGCCCCTGCCTCTGAAGAGTGGAGCATCAGACTAGAGTTAGTGTAGTGAGGAAAAGGGGTATCATCTTACCTTTAAAGGTGATACCTGAAGCCCTACAGGACAAGCTGAAGCTTCCTACCAGGACACAGCTGCCTCCCAGCCTGCCCTCTACATCCAGGCTGGTGAACTATCTCCTGAGGCTCCCTCCAACTCACATCTCAGCACCCCATCTACCTGTTAAAGGCACGTTTGCTGCGGTTCCTGCGGTTCAAATAAAGAACTGTAAGTTGTTTTCTTCAACTTCTGTCTCCGTCTGGTCCCTGCTAATACGGCTGCCTTCATCACCGGCACCCTGTCCATCACCCAGAGACTCACACTCGGGACATTAAGGGGTTGCCCCAGGGAGATCCGCTATAGCAGCCTCTCCCTCATCATTTCTTGGCAACACCACCCTGCTGGAGACCTGCCAGGCTGTAGGACAGCCCTCCGGTTCCCCCGTACCAAGCACCGTGACAATAGCGTGCTTAGGCCGCAACCGCCAGCCACTCCGGTACCGCGGGCCCCGGCTGTCTCCAGGCCTCACCGCAAGGGCTAGGCCCCGGTGGGGGATGTTGCAGATATGAGATAGATAGATAGATAGATAGATAGATAGATAGATAGATAGATGATAGATATTAGATAGATAGATATGAGATAGATAGATGGATAGATATGAGATAGATAGATAGATAGATAGATAGATAGATAGATAGATAGATAGATAGATAGATGATAGATATGAGATAGATAGATGGATAGATATGAGATAGATAGCTATGAGATAGATAGATAGATAGATAGATAGATAGATAGATAGATAGATAGATAGATATGAGATAGATATGTGATATATATATATAGATAGATAGATAGATATGAGATAGATAGATAGATAGATATGAGATAGATAGATAGATATGAGATAGATAGATAGATAGATAGATAGATAGATAGATATGAGATAGATAGATAGATAGATATGAGATAATAAATATGCCCCATAGTATAGATAATGAATAGATATCTATGTGTATAACCTGCTGCTCGGCGCTGTGGATCCTGACACACTGTGCAGTAATGCAGCTGTTGACGTCAGGTGTCATATTGTTGTGTGTGATAGGGAGCAGTAAGGATGAGAACATATGTGATCCCCGACAGCGCAGCAGCATCCACGGACCCTCCGCTTGTACAGTATAAGAATCCGGCACATGATGAGACTGATTTTTTTCTTAATGGATAAATGCTGTTGATGGATCTTAGTTAAAGGGGTTGGTCACGTTACCTCATGTTTTGTGTAATATATGCGGGGGGCAGGATATAAGGTAATTTTCCATTATACATCTATTACTAGTTCTGCTCCACTTTCTTGATATGTAAAGTGAAGCCTCTTGTCTATTACCTCATCAGCCAGACATTCCTGACCATAAAATGGCTGAAAATGGAGGGTCATGTGATCTCTGTCCATTAACAATCACCCTGTCAAGATATTGATCCTATATTCATCAATACTATTATAAGGTCCTGGCAGGGCGATTGCTCCTCCTGCCCCCCGCACTTACAAACATTGCACCAAACATGAGATAAAGTGTCCAACCCCTTTAACCCAATTATACCTGTGATCTGGGCACCTGTCCATTCACACGGGGAGTTCAGCAGTAGTGATGGGTTGTTCGTGAACGAGCCAGCACAAAGAGCCGGCTCAGTGGCAAGAGCACCGTGGGCCCATGTCTCACCACGCCCCCTTTTAATCCAATAAAATCGGGTTAAAAGTGGTGTGGGGTGACTGACTGGCCTGCGGCTCCCTGCTATATATTTAAAAGGAAGCCATTCAGTAGCCAGAAGAGCCGGCTCTTCTTAGTGAGATGAGCCTAATGAGCCAGATCACTAAGAAGAGCCGGACTTCCCATCACTATTCAGCAGAATGGCGCTGAGCTGCAGTTACTTGTCCCGTCCATTTATACACTCACACACGCACATATATACTCCGTGTCAGGCAGGGGGGGTGTGGGAGGGGGGGGCAGAGGCCACAGATCTGACTTCATGCTGTCCACATGGAAGTAAACGGCAGGAAGTAGAGATGAGAGATTCCTAGTCCTGCTGTCCCTTCAACCAACACTTCTGTACGATGTCCAGTATAATATATGTGTATATAAAGGGCACTTCCTCCTTTCTTCAGTGTGGCAGGGTGGTGGCCGGGCCCCCTGACGGTACAGGCCCCAGAGCAGCTGCTTTGGCTGCTACCCCTGTAGTTACCCCCCTGCCCGTACACCTCCCACCTCTGCTGCATCCATGAGCTCCACCTGCATATAAACCATTACATTCATTTCTTTACTTTATTAGTATCAGTTTTGTTGGAATTTATTAACAGTAATTGGCGGTGAGAGCTTCAGCCGCGTCCTGATATCTGCCTGAGATTATATAATAGATAGAGAAGGCTGGAAGACGGAAGAACAACGCAGAACATTCATCGTAGCGATGGCCTCAGCCCCGATCCTGACTCCCAGAGTCTAACCGAGAATCTCACATAATAGTCAGAAACTGAGTATAGTGAATAGAAAATTGGCTTAATATAGATAAAGAGTCTAAAGAGATGCTAAGTCTCTACTCAAACATACTTATCTTATAGTTACTCAGTATTATTCCCCAGAGCTGCACTCACTATTCTGCTGCTGGTATTACTGTGTACATGCATGACATTACTTATCCTGTACTGATCCTGAGTTACATCCTGTAAATCTTTTATTTTATATAAAAATGAAAAACATAACAACCATAAACATAAATCAAGCCATAACTTCTGGCAAAATAAAACAATAATAACAATAACAAAACAATAATACAAACTAAAAGAGTCTTACGGAAACCTCCTGGCCCAGCCACACACACACCACACACTCAGCATAAGAACAAACAAAACCATCACCCATTCCCACCAAATTTTTTTTTTTTTTTTTTTGAAATACACAGCAAAATACACAGAAACGAACAAGAAATAAACACAGAAATAACAATGAATATAACTGAAATAACATTAATAACATTAAATAACATTAAATATAGCTAACTAAATCCCACGCCCATCACCCTCCCCACCCAGACACTGGTCTAACGTCCAAAGTTCGCGTTATATAGTCCAGACCAGTGCCCAGGATCGTACAGTCCAAGTCCCGTCCACCCCCCTCCCAACCTAACACCCTAACAGCAACACCCCAAAACCAACCAACCTATAAACACACAAGAACTATAACTACATATAACTATAAATAAATACACAAGATACAAACACATTAAACAAATCAACATAACAAATCCAAACCACATAAAGCCCAGGTTCGGCGCCTGCAAGCCCAACATCACTATAACCTCAGATACAAAACAAAAATCTACAGTGTCAGCTTCAGCCCAACACCAGGAGAGGAGATGACAGACTAAGGGACACTAAAGGAGAACCCCCTCCAAAGGAGAGAGGCCCTCCCCGTGCCCAGCCTCTCATACTCCAGAGAGCGCACCTTCACCAGGTCACCCAGAATGTTCCTAACCACCTCATCCACCGGGAGGATTTTACGCTGCGTCGATACTAAACACCGTGCGTTCCACGTGTGGTACCTGACCACTAGGCTAACTAGGAATAACGTGCAGCGGTCCCGGCCACCCAGGCCTCTGAATGCTCCATAGGCCCACTCCGCATAGGAGAGACCGGCCAACCCGGGCCAATGGATGGAAGCGCCCACCCGGTTGTACACCTCTGTGTTAAAGGGGCACTGAAGCAGGAAGTGGTCCATGCTCTCCAGCAGGCCACCGCACTCCTCCCGGGGACAACCCCTTTCCTCAGAGCTCCTACACTTCAGATTGTCCCTCACACACAGCTTTCCATGGAAGCAGCGCCAAGTCACGTCCCAAAACTTCAAGGGGATCCTGATGGAATTCAATAAACTCAAACCCACCCCCAGATCCCGACTTGGGCAATCCCTGAGGGCCAGAGGCTTCTGGAAATGGGTCAACAGAACCCTCTTGTCAAGGACTTTCCTCGACATGGTCCTGATCTCCCACATTCCCAGACCCCACCGGCGAATCACCTTCAGAACCGGGGTAGCGTAAGCCGGAAGATGCCCATGCGGTGTGCGAAGATCCTTCACTTGTCCTCCTGTCTCCCATTCCTGGAAGAAAGGCCGAAACCATCCCCTGCAGGAGTATACCCACGGAGGAGCCCTCTCTTTCCAGAGGTTTGCTACATTGATCTTAAGAAAGGTATTCACTAGGAACACCACAGGGTTGACCATACACAACCCTCCTTGTCTCCTCGTGCGGTAAGTAACCTCCCTCTTGATTAGGTTCAGCCTATTCCCCCATAACAGCTGGAAGAACAGACTGTACACCCGAGTCCAGAGGGGTTCTGGCAACATGCACACACTGCCCAGATAAATCAGTAACGGGAGCAGGTAGGTTTTGATCAGATTAACCCTTTCTCTGAGGGTCAAAGACCAACCCTTCCACTGGTCCACCCTCTGAGCGGCGATCTTAAGCCTGCCGTCCCAGTTTTGCATGGGGTAATCCCCCTGGCCAAATTCGATGCCGAGAACTTTGGCAGAGTCTTGGGGCCCTGGAAGAGTGTCCGGGAGATCAAAGCCTGGACCTCCCTCTCCCAGCCAGAGACTCTCACACTTATCCCGGTTGATCTTGGACCTAGAAGCCTCTGAGTAGCGTTCAACCTCTGACATCACCCATTGCGCCTCCCCTCCCGAGGACACGAAAACGGTGACATCATCAGCATACGCTACCACCCTCAGAGTGGCTTCCGGTGCTGCCCGATCCATCCCGACTCCCACCAACGGCCCACGATCAACCCTCCTAAGGAATGGGTCAATCGCGAACACGTACAGTAGTGGGCTCAGAGGACAACCCTGGCGAACACCAGACCCGACCTCAAAAGAGCGGCCAATCCAACCGTTCACAAGCGGGAAACTCTCTGCCCCTGCGTACAAAACTTTCAGCCAATTGACAAACTCCCCCGGCAGGCCATACCTCAGAAGGACAGACCAGAGGTACTCGTGGTTAACCCGATCAAACGCTTTTGCCTGATCCAAGGACAGCAAGTACCCCTTCCAGTTACCAGCCCTGCCCTGCTCCACTGCCTCCCGAACACAAAGCACAGCACTAAATGTACTGCGGCCTGGAACAGAGCAGTGCTGGGTCTCCGAAAGGAGCCGGGGCGCAAACTGCACCAGCCGATTAAACAGCACCTTTGCCAAAACCTTTCTGTCCGTATTGAGAAGCGCTATGGGACGCCAGTTCTCAACACGAGATCGGTCCTTACCCTTTGACAGGATGATCAGGGCTGACCTCCTCATTGACTTCGGCAGAGCGCCCGAGGAAAGACACTCATTGAATACCTCAGTCAAGAGGGGAACCAAGGCGTCCTTAAAGGTCTTATAAAACTCAGATGTTAAGCCATCCGGACCCGGCGATTTCTTGAGGGCGAGCCCTTCAATCGCCAGGCTGACTTCCTCTTCCCTGATCACTTCGGTCAAAACATCAAGAGAGGGGTCTACTCCTGGCTCAGGGACAGTTTCAGCCAGGAAAGCCGACATCACATCCCGATCTAGATCCTTCCTGCCCAAGAGGTGTGAGTAGAAGGATCTGACGACCTCCAGAATCCCTGATCTGGACCTTTTCAGGGATCCCGTACTGTCAACCAGTCCCGTGACAACTTTACCATTCACTGACATCTTGCAGTTTCTGTAAGGGTCGGGCGAGCGGTATTTCCCGTAATCCCTCTCAAAAACCAAAGATGCGTGTCTATCGTACTGACACCTCTTCAGCAAGGATTTCACTCTGGAGATGTCCTCACGACTACCTCCAATCGAGACGAGATGCTCGAGTTTCCTCCTCAGGCCCTGATACAGGCGGTACCTGTCCAGGCTCCTGAGGCTCGAGAGCTGGCGGAAGAATCTCGCCACCCTTTTCTTGAGCATCTCCCACCACTCTGACTTACTGCTACAAAGGCCCAGCAATGGTACCTGGCTCTGAAGAAAGTCCTCAAAGGATTGTCTGATCTCCGCTTCTTCCAGGAGAGACGAATTGAGCTTCCAGTAGCCTCTTCCCATCCGGGGGGTCTCTGTAACATTCAGAGAAAACAAAATTAGACAGTGGTCGGAGAACTCCACCTCAACAACGGACACTGCTGAAGAAATGGCTTCCTCCTTTAAATAAAACCTGTCTATTCTAGACCTGCAGCTACCCCTATAATAGGTGAACCCCGCGTGGCCTGGGGTGTGCCGGATGTGGACATCCACCAGGCGAGCCTCACTAGCTATGCTATTAAGAGCGACGCTATCATAAGTCAGCTTGTCTCTGGAACCTCCCCTATCCTGGGACCTCGTGACAGCATTGAAGTCCCCTCCAAAGACCACCTGCCGACTTGTAAAAAGGTAGGGCTTGATCCTCATAAAGAGACACTTCCTGTCCCACTTGGACTGGGGACCATAGATGTTAATTAGGCGAAGTTCTTGTCCCTTCATGAGGACATCCAGGATCAGGCACCTCCCCATTTCTAACTCAATAACTCGTCGGCATTCTACCGGTGCGGTAAAAAGTACCGCCACTCCGCTATACGGCTCGGCCGCAAGAGACCAATAGGAAGGCCCGTGTCTCCATTCCCTCTTAGCTTTAAACACGGCCGCCAAATCTGGCAGCCTGGTCTCCTGCAAAAATAAAATGTCGGCTTCAACACGGCCGAGAAAATCAAAGGCCGCAAATCTAGCCGCATCAGACTTAATGCTGGCGACATTAATGGACGCCAGCGTCAACGGAGTGGGTGCCGCCATCATGAGTGATTGAGTTAGACGGCTTTCTTTTTACCCATCTTACCACCACCCTCGGGAAATGAACACCCCCTTTTTAGACATATTGTGGTGTCCATCTCCCGCACCTCTGATGCTTCAGGGGCAGATCCAGGACCTGCCCCCTCATCCTCGTCTCCAGACTCTGGGCCAGTCTCCCCTCCTGAGGACCCTGACTCCCCAGGGGGAGACTCGGCACCTCCTGCAGGCTCCGCCACCTCTGGCCCTTCGCCCTCAGCCCCTCCATCGGCAGGAGAGGCTCCATCCAGGGCCAGGAATCGATTTGAAAGTTCGACCAGCGGGGGGTCGGTTGCACCTTCCTTGGGTACCTTAGTCAGGGAGGGAGAAGATCTTACACCTCCCTTCTTTTTACCCTTTTTCTTCTTTTTGGCGCCACGCTTACGCTTTTCCTCTAGCCACGCCCTATTATCCTCGTCCATACTCTCATAATGGGAGGAGTCTGAGGACGTGGCACCTTCCTCTCTCTCGATCCTCCTGACCTCCTCATCCAGTACATCCTCCCCTGGGGCCTCAGCGACAGGTGTGGTCTCTAGGAGAGCGCCAGAGGTTGTCCCAGCAGCCCGAGACTCCCCCCGCTCTCTCTCCTGTTGACGCTTCTCTAGACGCCTTAGCTGGGCAGGCGTCTTTTTCCTGTCTTTCTTCCCTGGCCCCTCCATTCCTCCACCTCTGCTAGTCCCCTCCCCAGCAGATTCAGCCTCATGGCTTTCATCCGCTGAGGCTGAGCCTGCATTAGCGAAGGAAAGAGGACAACGACTGTACGGGTGACCGAGATCACCACACAGGTTACACCTAATCTGCCCTGTACAGGATGCAGCGAGATGGCCGACACCCCCACACAACGCACACTTCTGCACGGTGCAGTTTGCGCTGAAATGTGTGGGGTCACCGCACCTGTGACACAGCTTAGGCTGCCCCCGGTAGAAGATCAGGATCCGATCCCTCCCCAGGAAGGCTGATGAAGGGATGTGGGCGACTGAGTTACCTGAACGCCTCAACTTCACCATGAAGGTCCAGGCCCCTGACCAGATACCATACTCATCACGATTTTTCTCAGGTACTCCCAGTACCTCTCCATAACGATTCATCCAGGTCATGATGTCAAAGCAAGATAGTGATTCGTTACGGGTAAGAACGGTCACTTTCTTGAGTTCGCTCTGGCGGGACACTGCTTGCACAGCAAAGTCCCGCCACTCGGGCTCGTTGTATCTCAGCTCATAGTTGGACCAGAAGAGCTCAAGCCCCTCCGGCCGAACAAAGCTGACATCATGTACCATAGGGATGGATCAAGGCAAAGATGTCAGCCGCCTTGAAGTCCATCTTCAGCAGCAGCTCAACTACCCGTGCCCGAGGGGGACACACATCACTGCCACGCCACCGAAGACGGACCACATTCCTACGGTTAGCACCCGGCCCGGTTGTCGGGAGCGACCATGATGTCTCCCTGCCTCTTTGCTCTCGGAAGGCAGACAGGCCGTGCCTCTCTATCCAAAACGACAAATCAACCTCCTGCCCCGCTACATTGATCGTCCTTTCTCCCTTCTGTAAGGCCTGCAGGAGGCGCCGTTGCAAAAAGCCGTCCCCAGAGCCCAGAGACGAGGATGATGGAACCCTACTTCCCCCAGCAGCGACACTGGCATAGCTCTTAACGGGGGCCGCCACTGGGGGAGCAACCGGACCAACCCCTGCACCCACCACATTAACACTACCCACCTGCATGTTACACTCAGCCACGCCACTCACACCACCAGTCACTCCATCACCCACCCCCAAAGCTGGAAAAGATTCTGCACCATTCACACCATTCACATTATCCACCACAACATTACTGACACCACTCACACTGGCTGGACCAGCAACAACATTAGCAGACAAGACCACCTCCGCATCTTCAGGCACAAGGGACGGGGGTCCCCCCGCAGCGCATCGCCCAGAGGGAACCCCAACTTGTGTCACACTTGTGCCCTCCACATCATCGGTAGCAGATGTTATTTTACTTTTCTTAGAGGAAGGTAGGAGTCGCCGCTGATCTTTGGCTGGTATGTGGCACCGCTGATCTCCACCTTCCTCAGCACTCCTCTGCAGACTGTCTCCAACACCAACACAAAATAGGACTTTAGGCTTGGGAGGTCCGGAGCCCTCAGCCTCAGCGACCCCTCCACGCTGCCGCCGCTCCATAACCAAGTGATCAGCGGCAACAGCATGAAGAGGCGCCGAGGCACCGTAAGCTGCCACCAGTGCCGGGCTATCCCCCCCTCCCACTGGGGGACGCACCACAGCACTGGATTTCGATGGTATCGCCACTGCCGAGCCGCCCTTACTGTCCGGCCTCACGGCCGATGCCTCCCCTGCTCCCCCACTGTTACCACAAACAGAGACGGAGCCCATCGCCACATCAGATGTCACACCTGTAATCTCCCCGCTCCCTGGCACTGAGTCCACTGCAGGACCCGTGCTGGGCTGGGTAACGGGGCTCGCACAGTGAGCTGACCCTGCGGCCGACTCGGGTTTTACGGGGAGGGGGCTGTAGACTAGACTCACCACTTCCACAGATTTGGTCTTCTTCTTTCGTGGTTTGCTGCCCCCCGGTGCATCCTCCGGCAGATCGTCTCCAAAAGTAAAGTCCTGGAGGTGCACAGGGGACTCGAGCCGTCGGATCTCCTCCATCAGCGCCCCTCCCTGGTGGCTGTCACTATCCTCACCCGGGCCGGCAGAACCGCAGCCAGATGACATAGCCGCTTGTCCTGCAGGGGGCCCACTGCACGGTACCGAACTTTCCTCCTCCATCTGACTCTCTGGCTGAAGCCCCATCAGCCGCCTCTGCTTTTCCTCCTCCATCTCCCGGAACCGCTCATCATTAAGAATTTTTTCTTTAAACGGACCGCTCCTCTCCAGCAGGTAAGCCTTCCTCTCCTCCAAGGCCTGGATGTTAGTCTGGAGCCTGGATATCTCTGCCAGAATCTGCTCCTTCTTCCTCTTTGGGGCAGAGCTTGCCCTGGCATGGGCGCACCTGAGCTCCTCCCGCAGTCTCCTCACCGTCTTGCTGGCTTCTTCGTACTCAGAGAGGTGGCCCAGAGCCCGGGAGGCATAGCTGGAAATAGACTCCCGGGTCCTCAGCATTCCCCAGCCCTCTTCACTGAGGTCAGCCTCACCTCTCTGAGCACTCAGCTTTCCTGTGGTATACAGCTTTTCCGAAGTATCCAGCTTTCCCGAGGTATCCAGCTTTCCCGAGGTATCCATCTTTTCTGAGGTCTTGCTGCTTTTTGAAGCCTTAGCTGGCCTGGGGGTACTTGGAGCAGCATTGCTGCTGTTCCTTGCAGATCTTCTCACCCCCAAGGCTTCCGCAGCGCTGGCCGGTTCCTGGCTACCCCTGCCCCCCGCCGGCCTAGACCGGGAAGCAGGAGCCTGGGACTTGCTGCCCTGGCTCATGTCTGAAAACCCACTCCCTCCCTGGGAGAGGAGAGAGCAGGCCCCAGGTGGAGGTGGTTTTCCCTGGAGCTCAGGAGCAGCAGCAGCACACAGCCTCTCACAGCAACAGACAGCTAACGAGCTGATGAGCAACACCAGAGCTGCACTCACTATCTGCTGCTGGTATTACTGTGTACATGCATGACATTACTTATCCTGTACTGATCCTGAGTTACATCCTGTATTATACTCCAGAGCTGCACTCACTATTCTGCTGCTGGTGCAGTCACTGTGTACATACATGACATTACTTATCCTGTACTGATCCTGAGTTACATCCTGTATTATACTCCAGAGCTGCACTCACTATTCTGCTGCTGGTGCAGTCACTGTGTACATACATGTCATTACTTATCCTGTACTGATCCTGAGTTACATCTTGTATTATACCCCAGAGCTGCACTCACTATCTGCTGCTGGTGCAGTCACTGTGTACATACATGACATTACTTATCCTGTACTGATCCTGAGTTACATCCTGTATTATACTCCAGAGCTGCACTCACTATTCTGCTGCTGGTGCAGTCACTGTGTACATACATGACATTACTTACCCTGTACTGATCCTGAGTTACATCCTGTATTATACCCCAGAGCTGCACTCACTATTCTGCTGCTGGTGCAGTCACTGTGTACATACATGTCATTACTTATCCTGTACTGATCCTGAGTTACATCTTGTATTATACCCCAGAGCTGCACTCACTATCTGCTGCTGGTGCAGTCACTGTGTACATACATGACATTACTTATCCTGTACTGATCCTGAGTTACATCCTGTATTATACCCCAGAGCTGCACTCACTATTCTGCTGGTGCAGTCACTGGGGGTCATTTACTAAGGGCCCGATTCGCGTTTTCCCAACGTGTTACCCGAATATTTCCGATTTGCGCCGATTGTACCTGAATTGCCCCGGGATTGTGGCGCACGCGATCGGATTGTGGCGCATCGGCATGCGCGTGACAGAAATCGGGGGGCGTGGCCGAACGAAAACCCGACGTATTCGGAAAACCCGCCGCATTTAAAAACCGAAAAAGTGTCGCTTGGGGAGCGCTTACCTTCACCTGGTCCGAGGTGGTGCATTCCGGCGCGATGAGATGACTTTCAGCGCAGCAGCGCCACCTGGTGGACGGCGGAAGAACTACATTCATAAATCCCGGCCCGACCCGAATCCAGAGCAGAGAATGAGCTGCTGGATCGCGACTGGACCGGGTAAGTAAATGTGCCCCACTGTGTACATACATGACATTACTTATCCTGTACTGATCCTGAGTTACATCCTGTATTATACCCAGAGCTGTACTCACTATTCTGCTGGTGCAGTAACTGTGTACATACATGACATTACTTATCCTGTACTGATCCTGAGTTACATCCTGTATTATACCCCAGAGCTGCACTCACTATTCTGCTGCTGGTGCAGTCACTGTGTACATACATGACATTACTTATCCTGTACTGATCCTGAGTTACATCCTGTATTATACCCCAGAGCTGCACTCACTATTCTGTTGCTGGTGCAATCACTGTGTACATACATGACATTACCTATCCTGTACTGATCCTGAGTTACATCTTCTATTATTTCAAGGTAAAATGTGTAAAATTTAATGCGTCACAGAAAGTAACAATCTATGGATGGAAAAATACCAAACATATAGAGACAGTCAGACAGAAACAATGACACAGACATGACATTGTTGAAATGGAAGATACATATATAAATATGTATAGATAGGTCTCTGTGTCTGTCACTTTATGCTCAGATATTATTCCCTGCTTTAGTGATATAGAACATCAGGTAGAATATAGATCCTATAGAATAGATCAGAAATGAGTCACAATAGAGAACTTCAGAGCGGTTGTGCAGCGGAGACCCCAGTGAGGGGCGATAGTTCCTGCTCCCCATATCTGTAATTCCCATTATCTTCATGCGTGTTGTGGGAGATCAGTAATACTCCTTGAATACAATTAATTCTGTGCTAATTGTGATTGCGGCGCTTACTCCGTGCGTTATCCTTGTGCCGCTGCGGAAAAGGTGAATGTAATTGCAGGATAATCATATATAATGAAGTGAAAAACTGTTCCTGATTAAATAACATTTGCACTGGGATGATGCGGCAGGCGGTGATGTAGCTGAGCTGGCGCTGGCGGCTGGTGTCGCAGGGTGAAGTGGATGAAAACTATACAGCACTGCCAAATAAAGCTCAGCAACAGCAAAGAAAACCGGATAGAGAAAGCCTGTGAGTCCTGCTCCCCCTCCCACTCCTAGAGAAAGCCTGTGAGTCCTGCTCCCCCTCCTACTCCTCGAGAAAGCCTGTGAGTCCTGCTCCCCCTCCCACTCATAGAGAAAGCCTGTGAGTCCTGCTCCCCTCCCACTCATAGAGAAAGCCTGTGAGTCCTGCTTCTTCTCCCACTCATAGAGAAAGCCTGTGAGTCCTGCTACCTCCAACCACTTATAGAGAAAGCCTGTGAGTCCTGCTCCCCCTCCCACTCATAGAGAAAGCCTGTGAGTCCTGCTACCCCTCCCACTCATAGAGAAAGCCTGTGAGTCCTGCTTCAACTCCCACTCATAGAGAAAGCCTGTGAGTACTACACCCTCTCACTCATAGAGAAAGCATGTGAGTCGTGCTCCTCAACCCCTCATAGAGGAAGGTGTGAGTCCTGCTCCCCTCCCACTCATAAAGAAAGCCTGTAAGTCCTGCTCCCACCACGACTCATAGACAAAGCCTGTGAGTCCTGCTCCCCCTCCCACTCATAGAAAAAGCCTGTGAGTCCTGCTCCCCCTCCCACTCATAGAGAACTCTTGTGAGTCCTGCTCCACCCCCACTCATAGAGAAAGCCTGTGAGTCCTGCTCCACCCCCACTCATAGAGAAAGCCTGTGAGTCCTCCTCCCCTCCTACTCATAGAGAAAGCCTGTGAGTCCTGCTTCAACTCCCACTCATAGAGAAAGCCTGTGAATTCTACTACCCCTCCCACTCATAGAGAAAGCCTGTGAGTCCTGCTTCCCCCACCCACAAAGAAAGTTAGACTTGTTATCTTTGTAACATTTCGCATGCGACCCAGAATCTATTATTCATTCATCCCTCAGGAGCCACAAGTGCTGTATATGAGGGGTACGGGAGTTGAGTTGGTGGAGGAGCAGGACTCACAGGCTTTCTGTATGAGTGGGAGGGGAGGAGGACTCACAGGCTTTCTATAATTTAAATATTTGTTTATATTAAAATTCTTCAACAAATAATAGAAAACTCTGAATCTCCCACACAAGACCTGACGGAAACCCTTCATCTTCTGGAGCTTTTCAGAGCTGAGAAACAAGGAGACAAGGAGTATCTAACAACATCACTTAAAGGAATCGGCCAACCTGGTCTCCATCCCTTTAAGTGGGTCACTTTGTATTCTGCTGTTTAATGTGTAAATATTTACCCCTGACTTCCCATCTACAGTAACACATAAACAATGCGTTGTGCCGCCTG
The DNA here is from genome assembly GCF_040894005.1 of Engystomops pustulosus. Classification (NCBI taxonomy): domain Eukaryota; kingdom Metazoa; phylum Chordata; class Amphibia; order Anura; family Leptodactylidae; genus Engystomops; species Engystomops pustulosus. The sequence goes on from NC_092419.1 coordinate 23,606,679, forward strand.
ATCTGCGTGTTAGAGCCACGGGCCCTTGTTCTTTGCCGCCTTCCAATAAATCCCATCATTATTTTGTAGAATCGCCGGCAGGAGAGAAAAAAAAGAAAAACAATTATGTAACAAAATGGTTCCTCGGGGTTTTGTTCCCAGCGGACAAACATCTTGTGCAAATCTAATGCTGATGTACCAATAATAATAATAATGATAAAACACAAAATGTGGAGGAGAGAAGGGAGGGGGGAGCGGCTGAGCCCGGACTCCATGCATCATCATATATTACACGCAGCACATGGATATTTATCTCCCGCGCTCCGGGCTTCATGTGACAGCAGAAGAATTGCTCCGGCTCAGAGAAGAAATAGGAAAGATATTCCATGGCTTGTTCTTAAGTGTCCAAATGAAGAGGACATTACGGAGTTATTTGTGTTCATGTCTCAGGGGGCTCCAGGGGGGGGGGGGAGACAATATTGAGTAACTATTGAATCAGGCGGCACAAGGAGTCGAGAGCGATGAGGGATATTTATCCAGTTTCATTTCAACTGTGTATTAAAAGGTTCTCTACCATGAGGCTCTGCAGCAGCTGAGCTGTGTACGATGAAGTTCTGCAGCAGCTGAGCTGTGTATGATGAAGTTCTGCAGCAGCTGAGGTGTGTATGATGAAGTTCTGCAGCAGCTGAGGTGTGTGTTATGAGGCTTTGCAGCAGCTAAGGTGTGCATTATAAGGTTCTGCAGAAGATGAGGTGTGCATGATGAAGTTCGACAGCAGCTGAGGTGTGTATTATGATGCTCTTCAGCAGCTGAGATGTGTATGATGAAGTTCTGCAGCAGCTGCAATATGTATTGTGATGTTCTTCAGCAGCTGAAGCGTGTATTATAATGTTCTGCAGCAGCTGAGGTGTGTATTATGATGCTCTGCAGCAGGTGAGGTGTGTATTATAATGTTCTGCAGCAGCTGATGTGGAATGAAGCTCTTCAGCAGCTGAGATGTGTATGATGAAGTTCGGCGGCAGCTGAGGTGTGTGGTGTGATGCTCTGCAGAAGCTGAGGTGTTTGGTATGATGCTCTGCAGCAGCTGATGTGTTTGGAATGATGCTCTGCAGCAGCTGAGGTGTTTGCTATGATGCTTTGCAGCAGCTGAGGTGTGTGGTATGATGCTCTGCAGCAGCTAAGGTGTGTATTATAATGCTCTGCAGCAGCTGAGGTATGTGGTATGATGCTCTGCAGCAGCTAAGGTGTGTATTATAATGCTCTGCAGCAGCTGAGGTGTGTGGTATGATGCTTTGCACCAGCTGAGGTGTTTGGTATGATGCTCTGGAGCACCTGAGGTGTGCATTATGATGCTCTGCAGCAGCTGATGTGTGTGGTATGATGTTCTGCAGAAGCTGAGGTGTGTATTATGATGCTCTGCAGAAGCTGAGGTGTGTATTATGATGCTCTGCAGCAGCTGAGGGGTGTATTATGATGTTCTGCAGCAGCTGAGATGTGTGGTGTGATGCTCTGCAGGAGCTGAGGTGTGTATTATGATGCTCTGCAGCAGCTGAGGTGTGTATTATGATGCTCTGCAGAAGCTGAGGTGTGTATTATGATGCTCTGCAGCAACTGAGGTGTGTATTATGATGATGTTCTGCTGCAGCTGAGATGTGTGGTGTGATGCTCTGCAGGAGCTGAGGTGTGTATTATGATGTTATGCAGCAGGTGGGGTGTGTATTATGATGCTCTGCAGCAGCTGAGGTGTGTGGTATGATGTTCTGCAGCATCTGAGATGTATATTATGAAGCTCTGCAGCAGCTGATGTGTGGATTATGATGCTCTGCAGCAGCTGAGGTGTGTATTATAATGCTCTGCAGCAGCTGAGGTGTGTGGTATGATGCTCTGCAGCAGCTGAGGTGTGTATTAGGATGCTCTGCAGCTATGATGCTCTGTGAGTTCCACAGTAGAACCAGGAAGTGTCAGTAGAGCAGAATGAACTCTCTGAGCTCCTGTAGGAAGAGATAAGCGGCTGTTCTGACATAACATGATATTTATACGTTATTATACAATTACATTATTTTACCTAAGACAGGATTAGAGCCTTTTCCTAAATATGATAAGAGTCTCCAAATGTGGACAAACCCTTTAAATCAAGCAACTCTGAAAAATATTTCCCAACTCGAATCATAATAAGAAAACATCACAAATAATATCAATATAAACAATAATGATGAAAACAAAACAATGTGACAGATGAAACATCCAAGGACAGTAAACACGTTCCTGACAATTCCCGTCACTTTTGTCTTATTTTTTTTTTTTTCTAGCGACATCAAAGGGAGCGGCAGCAGAGGATTGTGGGAGGGCGACAGTCACGGCTGATCCAACCATTCAAACTTCATCAGCAAATTGAAAAGATCTGAGTGAGGAAAATCTGGAAGACGTGTCGCGGGGACGTGGCGGCGCGTGTCACTCTCGCCATTGATTCTTTCAGAAAGTGAAATAATATGATTGTAGCGGCAGAAGAGACGCGGGCGGCCGGCGGGTGACGGAGAGACCGGCCCAAGGGGGAAACACGAATCTTATCTCCTCAAAGTGACTTCCAAATGAAACCTTCACTTGCCCATTAGAAGCGGCTTTTGTGGCGGAGATTCTCCGGCGCTGAAACTTTTATCTGCTCTTTGTTGTCTCCAAACTTGGTCGTCGTCTGTTTGGAAGCCGTTATCTCCGACAAATAAGCGAATCTCACAGAGACCTGACATCACTTAGACTCCCTCAAGTGTAATTGAGTAACAGCTGGCTCCGAATTCATAATGAAATGCCCTTTCATCAGCTCACAGGCAATGATTGATAGACACTCTAAATTTTACTAGCATTCCTATAAAATCACTTTACTAATTTTTTTATTGCTTTTTTCATACGCTGCCAAGTCTACGATCAGCAAGGATTATCTACAGGGAGCAACGAAGACTGGACAACCCCGAACACAGGAGAGCAATGCAACGTGTGACCGTGCTCCATATAGTGCAAGAGTATTATAGCAGTTATATTCTTGTACATAGGGGCAGTATTATAGTAGTTATATTCTTGTACATAGGGGGCAGTATTATAGCAGTTATATTCTTGTACATAGGGGGCAGTATTATAGTAGTTATATTCCTGTACTTAGGGGGCAGTATTATAGTAGTTATATTCTTGTACATAGGAGGCAGTATTATAGTAGTTATATTCTTGTACATAGGGACAGTATTATAGTAGTTAAATTCTTGTACATAGGGGGCAGTATTATAGTAGTTATATTCTCGTACATAGGGGGCAGTATTATAGTAGTTATATTCTCGTACATAGGGGGCAGTATTATAGTAGTTATATTCTTGTACATAGGGGGCAGTATTATAGCAGTTATATTCTTGTACATAGGGGCAGTATTATAGTAGTTATATTCTTGTACATAGGGGGCAGTATTATAGCAGTTATATTCTTGTACATAGGGGCAGTATTATAGTAGTAATATTTTTGTACATAGGGGGCAGTATTATAGTAGTTATATTCTTGTACATAGGTGGCAGTATTATAGTAGTTATATTCTTGTACATGGGGTGCAGTATTATAGTAGTTATATTCCTGTACATAGGGGGCAGTATTATAGTAGTTATATTCCTGTACTTAGGGGGCAGTATTATAGTAGTTATATTCTTGTACATAGGGGGCAGTATTATAGTAGTTAAATTCTTGTACATAGGGGGCAGTATTATAGTAGTTATATTCTCGTACATAGGGGGCAGTATTATAGTAGTTATATTCTTGTACATAGGGGGCAGTATTATAGTAGTTATATTCTTGTACATAAGGGGCAGTATTATAGTAGTTATATTCTTGTACATAGGGGCAGTATTATAGTAGTTATATTCTAGTACATAGGGGGCAGTATTATAGTAGTTATTTTCTTGTACATAGGGGGCAGTATTATAGTAGTAATATTTTTGTACATAGGGGGCAGTATTATAGTAGTTATATTCTTGTACATAGGGGGCAGTATTATAGTAGTTATATTCTTGTACATAGGGGGCAGTATTATAGTAGTTATATTCTTGTACATAGGGGGCAGTATTATAGTAGTTATATTCTTGTACATAGGGGGCAGTATTATAGTAGTTATATTCTTGTACATAGGGGGCAGTATTATAGTAGTTATATTCCTGTACATAGGGGGCAGTATTATAGTAGTTATATTCTTGTACATAGGGGGCAGTATTATAGTAGTTATATTCCTGTACATAGGGGACAGTATTATAGTAGTTATATTCCTGTACATAGGGGGCAGTATTATAGTAGTTATATTCCTGTACATAGGGGGCAGTATTATAGTAGTTATATTCTTGTACATAGGAGGCAGTATTATAGTAGTTATATTCTTGTACATAGGGGGCAGTATTGTAGTAGTTATATTCTTATACTTAGGGGGCAGTATTATAGTAGTTATATTCTTGTACATAGGGGGCAGTATTATAGTAGTTATATTCTTGTACATAGGGGCAGTATTATAGTAGTTATATTCTTGTACATAGGGAGCAGTATTATAGTAGTTATATTCTTGTACATAGGGGGCAGTATTATAGTAGTTATATTCTTGTACATAGGGGGCAGTATTATAGTAGTTATATTCTTATACATAGGGGGCAGTATTATAGTAGTTATATTCTTGTACATAGGGGGCAGTATTATAGTAGTTATATTCCTGTACATAGGGGGCAGTATTATAGTAGTTATATTCTTGTACATAGGGGGCAGTATTATAGTAGTTATATTCTTGTACATAGGGGGCAGTATTATAGCAGTTATATTCTTGTACATAGGGGCAGTATTATAGTAGTAATATTTTTGTACATAGGGGGCAGTATTATAGTAGTTATATTCTTGTACATAGGTGGCAGTATTATAGTAGTTATATTCTTGTACATGGGGTGCAGTATTATAGTAGTTATATTCCTGTACATAGGGGGCAGTATTATAGTAGTTATATTCCTGTACTTAGGGGGCAGTATTATAGTAGTTATATTCTTGTACATAGGGGGCAGTATTATAGTAGTTAAATTCTTGTACATAGGGGGCAGTATTATAGTAGTTATATTCTCGTACATAGGGGGCAGTATTATAGTAGTTATATTCTTGTACATAGGGGGCAGTATTATAGTAGTTATATTCTTGTACATAAGGGGCAGTATTATAGTAGTTATATTCTTGTACATAGGGGCAGTATTATAGTAGTTATATTCTAGTACATAGGGGGCAGTATTATAGTAGTTATTTTCTTGTACATAGGGGGCAGTATTATAGTAGTAATATTTTTGTACATAGGGGGCAGTATTATAGTAGTTATATTCTTGTACATAGGGGGCAGTATTATAGTAGTTATATTCTTGTACATAGGGGGCAGTATTATAGTAGTTATATTCTTGTACATAGGGGGCAGTATTATAGTAGTTATATTCTTGTACATAGGGGGCAGTATTATAGTAGTTATATTCTTGTACATAGGGGGCAGTATTATAGTAGTTATATTCCTGTACATAGGGGGCAGTATTATAGTAGTTATATTCTTGTACATAGGGGGCAGTATTATAGTAGTTATATTCCTGTACATAGGGGACAGTATTATAGTAGTTATATTCCTGTACATAGGGGGCAGTATTATAGTAGTTATATTCCTGTACATAGGGGGCAGTATTATAGTAGTTATATTCTTGTACATAGGAGGCAGTATTATAGTAGTTATATTCTTGTACATAGGGGGCAGTATTGTAGTAGTTATATTCTTATACATAGGGGGCAGTATTATAGTAGTTATATTCTTGTACATAGGGGGCAGTATTATAGTAGTTATATTCTTGTACATAGGGGCAGTATTATAGTAGTTATATTCTTGTACATAGGGAGCAGTATTATAGTAGTTATATTCTTGTACATAGGGGGCAGTATTATAGTAGTTATATTCTTGTACATAGGGGGCAGTATTATAGTAGTTATATTCTTATACATAGGGGGCAGTATTATAGTAGTTATATTCTTGTACATAGGGGGCAGTATTATAGTAGTTATATTCCTGTACATAGGGGGCAGTATTATAGTAGTTATATTCTTGTACATAGGGGGCAGTATTATAGTAGTTATATTCTTGTACATAGGGGGCAGTATTATAGTAGTTATATTATTGTACATGGGGAGCAGGTTCTGTAGTTTGTAGTTTCTCTGTTTTCTAAATAGGAGTTTATTATGGAAGGAAATAAACATTTATTCTGTGCTCGATTACCACAATCAAATTACGTAATAAACTTCTTGGCAAAATTGCAAAAAGATACAAGATATAAAAAAATTGTATCAAAAGCTGCAAATGTAATTTCATAAGCAGGAGTCACAGTCGACAGCTCGAAGGAGCAGAGAAAATGCAGAACGCAGCTTATTTCTGGCCAAACTAAGTAAATATGACACGGAGGCCACAGAAGAAAAGCGCACAGATATTCTCGAGCTGTCATTTTGACAAAGTGACTTCTCACCACTGGGATATGGAAACCTAATAACATTGTTTCGTTCATTGTGTTAACCGTATCCGTATAAGAGAAAAAGAATGCAAGTCTAATACAGTCTGGTGTACGGATCTGTGAATGTGCAGCCGAAAATGAACGTGACTCAACGATGAAACATTGTGTAAGTAGAAGATTACACGTCACCGGCGCCACGGCCTAACACCGAGAACATCCTCTGCACACTGACCCCGAGAAATACTGATACAGATTATAGATAATGGCCATAAGCATTTTTCAGGGATAGAAAGATGAAGCAGGAACAAACAGTCTATCTATCTATCTCCTATCTATCTATCTCCTATCTATCTATCTATCTATCTATCTATCTATCTATCTCATATCTATCTCATATCTATCTATCTATCTATCTATCTATGTATCTCATATCTATCTATCTATCTATCTATCTATCTATCTATCTATCTATCTCATATCTATCTATCTATCTATCTCATATCTATCTATCCATCTATCTATCTATCTCATATCTATCTATCTCCTATCTATCTATCTCATATCTATCTATCTATCTATCTATCTATCTCATATCTATCTATCTATCTATATATGTATCTCATATCTATCTATCTCATATCTATCTATCTCATATCTATCTATCTATCTATCTATCTATCTATCTATCTATCTCCTATCTATCTATCTCCTATCTATCTATCTATCTATCTATCTATCTCATATCTATCTATCTATCTCATATCTATCTATCTATCTCATATCTATCTATCTATCTATCTATCTATCTATCTCATATCTATCTATCTATGTATCTCATATCTATCTATCTATCTATCTATCCGATTGCAGTTGGGAGGGTATTTATTTATTTACTTATGTCTACACATGCATTTTTCACTGATTTAATGTTGTCATTTCACTGTACTAAACTATTGATTGAGTTTAGCATAACACTTTTTCACTTGTAAAATGGAATGTCGTATATTTTGTTAACTCTGTAATGTAATTACCACGGTCTGTTGGTAGACCAATGAAATGTAAGGTTGGCCCTTATATGTTTGTTTACTGGCCATACTCACTATGCTTGATAAAGGCTCTGCATGAGCTGAAACGTCGCACATGGAATAAAGATACCCCATCGTTTTTGATCACTACTCTGGAGTGCTGCCTGCTTTTTGGAATTATACATTGAAGACGCTCCTGCCAGAGTGTCAAGGACTTTGCACCCAACATAGTTGCTGTGCTGCTCTGGACTTTCCCATACTTACAACTATCTATCTATCTATCTATCTCATATATATCTATCTATCATCTATCTATCTATCTATCTATCTATCTATCTATCTATCTATCTATCTATCTCATATCTATCTATCTATCTATCTATCTCCTATCTATCTATCTATCTATCTCATATCTATCTATCTATATATCTATCATCTATCTATCTCATATCTATCTACCTATCTATCTCATATCTATCTATCTATCTATCTATCTAGCTCATATCTATCTATCTATCTATCTATCTATCTATCTATCATCTATCTATCTATCTCATATCTATCTATCTATCTATCTATCTATCTATCTATCTATCTCATATCTATCTATCTATCTATCTATCTATCTATCTATCTATCTCATATCTATCTATCTATCTCATATATATCTATCTATCATCTATCTATCTATCTATCTCCTATCTATCTATCTATCTATCTCATATCTATTTATCTATCTATCTCATATATATCTATCTATCATCTATCTATCTATCTATCTCATATCTATCTATCTATCTATCTATCTCCTATCTATCTATCTATCTATCTATCTATCTATCTATCTATCTATCTATCTATCTCATATCTATCTATCTATCTATCTCCTATCTATCTATCTATCTATCTATCTATCTATCTATCTATCTCTTATCTATCTATCTACAAATGATGCAAAAAAATGTAAGCAGCACTCCAGGACGTCAGGTGTCAAAAGTGAAGTAGATGAAGTTTATTCCATGTTTAAAGGTACAGCATAGTACAGCAGCGACGTTTCGGCTCAGAAGAGCCTTTATCAATTAAGCTAGCTTGATAAAGGCTCTTCTGAGCCGAAACGTCGCTGCTGTACTATGCTGCAGATCTTCCCAGCAGAACTTCCCAGTTGGTCCTGTGTTGGTCACCTCATTGTCCCTATTAAACACAGAGTCGCTAACCCCCGATTAATTTACTAGGGCAGTCCCCATGCTCTCCCTGTCGGAGTTCTGAAATGTCCAAGCTAGTAAATTGTCCCTGTGCGTTTCCTGTACCATGAAGCTATAATCATCAGGGGAACTGAAGTTTTTATCTAAAAACTGCAAAGGAGATGAGGGATGCGGCTAACAGTGGCCTGCAAACTGATGGGGGCTTATTTACTAAGGGTCCGCGGCCGCACTTTCATCTGGTCTTCCAAGGTTTTCGGGATTTCTGCCGCTCTGACATGTATTTAACTGGGGATTGTGTTGCACGTAATCGGATTGTGGTGCGGCTGCGCTGCTTTCATGCAACAGAAATGGGGAGGGGGAGGGCCGTCGGATGATCGGACTGATTCGGACTTAGAGCAGGATTTAACATTCAAATTGTGTCGCAAGATCAAGCCCTTACATACACCGGGAAGATGATGGTGAACTCTGTCGGACCTGAGCGGGGAAGCGACACATGCAGGAAATCGGGCGCATGCGTGAATCGCCGTAGATGTGTATTCCGGTCAGACGATGCAATTTTGGGGATTGTGCAGGACGGTTAAGTAAATGTGCCCCATGGTGTAGTTCCCATGATAGCACAAAATTATGAAAAACAAACTGTCATGAGGACAATAAAAATTTTGGCAAGTGTTACAGTTATGGTACATAATAAACCAGTCCCGACTTACATACAAAAAACTTAAGAGCAAACCTAAAGAACCTATCCCAGGGTGCAGGGACTGCACTGTGTTTACTATACATATATCTATTGTGTATATTGTTTTGTCTTGTGTCCTTAAGCCAATTAAATATACAATGTAACTGCGATGTTCTTTTATCTCGATCCACGAATCCGCACGTCCGTGTCTTGGTTATATATATATAAGGAGAGAAGGCCACAGCATCCAATATGATGAAAAAAGGTTAAACCTTTATTCACACAGGCATGGAAAAAAGTGCAACTTTTCGATTCATAATGAATCTTTGTCAAGCATACGTATGCTTGTATAATTGACAAAGATTCATTGTGAATCAAAACGTTGCATTTTTTAAAGGGTTAACCTTTTTTCATCATATTGGATGCTGTGGCCTTCTCCCCTTTTTTTGTCTTGGACTATGGATCCTGCACACTCGGACCCTGGGCTGCGTGCATCAAACAAACAGCTTTTGGTAAATGGATTGGTTGCTATCTTTTTTCTTCTTTTTTTGGTTATATACGTGCTACTTGGTTGACTTTCTGACCCAATATTTAAGAACTGGGGCTTGTATCAAACGAGCGGTTGGTGGCAGTCAACTATACTGATAAGTGTTTCACTGAGGTTAATGAAAGGGGACTTTCAACCATTCAGGGTTGTGGGTGAGTGTTGTGCCATACCGGAGGTTGTGTGGACAATTCTATGCAACTTCCTCTACCACCCAGAATCGGGGAGTACAGGGATTGTCTATAAAAAAAATTAATGGACCTTGCGTAGCCCTGCCGGAACGTCACAGGGCGCATTGATAGACTTATTATTAAAGGGGGTGATGTGAACAAAAGTTTTATCTATTAACCCTTTGGCGCTGGTTGAAGTCTCGATCACACAGATTTATCCTCCACCCCAGAGAGTGTTACATTTTTAACCGGCTCTTCAGAACATGTGCAGCGGATGTAGGAAGCAGCCATTGTTATATGTTTTATGATTGGAAAGGATTAGCAGAATGTGCAGAGAAGGGGAACGGTAAATGCAGCCGCCTCTTATCTCTCCGTCCATCTCATTCTTCCGGCTCCGGCTCCTGCGAGCGGCGGCTACGTACGGCCCAGGTGAAATTCTAGTTTAATAATCCTGGCTTTTATGGAAATATATTGGATTAGCCGATAGAAGTGAGATGGAATTATAATTACACCTAGAGCGAGGTGATTTGCTTACGTATGCGAAATCTGCAGGAACGGCTTCAAAGGAAACTGGACCTGTGCGGCGAAGATCAGGAGAATGGTCTGAGAGAAAGGGCAAACGCTTATGTAAAAAATTACAGAAAAACAGATAACTCACAAGGAAGAAAATGCTAAAATATTACAATCTGGATTTTATTTTCAGTCTTCTCTTTAATTCATTGCTTTCTATGGTTTTTTATTTTCTGTTTTTCAATTTAGTTTTTAATTCTTTTCATTTAGTTTTTTAGTTTTTTCTGGTATTATTTCCTATTTCTTCCATTTATTTATTATGATTATTTTTAAACTTTATTAAGTTATATTTTATTTTTACTATTTCTCGGCACATCATGCTGCACATTTTATTTTATGATTATTTTTACTTTCGTTTTTTATAACTCTTAGTTTCTTTTTCAAAGAAATCTACATTTTTGTATTTATATTCTTATATATTATAATTTACTTTTATTCATTTATTTCCAATGCACTTTAAGCCAGAAATGACAGGTGAGGGCCACATCTATCAAATATTTAGGGCATATTGGGGGTCATTTACTAAGGGCCCGAAGTGGTACCCGAATATTTCTGATTTGCGCCGATTTTCCCTGAATTGCCCCAACATTTTGGCGCGTGGCTGAACGAAAACCCGATGGATTCGGAAACACCGCCGCATTTTTTAAAAAAAAGTGTTGCGGAGCTTGCACTTACCTTCACTAGGAATAGGCCGGTGAACTTGAGTGCATTCCGGGGAACTTCAGCGCAGCAGCGCCACCTGGTGGACGTCCGAGGAACTGCCTTAATGAATCCCGGTCGGACCCGAATCCACCGCAGAGAACGCGCCGCTGGATCGCGAATGGATCGGGTAAGTAAATCTGCCCTATTATCTTGGTTCACTTTTAAATAATTCTAATAGTTTTAAATAGTTTAAATAGTCAATCTTATTGCAATTTTTTTTAATACATTTTCTTTCCATTTTATTTTATTCTTTATGTTTATGACTTGTCTTTTGATATAAAAAGTAATAAACTTCCCCCAGGAACATCATAAGAAGATTTGAACAGAGTTGGCCAAGGCCATGTTTGATGGAGTTTCCCAAAACAAAGATTTGATGCCAATGAGAAACCTATGTTTTGGATCCAAACCCAATTTAAAATATGTTCACTGAGATTTCCAACATTCATTAAATTTAGGAGTCCCGGTCCCCTCTAACCCACCACTGGAATGAGGGTCGAGTGTATGTGCCTCTGGTTCATACAGTGAGTGAAGACGCTTGGTGGTCACCATGTGGTTGTATAGAATAGTAGAATGGACATCTGGGGGATATATGGGAAAGGATAAATGTTATCTGTTGGAATTCGGAGCCTCTATTTACTCACCAGCAATAGAGAGTCAATACGTTGTGTGGGTAATGAAGTCCTCCCTGTATGTACATACAATATCTTACACGGCTTCATTAGCATAGTAATAGAAATCGCTCCTTACACTTTCATCAAGGCAAAAGGGACAAGTAATTAAGAGAACGCAAATCAATGGCTCCAACCTCCATAAAAGGTGCAAATAATCCTAATGCGCTAATAATAAGAGTAGGCGGAGTCTCGCTGGCCCTGACGGGCCTAGAGGTCAGGCATAGCCTAGGAGAGATGGGGACGATATATAATTAAAGTGACGGCTAATGTGTGAATCAGATAAAACATAACGAGCGCGTCACAGGGTTTGTGTATAGAGGAATCTACATAAGTTAATTAGATTGGAGTCGCGGCTTTGAAGATGTTGTGCAGACGATGGTCCCCTCCCCCGCTCCTACCTTTATTCATATCAATCAGCAGCTTCTTCTTTTGCATCCGCTCCATCTTTTCACGCTCAGCTTTCTCCTTTGCTATCTTTGCTCTTTTCATCTTTTCCTCCATTTCACGCCTCTTGTTGTTCTCTTTGACCGCTTCCTGTAAAAAAAAAAGATAAAGATAAAAATTAAAAATGTCCATTAGGGGTGGAAGTAACGATAAATTAAGACCCATATATTTTCTTTTCCAAAGTTTTTCCTATGTTGCATGGCAACTTTTTGAATCCCTACAGTTCAGTTATGGAGAGGAGCATGGACTGCCATGGTCACAGGAAGTTGTATCAGCTATAAAGTCCTTTCTATCTTAAAGAGGTTCCAAATATTTTAAAATGTATAGTGCACCAATGGGTTTACGATAACCAGCACCCCCATCATTGTATCAGTGGGCCTGAGCTGCAAACAGACCACATAAATAATGTACCGGTATTCATTGGCCTCTGAAGCAGAACCGGCACTTCAAACAAGGGCTCCATGGGCTTTCGAGTGTCAAACCTCCACCCCATACATCAAGGACCAATCCTTAGGAGATGTCAAAGTAAACCCCTTAATGTTTCGTAGACCTTCTCTGGTTCTTATTCAAACATCAAAAACATGAGACAAACAAGACCAAAACAAGAAGAAAAGACTCATTCAGAAACTCATGGCGATAAACAGTAGCAAATTCGATCTCCTCTAAAGGAAAAAGAGTTGCCTAGCTGTCACCTACTGGTCAACAATATCAGAATTTTAACTATTGTATGTAGCATTGGCAAAAAAAATGAACCACGGCCTTAAAATAATTCTGCATTATTTATATTGGTGGTCTCTAGAGATGAGCGAGCACTAAAATGCTCGGGTGCTCGTTATTCGAGACAAACTTTTCCAGATGCTCGAGTGCTCGTCTCGAATAACGAGCCCCATTGAAGTCAATGGGAGACCCGAGCATTTTTCAAAGGGACCATGGTTCAGGAATAAAATGTGTTATTTAATTGAAAAAGAATGTCTTCTGATAAGTTAGCAGATGTATGCAAACATCTGCAATCTATTCTTCACTGTTCCGCGCGTATATTATCTCCCGACAAGTTAGCAGATATGAAGAACAGTGAAGAATAGAATAAAAACAGTGAACACAGGATCATTTAAGTGAAAAACGCAGTGAAAAACACAGTGAAGAATAGATTACAGATGTTCGGCACATCTGCTTACTTGTCGGGGTGATACGCTGTCCCGGGATCCGCTCCTCTTCTTCCACTGAAGTCTCCCCGTGCTGCCCGATGTCTCCCCGTGCTGCCCGATGTCTCCCCCGTGCTGCCCGATGTCTCCCCCGTGCTGCCCAATGTCTCCCCCGTGCTGCCCGATGTCTCCCCGTGCTGCCCGATGTCTCCCCCGTGCTGCCCGATGTCTCCCCCGTGCTGCCCGATGTCTCCCCGTGCTGCCCGATGTCTCCCCGTGCTGCCCGATGTCTCCGCCGTGCTGCCCGATGTCTCCCTGCTGCTTGATGTCTCCCTGCTGCTTGATGTCTCCCCGTGCTGCCCGATGTCTCCCCGTGCTGCCCGATGTCTCCCCGTGCTGCTTGATGTCTCCCTGCTGCTTGATGTCTCCCTGCTGCTTGATGTCTCCCTGCTGCTTGATGTCTCCCTGCTGCCGTTCCGCGCGTATCTTCCGACAAGTAAGCAGATGTGCCGAACATCTGTAATCTATTCTTCACTGTGTTCTTCACTGTCTTTTTCACTTAAATGATCCTGTGTTCACTGTGTTCACTGTTTTTATTCTATTCTTCACTGTTCTTCACTGTGTTTTTTTAATTTTAAGAGTACCTTAATACTCGAACGAGCATCAAGCTCGGACAAGTATACTCGCTCATCTCTAGTGGTCTCCTAATATGAGGCAAAGACCGTCAGGCTCCAGGGCCATGATGCAATATCTACAGCAGAGAGGGAAATGTTCACGAACAAGGTCTATAGCTTACGAGCACACAGAGACAGGCGAGACATTTACTTACCCGATCCCTGCGCAATCTCTAATCCGGACCGTCCGACGAGGAAGAACTTCTCGAAGATCGTGCGCCCGATATCCTGCATGTGTCTCTTCTCCGATCAGGTCAGCCGAAGTTCACCTTCTTCTTCCTGGTGCATGTAAGTGCTTGGCTTGCAACACAATTTTGAATGTTAAATCCTGCGGTTAGTCCTAATCCATCGAATCATCCGACGACCCCCGATTTGTGCTGCATGAAAGCCGGCGTAAATCCCTGTCCCAGCGGCGCAAAACGGAAATCGCCAGGTTGTCCAAGGAAAGCGTGGTCCGATGGGTCCTATGAGCCCCATTGTCTCACACATGGAAACACTCCTTAGATGTCTACCGGTCAATCATTAAAGGTCAATCTCCAAAAAGGCAAATTACTTAGCTACTAAGTTTCTTAGCTACTAGATAAATCTAGGGAGTCGGTCCCCTGCAATCAGACACATGACCCACTGTCACAAAAAAGTTGGAAGTTGTGGTTCTTTCTTAAATCTATTCGCCCTTCTTGGATAACTCCTTAAGAGATTGGGGCAGATTTACTTACCCGGTCCATTCGCGATCCAGCGGCGCGTTCTCTGCGGTGGATTCGGGTCCGGCCGGGATTCATTAAGACAGTTCCTCCAACGTCCACCAGTGGCGCTGCTGCGCTGAAGAGCATCAGAACGTACTAAAGTTCACCGGCCTATTCCTAGTGAAGGTAAGTGCAAGCTCCGCAACACTTTTCTTTTTTTAAATGCGGCGTTTTTTCCGAATCCGGCGCAAATCGGAAATATTAGGGTAACACGTCGGGTAAACGCAAATCGGGCCCTTAGAAATTACCCCCATTAGCTATCTAGATGCATAAGATCCATTTTGGCCAAGCCCAGCATTTTTGGTGGAGCTTCCTAACCATCTACATTGCAGGTTGATGTCCCCATTCCGTCTCGAATAAGAAGGAACGATCAAAATTATTGGAGTTCAACATGTCTGAACGAAATGTTCTAGAGGAAAATCTTCCACCACCAGTAGTGTCCAGCAGCTAACGCTCTCCATTGATTGTGGAATATTTATGCAGTGAACTGGTCCCTTCATGAGCTTCTTATAGAGGTCGAGCATGAAGGGCTTCATTGTACAATTGTGGAATTTAATCAAAAAGTTACTTTTGTAGCAGTTGTCATTGGATCTGTCAATTTTTGTTATTTTCTATGTGGAAACTTTTGCAACTTTACAACTGTGGGGGTAAAATAAATTTAGACTGGTAAATTATCCCGGTACTAGGAGGTTTCCGGGTTGTAAGTAATATCATCGCCCAAATGAAATCTACACCAGGTCCTGCCTAGGACATAACAAACTCAACCCTGCTACATCTCTACACACAACCCACATGCAAGGTTTATCACATCCCATCTATACATCGAGCACCAATGGGCTGGGAAGGTCCAACATCTCCATTTATGGAAGATCAATCTCAACAAACAGACAAAAAATAATCCAAATCCTTGTACCGATACATGAAATGTTCTCAGAGTTTAGCGAAAGATAAATATTTTTCATTTGTTAAATTCCTTATGAAAAAAAATAATCCATCAATGTCTCAGCTAAAGTGTCAACTCCTTTATAAAGATGATTTCAGGGATTGGCAATTAGATGTCTAGAGACAGAATTATTATTGCGGCTCAAAATCGTGATGTAAACTGAGAAACCGGCACAATGAAAGAAATGTCCTCAGCAGAGTATACACCCACCTGAATTCAAGGTCATAAATCTCTCAAAGTACCGCCCCCTCACATATAAACCGTACTAATCCCTCGTGCTGCACCGAGTTTCACTCATGTACTTTATACCTAAATATAGAGTCATTGAAGGAGAATTTAGTTACCGCCTGTCAATATTTTAGTAGTTGTATTCTTGTACATAGGGAGCAGTATTATAGTAGTTATATTCTTGTACATAGGGGGCAGTATTATAGTAGTTATATTCTTGTACATAGGGGGCAGTATTATATTAGTTATATTCCTGTACATAGAGGGCAGTATTATAGTAGTTATATTCTTGTACATAGGGGGCAGTATTATAGTAGTTATATTCTTGTACATAGGGGGCAGTATTATAGTAGTTATATTCTTGTACATAGTGGGCAGTATTATAGTAGTTATATTCTTGTGTATAGGGGGCAGTATTATAGTAGTTATATTCTTGTACATAGGGGGCACTATTATAGTAGTTATATTCTTGTATATAGGGGGCAGTATTATAGTAGTTATAGTCTTGTACATAGGGGGCAGTATTATAGTAGTTATATTCTTGTACATAGGAGGCAGTATTATAGTAGTTATATTCTTGTACATAGTGGGCAGTATTATAGTAGTTATATTCTTGTACATAGTGGGCAGTATTATAGTAGTTATATTCTTGTGTATAGGGGGCAGTATTATAGTAGTTATATTCTTGTATATAGGGGGCAGTATTATAGTAGTTATATTCTTGTATATAGGGGGCAGTATTATAGTAGTTATATTCTTGTACATAGGGGGCAGTATTATAGTAGTTATATTCTTGTACATAGTGGGCAGTATTATAGTAGTTATATTCTTGTACATAGTGGGCAGTATTATAGTAGTTATATTCTTGTACATAGGGGGCAGTATTATAGTAGTTATATTCCTATACATAGGGGGCAGTATTATAGTAGTTATATTCTTGTACATAGGGGACAGTATTATAGTAGTTATATTCTTGTGCATAGGGGGCAGTATTATAGTAGTTATATTCTTGTGCATAGGGGGCAGTATTATAGTAGTTACATTCTTGTACATAGGGGGCAGTATTATAGTAGTTATATTCTTGTACATAGGGGGCAGTATTATAGTAGTTATATCCTTGTACATAGGGGGCAGTATTATAGTAGTTATATTCCTGTACATAGGAGGCAGTATTATAGTAGTTATATTCTTGTACATAGGGGACAGTATTATAGTAGTTATATTCTTGTACATAGGGGGCAGTATTATAGTAGTTATATTCCTGTACATAAGGGGCAGTATTATAGTAGTTATATTCTTGTACATAGGGGGCAGTATTATAGTAGTTATATTCCTGTACATAGGGGACAGTATTATAGTAGTTATATTCTTGTACATAGGGGGCAGTATTATCATAGTTATATTCTTGTATTGTACATAGATGGCAGTATTTTAGTAGTGATATTCTTGTACATAGGCATTTGCCTATGAAGGAAAGTTATCAAATTATAATCTCCTAGTGATGGTAACACAATAAAATATTTTTAAACCCCTTATTTTACAATTATTCTTATTTTTATTGTTATTGCTGTTTTGGCTCCTATCTCTCAGTGATGGTCAGTGTAAGATTCCAGAGTGTGAGCAGGGACTCTCTGAGCAGACACTTCATTATCCCTCTGTGCTATGAGATGCTGTGTGCTGACACTGTGATTAGAATAGCAGGGTCCAGGGTTATTCTACACTTTCATTTAGATTCTGAATGTTCTACTTGTATCTGACACATAGAAAAAAAACAGACATCAGAAATGATGAGATCCATTAAATATAAAACACAATGGCACTCCAGCTCTGCTTTATCTCAGCTATGATACACGCAGAGTCAGCTCTGCTATAAAGACCTTATTTGTCTGTAGCTTGTAGAGTAATTATCTGTACACTGCTGATTGCTGGCAGGAAGTGTCTGTGTCTGAGCTGGTCTTGTAATGCAGGGGGGAGGGGCAGGAGGAAGAGGGCACTGCAGAGTGCAGGCAAGAGAAGCTATTAATGAGAATCATTAGACCACAGTCAGAAGATTTACAGTCGGATCTCGGGGCAATTAAATTTGGATACACCAGGACAGACAGAGACAGGTTGGAATTATATCTGTAAAATGCTCTATTTTTTTTTTAATACCGGTGAATTTGAGAATGTGCTATATTGTTATCCTGAGTATATTTAAGATTCTTGTCTTTGTGGGAGAAATACCCCTTTAAAGGGAACCTTTCACCACATTTTTCACAAATACAGGTAGTGACAGGTCCTCATAGAGCCCTAGTATCTAACAGACACTGTTCTTTTATATAAAAATTATTTCCTATATATTCAATTGTATAATTTTACTTAGTATGTAAGCATGTCTACAGCGAGTTGAAGTGGGCGTGGCCTCCTCAGGCTGAACCCAACATCTCCTCCTCCTATTAGACAAATACTTGCACAACATTAGCCCATTCTGGGTATGGACCCTGATCTGCAAGACGTGATTGGCTCTACCCCACAGGTGACATACAGGAGGGGACGATCACTGAGGGACCACTTGGTCAAGAGCCACTACATTGCACCACAACAAGAGACCTGGTTAACATCAAGTTTAAGTGGTAGTTTTAGATGTAGTGGGTGTGTTGTATGTCCTGTAATACAAAAAAGTAAGTCATTTACATTGAACGTGACAGGGAAGATCTATTCAATACGGTCGTTTATAAACTGTCGCACGCGTGTCATCTATAGGGCTGTGTGTGATTGCGGTCTCGAGTACATAGGTAAAACCAAGCAAGAATTGAGACGGCGCATTGGCGCACACTTGGGGGATATCGCCCATAACCGTGATACTCCAGTAGCATGCCACATGAACTTGTATCATGCGGGAGACACGAGTAAGATTAGGTTTATGGGCATTGATGTAGTGAGACCAAATCCAAGAGGTGGAGATTGGGATCGCCTTATACTTCAGAGGGAAGCCAAGTGGATTTTCTGGTGTGATACAGTATCCCCCAAAGGCCTTAATGAAAATGTATCCTATGCACCATTTATTTAGTGTATGATGGTTGATACACTGATTAATGATGCATAATGTATCTTGAATCACTTCTGAGATACGCGGTTTTCCTTGCTGCAATTTGGATTGTACAGTCAACTTAATGTTGCATCTATGGTTTCTTGTTTGTACTTTCCTAACCTCCAAACCAATCAAAATAATCACTTATTTTATGAGTGTCATCTTTTTGTTACCTTACTGGCCATTGTCTTATGTCCCTCTGTTACTGAACTGACACGGCTAACCCTTACATGACCCGGATATATGTCTGTCCTGATCTCCTCGGTCATTGGGAGTTTTCCGATTAATATTCTTAATGAGAGGGGCTAGTTTGGTAACTCTTTTTCCTATGGATTGATCAATTGAGTGATGGATGAGTTTTTACCCATTTTATCTAATATGCACCTCTGATCCTAGGATGATGTAGGAGACTGTGAACGGGGCTGCCAGATCAATAATGACAGCCTCGCCACGCCTCCAAACCAATCTCGTGTCTCCTTGGTTACCTGACCAGTTGATGGATTCCGGAATACCGGAAATGACGAATCGCGGCACCGATGTTTTGTCTTATTATGTGTGATAGGTTTGTTAGCATCTTTTAAATTTTATATTAAAAGTTATATTTTATAGCCCTCACCAATTCGTATTTCAACATCTCCTCCCCATCCTCTCTCTGTATGCAGCTGTAGTGTCATGTGACCAGGATGACATCACCGTTGGTCTTTTAGATTTTTAGCATTAGAAATCTGTATATCAAGCTTATATCTCATGGAATCACAACAGCCTGCATGTAGGGGAGTAGGAGTCCATGCAGGCTGCTTAGATTGTTTTATGTGGTCAGATATGTACATGGGGTACAGTTTGCTAAAGTTAAGTAGCTAAATGGCCTTTGATGATGTCACCCTGGTCACATGACATTAGGCTACGCCCTTCGATTTGCTCCGAAGATCCCTAGATACCAGGTAAGATTATAACTCTATGAGGGATTATAACTTTATGGGGTTCTGATGGAAACTATTTTTAACTAAACGAAGGGGGGCAGATAGTTACTAGGGCTCTATAGGAACCTGTCACTACCTGCATTTGTGAAAAATGTGGTGACGGGTTCCCTTTAATAATAAAAGGCAATATTTTTGAAGGATAAAGCTCCTCAAAGATTGGGTGGACATCTAATCTCTGCTCATACATAGGAGATGATTGGATGGATATGTAACAACCGGCATTTATCTTATTATGTTATAGAATGTGCCTCCATGTAAGATTCTGTAGGGATGTTTGCGGCTCCATTGATCACTTGTGACTTAGGATTTGCTGTATAATTATTCTATTTCTGTCCTCGGCCTCCTGATGTGATTCCTGCCGTCCTGATCCTGAGCAGTGGATGTCCGGAGCGACTCATCTCTAATCCTACATGAAGAAGAATGCTGTGACATTTATAAATATACATGAAATAAGAACATGGTTCCGCGCTGCCGCTACATGCGCCGGTTACCGGGTGCAGACGTCTTATCTGCTGCTATGTTACATCTGTAATAATGGGATGATTGATCACACAACATCATTAATCCTATTAGGATTTGCAACATACATTAGGAAGACTGAAGCTTCAGAATTCAGAACGTGGTACTGGATATTAGGTTCATAGTTTTAGACTTTTTTATACAGTAGGAAAAAATTGTGGACCAGAGCCACAGTCCAGTTGTTGAAAACTACAGATCCCAATAGGACTGTGATACAGGCAGTCCCATAGGTTTCTTCTTAGGCTGAATTTGTATGTAAGTTGAAACTGTATATTTTATTATTGTTCTCCGGACCAAAAAAAAAAAATTCCCCAGTGACAAAATTTTTTGCTGTAATGGGACCAATGATTATCAATAAAGCCTCATTACAGACACTTTACAACTGATCAGTGCAGCCTGGGACTATTGTAACATCCAGCGAGCTTCATCAGAGGACACAGTGGGCATAGGGGTCCATCTGTAACCAGGGGTCGTCTGTAAGTTGGGTTGGCTGTAAGTTCTAGGACGTCTTTGTAGAGCTGTCAGGAGTTTTGCTTGTGATCTTGTTTGTGGATTTTCTCCAATTCATTAAAACACAGGATGTGATCTGATTTGATTCAGATCCAGGAGATGATTTGGACTTAGTCTTTCTCATGGAGCTGAGATGTTTTTTGTAATGAATCCATCTAGATAACTGTCAGTGAGACATTAGCTTGACTGATACATCCCAACAAGTTGTAGAAGTTTGTAATGTTTCTACTACACACTATTTCATCAGATACCGGCTGCGGTTGGCAGTTGTCTTTGATCTCCTAGTGGTAGGTAGATGAAGGTCATGGAGCAGAACATTCCTCCTCCCCAATATTCCTGATTTTCTGGGTTTATATATATCCCCCGGACGAGATGAACGGTATCCGAAAGTGTGCCTCACATAGTTAACTCTTACGGAGCAATGAAAATAGACTATATGTTTGGTGCTCCCATTGAATTGCATGGATGTTGAATGTGCATGCATCAGGGTCCCAGAGGTAGGACCCACATCTTTAATCTATTTATGTCATATACAGTATATACGTCCTTTAAAAATAAGTGTTGCTCCTCCTTTTCATTCCAGAGTTATGGCATTTTCTGTTCTGAAGCTACTTGTCAGATATCTTCCTCAGCAGCACAGAAGTGGGCAGAGTCTGACATCATTCTGCCTGTACCCTGTATTTGAGTTAAATTTAGAATACCCACAGTTCCTATGATGTCTTGTGTTTTGTCATTAGGTCTTTTTACCATCATGTCCAGTTACTCCATTGACCACTGAATAGTGTGCATACAGGATGTTTATAGTGACTACCATGACTGTTTATAGTCAGTGCTGTGTGAACACCGTGTGAACTTCTCTGCATGGTGCAAAAAGAGTCTGGAAGGCAGAAGGGCGGGAAGGTCTGCAGAGGACACAGCATGTCATACACAGAGACAGAGAAAGTTCTGTAGAATCACAGACTAGGATATAGGGACTAATAGGGAACAGGGGAGATTTTATACCTCACTATTCTGTGTAGGAGAGTGAACAGGAGTTAACACATCCAGCCCTGCTACACACAATGACAAGACTGTCACATGACCGTCCATCCCCCCTCCAGAGTGAGCATCACATGACCTCCCCCTACTCCCTCCAGAGTGAGCAGGGAGTTGCAGCCTCTCCCCCTCTGTGAGTCCATAGAGTTGTTTTATGGGGCTTTTTCACGGGGATCATAAGCACAGCCAGGAGACACAGCTAAGAGGCAGGAGCAGGCCAAACTGAGGAGGATAGCAAAGAAACTGCTGGATAAGGGAAATCAAGATAGTAGACAGAGTTGCTCTACATCCCAAGAGCTATTGATTTATGGGAAAGTATTGTAGTTGTGCTAAAAGTACTGCAGAGGTTTTAAGCATTCGGGTTCACAGTTACACAAAAGTTTTACTTCTTTTTGCTGTAAACCATTCAAACAAAGTTGCAAATGAAGACTTTCAAAAGAATGTGAACAAAATCCCTTCCCCAATCAGATTCACTTGTTCTCCAATGAGATGTGGTTTAGTCAAGTTTAGTAAAAAAAAAATAGCAAAAATTTTAGGAAAACTTAGGTCAAGAACCGCAGCTTGAGGCTTCATGGATTACAATCATGATTGGAGGAGCCTCGGAGCACTTTGTGTAGTCCTGAATAAGCAGGTAAGCTGTGGGAGAAAATCTCTTTGGTTCTGTGGCGTAAACTGAAAAAAAAAAACTTTCTAATTTGATTTAGAAGAAAAGTTATTTCTGTGGAAGGAACAGAAGAAAACAAAGAAACACAAGAGTAGAAAATGGGAAGTGCATTAGGTGTCGTTTTCTAATAGACCCCAATGGCCAGAGAGGATCAGACCGGTCTACATGGTGTCCATCATCTGCTATGGGGCGATGTGCTGTCCCCTTAGGCTTCAGTGAAGGTTCCCTCATAGCTGTAACAATGTAGCAGAGTCACGTCCTCACCCCGGAGCGGCAGAGGCCACATTCACAACCTCTCGGGCCATTTCTCCTATTTTTTTTATATATTTTGTTACATCCAGACTTTTTATTATTCATAACTGTAAAAGTAACTTCCACTCCAAATCCCCGGAGACCCCGAAGACGAACATTACATGTGTCCCCAGCGAGAGGCGGAATATCTGCCATAAATTCTCTCTCCATTCTGCGCCGGTGATCTCTCTGCGTATAAAGTCTCTGTCTAAACTCTAAATTACACCAATTCAGGTCTCTAGGTTTTATTTCCTAAAAATAGTGGAATGAGCGCTTAGGCAGGAACCATAACGAATACACGGCTTCTTATGTGTCTTTGAAGTCGCTGAGCCGATACGGCCTCTTCCAGTGTCTGGTAATGAATTTTACATACTGTGAATTCTCTACCTGGGAGCGCGGTTCACATTTCTCCGGAGCCTGACGTCTTTTTTTTTCGTCCTAGATTGCTCGGGGATTTGGAGATGATTGCCCTGTCGGCTCCTTATAAAGCAGAGTGGAAGCTTCTCTAACTCAATGATGATCATTATAATAACTGGTAATATACTGACTGCTGCCTATAGTCATAGTAACAGCTCCAATGCAACACGGAAGGACGGGCGTCGCATCCAAAGGCAAACTTTAGGAGGGCCACAAATATAGTAAATGTTCTGTTCTTTAATAGTCCAGAAAAATCCGAAAAGGCAACTCGACTTTCAGCAAACTATAAAAAAAAATAGCTTGCAGTCGTATAGTAAAAAATAAATTAAAAATAAAATAAAAATAAAATAAAAATAAATAAAAAATAGCCCGTAGTCGCATAGTAAAATAATAAATAAAAAATAAAATAAAAATAAACAATAAAATAAAAATAAATTAAAAATAGCCCGTAGTCGCATAGTAAAAAAAAAATAAAAAATAAAAATAAATAAAATTAAAAATTGTCACAGTCGTATGTGTCAGGAGTAGTCACACTAGTTTCTGCCCATGGTCTGATCCCGTCCCTCAGTCTCTATCGGCACATTTGCAATGTCGAAGCTGCTGGGTGGAGACCGATTTGCTGTAGCTCCCCCTCCCCTCGCCATAGACTTTTATGTAATCTGACACCTCTGTGATCTTCTGCCTTGTTACTAGCAAGAAAGTATTCAGCAGAAATTCCAAGAGTGAATAGCAGATGGTGGGGTGATAAGATTGGGAGTAAGAGCTCTTCTCTTTTATATTTTTGTAATTTTTATTAATTTATTTTTATTCCATAGCAAATTTTAAAAAGTTTCAACCAACTGTTGCTTTAAAGTAAATCAGAAAAAGAACAAACAAAAGATATTGGGGGTCATTTACTGAGAAAGTCAGAAACGGCACTAAAAGTGCTCAGCTCGGTGCGCCAGAAATCATGAATCTGTCGCTTCCCTGTACTGGCCCGACAGAGTTCACCAACTTTTTTGTGATGCATCTTTAACATGGGGCGTGCATATTAACAGACTTTGCATATTAAATATGGCGCATGATCCGGAACGCCCCCTAATTTGTGTTGCAGGGTGTCTAGTGCAACTACGACACAAAATGGTCGCGTGCGTCACGACTTCTTAAATACCAGTTTCCACCTAAAATGCGTACAAAGTCCAACAGAAAACTGGCGCAAAGCCCTTATTACAGTACAGGCGGTCCCCTGCTTAAGGACACCCGACTTACAGACAACCCATAGTTACAGACAGACCTCTGACCTCTGGTGAAGCTCTCTGGATGCTTTACTATAGTCCCAGATTGCAATAATCAGCTGTAAGGTTTCTGTAATGAAGCTTTATTGATAATCATTGGTCCCATTACAGCAAAAAATGTTTAAACTCCAATTGTCACTGGGGCCAAAATTTTTCTTGTCTGGATCTACAGACAAGATCTATCTAAAATATACAGCTTTGACTTACATACAAATTCAACTTAAGAACAAACCTCCGGACCCTATCTTGTACGTAACCCGGGGACTGCCTGTATATGTGGCCCATTAAATTTTATTATTATATATATGATATTTTAACATTTTGTTAGTTTTTATTTACTTTCTTAGTTTTTTGAATAATTGTGTAACATGTAAGTCTAAATTATTTACACAATTTTACAGTTTTTAAAAAATTTTTTTACAATAAATTTAAGTTCTACATTTATTCCGGTAAAGTAATGTAACAGCGCACTGTCACATGGTTAAAGGAAATCCACCAGAGAAAAAAACCTATACTAACTATCACCAGCTTTGTAGAGGTTAAGATCTTCATATAAGGAATCACCTTTATTAGGGATATTACCCTGCCGATTCTTTAAAGGACATCTACCACCAAGATGAAGGATTGTAAACCCAGCACACTGACATACTGGTGTGTGCCCCACCTTGTAGAATCTGCTCTTCTTTAAGCTTCTTATGCCCTTGTAGTAAAAAAATTATGCAAATTAGCATGAGGTACACGTTCAATTAACACCTATAAAGTCTGGAGCCCCTCAGCCTCATTTGCATAATTAAAAAAAAACAGAGCATAAGAAGATACAAGAAGAGCAGATCCTGACAGAGGGGACACGCGCCAGTATGTCAGTGTGCTGGGTTTACAATCCTTCATCCTGGTGGTAGATGTCCTTTAAAGAAAAAACCCTTTAATTTCATGTAAATTAGCCTGAAGGGCTATAGGGGGAGGGTGTTATTAGAGCTCCCCTGGAAGCCCAAGGAGCACTTGAAGCATCACATAACATATATTAAAATGAAAGGGCTTATGTCCTCTTTTCAATACTAATGAGAAAGTTAGAGCAGATGCCACTCTGGTTGAAGAATCTAATAGACATATGACATTATTCTTATAGTCTTCATGTAATACGACCTCCTCCTGTTATAGAAAGGGTCGTCTTTGGGAAATAAACCCCTTTAAATAAAGTCCATGTAATGTGCGATGCTCAGTTTTCCTATGACAAACGACCATCTATTATCTCCATTACATTGATGGATCTGCTGCTAGGCCGTAGTCTGGAGACGCTGGTGGATCATGGACACTGTTTGTAGTAAATTGTCACTTTGGCAATCACATCCCTTTATAAGATTCATGCAATGGAAATGACAGGTTGACAAATCATTGGAACTTCCTGCAGAATCTTCTAAGAAGTGTTACATTGTTTCTGCAGCGCCCCCGCAGGAGCAATTGGGTATTACAGCCAAAGTGTCTCCTGAGCAGATGATCCCTTGTGGGATAGTTAATACTTTTCTTAAATGGACATCACCTTTAAGATAATTTTGAAATAATTTCCAGAACTTCTAGTTTCTATTTAGCCCAATTTTGTTAATCTATCTGAAATATTTGGACAATATGAGGGTCACTGACCGCTTCTCCGGTGGTAATGTGTCTATTTCCTGGTGTAACGTCTGGATGGGGAGAGCTGGAGGTGAGCGCTGCCCTTGTATTTCATCTTATCATTTATTTATTTACCCTGCAGTCCCTTATTGTATTTCTAGATTCTCCAAGTGCTCAGAGACCAATTAGTGCAGCGACCGGGGCTCAGCTCTGCGGGATGGTCCAAGTGTGACAGGTATATGAAAAGAAGTTTCCTTTACAATTAACCCGTAGATGGCCACATAAAGATACATAACATGTGGTCACTACACAAAATAAGAGATTTTTATATTTACATTTATAAGGGAAGTTTTATTTTATATATTACTTCAGGATTATAGTAGTTATATTCTTATACATAGGGGGCAGTATTATAGTAGTTATATTCTTGTACATAGGGGACAGTATTATAGTAGTTATATTCTTGTATATAGGGGGCAGTATTATAGTAGTTATATTCTTATACATAGGGGGCAGTATTATAGTAGTTATATTCTTGTACATAGGGGGCAGTATTATAGTAGTTATATTCTTATACATAGGGGGCAGTATTATAGCAGTTATATTCTTGTACATAGGGGGCAGTATTATAGTAGTTATATTCTTGTACATAGGGGGCAGTATTATAGTAGTTATATTCTTGTACATAGAGGCAGTATTATAGTAGTTATATTCTTGTACATAGGAGGCAGTATTATAGTAGTTATATTCTTGTACATAGGGGGCAGTATTATAGTAGTTATATTCTTGTACATAGGGGGCAGTATTATAGTAGTTATATTCTTGTACATAGGGGCAGAATTATACTAGTTATATTCTTGTACATAGGGGGCAGTATTATAGTAGTTATATTCTTGTACATAGGGGGCAGTATTATAGTAGTTATATTCTTGTACATAGGGGGCAGTATTATAGTAGTTATACTCCTGTACATAGGGGGCAGTATTATAGTAGTTATATTCTTGTACATAGGGGGCAGTATTATAGTAGTTATATTTGTGTACATAGGGGGCAGTATTATAGTAGTTATATTCTTGTACATAGGGACAGTATTATAGTAGTTATATTCTTGTACATAGGGGGCAGTATTATAGTAGTTATATTCTTGTACATAGAGGCAGTATTATAGTAGTTATATTCTTGTACATTGGGAGCAGTATTATAGTAGTTATATTCTTGTACATAGAAGGCAGTATTATAGTAGTTATATTCTTGTACATAGGGGGCAGTATTATAGTAGTTATATTTGTGTACATAAGAGGCAGTATTATAGTAGTTATATTCTTGTACATAGGGGGCAGTATTATAGTAGTTATATTCCTGTACATAGGGGGCAGTATTATAGTAGTTATATTCTTGTACATAGGGGGCAGTATTATAGTAGTTATATTTGTGTACATAGGGGGCAGTATTATAGTAGTTATATTCTTGTACATAGGGGGCATTATTATAGTAGTTATATTCCTGTACATAGGGGGCAGGATTATAGTAGTTGTATTCTTGTACATAGGGAGCAGTATTATAGTAGTTATATTCTTGTACATAGGGGGCAGTATTATAGTAGTTATATTCTTGTACATAGGGGGCAGTATTATAGTAGTTATATTCTCGTACATAGGAGGCAGTATTATAGTAGTTATATTCTCGTACATAGGGGGCAGTATTATAGTAGTTATATTCCTGTACATAGGGGGCAGTATTATAGCAGTTATATTCCTGTACATAGGGGGCAGTATTATAGTAGTTATATTCTTGTACATAGGGAGCAGTATTATAGTAGTTATATTCCTGTACATAGGGGGCAGTATTATAGTAGTTATATTCCTGTACATAGGGGGCAGTATTATAGTAGTTAAATTCTTGTACAGAGGGGGCAGTATTATAGTAGTTATATTCTTGTACATAGGGGGCAGTATGATGTTACATATATTATTATGAGACATAGAGATATTTATGAGACCAATGGGATGGGTCAGCTAATTGTTGTTATAAGGTTATGGGGTAAAATGCCCCGGGTGCCGGCCTGCCAGTATTATAGCAGGGACGTCTTGAATGCTTCTGTCCTTAACATATTAGTCTAAGTTGCCACTAAGTATTAAATTACGTTATGATTAAGTTTCCTACTAAGATCACAATGTTCGGATTTCGTGCAGTAGCAATAAATCCTTGTATAATTATTGGATGTATTTTTGTGGTGTCAGTGCATCTTGTTTGGGGCTACACGTGTTTCTCTTGTACATTGCATATTTAACATTTTTGAAGTAATAACAAGGCTAATAACACTAACAATCATGAGTGGTAATTGTACTACACAAACATCACATTCTCACACTGCGCAGTCATCTCCCGGGTTCATCGTGTTATCTAAGCTGTGATACAGACTTGTCACCTTGTGAAATAACTTTCTGCTGATTCCTCTTTATCCTATTGAATCATTTTGAATATGTTTTTTATGCAGAATGTAGATGTTTTTTTTTTTTGTACTGACTAGTTGAATCAGAAGTGTAAAAAGTGTTAAAAATCCAGACATGATGGGAAGAAGGATTTCTCGTTAAATAGGTAATGTGCGGCTGAAGATGACTGAATTCATCTTGAAGACTTTAAAGGGACCCCTTCATCAGAAATTGGCCTAATAATCCCCTAGGAGTATGTTGTCAAGCAGCTGAGCGGCTTCTAGATGATGTTTCTTTCATGTTTTCATCTAGAAAATCTGTAAATTGGTTTCATGAAGTCAAGGAGGCGGGGAGTTTAACACTGAAGTCAAGCTTTTCCTGTCTTAGAACGCGCCCTGTACAGTTATCCTGTGTCCAGGATCAGATCTCCTGAAGACTGACACATGGGGGCACATTTACCTACCCGCGTCGAGGATTTAGGTCTGTCGGGATTCACTAAGGTTGTGCGCCCGATATCCAGCAGGTGTCGCTGCTGCGCCGAGATCCACCTTCTTCTTCCTGGTGCATGTAAGTGCGTGATCTTGTGACACAAATCGTTTTTTAATTTTTGCTGTGTTTCCGAATCCATCGGGTTGTCCGACGGCCATGCCCACGATTTATGTCACATGAAAGCCGGCGCCGATGCGCCACAATCAGAGAGCATGCACCAAAATCCCAGAGCAATTCGGCGCAAAATGGAAATATTCGTGAAACCCGACGAAAGTGCGGCGTTCGGACCCTTAAAGTAAATGAGATTATTATTATTATTATTATTAATGAGCCCCATGATGTCAATCATATGGGAGAAGGTGTTCATAGGCAGGGAGAGCTTGACTTCAGTGTTAAATTCTCCACCTCCCTGACTTTATACATCCTACTTACATCTGAATTCAAAGTTGATTTTCTGGATGATGCCAATTTCTGATGACAGGTCCCTTTTAAATGTGGTTGAGGCTGGATGAAGGTTTGCCCATGGTCTCGGAGAACATTGTCTTGTGACTCCTTGCATCTTTCTCGTGGTCTTGGAGAACATCACCTTTTATCAAAGAATCACAAAATGCATTTCGATAACAACAAGAGCTTTTGAGCGTCTTTGATTATCTATTCAAGCTATTGGTCATCAGTATCAAATCTGTGGGAAGCTGACAAGTAGGACCTCCACTGTTCAGCAGGTGTTCCAGCTTATTAATATTGATCATCTATATACAGTATCAGATCAATAATTTTGGACCCCCGCTCATCATCTGATCCGGATGCCTTTACTGGTAGAATCAACACACAAAACAGAGGTGGAAATGCTCTCTCTCCCTCTCTGTGAAGAGGCCAATATTCACATAAAGGACATCTACCACCAGGATGAAGGATTGTAAACCAAGTACTAAACCAAGTATATTTACATACTGCTGTGTGTCCCCTCAGGTAGGATCTGATCTTCTTTTAGATTCTTTTACTTTTAAAATATATTTGGAAAGCGCAATATAATTTGCTGGTGCAATATAAAAAAAGATTATTATAAAATGATGCAAATGAGTCGCTTGGGGCTCCATTGGTGTTAATGGAGCCCGGAGCCCCTCAGACTCAGTTGCATAATTTTATAATAATCTTTTTTATGATGCACCATCAAATAAGTTTAAAGAAGAACAGATCATGCCATTGGGGGCACACACCAGTAAGTAAGTGTGCTGGGTTTACAATCCTTCATCCTGGTGATAGATATCCTTTAAAATGGAATTAACCAGTAGTTAGCAGGAATGGCCACTAAACTTCCTGGACTGGCCATTAAAGAATGGAGCTGTTCTTCCATCTTTGTTCTCATAGGCAGTCAGAATCAGAACTGCTGGGATTCACAAGTGATCGCCCACCTGATCCGATACTATTGACCTATCCTATGGGTAGATTATCAATATAAATAAACATCTTCTAATACTTTGTTTTATCAGGCTGAGTTCCCTCCACCCTTCCTTGTGTTATTTCCCAGTCCTATTATATCTTGTCTTTGCCCCCAAATGATTTACTAACACAATTAGTTCTTCCTCTGTATCCATTTATGGTTCCCTAGTAATCACAGAGGTCAATATCTTCACACGTTTCTCCCTGGAACTGTAAAATAGTAATTAATGAAGACTTTGATTTTTTGGGGGACCATCTTTTCTCCATTGGTGCAGTAAAACCTTTACAGCCCCCAACATAAAATAGTAATTAAGATGTCTCTCTGCATTTTAAGTGTGGAGATCCCTCAGCTCGATATGGTGTCCGCTGCCCTTCAAAGGGTAAAGAACGAGGAGTTCAATCGAGTAAGGACAAGGAATATATTATCGTTGTATCCAGCTTGGACTTTATTTCAAATAGTTCGCGAATCAAAGTCAACAACTCATGTAATAAATACTGAGGTCGATAGTTTAGCATTACAGAGGGATTTGTGGAAGCTTGAGGGATGGGCAGAGAAATGGTTGATGAGGTTTAATGTAGATAAATGTAAAGTTATGCACTTGGGCCATGGAAACAAAAAGTATAATTATGTTCTAAACGGTCAATTACTTAGTAAAACTGAAGCTGAAAAGGACTTGGAGGTATTGGTGGATGGTAAACTTAATTTTAGTGACCAGAGCCAGGTGGCTGCTGCTAAAGCAAATAAAATTATGGGATGTATCAAGAGAGGAATAGATTCTCATGATAAAGACATAGTTCTGCCCTTATACATATCCCTGGTCAGACCACACATGGAATATTGTGTACAGTTTTGGGCACCAGTGTATAAAAAGGATATAGTAGAGCTGGAACGGGTGCAGAGGAGAGCAACCAGGATTATTAGGGGAATGGGGGGACTAGAATACAATGACAGATTACAAAATTTGGGATTATTCAGTTTAGAAAAAAGACGACTGAGGGGAGACCTCATTACAATGTACAAATACCTGAACGGACAGTACAAGGATCTCTCCAAAGATCTTTTTATACCTAGGCCTGTGACCAGGACAAGGGGGCATCCTCTACGCCTAAAGGAGAGGCGATTTTACCATCACCATAGACAAAGGTTCTTTACTGTAAGAGCAGTGAGACTATGGAACTCTCTGCCGCAGGAGGTTGTTATGGAGGACTCTATGTACATGTTCAGGAGAGACCTGGATGACTTTCTGGAGAGCAAAAATATCACGGGTTATGGGGATAAAACATTTATTTAATTCTTGAAGGTTGGACTTGATGGACTTGAGTCTCCTTCCAGCCTTATATACTATTATACTATGATACTATGATACAAGTAACAACAAGGACTGTCCTCTTATACAAATGGAAAGCTCAACCAAGGGTTGCCGAAAGCAAATCTGGATCAATGTCCTAATCTAATTACCATCGTAGGGGTAAAGTTATGGAAAGCCCCAGTCAAAACTCAACAAGCTTCTGATATAAAGCAAGGGTCAAGCACACAATTGTATTGAAACTTTACTTGAGCGGTGATTATATGACACCCATAGTTATGGGACCACATTGTATTTTCATGCCATTTGAAGCTGCGCACAAAGACTCATTTCTATTGGATTCCATGTGGCCAATTTTCCATTAGATGGTACTCCAGTCCCCTATTCCCCTTAGAAATCATGTGTTTTTGGATAGGGACCAAGGAGGAAAACCAACCAATTTAATCACCACTACAATGGAGTCTACTCTCCTCTAAGTAAAGAACTACACCTCCATATGAAAGTTGGACAATCATGATAAGCTAGCCAAACACTAAAGGTTGGTCAACGTATGTTTGACCAAAGGATATTCCTTCCATACTCCCGCCCATACATGTGTATACTTGTCTGGACACTGGCATTTACATCAGATGGTTAGTGGTACCATAAAGATCACCATCATCTAATGCAGTGGTTCTCAACCTGTGGGTCGTGACCCCAGCAGGGGTCGAACGAGCAAAACACAGGGGTCGCCTAAAGCCTTCGGAGCCACGATTTTATTGTGTTTTTACTGCAAATCGCATGGTTTGGGGTCACCGCAACATGAGTAACTGTATTGCGGGGTCACAGCGTTACAAAGGTTGAGAACCACTGATCTAATGTGATTGACCACCTCTGGAAGGAGACTTGACCTCTCATCTAACCCTAAGCTTGGTTCTGTGGACTGACCTTGATGATCGCACTTGTACTTGTGGATTCATAGCAATGGAGAAACGAAGAAGTTGGGAAACTAGTTTGGCTCTGCTATTTGTAGATCCATTCATTTGCGGGTAGGTTATTGCGCAGCTGTCCTGCACAATGTGTTATTCTGCATTTTGTGCTTCTCATTATTGAATATATGTATGGAAGCTGCAAGATGAAACGAGGCATCTAAAGGAACGTTTGTGAATATTGCTGATGGGCTCGATTCATGTCCAACCTAAACTAATAATATTCAAGTTATTAATTTATATGGGGAACAGATGGCACTTTAGCTCTTACTGACCAAGCTCCAACAAAACAGATGTTCATCAAGAACACAGATTCTTTAGTAAATAGCCGGAGGCTTCTACAGTGAGATGAGAGCTGCGGCATGTAATCCGTGTTTGGGATAATCACTGACACCATTGTCATATAATACATATAAATCAGCCCCACAAAAGCAAAAAAAAAGTGCAGATGCTTCAAAACTAGAAAGTAGAAATTACAGACAAGTTTCCGAAACCCTTTGCTGGGCCGCACGTTTTCGCCACTTTTCGCGTCTGTGGTCCAGATGGTCTTATGGGACGCTGAATAGTCAAATCGAGTTCAAGGACTGACAGGGGGGGGAATGTTATTGAGCTATGGTCAGGAGCGGGGATGACCCCTGTATATGCCTCCATACATTTCCCTTATGATTGCTTTCTTAAACGGTCTCCAAATGTTGCAGTCAATTATCAGGCCCAGACCAGCCGCAGCCAATGTAGATTTTAGATGACAAATTTTGCTGTCAGCCTGTCAGCTCCCGGACTATGTATTAGATTGTACCATTGATAAAATAGGAAAAAACCCAGCGCGTAAGTAGAACATGGAGCACTTGTGTATATTAAACTGGTTATTTCTGCTGCGGCCGTGACCTCTTG
Organism: Engystomops pustulosus; assembly: GCF_040894005.1. NCBI lineage: Eukaryota > Metazoa > Chordata > Amphibia > Anura > Leptodactylidae > Engystomops > Engystomops pustulosus. The sequence goes on from NC_092419.1 coordinate 23,640,808, forward strand.
TTTAGAGAGCCCTCGGGCTACGAATGAATCATTCCCATATTACCAGCATGGGGTGCACTCACTAAACACTTTCCCTGCATTCAGGAAGCAGAAAAAAATAAATCTCATTAATAGTTATGGAAAGAAACATTTTCTCTTCCAGCCTGTTTTTTTGTGGCATTGTCAGCCCAGTCCATCATGAAGGCATAAGGGGTCGTGTTGAATGTTGACCCATGAATTGGGCATTAAAAACATCAAAATCCGGGCTAAAATAATAATAAAGAACAATTTGTCTCCAACACCACGTGTAGGCAAAAGTCCTCTTTATTAAGATTCTACAAATCATCATAAAAAACTTAATTTGTGATAACCCATCAGGCAATCCGAACTCTTAGAACCCTTACTCATGATCTGGAATGAGAATAATGGAGATTAACTAGGGGGAAATGGCTAACACACATCTATTTTATGCCAAAACTTTGTAACTTTGCCGAGGGTCTGTGATTATGGAAGGTTCTTATTTTTTTAAAGGTTGAACTAAACTAGTGACATCATTGAGCCGGTACATGTGACATCATCATCAATTAGCAACTATTATTCATTAATTAATTATTTAATTAATGACCCGCTCTAAATGTCCAAGTTCTTTTGGATTTGCCTTGATTTCTACAAGCCTCAGTTATACAGTGGGGGAAAAAAAGTTTTTAGTCAGTCACCAATTGTACAAGAAACGAAAAGAAAAGAGACAACGGAGGGCGGCGCCTCGGGTGATATCGTCAGGTAAAGGGAAATAAGATGGTTCCCAATTGGGTGCTTACCATAAGCCTCCATGGCTAGTATGCATATAGTTGTTGTATCCCAGGTACAGATCTTCTGGTGAATCCACGTCCAAACACGGTCAGCTGCTCCACTAGCCCAAAAAATGAACGGTTCCAGAAATTGAGCCGGTAGTAACTGATAAATCAATTTTTGGTCTGGTAGAATGCACGGGCGCTAACCATCGGTGTGTGGAGTGACAACAGCAGTGAATACTGACTTGACTCCAAAAAGATTTTTTTTTTAAAAAGTAATTTCTTATTTATTAATAAAATAATCAAATAAAAAATAAAAATTAAATAGTAAAAAGAATGTATGAAATTCCTACTAACGCATTTCGGGTCGTGTTGTTTGTACAGGCGGTCCCCTACTTAAGGACACCCGACTTACAGACAACCCATAGTTACAGACGGACCCCTCTGCCCACTGTGACCTCTGGTGAAGCTCTCTGGATGCTTTACTATAGTCCCAGACTGCAATGATCAGCTGTAAGATGTCTGTAATGAAGCTTTATTGATAATTCTTGGTCCAATTACACCAAAAATTTTGAAACTCCAATTGTCACTGGGGCAAAAGAAAAAAAATTGTCTAGAACTTCCATTATAAAATATACAGTTTCGACTTACATACAAATTCAACTTAAGAACAAACCTCCAGACCCTATCTTGTATGTAACCCGGGGACTGCCTGTAAATTGTTATACATCTAAGTCCTTTGAGAGACCGTTCCTTCTAGGATGATAATAATGATGGCTTTCTTGCTGTTTTTGGAAAGCCGTGGTTCCAGTCTAGTGAGTAATCACCCAACACCATAAATAGCGTAAAACTGCTTCCCACTATGGCTTATTGATCTATTGATTGTCTCAGATAATAAATACTCCTATTACAGTGCACAGTATACGAGCAGGACCTCGGCATAGTCTAGTGAGCGTAGAGCGATCCTGATCAAGGCGAAAGGCTCTTACATTTCCTCTTAGCATAAAATCGATCAATAATACATTAATGTCATCGGGAGCCTGAACAGTCTTCAAACAAATTGAAATGAGATTAATTTATATGTAATCATATGTCCAATAAGAGTAAATAGTGTGCGGACTCTGATTACATTTATCTAATGCATCGCTAGGAAATGTGCACCGCAAAGCATTTCTGCCTGTAATCATTCTCCAAGGAATCTACAATTAGTCCTGACTGATAGATGGTTATTCAGAAGAAATAGTGTAACAGGGGGCAAAAATAACCTTATCATTAAATGTATAGCAAAACATTGAGAAAGGCCCTTACAAGATAAGAAGGTACTGCAGGGGCGGGACTGAAGAGCCCACATGTCATGTGATTATTATAGGGCGGGGCTAATATTATGAGATATTGGAGGTTAATGCAAATTCTTATGTGTCCTTAGTATGAACACAGCTCCCCCACTCTACTGCATTTACTGTATTATGTGGTGGGGCTCTTTATTGAGGGACACGTCAACTTATTACACCAGGGACATCCCAGGCATTGGTCACTTGTCCGGCTTACAGATCGGTTGTACTCAAGTAAATGGGGGTGAAATGCACAAGTACAGCCACTGCTGGGAATGAAGAGGCAACATCACCCATCTGAATGGTGCCATGAGGGGTTGTCGAGTTGCCAAACTCTTATAAATCATATATTGATCATTTATGCTGAGGACAGAACACCCCAGTGATATATCTAATATACAAAAGTCTTCATTAAGCGTTTCATACTGTCTACGGAAAATTGTCCTGCGCTTCATTGACATATACGGGACTTAAGGCTCTAAGGACAAGCCAATGTGAGAGGACCACCTGCAATCGGACATTGGGGGTCATTTACTAAGGGCCCGATTCACGTTTTCCCGACGTGTTACCTGAATATTTCCAATTTGCGCCGATTTCCCCTGAATTGCCCCGGGATTTTGGCGCACGCGATCGGATTGTGGCACATCGGCGCTGGCATGCATGAGACGGAAATCAGGGTGTGTGGCCGAACGAAAACCCGACGGATTAGGAAAAACTGCCGCATTTTTAAAAAAAAAGTATCGTGGAGCTTGCACTTACCTTCACTAGGAATAGGCCGGTGAACTTGAGTGCGTTCCGATGCTCTCCAGTGCAGCAACGCCGCCTGGTGGTCATCGGAGGAACAGCCTTAATGAATCCTGGCCGGACCCGAACCCACCGCAGTGAACACGCATGGACCGGGTAAGTAAATCTGCCTTAGGATCCCCTATTTAAATGTCCCGAATGGAAAAATCCATTAAAAAAATCTGTTCACCTTAACTTTGATGGACTCAACCAATTGAGTTAGAACAAAATGTTGAACTTTCAAAAACATCCAAAAATATAAGGGAAGTGTTTCAGAATTCGCTTTCCTAGATACATATCTGCCTCTATTTTGCACAGTTCTTTCCACTTGCTGCATGATACAATTAAAGCTGACGTGACCGGGGTGAATCACTGGCAGATTGCAGAAAATGTAGAGACCCGAGAAGTAGGAAATGAAGCTTATGCGCTGCCTGTTTGTGTGGATCTGACAAGTAAACATGAGCCCATTGCCGAACACCTCAACAAGTGAATTATTAATACAGCAGACAGGAGAGCAGGGATCCGGCACACACCTACCGGTGATGATACTCGGAGCCCTGCCGGAACATAGGGCAGCCATGCAGCTAAAATGTAGGGTGGCGGATCCCCCAGGGTTTAGGTGGAAAATTCACAGCTGCTAAAAATACAATCTGCAGTTTAGGCTCCAGTCGCTTCCACTTAGCTTTAACTTGCTGAAAAAAGATTAGATTTGCTTTGTTGCAGAACAAGGTTCAGTGTTTGCAAATCAAGTTCACTGCAAGTATCCGAGGCCGCGCAGAGTGGAAGTATCCAGTGTAATGGCGTCATAACACGCAGGGGGATGGAGACCCAGTGACACAACAGACTGATTTTGGGGAAAATCCCAATGTTGTTATCCAAGTGACCCTGTCAGTATCTACCCTCGAACTCCTGTACTACAGGGAAGTGGACTTCACAAGGACAGGATCACAAAGCTGATACCACTTAAAATAGTCCCAGTGCTGGGGACGGCCGGCCTAAAAATTTACACCAAAGCCAACGGGGGATCAGGCAGGGAATAGTCAAGGGCAGTCCAAGGTCAGGGCAAGCAGAGGTCAGACAAAATCCAAGGAATAATCTGAAGGACAGAGCCGGCAGATCAAGACATGTCAAGTCAAGGTCATCAATAGAAACAGGATAGAGAATCGTAGGGCAGAATCACAGGAATCAGACTATAGGAGACTGCACAGGGATATCAAACTAGGAACCTCATTGTTAATGCTCCTTCCAGTGGTGAAAAATAACTTTTAAAAGTTAGGGTGTAGAAGGATTATACAAAGATACTTTTAACCTGGACACACACTGGACACTGAAATCAAGAAGGATTAATGAGGCCATATATCACAGTCCTGCTGCTACTAACTTACACACCAGTATTATTACACAGCTCTCCATGAACAATAGATAACTCTATCTGCAGGGAGCACAGAACACAGAAGTGTAAGGACAAGCTCACAGTGCAATTGGAGAAGCTACAATTCTGGAATGCAAATTCATATTTTTCATATATTTTTCATATTTTTCAACAGCTTCTTTATCTTTTACATTGTACAACACAGATCAGGTTAGTATACAGGAATAAGATAGGCTAGGGACCACAATGCTAAGGTCATTTCTTGAAGGGGGGGGGGTGCATTTCATTTCCAAGGTCAGAACCAGATTACTGGGACACATCAGATCTGAGTGCATTGGCCAATTCTAAGTTAGAGATTCACTGCATGGAAATTCTATGAAGACACCGGCCCACAAGAGAGGATAGAGACGAGACAGAATGGAACCCTAAAATATAGCAATGAGGTCTGTAAGTAACTAGCGGGTGCCAAAGGCAGGACGAAGGAAGCGACCAGGAACCACAAGTATGAAAAATAACCAACATACAAGATGACAAAGACCAAAAAGTTATTCCAGGCGTTCTACAATCGTAGCTGCAACTTCTTCATAGACTCTAAATCTACGAAGACATTAAGAATCAAGAGGAAAGATGCAACTTTGCTATAATAAATGATATCATATGAAAAATGTTACCAAACAAAAAACTAAAAAAAAAAATGTAAAAAACTAAATAATCTTCGGAGTCTTGAATTCTACAAATGCAAAAGAAAATACAAATATTCCAAAAATCTGCTCTACAGAGCTGAAAAATCACCGAAAAAAAGAAAAAAAGTTCTCAAAGCCAGAAAAAAAACAAACAAACAAAAAAAAGATGGTGAACAGGTTTCCTCTATTCTTTATAGCAAGAACATTACATCTTGATGGGTTCCTACAATCCTGTAATTATTTTCTCCTAATTAGCAATCTGTATACCTCCGTCTTTTGGGTATTTAGCACATCACCAGCGAGACGGCGCAGTAGATATTTACACAAGTTCCTATCTGTGCAGAGGAAATATAAAACTGTGAATTGAAGTTAAAAACAACCTGTGATGTTTATAGATCTCAGAACAGACGTGTAAGGTGTAAAATCAAGTTCTTGTCCCTTTAACAACAGAGAGACTACAGTCACAATGATATTAATAGAAAAAGCTCAGAAAACATACAGATACAAAGAAGAGAGATTACACAGAAATTACTGCTCTACTTTATACTCAGCGTTATTATTACTATAATACAACCCACTATATGAAATAATTTAACTGCTATATTGCTGCTACCTTTATACAGGAATATATCTACTATAATACTGCCCCTATGTACAAGACTATAGCTACTATAATACTGCCCCCTATGTACAAGAATATAACTACTATAATACTGCTCTAATGTACAAGAATATAACTACTATAATACTGCCCCTATGTACAGGAATATAACTACTATAATACTGCCCCCTATGTACAGGAATATAACTACTATAATACTGCCCCCTATGTACAAGAATATAACTACTATAATACTGCTCCTATGTACAAGAATATAACTACTATAATACTGCCCCCTATGTACAAGAATATAACTACTATAATACTGCCCCTATGTACAAGAATATAACTACTATAATACTGCCCCCTATGTACAGGAATATAACTACTATAATACTGCTCTCTATGTACAAGAATATAACTACTATAATACTGTCCCTATGTACAAGAATATAACTACTATAATACTGTCCCTATGTACAAGAATATAACTACTATAATACTGCCCCCTATGTACAAGAATATAACTACTATAATACTGCCCCCTATGTACAAGAATATAACTACTATAATACTGCCCCCGATGTACAGGAATATAACTACTATAATACTGCCCCCTATGTACAAGAATATAACTACTATAATAATGCTCCTATGTACAGGAATATAGCTACTATAATACTGCCCCCTTATGTACAGGAATATAACTACTATAATACTGCCCCCTATGTACAAGAATATAACTACTATAATACTGCCCCTATGTACAAGAATATAACTACTATAATACTGTCCTCCCATGTACAAGAATATAACTACTATAATACTGCCCCCTATGTACAAGAATATAACTACTATAATACTGCCCCCTATGTACAAGAATATAACTACTATAATACTGCCTCCTATGTACAAGAATATAACTACTATAATACTGCCCCCTATGTACAAGAATATAACTACTATAATACTGCCCCCTATGTACAAGAATATAACTACTATAATACTGCCCGCTATGTACAGGAATATAACTACTATAACACTGCCCCCTATGTACAGGAATATAACTACTATAATACTGCCCCTATGTACAGGAATATAACTACTATAATACTGCCCCCTATGTACAGGAATATAACTACTATAACACTGCCCCCTATGTACAGGAATATAACTACTATAATACTGCCCCTATGTACAGGAATATAACTACTATAATACTGCCCCCTATGTACAGGAATATAACTACTATAATACTGCCCCCTATGTACAAGAATATAACTACTATAATACTGCCCCCTATGTACAAGAATATAGCTACTATAATACTGCCCCCTATGTACAAGAATATAACTACTATAATACTGCCCCCCTATGTACAAGAATATTTTCCTGTAGAATTGAAGCTGATGAGGAAGAGTTAACTCCTCGGGGACTGATCACTATTTTGTTCCAAGTTTGATCACAGGAAGAGAATTTGGTTTTGGGATTGACATTGATTGCTCTGGATTTAAAGAGAAGGGGAAGAAATACTGGAGTTCATTGTAATCAGATCTGAAGTCACCCACAATCCCCCGGGAGCAGGTGTCAATTTTCATAATTTTCAATTTGAGCTAAAATATAGAAATAGTGGAACTGAAGTTTGTACAGATTCGTTTGTTCTATGCAGAGGCGCAGCTTGAATCTCCTTGGCAATGGTGAAAAATATGATATCTCCCTCCCCGCTCAGGACCGGCAGAGTCAGCGCCGGCACATGTGTCAGAACAGCCACATCCTCACCATAGGACAAGTCATTGGGATCTGCCATAGGATGAGTCTGGGGCATTTGTAATTCTAATTCTAAATATAAAAAAGGAATTTCGTGAGGACTTACCTCAAGTTTATGCCTAATATATCGCACATTGGTCATTCTGCTTGGGGAAACTTCCAGTTGACCCTAATGATGGAGATTGAAGGATGGGCATGATCCTAATGATGGAGGATGGGCAGGACCCTAATGATGGGGGGTATGAGGATGGGCAGTACCATTTTGATGAAGATGGGCAGGTCCCTAATGACAGAGGTGTGAATATGGGCAGGACCCTAATGATGAGCAGGATGCTAATGATGGAGGTGTGAGGATTATTTGGACCTTAATGATGTAGATGTAAAGCATGGGCAAGACCCTAATGATGAAGGTGTGATGATGGTCAGGACCCTAGCGATGGAGTTGTGAAGATGGGCAGGACCCTAATTATGGAGGTGTTTGTTCGAAACTCAACCAAAAACTCCCACACCTAAACATTGTGACAGAGTAGGGACCCTTGGGGGCCTACAGTTTAGAAGCAGGTTCTTCCTGAAACACATAACATCATATTTCAATGGAATTATTATAACCATCAAGCTACGGACAAGAACCTTACACACCCTGGCTGTCTGGAATTCAAACATCCTCCCTTCTCCTCAAACCCCCATCATTAGGGTCCTGCTCATCTTCACACCTCCATCATTAGGGTCCTGCCCATCCTCACACCTCCATCATTAGGGTCCTGCCCATCCTCACACCTCCATCATTAGGGTCCTGCCCATCCTCACACCTTCATCATTAGAGTCCTGTCCATCCTCACACCTCCATCGTTAGCGTCCTGCCCATTGGTGCAGGTAAGTGGACCTGAAACCCTGAAGGCAGATGCCTGTCCTCATCTTCCTACTGCATATTGGAGATGAACAATATTTATCCGGGCCGTGGATGACTATTCAGACTGTAGAAATTTAAAGCTAGAGTAATTACTATACCCTTAATGAAAGAATGCGGAATGCGTGTGAAAGAATGGTGGCACCATGAAAACATTTGAGGATCTGCAATCCCCATGTCCAAAATCTTTGAGTATAGCTCCATGGATCCTATTTATTGATAGGGTAATTACAGGACTATCCCTGGTGAAGAACAGGGGACAGGACTTGCTGGTTCCTGACTCTCCTAGTACAAAACACTGAGTAGGACCCATGTATCCATGATTTTTTGAGAGACGTCAGAGTGGTGGTCCCACAGGTACTGAGTGATAACCACAGGTACAACACCCAGAGCAGAAAGGCTGTTGTTGGAGTGGTGATATCAGGTTGGATGTTCAACTTTATTATAAAAAAATCTGATAAAAAGGAAAGGGTTTGAAAGAATTCCTGCCTTACCCGTATAAAACCATGAAACATTGTATCGGTATCAGTCGATACACTTCCTTTTGCTTCTCCACCTGGGATGGCAGTAAATTCCCATTAATGGCCAAGCATCTAAGTTTGGATTTTGTAAGATTGAAAACTTTTGCCCCGCTGTTTAATTCCCCTCTCTTGCTAGTGTTTTCATGGCGGGGCTCCCCATCATATTACCGCCTCTTTGCGGCATCCGTGGTTGCACCGCAGCTGAACGTTCCATATCTATTTCAAGAACAAAGGCCCTCAGCTCTCAGTCATCAGACAACCTGCCGCTCCTTCATGCGATGGCAGAACATGAAATCAATGGGATCAATATGTATACAGACAAAAGAAATGTTTCGGCTGAAAACAAAATGCCTGAATAAATATTTGAACATAGGAACATTTGAGTGGATGATGCATGAAGACGTCCAGGCTTCGGAGACTCTTCAATGAAAGATGAGATGGGATAGATGGGATCTGTATAGAGGAAATGCTAATATAGTATCTCTTTGTATCTACAATAAGGTGTCACCTCCAGCATTGAATAGACTCATGGGGGCTCTTAGACAGAATCTTAAAATTGTCCTCCTCCAAAAGCCTCTTTAAGACGTAAGTCACATGAGAAATATACTAATCAAAGAAAGTCTCACTAAAGAAGCCTTATGACCATTGGATGGACCCATGACACTTTTTTGGTCAATCCCAGATGAAATACATATGGGACTTCATCTTCTTTATTCGGAAACATTCACAAAATCTTTATAAAGAACCAATTGTACAAGGTCTATAGATATAACGTATTACACAATGGGGCACATTTACTAAGGGTCCGCAGCCGCGAATCCGTCGGGTTTTTCACGAATATTTCCAGTTTGCGCTGTATTTCACGGGATTGTGGCGCACGCGATCGATTTTTGGCGCAATCGCGCCGACTTTCGCGTGACAGAAATCGGGGGGCGTGGCCACCGGACAACCCAAAGGATTCGGAAAAACCGCAGAATTTAAAAAGCCATTTGTGTTGCAAGATCAAGCACTCACATACACAAGAAAAAAGCAGGTGAACTTCGGCGGACCTCGGCGCAGCAGCGACACCTGGTGAATATCGGCGCACGGACCTTAGTGAATCCCAGCAGCACCCGAATCAGCGTCGGAGAACCCGCCGCTGGATCGCGACTGGACCGGGTAAGTAAATGTGCCCCAATGTCTCATCATCTCAGACTAATGCAACCTTCATGGATGATTGCAGCTTATCCCTTTTTTTAGGTTCTTGTGTCTTATAATACATGAGTCCTCTTGACATGTGGTCCAATATGATTCATTAGAATGAAGCCAATAAGTAGAAGCTGCTGGGCCCCAGTGAAAGCTCTGTACTTGACAAAATTGTTTTGTGGATGTGGGCACGCTCAAAAGACGGTTTCGGAAGTGAATAATAATTCAAATACAAAATTCCTTAAAAATTGCAACAAATACTTGATCTTAATTTATGACAGACAATATAGTATTTTTACAGATGGATATTATATATACTTTGATATTTCGATCATACAGTATGTGGACTAGATTCGTCTGCTCTGTACTTGACCCTGTACTATGGGCCTATTCATAAAGGCAAAAAACATCTTATGGGTCCCCACAGAGACTGGGCCTAAGTGCATCTGCAGATAAAGTATAATATGACACTTTCAGGCAGTGTATATGTTACAATCTTCTTTTGGCCAGAGGTAATTTTGACCTCCACACCTTCTCAGCTGGAGTCACTCCTTTCCCACCATCATTACAGACTCCATGTGGATACATAAGGCTCAGGATATGCATTTATATTTCTCTTTTTCCAAAATTGATACAAAATTTGTGCACAAAAGCAGAGGATAATAATAAAGAAAGTTGTACTCACCAAGAAGAGCGAGCGGAAGCTGCTGAGATCTCCAAAGAATTCCTCCACACTGACTGCCTTGGGATCGAAGGTGAAGTACTCTCCCAGGTTGTTGTAGAGCTTGTTCATGTTGTTGTACATGTTGGAGAGCTTCTCACACTGCTCTCGGGCACTCTTTGCAAAGGTGTAAGTACTTGTTAAGCAAAACCTCTCAAGATCAGAATTTTTAACAAACTCAAGCACAACACGTCTCATCCATGTACTCAAACAAAGAATTTTTCAAAGAATCTGCCACAGAAAATATTGTATTAGAACTATTAGTTCTCCGATGTCTTTGGACCTAATTTTTACTTACCCACAGAGTTGGATCTATTATGTCACTTGGAGCTACTCCTAACAGCGGTCAAAATCCTCCCCTGCTATTCACTCTTTGACCCTCACATTTTTGGATAAGTCACCATTGAATAACAGCTTATCCAGACATCTGGTTTACCGGGTGGACACCACCTAAATATATTTTCCAGTAACACTCGAGGCCTGTGACCATCCTGCTCCTCCTGACCAGTCATGGCTGCATCATGCTTCTCCTCCCACTGGGCTAACACATATACATGTTTCTCAACAGAAAGGTTCTAAACTAGCCATGGACTTGCTTTTCTCCTGTGTGGACCTGGACATGTCAAAGGCTATGGGGCAGATTTATCAATCAGTCTGAAAGTCAGAATATTTCCAGTTGCCCATGGCAACCAATCACAGCTCAGCTTTCATTTTACCAGTGCTCATGAATATTTTAAAGGGGAGCTGTGATTGGTTTCCATGGACAACTAGAAATATTCTGACTTTCAGACTTCTTGATAAATCTGCCCCTATGTCTGTGCCTCCCACCAGACCCATGGCCTGATTATCAAGTGCAAGTGATTGCAAGTACTCTAGCCTAGGCTAGTCGTGGCCTACACCATGGCCACTGTAAAAAATGGTTTCTGTGCGGCAGTGATGCCCAGATGCCTATAGACGAGTTAAAGGGTGAAAACCAGGAAGGTTGGTTGGAAAATGCTCTTATATGTTGCCCAAAACTTGCAGGTGCCACAATGGGGGGAATTTGTTAAGATTGACATTTTAAACGCCTGTCTTAAAATTCCCCCCAGGTATACTGGATCTACTAAGAGATTCAACCCCTTGGTAGATATGGACACAATCTTTAGACCTCTTTAAACAAGGTCTGACCTGTCGGATAAAACCGGTGGAGACTATAGTAAATGTCAAAGTGGCAAGCATGGCGGAAAAATCTTCACAATCGGCACAGATGGGGAGATTTTCATGTGTTCTTCGACAGAAAACCAGAGAAGGCTGAATATATCTCCCCCAATGAGTAAACTAGCGACTCCGTTTTACACTTATCTGGTGGAACCTTCTATCTCATTCCACCCCTCATTTTCTAATCACTGGTTTGTTTTACAATTTGATTCTGATATAGAAGAAGATCCTACTCATTTTGTGTGCATTAACCTAGATCTTCCATTAATAAATCTCCTCCCCAGAATTGGCGCCTATCTCCTCCATACGGTTACATGACGTCACCGCCTTTACTTCTATTGTGAGCAGGTAACGCTCTATTTCCGTTCCTCCATGTCTCGCTATGTATTTCTAGGTAACCATCCTGCAAAGTCTCTTATTAATATTGAAAACTCTCTTGGCGCAGGGAACATATTTCTACAATTTAAACATGTTTTTAGCACATGGTATGCAAATTGTGGAATAATCTGAAACACCATCTGCTTTCGCTCCATAAATGATTTTTTTTTGTGTCTCCAGAAACTCGTATAGAAGTTAAAAATTTACGTAAGTAAAGAAAGACGAAAAGTTTGCAAGACATCAACCTCCAAGGACAAGGAGGATTCTGGGAGTAAAGTTTTAGGAGATGTGATCCCATTTATCCACAGTCCCCATAATATCAGTTCCCGGAAACTAGGACATGGAATGGAAATACAGGGAATAAAAATTGTTGCATTTCCAGTTTATGTCGTAAGAAAATATTTTATATTTTTGAGCAGTAACACAAACATAAAAATGCTGCACACATCTGAAATCTCGGAGAAAATCTGTGGCAGAATCTACAGAAATAGTAAGTAACAAGGAAAACTTTTCTCAAACATTTCTTAAAAGGGAATTTCTAGCACTCAAATATCAGGATGGTCCCCACGCAGAGGAGGGATGTAGGTTTACACAGATGGGTTGCTAAAATAGCTCCCAATTGAGAAAATAGTGAGGGACCAGGTGAAGACCCGCACCCACCACTTGGTAGGGTAACCTGGCCCATCTCAGACATACAAGAACACTTGTGCATGCTTAATGCAATATTGTACCTTTAAAGTGGTTTCCAAATAAGTGATCTATCATATTGGTGAAAAACCAAGCACCCACACCAATAAAGTCATCCTCGTTGGCTCTGTCCAATGTGTAGGGGCTTTTAAGTTGTAATCCTTCTCAGCATGGCCACCACACAGTGAATGGAGCAATCTGCCTCCATCTCCCTGCACTAGGTGGCTTTAGTGCCAAAGGATGATTGGTGGGGGTGCCAAGTGTGGAATCCCCTCTAATCTAATGAAGAGCCAGAAATATCAAAATCATCCTGCAGATGAGAAAAATCTCAAAGAAATGGTTAACATTTCCTCCAAACTGTCCATCCCTTTCAGCAAGTGTTTTGTCCATTACTGATGCGTGACGTAACCAGTCCATGTCCTCTTCTCCACTAGATGCTATGTCTTAGAGTTGCACATCCAGTATGAAGATGCCTTGGAGACCTTAGAAGGTCTGGTGACCCCTCGACTCTCACAATTAATGAAGCAGAAGGAACAATTAATCATAACAAAGTCTAATGCAAGCGACACGTGACGCAGGAGCCAAGTGCTTCATCTCTAGCCGCGAGACGAGAGACATAAGCGGCACGTGTAAATACAGATAATAACAAGGTCTCATCCTAGAGGTCCTCCACCCATCTCCTCCGCACAATATCTTCTTGATCTGAGCCGTGTAAAAGAACATGAGAGGAGCGATGCTCGTACTAATCAGCTTAGCTTCAGACGCCGCTTCCCTTTTATGACACTAATCTTTATAATATTCTCGATCCCAGAAGATTGATAAATCTACTTAGTTCACGTTTTATGAACCTCTTTTATGGACTTAGATTTACTTTTTCCTTCCCAAAAGACACAGGGGATATAATCAGCCGCAGATATTGATGAAATCTTGTGTCTAGTCGAGGATTATGAGATATTGAGCAAATGACACGTATATGACCTTTAGGCATCCAGTGTGACCTTGAGTACAATAAGACTCAAATAGTGGATGTGGATAATGGGGGGCCCCTACACCAGTCATTAAATTGGGGCTTATTATTGAAGCTTAGCTAAGACTATGACACTCAACCATTCCAGCGGAGGGATATTGGTACCTGCTGGAGGTCCCATAGAAGAGAATGTGGTCACGGCACACCAGCATAGCGCGATTCCTTATAGGGTTCTTTAGGGCTCTAAGGACCCTTTATTTGCAACCAAAGGTCTTCATGAGACATCCCCTTTAATACAAGACAACAGGCTTTCCATGAGCTACGGCCTATGTTGACCGGATGTTGACGCTACGACTGCAAGACTTTTTACTGTAAAGAGAAGGCATAGAGGGGCACGGACAAGAATTTCCTCTTTTTACGGATCCATTAGAGATACGGTAAATCAGTCGTTCTATATTCATTGCCTTTAATTGTGATGAGACTTTCTATTCCTGACAAATACAGTGATTTCTTACTACAACCTGGGTGCAGTCTTAATGCCCTGCAGCCCTTGAAATGAGGAACATCTGTTCTACTGTCTGGAGGTTACTTCTGATAAAATGAGGATGTTCTTAATATCGCTGACATTTCTGCATCACTTGGTAACAAATATACGGCAGCAGAGGAGGCTGCGGGAAGCTGATGTCTGGATCCACACTAGAAATACTCTGCCATATATCATAGCTCATCTCCACCACTCTCCATGGGGGCCTATAGGTGGCGCTGTCCTGGGACTGCACATGATGTCACTGAATCAACTACTGAATCAATAGGAATCTCTGTGATCAGCCTAAAAAAAATATGAAATCAGTCCAAAAAATGGATTTATAGTAAAAATATAAATGCTAATTTAATCAAATAATTAAATTTAATCAAATAAAATGGATAATTATTTTTCCTCTTTGTCTCTTCTCTTGGATGCCGTTACTTTTAGCTATAATTTACTAGACGTCGCATAATTAGATAAGCAAGAGATAAGGATTTTTGTAAATATTTACTTGAAATGTAAAATTTACTCAATTAAATATTTGCAAAAATTACCCCAAATTTTTTAATATTATTTCTATTGATGATAAACGTGTATTTTCTCATTTAAATATAATTTATAAAATATTGTAGCACTTTCATCTTCTAATTTATATTCCTGATATTGTAAACATAAAAAATATATAAAATTAAAACCTATGTACCCCTTCCTTCTACTCACTGCCTTGTACCTGGCTGAAAGATAACTGGCTGCAGCAGGAGCGCCCCCTTGTGTCTGCAAGGGAGCAAAAACATCTTCAGGCCCCACCTCTTAGTTAGGCTCCTCCTCGCTTAAAAAGGAAAACAATCAGCAGGAGGTTAAACCAGGAGTTTTCTGCAGGATTTTTGCATTAAGGTTTCAAGGACATCAGTGACTACCAGGTACATGTAGAAGTCAAGTAGGGGGACATGGGAACAACTCTCCATGTCCCCAAAACATGAAGGACGATGGGGAAGAAATGTTCATTCACAATTAAATACAATTGACAATAAAGTTGAAGCCTCTTATAGTTGTTGCAAGTGCACCATCACCTAGGAGAGGTAATTCTGGGCAATGTTCCATTTTAGCTGAGCAATCAAGAAAATAAAGAGTTAAATGGTCTGTATAACATGGGGTCAGTAGAATAGAGCTACTAAACCCAATCTTCTGCGTTTAACTCCCCCTCCAGTTACAATTCTGCTATTTCATAATAAAATGGGAACGGAACCTGCTGAGCGCAAGTGTGAACTGAGCCTAAGAGTCCTGTTATAAGTCTCTATCCAGTCAAAGTACTAAAAAACTTTAATAATGATTGATCTGATGGATATCTAAACAACTTGATGATGGATTCCATAGATCACTGGTCCTGATGAAACTAGTTTGGTCCACCACTGATTATTGTGTCTGGTTAGTCATTGTCTGACCCATTACCAGAAGATCTGAGGCTCCATCTAGACAGGAAACCTTATAAGATGACCAACAAGATCTTCATTTCCAAGTACAGGTGGTTTTATAGTGGAATGGTCTGATCTGCTGAAACGTGGTCTTCTCAAAGAGAAGGTCTCAAAAGACAGTTCATAGGAGACGGAATGAAATGAACCGGCAAGGTACACCGTGATGAAGAGAATTCCTAACAAATGAACAATAACTGAGCCTCTTCCTAAATCTCGTCTACTTTTTTGTGCGATTGGAGCCGAATTTAACCTTTGTAAGAAGAACGAGTTGTGTTTGACAGCAGAACAGACAGGAAGAGATATTATTACACCGGGAGGAGAATGAAGAAGTCAAAGAGGAGAGGCTGGAGACGGAGTCTTGTGACGGAGATGATAAGGTATAATCAGACGCGCCATACTGCTCCTACCATATGGGCTTAGACTAATAGCTGTACATAGTCTTCCTCTTACATATGTCTCGTGTAATTAAGCCACTGATGTCGGGATCGCAGAGTGTCGACTAGTTTGGCCCGTGTGGTATTAGTCATTCATGCTGCGTTGGCTCCACTTTCAGTCGGTCTATTTATTATGCACATTAATTTCACACCGATGACATTTTGTCTGAGCTTCTATCATTCGGATATTTTTTGTGTGTTTTTTACAATAATAATCAGTGGATGATCAGTCCTAGCAGCAGAGGCGTCAACGGTGGTCTCTATCAATTGGGTTATAGGGCAGGAGATCTCTTGGATGATGATTACAAGCTCAGTTAACTCTTGGTATCCTTTAATAAGTGTTGTGTCACTGATCGGGATAAGTAGAGCTGATGAACCGAACCCAAACCCCCACTGGTAAAACCTGCAATTGGTCCTGGCACCGATCACAGGTGTCAACTCTTTAAGTGGGACCAGCAAAGCCCTTGGTTGCACTTAAATACAGGGCGTGCATGCACTGCCCCTTACATGCCAATGGTGCATACATGCTGGCATTTTCTCCAGCATCGCTGCTACCTGTGAGATTATTGATCGTGCCAATCATTGATCCCAGGTGTTAATAGTAGGAAAGGAAATACAAGAGTCAAACTCAAACAGGTCTGCTCATCACTAGTTACTGATTCAGGAGCAGTTAGAAGAATGTTCCCAAGAAATCAGTGGCATTATTTTGATGATTAGCAACTATACTGTAAGATTGAGGGTGTACCTAAGTCTACTCCAGCCAAGGACCGTCCCCCTGACAACAAGTAGCCCAATTCACGTACTAAGTTGCAAAATGAATAGTTTTGGTTACTCAGGAATGCTAGGAGCTACAGAAAAAAAATTCCAGCAGCACTGGAATCATTGAAATGCCACCTATTAGAGGAGTCAAGATGGTGATAAAGATGGCAAAGATGGTTGGGGTGGCAAAAAGTCCTATTTCTAGTATCAGCCCATGCTATCACTGCCCTAGGCATGGGCAGCACAGGGGCTTTCCTGTTTTCTCCCTGATCTCATCTCCCGGTTCATTGGGTTAGACAAAAATTTGTAACACATCAATGTTTTTTAGAGAAAACTCACCATGCTGGTCCATGAGTTATGGCTGGAACTGAAATGGTGGCAATTATATAAACACTTGAAAGTTGAAATACCAAACAAGATCTAAGGACCAGAAGTGGCGCCATTTCTGTAAAAAAGTAGCCAAGTGTAGCCACTTAATAGCACAAGACGTGGGGAAAAATAATCTCTGCACAAATTCTCACAACCTGTTAAAATAAGGAGCACAGCCAAAAAAAGTCATGCTCCCTTTCCTCCAGCCACGTCATAGCAACCACATGAGCTTCTTCTTTAGAAAATCTTTACACGGAATCTTATTTCTTTGTAGTCATAAACTTGCAAATGGTAAGTGTGAAGCCTTGAACTGGACCTTCGTGTCCCTGTAGAGAATGGAGATACCAGATCTGCACCGTGTTCTCAACACATCTATTGCAGCCACATCCATCTATCAGATGGGCCTACAAAAATAGAAGAGGATTTTTGGATAGGTTTAGGCTTGGAAAAATAACAATAAGCCACAAAAGCACAGCAGAAGAGGGGACTGGAACAATTACTTGATACCAGGGGCTATTTTATGGTAAGGTCCTCACGATCCCTGGTGGTCCAAGGCCACCCCAGTTCAGCACTGACCACCTCTATGATCAAAATGTCTCTGACAGGTAGTACATGTGGACTCGTCCTCATTCCCCCTGGAGGCCAACTGGGTAGTACCTATGGACAGGTCTACATAATCCCTGGTGGTCCAAGGCCACCCCAGTCAAACTCTCACCAACTGCTATGATGTAAATGTCTCAAACAGGTAGCACATATGGACAGGTCCTCACCATATCTGATGGGCCAGGGCCACCCCATACTACCCCTATGATCTATATGTCTCTGTAAGGTAGTACAAATGGACTGATCCTCATCCTCCCTAGTGGTCCAAGACCACCCCAGTCCAGCACTGACCACCCCTTTGATTTATATTTCTCTGGTAGGAAGTACATTTGGACAGCTCCACATCCTCCCTGGTGGGTCAAGAACACCCCAGTCCAACACTGGCCAACCCTATGGTGTATCTGCAGGTAAGTACACAGCAGTAAGAGTTGCCTTACAATCTCCATTCATGGCTGAACCCGGGCTGCATTAGGTTTCACTCTGCACATTTTCTCTCTGTTTCGCTACACTTTCAGAATTTTAACAAAAAGTCAAAATGAAAACCACAAATTTCCTGCAGAAATCGATGGGAGGTGTAATCTGTGCCGTGTCCCGTATTTTAAATGCAAACGACCGTCTTTCAGAAGTTGATTTATGGCTTTTGGTGCATTTCAAACTGGTGCTGAAATCCCGACCTCGCTCCTAAATATCCTCCCGCGCCTCAGCCCGATGTATTTCTAGGCTGTAGTTAGATGTTTCCTTTACATATTAAGGGTAATGAGAGTTTATTGAAGTAATAAACTTGGGTTCCACCAAATGCGTCTTCCCCGTCTGTTGCTGCATTTCAGCCTATAAACAACATTAATGTCATCAAGCCCTGGAGCGCAACGCACAAAGGATTACAAGGCTTCGTCCTTTATTTAATCTTCCAATCACTCAATAGGAAATGTATCAATGTCTGCTTTAAAGCGACGCTCCGCAATGTCAGTGATATACAAGTGAATTGAAGGTCACAAGCCAAAGCTTTCTAGTAATACAGTATCCCAGCACAGGACTGGGGGGTCCATTAGGGAAAATCTCCTACAAAAGGTATCCCCAATAGGATGATTGAAGGGGCTCAAAACCTGAACTTTCCCCTTTTAGGGTCTCAAAACATAAATTTTCCCCATTAGAAAATAGAGGATGGACATTAGGGCAAGGAAAATATCAATACCGGCAAAAGAAAACTGGAAGGGGAAGAAGAAGGTCCAAAAGAAAGGGAAGAGATAAAAAGGGGGAAGGAGATGTAAAAAAGAATAAATAATGGAATTTTTAACTTAAAGGGGTATTCTCATCTGGGCATTTACATTTAATTTGGGTAAATTACTGTACTTTAGTCCTAGGCTACAATAATCAGCTATAACAGTTATCACA
This sequence comes from Engystomops pustulosus, assembly GCF_040894005.1. Classification (NCBI taxonomy): domain Eukaryota; kingdom Metazoa; phylum Chordata; class Amphibia; order Anura; family Leptodactylidae; genus Engystomops; species Engystomops pustulosus. Next base: position 23,660,233 of record NC_092419.1, read on the forward strand.
GGTGTCTGTAATGAAGATTTATTGTTAATCCTGGTTCTTATGACAATCCAACATTTTTAAAATCCACTTGTCACAGAAACCAAAAAAAATTTGACTGGGGTTACAATAATAAAGTATATGGTTCCGACTTACATACAAACTCAACTTAAGAATAAACCCACAGAACCCTGTATGTAACCCGGGGACTGCCTGTACTTATTTGGGGGGGGGTTGTTGAATAAGAGCGATTATAATAAAGAAATGTACCGTCAGTTGAACGACACACAGGTCTATAGCAAATTAAAGGGAGACCCTACAAGTGGACATAAAATAAAAAGAGTTAAGTCAATTAATCAGGTGGACAAACAAGAGAAATGTTATTTGTGAACAAGAGTCAAGATATTTGGATATAATGACCCCCAAAATTCTAGTGATATATTACCTCCCAAAGTACCTAAATGTCAGAAAAATTCCCCAGGACACCCAACAGTGTCGGGAATTGGTTCTCTCACCAGTCATTTGGGACGATACATAGATTTATTTCTTCAACCACTAGTGAACAATATGAGCTCGTACATTAAGGATTCACAAAATCTTGAATCGAAATTTTGAAGGAGATAATGCTAGATAAAACTGAAAAGATATTGTTATGTTCTTGTAATGTCTCTTCACTATATACAACTATTCCGCAGGATTTGGGAATAATGGTGGCAAAGCAAAGGTTAGAAAATGTTATGTATTTGAGTGAAGATAGAAGACAAGTCATTATAGGGGGGATGGAATTTTGTCTGAAACTTTACTATTTTTGGTTTGATGGTCAATTCTTTCCCCAAAAAGAAGGAACACAATGGTGGTAAATTTGTCCCCAGCGTCGTCAACATATACAGGCGGTCCCCTACTTAAGGACACCCACCTTACAGACAACCCCTAGCTACAGACGGACCCCTCTGCCCCCTGTTACCTCTGGTGAAGTCTCTGGATGTTACTATAGTCCCAGGATGCAATGATCAGCTGTAAGGTGTCTGTAATGAAGCTTTATTGATAATCCTTGGTCCCATTACAGCAAACAATTTTGAAAATCCAAATGTCACCGGGACAAAAAAAATTTTTGTCTGGAGCTACAATTATAAAATATACAGTTCCGACTTACATACAAATTCAACTTAAGTACAAACCCAAGGAACCTATCTTGTACGTAACCCGTGGACTGCCTATAAATGGAACATTGGGAGAAATAATTTTTTTTCAGAAGATAATAGATTTAGAAGTAGGATGATAATATACAAAAGATACATCGATGATTGCATTATTATTTGGCGAAGGAGGAAATGAAATTCAAACAACTTGTAAACGATATGAATAGCAATGAATATAATCTGATATTTACGTATGAGATAGGAGAGAAGAAGATACAACGTTTTGGATTTGGAACTATGCAGGAATGGGGAGGAAATAAGTGCAAAGAATTTTTTTAAGCCTGTCGATGATAATAATTTTATTGAATATAGTAGCCCTGGATACAAAATATCCCTAGAGGACAGATGAAAAGAATTCAGATAAACTGTACAGAGAAGAAGGACTTGGCAAACCAAGTTGAAATAATACAAGATTAGGTTTATAGAAAGGGGGTTCCCCGAGTATCTACTGAAGGATGAGGAAGAAAAGAATAAAAGAAAGGAACATATAAATGGAGAAAAGGCAAAACTGAATCCACTACAGGCAGTCCCCGGGTTACATACAAGATAGGGTCTGTAGGTTTGTTCTTAAGTTGAGTTTGTATGTAAGTCGGAACTGTATATTTTATCATTGTAATCCCAGCCAGAACTTTTTTGGTCTCTGTGACAATTGGATTTTAAAAATGTTGAGGTGTCATAAAAATCAATATTAACACTAAAGCTTCATTACAGACACCTGTGATAACTGTTACAGCTGATTATTGTAGCCTAATGCTAAAGCACAATAAATTACCAATATCCAGAGGTCCGTTTGTAACGAGGGGTCGTATGTAAGTCGAGTGTTCTTAAGTAGGGGACCGCCTATATTACTAACTATTCTAAAGAAGGAAACAAATCTGGGAAAAAACTGCTATATACTATATGGAGATCCATTGATTGGGAATTTACTTCCAAAAAAAGCCCAAAACGATTTTTAAAAAAAGCCCCTAATTTAAAAGACCTGATAACACACAGCTACAGTAAGGCCAAAAAAGATACAGTACAAGGTATTTTTCATTGTGGAAAATGCAAGGAATACCAAGAAACTAAAGGGAAAAGGAAAATCTTAATGAATCATTTTATACAAATCAATAATCAAACTTTAGAGATTAAGAGTTGTATGACTTGCGATACTCAAAATGCTATCTATCTTCTGACATGTCCTTGTGGCCTTGGATATGTAGGAAGAACAGGGAGAAAGGGCCTGGGAGCAGTGTAGGAGCAAAAGGAAGGGAATTTTGTATCCGCACAATTGAAACGTTAGCCCAATTCAGATCCAGATCTAATTTGGATTTGGGGCAGTAGAAAACATCACGGGACATTAGCGGGCAGAATGGGGGGAGAAGTTTTTGATTGGATGCACGTAACTAAATAAGTTCGCCAAAGGGTCTGCTAAAAAAGAAAAAAGCAAGACTGATTACGATTGGATAACGTTCCGGGGGTTTGATGAAGTGGGCTTATCTACCCAAAAGGATGTGCGGTTCTCTCTATAGTCCGACAAGTAAATTTCACTAAGGTCCGATAGGGGGCGTATACAAGAAATAATCCTGCGATTGGATAGAATAAACATGAGGTATTTTAAAATACAGCAAAGTGTGGGTAGCGGGAAAATTAAAACTAAGAATAGGGAATTTGATGTTTTTTAAAACTTTATGGTGTTAGAAATTGAAAGGATATGCACATTACGTATTTTGGATATTTTGATGCTAAATTTATACAAAGTTGAATGAGGGTATAAAAGGGAAAATGAAGTGATCTCGGCCCTGCCCCAGATGAAGCTATTGAGCGAAACCCAGGGTTGGGTGTGAATTTGGCTTATGAGCTGGATGCAGAGTTTTAAACTATTATGCCGTTTTTAAAGGGAACCTGTCATCAGATATTGGCCTAATTAACCACTACCAATGTTGTCAAGCAGTTGAACAGCTTCTAGATCACGTTTCTCTCATGTGTATAATGACATCATCCAGAAAATCTACTTTGTAGTGAGTTATTTCTTAGATGTACAAAGTCAGGGAGGCGGAGAGTTTAACACTGAAGTCAAGCTCTCCTTGCCTATGAACACCTCCGTATCAATCAGACTTCAGGAGATCTAATATCCCTAGAAGTATGACCATCAATTAAAGTGAAGTGGGTGTTCTAAGGCAAGGATAGCTTGACTTCAGTGTTAAACTCTCCGCCTCCTTGACTTCAGAAAACCAATTTAAATCTGACTTCAAAGTTGATTTTCTGGATAAGGCTGCCACGCTGAACCATAGAAGAAACATCATCTAGAAGCTGCTCAGCTGCTTGACAACATACCGGTAGTGGTTTATTAAGACAATTTCTGATGACAGGTTCCCTTTGAATTTGAAAATTGTAAATAGACTACAATAAGAGATAAGGAACCTTTAACCCTATAGGCTATGCTACGTTTTCTTTGATGATTTCCCTCTAGAGATTATTGCCATGCATGTATGTGGAGGTATATCATAACAGTCTGAATGGTGACCTGTCTTCTATGAATGAATCCCTGGAAGAACCCAAATCTGAATCATTTTCTTGACTGTGTTTTTATAGATCAAAACGTTGAGCCACAGTTTGTGAGGTTTTACCTCTACCTTTTCATATTTTATAGGATTATTAAAGAGGCTCAAAACCTGAACTTTCCCTTTAAGCCTCCCATATACTCAGTGGAGACCAAAGCTCATTATTAAAAATGAAAGGAAGCCTAAGAACCATAATCATTATATATATATATGATTTTAGAATGAAGGAGGCCATGGATAACAAATATAAGAAAATTTATATTTACATTATATATTATTATTATTATTATTATTATTATTATTATTCCTTAAATTACTTTTCATTATGGGAATAATATATAATAATCCAATAAAAATATCTTATTATTTTATGCACAATAATAATAATAATTTTATTAGAATTTATGATGACTATTTCTCACTGATTCACTATGTAACTTAGCAGCTCTGGGTAGCTTTGTGAATGTTGTTACTTAGAGAACTCTGAAAAATAGATGTATAGGTGTCCTCACACTGCTGTGTTCTTAGCTCTCAGAATTGTGTTGCCTAAATGCTCCTCCTCTGTGCTCTAAGTAAAAGCTTTTAGCTTAATAAGGCAGAAGTTACTCAGAGCAGAGGGGACGGGCTGCTTAATGCAGAGAGCACAGAACAAAGCAGTGTGAGGACTCACCTTCAATGTACTTGTTGAAGCTACAATCATGGAATACAAATTCCTTTTTTCAGAGTTCTCCTGCTAATGACAATACTGACAAAGCTTTCCATGACTGCCTCATTACGCAGAGCATCAGTGTAGTGTACATATTCTGACTAAAAATAACTAATCAAAGCAAAATAACAATTATATACGGAGCAATGAAAGATAATCACATTAATAAATTGGTAATGTATTATGCAATCTATTATATTATTATCTAATATGTATTAATATTATTCACAAAAATAATAAATGCTGAGTTCTTTTATTGGATTATAATTAAACACTATTTATTATTCTCATAATGAAATGTAAATTAAGGATGATCACAGCAATAATAATTTAATAATTGCTCTATTTTATCGTTATATAAGTGGCAATAATTAGAGATGAGCGGACCAGAACTTCTCGTCAGAGTTCGGGTGCACCCAACATATTAACGCCCCTAGCTATTAGCTATGGCTGTGATTGGCCAAGGTAACCCCCTCCGGCCAATCAAAGCCATAGCTAGTTGCTAGGGGTGTTGTGTTTTTCAGTCTCTGATCCGGCAATATGACTGGGTCCTACAGATCGCACATGAACCTTGAACCCGACAGGGAAGTTCGGGTCTGTTCTCGCATACAGAACTTTAAAATAATGGGAATGCATAGAGAGAAATTCTCGAATTGATAATAATATTATTTAAAACTACATTGTGTAAGACATTCAAAATATAAAAAAATAATATATAAAATAATATAACTAATATAAAAAAAAATAATTTTCAGAATAATGTCATTAGATATTATATATATTGTTTCCCCTAAATCCCTTCCCTTCCTTGGTTGAACTTGATGGACATTTATATATACACGGTATATATATCCGGTGCTCCGCTCCGTAATACCCAATATATAAACTTTAGCTAAAGGTGAACATGACCTGGTGGAAGTCTCCACCAAGAACCAACAATTTCTTCTCCATTGACTGAAAACTTCAGGGACAGCCGTCTCCTCGCAGCCTGAAAATAAGCTCCAGACCGGCCGATCCTTCAGTCAACAGGCAACAAAAACTGCAAAAAATATGAATAAAATGGGACTTTCAAGGTGCAGAATCCTTCACACTCGACTCAAAGCACCAAAAGAGACATTTCTGACAATCCGTCCGGCTTTCAAGAACCGCTCTGATTCTTCACCTCAGACGAGTTGTGTTGTTGAATTATTCCACGCATGGATTCCCTCGCTTCAAGCAAACCTCCACTTTCTTTTTCTGGACAGGATCTATACATTTGAAGGGGATTCTCTAAGGGTTTTTTTTTTTTCTTGAATGCAACAATCCCGACACTTGGCTAAAAAAAACCTAATTTTGTAAGAAATAAAAATGTTATATTTTTTTTCTAAAGAAATTATCAAATATATATTTCTAACACAAAAAGATTCCTATTACATCCCAACTCTCATTGTAAATAAGATTTATGAATTTGTACACATCTCTTAAAATGATTGTCCTGCTCTTTCCATATACCACCAATTACGGAACTGTCTAGAAGGTGACAAATTACTGGAAGGAGTGGCTTCCCATTGTAAATCCCACCCCAGTCCATTGTATACTTAACATGATCAAACATTACTGGTTGCTAAAAATGACGGAGCATTATTGTCAAATAAGAGGCCTGGGTTTGCTAATGGACATCCACTCAGGTTGTAGTCGTAGAAGAACAAATGCCACCATAGCAACGGCAAATGCCACCAAAGGAACTGCAGTTTGACATCAAATTAGTCCAAAGAAAATGTATATTATTGGACCAACCACGAAAAAAACTCAGTAGAGGAGATAGATGGACCAAAAGAGACCAAGAGATAACCAAAAAAACAAACATATCCACGGATGTTATGATCAAAGAGCACGGGTATCAGCAATTTTTGGGAATCTCAAATTTTGACAAGACGTACTAGAGCTAAAGAGTTAAGAAAATGTTATCCGGTAAGCCAACCGCTGAAGCTATGTGATGCCATCAAAAATAAGACCAGAAGAATCAGAAGAAGTAGAGACCACCCAATGAGACCACTGGATGGAGCTCGTCACCGTGGATTGGCCGGGGCCTACAGTGGGGCTGGGAGTAAGAAGAATAGAAAATCTATTCCAACCCCATGAATATAAAAAGCATAAAAGTTTCACTTGAGACTCCAAACATTTGCTATTCCTGGTGGAACGTTGGCCAAGTAGGTGGTCCTACCACACTAATAAGACAACCATATTCCATGCTCAAGTGATAGGGTCTATAGATTCTGGAAATGGGGCAGACCATGTGTCGTTAGGAAGGACTGATTTACGTTTTTCTCACGTTTCCATCTCACGTTTTTATCAGTAAAACGGACTTTTGCATTGTTTTCATTGCACTTTCATTGACCTTCCCCGGCATCTGCATTACCATCTCTGCATTCCACCTAGGAATTACCTGACTTGTTACTACTCTCCATACATAAGACCGATCCTAATCATTATGAAGAGGCTGCAGAGTCACATTAGCATTCGCCGTACGCCGCCAGATAACTGGCGCACTCAGAGGAATGGAAAGTCTTCAGGCTTGTTAGTAACAGGAAAAAATAATTTGCTGGTAAACTACAGTAATCACAATTATTTATGTAAAATATGGATTTATGGAAGTGCCACGGGGTCCTGTAAGTCTCTGCTGCTGTTTATGCCACCGTACAACATCTGTGTTCTGCTTCTGACATAAAGGAGGATCAAGACTGCAGCCAAAACGGGAAATTAGCAGAGACGTTTCCATGAGATAATTGCGTTATGTCTGCAGTGTAAATACTGGATTCACTGGTCATAGCCCAATGATGGACTGCGATGGGAGATCCATTGCCAAGTGCGGAATGAGCAGAAAGATGGGAACGGCTGGAGATCGGATCTGTAATATGGTTTATGGGTGAGTATGACATTCATTCAACGAAGGCCAACGACTGCTGGAAGTCGTCGGATTCAAGTGCAGGTCTTCCACTGGATGTTTGGCCCAAAGACAACACTGGACACACGTGGGCAGATCAAAGGGCAAACACTAGATTTCCCTACTCCTATCTAGATGAGAGTGACCTTTACTCCTAGTAAATGCATCAAATCTAGTGAGGATATGGTATTATGGACATTCTATAAATGTGAGGAGGTGGTATTATAGACATTGGGCCACATTTACTATGGACCTTGCGCCAGTTTTCTGCTGAACTTTGCACATTCTTTCTAGAGCAAACTGCTTGCACATGTATTTAAGAAGGGAGCGCCACTTTTTTGTCCCACTCAACCGCTTTTTGTCGCAGCTGTGACACAAATTTCTGCACTGAAGGGGGGGGGGTTCTGGCGCTAAGTCGGACCGTGCGCCAGATTTAACATGCAAAGTCCGACAGAAATGTGTCACATGCCCTATGTTAAAGGTGCACTAAAAAAAAAGTGGTGCACTCTGTCGGGGCAGTGCAGGGGGCGCTAGATTCATGAGGCTTTGGGAAACCAATGTGCTATAGCCAGAGCCTCAACTATACGATGGCCCCATATACTGAGTATTAGTCAGAGTTGTAGATCGGGCACCTGTCCCCACCTCATCCGTATAATGTGAAGTATATATTAATAATATACCAGGTTATAACAAGCTCCCACCCACCGACATCCCCTAGAGTAAAAGGGTTTGTCCTTTTAAGACGTCCCACGAGGAGCACTGTCCAGGAGAAATTTTGGAAATTCTAGGGTATATTCTTTAGATGGAGCAAATCTGTCAATATTTGGAGATGGAATATGAGGGTCGTGTAGAGTCTCCACTTAGGTCCGGAGATCTTGTTGTTTTTGAAACATTCACTAAGCCCCCATGAACAATTTCCAGGCTCCTGATCTTTCCAGCGAACCAATCAGAATGCTTTGGGGAAGTTGAGTCATGGAACACAACCAAGAGAATATTTATGAAAGAGCCATTATCTTGGTGCAGCCAATCTCACAATATTTCCAGATGGGACCTGACAGTCACGTGACCTGTAATCTTCATAGGAGTCTCAGACACTTAGAATTGTCCATGATTACTTAAACATAAAACAAAAAAATAAGCAGAAGAAAAAAAAAAAGTTCAATAAAAGTCACAATATTTCTTTTTGATGGATTTAGGAGCCGACGTCCTGTAGTTTTTGATATTTCTCTTAGTTAAGCCGAGAGCTTGACCTTTCCATTCTAAATACTTTGCAGAATCCGTGTTCTATTTCCTGTCCCTTTTTTAATCTCTTTTTCATAACGTTATCGTCCTTTTAGGAGCAGATCTGATCCTGCATTCACACGTCTTCAAGTACACATCTAATTAAGAGCGAACCACAAGGAGATGCCCCGGAGGGCAGAAGGGAGAAAGGAGACGCAACGTGGAGTGGTATTATCTGTGCCAGCGACACATCAAAGTCATCATTGTACCGAAAGAACTTGTATCTTCCATAACAATCACAAGTCGGACTCATCATCATGGGATCCGCAAATCTTCATTAAAGTCCACGAGTCCATTCACTTTCAAACCGAGAACTAACAGATGTTTTCTTTGCCCTTTGTTTTTTTGGGTTCTGTGTGAATCTGACAAAAACTGCTAAAAAATCTAATGGGACAGAATAAAGTTCTCAATATATTTCATCACAAGTAATTGGGAGATTTCATCTCTATAGAAGAACATACGACTTCTGCCTCTTTCTTTATGGATTTTTGTTGCTGTTTTTTGTTATGGATTTTTTTAAATTCTTTTGTATTAATACAGTTCTATCATTTTTATTATATTATCCCCATAAAAAGGGATAAATGGGAGGAAATGTACAGTTCTGGACTTCCTACAGAGATTTAGGATCCAGGACACCGGGCATTAGAGGTCATGACTGTTAACAATTACCAATGATACACCTGCTTTATGCTAATGTACATTTCATGTCCTGGGCCCTCTTTTAAAGGGAACCTGTCAGCAGGTGTGATCATATAGACTACAGCCAGTGGCATGTATTGGCCATGGATAGATGTGTAATCAGACCTCTTTGTATGTTGTTAGTAGCAGCAGGACTGTTTACAATGGATTTATACTTCAGGGTTGTAGCTTCTCCAAGTGCACTTTGGGTGTGTCCTCTCACTGCTGTGTGCTTATCATTCTGAATTGCACTGACACACAGCCCCTCTCTGCCGCTCTGAGAAATAGGCATGGTAAACTTCTGATTCAACAGAGCACAGAAGTGTGAGGTCTGATTACACATCTCTCTAGGGACAATACATAACACTGGCTGCAGAGAGCACAGAGCACAGCAGTGTGAGGTCTGATTACACATCTCTCCAGGGACAATACATAACACTGGCTGCAGAGAGCACAGATCACAGCAGTGTGAGGTCTAATTACACATCTCTCCAGGGACAATATATATCACTGGCTGCAGAGAGCACAGAGCACAGCAGTGTGAGGTCTAATTACACATCTCTCCAGGGACAATATATATCACTGGCTGCAGAGAGCACAGAGCACAGCAGTGTGATGTCTGATTACACATCTATCCAGGGACAATACATAACACTGACTGCAGAGAACACAGAGCACAGCAGTGTGATGTCTGATTACACATCTCTCCAGGGACAATACATAACACTGACTGCAGAGAACACAGAGCACAGCAGTGTGAGGTCTGATTACACATCTCTGCAGGGACAATACATAACACTGGCTGCAGAGAGCACAGAGCACAGCAGTGTGAGGTCTGATTACACATCTCTCCAGGTACAATACATAACACTGGCTGCAGAGAGCACAGAGCACAGTAGTGTGAGGTCTTATTAAACATCTCTCCAGGGACAGTACATAACACTGGCTGCAGAGAGCACAGAGCACAGTAGTGTGAGGTCTTATTACACACCTCTCTAGGGACAATACATAACACTGGCTGCAGTCTGTATGGTCACACTTGATGATGGTTTCCATGTAAAGGGACTATAAAACAGTGTAGGATATCACAGTACAAACCCAGTGCGAGATACAACCCAGGACAAGAGTGTTGGAAGAAAGGAGCTCGTAGGGCTCGGCGGGTCCTCTCTTACTTTGGGCAGTGCCCTCATAATTAATTAGTGTGAACAATGTCAGATAGACCATTAGTTATGATGAGGAGTTACACAGGGGACGTAGCAACACCTGATCTTTGTCCATCCTTTCTTCAGGATAAGGACGGGTCTTTCTTAAAGTCAAGTTGTGACCTTCCATCAGATGGTGTTGCGTCCCACTTGCGACCCGTCTCTTCCGCATCACATCCCTTTCCACACTTCTCTTCTGAGTAAGATGAAGGTCAGGTTATTTTCTCCGCCATTTGTTCTGCCAATGTCATATCCATGTATCTAGTGTACGGTCGGCTTGTAAGTAACAGAGTGTGATTTTCAAGTTGTCATCCGGCGCCATCTGGTTAGAAGTTCATATTATACGACACCAGGATTTCAATGTACATTTAGAATATTAGAGGAGCGTTACATCCAGAACACATTATATTTATACCAGGGTGCAGCTGGTCTCCATGTACAAGTACCCTATTAGAGGGAATTAAAGGGAATAAAATGTAACCCCTTAATGTCTTTATAATAGTCTCGATATTAAAGATTAAGATGCTCTGAAGCCTCAAAATTTGGTCTAAAGGCACATTTAGAAGACTCGTTATGTCGTACTTGACAACCGTTATCCTGGGCTTTATATAGGGGGTCTCTTACTCTGGACTTTCCTCTATAACCTAACATGATGTAGCTATATCTGATACATTTGCAGCTATATCCCAGAATTCTGGCAAAACTCCAGAGGTTGATGACAAAAACCCATCAATGTTCCTGCATCCGGTCCAGGGTCTAGCTCCTAGAAACCTGACATCTTGACCCACTCAATGCTCATTTACTGGTATACACTCAATAAGATCCTAAAGCTCAAGTTCTGTCTTAAGGTTTCCCAGCATCCTGTGCAAAGCCGGCTATGGAGCACATCAGCAATCACACGGGTTACAACGCTTCCATGTGTTAGACACAGCTGCATATCGAAGAGATGATACATGTCTCACTGTATGATAACACATGAGACGAGCGCTGAGAAGCTGTTTCCTACGTGTGGATGGTTGCCAGGCATTATAGATTGGGTTTTCTTCACATCTCACCCAAGCAGAGCATCAGCACTAGAGGAAGGTGCAACACAATGACTACAGAAGCCACAACCCGGATTGTCGAGAAGATGTAGAGAGACTCTTCTGATGTGTGAGGCAGAGAAAAGAGACCATCAGATACAAGCACCGGAACCAAGATGGATCTACTGGGAGACAGAGGGGAAGGAATGCATCGTGAAACAGACACATAGACATAGGGGGCCATTTACTAAGGGCCCGATTCGCGTTTTCCCGACGTGTTACCCGAATATTTCCGATTTGTACCGATTTTTCCCGAATTGCCCCGGGATTTTGCCGCACGCAATCGGATTGTGGCACATCGGCGCTGGCATGCACGCTACGGAAATCGTGGGGCGTGGCCGAACGAAAACCCGACGGATTCGGAAAAACCGCCACATTTTTTTAAAAAAAGTGTCGCGGGACTCGCTCTTACCTTCACCAGGAATAGGCCGGTGTACTTCAGTGCATTCCGGCGGGCCTCGGGGAACTTCAGCACAGCAGGAGGAACTACCTTAGTGAGTCCCAGCCGGACCCGAATCCACCGCATAGAATACGCCGCTGGATCGCGAATGGACCGGGTAAGTAAATCTGCCCCATAGTATCTAATATTGGGTTTCGAAGCTGAATACACATGTGGACAACTTTTTAAAGCCAGCGATAGTTTGCCTGACAACTATTCCTCCCAAACTATCCATATAAAGGTCTGGTATAAATGTTTCTTAATGGGGTTAAGAACAGGAGGTCCAGTTCCCACTAATTGATGGAGCAGCAGAAGAGTATGCGTCCTGTTGCTCCACAGACTGACTATGAGAAGGACAGTGATACCCAAACTCGACCTATCACTCGACCTACTGCACTTCCAGGGGGAAAGGCAGATTCATGACCTCCCGCTCCACTAGATGGAAGAGGACAACTGTTCATATGAGAAGTGGAGGTCCTAGTTGTTGAACCTCATCGATCAGATTGGGACGGCCCCTTTAAAGATTACACTAGGTTTCTATTGGACTTCTTTAAGGATTGGGTATAGTACTATTACTTGGGGAATGTCAGGATGATCCTACTACCTGGGATCATTCTTATGGTAAAACTAGGCAAGACTAGATTTACCTTTCTCAACAAAATGTAGAGCAACATATCCAGACCCCTACTAGATGCAACAGTTAAACAACACAATCTTTGGAGATCACTCTTTGGAGTATCTTCTTGTCCTTCTCTTCATCAGAGGTTCTAGCCATGTCTCTCTCCAGAGAGCCACAGGTTGGGAACAAATCGTCTGGAATGAGGGGAATCAACACCAAGTATATCTGCAATAAGTAGAGGTTATTGTAGTAATATCCCCTATCTCCAATACAAAATATGGTAAATCCTCTGCTCTCGGTGGGACATAATATGAGATTAGAATCAGGACCTCCCCCGAGGATCTTCTGGGCCAGGCTACTATAATATTTTACACAAGTAAAATCAATCATGTCTTGAGAAACATTGTATCTTTGCGTTCTGTACATATAGGACACACATGACCACTATATCAATTTCAAGTATCCATTGTATTAATTTGAACAATTCAAGGTGCACTGCCCTGGACCAAAAGATGGAGGGGGCTAGTCTGTGACATACAAAGAGCTCCACTGACGTAGTCAGAAGGGAGGGGCAGGCAGAGCAATAGGGACACCAGATGCAAAGTGGAGGGAGCTCGGTATGTTGACAACATGCCCTTAACAAATAGCCCAATCTTCTTGGGAGGGTTTCTCTAAGTCCAATCCAAACTGAAAAAGGTATCTATCCCCACTGTCCTAATTTTCACCAATCAATTATAAAGTTATAAACTTTTGTAAATGAAAATGTTAAAAACACAAAATAAAAAAAATATCAGAGTAATATTTGACTAATTATGATTGATATCTCTAATTAGAATTCGGTTTCTGTGTAAACCTCCTATCGGAGCCTTCAGTGATGCATTGCAGTAACTCTTAATGAATCTACCCCATAGATGCTCTTAAAAGTTCAATAACACCAGAAAAAGCGGCGCAGGCAGCGTCCTACCGGGAGGAGACGGCGCATTCTCATTAGTACAGGGGGAAAAAAGACATAATTCATTAAAATATACATGACAGGCTCAGCACGCCCGTTATTTACAGCTACATCTCACTTCTGCTCCATATTATATACATATTATATGACACACCATGTAGATAAAATACTCGCGCTTACAACGATACTTGATTCTAACAATAAATCCACCGCAATGTGCGGCCGAGGAGTCAATAATATCACAGCCAGAACCCAGGATGCACCTGGAATAACACAGACCCCATAAAACACCAAAAGGGGTGTATCCAAAATCACACATAACACAGGCAGCGCACAACTCACACTCCTCTCCAGATACTCTGTAGTGTTGGAAGAAAAATTACAAATCCTATATATCAATTAGATTAGTGCATTAGATATCAGAGCCAAAATGTACTGTGACATCACTGTGTGTATTATCCCTGTACTGTGACATCACTGTGTGTATTATCCCTGTACTGTGACATCACTGTGTGTATTATCTCTGTACTGTGACATCACTGTGTGTATTATCCCTGTACTGTGACATCACTGTGTGTATTATCTCTGTACTGTGACATCACTGTGTGTATTATCCCTGTACTGTGACATCACTGTGTGTATTATCCTTGTACTGTGACATCACTGTGTGTATTATCCCTGTACTGTGACATCACTGTGTGTATTATCCCTGTACTGTGACATCACTGTGTGTATTATCTCTGTACTGTGACATCACTGTGTGTATTATCCTTGTACTGTGACATCACTGTGTGTATTATCCCCTGTACTGTGACATCTCTGTGTGTATTATCCCTGTACTGTGACATCACTGTGTGTGTTATCCCTGTACTGTGACATCACTGTGTGTATTATCCCTGTACTGTGACATCACTGTGTGTTTTATCCCTGTACTGTGACATCACTGTGTGTATTATCCCTGTACTGTGACATCATTGTGTGTATTATCCCTGTACTGTGACATCACTGTGTGTATTATCCCTGTACTGTGACATCACTGTGTGTATTATCCCTGTACTGTGACATCACTGTGTGTATTATCCCTGTACTGTGACATCACTGTGTGTATTATCCCTGTACTGTGACATCACTGTGTGTATTATCCCTGTACTGTGACATCACTGTGTGTATTATCTCTGTACTGTGACATCACTGTGTGTATTATCCCTGTACTGTGACATCACTGTGTGTATTATCCATGTACTGTGACATCACTGTGTGTATTATCCTGCACTGTGACATCACTGTGTATTATCCCTGTACTGTGACATCACTGTGTGTATTATCCATGTACTGTGACATCACTGTGTGTATTATCCCTGTACTGTGACATCACTGTGTGTATTATCTCTGCACTGTGACATCACTGTGTGTACTAGTAGTAGTATCAGTAGTAGTAGTACTAGTATTAGAATAAGCGGTGGTATTAGTAGTAGAGTAGTACAATAAGTAGCAGTAGCTTCCCATCCTCCTCCTTTCCTCCTGATCTCTGCGGTCCTGGCCCTGTATATGAGCGGTTGATGACATCAGAGACATTTCTGGGTTTCGCTGCTTTACCCTAAACATAAGCTGTGATTTATTTCTTATCCTCATTATTTCCGTGTTTTGGATAGTTGTTATCAGCAGACGGGATCCCGGATCGCCAGCTTTGGGCAAACTGGAAATATTTCATCATTAAGGGGGACAGTGATTGCCATGTTTGCTAACTCGGCTTTTCCGCATATGGTCGGCTTTATCCGGTTGTTAAAGATTCCCAGTCCTCCCGAAGGATGAATCCAACTCGTCAGATCAACATCTCCAACACAACAACCTCCCCACTGATCAGCACCGATCACCGCACAGCTCATCCTCATCTCTGAATATTTTACAAGCCACAGATGTTTCACCTCCCAGCGCCGGCTCCTCTGTCTCCTGCAACAAGACCTTCACATCACTATTCAAGGTTTTTAAACATTTAGGAAGAGCAGCCGCAAAGTGACGCTCATATTTATCCCACCAACAGATGCAGCACTTACAGCAAGTGCTGAGCAGAACTGCAATACAAAGTTGCACCACCAGCAGAATAGTGAGTGCAGCTCTGGAGTATAATACAGGATGTAACTCAAGATCATTACAGGATAAGTAATGTCATATATGTACACAGTGACTGCACCAGCAGCAGAATAGTGAGTGCAGCTCTGAAGTATAATACAGGATGTAACTCAGGATCAGTACAGGATAAGTAATGTCATGTATGTACACAGTGACTGCACCAGCAGAATAGTGAGTGCAGCTCTGGTGTATAATATAGGATGTAACTCAGGATCAGTACAGGATACGTAATGCCATGTATGTACACAGTGACTGCACCAGCAGCAGAATAGTGAGTGCAGCTCTGGAGAATAATACAGGATGTAACTCAGGATCAGTACAGGATAAGTAATGTCATGTATGTACACAGTGACTGCACCAGCAGAATAGTGAGTGCAGCTCTGGAGTATAATACAGGATGTAACTCAGGATCAGTACAGGATAAGTAATGTCATGTATGTACACAGTGACTGCACCAGCAGCAGAATAGTGAGTGCAGCTCTGGAGAATAATACAGGATGTAACTCAGGATCAGTACAGGATAAGTAATGTCATGTATGTACACAGTGACTGCACCAGCAGCAGAATAGTGAGTGCTGCTCTGGAGTATAATACAGGATGTAACTCAGGATCAGTACAGGATAAGTAATGTCATGTATGTACACACTGACTGCACCAGCAGCAGAACAGTGAGTGCAGCTCTGGAGTATAATACAGGATGTAACTCAGGATCAGTACAGGATAAGTAATGTCATATATGTACACAGTGACTGCACCAGCAGCAGAATAGTGAGTGCAGCTGATGTAGTACAGCTTGTGCTTAGGTCGGTGATAATTTTCTGCCAGTTAAGTAGGAGATTTCATCATTCCTGCGGTGGTCACTGACAGCAGACATTACTGTGATTACTTCTGGATCCCTCCCCATCCCATTACCTTATGTCACTGAGCGACGTGTCAGAAAGTTACATGAGATAATTCAGAGCGTTGCAGATCTGTCAGTCTCCCCTGCCCCCCAGAAGTGACCCCCAGAATAAATGGCCGCCTCGCTTACGGTAAGGAGGGTGACCCTTCCTAGGAACCTCCGCGGGAATGAAACGCGTCTCATCATTAACTGATGCATCAAATGTGACAAGTCAGACGCGTTAAATGTAATACTTCAGGATTATTATGAAAGTGGAAATCCATTCATCTTGTCGCTGCCGCAACGAAACGTCTGTCTGGTTTTAAGGCCGCAATGAACTTTATTGATTATGAAAAGTGCCGACAAACTCTGCCATCACTTCAATCTATCAGCAGAAGCGGGGAGCGCCCGAAAATTAACTCAGCCTTAAAGGGGTAAATCGAGGAAATTGTTTTTTCGGAAATTTGAAATATTTTGTACAATTTTTGTGCACAATTCCTGACTTCAAGAAAAATGTCATACACTATTTCCCCTGTGGGGGCGCTGCTTCACATAGATTACAGCAGATCAATATGGTCCCAGCAGGAGGACATTATGGGCTCAGGACACTGCTACATGGTATTACATTTTTGACTGTTCTTCCAAAAAAGGCATTGTCCTCATGGACAACCCCTTTAACCCTTTATTATGCCTTTTTCTGATTAAGCTCTGCTCAGTGTAATACAGTTCACCCAAGTGCAATGTGGTGTCCACTCACCGCTGCGCTCTTAGATCTCTACATTTAGATGCTACCTGACTGCTCCGCTCGGTATAATACCTGGCTTATTGTTAAATCCCACCGCAGTCAGACATAGCTGAGGAGCAGAGAGCACAGAGCACAGCAGTGTGAGGACATGCCCCAGTGCACTTAGAGAAGCTACAATCCTGGAAAATAAAATAATATATCACAGTCCTGCTGCTACTAACATCATATACAAAGGTCTGTTTACACATCTCTCAACGGACAATATAGAACACTGTCTGCAGAGAGCACAGAGCACAGCAGTGTGAGGTCTGATTACACATCTCTCCATGGACAACACATAACACAGGCTGCAGAGAGCACAGAGCACAGCAGTGTGAGGTATGATTAAACCTCTCTCCAGGGACAATACAGAACACTGGCTGCAGAGAGCACAGAGCACAGCAGTGTGAGGTCTGATTACACATCTCTCCAGGGATAATACATAACCCTGGCTGCATGTGCACAGAGCACATCAGTGTGAGGTATGATTACACATCTCTGCAGGGACAATATATAACACTGGCGGCAAAAGTGTTAGGTGTGATTACACATTTCTCCAGGGGTATTGCATAACACTGGCTGCAGAAGAGAGCAGAGAGAACAGCAGTGTGAGGTCTGATTACACATCTCTCCAGGGACAATACATAACACTGGCTGCAGAGAGCACAGAGCACAGCAGTGTGAGGTCTGAATACACATCTCTCCAGGGACAATACATAACACTGGCTGCAGAGAGAACAGAACACAGCAGTGTGAGGTCTGATTACACATCTCTCCAGGGACAATACATAACACTGGCTGCAGAGAGCACAGAGCACAGCAGTGTGAGGTCTGATTACACATCTCTCCAGGGACAATACATATCACTGGCTGCAGAGAGCACAGAGCACAGCAGTGT
The DNA here is from genome assembly GCF_040894005.1 of Engystomops pustulosus. Taxonomy (NCBI): domain Eukaryota; kingdom Metazoa; phylum Chordata; class Amphibia; order Anura; family Leptodactylidae; genus Engystomops; species Engystomops pustulosus. The sequence goes on from NC_092419.1 coordinate 23,678,525, forward strand.
GGGGTCTGATTACACATCTCTCCAGGGACAATACATAACACTGGCTGCAGAGAGCACAGAGCACAGCAGTGTGAGGTCTGATTACACATCTCTCCAGGGACAATACATAACACTGGCTGCAGTCTATATAGTTAATATTACAGATTCCTCTTATAAATGCCCCTTTCCGAACTCACATGGTAAAAGAAGTATTAATTGTTGACAGAATTATGTAATGTCCCTCTGCGGCTTTGATACATCATTTATTTAGCATTTTAGAAACTGCAATCACTTTGTTTCTGTGACTGGACATAAATTTAGTTAAATGAGAAAAACATAAATATTCCCTGAAAAGATAAAAAGTTAAAAAGAAATGAAGAAAAAAGAAAAGAGAGAAAATAATAATGTTGATACTTTGTTAAAATGTTCATGTTTTATAGTTAAATATTTAGTTTAAAGTAAAATAATATTTACAAATACTTTTTTCTTGCTTATCTCTGGTTCTCCATCCCTCCCCCTCCTCCCCCATCCTGACGCCTCCATTTATTTTTCATGGTGAGAAAAGCTCCTGGTTGTGAGCGGTAAATTCACAGTAACTTGTGGCAGGAGTTTATTTTTGGGCCACTATAAGGCAAACACATTATATGTTGCTAAAACATGGATAACGTTCCCTCTAGAGAAGCCTAAAGATGGAGGGGGAAACAATCGCACATCTGGCGCCATCTCCGGAGCAGCGTCCTATCAGGTTGTACAGAGAATTTCCTCCACAATGTGGTTTCAGGTCTTGATTATTGGAATTTTGCAGGAAAATGGAAGGACGTAGTCAAATGCAGTCGACCACCGGGCGATAACCTTAATGATATATCATTTTCCTTGATAGTCCTTACTGTGAAAACTAGAGGCCGGATATCGCCAGAACACAATGTAATTCTCACGGAAATATTAGGAAGATCTAGAACACTGGAGAAACTATGTAACAATGTATCCAAGTGTAAATGTATTGTGTAACTCCAATACCTGTATATAATACAGGGAAATCCCAAGTATCCGATGTAGCAGGCCAGAATAACCCCTTGTCCCAGAGTATCCTCCCCCACCTGTCCAGAATTATTCTGTCCCAGAGTATACCCACATGACAGAACAACCCCGTCCCAGTGTTGGGATAGGCTCCTCAGAGGGCGGAGCTAGAAGGCTCCTCAGAGGGCGGTGATAGAAGGTTCCTCAGAGGGCGGAGATAGAAGGCTCCTCAGAGGGCGGAGATAGAAGGCTCCTCAGAGGGCGGTGATAGAAGGTTCCTCAGAGGACGGAGATAGAAGGCTCCTCAGAGGGCGGAGATAGAAGGCTCCTCAAAGGGAGGAGATAGAAGGCTCCTCAGAGGGCGGAGATAGAAGGCTCCCCAGAGGGCGTTGATAGACGGCTCCTCAGAGGGGGCGGAGATAGAAGGCTCCTCAGAGGGCGGAGATAGAAGGCTCCTCAGAGGGCGGTGATAGAAGGTTCCTCAGAGGGCGGAGATAGAAGGCTCCTCAGAGAGCGGAGATAGAAGGCTCCTCAGAGGGCGGTGATAGAAGGTTCCTCAGAGGGCGGAGATAGAAGGCTCCTCAGAGGGCGGAAATAGAAGGCTCCTCAGAGGGCGGTGATAGAAGGTTCCTCAGAGGGTGGAGATAGAAGGCTCCTCAGAGGGCGGTGATAGAAGGTTCCTCAGAGGGCGGAGATAGAAGGCTCCTCAGAGGGCGGAGATAGAAGGCTCCTCAGAGGGCGGAGATAGAAGGCACCTCAGAGGGTGGATATAGAAGGCTCCTCAGAGGGCGGAGATAGAAGGCTCCTCAGGGGGCGGAGATAGAAGGCTCCTCAGAAGGCGGAGATAGAAGGCTCCTCAGAGGGCGGAGATAGAAGGCTCCTCAAAGGGAGGAGATAGAAGGCTCCTCAAAGGGCGGAGATAGAAGGCTCCTCAGAAGGCGGAGATAGAAGGCTCCTCAGAGGGCGGAGATAGAAGGCTCCTCAAAGGGAGGAGATAGAAGGCTCCTCAAAGGGCGGAGATAGAAGGCTCCTCAAAGGGAGGAGATAGCAGCCTCCTCAGAGGGCAGAGATAGCAGCCTCCTCAGGTGGCAAAGCCACAAGTGACAAAACACTGAGAAACTTATTCATAATTTTCTTAGCAAAATATTGATGCTGTAGATGTTTTTATTGTATCCTGGAGAAGGGGGGAAAGCTTAATCCTACTGATAAGTCAGTCCACTGACAATCTTTCTTAAAATCAGAGAAGAAAATGCTCAAAGAAAACTGTTAGCCCTGGAGAGCTGTTCAATCACCTTAGAGTAATGGATTTATTTTCCAGAATTGGAACTGGACTTTGTCCTCACACTGCTTTGCTTTGTGTTCTCTGCAATGAAATAGTCAACAGTCTCTCAATTTTGCTTGGAGTAAAAGTGAAGTACATTAGTGTTGGGGGTGGGGCACTACGCGGTCTGGTTTATCAGCAGTGGGATTGGTGGGATAATGAGTATCACAGTATTAAAGAAGCGACATTTTATAAGAGCACAGCAGTGTGAGCACATGCACCCAGTGCACAAACTCCAGCTGCAATCCTGGAATATAATTCCAAGCCTGAAATTACATAGTAACAGAAATAACGCAGCGCTGTGTTTGCTCCATCTCTAGAGAATATTACTGTTCCCAGCAAACACTGCAGCTCAAGAACGATACAACAATCCTCACTCTGCTACAACTGCTCATCCTATTAGCACATTAGGGGCTGTGACCCACTTATCCTGTGATCCTGGTTACAATATTAGGTGTCGGCGCACACAGCCTGATCACTAGGTTTTTTTTTTTTGCAGGTCGACTGCTGATTTGTTCTCACTTGTGTTATTTTCTACATGTTGGGGGTAATTGTATCCAAATGCAGTCACACCGTGTGTCCTCATATAGATGCTGCACATGTGAAGAATGTGAAGGTTGGAATCTATTCATAGAACATCTAAAGGAAATCTACCATCATAATCCATCCTGATAAACCAGGGACATTACTCATAGATCCAGGCACTGGGACTGTGGCATCTTCTTATATGTGTTATCCATGGCCTCCTTCCTAATGAGTCTGAAGGGCTGATGAGTCTGAAGGGCTCTGGGAGCCCCTCCATGCTGCAGACTCAAAGTCTGTTACATTGTGCAGGAGCACTTCCTCCTCCCACTGAGTGAGAAAGGAGACAACAGACATTGAAGATATTGGGGCAGATTTACTTACCCGATCCATTCGCGATCCAGCGGCGTGTTCTCTGCGCTGGATTCGGGTCCGGCCGGGATTTATTAAGGTAGTTCCTCCGCCATCCACCAGGTGGCGCTGCTGCGCTGAAAAGCATCGGAATGCGCTGGAGTTCACCGGCTCGGGCTGACTGAAGGTAAGTGCAAGCTCCGCGACAGATTTTTTGTTTTAAATGCGGCGGTTTTTCCGAATCCATCGGGTTTTCGTTCGGCCATGCCCCCCGATTTCCGTTGCGTGCATGTCAGCGCCAATGCGCCACAATCCGATTGCATGCGCCAAAATCCCGGGACAATTCAGGGGAAATCGGCGCAAATTGGAAATATTCGGGTATCACGTCGGGAAAACGCGAATCGGGCCCTTAGTAAATGACCCCCATTAAGTTTCATGCAATAGGATAGATGCAATAAGACTTGTGTCTCTGTTGTACACAAGGTAAGTTATTACTCAGACACCTTCTCTTATGAGAAATAACCCAGGGTGCATTGCTAATGGCCTGGCATTGATTGGTACAATAGAGTCAGGACATTCATGGTCAATTTTGACACCTTAAAGACAATACTAGGGCTAAAATCTAGTGGCTGCACGTAGAAGAAGCTGGTGTAGAATGGAGGGAGGTGGGAATTGGTAAACTGGCCAATCGGAGGAGGTGGGACTTGTGTAATGGCCAATGGGAAGAGGTGTGACTTGTGAATTGGCCAATGGGAGGAGGTGGGACTTATGTAGTGGCCAATTGGAGGAGGTACGACTTGTGTAATGGCCAATGGGAGGTGGTGGGACTTGTGTAATAGCCAATGGGGGAAGGTGGGACTTGTGTAATATGTCTATTTTCTACATCAATAATTTAAAAAAAAATAGAACTGCCCCCTGGACCAGTGTCTGTGACTAAGCTGAGAAAGAGAAGTAAGTCCCAGCTGGAGACATTACTTTCCGATCCAAAAACATGAGTCTCAATATTCCTTCATCAGCTGATTATCCGCAGATTCAAAGAACGTTTTTCACAGGAAGCGGCGGCTATGGCGCCAATAAAACCCCTCGGCCTCTCTGGTAGGATCATCAACTTTGGATTTATCCAAAGTTTATCCAAAGTTTTATGCAAATACCATCAGAAAAAGAAAAGAAAATCTCCCGTTTTTGGTGAACATCATTCTATGCTCCTTAATTTATTAAAAACTTTAATTTTTTTGTGACTTGAAAAGTGGTTGACTTCCTCAAAAAGCCTCAAACTCTTCCCCGGAAGAAAGAAATAAAATATATTTCACATTATACAATGTAGCCAAGAATCAAACTGAGGCGGACGGAGGCCCCCAGCACAGGAGACTAGAAGGACGGGAGCACAACTTCTACCAAAAGTTTCTAAAAAGTTCATGTCGATGTTGTCGGAAAAAAAAAAAGTATAAGATAAAGACAACTAGAAGTAGAAGACCCTACAGCATCAATGGAGAGATATTCATGAAATATAAAACTACCGGTATATCATGAACTAGAAATCATTTTTTATGAAAAGTTTCAACAAAGTGGATGTTTTTTTAAACAAACAAACAAAAAAAAAAGAGTAAAAAAAATCTCCAAAGCCGAAACGTCCTGAATTCTTATTATTTTAAATTTTTGAACTTATATATAAAAGGATATAAAATATATTAAAATATAAATATATTATAAGGATATAAAAGGAAAGTAGCAACATTTAACCTTTAAAAAAAAATCAAAAAATCAAAAACATTTAAAGTGAATTCCTTCAAAAATATAACATAAACCAAGCCCTAATGCAATCTGGATATTTTTTTTTGTTATCTCCCCAACAAAAAAAATGGTAGATTAAGAAAAAAAAATGTATGCAGAATAAAGAAAATGCAATCTATAATATATCTCTAATATATAAAGGCCAAACCCAAAAACAGGAGGCGACTGAAAGCAGGAAAGTACAAATTTTTACATTCCAACAGCTAAAAAGTTTTTCAGACATCTAAATGGTTTAGAAAAGAACAAAAACAAAAAAAAATATATATATATATATATATATATATATATATATATATATATATATATATTTATATGTACAGGCAGTCCCCGGGTTACATACAAGATAGGGTCTGTAGGTTTGTTCTTAAGTTGAGTTTGTATGTAAGTCGGAACTGTATATTTTATCATTGTAATCCCAGCCAGAACTTTTTTGGTCTTTGTGACAATTGGATTTTAAAAATGTTGGGTTGTCATAAGAATCAATATTAACACTAAAGCTTCATTACAGACGCCTGTGATAACTGTTACAGCTGTTTATTGTAGCCTAGGACTAAAGTACAATAAATTACCAATATCCAGAGGTCCGTTTGTAACTATGGGTCGTATGTAAGTCGAGTGTTCTTAAGTAGGGGACCGCCTGTATATAAGAAAATAAGATTAAAAAATTCCCCAAGAGAATTCTGAATTTTTCCTACAGAGCAAAACCAGAAGCAGAATATGACAAGTTTTTACAAAGTGCCAATAAGGTTGTTACTGAGGATTTTTTTGCAAAAAATTAAAAGCAAAATAAAAAAATCCAAAACTAGAAATATAACATTGCATATTTCATAATGAGTTTCAGAGAAACGTTGATGTTTTTGGATAATTCTGCATTTAAAAAAATAATAATAAATATAAGGAGCCACAAGAAAAAAGTGTGCGCAAAACGTAAAACCTAACATGCTCCATAATTGAAGACGTGAAGCCCGAGCATCTGTGAACCTTAAAGCATAAATAAGAGATAAATCATTAAAGTGATTGTTAGCCCATGGGATCAGGGCCCTCACACCTATTGTTCTATATGACTATGTTATTATTCTGTAATGTCTTATTTTAATAATACATGTCCCCGATGTTCTGTAAAACACTACATAATGGCACTATATATGAATTATTGCTATTATTATTATATCACAAATATGGGAAGATCCAACAGTAATTCCCAAGTTTTTCTCCAGAAACTAAAGAGTTAAAAAAAATTCAAGTTAACTAATGGCGCTTTGTTTTGTTTTATTGGTTTCTATATTGAGATCTCATGTAGCGTCTTATGATTTATCGCTCCGACCAACATTTGACTAATTATATTTATTCTGTATCCCCCCCCCCAACCACCTCCCCCAAAACACTGATGATCTTTTTTTGTTTTTACTTCAGTGGCTTTTTAGAAAAACTCTTAACATGTCCTCAGTAAAATAATTTATGCAATAACCTTTATCTGTTAATAAGGCAGAACTTGTGCTTTGCTTTGATTCCCTTAGTATTTCATTTCCCTGAAAAAAAAGAAATATTATATCCTAGAAATCCGTAATCAGCAAACTATAGCACACGTGAGGATATCGGCAAAGTCTACAGAGCGGAGAATGAGTCAATGTCTGACTACAAGTTTACCTTTACTTCCGTCATTTTCTAAAGATTTTTCTTTTTCAAAAAAGATTTCTTAAAAAGCTGTGCCCCGGCTGATGACGATACATGGTACAGGGTCAGGAGGGTCCGGGATGTCTGCAGTGTAATAATATCACATGTTATGGATGATACATGGTACAGGGTCAGGAGGGTCCGGGATGTCTGCAGTGTAATAATATCACATGTTATGGATGATACATGGTACAGGGTCAGGAGGGGCTGGGATGTCTGCAGTGTAATAATATCACATGTTATAGATGATACATGGTACAGGGTCAGGAGGGGCCGGGATGTCTGCAGTGTAATAATATCACATGTTATGGATGATACATGGTACAGGGTCAGGAGGGGCCGGGATGTATGCAGTGTAATAATATCACATGTTATGGGTGATACATGGTACAGGGTCAGGAGGGTCTGGGATGTCTGCAGTGTAATAATATCACATGTTATGGATGATACATGGTACAGGGTCAGGAGGGGGCAGGATGTCTGCAGTGTAATAATATCACATGTTATGGATGATACATGGTACAGGGTCAGGAGGGGGCAGGATGTCTGCAGTGTAATAATATCAAATGTTATGGATGATACATGGTACAGGGTCAGGAGGGGCTTGGATGTCTGCAGTGTAATAATATCACATGTTATAGATGATACATGGTACAGGGTCCGGAGGGGCCAGGATGTCTGCAGTGTAATAATATCACATGTTATGGATGATACACGGTACAGGGTCAGGAGGGGCCGGGATGTCTTCAGTGTAATAATATCACATGTTATGGATGATACATGGTACAGGGTCAGGAGGGACAGGGATGTCTGCACTGTAATACTATCACATGTTATGGATGATACAGGGTACAGGGTCCGGAGGGGCCAGGATGTCTGCAGTGTAATAATATCACATGTTATGGATGATACATGGTACAGGGTCAGGAGGGGCCGGGATGTCTGCAGTGTAATAATATCACATGTTATGGATGATACATGGTACAGGGTCAGGAGGGGCTGGGATGTCTGCAGGGTAATAATATCACAAGTTACGGATGATACATGGTACAGGGTCAGGAGGAGGCAGGATGTCTGCAGTGTAATAATATCACATGTTATGGATGATACATGGTACAGGGTCGGGAGGGGCCGGGATGTCTGCAGTGTAATAATATCACATGTTATGTATGATACATGGTACAGGGTCAGGAGGGGATGGGATGTCTGCAGTGTAATAATATCACATGTTATGGATGATACATAGTCATGAGGGGGCAGGATGTCTGCAGTGTAATAATATCACATGTTATGTATGATACATGGTACAGGGTCAGGAGGGGATGGGATGTCTGCAGTGTAATAATATCACATGTTATGGATGATACATGGTACAGGGTCAGGAGGGGCCGGGATGTCTGCAGTGTAATAATATCACATGTTATGGATGATACATGGTACAGGGTCAGGAGGGGCAGAGATGTCTGCAGGGTAATAATATCACATGTTACGGATGATACATGGTACAGGGTCAGGAGGGGACAGGATGTCTGCAGTGTAATAATATCACATGTTATGGATGATACATGGTACAGGGTCGGGAGGGGCCGGGATGTCTGCAGTGTAATAATATCACATGTTATGTATGATACATGGTACAGGGTCAGGAGGGGATGGGATGTCTGCAGTGTAATAATATCACATGTTATGAATGATACATAGTCATGAGGGGGCAGGATGTCTGCAGTGTAATAATATCACATGTTATGTATGATACATGGTACAGGGTCAGGAGGGGCTGGGATGTATGCAGAGTAATAATATCACATGTTATGGATGATACATGGTACAGGGTCAGGAGGGGCTGGGATGTCTGCAGTGTAATAATATCACATGTTATGGCTGATACATGGTACAGGGTCATGAGGGGCCGGGATGTCTGCAGTGTAATAATATCACATGTTATGGATGATACATGGTACAGGGTAAGGAGGGGCCGGGATGTCTTCAGTGTAATAATATCACATGTTATGGATGATACATGGTACAGGGTAAGGAGGGGCCGGGATGTCTTCAGTGTAATAATATCACATGTTATGGATGATACATGGTACAGGGTAAGGAGGGGCCGGGATGTCTTCAGTGTAATAATATCACATGTTATGGATGATACATGGTACAGGGTCAGGAGGGGCCGGGATGTCTTCAGTGTAATAATATCACATGTTATGGATGATACATGGTACAGGGTCGGGAGGGGCCGGGATGTCTGCAGTGTAATAATATCACATGTTATGGATGATACATGGTACAGGGTCAGGAGGTGCCGGGATGTCTGCAGTGTAATAATATCACATGTTATGGATGATACATGGTACAGGGTCAGGAGGGGTCGGGATGTCTGCAGTGTAATAATATCACATGTTATGGATGATACATGGTACAGGGTCAGGAGGGGTCGGGATGTCTGCAGTGTAATAATATCACATGTTATGGATGATACATGGTACAGGGTCAGGAGGGGCCGGGATGTCTTCAGTGTAATAATATCACATGTTATGGATGATACATGGTACAGGGTCAGGAGGGGCCGGGATGTCTGCACTGTAATACTATCACATGTTATGGATGATACAGGGTACAGGGTCAGGAGGGGCCGGGATGTCTGCAGTGTAATAATATCACATGTTATGGATGATACACGGTACAGGGTCAGGAGGGGCCGGGATGTCTGCAGTGTAGTAATATCACATGTTATGGATGATACACGGTACAGGGTCGGGAGGGGCCGGGATGTCTGCAGTGTAATAATATCACATGTTATGTATGATACATGGTACAGGGTCAGGAGGGGATGGGATGTCTTCAGTGTAATAATATCACATGTTATGGATGATACATGGTACAGGGTCAGGAGGGGCCGGGATGTCTGCAGTGTAATAATATCACATGTTATGGATGATACATGGTACAGGGTCAGGAGGGTCTTGGGTGTCTGCAGTGTAATTGGATGAAATCCACTCTGGTATTTGTAGTTGATGGACATTGAGATGAATGTGTAATGTTGAATGTAATGTAATGTGTAACTTTTTGGACTTTTTCCGTATATGACAAGTGGTGAGATAATCCCTTTAAGTAAGCTCAGTAAATCATTGATTTCTTCTGTTTAACTATTTGTTTCCTGGATAGGACATTCATCTTCCTAATTTGGGCCTCATCAGCCTCAGTATAGTCTTGTTTCTTGCCCTCCCCAGGACCAGCACATGTGGGTCAGACTTACTGGACCAGTATCTTTACCATTCTACTAAACATAATTATCTCAGATACATTATTAAAGGGCACAAAATATGGGGCTCATTTCCAACATTTCCTTCTGCCAAGAAGGGAAGTATTTTTTCTTTTTACATTCCCATCAATTTTCCTATTGTAACTTATAAAGTATTTTTGGGACTTTTCTGGACATTTTTCATTTTCAACTGTGAAAAATGGCACAAATATCAGAAGTTGTGCTTCATATTGCATGGAACAGAGCACAGGCCACTGGGACTTGGACTCCGGTGTGATACATCGCTGCAAAGCAGCCAAAAGCTTAATCTTGGAGATAGAGAATATTGTACTAGAGGCTGCAAAAACATAAAGAGAATCAAATAAAAGAAGTGTTACGGAGGAAGGTCGTGTCCAACAATGATGACCATGAGCTTCCTGCACCCGTCTAAATCCAAACATCAACCCCCTCCACAGGATTGCAGAGACCCTGATCCATGATTCACTTGTGTCCACCTTTAGATGGGTTTCATATTTTTAGTATTTATGACACATCCATCCCAGGGCCGCCAGTCACTCAACATTCAAATCCGTAGAGGAACGTATGGCTTAGAGAGACACGGTGTCATGTGCATACACATCACAGTTCATCCTGGCCACAGGACGGGTATCATAGTATCATAGTATCATAGTATATAAGGCTGGAAGGAGACGCAAGTCCATCAAGTCCAACCTTTAAGAATTAAATAAATGTTTTATCCCCATAACCCGTGATATTTTTGCTCTCCAGAAAGTCATCCAGGCCTCTCCTGAACATGTACATAGAGTCGGCCATAACAACCTCCTGCGGCAGAGAGTTCCACAGTCTCACTGCTCTTACAGTAAAGAACCTTTGTCTATGGTGATGGTAGAATCACCTCTCCTCTAGGCGTAGAGGATGCCCCCTTGTCCTGGTCACAGGCCGAGGTATAAAAAGATCTTTGGAGAGATCCTTGTACTGTCCGTTCAGGTATTTGTACATTGTAATGAGGTCTCCCCTCAGTCGTCTTTTTTCTAAACTGAATAATCCCAAATTTTGTAATCTGTGTATTCTAGTCCCCCCATTCCCCTAATAATCCTGGTTGCTCTCCTCTGTGCCCGTTCCAGCTCTACTATATCCTTTTTATACACTGGTGCCCAAAACTGTACACAATATTCCATGTGTGGTCTGACCAGGGATTTGTATAAGGGCAAAACTATGTCTTTATCATGAGAATCTATTCCTCTCTTGATACATCCCATTATTTTATTTGCTTTAGCAGCAGCCGCCTGGCTCTGGTCACTAAAATTAAGTTTACCATCCACCAATACGCCCAAGTCCTTTTCAGCTTCAGTTTTACTAAGTAATTGACCGTTTAGAACATAATTGTACTTTTTGTTTCCATGGCCCAAGTGCATAACTTTACATTTATCTACATTAAACCTCATCAAACCATTTCTCTGCCCATCCCTCAAGCTTCCACAAATCCCTCTGTAATGCTAAACTATCGACCTCAGTATTTATTACTTTACACAGCTTAGTATCATCTGCAATTATTGAAACTTGACTGTGTAAACCCACTACAAGGTCATTAATAAAAATATTAAAAAGAAGTGGCCCCAATACTGACCCCTGTGGCACTCCACTGGTAACATCAACCCAATCTGAGAATGTGCCATTAATGACCAGCCTCTGTTTTCTATCACTAAGCCAATTACTTACCCAAATACACAGATTTTCTCCTATTCCCAGCAGTCTCATTTTATATACCAACCTTTTATGTGGCACGGTGTCAAATGCCTTTGAAAAGTCCAGATATACAACATCCACAGTGAACCTGGTACTAAGATAGGTACCAAGATAGGTACCAAACCCAGAGGTGGGTGCCTAAGACTGCCATGTGCCCCGGGCTGTATGGATATTATAGCCCCTACAAGTCTGGAATCACTTCCTACATATGGCACTAGAATCAGCTTCTTGGGGAATGGAGGATGCGCCCCTTCTGCTGCATTCAATCTGGAACTTTGGACCTTCAAAGGCCCTGGAATGGCTCTTTTGTACATGTTTATTGAGAGCAGGAAAAGATTTATCATTTCATAGGTGAAGGTCCTTCTCACTATAAAATTTGGTGGGGGTTTGGTTTGCAATGGGGCCCCTACAAGGCTTGGGTCCTGGGCTACCTCCCAAACCTCCTGTATCATAATCCACTACTGGGTGGAACCCACATCTCCGGAGTATTCTAGATTCCGTGATGTATCGTAAATGCCTATGATGTGAATTCTTCTATAGTTTATCTTCTCCCTGATACAAATCTGATACAATTTTGCAACATAATCACAAAGTCATCGCCTGAGAGCAGTCCACAACCACCGGGAGGTAACACAGATACACATAGAGCAGACATGTTTGTGGAACTTTCTAGATATCATGTTTTACGCTTGGGAAAAAATATCTAGTCTATTCAAAGTTTCGAGAAATTCGGTATAACCACCGTCATGACCGGACAATATGAGAAATCAACATAAAACGTTCAAGAATGAAAGAAAATCCCTTCAAACCCTCAACGCATTTCATGACCAATAGTTTATCCTCTTCCATATGTCATAGAATTCAGGCCTGGACCTCAGGAAACAAAATGTATCCTTGTCATAGAGACACATCTCAGTTGAAACTCTCTAGAAACACAGTTCTTTGGAAGTTTACTCCTTAATACATTTCCAGTCCCTTCCTCAGGTTATGAGATCTGAACTTTTGGAAACATATCTCTCCGATTCATAACAGCAACGCATTTCAGGCGAAAAGGAATTAAATTGCTTCTTAGAAAGAAAAAGGAGCCAGTTCCTGGAAACAATAAATCTATGAAAGTCCAACGCGTTTCACAACCCATATTCTAGCCCTGGCCTCAGGTCATGATCAAGACTTGCTGGAGAGAGTCAACACAACATCCGGAAAACAAACTAGATATTTTTACTTTTAATTAAAGTAATGAATTTCCAGAACATTCTTAATCTGGTGCAATGGCTAAACCAGCCTCAAAATGCGTCGTCATTATGAATATAAAGGATATTCTTTCAAGACTTGATTCTAGTAACAAGCGCAGAGGTCACAAGGAGACACTTCCATGTTGACTCCAGCTTCTTTAGACGTGACATGTCTTCACCTTTCCTCCAACTTCATTTTGTTTATGAAATTTGCCGTCTTGCAGAATATCCAGTATCAAGCGAAATGAGTTTAGCCTTTCTCACATTGCAAGTTGTTAATTTACTGGGAGGGATACAAAGGTGATGCTGCCCCCGAACCCTCCCACCGTCTGAACACCGTGCAACCAGATCCCCGAGAAGAGAAAGGTTACAGTCTATACTGTGAGGCATTAACACTGCGTGAAATGTCAGCCAGAAACGCGTCGCACCTCTCACACATCTTCACACAGACAGGAGGGAGGCGGCGGAGCCGTACAATGAGCCTTACTGCTTTTAATTGCATGCAAAATGTCTGTGCTGTAGGTTCCAGGGGAAATATACGTTGCATATTGATGAGGCTTCGGGGACCATTACACATTCCAAACGCCTTGTTTGTTGCAATCTGCTTGTCAAATGATGGGAAAAAAAAGAAGAAGTAAAATCCACAGTGGATTGTGTCTCACGTCGTCTGCTTTATTCTTAATTAAATCAAAAGACGCCAATCAGTGGAGGGGCGCAAGCGCTTCATGGCGGCAGTGGGGGCCGGCCGCCAGTCACTGGTGTCCTGTGTTTTTAGCGCTTGTCCTCCGCACTGTTTACATTCATTACAGCCTCCTCCGGGGGGGATGCAAAAACTATATAATTACCCCGCATTATGTATATGTATGCACAGCAAAGGCAAACACCAAGGTAACCCTTTCCAGGCAAATGCGTTTCTTAAAGGAACTGTCCACTTGAGTCCTATGGAAACCACAGCAAAGACAACAGAAAATCTACAGCAGCGCAGAAAGGAATTTGACCACTACTTACGGGAAAGACGCTGATTCAGCTCTGCTATAACAGGATCTTACACAGATAAACGGAAGATCCAGCTCTGCTTTTATATGTACAGGAGGTAGAATGGTGGTATAATACAATATGGAGAGCACAGAACACAGCAGTGTGAGGATATGCTAGCAATACTACAACCCTGGAAGATAAATCCATATTTCACAGTTCTGCTGCTACTAAAATACAGGTCGGATAACATATCTCTCCAGGGGCAATACATAACACTGACTGCAGAAAGCACAGAGCACAGCAGTGTGAGGTATGATTACACATCTCTCCAGGAACAATGCATAACACTGGCTGCAGAGAGCACAGAGCACAGCAGTGTGAAGTCTGATTACACATCTCTCCAGGGACAATACACAACACTGGATGCAGAGAGCACAGAGCACAGCAGTGTGAGGTCTGATTACACAACCCTCCAGGGACAATACACAACACTGGATGCAGAGAGCACAGAGCACAGCAGTGTGAGGTCTGATTACACAACCCTCCAGGGACAGTACATAACACTGGCTGCAGAGAGCACAGAGCACAGCATTTGGTTTTCAACACTAGACTTAACCCTTGCATTGGCAGGGGTGTTGCAGAGGAAGAAGAGAGGGACAAAGACAAAAAGGGAGAGATGGAGGAAGATGAAAAAAAAGAAAAGGAGGAAGGTGAGGTGTAAGAAGAAGAAAAGGAGAACGTAGAGGAAGAAGAGGAGGACAAAGAGAAGGAGCATTTTAATGTATGAAGTTAGAGGGCTGCATTAATAAAGGAAGGCTTCTCCCCTCCATGAACGTTGTAGGACCCCTGTAGTTTGTGTCTGGTACTACAGCTTCACATTATTCACTTCCATAGAACAGATTTGCAATAACAGCCACAATTAATGGACGAGTGTCATTCATAGATAAAAGCAGTGATATATTATTTTCTGGCACAATACCTTTAAGGAATCACCTTTAATCCCAGTAGAGAAGGAGGGACCAATATCTGCCAGGAAACTTTGCTGATAAGAGGAAATGAATGATGAGACTGATGAGCGATGGTCATAGATTTCTCCAGCCATCAGTCTGTTACGTGGCAGTCACGCTGCCTGGCAAGGTCACCTTATTAAATGTTGCATTGTCTTCCAAGATCTCAATTAAATAAGTACAATTTGTAACATTGTAATAACCGACTGAAATCAAAAAACCACTTGACTTGGCCAAGACCTCACAACTTCACCCCATAATTCAGCCCAGCGACCTGGTGACCAGCAACAGCGTCAATGCGACTGCACTCATCATCTCCAGAGACGAGCGACACAAATCACTGACAAGTTATAATGTTACAGACTGTAATAGGAGAAACAGAGGAGATAAAGAGATGACCAGTGATTCTATGTGCATAGAGGATACAAAACACAGTACTGAGAGATGACAAGATAGAGAGATAATTAGATAGAAGATAGATAGATGGATTGATAGATATGAGATGGATAGATAGATAGATAGATAGGAGATAGATATGAGAGAGAGATAGATATAAGATAGATAGATAGATATGAGCTAGATAGATAGATAGATAGATAGATAGATATGAGATAGATAGATAGATAGATAGATAGATAGATAGATAGATATGAGATACATAGATAGATAGATAGATATGAGATACATAGATAGATAGATAGATAGATAGATAGATAGATAGATAGATAGATATGAGATAGATATGAGATAGATAGGAAATAGATAGATAGATAGATAGATAGATAGATAGATAGATAGATATGAGATAGATAGATATTAGATAGATAGATAGATAGATAGATAGATGGATAGATAGATAGGAGATAGATAGATAGATAGATAGATAGATAGATAGATAGATAGATAGGAGATAGATAGATAGATAGATAGATAGATAGATAGATAGATATGAGATAGATAGATATTAGATAGATAGATAGATAGATAGATGGATAGATAGATAGGAGATAGATAGATAGATAGATAGATAGATACATAGATAGATACATAGATAGATTGATATGAGAGAGAGATAGATAGATTTATATGAGATAGATAAAGATAGATGATAGATAATAGATAGATGATTGATTTGAGATAAATAGATAGATAGATAGATAGATAGATAGTTTTCAGCTCAATATCATTCAAGTAAATTAAGTGGAGTTGCAATACCAAGAACAGCCACTGTAGAGTGTATGGCACTGTGCTTGGTGAACCTTTAGATTGTAGTGTTTATGATTGTAGTGTTACCAATCTGATATTAGATAAACTATACTAGGGATTGATGGGAAATTTAAAAAAATAAATAAAATTGGAAAACCCCTTTAAGAATAAGATTCGATCCTCTTCACATTTAATCATAAGATAGAAATGTATTCCCTACTCTATTTATAATGGAGGTCAAGCAATGCTCGGCCTCCCCCTGCTACACGCTTGTCATGTTCCTCTGATGCCTCTTTACACCTCCGTCTCAACTTTCCCTTTAAGTAGCTTTTTCTTGAAACACAGACATGTCATAGCGCGGAGCGCGGGGAGATTAAGTAGAGCGTTTGCACACGCAGCAGGCCGGGAAAGCTGCAGCAGTATTTTATGTTTTATATATGACCACTTCAATGGCTTCTATCTGGGATCCCTCTTTATAAAGCCTGAGGTCTTTACTAAAACATTACAAAGCAACATATAGATCCATATAGAGAGAAATCCATAAAAGAGGGGGAAAAAAGCAAAAGAAAGATGTCAGGTTTCTCCTCCCGGCTGTAGAACAGATGAATTAGTCTGGAGAAGACAGAATGAATACAGATGGTGAAGCTGAGCAGCACTTACTGCAGAGTCGCATGGAGCTGATACACCCCATTACAATCTCTTGACATGACTCCTATTACCGGCGCGGCTGGGACGCCTTATGGATTCCTAATGCGTGTGAAGCCAGATTGAATAGTCAATAATTGGCTATTGCTAGTTAATGCCGGCTACAAATCAGCGCTGGGTGAGGCCTAAGCAGGAGCTTCCTGTGCGGACGGATCAATGAGAGTCTTTGCGGAAGTTTTCAGTGATCTCCAGCAACTAATGAGAGCAAATTAACAAACCAACTGATATATTCATGGCGTCCGCCTCCCAAGCCAATAAGGCGCAGTGCAGGGGACTTTAATGGGAACAGATACATAACTATGTGGTCACACACTGATAATGCAGAGATAAGAATATTTGTATAGATATAGAACTTCCTGTAGAAACCTGCTCTGGTACCATGGCGGACTGGCTGAACAGAGAACCAGATGATCCTTCAGTGCCGCCAGGAAGCTTCTCTATTGCTCCAGGAGTCACTAACCGATGGACTCTTGCCCCACAAATGTCTCCTGGTTTCTACCTAGACAACAGCCCAAATGTCGACCAAGGAACCGTCAAGATGCACCTGATTGCTACTCTATGATCCTCTGGATGTATCGGTCTACTCAGGGGTTAAAAGCAATTCCATAAGAAGTAAACATTACTCCAGGAGTAGCTAACTGATGGTCAATTGTCCCACACATGTCTCCTGTTTTTTTCCCAGACAACAAACCGAATGTCAACCAAAGAACCATCAAGATGCACCATGTGGCCACTCTGTGACTCCCCTGGTTGTATCAGTCTAGTCAGAGGGGCCAAAGCAATTCCACAAGCAGCAAACATTTCTCCAGGAGTCATTAACTGATGGCCTCTTGGTCCACAAATTTCTCCTGGTTTCTCCCCAGACGAGAGCCCAAATGTTGACCAAGGAATCGTCAAGATGCACCTGATTGCTACTCTATGATCCTATGGATGTACCGGGCTACTCAGAGGGGTGAAAGCAATTCCATAAGCAGTAAACATTCCTCCAGGAGTCGCTTACTGATGGCCTTTTGTCCCAAAAATGTCTCCTGGTTTTTCCCCAGACAACAGCCCGAATGTCAACCAAAGAACTATCAAGATGCATCATGTGACCCCCTGGTTCTATTGGTCTAGTCAGAGGGGCTAAAGCAATTCCATAAGCAGCAAACATTTCTCCAGGAGCTGCTTACTGATGGCCTCTTGTCCCACACATTTCACCAGGTTTTTAACTAGACAACAGCCCGAACATCTACCAAGGAGCCATCAAGATGCACCGTGTGGCCACGCTATGACTCCCCTGGTTGTATCGGTCTACTCAGTGGGGCCAAAACAATTCCATGAGCAACAAGCCTTCCTCCAGGAGTCACTGATGGCCTCTTGTCCCACAAATTTTTCTTGGTTTCTCCCTAGATAACAGCCCAAATGTTGACCAAGGAACCGTCAACATGCACCTCATGGTCACCCTATGACCCTCTGGATGTACCGGTCTACTCAGTAATTCCATAAACAGCAAACAATATTATAGCACTGAAGGTACTGGCGCTGAATGAGGAGATCCAGCAATTTATTCCATCCAATGATCCATGGGAAAACATATGCAAATTAAATGTCCTCCAGAAAGAAAACAAAGTCTCTTAGCGCAGCCTACGCACCTTTCCATCAGAGGCACTAGAAAGAAAATTGTCCTTCTTCCAGGGCACATCTTATTAGCATATTTATAAGCTGGGTAATTGGGCAGCTTGGAGTGGCCCCTGAGCTAAGAAGCCTTCCTCATGTATGGGGCTGATGCCTTATTACATCACAAGGCAGTACATATAATTATACATGATAATGACCAGTCGCATGGACACACGTCTCCAGTCTACTGTCCTCCTAGGGCGCACGGAGCTAATCACAGCTTCCTAGACTTGTGCGACTTCCTCCAGCTGCAAATCACATTGTCTTTAATTAGTGGTTTAAAGTAAGTCGAATAAATTGCTGCTCGGTACAGAACCTAATTCCAATAGATTTGTGTCTATTTCCTTGGGTAATATGGCTGGATGGATGGCCCTGAAAACCACACTTAATGTGATGTAAACAGAGGCAGGAGTGAAAGGAGATGTCCACATCCCAGATTCATGTGTCTCAAGTAAATTCTCCATCCTACAAGATCAATGAGATAAGACTGGAAGTGCATTAACCTCTTAAGAGCTGGAGTCGTTGCAATGAGATGTTCTCCTGACATCCAAACCTTCATTATTTTAGGATAAATGATAAACCCTTTTAGGGCCGCCCTTGCTCATGAAGTGGTTGTCACCCCTGAGGAAATACCAATGGTGTGACTCCTCTAACGTGAACAACCTCAGATGTTACAGATTCAGAAAGCCCCTGGTTTGGTCGGTCTTAGTTTTGGAAATTGAATTGATATCAAGGCTATTTTACTACTCATGAGACCCACCAGATGCTTGTTGGGATCTAACAGATCTCAAGTATGCAAAAAGGAGACCCAAATAAAAAAAAAAAAAAAAAAATTGGTTGGCTCCTACATTAGATCCAAATGGAGTTGGTCTTCACTAGCGTGTCAGAGCCATTTTTTGTGGTTCAAGCATGAGATCTCGTCGAAGGACTTTTTATTACTACAGTTGGTTACACTCTTTTTGTATACACATTGGTTAATTTAAGGTGTTGTCTGGATTATGAAACATTATCAGGAAGTGCTGGAATAGGGTCTCTTGGACTCCAGATTACATGAGTCTGTGGGCCATGTCTAGAAGATAGACCCGTCATAACCTCCAACTTGTCTTTTGCTAACCACTGAAGTTTAATGCTGGGTTAGACCCTTGGCATGATGATGGGTGGATCTCTGGTAGACATTACAACACTGAAATCTAGTTAGCAGATGGTGGCCTCTTTAGGATCTTTAGTGGCAGTGAGTGTCATATAGGGCCTGGCAACTGATCGGGGATTGTCTTGTTCCCTGTGGAGCAATACAATCCTGTTGATTACAAATATTATAGACGATAAGATGTTACTGTTCTATATAGACGTACAGAGTCCAGGTCCAAGGTGCCCGAGTCTGAAGCAGAGAAACCCCCTACACAATATTTGCTTTTCCTACCGATAAATTATCTCTATTCACGACACAGAAAAAGAAACAAATTGTTTTTCCTCTTTCTAAAAATTTTGAAATGGGACTCGGTAAATTCTCCACCAGTTCCGAGCGATTTGTCACCTTCCGCATTGACAGCTATTACATTGCATTTTATTCCACCTTGTAGAGCAGCGCCGTATGCGGGATAATGAAATAGCTGACCATCCATAACATAGGAGAAAATCTCCCGAGATCTAAGCAATGTTTCCACGTCTCACAATGCAGCTCGCATCGCGGCTATGGGTGGTCAATCAAGTATTATGTTCTACACTATATTGCTGCAATTTTTGTCACTGGGAGAAAAGCTGAGCGGATGGATGGCTGCCTATGACCTTGTTATGCGCAAGTAAAAGTTGTTGTGTATTGATTTCAATGCAGAACAATTTTATCCGCACGTTACGGCTTCTCTCGGTGACATAACGGGGATATTATCTCTATTGATTTGTATACATAACCCTGCTTAAATATACAGTGGAAAAAGTAATAGGCACATTTGCTTTGCGGCAGGTTACATTGTGGCGCCATTCAGTGCGATGATAAAACATCATTTACGGCTTTCAGAAATGATTACCTACAATAGATCCCCATGGGCGGCTGGAGGCAATGTCAGCCTCTGGTGAGGAGGATAGATGAAAAGCTCTGTATCATGAAATGCTGCCCAATGGGGTGTAGAGAACGGGAAATTATAGAATATATCATATAGTGATTTCTACAACTGACGGCAATTAAAGGGGCCGTCTATGAATAACTAAGAATTAAAACAGTTTAAAGACCTTGAGCTGAATCTCCCATAACTTATAGGGAGAGTGGGTCACATAAAAACTAAATATATGACCTTGTAGGGCAGTGCCCTGCATCATCAGAATCATAAGGTTGGGAGAATGCAGAAAAATTGGCACTTTTATTAAAATGGTACCGTAATTATTATTGTATCGCACCAGGGGCGTGGCCACGCAATCCCTATGTTGCCCAGTTTCATTACCAGCTGCTTGCCATTCGACCTTCATTGGCAGCGCCCTGCTCCCCCTATGAAACAGGACAAATGGGGTACACCAGAGGCCTCTATAGTCTACAAGGCAATAAGCAGTGGATGAAGAAAAATTTTCCATTTGCAGAAAAATTACTGACTTCACGTTCTTTAGATTATTATGAGCATATATGCACACTTAGTGGTTTTGGTAGGGGGTGTCCTTGGTGCATGAAAAGATCTCTTCCATTATCCCAACAAAAAATGTCCAACAAACTTCCTAGACTAGCCCATTGGTCAAGCAGGATTGATGATCTCTCTCCCAAGCCTTATACACACACAGCCCCTCGGCCTAACCCAACAGAAGATCCCAGAGGTCTAGAAGAAAAAACATTTGTGGAGCTTCCAGCATGTATTTCCTAGAGGTCGGGGTCCCAGGATACTTTTATGTGATGGGTCTAAGTAGCCTCAGTCCAACAATGGCCACTACTAGAACTGAATTTACAACAGCCAAGAAGTTGTTACAGCTCATCCCCTTTCACTGACATTACTAAGTTGTAATATAATCATGTTTCTAACAATCTCCATCCAAAAATACATTCTCTAATTGCTTCATGATTCAGATAAGAAGATCATGGTGGAAGAGGAGAATTAAGAACTCCAAAAATGTTTAAAAATGTTTGATAACAGACCATTTGGCTATAAAACGGGACAAAAACTTGGAGATAAGACCGATGACCAATTGCTTCATCGAGATCTTCCAACGAGCCAAGGAACGAAAGCTTTATGGCCAAGACATTAGCTCAACTTGGCCAGGAGAAGCACTTATCAGCCGACATCCCGCTTGGGTTGAGAACATATCCATATTTTAACACTCTTTATATAAGGAGTAATATGTTAAACAGCTTTTCCTTTCACGGCCGGCTCTGGGCTGATGTGTTATATTTTACACAGAATCCATTTAGAATAACAATATCAGCAGTGACACTTTGTGATAGGTGTTAACGAAATGTATTCTTACCTCATTCTAATGATTTGCTCTACATTGCCTCTTGGAGATTACATTTTTATTTCTTGAGTGCAAACAGAGGAAAATATCATGCAAATTATTTTAATGGATGTCAGGGAAGTCGAGAGAGTAAATATGGTCAGGGGATACAAATGCTTAGACCATGAGATTGGTTGTGAAGGCCCTGGTACATTATAGGCTTTCCCCTGTAACTGCAAGTTACTTATCTATACGAACCTGGAAACTCCCTTTTAAAAGGGTCATCCAAGATCCAAAAATAAGGCATAGGCAGGTGGTTGTACTTAACCAACTAAAGAAGCATCAGTTAGATGACCACCATGGTCGGGTAACCTACCACTGGCCTCAGAAGAGCAAAGTAGACAGCACATACTAGATATATATTGGGATACATAGTACAAATCAAAACATAAGGAAGTGCAAAATAGAAGTGGATACTTTATTAACCTAAGTACCCACCTCTTTTTTCCCTTTTATTTGGAGTGCAGCCTTATTTTTTGATTTGTGATTACACCAAGTGTCAGTATTATATGGTGCAGCTGTTTTAATTTTTGTAAATATATATATATATATACATATATGTATATATATATATATATATATATATATATATATTACACACAGTTGCGTAACTAGGGGAGGCAGGGCCCCATAGCAGACTTCTCAAAGGGACTGCCTGCCGACTTAAAAATATACATATATTACATTCCTATATATACAGTACATCACTCATACATACACATTTATACACTGTTACACACATATAGAGGATATACACCTCACATATACACACATACAGTGCCATATACAGACATACAGCTTATATACACACATAACGTACTGTATTTATACACACATACAGCATATATACATCACAGATACACACACATAAACAATATATATACCACAATGTGCAGCATAATATGTATATAATGGTGCACATTCTTCATTCTTTAGTGTCAAGTCGGATGACGGGGCCCCCTAACACTGTGGGCCCCATAGCGGCTGCTATGGCTGCTACCGCTGTAGTTACGCCCCTGATTACACATACAGCAAACTCTATAATTCCAGGATGACCACCCAACGTGTTTGGGAGCTACCTAACTCTGCAAGCACAGTATACACAGGGGAGTAATTACAGCGGTAGCAGCCATAGCAGCTGCTATGGGGCCCGCGGTGTCAGGGGGCCCTAGCATCCGACCTGACACACTAAAGAATGGAGGATGTGCACCATTATAGGGCAGCATAACAAAAGGACTAGGAATCTCTCATCTCGACTTCCGTCCATGTACTTATCCCATGTGGTCATCAGCAACTGGGACAGATGTGTGTAAGTGTATAAAAGTATATATCAGTGTATCAATGTCTGAGTATACAAATATGTAAATTTTCTGAGGAGGTGGGGGGCCCCATTTAGAAGTCTGCTATGGGGCCCTGCATCTCCTAGCTATTCATGTGTGTTCTCAGAGGTGTAAGGTTGTCACCTGTTTGCCGGCTGAGAGGGAAGCCTATAGGATACAGGTTGGCTTCACTAAACACGCACCTGTATGGAAGAGCAATTGGGTTGAACAAGGGTTTATGTGTGTAGGAGAGTTGTTCAAGATATCTGTACATATCTCCAAACGATACAAGTCACTCGCACTAATGTTCTACATACGAGGTTCAGGAAACTTTTAGCTTGAGTCATAGGCCTTGCCAAGGAACTGTTTGCACAAATTTAATTTATCAGAACCAAGTACTGTGACCCAAAAGCCAAAGAAAAGGATGTCAATGATTAGATTTTGTTGCAGTGAGGACCACAGTCATTACTGCTCTTACAGCAAAGAATCATGTCTATGACAATGGCAGGAACACCGGACCTTGCTATAGAAAATTGGCACCACCAAGACTCCAAAAAGCTGCTAATCTTAACAATGAAAGTCCATTAGGATTATAGGACCCACTGCCTAAAATTATTTTCTGTAGAGGTTTCACAAATAATAAGCCACCTTCTACTTTCATGGGATTGTCTAAATAATAAAAAAAGGGTGTGTCTTGTATTATTGAAATATAGCAGCCTTGGATATATCTGGTACAGTACCTGAGCACCATTCTGGTAATAAAAATAGGCTGTAATACCAGGCACAGCCTGTAGTCAAGAATGGCGCTGTATCCAGAGGGAAAAAAGTAGTCTTTTTTCCAACTACAGGCAGTCCTTGATTACATAAGATGGGTTCGGTAGTTTTTTTTAAGTTAAATTTATCTGTAAGTCGGAACATTTTGTAAGTAACTCCAAACAAAATTGTCCCAATTGGATTTGTTTTTTAAATTTTGAGTTGCCATGGGATCAAGGAATAACAATAAAGCTTCATTTCCGATACCTATGATAAGTGTTACATTGATCATTGCAGCGTGGGACTAACGATCAATAAATTACCAGCAACCAGGTCTGTCTGTAACTAGGGGTCGTCTGTAAATCGGGGACTCCTTTAGATCTCAGGTGAAGATAAATATTGACTGACACTGATATTAATTATAATAACCTAAGAAAACTGTTACTATCAAAGGTTCAGTTGCTGTAACACATTCCAGTGGGTGTTAAGATTCTGCTCCCGTAAAACGCAAGCATTTTATTCATGCAAAAATATTTCGCTATATGTACTCCAGGGAAACTTCATGTCCTACTGTCACTTCTCTCTAGTGAGAAAAAGAGATAAGGTTCCCGCTAGTGACGGAGCCGCTTATTGGGCTTGACATGTTAAATTCAGTATGCAATATAGCGTAATTATACCTATAACATTCGGGAGATTCCTGACAACATATGTTGTGATGCGTGTCATATAGAGAGACAAATACAAGGAAACATGTCACAAAGAGATCAATAGGTAAAACTGATGAAAGGTCAGAACACAAAATAAGAAAAAGATATTTCATAGGAACGCGCCACGTTCCGAGCCGCATCCCTCCAGTCTGTACATTGTGTCTTCAATTCAAGATTCATAGGAATTTCAATATCCAGCAAGGAAATTAATTCAGAGACGCAAACAACGGGATTAAGCACTTCTACCCTATTAGGTTTTTTTTAATATGTTGCCTCACTGAGCTCAGAGATCAATTCATCTACTTATAAAAGATTTTTTTTTTTTATTTAACAAGAAAAACAAAGGTTTCACAAGTGTCAAGAACAAGAATGAACACTAGCACCTGTCTGTGGTAGTGCCGCTTCATGAGCTTCAGTTTTATTTCTATCCCTTGGCTCATTTCTTGCTTTTTTCTAATTAGAAATCTTAATTTTTATATAGTTATAATTTAAAAAAATCTAATTTCTAATTCTATTTATAATTTTTAAATTCTTTTAGAAACAGATAAACCTGTTACACATTTATACTGTCTGCAGGTGTTGTGAGGTCCCATGTATTAATATGTAATGAAGGATTTACAAAACTTTATGCTAAATATTGTTCATGGCTCACAATATTGAGAACCACATTGCTTTTCAAATCCTATGTAGTAGGAAATGTTATTAGCCAGGATATCAAAGCTGCATTGTTGGGGGATGGGGGGGGGGTTGATAGACTAAGAGGGTGTATATCTTAAACTGAACAAAACAAATTCTAACAATTGGTCAATACTTCAATGTGTGACCAGTGGGGTCAAGGGAAACAGCATTCCCGGCCCCTGTGCTGATCAGCTGTGGATCGGGCATAAACTTGGAACCAGTTGGCTCTGTGTCTAAGACAGTGGTTGGAAACTGTAACTACAGCCATAGCTCTCCCTTCTGTACAGGAAAAGACTGTAGTTATAGCTTCCAACCATTACAGAGAGCATGAGACCTTCTGCTTTCAGACACTACAGAGAGAAAGCAGCCTACTGCTTTCAGATGCTACAGTGAGCATGGAGACCACTGCATCCAGACACTATAGAGAGCATAGAGCCTACTGCTTCGCGAAGCTCCAGAGAGCATGGGGCCTACTGCTCCCAGACACTACAGAGAGCATGGGGCCTACTGCTCCCAGAAACTACAGAGAGCATGGGGTCTACTGCTTCCAGATGCTACAGAGAGCATGGAGCCCACTGCTTCCAGACACTACAGAGAGCATGGGGCCTACTGCTTCCAGACACTACAGAGAGAATATGGCCTACTGCTCCCAGACTCTACAGAGAGCATGAGGCCTACTGCTTCCAGACACTACAGAGAGCATGGGGCCTACTGCTCCCAGACACTACAGAGAGCATGGGGCCTACTGCTCCCAGACTCTACAGAGAGCATGAGGCCTACTGCTTCCAGACACTACAGAGAGCATGGGGCCTACTGCTCCCAGACACTACAGAGAGCATGGGGTCTACTGCTTCCAGATGCTACAGAGAGCATGGAGCCCACTGCTTCCAGACACTACAGGGAGCATAGAGCCCACTGCTTCCAGACACTACAGGGAGCATGGAGCCCACTGCTTCCAGACACTACAGAGAGAATATGGCCTACTGCTCCCAGACTCTACAAAGAGCATGAGGCCTACTGCTTCCAGACACTACAGAGAGCATGGGGCCTACTGCTCCCAGACACTACAGAGAGCATGGGGTCTACTGCTTCCAGATGCTACAGAGAGCATGGAGCCCACTGCTTCCAGACACTACAGGGAGCATAGAGCCCACTGCTTCCAGACACTACAGGGAGCATGGAGCCCACTGCTTCCAGACACTACAGGAAACATTATTATACTTTATCCTGTGGTACAATAAGAATCCTTGACAATTCATTTAACCCCTTGCCAAACTAGAACGAAAATTTATGCCCAAGTCGGCGGTAATTAACGCCCCTACACGTACATTTCCATCCTGCACTGCTGTTACCGTGACAACTGTCCACGGTGACAGCAGTGCCAGAGCCAGGCTGTATGCGTCAGTCGGGCCTCCAATGTAAGAACTGGAATCATGATAGCGACAGTCCCCGCTAAAAAAAAGTTAAAAAATATGTACAAATAAAATAAATTGTAATAAAATTCACCTAAGTATCACATTAATGACCAAACACTTACATATAGAAAAAGGGAAAATGAAAAATAATAAAAAAAACATGGCAAAAATTAAGATTTTTCCACATCCAACCGAACACGAATTGCAATAAAAAATGTGGCATAAAGCAGGCATATGATTACTGTTAGTTAGTAACATATTTGGAAGGTTAGAATAACTGTATGATGAGCATAACATTCACGAATCAAAAAAAATCGCTAGTTTTTCTACATTTTTACAAAATGTTAAATTCTTTACAAATAAATGTAAACAATTCAATCAAAATATATGATTAAGGTGAAGTTCACCATGTCATGAAAAAAACAATCTGAAAATCACCTATGTAAGATAAAGCGTTCTAAAGTTATAATATTACGTTGAAAATGAGCCCCTTAAGGGGTTAAGTGCAATTCTTGTGAAACCCACAGAATACAATGGGGCAGATTTACTTATCCGGCCCATTCACGATCCAGCGGCGCGTTCTCTGCGGTGGATTCGGGTCTTCCGGCGATTCACTAAGGCAGTTCCTCCGACGTCCACCAGGTGTCGCTGCTGCACTGAAGAGCATCGGAACGCACTGGAGTACACCGAGCCGGGTTGAGTGAAGGTAAGGGCGTGTTCATGCCAGCGCCGATGCGAGCGCCGATCGCGTGCGCCAAAATCCCAGGGCAATATAGGGAAAATTGGCGCAAATCGGAAATATTCGGGTAACACGCCGGGAAAACGCGAATCGGGCCCTTAGTAAATGACCCCCAATATCTCAATATGTTAACAAAACCCTTGACAAAATTCCTAAAATAGCAACTTGGTGCCCAATACATCTCAGGACATGGCCAGACATAAAGGACCTTGTTAAAAATCTCTAACTGGGCACCATCTACAATGTGTCTTTTCACAAAGCAGAAGAGTCTCTGGCTTTTGTGGAAAAAAATAAAAATAAAAATCACACTATCCAAAATTTGGGATTTTCCCCCAAATAATAATAATAAATATATAAATTTATATAGCGCACACAGATTACGCCGCACTACAAAGAGGTTGCCAAATCAGTCCCTGTCCCCATAGGGCTCACTATCTAATCAACCTACCAGTATCTTTTTGATAAAGATAGACACAGATTTGATGTATAGACACAGTGAAGGCTTGAGGTTAAGCCCTGAAGGGGAGATTAATTATAATACAGTATTTTTAGAGCTTCTTGACAAAAAAAAAATCCTTAAAAAAACTGTTTTAGAGTCTTGAATGATTTTGAATGCCATTTACACCTCGGATAAGTTCCCCCCAGAATTCTTTACAAGGAAATCTTTGCTGCTCCTCTTGGGTTCATTCTTATTTCAGCAATAAATGGAGAACATGAAAGGCCGTGTGCGGCTCCGCTCGCGCCTTCTGACGCCTTTCAGCAGGTTGTCAGGATTCAGCGCACACGCGCCTCATTCTCAATGCATTTTGCTCTTCTCCTGGCAAAGAGTTTGAAATCTCTGGTGCCGGTGGATCTGGGCACAGCCGCGCCTACAGAGCCCTCTCCAGATCGTCCTTCCATCTCCACACAGAAAAAGGTTTCACACCTGCATTCTAAATCAAAGCCCAAACCGAGAAGGAATAATGGATGAAAATAGCGAAACACCAACCTTCCGCTGTAGATCATGACAGAATAACAAATTGTGATGGTTTAAGGCTAACGGAGAATTCCAAGTCGTCCTAATACACGGCAATAAATAATCCACTTGCAGAAAAAATGGAAGGACATCCGGTATCACTGTGGACTGACCACATCGGACACAACCAAAATCTCAGACAATTGTTTAATGGTTTAAGGAATGTTGTGCCATGCTGAATCTGTGATACAAGATTAGGACTATTAAATATTTTTTTTAAAAAAACAAAACAATTTTTCAACATTTAAGCAAAGATCAGTGATGTTGTAGAACGTGCCAAAATGGCTGTAGATTTGGACTATAAATTTAGAGAAAATATTTGTGCTTGGAATGGTGCTCATGTATCCCCGGTGCAGATCCAGGACTCTTTTGACCAGACATGCAATGCATGAGACATTTAGATGGTTGGAAGGGCCATGTCTTGTTGTTATTTTTAGGTCGGGTGCACACAGGGTGTCACCAGTGCTTGACCTGGCAAAGAGAGGTTTTCATGGCAGAAGTGTGGATCCAGCACTGGGTGAAAACCACTAATGGATGGCGGTGAGCAGTTCTCCGTTTCCTTTTTTAACTTGTTTGAAATCCCTTCAAATCCCCCAGAAAAATAGGGAAATTCTTAAGCATTTGTGCTACAGATTTTTTTTGCAAAAAATTTGATTTGGTTGATTTGGTTAAAGCACAATAACTAAACCGCCATGACCCACTGACAAAACTGACAATGCTGTACATTTACATAAGCCCCATTCTCCGTATAGCTAGTGACCCTCCTCATCATCCCCAAATATATACCACGCCAGCTGCTACAACCTTCAATTATCCGAGCCTTCCAGATTTACGTGGATCACGTGTCACAAAAGATAAAAACGTGCCAGTAAACGGAGTTAACTGAGACATTAAGGGCTGGCAAATTCTGGGATGCAGCTGCTAAAATGTCAACAGACAAAAAGCAACCTGTGTTTTGGGCTGTGGAGTCAATTCTGCTGGAGCCGAGGGAATAAAGTGCATTAGTTCCATAATACAATGAAATGAGGATGAGGGTGTGGGCCGATTTGATGATTGGCCTGGGGCCAAAACAGAGCGTAAATGCAGACTTGTTAAACACAGGAGGATTAATTAGTGAATAAGTCACACAGAGAGATCGACATGTGATCACGTGAGGGCGGCCTGAATTCCCACGCTTTTGGAAACTAATCTTGAGGCTCCGTGGAGCGAAGTCTCTTTCCCATTATTGCTAGAAGTTAGAGAACAGCAATGCAGGTTGTTAATTAATGCTGAGTTCTGGGAACAGATTACAGCGGCTCAATGAAACTGAAATTTGCACTTCCATCGGCCGCGTAATGACAAGGCCAGCTGTGACCGAGCAGGAAGGTGACTCTGCCTCTACTGTAACACTGAGATGGCTACTGGATCCATGGAAAAGGCCAGACCCGCAGATGTAGCAGAGCTGTACTCTGCGGGTTGTCATGGGGCACAAAAGAAACTGCTCAATGACAAATTAAGTCCTGCTACATATGTGGATAACACACAACTTCCCATTTCATAGGACTCACTATTGTCCAAGCTGAAGATGTAAAGCCTATGTAATTAAGTTTACCACAAGGATCCATCCTCCTTCTGACAATCCCACTCCCCAGGGTGCTAAAATGGGAAATGCTAGAACATTTGTTACTAAAAGTTGGAAGGTGCCTGAGCATTTATGGTCTATACTTTTCCATAAAGGTGTCTGTTCTGTTTCCAGGCCTTTGTGTTCTTGGACAACTATGACTTATATTCTGTTTTTCCAATTGATGGCCCTGACCTGACTATAAACCATATCTACCTACTGGACCACTGGCTTGTAGCTTAGATACAGATCTTTGCCTACCCTAACCTCAGCCTGTCTGTGACTATTCCCGGCAGAACCACTGGTGCCTCGTCTAAGCCAGCTGTCACCTTTACCAAGTTCAGATCTGAAAGACTGAAAGCCAAATGGGTCATTCAGGTAATGCCCTTTGTAATAGTCCAAAGCCAAATTGGTCTAGTGACACAGTGGGCCTATGAGACACTCTCAGTGATAGGCAACATAGATTTCTATCAATCATTAGTAGAAGTCAGAAATAACCAGGCAAGTGTCTATTTCTTCAAGGGCCTCATGGAAGTAGTCTATGGTACGTGTATGTCATTCCTTTAAGCAAAATCATTACTCTTGAGTGCAAGTGTGTAAGTGGTTTCACCTGATGCAACTTTCAGACAGTTTGTCAGGATCAGGTCAGGAGGTAGTGGACCCACTAAAGCACCACAAGCAATGACATAAGCTGACACCTGGGAGTGGACTTTAAGTGGCATCTAGTTTTCACCAGAGCCCCCTGCAAATCTAGTTGGACTTGCTGCGGCTTGGTACCACCAGGTCACTTCACAGGCACGACTTTGATCACGGTGGTGGCCAAGGCAAGGTAAAGAATTGTAAGGTTGAGATGGAGTCGTGGACAGGCTAGAGGTCAGGACAGGCAGCACAGGATCGGAGTCCGGGACGTTGCAGAAGGTCAGGACAGTTGGCAAAAATAAGAATCTAAGTCAGGAAGGTAGCAGGAGGTCACAGCAGATTATACACTAACAGATTGGGAAAGCTTTCTCCAAGGAATAAAAATTCAAAGATCCCACAGGGGACACAGGAAGGGGCTGGCAATTTTACAGGTAAGGCGGCCAGCCTGTGGCAATCATCTCGCTGGTCCTTTGAATCTTAGAAAGGTGGCATGCTGGTGCCTAGGAGGCGGGGACACATGCGCTAGAGTTTGGGGACCCATGCTGGAGTACAAATGAGTACAAATGAGTGAAGCTGGCGTGGGGGGGGGGGACATGGAGCATGGAGGAACACAGGTGCACCTGTGACCCGAGACATGGGATGTAGGGGCACCTGTAACACAACTCTAACCTGTTCCTATGGTTAATGGAAATTTTGACCTCCATGATGTAGACATGTTGCATTAACATTTGAAAATTTGACTGCAGACAACAATGTTATGGAAAACAGTTGAGTTTCCTGAAAGGCTATTAGCACTTCCACCTCAGGATTACATTGCACTAGTAGAGGACGTGCCTTTAGACAACGCCATACAGTAGGTCCAATTCACTCACGTAGGTGTAGATGGCTGAAGCTCAATGTCTCCACTTAAAGTAAGCCTGATCTATAGAATAGGACAGTAAAAATAATCTATTATGATGCTGATGTAAAATTCACGTAATTTATTTGACAATGTGTTACTCTTAAACTATTAAGAGAAAGAACAACTCCCAAAAAAAGCATTAAGGTGTGAATAGATCATTCGAATCAAGCAGAAAACTTTTCCATACGAGAACAAAGCTTTGCATCAATTACGCCTGAGCGGTCATTGAGAAGCTCCGTGAATAATTGCCACTTAAGTCTCTAATCCGTCTTCCAGTATGTAAAAGGAGCCAAACCAAATAACAGAACTTCTAAAAGTAAAGAGTTTTGGAAACATCTCACTACCTTTAATAATTTCATGGAAAGTACAAAGTTCTGGCTTATGAAACCCACACACTAAATGCAGATGTAAATGTTTAATACTGCGAAACATTCATCTTCTGAATGATACAAAATAAAACTTCAGCCTCCAAAGAAATACATTTGAGGTTGGAACCAAATTGATACATTTAGAGGTAATACTCGAGTAGTGATGAGTGGACCTGGACATAAACATAGTCACAGGAAGCTACGAAAATGGTGTTAGTATTTAACGGTTACAACCACAATATGTTCCAGCACGCTCACCGGTGTTACCAGTGGGGCTAAACGTTCCGAACAAGTGCACTCAACCCTACACATGGGGTGACCTTGGGTCAAGGTATTCTTCTATAACAACATAGATCAGTGGTGGCTAACCTATGGCACGGGTGCCAGAGGTGGCACTCAGAGCCCTTTCTGTGGGCACCCAGGCCATCACCAGAGATGACTCCAGGTCCCAGACAGCCCTGGACTTGCTGTGCACAGAGCTATTTTAAAGCTCTACCTGGGACTACTGGAGGAATTGGAAGCTGTGGACAGATCTGGATTACCATTCCTGACAATTCTTCCTGTGTATTGGACCCTGGAGAGAAGCTGCAATGATCATCCAAATTTCTTCTATTTTCTGCTTTATTGGTGTCCTCAGGGTGCTGGTATCAATGAAAGCTGTGACAAAGAATGGAGTATAAATCACAAATAAAATTTCTGGGTTGGCACTTTGCGATAAATAAGTGGGTCTTGGTTGTAGTTTGGGCACTCGGTCTTTCAAAGGTTCACTGACATAGATTGTAGCTGCTCATAGACATTAGATGCATATTTGCTGAACCCAACAATTTTGATGGAACCAGCCAATGATCTACTGTATGTAGGGGTCTCTTGACTCTATACTGATAAGCATGCTTCACCTTCATCATAAGCCACCATCATAAATGTCTGGCGTGGACTTTCTTCTCTCTAATACTTGGCATTCATGTAACTCATGCCCGAATTTGCACGGAAGTGCAACTGTGAGAGAAGCTCGTTTTTCAGTGGGGTAAAATCCCTTTAACACTGAGGATACTGGGCCTGTAAGTTTGGAAAACTTATATATTATGGGTATGAGATGTGATCTGAGCATGATATCCATCCCACTGAATCTTTCTCTGGACCTAACAGAAAGAACCAACACAGAATCAACGTCACCGAATATGGGCGACTCAAGTTGACAGATTTACCATAGATGTGGCTTAGAAAGTCAATTAATATCAAAAAGATGGAAAAACTTGAAAGGCGTAGATGTTGAATCATGAGATCAATCAAGTAGGACAGTGATTTTCAACCTTTTTTGAGCCGCGGCACACTTTTTATACTTAGAAAATCCTGGGGCACACCACCAACCAAAATAGCACAAAATGACACTAAAACAGTCATATTATACATATACTGTAGTTAACAATATAGATTCTAAATTTATTTTACCCACTCAGTGAGTGAGTGCCAAACCTCTTCCTCAACAGTTCTCAGTGCTGATTATTATGTGGCTCATATACTGCAATATAAAGGGGTACAATGAGAAGTACTATGGCCAGAGTACAAGTGCCAGCTCATATACTCAGCATATGAGCTGGTATTTGTAGTACTCCAGCCTCATGACTATAGTATTTCTCATTTTACATCGCTGCGCATTGTCGGGAAACAAAACACAGGGGGCACCATAGTTTGGGGAACTTTCCCCGCGGCACACCCGACCATGTGTCGCGGCACACTAGTGTGCCACGGCACACTGGTTGAAAATCACTGAAGTAGGAGATGCAAATCCACAAAAAAGTCAACAATCCTCATTAGGGTGGAGATAAAGATTCTAATATGAAAAACACAGAAAAAGGGAATTAACTATGGATCTAGCCCTACACGAACAAATATGCAAAGATGGGCAGACGTCTCACCATCAGGGGTGATGAGATGTTTTTGTGTTTCATCCAGTATTGGTCTTCACTCTACATTTGATGGATAAGGACAATCCACCCAATGCTGGGATCTTGGGATACATTTTAGACCATCGTAGAATCCTATATACCTAGAAATGTTACAATTAGCAGAAGAATAACTTATCCTTTAAGAACCCGGGCTGAACCATACAGTCCATCCTTCCATACAGACCGAAACAAGATGAAATTCTGCACATTCCCAAACATCAATTTACAAGATGATACCATGAACTTGGATTTTCTGGTAGACAAACATAACCCTCAGCATCTTACATCTGAGGATTCTTATTCCTCTTTCCAGGATCCTATTAAAAAAGTAGCTCTGCTTATTGGTCTACATTAATCTTCTGGGATGGTGAAGTGTGAACTGTGCCTGAAGAACCAGGAGATGGAGGACGGCAACTAATAATATAATGAACACATCAAAAATCTGCTGCGCCAAGATATAAGAAGCTAATTAACAATATATTTTCATCAGAGCCAATATATTACCTGCTATAATGTACTCAAAATTAATAAAAATTCTACAAATATCTTAATACTTTATAAAATGTATAGTAATATCCTATGCAACTATAATAAATAAAAGATGTTGGATAATTAACACAGACTGACTGTCACCACCTGCTGGGTAATACAAAGATGAAGGTAGGGGTCTGAAATTAGAGTGCTATACAGAAGAATATAACTACCATAATACTGCCCCCTATATACAAGAATATAACTACTATAATACTTCCCCCTATGTACAAGAAAATAACTACTATAATACTGCCCCCTATGTACAAGAATATAACTACTATAATACTTCCCCCTATGTACAAGAAAATAACTACTATAATACTGCCCCCTATGTACAGGAATATAACTACTATAATACTGCCCCCTATGTACAAGAAAATAACCACTATAATACTGCCCCCTATGTACAAGAAAATAACCACTATAATACTGCCTTCTATATACAAGAATATAACTACTATAATACTGTCCCCTATGTACAAGAATATAACTACTATAATACTGTCCCCTATGTACAAGAATATAACTATTATAATACTGCCCCCTATGTACAGGAATATAACTACTATAATACTGCCCACTATACACAAGAATATAACTACAATAATACTGCCCCCTATGTACAAGAATATAACTACTATAATACTGCCCCCTATGTACAGGAATATAACTACTATAATACTGCCCTCTATATACAAGAATATAACTACTATAATACTGTCCCCTATGTACAAGAATATAACTACTATAATACTGCCCTCTATATACAAGAATATAACTACAATAATACTGCCCCCTATGTACAAGAATATAACTACTATAATACTGCCCCCTATGTACAAGAATATAACTACTATAATACTGCCCTCTATATACAAGAATATAACTACTATAATACTGTCCCCTATGTACAAGAATATAACTATTATAATACTGCCCCCTATGTACAAGAATATAACTACTATAATACTGCCCCCTATGTACAAGAATATAGCTACTATAATACTGCCCCCTATGTACAAGAATATAACTACTATAATACTGCCCCCTATGTACAGAAATATAACTACTATAATACTGCCTCCTATGTACAAGAATATAACTACTATAATACTGCCCCCTATGTACAAGAATATAACTACTATAATACTGTCCCCTATGTACAAGAATATAACTACTATAATACTGTCCCCTATGTACAAGAATATAACTACTATAATACTGTCCCCTATGTACAAGAATATAACTATTATAATACTGCCCCCTATGTACAAGAATATAACTACTATAATACTGCCCCCTATCTACAGGAATATAACTACTATAATACTGCCCACTATATACAAGAATATAACTACAATAATACTGCCCCCTATGTACAAGAATATAACTACTATAATACTGCCCTCTATATACAAGAATATAACTACTATAATACTGTCCCCTATGTACAAGAATATAACTACTATAATACTGCCCCCTATGTACAGAAATATAACTACTATAATACTGCCTCCTATGTACAAGAATATAACTACTATA
The DNA here is from genome assembly GCF_040894005.1 of Engystomops pustulosus. NCBI lineage: Eukaryota > Metazoa > Chordata > Amphibia > Anura > Leptodactylidae > Engystomops > Engystomops pustulosus. The sequence goes on from NC_092419.1 coordinate 23,714,599, forward strand.
ATACTGCCCCCTATGTACAAGAATATAACTACTATAATACTGCCCCCTATGTACAAGATTATAACTATTATAATACTCCCCCCTATGTACAAGAATATAACTACTATAATACTGCTCCCTATGTACAAGAATATAACTACTATAATACTCCCCCCTATGTACAAGAATATAACTACTATAATACTGCCCCCTATGTACAAGAATATAACTACTATAATACTGCCCCCTATGTACAAGAATATAACTACTATAATACTGCCCCCTATGTACAAGAATATAACTACTATAATACTGCTCCCTATGTACAAGAATATAACTACTATAATACTGCCCCGTATGTACAGGAATATAACTACTATAATACTGCCCCCTATGTACAAGAATATAACTACTATAATACTGCCCCCTATGTATAGGAATATAACTACTATAATACTTCCCCCTATGTACAAGAATATAACTACTATAATACTGCCCCCTATGTACAAGAAAATAACTACTATAATACTGCCCCCTATGTACAAGAATATAACTACTATAATACTCCCCCTATGTACAAGAATATAACTACTATAATACTGCCCCCTATGTACAAGAATATAACTACTATAATACTGCCCCCTATGTACAAGAATATAACTACTATAATACTGCCCCCTATGTACAAGAATATAAGTACTATAATACTCCCCCTATGTACAAGAATATAACTACTATAATACTACCCCCTATGTACAAGAATATAACTACTATAATACTGCCCCCTATGTACAAGAAAATAACTACTATAATACTGCCCCCTATGTACAAGAAAATAACTACTATAATACTGCCCCCTATGTACAAGAATATAACTACTATAATACTCCCCCTATGTACAAGAATATAACTACTATAATACTGCCCCCTATGTACAAGAATATAACTACTATAATACTGCGCAAATCAGAAATATTCGGGAAACCCGACGAAAGTGCGGCATTCGGACCCTTAGTAAATGAGCCCCAATATGTATATGTCGGATGCAGTTGAGTGTACTCAGTGTGTCTATGTTGGATGTTGCTGGTCTCTCGCTGTGTGTACCTTGGATGTAGTTGAGGTTTCTTAGTGTGTGTATGTTAGATGTAGTTGGATATTCGCGGTACATACACTGGATGTATCTGGATACTCGCTGTATATACGCTGGATGTAGCTGGTTAGTCTCCATGCATATGCTGGTTGTAGCTGGATACTTGCAGCATATATGTTGGATGTACATGGATACTTGCTATGTATATGCTGCATGAAGCGGGATACTTGTGGTGTATACGTTGGATGTATCTTGATACTTGCTGTGTATATGCTCGATGTAGCTGGATACTCGCTGTGTATACGTTGGATGTAGCTGGATACTCGCTGTGTATACGCTGGATGTAGCTACTCCCTGTCTATAAGCTACTCACTGTATACGTACGCTGGATGTATCTGGATACTCGCTGTGTATAAGCTGGATGTATCTGGTTACTCGCTGTGTATATGCTGGATGTATCTGGATACTCGCTGTGTATATGCTGGATGTATCTGGATACTCACTGTGTATACGCTGGATGCAGTTGGATACCTGTTGTGTATACGCTGGATGTAGATAGTTACTTGTTGTGTATACAATGGATGTAGCTGGTTACTCACCGTGTATATGTTGAATGTAGCTGATTTCTCGCTGGTTATATGTTGGATGTAGTTGAATACTCGCTGTGTATACGCTGGATGTAGCTGGATACTCGCTGTGTATACGCTGGATGTAGCTGGATACTCGCTGTGTATACGCTGGATGTAGCTGAATATTCGCTGTATACGTATGCTGTATGTATCTGGATACTTGCTGTGTATACACTGGATGTAGCTGGTTACTCACTGTGTATACGCTGGATGTAGTTGAATACTTGCTGTGTATATGTTGAATGTATCTGGATACTCGCTGTGTATATGCTGGATGTATCTGTATACTCGCTGTATATACGCTGGATGTAGCTGGTTAGTCTCCATGTATATGCTGCATGAAGCGGGATACTTGTGGTGTATACGTTGGATGTATCTTGATACTTGCTGTGTATATGCTGGATGTAGCTGGATACTCGCTGTGTATACGTTGGATGTAGCTGGATACTCGCTGTGTATACGCTGGATGTAGCTGGATACTCGCTGTGTATACGCTGGATGTAGCTACTCCCTGTCTATAAGCTGGATGTAGCGTGATACTCGCTGTGTATACACTGGATGTAGCTGGTTACTCGCTGTGTATATGCTGGATGCATCTGGATACTCGCTGTGTATATGCTTGATGTATCTGGTTACTCGCTGTGTATATGCTGGATGTATCTGGATACTCGCTGTGTATATGCTTGATGTATCTGGTTACTCGCTGTGTATATGCTGGATGTATCTGGATACTCGCTGTGTATATGCTGGATGTATCTGGATACTCACTGTGTATACGCTGGATGCAGTTGGATACCTGTTGTGTATACGCTGGATGTAGATAGTTACTTGTGTATACAATGGATGTAGCTGGTTACTCACCGTGTATATGTTGAATGTAGCTGATTTCTCGCTGTGTATATGTTGGATGTAGTTGAATACTCGCTGTGTATACGCTGGATGTAGCTGGATACTCGCTGTGTATACGCTGGATGTAGCTGGATACTCGCTGTGTATACGCTGGATGTAGCTGAATATTCGCTGTATACATATGCTGTATGTATCTGGATACTTGCTGTGTATACACTGGATGTAGCTGGTTACTCACTGTGTATACGCTGGATGTAGTTGAATACTTGCTGTGTATATGTTGAATGTAGCTGGTTACTTGCTGTGTATACACTGGATGTAGCTGGTTACTCGCTGTGTATACACTGGATGTAGCTGGTTACTCACTGTATATACGCTGGATGTAATTGAATACTCGCTGTGTATATGTTGAATGTAGCTGGCTACTTGCTGTGTATACACTGGATGTATCTGGATAATTGCAGTGCATATGTTCGATGTAGCTAGTTACTCGCTGTGTATATGTTGAATGGTGCTGGTTACTCGCTGTGTATTCACTGGATACTTGTTGTGTATATGTCGGATGTAGCTGGTTTCTCGCTGTGTATACGCTGGATGTAGCTGGATACTCACTGTATACGTACTCTGGATGTATCTGGATACTCGCTGTGTATAAGCTGGATGTAGCTGGATACTCGCTGTGTATACGCTGGATGTAGCTGGATACTCGCTGTGTATACACTGGATGTAGCTGGATACTCGCTGTGTATACGCTGGATGTAGCTGGATACTCGCTGTGTATACGCTGGATGTAGCTGGATACTCGCTGTGTATATGCTGGATGTATCTGGATACTCACTGTGCATATGCTGGATGCAGTTGGATACCTGTTGTGTATACGCTGGATGTTGCTAGTTACTTGCTGTGTCTACACTGGATGTAGCTGGTTACTCACTGTGTATATGTTGGATGTGGCTGAATACTCGCTGTATAAGTATGTACGCTGTATGTATCTGGATACTTGCTGTGTATATGCTGGATGTATCTGGATACTCACTGTGCATATGCTGGATGCAGTTGGATACCTGCTGTGTATACGCTGGATGTTGCTAGTTACTTGCTGTGTATACACTGGATGTAGCTGGTTACTCACTGTGTATATGTTGGATGTGGCTGGTTCCTCGCTGTGTATACGCTGGATGTAATTGAATACTCGCTGTGTATATGTTGAATGTAGCTGGTTACTTGCTGTGTATACACTGGATGTATCTGGATAATTGCAGTGCATATGGCGGATGTAGCTAGTTACTCGCTGTGTATATTTTGAATGGTGTTGATTACTCGCTGTGTATACGCTGGCTACTTGCTGTATATACGCTGGATGTAGCTGGATACTCACTGTGTATATGTTGAATGGAGCTGGTTACTCGTGGTGTATATGCTGGATATAATTGAATACTCGCTGTGTATATGTTGGATGTAGCTCGATACTCGCTGTGTATATGTTGGATGTAGCTGGATACTTGCTGTGTATATGTTGGATGTAGCTGGTTACTCGCTGTGTGTAGGGCTGTGCTGGAGCTGCCTCTGCAGTGAGATGTTGTAGAGGTTGAGGGCTCCCCCAGGACAGACGAGTCCCCATCTCTGCTCCCCCGAGGGGTGACATAATGTGACAGGCGTCGCAAAATCCCCTTTGTTGGAAAACGCTTCTAAAGTCAACATCCGACTAATTGTGTGGGTCTGGGACGATGCCAGAGGAAACAGGTTGGATGCTGGGTCACATGGGGCACTTCTCGCCCTAAGGAGAATGCGGGTGTTTAACAAGGATGTTAATTAAATAACTAAGTCAAACCCACAGAGCAGCAGGATCTGGAGCAGAGGAGAGGAGTGTGCCGGAATATTGTATCATAGCCGAGTGCCTGATGTTACACGTAACGAGGAAGGGAAATATCAAGATGACAAATCCATCCAAACTCGGCAAGACGCATAGGGGCACATTTACGCACTCGTGTTCCCTGATTCCCTGCATTGCTGCGTGCGGCGATTCACTAAGATCGTGCACCTGAAATCAAGAATGTGTTGCTTCCCGACTCAGAGCCGACAGAGTTCACCATCTTTTTAGTGGTGCATTTTTAACATAGGGCGTGCAACCCAATTTAAAAGTTAAATCCGGCGCTCAGTCCGAATCATTCGGACTGTCCGACCACAACCCCCTAACTTGTGCCGCATGGAAGCCAGCGCGGTTGCACCACAAAAGGGTTGCGTGCAACACAATCCCAGCGCATACACTTCTTAAATACCTGTGCAAGCCATTTTAGCCTAGAAGAACCTGCACAATCCAACTAAAGTACACAGCGCGACCCTTAGTAAATGAGCCCCAAAGTGTCACAAATGCTCCTAGGAAAAGTAACGTTGCCTTTGTGCACTCTGGGAGAATTAAGCACCCACATGTTTTTCGGTTGCACTATTGGTGCTGCTGTTCTTTGGTTTTACATAAATGAATATATTGATAAGTGATAAATGTATCAATCTGTGTTTGTATTGTTGCTGATGACGCCAGGTGACTGCAGATGTCTCCGCCATGCTCTCAGTCACACACATACAGTAAATCTCCGCAGGTGGTGGAGGGGTTAATACGGAGTCCGGGCGGATTTGTCATATTGCAGCATTTATCCATCATTAATATTATTTATTGCGCTGAGAAGGGCGATTCATCAGACGCGGATCTGTGTGCATGAACATGATGGCTTAATCAAGACTTTCTGAGTCGACCATGAATATTCATCTGCCGGACCCCAGAGCAGCACCGGATACAGGCCAGAATATACGTAGGGTGACAGGCAGTACACCCCCAGCCCAGATTATACCCAGGGTAACAAGCTGCAGTACACCCCCAGCCCAGACTATACCCAGGGTAACAGACCAGTGTACACCCCTAGCCCAGACTATACCTAGGGTAACAGGCCAGTGTAAACCCCCAGCCCAGACTATACCCAGGGTAACAGGCTAGACTACACCCAGAGCCCAGACTATACCCAGGGTAACAGGCCAGTGTACACCCCCAGCCCAGACTGTACACAGGGTAATAGGCCAGAGTACACCCCCAGCCCAGACTTTACCCAGGGTAACAGACCAGAAGCAACCCCATGGCTTCACTCCACTGGGGTCACAAACACATTGGCGCTAAAGTGTCTTGGGTCACCGCACCTGTGACAGAGCTTAGGCTGCCCTTGGTAAGAGATCCGGATTCTGTCCCGTTCAAGAAAGGCTAAAGAGGAAATGTGGGCGATTGTGCCTCCCGTATGCTTCTACTTAACCATGAATGTCCAGGCCCTGGACCAAATACCATATTCATCATGGTTTTTCTGAGGTACCTGAACAATGTCACCATGACGACTAAGCCAAGTCATGATGTCTATACAAGACAGTAACTTGTTAGGGGTCAAAACGGTCACTTTCTTTACTTTACCGAGAGTTCTAAGCCCTCTGGCCGTACAAAGCTGACTTCGAACTCCGTAGTATCATAAGGATGTATTGGAGAAGTTCCACCACCCTTGAACAGGGAGGGCATGCGTCACTGCCCCTCCAGCGGAGACTAACTATATTTCTGCAGGCAGCTCCCGGCCTAGTTGGGGTAAAGAACATACAGTCTCTCTCTCCTCTTTGCTCTCGGAAGGCTGCTAGGCCACGCCGAGCATATGGACCAGCACTTACAAAAAAATCACTGGGGGTAGAGCCACCTCCATAGCTTATTCAGCCTGAGAAGAGTAAGCTCCGACCCTGAATTTACTTGCGCCCTCTGTCTCAGTGGCATTAACCTCTTCACAATCTCCCCGCTCCCCTTTGCCAAGTTTATTGCAGTATTTGGGCTGGGTAACGGGGCCTACACAACAGGCTAACACTGCTGCCCGCCCGGAGGACACATGGAGGAGGACATACACCATGCTCACCTCCAGAGATGCCTTGATCTTCTTGGCTCTCTTCCTCTTTTGGCCCTCATGGTCCTCATCCGTCAAATAATTGCCAAAGGTAAAGTTCTGGAGCTGAACTGGGGACTTTAACCGTCTGATCTGAGCCATTAGCGCCCTCCCTGGCCATTGCCATCACTTTCCTCCTCCAGGCTGGCAGAGCCGCAGCTGGATGGTAACGCCGCATGCTCTGCAGGCAGCCTGTCATGCGAGGCCTACTGGTGCTGGCACAGGCCACAAGGCGGACAGGGCTGATCTTCCTCACCCACCTCATCATCGCCATCATCCGCCTAAATCTCAAGCCCCTTCTGCTTTTGTGGCTGCTCCTGGCCCATAATTTCAAACCTCTCATTGTTCTCCTGTTTTACTTGAAACGGATCAGGTGTTCTCACAATTGAGATGCCTCTTTTCCTCCAGTACAGTGACCTCGGCTTTAAGTCTATTTATGGTGTTCAGAAGATCAGGCTTCTTCTTCTTAGTAGTCACCCAGCCAAGGCCATGGTCTCCCGTATCTCCTCCTGGAGCATCCTCAGCACCTTGATAGCTTCCTCATACGCACGGAGGTATTCAGGCAAACCTAAAGCCATATATGGTACCAGACTCCCGGTTCTTTAGATCTCAATATTACTTTTTCAATCATCCATGAGCACCCAACTTTTCAGCCTAACCATCCAGCTTGGCTTGGTGTTCTGTGTTCCAGAGACCTTGCGGCTTTCATGGGTCTTGAGGGTGGCAGCCAAGGTCACATCGCTGGGTCCTAGGCTCAGGGTAGATCTTCTTACCCCCTCAGATTTAACTTTTAACTTGCTTCTCCTGTCGGCCTGGTCTGGGAGGCAGAAGGCTAGGACTTTCCTGCTTCACTCATCGCAGAAACCCCACTCCCTCCCTGGGGATGAGAGAGCAGACCTGGGTGGATTGGGTGTGCTCCACTGTGTACATACATGACATTACTTATCCTGCACTGATCCTGAGTTACATCCTGAATTATACTCCAGAGCTGCACTCACTATTCTGCTGCATGACATTACTTATCCTGTACTGATCCTGAGTTACATCCTGAATTATACTCCAGAGCTTCACTCACTATTCTGCTGCATGACATTACTTATCCTGTACTGATCCTGAGTTACATCCTGTATTATACCCCAGAGCTGCACTCACTATTCTGCTGCTGGTGCAGTCACTGTGTACATACATGACATTACTTATCCTGTACTGATCCTGAGTTACATCCTGTACTATACCCCAGAGCTGCACTCACTATTCTGCTGCTGGTGCAGTCACTATGTACATACATGACATTACTTATCCTGTACTGATCCTGAGTTACATCCTGTATTATACTCCAGAGCTGCACTCACTATTCTGCTGCTGGTGCAGTCACTGTGTACATACATGACATTACTTATACTGTACTGATCCTGAGTTACATCCTGTGTTATACTCCAGAGCTGCACTCACTATTCTGCTGGTGCAGTCACTGTGTACATACATGACATTACTTATCCTGTACTGATCCTGAGTTACATCCTGTAAATCTTTTATTTTATATAAAAGTGAAAAACATAACAATAATAAACATAAATAAAGCCATAACTTCTGGCAAAAGAAATACAAAAGAACAAATATAAACGAAAATAAACTTACAAAACCTCCTGGCCCAGCCACACACACACCACACACTCAGCATGAAAACAAACAAAACCTTCACCCAGTCCCACCACCTAAATTTTTTTTTTTTTTTTTTTTTTTATATCAAAATACACAGCAAAATACACATAAATAAATAAACAATAAACACAGAAATAACAATGAATATAACGGAAGTAACATTAATAACATTAAATAACATAAAATAACCTAAAATATAACTAACTAAATCCCACGCCCATCACCCTCCCCCCCCCAGACACTGGTCTAACGTCCAAAGTTCGCGTTATATAGTCCAGACCAGTGCCCAGGATCGTACAGTCCAAGTCCAGTCCACCCCCCTCCCAACCTAACACCCTAACACCAACACCCCAAAACCAACCAACCTATATACACACAAGAACTATAACTACATATAACTATACACACTGTACATAAGATACAAACACATTAAACATATCAACATATATCAAAACCACATAAAGCCCAGGTTCGGCGCCTGCAGCCCCTACATCACTATAACCTCAGATACAAAACAAAAATCTACAGTGCAGCATCAGCCCCACACCAGGAGAGGAGATGACAGACTAAGGGACACTAAAGGAGAACCCCCTCCAAAGGAGAGAGGCCCTCCCCGTGCCCCGCCTCTCATACTCCAGAGAGCGCACCTTCACCAGGTCACCCAGAATGTTCCTAACCACCTCATCCACCGGGAGGATTTTACGCTGCGTCGAAACTAAGCACCGTGCGTTCCACGTGTGGTACCTGACCACTAGACTAACTAGGAATAAAGTGCAGCGGTCCCGGCCACCCAGGCCTCTGAATGCTCCATAGGCCCACTCCGCATAGGAGAGACCGGCCAACCCGGGCCAATGGATGGAAGCGCCCACCCGGTTGTACACCTCTGTGTTAAAGGGGCACTGAAGCAGGAAGTGGTCCATGCTCTCCAGCAGGCCACCGCACTCCTCCCGGGGACAACCCCTTTCCTCAGAGCTCCTACACTTCAGATTGTCCCTCACACACAGCTTTCCATAGAAGCAGCGCCAAGTCAAGTCCCAAAACTTCAAGGGGATCCTGATGGAATTCAATAAACTCAAACCCACCCCAAGATCCCGACTTGGGCAATCCCTGAGGGCCAGAGGCTTCTGGAAACGGGCAAACAGAACCCTTTTGTCAAGGATTTTCCTCGACATGGTCCTGATCTCCCACATTCCCAGACCCCACCGGCGAATCACCTTCAGAACCGGGGTAGCGTAAGCCGGAAGATGCCCATGCGGTGTGCGGAGATCCTTCACTTGTCCTCCTGTCTCCCATTCCTGGAAGAAAGGCCGAAACCATCCCCTGCAGGAGTATACCCACGGAGGAGCCCTCTCTTTCCAGAGGTTTGCTACATTGATTTTAAGAAAGGTATTCACTAGGAACACCACAGGGTTGACCATACACAACCCTCCTTGTCTCCTCGTGCGGTAAGTAACCTCCCTCTTGATTAGGTTCAGCCTATTCCCCCATAACAGCTGGAAGAACAGACTGTAGACCCGAGTCCAGAGGGGTTCTGGCAACATGCACACACTGCCCAGGTAAATCAGCAATGGGAGCAGGTAAGTTTTGATCAGATTAACCCTTTCTCTGAGGGTCAAAGACCAACCCTTCCACTGGTCCACCCTCTGAGCGGCGATCTTAAGCCTGCCGTCCCAGTTTTGCATGGGGTAATCCCCCTGGCCAAATTCGATGCCGAGAACTTTGGCAGAGTCTTGGGGCCCTGGAAGAGTGTCTGGGAGATCAAAGCCTGGACCTCCCTCTCCCAGCCAGAGACTCTCACACTTATCCCGGTTGATCTTGGACCCAGAAGCCTCTGAGTAGCGGTCAACCTCTAACATCACCCATTGCGCCTCCCCTCTCGAGGACACAAAAACAGTGACGTCATCAGCATACGCTACCACCCTTAGAGTGGCTTCCGGTGCTGCCCGGTCCATCCCGACTCCCACCAACGGCCCACGATCAACCCTCCTAAGGAATGGGTCAATCGCGAACACGTACAGTAGTGGGCTCAGAGGACAACCCTGGCGAACACCAGACCCAACCTCAAAAGAGCGGCCAATCCAACCGTTCACAAGCGGGAAACTCTCTGCCCCTGCGTACAAAACTTTCAGCCAATTGACAAACCCACCCGGCAGGCCATACCTCAGAAGGACAGACCAGAGGTACTCGTGGTTAACCCGATCAAACGCTTTTGCCTGATCCAAGGACAGCAAGTACCCCTTCCAGTTACCAGCCCTGCCCTGTTCCACTGCCTCCAGGACACAAAGCACAGCACTAAATGTACTGCGGCCTGGAACAGAGCAGTGCTGGGTCCCCGAAAGGAGCCGGGGTGCAAACTGCACCAGCCGATTAAACAGCACCTTTGCCAAAACCTTTCTGTCCGTATTGAGAAGCGCTATGGGACGCCAGTTCTCAATACGAGATCGGTCCTTACCCTTTGACAGGATGATCAGGGCAGACCTCCTCATTGACTTCGGCAGAGCGCCCGAGGAAAGACACTCATTGAATACCTCAGTCAAGAGGGGAACCAAGGCGTCCTTAAAGGTCTTATAAAACTCAGATGTTAAGCCATCCGGACCCGGCGATTTCTTGAGGGCGAGCCCTTCAATCGCCCGGCTGACTTCCTCTTCCCTAATCATCTCTGTCAAAACATCAAGAGAGGGGTCTACTCCTGGCTCAGGGACAGTTTCAGCCAGGAAAGCCGACATCACATCCCGATCTAGATCCTTCCTGCCCAAGAGGTGCGAGTAGAAGGATCTGACGACCTCCAGAATCCCTGATCTGGACCTTTTCAGGGATCCCGTACTGTCAACCAGTCCTGTGACAACTTTACCATTCACTGACATCTTGCAGTTTCTGTAAGGGTCGGGCGAGCGGTATTTCCCGTAATCCCTCTCAAAAACCAAAGATGCGTGTCTATCGTACTGACACCTCTTCAGCAAGGATTTCACTCTGGAGATGTCCTCACGACTACCTCCAGTCGAGACGAGATGCTCGAGTTTCCTCCTCAGGCCCTGATACAGGCGGTACCTGTCCAGGCTCCTGAGGCTCGAGAGCTGGCGGAAGAATCTCGCCACCCTTTTCTTGAGCATCTCCCACCACTCTGACTTACTGCTACAAAGGCCCAGCAATGGTACCTGGCTCTGAAGAAAGTCCTCAAAGGATTGTCTGATCTCCGCTTCCTCCAGGAGAGACGAATTGAGCTTCCAGTAGCCTCTTCCCATCCGGGGGGTCTCTGTAACATTCAGAGAAAACAAAATTAGACAGTGGTCGGAGAACTCCACCTCAACAACGGACACTGCTGAAGAGATGGCTTCCTCCTTTAAATAAAACCTGTCTATTCTAGACCTGCAGCTACCCCTATAATAGGTGAACCCCGCGTGGCCTGGGGTGTGCCGGATGTGGACATCCACCAGGCGAGCCTCACTAGCTATGCTATTAAGAGCGACGCTATCATAAGTCAGCTTGTCTCTGGAACCTCCCCTATCCTGGGACCTCGTGACAGCATTGAAGTCCCCTCCAAAGACCACCTGCCGACTTGTAAAAAGGTAGGGCTTGATCCTCATAAAGAGACACTTCCTGTCCCACTTGGACTGGGGACCATAGATGTTAATTAGGCGAAGTTCTTGTCCCTTCATGAGGACATCCATGATCAGGCACCTCCCCATTTCTAACTCAATAACTCGTCGGCATTCTACCGGTGCGGTAAAAAGGACCGCCACTCCGCTATACGGCTCGGCCGCAAGAGACCAATAGGAAGGCCCGTGTCTCCATTCCCTCTTAGCTTTAAACACGGCCGCCAAATCTGGCAGCCTGGTCTCCTGCAAAAATAAAATGTCGGCTTCAACACGGCCGAGAAAATCAAAGGCCGCAAATCTAGCCGCATCAGACTTAATGCTGGCGACATTAATGGACGCCAGCGTCAACGGAGTGGGTGCCGCCATCATGAGTGATTGAGTTAAACAGCTTTTTTCTTATTGCTTCCCCTCCCCCGACTCTCCTCTGACGATGATCCCCTTTCTTTTTTCCCATCAGATTTAGGGCAACTTCTTTTTAATGAAATTGTGGTGTCCATGTTATTATTGGACCCCAAGGACCCACCCGGACCACCCTCTCCTTCGTCCTTGTCTCCTGACTCTGAGTCAGTCTCCCACTCTGAGGACCCAGCTTCCCCAGAGGATAGAGACTCAGCGCCCCCTGCAGGCTGCTCCGCCGCCACCTCCAGAACCCCACCCTCAGCCTCTCCTTCCGAGGAGGCGATCTCATCGAGGGTGAGGAACCGGTTGGAAAGCTCAACCAGAGGGGAGGAAGTTTTCCCTTCCTTAGGTACCTTAGATAGGCCGCGCTTTTTCTTTTTCTGCTTGCGCTTATTTTCTAGCCAAATCCTGTTATCCTCATCCATACTCTCATAATGGGAGGACGTGGAGGACATGGCACCTTTCTCGCGCTCCATCCTCCTGACCTCCTCATCAAACTCATCATCCCTCAGGGCCTCAGTAGCATGACCAGCCTCTGAGGAAGGACCCAGGGTCACCCCAGCAACCTGAGGCTTCCCCAGTTCTCTCCCTTTTTGTCTGGCTTCAAGCCGCCTCAACTGAGAAGGTGACTTATTCTTACTTTTCTTCACAGGCCCCTCAGCTCCTCCACCTCTGCTGGTACCTTCCCCAGCAGAAGCAACCTCATGGCTCTCCTCCACTGGGGTCACAACCGCATTGGCAAAGGAGCGAGGACAACGGCTGAAAGGGTGACCGAGCTCACCACACAGGTTACACCTAATGTCCTTACAGGATGCAGCGAGATGACCTAGCCCACCACACAAAGCGCACTTCTGCACTTGGCAGCTGGCGCTAAAGTGTGTGGGGTCACCGCACCTGTGACAGACCTTCGGCTGCCCCTGGTAGAAAATCAGGATTCTGTCCCGTCCAAGAAAGGCTGAAGAAGGAATGTGGGCGACTGTGCCGCCTGAACACTTCAACTTCATCATGAAGGTCCAGGCTCCAGACCAAATGCCAAATTCATCGCGGTTTTTCTGAGGTACCTGAACTACTTCGCCATAACGACTTAGCCACGTCATGATGTCCATGCAAGAAAGTGACTCGTTACGGGTCAAAACGGTCACCTTCTTGACTGCGTTTTGGCGAGACACTGCTTGCACAGCAAAGTCTCGCCATGCGGGCTCGTTCTTTGCCAGCTCATAATTCGACCAGAAGAGCTCTAAGCCCTCCGGCCGAACAAAGCTGACATCGAACTCCGGAGTACCATAAGGATGTATCAGGGCAAAGATGTCACTAGCCCTGAAGTTCATCTTCAGGAGGAGCTCCACCACCCTTGACCTGGGTGGGCATGCGTCACTGCCCCTCCAGCGAAGACGAACCACATTCCTACGGGCAGCTCCGGGCCCGGTTGTGGGTAAAGACCATACAGTCTCTCCCCCCCTTTTCTCTTGGAAGGCTGCCAGGCCATGCCTGTCTGTCCAGAAGGACAGATCAACATCTCTCCCCTCTACAGTGATTGACTTTTCCCCTCTCCTGAGAGCCTCCAGAAGACGCCTTTGCAAAACGCTGTTCCCAGAGCCAGGAGACAAGGAGTTAACCCCACTTGCCCCAGCGGTGACACTCGCATAGCTCCTTATAGGAGCGGCCACCACTGGGGGTGCAGAAGGTCCAGCACGCACAACAGGATCACCCCCCTCAGCACCATTCACCACTCCCACATTCACCACACTATGTGCATTACTGCCTCGCTTCCTTGCATCACTCACACCAGCTGGGCCAGGAGGACCTGGGGTTGCCTCGGCGTCACTGGGCACTGGGGGTAGAGCCACCTCCATAGCTGATACAGCCTGAGAAGAGGCAGCTCCAACCCCGATCTTAAAGGTGCCCTCTGCCTCATTGGCATTAACCCCTTGTTGTCCAGTAGTTTTTTTAATATTTCTGCTCTGCTGCTCGCTGGATGCAAGAGGCCACTTGCCCTTGCAGACTCCGGACAGTCTTTTTGTGCCCTCTCCAGGGTCTGATGATCCAATGCAAAACAACACTTTTCCTGCGCCTTTCTCTGCAGGATGCTTGGGAGGCGCTGCACCACAAGCCCCAGCAGCCCCATCACACTGCCGCTGCTCACCGGAGCTAGATGCAGCCACAGTGCTAGGGGCCACAGGAGCCACCGCCACTGCCCCTGGCACCGGGCCACCCCCCCCTCCCACTAGGGGGCAGCGCACAGTACCAGGACCTGCTGGATCGCCCTCACTGTCCGGCCTTTCGGCCGATGCCTTCCCTGCACCATCCTTGCTACTGCAAACAAGGCTGGTGCTCTGCGCCATGATGGAACGTGGCTTTGCAATCTCCCCGCACCCTGGCACCAAGTCCACTGCAGGATTCGTGCTGGGCTGGGTAACGGGGCCTACACGACAGGCTGGCACTGCTGCCCGCCCGGAGGGAACAGGGAGGGGACGAAACACCAGATTCACCTCCTGAGACGCCTTGGTCTTCCTGGCTCTCTTCTTTCTCTTTGGGTCGTCATCTGGCATATCATCGCCGAAGGAAAAGTTCTGGAGGTGAACTGGGGACTCGAGCTGACGTATTTGAGCCATTAGCGCCCCCCCCTGGCCGCTGTCATCACTTTCCTCCTCCAGGTTGGCAGAGCCGCAGCCTGATGGTAATGGCGCTTGCTCCGCAGGCAGCCTGTCGTGCGAGGCCTGCTGGTGTTGGTGCAGGCCACCAGACGGACACGGCAGGTCTTCCTCATCCTCCTCATCATCGCCATCATCCGCCTGGATCTGAAGCCCCTTCAGTTTTCTTAACTGCTCCTGGCGCATGTCATCAAACCGGGCATCATTCTCCAACTTTTCACGGAACGGACCGCTGTGCTCGCGGATTAGATGTCGCTTCTCCTGCAGAGCGGTGACCTCGGCTTTTAGTCTGTCTATGGTGGTAAGAAAATCAGACTTTTTCTTCTTAGTGGCCACCCCCGCTAGGGCCAAGGTCTCCCTTATCTCCTCCTGGAGCCTCCTCAGCGCTTTTCCAGCTTCCTCGTACTCACGGAGGTGCTCAGCAATCCGGGAGCCATAGATGGAAGCAGACTCCCGGGCCTTAAGATCACCCCATGCTTTTTGCACACCTCCGTGAGCACCCAGCTTTCCAGCTGAACCACCCAGCTTTCCCGCACACACATCCAGCTTTCCAGGAGGAGCACTCAGGCTGATGTCACTTGCCTTGATCTTCTGTGTTCCGGAGACCTTGCGGCTTCCCTGGGTCTTGGGGGTGGCAGCCGAGGTCACATCGCTGCGTCCTTGGCTCCGGGCAGATCTTCTTACCCCCTCCGCTTTGGCCGGTAACTGGTTTCTCCTGCCCCCCGCCGGCCTGGTCCGGGAGGCAGAAGCCTGGGATTTTCCTGCAGGATTCATCCCACAGAACCCACTCCCTCCCTGGGGAGGAGAGAGCAGGCCTGGGTGGATTGATCTTCCACCAGGTGGTGCAGGAGCTCAGCAGCACACAACCACACCCTTCAGTAGCACACAGCAGAATGAGATTGCACGCACTATTCTGCTGCTGGTGCAGTCACTGTGTACATACATGACATTACTTATCCTGTACTGATCCTGAGTTACATCCTGTATTATACCCCAGAGCTGCACTCACTATTCTGCTGCTGGTGCAGTCACTGCGCACATACATGACATTACTTATCCTGTACTGATCCTGAGTTACACCCTGTATTATACTCCAGAGCTGCACTCACTATTCTGCTGGTGCAGTCACTGTGTACATACATGCCATTACTTATCCTGTACTGATCCTGAGTTACATCCTGTATTATACTTCAGAGCTGCACTCACTATTCTGCTGGTGGAGTAACTTTAGATAAAATGTCACACATGGCATCCCTCATGACATGTAGTGACTGTGGATGAATTAGTTCTTCTTGTTGGGGGCTGGGTGTTTAGCAGTTGAGGACAAGGTTCCATATTGTCGGAGCCCCTCTTAATGACACGTTACGCTGCGGTCATTATCTTCTATGACAACTTCATGTATCACATTATGTTTCTCTATATGATAGTAATTAAGACAAATGGAGAGCGACACAATGAGCAGAGTGAATGATGGGAGTGTTGTGAGATGTTCTGCAGAGCCATTATATCCATTATTTGACAGAATATTGATTTCTAATTAATTTGCAATCACGTTGATGCCTCCCTCCCTTTCCGCCTCACAGTAAATTGGCTTTTGATAAGTTGCGGCTGCAGCCACCCCCGGAACGCAGAGGTTGGCGGATTCCATTTCACAGACTCTGCATAATTGATTAACTCACCGCAGAAAACTTATTAAATTGCACTTTGAGGGTCTCGCCTCCCAAATCCTCACCGCCAACACACAACTGTCTGCGCATAAACAAAGTGGCTCCAATAGCATCGTCCTGTCAGGGACAGGAATCAACCATTATGGGGACTGCCGATAGGACCCTCCCATTATAGAGATTGGGGGGAAACAAAGGTCTTACAGGTGGGATGTGGAGAGACCATGTGACTTGTCATAGTCTAGAAACTTCACTCATGATCCAACATCACTTAAAGTGTTATTCCCACAAAGACAAGATTCTTAAATATACTCAGAATAACAAAATAACACATTCTCTATTTAACAAAAATACAGTATTTCAGATATAATTCAAACCTGTCTCTATCAGTCCTGGTGTACACAATTTCGGTTACTGTGGGATCGGACCACTAATCTTCTGGTTAGGGTAGGACAGATTCTTTTCATGAATAGCTTCTCCTGTTTGCACACTGCAGGGCTCTCTGTCTCCAGGCCCTCCCCATCCATTACATGACCAACTCAGACATAGGCACTTCCTGCCAGCAAGCAGCATGCACAGACTTATGCTTCAAGCTACAGCTAAGATAGGATCTTTATAGAAGGGAAGGTGGCATGTAGCAGGGCGGACCGTGTGGGTTATAGCTGAGTATCATTGTGTGTAATATGTATCTTATGGATCTCATCATCTATCATCTGTCTCATTTCTTTTTCTATGTGTCAAATACTAGTAGAATGTTCAGAAGGTAAATGAAAGTGTAGATAAACCCTGTACCCTGATAATCTAGGCACATTGTCATCACACAGCATCTTCTAGCACAGAGAAATCATGAAGTGTCAGCTTAGAGAGTCCCCGCTCACACTCTGGAATCTTACACTGACCATCAATGAGTGATAGGAGCTACAACAGCAATAAAACAGGGTAAAATTGTAAAGTAAAGGGTAAAAATGTATCTTTATAGTGTAAACATCAAAAGGAGGCTATAAGTTGAGAACTTTCTTTCATTGGAAAACCACTTTAAAACATATTTTAGGGGATTTTACAAACCTTTCCAGGTAAGACCCATCCTTAAAGGGACTTTTCTGTGCACTGACATTGGTGACCAACATCGATCAGATGTTTCTATCGCCCCCTACACCAGAAACAACACATAGAACATACAAGCAAAAACACCTCCATTCTGTAACTAGTGGTCAAGCTGTGTTCCTGCAACTCAGGAACTTAGGTTAGACTACAGGATTACAGCGTCTCTAAGTGCAACAAGTGTGTGTCATCATGCTGCGGTGAGCACAGCAGTGTGAGGACACACCCCCAGTGCACTTGGAGAAGCTACAATCCTGGAAAATAAATCCAGATATCACAGTCCTGCTGCTACTAGCAATATACACTCACCGGCCACTTCATTAGGTACACCATGCTAGTAACGGGTTGAACCCCCTTTTGCCTTCAGAACTGCCTCAATTCTTCGTGGCATAGATACAACAAGGTGCTGGAAGCTCCTCAGAGATTTTGGTCCATATTGACATGATGGCATCACACAGTTGCCGCAGATTTGTCGGCTGCACATCCATGATGCGAATCTCCCGTTCCACCACATCCCAAAGATGCTCTATTGGATTGAGATCTGGTGACTGTGGAGGCCATTTGAGTCCAGTGACCTCATTGTCATGTTCAAGAAACCAGTCTGAGATGATTCCAGCTTTATGACATGGCGCATTATCCTGCTGAAAGTAGCCATCAGATGTTACAGGGTACATTGTGCTCATAAAGGGATGGACATGGTCAGCAACAATACTCAGGTAGGCTGTGGCGTTGCAACGATGATCAATTGGAACCAAGGGGCCCAAAAAGTGCCAAGAAAATATTCCCCACACCATGACACCACCACCACCAGCCTGAACCGTTGATACAAGGCAGGATGGATCCATGCTTTCATGTTGTTGATGCCAAATTCTGACCCTACCACCCGAATGTCGCAGCAGAAATCGAGACTCATCAGACCAGGCAACGTTTTTCCAATCTTCTACTGTCCAATTTCCATGAGCTTGTGCAAATTGTAGCCTCAGTTTCCTGTTCTTAGCTGAAAGGAGTGGCACCCGGTGTGATCTTCTGCTGCTGTAGCCCATCTGCCTCAAAGTTCGACGTACCTTGCGTTCAGAGATGCTCTTCTGCCTACCTTGGTTGTAACGGGTGGCGATTTGAGTCACTGTTGCCTTTCTATCAGCTTGAACCAGTCTGCCCATTCTCCTCTGACCTCTGGCATCAACAAGGCATTTCCGCCCACAGAACTGCCGCTCACTGGATGTTTTTTCTTTTTCGGACCATTCTCTGTAAACCCTAGAGATGGTTATGAGTGAAAATCCCAGTAGATCAGCAGTTTCTGAAATACTCAGACCAGCCCTTCTGGCACCAACAACCATGCCACGTTCAAAGGCCTCAAATCACCTTTCTTCTCCATACTGATGCTCGGGAGAACTGCAGGAGATTGTCTTGACCATGTCTACATGCCTAAATCCACTGAGTTGCCGCCATGTGATTGGCTGATTAGAAATTAAGTGTTAACGAGCAGTTGGACAGGTGTACCTAATAAAGTGGCCGGTGAGTGTACATAAAGGTATGATTACACATCCCTCCAGGGACAATCCGTAACACTGGTTGCAGAGAGTTCAGAGTACAGCAGTGTAAAGCAGCACCCCCCAATGCACTTGGAGAAGCTACAATCCTGGAATATACTTTTATATTTTAAAGTACTGCTGCAACTAACAGCATAAACAAAGTTCTGAATCCAAATCTTTTCAGGGACACAGCCTGACACTGGCTGCAGAGAGCACAGCAGTGTAATAGTATTAATACACATCTCTCCAGGGACAATGAAAAACACAGGCTGCAGAGGGTGCAGAGCACAGCAGTGTGTGGGAATACCCCCATTGGAATCCTGGAATGTAAATCCATATTTCACAGTCCTGATACTAGTAACATACACAAACATTTGATTAAACATCTCTACAGGGACAATACATAACACTGGCTGCAGGGAGCACAGAGCACAGCAGTGTGAGAGATAATAACATATCTCTCCAGGGACAATCCATAACACTGGCTTCAGAGAGCACAGCAGTGTGAGGTATGATTACACATCTCTCCAGGGACATTACATAACACTGGCTGCAGAGAGCACAGAGCACAGCAGTGTATGGTATGATGACACATCTCTCCAGAGACAATACGTAACATGGTGACCCCTGCTGACAGTTTCCCTGTGTAATGTAGACATGTAGTGAGTCAGTGTGTATCCTTGTCGCTGGTGCTGAGGAAGGAGAAGGCGCTGGGTCAGGATTTATGTTGGATCTGTCATTATTCAGCAGGAGACTCTCGCACATTAGAGCGCGGCTCCATTATTCACGGGGCGCAGCGCTGCCTCTTGGCTCGCCATCAGACAATGAGAATCGCTGGGTATTGCTTTTTTTTTTTAAAATTAGGCCGAGAGATTTAAAGACTTCAGCCGGTTAAAGTTGAAAATTTCAATACCCAAAATGTGTCGTGGAGTCTCCTCAGCCAATTCTAGACTTTAAATCTCCCATTCCTGTTAGAAATGAAGGACTGGCTGGATGTGCAGGACTGAGCGGGAGCCAGCTGGCCGCCGTACAAGTGGGTAGAACGCTCTGCAGGGCACATTAGTCAGCGAGAGGCCGCCATGGCGTGAATGTGCGGCTGTTCCCGGTACAATGGCCTCAGTCAGGACTTATCTAGCATCGCTCTGTGATTACAGATACTGCCCCTGACACTGACTGCTGGAGACACAGGACACAAGAAAACGGTTTATGTTAATCGTCCCTCCATGTGTTAGCGGCCAAGAGCCCAACAATAATCAGTGACACAAATGTCAAGTCTGACTCACCCAAAACACATGTAGCAGAGCTAAAGGTGCACCTGTAGACTGGTGTTAGGTATTGTCCGTGGAGAGATGAGTAATCATACCTCACACTGCTGTGCTCTGTGCTCTCTGCAGCCAGTGTTATGTTTTGTCCCTGGAGAGATGTGTAATCAGACCTCACACTGCTGTGCTCTGTGCTCTCTACATCAAATGTTAGGGATTGTCCCAGAAGAGATGTGTAATCATACCTCACACTGCTCTGCTCTGTGCTCTC
Source organism: Engystomops pustulosus (assembly GCF_040894005.1). Lineage (NCBI taxonomy): Eukaryota > Metazoa > Chordata > Amphibia > Anura > Leptodactylidae > Engystomops > Engystomops pustulosus. The sequence continues at coordinate 23,735,240 of NC_092419.1, forward strand.
TGCAGCCAGTGCTAGGTAATGGCCCTGGAGAGATGAGTAATAAGACCTCACACTGCTGTGTCCTGTGCTCTCTGCAACCAGTGTTATGTATTGTCCCTGGAGAGATGTGTAATTATACCTTACACTGCTGTGCCCTGTGCTCTCTGCAACAAGTGTTATGTATTGTCCCTGGAGAGATGTGTAATCAGACCTTACACTGCTGTGTAAGGACTGTGATAAAACACCCGTCTGTTTTTTGCTTTTTTTTGCAGATCTGTAATAATGGACGACACATGGGTGAATCTTGTGGATATCTATCTCGGTAACAGATTACACGCTGATCACATTCCATTGTTTACCTCCCCAACCGCTCAGGTTCATGTGTAAGAAGCCCAAGGCCTCGTGTCCCATGATCCGTCTCTATTACTTTTGGCTGGGTCACTCGGCACATACATGTGGCAATGGACACACTGCTGTGTGTATGAGCCCATAACAATACATGGGGACATGCGCTGGCCACTCAAACAACCGCCATAACCCTAGGTCCTAGTCTGATGTTTCTATCACATTGAGGAGCTCATGTTTTAAAAAGTCAACGCTCAAAGAATTGCAAAATTTTGACAACATTTTGTTATCACCCTAAATCACTTTACATCAACTTATAGAATCCAGTAATGTCAGTCGCCATCCAAGGACATGAATATCTGACCGTGATGAAACTTCTGCAAATCTCCAACATCATTTCTCATTTTCTATTATAATGGGGCAGATTTACTTACCCGGTCCGTTCGCGATCCAGCGGCGCGTTCTCTGCGGTGGATTCGGGTCCTTCGGGTCCTCCGCCGTCCACCAGGTGGTGCTGCTGCGCTGAAGTTCCCTGGAGGTGCGCTGGAATGCCCTGAAATTCACCGGCCTATACCTGGTGAAGGTAAGTGTAATTTTCGCGACACATTTTTTGTTTTAAATGCAGCGGTTTTTCCGAATCCGTCGGGTTTTCGTTCGGCCGCGCCCCCCATTTCCGGCGCGTGCATGCCGGCGCCGATGCTCCACAATCCGATCGCGTGCGCCAAATTCTGGGGGCAATTCAGGGAAAATCGGCGCAAATCGGAAATATTCAGGTAACACGTCGGGAAAACGCGAATCAGGCTCTTAGTAAATGACCCCCAATGTGTTTTACATTCTATTTCTTTTACACCTTTCGTGCAGCTTTGCTCCTTAGTGATCTGTCATTGAGTTGACTTCCTTTTAGTATTGTATTGGCTTCAACATGTTGATGAAGTAGAAGTCAACTAACACTTTTGCCAAAATTTTACCCAAATTTTCTACCGGTCGGAATCATTACAACACAGTAAAGCAGTGATATCCGGCTGTGAGCACAATATTCAGGTAAAGCAGCATCTTGTATTCTTCTTTATGCATTATGTATTTTACATAATGTAAGATGCATTTTATCCATGTTTTACGCCTTCGCTCCTTGATTCAGTTACCCTGATTTATTTTTCTGTCGTTGACTTGTGTCTTTAGTGGTCGGATGGCTTCATCACGTTGATGAGCTGTAGGCAGTCAGCTCCGCGGCCCGGTCACCCCCAGCTGGTGTCTATTTATACGTGTTAGGAAGCTCGGTGGCTGCGGCGCAGGCCTGAGCGCCTCCACAGGGAGTGATTAATGGTTTGACATCTCCAGCCTCTTCCCCTGGATTCCTTCATGCATTCACAAGAAGTCTATGAAATGCCACAACTTGTAAATCTCATAGAACATTCCGCACGGTAAACACACGCTTATGTGAAGTGCCAGGAACCTGCGGAATATCTCGCCGGACCCGTCCCACCTCATGTCCCGCTGTCACATGTAATATCTGCCGCCTTACATCCAACATACATTGGGGGTCATTTACTAAGGGCCCGATCCGAATATTTCCGATTTGCTCCGATTTTCCCTGAATTGCCCCGGGATTTTGGCGCATGTGATCGTATTGTGCACGTGACGGCAATCGGGGGGCGTGGGCGTAAAAAAAAAACTACGGATTCGGTAAAACCGCCGCATTTAAAAAAAAAAAGTGTCACTTGACACGCACTTACCTGCACCCAGCGGAGGACGGTGAACTTCAGTGCAATCCGACGAACTTCAGCGCAGCAGCGACACCTAGTGGACATCGGGGGAACTACCTTAGTGAATCCCGGGGAACTACCTTAGTGAATGGACCGGGTAAGTAAATCTGCCCCATTATATTTACCAACAAAGGAAGATCATAAGATGTATAAGTGCTGATTTTTAATAATCATAATGCATATTATCCGTCCATCAATCGTCCGCCATACACCCGGATCATTTCGTATTCGCTGTAATGTCATCTGCTACTTCAGAGCTTGCAGAATTTCTATTGAAAAACCTTTTTTATTTCTCGGTGTTTTTTTTTTTTTGAGAACGTGAAATTTGCATCACAATGGAAGTAATGTAAAAGTGTCAGACTGTGCTGGGTGTCACTCAAAATCTAAATTGGGCACATTTTTGAAAATTAAAGAAATTTTAGAAGTTGAAAGGAAATAATAAAGTGAATAAATTCTGTGCGGTCCTCAAGATACAATGGAGTGAATGTTTATTGTTCAGACTATGAAACTTCTCGATGCTGAGCGCAGTTAAAGGCGTTTGCTAGGACTGACATATGAGGACCTTTGCTCATTCGTATGAGATCAGCGGCACTTCTGCTCCCGGGTCTGGTGTCTCACACTCACTCATTCACTACAGTGTTTGTAGCTCACTTCCGGGGCCATAGTAATCTGCGACACCAAGCGATACGGCAGTGCTACTACACCTATCCTGTATATATGGACACAGCACAGTACTGCTACTACACCTATCCTGTATATATGGACACAGCACAGTACTGCTACTACACCTATCCTGTATATATGGGCACAGCACAGTACTACTACTCCAATCCTGTATATATGGGCACAGCACAGTACTACTACTCCTATACTGTATATATGGGAACAGCACAGTACTACTACTCCTATCCTGTATATATAGGCACAGCACAGTACTACTAGCCCTATCCTGTATATATGGGCACAGTACTACTACTACTATACTGTATATATGGGCACAGCACAGTACTACTACCCCTATCCTGTATATATAGGCACAGCACAGTACTACTAGCCCTATCCTGTATATATGGGCACAGTACTACTACTCCTATACTGTATATATGGGCACAGCATGGTACTAATACTCCTATACTGTATATGTGGGCACAGCACAGTACTACTACTGCTATCCTGTATATATGGACACAGCACAGTACTACTACTCAGAAACTGTATACATGGGCACAGCACAGTACTACTACTACTATCCTGTATATATGGACACAGCACAGTACTACTAATTCCATCCTGTATATATGGCACAACACAGTACTACTACTCCTATACTGTAAATATGGGCACAGCACAGTACTACTACTCCTATCCTGTATATATGGGCAGAGCACACTACTACTCCTATCCTGTATATATGGGCAGAGCACACTACTACTCCTATTCTCCTGTATATATGGGCACATCACAGTACTACTACTTCTATCCTACAACTTCTCACAGAAATTATGCAACCGTGTCTTTCCTCTCTGGTTCAGGCCGTACCGGGCAGAAAAACAGACATTTATCAAGATCGTTTGGAGCTGCAGGAGGCCGGAGCGGCGCTGATCAGCCCGGACATGAGCGGCTTACAATAGGGAAATATGATTATCTCTAATATACCACAGGACAAAATGTATCCAAAGCTTTCCAACCACATCTCCTCCAAGCAGATCCACCCAAAAATCATACAGAAAACAAAAAAATATACAAAACCTCCAGCAATAAAAGAATGGAATAAAAAGAGAACAAACCTATAGAAATATCACAGAATCCATAGATTTATACACAAATGTAAGAAAATCCATCCAGGAAATCTAATAATCCGATAATTTCTTCCAGAAGTGAAATACAATGTTACAAATGAACCGATCTGAGGAGTGCGACAAGAAAATGACATTTCTTCTGTGACTGCTGACAAGTAAAGAACATTTGATAATTCTATATGTGCACAAAATATAAAATGAAAATTTAAACTAATCTTCACTTTAGAAATCAGATACTTTACAATAACTACCGTATTTTTCGGACTATAAGGCACACTAAAAATCCTTTGATTTTCTCAGAAATCAAAGGTGCGCCTTATAGTCCAGTGCGCCTTATATATGACCGTACTTACAGACAACAGCTGCCTTGAACTGTGCACAGGTCTGCCACCTGCTGGTCATTCATCTTCATAATCTTCCACTAGAGCCGTGATCATTAATGATACTGGAAGAAGATCCTCCACTAGAGCCAAGATCACTAATGATACTAGAAGAAGATCCTCCACTAGAGCCAAGATCACTAATGATACTGGAAGAAGATCCTCCACTAGAGCCAAGATCACTAATGATACTGGAAGAAGATCCTCCACTAGAGCTGAGATCATTAATGATACTGGAAGAAGATCCTCCACTAGAACGAGATCACTAATGATACTGGAAGAAGATCCTCCACTAGAGCTGAGATCATAAATGATGCTGAAAGAAGATCCACCACTAAAGCCAAGATCATTAATGATACGGGAAGAAGATCCTCCACTAGAGCCGAGATCACTAATGATGCTGGAAGAAGATCCTCCACTAGAGCCGAGATCACTAATGAGGCTGGAAGAAGATCCTCCACTAGAACGAGATCACTAATGATACTGGAAGAAGATCCTCCACTAGGACCGAGATCACTAATGATGCTGGAAGAAGATCCTCCACTAGGACCGAGATCACTAATGATGCTGGAAGAAGATCCTCCACTAGGACCGAGATGACTAATGATGCTGGAAGAAGATCCTCCACTAGAACGAGATCACTAATGATGCTGGAAGAAGATCCTCCACTAGAACGAGATCACTAATGATACTGGAAGAAGATCCTCCACTAGAACGAGATCACTAATGATACTGGAAGAAGATCCTCCACTAGAACGAGATCATTAATGATACTGGAAGAAGATCCTCCACTAGAGCAGAGATCACTAATGATGCTGGAAGAAGATCCTCCACTAGGACCGAGATCACTAATGATACTGGAAGAAGATGCTCCACTAGGACCGAGATCACTAATGATACTGGAAGAAGATGCTCCACTAGGACCGAGATCACTAATGATACTGGAAGAAGATCCTCCACTAGAGCAGAGATCACTAATGATACTGGAAGAAGATCCTCCACTAGGACCGAGATCACTAATGATGCTGGAAGAAGATCCTCCACTAGAGCAGAGATCACTAATGATACTGGAAGAAGATCCTCCACTAGGACCGAGATCACTAATGATGCTGACCTTCTCTACATAAAACCACTAGATTGAGTCACATTGAACCCTTCTCTACCCTTAACAAGACATTGGGCCCCATTTACTAATGACCGTGCACCAGTTTTCCGCTCAGTCGGACCTTGCGGCAGATTTATCATAGAAATTCCTCCATCGCAACCACTCATCCTACTCACAGATGTGCGACATCAGGCTGGTGCCGAGAATCTCATGATGCGGAAATATTTAACTTGTGCTGAAGATTAATGTGAATGGCCTAAAAACAATCAAACTTCTAGAAAAGGATATATTCATTTTCTCCACAAACTTATCGTGAGCGTTGTCTGTTTTCGGAAAATTTTTTATGTCACCTTCTAGTCGTCTGATCTGGTTATCCATGGAGTCCAGGCTGGCCTTCAGGTTCTGAGCAGAAACTATGAGAGAGAACAAGAGGGGGTTAATAACTGCATTTACTGTATATAGATAGATAGATAGATAGATAGATAGATAGATAGATATGAGATAGATAGATATGAGATAGATAGATAGATAGATAGATAGATAGATATGAGATAGATAGATAGATAGATAGATAGATAGATAGATAGATAGGAGATAGATATGAAATAGATAGATATGAGATAGATAGATAGATAGATATGAGATAGATAGATAGATAGATAGATAGATAGGAGATAGATAGATAGATAGATAGATAGATAGATAGATAGGAGATAGATAGATAGATAGATAGATAGATAGATAGATATGAGATAGATAGATAGATAGATAGATAGATAGATAGATAGGAGATAGATAGATAGATAGATAGGAGATAGATAGATAGATAGATAGATAGATAGATAGATAGATATGAGATAGATAGATAGATAGATAGATAGATAGATAGATAGGAGATAGATAGATAGATAGATAGATAGATAGGAGATAGATAGATAGATAGATAGATAGATAGATAGATAGATATGAGATAGATAGATAGATAGGAGATAGATAGATAGATAGATAGATAGATAGATAGATAGATAGATAGATATGAGATAGATAGATAGATAGATAGATAGATAGATATGAGATAGATGATAGATATAAGATAGATAGGAGATAGATATGAAATAGATAGATATGAGCTAGATAGATAGATAGGAGATAGATAGATAGATAGATAGATAGATAGGAGATAGATAGATATGAGATAGATAGATAGATAGATAGATAGATAGATAGATAGATAGATATGAGATAGATAGATAGATAGATAGATAGATAGATAGGAGATAGATAGGAGATAGATAGATATGAGATAGATAGGAGATAGATAGATAGATAGATAGATAGATAGATAGATAGATAGATAGATAGATAGATAGGAGATAGATAGATAGATATGAGATAAATAGATAGATAGATAGATAGATAGATAGGAGATAGATAGATAGATATGAGATAGATAGATAGATAGATAGATAGATAGATAGATAGATAGGAGATAGATAGATAGATAGATAGATAGATAGATAGATAGGAGATAGATAGATAGATAGATAGATAGATAGATATGAGATAGATAGATATGAAATAGATGAATATGAGATAGATAGGAGATAAATAAATACAATAGATATCAGATACTTTTCTGCTATTGTTTCCATCCCTCACCCAAGGCGCTGACACATAGTAATAATGAATACAGACATCAACTGTTTAAAGTGATATCACTCTCATTTTGTGCATAATTATTCATCACCTAAGTATTGTTGCAGTTTTCTGGCATTAGGTGTGAACTTCAGCGAAGAAGATGTAATGTAATAATTTATAATGTAATAATTTATAAGTGCCGCGTCTTCACAGCACGAGACAAACTAAAACACTGATAATTAAATATCTTCTTCCATATTCATCTGCAGATCACTATTTATAGCAGCTGACACTGACAGCACACAAAATCCTGAGGAAATTTAATCATTTAAAGGGATAGTCTGTTCTTTGCTTCAAGTTTGCAATGTGCTGCAGAAGATATGGTATTTAACTCAGAAATGAAAAAGAGGAGACAAATATCTCCAGATTCAAAACACTAAATGCAGCAATGTCATGTATGTACACAGTGACTCCACCAGCAGAATAGTGAGTGCAGCTCTGGGGTATAATACAGGATGTAACTCAGGATCAGTACTGGATAAGTAATGTCATGTATGTACACAGTGACTCCACCAGCAGAATAGTGAGTGCAGCTCTGGGGTATAATACAGGATGTAACTCAGGATCAGTACTGGATAAGTAATGTCATGTATGTACACAGTGACTCCACCAGCAGAATAGTGAGTGCAGCTCTGGGGTATAATACAGGATGTAACTCAGGATCAGTACAGGATAAGTAATGTCATGTATGTACACAGTGACTCCACCAGCAGAATAGTGAGTGCAGCTTTGGAGTATAATACTGGATGTAACTCAGGATCAGTACAGGATAAGTAATGTCATGTATGTACACAGTGACTGCACCAGCAGCAGAATAGTGAGTGCAGCTCTGGAGTATAATATAGGATGTAACTCAGGATCAGTACAGCATAAGTAATGTCATGTATGTACACAGTGACTGCACCAGCAGAATAGTGAGTGCAGCTCTGGAGTATCATACAGGATGTAACTCAGGATCAGTACAGGATAAGTAATGTCATGTATGTACACAGTGACTGCACCAGCAGAATAGTGAGTGCAGCTCTGGAGTATCATACAGGATGTAACTCAGGATCAGTACAGGATAAGTAATGTCATGTATGTACACAGTGACTGCACCAGCAGAATAGTGAGTGCAGCTCTGGGGTATATATAACTCAGGATCAGTACAGGAAAAGTAATGTCATGTATGTACACAGTGACTGCACCAGCAGCAGAATAGTGAGTGCAGCTCTGGAGTATATATAACTCAGGATCAGTACAGGATAAGTAATGTCATGTATGTACACAGTGACTGCATCAGCAGAAGAATAGTGAGTGCAGCTCTGGGGTATAATACAGGATGTAACTCAGGATCAGTACAGGATAAGTTATGTCATGTATGTTCACAGTGACTGCACCAGCAGAATAGTGAGTGCAGCTCTGGAGTATAATACAGGAAGTAACTCAGGATCAGTACAGGATAAGTAATGTCATGTATGTACACAGTGACTGCACCAGCATAATAGTGAGTGTAGCTCTGGAGTATAATATAAGATATAACTCAGGATCAGTACAGGATAAGTAATGTCATGTATGTACACAGTGACTGCACCAGCAGCAGAATAGTGAGTGCAGCTCTGGGGTATAATACAGGATGTAACTCAGGATCAGTACAGGATAAGTTATGTCATGTATGTTCACAGTGACTGCACCAGCAGAATAGTGAGTGCAGCTCTGGAGTATAATACAGGAAGTAACTCAGGATCAGTACAGGATAAGTAATGTCATGTATGTACACAGTGACTGCACCAGCATAATAGTGAGTGTAGCTCTGGAGTATAATATAAGATATAACTCAGGATCAGTACAGGATAAGTAATGTCATGTATGTACACAGTGACTGCACCAGCAGCAGAATAGTGAGTGCAGCTCAGGAGTATAATACAGGATGTAACTCAGGATCAGTACAGGATAAGTTATGTCATGTATGTTCACAGTGACTGCACCAGCAGAATAGTGAGTGCAGCTCTGGAGTATAATACAGGAAGTAACTCAGGATCAGTACAGGATAAGTAATGTCATGTATGTACACAGTGACTGCACCAGCATAATAGTGAGTGTAGCTCTGGAGTATAATATAAGATATAACTCAGGATCAGTACAGGATAAGTAATGTCATGTATGTACACAGTGACTGCACCAGCAGCAGAATAGTGAGTGCAGCTCTGGAGTATATATAACTCAGGATCAGTACAGGATAAGTAATGTCATGTATGTACACAGTGACTGCATCAGCAGAAGAATAGTGAGTGCAGCTCTGGGGTATAATACAGGATGTAACTCAGGATCAGTACAGGATAAGTAATGTCATGTATGTACACAGTGACTGCACCAGCATAATAGTGAGTGTAGCTCTGGAGTATAATATAAGATATAACTCAGGATCAGTACAGGATAAGTAATGTCATGTATGTACACAGTGACTGCACCAGCAGCAGAATAGTGAGTGCAGCTCTGGAGTATATATAACTCAGGATCAGTACAGGATAAGTAATGTCATGTATGTACACAGTGACTGCATCAGCAGAAGAATAGTGAGTGCAGCTCTGGGGTATAATACAGGATGTAACTCAGGATCAGTACAGGATAAGTAATGTCATGTATGTACACAGTGACTGCACCAGCATAATAGTGAGTGTAGCTCTGGAGTATAATATAAGATATAACTCAGGATCAGTACAGGATAAGTAATGTCATGTATGTACACAGTGACTGCACCAGCAGCAGAATAGTGAGTGCAGCTCTGGAGTATATATAACTCAGGATCAGTACAGGATAAGTAATGTCATGTATGTACACAGTGACTGCATCAGCAGAAGAATAGTGAGTGCAGCTCTGGGGTATAATACAGGATGTAACTCAGGATCAGTACAGGATAAGTAATGTCATGTATGTACACAGTGACTGCACCAGCATAATAGTGAGTGTAGCTCTGGAGTATAATATAAGATATAACTCAGGATCAGTACAGGATAAGTAATGTCATGTATGTACACAGTGACTGCACCAGCAGCAGAATAGTGAGTGCAGCTCTGGAGTATATATAACTCAGGATCAGTACAGGATAAGTAATGTCATGTATGTACACAGTGACTGCATCAGCAGAAGAATAGTGAGTGCAGCTCTGGGGTATAATACAGGATGTAACTCAGGATCAGTACAGGATAAGTAATGTCATGTATGTACACAGTGACTGCACCAGCATAATAGTGAGTGTAGCTCTGGAGTATAATATAAGATATAACTCAGGATCAGTACAGGATAAGTAATGTCATGTATGTACACAGTGACTGCACCAGCAGCAGAATAGTGAGTGCAGCTCTGGAGTATATATAACTCAGGATCAGTACAGGATAAGTAATGTCATGTATGTACACAGTGACTGCATCAGCAGAAGAATAGTGAGTGCAGCTCTGGGGTATAATACAGGATGTAACTCAGGATCAGTACAGGATAAGTAATGTCATGTATGTACACAGTGACTGCACCAGCAGCAGAATAGTGAGTGCAGCTCAGGAGTATAATACAGGATGTAACTCAGGATCAGTACAGGATAAGTAATGTCATGTATGTTCACAGTGACTGCACCGCCATCAGAATAGTGAGTGCAGCTCAGGAGTATAATACAGGATGTAACTCAGGATCAGTACAGGATAAGTAATGTCATGTATGTTCACAGTGACTGCACCGCCATCAGAATAGTGAGTGCAGCTCTGGGGTATAATACAGGATGTAACTCAGGATCAGTACAGGATAAGTAATGTCATGTATGTACAAAGTGACTGCACCAGCAGCAGAATAGTGAGTGCAGCTCTGGGGTATAATACAGGATGTAACTCAGGATCAGTACAGGATAAGTAATGTCATGTATGTACAAAGTGACTGCACCAGCAGCAGAATAGTGAGTGCAGCTCTGGGGTATAATACTGGATGTAACTCAGGATCAGTACATGATAAGTAATGTCATGTATGTACACAGTGACTGCACCAGCAGCAGAATAGTGAGTGCAGCTCTGGGGTATAATACAGGATGTGACTCAGGATCACTACAGGATAAGTAATGTCATGTATGTACACAGTGACTGCACCAGCAGAATAGTGACTGCAGCTCTGGAGTATAATACAGGATGTAACTCAGGATCAGTACAGGATAAGTAATGTCATGTATGTACACAGTGACTGCACCAGCAGCAGAATAGTGAGTGCAGCTCTGGAGTATAATACAGGATGTAACTCAGGATCAGTACAGGATAAGTAATGTCATGTATGTACACAGTGACGGCACCACCAGTAGAATAGTGAGTGCAGCTCTGGAGTATAATACTGGATGTAACTCAGGATCAGTACAGGATAAGTAATGTCATGTATGTACAAAGTGACTGCACCAGCAGCAGAATAGTGAGGGCAGCTCTGGGGTATAATACAAAATGTAACTCAGGATCAGTACAGGATAAGTAATGTCATGTATGCACACAGTGACTGCACCAGCAGCAGAATAGTGAGTGCAGCTCTGGAGTATAATACAGGATTCTATCACTATATGCTCCATAGTTGAGCCCTATAATAGCTGCACTGCAGGTCCAGGAGAAGTTGTGGCCAGACACTGAGTGGCCATAGAAGCCCCTGGGGAGCCGCATCCAAAACACGACTCAGAAGCCGAATTTCAGATCCGGGACACGTTCTATCTTTTTCTTTAACATAAATATGTGATTTCTTGTACATAACACATATCGCTTTCCATCTAATTAATGTCTGTATTATTGTCCTCATAGAAGTCAGATGTATAATGGATTCTGTTACTTTTTATATTTTTCTGAGATTTCTAAGGCTCCGGCTCCTGCGGCTCAGAGAAAACGTCTGATTTTCGCTTCAGCTGTGCACAATGCTCGCCCTGCGGGACGGGAAACGAGAGATCAATGATTCCCAGTGGACGGTTTTTCCCATCTTCTCCCTTAAAGCTTGTCAGGGTGGGTGAGCTCCCTGTGACTTTTTGTCATTCATGATGAATGGGAAGGCTCATTTAACAGCTGGCGGTTTCTAAGAAGTAGCAAAAATGCTTTTTTTGTCTTGTGTGTTTTGCAATCAAAGAGCAGAAAAACAAGTTTCCTCAGTGACAGAATCTTTACTTTCTACAGACCTTGCACTCCGGCATCTGCTACTATGTAGCCATCTGTATAGTAACCAAGGGGGCCGAGGCCATACCTAAGCAGGTGAGCTTGACTTATGACTGGGTAGAAGTTTGGGTCAATATGGACCATCTACAAGCAGGTCTCAGACTCCCTGACTGTATGGGAAGAACATAAGCACTAAGCAGGGACATGAAAACACAAGGACAGGGCACATACAGGGGATTCCCAATAAATTAGAATATCAGCAAAAAAATATATTGAAATATCAATTGAAAAAGTGAAACTCTTAGATTATATAAAGTTGTTACACACAGAAGGAACTTTATCAAGTGTTTATTTCTGGTAATGATTTTGGCTACAGCCAAAGAAAACCCAAAAGTCATTGGGGGAGATGCATAATGGCTCCTCCACCAAGAATCTCTCACCGCCTGTTTTTGGCATTCTCTGACCCGCACACCACTATGAGCGTGTAAGGATGGAGAACGGATGTGGAGCAGGGTGGGAGGAGAACGTCCTGGGGCGTGAGCGCCCGGCCACCACATTTTCTAGACTCTCTGCTGGAAAATCAGAGGAGACTATAGCAAAAGTTCCCCCAGTTCTTATCCGTTCTACAGGTCTACGATTGCAGGATGCTAGAAGGGGGAATTTTAACACTGGCGTTCTAAATGTCAGTCTTAATGAATTCCTCCCATTTTCTCAGAAAATATTATATAAAACTAACTGTATGAATTGTTTTGAACACAGAAATGTTGTGGCCAAACGAAAAGTCTTCACAGTAAATTCTTTCAATACTGATTCAGTGGATAGTGCTGCAGAGGTGTTATGGCATGGAGGGATCAGCGGATGACGCTGCAGAGGTGTTATGGCATGGAGGGATCAGCGGATGATGCTGCAGAGGTGTTATGGCATGGAGAGATCAGCGGATGATGCTGCAGAGGTGTTATGGCATGGAGGGATCAGCGGATGACGCTGCAGAGGTGTTATGGCATGGAGGGATCAGCGGATGATGCTGCAGAGGTGTTATGGCATGGAGGGATCAGCGGATGATGCTGCAGAGGTGTTATGGCATGGAGGGATCAGCGGATGATGCTGCAGAGGTGTTATGGCATGGAGGGATCAGCGGATGATGCTGCAGAGGTGTTATGGCATGGAGGGATCAGCTGATTGCGCTGCAGAGGTGTTATGGCATGGAGGGATCAGCGGATGATGCTTCAGAGGTGTTATGGCATGGAAGGTTCAGCAGATGGCACTGGAGAGTTGTTATGGCATGGAGGGATCAGCGGATGGCACTGGAGAGGTGTTATGGCATGGAGGGATCAGCGGATGGCGCTGCATAGTTGTTATGGCATGGAGGGATCAGTGAATGGTGCTGCAGAGGTTTTATGTCATGGACGGATCAGCTGATGGCGCTGCAGAGGTGTTATGGCATGGAGGGATCAGCGGATGATGCTGCAGAAGTGTTATGGCATGGAGGGATCAGCGGATGATGCTGCAGAGTTCTTATGGCATGGAGGGATCAGTGGATGGCGCTGCAGAGTTGTTATGGTGTGGAGGGATCAGCGGATGGCGCTGCAGAGGTTTTATGGCATGGAGGGATCAGCTCTCTACCGCACTCCAAAGGCTATGATGGGGCAAATTTGCTGGTCCTGTGGACCATGAAGTTAAAGTATTTGGTTCCATAAACATAAAGCATCAAATTCAGCAAAAACCTCAATAGGCCACTATTTGTATCACTATTTGGTGGTAATGACACTATTTGTACCACTATTTGGTGGTAAACTCTGTGGTCAACCTTACAGCAACGTTTATGACTCATCCTAAGCTACAGAATTCGGCCAGGAAGCTGGATTTACTAAAAGCATATGTTTAGTATTCGCAGCTGGACTTGTTGATCATGGTTGGCCCACGAGAAGAATTTTGTACGTGATTGCATATCAGCTAAAAATAGCTTAAAAATTTCCAATTTTTCCAGCTGATTTGTTGTACTGTAACCTGCACCATCTGGAACCTGCAGTTTGTTTAATATGGAATTTGCAAAATGGAGTGAGAAGACGTCTCCGGCACATCTCCAGCGCGTTCCTGTGCTTGCGCCCTACGTGGTCTTCTTCCTCTCTATCGCTAGAGTCGACGCTCCGCCGCATCTGTTAAGTAACGTTCCCGCGCTGTAATCCACTAAACCTGTTATCCTGGAAAAGTTGTGATCTATAATGTAAATGTTAATTGCTTTACTGGCAGCTGCATTCCCAAAGCTAAAAGCTGAGCTATTTTTATCTCCATGTTTTCCTAATGTGTCCCTAGAAAATCGCAAAAACTGCTGGTCTCTTCTAAAATGTTGCAGATGGCATCAGGTCTTCAAGATCAATTTTTTCCCTTTTTTTCCCTCCTTTCTCTCAATAGCTTCCTAAGCAGTGTCAGAATACTCCAGAGTCCGACTCTACTCCTAGCAGTAACAGCCCTCTAATTGGCTCACTTGTCACACGGCACCAAGGCTTCACAAAGGGATTCTGGGTAACAAGATGCAAATGAGATATTTTTTTCTTATAAAAAAGGGCGCTCGTTTTCTTCTCATGTATTTTTTATGCCACTTCCTGAATGTTTTATACATCACAAGTAGCATCACAGTTGTAGCGTTACATAGGAATGAATAGTTAGGGGGGTTGTAAAAGACAAAAAACACTGGTTTATTATAAAAAAAAAAAAAAAAAGTTGCACATAGAAAGTGAGTCAGTGGAAGGGAGAATGGTTCATGAAATATAATCTATATCTACTCCGACAGAAGCCACTTCTAATAACTTCACACATTTTGATTTTATCTATTCAGAGTCATTTTTAAAATATAGTTCCAGATAATATGTTTGCTGCCACCACTAGGGGGAGCTCAGGAGCTGACCACAAACTGTCTTACTATTGAATCCACCCCAGTGGTCAGTACAGAAATGAAAAACAAAACAATTTAAATGTTTTTGGATTCCCCGTAAATAGATTAAAACCAAATGTTGCAGCACACTCTCTGCTGTCCTCTAAAGCCTCCCTGTCAGGCTTCTGGGGTAGTGAACCCCCTGGACCACCGCGGACGATGACACAAGCTGACACCTGGGATCGGAGTCCAAGTGGTACCCGGTTATCAACAGAGGCCGCTGCAAAGCAGGTTGGAATTGCTGCGGCAGGGTGCCACCAGGTCGCTCCACAGACGCAACTTGTCCACGGTGGCAGCCAAGGTTAAGGTACAAAATCAGCAGACAATCTTGTGGTCGGGGACAGGCAATAGGTCAATACAGGCAGCAGCGGTTCAGGGTCTGGGATGGAGCTGGAGGTTAGAGGCAGAATCGGTAACAGGTCCGGGGTCACAACGGGAGGTCAATACACAGAAACAGGTCGCAAGGAACAGTTTGAGCACAAAGATCCGGCATGGAAAACAGGAAGGGGCTGGGCGTTTATCAGGAAAGAAAGGTGGCCAGTGGCAATTATCGGTGTGTTGGCCCTTTAACTTTAAAAGAGCCAGCATGCACGCGCCCTAGGCACCAGGGACGCGCACGAGGAGCCACGGGAGACGCCACTGGAACCCAAAGAGGTAAGTAGCGCAGTGGGGCAGAAAGAGGAACACAGGTGCGCCTGCCAATCGAGACAGGGGTCTCAGGTTCACCCTTGACACTCCCATTAGCCCTCCTAATAGACATACAGCAGATGAATCAGTCACGTGCTATAATATGACTAGGAAACCTCATGACATAAGCCTGGACAGAGATGAGGAGAGGGAAACAGCACTAGAACCGCAGGGGTGTGGAGAGTGGAGAATGTATTTTAGGGGTTTTAATATCAAAATGTATAGCCTAGACATTGCCTTTAAATCACTTAAATCCCTGTTCCACTTAGATTGAAAAAATTGAAATTATTTTAAACTATGTAAGAAAATTTATAAAGAAAGTTCTGTTATTGATATCCATAATTTTTCGGATCCAAGCTGAGGCACAGACACTGTTATTGTTATTCGTTGCTTAAATTTTACCACAAAATTCCCCGGAATGTGACATGTTACAATGTTGCCATGGATAACAAAATGTTCTGCTATCAGGTAGTAGATGTGGATTGCAGCTGTGGGTTAAGGGCCACCAAGGGTCGGGTCAAGCTTCTCCTAATCACAGAAGTGAAGAAAATGTAGAAAACCAAAGCACCTGCTGTAACATTAATGATAATATGGATTCATCTTAATTGTCCTTTATCTCGTAAACACAAAGTCATGATGGCAGTGTGAATGGAGCCTAATGGACTTCTCCATGGTAACAAGACTGAAGACCTACAAGTATCATTCAGGTAAAAATGGAGGATATGCAATAAGCCCACACAGGTCAAACTAGAAGGTAGGGAGCAATTAATACTCAATTTAAATAGAAACTTCATATAAACAACCTGATACAAATAGTTAAAATCCTGTTCAAATATATCAAAAGTTAGAAAAAGATCTAAAAAGTAAAAAGATAAAAATATGGAAAATTTTGTGAAGTTCTCTTTAACACAATGTAACGCAGCAGACGTAGACCTACAGGGGCTCATTTACTGGAGGAGTTCACTGCAAGTGGATTGTCCGATGATCATGCCCTGTGCCGCGATTCACCAAGATCGTGCGCTCGATACCCTGCGTGTCGCTTCCCCGCTCAGGTCCCCGGCGTTCACCTTCTTCTTCCTGGTGCATGTAAGTGCTTGGGCTTGCAACACAATTTGAAAGTCCGAGTCAGTCGAATAGTCTGACGATTTGTGTCCCATGAAATCCGGCACAGCTGTGCCAAAATCCAATCGTGTGCACAATCCCCTGTAACATACTTGTCACAGCGGCGTAAATCCTGAAAACGTTGGAAAATCCAACGAAAGTGCGCTGGGAACCCATTGTAAATAAGCCCCACAATGTCAGACAGGGCTACTCCTAACTACATTGTCAATGAGGTCTCCTGCTTCCACCCTTTAACCTGGGCTGCGTGGAACCACCAAGTCTCTACCTCTTGCAGTTGTCCCTGTTCAGTGACATCAGACTCAGGACAAACGTAGGGACATGGTCTAGAAACAATATAGGCGGCACAACAATTACAATCTGATATAGAGGCGATGGATCAGGGCAGGAAGAGCAAACCAGAGACTGGTAAACAAAATGAGAGTTAATCAGGAAATAAGACAGCCTATGCAAAACATCACGCGAAAAAGGAAGGAAGGAACCTCATGCTCAGGCACCTTCCACAGGGAAGTTGCCTTAAGTAATCCACGCGTGTGGAAGATTGGCTGAAAACATGATGTTGCACCCTATAGGAAGGGTATGGAGCACAGCTAGGGGCACTACACGTGGCTAACACCAAAAATGCAGCAAATTGAAACAATATTTACAAAATGTTATTTGTTATAATACGGGTAATAATAACTTATCATAAGGGAGGAAAATCTAAAAATGATTTTCAATAAATGGAGTCTTCGAGGAGCTGAAGGCCGGGATTGATCTTCCACCACACACGGTCTAAGCTTTTCTGTGTTCGTTTGGCAAGAAAACTGAGGAATTATTACAAGAGCTTGTGTCATTGCGATTTCATGAACCTTCAAACAGATGTGTCATTCCACTAAGCTATTTAAAGAAACCAGAAAATCTTCAAGGTCCTATTTGTTTCCTTAGAACCTGCATTATCAGGCCAGAGGCCGTAACAGGGGTGGCCTTATCTGTGCCAGTCAGGCATCTCAGATCGGTAGGGGGGCAAAGGTTAGTGGACGTGGGCAGATAGACAAGAGTATCTATATCCTCTTTGAAAACAGCTGGGTGCACTCCATCCCGTCCTGTGTACAGAGATTGTGTTGGGTTCTGCTAATGTAATATTTCATGGCAACTGGCCTCGAAGCGCAGGTAGCGTGGAGCAATTAACGTTCAACCGGACAAAAAGAGTAATTACAATTGGATTTATCGGGGGCCGGGGCGTTGGTATAACCCCCAGCTGGATCCCTGTTGTCATGTACATCTTTTCTTCTATTTGTAACCATCCAGGTCTAATAGAGGCACAGATATCCTTCAACATTTGGACCATACTAACATCACTGCAGCCTGATTGGTGTTTGCCTTAGGTCCTCAAGACTCTGTCTATCTTTAGATATATGTGTAAATAAGTTTTCCAGAATGGGATGAAGTATGAATTGTTGTAGGTGGTCTTAATTTAAAAACCCTATTAAGAAAAGAAGTAAAGATTTACTTTACCAAGTTAGGTTAGTACATAGACAGCATAGACCGGTACCTGATGAAGACTCGAGTTGTAACATAAAGTACAAATGAGAAATAAACACTTCAAACTTAGACCTTTGTGTCCAATCTCAAGGGTTGTTATTAAGTAGCAGCGCTCATACAGTGAAGTCCTCACCGTCCTTTTTTCCCCAGGGTGCTTAAAATCAAAATTGGCCACTAACCACTTATCAAAACTTTTGAAGCAAATACAAGAGATTTTGGTGGAAGTGGGCTCAAAAATGCTTAAAGAAAAGTAAGAAAGAAAGTTATTTTCACCAAAACATCACCTCTGCCTTTCCATCACACCTAGATGCCTACTTTACTTCCCGCTTCCATGACGGCACAGCAGGAAGTAGTCAAAGTTCCCACTTCACCAATCACAAGACACAGAGGAGACCCATCTCAGCCAGTGATTGGTTGTGTGAGCTACTTCCTGTTGTGTGCCAATTGGAGCAGGAAGTAAAGTAGAGAGAAGTGAATATCCAGGTAGTGATGGAACAGGAGTGGCAGAGGCTTGGTGAGATGAGTTTAGGCTCTTTTTTAACCCATTTTGACCTACTGCAACAATTTTTTGTATAATGACCAGCGGTGGTGGATTACCATATAGGTGATTTGGGTGGTAGCCCAGGGCCCAAAGGTTCTTGGGGTCACCTAAAACATCCAACATAATTCACAGGTAATAGGAGATAATGCAGAGAAATACATCTGACCCTGAAATCCTTAATTCTCAGCTGGCTCTGGACATATATACAAGACCCCCTCCTTAAAGCTCTGAAGGTCCTTAATTACAGAGCTGAAAGCCGACAGAAGGGTCTCTTTCCCCAATAACCTTGTTTGTAGTACCTTATGTAGGTAGTAAATGGCAAAACAGTAAGTTTAGGCTTGTCGGGTGCCCCATGTTCATACATGTGCCCATGGCAGTCTTTGTACCCCCCAAACAACCAGACATTCCCTCACTGCTGTACATTGTGATTCCCTTACAACACAACAGCCCCAGTTATTACTACTGGTCCTCATAATGGGAATTCTGAAAGGTGTCTCCCTGGCCCATCATTAGCCATAGCAAGGGCCACACCTGAGCTCAGGACCCAAACTGAAACTTTGTGTCCCCTCATCCCTGAACATCAAATATAAAACCAATGAAAACTTTAAAAACTTGTTTTGCCGTTTCGGCATAAATCTAAATAATGAAGTTAAAAGTCCTGGAACGTTGCACGTTGGCTTTTTTTTAATGCAAATGTAAAGATGACAAGCGCTCGCCAATTTGGCAAAACATTATAGGTCTTTTAGTTAACAAGTAAAACAGGCGCTTTTGATCTTTCTGGGTCCTGCACATGATTAATTAAAAGCCAAAGAAGTGGCATTATTATTATTTGACTACACACAAGCAAAACAACTGGTTGATGAAAGGGTAATTTATAAGTGAATAAACTACAGGATCATTACGGGAACATAGTATTAATTTTTTAAAAGGGAAAATGAATCAAAAGGATGAAAATATTCCAGGTCCGTGCGCAGGAATAAATGTTTCATGCCGCTGAATTGTAATTGTGAAATATGAGGCTTTATAGGCATAAGATATTGCAAATTAAACGCCGGCCGCTCAGGTTTGCTGCTTGTTTAAAGAGTTCAAGGGCTTTCAGCAAAGATACATCCATTTCAGCAAGCGGAAGATCATCAAAGGTACTTGAAGTGTCCCTTCATTAAGGAGAAAAGGGCAGAGGGATAATAGACTGGTTTACTGCAGATCGCGTTGACGTAACCTGTGCAGAAGCTGTCACACCGATATCTAGGAGGGTCCTCGCCCAATGTCCTCATTTACTTACCCCAAAATCATAACTCGCCATCTGTTCCCCAAACCCAACCTGTCTACATCCCCGCCCCAACAAAAACTTACCCTTTCTCTTTCCTCTACAACTGTGCTCTCCTATCCTCTCCCTTCACCCCTCTTCCTTACCTATATGCCCCCTCTGGCTTGTGCCTTCCTACTTCATGTATCTACTCTCCCTTCCCTTCCTTCCCCAGCTTTACCACGCCAACTACCCGCTCCCTTACTTACTGTCCCTTCTGTTCCAAACTGCACATTCATTTTCCCTCTGCATCTGTTTTCATCCTCTTCCAATCCGCTCCTTTCCTTCCCATCTGCCCCTTCCCTCTTATTTCCACCGCTGCTGCCTCTTTCTCTCTCTCTTCTCTTCTCTTCTTTTTGGTCTCCTTGCTTCCCAATTGTCCCTACACATTCCTTCTCTTCTAACTGTCCCCTTGTCGTCACACTAAAATAATCAACTCCCTTTATTTAATTTTGGTCCCTTTTCTTCCTAATTGCCCCTACCATTCCCTTCTCTCCTTTGTTGTCCCTTTCCTTTCTTATGGTTCCCTCTTTCCCAACTGTTCATTCCCTCCCCTCTTCCTTTGCTCTTTCCTTGTTGCCCAATTGCTCTTTTCATTCTCCATATTTCCTTCATGACCTCCTCCAATTTGTCCCTTCCCTTCAACTACTTTCTCAGGTCTCCCTCTCCAACCGTTACCTTTATTCCTTATGGTCCATTGTCTTCCCAGGTGTCACTGCCTTTCCATTCCCTCTGCTTCCTTATGGTCCCTTCATTTTTCCACTGACCACCCCCTTCCCTTTAAATAGTTTATTCCTATTCTCCATCTACTCTACTTTTTTCATAAACCTTTTGGATACAACTTCCCCAAATTCATTTTGTGAGATTAAAGGGGTGTTTTCACCTGGGCATTAACATTCAGTTTGATTTACCTGCCATATATTAACAGAGGATTAACAGGTGGATACGGCCACCTCTGCTGGAATGATTGCCCAAAGAAACAAAAGGTTTTTGTATATGAAATGTCCAGGGGTTACTACATGTCACACAGCCGTCCTCTGGTAATGATTGCTGAATCCAGGTTGTCAGGCAGGACTGAATAGCACATGTCTGGCCACCTCATTTCTAAGGGACAACATGGCGTCATTTATGAGAAATTATCTTAACACAGGAACATTTTTTGCTTCCAACATCCAATTGAAGAAATGTTCACATATGACAAATGAATTAAATTAAATGGGAATGACCAGATGGGAATACACCTTTAATGATTTATAGATAATGGGGAACATTTACTTATAAAGTCAGAAACTGCACTAAAAGTTCTCTTTCCGTGTATAACGCTGGGTGCGGCGATTCACCGGGTAAGTAAATCTGCCCCAGTGTCTTGGAATATAGGGGCAGATTTACTTACCTGGTCCATTCGCGATCCAGCGGCGCGTTCTCTGCGGTGGATTCGGGTCCGGCCGGGATTTATTAAGGTAGTTCCTCCGCCGTCCACCAGGTGGCGCTGCTGCGCTGAAGAGCACTCAAGTTCACCAGCCTATTCCTAGTGAAGGTAAGTGCAAGCTCCGCAACACTTTTCTGTTTTTTTAAATGCGGCGGTTTTTCCGAATCCGTCGGGTTTTCGTTTGGCCACGCCCCCCGATTTCTGTTGCGTGCTTGCCAGCACGATGCACCACAATCCGATCGCGTGTGCCAAAATCCCAGGGCAATTCAGGGGAAAGCGGCGCAAATCGGAAATATTCGGGTAACACGTCGGGAAAACGCGAATCGGGCCCTCAGTAAATGACCCCCATAGTCTTAGAGGGGGTCGTCCTCAAGATGGACAATGTGCCTATGTGGCAGATTTATTATGATATGAATTATGGGGTCATTTGTAACCTTGTCTACTTTACGTGCACCACAAATATCTTGTTTATATGTAAAATATAATATTAAAAAATAATAATTGTAATAATAATAAATAATTTGACCCGCACTAATGTGCGAAGCTTTTAACAACTGATCCACGCGTTCCCCTGTGATGTATCCTACCGTATCCCCCATCCCCTCGCCCCCCATTACACGCACTGACAACACAATGAAATGTCAATTGGATGTTCATGTGAATGGTAATGGTTTACTCATGTAAAGTAAGAAAAGTAGCAGCAAATCTCCAGCTCTGAGCGGCTGAGACGTGAACAGCGGTGAATCGCATTAAATCCGGAAAAAAAAAAAAAAAAACTTGATTGGAGATTTGATGTATGTGGAAATCAAAGCCGCTGATACATAGACAAAGGCTGACACAATTCACATTTCCATTGCTCCGTTTCCTACACAGACTCATTACGCCAAAGCGCGACTCTCCATGAGGGACATTAGAGCGGGAAGCGGTTATTGATGGACCTCATTGTTCTAAGTTCATACATGAAATCATTTCGGCCCTAATGACCGTCATCCCCTTTTTAACCTTGATGGCTCTAAATTAGAAGCCAGAATTAATGACTCGAATGTCTCTCGACTGCAAAAATTACGCCAAAAGAGCGCGAGGCCGTCAGACTGAGACCTAGCGTTAACCCCTTGTGTAGTAAGAATAATATACTTAGCAACAGGAAAGGATGTTTTTTCTACAATGTATCTAACAAAATATATGTCATATCAAAGGGGAAATAGAGAGACACAAGCTCCTACTTCACCACCCGGGGTGTCCTTCAGAAAAGCCAAAAACACAACCATCTACAATCCCGTGCATAAGAATGTGTCCGGAGGTGTCACCCACGCCGGTCGCTAAGCAACTGGTTATACATGTAACGTGTATACCTCCGTGCATTGCATTCAAAAATATTCCATAGATTTTGCTACATTTAAAATGGGTCAAAGATTAAGAGTTTCCCTTTGAGTTGGGAACCACAAGGTTTATTTGGACCCCCGAATCCCCTTAAGACTTGAACTTCTCTAACCTTTATGGGACCTGAGATTTCCGCCAAAATAACTGGAGTGCAAGATGGACATGGTCCAGTATTAAGGTGGACTCCAGAGGACTCATAGGTCCTCATAAATATATTTTCTGGGGTTGAACCCCCTGTAATCAGAGACTTACCCCCTGGTCATAGGAGACAAGTGTCATAGGTAGCACTAATCCTTTAAATATTTTATCCAAGCCTATGTGGCTCATTTACTAAGGGCTCCGCAGCCCGGCTTTCAAGCAACAGAAATCGGGGGGCGTGGCCGTTGGACAACCCGACGGATTTGGAAAAAACGCGTAATTTAAAAAACAAAATGTTCCGCAAGATCAAGCACTTACATGCACCGGGAAGAAGAAGGTGAACTCCGGCAAACCTCGGCGCAGCAGCGACACATGCAGGATATCGGGCGCACAATCTTAGTGAATCCTGGCAGAACCCGTATCCTCGTCGGACAACGCACCACGGGATCACGACTGGACCGGGTGAGTAGATGAGCCCCTATGTTTTAACATGGATCTGCTATAATTAATCAGTACCATGTGGGACAGTATCAAGAGTGGGTCGTATGTCTAACCCTGCTGTTCCCCATGTCCCCCTCATGTAGGAGTCTTAGCTATTGAACAGGGGGCAGTTAATCCTGTCAATAAAACCCATAGAGGGAAAATGGAGTGTAATGTGTCCCAAAGGAACTGGGTTTAAAAGCTGTTATTGGGACAACAGCAAGTCCCAATTGGACCTGAATGGAGCAGCAAGATGCATGCTAGACATGCCACTCCATGAAGTAATGAGGACACTAAATACCTTCGTATCGGGGATAGGAATAAGACTCGGCACTACCCCTTTAGGCTGTATGTGCTGGTCTTGGCCTAAGATGTTGCAATTTTTTTGTTCCATCCGCAAAACTTTTAAATAAAACGATAAAGTAACAAAAACAACTTTGCTGATTATTTCCCAATATATTCTGAAGATTTACAGTCGACGTCTTCCACTGATCCCCGAGAAGTTATTATAACATTTAATTATAACCAAAATCTCCCAAGCCCGGTCCGGATGGGAAACTCCTCGTTCCATTTGTCTGAGGCGTCGCCTCCACTTTTCTCTCCTTACTTTTTAATTTTTCCCTATTTTATTGTTTTCCTTTCCCTTTCCTTCTTTTCTAAATGAAACTACAATTTTCGGTTATTTATTGCGTTTTAACCAAAGCTCCGAACAATCATTTAAAACAAGAAATTATAAGTTGCAATAAACATTAAATCATTGTCTTATAATTCATCCCGCGGCTCAATACAACTCTGAGCGCTGCCAGAGGAACCAGAGGAAACAAATCTTTTCATTTCACCTGAACTCCCTAATTTACCGCCAACCATAGCGGATTGGGTAGAACGTTCCTGGATTAACTCTATCTGGAGATCAGGGGCCACAATATGAAGAGGAGATGAGAGGGGGGTCTATATGAGGAGGGGCTGAAAGGGGACACAATATGAGGAGGAGATCAGAGGCCACAATACGTGTGTGTGTGTGGGGGGGGTTGTGAGTACACACTAAGAGGGCACAAATAAGAGTGGGCACATTATGATGAGGGTATTAGAGTGGCCACAATATGAGTGGGAGTTGAGAAAGGCCTCAATATGAGGAGGAGATGAGAGGGGCCTCAATATGAGGAGGAGATGAGAGGGGCCACAATATGAGGAGGAGATGAGAGAGGCCACAATATGAGGAGGAGATGAGAGGGGCCACAATATAAGGGGGAGATGAGAGAGGCCAAAATATAAGGTGCAGATGAGAGGAGTCCCAATATGAGGGGGAGACAAGAGGTCAAAATATGAGGAGGAGATGAAAAACCACAATATGAGAGGAGATCAGAGGCCACAATACGATGAGGTGGAAAGGACACAATATGAGGAGGAGATGAGAAGGGCCAGAATATGAGGGGGAGATGAGAGGTGACACAATATGGGGGAGAGAGATGAGAGGGGACACAATATGAGGGGGAGATGAGAGGCCATTGTATGAAAGGGGAGATGAATGTCCACAAGATGAGGAAAATATGGAAGGGGCCACAATATGAGGGGGAGATGAAAGGATTGAAAATATGAGGTGGAGATGAAAGGGGCCACAATATGAGGGGGAATTGAGAGGCCACCATGTAAAAAAGGACATGATATAGTTTAGGGCCACAGGAATGGGGTATTATATTGTTTGGAAATATAAGGGTGTGGGGCAAGGAGTGAGTCAGAAGGTGTGGCTTAAGAATGTGAAATGCCGCATCTTATGCCCCTGTTTTGCAGAAACAAAAGTCGAGAGGTATTACCTGGATACAAATTTTACCCAAAACTACAACATTTACCTAAAAATGTCAAGTCCTAAATAGTTTTTAATTTACTCAGTGACATTTTATTGGTTGATATTATGGGGAAGTGAATGGCAGCAGTGTGTCATTATTAATTCTTATGGCGGCAGTCATGTGCATTAGGCCTATATGGCAGTATAATTTAGTCATTACTGTATATAGCAGTATTATACTGGCACAATATGGCAGCACTGCGTAGTTGATAGTGTATTTGGCAGTATTATATGGACACTGAATGGCATCATTTTGTAGTCAGTACTGACCATGGTAACATTATAGGCCACAATATGACGGGAGAACACATATTATATCAGTATTAATTTGGGTATTACATGTCGAGTTATTTCTTCACAAATTTGGCGCTGTTCTCTCCATCTATCTAGTTTCTTAGAGAGGAAAAGTTGATCTTATAAGGAAATGAATAGATACAAATTATTTGGGGATCAGTAGAGGGGAAGAAGTCACAGCGCCCCCTATATCTACTCTCTATCACTACCGCTGTGGAGACACCAACACTCAATCAGGGTTTTCTCATGAATCATCCTCATTCAGCGCGGAGCGGTATTTGATGGCGCGTTTCAGGTGCGCCATTATGCAGGTGATGGATGCTGCGGATCGTCGTGTTACGGAGACACAGAATTGAAGTCATATATTTTGATCTATTATTCTCTCAGACAAGTGGAGAAAGTCATCAAGTGCATCGGCCGACAGCTCCGAGCGGCATCAAACACGGATCTCCGGCGCCTTATAATCTATCACTATTACATATTCCTGCGGCAGAAAATAAGAAAAAAAATAGGATAAACATGAAATAATCTCAGAGCATTTTCATCGCAGGACGAGCGTTTGATCCAGGACAGATCTCAGAATCTGGAGACAAAAATCTCAAAATTGTCATTGTTTCATTCCTTCGCTGTGGATTGTGGGAGACTTTGCAGTGGCCTCTGCTGCAGCTCTGCCGGAATATGATGGAGCTGAAGGATGCCGAGAACAAGCAGGAAGTGGATTAGAGAATCATGATCGTTATCATTAATGGAAACAGCGCCACTTATGGCCACAGGCTGAGCGAGGTACTGCAACTATGTTCTATTTTACTGATCTGTAACAACAGATTGATCCACAAGATTCACTTTATACAATGTAATTATGTGCATTCTATGCCAGAATTTTGGTCCAATCTGTATGAGCACAGAGAGAGTTAAAATATTAGACTGAGAATATGGGGGGGAAAAAAGAGGAGGCAAACTGAGATCTTTTGACAGGAGGCCGCATGTCGCCTCTTCATGCCTCTAAAAATAGCAGAGTAGAGGCCAAGAGCCTCCGAGGGCTGCAGCTGTCAGGCCGAAAGAGGAAGAGGAAGAAATGGCTGAGAATCACAGAGCAGAGACCTGATCAACCCACAGGTGGCTCCACACTGAAGACTAATTACATGGATCAACCGGACAGCACCACATGGAGAGTGGAGATCAGTATACACAGAGGAGCGCGGGACCCGCAAACAGGAACTGAGACAGAACATGGCCTCCATGAGAAACAGGTGACAAGGTTTTCAACAACAATGAAAGATAAGAATAAGAGAACTGCAGAGAAGGGACATAAAGAAGGTTTCCTTATTTTGATTTTGAGTGAATCCAGAACAGTACACAGACTATAACACTAGCCCTTATGTAAAAGAATATAACTACTATAATACTGCCCTTATGTAAAAGAATATAACTGCTATAATACAGCCCCTATGTACAAGAATATAACTACTATAATACTATCCCCTATGTACAAGAATATAACTACTATAATACTGCCCCCTATGTACAAGAATATAACTACTATAATACTGCCCCCTATGTATAAGAATATAACTACTATAATACTGCCCCCTATGTACAAGAATATAACTACTATAATACTGCCCCCTATGTACAGGAATATAACTACTATAATACTGGCCCCTATGTACAAGAATATAACTACTATAATACTGCCCCCTATGTACAGGAATATAACTACTATAATACTGGCCCCTATGTACAAGAATATAACTACTATAATACTGCCTCCTATGTACAAGAATATAACTACTATAATACTACCCCGTATGTACAAGAATATAACTACTATAATACTGCCCCCTATGTACAAGAATATAACTACTATAATACTGCCCCTATGTATAAGAATATAACTACTATAATACTGCCACCTATGTACAGGAATATAACTACTATAATACTGCCCCCTATGTACAAGAATATAACTACTATAATACTGCCCCCTATGTACAGGAATATAACTACTATAATACTGCCTCCTATGTACAAGAATATAACTACTATAATACTACCCCGTATGTACAAGAATATAACTACTATAATACTGCCCCCTATGTACAAGAATATAACTACTATAATACTGCCCCTATGTATAAGAATATAACTACTATAATACTGCCACCTATGTACAGGAATATAACTACTATAATACTGCCCCCTATGTACAAGAATATAACTACTATAATACTGCCCCCTATGTACAGGAATATAACTACTATAATACTGCCCCCTATGTACAAGAATATAACTACTATAATACTGACCCCTATGTGCAAAGAATATAACTACTAGAATACTGCCCCCTATGTACAAGAATATAACTACTAGAATACTGCCCCCTATGTACAGGAATATAACTACTATAATACTGCCCCTATGTACAAGAATATAACTACTATAACACTGCCCCCTATGTACAAGAATATAACTACTATAATACTGCCCCCTATGTACAGGAATATAACTACTATAATACTGTCCCCTATGTACAAGAATATAACTACTATAATACTACCCCCTATGTACAAGAATACAACTACTATAATACTACCCCCTATATACAGGAATATAACTACTATAATACTGCCCCCTATGTACAAGAATATAACTACTATAAAACTGCCCCTATGTACAAGAATATAACTACTATAATACTGCCCCCTATGTACAAGAATATAACTACTATAATACTGCCCCCTATGTACAGGAATATAACTACTACAATACTGCCCCTATGTACAAGAATATAACTACTATAATACTGCCCCCTATGTACAAGAATATAACTACTATAATACTGCCCCCTATGTACAAGAATATAACTACTATAATATTGCCCTCTATGTACAAGAATATAACTACTATAATACTGCCCCCTATGTACAAGAATATAACTACTATAATACTGCCCCCTATGTACAAGAATATAACTACTATAATACTGCCCCCTATGTACAAGAATATAACTACTATAATACTGCCCCCTAAGTACAAGAATATAACTACTATAATACTGCCCCCTATGTACAGGAATATAACTACTATAATACTGCCCCCTATGTACAAGAATATAACTACTATAATACTGCCCCCTAAGTACAAGAATATAACTACTATAATACAGATCATGACTAAGGCAGCTCCTGCCGAAACGCGTTGATCCCTTACAATCAGCTTTTGTGTGTCCGCATGATTTTATCTTCAATAAAGGATCATTTTTTTCTGCATTGGACCGTCTCCGTTTTTGGCATAAGAGTGCTGGATCCAAATCTACTTTTCTACTATAATACTGCTCCCTATGTACAGAAATATAACTACTATAATACTGCCCCCTATGTACAAGAATATAACTACTATAATACTGCCCCCTATGTACAAGAATATAACTACTATAATACTGCTCCTATGTACAAGAATATAACTACTATAATACTGCTCCTATGTACAAGAATATAACTACTATAATACTGCCCCCTATGTACAAGAATATAACTACTATAATACTGCTCCTATGTACAAGAGTATAACTACTATAATACTGCCCCTATGTACAAGAGTATAACTACTATAATACTGCCCCCTATGTACAAGAATATAACTACTATAATACTGCCCCCTATGTACAAGAATATAACTACTATAATACTGCCCCCTATGTACAAGAATATAACTACTATAATACTGCCCTCTATGTACAAGAATATAACTACTACAATACTGCCCCTATGTACAAGAGTATAACTACTATAATACTGCCCCCTATGTACAAGAATATAACTACTATAATACTGTCCCCTATGTACAAGAATATAACTACTATAATACTGTCCCCTATGTACAAGAATATAACTACTATAATACTGTACTCTATGTACAAGAATATAACTACAATAATACTAATTCTGTAGATTTTGCGCTGATGAAACTTTTGAATGGGATGTAATAATCTAGTTATTGGATATTGAATATAATCAGATAATTCCGGTGTCATTGTCTATATTCAGACTGAAGTCACTATGAATATTAGAAACAATGAAAAAAGATTTTTTGCAGCATGAATTATTTTACGAAATCACAGAATGTGTAGCAACAGAGAATGTGTAGAAGCTCCCGGCAGGCGACATGTTAATATATTCCTATACTCTGTTTCCCCTGGTGGGGATCTCCGGCCTCCTTGTCCCTCAGGAAGGTTCTCGGTCGGAGTTTAGGCTCTACTGACAGAACACAGATGAGGGAACAATTCCCTATAGGATGGAGGAAACATGGAAGCTGTCAGAGCTCCTGACAGGAAGAATAAACCGCCCCCACCCGGCCATATGTGAAGCCCCCGATAAAGAAATATAGATCTCCCGGTGTGAATCCGACTCACAAATCAAGGCCAGCACATGTCCGCCCCCTGTGTGCGCGAAAACAACTGGCGGCGTTGGCTGCCAGCTCCTGGTTCTGAGATGGATGGATGGGATGACTTGTAGAACATGACGCCACCAGGAGGTATCTACTCTGAGTGTTCAGTCTATGGACAGAGAAAATACAAGACACAAAATCTGAAATTTGTTTTTATTTTCTTATTTTTAGCTCCATTTTCCTCCTCCTCCCATCCATAGCCGACCCCTGCACCTCCCTTCAGGAGGCATCAATAGAAAGTTCCAATAATCCATATTATCAGTGAATCTTCCTTTACAAAAAAGGTAATAACTAGAGATGAGCGAGTATACTCGTCCGATCTTGATGCTCGTTCGAGTATTAGCGTACTCGAAACGGCTCGTTGCTCGGACGAGTATTTCGCCTGCTCGAGAACGATCTTTCACTTAAGGAAATACAGAGATGAACAGTGAAGAACAGTGAAGAACAGTGAAGAACACAAAGAACACAGTGAAGAACAGTGAAGAACACAGTGAACACAGGATCATTAAGGATCATTTAAGTGAAGAACACAGTGAAGAACACAGTGAAGAACACATTGCATATGTTTCCGTACATCTACTAACTTATCAGAAGACATTAGTGCAGAAAGGTGTTCTTCACAATAGTATGTGAAGAACAATATGTGTGAAGAACACATTGCAGATGTGTAACACGGGTCATTCTCCTTTTTGAAGTTCCACGAATATTCCACTGAATAAAAAAAACGAAGAAACAGGACTGACTTCCTTATTTCTCAATAAAAAGTCACATTTTATTGGTCCCCTTGGTCTCCTTGAAAAATGCTCGAGTCTCCCATTGACTTCAATGGGGTTCATTATTCGAAACGAGCACTCGAGCATCGGGAAAAGTTTGACTCGAGTAACGAGCACTCGAGCATTTTAGTGCTCGCTCATCTCTAGTAATAACGATAATCGCCTCCAAAAAGTCCAGGCCTAAAGCTGGACCTTGGGGGGACATGTGTATCATAGGCTGGACCTCAATACTAGGGGCGCAGAAGTGTCTAGAAGGATTCTTGTTCTCCTTTTTATACTATTTGGTACCAAATATTGTCTTCAAATTTCCCATATGTAAACAATCTTAGATCATGCCCCCTGCTTCAGCACAACCTTCAATGGCTCAGCTAGTGAAAACTTTAAAAATACTTTTAGAATAAAGATTTAGTGGCTCGCCTTTTCTTATTCCTAAAATACCATAAGAGTGGCTTTCAAAATAATCGGGCTTATTTACTAAGGCTTCAGCAGCCACATTTCCGTCTGGGGAAGCGATACATGCAGGATATCGGTCGCACGATGTTCTTGAATCGCAGCAGAGTGCATTGTTGTCGGATAATGCACTTTTGGGAACTTCCCTGGGACCGGGTAAGTAAATGAGCCCTTCTGTTCTGAAATGATCAAGTGGCCTCTATAACCAATCATTGGTGTAACCGTGACGTGTCAGCACCTCTCCAATCACTGATGTGGCCTGTAATTGGCTGTAGAAGTCACATGTAACATGTTGGGGCATCTTTTCCTTTGAAGAAGAATGTTATCCAAGATTGGATGGAGAAGACACCTGTCCATGTTGGGATAGCCGACAGTTTTCTGGTAATTTAGGCGATGGCTATAGCTTGGAGAAAACTCGAAAACTTCATAAAGAGTAGAAGACAAGTGTCCATATTGGAGTATCGGGAAGACCATGGAAGACACTCAAGTAGACACCACAAAAGAAGGCAGCCAAGAGACAATGGGGCACATTTACTAAGGTCCTTGCACCAGTGTCTGACTTTGCACGTTCTTTCTAGTGCAAACTGCTTGCACAGGTAATTAGGAAATGTCTGCGCTACTTATGTGTCACACATTACTCATTTGTGTCATGGCTGCACTATACCCAACGCAACACAAAATTCTGCACTGGAACGGGCATTCTGGTGCTCAGTCAGACCATGCACCACATTGAGAACATCTGTCCATGTTCTGGATATTTAAAGGAAATCTACCACCGGGTCTCGGACCAAGGAAGAGGAACACAACGAAGATGGGGTGTGCATAATAAAATATCAGAGGTGTGCAGAATTTCCAGGGTGATGTAAGTGAAGGGTGGAAGCCACATTTCTATTGATTATAGAATACTTTTTTTGCCTAAACTATCAGTTTGTGTCCCTAAACAAAATATGTCCTGGGGTCAATGGTAAAGAGCCGAAAGGGTGGTGTGAGGAGGTAATTTCGGCTGGGATCAAGTGGTAGGTTTCCTTTAAGTGATGGCTGCTTCTTGAAAATTGTTAAGCCAAAGCACTTGAGAAGACCTCATACAAGAAGAGGGCAAAGGACAATGGCTCAGGCTACACATGATTGTCTACAGAAGTAACGTGTCTATCTTGAGACATGAGACAGACAGGTTTTGGGAAATGTAGGTTATGGCTACAGCTTGTCCATCATTGACCCATGGAGGACAATTGAGAAGACGTCATACAAAAAGACAAAGGCTTAGGCTGAATTAGATATTGGTTTAGTAGAACTTCAGAAAATCAAAATATAATGAACATGAACAAAGCCACTTGCAACTTTTTCTGCACTTACAATCGTCTTATTGAATTTAGAAGCCCAATTTTTACTCACCATAGTTGAGCCTATAAGAAATTTTGCGATTTTTTTGCAGAAAAGACTTTTTTCTTTGAAGCCTCATAAAGCCTGAAGATGCAACTCTCCAATACATATTTACTCCAGTTTTCACCTTGAACTTTCACAAAACTTTTCCTAAATGTTCATTATAAACAATAACACATAAATCCTGCGCTCTTATAAATGCCAAATTTACATAATCCAAACTAACAAAACTTGTATGAACTTTTCCCCAACTTGGAACAAAATTCCTATTAATATTAATAAAGTGGAGATTTCTTCATAACGCAGGATTTATCTGGACACGAACTGCCATTACTCTGAATATATCAGAAATGACATTTCTTCAGCTCCGTGGATTAAGATAAAACTTATTTTGTTTTTCTAAAATATATGTGTTATTATTAATGGATGACTGGAACAAAATCCACAAAGGATTTCATAGGAAAGCAAAAAAAAAAAAAAAAAACCATGAGAAAAAGTTTTATCTTCTTTAAAAACTTTTACGCTGTTTATTTTCTCTTTCGAAAGATAAATCTTTTTTTGGATTCGTTTTTGCCACGTTGAAGGGGAGAATATCTCATAAATCCCATAAATCACATTTGGAATGAAGAATTTAAAAACAAATTGGCTTTAAGTTAAATTCTTGGGATGAGACAGTTGAAAGGCAAATAATGAAACGTTTAAAAAAAATTACTAGTAGCCCGAGGCATCCAGAGTATAACATCACAGACCCCCCCCCCCCCCTCCATAGTGATATATGATGCACGGCGCCATATTCCGGGGAAAGAAAAGACGTGTCCTATCTTTCTCCCGGCTACGAAACGGTACACGTGCGGCATCGTACCACTCCCGTACGACACCATGTGCCCATTGCCATCTATGGGGGACGTATGTACGGCGTACATACATCGGCCGTATATACGTCCCCCATACGGTCGCATGAATGAAGATTTACTCTGATAAATTAGATGGATAAAGGATAAGTTGTATGTTACATTAAGGATATCATTTTATATGAAAACTGTTTGTGTGATTTATGTGTTGTATATTGGGGGTCATTCATAGGAGAACTTGAGTTAAAGGTTACTTAAGACCCTGCTTTTAGTGATTGGTTTGGTTCCCTGGATGTTCATAAAGTTAACGCTCTCCCCATTCACACGTTAAAAATAAATAATATAAAATAAAAATTAACCCAACTTTGTAAAATAATATCAGCATCCAAAAACTTTCCAAAGCGGGGGCATCCATCTGCGGCTTTCATTTTCATACAGTTCTAGGTAAATTGCTTCATTACTTTCAGACAAAATTATCTCCTTATTTATGGGTTGTGTTCCTTGAGATGAGTCTCCAGCAGATTAATGTACGTAGTCCTGTAGCCCATCCGATAATCCCCAATGGTTCACTCTCCCAACTCAGATTTTGTAATAGTTTCTTAATTGCTTGTTTTTCATACTGATCGATTAGGTTCGGCCTATTTATCATCCTACTTATTAAGTACTGAAAACTAATAAAGACATTAAACGACTCTTCCGCCCGGAAAGTAATTACATTCAGAGCAGTCAAGACGCTTCTTATTCAAAATGTTAAGGTTCTCCAATTTTTCAATAAAACGGTGGATCTGCGCACTTTTATATTCCTGTCATCTCATCCTCCGAGAGATGGAAGACGATAGAGACGCTTCCTCCGCTCCAGAGCAGTCATTAAAATAGACACTCCGAAGTACTTGAAGGCTTAGCTTGGATTTTTTTTTTTTTTAGATGTTTTTGAGTTCTTACCTCCATTAGATGACCCGTTTAATTGACATCATGAGACTAATAAATTACATATAGACAATGGAAATGAAGGAAATACATTGTACAGTGATTAACGCTGTGACCAACGCCAACATCATTCGTTTTTTTGTGACTTTTTCTTTTAAAGGGTTGTGCCTAGTTTTGCTATGATCCGCTATCCACTGGATGGAGTAAAACAATCTGCCAACTACCGGGACCCTAGGTAATCACAATAAGAGGGGGCTTGTTCTTACTGATGAGTGGAGTGGGAGGTCAAGCATGTCACCGGCTGCTCCATACCCCGGCATTGTGCTCTGTACACTACTATAGTATTGGATGCTCTCATGATTTCCTGCATATTCATCCAGGTGGCATCATTTCAACTAAAATCAATTCCCAAATTTTACTCAAG
This sequence comes from Engystomops pustulosus, assembly GCF_040894005.1. Classification (NCBI taxonomy): domain Eukaryota; kingdom Metazoa; phylum Chordata; class Amphibia; order Anura; family Leptodactylidae; genus Engystomops; species Engystomops pustulosus. Next base: position 23,770,368 of record NC_092419.1, read on the forward strand.
CAGGTTTCCAACAATGCAGAAAGCAAGAACTCATGATCATACCTGTAGTTTAGCTACCTGTAGGTAGAGTTGCTCTCCCTAGTGATACAAGGAAGGGTACCAGCGGATAGGACTGGATCAGAGCCAGGGAATTGATGTATCAAATGTATTTATTTAGGGTGATTAGGCATTTCGGAGGTGAAAGACCTCCATCATCAGATCCTGTAACACACAGCTAGAGCGTCTGACTTTGGAGGATCTGATGATGGAAGTAGTTCACCTCTGAAATGCCGAATCCCCCTAAATTAACATTTGATACATTAAAGCTTGTGTGGCCCTAATTACCAACTCCAACAATCCCCTGGTGCCGTTCCGGTCCGATAAGCTGGTTTCTTAATTACTGAATCAACCGGGTGTCTTCCTATGCACAGGGACATCTGCCTCAAGGGCAGCCTACTCAGAGTTTACTATAAGGCCCTAGGGCAGTGGTGGCAAACCTATGGCACGGGTGCCAGAGGTGGCACTCAGAGCCCTCTCTATGGGCACCTGCGCCATCACCCCAGCGCAGAGTTCGTCAGACAGGACTCGAGGCCTCTTGTACTTCCACGCAGCCCAGGACCCTAGAAGGAAGCTACCATGATAATCCAAACTTCTTCTCCTTATTTCTACTGTATTGTTGTCCTCAGGTCCTCAATTTAAACATGAAACAGGGCAGGGAGTAGTAGGTTACTGCTTAAAGAGAACCCGTCATGCAAAATAACCCTCCTAAACTAAATATATTTTCATAAACTGCCATTAGAGAGCATTGCCTCTATCCCTTCATTGTCCCTCTACATGCCTGTAAACCTAAGCAATGAGGTCCTAAAGCTGTATGCAAATGACCTGTGAAATGTCCAATGAAGCATTAGCATATTCAAGCTGTCCACTCTATTCATGAGTGGGAGGCACAGCCACACCCCCAGTGCTTGACTGACAGCCTGTGTAATGATGTGAGGCTGTATAATGATGTGCTTCCTGGTGCTGGTGGCCACGCCCCCTGCAGCCTGTGTGTGCATGTGTGTGTGTGTATAGGAGAGATACAACAGCTCCAGGCAGCCATGTTACAGCAGTACATGTCAGATTCATGTGTAGCTGATGTCTGTGTCTCTCACCTGTATATTAGGAGGATGCAGCATGTCAGCAGATGCAGCACACACACTAGCCATGCTTTACTATACATTACACACAGACATGAGCAGGGGGAGGAGAGGGGAGGGGGAACAGGGGTGACATCACTGCCCCTGACCATGTGACCAGCCTCATTTACATGATAAAGAATAGATGATTTTACAATGAATAATGTATGAAATAACTAGATAAAGGCTGGGATGGGATCCTTGTGAGCTGCTCCAACAGGCAGAGGTGACAGGACAAGTGACACAGACCTGATGACAGGTGTCCTTTAAATTGTCGAATTGGCACTTTGCGAAAAATATGTGATTTTTGTTGTAGTTTGGGCACTCTGCGTCTAAAAGGTTTGCCCTAGGGTAAACCCCACCTAGTCTCGTTTTTATATATTCCTATATTAGCGATACAAGGAACCTGGTCACAGACTTTGCATTGTGCCGATAGATTTCACTTCCTTCCCTTACATTCCTTCGCAGCTGCTACAGTAAAGTGAATGTTCCATGTTCTGTGCAGCCTATAATTGAATCTGCTGCCCTAATACCTTGTAGTGTTCTATATCTGATGTCATCTATCCCTCTGTTTTCCTAAGACGGACCCAGTAGGTGGTTGGGGCTGACTTGATTCTAATAGTGATATTCTTTCTCTAGACGCAGGCCTCTCTGCACGCCTCGTCCTCTCAACAACATCGCGCCTTTGTCTGCAGTGAATGACTACCGGGATTGTAGCAGGAACCAAGACAATGTAGCTTTGCTGAATTGCAACTAGTCTCCTTCCAGACATTTCAATAGCGGACTGTGATGATTTTCACCCAGCTTTGTACGAATACTCTACGTACACGGGGTTGAGAGACATAAACACGCTGGAACAATATGTCCCAGCTGCTACACACAGGTATATTACACTACGTGGCTCATCAGCTAAAATTACTCACTAATTCCCTGGCACGCTCCGAGCCTCCACAATAGCTGGAGTGTGTTCTCTCTGTAATGTACATATTCTCCATGTCTCCAGTAATGAAGAAGATTACAGCAACTAATATGATTTCCGTGTGGGAAGAAATGGTTCGGTTAATATTACTAGTCCGGATACAAGGCTCTGTAATGGGTCGTATGTTGACAGCGCAACATCTAAAGATTTACATAATTGCATGTTTACATTCACATGCTAATTTGCATACTTACTCCTAGGTTACATTGCCTGTTAGAACTGCAGTTAGGAAGACCATTACCCCTTATGCTTAATTTACATCACCATCGGAGCTTCTATTCATCTGCTTTATACTGTTATGAACGCAGAACAGTGAAAAATCTGAAGCCTCTGATGAATCAAATAATGGACAGCAGAGGTGCCAAATGACCACATTTGGGGTCATTTACTAAGGGGCCGATTCGCGGTTTCCCGACGTGTTACCTGAATATTTCCGATTTGCGCCGATTTCCCCTGAATTGCCCCAGGATTTTGGCGCACACGATCGGATTGTGGCGCATTGGCACTGGCATGCACGCGACGTAAATCGGGGGGCGTGGCCGAATGAAAACCCGTCGGATTCGGAAAAAACGCCGCATTTAAAACAAAAAATCTGTCGCGGAGCTTGCACTTACCTTCACTCAGCCCGAGCCGGTGAACTCCAGTGCGTTCCGATGCTCTTCAGCGCAGCAGCGCCACCTGGTGGACGGCGGAGGAACTACCTTAATAAATCCCCTCTGGACCCGAATCCAGCGCAGAGAACGCGCCGCTGGATCGCGAATGGACCGGGTAAGTAAATCTGCCCCAATGTCTAGAATAAAGCATATTGGGCTTCTGTTGGGGTGTACATTGTTTTACCAGGTGATAAGTTCTCACCTGTAGGACATTTTCAATCACAGTTTTTCATGGAATCCTTTTGAGAGCCTCTGATGAGGATGTGTGAGCCTCCTTACTCCTCAGAGATCTTCCTGAAACATCTTGAGAAGTTCTCTAGAGCTCCTACCCTAAAGGTTTAACTAAAGGATGTGCAGAGGTAGTAGCTGTACCCAACTTGAAGCCTCAACACCAATTATTCAGGTTCACTAATAGATTTGAGGCCCCTTTATAAATTTTGCATTTGGAACCATTATAGATGTAATAAAAACTGTGGAGATGGAATTCAGAACATGCAAAAGGCTTCAGTTCATATTGTAGGCCTAGACCTAAAAGAGATGGGTCCTTATTCTGTACGGGTAAAATGTGCACCATAGGGACTCATCCAAGTGTCATGGAGGATGGGTTTACACACCTAGATAAGTGCACCAAAAAAATTATACTGTATGTGTCTATTTAATGAAATGCTCCAGAGTTTCTGCGTCACAGACAAGAGTGTGAGGAGGGTGAAGAAGAAGAAGACCAAAGTGTGAGGAGAAGAGGACCAGAGTGGAAGGGTCTGAAAGAGAAGACGACCAGAATATGAGGAGGCTGGAGGAGAAGAGGACCAGAGTATGAGGGGCTGAAGGAGAAGAGGACCAGAGTTTGAGGGGCCTTCGTACAAGAGGACCAAAGTGTGAGGGGCTGGAGTAGAAGAGGACCAGAGTATGAGGGGCTGGAGTAGAAGAGGACCAGAGTTTGAGGGGCCTTAGTACAAGAGGACCAAAGTGTGAGGGACATGAGTAGAAGAGGACCAGAGTGTAAGGGGGCTGGAGGAGAAGAGGACCAAAGTGTAAGGGGGCTGGAGGAGAAGAGGACCAAAGTGTAAGGGGGCTGGAGGAGAAGAGGACCAAAGTGTAAGGGGGCTGGAGGAGAAGAGGACCAAAGTGTAAGGGGGCTGGAGGAGAAGAGGACCAGAGTGTGAAGGGCTGAAGGAGAAGAGGACCAGAGTGTAAGGGGGCTGGAGGAGAAGAGGACCAAAGTGTTAGGGGGCTGGAGGAGAAGAGGACCAAAGTGTAAGGGGGCTGGAGGAGAAGAGGACCAGAGTGTGAGGGGCTGGAGTAGAAGAGAACCAGAGTGTGAGGGGCTGGAGTAAAAGAGGATCAGAGTGTGAGGGGCTGGAGTAGAAGAAGACCAGAGTGTGAGGATTTTTATATGAAACACAGAGCTATGCTTTAGTCTCCAGAGTCCTCATGTACCAAGTGGATGGCTTCAACAATATACCCTGACATTTACAGCCCTCTACATAGGCTATAGCCTGGTCTACATGGAGGTCTCAACATTCACCGTATATCAAAAGATAATGCAAGATTGTGCCCCAGCATCATCAAGAAAGATGGCAGCAATCCATTGTTCCACTTCTACATATGACTACAGAAATCTTGCAATAAAACCATAATCATGGGTTGTGAAAGTTAACATAATGACTGTTCCGCTTAAAATGTTCTATTAAAACCTCCTCCTATTTGTTTACTGCAGGACAAGATTACAAGTTGCGAATAAGTGACCTTCCTAAGTAACAATAGTCACCATGGAAACATTCTGCTACACAATTGCAGATGCAGGAAACCAATTATGCAAAAATTATTTATCCAGTGTTGGCATCAGCTGGTGGTCAAGAACAAAAGCCGCTCTACAGATAAAACTGGTTGAATAATAAAGAAAAGATCTGGCCCCGATTGATAACTGCAGCGAGTCTCTGACGCCATCTTTGCTTCCTGTACCAGATCATTGCATGTCATTCCAGACAGAACCGATGTATTGGAGATTGGTTCAATTACAAATTCAACATGGACTGTTGGGGTGTCCATTTTTCATGTACCGATGGCATCAGTACAACACAACACACCACTATCAAAACTGTGGCAGAAGCAGAGACACTCAGTAGTGGAAGGGAAGCCCATCTCAATCATGCCACAACAACGGGAGTATCTCCACTGTCCATTGGGTTTTATCAAGAAATTTGCATATTAAAGTTTAATTTCAATTAAAAGAAAAATACAGTGCAACCTCTTTCAGACAAGTACCCATAATGGCATTAAAAAGTGCTCTTCGAGGAAGTGATCATAGCCAATATGGATGGTACCTGGTGAAACCAAGAACCTGTTACAGAAATCTTGATATTTATCAGAAAGTGGTCTCCTCAAAGAGCTAGTCTTAGGAGAGGTTTAGTTTTAGCAAGTGTAAGGATGCAAGCTATACATCTGAAATAAGTAGGTTTGTGGACTCCTCTTCAAGCTTGTTGCACTGTGGTGTTAATATGTATAACTCTAAATAAAGTCGATTTTTAATGACTACCAGAATCATTCATCCTGGATTCAACCATTACCAGAAGATCAACTTCTAATCATCTTCAACTTGGAAGTTCCAAATTGAGTAGATTTCTGCTGGACCTTGAGAGCCGCAGTATATTTGGGGTAGATGACCAGTAGGGCTTATATAGGGAGGAACTGGAATCTGCTGTAGGAAACATAATAAAGAAAATGCTCTTCGAAGATCTGGTCTTTTGAAAAAGATTAATGGTAGGCACAAGGGGTCGAAGATAAACGAGTCCTAAACTTGGATCACTGTGTAAGTTGGATAGTTTTCTGCAGACCTTAAAGCTCCCTGATACATTAGGGTCATATGTATCAGAGCCCGATCTGCCTGCGGTTCCCTTGCTGACCCAAAGCGGTGGTCTAACACTGATTCTTACACTCATCTGCTTGCACAGTGTCGCTAATGTCAACTTCTATCTTATTATAAAATTTTATGGCCGATGGTTATGGGAAACAGAGGACAGCGGGTGCTCCACCATCAAAGATCTGCGTGGTTTACTTTCAAGTTAAAGGGGTTGTCCGAGAGGGTAAAAAACCCATTGGTGGCCGAGAAGGGGCTAGTAAAAAAAAATAAACATTGACTTACCTCTGCGGTCCCTCCCGGCGACATGCGTTGCCATCTCTCTGGTCCGTTCTCCACGTAATCAGGGCCACGGAAGCCGCGCTGCGTTGAGCTTATGGCAGGACGAGGTGAGTGACCACGTCCACCAGTCCATATTCCCAGCTCCGTATATTGCGGGTTGGGTGGGCATGGCCTGCCACATCAGCCAGCCGGAAACTGAACGCAATGCAGATTCCGTGATTGTTTACCTTGGGCATGGACCAGAGAGATGGCAGCGTGAGATGCCGTGATGGACCGCGGAGGAAAGTAAATGTTTATATTTTTTTAACCAACCCCCTCGCGGCCACCAATGGCTTTTCTTTAACGCTCTTGGACTACCCCTTTAATATTTCATACAGGATACAGGAACAAGTCAACAAATTTAGTTTCATGGAAAGTAATGTTGGCCATGGCTTGACAAAAAAAGTCTTCTGGAGGTTTGAGCAGGGTCGTGGAGTCTACATCTATGATTTGTAAAGCGCTGCAGAATTTCATATATAAATTAAGATCATTATTATTTCATCAGGACGTTTTCCTTGGAAAATTTTGAATACGCAAAATTTTGGTAAATTTTTAACACCCAATCTACTAAACGTGATAACTGATAAATATTAAAACAATGACTGTCACACAGAGCTGACAATCTAAACGGCAGAACACAAAGCTAACCTGTCATCCCGTGGCTCATCCCGTGAGCAATGAAAGGGGGGAGCGCGGAGACGTTTTGTCAGAAGATCAGTGCGAACCATTAACGCCTGTGAAATATTTTATGTCCCCAAAATGCAGAGAAAGGGATTTGTTTCAGTTTTTTATCTCCAGATCTATTATTAACGTGGGTGTAACCGAAAAAAAGAAAGGTATTGTGAGGGGAGATGAAAGGGGACTGTCACACTCACTCAAGAAATAAAGCGAGGATCATTGATCAGGTTCTTACAACTCGCGATCCTTTTTTCCCCAGCGCAGCAGAAGCAATGCAATTACATGAGGAGTAATTGGGACGTATAAAGATGGAACGGGACCAAGGCTTCAAAAATGCTGCCTCTTATATAACACGAGACAAAGAATACAACACCCAGCAGATTTTATAAAAGGGGCGATACCCGACCACTAAGTGCAGCTCCATGTTTATCCTGGTCTGAGAATGATTTATGTTGTCAGATACAAAATAGAAACACTTGCACTGATTTCAATGAAGAAAAATTCTATTTAGTTATTTTTAATTTTTAAGTTATAATCCCACAGTTTAGAAAAAACCTTCCGCGAACCAGAATAATTTTCTGAATCAAAGTCCCATCTCCCCAAATCTAGTTCCCATAGCATGTGATATTATTACACTGCAGACATCCCGACCCCTCCTGACCCTGTACCAAGTATCATCCATAACATGTGACATTATTACACTGCAGACATCCCGGCCCCTCCTGACCCTGTACCAAGTATCATCCATAACATGTGATATTATTACACTGCAGACATCCCAGCCCCTCCTGACCCTGTACCATGTATCATCCATAACATGTGATATTATTACACTGCAGACATCCCGGCCCCTACTTACCCTGTACCATGTGTCATCTATAACATGTGATATTATTACACTGCAGACATCCCGGCCCCTCCTGACCCTGTAACATGTATCATCCATAACATGTGATATTATTACACTGCAGACATCCTGGCCCCTCCTGACCCTGTACCATGTATCATCCATAACATGTGATATTATTACACTGCAGACATCCCGGCCCCTCCTGACCCTGTACCATGTATCATCCATAACATGTGATATTATTACACTGCAGACATCCCGGCCCCTCCTGACCCTGCACCATGTATCATCCATAACATGTGATATTATTACACTGCAGACATCCCGGCCCCTCCTGACCCTGTACCTGGTATCATCCATAACATGGGATATTATTACACTGCAGACATCCCAGCCCCTCCTGACCCTATAACATGTATCATCCATAACATGTGATATTATTACACTACAGACATCCCGGCCCCTCCTGACCCTGTACCATGTATCATCCATAACATGTGATATTATTACACTACAGACATCCCAGCCCCTCCTGACCCTGTACCATGTATCATCCATAACATGTGATATTATTACACTGCAGACATCCCGACCCCTCCTGACCCTGTACCATGTATCATCCATAACATGTGATATTATTACACTGCAGACATCCCGGCCCCTCCTGACCCTGTACCATGTATCATCCATAACATGTGATATTATTACACTGCAGTCATCCCGACCCCTCCTGACCCTGTACCATGTATCATCCATAACATGTGATATTATTACACTGCAGACATCCCGGCCCCTCCTGACCCTGTACCATGTATCATCCATAACATATGATATTATTACACTGCAGACATCCAATCCCCTCCTGACCCTGTACCATGTATCATCCATAACATGTGATATTATTACACTGCAGACATCCCGCCCCTCCTCACCCTGTACCATGTATCATCCATAACATGTGATATTATTACACTGCAGACATCCCGGTCCCTCCTGACCCTGTACCTGCTATAATACATAACATGTGATATTATTACACTGCAGACATCCCGGTCCCACCTGACCCAGTACCATGTATCATCAATAACATGTGATATTATTACACTGCAGACATCCCGGCCCCTCCTGACCCTGTACCATGTATCATCCATAACATGTGATATTATTACACTGCAGACATCCCGACCCTCCTCACCCTGTACCATGTATCATCCATAACATGTGATATTATTACACTGCAGACATCCCGGCCCCTCCTGACCCTGTACCATGTATCATCCATAACATGTGATATTATTACACTGCAGACATCTCGGCCCCTCCTGACCCTATACCATGTATCATCCATAACATGTGATATTATTACACTGCAGACATCCCAACCCCTCCTGACCCTGTACCATGTATCATCCATAACATGTGATATTATTACACTGCAGACATCCCGGTCCCTCCTGACCCTGTACCTGCTATCATCCATAACATGTGATATTATTACACTGCAGACACCCCGGCTCCACCTGACCCAGTACCATGTATCATCAATAACATATGATATTATTACACTGCAGACATCCCGGCCCCTCCTGACCCTGTACCATGTATCATCCATAACATGTGATATTATTACACTGCAGACATCCCGCCCCTCCTCACCCTGTACCATGTATCATCCATAACATGTGATATTATTACACTGCAGACATCCCGGCCCCTCCTGACCCTGTACCTGGTATCATCCATAACATGTGATATTATTACACTGCAGACATCCCAACCCCTCCTGACCCTGTACCATGTATCATCCATAACATGTGATATTATTACACTGCAGACATCCCGGCCCCTCCTGACCCTGTAACATGTATCATCCATAACATGTGATATTATTACACTGCAGACATCTTGGCCCCTCCTGACCCTGTACCATGTATCATCCATAACATGTGATATTATTACACTGCAGACATCCCGGCCCCTCCTGACCCTGTACCATGTATCATCCATAACATGTGATATTATTACACTGCAGACATCCCGTCCCCTCCTGACCCTGCACCATGTATCATCCATAACATGTGATATTATTACACTGCAGACATCCCGGCCCCTTCTGACCCTGTACCTGGTATCATCCATAACATGTGATATTATTACACTGCAGACATCCCGGCCCCTCCTGACCCTGTAACATGTATCATCCATAACATGTGATATTATTACACTACAGACATCCCGGCCCCTCCTTACCCTGTACCATGTATCATCCATAACATGTGATATTATTACACTACAGACATCCCAGCCCCTCCTGACCCTGTACCATGTATCATCCATAACATGTGATATTATTACACTGCAGACATCCCGACCCCTCCTGACCCTGTACCATGTATCATCCATAACATGTGATATTATTACACTGCAGACATCCCGCCCCTCCTCACCCTGTACCATGTATCATCCATAACATGTGATATTATTACACTGCAGACATCCCGGTCCCTCCTGACCCTGTACCTGCTATCATCCATAACATGTGATATTATTACACTGCAGACATCCCGGTCCCTCCTTACCCTGTACCTGCTATCATCCATAACATGTGATATTATTACACTGCAGACACCCCGGCTCCACCTGACCCAGTACCATGTATCAGCCATAACATGTGATATTATTACACTGCAGACATCCCAGCCTCTCCTGACCCTGTACCATGTATCATCCATAACATGTGATATTATTACACTGCAGACATCCCGGCCCCTCCTGACCCTGTACCATGTATCATCCATAACATGTGATATTATTACACTGCAGACATCCCGCCCCTCCTCACCCTGTACCATGTATCATCCATAACATGTGATATTATTACACTGCAGACATCCCAGCCCCTCCTGACCCTGTTCCATGTATGAGCCATAACATGTGATATTATTACACTGCAGACATCCCGGCCCCTCCTGACCCTGTACCTGGTATCATCCATAACATGTGATATTATTACACTGCAGACATCCCAACCCCTCCTGACCCTGTACCATGTATCATCCATAACATGTGATATTATTACACTGCAGACATCCCGCCCCTCCTCACCCTGTACCATGTATCATCCATAGCATGTGATATTATTACACTGCAGACATCCTGGCCCCTCCTGACCCTGTACCATGTATCATCCATAACATGTGATATTATTACACTGCAGACATCCCGGCCCCTCCTGACCCTGTACCTGGTATCATCCATAACATGTGATATTATTACACTGCAGACATCCCAACCCCTCCTGACCCTGTACCATGTATCATCCATAACATGTGATATTATTACACTGCAGACATCCCGGCCCCTCCTGACCCTGTACCATGTATCATCCATAACATGTGATATTATTACACTGCAGACATCCAATCCCCTCCTGACCCTGTACCATGTATCATCCATAACATGTGATATTATTACACTGCAGACATCCCGGCCCCTCCTGACCCTGTACCATGTATCATCCATAACATGTGATATTATTACACTGCAGACATCCCAACCCCTCCTGACCCTGTACCATGTATCATCCATAACATGTGATATTATTACACTGCAGACATCCCGCCCCTCCTCACCCTGTACCATGTATCATCCATAACATGTGATATTATTACACTGCAGACACCCCGGCTCCACCTAGTACCATGTATCATCAATAACATGTGATATTATTACACTGCAGACATCCCAACCCCTCCTGACCCTGTACCATGTATCATCCATAACATGTGATATTATTACACTGCAGACATTCCAGCCCCTCCTAGCCCCGCACCATGTATCATCTATAACATGTGATATTATTACACTTATTATTACATAATGTCAGCTTAAATACATAACCTCAGCTCTATGCAAGGTCAAAGTCTATGCAATAGCAAGTTGTATTCATCATTCTGTAAGGTGGAAGCATTTCTTATAGTACTGGAAATACAGCAAGCAGCCGTAGCAATGGCAAACAGCTCTATAACATTATTAGTATATGGACTATACACAGTGAGACGTGATGCTGCTGTGGTCACTGATCTGAATGTAGTGAGAATGGAGTTATAGGAGAAGACTGCAGCCCTTGCAGCTGCACATTTCTATGTAGCGTCTGTTACTTGACTATATACTGACCTGCTGCTACTTCTGATATTAAGAGGTTAATGATCTGATACAACAGCATTGATGCTTCCTCTATTGTTCCGCCACCATGCACTGGGGATTGGGGTTTGAGGTTTACAGAGACCCCAAAAAGCCAATACCGAAGAATGGAAAAATTAGGTTTATCTGGCCTAATACAGGTAACACAGGAACCCGCAGCTATGAGCAGAGCATGTCAGACATCACGTACTGGCAATATGTTATTCTGTACTAATCTTCTCGGCTTTGCCTCATCTCCCCCCCCACCCCCTCGCTGACAAATAATTAATCACCAGGATACAAAATAACGCATCATAAAACCAGTAAATGCTGTAAAACATCTCCGGATAAAGTGTCAGAAAATATGTTTAACTAATTGTGTGATGTGCCGCAGCCGAGTTCTTCTTAATCTGTGACTACAGGCCTCCTGCCGAGGCTCCGCTCTTATGTTTAAGGAGATTAAAGCTGCTGAACTTCTCCGGATGATGAAAGGGATGATGTCATAGGAGCCGGGCGCACAAAATGTTCCAAAAACACAGGGAAGAACACAGCGAGGAATTCACAGGAAGACGGCCGCTGTCTGGATCTATCTCATATCTATCTATCTATCTATCTATCTATCTATCTATCTATCTCCTATCTATCTTATATCTATCTATCTATCTATCTATCTCATATCTATCTATCTATCTATCTATCTCATATCTATCTCATATCTATATATCTATCTATCTATCTATCTATCTCCTATCTATCTTATATCTATCTATCTATCTCATATCTATCTATCTATCTATCTATCTATCTATCTCATATCTATCTATCTATCTCATATCTATCCCATATCTATCTATCTATCTATCTATCTATCTATCTCATATCTATCTATCTATCTCATATCTATCTATCTATCTATCTCATATCTCATATCTATCTCATATCTATCCATCTATCTCATATTTATATCTCTATCCATCTCACCTATCTCTCTATTTATCTATCTCATATCTATCTATCTCATATCTATCTTTCTATCTCTCTCATATCTATCTATCTCATATCTATCTATCTTTCTATCTATCTCATATCTATCTTTCTATCTATCTCATATCTATCTATCTATCTCATATATATCTATCTATCTATCTATCTCATATCTATCTTTCTATTTATCTCATATCTATCTATCTACCTAATATCTATCTAACTATCTCATATCTATCTTTCTATCTATCTCATATCTATCTCATATCTATCTATCTTTCTATCTATCTCATATCTATCTATCTATCTATCTATCTATCTTTCTATCTATCTATCTCATATCTATCTATCTATCTCCTATCTATCTATCTATCTATCTATCTATCTATCTATCTATCTACCTCATATCTATCTTTCTATTTATCTCATATCTATCTATCTATCTATCTATCTATCTATCTATCTATCTATCTATCTATCTCATATCTATCTTTCTATTTATCTCATATCTATCTATCTCATATCTATCTATCTCATATCTATCTATCTACCTATCTATCTCATATCTATCTATCTCATATCTATCTATCTACCTATCTATATATCTATCTCATCTATCTCTCCATCTATCTATCTCATATTTATCTATTATGTAGATAAGAACAGACAGTTCCTGGACACAGCAGATACATTGTAACTTGTGGCAGATATGATATATAATAATTGTCCTCCAGCCATAATTAAGGATATAATTGCATTGTTGCGCTGATGTTTCACGACTTTTTCTTCTTGGACTTCAATCTTCTTCCCTGAAGTCACAGACGTCTCATTACAATTAGCGGAGGCTTCTGGACAGCGGGGGGCGGACCTTCTATTAATACAAATGATTAATCTTGTAATCTCATCCGTGTGATGGAGTGATGGTAAAGATAGACCATTAGTGCAAATGAAATTATCTCGTGTTGAGTCGCTTCACCTTTGATCGGTACAAACCGCGCAACGCACAGGGGATCAGTGCGTAAGACCCGAACGGCACTTACCACATCCCTCTGATTCTACACCAATCACACAAGTACAGGACAGGGGGCAGTATAGCGTAAACGTGATGGGATTGGGATGATGTCTCAGGGGCCATTTGTTACAGTATCAGATGCTGAGTCATTCATTCTCTAGATACAAACTTAATACGAGACAATCCTCCGAGGAAGCAACTGTGACTCCTGAGTCCAATAGGTTCTAGGTTCTGACGGTTTCCAGCGCAATAATGGGCCAGAGTAGTAGCAATAGCCAAATTTTTGAGAAGTTGATGGAGGTTGGACCCAAAGATCTAGTGGCTACAATGAGCCCCAGTAGAACATTGCTGGAGATGGGGCAAGATGGGCCAACTGTGGCCATGATGGAACCAGAAATCAGGGCAGGCAGCAGGGGCGTAACTTGAGGGGGAGCAACCAGGGCCCAAGAGGTTTAGGGGGCCCTTATGGTGTCACTATTACTATAAAACATACATTATATTTGGGGGTCTGGCACAGTCTTTGCACTGGGGCCCATCAGCTTCTAGTTACGCCACTGAAGGAACCAAGGTGCTGGCGAGGGGTCGGGGCAGGTAGATTGGGATCAGAGTCAGATTAAGACCAGGTTCCCTACAAACCAGAGTCCAGAAACCAAATGGTGGAACAAAGCCACAGCACAGAAATCTATGAGGCACATTGCTTACCTTGCCTTAGGACGAGCAGGACCACAGAGACTCTACAGTCACGGACTGGGGCTATTAGGAGTTTATTTTGTCCCAAATCGAATTGTAGGACCAGTTCAACTCATTGGGGCAGATTTACTTACCCGGTCCATTCGTGATCCGGCGGCGCGTTCTCTGCGCTGGATTCGGTTCCCGCCGGGATTCATTAAGGTAGTTCCTCCGCCGTCCACCAGGTGGCGCTGCAGCACTGAAAAGCATCGGAACGCACTGGAGTTCACCGAGCCGGGCTGAGTGAAGGTAAGTGCAAGCTCTGCGACAGATTTTTCTTTTAAATGCGTCGCTTTTTCCGAAAACGTCGGGTTTTCGTTCCACGCCACCCCATTTCCATCGCGTGTATGCCAGCGCCGATGCGCCACAATCCGATCGCGTACACCAAAATCCCGGGGCAATTCAGGGGAAATCGGCGCAAATCGGAAATATTCGGGTAACACATCGGGAAAACGTGAATCGGGCCCTTAGTAAATGACCCCGATTATTGCTGACTTCTCACCCAACTTTGCATTAATCAATAGCAGAAGTGAAAATATTTCTGCTTCTTTCTCATCTCATTCTTCATGATACTACAGCAGCCGAGGGAGAAGTGAGGGTCCAGTAAGGCTGCACTTCCTCTGGTGCCCTGTAGGGGCAGACTACAAAATCCTTTACAAACACCTGCTCCTATTAGTTATGTAACCCCTGGTAACCCCTATATACAAGTATATAATAATATTGATAATACTATCTTTTTCAGTAAAAAAAAAACTAAAAATTTATAAAAACTAAATATTAAATATTGAAAAATTTTAATAGATAAAAGTAAATAAGTTCCCCGCTCCCTGTGCAACGGCGGCTCGTTATGTGCCAGCGGTTCAGGAGTTCATTAGCTGTGACCCGCGCTGATTAGCCGCTTCTGTACAGCCATATTTTAGGTGTCAGGGTAATAATTAAACATGATGCAATTAGTCGCTGATAGGACGATAATGTTTATCATTAAATCTGACAAGACGAGACGCAGTCACATTCAGGTTAACTGGCAGCGTCACTTTTACATGACAGATAATTTACTGTGTGTTGACCAATGTGGCAGGATCCAGATTTATCTCTAATTCCCTGTATTTAGGAGTTCAGTGCAAACTATTAGATATAGAAGAGCTGTAATATACAGGAACAGCAGAGCAGGAAGAGAGATAAGAGTGTCACTATATACAAGAAGATGTATAACTTATACCAGCTGTACATATATCATTATATACAGGACATCCCCAGGTTATACCAGCTGTACATATATCATTATATACAGGACATCCCCAGGTTATACCAGCTGTACATATATCATTATATACAGGACATCCCCAGGTTATACCGGCTGTACATATATCATTATATACAGGAGATCCCCAGGTTATACCGGCTATACATATATCATTATATACAGGAGATCCCCAGGTTATACCAGCTGTACATATATCATTATATACAGGAGATCCTCAGGTTATACCGGCTGTACATATATCATTATATACAGGAGATCCCCAGGTTATACCGGCTGTACATATATCATTATATACAGGAGATCCCCAGGTTATACCGGCTGTACATATACCATTATATACAGGAGATCCCCAGGTTATACCGGCTGTACATATATCATTATATACAGGACATCCCCAGGTTATACCAGCTGTACATATATCATTATATACAGGAGATCCTCAGGTTATACCAGCTGTACATATATCATTATATACAGGACATCCCCAGGTTATACCGGCTGTACATATATCATTATATACAGGAGATCCCCAGGTTATACCGGCTATACATATATCATTATATACAGGAGATCCCCAGGTTATACCAGCTGTACATATATCATTATATACAGGAGATCCTCAGGTTATACCGGCTGTACATATATCATTATATACAGGAGATCCCCAGGTTATACCGGCTGTACATATATCATTATATACAGGAGATCCCCAGGTTATACCGGCTGTACATATATCATTATATACAGGAGATCCCCAGGTTATACCGGCTGTACATATATCATTATATACAGGACATCCCCAGGTTATACCAGCTGTACATATATCATTATATACAGGACATCCCCAGGTTATACCGGCTGTACATATATCATTATATACAGGAGATCCCCAGGTTATACCGGCTATACATATATCATTATATACAGGAGATCCCCAGGTTATACCAGCTGTACATATATCATTATATACAGGAGATCCTCAGGTTATACCAGCTGTACATATATCATTATATACAGGAGATCCCCAGGTTATACCGGCTGTACATATATCATTATATACAGGAGATCCCCAGGTTATACCGGCTGTACATATATCATTATATACAGGAGATCCCCAGGTTATACCAGCTGTACATATATCATTATATACAGGAGATCCCCAGGTTATACCGGCTGTACATATATCATTATATACAGGAGATCCCCAGGTTATACCGGCTGTACATATATCATTATATACAGAAGATCACCAGGTTATACCGCCTGTACATATATCATTATATACAGGAGATCCCCAGGTTATACCGGCTGTACATATATCATTATATACAGGAGATCCCCAGGTTATACCGGCTGTACATATATCATTATATACAGGAGATCCCCAGGTTATACCAGCTGTACATATATCATTATATACAGGAGATCCCCAGGTTATACCGGCTGTACATATATCATTATATACAGGAGATCTCCAGGTTATACCGGCTGTACATATATCATTATATACAGGAGATCCCCAGGTTATATAAGCTGTACATATATCATTATATACAGGAGATCCCCAGGTTATACCAGCTGTACATATATCATTATATACAGGAGATCCCCAGGTTATACCAGCTGTACATATATCATTATATACAGGAGATCCCCAGGTTATACCAGCTGTACATATATCATTATATACAGGAGATCCCCAGGTTATACCGGCTGTACATATATCATTATATACAGGAGATCCCCAGGTTATACAAGCTGCACATATATCATTATATACAGGAGACCCCCCAGGTTATACCAGCTGTACATATATCATTATATACAGGAGCTCCCCAGGTTATACCGGCTGTACATATATCATTATATACAGGAGATCACCAGGTTATACCGGCTGTACATATATCACTATATACAGGAGATCCCCAGGTTATACTGGCTGTACATATATCATTATATACAGGAGATCCCCAGGTTATAGCAGATGTACATATATCATTATATACAGGAGATCCCCAGGTTATACTGGCTGTACATATATCATTTTATACAGGAGATCCCAGGTTATACCGGCTGTACATATATCATTATATACAGGAGATCCCCAGGTTATACCATCATGTGCTGTATCACTATATGCAGTAGATGTGTAAATGATACCCAGGTTATATCAGCAGGGTAGAGCATTACTCTACACACAATGGCGTTTACCAGCTGCACATGAAAAGCTTATAGAGTAGCAGTACAATGCAGTTCGCTGGTAGGAAAATAAACATAAAGAAAACATATTGATTCCCATACGACGCGCCAGGGAATATTTCAGGAATTGCCGCAGTATTGAGTAATTTTTTGTAAAGGTGTCATTATAGTAATCGAGCATCAGAACATCTCATTCCCGCACAATTAAAACCATTTATGTATTGAATTATTGAGCCCGTGCACCAGGAGAGCAGAAACACGGAGCAAATCATCTGCGGGAGCCGCTCGTCGCACTGTAATTACAGGAGCCGGTGTAACTCACGTACGGCAGGAACAACTATCAACACCGAATGTGTCCTCCCTCCACCAATCAGCAGTCAGAGTTCCACAATCCGGATATCAATGAAAATGAATCAGTTCTGGAATTCGAGTTTCACCTTTTGGTTTATCAAAAATACAAGAAGTTGACATCTGGTGGAAAGAGAACGGAAAAAGAGCAAAATGTATCAAAAAGGAAGAGGCGGAGCTTGGTTGAAGGAGTTTTTTTCGACTTGGAAAATATGTCCTTGTGATCAACATGATATGACAAACAGGAAGAGGTGGAGCTTAGATATAACGGTTGTCTGTAGGTGTCACCGCCCCCTTGTTCGGCTACCTTAAGCATGTGCAGGAATCCACAGACAGACACCACCATTGATCACGTGGCCTGGGTGCCACTTACCACTATTCAAATAAATGGAGCTCAGCAGCAATACCACACACAACCCAAAAGGACTTGGACAATGTTGTTTTTTGTTACTTTCTGTGAAAACGTAAAATTATAATAACGTCATAAAAAAATTGTTAAACCAAAAAATAGAACCTTTTTATAAAAAAATCAGTTTGTTAGAGCAGTAGAGGGGGGAGGGGGTATGTACCAATTCTCAGGATCATCAAAGCAACAATTTTGGCGCATCGGCGCCGCCTTGCACGCGACTGAATTTGGGGGGCGTGGACGTCAGACAACCCGACGGATTCGAACAATGCCCAAGATTTAACATTTAGAATTGTGTCGCACTTACAAGCACCGGGAAGAAGAAGGTGAACTCCGCGGACCTCGGCGTGGAGGCGACACATGCAGGAAATTGGACGCACAATCTTAGTAAATCGCGGCAGCTCCGAATCCTCGTCGGACAATGCACCTCGGAGATCGCGACAGGACCGGGTAAGTAAATCTGCCCCATTGAGTTCTCCAGCAGGTCCTATTCCTACTCTGGTTTATGGTACGGCCACTAATTATCTATGGCCGCTCACCCACGATGCAGATGTTCCCCGTGTGAATTATTAGATATTATTTTATACTTAGATCTCCGAAAACAAAATGCATTCTGAATGTTTTTTCCTTTGGAACAGAAAAGCCTTTAGTTTGTTTATGTTGTTGTTGCCTTTGGCCGGAACATTCTGCCTATAATGGAATTTTTTTTTTTAAATTTTACTACCAATCAAAAGGCCATATACTTTAGCGCTAATACCCATTTCATAGACGAGCCTTGGGGGATGGAAAACAGTAACTATTTTCTGAAATGTTATTTACACTCTCAAAATGTGATAATGCATTTTCAATCTGTGCCACGATCTGCATGTGAGAAATGCTAATTACATTTCAACACCACGAAGCTGACGGAACGTTCTCCGAGGACCCGAGTCAAATGTCCTTCTGTGAGACAAGAACTTGGGTTACTTTCTGCCATCGTGGAGGCCGCCACATTCACCCTCAGGGTACGAGGGCACAATCATAGGGGCATCTGGGTATTTGCCACCAAAGAGTTTGATAAATTCTCTGACATTCTGACACAATGGGTTTTTGGTGACTTCCTGGACTGTTTAACAGGTAATTCACAAATAATAATATTTATTGGACTGAAAACCCCTATGGAAATGATTTGATAAATTAAGAATAATCTATTGAGCTTGGTTGGGCATCGGATCTACACTGAGAGGAGGTACAGAGGAGGACAAAGGAGGAACAAAGGAAATACATAGGAGGTACATAGGAGATGCAGAAGAATAATAGAAAATTGAGAAGCAGCACTCCGGTATTTCCAGTGAATAAAGAGGTTTTATTCCACCAACATAGTGCGACACGTTGCACTATGTTGGTGGAATAAAACCTCTTTATTCACTGGAAATACCGGAGTGCTGCTTCTCAATTTTCTATTACCTGATATTGGGGTCACTGTCGGATCTCTTGAGAAGACCTGCACCCGAATATATACATATACACGGTGCCGCTCAAAACACCCTATTTTGGACTACGGAGATGAAGAAGAGGTACATAGGAGATGAAGAAGAGGTACATAGGAGATGAAGAAGAGGTACATAGGAGATGCAGAAGAGGTACATAGGAGATGAAGAAGAGGTACATAGGGGATGAAGAAGAGGTACATAGGAGATGCAGAAGAGGTACATAGGAGATGCAGAAGAGGTACATAGGAGATGAAGAAGAGGTACATAGGGGATGAAGAAGAGGTACATAGGAGATGAAGAAGAGGTACATAGGAGATGCAGAAGAGGTACATAGGAGATGCAGAAGAGGTACATAGGAGATGAAGAAGAGGTACATAGGAGATGAAGAAGAGGTACATAGGAGATGAAGAAGAGGTACATTGGAGGTACAGAGAAGTTACATGGGTGGTAAAGAGGAGATACAGTGGAGGAACATAGAAGATACATAGCAGATACATAGCAAGTACAGCGGAGATATGGAGGACGACAAAGGTACAGAGAAGATACATAAGAGGTACAAAGGGGGTACGAGGAAGTTAATGAGGTGTGTGTTGACTTTTAACAAGGCAGGAAAATATCTGTAGTCCATTGGTCCACCTTTCCCTCTCCAATTTTTAAACTTAGTGGTAACATTCCAGTTCCTCTCCAAGTACTGTAAGTATATTCTGGAGTGGTCATCCCATCCCATGTAAACCACACATTCACAGCAGAAGCCCAATTTAGGTTTTTGATTAAGTCCATCAATGGAATAAGTAGGTCTCACTTTTGTTCACCCTTCATATACTGGTTCCTCTGTGTATCAGATTCTGCTTCATGTGAAGTTTCAGGACTGAAGGACATGAGGATTCAGGGCACCCTGAGCTAGGACCACTGGATTCAGAGTCTTCCAGGTCTCCCAGGTGAGGATTTCACATTATTCTATAGCTCTGTGTATCACACACCCAAGACCTGGATATCTTCACTGTAGGTTTTGGCTCCATAAAAGATACATCTCACATCCCCTGACTGCCTCCATGCAAACACAGGGAAAATATATTAACTCATTGCAAACAGTATCTGTGACCCAAGGCTACGAAACTGCAAACCACCAGCGCCAACCACTGAGACCCCCATAATCCCACTGCAATAAACTGCGGAACTGCCGGAACTCTGAGCAATGGCTCTGGATATAGTTAAGTATAAGAGAATCCGTAAAAGGGATTATAATTTAAGGGCAGAGGGTAAACGCCGCACATTACGCTCTATTAACGGGGTCAGATCGGAAATGTCACATCACGACTTATTCTATAATAAACATCATATTGCTCAAGACCTCGACAAATGAATAATAAATCACTGCTGATTTATTTCCCTCCATCCCAACTGGTTAATAGGAAGTGCGAGCGCAATCATTATTCTCCCTCATCCATCCCGGGGAACGGAGAGAAAATCTGGAGAAACTGTAGATGCTTTTTATTATTTTTCATGTATTAGATATTAGTAGAATATTGAATTATGAATTCGCTTTTAATGGGATCTATTAAACCTGAGTAATAGGGTAATTGAATGCTGGGCTAATTTAAGGGCTAATAAAGCGTTCATATATTTTGCGTCCTATTCTTTTTTTTTTGCTTCTATAATATTTGGCTGAATAATCAGTTTTCCGGACACAGTTACCGGAACTAATCTCTGGTTTCAATATATTTTTCATTAATATTTAGAATTTTGTGATTGTTGCTTGAACTAATTGAACAAATAGCGCCCCCCCCCTTCCTCCTCCTTCTACCTCGAAAGCTTCTGTTGTTGTGTTGACTCTCCGAGGATCTTCACCCCTGGGGAGACAACTCTTACCTGCAAATTGTGAAAATTGATGACTGCAAGGGATAACAATGATGATATTTTTTTACAGGGATCTTGGAGAACATCATGGGGGACATAAAGTTTACTTATCTAGTTGTTTGGTGACATAGAAGAAGGACCAGCTGTGGACTATCATAGGTTCTGTGGGTCCTGTGACCCATGGCATTTCCAGATGGAATAGACCTCAAGGGGAACCAATAAGCTAATTTGCATATAAAACATAATGAGGATTTCTCTACAGTCAGACCATGAATGGTCTATAGGAAAAGCTTGCTTGTACTGGAGGACCTTCCACATACGGAGCGGCACAAGCACATTTTAATTTTATCCATACCCTGACCCCTATCAGACAACTGATCATGAATTACTACTATTTTTTTTAGAGGTTTTTTCCATTTGAGACATTTATGAAAACTAATTGAACAAATAGGGCCAACCACATGTTTAATTGCTGAAGATCACATCTCCAGATTGAGGGACCCAGTCCACAAGTGGCAATTCATGAACCATTTATCTATATGGAAATATCAGAGAATCTCACACAACCAGTCATGTTGAGCGCATGCATATACCTAACCATCACTGCTCCTATCGAGCACCTGGGCTCCATAAAAGCCACCAGTTTAGAGGCTTAGCTAAAAGTGAACCAACTTGCTTTGGCCCCTATTGAAATATCTTCTATTGACCTTATGGACACAAACAAAAACCAAACAGAAAGTAATGGATCCCCTATATAACAGGAACACCATGTCTTAACGTCTCTCTTTGGTGACTGATTGTCACGTCCATTGTCGGAGCCCTCATTCTCTTATGTCACAGCTGGCGCAGGAAAGCTATCCCGAGTCCGCTGAGCTCATATCAAACACCAAACACTTTGCTCTGAGTGCATGGGGGCCAATAATGGAAATCATAAAAGCTTTCAGGGCTCTCAGGATGTGGGTACGACAACAAATCCAGTCCATCGGATGCTGAAGGATCCTTGATATTTAGAAGAACGATACCAATCTATAGTTCTGTGAAGACGTAACGATAGCAGATAAAAGTCTTTGATAATATTTGTTTTGTGAGACTGTGGTGAGACTGTGGTGAGAATGTGGTGAGACTGAAGGAGGAGGAATTGATTTTTTTAGGAATAACAGTGCTCTGGGTGCTGAGCACAAATGCCAGATCCGCAAACTGCTTCATTAGCATATGGATGACACTAAGGATATCTCGAAAATGGCACGATGGCCACAAAGGTATTCTGAAAATCACATTGAATTTCCATACAATCATCCCATCGTCTCCCATCCATCATTGACCAGCTGCCCGGATAAAAGTGAAGAAGAGGTCTCACCAGAGCTCATGGCCAAGGTGCACCAAAACTTTCCTGCATTTAAAAACATAGTTATGTTTTTGTTTTGTTTTTTAATTCAGGCCACAGATTTCTTCAAGAAAGAAGTGAACTGTCTTTAATTACAAGACATGTTTCGTTTATATGAGATCTAGAAGATGCAGAACTTACCATCACAACACTGTAGGATCCTACCTCTGGGACCCCAACAATCATAAGAAAGAGTTGGACAGACAGTGGGACACAGGGACAGGAACAGCAATAGAAGTAAATGGAGTGGAGGTAACCCCTACACCAAGGCTCTTTGAGACCCTCATTAAAGGTAGTCCCGGGGTTACGTACAAGATAGGTTCTGAAGGTTTGCTCTTAAGTTGAATTTTGAAGTTGAAGTCGGAACTGTATACTTTATCATTGTAATCCCAGACAAAAATTTTTTGGTCTCTGTGACAATTGGATTATAAAAATGTTGGATTGTCATAAGAACCAGGATCATCAATAAAGCTTAATTGCAGACACCTCTGATAACTGTTACAGCTCTTTATTGTAGCCTAGGACTAAAGTACAGTAAATTACCAACATCCAGAGGTCCGTTTGTAACTAGGTCGTCTGTAAGTCGGGTGTTCTTAAGTAGGGGACCGCCTGTATTGTTATTATTGATTGTTTGGGATTCCAGTGGTCAGACCCAATGACTAAACACTGTGGAACCCTTTAAAGAAGACTCGACAATCAGGTGTAAGACCAGACAAGCTGAAAGAGCTGATGGATCCTCTCCCATCAATTAGAGCAGATTATTCTGGAGATTCTTGACTGCCATGATTATTATATGACTCATTACATGCAGGACACACACGGTATGAAAATCAGCTTATTCTACTATAATCAATGAGCAGAAAGAACAGAAAATAGGAATTAATTACTGCCAAAGCCGTAAACTGATAGCGAATGGCGAGACACTGACAACCATTGGGGCGATGAACCTGAAGAAACGCAGGTTATTAACATTCACATTCATCCTCTAGTGGAGTCTGTGGATGGAGCCGGAGCCTGAGCTCGGAGAAGAGGTCACCGATTTCTAGGATTTCTATGCACAACGCATAAGGAACTCATTGTATTCCATTATACCTAACAGGAAGAAATAACAGCATATAACGAGTCAAACAAATAGGAGAAACATATTCTACAGAATTTTCCCGAAAGACACTTTCTGCCATTTTTTTTCACCATAGTTTTAACCCTATAATATTCATAATATTCCTCTTATACGAGATATACACTGATACAGCAACTTCACTCTACAGGGAACCGGACATACTGGCTTAACGTCAGCCCAATGCCCCAATTTTTGTCGGCACGGACAACCACCATCCAGTGTCTATAGGTGCTACTGTTGGTGGAAAGAAAGGCTGAGGGTATTCTCAATGGAGACAAGGCATTGCCAGAGGTTTATCTACTTAATTTAGTAGCGTATATTATATATATAAAATGGGGTCAATAGGATTATGTGCCATGGGCCCCATTAAGACTATGGCTGCTGTAGAAGAAACCCTACAGCCAGGGCCAGCTCCAAACTGAAGTAGGCCCCTGGGCATTAGAGCAGGGCCGGCACCAGCACTGGGCATAACCGGGCAAACGCCGCTGCCCAGGGCTGCTGGGGGGAGGGGGCCCTCATAAGGCTGTACATAAGGAATCCATGGGGGAAAGAGGGGCTTTATATAAAATAACCATGATGGCGCTGTTTTTGGAATGATAAACTAGTGAATACTTTAGGGAACAGAAGACTGTTTGAGTTTTAGAATTTTTAATGCCGCCATGTGAGTTCACTGCAATTTGGCTTACCGAGGCTCTGTCGCCCAGGGGCCTTCTGAAACCTGGGGCCGACCCTGCATCAGAGCCTTAGTGGATCCCTTTGTAGTGAACTCACATGGTGATATTAAAAATGCAGAAACAAAAGACATATAGGACTGCTTCCTTATGTTATAGCAGTGAGTGTCAGTAGTCCTGTGTAAGGTCAGACTGCAGCAGCCAATATAAAACATGGGACAATGGGATGCAGCAGGCCAATTTCAAAATAAATGACTATGGAGTACAGCCAACTGGCCAAAAGCAGCAGATTTCATGGCCAGCTCTTTTTTTCCATCGGTCGATTGGGCCCCCCAGTAGCTGAGGGCCCTGGCACTTGTCCGGGTAACCCAGGTGCTGGTGCCTGCCCTGCCTACAGCCCGACTACATAGATAAAGGATGAGTGTCTCCATTCATTGATTGACAATAAGTACCACTTCAATCTATGGAACCTCCAAAAACGGCCATAATATACTGTCCTTGACAACCTGACTTAAGAGGGAGATGCACTCTAATTTTTTAGATGGCCATTTATTGGACTCATAGAGTAATGTGCGCATTTCTTCCCAGAGGGTTCTAAGAAGCCTTCACAAATTGCTAACTCTTCTGGAGTTGCCCAGGTTCACTTTACTTTCGAGAGCCTCCCGGTCTTTCCTGTGAGAGCTGTACAGGACACCTTCTGAGCACTAGTCATTTCTAAGTCTTGGATCAGAATCTCCGGCTTTAGTATGGGCTTCTTATGGAGTATGAGCACCAGGCCGCACACAGTTTGTACCCTTCTCTCCAATCCCTTATTCATGGCACTACAGAAGAAGAATATTTAGGACCGGTCATATGCCGGTGTTTTCAGGCCTTCTGGCGTATAGTTACACCACATTTTGTACATTTTTCATCATAATGCACCAATATTTACAAAGCTATCCCCCTCCTCTCCTGCCCCGCAAACATCTTGTAACCTTCATGTAGCAATATGTCTATGCGCTGCAGTAAAATGAATCAGCCGACTCTTAGATGTGGGTCAGTAAGCTCCGAACAGACAATTCTCATTCAGCCGGGTTTGTTTAAAGCCTGCATTTAGAAAGAATGGCTTTCTCGCGGCTATAAAACTCCATCTAGGTTGCATTGTTAATGCAGAGCAATTTAACACACACATGAACCGAACGGAAAGGAAAAAAAAAAGCAAAACAAAAAATAAAAAAATTCTACCTTACGTTTAACTGGCAAATAAACATCTGCCGGTGATGAACATGTTATTAACGTTATGGATAGCAGGACACTCCATCAATTTCATTTCCAGGCTGTTAAAATGGCTAATGAGTAGTGAGAGGCTTTACTACAAGCTACACCAAATTGAATCAAACCCTCGATGTGTCGCTATTGTGTTTCGGCTTATCAGGTATTCCAGTCAGGCTGGAATGAAACAATAAACCCAATCTATCGTTCCGAGAGGGAAGACAATGTATTGGCGTCTACTGGCGGCTCTTCGCAGCAGCACAGAACGTCGGACAAACCCACCACGAGAGGCTGGAGAATGAAAAGGCGTTCCTCAATCTTCTCCGACTTCCACATCTCATCTCATCTCTTAGATATATGGAGCTCAATAGTTTTAAAATTAAGCTATTAAATATGAAAGGTTTAAAGGGGTTTACTGGGATCAGAATATTGAAATCCTACCCAAAGAGTAGGTCTTCAATAATCAGATTGGTGGAGCATTACCGGACCATAAAGGTCCCATCTCCATTACCACTCCATAATGAGCAGCGGCCTCATCGCCCAATTTTTTCACCTTATATGCCCATAGGACCGGCAACCCTTTAAAACCAGACTTTGTCACAACCTTCAGCTAGAGGCCCTCAGAAAGCACACAGTGGGGGTCATTTACTAAGGGCTCGATTCGCGTTTTCCCGACGTTTTACCCGAATATTTCCGATTTGCGCCGATTTCCCCTGAATTGCCCCGGGATTTTTGGTGCATCGCGCTGGCATGCACGCAACGGAAATCGGGGGGAGTGGGCGAACGAAAACCCGACGGATTCGGGAAAACCGCTGCATTAAAAAAACAAAAAGTGTCGCGGAGCTTGCACTTACCTTCACCAGGAATAGGCCGGTGTACATTTCAGCGGACTTCAGCGCAGCAGCGCCACCTGGTGGACGTCGGAGGAACTACCTTAATGAATCCCAGCCGGACCCGAATCCACCGCAGAGAACGCGCCGCTGGATCGCTGTTGCAGGTCGTTTGACACTATTGTATGGCATCACCTGCTACGTTCAATCACGAAGGCAGTTGATCTGCACTTTCGTGTTTTAAATGTTTTTACATTGTCTGTCCAATTGAGTTTCCTGTTTTGCATTTGTACTTCAATAAATATTGATATTATTATTTTTGGCTGCTTGACATATGTTTCTCGTGCTCTTCTCCTGCTGGATCGCGAATGGACCGGGTAAGTAAACCTGCCCCAGTGTCATCATTAAGGTGAAATCCCTTATATCCAGAGTCATTATCAATCATAGAGACACCTGAGCTTATGCCAGGGGGCAAGTGGGTATGACAACGTGGCTAACATCCTATACCCAGACATCGGAAAACTGTTTGTTCATTGGGCAATGGCTTTCATTGGCTCCATTTCCATGGTCAGTATTTATAAAGGAGAAGCTGAGCCAAAGCCAGAGTCCACCAGGGTATTCCAGTTCTATATATATATATATACAGGCGGTCCCCTACTTAAGAACACTCGACTTACATACGACCCCTAATTACAAACGGACCTCTGGATATTGGTAATTTACTGTACTTTAGTCCTAGGCTACAATAATCATCTATAACAGTTATCACAGGTGTCTGTAATGAAGATTTATTGTTAATCCTGGTTCTTATGACAACCCAACATTTTTAAAATCCAATTGTCACAGAGACCAAAAAAGTTCTGGCTGGGATTACAATGATAAAATATACAGTTCTGACTTACATACAAATTCAACTTAAGAACAAACCTACAGACCCTATCTTGTATGTAACCCGGGGACTGCCTGAAATAGACATACAGATAAAGTCCAGCCTTTCAGTTTCATTTCAGTGGATCCACATTAAAACTGGAAGAAGGGTTTAGTTGCATCAGTTTCTTATCATGCCCCCCCCTGTTTTTAAAGGGACCAGAAGTAACTGGACACTTGACACTTGGGCTGTTTCACGGGCCAGTGTGGGCAATTTCTTCATCATGTTATTCTCCTTTACAGAAAACCTGTCACCAGGGACCTCATTATCACTACAGACAGGTTGTAGAAGCCCATTATAGCTGCATTGCACATGTGTCTTTCTGCTGTCTCTAAGTATTTGCATTGTAATAGTATTGTGTGTTGTAACTTACCTGCTTACTGACAGAATCCACTGTGTAGTCCCAGGGGTTGGGCTTTGATTTGCATGCATTTCAAAAATCTCCATGTGACTTGTCAGA
The DNA here is from genome assembly GCF_040894005.1 of Engystomops pustulosus. Taxonomy (NCBI): domain Eukaryota; kingdom Metazoa; phylum Chordata; class Amphibia; order Anura; family Leptodactylidae; genus Engystomops; species Engystomops pustulosus. The sequence continues at coordinate 23,798,957 of NC_092419.1, forward strand.
CTGCTCAGCTCTCAGCCCCCACCTTTGTGCTCCTTCACAGAACTCGCATAAGTGGGGGAGGGAGGAGCTGTACAGGAGCACAAAGGTGGGGGCTGAGGAAATTAAAGCCCAACACCTGGGACTTCACAGAGGATTCTGTTAGGGTGTCAAGGTAAGTTGTAACACAAAATTATATTGTAATGCATATGCTAAGAGAAGGCAATAATGCAGATGTGCAGGTGTGATGCTCTTCTGCAAACTGTCTGTAGTGAGAATGAGGTCCCTGGTGACAGGTTCCCTCTAAGCAGAATCAGGTGTGATTCTTGCATTTACAAGATTTTGCCCGGATGAAATCTGAGACAATCTGCACCCACATCCAGCCAAACAGATTGGACAGATGGACATTGACCCAAACTCTGGTGCTGTCCATGAGCTCCTGACCTCAACCCACTGCCAGCAAAGGGTTAACACCAGGTGTCAGAAAGTAAAATTTTATGTACAATTATTTAATTTGTCCAGTTACTTTTGAGCCCCAGAAATAATAAAAACTCTTTAGTTCTTTACATTTTTATCAATCATTTCAGAATTAATGTTTAAAATCTAAAAATCTTAAACTACATCTGAGATCATTGTGGTGATGAACAGAAACAAAAATGATGTCTCTGTCCAAATATTATTGACTTAACTGTACTTATACTTGTATTATAATCTCCATAATGTTACCATACTCTGTATTCTACATGATTATTATGTAGTACATACATTTTGGACCAGAGGAAGGGAATGGCCTGTTCCCGAAACGCGTTGTTAGTGATTGAATTTTATCAATAATACCCAAACCAAATGACTGACGTCTGTCCAAGAGGCGCAGCATACCCTGACATTAGGCAGTGGCCTTGCCTATACTTCCAAGGATACTCAGCAACTCACAAAGATGTGGCTGAACATCTCGAACCCCAACGTGGTACCGAGTGTGTTGGGCATGAGGCAATGGATTTAGTCGGCTACACTGGAGAACCTCGCAGATGCCAGGGCTCAGTGGTTTGATGGGCACACAGTAATGCGGCTGAGTATGTGATACCCTGACAAGGGGCCATGTTGATGCATTAGGTAGCGGCATTGCCTACACTTTTAAAAATAACCTAAATGGAAAAAAAAACCACACAAACTACTTAACGTAAAAGACTCGATTTTAGCAGAAAAAGCCTGTAATTGTTCCTTCCTTTCCCCGGGATGTCACCTTGTGACAAGATAACGTTCCCAGCACCTGCAATTCCGTAACATCTCTCTAACTGCTGCTTAATTGCCTCCACGTTTCCCTCTAATCTCTGTTTGGATTATTTTAAATACATTTTTGTAGTATAGGAATAAATCCGCCGCCGCCTCGTACCTCCTTAACGTAGCTTTAAATTGCACAATAGGTCTTGTGGGAAAAGAGATGTTGACAGCGCTAACGTGTTAATGAGTAATAGATTGCATTAATAGCTAAACTCTTATCTATGTTTCTACTTTATATAACACTCAAAGACAAAACGGTACAAAGCACAGCTGGTTTCATATTAAGTATTTCTTTCTAGAGAAATGACAGCGCACCCAGGGGAACCAGCGCAAGGTGCTCAATTCACTCTGATATTCTCAGCCAGAGAAAGGGAGAGAGAAATAATATGCAAAAAAACATACGTGTGATACATGTCACAGTAATGTGGCTTTACTGCGTCTTCTGTATACAAAATCCACACAAAGGGGGTATTAATGACGCATGTGTATTCCAATATATTATACTTATGGTACTAGATACACTGCAGAGCACTGGATTTGACCGGCCAAGTCCTGAGCTGAATGTTAAAGTGCACCTTCCCTCCCTGCTGCAAAGCTAGAGGTCACGTATGAAGGTCACACATAGAATAGTAGCAAATATGTTCAATGTATAGAGATATTATTAGAATTCAGTACCCAGTAGTCTGCAAATCTTTACCTTGCATCCGGTCAATCCAATATTTTTGTTCGACCGTTTGCATTGAATGGAGGTAAAATCTTGATATGAATTTGATCTTCCCAAGAAAAGCTTCTTGCCACAGTCTGGCACTGGATAGTTATACAAAAATTAGGAAATCCCAGATATATTGTGCCATTCCTGGCAACATGCCCAGACGTTATCAATGTGACATGGGGTTTCACCCTTATATTCCTTCCTTATAGAGATCTGAACGTCTCTGGGATGATATCATAAGGACACTCTGGCAGTAAGCCTCTCACTGGTGACAGAGGATATTGCTGAAAATCACCAGGGGTCAGGCAGAAAATAACCAGAGACTAGCTGGGGTCATGGCAGGTATCATTCAGTGAGAATCTGTGGACCAAGATGGGGTCAGGGCATGGAGCAATCAGGAAGAGACTGTGAAACAATCAGGAGGTCAGAGCAGGCAGCAGTCAGGAAAATTCTATGGAACAAACTGAGCTCAGGGCAGAAAATAGTTAGAGAAAAGCTCAGGTCAGGGCAGGCAGCGATCAGGGAGACTCTGTGGAACAAGTTGAGGTCAGGTTAGGGACCAGTCAGGAAGATTCTATGGAACAAGCTGGGGTCAGACTAGTCAGAGACCAGCTGAGATCAGGGCAGGGAGCAGTCAGGAACAGTCTGTGAAACAATCTCTATGTCTGGCAACAGAATACAGAATTACAGAACAAAAGAGTAGTCATACAACAGAGCTAGGGTCAGGTATCGCATTAAAGCAGAACACACTCCTCTAAAAAGGAACCAGCAGGCTTGTGACCTATGATGCTTAGACAATTTCCAGTTGGTGAAGGAGCCTATTGCCACCATGAGCAGGTATTGTACAGGACACATTCGACACATGAGACCACTAGGTCTTTAAATCTCATGACACAAGCCTTGGGAATGGGAATAAGTAGATGTGGGAGCCAACACATGAGGGGAGGAACATGAGGAGATGCAAACAGTCATGTCCCTCAAACAAGGCGACACATGGGATTGCACAGACCACCAAGAAGTGATACATTTGTAATACATCAACTGAATACTTCCCACAGCAGTAGTCCAGTACCTGTCCGTAGGGCAAGACCCCTCCTTGTGGGCAATGATAGGCCTTCCTTCTCTAAATTAAATTGTGCAAAAGATGTTAGTTTATTAATTCCCTTGACTTGGGATCAACTTCACTCCCTCCATAGAGAAGACACAGAAGCCAAGCCACCAAGGATACCACGCTAGACAATGTGTTAACAAACAGACGTCTTTATGTTTTGAGTCCATGTTATTGTAATAACATGGTAAAAATCCTTCACTTTCCACCACAAGCTGCTCCAGGACTATTTCCAAACCATGTAAGACCTGAATGAAACGTCCTCCGTTTTTGCTTTGTTTGCACTACAGGATATTTCATCTGCCCTTGAATCGTATAAATTCTGTGTTAACTTTTAATCAGAAAATCTATTTTCATTTTTCTGAGTAGCGAGATGTAGCGTTTTATTATATGTTAAATGCAGAGTAATACAGAATCCCATTTAAGAGGGTATATGGCATAATTATGAGCCATTATGCGGTGCCTATTGGAAATGATAGTTGGGATGATCACATATTATGCAGGGAAGCAGCGAGCATCCATCCATTTCTCTCTTTCTGCACATCGTAACGTACTGGTTATATTTACTCGTTAAAAGTAACTACAGTATGTTAAAGAGAGAATGTTATGTGCTTGGCTGTCACTGAGGCTTCCCGCATTAATTTACTGAGAAAGAAATGAAAAAATTCCGCACTTCCAGCTCTTACTTGTAAATATGTACATCTAGACTACGACAAGGAGAGAAGATACCGTATATCTGTACAATAATAAGCTCGTTGATGCTGTAGCTCTACTCTCAGGCTCAGGGGACGCAGAACAAGGCACAACAACTAAATTTATCAAGCCTCAAGCCTATGGCTAATCCGAAGGGCTTTATCCCAACTGGTCTTCAGTCTTCAACCCCCCAAACCAGGATCCTGCAACAGGATCACAAGGTCATTACCCCTGAAATTGGTAGCAAGATTTAAACAGGAGCTGCCAGTGTGATGAAGCAGGGGGTCAGACAGAGAATGGTCACAGACAGGCCAAGGTTAGGGCAGATGGAGGACACACAAAGTCCAGCTACAAGCCAATATGCAGCTATGGCTCAAAGTCAGATGATGATGAAACCTATGCCTCATCTAAAAGGGCATTGTCCCAGCTGTTTTTCACCCTTAAACCCCCATACCAGGATCCTGCAACAGCATTTGCAAGGTCATGCCCCCTGGAAGTGGTAGCAAGGCTTAAGCAGGAACTACCAGTGTGATGAAGCAGGGGGTCAAATGAATGATCACAGACAGGCCAAAATTAGGGCAGATGGAGGACACAAAAAGTACAACAACAAGCCAAAAGGCAGCTATGGCTCAAAGTCAGATAAAGGTGAAGCAAATGCCTAATCTGAAGGGCTTTGTCCCGGCTGGTTTACAGCCTTAAACCCCCAAACCAGGATCCTGCAACAAGATCACAAGGCCATTACTCCTGAAACTGGTAGCAAGGATTAAGCAGGATTTGTGATGAAGTAGGGGGTCAGACAGAGAATGGTCACAGACAGGCCAAGGTTAGGGCAGATGGGCGACACACAAAGTCCAGCTACATGCCAAAAGGCAGCTATGGCTCAAAGTCAGATGAAGCTGGGATCATCACAAAGATTCACTGGACAATAGAATCACTGGACAGAGAAGAAAAAAACATCTTCAGCCTGAAAATTAGCAAGAAACCGATAATGCTCAGGAACCTTCCATAGAAGGAAGGTGCCTTAGAGAACTACAAGGGATTAGGTTAGGGAAACTTTAACCATGTGCACACTTGGCCATTAAGTCACAACAGGAGGCTTGGCTACCTAAGGACCCATTGGAGCCGTAGCAAGAAGAAAGAGAGCAAGATGGAACTTGTGCAGATGATGAGTGGACACTTGGATTGGTGATATTTATTAAGTCTAAGAAACTAAAAAATAAATCTAAATAAATAATATCTGACATTTAGATGGACATTTTGTCTTTAAATGCAGCCCAAGTTAAGAAAACCACAAAAAGGTGCATAATATCTACTTCTATGTTTCCTAAATGTTGCCAACGAGTAATGAAACCCAGGTCTCACCAACATGGTGCAGACAGATTTCACAGATCGTATGATAGAAGATATGAACGTTTCAGGTTGTTACATAAAAAAGATGTTTTGTACCAACTTCTGATGGACATTTTCCTCATGAATAAATATTGCCGTGTACCGGGGAGTTCAATAACCTTCTGCTTTCCTGCTCTTTGTACCTGCCCTTATTCAAAACATCTCAAGTGCTTTTCTCTTGAATATCTGAGGATTTGTTCAAACATAATTTTCTATAAAAAACCCTCTCCGGCAGCTGATGTTGTTTTGTTAAAAGACAGAGAGCAGCGTTTTTTCTCTGGGAAGAAGCCCTTGTGACAGCTGAGCTCAGAGCAGATTACATCGTGTCCAGGCTCGGTGAAAGGTGCAGGCGCTGAGTGGAGATCAGCAGGGAGACAACAGTGTCAAAACTTGTTCTTATCCTGGTGAAGAGAAACGGGAAATGACACCTGAATACTAAAAATAATGCAACCGTAAAGTTGGGAGATGGAAGGTTGTTTTTGCAGAGTTTGGCAATTAGGACTGATATTCTTTTCTTTGAGATTTGTTTTGCATCTCTTTATTAAAAAAACTTTAAGGAGGTTGTTACAAGTTTAATTGTTATCACCAAAAGGGGTCAAATAACTGGGATCCTCAGCGAGGGTTCTGTTCTGCCTAATCGATGGCTGAGCTTCTTCATTCAATGTCTGTGGGGCATAAGTCGGTGGTTGTTGGACACCCGAATGTTGATGGTCGGCTGGATGGTGTCTAAACCATGGATGAGCCATGACTAAGAACTGTTCACCCGTTGGAAACGTGTCGGCCAGAAACACGATTAGATTTTTATATTATGCCTTAATAAAGTATGAGTTGCCTTCGACAAGCCTGGATTCAGAATTTTTGTTTTGCACAGATTGCCTTTGTTCCTCTGCCATGGCCAAAAGTTTTGAGAATGATACAAATGTTAATTTTTTTATTTTATAATGGCAATTTGCATATACTCCAGAATGTTATAAAGAGTGATCAGCTTAACAGCAATTAATTGCAAAGTCAATATTTGCCTAGAAAATAAACTTTTCCCCCCAAAACACATTTCAACTTCATTGCAGCCCTGCCTTAAAAGGAGCAGCTAACATGGTTTCAGTGATGTCTCCAGTAACACAGATGTGGGTGCTGATGAGGACAGGGCTGGAGATCATCTGTCATGATTAAGTAACAATCACACCCCTGGACACTTTAAAAGGAGGCTGGTGCTTGGCATCATTGTTTCTCTTCTTTTAACCATGGTTATCTCTAAAGAAACACGTGCAGTCACAAAACTGGCCTAACAGGGAAGAGTATCGCAGCTAGAAAGATTGCACCTCAGTCAACAATCTATCGCATCATCAAGGAATTCAAGGAGAGAGGTTCCATTGTTCCCAAAAAGGTTCCAGGGCGCCCAAGAAGAACCAGCAAGCGCCAGAACCGTCTCTTAAAAGTGTTTCAGCTTGGGGATGAGGCTCCCAGCAGTGCAGAGCTTGCTCAGGAATGGCAGCAGGCAGGTGTGAGGCATCTTCACGCACTGTGAGACTGCGGAGACTCTTGGAGCAAGGCCTGGTATCAAGGATGGCAGCAAAGAAGCCACTTCTCTCCAGAAAAACATCAGGGGCAGACTGATATTCTGCAGGAGGTACAGGGAGTGGACTGCTGAGGACTGGGGGAAAGTCATTTTCTCTGATGAATCCCCCTTCCGGTTGTTTGGAAAATCTGGAAAACAGCTTGTTTCAAGGAAGACAAGGTGAGCGATACCACCAGTCTTGTCTCATGCCACCTGTAAAGTATCCAGTAACCATTCATGTGGGGGGCAGCTTCTCGGCCAAGAAAATTGGCTCTCTCACAGTCTTGCCTAAAAACACATCCATGAATAAAGAATGGGACCAGAATGTCCTCCAAGAGCAACTTCTCCCAACCGTCCTAGAGCAGTTTGGTGATCAGCGATGCCTTCTCCAGCATGATGGAGCACCTTGCCATAAAGCAAAGGTGATAACTAAATGGCTCAGGGGACAAAACATAGAGATTTTGGGTCTATGGCCTGGAAACTCCCCAGATCTCAATCCCATTGAGAACTTGTGGTCAATCATCAAGAGACGGATGGACAAACAAAAACCAACAAATTGTGACAAAATGCAAGCATTGGACAGGAATGGATGGCTATCAGTCAGGATTTGGTCCAGAAGTTGATTGAGAGCTGCCAGGGAGAATTGCAGAGGTCCTGAAGAAGAAGGGTCAACACTGCAAATACTGACTTGCTGCATTAACTCAATAAAAGCTTTTGTTACTCATAATATGATTGCACTTGTATTTCTGTATATGATAAACACATCTGACAAACCAGAGGGCAACAGATCATGTGAAAATATAATATTTGTGTCATTCTCAAAACTTTTGGCCATGAGCGTAGTTCAAGAGGTGTCACACCCCTACAGATCAACTACTTATCATACGGCCAGGTCTTTAGTAGTATAGAAACCTGGAAAAAGTCAAAATTGTACAACATGGCTAAGAGGCCTTATCTATCAATGCAGGAGCAACTCTGGAAGATGTCCCCCAATTATGGGCTAAATTATGAAGCATCGGAGCTACGGATGGGAACCAGATAAGAAGAGGAAAGATGGTTATTATGGATCCGTCATGTTTCTGGATTTTTTAAGCATTCTATGTTTTGTGTCATCACTTTGCTGATACAAGTCTACAATTACTACCTAATAATGATGTGGGAAGTCGTTATCAAACTTTAACCCCATTAAAGAAAATATAATCTGCTCCGACATTGGCTCCACTAACAACCCGGCTCAATTATTATCCTAACTTATATGGAACATAGGGAGAACTTCACCAATTTAGATTTCCCACCACATTAAACTTAGTTACAAAGATGCAAGGCTCTCCACATATAAATAAGGCATCGGATCTTCCATCAAGAGCCGCAGGCGCTCGCACAGATAATTAGCAACTTAAAGAAAAACATTACAAAGTTTTACTTGAAAATTGGGTTTTCATGTTCAGTGTTCAAAATAAAAAACATTGTGCCGAAAAACAAATAATCAGTCTAATAAGCCCCGCGGTGCACACCGGGGAGAACCCGCTACATGCACACGGTCTCAGTAGGTTGTCACGCAACGGAGCCGAGCCGCGGATCTGGAAAATTGAGAAAATAGAGGAATCTTTTTTTTTTCACCTACTTAATTTATTACCGTACTAAAAAAAAATAAAGCGTTACAAGCACAAAACAGCTTTTATCACACTTCCCTCCGTGCAAGATAATGCCGCTCTAGTTTCGGATAAGATAGAGGATTAAACAACAACCGGGTTGGACAACTAATTGGAGTTTTTGGAAACTATTCAGTAAAATTTGCATTCGGTCTACAAAAATGTGCAGGATTATAAAAACATGGCTGCTTGCTTCCAAAAACAAGGGGCACTCCTCTACAGGTTGTACGTAGAAATGCAGTAGAATGTTAGACAACCCCTTCAAATAATTTGATAATTCAGTAACTTTCTGGGTGGGAAAATGAATCAATACCAGATCAGAGAAGGTCCAACACCTGGTGCCCCACCACTTCGTATTTATCGGTTCTCCTGATTGGGCCTGAGCTGTTGTTAGCCAGCCAATGCCATTCTTCTGGATCTGAATTATGTGTTTGCTCAGATAGTTTCTTACAAATGTGTGAGGTGTCACTGGAACCCCTAGAAACCATAAAAAATATCCCTCTGTTCACTTCCAGATTACATCAGCATCAGCACAGCTCCCTCCCACCAGTCCCATAGAAGTTCTTGTGATGGCTGAAGGTGCTATCATTTGGGACATAGTGGCACAACTCCTTTACATACTGTATCTACTTCCTACAATGTGGATCTGAGCAAGGTGGTTGTACCCCACACCGATGAGGAGCAACCCCCCCCCCCCCCCCAAACTGTCTACAACAGGTTCTTTCAAACTTTTTGAATATACTGAATATATTGAATATACTGATGGCAACACGTTGGTTACATCAGGTAAACCCTTTTCTTCCTTTTAGGGCAAAGTCAATCTGGATTCTGTATCCCTGAAATCTGTGCCTTAAAGGCTACGTTCTACGTGGATCTAGGTGGATCTAGGTGGATCTCCAGGAAAAGGATCAACAACTTCCAAGTTCTTTATGTATAAGAACACAATTTCTTTAAGATGAATGGTTTTAGAAAGAGCAATGGTCAGTAGAAAACAGCAAGAAGGAGGGATATGAAGGGGGTTGAAAACCACTTTTGGGGGTCATGTTGGCACCACTAAGAACTATAGAAATGGTTAATGCAAATACATATTCATAGTATGAACTTGTCCCCCGTGCCACCATTAAGAAAGTGGCTAAAGCAGACTTGGGATTGAGCCAAACCAGCGCTATCTGTAGACAGCTGGTGCTCTTTATCAGAACTAGTTGTCTAGGTGAAAGGCCATTGAGGGGAATTCACCTGCAAAGATAAAATTCCTGAGGAGACTTAACCCCCTCCCCCCTTGGCTTCTTATGCAGAGTCTCCATTGACTTTTGGATGATGACCTTATGCAGGGTCTCCATTGTATACAATGTATTTAAGTGACCACTACCGGACCACATTCAACAACACAGATCTCCTATGAGATTAGAAACTAAAATGCCACAAAGCACCTAAAAACTTGACTGCCAAACTGCTTTACAGTCACTACATAACATTATAGTACAGAAATAGTATAGTATAGAAATAGAGAACAAATATTTTTTTTTGCCATCAATGATATAAACGATGACCGTCGGCTCCATGATCCAGGAAACAGAAGGCTGAACCTCCGGCTGCTCCGTGAACCCTGCAGATTGGCTACTCCTAAAATAATCACCATCGATCAGTCCCTGAAAGTCCACAAATCAGCGGGAGCAGAGGGCTGCCTGTAGGGCGAGTTTTTCTCACGCTTGTGGTAATCAAATACAGTTTATCTAAGAGACAGAAGTTCACACGAGATTCCAGGGGTGTAAAAACCTTTATTGAACTATAAAATACTGGATATAGGGAAATCAATAGGGTTACGGAGAGGAGAGCCACACGCCAATATGAGAGAGCAATGATTACCAATAAGTTTGTCATCTTAGCACTGGAAATATATTCTATATTATATTACAATGTCTTGTAGACACTTATTACTTATTTATGGGATATTTTACTCAATAATGGTTTTATGCCTCTGAAATCAGCCGCGGCTTCTCCGTAAATCAAGAATCTTCATCCTACATGTAACACGTCCGCAGGGAGGATTCACTGTATGATGATTTCTTAATTTCCATGATCTTGCTAGAAGATATTTCTTTGATTATTAGTTGATGGAGGATGGGAGGTTGGATCTAATTATAGGCTACATTGTATTGGTTTGCAAAGAGTAAGACAGACATGTAAAGGCCAATACTAGAAGAAGCTGTTCTAGGGCAGTGATGGCGAACCTTTTAGAGCCTGGGTGCCCAAACTTCAACCAAAAGCCACTTATTTATTGCAAAGTGCCAGCACAGCAATTTAAGCAGTAATTAATTTCTCCTCGTTCTTTGACAACTTTCAATCGCTCAGCCTTCTGAGGACACCAACACAGTTGAAAGGATGAGGGTAAATTTGTCTATCATTGTAGGAAGATTCTTTGAGTCCTGTCTGGTGAACTTCATTCTAGGGTGATTGCCTGGGTACCCACAGAGAGGGCTCCGAGTGCCGCCTCTGGCACCCGTGCCATAGGTTCGCCACCACTGTTCTAGGGTAACATGTTCCTGTTATTGGGAATCAGCTTTCCATTGTTTCTAGAATGTTTAGTATGTGTTACGTTGAGTAAGTGTTGGAGCACATCATGGCATAGAGCAGTGGATGTGGACATATTGGCCCAGGTGTATCATTGTGCCTGTGCCAGTATTTTTCTAGGTTTGCATAAAAAATGTGTATTTGGATCTTGCCTTTATGATGTGTTTTCATCACAATTGTGTCGTGGTTGCATTTTATCCAAAATCTCTGCCCCTGAAGGGGCTATTACTGCTTAGTCAGAGTTTGCGGCACATTTGTTACTGCGACTCAACACAGTTCTGTCGCAACAGCAATTTGCCAAGTGCAACTGTGTCACTTCCTGAAAACAGAGGCAGATTGTACCAGTTTCATATATCTGGGTCATTGATCTGTATGGATAGAGCTTGGGGCTACTCCACAGGGTCTTATCAAACTGAGCCCTTGGCTTTTATTTTTCAACTTCATTACAGGGAAACCACCAGGTTGCTACAGCTTGGAGTAGTCTCTGCTGAATGACAGCTGACCCAAGGCAGTTTGAAGGACATTGATGTGCAAAAAAAACTGGAGATGAAGTCAGAAGACAGGTGATGTTTATCCATAAGAGTAATCCAGGGGTCAGCACAGAAATCCAGGGATTGGGGCAGAAAACCAAGGGGTCGGAGAGAGAATCCAAGGGTCGGGGCAGGAAGCAAAGGTGCAACACAGAAAGAGAGGCCAGGACAATATTATTAATGACTAACATAGACTGAGAGACAGGAAAAAGCCACTGTAAGGTAGGTATCTTACTGCCCAGGCACCAGCCCAGATAGGACGGTAATCCTGACCTAAGGCACACGCGCCCTGAAGAATAAATTCCTAGCACCATAGAAGTCAACCCAATAGGGGAGCAAGATGTAAAAATAACAATTCGAGCCCATCATATCAAGGACCTACACCAATTCATGAGGTTCTATTATAGATCCTTAATCCATGATCAGCCTCTGCTATGGACCCTGGAAGGGTGGCAGCTGTACTCACTTATATAATATGTCATGTTAGCTTAATATCTATTGGTCGACTTTACTTTGGAAGCCATTATTCGAAAAATACTTTGCTTTTTTTTTTCATTCAAATTTCTTATTTTTTTTCTAAAAGGCTACAAATGTGACAATTTTTTGGAAAAACGTACCCACCGTATTAACTAAACAGTTTCAAGGCAAGTTCTGAATCCTGTAACCCTTCCTCGGTGGCTCCTTCTGCTATAAATGTAAGACTTCTCCTCACTAAAAACAATTCAACAAAAGAGAAACAAAACTTCTCCAGAAAAGATTATTTTATTCGCGTCTCCTCCGCTTCCCGGAATATGAAATCTCGAATAATAAAAAAAAAAAAACCCTGAACTTTCGACAGAAAGCAGGATGAAACGGGAGCTGCGGCTCGAGATCAAGACGATGTAAGGGCAAGGAGATGACAACCCTAATTCACCTGCGCGATTGAAAGAAGACTCAATTGTAGCACAGAAAGGAACAGTAGTAGGTCTGTGAACTACTTCCAATGAAAGGCCTCTCCACTCCAGCTCCTCCACCTCAAAGCCGGGAGAATGTGACACGTATACATAATACATGACGGACCGGCCAGGATTGCACTTATGAAGGTTACAATGAAGTGAGACAACATTCTCGTGCACCAAGTTTATCCTTGGAATCAGTTTTTATGTGAATACTTTATTCGTATCATATTAAATGTTGGCATTAGTCTGCACTGCGCTGTATCTCTTGGCCTAATATGGAGACACAATGATGGGGAATTCCTTAAAGGGGCGGTATTTACAAGGCAACTCAAGCAGCGAATGGCTGGCAAAACCAAGTAACCCAATGTTATTTGTAGGGTAATGTCTCCATGGCCCGGTGGGGACCTCCTCAGTATTTCCCCTCTAATTTCTGGCCATTGGGTCCTAGTAGTACCTGAAGGGTTTCATTCTATCACTACACATTTTGGTGCCATGGGCAGGTGTTTAGGTGTTGTGTCCATTTTGCCCATGCTTGACCTACGCTTGTAACCGATTTACCATGTGACATGAGCTCAGGCTTCCCTGACCTTTGTAGGATTGTCCCCTGGGAGGCAACATGGTAGTTTTCCTGGTCCCCATATAGGAGTAAAAGATGAAACCTCTAATGCCTACCCCCTGTTGTGGGCCACTGGGTGGCATCTCTGAACTTGCTTGGTACAGTCACCATTGAACATAAACTACATCAAGTGGTATTGTGCATGGGCAGCTTGGTGGCTCAGTGGTTAGCACTACAGCCTTGCAGCGCTGGGGTCCTGGGTTCAAGTCCCATCCAGGTCAACATCTGCAAAGAGTTTGTATGTTCTCTCCGTGTTTGGTGGGTTTCCTCCGGGTCCTCTGGTTTTCTCCCACACCCCAATACGCACTGGTAGGTTGATTGGATTATGAGCACCATTGGGGACAGGGGTTGATTTGGCAAAAACTCTGTGCAGAGCTGCATAATCTGTGTGCGCTACATAAATAAAGGAATCATTATTATTAATTACACAAAGTCGCTGGCAATGCCTTGCATTAGGTCAGAGCAAGGATCTGTGACTACACCTTAGCTACAGAGCCTGAAGGAGTCTAAACACGCCCCCTTTCATGTCATTGGTTCAGGCTCCTGGGTCCCGCCTCACTGAAACTCTCCCTCTTCTGATTGGCTCTGAAGCACCGCTGCTCCTCCCATGACTTATTCTTACTCCTTTCCAGCTTTGATCATCAATAATAAAAAAAAAAAAAACACAAAATTCAAGCAAGAAATATTCTAATAACTTCACAAAATGGAAAAAAAAACATAGGTTGCTCAATTTTTTAGATTTTTGGCTGATTATTAAACACTTGTGAATGATTCTGCGACTTAACGATGCAGAAAAAAAAGAGCTCGTCTAGAAGCAGAATCATTATTAACCTAATGAATCCATTCAGATTATAATCGGCCTGAGGAGGACGGGGAAAGGTACAAACTGAGCTAAAATCTGGGTTATAATGTAAATGTAAAAGATCTCAAAATCTACTCGTATCACAACAAGGAGAGAATTAACCTCTGATGTCACATATCCTCTGATGTAACTAATCTATTATGACATCATGTATGACATCATCACTATGACACTATGGTATGAATTAGCCTCTGGGAGTCTCTATGACACTATGACATTATACATGTATTAGGCTCTTAAGTTAAGACTAATCAGTTTCCTGAAAACGCGTTGGCTAATTCATGGAATCCTGAAAACAATTACTGTAGATTCAGGCAGCAGAATGATGTACAATGAACATAATGGCGGTCATTTTCTAAGGGCCCGATTCACGTTTTCCTGACGTGTTACCCGAATATTTCCGATTTGCGCCGATTTCCCCGGGATTTTGGTGCACACGATCGGATTTTGGCGCATCGGCGCTGGCATGCACGCGACGGAAATCAGGGGGCGTGGCCGAACGAAAACCTGACGGATTCGGAAAAACCGCCGCATTTAAAAAACAAAAAGTGTCGCGGAGCTTGCACTTACCTTCACCAGGAATAGGCCAGTGTACTTGAGTGCATTTCAGCGGACTTCAGCACAGCAGCGCCACCTGGTGGACGTCGGAGGAACTACCTTAGTGAATCCTGGTCGGACCCGAATCCACCACTGAGAACGCGCCGCTGGATCGCGAATGGACCGGGTAAGTAAATCTGCCCCAATGAGGCACATTTACTAAGGGTCCGAAAGTCGCACTTCCGTCGGGTTTTGCGATTATTTCTGTTTTGCACCAAATTGCCCCGGGTTTTTTGCGCACGCGATCGGATTGTGGCGCATCGGCGCTGGCTTGCATGTGACAGAAATCGGTGGGCGTGTCCGCCAGACAAACCCAACGTATTCGGACAAACTGCGGAATTTAAAAACGGAATTGTTGTCGCAAGCACTCACATGCACCAGGAAGAAGCAGGTGAACTCCGGCGGACCTCGGCGCAGAAGCGACGGATGCAGGAACTCGGGCGCACGATCTTAGTGAATCGTGAAGACCCAAATCCTAGTCGGACAACGCACCGCGGGATCACGATAGGACCAGGTAAGTAAATCTGCTCCAATGTCATCTATTCTGGTCCACTGGGGCTCAAAGCATCAGAGCTGTGAAATGATGATGTCACCAGGCCACTATGACATCATGTACTGGGGTATGAGAGAAGACAATCCTGATTCATGACTATGGTTACAATGTATCAGTTTAGATTCCGGAATACTCTGGATACAACCGTACCAGAGCACATGGTCTGAAAGGGACACGGTCACCAGTAAATTTACAGCCCCCTCAGGTCGGGTATGAAATATCCTTTCTAGTATTGCTTACGTTATATTATAATTTGCAGTTTACCTACAAAAATTGCTTCCCGAGTCATATGCAAATGAGGTGAAAGGAGTCACTTTTGGCCTAAGATGACTCATAGCAGGAGCTGTTATTGTTGGGCTCTATAGCAGATAGATCCAAACTTCTGGAGCCAATTTAAAGAAGAGAATCTCAGCTTTTAAAGAGAAACAGGTTTCTCTGTCCTTGAGGCCTTTATCTCTCGGATCTGTGATTCTGGTATGTTCTCAAAGCTGAGATTCTCATATTTAAAATGACACCAGAAACATAGTTTTAGATGCTATAGATGAAAATGGTGAAACTGGAGTGGACCCCAAAAATAGGGGGTTAGAAACGTCGCACACTCTGAGTTTTGGACAATGCTTGAAATGATTTTTTCTTGGTTAAATGTTACGATAAGATAAACAAGGAAATATAAAAATTATAATTCCGAGAGGATTGTTAGAAACAAGGTGAAAATCAAGAAACACAATCTCCTATAAACATAAATAAACAGATTTGGCGGAATGGTGGCGTTACGTAACTTTGCTCAGGATTTCACTCCTTCAGCGCTGGTAGCGGTGATATAATGGCAGACTAAATACCTTACATAAATACGGACTAATGCTTGTAATTTACAGCAGACAAAAGACCATCCAGCCGAGGTTCTGGCCTCTCTCTAGTGACAGATCATGACGAGGGTAGAATAAAAAGCCTTCATTTTCCAGGTATTTACTCATCATTTCCAGACAATGGAGGCTTCAATGCCCCTGCACGCGTCCACTCTGAAAGCCTTTCATGTGGCTACATGTGTATGGTGCAGGCCTGAAACGCGTTTCTTAGATGCAGTTTACGCCGTCCAGTTCCAGGAAAATCAATACATGTGCTTATAGGGGTGAAGACAAAAAGCAACATAATAGCAATTACATCGGACATGAAAACTCCTTGTACATAGAAAGTAATGACAGGCACATTGGGGCTTATTTACTAAGGGACACGGATCGCACTTTAGTCGGATTGTTCATGGTTTTCAGGATTTGCGCAGCTTGGACAGGTATTTAACAGGGGTTTGCGCTGGGATTGTGTCGCACGCGATTGGATTTTGGCGCAGTTGCGCTGGCTTTCATGCGGCAGAAATCGGGGGGGGGGGGGGCCGTGGCCATTAGACGATCCAACACATTCGGACTAGCGTAGGATTTAAGATTAGAATTGTGTCGCAAGACAATGCACTCACATGCACCAGGAGGAAGAAGGTGAACTCCGTCGGACCTGAGCGGGGAAGCGACACTGGCAGGATATCGGGCGCACAATGTTAGTGAATTGTGGCGCAGTTCACGATCGTCCGACAATGCACTTTCGTGAATTCCGAGGGATCAGGTATGTAAATGTGCCCCATTGTAGCAAAGTCCACAGAATAAAACATTTGCAGGACAAATAGTTATATAAAGATTTATAAAGATTAGTAAACCATCAAAAACAACAATGGGAGAAACTAAATAACTGATACATTTTAATCCCTAAAAGTTATAGGATCTGGTGTTTGCGTGATCATCTGTGGGGAGAGAAAGCTAAACAATTCTCAAGTATTAGAATTCATTACAGAATTATAAGGAGAAAGGACACAGACCTAGAAGTGTGCACTGGACCGAATGATAAATGTCAGATTATTATTATTACATATACAATAGCTCTTATAATACTGCCCCTATGTGCAAGAATATAACTACAATAATACTGCCCTCTATGTACAAGAATATAACTATTATAATACTGCCCCCTATGTACAAGAATATAACTACTATAATACTGCCCCCTATGTACAGGAATATAACTACTATAATACTGCCCCCTATGTACAAGAATATAACTACTATAATACTGCCCCCTATGTACAAGAATATAACTACTATAACACTGCCCCCTATGTACAAGAATATAACTACTATAATACTGCCCTCTATGTAAAAGAATATAACTACTATAATACTGCTCCCTGTGTACAGGAATATAACTACTATAATACTGCCCCTATGTACAAGAATATAACTACTATAATACTGACTCCTATGTACAAGAATATAACTACTATAATACTGCCCCCTATGTACAAGGATATAACTACTATAATACTACCCCCTATGTACAGTAATATAACTACTATAATACTGCCCCTATGTAAAAGAATATAACTACTATAATACTGCCCCCTATGTACAAGAATATAACTACTATAATACTGCCTCCTGTGTACAAGAATATAACTACTATAATACTGCCCCCTATGTACAAGAATATAACTACTATAATACTTCCCCCTATGTACAAGAATATAACTACTATAATACTGCCCCCTATGTACAAGAATATAACTACTATAATACTGCCCCCTATGTACAAGGATATAACTACTATAATACTGCTCCCTATGTACAAGGATATAACTACTATAATACTGCCCCCTATGTACAAGAATATAACTACTATAATACTGCCCCTTATGTACAAGAATATAACTTCTATTATACTGCCCCGTGTATAGTATGAATATAACTACTATAATACTGCCCCGTATGTACAAGGCTATAACTACTATAATACTGCTCCCTATGTACAAGGATATAACTACTATAATACTGCCCCTTATGTACAAGAATATAACTTCTATTATACTGCCCCGTGTATAGTATGAATATAACTACTATAATACTGCCCTCTATGTACAAGAATATAACTACTATAATACTGCCCCCTATGTACAAGAATATAACTACTATAATACTGCCCCCTATGTACAAGAATATAACTACTATAATACTGCCCCCTATGTACAAGGATATAACTACTATAATACTGCTCCCTATGTACAAGGATATAACTACTATAATACTGCCCCTTATGTACAAGAATATAACTTCTATTATACTGCCCCGTGTATAGTATGAATATAACTACTATAATACTGCCCCCTATGTACAAGGCTATAACTACTAAAATACTGCCTCCTATGTACAAGAATATAACTACTATAATACTGCCCCCTATGTACAAGAATATAACTACTATAATACTGCCCCCTATGTACAAGAATATAACTACTATAATACTGCCCCCTATGTACAAGAATATAACTACTATAATATTGCCCCCTATGTACAAGAATATAACTACTATAATACTGCCCCCTATGTACAAGGATATAACTACTATAATACTGCCCCCTATGTACAAGAATATAACTACTATAATACTGCCCCTATGTACAAGAATATAACTACTATAATACTGCCCCTATGTACAAGAATATAACTACTATAATACTGCCCCCTATGTACAAGGATATAACTACTATAATACTGCTCCCTATGTACAAGGATATAACTACTATAATACTGCCCCTTATGTACAAGAATATAACTTCTATTATACTGCCCCGTGTATAGTATGAATATAACTACTATAATACTGCCCCCTATGTACAAGGCTATAACTACTATAATACTGCCCCCTATGTACAAGAATATAACTACTATTTTACTGCCCCCTATGTACAAGAATATAACTACTATAATACTGTCCTCCTATGTACAGGAATATAACTACTATAATACTGCCCCCTATGTACAAGAATATAACTACTATAATACTGCCCCCTATGTACAAGAATATAACTACTATAATACTGCCCTCTATTTACAAGAATATAACTACTATAATATTGCCCCCTATGTACAAGAATATAACTACTATAATACTGTCCCCTATGTACAAGAATATAACTACTATAATATTGCCCCCTATGTACAAGAATATAACTACTATAATACTGCCCCCTATGTAAAAGGATATAACTACTATAATACTGCCCCCTATGTACAAGAATATAACTACTATAATACTGCCCCTATGTACAAGAATATAACTACTATAATACTGCCCCTATGTACAAGAATATAACTACTATAATACTGCCCCTATGTACAAGAATATAACTACTATAATACTGCCCCCTATGTACAAGAATATAACTACTATAATACTGCCCCCTATGTACAAGGATATAGCTACTATAATACTGCCCCCTATGTACAAGAATATAACTACTATAATACTGCCCCTTATGTACGAGAATATAACTACTATAATACTGCCTCCTATGTACGAGAATATAACTACTATAATACTGCCCCCTATGTACGAGAATATAATTACTATAATACTGCCCCCTATGTACGAGAATATAACTACTATAATACTGCCCCCTATGTACGAGAATATAACTACTATAATACTGCCCCCTATGTACAAGGATATAGCTACTATAATACTGCCCCCTATGTACAAGAATATAACTACTATAATACTGCCCCCTATGTACGAGAATATAACTACTATAATACTGCCCCCTATGTACAAGAATATAACTACTATAATACTGCCCCCTATGTACAAGAATATAACTACTATTATACTGCCCCGTGTATAGTATGAATATAACTACTATAATACTCCCCCCTATGTACAAGAATATAACTTCTATTATACTGCCCCGTGTATAGTATGAATATAACTACTATAATACTGCCCCCTATGTACAGGAATATTTTTCTTTACATCAGAATGGGTTCTTCTCTGTGCAGTGATGTATCTCTTGTAGTTGGATCTCTTGGGATACATTGGGGCAGATTTATCAAGCTGTCTGAATGTCAGAATATTTCTAGTTGCCCATGGCAACCAATCACAGCTCCCCTTTAAAATATTCATGAGGACTGGTAAAATGAAAGCTGAGCTGTGATTGGTTGCCATGGGCAACTAGAAATATTCTGACTGCAGACCGCTTGATAAATCTGCCCCATTGTGTTTGTTGCTTTATTGCTCTTTGTAGTTACTGAGTAGTTTATTCCTTGTTTATATATAAGGAGTGATGTCTTCTCTTGATTCTGTCCTGAGACTCTAATGACTAATCCAGGCCCATAATAAGGCATCAGTGGAGCGGTATATTGTACACAGTATACGGTATATGGAGAGACCTCTTGTTCTAGAGTGTGGAAGTAGAGGCAGCGGTGCGATTCGGTCACATGGGGTCTGGATATGGGGAATTCTTACTCTAAATGCAGACACCAAAGGAATTCATGCCTGATGGAAGTCACTGATCTATAGGACGGGTTTATTGCCCCATCTAATTGCTCTTTTTTGAGAACAAATTGAACTGTTCACAAGTGGCTTGTGTGGATGCAGACGGCGCTTTATGAGTTGTTCTACTTCAGTCACTGCAGACGCCGAGGACTAAACTTCTCAGATTAGTAGAAAAAAAAATGAGGACTGGAACGGCCCCAGAAGTAGAGAACTTTTTGGGGTCCTATAGACGGTACAAGTCCCAGCACTTTCCGTAGGATTGGAGATTTGGCTCTGAAGTTTATGGCTTATTTTTTTTTAAAGGGGTTTTAAAGGGCAACATCTTTTTTTATACATTTCGAAGATATATGGATGATGGATGTAGTGCGGGTAGGGGGGGATAGAACGAGGTCAACAAAGTAGGTGGCATAGAGTAGTAGAAGGCACAAGAGTGGGGACCCTTATAGTTGGGGGTTATCTTAGGTGGGGTTGTATTTAGTGACACATCTTTATTCTGGGTTGAGGTTTTCATCCAGTGGAAATGTAGTGTAGGGGTTTTGCAAAAAATCGGACAGGTAGACGCCAATCAATGATGGTCACATCAGACTGTGCTGTGTTCAAAGGATGGATCATCCTCTTAATGGAAAAATGGGGGCCATTACACCACTTATGTCATGTAGAAGGTATGTACATTCCACCATCTACCTACCTGGTGCAAAGATCAATGATGCCTCACTGCAGATACAGTACTGGGGACCGAGTAGAAGCTTTGTTAGCTTTTGGAGGTTGTGATGTTTTCCTATTGTTGCTAATTTGAGAGAGTAGAATAGTTTTAGACAAGGACACATAGGGGCACATTTACTTACCCGTCCCGATCCCCGAAGTGCGTTGTCCGATGAGGATTCGAAGCTACCGTGATTCACTAAGATCATGCGTCCAATTTCCTGCATGTGTTGCTTCCCCGCTCAGGTCCGCCGGAGTTCATCTTCTTCTTCCCGGTGCATGGAAGTGCATTGTCTTGCGACACAATTTTGAATGTTAAATCCCGCTCTTAGTCCGAATCAGTAGGGTTGTCCGACGACCACGATTTGTGTTGCATGAAAGTGGGCACGATTGCGCCAAAATCCGATTGCGTGCCCCGAAAACCCCAGTTAAATGCACTGCAAAACTAAAAAAGTTGGGAAACCCGATGGAAATGCAGTCCATGAACCCCTAGTAATTGTGCCCCATAGATTAACTCTGGTGCCCACCCTCAATCCTCAACCAAGGAAACAGACCCTAGTAGCCTTCAAACTGGTCATCTACTGCTGGATCTCTACGGTCCAGGATTGGGTTAGAGCACAGGCTCAATGGAAGATCTTATGGTGTTTATGGTACCGTTCAAGAAAATTTATCTCAGCCAAATTCTGGCTAGAGAAACATTGCTGGATCTTCTGTAAGGACAATGTAAATGGATCACGGGCTAAATTATGGGAAGGGGCTCACACATCATCTCTCAATCTTGACCTGAGCAAAATTTTCACACTAAAATGCTACATCAATTCTTATAGATAGGGTGTTATATTTCCTGAGGCTTGACATTTCATGAAAAAATATGGAAACTCTCCTGGAATTATAGGAATTTTGCAAAGTTGGAGGTGCAACGATGGCTAAAGATTGATCGAATTCTTACAACATTGTATCATGAAATAAATTGTTACTAGTAGATGATATTTTTCTGTTGTGACTTCTGCCTGGCCCATCGTGACCCTGCAGATTATGGTGGTTCAGTTCAAAGCCACACAGCACAGTCATTACCGGGTGCCAGAGGATGGCACCTCCAACCTCCGAGCTCCGTGATGAGATGTAATAAAGTGCACTGCACGCCTGCTACACACTCATAGTAATAAGTGGAGCTGTTAATGTTGGGGTCATTGGGTCACATCATCAGTACATAACACAAGACGGCTTTTTGGTAATGGGCTTGTCTCTGCCTCCTTTCCTTTTATTTCCTCACTACTAATGGCCTTAAGCGTTGGCTGTTGTGCCCTGGAGCTGAGGAGCATTGAACTTTGGACATTTCAGGACATTCCCCATATACAAAGTTATCACTTCTTACTTTATTTCCTATTGATCTACTGTAAACATTCTGCTTATTAGTACAGGTGGTCCCCTACTTAAGGACACCCGACTTACAGATGACCCCTAGTTACAGAAGGAGCTCTCTGCCCCATGTGACCTCTGATGATGATCTCTGGTTGTTTTACTATAGTCCCAGGCTGCAATGATCAGCTGTAAGGTGTTTGTATTGAGATTTAATTGATAATTCTTGTTCCCATTACAGCAAAAAATTTGGAAAATCCAATTGTCACTCGTACAAAATAATCTTTGCCAGGAACTACAATTATAAAATATACAGTTCTGACTTAAATACAAATTCAACTTAAGAACAAACCTAAAGAACCTATCTTGTATGTAACCCGGGGACTGCCTGTACTGTGTCTTTATAGACTTGTAAACAGGGTTGATGTACATTTTGAGACATTTCTGAATTTATATCTCTAAAAGCTAAAACTTTTCCACAGCTATAGGAAAAGAATTTATTTACCACACGATCAGACAACTTGACACTTAGAATGACAGGTGATGTCTGGAAAGTTGTTTACCTCTTTAGAAACTTTCTGTCATAGAATTTTATGGGGACTCAATGTAACATGTAAGCAATGGGAGGTTGCTTTATCATTGTTTGTGCTATAATGTAACCACCCCTACCCCCAGTAGAAGGTATATAAAGAGAACAATCACAGTACGCAATGACCTGCAGTTAGAGAACAGGAGGCGAAGACTCTGCAAGACTGACTGACTAGAAGAAGCAGACGGGACTACACAGCCATAGACTCTGGGCTCCAGTCTGTAACCAGAGTTCCAGCCTTTGGAGAAATAGAGGGACATCTAGTCAGCCAGGACTTTCCTCAGAGTTAACCCCTCTTCTTCCAGGGAGGTGATTGGGGAAGTCAGTCCTCTGCTTTGCTTGTATTGCTTTGCACCAGAAATTCTTCAGTAAAGAAGAAAACTGTTCCCAGCAGACCCTGACTCTCTGGAATTATTTCCCATTGGGGTACACCGAGCCTTACCATCCCTTCCACAGAGCCGTAACACATGGTGTCTGGTGGACTCAGCATAGTGTAGTGTCAGGGGCTCCCATGACAAGCCAAAAATGTTGCAAATGCAATTGTCACAGGGACAATAATAAATTTTGATTCGAGTTACACTTACAAAATATACCTGTGCTCAAGGGTGAACCTAAACTCTCTGCTGCCTGAGGCAAACTATAGAGCAGCGCCCTCTGCTGTAAGTGGATGAGCACGAGGAGGCGGCCCCCCTGTGACATCACAGTATAGGGGGATATAACAATATATCATATAGATACTGTTGGCATATGCCCTATTGTTGGCATATTGAAAAGTTGACAAAAGTGAAAACATTGGGCACAAATCAAAATGTGTACCAAAAAGTTTCTGAACTTCTCACAATTTAATAAAGCTTTATTATTAACAGGAAAGCAAAGAGTTACTGTATAAATACCCCCCTCCCCGCTCCTGCCTGCACATCTGACCACCTATTCCCCTATATCATCCACAACATCATGGACTCAGCAGTGTCCTCATGTCATGGGGGGGAGCGGCATCGCTAGGCAACTGTTATTTAATAGAATCACTTGGACACAACATTTCACCTGCAACAAATAGCAACAACCAGATACAGCAAAAATGTTACATACAAGCAAGGGGACATATCATCCATACATATCACATATAATCCATACATACCACATATAATCCATACATACCACATATAATCCATACATATCACATATAATCCATACATACCACATCACATATAATCCATACATACCACATATAATCCATACATACCACATATAATCCATACATATCACATATAATCCATACATACCACATCACATATAATCCATACATACCACATATAATCCATACATACCACATATAATCCATACATATCACAAACAATCCATACATACCACATATAATCCATACATACCACATACATACTACATTCATACCACATATCATCCATACATACCACATAAATACCATATTCATACTACATACCACATATCATCCATACATACCATATACATACTACATACATACATACCACATACATACCATAAACATACAATATACATACCACATATCATACATACATACCACATACATACTACATACATACCACATCATCCATATATACCACACATATACTACACACATTCTACATACATGCCATACACATACTACATTCATACCACATATCATCTATACACACCACATACATATCATATACACACCATATACATACCATCATATCATTCATACACACCACATACACACCATCCATAAACACCACATAATTGCCACACAGATACCATCACATGCACTGACACACTGTAACGCAATCCCCACACAGCTGAATATTTGGTGCCTTCTCAATCTCTTATCAATTCCACCAGATCTGGAGGATTAAACTCATTCACAGGGAAAATCTGCGGAAGGAAGAAAACAACAAGACAACGCGGAGATCACCTGAGATTAACCCTGAAGCGAGGCCCATAGTGACCCCATAGGAGGAGGATTCATAGAGATGGCGCCTGTACATGAACTACTGATCCCAGCATTCCCTGCTCAGGCCTCATGCATGTAATTCTATGATGCACAGTCACAGGGTATCACAACATCTCACCAGTCACAGCTGATACATTGCATAACACTGGCTGCAGAGAACACAGAGCACAGCAGTGTGAGGTGTGATTATACATCTCTGCAGGGACATTACATAACACTGGCTGCAGAGAGCACAGAGTACAGCAGTGTGAGTTCTGATTACACATCTCTCCAGGGACAATACATAACACTGGCTGCAGAGAACACAGAGCACAGCAGTGTGAGGTGTGATTATACATCTCTGCAGGGACATTACATAACACTGCCTGCAGAGAGCACAGAGCACAGCAGTGTGAGGTGTGATTACACATCTCTGCAGGGACATTACATAACACTGCCTGCAGAGAGCACAGAGCACAGCAGTGTGAGGTCTGATTACATATCTCTACAGGGACATTACATAGCAGTGGCTGCAGAGAGCACAGAGCACAGCAGTGTGAGGTGCAATTATACATCTCTGCAGGGACATTACATAACACTTCCTCTAGAGAGCACAGAGCACAGCAGTGTTAATTGTGATTACACATCTCTGCAGGGACATTACATAACACTGGCTGCAGAGAGCACAGCAGTGTGAGGTGTGATTATACATCTCTGCGGGTACATTACATAACACTGCCTGCAGAGAGCACAGAGCACAGCAGTGTGAGGTGTGATTATACATCTCTTCAGGGATAGTACATAACATTGGCTGCAGAGAGCACAAAGCACAGCAGTGTGAGGTCTGATTACACACCTCTCCTGGACTGTATATGACACTGGCTGCACAGAGCACAGCAGTGTGAGGTCTGAGTACACATCTCTCCAGGACAATTATGACACTTGCTGCAGCCTGTATGATCATATCTGCTGACAGTTTCCACAATTCCCAGTTTATGTTATTGATACATAGACGTCTATTGATCCAGTGATGATCCTTTTCCTTCCTATTTTATTGACTCTGCAGGATAATGAATGCAACTTAAATCCGCACTGGAAAAAGTTGAGTGGCAACAAACGTGGCAGCGCTATGAATCTCGCACAAGTAGAGCTCATGCTCTGAGTGGATGAGGCACCAGGACACCCCGTGGAGGAGACTGCAGAGGTGATCACCGGTTAGAGATGAAACCCGTGTCCTAATCGTTTTTGTGATATTGGTGCCTGCCGCCCCTCTCCGGAGCCGCTCCAGTCTGCGGCTGCTTCCAGGCATCAGTCATGCTGTCAGGCTGCAGGTATTTGTCTGCGCTATTCCCAGTGTGTGTCCCCGCGTTCAACTACAGCAGAAAAGCAGAGATTTAATATTTTTCATATAATGTGGCAATATCTATGTGATGACACGGCCCCCCCAGAGTAATAAGTCTCCCCGCACCGCCAGACACCCCAAAATAAATATATTTATTAAACCCGAGCAGATAATGTATCAGTGAGGAAGAAAGCTGCAGATACAAAGTTTCCTCCGCAGCCCGTGGCTTGTGTGGCTTCTTTATAAATGTATATTCTGCAATAATTTCGCTGCTTGTTCAGTGTCTGATGGTCTAGACCCAAACTTCCTATAGCTGGAGAGGAAGCCTGACCGTGAGGCTTGATGGAAGCGCACCTATCATCAACTATAGTTTTGCAATGAAACCACCAATTCGGACATCACTTGCTAAATCTTCCGGATTTAATGGTAAGGGGGCTGCCTTGCAAACGTAGTTTTCCTTGTCCCATCCTGGAAAACTTATTTGCACTTTTCCCTGATTTATTGCAGTGAGGAATAGGGATACATGCAAATCAATTGCACTTAACCTTTTTGTACTGTGTTGACCTGCTTGTTCAGTGTCTGCAGAGACCGCTATGTTGTATTGCATGGTGATCGGCATAGTTTTTACTCCAAATATCCTGACAAAGATAAGATACTTTTCTTCTTCATATATTCTGGCAAATGTCCTGACAAGTCAACCTGCAGTTCATAATGCGGTGGGGAGGTACAGTCTAGTTGATTGCACATGTTTAGTATTTGTTCTATTTTCCATTACTATGTTGTGCTCCTTGTTCTGCAGAGCACATTGGGGGAATTTAGTGTGCCCAGAACATGTAAAAAAAGAATCATTTCCAACACACTTTGTAGTGTAACAAGCCAGCGAGCAGGTTGTTCTGCTTGTTCAGTGTCTGTTTTAATAAATGGTGGAAGATGTACTGTTTATGTAATGGCTCGCTGGTCAGGTGATGTTACAAACTTTGTGTACCTTCAATGCCCTCCAGATGTAGGTGAAGTGTGGAAAAGATATCCTGCAATCTGTGTGTTTCAATAGGAAGTTGCCTTTAATAACATGTACATTGCATTAATAAGATTTATTCCTCCCTAAGCAACGTATATTTGGTATTGCAGCTGCTGGAAGGAATATGTTTGTACCCTGACCTATCACAGAAGGTTTTGCAATTGTTGATAACATCTGTAACAAAGGTCCTGGTTGGATAAGGAACTTGCCACCTCACAACTAGAGTTGATAAAACCCCTTGGGCTCCAACGGTCTTTGCAGCAATTGATTCCTGATGAGAGGATGTGTCTGTGGATGTAATCCAGACACAAGGACTGAAAATAAGGGCTACCATAACCTGCCAGGGAGCACTGCTATAGCAGCTCCTCATCCCTCCAGCCAGGAGCTCCCTAAATACCAGGCTGGGAGAAATCTTTGCCAGATCCATCCAACCAGCAACTCTGGACCAGTTGAACTGTAACCTTGGCTTGTTGCCTTTGCCGTGTTCTGGAATAAAGGAACTGTTGGTTACATCCATCGTCTCCGTGTGATCCCTGGCAGCCGCATAACATCGTGAGCCTCCCCTCTACCATCTACCTGGGGATCCTCACATCTTTACATAAGGAGTGGCCCAGGGATAACTGTTTCTATCCGCGGCATCTCCCCGATTTTCTTGCAACCCACCTGTTGACACCTGCCCAGCGTGGACGAGGCCTTTTCCGCCTGGACCAAGCGATCAGGACCCAGACCAGCACTAGGCTACACTCAGCCACTCAGATACCAGGAGAATCCAGCTGCTCCCAAGCCCAAAAGATCCGGCCCAGATGGGGGATGTTACATTTACACCAAGTATCCTGACATAGAAAAGTGACATCTCTAATAATGCAATACTATCCATAGTATATTGCTGGCAGATGTGACTCATTTCTTGGTGCAGCTTTGGATGTGACTACAGAACTTCTAAGATCACTGAAGATTAGAACAAGATAAGTAAATATATACCCATAATCTATTATATTGATCTGATAGAGCACAGGGCATGCTGGGAGGTTCCAGTCATGTAATTATGATAAACTGAAGGGGATGAATATTTATGCAATGAGGTAAAAAATAAATTAGATTTTTTTCTCTTCTAAAATGATGGAATTTTTTGGATCCACGTTGCAAAAGTTGAGATTCACTTCACATGATAAGTGAATAAAAGAATCCGTTTGGAAAGGTTGTTGCGGCTATCGTGTTCCCCGCCATGTAAAACACTGAATTAATTAGCGCGACTCGATGCAGTAATCACGTTAACAAGGTTATCTAACAGGAAACCTCCCTGTAATTTATAACGTAGCTGTCATTAGAGAAAAACTCCAGGCACAAGTTCTAACCAGTCAGTTGCAAACCCAATAAAATTAAAATAATGAAAAAAAAAATTAAAATTTTTTATTAAAAATTTCACTATATATATATATGTTACAAAGTTTTCTCTTCTATTCTCTTGTGAAAGAAGTTTTAAAAGATTTTTTTTTATCTAGCTTGGGGCACCTAAGTGATAAAAAAAAAGTTCCATCACCTGTGCTCTGGTCCCCTAAGTTCCATCACTTGTGCTCTGGTCCCCTAAGTTCCATCACCTGTGCTCTGCTCCCCTAAGTTCCATCATCTGTGCTCTGGTCCGCTAAGTTCCATCACCTGTGCTCTGGTCCGCTAAGTTCCATCACCTGTGCTCTGCTCCCCTAAGTTCCATCACCTGTGCTCTGCTCCCCTAAGTTCCATCACCTGTGCTCTGCTCCCCTAAGTTCCATCACCTGTGCTCTGCTCCCCTAAGTTCCATCACCTGTGCTCTGGTCCGCTAAGTTCCATCACCTGTGCTCTGCTCCCCTAAGTTCCATTACCTGTGCTCTGGCCCCCTAACTTCCATTACCTGTGCTCTGCTCCCCTAACTTCCATCACCTGTGCTCTGCTCCCCTAACTTCCATCAGTTGCGCTCTGCTCCCCTAACTTCCATCACCTGTGCTCTGCTCCCCTAACTTCCATCAGTTGCGCTCTGCTCCCCTAAGTTCCATCACCTGTGTTCTGCTCCCCTAAGTTCCATCAGTTGCGCTCTGCTCCCCTAAGTTCCATCACCTGTGTTCTGCTCCCCTAAGTTCCATCAGTTGCGCTCTGCTCCCCTAAGTTCCATTACCTGTGCTCTGGCCCCCTAACTTCCATCAGTTGCGCTCTGCTCCCCTAACTTCCATCACCTGTGCTCTGGTCCCCTAAGTTCCATCACCTGTGCTCTGCTCCCCTAAGTTCCATCACCTGTGCTCTGCTCCCCTAACTTCCATCAGTTGCGCTCTGCTCCCCTAAGTTCCATCACCTGTGCTCTGCTCCCCTAAGTTCCATCACCTGTGCTCTGCTCCCCTAAGTTCCATCACCTGTGCTCTGCTCCCCTAAGTTCCATCACCTGTGCTCTGCTCCCCTAAGTTCCATCACCTGTGCTCTGCTCCCCTAAGTTCCATCACCTGTGCTCTGGTCCCCTAAGTTCCATCACCTGTGCTCTGCTCCCCTAAGTTCCATCACCTGTGCTCTGCTCCCCTAAGTTCCATCACCTGTGCTCTGGTCCGCTAAGTTCCATCACCTGTGCTCTGGTCCCCTAAGTTCCATCACCTGTGCTCTGCTCCCCTAAGTTCCATCACCTGTGCTCTGCTCCCCTAAGTTCCATCACCTGTGCTCTGGTCCACTAAGTTCCATCACCTGTGCTCTGGTCCCCTAAGTTCCATCACCTGCGCTCTGGTCCCCTAAGTTCCATCACCTGTGCTCTGGTCCCCTAAGTTCCACTACCTGTGCTCTGCTCTCCTAACTTCCACCACCTGCGCTCTGCTCCCCTAACTTCCATCACCTGTGCTCTGCTCCCCTAACTTCCATCAGTTGCGCTCTGCTCCCCTAAGTTCCATCACCTGTGCTTTGCTCCCCTAAGTTCCATCACCTGTGATCTGCTCCCCTAAGTTCCATTACCTGTGCTCTGGCCCCCTAACTTCCATTACCTGTGCTCTGCTCCCCTAACTTCCATCACCTGTGCTCTGCTCCCCTAACTTCCATCAGTTGCGCTCTGCTCCCCTAAGTTCCATCACCTGTGTTCTGCTCCCCTAAGTTCCATCAGTTGCGCTCTGCTCCCCTAACTTCCATCACCTGTGCTCTGCTCCCCTAAGTTCCATCACCTGTGCCCTGCTCCCCTAACTTCCATCAGTTGCGCTCTGCTCCCCTAAGTTCCATCACCTTTGCTTTGCTCCCCTAAGTTCCATCACCTGTGCTCTGCTCCCCTAAGTTCCATCACCTGTGCTCTGCTCCCCTAAGTTCCATTACCTGTGCTCTGCTCCCCTAACTTCCATCACCTGTGCTCTGCTCCCCTAACTTCCATCAGTTGCGCTCTGCTCCCCTAAGTTCCATCACCTGTGCTCTGCTCCCCTAAGTTCCATCACCTGTGCTCTGGTCCGCTAAGTTCCATTACCTGTGCTCTGCTCCCCTAAGTTCCATTACCTGTGCTCTGCTCCCCTTTTCCATCACCTGTGCTCTGCTCCCCTAACTTCCATCAGTTGCGCTCTGCTCCCCTAAGTTCCATCACCTGTGCTCTGGTCCCCTAAGTTCCATCACCTGTGCTCTGGTCCCCTAAGTTCCATCACCTGTGCTCTGGTCCCCTAAGTTCCATCACCTGTGCTCTGGTCCCCTAAGTTCCTAGCACCTTTAAAAATGCAATATTTTGCTGGATCTCTTTGTG
The DNA here is from genome assembly GCF_040894005.1 of Engystomops pustulosus. Lineage (NCBI taxonomy): Eukaryota > Metazoa > Chordata > Amphibia > Anura > Leptodactylidae > Engystomops > Engystomops pustulosus. Next base: position 23,830,036 of record NC_092419.1, read on the forward strand.
GGTGACAACTGATATGGCCACCACAGTCGTTGTCATGAACTTATTGGATTTACAAAAGAAGTAACTAAATAGAATTCAAAAAGAAAAATCTCCAGCAGTCAATTTTCGACTCTTCAACTATGGCTGGAGACATTGGAGAAAAAACTGATCCCCCCCCCATTCCCCCCAGTTCCATCACCAGTGTTCTGAGTCCCTGGAATGTTGATCCTGACCCTGGACTTGTAGAACCCTGTGGGACCAGAGCACAGGTGCTGGAACTGGGGAGCCACCACCAAGTTCCATGTATGATCTTCTATTCCCCCAGGTCACCTGCTGGGGCAGGAGTTACGCTGCAGCTAAGTGCTGATCTCAGAAAATCACTGTATTATTTCCATACAATTTCTAGGACAAAGAAAATGAAATTTTAATGAATAAATATAATAAAATAATCCCGCGCTGCTTTGTGCCGCGGCTCATTGTTTTGTATTTTCCACATTTCCGTCCTGTGGATTCATTCTGTGAATAAAGACCCGTAATGAGGGACTCGGTGAATTCTGATTACAACCACTCACAAAAATGAATCTACATTGAACTCGTCAAACCCCGTAATATCGGCGCCCGGCACTTTCATTCCCCTTTTTTCTCTCCTTTCCTATAATTTTGCAGTTACTACTATTGTTATTTTTTATTTTTTAATCATAGAATAAGATCTGGATCAGGCGCCATAACAAGTGCATCGGTGGCAGCCATGTTTATCTGATTTATCTGGAAAGGGTTAGGACGCTCTGAGCTTGGGAACGAAGTGCCGGGTGCAGGACTGATGAAGGTTTACAGTGGAAAAAGCAAAAAAACAATACATTTTGTGAAAAATTTTGAAAATAAAAATTTATGTAAATTGCAGAAAATAATTAGCGATAAATAAGAGAGGAGCCCTTTAAAAAACACCTCATTATAGCTGCACTATTTACCAGTACAACAGGACCGCACATGTGCACAATCTACAGCTCCCCCAAGTGGACTGGCAGGGGATTTCACTTTTACAGCTCTGATAAAAGAAAGGTACCAACCAGGGGCATAACTAGGAGAGGAAGGACCCCATAGCATTTCTGCACAGGCCCCCATTCCTCTTAAAAATATATACATATTTGTACAGACACATTTATATACACACACATATAAAGTTCTAGTCTCATAAACACACTTTTTATACACACATACAAATGTATACACTCATATGCACACATTTATGCATCCATATATACATTTATACAGCACACACAGTATGTACGCAGCATTTATACACACACATACAGTATATACACACACCATATACACTCATACAACACACACACAGGAGCCTCTGTGTGTACATGAAGAGTTAAAACGTACAATTGCAAACCATCATCTGATCATAGATTCTCTTTGGTCCTTCTAGTAGCGGTTCCGCAGTGGCCACAATAAACACCCTTAACCATTGTTGTCAAGCTCCAAAAGCACACGGTGTATCCGGAGCCGTCCTTTATAGTGTCAACACCGATCCTGAGCCGTTGGATCATACACAGCTACAAAGGTAAGTCGCTGTTTAGATGTGTTTAAGCTCAGCACTGTCTCCAGAAGACACATCTATTCCCTTTTAATTCCTTTCTCCAGTGGGATGATTCGAGCAAATGGCGGCTTCTTATATCTCACAAAGAACATTTCTGTAGGGCTATCAGGCCAGAACGAGGGTCTTCCCTCACACCCTCCTGGGATTGTATTGAGGTCGGCAGCGGTAGTTGTGACTCGTTATATATAAATATCAACCTTTATTGCTACATTCAGTGGCAGGGGACCATCTGGTGTGACCATGGGACCATCTAGATGTTGAGGGCAAGTGATTTCTCCTCCTGTAATGCACTCTATGTAGCACATATTATATAGAAGGTCTAGGAATCCATATTTTTGAGAAATAGCCTTGGTGTCAAATGTTCCAGACACCTCCCAAAGAGCCTAAGAGCTCATTACTATGTGTCAGAGCCTGGTCCAGTCAGAGGATACTCTGGACATTGATTGAATTGCTTTCAACCAAGAAATGTCCTGGTGACCAAGAAGTGGTGGACTTTCTCTATGGATAGTCAGTCACTAAAAACATTACAGCAAACAACCAACAAGGGACTGGGAGAAAAGAGACAACTTCTAAAATATGTCCTCTTACCGATATGCACAGTCACCACCAAAACTAGATTGTGGCCAAAATGGCACCAAAACCTGAAATGGGTAAGAATCCCGACCAAACGTTAGATGGTGGAAATAAGGCTCTTTTAAAAGGGCTGCATGGGCCTGACATGGAAACACCACCATGTACACATAGTAGGAGAAGACAATCCCGTCACTAGAACACAAGAAGCATCATGTTTCTGAAAATAAGGCACCCTACATGACTCGCCTACTGGACCGAATGAGGCAAGGAACACCAAACCCTGTATGTGTTTGCTGGTATTAGGCTTTGAGATAATTTCAGGGGCCAACATTATGTCCTCATTATTCTCACAATTAATATAAAAACTAAAACTAATTGTCGCATTTGAAATGAGAAACATTTTTTCCAGACTCCTAGTTGACGATTTAGAACAGAAACAATGACACCAGGGTGAACCCCGATTGTACCGTACTCGCTTGTGGCTGATCTGCCCTTTAAAAAAAGCACAAAAGTTTACTCTTCTCAAGACTAAAATCTTTCAGAGAGAACAAGATGCTGCAGAGAAGCTGGAAAGAGCAGACTCGCTGCTCGGGAAAAAAAAAAGAATTGTTCAAGAGAAAAGGAAAGCAGACGGCTTCAAGGTGTAAACATCTGAGTGAAAAACCAATCCCGGTGGGCAGTGTCTGGATGGAGAGATGAAAGGCCCCAGTCCTCCCGTCACGGGGGCTGTGTATCTTTATTTTGACAGGATACTCAGACTAACTACTCAATGCACCTGGCTTTGGGGGACATCTTTAATCAAATGTCATCTTAGACATTATAATCATGGTCTCCACCGTGCCGGAATGATGGCTCCTCGATGCCATGAGCACATTATGACATATTGACATATCTGACCTCGAAGCTTCGACAACACCATCAAGACTAACTCCTTATAGGATTGGTCATGACTACAGCTTCCAGCCTCCGAGCTGATAAGCCCTTGATTTGTGACCAAAAAAAAAAAAGAAAGATTTATTTCATTATGGTTGAGGATGGAGGTTCGCTATTTCCCTAGACAAAGAGTTGTGGAAGTCTTGTACAAAATAAAATTTCCCAAAAACTTTTGTACAGTGAATTGTTAGTAGAGGAAAAAAAGTTAATTCTGAATATTGAAGGAATTGTCCAGGATTTGGTATTGATGGCTTATACCAGTGGTGGCTAACCTATGGCACTGGTGCCAGAGGTGGCACTCGGAGCCCTTTCTGTGGGCACCCAGACCATCACCAGAGATGACTCCAGGTATCTTCCTGCAATCCCAGACAGCCCAGGACTTGCTGTGCACAGAGATATTTTAATGTATCACCTGTACCTGGGACTATTATCCGCTTTATAAGTGTCCTAAAGGTGCTGGTATCAATGAAAACTGTGACAGAGAAGCGAGTCTAAATCACAAATTAAATTTCTGTGTTGGCACTTTGCGATAAATAAGCGGGTCCTTCTTGTAGTTTGGGCACTCGGCCTCTAAAAGGTTTGCCATCACTGGCTTATACTCTAGATAGGTCATCAATACTTGATCAGTGCTGGCTGACGCCCAGTCCTAGGATCGTCCAGAACCCTTGGCTGCGTTTTCTTTCAATGGCAGTGGTTGTAGTTGTGGCTTCAGCCTTTTACAGGGACATGGAGCAAATTGCTTCCAGCTCCATGTGGTCACAAGGTGGCAAACTGCTGACTGGGATGGATGCAAAAATTACTACCCTTCTTAAAGGGGGACGTTAGATAAGATAGCTTAAGATAGGTCAGATTTGTCATTGAGGCCCAGTGTCATTTCCATCAGTACAAGTCTTGAATATCTATATTTTTATGTTTAGGCCTTTGATACAGCAAAAAAAATCATATGTGGTCAAAGGGGGGGGGGTGACACTAGATAATTGACTCTTTAGCATAAAAAGATGATTTTGAGTCTCAAAGTGGTAAAAGTCTCCAACCTTACGGTAAACCCAGTTCGATTGCTACCTTACCATATAAAATAAGAAGGTAATTTAAGTGGAAATCCTATTAAAATCTCCCCAAAGTCAAATACTACAACTAGTGATTCGACCACCCAGAGATTCCACCATCTTTATATCAATGACATTTATCTAAATGGAAGAGAAACCCTTTACAGACGAGTGTGGAAGGTACTAGAACATCCGCAAAAAGGTTTCGGTAGAAATATCATTCATTCCCAGAGACGTCTCTTCTATCCTTCTCTCGGATCCCCCTGTAGACAGTGTAAGAAGAAGTAAGACGGATCTCTACCACCTGGGAATTCTTCACAATATTGTTCAACATGAAAGAAGATATTTTATTTGAGTCTCAGTCAACAACATCTTTATTAATCAAACTTGGTTCTTCTTCAGATTGGTCCCAAAACACAATCGGACAGATTTGTGAATCCGGTCTTAAAGGGCTAGGAATAACTACAGGCGGTCCCCTACTTAAGGACAACCGACTTACAGACGACCCCAAGTTAAAGACGGACCTCTCTGCCCACTGTGACCCCTGGTGAAGCTCTCTGGATGTTACTATAGTCCCAGACTGCAATGATCAGCTGTAAGGTGTCTGTAATGAAGCTTTATTGATGATCCTTGGTCCCATTATAGCAAAAAATTTTGAAACTCCAATTTCACTGGGGGCAAAAAAAAATTTTGGCCTGGATCTACAATTATAAAATATACAGTTCCGACTTACATACAAATTCAACTTAAGAACAAACCTATGGAACCTATCTTGTAAGTAACCCTGGGACTGCCTGTATTGATGACCGATCTTTAAGATAAGCCATCAACAATTGTAAAGGGCCAACTCCCAGCCTTGCATTGATCAGCTGTTGGGGACTGGGTACATAGGCCAAATGTTGCCGGAGGTGGTAAGCTTTTTGTCCCATTAGAAGCTGTAACATCCCAAAATTTCTATATACTTTCTACGGATGATCGAAATGAAGAATATATGAACTTTATGTAAACCTGAATTATTTTAAGCCAAATCCTTTTTCTTCTGTAGCTTTTATTGAGGCAGATAAGGGTTGAAATATGATCCACCGCTTCATGAAATTGTCAACTTGAGAGTTCCAAAATATGAAGAAATCTAAGGAGAGTTCATAAAGATGTTAACCCCCCCCCCCATGACCTACTAAACACACTGTGGATTCATATTGCTTGGATGCCCCTAATACTGCCCCCACATTATCCCCTGGCAGATCCCCTTGAAGTCAAGTGCTCTATAGACGGGTGCATATCATTTATAGTATAGTGACACTCGGGTAATGCGAGTATCGCCTCCTCATACACAATGATGCTCTGCTCCCTGCCAGGCTGTGTTAGAAACAGCTGCTACAATATCACTCCGACACCTCGGTATCAGCAAACGCAGAGGAGAAATTGTGAACAAAATGCTGGCAAGGTGTTTTATTTCCATTGTGATCTATAATCAGCAGTTCTAGGCGAACTAACAGCAAACACCTTCTGAGTACAAAGCTATAAAGAGAGCGCACAGACCTCAGACTCCATCACATCTACATAACTGCACAACTTTCACTCAAAACTTTTCTTTTTAAATAATTTAGATTTTTAGAAATTCAGCTTTTGCAATCAAACTGTATATCTTCAGTAAGAGACTCCAGTAACATGAAACGATGTCCTTCAGATCTATAACCATCGGGCCAAAAAACTTGGAGTTGTTGGTGTTGCGCGGGATGGAGAAAAAAGTGGGGTAAGGAAAAGTCATAAAAGGGTAAATGGGGGGGGGGGGCTATCAGTTGAGACTCCAAGAACTTAGTTCTAAGTTGGTTAGAAATTTCCAATACCATCAAAGCCATAACTGGTGGACAATGCTATCACATTCTATGTGGGGGTGTCTGCATCAATAGAATCTAGAGACATGTTACAAAGAAAAAGTGTAACACATACATGTGTAGGGGCCCCAGAACAACCATCAAAGTGGTGCACCCATAAAAAAGAATGAAATACTTCAAATCTATTACATTCTATAACAGTCAGGTCAAAGAAGACTACAGCCTCAAAGACCTCTGAGATGATGAAGAACGAGATGCTGGAGGGGGTCAAAGATCACTTACAATTTGGGTATAAAAGAGCCTGAAAAATCCACTAGAGATGGATTTTCAGTTCAGATCCAAATAAGTTCTGTAATGATGAGTACACCAATGTGAACACGAGCCATGATAGAAAGTAAAATAAAGCCCTTCAGATTCACATCATGCCATAAAAGTCAGGCCTAAAGAGACAACAGCCTTAAAAACCAATGAAATGGTTGGTGAAGGCCAAGGATCAAGAAATAATCGGGCTAAGGAAACCAGAAACTATTAGGTTTCATGAAAATGTTGCAAACTTGGTCAAAAACAGCCATGATCAATGGAATGATATCAATATAGATGGGTGATGATCTAGAACCATAATAAAAAAATTTTTGGAAAATCCCTGGTGTGTGCCCCGCACCATTACCGTATTAGGGAGAAGATAGGAAGCCTGGCCATAGTGGCAAACCCACACACTATGTTATACAAATGTTGAGGGACACTGGGGGATATTTATCATACGCTGCAAATTCGCAGCCCGATACATGAAGAGGCTTCTGCCTCTTGATGTATTGGGCTGCTAGTTGCGCACCGTTCATCCTACGCCAGGCAGGGCCTGGCGAAGAAAAGAACGCAACCGGCGACTTTTCACGTATGAAAAGTCGCCGGCAGCAGCGAGTGCGCAGGCGCGGGGACAGTAACACCCCGCGACGGCCCACTCCCGTCCAGCCGCGCCCCCCCGCTCGGCCGGCCGCGCCCCCCCCCCTTCACGCCCCACTGGCGTGAAGGTGGCGGATTGGGGAAAATAATCGCAAAAGCTAGCAATAAGCTAGCATTTGCGATTATTTCAGGGCCTCTGCGCCACTGGGTGTGCGCAGAGGTCCTGATAAATATCCCCCTATGAGTCTAAACCCAAGGTCTACAAACGTAAGGGGTCTGCATGAAGTTGTGATATTCTCATGACCACTAATGTGCATTTGTAACTCTAGCATATCCTTGCCGATAGCTGTGGTTAGTAGATGGACACAACATCTTTCCTGTTGGTTTACTTTTGTACCGTAGCTTCAAGAACTTTCCTTGTGATGTAATTATTGTAGATGGAGGTAATTCTATAATCATCTTAAAGCTGAAGTGACATTGGTCAAGAAGTCATCGATAACGAGAAAAAGATCGGAAGATCAAGCAAGACTTTCCACATGAGGAACTAATGCCCAGATGGAAGCTCAATCTTCTTCAGTTCTCGTGAGAAGGTTAAGAAAAGAAGGCAAGAAAAAGTAAGAGCAAAGGAGAAATCTTAGTGAACATGGAGGCATCTCAAAGGTCACATAAATGATCCTGCTTGTTGGAGAAGAAGCCCAGTAATCTGAAATCCCTACCTTTGCTGGCGCTCTCCACGTGTTCAAGTTCCTCAGGGAATTTAAGGATATCAGCAAATCGTTCTTCACAGACTTCAGCAAGAAAATGTAACAAGGTGGATTTTTGGTCCGAAGACTTTGTGTCTCGTATCTGTTCGAGAAAGTTAGAAAATTAGCATCAAGATACAATCTCCCATCAATGTACAAAGATTTATTGACTGCTGAAAATAGCACTTAAGCAGAAGAGAATTATAGACAGCACTCAGGCGGAAATCACCAACATTGTGTTTATGACTTAGACAAGAACCTTTCATTATACAATATAAAGAAATGTATAGAACAATTTCTGTCACCCATGAATAATTCCATGAAAGTAACAAGAAGATACAAAACTTCTGAAAAGAAAGTTCCATATTTTCTTTTTACCTTAAAATTCACTTAATATAAATGCACATCACTTACAAAGTTTATACTGCCCCCAATGTACAGAAATGTAACTACTATAATACTGCCCCCTATGTACAAGAATATAACTACTATAATACTGCTCCCTATGTACAAGAATATAACTACTATAATACTGCTCCCTATGTACAAGAATATAACTACTATAATACTGCCCCCTATGTACAAGAATATAACTACTATAATACTGCTCCCTATGTACAAGAATATAACTACTATAATACTGCCCCCTATGTACAAGAATATAACTACTATAATACTGTCCCCTATGTACAAGAATATAACTACTATAATACTGCCCCCCTATGTACAAGAATATAACTACTATAATACTGCCCCCTATGTACAAGAATATAACTATTATAATACTGCTCCTATGGACAAGAATATAACTACTATAATACTGCCCCCTATGTACAAGAATATAAGTACTATAATACTGCCCCCTATGTACAAGATTATAACTACTATAATACTGCCCCCTATGTACAGGAATATAACTACTATAATACTGCCCCCTATGTACAAGAATATAACTAATATAATACTGCCCCCTATGTACAAGAATATAACTACTATAATACTGCCCCCTATGTACAGGAATATAACTACTATAATACTGCCCCCTATGTACAAGATTATAACTACTATAATACTGCCCCCTATGTACAAGATTATAACTACTATAATACTGCCCCCTATGTACAAGATTATAACTACTATAATACTGCCCCCTATGTACAGGAATATAACTACTATAATACTGCCCCCTATGTACAAGAATATAACTACTATAATACTGCCCCCTATGTACAAGAATATAACTACTATAATACTGCGATCTATGTACAAGAATTTAACTACTATAATACTATTCCCTATGTACAAGAATATAACTACTATAATACTACCCCCTATGTACAAGAATATAACTACTATAATACTGCTCCTATGTACAAGAATATAACTACTATAATACTGCCCCCTATTTACAAGAATATAACTACTATAATACTGCCCCTATGTACAGGACTATCACTACTATACTACTGCCCCCTATGTACAAGAATATAACTGCTATAATACTGCCCATACATAAAAGAATATAACTACTAAAATACTGCTCCTTATGTACAAGAATATAACTACTATAATACTGCCCCCTATGTACAAGAATATAACTACTATAATACTGCCCCCTATGTACAAGAATATAACTACTATAATACTGCTCCCTATGTACAAGAATATAACTACTATAATACTGCCCCCTATGTACAAGAATATAACTACTATAATACTGTCCCCTATGTACAAGAATATAACTACTATAATACTGCCCCCTATGTACAAGAATATAACTACCATAATACTGCCCACTATGTACAAGAATATAACTACTATACTACTGCCCCTATGTACAAGAATATAACTACTATAATACTGTCCCCTATGTACAAGAATATAACTACTATAATACTGCCCCCTATGTACAAGAATATAACTACTATAATACTGTCCCCTATGTACAAGAATATAACTACTATAATACTGCCCTCTATGTACAAGAATATAACTACTATAATACTGCCCCCTATGTACAAGAATATAACTACTATAATACTGCCCCCCTCTGTACAAGAATATAACTACTATACTACTGCCCCCCTCTGTACAAGAATATAACTACTATACTACTGCCCCTATGTACAAGAATATAACTACTATAATACTGTCCCCTATGTACAAGAATATAACTACTATAATACTGCCCCCTATGTACAAGAATATAACTACTATAATACTGCCCCCTATGTACAAGAATATAACTACTATAATACTGCCCACTATGTACAAGAATATAACTACTATAATACTGCCCTCCTATGTACAAGAATATAACTACTATACTACTGCCCCTATGTACAAGAATATAACTACTACAATACTGTCCCCTATGTACAAGAATATAACTACTATAATACTGCCCTCTATGTACAAGAATATAACTACTATAATACTGCCCCCTATGTACAAGAATATAACTACTATAATACTGCCCACTATGTACAAGAATATAACTACTATAATACTGCCCCCCTATGTACAAGAATATAACTACTATACTACTGCCCCTATGTACAAGAATATAACTACTATAATACTGTCCCCTATGTACAAGAATATAACTACTATAATACTGCCCCCTATGTACAGGAATATAACTACTATAATACTGCCCCCTATGTACAGGAATATAACTACTATAATACTGCCCCCTATGTACAGGAATATAACTACTATAATACTGTCCCTATGTACATGAATGTACACATAAAAAGAAGAGGCTTAAGACTAAAGAGTTACTCTCCTAGAGAATATTTGACTAGATGATTCATCTCTATAAGGAGATTTTTTGGAGTTATTAGAATCTTTATTAGCTCCTCCTTATCTATCAGCCGTCAGGGAAGTGGATTTCTACATAAAGCAGGGAAGAAAGAAGGGAAAAAGACACAGGAAAAACGGTTTCTATTAGAATCTGGATTATTCATTTTTTTCAACTTGGTTATAAAGTTTTCTTATATTTTATTAGTTTTCACAGTTTTATTTTGGGATATAAACACGAGAAACTCACAAAACTTTTACATTTTCCTCCAATCCTCCCTAAGAACATCTCCAATTCTCAGGACCCTTGCAATTAGAAACCAGAATGCCGAGCCATTGTTTAAAGTTAATTAGTCTTAATGAGAGCCGTTATATCATTTCCTTTTAATGTTAAAATATAACGATGAGGGGGGAAAAAAACAAAGCGTTGCAGCATTTTAGGAGAAGCAGAATCAATATTCAATTAAACGATGGAGAAAGGAAAGTTGGGAAGTCGTCAGGAAACTTTGTAAAAACTTTGTAACAAATGTTTGTTTTATCTTTGGGTGGAGACAAAAGCAAAAAAAAAAATGGAGAGAAAATCTTCCGGTTTTGAGGTTGCAGACATTGGGGCAGATTTTCTTACCTGGTCCATTCGCGATCCAGCGGCGCGTTCTCTGCGCTAGATTTGGGTCCGGCCGGGATTCATTAAGGTAGTTCCTCCGCCATCCACCAGGTGGCGCTGCTGCGCTGAAAAGCATCGGAACGCACTGGAGTACACCGAGCCGCGCTGAGTGAAGGTAAGTGTAAGCTCCGCGACAGTTTTTTTTTTTTAAATGCGGCAGTTTTTCCGAATCCGTCGGGTTTTCGTTCGGCCACGCCCGCCCCCATTTCTGTAGCGTGCATGCCAACGCAGATGCGCCACAATCCGATCGCGCGCGCCAAAATCCCGGGGCAATTCAGGAGAAATCAGCGCAAATCGGAAATATTCGGGTAACACGTCGGGAAAACGTGAATCGGTCCCTTAGTAAATGACCCCCATTGTTTTGCTTCCGGGAAGCCTGTGCAGCGCTAGATAGGCCCCCGGCGCACGACAATGGTCCACGACAGACTCGGAATTATTAGCTGCACAATGGATTTCACAAGCTTTGGAGACGAGCCATCCCGACCTACAATACCGAGAATGTGTCTGCAAACAAAACATGAAAATCTTGTATTATTTGTGGTGGTAAATTTGCTGCTATTTAATTGTCCCGGATTATGAGCCTATTGGGTTTTGAACTAGAAACCTGTAATGAGTTTATTTTATTGAATGCTTAGCGCGGGCGGCGGCCTATTAGTTGGCTTTATGGCGTAAGATTAATACAAGAAGGTAACAGACAATGCAGCCAAGTACAGGCGGTCCTCTACTTAAGAACAACCGACTTAGAGACGACCCCTAGTTACAAACGGACCTCTGAATGTTGGCAATTTAAGATACTTTAGCCTTAGGCTACAATAATCAGCTGTAACAGTTATCACAGGCGTCTGTAATGAAGCTTAAGTGTTATTCCTGGTTCTTATGACAACCCAACATTTTTAAAATCCAACTGTCACGGAGACTATAAAAAAATTTGTCTGGGGTTACAATTACAAAATATACAGTTTCGACTTACATACAAATTCAACTTAAGAACAAACCTACAGAACCTATCTTGTATGTAACCCGGGGACTGCCTGTACATGTCTACTATCCCATTTATTATATGGTCTAACATTTAAGGGTGGAGACTGATTTTGAAAACCTAGGGTGGCAGGAGGCTACAGAGTCTCTACGTGGAGGACCTGACGTGTCTATGGACCATATGAAAGAAAACTTGATGCGCTTGTTCATTAATTAATAATTAAGGAGGAACAAAATACTGATGATCTATCTGTAAGATCTTCAATATCAGACTACTTGACCCCCTGTGATCAGCGTCTGTGATACCTCAGTAAGATCCCGTCCCAGGACAATGACATCACTGATCACATGACCCATTTGTGGGTCATTGAAGGGAGCAGATCTAAGCTGCAATACCAAAAATAACCACTATATTATGTCTGGCATGGTGGGTAAGCAGTAAGGTTGTTATAATGCTGTGATCTCTTCTAAAAGGTGATCTTAGGGATAGGGTAGATCTCGGACCACCGTCCGTCTGGTATTGAGAAAATACTGTACCCAATATTCGAGTATGTCATCATCAGCACTATCGTAAGAGAACTACCTAACGCAAGTAATATCTTAGAATGTCTACATATTACCGCCATATGCTACATTTACTGGTAACATTTAGGCTGTTTACTTCACTACGACCTTTGCTACAAGTGAAATCTTCCCCATCCCATATTATTAAAATACATATTTCTGGATTATTTCCAGGTATATAGAAATAACAGCTGCCTCCTATATGTGCTGCCAAGAATCCAGAGCAGCAGCTTGTCACACACACAGGTCGGCAGACTACAGAAGACGCCATTGGCGTCATAAATACATCTGCGGATCTGTCAGGTCTCTATTAAAGGAATGTATAATAGAGGGGAGACATGGAGCTTTGTATTTTCTGTTGTTAATAATAGACAAAGCCTTTGAGTCCTACACTCCACACCCACTCATAGAGAAAGCCTGTGAGTCCTACACTCCACACCCACTCATAGAGAAAGCCTGTGAGTCCTACACTCCACACCCACTCATAGAGAAAGCCTGTGAGTCCTACACTCCACACCCACTCATAGAGAAAGCCTGTGAGTCCTACACTCCACACCCACTCATAGAGAAAGCCTGTGAGTCCTACACTCCACACCCACTCATAGAGAAAGCCTGTGAGTCCTGCTCACAGGCTTTCTCTATGAGTGGGAGGTAAGCAGGATTTACAGGCCTTCTCTATGAGTGGGGGTGGGGGTTCCCCCACTCATAGAGAAGGCCTGTAAATCCTGCTTACCTCCCACTCATAGAGAAAGCCTGTGAGTCCTGCTCCCCTCCCACTTATGGAGAAAGTCTGTGAGTCATGCTCCCCTCACACTCATAGAGAAAGCCTGTGAGTCCTGCTCCCCTCCCACTCATAGAGAAAGCCTGTGAGTCCTGCTCCACTCCCACTCATAGAGAAAGCCTGTGAGTCCTGCTCCCTCCTCCCACTCCTCATAGAGAAAGCCTGTGAGTCCTGCTCCCTCCTCCCACTTCTCATAGAGAAAGCCTGTGAGTCCTGCTCCACTCCCACTCATAGAGAAAGCCTGTGAGTCCTCCTCCCCTCCCACTCATAGGCCTGTGAGTTTTTCCCTATGGCCACATTTTGGCGGGGTTACTTATTCTCCTACAGATGTCAGGTCGAGATTCTTTGCGGCAGCGATTGGTTTCTTGCTGAATTGCGTGGGAAGAGCCTATTCATATCCCTCCTCTATCCCATTGCTGTGGCTCTGTCAGTCTATATCATGGAGTTATATCTAAAAAATTCCATGATACAGCCCCAGAAGTACCTAAAATAGAATTTTTGTGGGGGGATTATTTCTTAAAATCGGTAATTTTAAGGACTATTGTTGCCCCGTGAAGCTTCTGCTGCCTTTGCATTCGTCTAGAACCGAGTGGGATTTCTCTGAGGACTTTGCGGCACTCGGCTCAGGTCGTTTTCCATCAAACAGGGGAACTTGTTAAACTGCCTGTTTCCTATATAACTTGCACATCAAAGGTTCCTATTATTGTGATGGTCACATGAAGCTGCTTTATGGAGCCCCCCGCTGCGGTGACTGCGCTCACACCCCCTCTCACATTCTCTCCATTCTATGATGTATATTTTGAAAAATATCCGTAGGATGGGATTTGTACCGCGGACTCGAAGAATTAAAATGCTGAATTGCTCTTCAATCATTTACTATGGTCGTACAATTTCCCAGCTTACAAGGGGCTTAACCAGCCACAGGATGACAGCGGAGGATCCACCGCAAGAACTTTATAGGCTGGGATCCATAGGTGAGAAGTATTGCACCTGGATGAAATATACACAGCAATGGAAATGTTAAGAATTGGTTCATGAATCAAATTCCTGCAAGGCAGTAAAGACTGACAAATAGCAGCAGGAGGAGGTGAGGGAAGTAGAAAAACATAACTCAATAGATTTGGAAACACTTTACAAAACCAAAACTCCATTACGCAAGTATCAATGTACTTGTAAGTCCCTGGGATTTGATTTCCGGGGCCCCAACGTTATATCAGGATGCCCCTAATGCATAGCTCACACCCAATGGTAGAGCAAGGAGTCTACGGTTCCCTGCTCTGCCATAGCTGTAAACGGGAGGCCACTGATACAAAGGTATAAGACGCCAATAAGATCACCCACTTCTTACCTTGGTAAAGTTTCGGTGTAGACTAGCGGGTCATGTGACATGCCAGCAGTAGGACTTGAGACTTCTGGTGATGTCTTGTGTCCTGCTGCCGTCCGGTGGATGGAGCAGCTTGTGCAGTTATTACTGTAAGCACGCCCCCTCCATGATAGCCACACCCATATCAGTGGTTGGAACGGCGTGCGGATGTTATATACACTGATATAGGAGTGGTTACCATGGAGGAGGCGGGCTTACAGTAATGGCTGTACAGTCTCCTCTAACTGACAAAAGAAAGTAGAACACAGGAGGACGCCACCACGTAGAGGGGAGATGGGTCTGTATCCGACTTCTCCCCACTTACCCCAATAAGACTATGTAGAAGAAGCCGAATCTCACCACTGTATGTGGCCTGAGTCCATAGGGCACCCCAAAGCGCAATTAGAGTGGCCCAATTTATGATTTTATAGGCACTATATATACTGTACAGTTACATCTGGGGGTCCCTAATGCGTAGCTACACATTGGGGGTCATTTACTAAGCGCCCGATTTGCGTTTTCCCAACGTGTTACCTGAATATTTTTCCGATTTGCGCCGATTTTCGCTGTATCGCCCCAGGATTTTGGCGCACGCGATGGGATTGTGGTGCATCGGCACCAGCATGCACAGAAATCGGGGGCGTGGGTGAACGATAACCCGACGGATTCGGAAAAACCGCCGCATTAAAAAAAAAAAAGTGTCGCGAACTTGCACTTACCTTCACCAGGTAAAGGATGGTGCATTCCGGCGGGCCTCGGCGGACTTCAGCGCAGCAGCGACACCTGGTGGACGTCGGAGGAACTACCTTAGTGAATCGCCGGAAGACCCGAATCCACCGCACAGAACGCGCCGCTGGATCGCGAATGGGCCGGGTAAGTAAATCTGCCCCATTGAATGGAATAGCAAGGAGTCTATTTCTATTTCCTTTCACTTATACACTGTTCATCTCAAGCACCCCCAAGTAATTCAATGGTTTGCATTATGGGTAGGTTTACCTCTGACTATAGGACGCCCCAACTACACCTAGAGGGCCCCAATTTAAGGTTACTATAGTATTCCTATTATTTTTGGAGACACAGACATTGACCATGTGACCGGTCAGGGCGCCCAGCTCGCTTTGTTACCCCATTGACCATATTACTGGGAATTTTCTCTCCTTCATTATCACACTTTCTATCAGTAATGACTTATTCATGTTTAACAGGCGATGAAGCCACTTTAGTCCATTTCCCTTCTCTCCATGTAATCACTCGGCCAATGATTCTTCATTCGAGATTATTACTCGCCCATATTCATTTACTTTTCACCACATTTCATAATTGGGTAAGGGCTTGCATCAGTACAGAGGGCTTATAATGGAGCAAAATAACAGCTGTGTCAATAATCATGGGAACAAATAGGAGGGTAATTGTCATTCTGCACAGGTACGCCGTGCGCCATTCAGTGATGTCAAATAGATTCCCATAACGGAGGCTGAGATGGTATCGGGAAAGCTGGAATCTCCGAGCCGCATAGATTCATGCTCATAGACTGTGTAGACAACATGGCCCCTACCCAAAAGGAAAATCAAGCATTACATAGATGTTGTCATGTATTTATGACTTGATTTGTAGCTGTTTCATGATGTTCAGGTGTAGGAATTCCAGAAAAACTGAGAAACTTCAGGTGGAACAGTTGTTTCCTGATGCCTGCTGTTTGCTCCTATGTTCCTGAATCTGGCTTTTTTATCATTTCTGATCACTGGAACTCATTTCTAGTTAAGACTAGTATCTGTGGTCCTCACAATTACGTACAGCCTGTGCCAAGACTCTGTCATCCCTGACCTCTACTTGCTCTTGACCAATCTCTGCCGACACCCCTGGTGTTTCACTCCACCATCTCTAGGCCCTCCAGGTTCAGATGCCACCTATCAAGGCTACTTTGGGAGTATTGGACTAGAGACCATGTGCAAGTAAAGTCCAGTCTGTGCCTAGGCACTGTCAGCCCTGACCTTTGCTTACTCTTGACCAATCTCTGTCTGACCCCCTGGTGTTTCACAACAACATCTCTAGACCCTCCATGTTCCGCTGTCAAGACTTCTTTGGGAGTATTGGACTAGATACTATGTCCAAGTAAAGTCCAGATTGGTGGATGGAGTTTAAAGGGAAAAACCATCAAGGCCATTGGGATAATGCCCTAAGCCAATGATGGCGAACCTTTTAGACACGGAGTTCCCAGACTACAACCAAAACCCACTTATTTATCCCAAAGTGTCAACATTTAAGTACAATTTAAGCAGTAACTTCTTGCTGTTATAGCTTTCAATCGTATCAGTATCCTAAGAACACCAACACGGTAGAAAGAAAGGGTGACAAATTCAGATTACCCTGAATAGGAAGAATTGTCAGTCCTGGAGCTGAAGCTACAATAATATTCCAGATCTGCCCACACCTTCCCATTCCTCCTGTAGTCTCAGGCAGCACTGTCGCTTTAAGATAGCACTGAGTGCAGAAAGTCCTGGGCCTTCTGGGAATCCATGAAGATCCTTTGTGTTCTCTTTGCTGATGGCCTGGGTATCCACAGACAGGGCTCCCCACCCGTGCCATAGGTTCGCCACCACTGCCCTAAGCGATACCATTTAGTTGGCATAATGATCCACATCATATTGTCACCTATGGCAAAACTATGAATGGTGATAACATCATTTAGCAGAGACTCTATAGACAATTTAAAGACTAAATATTGTAGAGAATGATTATCTATGCACAAAACAGAATTCCAGGCATGAAATGGTAAAAAACCTTTGCGTAAAAGCTGATGAAGAAAAAACTGCAGAGAAAGGCATCATCTCCCGGAAGGCACATTCAACATTTCTGAAGTTCTGACACCGGATATATGTCTAGATTGTTCTTTTTAATAAAAAGGCATCACTTTCCTGATCTTGACAGGTCTTTTGGAGGGTGGCATTTCTAACACCGTCACTTTAAATATAAGTGTTCACCTGTTAAGAACAGAACAATGATGAACGTCCAGCCGACAGCACCACTAATTGTGATATTACACAGTTACATAAATAAAAGGTTGTTTGTGATCCCCTTTTCACTGTATAGGGCATAAAAATCTGATGAGTAGGCATCAAACAGCTTGGACTCCCATGATAACAAGAATGGACCACCATAGTTTTACATTTGACAGGAAATATTCTCAATCTGCTTCTCATTTAATGAGTGAGAACAGGACCCCAATCTAGTGACCGGACACCAGCAGCTGGACCCCCACAAAACTAAACTTGGCACAACCACTTTAATGAGGTTGAAAACAAGCCAAACCTAAGATCCTAAGATTTTACAGTGTGGATCCGGAGGAAGGCAGAACCTCTCCGGGCATCTATATATTGGGAGAAATTCCATACCGACCACTGTATAGGCTTTGGTAAACCTCAGACCCATAACAGGAGACAATCTGAGCTCTTCTACATCTCACGGCTACAGGCAGAGTCTCCAGACTAAGTGACAGCGGCGTGGAGTCATATTTTCCGATGACTGATCAGCGCACTGTCACCGGCTATAATTGGCTGAGAACCGTAATTGGTTGATGAAATTATTTTATCTTAAATTAACTTTCACACAGGAAAGTCATGTGTTTGAGTGTAAAATGAAATCCCAGCCCGGGGCAGAAGGTCTGTGAATATAAGTGATTGAATCAGCACAAGATGTTGCAGGATGTGAGCGGCGCATCCACCTTCTCTCGCTGCCCCAACACATTTGTGTCATTTCACTCCACCAGGAGAAGAACATTGTCACAATTTTAGTTGACTGTGGACATAATATTTCCCTCCTGTCCTCATCCATTAAGATCTTGATGCTCCCAAGGACAACAGTGGGAGACGGGGTCACACTTCACTAGGACATATAAAACGATGATATGGGGATGTGCACCCACCCAGACATCTGATCCCGAGATCGTTGTCTATGTGACCTTGTTTGTTCTTAAACTTTATCTCCATATAAGGATTTGTACATGTACATCTGAAGACACCAGATATGTTCATTCTTGATACTGCAACCCAGTAAACTACTATGCGACCAACAGAGTAGTGGTTGCCGCCATTCTGTCAAGGGCTTGTTGCTGCACCCCATGGATATGAACGGATTCATCTTAAGGATTTGTTGTCAATATTCTAATCCAGAAAATTACTTCTAAGTGGATTCTAACCTCTGCGCTGCTTTGCTGTAAGGGTCAGTGGGAAGCACTTACAGATCTACTTAATGAATTTTATTTAAAGAAGTTGGCGCAGAATTACAATCCATGGCATAGGCCATCAGTGATTGATTGGTGGAGGGATGACACCCCACACCTGTTATGTAAGCGAAGGGCCGGATGGATTTTTGTCCCTCTTGTGACCAGGTGACTACAGCTGTGGTTCCAATTGACTGAATTGTAACTAGTCCGTATCAATGGCCTGGGTGGAGCCCCGCACCAGTGAACTATCCATGGCCTATCCACTGACCACCAGTAGTAATTATTGAGTGACCCATGGTCTTATGAGGGATCTTTAATTGAGACTTTTGTCACTTATCATGAACTGAATCTGGATATTCAGGCGATTTCTCTTTCCACTCTGCAGCGGAGGAGAGCTAGGAAGCTTGACGTCTCCAGCAAGCGATCCCCCCTTTGTCCTAATCACTGTTTTTGCCTCTGATCATCTTCCCGTATTCAGAGAGCAGTTAATATTTAAGCAATCATGAATGCTCCATTGCATATATCAAAACAGCTCCCGTCCTCTGCCAGGCCCCGGTGCTGCACATGAATTCTAATGCGACTCGCCTTTATTTAAACAAAATTAGGTTCTGTGTTCAATGCCAAGGGTTGTTTACAAATCATTGCTTTCCTCAATAATGCCACACGTAGCAATACAACATCCAGAAAGATAATGCATTTTTAAGCATATGCAATTACCATAAAGACATTAGCACTGGAGCTGCTACTTGACAGACTTAATACATACTCTCTCGGCTGCATTTCCAAGCTTGTCACAAAAGAAAGCAGAAAAAAACTGAAAATGAATGAGGGAGAGAGAGACAAGGGGAAAATATTCTAGATCCTTCATGACTGGCGCTGACAATGGTTCAACAAGATGCAATTTATCACTGGAAGACGTCTTTATTGAGAGCTTCTGCTTTCTTGGGGACTGATCCAAATTTTTGTAGAATTTAATCTTGGTTTATGAGATGGAAAGTCAACGAAGCAAAAGGGAGCTGCGAATTAGCATCCGGCGTCCATCACCCCGTGCCGTGGCAGCGCTCCATGCCGGATCAAAACTGAAGTCTTACCTCATAATGGCGGTTAAACAGGTGACTCTTGTTCTTCGAGTCGGGAGGAGACAATCAATATCTCATAATCTCTTTGTACGATGGAGGATCTCGGTTGACCTGTCGTTGAATTTATATGTGCATACAGAGATTCCTCATCCATCACACAGATATAGGCTTTGACAGGTTTGGGTCATATCTCAGATTGGGGTGAGATCACTTCTAAAATGATGCATACAGTAACATTCCAAGAGTCAAATTTGGGCGACAAATACAATTGAAATTATGATTGCGCAATGGGGTTTTCACCCACATTTTTTGTGACTCTGGTCTTGGTTACGAAAGCTAGATAACTAAGGGCACCACTGAATAAAGGCCAGATATTGATGAGGATAGTGTATCACGGCAGAACATTAATGGTTAGCCAATAAGGGGCCTAGATAGTTGAATGAAGTGACAAAGTAAGACATGTTGGAAGACATGGTATCATCTTGGTATATGACATATGACGTGCAGCAGAAGGACCATCACTCCTAGTCACTCCTCGTCATGACAAAGGTCCATGTCAGTTCAGAGCTGAAGTCTTACTTACAGATTTGCTGGTTGAACAGGTAACTCTTCTTCAAGTCAAGAGGAGACAATCAATACCTCATAACCTCTTTGTATGACAAAAGGTTCTGAGTTGACCCTGCAATTAATTTGCATGTGCATAGACTGCTTTTCAATCTCAGATATAAGTAGAGAGTTTATAGTTTTGGGTCAAGTTTAAGTTTAGGCTGAGATAACTTTTGGAATCATGCACACATACAGTAAAATGGCAATAGTCAAAGTTCGCGGACAAGAAATATTGCCATAATTATGGTGCATGATGGGATCTCAGTAGAGATTCTTAAAATTGAAGACAATTTGTAGGTTACAAAAGCTAAAGAACGATGAGTTGGCCACCACTGAGATAAGGGATGTCTAGACTTGACTTATGAACCAATCATGGGTCTTTAATTTTTGGGTGAGGCGACAAGACAAAGTTAGATAAAGTTTTTCTTGGTTCATGAGATGTGGAGTTAACAAAGCCTATTCCTAGTGAAGGTAAGCGCGAGTCCCACAACACTTTTTTTTTTTTTTTTAATGCGGCGGTTTTTCCGAATCCGTCGGGTTTTCGTTCGGCCACGCCCCCGATTTCCGTTGCGTGCATGCCAGTGCCGATGCGCCACAATCCGATCACGTGCGCCAAAATCCCGGGGCAATACAGGGGAAATTGGCGCAAATCGGAAATATTCGGGTAACACGTAGGGAAAACGCGAATCGGGCCCTTAGTAAATGACTATATACTATAGTAGTAATAAAGTAAACACTGAAGATCTCACTCAAATTGTGAAGATTCCAGTCTCTAGCGAAGTGTCTTACAGAGAATCAAGGCCTACCTCATCCGGGACATGCGATGTCTAGAGAAGACTGGTTTATCACGGCAGATTGTGGCCAGATTACCAATAAGGGGTCTTGGATAGTTGGTTGTAGCAGTTTATAGATGAAGTGAGTCCTGTTATAAGATTACTGGAGCAATTTGTTCTAGAAAGAGGATCGTAGCTAAAGAAATTCATAACATAGAAGGGAAGAACCAAGGCCAGAAGGTTCGAAGACGTCAACGAATGGAATATAAAGAGCTTAGGTTCAGGGGGTACAGAACATGATTTATTGATATGAAGCAGAACAGCAGCAATGATGTATATGAATAAGGAGGATGATGACAGCAAGGAGCAAAGAGGAGAGGAGGAAACATAAGTACACGAACCTTCTGACTCCTCAACCAAAGCAGCAGCAGCCATTGTGAAGCTGCTCAAAGACTATTAATATAGGAGATAACATACACTGTAGGAGATGGAGCTGCAGAAACATGGATGAACATTATAAAATTCTTCATCTCTATCCTTAATGTATCTATGTTTAATCTATTAATATAACTGTTATAAGTCTAAACCCTAAGGAACTCACCAATCATAATTATGGGGCCTGTGTCCTCTGCATGAACGTGCATGAAGGGTTGTCCATTCGGACAGCAGCTCCGTTTCCTCTCGATGGGAATGAGGATATCATTATCTTTTCTATTCTTATAGCCTGTAATACCTATAAGGTCATGGGATCCTTTAAACATGGGACATGACACCTTCAATATCATCGGTATAGGACCATGGATAGAGGATGGGTTGAGAGTCGTAGGTTGTCCGACTTCTGAGACCTCTAATAATCTCTATAGTAGCAATAAGGTAAAGCAAACTACCTCTCCAATCATTCTCTAAAAGACTGAGGTAGATCGCTCAGTACTGGACCCCTCTGCCTCTGACATCATGTCAATGGAGCACCCCGTTTGTTTTAGAGAAACGGCAGAGTCCAGTGAATTAAGTGTTATCTGTCTACCCAATCAACACGTACAACGCACAAAGATATCGTATTTTTCGGACTATAAGGCTCACCGGATTATAAGGTACACCATCAATAAATGCCTGCTAAAAGGTCAAGGTTCATATATAAAAGGCGCACCAGATTATAAAGTGCACCTGATTATAAGGACGAATGACCAGCAGGTGGCAGACCTGTGTACAGTTCGAGGCAGCCGTTGTCTCTTAGTACGGTTCATATATAAGGCGCACTGGACTTTAAGGCACACCTTTGATTTCTGAGAAAATCAAAGGATTTTTTGTGCACCTTATAGTCCGAGAAATACAGTACTGTAATCTGTCAGGCCAAAACCAAGAAAGATAAACACTGTATAAATAAAAAAAATACTTTCACACCCAAAAAAAAAAAGTTAAACATTGCAAAAACATCACAATAAAATTGCTGAGACACCAAAAAAGAAAACAAAAAGCGCAAATAAAAATCAAGAATAAGGCTGCAGCCCGTCCGCTTCTCCTCCGGCCTCGATCGCG
The DNA here is from genome assembly GCF_040894005.1 of Engystomops pustulosus. Lineage (NCBI taxonomy): Eukaryota > Metazoa > Chordata > Amphibia > Anura > Leptodactylidae > Engystomops > Engystomops pustulosus. The sequence goes on from NC_092419.1 coordinate 23,853,019, forward strand.
ACTTCTGGGAAAGATTCCAAATGGTGAAAAGTCATTGAAATTCTCAAACAAAGTCCCAGCATCTAATAGGGAAAAAAATATTTGATGCAAAAAAAAAAAAAGAACATTAACGACTTTTTTATTTATTTTAAAAGAAATGACCCTCGCAGGGTCCAGCAAAAGGCAAAAAAAATCACTAAATATCTGCATTAAAAAGTAAAAATATCGGAACCCCACCGGCTTATTCATAGAGGTCTGTGCAGATTGTTCAGCTCGTAGCAGCAGCATGTACCCCGTGCGCCGCCTCCCGAAACTCAGAACAGCCTTTTGTTTTCAACACAACAAACCTTTTAGTGATTTAAGGCTTCGCTACACTAACATTAGCCCAGAGGGGAGAGGGAACGTATTACAGCCTCCCACATTAATTATAACAATCAGACGCTCCAGGATTATTAACAAGAAATGGATCTTTTATTAAGAGTAGAATAAAATCAGCAGGTGAAAAGGAAAATATTCCCGAACCCCCGAAGGGTAGAAATAGGGGAAAGCAGGACCTGAGACTGGGGGATCTATGGAGAGAACTGGATACAGAGAAACAGGAGATCCAGTGGTCAAATGGTAATACAAGAGATGATGGACAGGGGGATTCTCAGTGCAGCTCAAGCGGTAGTCTGTTCTTTGCTTCAACTTTACAATGTGCTGCCGAGGATATGAAACAGAGGAGACAAATATCTCCAGATTCAAAACACTAAATGCAGCAATGTCATGTATGTACACAGTGACTGCACCAGCAGAATAGTGAGTGCAGCTCTGGAGTATAATACAGGATAAGTAATGTCATGTATGTACACAGTGACTGCACCAGCAGAATAGTGAGTGCAGCTCTGGAGTATAATACAGGATGTAACTCAGGATCAGTACAGGATAAGTAATGTCATGTATGTACACAGTGACTGCACCAGCAGCAGAATAGTGAGTGCAGCTCTGGGGTATAATACAGGATGTAACTCAGGATCAGTACAGGATAAGTAATGTCATGTATGTACACAGTGACTGCACCAGCAGCAGAATAGTGAGTTCAGATCTGGAGTATAATACAGGATGTAACTCAGGATCAGTACAGGATAAGTAATGTCATGTATGTACACAGTGACTGCACCAGCAGAATAGTGAGTGCAGCTCTGGGATATAATACAGGATGTAACTCAGGATCAGTACCGGATAAGTCATGTCATGTATGTACACAGTGACTGCACCAGCAGCAGAATAGTGAGTGCAGCTCTGGAGTATAATACAGGATGTAACTCAGGATCAGTACAGGATAAGTAATGTGATGTATGCACACAATAACTGCACCAACAGCAGAATAGTGAGTGCAGCTCTGGGATATAATACAGGATGTAACTCAGAATCAGTACATGATAAGTAATGTCATGTATGTACATAGTGACTGCACCAGCAGCAGAATAGTGAGTGCAGCTCTGGAGTATAATACAGGATGTAACTCAGGATCAGTACAGGATAAGTAATGTCATGTATGTACACAGTGACAGCACCAGCAGCAGAATAGTGAGTGCAGCTCTGGGGTATAATACAAGATGTAACTCAGGATCAGTACAGGATAAGTAATGTCATGTATGTACACAGTGACTGCACCAGCAGCAAAATAGTGAGTGCAGCTCTGGGGTATAATACAGGATGTAACTCAGGATCAGTACAGGATAAGTAATGTCATGTATGTACACAGTGACTGCACCAGCAGAATAGTGAGTGCAGCTCTGGAGTATAATACAGGATGTAACTCAGGATCAGTACAGGATAAGTAATGTCATGTATGTACACAGTGACTGCACCAGCAGCAGAATAGTGAGTGCAGCTCTGGGGTATAATACAGGATGTAACTCAGGGTCAGTACAGGGTAAGTAATGTCATGTATGTGCACAGTGACTGCACCAGCAGCAGAATAGTGAGTGCAGCTCTGGGGTATAATACAGGATGTAACTCAGGATCAGTACAGGATAAGTAATGTCATGTATGTACACAGTAACTGCACCAGCAGCAGAATAGTGAGTGCAGCTCTGGGGTATAATACAGGATGTAACTCAGGGTCAGTACAGGGTAAGTAATGTCATGTATGTGCACAGTGACTGCACCAGCAGCAGAATAGTGAGTGCAGCTCTGGGGTATAATACAGGATGTAACTCAGGATCAGTACAGGATAAGTAATGTCATGTATGTACACAGTAACTGCACCAGCAGCAGCAGAATAGTGAGTGCAGCTCTGGGGTATAATACAAGATGTAACTCAGGATCAGTACAGGATAAGTAATGTCATGTATGTACACAGTGACTGCACCAGCAGCAAAATAGTGAGTGCAGCTCTGGAGTATAATACAAGATGTAACTCAGGATCAGTACAGGATAAGTAATGTCATGTATGTACACAGTGACTGCACCAGCAGCAGAATAGTGAGTGCAGCTCTGGAGTATAATACAGGATGTAACTCAGGATCAGTACAGGATAAGTAATGTCATGTATGTACACAGTGACTGCACCAGCAGCAGAATAGTGAGTGCAGCTCTGGAGTATAATACAGGATGTAACTCAGGATCAGTACAGGATAAGTAATGTTATTTAATCCCATTTAATCTGATAACTTTCACTTGTAAGACTGGAGTAAGTCTTTCTGTTATTTTGTGTTTATGGTTTATTCTTGGGATAGTGAGACTCAAGACAGCAGATTTTAAAGGAAAACTTCACTGCCCCTTTAAGTGAAACAATTCTATATAAAGGATTAGAAGTTGGGCACATCAGGTGAGAGATCAGGCTGCTGAGCACCGCTGTATGTGACTCCACCATCGCCAGCTGTCATCTTTAATGACTCCATTACGTTTCCTCATAGGAAAAGTGGGGAGCAGCCCCCCCCCCCTTGAAGCCCCTCCCCCGGTGGTGACTCCGTACAGCCCGGACACATGAAGGGTATTGCTGGAGTCTCACTAGTGCAGTTCACTTTTACAAACCCGCTTGTCGTGAAGGTCAGCATTAACTTTGTGTGTCCCCGGAGCAGAACTCGTTATCCAAAAGAACACAATGGAAGATGACACAAGGCGGAGAGATGACAGCGCAGCACCTAAAGAGGTCACAACCTCAAAGTCACAGCTTATCACTGCCAAGACACCAGGGTATAGGAAGAAGGCTCATCTGGGGGTCTATACGATCAAAATGAGACCCCATATACAATGCATGACACTACAATAATGGGATCCAAACACAGATATAACACAGAAACTAATAGTATCTATCTACCTACCTTGTCTACCTCTATCTAGCAACTGACTACCTACCTGCCTAACTCATATCTAACATATATCTCTTTTATATATTTTTCATCTCTATTTTGCATATCTATTTATCTCTTATATATCATCTTTCTACTATAGCTATCTCATATCAGTCTATCTATCTATCTATCTCATATCTATCTATCTCATATCAGTCTATCTATCTATCTATCTATCTATCTATCTATCTATCTCATATCTATCTATCTCATATCAGTCTATCTATCTATCTATCTATCTATCTATCTATCTATCTATCTATCTATCTATCTCATATCTATCTATCTCATATCAGTCTATCTATCTATCTATCTCATATCTATCTATCTCATATCTATCTATCTCATATCAGTCTATCTATCTATCTATCTATCTATCTATCTATCTATCTATCTATCCATCTATCTCATATCTATCTATCTATCTATCTCATATCTATCTTATATCTATCTATCTATCCATCTATCTCATATCTATCTATCTATCTATCTATCTCATATCAATTATATTCAATGAAGGTTTTTTGACAGGACCAAATACAAGTAAGCACTGCCAAATCATGTAGAGCAGGGGGGTAACTACACGGGTAGCAGCCATAGTAGTTGCTATGGGGCCCCATATTGTCAGGGGGTCCCACATGGTCAGACTAAAGAAATCAAGATGTTCATCCTTATATGCACATAACACGGCACATCTTCCATAGTACACAGCTGAGCTGAGCCGGGCCAGGACCAGGAATCTACCCTCCCCCCATGTGGTCAGCAGCGTCTGGGGCCTTGGAAAAGAAGACTGCCTGATAGTGAATTCATTCATTCATCTGTGCATGAGTGTATCTGCTGTATGTGTGTGCATATACTGTATGTATATACAGTGTTTATAAACAGTGGGACTCATTTACTAAGGGTCCGCGGACCGCATTTTCGTCAGGTTTCCTGACGATTTCCGCTTGCGCCGCATTTAACAAGGGTTTTTGGCAAACGCAATTGGATTTTGGTACATCGGCTCCGGCGTGCACGTGACGGAAATCGGAGGGCGTGGCCGTTGGAAAAACCTGCCGTATTTTTTTTTTTAAAAATGTGTCACTCGACACGCACTTACCTGCACCCAGCAACGGATGGTGAACTCCAGTGAACTCCAGCGGACTTCAGCGCAGCAGCGACACCTGGTGGACATCGGGCGCACTACCTTAGTGAATCGCCAGAAGACCCGAATTCTCGACGGAGAACGCGCAGCTGGACCGCGACAGGACCGGGTAAGTAAATGTGCCCCATTGTGTGTGTATACTGTATGCATGTGTGCATGAGTATATATGTTAATGTACAAACCTACATCGTTTTAAGGGGAAGGGGATCCATTCATAAGTCTGCCTATGGGCACATTGCTCCTAGTTACACCTCCGATTTAAAGAATATGGGATTGTTGGAGAGGGTGGCAGGATGGGGTGTGGTGGGTTATAGGAGTCCCTGATATCACCCGTCACTCTCAGTCCCTGGTATCACACTTCTCTAGGCATGACATGTACGCCCAGTCTGTAGTGTCTCTAAGTATGTGGTCGGTTTGTAGTGTCTCCAGCCATGGGGCCGGACTGTAGTCTCTTCAGGTACTGGGCCAGTCTGTAGTCTCGTCAAGTACAGGGCCGGTCTGTAGTCTCCACAAGTACGGGGCTGGTCTGTAGTCTCTCCAAGTACATGGTCGGTTTTTAGTCTCTCCAAGTACATGGTCGGTTTGTAGTCTCTCCAGGTACGGGCTGGTCTGTAGTCTCTCCAGCCATGGGGCCGGTCTGTAGTCTCTTCAGGTACGGGGCTGGTCTGTAGTCTCTCCAGCCATGGGGCCGGTCTGTAGTCTCTCCAGGTACGGGGCTGGTCTGTAGTCTCTCCAGCCATGGGGCCACCCTGTAGTCTCTTCAGGTATAGGGCTGGTCTGTAGTCTCTCCAGGTACCGGGCCGGTCTGTAGTCTCCCCAGGTACCGGGCTGGTCTGTAGTCTCTCCAGCCATGGGGCCGGTCTGTAGTTTCTTCAGGTATAGGGCCGGTCTGTAGTCTCTCCAGGTACCAGGCCGGTCTGTAGTCTCTCCAGGTACGGGGTCGGTTTGTAGTCTCTTCAGGTACGGGGCTGGTCTGTAGTCTCTCCAGGTACGGGGTCAGTTTGTAGTCTCTCCAGCCATGGGGCCGGTCTGTAGTCTCTCCCCGGTACCGGGCCGGTCTGTAGTCTCTCCAGGTACCGGGCTGGTCTGTAGTCTCTCCAGGTACGGGGCCGGTCTGTAGTCTCTCCAGGTACCGGGCCGGTCTGTTGTCTCTCCAGGTACGGGGCTGATCTGTAGTCTCTCCAGCCATGGGGCCGGTCTGTAGTTTCTTCAGGTATAGGGCCGGTCTGTAGTCTCTCCAGGTACCGGGCCGGTCTGTAGTCTCTCCAGGTATGGAGTCGGTTTGTAGTCTCTCCAGGTACGGGGCTGGTCTGTAGTCTCTCCAGCCATGGGGCTGGTTTGTAGTCTCTCCAGGTACAAAGCTACCCTGTAGTCTCTTCAGGTACGGGGCCGGTCTGTAGTCTCTCCAGGTACGGGGTCAGTTTGTAGTCTCTCCAGCCATGGGGCCAGTCTGTAGTCTCTTCAGGTATAGGGCCGGTCTGTAGTCTCTCCAGGTACCGGGCCGGTCTGTAGTCTCTCCAGGTACCGGGCTGGTCTGTAGTCTCTCCAGGTACGGGGCCGGTCTGTAGTCTCTCCAGGTACCGGGCCGGTCTGTAGTCTCTCCAGGTACGGGGCCGGTCTGTAGTCTCTCCAGGTACCGGGCCGGTCTGTTGTCTCTCCAGGTACGGGGCTGGTCTATAGTCTCTCCAGCCATGGGGCCGGTCTGTAGTTTCTTCAGGTATAGGGCCGGTCTGTAGTCTCTCCAGGTACCGGGCCGGTCTGTAGTCTCTCCAGGTATGGAGTCGGTTTGTAGTCTCTCCAGGTACGGGGCTGGTCTGTAGTCTCTCCAGCCATGGGGCCGGTTTGTAGTCTCTCCAGGTACAAAGCCACCCTGTAGTCTCTTCAGGTACGGGGCCGGTCTGTAGTCTCTCCAAGTACATGGTCGGTTTGTAGTCTCTCCATGTACGGTTCTGGTCTGTAGTCTCAACAGGTATGGGGCCAGCCTGTAGTCTCTCCCCGGTACAAGGGCGGTGAATTCCTTTTGCCTATCTATCTAGAACAGCCTATGTATCGATATTTCTATATATCTATCTTTTATATATCTCATATGTATATGTGACAGATATGAGATAGATAGATGATAGATTGAAGTTAGATAGAAGATAGATAACGATAGATATGAGATGATAGATAGATAGATAGATAGATAGATAGATAGATAGATAGATAGATAGATAGATAGATGGAGAGGAGATAAATATAGATGGATAGACACATCCTGGGTATATATTCTGTTCTATAACCCCAGGCTCAGTTTTCTTTTATTGTACATAAATCTTGGATCTAAATAGATTGAAGGTTGATAAATTGTGTGGTTTACAGCAGAGAAACGTCTTTTGTGTTATGTCTATTCCCCGCTCGTGTGGATGAAGTCAAGCAAAGGTCTTGTGCCCGCATCATTGTTATTCCATATACAGGGGCTATTTTGTGTCCTGTTTGTCTGTTTATCTAGGTATCTGGTGGGAGCACTCTCGGATAGATGGCATGCGGGGCTCTATTGTAGGACTAGATATATGGAGGCACAGCAGACCCATCACTCAGACAATTACATGTTTTGCTAAATGTACTGACACATGAATCATCTTCACCCGCACAATAGAGGACTTCGGACTATCACATTTTTAACAAGATAAAAGGAAAGTAAAAATTCGAGAAAGTTCAAAGTAAGTTGAGCCACACTGAGTCACATACTGCACAGTCACATATAGAAGCTCTGATATGTTCTTACAAAATTTCTTTAATCATGAACAAAATGCAAAGACCGCAGTGAACGCTGACACTCAAGACTAGAAAGAAACCAGAACGAAGTTTAAGATTTATAAAATATTAAGATTCTGTGATAACTAAGATGTTGCAGTTTTTAGTGATTGTTAAGTATCATCAACTCCCCAAGGAGTGCGTTTCCTTAGGAGGCACCTTAGGCCCCAGAGGAGGATGATATTTTGGGTCCAATAGACACCATCTAAATCTACAGCCTGACCGGCAGCTTCCCTGATGCGGACAATTACAGGGTTAAAAATCAACATCAAAGTATCTGCAGATCTTTCTGTAGCGACAGAGTCTAATCACCACAAGATGCTACAGAGTAATAATCAGCCGACAATCATGGAAACAAAGTGTCCAATATAATGTGTCTGCAACTTTATTACAAGATATAAATGAGAATTTTTTGGGGGGAGGGGGTTGGGGTTGGGGATCCGGACAATACTCTGCTTTTGAAGAGTTCTGCGGCTCCTGATCGTCCATGCAAATGTTTATTATTATTTCCTAATGGGAAGTTGTTGCTGCGGCGGAGAATCCATTTCCCAAAAGATGACGGAGAGTCTGTGTGCAGCGTTTGATTTAAAAATCCTAATCTCTTTCCTCTAAAACAACGCGATGATGATATTTCCCCACAGATTAGATTTATCTCATCTGAAGTGTGGCAGACAACGGGCACGTTCCTCAGAGTTTACTTCTAGTCACATCAACCATATGAGATGGAGCCAGAGCTTGACAAGAGGACGACAGAGAGGCCGGGCTCATCCAAGGAAATACAAGATGAAATCAGTAGTTGTAATTTCAATGGAAAAATCTGCTAAGCATGGGCGGGGCTAACTGACAGCCCCAGCCTCTTTCTTATGAATACCCGCCCACAAGGAATCACTCATCTGCTTATCGTTGATTGTTTCTTACAGTTACCAGACTGTAGTTATATTTCTCATTGAGAGAATGATGATATTTCCCAAGAGATTACATTTTTTTTTTAGTTTGATATTTATTAAGCAACAGGCAGTTTCCTCAGAGTTTACTTTGATATTACATCAACGGTATGACATGTCAGGGCTTTACAAGAAGAGAGGACTAAGTCATCCGAGGAAAAAGAAGATGAAGTATGAGTTCAATAATTCAATAATAACTTATTTGTCCTGGTTGCTCTTGCAACCCGTACCCCGGGTCGCAGGTGCACCCATGTGCCTCTCTGTGTCCATGCGGCCTGTAAGATTTAAAGGGCCAGTGTGCTGATAATTGGCGCTGGTCAGCAGCCTGCCCTGATAAATTGCCAGCCCCTTCCTGTCCCTTGCCGAATCTTTGAGCTTAGAAAAAGCTTGTTCCCTATGTCCTGTGCATTTATAGTGATATCCAATTGTGACATCAATTCTGTTCCTGACTTTGCTCCTGTGCTGACTGTCCTGACACTCTGATCTTGTGCTGCCCATCATGACCTCCTGCCTGTCCCCAACACTGTCTCTGCATCACGATTCAGCTCCTATCCTAATGCAGACAAACACCTGGTGGTATCACGCCGCAGCAGGTCCGACCTGTTTTGTGGCGGTCTCCGGTGAAAAACGGGCACCACTTAGTCTCCGCTCCCAGGTGTCGTCTTATGTCATCGTCCACGGTGGTTCAGTGGGTCCACTACCCCTGCATCCTGACATTAATCATTTCAATGTGGTAATAATCATGAGAAAAGTAAAATACATGATAGCCACACCCCCATCCTATAGATTTCCACCCCAAGGAATCACTATAAAAAGATTTCTATCCTGGTCTCTTCCACTTCCAGGTCAGTCACTTCTATTTACAAATAAATACAAAAAAGTTATTTCCCCCAAGATTCAATTTCTTCCATCTGAAGTTTGGAATATCTCAGACATGGCCTTCAGAGTTTATTTGTAGTAAACTACATCAGTATCAGAACTTAACAAGGGGACCCTAGTTTGAGGAGCTCACACCACAATGAAAGTGATAGATTAGCTTATCTCAAGGTTCACTTTACAATTTCAATGGAATAAATGTAATAAGGAGGCTCCACCTTCTTTCCTATGAATTCCCACCCCCAAAGAATCACTTTTTAAATGCCTTTCTTTCTGGGCTCCTCCCAGTAATCACCTTCCACTTAATTTATATTTTCCCACAGGGCAGATTTATTTTGTCTTATGTTCTCATATGTATGGGCAAGACCAGCTTTATGACAGCCCCATCCTCCTTTCTATACGTCCCTACCCTAAGGAAGCTATAAGTTGTCCCAGGCCCCTTCTAGTTTCCATACTATGGTCTTCTTCATTTTATTTCATTGGATAAAGTAATAAGCATGGGCAGGACATGTTCTATAGTTGTCCCCAGCGTCTTTCATATTCATCCCTTTGTGTAAGTGATAAGCATGGGCAGGACAAAGTCTATTGGTGGCACCACCCCTCTATCCTATGCATCACCGCCCCCAAGGAATCACTGCTTAAACTTTATTTTTATCTTTGGCTTCTAGTTTGTTTTACATTTGATATTTAATCATTTCTAACATCTCATTCCCCCGGGGAACTTCCAGGATGCCACAATGACACGCAGCTCCATCTGTCTATAAAGATTTTTCTCTAACACATCTCAGCATAAGTGGTGCTAAATGACAAACCCAACTTTGCTGCTTTAACATTATCTACACCCTTGTAAATTTAGATGCATATAAAGTGTGATACCAACTGACCACATCAGCTCTGCTGCATCTGGATTTTACATATTGTTATAATCTGGGGGGGGGGGCGGTTATATAGGACATAACTGGACCTCATCAGCTGAAATTTCGATCTGGTGCACTCAAAGCTGCCTGGATACAGCATTGGAACGAGCTCAGGCGGCCGTTGCTCACTTAACAGCAGATGCACGATTCATTTCCGTCAGGTTGTGCTGACCACTGACCGCAGCGTGTTTAATGTAGCGCACGCAGCTAAACCAGGGTAATCCATGCTTGATTCAGCCAAGGATGGGTGCGCGGCCGCTCCTGAGCCAGAAACCAATCTCATAGCTTGTATGTACAATGCACTCTATAATCCCCAATCCCTTTTAATCCCAAAAAAATCACAAACCGTCTCAGATGAAGTGCATGTGACTGCCGCTCGCCCAGCAGAGTCGGCCGCGACAATTACAGGAAAGGCTTTTGCTTTTCAATTTCACTTATGCTTCTAATTTAGCAGCGTCAGTCATAATTACAGCGCAGGAAGTGATCCCTACAATTCACCGTTGCACTTTTGTTCGAAATCATCTCCGATAATCGGATCTTTTAATAATTAAGATGCCACAGAGCGTCACAACACAACAACTTAAAATCAAGGATCTGTGATCAAACCAATGAAAAGTAAACTTACCGGGGAAGAAATAACAGAGCGCACGTGAATTATTTATCCGGGGGGAGAGCGGAAGGAGACACAGGATGTGTGGTTATCCTCCCGCTGTAGACGCAAATGTAAAGAACGGTCTAGGATGAGTCGCAACTGTGATATGCAGTTTAAGTGTCTTTTGCTGCAAAGTTTTTGAGCGGCAGCTGTCAACTTTAACATTGTAAAATAAAAAGGAAAAAAAATTGATAAAGTTGAATGTTGGCGCTAAATTAGACACAGTTCTATGCAACTAGTGTGAGGAGGCCATTACTGACAAGGACACTGGTCACAGCCTCCGTTTCTATTTGGTGCCAGAACCAATTGAACACATAAAAAGGAAATGTAGAGAATGATCTGGGATCATGTGTCATTTTACTGCATGTTCTGTGACATATTTTGGTGGCAGATAGTAAAAAAATTAAGTTGAAAGTTGGCGCTGTTTTTCATCAATCACAGGCCGTTACTGATACCATCGATGGATCCTGCTTTTTGATACCTGATTCCACACTTGGTGCCAGAACCTATTACAACCCTTGGGACTGGGATGATTATTTATTCGGATGCATTACTAACAGGAGAGGCTACCAATACAAACTTTTGCATTGTGATAAAATAGATAAAGTTGAACGTTGGTGCAGTTTTCGTTATGTACTATGGGTGTGTCAAATCCCTTTTCTGAGAAAGACACTGATGGTCCTGATGGAGATTGATTTATCATACCCAAATCTTCTGTAGCTGACACTCGATAAAGATGGAAATGGAAACAGATTTGGATGATGTGCAATTTGAACATATTACTAAAGTAAATTCTGCAGATGGTCACCTGATAATTGTTCAAAGCTGGGAGGGGACTGACCCTAATACCCAGGTCTAAAGTTGGTACCAAAATCTCCTGAATAAAACCACATAACAAACAGCTTTATAGTGATGGAAACATAAAGAATGGACTGAATATATTACTAATGTGACTTTGGCGGCAGATGGCAACTTTAACATTGTAAAAATAATGTCAAAGTTGAATGTTGGCGCTGCATTTGACTGTGCTCTATGGATGTGCAGCTAGTGAGTAAGGGCATGACCTCCCATTACTGTAGGGGTCGCTGCTGACCTTAATGGATGATGCTTTTGCATTCCCAAAACTACACATGGTGCCCGAATCTATGGAATTAAACAGTAAACCAAATTATGCAATTATGTGTAGATGGATCAGTTGTCCTGCATTACTAATGGGACCAAAGTACAGTATTTGTAGCACCAGACAACAACTTTAACATAACAAAAAAAAAGATAATGAGGACGGTTGAATGATGTTTGGATCGCACCTGGTGTGATGGCACAGGCTGCATTACCTGCCCTTACTGAAGGGGGCAATGCTGACTCGGAGAGTAACGCCAGTAATATGTGCGTGGCTTAACAAATACATCATTGTGTTATGTGGCCACTCAATAAGAAGTCACAATCCATGGAGCCCAGTGTCCAATCTCTTACCTTGCAGAGGAAGCTGATGTTGAAGCCGAGAGATTTTGCGTTCCTGGAGCCGGAGTTCATGTAGTTTCCCACCAGTAAGACCAGTTCTAACATTTTCTTGAAGCTTTCGCCCTTCTTCAGCTCCTCGCAGGCCAGTGTCACCGCTATGATGTCAGGTCTGATGTTACTGATGTGTTCCTCAAAGGTCAACTTGAAGAGGATCCCGTTGAGGCGCGGTCGCAGCATCTTGACCGTGCTCATCTGTAGGGTGAAGAATCACAAAATCACAGGATCAGAATGTTATATAGTGCCCTTAGTTGTGGTATCTAAGCCTTTCCTTTGTGATACTGCTAAGAAGATGTACATGAACTTTTCACATGTGATACCGATGGTCATGCAGTCGTATCTAAGCCTATCACATGTGCTACACTATTCTAGGCTGAAGTACTATCAATGAGAAGTAATGACTCAACCCCGGCTCCTCGGGCGCTGTGAGGTGATCCGGCTCCTCGGTTGCTGCTCTTTGGGGTTGTCATGGTGATGTCTGTAGTTTGAGGACTTTTTTTTTAATCTTTGATATAAGAAATAGAAGAAGCTCAAAATAATAATAATAATAAGCTCCAGGTGTCTTGTACATAGGACAAAGAGAGGAAATCATTGCCCGTAATTAACTTTTGATGTATACACACCACTAACACTGGGGACATGTCCATCACCACCACAGCACCCACTGGTACCAGGTACATGATGCCCCCATGTAAGGAGACACCCATCAGCATGGCACAGGAGGTGACAGCACCTGGAGCCTTCACCCACTGGTGCCAGGTACATGATGCCCGCATGTAAGGAGACATCCATCACCATGAAACAGGAGGTGACAGTACCTGGAGCCTTCACCCACTGGTGCAAGGTACATGATGCCCCCATGTAAGGAGACACCCATCACCATGACACAGGAGGTGACAGTACCTGGAGCCTTCACCCACTGGTGCCAGGTACATGATGCCCGCATGTAAGGAGACATCCATCACCATGAAACAGGAGGTGACAGTACCTGGAGCCTTCACCCACTGGTGCCAGGTACATGATGCCCCCATGTAAGGAGACACCCATCACCATGACACAGGAGGTGACAGTACCTGGAGCCTTCACCCACTGGTGCCAGGTACATGATGCCCCATGTAAGGAGACACCCATCACCATGAAACAGGAGGTGACAGCACCCGGAGCCTTCACCCACTGGTGCCAGGTACATGATGCCCCCATGTAAGGAGACACCCATCACCATGACACACAAGGTGACAGCACCTGGCGCCTTCATCTACCGGTACCAGGTACATGATGCCCCCATGTAAGGAGACACCCATCACCATGACACAGAAGGTGACAGCACCTGGAGCCTTCATCCACTGGCGCCAGGTACATGATGCCCCCATGTAAGGACACATCCATCACCGTGAAAGAGAAGGGGACAGCACCCTGAGCCTCCACCCACCAGTGCCAGGTATATGCTGCCCCTGTGTAAGGACACATCCATCACCATGACACACGAGGTGACTTCACCCACTGGTGTCAGGTATGACAAGTCTTCGGTCCATTATAGGCTTTTACCCCTGAATGTTATTCATTGCAGATAATAGGCAGAGATATTGAAGATGTAAAGAAATAATCCACAAAGTATGAAAAAAGTAGCAGAACGTTTCAACATCCAATGATTAAGCTAAATTGTCAGAAATCCTGGACATCCACCCAATATCCCGGCTCATCCTCACAGATTACCCACTAACTGTCAGCGACAACCACTGTGTCATATAATGAAGTTATAGACTGGCGGAGTCTTATCGCGCCTCTCAGCTTGATAAATGTGTCCGCAAATTGTAATGCGCTTAATGTTCAAGGGGCAAAGAGTAAATTGTGGCCTCGGGTAGAAGATTTCAGAAGGAAGACGAAAAGCAGGAGAAGGTCAAAATGCCTCTAAAATGAGTTGTGTTTGGAGCACGGGCACAGCATCCGCACTTCAGAATACAAAATATTATATTATAATAAATTATACGCCTGAACGCATCTGTATGGCTCATAATGACTGACTGATACATTGTAACGACGCAAGCCAAGCGAAAAACGGAAAATTCATGGAATATTTAATGGGAAACAGTGGATCAGAATCCTTGCTCCCCTTCCTCTATCAACCTTAAGGAAGTAGACTCTAGTAATAGGCCCCCTGGCTCCAATACAGGATTCTCCGATTCTCCGGTAGGACAGTCCAACTCTGCAGTGAAAACAACCAAAAAAATAATAATATATGTTCTACTTTTAGGAAGAATCTTGGGATTATATCATGAAAATAAGTGACAAGTAGACATTTTGAAGAGAGCCCGGAAGGTAAAACAAGAGAAACAGCACATAGGAATATTTGGGGGCTGGATATTTGAACAGAAAATCAGGGGATGGTCCAAGAGCAGGATCCTCCCTCTTTGGTTCCCGCCCCTGCTTACTGTACCTATGTCATTTAAAGGGTCCATCCTTTTTCATACTGCTTTAGCTATCATTATGGTGAATCAATTTCCAAAAATATTCCTACTCTTCAATTGTGTGATTTAAAAGTAGTTAATTTCCTGAAAACCAGAGATTTCTACCCACAAATTACTAACAAAAAGATTTTGCAAGCCGCATAAATCACATGCCTGCTCTAAAATAGGAGGGGTTCTGGTAAAATCCTCTGGAGCAGAAGGTCTTAGAATGATCAGTGACCCGTGCTTCTCCTTCTCTGGATATTGGGGCAGATTTACTTACCCGGTCCATTCGCGAACCAGCGGCGCGTTCTCTGAACAGGATTCGGGTCCGGACGGGATTTATGAAGGTAGTTCCTCCTGCTGCTGCGCTGAAAATCATCTGAACGCGCCGGAATACACCGAGCTGGACCAGGTGAAGGTAAGCGCTTCCCAAGCGGCACATTATCGGTTTTTAAATGCGGCGGTTTTTCCGAATAAGTTGGGTTTTTGTTCGGCCACGCCCCCCGATTTCCGTCGCGTGCATGCCAGCGCCGATGCGCCACAATCCGATCGCATGCGTCAAAATCCCGGGGCAATTCAGGTACAATCGTCGCAAATCGGAAATATTCGGGTAACACGTCGGGAAAACGCGAATCGGGCCCTTAGTAAATGTCCCCCATTGTCTTTGGCTACCACCCAAAAATTCACAATGTCCAAAAAGGAATAGGTTTGTCTATTTAAGAGGGAAGAGCTCTTGGGTTGCGAGATGACTACAACTCCTGGAAGGTCTGCAGCTGGAATAAAGAAGGAGAAGGAAAATGACGTCTTTGAGGAGCAGCCGTCACTATTGGAGGGCATCTTAGGATAGAGTAATAAATCCTGCTCATGGGAGTGACCAATCGTCCTTGTGGTGTGAACTTTTTCAGGGCTCCTCCTAATGATATATAGAATTTAGCACATAATTAATGATCAGAGTCTGACTCTCATTAGCCAACTACACATGTTCTTTGGAGAGATCCACCAATAACAGGACCTCCTCTCAACTAAAGAGGACCTATCCAAATCGTCTCCCACCCAATATTTTTTACATACTTCAAGAGGTTTGCTCCACTGAATGTAGTTTACTCCATTTCTGAACATTGTTGAAATTTTAGCTCTTTACTGTCAGATGGGTGGAGCCAGTCTATCTCCTTCAGCCCAAGTTTGAGAGACCAATTAGCATAATTTAACAGCACTTTTATTACTTAAAATGCTAGCAAGATGTTGTAGTGTAAGAAAAGTTGTGCTTGACAAGAGGTGACAGCCTGGCTCCTCCCATTTGGCTGTACAGATCTGAAAATAATCACACTGATTGGTGCGGGAACAGAGGAGGTGCGGGAACAGAGGAGACTCACCAGAAAATTCCAGCTGTGCCGGAAACAGTGGATCGGCGTCTATTATAGGATACAAATGACCTTGAATTTGTAGAGGTCGTGAAAAGTCCTAATTAAAGCAAATGTAGCCACATCCCATACAAGAAAGTAGCGAGCGGAGAAGCGGTGGTGACTCCATCCTTGGGTGGTCACTACGGGGAGTGCTGCACTCCTCATTATAATTACTGTTTTTTATTATATTTTAGTTTTTAAACTTTTTATTGGCTAATAAACCCCATATCCTTCTCCATCCCTGAGCACAGATGCGGAAGCACAGAGCTCTAATCTCCTATGGAATGAAGGACGGAGACATGAATGTGCCCTCTGTCTGTGCACACTCTATGATAGAGAGATAGATAGATGATAGATATGAGATAGATAGATAGATAGATATGAGAGATAGATAGATAGATAGATAGATAGATAGATAGATAGATAGATAGATAGATAGATAGATATGAGATAGAGATATAGATATGAGATAGATAGATAGATAGATAGATAGATAGATAGATAGATATGAGATAGATAGATAGATAGATAGATAGATATGAGATAGATAGATAGATAGATAGGAGAGAGATAGTTAGATAGATAGATATGAGATAGATAGATAGATAGATAGATATGAGAGAGATAGATAGATAGGAGATAGATAGGAGATAGATAGATAGATAGATAGATAGATAGATAGATAGATAGATATGAGATAGATAGAAAGATAGATAGATAGATAGATAGATATGAGATAGATAGATAGATAGATAGATAGATAGATATGAGATAGATAGATAGATATGAGATAGATAGATAGATAGATAGATAGATAGATAGATAGATATGAGATAGATAGATAGATAGATAGATAGATATGAGATAGATAGATAGATAGATAGATAGATAGATAGATAGATAGATAGATAGATATGAGATAGATAGATAGATAGATAGATAGATATGAGATAGATAGATAGATAGATAGATAGATAGATAGATAGATAGATAGATAGAGATACAGGCAATAAGAATGTCCTTGTGTGTCTGTTCTTCCAGCCTCAGTCACTTGCGGTATAACAACTCCCCTGCTGGACAATTATCTCCATCTTCCCTATAAAGTCATCTATAAAACGTTGTTTAGCTAGAAGAAGCTTCATTTCCCGGTTCGGCTGGGGAATTTTCCGGAGCGAGGTCACCGTACTCTGCTTGTTTCTTGGTATTAAAAATTGTCTTTGTGGGCAGGATCCCATTCTCTAATATCAAAGTCGTACATCACAAAGATCCGATTATATTGCCACCTGAAATGAAGCCTAAGACAAAGTCCTGCGAGTGTGAAGAGGGAGGTGTTGTATCCCATTCATAGACGTATGGATCATATAGACCGTCCATGGAGCAGACAGCACCAACATCCAACACCACAGGCCACCGCCTAGATGGATGAAGGGACGGATGGATAGATAGAAGATACATACCAGCAGATTACTGATAGGAGACTGTCCACACAATCGTGCTCATTACCTTACGGGGTTGATGGCAGAGCTTTTTGCTTTTTCTCTGGGCTGACGTCACCTGAGCACTTCATGGCTCCGTGGTCCCCTAATTTGGATGCCCGCACAGCACTTATTATGCACCCCTCTGTCACAGCATACGTCAGAGAACACCATTCCTTGCGCAGCTCGCTGGTGACTACTGTCTAAATAAGCCTCTGCTTGCGCATGCGCAACACTTGCAGGCAGCGGGATGATGTCACCTGAGCGCCTCAGGGTTCCGTCATCCACTAATTTGCATGCCCCCCAGCACTTATTATTCACCCCTTTGTCACAGCCGCTCTTCGCCAGTGACGTCAGAGAACACCATTCCTGGGGACATGCATAATTATGGGACAACGGAGCCATAAGGCGCTCAAGTGATGTCAGTAATAGTCTTCTCATATGGGAAAGTGACACTTTATGGGCCCCCTAAACCTCTTGGGCCTGGTTGCGATCGCAACCTCTGCACCCCCTCAAGTTACGCCCCTGAACCTTCCTATTGGGCAGGGTAGCCGCACAATGACTTCTGGAGCACCCAGCGTATCCTGACATTCATTTCACTGTGCACCATGCAATGCTCCCTCCTGCCAGAGGTGGCGCTGCAGGCTACTCCCATGGGTTATCACCAGGGGTCTCAGCCAAGAAGTTTATTTTTAAGAAATGTTTTTAAGATACAGGACATGGATGATCCAATGCAGCGAGAACTTTTAAAGTTTGAACAAAAAGTTAACAAAAAAAGAAGCAAAAAATCCAAACTTCTTTACAGTAATTTAAACTTTTATGATTAATGTAAATTTGCTTATGTTACACAAAACCCGCAACAACTTCTTCATAATTTATAGGGAATCGTTCCAGCAGCCGGATCCTCGAGCCGCTGTCCTATAATTTGGTGTTATTTATTTTCCATTAATTGGGGAAAATATCCGCACCTTTCATGAAATCGGGAAAAAGCAAAAAACATGAAACATTGTAGCACTTAGCGCTAATTATCCCCTTATTTATTTTTAATTCCACTCTTCAAAGCTGAATTGCAATTTTCCTTATTGCTCATTAGTATCTATTCATGTGGATGGCCATTAGTGAGCGGTAACGACCGCCACAACGCCACAATCTGACTTCAATGTGGTAATTGCGCCACTTACTCGCCATCAATTGCCCAAACGTTTTGTGGAGGTAATTTAATAATCTCCCAAGTAGTTGCCTCATCGCTGTTTTCACAAGAATCCACTAAAATGAAGAATCCGCTCACAAGATGATCAATCAGCCACCTGCCCCTCCAAAGCCATCCGCCACGAGCGCAACAACGCCGCAACGTACAATACACAGATACTGAGATTACAGGTCACCGCATGCACGGAAGAAGGAGGAGGAGAGATATGACCTGGGACAGAGATGAGAGAATCCTGCACTAGAATTGTATTTATTATCCAATTATATCTACCTGCTTATCTATCTATCTATCTATCTATCTATCTATCTATCTATCTATCTATCTATCTATCTATCTATATCTATCTCATATCTATCTATCTATATCTATCTCATATCTATCTATCTCATACCTATCTATCTATCTCATATCTATCTATCTATCTATCTATCTATCTTTCTATCTATCATCTCATATCTATCTATCTATCTATCTCATATCTATCTATCTATCTATCTATCTATCTATCTATCTATCTCATATCTATCTATCTATCTATTCATCTCATATCTATCTATGTATTTATCTATCTATCTATCTACCTATCTATCCATCTCATATCTATCTATGTATCTATCTATCTCATATCTATCTATCTATCTATCTATCTATCTATCTCATATCTATTTATTTATCTATCTATCTATCTATCCATCTCATATCTATCTATCTATCTATCTATCTATCCATCTCATATCTATCTATGTATCTATCTATCTATCTATCTTGTGTGAAATTATTTCACTTTTGTTCCGCGATCCCACCTGCTCCTATCCTGAGTGTGCGCTCCGGGGAGGTGCAGATGGTGGTCACTCAGTCCTCAGATTTTTATCACATTGTTTATTCTTATGATTTTTCTTGTGAGGATCTGCCCGGGCGCTAATAAATAACACTACCAGGAGGCGCTGCACCAGTGTTCCAATGTAAGCAGTTACTATAATGGAAAAATCAATAGATGACTGAAATGTCTTTCTTTCTATTCCACCTGACAGATGACAGGGTCCAGTGAGTAATGGCGCCGGTACCTACCACCACTCCAAACTGCTCCGGCTCACACAGGTCCTCGTACTCGCCCTTCAGCTGTGACAACAAGTTCAGCTCCTTCTGCTCTGGAAGGTTCTTTATCAGGTTCTGGAGAAACAAAGGGTTACATAGGGTTAATTTAAAGAGAAATCCCATGGCTTCAGTATAGATAGATAGATAGATAGATAGATAGATAGATAGATAGATAGACAGATATGAGATAGATAGATAGATAGATAGATAGATAGATATGAGATAGATAGATAGATAGATAGATAGATAGATATGAGATAGATAGATAGATATGAAATAGATAGATATGAGATAGATAAATAGATAGATAGATAGATAGATAGATAGATAGATAGATATGAGATAGATAGATAGATATGAGATAGATAGATAGATAGATACATAGATAGATAGATATGAGATAGATAGATAGATAGATATGAGATAGATAGATAGATAGATAGATATGAGATAGATAGATAGATATGAGATAGATAGATAGATAGATAGACAGATAGATAGATAGATATGAGATATGTGGGCCCATTATTTCAAGAGGTGGAAGTCTCCGACCATCCGCATGATGTTCAGTGACCTGAGGCAATAAACTCAGCTTAACTAATGCTCCCGGATCAGAGGGATAATGAGAAATCCTGAGCGAGCATCCATTACCCCGATACAGGTCTACGACTCACAACAAGACACAGCGAGATCCAAACCAACCAAGTCCGGAGAAACAGTGAGATAATAACATACAAGGCTCTGATCAGAGGACTAGCGGCCAAAACTGCCCCCTGCCCACCACACAACAGCGCCTCATGTGTCCACAGGAGGAGATAAGCTGTGACATCATCTATTGTCAGTAGTGATGTAATGATGGGTCAGTGTTATCTATATAGAGGTCATTGTACAGGGAGGGGAGGAGATAAGCTGTGACATCATCTATTGTCAGTAGTGATGTAATGATGGGTCAGTGTTATCTATATAGAGGTCATTGTACAGGGAGGGGGAGCAGATAAGCTGTGACATCATCTATTGTCAGTAGTGATGTAATGATGGGTCAGTGTTATCTATATAGAGGTCATTGTACAGGGAGGGGGAGGAGATAAACTGTGACATCATCTATTGTCAGTAGTGATGTAATGATGGTCAGTGTTATCTATATAGAGGTCATTGTACAGGAGGGGGGAGGAGATAAGCTGTGACATCATCTATTGTCAGTAGTGATGTAATGATGGGTCAGTGTTATCTATATAGAGGTCATTGTACAGGAGGGGGGAGGAGATAAGCTGTGACATCATCTATTGTCAGTAGTGATGTAATGATGGGTCAGTGTTATCTATATAGAGGTCATTGTACATGGAGGGGGAGGAAATAAGCTGTGACATCATCTATTGTCAGTAGTGATGTAATGATGGGTCAGTGTTATCTATATAGAGGTCATTGTACAGGGAGGGGGAGGAGATAAGCTGTGACATCATCTATTGTCAGTAGTTATGTAATGATGGGTCAGTGTTATCTATATAGAGGTCATTGTACAGGGAGGGGGAGGAGATAAGCTGTGACATCATCTATTGTCAGTAGTGATGTAATGATGGGTCAGTGTTATCTATATAGAGGTCATTGTACAGGGAGGGGGAGGAGATAAACTGTGACATCATCTATTGTCAGTAGTGATGTAATGATGGTCAGTGTTATCTATATAGAGGCCATTATACAGGGAGGGGGAAGAGATAAGCTGTGCCATCATCTATTGTCAGTAGTGATGTAATGATGGGTCAGTGTTATCTATATAGAGGTCATTGTACAGGAGGGGGGAGGAGATAAGCTGTGACATCATCTATTGTCAGTAGTGATGTAATGATGGGTCAGTGTTATCTATATAGAGGTCCATGTACAGGGAGGGGAAGGGGATAAGCTGTGACATCATCTATTGTCAGTAGTGATGTAATGATGGGTCAGTGTTATCTATATAGAGGTCATTGTACAGGGAGGGGAGGAGATAAGCTGTGACATCATCTATTGTCAGTAGTGATGTAATGATGGGTCAGTGTTATCTATATAGAGGTCATTGTACAGGGAGGGGGAGCAGATAAGCTGTGACATCATCTATTGTCAGTAGTGATGTAATGATGGGTCAGTGTTATCTATATAGAGGTCATTGTACAGGGAGGGGGAGGAGATAAACTGTGACATCATCTATTGTCAGTAGTGATGTAATGATGGTCAGTGTTATCTATATAGAGGTCATTGTACAGGAGGGGGGAGGAGATAAGCTGTGACATCATCTATTGTCAGTAGTGATGTAATGATGGGTCAGTGTTATCTATATAGAGGTCATTGTACAGGAGGGGGGAGGAGATAAGCTGTGACATCATCTATTGTCAGTAGTGATGTAATGATGGGTCAGTGTTATCTATATAGAGGTCATTGTACATGGAGGGGGAGGAAATAAGCTGTGACATCATCTATTGTCAGTAGTGATGTAATGATGGGTCAGTGTTATCTATATAGAGGTCATTGTACAGGGAGGGGGAGGAGATAAGCTGTGACATCATCTATTGTCAGTAGTTATGTAATGATGGGTCAGTGTTATCTATATAGAGGTCATTGTACAGGGAGGGGGAGGAGATAAGCTGTGACATCATCTATTGTCAGTAGTGATGTAATGATGGGTCAGTGTTATCTATATAGAGGTCATTGTACAGGGAGGGGGAGGAGATAAACTGTGACATCATCTATTGTCAGTAGTGATGTAATGATGGTCAGTGTTATCTATATAGAGGCCATTATACAGGGAGGGGGAAGAGATAAGCTGTGCCATCATCTATTGTCAGTAGTGATGTAATGATGGGTCAGTGTTATCTATATAGAGGTCATTGTACAGGAGGGGGGAGGAGATAAGCTGTGACATCATCTATTGTCAGTAGTGATGTAATGATGGGTCAGTGTTATCTATATAGAGGTCCATGTACAGGGAGGGGAAGGGGATAAGCTGTGACATCATCTATTGTCAGTAGTGATGTAATGATGGGTCAGTGTTATCTATATAGAGGTCATTGTACAGGGAGGAGGAGATAAGCTGTGACATCATCTATTGTCAGTAGTGATGTAATGATGGGTCAGTGTTATCTATATAGAGGTCATTGTACAGGGAGGAGGAGATAAGCTGTGACATCAATCTATTGTCAGTAGTGATGTAATGATGGGTCAGTGTTATCTATATAGAGGTCATTGTACAGGGAGGAGGAGATAAGCTGTGACATCAATCTATTGTCAGTAGTGATGTAATGATGGGTCAGTGTTATCTATATAGAGGCCATTATACAGGAAGGGGGAGGAGATAAGCTGTGACATCATCTATTGTCAGTAGTGATGTAATGATGGGTCAGTGTTATCTATATAGAGGTCAATATACAGGGAGGGGGAGGAGATAAGCTGTGACATCATCTATTGTCAGTAGTGATGTAATGATGGGTCAGTGTTATCTATATAGAGGTCATTGTACAGGGAGAGGGAGGAGATAAGCTGTGACATCATCTATTGTCAGTAGTGATGTAATGATGGGTCAGTGTTATCTATATAGCGGTCATTGTACAGGGAGGAGGAGATAAGCTGTGACATCAATCTATTGTCAGTAGTGATGTAATGATGGGTCAGTGTTATCTATATAGAGGTCATTGTACAGGGAGGGGGAGGAGATAAGCTGTGACATCAATCTATTGTCAGTAGTGATGTAATGATGGGTCAGTATTATCTATATAGTGGTCATTGTACAGGGAGGGGGAGGAGATAAGCTGTGACATCATCTATTGTCAGTAGTGATGTAATGATGGGTCAGTGTTATCTATATAGAGGTCATTGTACAGGGAGGGGGAGGAGATAAGCTGTGACATCATCTATTGTCAGTAGTGATGTAATGATGGGGCAGTGTTATCTATAAAGAGGTCATTGTACGGGGAGGGGGAGGAGATAAGCTGTGACATCATCTATTGTCAGTAGTGATGTAATGATGGGTCAGTGTTATCTAAATAGAGGTCATTGTACAGGGGGGGGGGGATAAGCTGTGACATCATCTATTGTCAGTAGTGATGTAATGATGGGTCAGTGTTATCTATATAGAGGTCATTGTACAGGGAGGAGGAGGAGATAAGCTGTGACATCATCTATTGTCAGTAGTGATGTAATGATGGGTCAGTGTTATCTATATAGAGGTCATTGTACAGGGAGGAGGAGGAGATAAGCTGTGACATCATCTATTGTCAGTAGTGACGTAATGATGGGTCAGTGTTATCTATATAGAGGTCATTGTACAGGGAGGAGGAGGGGATAGGCTGTGACATCATCTTTTGATTATCTGCTCTTAGTGACTGCCCAGAACAGGAAGTCTCAGTTTATCATCAGTCCTAGTGGTTCCTTTGAGAACTGCAAGCATTACTGAACTTTCTAAATATAGTTGAAGAAATGGTAAAATAGAAAAACCCCCAGAAATCTCTTACTATGTGTGTGAGCTGATACGTGATGATGTGTAATAACTGGGATGTGACGGCACCATACACTATGATGGTCTCTCCTGGCTGCAGCGGTTTCTGCTTCTTAGTCTGGATATTTCCGGATGTTTTATGTACAGAGGGCACTTTATAATCTGCTGATCGTCAGCACTCGGCCGCATTAAGGAACTCTCACAGAAACACAAACCATTAAAATTTCGGCAATTATTTTATAACATTCCTAAAAACTTTATTTTCTTTAAATGTTAATTGCATTCTTAAAGGTTAGTTAAGTGAAGGCGATGATCCGGGTGCCCTTTTACTTCTTGCCAAATGATAACCTTTCTTTTATGTTTCCAAACTGGGGACATTAACCCTGCGGAGGGAGGAGGCGGCACCCGAGGAGCTGATACCTCGCTGTTACCTCGCTCCTAGACCCAGGCTGTATAATGGAGATACAAGGAGCCGAGCTGGGGGTCAGCTGTTATATTTCATCATCTGATACGACTGTCCTCTCATCAATCCACATAGAAAATCCGGAGCTTCCTCGGGGCTTAGCATTGAATGAATGCAACACATTGGGGCTCATTTACTAAGGGTCTGAACGCTGTACTTTTGTTGGGTTTTCCGAATTTTTTTGTTTTGCGCTGAATTGCCCCAGGATTTTGGCGCACGCGATCGGATTTTGCAGCATCAGTGCCGGCTTGCACGCAACAGAAATCGTGAAGAACTGGGAAGAAGCAGGAAGGAACTCGGACGCACGGGCTTGGTGAATCGCTCATTATCAAACTCTAGAATGTTTCAAGTGTCCAAGAAGATCTGTTCATTCACTGATCATCCAGTCCAAACATTGTCCAATGTATAAGTATTATGTTGTATCAAAATACAAGACGAATAAGGAGAAATATAAAAGAAGACAAATAAGAAGAGAAGATAAGAAAGAGGAGTTAGATTTAAGAAGTTGCGCAACCAATCGCAGCGTTCAGGTATCTCCTGCCTCACATTCCCTGTCTAGGTCTATATCAGAGTAGATACAATCCCTAGGAGGTTGGAGGGGAAAGCATATGTGGAGGAAAAGAGAAAGAAGAAGAAAGATAAGATTGAAGAAGGGAGATGACATAGAAGAGGAAAGAAAGGTAGGGGATAAAAAAGAGAAAAGACAATAAAAAATTTTACAAAAGGAAAATTAAGAAAATTGGAAGGAATATCTAATTTGGTAGGAAGTAAGACAACAGGAAAAGAAGAATAAAGGGAAGGAAGGGAAGAAAGAAGGAAAGGAAGGAAGGAGGAAGGGAGCAAAGAAAAGGAAGTTGGGTGGGAGAGAGGGAAGGGAGGCAGGAATAAGTGGGAAGGAATGAAGGAAGGGATAAGAGGGAACCAAAGGTATGAAGGAAGGAATGAAAAAGGGGGGAAGGAATAAGAGGAAGGAAAGGGATGAATGAGTGAAGGAAGGAATGAATGAAGAAAGGGGGAAGGGAAGAATTAGAGGGAGGCAAGGAAGAACGGACGGGAGGAATAAAGAATATAAGGGAAAAGAATAGAATAAGAGGGACAAAAGGAATAAAGAAGGGAAACAGGAATAGGGGGGGGGGTAAAAATAAGAGAGAGGGAAGGAAGGAGGGAATTACAGAGAAGGAAGGGGGAAGGAATACGAGGGCAGTTACATCTGGATCCTGGTGCTGGTTTGGGATACACGACCCACAGCAATATATCAGTTACACATCACATAACACCCCTAGAAGCTTAGACTAATCCAAGCTCCATCCTTATCCCTGCGTGTCTATTTCCCTTTTATTCCTCCGTCCTTTATCTGTGTTTTCCTTCTAAAGGCAACAAAACTGTGTAGTTTCTACAATTTACTTCATCTGAAACAAACTCTAAAAGCACGACAGGAACAAACATGACGCCGCGACATTACTATACAGCGCACAATGTTCGCTTCCACCAGGGACGCTCCGCAGTCTCGCTGAAGAGCTTGAACTGCTGCATCAAATTGATAAGATGTCAAAACCGAAAAAGTTATTCTGTGTGTGTTTTGTACCCAGTCCCAAGGTGCCGCAGCAAAGGGAACAACGTGTGCAGCTGCTGAATCGCTGTCTAATTGTGCGTTGGTTATCAGTAAAGTGACTGCGCTCGTATCTGATGTTCCAACCATCTGTGCTGATACTTCAGAGTCAACAGCGATGCCCTCACCTGACCTTGTTTAGTATTGTCTTTCCATATGCCACATTATGTATTTACAAATGGGAAACTAACCTTGAGCTCCCTCCGCGTCCCAGAATAATGCGCCATTGTGCACCAGCGATATGCAGAACATATAAGAGCCTTAGTTAAGGTGTTAAAAGGATGGAAGATGGAAACATAAAGACTCTATAAAGACTGGAATTCTCCAGAGCCTGAAGTCTTTGGTGCTTAGGGAAGGATCTATCATTGGCGAAACATGGGCTCATGGTCAACCAGTAGTTATTGTGAGGGGTCAAATGCCCATCATATAGACAATTGCAAAAATCTAAAATAATTTTAGGCTCTATAAGAAGATGAAATAGGATCACAATGTCATCCACTAGGTTTCACGGTGAATGTGGATTTGTGACCCAATAGCAGCTCTGTAACTCCTATGGAATAACTACATCTGACAGACAGAGAGACATCTACAATTATAAAGTCACTGGGGCTCATTTACTTACCCGGTCCTGTGGCGATCCCGCGGCACATTGTCCGACGGGATTCACTAGGGTTGTGCGCTTGATATCCAGTAGGTGTAGCTGCTGTGCCGAGGTCCGCTGGAGTTCACCAGCTTCTTCCCGGTGCATGTAAGTGCATGATCTTGCAATACATTTTGGTTTTTAAATTCTGCAGTTTTTCCAAATCCGTCGGGTTGTCTGACGGCCATGGCCCCCGATTTCTGTCGCGTGAAAGGCGCACAATTGCGCCAAAATCCGATCGCGTGCCTCAAAATCCCGGAGGAATTCAGCGCAAAACGGAAAAAATAGGGAAACCCGACGATCGGACCCTTAGAAAATAAGCCCCACTATGTCCACTATATCGATGTCCAGAAGCTACACACCCTCACCTATTCCCATAATCAGGTCTCAATGAACCTAAATAATTGCAATCTAGAAGCCATAAAGGCAAAGCATAGACACCTTGTCTTGTCTTAGATCTGAATTAGTGTCTGCTCTGGGGTCCGGATGATTTTTGGTGCCTGGTGTTGGATCTTATTCATTTTAGGGAACAATTATAAGAGATTGAGGAATGATTCATAACTGGGGAGGTAGGAATAATTTTTGGGATCTGAATATTTTGAAGCTTATTCTGAAAAATTCCCAGAGTCCCAGAGAGTTGGGATCTAATTCATTTTAGTTCCCTGCTCTGGGCTCTGAAGAATTCCCAGGGTCTGAGTTGGGATCTAATTCATTTTAGCTCCCTGCTCTGGGGTCAGTTTCTCTTTAGGTAATTTGTGTGTGATCTGATTATTTCTAAGGACATGATAAAATTAGGGGTCAACTTTGTTGTAAGAAATGTAAAGGTCACCCGAAAATATAGAAGTGGGACAAAAAAGTTGCAAATGGCACAAAAAAAGAGTCTCAGCTCCGATAAAAAAGTCTCGGAAAGAAGTAGAAGGCGGACGGCGCAGTGATTACCCCAGGGTCACCCCAGGTTTGCGCTTCTATTAGTGACTCGCTTTGGGTTTGTTACCTTGTTGCGTTTCGGAGCCGCTGGACATCGGCCGCGATCACATGATCACAGCTTTGTTTTGCTGCCTTCAGCTACAGAAGCGATGCCATGTAAATATGCTGATTAGCCGATCTCCCAGGGGGAATTTTATGTTAAAAGCCAAAGACTTAGCTCAGCTGTTTGACATTTTACCACAAAATATGTAAATTTCCTGCAAGGTTAACGAAGCCTTTTAACCTCCAGATAAAATCCAGACTAATAATGACAAGAATTTCTGAAACTTGTCCACAAGAAACTGCAATGTCATAAAAAATGTTGTCCTTAAATAAGAAAAACTAACAGAGAAATCAAGTCGAAACAAACAATTGGAAAATATATGTACAGTATAATAATCTGTATATAATGATATATGTACAGCCGGTATAACCTGGGGATCTCCTGTATATAATGATATATGTACAGCCGGTATAACCTGGGGATCTCCTGTATATAATGATATATGTACAGCCGGTATAACCTGGGGATCTCCTGTATATAATGATATATGTACAGCTGGTATAACCTGGGGATCTCCTGTATATAATGATATATGTACAGCCGGTATAACCTGGGTGTCTCCTGTATATAATGATATATGTACAGCTGGTATAACCTGGGGATCTCCTGTATATAGTGATATATGTACAGCTGGTATAACCTGGGGATCTCCTGTATATAATGATATATGTACAGCTGGTATAACCTGGGGATCTCCTGTATATAATGATATATGTACAGCCGGTATAACCTGGGGATCTCCTGTATATAATGATATATGTACAGCTGGTATAACCTGGGGATCTCCTGTATATAATGATATATGTACAGCCGGTATAACCTGGGGATCTCCTGTATATAATGATATATGTACAGCTGGTATAACCTGGGGATCTCCTGTATATAATGATATATGTACAGCCGGTATAACCCGGGGATCTCCTGTATATAATGATATATGTACAGCTGGTATAACCTGGGGATCTCCTGTATATAATGATATATGTACAGCCAGTATAACCTGGGGATCTCCTGTATATAATGATATATGTACAGCCGGTATAACCTGGGGATCTCCTGTATATAATGATATATGTACAGCCGGTATAACCTGGGGATCTCCTGTATATAATGATATATGTACAGCCGGTATAACCTGGGGATCTCCTGTATATAATGATATATGTACAGCCGGTATAACCTGGGGATCTCCTGTATATAATGATATATGTACAGCCGGTATAACCTGGGGATCTCCTGTATATAATGATATATGTACAGCTGGTATAACCTGGGGATCTCCTGTATATAATGATATATGTACAGCTGGTGTAACCTGGGGATCTCCTGTATATAATGATATATGTACAGCTGGTATAACCTGGGGATCTCCTGTATATAATGATATATGTACAGCTGGTATAACCTGGGGATCTCCTGTATATAATGATATATGTACAGCTGGTATAACCTGGGGATCTCCTGTATATAATGAGTTATGTACAGCTGGTATAACCTGGGGATCTCCTGTATATAATGATATATGTACAGCTGGTATAACCTGGGCATCTCCTGTATATAATGATATATGTACAGCTGGTATAACCTGGGGATCTCCTGTATATAATGATATATGTACAGCCGGTATAACCTGGGGATCTCCTGTATATAATGATATATGTACAGCTGGTATAACCTGGGGATCTCCTGTATATAATGATATATGTACAGCTGGTATAACCTGGGGATCTCCTGTATATAATGGTATATGTACAGCTGGTATAACCTGGGCATCTCCTGTATATAATGATATATATACAGCTGGTATAACCTGGGCATCTCCTGTATATAATGATATATATACAGCTGGTATAACCTGGGGATCTCCTGTATATAATGATATATGTACAGCTGGTATAACCAGGGGATCTCCTGTATATAATGATATATGTACAGCCGGTATAACCTGGGGATCTCCTGTATATAATGATATATGTGCAGCCGGTATAACCTGGGGATCTCCTGTATATAATGCTATATGTACAGCTGGTATAACATGGGGATCTCCTGTATATAATGGTATATGTACAGCTGGTGTAACCTGGGGATCTCCTGTATATAATGATATATATACAGCTGGTATAACCTGGGGATCTCCTGTATATAATGATATATGTACAGCTGGTATAACATGGGGATCTCCTGTATATAATGAGTTATGTACAGCTGGTATAACCTGGGGATCTCCTGTATATAATGATATATGTACAGCCGGTATAACCTGGGGATCTCCTGTATATAATGATATATGTACAGCCGGTATAACCTGGGGATCTCCTGTATATAATGATATATGTACAGCCGGTATAACCTGGGGATCTCCTGTATATAATGATATATGTACAGCCGGTATAACCTGGGCATCTCCTGTATATAATGATATATGTACAGCCGGTATAACCTGGGGATCTCCTGTATATAATGATATATGTACAACTGGTATAACCTGATTCCAGGACAGGGATTAGCTGATGATTTGTAGTTACTTGTCTCCTGGTCAACCAGAACCTTTTTTCCTTTCTGTTTCCTTTCCACTTTCCTTCATTCTATCTTTCCTTTACTTTCTTCCTCCCCTTCCTTTCTTTCCCACCCTTTCCTAACCTTTGCTTTCTTCCCCTACCTTTCATTTTTCTTTCTTCACCTTCATTTTCTTTTCTTCTACATCTTTTTTCTTGTTCCTTTTTGTTTCTTCACTTTTATTGCTGTTTCCTCCCTCCCTCCCTCTTTTGCTCCGCACACTTTCCTTCCTCTTATTTTCCATTCCCTTCATTTTCTTTTTATTCATTCCTTCATCTCCCTCCCAATTCCTTATTTTGCTAGTATTACCCTCCATTCCTTGTGCTTTCCCATCTTTACCTTCCCATGCCCTCCTTGGAGGTGCACAACAGCACATGACCTCTGACCTGGGATGGCTCTGAGACACATTTGATTGCACCAATCTCTGTGTACGTATTTACATTGCGTTAGCATTATTTCTTTGACCTCCCGGTGATGTGAGATTATTGTTTTGTAGGGTCAGGGATGGACTGAAGACACAGACAGAGGGTGCGGTGCAAGTCAATCAGGACCACCAGTGGGAAGGAATACACCAGTGTTCAGACTATAACACAAAAAGTAATTATACATCAAGTGATGGATGTGTCACTGTATTTACCTGCATAGGAATCAAAGAGAAGCAGAACACATGTGGGTTTCGGATATACCCTCCCCATCCTGAGGTCTGTTCTACTAACAGGACATATTTGCTGTGACAATCCTGTGTATTATGCGCTTCATCTGGATGTAGGAAAATTGTCATATGCCAAGACTTTTCCTGTGGGACATGTGCAATATTGTTAATACTATGCATGGACTATAATTAGGAAGGGGGGGGGGGGAGGGTGATGGGTTTTTAGTCTCCTGACCTGATAATTGTATATTTTCTATTTTATGTCCCATAATAAAGAGTTTATAAATAAAAGAACTTGGTTTTGTAGTTATTGATTTGGATTAATAACCATCATTGGATGTATAATTGCTTTTTTGGTTGTAATTTAGAGGCCGGGTTCATAATTTTGGATCCAGTACCTTCCACTTTTTATGTTTATGCAACAGTGTTCAGACTGGGAAGAGACAGAATGAAACAAACTGACACTTTCAGTGCTGCCACAGGTGAGCTCTACGACTGCGTTTATATGGGCTCATTTGCGACACCCAGTGACTGTGCGGTAAATACACGCATTGGGGCTTATTTACTAAGGGTCTGCGGATCTCATTTCGATCTGACTTCCTGACGTTTTCGGGGATTGCACAGCTGTGGCAGGTATTTAGAAGGGGATTGTGTCGCACGTGATAAGATTTTGGTGCAATTGTGGCGGCTTTCATTCAACAGAAATCGGGGGGTGGGGGCGCTGGGCGATCCGACTGAGTGCTAGATTTAACTTTTAAATTGTGTCGCATGACAATGCACTTACATGCACCGGGAAGAAGAAGGTGAACTCCTGCGGACCTGAGAGGGGAAGCGACACATGCAGGATATCGGGCGCATGATCTTATTGAATCGCGGCACAGGGCATTGTTGTCGGAACAATGCACTTCGGGTGAACTCCTTGGACAGGTAAGTAAATGTGCCCCACTGTCCCACCGCAATGTGGCAGCCTGGAAAAACATACGTCGTGTGAATGGACCCTCATACAGATGATATCTACGTTACAATAAACAGAATAAATAAACCCTCATTTCCAGATGCATTGTATCCCAAAAAATGTAGAAAAAGTACAAAGAGTCACCAAACCCTAATTACTAAATGCTTGCGAATGTAATTGAGGGGCGGGAGCAGCAGAATCATCAGTATTCGTCAAGAAACGGACAAGAGCAGGAAACTCTGAAAACTTCTCTAACAAACTTCATTTTTCTGTAAATTGAAAGTTGTCCCCAGGGGAAAAGAGGAAAGGAAAAAAGCAGATAAATGTGGCGTCAAGTAATCAAATAGTTCAATGGGCGGCACTTGGTATGCGGGGCGCCGCTGCTCCGACTGCACTGTCTGGAGACTAATGAGGAATCAAGGTGAAGTTTTATTTTCTCATTCGGTTCAGGAGTTGTTCCTCCTTCTGCAGGTTCAGAAAGTAAACATCATGTAGCAGCAATTACCAGCAAAGTCGCCTGATATTACATTACATAGCACCAGTGCAGGGAATGGGAGGCACTGCCAGCATTCAGGGGGCATTGGGGGTGTAGTCACACGTTATCCGGTACAGGATCACAGAGAAATAACAGTATAAATATATGTACTACATGCAACACATACAAATATATTCAATTACCTGTACACAGGGGGCAGTATTATAGTAGTTATATTCTTGTACATATGGGGCAGTATTATAGTAGTTATATTCTTGTACATAGGGGGCAGTATTATAGTAGTTATATTCTTGTACATAGGGGGCAGTATTATAGTAGTTATATTCTTGTACATAGGGGGCAGTATTATAGTAGTTATATTCTCATACATAGGGGGCAGTATTATAGTAGTTATATTCTTGTACATAGGGGGCAGTATTATAGTAGTTATATTCTTGTACATAGGGGACAATATTATAGTAGTTATATTCTTGTACATAGGGGGCAGTATTATAGTAGTTATATTCCTGTACATAGGGGTCAGTATTATAGTAGTTATATTCTTGTACATAGGGGTCAGTATTATAGTAGTTATATTCTTGTACATAGGGAGCAGTATTATAGTAGTTATATTCTTGTACATAGGGAGCAGTATTATAGTAGTTATATTCTTGTACATAGGGGGCAGTATTATAGTAGTTATATTCTTGTACATAGGGGGCAGTATTATAGTAGTTATATTCTTGTACATAGGGAGCAGTATTATAGTAGTTATATTCTTGTACATAGGGGCAGTATTATAGTAGTTATATTCTTATACATAGGGGGCAGTATTATAGTAGTTATATTCCTGTACATAGGGGCAGTATTATAGTAGTTATATTCTTGTACATAGGGGGCAGTATTATAGTAGTTATATTCCTGTACATAGGGGGCAGTATTATAGTAGTTATATTCTTGTACATAGGGGGTAGTATTATAGTAGTTATATTCTTGTACATAGGGGCAGTATTATAGTAGTTATATTCTTGTACATAGGGGCAGTATTATAGTAGTTATTTTCTTGTACATAGGGGGCAGTATTATAGTAGTTATATTCCTGTACATAAGGGGCAGTATTATAGTAGTTATATTCTTGTACATAGGGGGCAGTATTATAGTAGTTATATTCCTGTACATAAGGGGCAGTATTATAGTAGTTATATTCTTGTACATAGGGGGCAGTATTATAGTAGTTATATTCCTGTACATAGGGGGCAGTATTATAGTAGTTATATTCCTGTACATAGGGGACAGTATTATAGTAGTTATATTCTTGTACATAGGGGGCAGTATTATAGTAGTTATATTCTTGTACATAAGGGGCAGTATTATAGTAGTTATATTCTTGTACATAGGGGGCAGTATTATAGTAGTTATATTCCTGTACATAGGGGCAGTATTATAGTAGTGATATTCTTGTACATAGAGGGCAGTATTATAGTAGTTATATTCTTATACATAGGGGGCAGTATTATAGTAGTTATAATCCTGTACATAGTGGCAGTATTATAGTAGTTATATTCTTGTACATAGGGGGCAGTATTATAGTAGTTATATTCCTGTACATAGGGGGCAGTATTATAGTAGTTATATTCTTGTACATAGGGGGTAGTATTATAGTAGTTATATTCTTGTACATAAGGGGCAGTATTATAGTAGTTATATTCTTGTACATAGGGGCAGTATTATAGTAGTTATTTTCTTGTACATAGGGGGCAGTATTATAGTAGTTATATTCCTGTACATAAGGGGCAGTATTATAGTAGTTATATTCTTGTACATAGGGGGCAGTATTATAGTAGTTATATTCCTGTACATAGGGGGCAGTATTATAGTAGTTATATTCCTGTACATAGGGGACAGTATTATAGTAGTTATATTCTTGTACATAGGGGGCAGTATTATAGTAGTTATATTCTTGTACATAAGGGGCAGTATTATAGTAGTTATATTCTTGTACATAGGGGGCAGTATTATAGTAGTTATATTCCTGTACATAGGGGGCAGTATTATAGTAGTTATATTCCTGTACATAGGGGACAGTATTATAGTAGTTATATTCTTGTACATAGGGGGCAGTATTATTGTAGTTATATTCTTGTACATAGAGGGCAGTATTATAGTGGTTATATTCTTGTACATAGGGGGCAGTATTATAGTAGATATATTCATGTACATAATCGGCAGTATTATAGTAGTTATATTCTTGTACATAGGGGCAGTATTATAGTAGTTATATTCTTGTACATAGGGGGCACTATTATAGTAGTTATATTCTTGTACATAGGGGCAGTATTATAGTAGTTATATTCTTGTACATAGGGGCAGTATTATAGTAGTTATATTCTTGTACATAGGGGCAGTATTATAGTAGTTATATTCTTGTACATAGGGGCAGTATTATAGTAGTGATATTCTTGTACATAGAGGGCAGTATTATAGTAGTTATATTCTTGTACATACGGGGCAGTATTATAGTAGTTATATTCTTGTACATAGGGGGCAGTATTATAGTAGTTATATTCTTGTACATAGGGGGCAGTATTATAGTAGTTATATTCCTGTACATAGGGAGCAGTATTATAGTAGTTATATTCTTGTACATAGGGGGCAGTATTATAGTAGTTATATTCTTGCACATAGGGGGCAGTATTATTGTAGTTATATTCTAGTACATAGGGAGCAGTATGATAGTATTTTTGTCTTGTACATAGAATGTTCATTTGATGTGATCCTTCTGCTTGTACAATACATGGAGACATATATTGCACAAATCTCAGAATATACAGTCTCTAATCAGTGCTCATTCCAGCCAATGAAGCTTACAATCTAATCTGCTATGTCGATCATCCTCATGTGCTAATTGTAATCATTATCTCAATGATGTTCTTCAAATATCCAGCAAATAGCTTGAGGTCACGAATTGACTGCTGCTCTAACCAATAGATGTTTGATCTTCCACACGTTAATATGATGGGACGATGTAGGATCCCGTATCTGTTTTAGCTTTAGGCACCTTATAATCACATCCATGCTCTTTATGATGTAGTGATCTAGGGCGGAGAGTCCACAAAGAGAAGACCAGGCGAAGATATGGATTTGCATTATATCGGGGATTTGTTGTGTTGTAGAACCCCTAATGAGAAAGGTCAAGGAAACATGTAGAGGTCACCACCGATGAGACCATGAAGGTCTATAAATCTGTATCTACTGCTCCGCTGATTGCTTATTCCTTACTAATTACTTGCACAGGGGCTTCCCGGACCTCATCGAGGAAACCAAACCCATCACTAGCCGCTTCGTCTTCATGTCTGACGCCTTCCCGTAATTTATTAATAATCTTCTCCTACGGAATAACTCAATTGACCGCCGCGTTCATTGATCCAGTGGTGGAGATTGTGGTCGGAAGGAAAATTTCTCCACTTTAATATCTCATATTTTCAAAAACATAAACATCAGTTTGTGACGTGTCATTATTTCTCATTAATCTTCCCCGGATGTGTTCCTCATTCCGTCTCTTCTGGATTTTGGTGGCGGCGCTCCCATATATCTCTCTAAATGGCACAAAGCTGACATTTTGACAAAACTAAATATCAGGGAGATTATTACATAACGGCCTGGATATTGTGTTGTAAATCAGCACACGGGGACGCGATGCTCTGCATAAAATCACTAATAAATCACATTACACTTTGCAGATCGTGAGAAGATTAGGACTTGTTAGGGGATTGGAGATGTGGAAACGCGGTGGTAAGAAAACATAGGCTTTATATGGACCTCTCTGTTACCTTAGTGATACATCATTTATACTGTGCAAACTGCATGGCAGAGAAATTAAAGGGCATCTCCGCTCATATACTGTATTATGTTCCAATTGCTCTATCTGAACCATGAAAAGAAGTTGCCTAAAAAGAGTCCTTGTCGGTGTCCTCCTTCTATCCCTCATCTGCCGCCTCCTCCATGCCCTCCTCCGTGTCCTCCTCTGTGCCCTCCTCCGTGTCCTCCTCTGTGCCCTCCTCAGTGTCCTCCTCTGTGCCCTCTTCCGTGTCCTCCTCAGTGTCCACCTCAGTGTTCTTCTCTGTGCCCTCCTCTATGTCGTCT
Source organism: Engystomops pustulosus (assembly GCF_040894005.1). Classification (NCBI taxonomy): domain Eukaryota; kingdom Metazoa; phylum Chordata; class Amphibia; order Anura; family Leptodactylidae; genus Engystomops; species Engystomops pustulosus. The sequence continues at coordinate 23,889,801 of NC_092419.1, forward strand.
GTGTCCTACTCTGGGCCCAACTCTCTGTCCTCCTCAACGTCCTTCACCCTGTTCTCTTCTATGTTCTCTTCCTTGTCCTTTGCCACAAACTCCTCCCTGTCCTTCTCAGTGTCCTCTTCCGTGCAATCCCCCCTGCCTTCCTCGGTATCCACCTCCATGCCCTCCTCCTTGTCCTCTTCTGTGTTGTCCCCCATCCTCCATCGTGTTCTCCTCTGTGTCCTCCTCGTTGCCCATCTCCCTGTCCTCCTCCGTGTTTTCCTCTGTGCCCACCTCTATATCCTCCTCCTATTCTCCTCCCTGTCCTCCTCCCTGTTCCCCTCCATGTTCTCTTCCATGCCCTCATCAGTGTCACCCTCTGTGCCCTCTAACATGCCCTCCTCTGTGTCCTCCTCCCTGCCCTCCTCTGTGCCCTCCTCCCTGTCCTCCTTCCTGTCCGATAGTAAAATTTTTATTGCTTTGTCTACCTGCACCTATAATAGTCAATGGCTCTTCTATCACCTTGACTTTGGCTTTACCCCAGCGAACCTCAATGGTTTTCACCCTTAAATCTCTATAAATAGTGAAGGTACACCCATGGAAGGAGGCAAAGAGCTGGAGTTGGTAAATGTGCACGGGAATCCCCTGTAGGAGTATTTGAGAGGTCAACCACTTTATACCTATAGATGGCACATGCATATCCATGTATGGATGATACATGGATAAGAAGAAGTAGATCTATGGCTTGGACTATAGCATTCAGAATACATACAGACATCCTATAATAAGTTTAGTTAGTACATTTTTACATTATAGAAAGTTACCTGGGGTCGTCCTAAACTTGTGCAATGGGAAAGACGCATCAATGTGCAGAATAGTTGTTGACCGTTTCCTGCTGGGCTAGATGTGTCTGATGCTGCATGGTAAATCAGGAGTAGTTCACCAGTTGTACTTTGCACCTTCTATTATTTGGTTTAGTTCCAGTAGTGGATTGTAATATAGGCGGACCACCCTGCAAATATTACACTGAGAAGGACTGTCACCCATGAAACCCTGGTACATCTGTTCCTGCTCTCAATACTCATGTGCACAAGAGCCATTTCAGGACCTTTGAAGGTCCACAGGTCCTGAAACCACAGAAGGGACACATTCACCATTCCCCGAGAAGCTGACTTAAGTACCAGATGTAGGAGGCGATTCCAGACTAGCAGGGGCAATAATTTGCATATAACCCAGGCCCAGGGTAGTCTATATCTGTCCCTGTCTACTTCAATGTGCCGAATTATTCTTTTTTTTTTGTTTAGTGCAGAGACTTCTCTCTCTGGGAAGCCACGCCCCATTCCTAGGCCACACCCTTATTTCTTACAGAAAAATGCCTAAAATGGTCCAAAACCCTAAATAAATGTGGTTCAAGGTATGAGTGACAGATGTAACTCTGTAGTTCTGTATCAACCGTCCGATGGCAGCGACTGATGATGTGTTTGTGTCTTTCTTACAGTGTAAAATATGTTTATTTTACTTAATTGTTGGAAAAGTTTTACATTTATTCTGTATTGATCTTCACTTATGATGCACTTTGATATAACAGACACAACCTGCACTCGGATAAGATATAAAAGAGGGAGTGCAAAACCGATGAGCTACAAGAAGACAGATACTGGATGTCGGAGAAGTTGACCCTTCCTGACCCTGTACCATGTATCATCCATAACATGTGATATTATTACACTGCAGACATCCTGGCCCCTCCTGACCCTGTACCATGTATCATCCATAACATGTGATATTATTACACTGCAGACATCCCGGCCCCTCCTGACCCTGTACCATGTATCATCCATAACATGTGATATTATTACACTGCAGACATCCCGGCGCCTCCTGACCCTGTACCATGTATCATGCATAACATGTGATAATATTACACTGCAGACATCCCGGCCCCTCCTGACCCTGTACCATGTATCAGCCATAACATGTGATATTATTACACTGGAGACATCCCAGACCCTCCTGACCCTGTACCATGTATCATCCATAACGTGATATTATTACACTGCAGACATCTCAGCCCCTCCTGACCCTGTACCATGTATCATCCATAACATGTGATATTATGACACTGCAGACATCCTGGGCCCTCCTGACCCTGTACCATGTATCATCCATAACATGTGATATCATTACACTGCAGACATCCTGGCCCCTCCTGACCCTGTACCATGTGTCATCTATAACATGTGATATTATTACACTGCAGACATCCCGGCCACTCCTGACCATGTACCATGTGTCATCTATAACATGTGATATTATTACACTGCAGAAACCCCAGCCCCTCCTGACCCTGTACCATGTATCATCCATAACATGTGATATTATATCACTACAGACATTCCAGCCCCTTCTGACCCTGTACCATGTATCATCCATAACATGTGGTATTATATCACTGCAGACATTCCGGCCCCTCCTGACCCTGTACCATGTATCATTCATAACATGTGATATTATTACACTGCAGACATCCCAGCCCCTCCTGACCCTGTACCATGTATCATCCATAACATGTGGTATTATATCACTGCAGACATCCCGGCCCCTCCTGACCCTGTACCATGTATCATCCATAACATGTGATATTATTACACTGCAGACATCCCGGCCCCTCCTGACCCTGCACCATGTATCATCCATAACATGTGATATTATTACACTGCAGACATCCCGGCCCCTCCTGACCCTGTACCATGTATCATCCATAACATGTGGTATTATAACACTGCAGACATTCCGGCCCCTCCTGACCCTGTACCATGTATCATCCATAATATGTGATATTATTACACTGCAGACATCCCGGCCCCTCTTGACCCTGTACTATGTATCATCCATAACATGTGATATTATTACACTGCAGACATCCCGGCCCCTCCTGACCCTGTACCATGTATCATCCATAACATGTTATATTATTACACTGCAGACATCCCGGCCCCTCCTGACCCTGCACCATGTATCATTCATAACATGTGATATTACTACACTGCAGACATCCCGGCCCCTCCTGACCCTGTACCATGTATCATCCATAACATGTGGTATTATATCACTGCAGACATCCCGGCCCCTCCTGACCCTGCACCATGTATCATCCATAACATGTGATATTATTACACTGCAGACATCCCGGCCCCTCCTGACCCTGTACCATGTATCATCCATAACATGTGATATTATTACACTGCAGACATCCCGGCCCCTCCTGACCCTGCACCATGTATCATTCATAACATGTGATATTATTACACTGCAGACATACTGGCCCCTCCTGACCCTGCACCATGTATCATCCATAACATGTGATATTATTACACTGCAGACATCCCGGCCCCTCCTGACCCTGCACCATGTATCATCCATAACATGTGATATTATTACACTGCAGACATCCCGGCCCCTCCTGACCCTGCACCATGTATCATTCATAACATGTGATATTATTACACTGCAGACATCCCGGCCCCTCCTGACCCTGCACCATGCATCAGACATTACAACATCCGGTGACATTGAGGTCCATAGTGTCTCTCCTCTTACAGCAAAGAATCCCGTCTATGACAATGCTGATATGTCTGGTCTAGGTGTATAGGACACCCCCTTGTTATCTCCAACCAAGAAAATATACCGGATGTCTAAAGAGAAGAGGAACTCTAAGCTTTTGTCTCGCTTTGTTTGCTTAACATATTAATCCCTCTGTTAACAGCGACTCTCCGATTTTCTGCAGCACGTTCCCGGTTGACAAGCAAGAGATGTAAACAGCAAAAACAAGTCGACTTTATAGCGGCCGGATCATAGCAACAACAGAAAGCAATAAATTGCATGGGTGGGAGCGGGTGCACAGAAATGCAGGCAATTAGACGGTGAGTGTGGGGTGAGCCGCCTTCACTGCACGCACAATCCGCAATTACACTGCATTCACGTCGTCTGATCAATTGTTATAGCAGAAACAATGCCGGCGAGATGGGAGCTGTGACAGGATAATGCGCCGCTGCTTCTCCTCCACATCAGCGCCGGATCATAACATTACACTGTCACAACACTCATTTACCGCCACTGGAACTTGCATTTTCACAAAAAATAGGAGAAACAACAACAAAAATCCTGAACTAAAGAGCTGAAGACGGCGATCAGAGGCGGAGAGAATAGCGCTACCTGGATGACGGATTACAGGGAGAAGCGCTTCAAGCGGAGGTATAATGTGACACACAAAGATACATTGTATCACAATAATAATAATAATAATAATTATAATATAGAGAAGCTGGATGCAACGTATCTGAGGTTATAGTGGAAGACGTGGAACAGCTTAGATACACCCAGTGGTGTGATACATCCCAGTGCTAGATCCTGACTCATTGGACAATGAAGACGACATTGGTAGAATACGGTAATATCTGCGTCAGGTCTCCGATACACCGCGCACACCGCTACTGCTACAGGAATATTCAGTACAGAGCGGATACAATGTACCAGGATATAGACCTGCAGCACATTGTAAGGAACAGCAGGAGATGAAGAGTCTGAATGATCACACCCCTGGTGGTTAACATTGGTAGTGCTTCAGTTTGGTGAGGCTGTATGTACTGGATACATGGAGGAATATGAGATAGATGATAGATACATAGATAGATATGAGATAGATAGATAGATACATATGAGATAGATAGATAGGAGATAGATATGAGATAGATAGATAGATAGATAGATAGATAGATAGATAGATAGATAGATAGATATGAGATAGATAGATAGATATGAGATAGATAGATAGATAGATAGATAGATAGATAGATATGAGATAGATAGATAGATAGATATGAGATAGATAGATAGATATGAGATAGATAGATAGATAGATAGATAGGAGATAGATATGAGATAGATAGATAGGAGATAGATATGAGATAGATAGATAGATATGAGATAGATAGATAGATAGATAGATAGATAGATAGATAGATAGATAGATATGAGATAGATAGATAGATAGATAGATAGATAGATAGATATGAGATAGATAGATAGATATGAGATAGACAGATATGAGATAGATAGATAGATAGATAGATAGATAGATAGATATGAAAAAGATAGATAGACAGGTAGATAGGAGATAGATAGACAGATATGAGATAGATAGATAGATAGATATGAGATAGATAGATAGATAGATAGATAGATAGATAGATATGAGATAGATAGATAGATAGATAGATAGATAGATAGATAGGAGATAGATATGAGATAGATAGATAGGAGATAGATATGAGATAGATAGATAGATAGATATGAGATAGATAGATAGATAGATAGATAGATATGAGATAGATAGATAGATAGATAGATAGATATGAGATAGATAGATAGATAGATATGAGATAGACAGATATGAGATAGATAGATAGATAGATAGATATGAAAAAGATAGATAGACAGGTAGATAGGAGATAGATAGACAGATATGAGATAGATAGATAGATAGATAGATAGATAGATATGAGATAGATAGATAGATAGATAGATAGATAGATAGATAGATATGAGATAGATAGATAGATATGAGATAGATAGATAGATAGATAGGAGATAGATATGAGATAGATAGATAGGAGATAGATATGAGATAGATAGATAGATATATATGAGATAGATAGATAGATAGATATGAGATAGATAGATAGATAGATAGATATGAGATAGATAGATAGATATGAGATAGACAGATATGAGATAGATAGATAGATAGATAGATAGATAGATAGATAAATATGAGATAGATAGAATCATTATTATAATTATTATTTATAAATAGAGCAGTATTAATTCCATGGTGCTGTACAATCGATAAGCGATTCCCATATATTACATTACGGGAAACAAACCATGAGGAATCTACTACCTGAAGTAGACCTGATAGTAGATTCCCCCTAATCTGTTATTTAATAATCCTGGAACATAACTTGTTAACAACAGTATTTTAGTAATATGTAAATTACTTGCAGAGGCTACTGGGGCGTGTACTAGCCTGGCCGGGCCAGGCATTGATAGCTGAGGTCACACCCTGCCCCAGTAGCCTCTGCAGTTAATTTACATATTACTAAAAAAAAGTTTTTAACAAAGTATGTTCCAGGATTTTTAAATGATAGATTAGGGCAGAGGCAGGAAAGAATCTACCAGCAGATCCAATTATGATAGTAGATTTCTCATTTTAAGAAAATAACAACTGCAAGAAGAAAAAGGAGGACCCTGCCCCTGAGGGCACACAATCTATATGGGAGGGTGATCGGCACAAGATGAGGGAGCAGGGCAGTTATTGTGTGTTGTAGATCCTGAACAAGGGGATTTTTAGCTATGTTTGAAGGTTTGGAAGGTGGGGGACACGTCTGACACATTGGGGCAGATTTACTTACCCGGTCCATTTGCGATCCAGCGGCGCGTTCTGTGCAGTGGATTTGGGTCCGGCCGGGATTCATTAAGGTAGTTCCTCCGCCGCCCACCAGGTGGCGCTGCTGCGCTGAAAAGCATCGGAACGCTCTGGAGTTCACCAAGCCGGGCTGAGTGAAGGTAAGTGCAAGCTGCGCTACACTTTTCTTTTTTTAAATGCAGCGGTTTTTCCGAATCCGTCGGGTTTTCGTTCGGCCATGCTCCCTGATTTCCGTCGCGTGCATGCCAGGGCCGATGCGCCACAATCCGATCGCGTGCGCCAAATCAAAAATCAAAAATATTCGGGTAACACGTTGGGAAAACGCGAATCGGGCCCTTAGTAAATGACCCTTATTGTGGTAAAGAGTTCCAGAGTTGTGGGGAAGCACGGGAGGAGTCCTGGAGACGGTTGTGAGAAGAGCGGATGGTAATACAGTACAACAGAAGGTCCTGTGAGAAGTGAGATCACCTATGGGACAGTAATGGCTGATGAGGTCAGAGATATATGGAGGGGACAGGGTGTGGGCGGCTTTGTAGGTCATGGTTAGTATTTTATCCTGAATTTGCTGTACAATGAGTAACCAGTGGAGAGACTGGCAGAGAGGAGAAGCAGAGGAGAAGCCAGGAGACAGATGGATGAGCCGGGCGCAGAGTTCAGGATGGATTGAAGAGAAGTTTGTGAGCTAGCTGGGACACCACAGAGAAGAATATTGCAGGAGTCCGAGCAGGAGATGATGAGGGCATGGAGAACGGGTGGGATGTGAGAGATGTTCTTGTGATGGAGGCGGTAGGCTGTAGTAAGGGCCTGGATGTGAGGCCTAAAGGATAAGGCAGAGATGACTCCAGGGCAGCGGACTTTGGGCCGGGGAGAGTGTGGAGCCATGAATCATGACGGATAGGTCCGGTGGGAGGGAAGTGTTAGGTGGAGGAAAGATGATGGGGAACATTTACTATGGTGCTTGCAGACTTTGCACATGTATATATAAAAGTGTCCGCGCCACATTCGTGTCCCATGTGACCCTTTTGAGGCGCAACTGCACAAGGCATTATGCGACACAAATGTCTGCACATAAAGGGGCGATCCGGTGCTCAGTCGTGCCGTGCGCCATATTTAACATGAGTGGAGAAGGTGAACCCAAAAAAGGGTGCAGTGCAGGGGGCGCCAGATTCATGAAGAACGTGCACCAGAAATCCTGAACCTGGCGCCCCCTGCAGACTACACAGGACACTGCATACGGTACACACTGCACTGCTCTAAGTAAATGTGACCCACGAGGTTCTGTTTTGTACACGTTGAGGTTTAGATAATGGGAAGAGAAGAAGGAGAAGAAGGAGAAAAAGGAGGAGAAGGATGATAGACTCTCTGGGATTCTGGCTGGAAGAGAGGACTACAAGGTTTATGTCCAGTTATCTCTAATATCTGCTCTTCTATGAGTGTCCTAATGCTGCAGAACATTGCACCTGAAGATCATCGCAGTAACTGTTCAGAGCTATAATAGAGATGGTATCACATATCAGGAGCGGCTCTAATGGTTCTGAGATCCGAGATCCTTCTGCGTCCTCCCTTCCGGATCATTCCCAGCTGTTGTTTATTCCTTTATGGACAATATGTTGTTGTCGTCTTCTTATTCCTTTTTTAAGCCGGTTATAAGAAGAATCCGCTAATCCCCCGTCTTATTCTCTTCACCTCTAACCCTATTACACCGCAACTCCGAGAGCACAGGAAGCCGAAACCGGGAGGTAACAGGACACTGCCAGACATCTCCCTGTATATAGTGACATGGAGCACACCGGTATAACCTGGGGATCTCCTGTATATAATGATATATGTACAGCTGGTATAACCTGGGGATCTCCTGCATATAATGATATATGTACAGCTGGTATAACCTGGGGATCTCCTGTATATAATGATATATGTACAGCTGGTATAACCTGGGGATCTCCTGCATATAATGATATATGTACAGCCGGTATAACCTGGGGATCTCCTGTATATAATGATATATGTACAGCCGGTATAACCTGGGGATCTCCTGCATATAATGATATATGTACAGCTGGTATAACCTGGGGATCTCCTGTATATAATGATATATGTACAGCCGGTATAACCTGGGGATCTCCTGTATATAATGATATATGTACAACCGGTATAACCTGGGGATCTCCTGTATATAATGATATATGTACAGCTGGTATAACCTGGGGATCTCCTGCATATAATGATATATGTACAGCTGGTATAACCTGGGGATCTCCTGCATATAATGATATATGTACAGCTGGTATAACCTGGGGATCTCCTGCATATAATGATATATGTACAGCTGGTATAACCTGGGGATCTCCTGTATATAATGATATATGTACAGCTGGTATAACCTGGGGATCTCCTGTATATAATGATATATGTACAGCTGGTATAACCCGGGGATCTCCTGTATATAATGATATATGTACAGCCGGTATAACCTGGGGATCTCCTGTATATAATGATATATGTACAGCCGGTATAACCTAGGGATCTCCTGTATGTAATGATATATGTACAGCCGGTACAACCTGGGGATCTCCTGTATATAATGATATATGTACAGCCGGTATAACCCGGGGATCTCCTGTATATAATGATATATGTACAGCCGGTATAACCTGGGGATCTCCTGTATATAATGATATATGTACAGCCGGTATAACCTGGGGATCTCCTGTATATAATGATATATGTACAGCTGGTATAACCTGGGGATCTCCTGCATATAATGATATATGTACAGCCGGTATAACCTGGGGATCTCCTGCATATAATGATATATGTACAGCTGGTATAACCTGGGGATCTCCTGTATATAATGATATATGAACAGCTGGTATAACCTGGGGATCTCCTGTATATAATGATATATGTACAGCCGGTATAACCTGGGGATCTCCTGTATATAATGATATATGTACAGCTGGTATAACCTGGGCATCTCCTGTATATAATGATATATGTACAGCTGGTATAACCTGGGCATCTCCTGTATATAATGATATATGTACAGCTGGTATAACCCGGGGATCTCCTGTATATAATGATATATGTACAGCCGGTATAACCCGGGGATCTCCTGTATATAAGGATATATGTACAGCCGGTATAACCCGGGGATCTCCTGTATATAAGGATATATGTACAGCCGGTATAACCTGGTGATCTCCTGTATATAATGATATATGTACAGCCGGTATAACCTGGTGATCTCCTGTATATAATGATATATGTACAGCTGGTATAACCTGGGGATCTCCTGTATATAATGATATATGTACAGCCGGTATAACCTGGTGATCTCCTGTATATAATGATATATGTACAGCCGGTATAACCTGGTGATCTCCTGTATATAATGATATATGTACAGCCGGTATAACCTGGGGATCCCCTGTATATAGTGATATATGTACAGCTGGTATAACCTGGGGATCTCCTGTATATAATGATATATGTACAGCTGGTATAACCTGGGGATCTCCTGTATATAATGATATATGTACAGCTGGTATAACCTGGGGATCTCCTGTATATAATGATATATGTACAGCCGGTATAACCTGGGGATCTCCTGTATGTAATGATATATGTACAGCCGGTATAACCTGGGGATCTCCTGTATATAATGATATATGTACAGCCGGTATAACCTGGGAATCTCCTGTATATAATGATATATGTACAGCCGGTATAGCCTGGGGATCTCCTGTATATAATGATATATGTAAAGCTGGTATAACCTGGGGATCACCTGTATATAATGATATATGTACAGCTAGTATAACCTGGGGATCTCCTGTATATAATGATATATGTACAGCTGTTATAACCTGGGGATCTCCTGTATATAGTGATATATGTACAGTCGGTATAACCTGGGGATTTCCAGTATATAATGATATATGTACATCTGGTATAACCTGGGGATCTCCTGTATATAATGATATATGTACAGCCGGTATAACCTGGGGATCTCCTGTATATAATGATATATGTACAGCCGGTATAACCTGGGGATCTCCTGTATATAATGATATATGTACAGCCGGTATAACCTGGGGATCTCCTGTATATAATGATATATGTACAGTCGGTATAACCTGGGGATTTCCAGTATATAATGATATATGTACATCTGGTATAACCTGGGGATCTCCTGTATATAATGATATATGTACAGCCGGTATAACCTGGGGATCTGCTGTATATAATGATATATGTACAGCCGGTATAACCTGGGGATCTGCTGTATATAATGATATATGTACAGCTGGTATAACCTGGGGATCTCCTGTATATAATGATATATGTACAGCTGGTATAACCTGGGGATCTCCTGTATATAATGATATATGTACAGCTGGTATAACCTGGGGATCTCCTGTATATAATGATATATGTACAGCCGGTATAACCTGGAGATCTCCTGTATATAATGATATATGTACAGCTGGTATAACCTGGGGATCTCCTGTATATAGTGATATATGTACAGCCGGTATAACCTGGGGATCTCCTGTATATAATGATATATATACAGCTGGTATAACCTGGGAATCTCCTGTATATAATGATATATGTACAGCTGGTATAACCTGGGGATGTCCTGTATATAATGATATATGTACAGCTGGTATAACCTGGGGATCTCCTGTATATAATGATATATGTACAGCTGGTATAACCTGGGGATCTCCTGTATATAATGATATATGTACAGCCGGTATAACCTGGAGATCTCCTGTATATAATGATATATGTACAGCTGGTATAACCTGGGGATCTCCTGTATATAATGATATATGTACAGCTGGTATAACCTGAGGATCTCCTGTATATAATGATATATGTACAGCCGGTATAACCTGGGGATCTCCTGTATATAATGATATATGTACAGCCGGTATAACCTGGAGATCTCCTGTATATAATGATATATGTACAGCCGGTATAACCTGGGGATCTCCTGTATATAATGATATATGTACAGCCGCTATAACCTGGGGATCTCCTGTATATAATGATATATGTACAGCCGGTATAACCTGGGTATCTCCTGTATATAATGATATATGTACAGCTGGTATAACCTGGGGATCTCCTGTATATAATGATATATGTACAGCCGGTATAACCTGGGGATCTCCTGTATATAATGATATATGTACATCTGGTATAACCTGGGAATCTCCAGTATATAATGATATATGTACAGCCGGTATAACCTGGGCATCTCCTCTATAAATTGAGAACATTTCTCTCATCCAGTATCTTTATTCATTCTATCTGAGGTTTCCTTCTATATTAATGACTACAGTGGATCTTTGTATAAGACAATGGTTTGTTCTGTGCTGCACAATCCGCCTTGGGGATGTTTTATTATTATGATATTTTGTAGCAACAAGTAAGAACAAGGAGATTAAATCTTGATAATGGAGATTGATAATTGATAATCTTGATAATGGAGCTCGGAGTCACTGATTTGATCTGATTTCCATGATCATGTGATAAGATTTTCTCCTTCCATGAGATTTAAAGACCAGCGGAACAATGGAGCAGTATCTGTGCAGGTGTCCAGGAGGTTGAGGTTCTTCCATCTGATCCAGATAAATTACAGCAGACATTGGCTTATTGTGGGATCTGTGTCCATCAGAGCCTAAAGGGATGGAGAGGGAACTGGAGGTGCAGAATTTATTCATTATTGGACTAGTCTATAGCATCTCCACATCTTCACTAGGATCATGGAGAACCTCCTGGTCATCATGGGGACGGAGTCATGTGAAGAACATCTCACTCCTTTATATTTTCTGCTTCTTCAATATTGGGGCAGATTTACTTACCCGGTCCATTCGCGATCCAGCGGCGGTTTCTCTGCTGTCGATTCGGGTCTTCCGGCGATTCACTAAGGCAGTTCCCCCGATGTCCTCCAGGTGTCGATGCTGCGCTTAAGTGTGCCGAGGTCCGCCGGAGTTCACGATCCTATTCCTGGTGCAGGTAAGCGCGTGTCCAGCGACACTTTTTTTTTTTAAAAAAAGAGCGTTTTTCCGAATCTGTCGGGTTTTCGTTTGGCCACGCCCCTGATTTCCGTCGCGTGCATGCCGGCGCCAATGCGCCACAATCCGATGCCTTGCGCCAAAAATTCGGGGCAATTCAGGGAAAATCGGCACAAAACGAAAAAATTTGGGTAACCTGTCGTAAAGACGCGATTTGGGCCCTTAGTAAATGATCCCCATTGTGTTGTACAATTTTGTGAGTGAGGTGCAGGAGAGGGCACGGAGGAGACTTACTACTTCTATTAGGAAAATCAAGTTCCTTTTAACCTACGTCTCCAATATCCTGGGGCATGAAACTCTCGAGCCCTCGAATCTCAATGTTTTGTTCCGCTCTTGTTCTTTTGGATTTCCCTTATAATTAAGTAACAATCCGGAGGTTTCCATCCCTGGTGTCACACGTCCCCCCTGAGCCTCTGCTCGGAGCTTCTCTGAGGTTAGATGTTCCTCTACATATTGTATAACATTAACAAGGTCAGAACCTGATACTTTAATGGATGGATCACGGACAGAACACGCTCCAAATTAATAGACTTCCCTCCCAGTCATTCTGCCTAAATGCTGCACCGTGCGAGGAGCCAATGATTTATTCATGGGGCAAAGATTTCTGCGGGTCCTTATTTATCCACAGGACAAAGATAGTTATACACAAACTACTGACAATATGTGTATATACTATTAGTGCAGTGGTGGTGGACCTATGGCACGGGTGCTAGAGGTGGCACTCGGAGCCCTCTTTGTGGGCACCCGGGCCATCACCCCAGCACAGAGTATGCCACTCAGGACCCCAGGCAGCCCAGGACGTGTCATGCTCTGTGATATTTTAAAGCAACAAATCCTTGGCTGCCAGGACTACAGGAGCAGGAAGGTGAGGACAGAGCGGGATTATCGCTACAGCTCCTGCTCTGGGGCCCATGCTTCTTCCTGTTCAGGGGGCCCTGGAGGCTACAATGATTATCCAAATTTCTACTGTATCAATGTCCTTAGGGCACAGTTACTACTGAAAGTTGTAATAGAGAGAGAGCAATAAGTTACTGCTTAGATTGTCATGTTGGCACCTTGGGACACATGGATTTTGGTTGAAGTTTGGGCACTTAGGGCCACATTTATCACTTTTGTGCGCCTAAGTGTAGTAGTTGCGCCTAAATTCGGGCGCACTGTTTTGCTAGAATTATCACCAGCTACAACCATCTGTGATAAGTATATTTTCTGCCTCTTATTAATCACTTTAGTTTAGGCGCAGTTTAGGCGCAGTTTAGGCGCAATGTTAGATTCGGGCACTTACATGTCATCCTGCTACAAGCTCCTCTCTGCTTCTCCCACAGCCCAGAATGAAGATAACATCCACAGCAGCACCCAGGTGTGTGACACCCTGCACCCAGTGACCTCCTCAGCAGCACCCAGGTGTGTGACACCCTGCACCCAGTGATCTCCTCAGCAGTGGCTTCTCCTGGAGGGGATCCCCCAGTGCTGGTCTCCTGCTGCACCCCTGTAATTCTGCACAGTATCCCCCTCAGAAACACTGGTGATACTGTGCAGAATTACATGGGGGACACTTGTTTGTAGTATCTGCAAAATTCTGCAAGCTTCTGCAAACTTGTGCAAACTTCTCTTGCTCTTGCTGTGAGCTCAGGTTTTGCAGAATATTTTGTAAATAGAAGGTGATGAACTGTAAATAGTCTGCAGCTTCTGTCTGCAGAGTATCTAATTGTATCTATTACATGTTCTAGTGTCTGGCTGAGCTCTGCTGCTAGAAATGAGCTGTTCTGCAAAGGGGCTCAGTGCTTTCTTCTCAGATAACGCCACCTTCGAGCTGGAGTGTTTTTGCGCCCGTTTTTGCGCCTAAATGCAAAAGTCGCCCGTGATGAATATCATTAGGCGCAGCAAAACATCTGGAATTGAACGATAGATGAGGAAAAGCTGGTTATTTTAGCTGCGCGGCTAATTTGACGTTTAATCGCAAAAATGGCGCAAAAACGGTGCGCCTAAACGAAAAGGCGCAAAAACAACAGAAAAAACAAGTGATAAATGTGGCCCCAAGTCTCTAAAAGGTTTAATCTATCTCATATCTATCTCACATCTATCTCACATCTATCTATCTCACATCTATCTATCTATCTCATGTCTATCTATCCATCTATCCATCTCACATCTATCTATCCATCTCACATCTATCCATCTCACATCTATCCATCTCACATCTATCCATCTCACATCTATCTATCTCACATCTATCTATCTCACATCTATCTATCTCACATCTATCTATCTCACATCTATCTATCTCACATCTATCTATCTCACATCTATCTATCTCACATCTATCTATCTATCTATCTATCTCATATCTACAGTATCTATCTATCTATCTATCTATCTATATCTATCCCATCTCTCAGCTTACCTTATACCTACCCTTCCACCTTCCATCTATTTAGAGCAGTATTTCTGTGACAGTGTGTCGTGGACAGATCCTGCAGTTATTTTTTACATGTTTCTCTATCACTGACATTTAATCAGAGATTTCACTTTTATTCCACAAACAGAATAGAAATGGATTTTATTGATTGTGCGGTGGAGCTGTGTTAATCTCTAACTACGCGGCTGCTAAGCGGCTGCACATACAATTTTCTAATATTTTCTGTGTCTCCTGACTGTCCGGAGCGTCGTTCCTGCACAATGTGTCTTCTGTCTATTAACATCAAACATTTATTGTATTAATGGAGCGATGGCTGAGGAGCTGCGGACACCGGGCGGAGGATGGTGCGGACACAAGTGACTCCCGCTGGTGATTAATGGAACGGCAGGCGGCATAGTCACAACAGAGTCACAACATGGTCACAGCATGGTCCCAGTCACAATCATAGCAAGTTCACAGCATAGTAAAAGCACAGTCACAGCACAGTCACAGCATTTATTTGGCGCACTCCCAGAATTGCTACCAATTCCCCCTCTGCACCTCTTGGGTCGGGGTTGGTGACAGGCAGTGGAGTAGGGTGGCAAGCAGGGGCAGTGCAAGGTCGTGGAGTGGCCCAACAAAGTGGCCCAGCAGGGTGGAGTGGGCTGACTAAAGGACATTTCTATTTTGACCCATTGGGGCCCAAAATATCAGTGGTCACGTGACTGCTGCAGCTTATCAGCAGATACAACAGTCAAGGACACAGTGGTGGTCACAGGTGGCCCAAGACTTCGGACTGGAAAAAATCCCCATTGTGCCCTACAAGGGATTTTAGAGCAAAGTTGATAATCTCCTTCAAGGCGTCAAACACCCCGGATAGAAGTACTGATTACACACTACGTAATACGCAGGACACGCTTCTTTCTATCCCCCATGACCCTCTACCTTCTGCTTCAGATGTTCACACTTCGAGTTTTTCCTAAAATTATACCACTGATCTTATACAAGAAATCTGTCAGTAATTCACAGACACGCCCTCTCTTGTCAGTATGGGGCGTGTCTGTGACCGCCGGTTCAGAGAGAGCCAATGGGGGAATAGGGGAGGAGTGTGAATAATGCAATAGGGGCACCTGGAGATCTAGCAGGTATGACGAGAAGTACTATGTGCACATCCTGTCTTCTGGGTAGAGTTTTCAAAAATGTCTAGAAAAAACAAATGTTTGTCACAGTGAAACTTTCTGGATGGACATATCTATAGGACATACGAGAAGGGGGCACAGAACCATCAAGGGATATGGGTGAATTAGAGTACAAGGGATTTAAAGTTATGAGTAAATTAGAGTACAAGGATGAGTTATCAAACTGTGGGGAAGCAATGTGCACCCCACCAAGCCGGGGTCTACTCCCCATTCTTGTTCCTCTATTACAGGTAGTCCCCTACTTAAGAACACCCGACTTACAGACGACCCCTAGTTACAAACGGACCACTGGATATTAGTAAATTACTGTACTGTACAATAATCAGCTGTAAAAGTTATCACAGGTGTCTGTAATGAAGCTTTAGTGTTAATCCTGGTTCTAATGACAACCCAACATTTTTAGAATCCAATTGTCACAGAGACCAAAAAAATTCTGGCTGGGGCTACAATTATAAAATATACAGTTCCGACTTACATACAAATTCAACTTAAGAACAAACCTACAGACCCTATCTTGTACGTAACCTGGGGACTGCCTGTATTGATAAAGATAGAGATTAAGGGTTAAATCTGAGAAAGTTTCTAGTGAAACATTGGAGTTTTCCCTTAATAGTGAAGTGCCTCATGTTTTAGGTAGTCAGCTCTGCCGCTATCCCTCGCCCCCGGTAGTTTCGGCGCTAGGTGTGACAATCTCTACAAGTGGCCTCTGTACTGAACCTCCGATGATTTTCTACGTTTGCGTCTGACTTTTTTTATATTTATTTGTTCCTCTCCGGAGCGGCAGACATGTATTTATCCTCTTCAAAGTCGTTCTTATTTTTTGCAGTTTTTCAACTCCTCTTAAAAGTGCGATGAAGTGTTGAGATTAAGGATTTAATGACGGCGCGGGGATAGCGGGGGACACACGCTGGCTTTTTCCATTTGATAAAAAGGTAAAATACTTTACATGCAGCTGAATACGAAAAAACAAAAGCGGAAATGTAAGGAAATGATGGAAAATGTCTCTAAAATCTGCTTCACTTACAGGAGGGGGGATATTTTCTTGTTTTCTTTTTAGGGGGATTATGGGGCTTTACAAGTGAACAAAGCAGCAAAACTTTGAGATATCAGAAATGTCAGAGATGTGAGGGCAGCAATCAGAGCTGAATGGGGGCAGATCAGGGGTAAGAGACGGATACTGGGGCATACAATGAGTTATTGGGGTATAGAACTCAGAACTAGGGCAATTGAAGTTATTGGGGACCACGGTGGCTCAGTGTTTAGTACTACAGCCTTGCAGCGCTGGTGTCCTGGGTTCAAGTCCCATCCAGGTCAAAATCTGCAAAAAGTTTGTATGTTCTCTCAGTGTTTGCATGGGTTTCCTCTGGGTCCTCCGGTTTCCTCCCACACTCTAACACGCACTGGTAGGTTGATTAGATTGTGAACCCCATGGGGACAGGGACTGATGTGACAAGCTTTGAGCAGCGCTGCGTAATCTGTGTGCACTATATAAATAAAGGAATTATTAATAGTTATTGGGGTGTATATGGTAATTCAAAACTGGGGTAAAATATGTTATTGGGGTATATAACTCAGAACTGGGGTGATTAAAACTATAGCTGGGATAATATAATTAAGTAGTGTAAATATAAGAGATTGGACTTAAAGGGCTATTTCCATCTTGGGTATCTAGAGGCAGGACCGGTTTAGCGTCTGCTGTTGTATATATGTGTACATATATATATATATAGGTCTATGGAAGAGCTGTATATACCCTGGCCGCTGACCTCATATATTTCCAGTGCTCCCATAGACATGAATGGGGAGCAGATCACATGCTCGCCCCTCCCTCCATTCTGCCAGGGGTCGGTGGACCCCAATCATCAGATAGATGCAGGTTATGATGTACTTTATAAGTCAATCTTCTAAAATGGGGAAATCAAGTGCAGTTAAATCCAAGTCCACCTAATGATAGTAAAAAAAACCAAACCCTTAGCAGTTAACTCCGTACTGCCCACCTGCCTCCCAGACCATATCCATCACTTCCATCCATCTGAGTAATGGAAAGACGTGTCACGTATATAGAAAACAACCAATTATGTGCCATAAACCCGGGCAGAGAGTAATACAATCCTCCGTACATAAAGCTTCTCCCATCTCTGAGCCAAACACAAAGTAATTGAATTTTTTTGTTGTAAGATGAAACAAGTTATCAGTAAAATATAGTCTATTCCTGTCAGTCTGACAATTTAATTACCTTCATCTATCTGTTTCCTTTTCATTCTGATTTGGAAGAAATATTAAGCCTGACAGAGAATAAGCTGGACCCGGATGCAGAGCGCGTGGCGCTGCCAAAGTGATGTCACAAGACGCAATAAAGGGGTTTCCTGGGATCTTGGAGAAACCCCACGGGTGCGTGCAGGGGTAGGGCAAGCTATAAAATGTGGGCCTGTGCCCATGGACCCTGGCAATGAACCGGGCTACTAGGGCTGCATCAATGTGTCATGTGAGAGGGCATCTGGAAAAGTGTCCTGGGGCACCTAGTAAAACTTTTGCCCTGGTAGCTGGGAGTCTTGTTGTACCCCTAGATACAATGGGGCTCATTCACTAAGGGTCCGCGGAGCGCATTTTTGTCGGGTTTCCAAACGATTTCCACTTTGTGCCGCATCGCGCAGGGGATTGTGTCGCACGCAATCGGATTTTGGCGCAGCAGCGCTGGCTTTCACGTGACAGAAATCGGGGCGTGAAGACAACTCAGGCGCACAATCTTCATGAATCGCACCGGACTTCATGCTCGTCGGACCGTCCGAATCAGGGATCGCGACAAGACCGGGTAAGTAAATTTGCCCCATTGTGTTACAAGTAAACATAATGGGGGTCATTTACTAAGAGCCCGATTCGCGTTTTCCCCGAATATTTCCGATTTGCTCCAATTTTCCCTGTATTGCTCCGGGATTTTGGCGCAACGGCGCTTGCATGCACACGGCGGAAATCGGGGGGCGTGGCCGAACGATAACCCGATGGATTCGGAAAAACCGCCGCATTTAAAAAAAAAAAAAAGGGTCGCGGGACTCGCACTTACCTTCACCAGGAATAGGCCGGTGAACTTCAGTGCATTCCGGCGGGCCTCGGTGCAGCAGCGCCACCTGGTGGACGTCGGAGGAACTACCTTAGTGAATCCCGGCCGGACCCGAATTCACCGCAGAGAACACGCCACTGGATCACGGAGGGACCGAGTAAGTAAATCTGCCCCCATGTGTTCTGTATGGAATGATGGTTGATCTTAGACTCATCTCTTTAGGTTTCGGAGAACATGGAACATAAGATCAATACAAGAACCGAGAAGACCCCAACAGGTGATATCAGTTCACTACATCAAATTATGTTGAGTATAAATTCACCAGCAAAAGACATGTATAGGAAGGGTGAACTAAAGCTTATTAAAACATAACTTTTAATATATTCTATAAAAGGTCATAAAGTACTTCAGACCAGAGCCACACTCCATCTCATAACAGCAGAAGAAATGGAGAGCAGTGATACAACAGACAATTTTACATCAATACACAATGGATAGATCTCAGATCAAAAGATAATAAACCAGAAACCAGAAAGATCTCACCCATGACGAGGACTCAGGAGCCAGGGAAATTGAGCAGGAATATGGAGCGGCTACTGTCAACAGAAGGGGGTCCCAGACCAGGAGAAGATGAAGGCACTGCATACAGGTATCCCTAAAGCTGCTCTGTCCCTGCTCCCCAGAATAGCTCCTGTCCTAACAAAGACAGTCCCAGGAGATCCCTAGCATCTAAAGGTCCCTAGGATTGCCGTAGAATGCCTTCCCAGGAGGATCTTTCATCAGGGGAAATAAGACAAGGTGCAAAAATAATGTCAGGTTGGTCACTCCATGGACAGTGGCCCCTTAAAGAACACAGTGGTGTATCTTAGTGGTGGCCATAGTGGCGAACATAAGATCAAGTCTCAGCGGGAGAACTGGTAATCTCTAAAGTTCTCATAAAACTATCTCCTGATTTCTTTACTCTTCTTCTGCTCTTTATGGCTAGCACAGTACAAGTCCACTACTAGTCCATGGTACAAGTAGACTACTAAGAACTTGCCATCACACACGGCAAGACCAGGCCAACCTTGTATCCTCATATTAATGACTTGGCTTTATTAACCTGAAGTCATATATTCCAGAACTCCTCAAAAAACCTTCATAAACCAAAAGCCAAAGAGCAAAAACCATCCCCAACGTCTTATCACATCGTGACTTACCTGGATTAAAGATTCGGACAGCCTTTCTTCATCCACTTCTAAGACAATGTTCTTAAGTTCTTCGTAAGACATCCGATACGATCCCAAGAAGATGGCTGAAAGGTAAAGAAGAAGAGACCAGACTCTATAACTACAGGAAGGTTGGTCACCATATCATCCACTTCCTCTACATCGATGAAGATCCACCACAAGTGAACAACTGTCTCATGACTCATGAGTGGAGATGGTTGGATAAGTCTATATGAAATTCAGTCCATATCTTGTCCTGGTGGTCTTTGCCTCTGATTACTTGTTCCCTGCTGTTAGTGGATCTGGATCCAGCTGACACCAGTACCAGGACTATTTTCTGAGGTTGCGGTGAATTCCAGTTTGGGTTTCAAAGGATGGAAAGCAGCGGCCTTGGTCTGGTGGGATAATGGGTTCAGTCCTCCCTCTATACCATTGATGGCGAACCTTTTAGAGATTGAGTGTCCAAAATGTGACCCAAAAAGCACTAGCTTTTCCCAAAGTGCCAACACGGCAATTTAGGCAGTAACAAACTTATTGCTACCAGAATCTTTGAGCTCCAGTCCAACCCTGTTAACAACTCTTCACTCTTCGGACAGGATCAAGCAGCACAGTAAAATAGCAGGGCACTACTTGGACTGCCTGAGACTGCAGGAAGATGCCATGTCTGGCAAACTCTGTACCTGGGAGACAGCCTGTGTGCCCACAGAGATGCCTCCGAGTGCCATCTCTGGCACCAGTGCCATAGGTTCGCCACCACTGCTCTATACTATGCCCTTAATGTCTTTGTTGGATATTGCAATGGTATCTCTACACCAGCTTGGACCTGCTAGAATGAGTACTGCGATTTCTCCAAAAGGTAGAGACCTCTTGATCCTTTGTCAGTGGAACACAGATCCCTATCCCGGGGTCAAAGTGTGAAAACCAAATCGGGTCACTTAGTATTAACCCTGAACGGATTATGTCCCCAACCCCCTGTCCACGTCTAGACCTTTATATTGTGGTCATAACTAAGATGTATGTTTTAGATAAGACCATTGATCAGCCTCTCACATAACACGACATAATCCTGCTGGCTTTACAAGCAGCTGATTGACATTACAAGTCTTGTCTTTGTGTATTACCACTTGTCCATTGTATCCTCCCTGAATTGTATTGTATTAACCCCAGATTATCTTTCCCCTCCATCATATATTGTTATAGTTCCATCTATACAGGCAAACCCATTAAACACAATGAACACTTTTTTGTAATGGAGAAATTACGTGAACTGATACGTACAGAGGTTCTGGGCGGTTTTACTGTCCAGGACCCTCAATTCCTTCACTTTCTTCTTGACCATCACTGGTTTTCGTTCCTCTTCCTCTTCCATGGGCTTCTTCACTGTAAGACAAGAGGCAGATATAGATTTATATGTACAGATAATTATTCACCAAAAAATTAAAAACACAAACATTTCTGACTGATAGAATTCATGGACATACGGACATCACAGAAGGAGCAGATATTGACATCAAGTGGTCTAGATCTTTCGATTATTAATAATTCCTTTATTTTATAGCGCACACACAGATTACGCAGCGCTGCACAGAACTTGCCAAATTGGTCCTTGTCTCTAATGGGGCTCACAATCTAATCACCTACCAGTATGTTTTGGAGTGTGGGAGGAAACGGGAGGACACGGAGGAAACCCATGCAAACACTGAGAGAACACACGAACACTTTGCAGATGGGACATGAACACAGGACCCCAGCGCTGCAAGGCTGTAGTGCTAACCACTAAGCCACCGTGCTGCCCCATTTGAAAAGTGAGTGTTAATTATAAAATCAGATTGGGAGTATTAACCTCTTCCCGCTCAGCGTCCGATATATCGGACGCTGAGCTCAGTGACTTAGCGCTCAGCGTCCGATATATCGGACGCTGAGCTGATGCCGGTTTGGCTCAAGATCTGAGCCGAACCGGCATCGGGAAAGACGGGGTGCCGGCTGTGACTGATAGCCGGCACCCCAGTGTAACACCCGCGATCGGAGTTGTCTCCGATCGCGGGTGCTTAACCCGTTAAATGCCGCGGTCAGCGCGATCGCGGCATCTAACATGTATCTGAGGGGTCTTTCCCCCAC
This sequence comes from Engystomops pustulosus, assembly GCF_040894005.1. NCBI lineage: Eukaryota > Metazoa > Chordata > Amphibia > Anura > Leptodactylidae > Engystomops > Engystomops pustulosus. The sequence goes on from NC_092419.1 coordinate 23,912,334, forward strand.
GATCGGCCCCCCCGAACCGTTTTCGGGGTGCGCCGATCGTTGCTATAGTAACTCTGGGGTCCGATCTGGACCCCAGAGTTACCTGCAAGAATTGCCAGTAAGATGGCGTCTGTGACGTCATCTTACTGGCACAGTGCCAGCCTATGCACTTGCATATACATGAGTATTGCAGAATATTATCATGAAGAAGCAATCAGAAGATTGCTTCTTCATGTCCCATGGTATAAAAGTGAAAAAGTAAAAAAAAAAATGTTATTCAATAAAAAAATAAAGTAATAAATCACTAAAAATGCCCAAAACCCCCAAAACATATAAAGAGACATATAACTAAAAAAAAAGTCTAAATCATAACACAAACCCCACATATATAGTATCACCGCGTCCGTAACAACCCGTAGAATAAAAGTAAATCATTATTGAACCCCCACGATAAACGCCGTAAAAAAAAACTGCTATAAACCTTCCAAAAATTATGATTTTTAGCTATTCAATCCCACAAAAAATGCTATAAAATGCGATCAAAAAACCATGTGTACTCCGACATGATACTGGTGCAAAGTACAACATGTCCCGCAAAAAACAAGCCATCAACCAGCTCCGTAGCCAAAAAAGTAACAATGTTATGCCACTTGGAAGACGGCAATACATAAATGATAGATTTTTCCCCACATTAGGGTTTTGTTTGACAAATTTAGTCAAACGTAAGAAAATATATTCATGTCTGGTATCCCCGTAATCATATCAACCCATAGAATAAAGATAACAGGATTATTAGTCTATACGGTGAACACCAAAAAAAAAAAGAGTAAAAAATCCAGTACAGAATTGATGCTTTTCTACTCCTGCCCTCAAAAAAAGTTCCTAAATTTTCAACAATAGGTGATACCAACCCCAAAATGGTAACAATGGAAAAAGCATCTCATCCCGCAAAAAAAATGGCATCACATGGCCCCAATAACGCAAAAGCGAAAATTTTATAGCCTTCAAAAGGGGCCAATGAGGAAACTAAAATCCTGGCAGCTGCAGGGCGCTCCTTCCCTTCTGCGTCTCGCTGTGCGCCCATAAAACAAGTAACGGCCACATGTGGGGGTCTTTGTACTCAGGAGAAATTGCAGAACAAATTGTATGGTGGGTTTTCTCTTTTTATATTTTGGAAATGTGTAAATTTTAGTGCTAAATGAACGTATAAGGGAACAATTTGACCATTCTAAATTTCACCTCCATTTTGATTCAATTACTATGAAGATCTCAAGGGGTTAACAATCTTCGTAAAAGCGGTTTCTGATAGCTTGAGGGGTGCAGATTTGAAAATGGGTTGGTTATATAGGGGTTTTGATGCTAAATATGTAAAATTTCATTCCAAACTGTATTTATCCCCAAAATAGTCAATTCTGAAAATCCGGAAAAGCGATATTCTTTTTGTAAGCCGCGTGACATCAAAATAAATTATCCAGACATATCAAAAATTATGAAAATGTAAAGTAGACAAATGGGAAATGTTATTCAGCAACTTATTTAGGTGGTAAATCTATCTGCCTGGAAACGCAATGATTTTGAATTTCTAAAATGGCAAATTTTTCAAAAAATTTATCATATTTTCTATTTTTTTGTAAATAAACGCAAAACTTATCAGCCAAAATTTACCACTAAAATGAAGTACAACATGTGGGGAAAAAACAATCTCAGAATCGTTTTGATAAGTAACAGTGTTCAAAAGTTATAACCATATAAAGCGACGCAGGTCAGAATCCAAAAAATCGGGCTGAGCCTTAACCTGCAAAATGGCTGCGTCCTTAAGGGGTTAAAGAAAGAGGCTATGAGAACCTGTCTTTAGATGAAAATGTGGGGTTTGGTTTTCATATGTACATCCAACTGATATCATGCCCAGAAATAATGTGCACAGCAGAATCTGTAACCAAGGACCTAATTTTCACTAAAGACATCACACCAGCAGTGCAAATCTGCCTCTCTGCCTTTTATAAACATTTGCATTACAATATAATGGTGTGTTATAAATTATCTTGCACCCTGACAAAATCCTGGTAGTCACAGGGGCTGGGCTTTGGTTTGGATGCATTTCAAAAAACAACATGTGACTCGTCTGTGTTACTCCTCAGATCTTAGCCCCCACCTTTGTACTCCTGTACAGCTCCACCTCCTGCTCCTTTTCAGAGGTCACAGCGTAGTGAAATGACATCAGTGGTGGGGGGAGGAGCTGTACAAGAGCACAAAGATGGAGGCAGCTCAGACAAGTCACATGTTGTTTTTTGAAATGCATCCAAACCAAAGCCCAACCCCTGGGACTACCCCAGGATTTTGTCAGGATGCAAGAGTAAGTTATAACAAACAATTATATTGTAATGCAAATGCTTCGAAAAGGCAGAGAGGTATTTTTGCACTGCAGGTGTCATGTGCTTTTACAACCTGTCTTTAGTAAAAATTAGGTCCCTGTTGACAGGTTCCCTTTAAAGATGAAGATTAAAAGTGTCCATCCCACTCTTCCCCATGATACATGTATACAGGGTATATATTGCTTTGCTTGGAGATGACAGAAGAGCAATCAGTGATGTACGAGCGTCGCCTTGAGCCCCCTGCCCCCCCCCCCCCCTCCTTCGCTCCAGACCCTTCTCCCGGTACTTAAGGAAAATAAGATAAAATATTACATCTGCAGAAGTATAAAGAATCCATTTTTACACTCCGCCCGTACACGCAGCGCATTACCGGGAACAACAGTCATCTCAGGCCTTTAGGAAGTTAACGGCCAAAGTTGAGGAGCGAGCGATCAGTGTCTGATCTTTATGGCGCGGAGCGCGGCCGCTGCTGCGGCACTTCATCATTCTCTGCCTTATGACTAAGTGCGACACCGGAGCCGCTGCAGACATATAAAGAAGAATGACTCGCTCCTCTATTCCCTCCTGTGATCTCTGCAAGGAAAGAAAAACAACAAGAAAGCAGAAGAGCCGCCGTTAACCCATCGCCTGCCGGGGCGAAATGACCCGGGGATGGAACAAAAACACTGGAAGATGCCTGATGGAACCAGTTTCTGGAGATTCTGCAGGAAAAAGTGTGGCAAAAAAAGCAACAAAGTGCAAAAAGTTGCTAAAAAAACCCCAAAAAAACATTGTTATGACATCATCATCCCTATGACATCACACTATTGGACAGGGGAGATTGAGATTGACTCAATCATATGGACATTTGCATCCATCTCTCTGCACTGAATGACTGCTACAGTTCAACATAGACAATAGAGCAGCCCAAGGAACCAAGCTAAGAGCACAGCAGTGTGAGGACACCCTCCCACCTCCACCACACACACTACAAGCCCAAAATATAAATCCACTTTCACAATCCTTCAAATAATTGAAATTTTCACAATGGTGAAAGAGTTCAACACGGCCAATACCTCCCACTAGCTGCAGCTCAATGCACAGAAATAAGAGCACAGCAGTGTGAGGACATGCCTCCAGGGCTCTTGGAGAAGCTCCTGGAGAGCTAGGAATCCATATTTCACAGTTTTGCTGCTACTAACAATATACACAAAGACATCATTACACATCTCTCTAGTGACAACACCGTGTACTGGCTGCAGAGAGCACAGAGCACAGCAGTGCAAGGACACTCCCAAGTGCTCTTGGAGATGGCACAATCCTGGAATATAAATCCATATTTCACAGTCCTGCTGCTACTAACAACATACACAAAGGTCTGTTTACACATCTCTCCAGAAAGATAGGAGAAAGCACAGAGCACAGCAGTGTGAGGACAAGCCCCAAGTACACTTGCAGAAGCTAAAATCCAGGAATATAAATCCATTTATCACAGTTCTGCTGCTCCTAACAACATACAAAAAGGTCTGATTGTACATCTCTCCAGGGAAAATACAAAACACTGGCTGCAGAGAGCACAGAGGACAGCAGTGTGAGGACAAGCCCCAACCAAGTACACTTGCAGAAGCTAAAATTCAGGAATATAAATCCATTTATCACAGTCCTGCTGCTCCTAACAACATAGAAAAAGGTCTGATTATACATCTCTCCAGGGAAAATACATAACACTGGCTGCAGAGAGCACAGAGCACAGCAGTGTGAGGACACCCCCTCCCCCCCAATGCACTTGGAGAAGCTACAATCCTTATACATTAATTCACTTTCACAATCCTTCAAGTACTTGCAATTTACACAATGGTAAAAGATCTCTCTATGGCCAATACCTACCACTGGCTATAGATCAAGGCACAGAAATAAGAGCGCAGCAGTGTGAAGACATGCCTCCAGTGCTCTTGGAGAAGATACAATCCTGAGCTATAAATCCATATTTCACAGTCCTGTTGCTACTAACAACATACAAAAGGGTATCATTACAAATCTCTCCAGGGACAAGGGACAATACTTACTCAATTTCTTTACATGGGTTCTTCAGAACCGACAATTAATTTGTGTTTGATGTTGGTCCAATATGTGGGATCTGCATAGTCTGAAGCAGACAGCGCCATGGACTCTTCAGTGGTCACTCTGTGCTATTGTAGTTTACTTCCCAATTACTTAGATGGAAGCTGAGCTGCAGTAGCTGAGTCTGACCACTGTACAGTGTGTGGCGCTGTCTGCTGCTTCCAGCTGGTAAACTTCTGCACATGAAACATGGAAGATACCAGAAAATGTATGTAAGTGATTAATAAATGTGACCATAAAAAATAAATACATAAATAAATAAAAAAAACTGCCATCTCCATAGAGAACACGGATCACATTGTAGCCACTTGGTTGTTCCCGGATGAGTTTTAAAGGGAACGTCCTCTCTGCACACAAGAACAAGTTAAGGAATCGTTCAAAAAATTGATGAAGATGAAATGTTATGTAACAGGGATTTATCTCTGATCCCAAAGACAAGGAGGATTCATCAGAGCCAGTGGCGCCTCCATGTGCTGGATCGGGGGAACAGCAGGTGACGGTCACATACAGCAGGACACGGCGTAATCTGATTATATGACGGAACGTTTACCCAGGGCCGGAGCAGCATTTAATAACTACTTCTAGCAATAACAGATGATCCAATCCCTGAGAGGAAGATCACAGACAAATACACGGAGAATCCCAGGAGAAATATGGAGGAAGTGCAAAAACTGTAAGAAAAGGACAAATACAGGAGACATGTAACACACAGTCATGTGATATATGTATAGTAGTTATATTCTTGTACATAGGGAGCAGTATTATAGTAGTTATATTCTTGTACATAGGGAGCAGTATTATAGTAGTTATATTCTTGTACATAGGGGGCAGTATTATAGTAGTTATATTCTTGTACATAGGGGGCAGTATTATAGTAGTTATATTCTTGTACATAGGGGGCAGTATTATAGTAGTTATATTCCTGTACATAGGGGGCAGTATTATAGTAGTTATATTCTTGTACATAGGGGGCAGTATTATAGTAGTTATTTTCTTGTACATAGGGGGCAGTATCATAGTAGTTATATTCTTGTACATAGGAGGCAGTATTATAGTAGTTATATTCTTGTACATAGGGGGCAGTATCATAGTAGTTATATTCTTGTACATAGGAGGCAGTATTATAGTAGTTATATTCTTGTACATAGGGGTCAGTATTATAGTAGTTATATTCTTGTACATAGGGGTCAGTATTATAGTAGTTATATTCTTGTACATAGGGGGCAGTATTATAGTAGTTATATTCTTGTACATAGGGGGCAGTATTATAGTAGTCATATTCTTGTACATAGGGGGCAGTATTATAGTAGTTATATTCTTGTACATAGGGGGCAGTATTATAGTAGTTATATTCTTGTACATAGGGGTCAGTATTATAGTAGTTATATTCTTGTACATAGGGGGCAGTATTATAGTAGTTATATTCTTGTACATAGGGGGCAGTATTATAGTAGTTATATTCCTGTACATAGGGGGCAGTATTATAGTAGTTATATTCTTGTACATAGGGGGCAGTATTATAGTAGTTATATTCTTGTACATAGGGGGCAGTATTATAGTAGTTATATTCTTGTACATAAGGGACAGTATTATAGTAGTTATATTCTTGTACATAGGGGGCAGTATTATAGTAGTTATATTCTTGTACATAGGGGGCAGTATTATAGTAGTTATATTCTTGTACATAAGGGACAGTATTATAGTAGTTATATTCTTGTACATAGGGGACAGTATTATAGTAGTTATATTCTTGTACATAAGGGACAGTATTATAGTAGTTATATTCTTGTACATAAGGGACAGTATTATAGTAGTTATATTCTTGTACATAGGGGACAGTATTATAGTAGTTATATTCTTGTACATAGGGGGCAGTATTATAGTAATTATATTCTTGTACATAGGGGGCAGTATTATAGTAGTTATATTCTTGTACATAGGGGGCAGTATTATAGTAGTTATATTCCTGTACATAGGGACAGTATTATAGTAGTTATATTCTTGTACATAGGGGGCAGTATTATAGTAATTATATTCTTGTACATAGGGAGCAGTATTATAGTAGTTATATTCTTGTACATAGGGGACAGTATTATAGTAGTTATATTCTTGTACATAGAGGGCAGTATTATAGTAGTTATATTCTTGTACATAGGGGGCAGTATTATAGTAGTTATATCCTTGTACATAGGGGGCAGTATTATAGTAGTTATATTCTTGTACATAGGGGACAGTATTATAGTACTTATATTCTTGTACATAGGGGGCAGTATTATAGTACTTATATTCTTGTACATAGGGGGCAGTATTATAGTAGTTATATTCTTGTACATAGGGGGCAGTATTATAGTATTTATATTCTTGTACATAGGGGGCAGTATTATAGTAGTTATATTCTTGTACATAGGGGGCAGTATTATAGTAGTTATATTCTTGTACATAGGGGACAGTATTATAGTAGTTATATTCCTGTACATAGGGGGCAGTATTATAGTAGTTATATTCCTGTACATAGGGGGCAGTATTATAGTAGTTATATTCTTGTACATAGGAGGCAGTATTATAGTAGTTATATTCTTGTACATAGGGGGCAGTATTATAGTAGTTATATTCTTGTACATAGGGGGCAGTATTATAGTAGTTATATTCTTGTACATAGGGGGCAGTATTATAGTAGTTATATTCTTGTACATAAGGGACAGTATTATAGTAGTTATATTCTTGTACATAGGGGACAGTATTATAGTAGTTATATTCTTGTACATAGGGGGCAGTATTATAGTAATGATATTCTTGTACATAGGGGGCAGTATTATAGTAGTTATATTCTTGTACATAGGGGGCAGTATTATAGTAGTTATATTCCTGTACATAGGGACAGTATTATAGTAGTTATATTCTTGTACATAGGGGGCAGTATTATAGTAATTATATTCTTGTACATAGGGAGCAGTATTATAGTAGTTATATTCTTGTACATAGAGGGCAGTATTATAGTAGTTATATTCTTGTACATAGGGGGCAGTATTATAGTAGTTATATCCTTGTACATAGGGGGCAGTATTATAGTAGTTATATTCTTGTACATAGGGGACAGTATTATAGTACTTATATTCTTGTACATAGGGGGCAGTATTATAGTACTTATATTCTTGTACATAGGGGGCAGTATTATAGTAGTTATATTCTTGTACATAGGGGGCAGTATTATAGTACTTATATTCTTGTACATAGGGGGCAGTATTATAGTAGTTATATTCTTGTACATAGGGGGCAGTATTATAGTAGTTATATTCTTGTACATAGGGGACAGTATTATAGTAGTTATATTCTTGTACATAGGGGGCAGTATTATAGTAGTTACATTCCTGTACATAGGGGGCAGTATTATAGTAGTTATATTCCTGTACATAGGGGGCAGTATTATAGTAGTTATATTCTTGTACATAGGGGGCAGTATTATAGTAGTTATATTCTTGTACATAGGGGGCAGTATTATAGTAGTTATATTCTTGTACATAGGGGGCAGTATTATAGTAGTTATATTCTTGAACATATGGGGCAGTATTATAGTAGTTATATTCTTGAACATATGGGGCAGTATTATAGTAGTTATATTCTTGTACATAGGGGGCAGTATTATAGTAGTTATATTCTTGTACATAGGGGACAGTATTATAGTAGTTATATTCCTGTACATAGGGAGCAGTATTATAGTAGTTATATTCCTGTACATAGGGGGCAGTATTATAGTAGGTATATTCTTGTACATAGGGGGCAGTATTATAGTAGTTATATTCTTGTACATAGGGGGCAGTATTATAGTAGTTATATTCTTGTACATAGGGAGCAGTATTATAGTAGTTATATTCTTGTACATAGGGAGCAGTATTATAGTAGTTATATTCTTGTACATAGGGAGCAGTATTATAGTAGTTATATTCTTGTACATAGGGATCAGTATTATAGTAGTTATATTCTTGTACATAGGGGGCAGTATTATAGTAGTTATATTCTTGTACATAGGGGACAGTATTATAGGAGTTATATTCTTGTACATAGGGGGCAGTATTATAGTAGTTATAGTCTTGTATATATGGATCAGTATTATAGTAGTATCTGACAATAATTTAGAATATTGATGCACGTATAGACTATAATTACAGGTGAGTTCTGAATATCCTTGTACTATAACACCTGATCTCCCCCTCCCCCTGCACCTGGCCGCTTATACAATGTTCTCTATATAAGATGTTGTAGCAATGATCACAGCAGGATCCTGTCAGTACAGAGCGGGTTTATAGCTGGAGACATATGTATCTTTTTATCTTAATATTTAGTACATTGTAGCTCAGAGATGTATCATGTATCATCATTACCTTTGGCTGCACTTACAATAATACAGTTTTAGTGAGTAGCAATATGTGACATAAATGGTTTATTCATCTTCGTAGTGACAGGAGGACACACAGCGCTGTGCTCAGGTAACTACTCCACTCATTATCATCCCCTACCCCCAGGAATCAGATCCTTTCAATGACTCAGTAGATAATCCGGCATCATGTGACTAGTAAGATTCTACACGGCTCTCTGCATGATGTAGCAGTGACAGAAGTCCTCCGCCATGTCTCACTGTGTCACATCTTATTGGGTTCGGGTCATGTGATCTCGCAGAGACAATGGTCTCCATGGTGGTTCTTTACCGTCCACTGTGAGCTCTTTGTGGGGATCTGTCTTGTGGATGAAATGGTTGTAAAATGACAATTAATTCTCCCAGTACAGTCTGTCTTCTTATAGGATGACTAAGAAATAATAATTCTGGATGATATGTAATTGATACATAAGTGGATGTCCAGATGTTTGACCCCCATGATCAGGTAATGGGTTTATCCTGCGGATGGTCTAGGTACAGGCCAGGGTCAGGGCAGGTGTAATCAGAGATCCAGGGATCAGAGACAGACTAATAGTCCAGACAGTCACAATACAGTCCAGGCCTGGAGGTCAGACACCAGGAAGCCTAGAACATAACACATGGAGTGGGCTGCAGGACTCTCATGTCTTACCTACCATTCTGTGAATTAAGAAATAAGAAGCTTTTTTTTAATAACTTGCAAATGGCAAAGCAGCGGCTTAATGTAAAATCTGAGATTCCCACTTCATGAGGCAATTAAAAATGAAGCAGCATAATGAATAATCAACTTAACGAGGTTGATAGATTGTGTTACACGGAGAAGTGAGCGATAAGGCAGTGGAGAGCACTTCGCGGTTCATTACAGTTATGGACTGAGGAGGCAACACAAGGGAAGGTCATCACGGAGGGAACCTGGGGTCATGGACACTGAGGAGGCAACACAAGGGAAGGTCATCACTCAGGGAACCTGGGGTCATGGACACTGAGGAGGCAACACAAGGGAAGGTCATCACTCAGGGAACCTGGGGTCATGGACACTAAGGGAAGGTCATCACTCAGGGAACCTGGGGTCATGGACACTGAGGAGGCAACACAGGGGAAGATCATCACTCAGGGAACCTGGGGTCATGGACACTAAGGGAAGGTCATCACTCAGGGAACCTGGGGTCATGGACACTAAGGGAAGATCATCACTCAGGGAACCTGGGGTCAGGAACACTGCAGAGGCAACACAGGGGAAGGACATCACTCAGGGAATCTAGGGTCAGGGACACTGTGGAGGCAACACAGTGGAAGGTCATCACTCAGGGAACCTGGGGTCAGGAACACTGAGGAGGCAACACAAGGGAAGGTCATCACTCAGGGAACCTGGGGTCATGGACACTAAGGGAAGGTCATCACTCAGGGAACCTGGGGTCAGGAACACTGCAGAGGCAACACAGGGGAAGGACATCACTCAGGGAATCTAGGGTCAGGGACACTGAGGAGGCAACACAAGGGAAGGTCATCACTCGGGGAATCTAGGGTCATGGACACTGAGGAGGCAACACAGGGGAAGGTCATCACTCAGGGAACCTGGGGTCATGGACACTGTGGAGGCAACACAAGGGAAGGTCATCACTCAGGGAACCTGGGGTCATGGACACTAAGGGAAGGTCATCACTCAGGGAACCTGGGGTCATGGACACTAAGGGAAGGTCATCACTCAGGGAACCTGGGGTCAGGAACACTGCAGAGGCAACACAGGGGAAGGACATCACTCAGGGAATCTAGGGTCAGGGACACTGTGGAGGCAACACAGTGGAAGGTCATCACTCAGGGAACCTGGGGTCAGGAACACTGCAGAGGCAACACAGGGGAAGGTCATCACTCAGGGAACCTGGGGTCATGGACACTGAGGAGGCAACACAAGGGAAGGTCATCACTCGGGGAATCTAGGGTCATGGACACTGAGGAGGCAACACAGGGGAAGGTCATCACTCAGGGAACCTGGGGTCATGGACACTGTGGAGGCAACACAAGGGAAGGTCATCACTCAGGGAACCTGGGGTCATGGACACTGAGGAGGCAACACAAGGGAAGGTCATCACTCAGGGAACCTGGGGTCATGGACACTAAGGGAAGGTCATCACTCAGGGAACCTGGGGTCAGGAACACTGCAGAGGCAACACAGGGGAAGGACATCACTCAGGGAATCTAGGGTCAGGGACACTGTGGAGGCAACACAGGGGAAGGTCATCACTCGGGGAATCTAGGGTCATGGACACTGAGGAGGCAACACAGGGGAAGGTCATCACTCAGGGAACCTGGGGTCATGGACACTGTGGAGGCAACACAAGGGAAGGTCATCACTCAGGGAACCTGGGGTCATGGACACTGAGGAGGCAACACAAGGGAAGGTCATCACTCAGGGAACCTGGGGTCATGGACACTAAGGGAAGGTCATCACTCAGGAAACCTGGGGTCACAGGCACTGAGGAGGCAACACGGGGAAGGTCATCACTCAAGGAACTTGGGGTCAGAAACATTTCAGAGGCAACACAAGGGAAGGTCATCACTCAGGGAACCCGAGGTCAGGAACACTGAGGAGGCAACACAGGGGAAGGTCATCACTCAGGCAACCCAGGATCAGGAACAATGAGGAGGCAACATGGGGGAAGTTCATCACTCAGGGAACTTGGGGTCAGAAACATTTCAGAGGCAACACAAGGGAAGGTCATCACTCGGGATTCTGGGATCAGGAACAATGAGAAGGCAACACAAGGGAAGGTCATCACTCAGAAATACAGAGAAGGCAACACAAGGGGTGGTAGCATTCACAAAACGCAACCGTTAACTCTGTGTTAACGCATTTGTTAGCGTTCTATTACCTTTGCAATTTGTTAACACAAATGTGAACAGCCATTTCAAATCTACTCATCTCAGCTGTCGTAATGTGTTTCAAAACGCAACGTAAACCCAACCAAATGCAACGTGTGAACACGGCCTAAGCAGGACACAGTCAAGTCTACGTCACTGGCCCCCGCCATTCAGAAATGCAGCGCTGGAACATGGTAAGTAAACTTTTCTTTTAGACACCCCCGTCCCAGACCACAGGGGGTTTTCAGGATTTCAATGATGAATGTCTTTCTCTCTCAACACGATCACAAAAGGAAAGTCATCTCGAACCAGGCAGGTAGTCGGGGCCTTCAGACTGACAAAGCTGGGAGAATGAAGGATTGGACATGTTGAATTGAAATACTTCACTGTACATCAGAAATCATCTGATGGATCATTCTAACCTCTACATAAGAAACATCTGCACTCTCAGGATTGGTGTTCCAATCCTTCATTCTCCTCAGCGATGGTCCTAGTCACTATGGGACACATTTACTAAGAGTCCGAACACTGCGTTTTCGTCAGGTTTCCGTTTTTTTTTCCGATTTGCCCAAAATTGCCCCGGGTTTTTGGCGCAAACGATCGGATTGTGACACATCAGCGCCGGCTTGCACGCAACACAATTCGGGGGGCGTGGACGTTGGATAAACCAACTGATTCGGACAAACCGCGGAATTTAAAAGCTAATTGTGTCACAAGATCAGCACTCACATGCACCGGGAAGAAGATGGTGAGCTCCGGCGGAACTGAGCGGGGAAGGGACACATGCATGAATTTGGACGCACGATCTTAGTGAATCGCGGCAGCTCCGAATCCCTGTCAGACATTCCGGATCTGCGGCGTCGTAAGTAAATGTGCGCCTATCTGTACTCTTCTGGCTGGACGTGATCTCATGGCTATTGGTGGCCAATGACATCCTCAGAGATCACAGGTCATAGGGTGCTGCTCCTGTGGCTGCTGACACCACCCACATTTCTGGCTCAGATGTAAATGTACATCAAGATACCAGAAGGAGCTTGGGAAGACAACTATCTTACTATTTTTTAACTACCCCCTTGCCTCGATGTTTTTATGAAAAATCGGAAATCTGTTTTAATTAAAGTACAAAATAAATGTAATTCTGTAATAAAATTCAGAAGTTACAAAGAATGTTAAAAAGTTTTGCAAGTTTTGTCGCAGTCTTGTAATTCCAAATGTTAACGTTTCTACAGATGTTTTTGCTTCCTTTCTGTTCTTCATTTTTGAGTCTTTTGATCATTTGTTTGACATTTGTTTATTATAATGAAATCATTTGTTTTCTAGTTTATCATTTCTATTTTATTTTTGCTTTAGCCCCCGCAAACTTTTCTAACGAATGGAAAGTTGTCAGAATAAACAAGTGTTTGGCTACACAACAAGTGTTTGCGTTGCGGCCGGTGCGGCTGCGCTCTGGCTGTGTAGAAGCTGTTTTTACATCCTGCTGTTTATTCTATAGACGGTTTGTTTACCCGGATCCATCCACGGGGCTGATGCAACTCGCTGTAAGAGGCTGTTGTCTTGTTGTCGAGGTGCAGCTGGAAAAGTTTGTACATTGAGGCTTCTCTGCACCTGTTCTCCGGTCCCATGGAAAGGACGAGCTGCACACCTATCAGGAATCATTAACCTCTGCAGGTGTCAGGAATGGCTGCGAGCGGCTCACGCCGTAATCACGGGGAACCGGTAAATAACGCTGGTACGTCAGCCCCGGCCAATATTAACCCTTCAATAAGAGCTTAGGATCTAATCTGAAGGGTCGAATATTGTACACCCTACAAGAAGCACAATGTATCGTACATTTTGTGATTCACATTTATTTCTTGTTTTATTATAATGGTATCCAGTATAACAGGACAGAATAATATAGTAGGTTTAGTGTCTGCAGCATAACATTATAGTAGGATTAGTGTCTGCAGCATAACACCATAGTAGGATTAGTTTCTGCAGCATAACACCATCGTAGGATAAGTTTCTGCAGCATAACATCATAGTAGGTCTAATGCCTGCAGCATAACATTATAGTAGGTTTAGTGTCTGCATCATAACATCATAGTAGGTTTAGTGCCTGCAGCATGACATTGTAGTAGGTTTAGTGTCTGCAGCATGACATTGTAGTAGGTTTAGTGTCTGCAGCATAACATTATAGTAGGCTTAGTGTCTGCAGCATAACATCAAAGTAGGTTTAGTGTCTGCAGCATAACATAATAGTAGGATTAGTGCCTGCAGCATAACATCATAGTAGGTTTAGTGCCTGCAGCATAACATCATAGTAGGATTAGTGCCTGCAGCATAACATTATAGTAGGTTTAGTGTCTGCATCATAACATTATAGTAGGTTTAGTATCTGCAGCATAACATCATAGTAGGATTAGTGTCTGCAGCATAAGATTATAGTAGGATTAGTGCCTGCAGCATAACATTATAGTAGGATTAGTGCCTGCAGCATAACATTATAGTAGGTTTAGTATCTGCAGCATAACATCATAGTAGGTTTAGTATCTGCAGCATAACCTTATAGTAGGATTAGTGTCTGCAGCATAAGATTATAGTAGGTTCAGTATCTGCAGCATAACATCATAGGAGGTTTAGTGTCTGCAGCATAACATCATAGGAGGATTAGTGCCTGCAGCATAACATTATAGTAGGATTAGTGCCTGCAGCATAACATCATAGTAGGTTTAGTGCCTGCAGCATAACATCATAGTAGGATTAGTGCCTGCAGCATAACATCATAGTAGGTTAAGTGTCTGCAGCATAACATTATAGTAGGTTTAGTGTCTGCATCATAACATTATAGTAGGATTAGTTTCTGCAGCATAACATTATAGTAGGTTTAGTGCCTGCAGCATAACATTGTAGTAGGTTTAGTGTCTGCAGCATAACATCAAAGTAGGTTTAGTGTCTGCAGCATAACATAATAGTAGGATTAGTGTCTGCAGCATAACATAATAGTAGGATTAGTGTCTGCAGCATAACATAATAGTAGGATTAGTGTGCAGCATAACATTAAAGTAAGTTAAGTGTCTGCAGCATAACATTATAGTAGGCTTAGTGTCTGCAGCATAACATCAAAGTAAGTTTAGTGTCTGCAGCATAACATTGTAGTAGGTTTAGTGTCAGGTGAATTACTGCGGAATAATTGCACCTTGTACCCAGAGACCACACTGTGCTCATTTATAACAAAACTGTAATATACAGGAAAATAAAAACTAAATGTTTATTTGTTGTTGTTTTTTCTGTTCTATCAGTAAAAAAAAAAATTGCTTTCAGGCCCGAATGACCCAAAAATGGTGACACTTCCTACAATAACCCCGGAAAATTTCTACTATTTGTCAGATTCTACAACGACGCCGCTGAGGTTTGATAAATACCCCCCCCCCCCCTCCCGTCTCGTTAGTTGCTAATAATATGGATAAATCTCTGAGATGTAATGAGATGCAGCTCTATGTAGATGCCACCAGTCCTGTGCTCGGCACCTGCATCCTCAGATACACATTTCCACACCTGTTAATTAACAATTTGCTTAATAAGCAGACGACTGGTTAATGAAGAGCGGCCCCCGGTACCGGACGCTGGAGGGGGGGGGGGGTAGAAGCTGCGGCTGTTACTCCGGGCTCTTATTTATTTATTTTTTTTTACATCTTTCATTTATTTGATTATTTTTCTTTGATTTGATTTTTCTTCCTCCCGTATCTTGCGCTCTACCTGCTCATAACGCGTCCTGTCACTCAGCGCACGGAACAGCTTGATATTTACATAACGAATGGTGAAAAACACACAAGTTACAGACTCATTCACCGCAGGATTGTGCTGACACCAGATTGTTAAAAGTTCATTTGAAGCAACATCCGAGGAACAGATTTTTATTAGAAATTCGCTGCTGCTTTTTTTTCACCGTCTTTAAAATAAACGGGTGAATTAAACTCATTATTTTTGTTTCGCTGAAAATGCAACTTTATTGCCTGATGATTTCCAGGTAAATGACAAGTAATCGACTTATCTCCTCCGATCCAGGAGGGATCTGTAATATGTTCAACATGTATATAATAAGTATTTTTCCATATTATTAAATGAAATTTATAATTCATCCCATGTCCCAACCAAATATAACTCACCGAAAATAAGAATCCAAAGACATAAAAGGACATCTACATGAAGGACTGTACACCCAGCACACTGACGTACTGGTGCGGGCCTCCTCTGGCAGGATCCGCTCTTCTCTTAGCTTTTTATGCCCTTGTTTTTAAGAATAAAAAGCTTTAAAAATTATGCAAATGAGACCATCAGGCACATTTGCATAATTTTAAGAGCCTTTTTTTTGTAAAAACCAGGGAATAAACAGCTAAAAAGTTGCAGATCCTGCCAGAAGGGGCGCGCACCAGTGTGTCAGTGTGCTGGGTGTACAATCCTTCATCCTGGTGGTAGATGTCTTTTAGCAATAACAACGTCACAGTGCCCCCCAATGGGTGTCAAAGTTTCCCCCATGGCTGTGAGAGTCACAGTGCCTTCCATGGCTATGACAGTCACAGTGCCCCCCAATGCTCTGACAGTTATAGTGCCCCCTAATGCTCTGACAGTCACAGTGCCCCCTAATGCTATGACAGTTACAGTGCCCCCCCTGGTTATAACAAGTTACAGCAGAAAAGCCCAGTCACAATGATTGATCCTATTCCTGACTACCCTTCCCGAGCCATAGGTATGGACCCTCACTCTGTAATTGTAGCCTCTCAACTGAAGATAACATCAGGCATAAGCCTAAAGAACCAAAACCTCTGTCACCAGACTGACACCCCCTTAGCCCCCTCATGTCTCAGGCAGCACAGGGACAAGTAGAATAGTCAGACCACTACAGACAGCTCCTGAAATCTTGACCTCCTGGGGGGATAGAGCAGTGATATATGACAGGTGCAGCCGCTGCTCAGGTGTAATTTCTGTTTTATCAATGGATGATGCAACATTCATATGTGATGGCAGCAGAAAACACAGACTCGTATTATGAATGCACCTGCACAGAAGAGCCATAAAAACACTAAATAATGGGGGATCCCCAAAGGTAACATGATGCCCATAACAAGAAACCTCAGTAAATTGGGCATACGGGATTCTACAACCATTTTACCAAAAAGAGCAGAGAGCAGATAATTATGATGATTGCAACCTTGTAACAGATGCCCCCGTAACTCGATGCAGCTCGCTGGCAGAGCACATGTGCTTTTATATGCTTCTTTATACTTTTATGTACTTTTAAAAGTGGGTGGACGCTGTCATTAGGTGAAAATATGTGATCCTGGTGACAGGTTTGCTTTTAGCACAGAAAATGTGGGCTATAATGCTTTTCATCCATAGACAATTGCAGCAATCATAGAAATAGAGTAATATAATATAACTGTGACTGACGCTGCTGACCCCCAGACCAAACTTCGACGCCACAGACCCCAGACTGGACTATGGCTAACATCACCAATGCCTCGAGACCAGACTATTGCTGATGGTGCTGGCCCCCCAGATTAGACACCACCAAGTCCAGACCAGACTATGACTGAAGCCACTGTCCCTCTGGACCAGACTATAATTGACACTGTCGACCCTCCCCCAGACCAGACTTTGACTGACAATGCTGCACCCCCCCCCACCCACACAGACCAAACTATGTCTGCCACCGCTGACCACCATATACAAGACCATGGCAGACACCACAGACCCCCCCACTCTATGACTGACATGACCAACCCCCCTAAACCAGACAATGACTGACAGCACCACCCTCCCCTCACCCCCAAACCAACAAGGACTGATGCCCCAGACCACACTATGGCCCACATCCACGACACTTCCCCATACCAAACTATAGATGATGCCACCGACCCTCCAGATCAGACATTGCTGACCCCCAGACCAGACTATGACTGACAACACCAATCCCTCAAGACCAGACTATGGCTGAAACCACCAACCCCCTAGACCAGACTATGGCTGAAAATGATGCTTCCAAATCAGACTATGGCTGATGCTGCAGATTCCCTTAGACCAGACTATGACTGATGTCATTGACTCCATAGACAAGACTATGGCTGATACCATTACCTACAGACCAGACTATGGCTGATGCAACTGACCCCCAAGACCAGAATATGGCTGACCCCCTAGACCAGACTATAGCTGATGCTGCTGACAGGATAAGTGAGGAATTGCAAATTGTTCATTTAAATAAATGGGCGTAAGACACCATGTAACTAGTGATAGAGTACTGTGTGAGTAGTATTACTGCACATCCGTACATAATAACACCCAGACTGCAGAGAGGAGGCTACAGATACCCAGCGGAGCTCCACTAATCCATCAATACATCCAGCCCGTGAAGGGTCAGGATGTCTCCAGCCCAGCAGATACGGCTGATGAAGGTCAATGAGGGGATACAGGGCTCTCCGCCATCCATCACCGCGCAAAATGGAGAAGTGGAAGCAGCTATCGATTACATTCCTCATGGATTTTGGAAAAGAAAATGAGGATTTCTGCCAATATTTGCGCCGTTCTGAGGCCGAGAAAAATTTCGCTAAAATACAAACTGGAGGAAAAGAAGCTGAAGAGACGGGTCATCACCCTCACACATCACACAATGGGTGATGGGGAAGAAAACAGGAGTCACATTAGTCAGAAAATCTGCACATTGTTATCGCTGAGGGTTTGTTACAATTGGATACAGTCTAGAACTTCAGGTGACAAATCTCCCTTCAAGCCCTTATAAATTGCTACAATGTATCCATGATGCAGATTGTCAGCCTCCAGTCCAGACTATAGAAGCTTATCTGAACTACAGACCATTGTAACAAATCCTCAGCTCTGATGATCATGTGCTCATTAATTGCCCCCCCCCCCCCCCAGGTGTAATACCATTACCAATACATGGGTTATGCATTTTGGTGTCCTGCTACTACTAACAACATACACAAAGGTCTGATTACACATTTTTCCAGAACAAGTACATTACACTGTCTGCAGAGAGCACAGACCACAGCAGTGTGAGGTCTGATTACACGTCTCTCTAGAGACAATACCTAACACTGTCTGCAGAGAGCACAGAGCACAGCAGTGTGAGGTGTGATTACACATCTCTCCAGGGACATTACATAACACTGGCTGCAGAGAGCACAGCAGTGTGAGGTCTGATTACACATCTCTCCAGGAACAATACATAACACTGGCTGCAGAGAACACAGAGCACAGCAGTGTGAGGTCTGATTACACATCTCTCCAGGGACATTACATAACACTGTCTGCAGAGAGCACAGAGCACAGCAGTGTGAGGTCTGATTACACATCTCTCCAGGGACATTACATAACACTGGCTGCAGAGAGCACAGAGCACAGAAGTGTGAGGTCTGATTACACGTCTCTCCAGAGACAATACCTAACACTGGCTGCAGAGAGCACAGAGCACAGCAGTGTGAGATGATTACCCATCTCTCCAGGGACAATACCTAACACTGGCTGCAGAGAGGAGCAATGAAGTGAATGCAATGTAACGCAAAAGCGGCATGACAAGGGGTTAAATTGGAGCTATCTATGGGGTTAGGTTAAAAAGTCAGAGATGGGAGGGGGAGATGTTACAGTAAGTATGGAGCAGTCACGTACAGGGGGGGGGGGGGGGGTTTGGGAATATTTGTAAATATACTGGCACGAGGTAGTGTCAGTCTGTCACTGGAATCTGGGGAGAAAGAACAATTTTCCCGTCCCTTGTTAAAATAGGGGATGCAGACGGGGGGCCAAAACTAATGTCGCAGCGGTGGATTTAGGAGGGCTTCTCGGGGGCAAAAAGGAGGTGTTGAGATGGAGGAGCTGGCACCACGGGGGGTGTCCAGTCCCACGAATAGTTGTTTAACAGAGATATGGTGAATTCCTGGGAGCAAGGATCTCAGGAGGTGGGGAAGTCTCCATTTTGGGTCCCTGGTCAGGCGCATATACGGCTGGGGACAAGTGAGACTTCGTGACAACGGACTTGATGGCAATTTAGATGCCCCCCGGAACCCCTTTGCTAGTTGAGTTTAATGTAAATTCTAATGTTATGCAATGTTATTAATTAATGATGATGTTTTGTTATAATAAATGCGGCCACTGTGGCCTTGACACCCAACAACTGTGTACGCCCATTAATGAGTGAAAGGGGGGTTTAGGGTTGGGTTTCCACAGCGGCAATTTTAAGTCCCAAAGTCAAGCACAGAGCACAGCAGTGTGAGGTCTGATTACACATCTCTCCAGAGACAATGGGGCTTATTTACTAAAGGTCCTGCGGCCGCACTTTGGTCAGATATTGTGACGATTTCCAATCCGCGCCACATCGCTCAGGGGATTGTGTCGCAGACAATCGGATTTTGGCGCATCGGCTTGCACGCGGCACAAATCGGTGGGCGGGTCGTCGGACAACCCGACGGATTCGGACTACGCGCAGGATTTAACATTTCAAATTGTGTTGCAAGACACGCACTTACATGCACCGGGAAGAAGAAGGTGAACTCCGGCGGGCCTCGGCGGGGAAGCGACGGATGCAGAAACTCGGGTGCACGAGCTACATGAATCACGCCGGACTTCATCTGCGTCGGGCCGTCTGAATCGGGATCGCGACAGAACCAGGTAAGTAATTTTGCCCCAATAGTTAACACTGGCTGCAGAGGCACAAAGCACAGCAGTGTGAGGTCTGATTACACATCTCTCTAGATACCTAACACTGTCTGCAGAGAGCACAGAGCACAGCAGTGTGAGGTCTGATTACACATCTCTCCAGGGACAATACATAACACTGGCTGCAGAGAACACAGATCACAGCAGTGTGAGGACACAACCACATTGCAGTTGGAGAAGCTGGAATCCTGTAGTATAAATCCATATATCACAGTCCTGCTGCTACTAACAACGTACACATTTGATTACACATTTCTCCAGGGACAGACACTGGCTGCAGAGAGCACAGCAGTGGGAGGTCTGATTACACATCTCTACAGGGACATTACATAACACTGGCTGCAGAGAGCTCAGAGCACAGCAGTGTGAGGTCGGATTACACATCTCTCCAGGGACAATACATAACACTGGCTGCAGAGAGCACAGAGCACAGCAGTGTGAGGTCTGATTACACATCTCTCCAGGGACAATACATAACACTCTCTGCAGTCTGTACAGTATGGTCACACCTGCTGACTAAAATGAATGAATAACATCTTAGAATAAGAAAGATATTTCCATATTCTCAGGTAAGAGAAATGGCCATTTATCCAGATCGCGCAGAGATAATCCCTTCGGAGGCCACATAACCGCGTAGTGTGCGGGGCAATCCTATGAAGAGGCATGAGGAGCCATGTGGCTGGGCAGGCGCTGGATGCCAGGATGATGAGGTTTCTAGTCCGGTGGATACTAAGCGTTGCCCATTACGGCTCATAATGCAGGGAAACTGATTACTCTCCGCAGAATTCATCTCCGGTTTAACGACGCGTCTTGGCTCCATCCAAGTTCCTTCATCCTTCCCCTTTGTCACTGACCATTTACTCACTAATGTAGCCGGCTCGCCAAGTCCATCACTGCCCGGCCAGCTGCTAAAGACATGCCCCGCAGCCTCCATGGCACAGCGCTGGGCACAAAGACCTGGCTCCCAGAATTCCATGTGTAGGTGGCGCGCGTCTTTTTGGATGCGGCCATATGTAACCAGATATTACATTGTTATAAATGCAATATTCTATGGATATCTTCATATTCCACAGGAGGGTCTAGAAGACTGACGTGTGTTCACCGGGCACGGCGCACGTAGAACATGTCCTATCTTTTTTCCTGCACAGTACAACATGTGTAGGACCGTACCCCCGCCGGGCACCATAGTCGTCTACAAGGACATATATCTGGCTGTGTGGCACCGTACCTCAGCCGGGGCACCATAGTCATTTATATGGACATATATCTGGCTGTGTGGCACCGTACCCCTGCCGGGCACCATAGTCGTCTACAAGGGCATGTATCCGGCTGTATATGTCCCCACAACAATAGAGTGCAAGGCGCCCTACACTGTAGCCCCCTGACATGGGACCCCCATCTATTAGACTAGAACTTCCAGGCTTCACTGAAGTTTCTATGAAAAACAAAAAGTTGCAAAGGACCTTGAATCAACAGAAAAAACATTTTCTGGATCAGCAGCTGTTTGTTCCGTTTGAGTCTTACTTACAGATGGAGTACAGTGATGACCCCAACTTTATGATGTCTGCGCTTTAGGCCTCCACTAATCCCCTAGATAATAGTTTTAGAATTTTTCCTTAGAATAACCACAATCAATGGAGGGGGAGCAGTACAGATCCCGTGGACCCTTATCTCTCAGGACTAATGGAGAATCCAGAAGTTTGGACTACTCCTAAACATTGGTAACCATCCCCTGATCATCTGATCGCTCTTGGATGGAACTTCCAATGACTTATTAACCCTGTATTCATCCACAGACCTATAGGGTTCACAGTGGTTACAGATGTAACTGCGGCTCAGCGGCTCCCATGATCCTTTGGCTTCTAACAATTTATGCATAGTAAATCCTTTAACCTTACTCTGTGCTCTGAGAATTATGATCCTCACTCCCCTTAGATTATTATATAGTCAAGTCATTGAGGCTATAAAGAAATCTATAGCTGCAAGTGTCCTGGACAGGAGGATAAAACTGGAGCATAATTATATCTATGTACAGCTGATATGTATAAACTCACCGGCCACTTTATTAGGTACACCATGCTAGTAGCGGGTTGGACACACTTTTGCCTTCAGAACTGCCTCAATTCTTTGTGGCATAGATACAACAAGGTGCTGGAAGCTCCTCAGAGATTTTGCTCCATATTGACATGATGGCATCACACAGTTGCCGCAGATTTGTCGGCTGCACATCCAGGATGCGAATCTCCCGTTCCACCACATCCCAAAGATGCTCTATTGGATTGAGATCTGGTGACTGTGGAGGCCATTTGAGTCCAGTGACCTCATTGTCATGTTCAAGAAACCAGTCTGAGATGATTCCAGCTTTATGACATGGCGCATTATCCTGCTGAAAGTAGCCATCAGATGTTACAGGGTACATTGTGGTCATAAAGGGATGGACATGGGCAGCAACAATACTCAGGTAGGCTGTGGCGTTGAAACGATGCTCAATTGGTACCAAGGGGCCCAAAGAGTGCCAAGAAAATATTCCCCACACCATGACACCACCACCACCAGCCTGAACCGTTGATACAAGGCAGGATGGATCCATGCTTTCATGTTGTTGACGCCAAATTCTGACCCTACCATCCGAATGTCGCAGCAGAAATCGAGACTCATCAGACCAGGCAATGTTTTTCCAATCTTCTACTGTCCAATTTCAATGAACTTGTGAAAATTGTAGCCTGTTTCCTGTTCTTAGCTGAAAGGAGTGGCACCCGGTGTGGTCTTCTGCTGCTGTAGCCCATCTGCCTCAAAGTTGGACGTAGTGTGCGTTCAGAGATGCTCTTCTGCCTACCTTGGTTGTAACGGGTGGCGATTTGAGTCACTGTTGCCTTTCTATCGGCTCGAACCAGTCTGCCCATTCTCCTCTGACCTCTGGCATCAAAAAGGCATTTCCGCCCACAGAACTGCCGCTCACTGGATGTTTTTTCTTTTTCGGACCATTCTCTGTAAACCCTAGAGATGGTTGTGCGTGAAAATCCCAGTAGATCAGCAGTTTCTGAAATACTCAGACCAGCCCTTCTGGCACCAACAACCATGCCACGTTCAAAGGCCACAAATCACCTTTCTTCCCCATACTGATGCTCGGTTTGAACTGCAGGAGATTGTCTTGACCATGTCTACATGCCTAAATGCACTGAGTTGCCGCCATGTGATTGGCTGATTAGAAATTAAGTGTTAACGAGCAGTTGGACATGTGTACCTAATAAAGTGGCCCGTGAGTGTATGTGTGTCTAATCATACGTAGAGCGGAGCTGCTGTATCTATGCTGCCATTATATAGACATCCATCACCCATAGATCTGAGCTGCTGTATCTAAGCTGACATTATATAGATATACATTTACATAGAGCTAGGCTGCTGTATCTAAGCTCTCGTTATAGAGGTATCTACTAAACGTAGAGCTGAGCTGCTGTATCTAAGCTCCCACTATACTGCTGCTGTATCTAAGCTGCCATTATATAGACATTCACCACACATAGAGTTGAGCTGCTGTATCTAAGCTGCCATTATATAGACATCCACCACCGACAGAGCTGAGCTGCTGTATCTAAGCTGCCATTATACAGATATCCACTATACATAGAGCTGAGCTGCTGTATCTAAGCTGCCATTATATAGATATTGTGGGGTATTGCTCAGGTATAAGCTAGGTAGCGGTCGCAGACAGAGGGAAAGAGACAGTTCTCAGTTCAGTTCAGTGTTTATTCACACCACAAAACAAATGGAACAAAAATCCAGCATTGTCTTCATGCTTGTTTAAAACATAAACATACAGACCAGGCTTGGCCTTCTCACCCAGTAGCAGGGTCTTCACAAATAGTCCAAATTGTTGGTGTATGTTCACACCTTGCAGAAGCTGCTGCATAGCACTTAGTCCATTTAAAGTCCAAAACAGCCAACCTGTCCTCCTAGACAGGACACGTGTTTGCTCTTGGAACAAGCTTCTCCCTCTGAGACTAGAGCTCACTCCACTCTCTTGTGCACACTTCCAGCTCAGCTTTGTTAGCTGGAACACCCTGAAAACCCGGTTTGGACCGGTGCTTGAAGTTTGGTCCGGTGCTTGATTTCAGCTTGCTGCATTACTCTGAGCAACACAAGCTGAGAGGATAATACCTCCCATCCAGCAACAAACCCCTGACTGTGTCACATACCCCCTCCCTTTGTTCAACCTTGAGGGGATGAACACTCGCCAGACAGTGCACCCGGGACAGGGCATCTGCATTCCCCTGTAGCCGGCCTGCTCTGTGTTCCACTGTGAATTTGAAGTTCTGTAGAGACAAGAACCATCTGGTGACCCGAGCATTCCTCTCCTTGGCCTGGCTCATCCACTTGAGAGGTGAATGGTCAGTCACCAGTCGGAACTTCCTCCCCAACAGATAATAGCGGAGAGACTCGAGTGCCCACTTGATGGCTAGGCACTCCCTCTCCACTATACTGTACCTGGTTTCGGCTGGGGTGAGCTTGCGACTCAGGAACCCAACAGGATGCTCTTCCCCATTAATTTCCTGAGATAGTACAGCACCGAGGCCCACTTCAGAGGCATCGGTCTGTACTACAAACTCCCTCTTGAAGTCGGGTGTCACCAGGACTGGTGACCCGCACAAGGCCGACTTCAAAGCGGAAAAAGCCTTCGCTTGGTCATTCCAGCGAACCATCACTGTCTTACGTCCCTTCAGGAGCCCTGTCAATGGAGCCGCTACAGTAGCAAAATGGGGAATAAATCTCATATAATACCCCACCATCCCCAGGAATGACTTTATTTGCCTGGTGGTGACAGGCCGTGGCCAACTCCGTATTGCCTCTACCTTATTCATCTGGGGTTTGATGACTCCACGCCCAATGACATAGCCTAAGTACCGTGCCTCCTCTAGCCCTATGGCACATTTCTTTGGGTTAGCAGTTAGCTCGGCCCTACGGAGGGAGTCTACTACAGCCTGCACTTTTGCCAGATGACTCTCCCAGTCAGCACTGAAAATGACAATATCATCGAGGTACGCTGACGCGTAACGCCGATGTGGACGAAGCACAATGTCCATTAAACGCTGGAACGTGGCCGGGGCGCCATGCAGGCCAAAGGGTAACACTTTATACTGAAATAGTCCCTCAGGTGTGATAAAGGCAGTTTTCTCCTTGGCAGCCTCCGTCAAGGGCACTTGCCAGTACCCTTTAGTGAGGTCCAAGGTAGAAAAATACCTGGCCTGTCCTAAGCGCTCAATTAGCTCGTCCACCCGGGGCATGGGATAAGCATCAAATTTGGACACTTCGTTCAGTTTACGAAAATCGTTACAGAAACGTAGCGTCCCATCTGGTTTGGGTATCAAAACTATTGGGCTTGCCCACTCACTTCTTGACTCTTCAATTACGTCCAGCCGCAGCATCAACTGTACTTCCTCCGTGATGGCTTGTCGCCGAGCTTCGGGCACCCGGTACGGCTTTAGCCGGACTTTTGCCTGGGGCTCCGTGACAATGTCATGTTGGATTACGGAAGTACGTCCAGGGAGGTCAGAGAACACGTCCGTGTTCCGACTAATGAACTCCTTGGCCTCTTGAGCCTGTTTAGGGGAAAGGCTGTCAGCAATGCGCACTGTGGCAGCCGCTTCCCCGGGAACAGTTGGAGGTACTGGTTTCCCTTCCCCTAAACATACCGGCTGCGGGGTGCTCCCAACGCAGGTCTCCCTATCTCTCCAAGGCTTTAGCAAATTGACATGGTAGACCTGCTCTGGCTTCCGCCGCCCTGGCTGATGTACCTTGTAATTTACATTGCTTACCTTTTCCAGAATTTCGTAAGGGCCTTGCCACCTTGCGAGGAACTTACTGTCTACCGTTGGTACTAAAACCAAGACTCTGTCTCCTGGGTTAAAGCTCCGCACCTTAGCTACTCTATTGTAGACCTGACTCTGGGCTCGCTGAGCCGCCTCCATATGTTCCCTGACAAGGGGCAACACTGTCTCCATCCGCTCCTGCATCTTAGTGACATATTCAATGACACTCTTATGCGGAGTGGGCTGTTGCTCCCATGCCTCTTTGGCCACGTCCAGCAAACCTCGGGGATGTCTGCCATATAGTAATTCAAAGGGCGAGAACCCAGTAGAGGCCTGGGGCACCTCTCGCACTGCGAACATAAGATAGGGCAGAAGCAGATCCCAGTCCCTTCCATCCTTGGACACTGCTCTTTTCAGCATATTTTCCAAAGTTTGATTAAATCTCTCCACCAGGCCGTCTGTTTGGGGGTGGTAAACTGAAGTCCTTAACTGTTTAATCCCCAGCAACTTGCAGAGTTCCTTCATGACCTTCGACATGAAGGGAGTCCCCTGGTCTGTCAGAATCTCCTTAGGTATCCCAACCCTTGAAAACATCTCCATTAACTCCTTAGCTATAAGTTTGGCAGAGGTATGACGCAGTGGCACTGCTTCTGGATACCGGGTTGCGTAGTCAAGGACAACTAAAATATGTTGGTTACCCCTAGCAGATTTAGGTACTGGACCCACAAGGTCCATGGCAATTCTCTCAAAAGGTACCCTCGATAATTGGGAGGGGTACTAGGGGACTGCGGAAGTGCTGCTGGGGGCTAGTTATTTGACAGGTCGGACAGGACTTACAAAACTCTTCCACCTCTTTGAACACACTGGGCCAGTAAAATCGCTGCAGTATACGGTCCTGGGTTTTCTGCGGCCCAAGGTGTCCACCTAAAACATGTTGGTGAGCAAGATCCAGTACCATCCTACGATATGCCTGAGGCACTATTAATTGTTCAACATTCTCACCCCGTAGTTGGGTGACCCGATACAGTAAATTATGGTGAACCACAAAACGAGGAAAAACTGCCTCAGCTCCTGGTTGTTGTGGCTCACCTTCAACCATTAACACATTCCCCCAGGCTCGGGACAGAGTCTGGTCCCGGAGTTGCGCCGTACCAAAATTGTCACCAGAGACGTTTAAGTCTGACAATTCAGGGCCTGGCGGCAAGTCCTCTACTTCCCCAACCATTACATTCATTGGTAGTGTCTCCCCATCATCCACCGAAGTGGCGGTCACCCCTACCGCTGGCCCTTCCGCCTCGGGTTCCCAAGGTTCTGGTTCTAGGTCTGGAACATGACCTTCAGCTATTGCTCTCCCTGACCCCTGGGGACTGACATGCAGTAACGATGGCCATAGTGCAGAGAATAATGGAAAGTCTCTTCCTATAATTAGGTCATAGGGCAGATTTGATGCTACTGCCACCTCGTGGACTTTCCTCCCAGCAGGTGTTTTTATGACCACCAGTGCGGTTGGATAATCTTTTAAGTCTCCATGAATACACAATACTCGAACCTTGCGACTAGTGAACTGAGAGGGTAGCGCCAGGGTATCCCGTACTATGGTCACTAGGCTCCCTGAGTCAAGTAGTGCATTAGCCCTGCACCCATCAACGGACACTGGGCACATGGGAGGTGCCCTATCTGCATCCAGGACGTCAGCGGTACATACAGGCCGTGCATAGAAGGAAGTACGGCGAGCGTACCCACAGTCCATAGGTTCGGAGGCCAAGGGGCAATTTGCAGCCACATGTCCCAGGACATGACAGCGCCAACAGCGGAGTGTGGGGACCTCACGAATCTTTGTGGAACGTTGTTTGGACATCGTTGGGGAGCTACTCCCAGCAGAAGGTCGGGGCTTTTCCTCAGTCACTGCAAGTGGGGGTGAGGGACGGGGTGGCTTACGTGTAGGGGTACAGTCCCGCACAAAGTCCTGGGTGGCTATGTAACGTTCCACCAGACCAACCAGCTGGTCTAAATTACCTGGGTCACCTTGACCTACCCAGCGCTGAATGGCAACCGGCAGAGTGCGCACAAAACGGTCTACCACCACCCTCTCCACTATTTGGGCTGGGGTTAAAGTCTCAGGCTGAAGCCACTTTTTTACCAGGTGCAGTAGGTCATAAGCTTGAGACCTGGCAGCTCGGGATTCCACAAACCCCCACTGATATACACGTTGGGCCCGCACATAAACATTGACCCCCATGCGTGCCAGGATCTCACCTTTCAACTTCTTGTAGTCCAGGGCATCCTCCTGAGTGAGGTCAAAATATGCCTTTAACGCATCGCCAGTCAGGAACGGGGCCACCACTTCAGCCCACTGGTCAGGCTGCAGCCCCTCACGCTCTGCCGTTCTCTCGAACACCGCCAGGAAGGCCTCTACGTCATCCTCCGCTGTCAGCTTTCTCAGCGCAGTTCGGACTCTCTCTCTGGCCGCAGGCTGTAGCTGGGTCACCACTGTTGGAGTCTCACGCAGCGCCTTTATTTGTTGTAGCAGTAAGTCGTTAGTCTGTTGCTGGGCCTGCATAGCCTCAGAGTGTGCCATCTGCTGTTGAACATTAGCTTGCACAAGTTGTTTAATCAGCTCCTCCATCTTGTCCGGTGATGCTAGCTGAAACTTTGCAGGTTTAATCCACGACATGCAATGGTGCCCAGAAAAAAAACTCCGGTTTTGCACCACCCTCACTGCGTTTTGCCCGCTCCAAGCCACCAATTGTGGGGTATTGCTCAGGTATAAGCTAGGTAGCGGTCGCAGACAGAGGGAAAGAGACAGTTCTCAGTTCAGTTCAGTGTTTATTCACACCACAAAACAAATGGAACAAAAATCCAGCATTGTCTTCATGCTTGTTTAAAACATAAACATACAGACCAGGCTTGGCCTTCTCACCCAGTAGCAGGGTCTTCACAAATAGTCCAAATTGTTGGTGTATGTTCACACCTTGCAGAAGCTGCTGCATAGCACTTAGTCCATTTAAAGTCCAAAACAGCCAACCTGTCCTCCTAGACAGGACACGTGTTTGCTCTTGGAACAAGCTTCTCCCTCTGAGACTAGAGCTCACTCCACTCTCTTGTGCACACTTCCAGCTCAGCTTTGTTAGCTGGAACACCCTGAAAACCCGGTTTGGACCGGTGCTTGAAGTTTGGTCCGGTGCTTGATTTCAGCTTGCTGCATTACTCTGAGCAACACAAGCTGAGAGGATAATACCTCCCATCCAGCAACAAACCCCTGACTGTGTCACAATATACATTTTCATAGAGCTGAGCTGCTGTATGTAAGTTGTCGTCTGACCGCGGCAGTCACATGACCTCAAGCAGGACATCATCACCGGCTCCGCCCCATGAAGGATTTATTTCTTCTTCCATCACTTTTTACCCGCATCCTATTTCAACTTTTTTACTTTTAGATTTTTATTTTCTGTATTTTATCTCTTTTGATGTCTCAAAAGATTCCTCCACATTTTTTATTAACTTGATTTACCAGATCAATTGAGTTTTGACCAATCCACAAAGATCTCAGAAGTGAAACAATTACCAACAGTAAAGTGAAGAAAAATCTGTGTTTTTTCCAGAGTGTTTTTTTTTTCTATTTTTAACCATCCAATCAAAGATAAAATCGGGACTAACGCGCTTTATATGGGAAAGATAAATTGCTGGCAGATATTTGGACGCTGCAGATGCTTAAGCGAAATCAATTTGCGCAGATTTTTTACACAGTTGGGTTTCGCTCCTGTAGTGGCTGGAAAGGTTTTTTTTTATTTATAATTTTTTTTTTCTTTTCATCTTCATGAGTTTCTTCCAATGACATTTGGTTGATGACATTTAACGTGCGGCGGTCTCTGTGATTGTTCAGAAGAGGTAACGCTGCAATCAAGAAGCCGGCGGGAGGTTGTGTTTGCTACAAGATTTTGTTTTATTTTTTACATCTCAATTACTGTACATCAGGATTAATCCACCTGTAGAGCAACAGACAACAGGGGGAAGCACTAAAATAGCAATTCCCTAACAGAAGTTATTATTGGAAACGCACCATTGATTGATTGGCCATTGACCATGACTATACCCTTAGCTCTGAGTATATGGCGGCACTATTTTAAAGGGCTAGAAAGGAACCTCCTAATCATTGGTACCCCATTGAGAAAATGTCCAGCAGCCCCTCCTTTCTAATAAAATGTCCAGGAGCATTTCCTCTCATTCATAAAATGTCCAGCAGCCTTCCCTCTCTAATAATATGCATAGTAGCAGTCTCCCTTTATATATAAAATTTCCAGCATCCTCCTCTCTCTAAAATGTCCATCAGCCTCTCCTCTCATTAATAAAATTTCCATCAGCCTCTCCTCTGTAATAAAATGTTAAGTAGCTGCCTCCCCTTATTGATAACATGTCTAGCATTCTCCTCTTTCCAATAAAATGTCCAGCAGCCTTCCCTCCTCAATAATAAAATGTAGAGCAGCCTCCTCTCTCATTAATAAAATGTCCAGCAGCCTCCCCTCTCATTAATAAAATGCCCAGCAGCCTCCTCTATCATTAATAAAATGTCCAGTAGCCTCCTCTATCATTAATAAAATGTCCAGCAGCCTCCTCTATCATTAATAAAATGTCCAGCAGCCTCCTCTCTCATTAATAAAATGTCCAGCAGCCTCCCCTCTCATTAATAAAATGTCCAGCAGCCTCCTCTATCATTAATAAAATGTCCAGCAGCCTCCTCTATCATTAATAAAATGTCCAGCAGCCTCCTCTATCATTAACAAAATGTCCAGCAGCCTCCTCTATCATTAATAAAATGTCCAGCAGCCTCCTCTATCATTAATAAAATGTCCAGCGGCCTCCTCTCTCGTTAATACATTTGTCCAGCAGCTTCCCCTCTCATTAATAAAATGTCCAGCAGCCTCCCCTCTCAATAATAAAATGTCCAGCAGTCTCCCTTTCTAACAAAATGTCCAGCAGCCTCCCCTATCAATAATAAAATGTCCAGCAGCCTCCCCCATCATTAATAAAATGTCCAGCAGCCTCCACTCACTGAGAGCCGCCTCCTTCTCCTGGCATGGTCGCACCGCCTATGTCTGCTATCATTATGCCCCTGCTCCGATTGATTTGATCCATAGGAATGTGACTCCATATCACATAGTGATAGTGATACTCCATGTGACCATAGTGTAGTCATGAGCTTTTGAATGCAGATTTTGTACAATGTGGGTGCATAGGGGGCTGTGGACACATCTCTATAACATGACCCTGTAGCATCACCATGTGCACGAGGCCTGGACTGTTCGGTAAGGGTACTGAGGGATGTGATCTGCACTTCCCCTTGTGCTCCCCTCCATTGAGGGTATTGCTGCACAATTTCTATCCAGCTCATAGAAAGACGCAACATGTGCCTGAATACATATCGTCACACGAGACTCCTGCTGACCGTCCTATCTGCTGCGCTGTTATGGCAGGACATCTGTATGGCAGAATATTTTGCGCTCTTTCCATCTGTCAAATGAATCAAGTCATCAGACGAAGAAGCGGCAACGATTCAATTACTGCATTATCCATTGTAAGCCTCGGACAGAGGAGTGAGATTAGCATTCAGAGAACCTGCCGCAACCTGGGCTCCTATTAATGGGAATGTAAAGCAGATCCGTGAATACAAATCCAGGCAAATTGCTTGTGTAGCCGCTCTCCCTGTAGTCTTTATTATGGTGGAGAGCGGTTAAACACTGTGCACACACGAACATCCATTCCAATCCAGCGAGCAGGAATACAATTACATCAAACGCCTCCAATCATTAGTCACCGACCATGTGATGATGGAAGCGGGAAAGGCGCCATTTATACACTGATGAGCAGAGACTCCCGGATCAGGATCATTAGTGGCCGCACCATTATATGATACATCGTAGCAGATTAATGGAGTCACAGAAGGACTGGATCAGAGCAAGAGGAGGTTCTGAGGCTGATGATTAGATTTGTGGCACAGATGTGTAGTGGATCTGAGGACTGGACCTGGGATATAGGGATTACATACAGAGTCATCATCATTACATCTGAGGATTTCCTGGGGCCAGAAATATGTCTGGAATTATAAGATCAGGATATAGGACGGCCCAGAACCGCAATGTACTGCCAATATCTCAGCAGCTTCCGCAGGAGGAGAAGATCCCATCAAATTGTACATGATTCATGCAGCATCCAGGAAAGAAGGAGATGGAAGCTCATCCGGCTATTTGGTTGGGAATATCTCAAAAATCGAAGGTGCTGGGGAGTCATATTGTAACGTGACTACTACATATTGTAACTACATGTCATTTCTACTTATCATGGCTACACATGGTGGCTACTTATCATGGCTACACATGGTGGCTACTTATCATGGCTACACATGGTGGCTACATGTCATGACAACACATGGTGGCTACTTATCATGACTACACATGGTGGCTACAAGTCATGACTACACATGGTGGCTACATGTCATGGCTACACATGGTGGCTACATGTCATGGCTACACATGGTGGCTAAATATTGTGAGCACACAAGGTGACTACATATTAGGGCTACTTATGGGGGGGGGGGTTCAGAGCATCTTATGATAATGAATCTGTTGCAGTATAATATTCTCCAGTTCTACTTTTAGATCTGCATTTAGCAGTCTAAACTGTGCTCCGCATTTTGGCGCATCCTCAAATTTTTTGGCACACAGAATAATTTCCATATGACCACACTACCTTTATTAAAATTTCACCCCTTTCAGAAGGCTATACCCCTGTCGGAATATGACCAATAATGGTCTAAAAGCATACATTTATGTGATGGATGGCCTTTTAGACTAATTTTTCTTTCGGCGCAAGAGAAATAATGAATTCCCCCCATTTTGCCTACAAATCATTTCTATGTATGGTGGCTACGTATCACAGCTACATATCATGGCTACATTTTGTGACTACAGGAAGTCTCCATGGGGTTCCTGGTTTTACCAATCTCCAAGACCGATGCAGATTTGTGGGTACCAGCATAGACAATACTGCCCTGAGTACAGAGCCATGAGGATCCCATGTCCCTGCACCTATATCATGATTCAAAGACGACCCAATAGCTTCTTCTCTTCCAGCACAGGACCCCACCACCGCACTGGCCCCAGGACACCCCTATGGTTTAGAAGCCATGGTGGGAAAAGGTCTGAAAAGATAATCTTAACAGATGAAACATGCCCCCTATGGGAAGGGAAGAAGAGAAGTTTGGGCTACTACATCTAGTAAGAGACATGTGGCACTGCACTGTGGCTCCCATTATAATACACACAGCCCCACATGGACACACCGTCATTGCCAACTTGATACATTGTAACCACCGAGACCATTAAAAATCAAACAAATAAGTAAAAATTTATACAAATAATAATTATGTAATAATTGTAGCGTCTCGTATGATACACTGTACTCTACTGTATCTCTACTGCAATTAGCACTCGCTAAATTGGTCTAATTAGGCTTCAGGATGCGGCTGGAGACAGAAACAGAGACGTCTTGTGATGGAAGGAAAGAGTTCTAGTGACCTCAGGAGGCGGCGGAGGAGAGATCACTGTGCACACTCTGCCGCAGCCAAAGAAGAGAAGACTCAATACAATCCACATCCGTCTCTACAAACCTCCGAACCTGAATAATGACCAAGCAGGAGGCACCCAGCACCCCTCCCCCCACCCACACCGCGACCAATCATCCCAGGAAACACATTAACTCCTATTTATTGTTTATAAATTGCATTGGAATATGATGGAGCTATGTAAAAATTATTTTTATAAGTCAAGCAGTGAGTACGAGGTGCAAAGGGGGCAACATCGTGTCTTATCTGTACATACCTCATTTATATGGTAGCATTATATTAGTTATATTCTTGTACATAGGGGGCAGTATTGTAGTAATTATATTCTTGTACATAGGGGGCAGTATTATAGTAGTTATATTCTTGTACATAGGGGCAGTATTATAGTAGTTATATTCCTGTACATAGGGGGCAGTATTATAGTAGTTATATTCTTGTACATAGGGGCAGTATTATAGTAGTTAAATTCTTGTACATAGGGGGCAGTATTATAGTAGTTATATTCTTGTACATAGGGGCAGTATTATAGTAGTTATATTCTTGTACATAAGGGCAGTATTATAGTAGTTATACTCTTGTACATAGGGGGCAGTATTATAGTAGTTATATTCTTGTACATAGGGGGCAGTATTATAGTAGTTATATTCTTGTACATAAGGGCAGTATTGTAGTAGTTATATTCTTGTACATAGGGGGCAGTATTATAGTAGTTATATTCTTGTACATAGGGGCAGTATTATAGTAGTTAAATTCTTGTACATAGGGGGCAGTATTATAGTAGTTATATTCTTGTACATAGGGGGCAGTATTATAGTAGTTATATTCTTGTACATAGGGGGCAGTATTATAGTAGTTATATTCTTGTACATAGGGAGCAGTATTATAGTAGTTATATTCTTGTACATAGGGGCAGTATTATAGTAGTTAAATTCTTGTACATAGGGGGCAGTATTATAGTAGTTATATTCTTGTACATAGGGGCAGTATTATAGTAGTTATATTCTTGTACATAAGGGCAGTATTATAGTAGTTATACTCTTGTACATAGGGGGCAGTATTATAGTAGTTATATTCTTGTACATAGGGGGCAGTATTATAGTAGTTATATTCTTGTACATAAGGGCAGTATTGTAGTAGTTATATTCTTGTACATAGGGGGCAGTATTATAGTAGTTATATTCTTGTACATAGGGGCAGTATTATAGTAGTTAAATTCTTGTACATAGGGGGCAGTATTATAGTAGTTATATTCTTGTACATAGGGGGCAGTATTATAGTAGTTATATTCTTGTACATAGGGGGCAGTATTATAGTAGTTATATTCTTGTACATAAGGGCAGTATTATAGTAGTTATAATCTTGTACATAGGGGGCAGTATTATAGTAGTTATATTCCTGTACATAGGGGCAGTATTATAGTAGTTATATTCCTGTACATAGGGGCAGTATTATAGTAGTTATATTCTTGTACATAGGGGGCAGTATTATAGTAGTTATATTCCTGTACATAGGGGGCAGTATTATAGTAGTTATACTCTTGTACATAGGGGGGAGTGTTATAGTAGTTATATTCTTGTACATAGGGGGCAGTATTATAGTAGTTATACTCTTGTACATAGGGGGCAGTATTATAGTAGTTATATTCCTGTACATAGGGGGCAGTATTATAATAGTTATATTCCTGTACATAGGGGCAGTATTATAGTAGTTATATTCTTGTACATAGGGGGCAGTATTATAGTAGTTATATTCTTGTACATAGGAGGCAGTATTATAGTAGTTATATTCTTGTACATAGGGGGCAGTATTATAGTAGTTATATTCTTGTACATAAGGGCAGTATTATAGTAGTTATAATCTTGTACATAGGGGGCAGTATTATAGTAGTTATATTCCTGTACATAGGGGCAGTATTATAGTAGTTATATTCCTGTACATAGGGGCAGTATTATAGTAGTTATATTCTTGTACATATGGGGCAGTATTATAGTAGTTATATTCCTGTACATAGGGGGCAGCATTATAGTAGTTATACTCTTGTACATAGGGGGGAGTGTTATAGTAGTTATATTCTTGTACATAGGGGGCAGTATTATAGTAGTTATATTCTTGTACATAGGGGACAGTATTATAGTAGTTATATTCTTGTACATAGGGGCAGTATTATAGTAGTTATATTCCTGTACATGGGGGGCAGTATTATAGTAGTTATATTCCTGTACATAGGGGGCAGTATTATAGTAGTTATATTCTTGGACATAGGGGGCAGTATTATAATAGTTATATTCTTGTACATAGGGGGCAGTATTATAGTAGTTATATTCCTGTACATAGGGGGCAGTATTATAGTAGTTATATTCTTGTACATAGGGGGCAGTATAATAGTAGTTATATACTTGTACATAGGGGGCAGTATTATAGTAGTTATATTCTTGTACATAGGGGGCAGTATTATAGTAGTTATATTCTTGTACATAGGGGGCAGTATAATAGTAGTTATATACTTGTACATAGGGGGCAGTATTATAGTAGTTATATTCCTGTACATAGGGGGCAGTATTCTAGTAGTTATATTCTTGTACATAGGGGGCAGTATTCTAGTAGTTATATTCTTTGCACATAGGGGTCAGTATTATAGTAGTTATATTCTTGTACATAGGGGGCAGTATTATAGTAGTTATATTCTTTCTGGTCATCACTGAAACCCGCACAAATTATGAGAAAAAGGGGTGGACCCAGGTTCCTCAGTCGAACCCCTCTTTGCTCCCAGAGATTAATGGATCAGACAGCCGCACATGACCATTCTGCCCTTTACATCTCTATGGAGCTGAGGGAGATCGCGGGCGCGGCGCTCGGCAATTTCGGTCGGCTCCATTGAGATGTATTGAGCAGAACGGTCAGAGACGCCTGCTCCGTTACTTTCATGGATCAATGAGGGGTCCGACTGAGGTACATGCGACTCCATTGGACCCATCGTTTTCGTGATCTTTGGGGGTTTCATCATTGAGACCCCCACCGATCTGCAAGTTAGGCCCTTTCCTGTGGATAGGTCCTAATTTGAATTTGTGGGGAAAATCCCTTTAAGTAAAAAGTGAAAAGGAAGATTTAAGGTCCAGCACTTATTGGAGAAGTCAAGCCAAACTTGGTATGAGAAATGCTATAGATACATATTAGATGACATTTATAAATGCCAAAATCTTAGATTATTGTAGTTTCCAAATGGTCTCCTCTGGTCCCGGTGGGGAGATACCCATGAAATGCAGCACAGAAGGAGCAGGGAGCACCGGACCCCTCCCCCGCGCACTCGGTGATGCTACAATCTGGAAATAGAAGTCTATATTTCACGGTATAAAGGTGTAATGAGCTACATTGTATCATCGTCAAAGTCTATTACTGAAAGCTCATTCCTTCAAGTGACAGGAGTATTTTATTTATTAAATTTTTTTACAAATTGGACCTAAAAGTCGCCAGCGCACCCTAATGGCGCTAAGTGCGAATGAAGAGAATAAACTGCCTATTAATTCAATGGCAGATGAAACGTCCTACATTGTGCGGCGCGGCCCAGTTTCTGGCTGAGCCGCCATCTAATCAGTCCGCACGGTTTTGATCTTAATGTCTTCCCATCAGTTAAGGCTTTGTGACGCTGTGGGGCCCGGATTCCGGGGGGGGGGGGGGGTGACAAAAATAAAAAAAATCTATTTTCAAATTCCTTCTGCAGTTCAAGTCCTGAGTTTCCTTTCATTAAAGCAAAGCAGCGAGTATCAGTCTCAATAAGACGAGCGCCATAGATCAAGTCTCCGCAATGTATTCATATTTCATGCTAATTAGTCTCCGTACACGTAATCGCTCCCCCCGATGGCTCCGGTACATGTGTCTCTGTCCGTGATAGCTCATTAAATCCTCCAAACCTCATTTCTGCGCAGATTTTTACTCTTATTTTCTCTATGAATTAGACATTTCGAGAACGGAATAAGAAATATGATAATTCCCTTTAAGGAGCAATGCACATGGCAGTCACTAGGCACAGACCGTGCTCCGTGCTGCGGGCGGGGGGTTGCGCTGGTGTGTGTGTGTGTGTGTGGGGGGGGGTATACGCCCTGTATCTGACAATCCGGGAGACGCTACTTGCCTAATGCTATATGATGGGGGCCTCAGGAACAATCCACAAGCAGGAGGATGGCGCCCCCTGCTGTTTTCCATGCTCATCACTCTTGTAAATGAAATAAGAAGCTGGTGCCGGCTGAGGCAACGCACTCAATTCACATCTTCATAAGCCAAGAAAAAAAATATAAAAAAAAAAACAAACTAACATTGAGGTATTTCCAAGACGACAGATCTGCAGGCCCAAGGACGGAATGATCGTGGATATCCCTTTAAGGGGCTCATGACGGGTGCAATAAAGGCAACTGCTGAAATACATATTAGACTGACTGTCATCTGGAGCTACAACACTCACTGCAAGATAGAGATGGTGGTTACACAGTCCTGCTGCTACTAACAACATGCACAAAGGTCTGATTACACATCCAGGGAGGATACGTAAGAAACTGGCTGCAGAGAGCACAGAACACAGCAGTGTGAGGTATGATTACACATCTCTCCAGGGATGATATATAAAAAACTGGCTGCAGAGAGCACAGCACACAGCAGTGTGAGGTATGATTACACATCTCTCCAGGGATGATATATAAAAAACTGGCTGCAGAGAGCACAGCACACAGCAGTGTGAGGTCTGATTATACATCTATCCAGGGACAATACATAACACTGGCTGCAGAGAGCACAGAGCACAGCAGTGTGAGGTCTGATTACACATCTCTCCAGGGACAATACATAACACTGGCTGCAGAGAGCACAGTGCACAGCAGTGTGAGGTCTGATTACACATCTCTCCAGGGACAATAAATAACATTGGCTGTAGAGAGCACAGAGTACAGCAGTGTGAGGTCTGATTACACATCTCTCCAGGGACAATACATAACACTGGGTGCAGAGAGCACAGAGCACAGCAGTGTGAGGTCTGATTACACATCTCTACAGGGATAATACATAACACTGGCTGCAGAGAGCACAGCACACAGCAGTGTGAGGTCTGATTATACATCTATCCAGGGACAATACATAACACTGGCTGCAGAGAGCACAGAGCACAGCAGTGTGAGGTCTGATTACACATCTCTCCAGGGACAATACATAACACTGGCTGCAGAGAGCACAGTGCACAGCAGTGTGAGGTCTGATTACACATCTCTCCAGGGACAATAAATAACATTGGCTGTAGAGAGCACAGAGTACAGCAGTGTGAGGTCTGATTACACATCTCTCCAGGGACAATACATAACACTGGGTGCAGAGAGCACAGAGCACAGCAGTGTGAGGTCTGATTACACATCTCTACAGGGATAATACATAACACTGGCTGCAGAGAGCACAGAGCACAGCAGTGTGAGGTATTGTTACACATCTTTCCAGGGACAATATATAACACTGGCTGCAGTCTGCAAGGAATATAACTTGATAAATTTACGAGTGTAATAAAATTAATATATTAAATAAGACCTAGATTAATAACTCATTACATGTTAGTTAACCCCTCCCCTGTAAGGATATAAATGATGGCTCTATCGGCTCCTGATTGGCTGATATTAGTATCTATATTCCCTGCACTCCCCAGGGGTGGCATATCCCGGGCCCTGCATTGATCGCTTTTTTCCTTCGTCCTGACCCTCAGGCGAGCCGCATACATACATAAACTCCTCTCCTGAGCTCCTGATAAGACGCTTCGCCAGCAAAACTTTTAATGAAAAATAACGAAATGAAAATCTCATTTACAACAAGCGGCGAATAAACTACTCTCAGGCCGCCGAAAGCAAGAATAGGTCAGGTCCTGCCCGGAGAAGAGGGAATGGAGCCATGTACAGGGCACCCATCAATAGCACAGGGTGGCGAAGAGTTAAGTGCTACTCTCAGAATAACTTTATTTGTTACAATTGTATAAACTGTTATTTTCCGGAACCCCAAAAGTAGGATTAAAGGGGATTCCAGGCCAAATAATATTGGATCCGGGGATATACAGAGAATGAAACAGGAAGCAGACAGCGCCGCTCTCTGTGTAGTGGCTAAATGGAGCCACTGCGTGTTTAGCTTTTATTAATATGAATAGGAGCTGATCTGCAGTAACCTGGTCCAAACACTACACACAGACCGGCGTCGCCTGCTTCATCTGTTATTAATCTGATCTTTGGGGGTACTGGGTGTCAACGTTTATCACCCTGATATTAAAGAGCTATTACATGCAAATGTTATGAATATCATTAACCTAGAAAAACCCTTAAAGGAAACCTAAAAAGAGGAATCAGGAGTAGACCTTCTAATTTAACCTTAACTCAACTTGTTATAAACTTTACTTTAGTAATATGTTAATTAACTGCAGAGGCTACTGGGGCGGGGTGTAGGCATAGCTCGCAGTGCCCAGCCAGGCTAGGACACACCCCAGTAGCCTCTACATCTAATTTACATATTACAAAAAAAAAAAAAAAAAAAGGATGTAACACGTTAGGGTCCAGGATTATTATTAATTTACAGATTAGGGCAGAGGTGGGAGGAATCTACCATCACATCTACTTCTGATTCCCCATGTTAGGTTTCCTTTAAAGGGGCTAAAGAAGGTGATAACATTTACATTCTGATTCAGTACGAGAATTCCTGAAACCCTTTAATTATTGGGCTTTTCCATGATGGGGTTGAGGTTAGAGGTTCCAGAGCCTATATGATTTCTATAGCCGTGGGGTCATGGTGGTCCCCATGTGAGATATGACTATCCTCTATTACCGGTCCTTGTAAAATATGTCATATATAATGGGTAACGGTGGCTGCTCCAAAAGGGCTAAAGGAGTTCTGCTGAAAAAAATTAAGTAAAATAAAAAACAATGGAAAAAAAAAATAAATTTTGAAATTGTAGTAGAGTTGAATTTGTATCACTTTCCACCTGGTCTTATGCTTCTCCATACAAGACCTGCCAGAAGTCCTGACCTCCTCCCTGGTGAGACAACCACTTACTGGCCTCTCCCTCACTGCTTCCCGAATGCCAAGAAATATAAGAATTCAAAAAACTAATTCTGACCTCTTGACCTTTGATTTTCTTATGTCTAAATATAATAGACACAAAAACGTAAGAAAAAGAATCAATCCTAAGTTTACAAAAGGTTTGTTACAAATGTGCGTTCCGGAGCAGCTCCGAGGCCCCAACTTGACCGATGGCACCAGGTCCACGTTACCTTATGGAAGGTCCCATAACTTTTCATGAATCTTCAGAATCTGACAGCTTTGGAAAATTCTTGGAAAACCAATAGCAAAAGGTTTGTGAATAACCAAAGTTTGGGACAATGTTCTGAATCTATTTGTAGTGAAAGGTTATCCTTCAGCTTGACTCTATCACCATCCGCTCTTCTCACAACCGTATCCAGGACTTCTCTCGTGCTTCCCCCATACTCTGGAACTCTCTACTACAATGTGTCAGACTGCCCCCCACTTTCCAAACCTTCAAACCTAACCTGAAAACCCACTTGTTCAGGATCTACAACACACAATAACTGCTCTGCTCCCTCACCTCGTGTCTCCATCCACCCACCATATAGATTGTGAGCCCTTTGGGGCAGGGTCCTCCTCCCACTTGTCTCCTGATCGCTGTAGTTTTATGTTTGTACTTGCATTTGTTCTTGTCTTAATGAAAAGTATGTGAGCCCCTTACTGTTAGTACAGCAATTAATGGTGCTCTATAAATAATAATGATAATAATAATAATAATAATAATAATAATAATCCTAAATTCCAAGGTTTGCCCCAAATTATCATTAACATTCACGAAAAATATATGTCAATCATTACCAACATTGGACATTCCAGGGTGATTTGGGGCAATCCTAGGCAAGGTGTTTATAGGGACGGTCTATGATTAGAAAAATGTGGCTGTGCACAGTACTGCAGCTCCACTCCAGTGAAGAAGTGGAAGGAAGTTGGCATCTTATCCAGGTTCCAGGACCTCTCGATTAAATGCCCTAATTACTGTCATCAAAATATTGAATCACTGCTTTCTACAAACATAAAAAGGTAAAAAAAGAATATAAGAAAATAAGCAGTTTATTAAAGAAAAAATTCAAAAAATAAATATATTCAAAAAAAGAAAAATTATATATGAAAACCCATTTGGGCGTCTCAGCGCGATAACAGATGAAATTGCTCTTTAAGCCTTTCTACAGATCATCCCGAGAAGGTTAAGGAGCCAATATTAATAAATTATAACTTGATAGATAAGGACTCAAGGGTTAATGCCGCGGCTCGGAGAGAAATTGGTTTCAAGGACGGAGGATTTAGGGGAGGAAATATAATAATATTTGATGTGAATATCGCTGCGAGGCCTGAGAATTAGATGTTCATTACATTTCCAATTTGCACAGTCCTAAAAGTGTTAACTAAGAAAAGCTAACACCCCCTCTGTATGAGGAGCGGGTGGGAAATAATCTCCCGCAATAAATATCACTGAATCTGATACGACCCAAATAGAATCTGTGCGAGATGTCCATAAACAGAGCGCTCGGAAACTTCCTACATGATGAGAGCGGAGAAAGGATCTTAATAATAATTATAACAATAATAATAGTACCGTATTTTTCGGACTACAAGGAGCACCATATTATAAGGCGCACCATCAATAAATGCCTGCTAAAACGTCTTGGTTCATATATAAGGCGCACCGGAATATAAGGCGCACATGATTATAAGGATGAATGACCAGCAGGTGGCAGACCTGTGCACAGTTCAAGGCAGCTGTTGTCTGTAGGTATGGTTCATATATAAGGCGCACTAGACTATAAGGCGCACCTTTGATTTCTGAAAAAATCTAAGGATTTTTTGTGCGCCTTATAGTCTGAAAAATACGGTATTAATGATAGTAATAATAATAATAACAACAATAATAACAATAACTACAACAATAATGTGAATGAAATCTATTTTATGCTAAAAATTGTATATAACTGTCAGTGCTCAGGGTCAGTGGACCCCCTGGACCACCACTGACGGCACCTGGAACTGAAATCTAAGTGGCACCCGGACTTCACCAGAGCCCGTCGCAAAGCAGGATGGTCTTACTGCGGCGTGGTGCCACCAGGTCGTTCCACAGGTACGACTATCCATGGTGGCAGCCGAGGTCGAGGTACAGAATCACAATGCAGGCTCGAGGTCGGGGACATGCAACGGTGCAAAGTGTAGGTCAGGTCCAGGGTCAGCAACGGGAGATCAAAGCCGGAACAGGAACAGCAAAAGCAAAGGGAAGCTTTCTCTATGACATCTAGCTCGAAGATCCAGAGGGGGCTTATAAGGAAAACCCGGAAGTGGCCAGCGCCAAACAGCGGTGTGCTGGCCCTTTAAGTCTTCAAAAGCCAGCACCCTAGGTGCGCCCTAGAAAGCGGGTACGCATTGACCAGCCAAGGAGGAAGCAGGAGCATGGAGTGGTGAGTGAGGGCCGGGATGGGTGCCACCACGGAGAGGGGCACAAGTGTGCCTGCCATCCAAGACGTAGATCGCAGGGACCCTTGTGAAAATAATAGTCATAATAAATACAAAAAATACTACATATCATAATACTTTGTTAATTTATATCACATGAAAATAACATTTAAAAGGTTTGCATTATCATCATTTTTTGTTTATTAATTACTTTAATTGCAGAGATCATGTAGGAAAATACAGTAAATGAGGCAAGAAAAGAATAATAATAACCATAATAATAATGAATTTATTTTAAGTATTATCAATTTATTTTTATTTTCTACTTTTACTTTTACTGCACATATAATATAGGGAAATCTCAAACATCCTGAAAACTATCCTTATTATTACAGTTATGAAACTTATTAAAGGATTTCTTGGGTTAACATCTACAATTTCTCAAGTGCTTCCCCCACTGAATGACCATCCGTGAGGCTTTTTAAGCACTAGAACTATTTTAGAGAGGTTTTCCCTCAGATATCTTATAACATTTCCCCCCCCAGCTGTTCTTATGCTCCAATCTTTCCAATTATGAATGCAACTGCTAGATTTCTCCCCTGCTGCACCTTTACCCTGGAATGCTTTACCTAGGACAGTCAAATACATTTCTCTGATCCACAGTTATGTAAAATGTATTCCATGTTCTTGATATTCTCTGTATTAATGATTACGAGACTCCTATTTCCTTAGAACATGATGGTGTCATGACCTCTAATAAACCAGAGGATGATCCTGTCAGCTGGTACAAATGTGTGATAAGACGGCCTCGGGTTATCCTGTCACAGAGTCCTTCTAACAAGACGTTTGCTGATAGTAAAAACCTAACATTTGATCCAAAGAGGAAACTATTCTCTTGCTACTATTATTATATGAGACCTTAGATGTTTCCCCAGAGGAGATTCTGTTCACCTACTGGAAATCCTGACTTAAAGGGCAATTCCTGTCACCCATGATATTCGTATCAATAGTACAGTAAAAAATGAAAAAAAAAATAATGACAAGGAAATAATGGTATTATTTTAAATATTTTAAATTATTTAATAAATTTCATTTCGATTATATAGATGAAGTTTCTTCACGGTCAGATGAGATTTATAACTGCAAATCCTTATTTTGTAATAACCATTAAATAATCGCCAAAAGAGGGAAGTGTTGCAGATTTTATAACCACTATAATACTGCCCCTATGTACAAGAAAATAACTACTATAATACTGCCCCCTATGTACAAGAATATAACTACTATAATACTGCCCCCTATGTACAAGAATATAACTACTATAATACTGCCCCCTATGTACAAGAATATAACTACTATAATACTGCCCCCTATGTACAAGAATATAACTACTATAATACTGCCCCCTATGTACAAGAATATAACTACTATAATACTGCCCCCTATGTACAAGAATATAACTACTATAATACTGCCCCCTATGTACAAGAATATAACTACTATAATACTGCCCCCTATGTACAGGAATATAACTACTATAATACTGCCCCCTATGTACAAGAATATAACTACTATAATACTGCCCCCTATGTAAAAGAATATAACTACTATAATACTGCCCCCTATGTAC
Organism: Engystomops pustulosus; assembly: GCF_040894005.1. Lineage (NCBI taxonomy): Eukaryota > Metazoa > Chordata > Amphibia > Anura > Leptodactylidae > Engystomops > Engystomops pustulosus. Next base: position 23,957,326 of record NC_092419.1, read on the forward strand.
AAGAATATAACTACTATAATACTGCCCCCTATGTGCAAGAATATAACTACTATAATACTGACCCCTATGTACAAGAATATAACTACTATCATACTATACCCTATGTACAAGAATATAACTACTATAATACTGCCCCCCTATGTACAAGAATATAACTACTATAATACTGCCACCTATGTACAAGAATATAACTACTATAATACTGCCCCCCTATGTACAAGAATATAACTACTATAATACTGACCCCTATGTACAAGAATATAACTACTATAATACTGACCCCTATGTGCAAGAATATAACTACTATAATACTGACCCCTATGTACAAGAATATAACTACTATAATACTGCCCCCTATGTACAAGAATATAACTACTATAATACTGCCCCCTATGTACAAGAATATAACTACTATCATACTATACCCTATGTACAAGAATATAACTACTATAATACTGCCCCCCTATGTACAAGAATATAACTACTATAATACTGCCACCTATGTACAAGAATATAACTACTATAATACTGCCCCCCTATGTACAAGAATATAACTACTATAATACTGCCCCCTATGTACAAGAATATAACTACTATAATACTGCCCCCTATGTACAAGAATATAACTACTATAATACTGCCCCATATGTACAAGAATATAACTACTATTATACTTCCCCCTATGTACAAGAATATAACTACTATAATACTGCCCCCTATGTACAAGAATATAACTACTATATTACTGCCCCCTATGTACAAGAATATAACTACTATAATACTGCCCTCTATGTACAAGAATATAACTACTATAATACTGCCCCTATGTACAAGAATATAACTACTATAATACTGCCCCTATGTATAAGAATATAACTACTATTATACTTCCCCCTATGTACAAGAATATAACTACTATTATACTTCCCCCTATGTACAAGTATATAACTACTATAATACTGCCCCCTATGTACAGGAATATAACTGCTATAATACTGCCCCTATGTACAGGAATATAACTACTATAATACTGCCCCCTATGTACAAGAATATAACTACTATAATACTGCCCCTATGTACAAGAATATAACTACTATAATACTGCCCCCTATGTACAAGAATATAACTACTATAATACTGCCCCTATGTACAAGAATATAACTACTATAATACTGCCCCCTATGTACAGGAATATAACTACTATAATACTGCTCCCTATGTACAAGAATATAACTACTATAATACTGCCCCCTATGTACAAGAATATAACTACTATAATACTGCCCCCCTATGTACAAGAATATAACTACTATAATACTGCCCCCTATGTACAAGAATATAACTACTATAATACTGCCCCCTATGTACAGGAATATAACTACTATAATACTGCCCCCTATGTACAGGAATATAACTACTATAATACTGCCCCTATGTACAAGAATATAACTACTATAATACTGCTCCCTTATGTATATAAATATAATTACTATAATACTGCCCTATGTACAGGAATATAATTACCCCCTCCCCATGGACACATATATAACTGCTATCACCTGTAGAGTGACAATTTGTGTTGCACTGTGTATTGTATACATGGCCTTCCTATATTTTGAATAGATCAATGGTTCTTTAAGCAGCAGATACAAATAATATACAATCACTGAGGTCACAGAAGTCATACATCAAAGTCACAATACAGATCTGAGACAATGTATATGTATAATGTAAGTGCCCCCCCTCTATACTGGAGCTGCTGGTGGAGAGACAAGTAGGACTTCAAAGTCAGCCCCCACCTGTGTTCTCCACAAACAGCCAAGGTATAAAGGGAGAGGAAGCTGCTGCTATTTATTAGGGTGTAGATGGAGCTGCTCCCAGGAAAGCTGCACTCCATAAACAGAATCACTAATGTTTTCTTCCCTTTAAACAACACACAGAGCGCAGCAGAGTCTCTGCCAGTCGCTGCGGCACCGACTTGTAACGAGTTCACTTGTCCTGTAGCTGCGAGAAAGGGAGCAAGGAAAACTTTGCAGAAAAAGTTGCACATGTTCCATGAATATTTCATGCCTGAGTTCCAGGTATTTCTTCTAAGTCTGGAGACTTTATGGAGAATAATATTAGAAATGTATCAATGGATGTCACATGACGTCCCGTAAATATCCAGCGTCGGCCGAGTCCAGAAGACAATATGTAAAGAGTTAACAAACAAGTAAACAAGAGGGAAGAGACTGCAAATAGTCGAGACGTTTCTAAACTTTCTGAAAGGTAAAAGATTCCCACAGCTTTGCCCTGGGCTGGAAGAACACAGCGCTGCGCTGGGAACATCTCAGAACTATCCAACAATAAAAGAAGAGAAGGATCTGGTCATTTTTTTTAGAAAAAAAAAAATCTGTGGATCTTAAAATTTGGAAAATCTAATCTAAAATACAATAAATTTCGCCAAGTGACTATTTAACATCATCTTGACCAAATTGCAGAAAATGTAAAGAATTACCCACACATTTACTGCTGCCATTGAATTTAAGAGGGAAAGTAGCAAACAAGGTGCTAATCAACACTTTTCAAGGATATTATTGATCATCAGTAAGTGTGACCACCTCTGTAAAAGCAGAGGTTCTGCCACTATGTTAGTAGGCAGCATTCTGGCATGATCAGTAATGATCTTTTGACTTTGTTGGGCAACACTGTGGCTTAGTGGGTAGCACTATAGCCTTGCAGCGCTGGGGTCCTGGGTTCAAGTCCTAGGGTGAACATCTGCAAAGAGTTTGTATGTTCTCTCCGTGTTTGTGTGGGTTTCCTCTGGGTCCTCTGGTTTCCACCCACACTCCAAAACATACTGGTAGGTTGATTAGATTGTGAGCCCCAATTGGAAACTGGGACTGATTTGACAAGTTCTGTGTAGCGCTGCATATATATACCAGGCAGCTTGTATTGGGTTCTTCAACATTCAGCCCTCAGTATTGGTCATAAGATCAAAGCTGATCATGCCTGATAGTTGCCTTCTAACAAACTGATGATACTTCTGCTTTTATAGGGGTGGTCACACTTGCTGATGATACTTGCAGCACCACAAGGTCTGGGAGATATATGAGAGCTGCAGCACTGGATCGCTGGGGGAAACAGAGGTAAGTATACGAGGTATGAGGATATTACGTAGCATTTGGGAGTCAAATTAAACAGAAATAAACTCAGACAATTCCATTCAGGAAGGATCTATATGTCTAACACGCCCCTTTAATAATCATGCAGAGCCTTAATATAGATGGATTTTGCATTAAAAGTCTAAAAAGCACAATGTGGAATACTGCTATTAAAGGCAAGATTACAATTAAAGGGGCTTTCCACAAGTTGGGTACAATGTGTGATCAGTAAGTACTGACATGTGCTGCCTGGTCTGTATAGATGACGACTGCAGGGGGCGCTGTACATCATAACCATCAGAGTTACACTTGACAAATGGCGCCAAGAATCACGAGCGATCTCCCCAGCGTTTCTGGAAAATTCTTTAAAATGTCATCAATATGTGCAGAGTCATGAAAAACATTACAATATAATAGCAATCTCACTGATGCCGAGGAAACCTGCAGCCGCCGCGCGAACCCTGCAGAAAGACGGTCTCACAGCAACTCGACATGACTGTAAATAAGAAGCCATTTATCAGAAGGAGGCTGCGGATCGCGCCAAACATCTCAATATATTCCTATAAGTGAGGAGCACGGTCCTCATCAATATGCCAATCACGTCGCACCGCGCCCCGTACACATTCTACATAATCAGCCTGTTTAACCTGCCGCTGCACGAGACCATCAATTACAAGTATATATAGATATATGTTCTACCTGCTCCTGACAAAGCCCGGGGAGGAGCGGGAGGAAAATTACTGCCACATCATTGTAACAACTGCTGGCAACATGTGGCAGAGCCCAGATACCAGACCTGCAGCCAGGGTTATTTATTGTCTCTGGAGAGATGTGTAATCAGACCTCACACTGCTGTGTTCTGTGCTCTCTGCAGCCAGTGTTATGGATTGTCCCTGGAGAGATGTGTAATCAGACCTCACACTGCTGTGTTCTGTGCTCTCTGCAGCCAGTGTTATGGATTGTCTCTAGACAGAGTAAGAATAACTCACACTGCTGTGCTCTGTGATCTCTGCAGTCAGTGCTCTGTAATGTTCCTGGAGCTAGATATAATCAGACCTCACACTGCTGTATGCTGTGCTCTCTGCAGCCAGTGTTAAGTAATGTCCCTGGAGAGATGTGTAGTCAGACCTTTGTGTATGTTGTTAGTAGAAGCAGCAGCACTGTGATGGATTTATATTCTTATGTGGTAGCTTTTGCAAGTGCAAAGAGGGGGTGTGTCCTCACACTGCTGTGCCCTCTGCCTGGAACTACTTAAGATCTTTATCCCTCTGTTCTGAATGATTATTATAGTATTAGTTCAGAGGTCTGCCCCAGGGGAGGTTGTAATGGAGTTCAGCGCAGAGAGCTAAGAGCACAGCAGTGTAAGGACATGCCTGAATATGTAATTAATTGCAGTGGAGAACACAAGTGATCAGCAGTTAAATGCATTACAATCTGGCATTAGCTGTTTATGGCAGAACGCTCCTCCCAGTTGTCATTTAAGGTCCCTGCAGCACTGCTACTGACCCTGCCTGCAGTCTCGGTGGACGTTACCAAACTTCCGCTGCTCAGAGGCGCCCCTATAGGTTGCACCTACATATCTGCACTGCCCAGCTCTTAAAGGGCCCTTATAAAGAGGGTAATATTCTCCCAGCTAACTCATTGGCAATATAAAGTACCTACCCCACTGTAGGGCCGTATGATTCCTTATCTAGTTTGGTTGCAATTATCTAAGCAATTATCCAATATCTTCCCCCAGAGATCCATGAGCCGACATGTTGCCTGGATCCCTCATTATGCAAGAACTTGGTCTGGACTGATCTCAGCCTTTACCTAAACTCCTGATGGTCCTCTTGGTTTTCTGCATTGGTGTCTCTTGCCCTACCTGACTCAGCCATCATCAAGTGATAGAGCCCTTTATCAACCTGGTGGTCTAACGACCTGGTGGTCTCCTCATGGTGGAATCTCAACAGATTCCACCAGATCTCAACACGAGGAACAGTTAAAGTCCTTAGGAGTAGCACAAAGTGAGAACAGTTTAACGACCTAATGGGTCCACGCCCGATGAAAACTACACATAGCGAGACCCCCATAATAATGAGTGGGCTGTGCAATGTAGGGATCAAGAAAGACAAGTGTAGGACAGCGACCGATGACCATCTTGACGTCTGATTACATATTTACGAATGGTCCAAGGTGCCCAAAAACTACAGAATAGAAGATAAAGCAGCCGCTCTCCCTAATGAGAGACGTCCTCTATCACCAGACATGTGCAACGTTCCTACTAACCATCGTTATCAACGTTCTCCTATTCTACCTGTAGGGATCTTCCATCGCTGGAGCTCAGTTACTCAACTCTATAAGCTCAGAACATTTTGCACCCTCCCCATAGATCTATAGTCTTGCTCCACCATCTACCTGCTTCCACCACGTCTCCAGGACACACACAGACACGACAGAGAAGATGGCTTCTAATTATGTCGCACTAACTCACAGGAGACCACGGAGATGACTAATAATAAGCCCCTTCTATGGACTGCGATACAAACATGGTGACTTCTTCAATCCCTCCGGTGCTTTCTCCGCTCCCTCCTCTCATCGTCTTTACAATAAGACAAAGAGAAAAGTCAAATTTTCTCGCACCTTCAAGAAATCCAGGGACAGTTTGCGGAGATGCTAAAGTGCCGCGTCTCCAACACCTAACACCCAAGGACCCAAATTAGCAACTATCCCCATTACTGCTGACACTAATTGCAACGGTGTTGACAGCCGGAGCACCGAGGGCGCCGTCTAAATGGCCGCAGTGATTAAATACTCCTCTCGGCCATGAGAGACGTATTTACAAAGGAGCTGAGAGGGACATTAGAAGAGACGCTCCGCACCGAGGTGATTTCATTCTCCGCAGATAAAGTGACCCGAGGAAAACTAATTACACAAGATTCATTGAAAGACAAATTAAAATCTCTGCCATTTGTTTCCTTCAGGATATATTGTGGAATTATGGGTCTAATTAGATCAAATCCAAACCTACAATATGGAAGCCGAATAGTCCGGATGGAAGTCACTGAAGGATCGGCCACCTGTTTGCAAAGAATGGGGCACATTTATTAAGGGTCCACAGCCGCAATCGCGCCGACTTTCGCGCGACAGAAATCGGGGGGCGTGGCCACCGGACAACCCGAAGGATTCGGAAAAGCCGCGGAATTTAAAAAGCCATTTGTGTCGCAAGATCAAGCACTCACATACACCAGAAAAAAGCAGGTGAACTTCGGCGGACCTCGGCGCAGCAGCGAAACATGGTGAATATCGGCGCACGGATCTTAGTGAATCGAGGCAGAACCCGAATCAGCGTCGGAGAACCCGCCGCTGGATCGTGACTGGACCGGATAAGTAAATGTGCCCCAATGTGTTTAGGGACCTGAACTTTCATTAGAAGTTTGGTGCCGGGTTCAGATCACCCCCCCCCCCCCCGGTCTTTATATTGTTGCGCCTGCCCATCAGGGAAAGACGACCCACTACCAGTATGTAAGTGCCAGCATTGCCCCTGCCACAGGGAATGAGGTGCCGCTGCCTACTTTGTCGATCTGAGCCATCAAGGAGGTAACTAGTGGAGGTAAGGGTTGAATCATGAAGCTTCTCTCCAAAAATAGATGGAAAGACAAGAAAATATGACGAGGAGGTGATAGAGAGTGGAGTGTGAAAGGGTAAAATCTAGAGATTAGAATTACACATTTATTGTTGTCATCTTAAAAAGCATAAGAAATCATCTAAACCTTATGCTCTGGCTTAGAATGGTCCATGGGTGGACTGTCGAATCCATTGGTGGGCTCTGTCCCGGTTAGTAAGTGTAATATAATCGAGTACTATGCTTGGAGCTGACACAGTCAGTAGCATCTGGGTCTTTAAGAGCTATTGACACAGAATGTGATGGGAAACTTTCCCTGCACATGTCGCACTCTGACCCAGGAAGCGCGGAGGCATGCTGATGATGTCATCAGACGGTCACGCTTTCCGTCCTGACTCCTGCTCAATGAGAAGACTGGAAATGGACGCAGACAATGAGGATGAAAGTATGGGCGAGTAAAGCATTTTTAATTGATAGTAAGACTTTTGGCTATAAAGGGTCCATGGGACTACTGGAAGGATTATTGGATAAAGAGAGGGGTCTTAGACCACTGGTTACAGGAGGAAGACAGGGACTACAGGGCCCTGAGACTTTTTGGCTACAGGCCCCAGAACCGTACTCACTATTCTGCTGCTGGTGCAGACACTGTGTACATACATGACATTACTTATCCTGCACTGATCCTGAGTTACATCCTGTATTATACCCCAGAGCTGCACTCACTATTCTGCTGCTGGTGCAGTCACTGTGTACATACATGACATTACTTATCCTGTACTGATCCTGAGTTACATCCTGTATTATACACCAGAGCTGCACTCACTATTCTGCTGCTGGTGCAGTCACTGTGTACATACATGACATTACTTATCCTGTACTGATCCTGAGTTACATCCTGTATTATACTCCAGAGCTGCACTCACTATTCTGCTTATGTTTTTCATTTGCTAAGCTCCTTTCTTGTGTCTGAAATATTATATTATACTTTTTCTTTCAAAATGTAAATGTAAATAAGAAATAGAATTTTGACAAAAAAAATAATAAAAGTTTTCCTCCCTTGATAAGTGGGGGTCATAGTGGAGAACGATCCGGAGCCTGGGAGATGCATCATCATTAGGTAAGTGATGTTTCCTGAGATCTCGCAGTTTCTTGGCTAAGTCTGTTTTTATTAATTGTGTCTGAATGTGCATCGGATTTAATTAACTTGCTACAGTAACTTCTGTGCACTTGTTACCAGATTTATCTGCATCTCACACACAGCAACATTAATCTAGAGGAGCGCGAGCTGCCAGACAGGATCGCCAGCACGTCCGGGGAAAACTGAAAAATTAGTATTTTCCTTATAATAAACCTTAAATGTAACATGAAAACATTCAACACAAACACAAACAAACAATGTAACAACATGAGAGGAGGCATATACAGTATCTTACAAATATAAACAGAAAGAAGAATAGAAAAGATTATAGTGGATACTTGATAGGATAGATAGATAGATAGATAGATAGATAGATAGATATGAGATAGATAGATAGATAGATAGATAGATAGATATGAGATAGATAGATAGATAGATATGAGATAGATAGATAGATATGAGATAGATAGATAAATAGATAGATAGATAGATATGAGATAGATAGATAGATAGATAGATAGATAGATAGATAGGAGATAGATAGATAGATAGATAGATAGGTAAGAGATAGATAGATAGATAGGAGATAGATAGATAGATAGATAGATAGATAGGAGATAGATAGATATGAGATAGATAGATAGATAGATAGATAGATATGAGATAGATAGATAGATAGATATGAGATAGATATGAGATAGATAGATAGATATGAGGTAGGTAGATAGATAGATAGGAGATAGATAGATATGAGATAGATAGGAGATAGATAGATATGAGATAGATAGGAGATAAATAGATATGAGATAGATAGGAGATAGATAGATAGATATGAGATAGATAGATAGATAGATATGAGATAGATAGATAGATAGATAGATATGAGATAGATAGATAGATAGATAGATATGAGATAGATAGGAGATAGATAGATAGATATGAGATAGATAGATAGATAGATATGAGATAGATAGATAGATAGATAGATAGATAGATAGATATGAGATAGATAGATAGATAGATAGATAGATAGATAGATAGATAGATATGAGATAGATAGGAGATAGATATATAGATATGAGGTAGGTAGATATATAGATAGGAGATAGATAGATATGAGATAGATAGGAAATAGATAGATATGAGATAGATAGGAGATAGATAGATAGATAGATATGAGGTAGGTAGATAGATAGATAGGAGATAGATAGATATGAGATAGATAGGAGATAGATAGATATTACATAGATATATATGAAATCGATAGATATGAGATTGATAAATATGAGATAGATAGATAGATAGATAGATAGATAGATAGATATGAGGTAGGTAGATAGATAGATAGGAGATAGATAGATATGAGATAGATAGGAGATAGATAGATATGAGATAGATAGGAGATAAATAGATATGAGATAGATAGGAGATAGATAGATAGATATGAGATAGATAGATAGATAGATATGAGATAGATAGATAGATAGATAGATAGATATGAGATAGATAGATAGATAGATAGATAGATATGAGATAGATAGGAGATAGATAGATAGATATGAGATAGATAGATAGATAGATATGAGATAGATAGATAGATAGATAGATAGATAGATAGATAGATAGATATGAGATAGATAGATAGATAGATAGATAGATATGAGATAGATAGGAGATAGATATATAGATATGAGGTAGGTAGATATATAGATAGGAGATAGATAGATATGAGATAGATAGGAAATAGATAGATATGAGATAGATAGGAGATAGATAGATAGATAGATATGAGGTAGGTAGATAGATAGATAGGAGATAGATAGATATGAGATAGATAGGAGATAGATAGATATTACATAGATATATATGAAATCGATAGATATGAGATTGATAAATATGAGATAGATAGATAGATAGATAGATAGATAGATAGATAGATAGATAGATAGATAGATAGATATATTAAAGCAAAAGCAGCAGCACTCCGGTGATGAATTAAAGCTGGGTGATCTTTATTTCAAGGGTGCAACGTTTCGGTGTGTCCACCTTTTTCAAGCATTGAAAAAGGTGGACACACCGAAACGTTGCACCCTTGAAATAAAGATCACCCAGCTTTAATTCATCACCGGAGTGCTGCTGCTTTTGCTTTAATATATCAAGAATCCTTTGCCACGGATTGCGGATCTTGCACCCGGCTACAGAGGTTGTGCTGCCTTGAATCTCCTTCCTATATAGATAGATAGATAGATAGATAGATAGGGCAGCACGGTGGCAGCCTTGCAGCACTGGGGTCCTGGGTTCGAATCCCACCCAGGTCAACATCTGCAAAGAGTTTGTATGTTCTCTCCGTGTTTGCGTGGGTTTCCTCCGGTTACTCCGGTTTCCTCCCACACTTCAAAAAAACATACTGTTAGGTTGTTTAGATTGTGAGCCCCATGGGGACAGGGACCAATTTGATATGCTTGTGCAGCGCTGCGTAATCTGTAGGCGCTATATAAATAAAGAATTATTATTATTATAGATAGATAGATATGAGATAGATAGATAGATAGGAGATAGATAGATAGATAGATAGATAGATATGAGATAGATAGATAGATAGATATGAGATAGATAGATAGATAGATAGATAGATAGATAGATAGATAGATAGATAGATAGATAGATAGGTAGATAGATAGAGTTAGATTTCTTATACCTTTTTTCTAATACTATAAATAACTACTTTTTGTGAAATTTCCATCCAGTAATGTGTAAGAAGCACCGGACCTGATTATCTGACAGATTTGTGGAAATGTTGATTAAGGAATCTTCTAAACTTCTCATGAGGCGGAAATTGCGGATCACTTCATTACGATTTCATTCCTTTCGCGGCTGCGTCTTCTGTATCGCGGCGCACGTCAAATACAAATTTGTTGGATTTTTTTTTGGGTATAAAACATTTGATGGAAAATTTATGAGCTGACAAGGTTATCATCAGTTCAGACTAAAGAGGATAATTGTGCGGAGATGAAGGATCTGAGAAATCTGTATCAGGATGGAGTAACGACGCTGCCAGGACCATGAGGTCAGTAATTAGACTGTGATATAGAGCAGAACATACGAAGGATACGAGCCGGACCTGCCGCCATCAGGAGTCTAACAAAGAGCGCCCCACTGTGGCAGAACACTCACTATGCAGAATGAATGCAATAAGGGAGATCACAGACTGTCCCTCCTTACCTCTTCATGGCTCGAAATGCCCAGTGCCAGGCAGCTGCTGCCAAGGCTAATAAGATTATGGGATGTATGAGGATGGAAACAGTTATACAAATTATAACACCAAATATGGAATAGAGGTCTATGAATTATGTGTAATAATGAGAAATTTCACTGGGAAAAGTATTGAGCATGTGAAGAAACAGAGTTGCAAAAAGCGATGGAAAGTCATGACACCAGCTGAAATCTATCAGTAATTAGAAGGCAATCCTGTGACTTAGTGATACATAATATCAGCTGCTTGATCTGATGGCCTGTAAAAAGGAGACTCTTTACAAAGAAACATCTCATGATGTTTGTTTGAAGACTTTCACAACATTGGGGCTCATTTACTAAAGGTCCGCGGAGAGCATTCTCGTCGGGTTTCCCATCGATTTCCGAGTTGCGCCGCATTTAACAGGGGATTTTGCCACATCAGCGGCGGCGGCTTTCACACGACACAAATCGGGGGGCAGGCCGTCGGACGATCCGACGGATTCGGACAACGCGCAGGATTTAACATCGGAAATTGTGTCACAAGACATACACTTACAAGCATCAGGAAGAAAAAGGTGAACTCCGGAGGACCTCGGGGGTGGGGGGGGGGGCGGGTAGCGACAGATGCAGGAAATTGGACAAACGAGGTCAGTGAATCGCACCGGACTTCTTCTTCGTCGGACATTCCGGATCGGGGATCGCGGCAGGACCGGGTAAGTAAATTTGCCCCATTATTGTTCTTAAACCTACGGAGAGCTGTACATGTCAAACACACAGGGGCAGATTTATTAAGTGTCTGAAAGTCAGAATATTTCTAGTTGCCCATGGCAACCAATCACAGCTCCCTTTTAAAATATTCATGAGCACTGGTAAAATGAAAGCTGAGCTGTGATTGGTTGCCATGGGCAGCCAGCTTGATAAATCTGCCCCACAGTGTGCACACAACGGGGCACATTTACTTACCCGGTCCTGTTGCGATCCAGTGGCGGGTTCTCCCTTGAGGATTCGGGTCTTCCGGCAATTCACTAAGGTAGTGCGCCCGATGTCCACCAGGTGTTGCTGCTGTCGATGAAGTCCGTCAGAGTTCGCCGGAGTTCACCAGGTGCAGGTAAGCGCGTGTCAAGCGACACATTTTTTTTAAAAACATACCGCGTTTTCTTCCGAATCCGTTGGGTTTTCCCACTATTTCCGTCGCATGCATGCTGGCGCCGATGCGTCACAATACAATCGCGTGTGCCAAAAACCCGGGGCAAACCGCTAATTTTCGGGAAACGCGACAAAAAAGAGCGATTCGGGCCCTTAGTAAATGACCCTCAACATGTTGTAACGGACTGGTCGATGTCTGTGTCAAAGCGGTTTCCAGCAACAAATAGATTCGTTTTTCCCATCGATTTCCGAGTTGCGCCGCATTTAACAGGCCAAATATATCTTTGGCACTGTACCTCTCACTTCCCCCATTTTCTGGATTCTCAAACAAATAGCACCACCACAGTCTGTGCCTGTTATTGCAGCCCAGCCACATTCACGCTAGATGCTGCACTGGAGTAATGTGAACAGAGTCTAAATGACAAATAATATAACTCAGCTGCATCTCAAAGCAGATTAGAACATGTGCATTAGTAGAATTGGGTCAGATCTTGGCAAATGTTGAATGCTGCTGTTGATGTGACTAGAGTACAATGTATTATGAAAACATTCATTCTAGTATTTTATAATCTTCCCCTTTAAATTCAAGGCCTCCATTGACATACATTGATGGGGGATTTAATATTTACATGTTATTCATGAGAAAAGTCTCATCCACCTTCCACTCCGCTGCCCTTTCACCATGGACATGAATTGCTAATCTCCGCCGATGCATTTATGTATTTATCATTTTTGACCAAAATGGAGAAGGAGAAGCGACACAAACGATTCTCCTACTATAAGAAAAAAACATATTCACCCTATTCCATTGTTGTACGTTTCTTTAAAATGAGTAATAAGACTTAATCACTTGTCGGAATATACCATTTATAGGGGTCAATAAACTACAAATCCCACAGATTTAAGGACTGTAAGTGGCTCAAATGTCGTCTTAGATTTACCCAAAATCTTAATGTAAAGTAAAAGGAGCACAGAATCTGCTTATGACCTTATAGCCCTTTTGGAAGGGATTAAAGGGGTTGGCCAGTTTTTAATAAATCTTTTCCAATATCTCTGAATGTACATGTGTCTTTGGCTCCTTTGTTCCCGGTCCTCCCCATGCGTCCCTCTGCATATATACACATCCTCCTCTCTCTATGTGCTCTAGTTCACCCTCATGATGTCACTGCCTTCACTCTCTGTCCTCATTGACATAGACAGGAAGAGAAGGGAAGGGGGCAAGATGAGTCATAATCTCCTGCCGCAGCTCCTCCTATTCATCAGAGCTCAGACATGTAAACAAAGAATCACGGAGGGTCTGCACACAGTACAGAAGTAAGTAGCAGGACTGCTGAATCAATGGAAGGACATTCAAGAGTGACCAAACCCCTTTACAGGATTTTAGCTCATGGGTCCTCCTAATGAAAAGCCTCAACTTCATGTTGGAAGAAATCATCTCTAGGGGTCAAAAATTCATAAATCCAACTGATACACTTATGCTGCAATGATGTCCTATAGATGCCACCTACATGTATCTCAATGTAAAGTCCTCTAATAGCTTCTGACCCCTTCATTGGAGGGATTGACAAGATTTCAGCTGATAGCTCCCCCTACTGGTGACATCTCATAACTTAACTCTATGAAATGCCACATGATATTTAAAGAAACTCGTCCCTTTTATGTCTTCCTTTACTTTTTCAGCTTATAATACAGGATATTGCAGACCATTTTTGCAATAATCCCAGTCATATACAGAGTTACTTAACATAGTGCGTGATTAATAGCGCCACATTTATGTTCTCATTTCAGCACTATATAGTGGTAATTATCCTCCCAGCCTCATTACACGTTGTGTATTCTCACACGTGGCGCCCAGGCGTTATTAGATCATTTTTCTCTGTAATCTCTATAATTCATCCGAGATTATAAGTAATAATTAGATGATGTAAAATTACTCTCCAAGAACATTCTGTGTATTTCTCGTTTATATGAGGCTCGGAAAAAAAAAAATTAAGAGACATACAAGAAATTAGTTTTTCATTAGTGGCTCTAGATATGAGGAAAAAGTATTGATAATAGTGTAAAGATTAATATAACAATGACAGAAATAAATATATAAGATGATAGATCCGATAAATAGATAGATAAGAGATAGATAGATATGAGATAGATAGATAGATAGATAGATAGATAGATAGATAGATAATAGATAGATAGATAGATAAATATGAGATAGAAAGGAGATAGATAGATAGATAGATAGATAGAAAGATATGAGATAGATAGATATGAGATAGATAGATAGATAGATAGATAGATAGGAGATAGATAGATAGATATGAGATAGAAAGATAGATAGATAGATAGATAGATATGAGATAGATAGATAGATAGATAGATAAATAGATAGATAGATAGATAGATCTGGAATTGCAAAGTTGTCATTACGGAAAAAGCTTTTATTCTGCTTTAGACAAAAAATAATAATAAAAAAATAAATAAAACACAAACCCCACATTCTGGGGAAGTTAGAATACCAGAGGATGCAGAAACTATTCCTGCCGCGATCATCTTTGCAAAAACACATTCATTAAAAACACTGCCTGCCGAGAGGAAGACCATAAATTACTCTTTTTTTCTTCACAACCAGTTTCCATATTTATTTTTTTAGCTAAAGAAAAAGCATGAGGCTGTGATTAGGAGCCACAGAAAGACTGATGATGGTTTAACTATTCACGGGACACTGTGGAGAAGGCAATAAAGATAAAGCTAAATCACTATAATACTGCCCCCTATGTACAAGAATATAACTACTATAATACTGCCCCCTATGTACAAGAATATAACTACTATAATACTGCCCCCTATGTACAAGAATATAACTACTATAATACTGCCCCCTATGTACAAGAATATAACTACTATAATACTGCCCCCTATGTACAAGAATATAACTACTATAATACTGCCCCCATTGTACAAGAATATAACTACTATAATACTGCCCCCTATGTACAATAATATAACTAATATAATACTGCCCCCTATGTACAAGAATATAACTACTATAATACTGCCCCCTATGTACAGAAATATAACTACTATAATACTGCCCCCTGTGTACAGGAATATAACTACTATAATACTGCCCCCTATGTACAAGAATATAACTACTATAATACTGCCCCCTATGTACAAGAATATAACTACTATAATACTGCCCCCTATGTACAAGAATATAACTACTATAATACCGCCCCCTATGTACAGGAATATAACTACTATAATACTGCCCCCTATGTACAGGAATATTCCTACTATAATACTGCCCCCTATGTACAAGAATATAACTACTATAATACTGCCCCTATGTACAAGAATATAGCTACAATAATACTGCTCCTATGTACAAGAATTTAACTACTATAATACTGCCCCATATGTACAAGAATATAACTACTATAATACTGCCCCCTATGTACAAGAATATAACTACTATAATACTGCCCCCTATGTACAAGAATATAACTAATATAATACTGCCCCCTATGTACAAGAATATAACTACTATAATACTGCCCCCTATGTACAAGAATATAGCTACTACAGTACTACTCCCTATGTACAAGAATATAGCTACTACAGTACTACTCCCTATGTACAAGAATATAACTACTATAATACTGCTCCTATGTACAAGAATATAGCTACAATAATACTGCTCCTATGTACAAGAATATAACTACTATAATACTGCCCCCTATGTACAAGAATATAACTACTATAATACTGCCTCCTATGTACAAGAATATAACTACTATAATACTGTCCCCTATGTACAAGAATATAACTACTATAATACTGCCCCCTATGTACAAGAATATAACTACTATAATACTGCCCCCTATGTACAGGAATATAACTACTATAATACTGCCCCTATGTACAGGAATATAGCTACTATAATACTGCCCCCTATGTACAAGAATATAACTACTATAATACTGCCCCCTATGTACAAGAATATAACTACTATAATACTGCCCCCTATGTACAAGAATATAACTACTATAATACTGCCTTCTATGTACAAGAATATAACTACTATAATACTGCCCCCTATGTACAAGAATATAACTACTATAATACTGCCCCCTATGTACAAGAATATAAATACTATAATACTGCCCTCTATGTACAAGAATATAACTAAAATAATGCTGCCCCCTATGTACAAGAATATAACTACTATAATACTGCCCCTATGTACAGGAATATAACTACTATAATACTGTCCATATATACAAGAATATAACTACTATAATACTGCCCCCTATGTACAAGAATATAACTACTATAATACTGCCTCCTATGTACAAGAATATAAGTACTATAATACTGCCCCCTGTGTACAAGAATATAACTACTATAATACTGCCCCCTATGTAAATTATGGGGCTCATTTACTAAGGGTCCGAATCGCTCATTTCCTTTGGCTTTCCTGACGATTTCCGATTTTCTCTGAATTGTCCCGGGATTTTGGCGCACGCGATCGGCTTTCACGCAACAGAAATGGGGGGTGTAGCCGTCAGACAACCCGACAGATTCGCAAAACCATGGAATTTCAGCAAGATCAGTACTAACATGCACCGGGACAAAGAAGGTGAACTCCGGCGGACCCTGGAGCAACATCACCCCCTGATGGATATCGGGCGCACGGACCTTAGTGAATAGTAAATGAGCCCCTATATGCAGTTGCCGGATGACTAGGAATGAAGCTCAAGGATGAGATGCTTCATGTAGTTTCCCCATTAGACAGTAAAATACAGATTCCGGTGTGAGTCTCCATATGGGGGATGCACAGGCAGCGGCGCAGTACAGTGATACGTCCGGCAGTCTCTTGTATAGTGATGTTTCTCATTAATTCATACAAATTTGTGGCTTTAATCAGAGCTTCTTCATGCAGAGCTCGGACAGGGGTTGGACGGGGTCCTGGTACCTGACTGACCTCGCCTCGACCTGTTTAATCAGAATCTAGAGGCTAAATTGAAAGGAAAAAATTATGTCGAGGCTTCAACTGCAATTAACTGTGGACGGAGTGAAGTGTCGGCTGCAGGCGAGTGAGGACCGGGAGAGGCTTATTAATCACATCACACTCCATCCGTAGATCTGCACACAGAGGGGTGTATGAGGGGCACCGGAGGGCCCGACCCGCTCTCCAGCTGCAGCCGCACATCAGGGGCCGGTGACCTGGGCAGCGCCGCCATTAATGTAGTTATTAAGCTTAAAGTATATTAAAGGGGTTTCCAGGAATAAGCAAATGGGTCATTAAAATATAAGCTAATATGTAATTAGTTGTTATTTAAAATTTTGCTCCCCTTAGCAGAAAACACTGTGGACATCCAGTATGGAGAATTAATATGCTACTGGCCCTTAATCAGTCCTGTGACTTTGTCCCTATGGAGGAGAAACAGGACAAAAGATGGTCGCTGTTCACATGTCCACATCACATCAGCAGGTCTGTTTCTGGGCACTGCTGATAGTGCCCACCCCTGCTAAAATCCTTGACCCTGCCATTAGTGTCAACCCCTGCTCAGATCCTTGACCCTGCTATTAGTGCCAACCCCTGCTCAGATCCTTGACCCTGCCATTAGTGCCAACCCCTGCTCAGATCCTTGACCCTGCCATTAGTGTCCACCCCTGCTAGGATCCTTGACCCTGCCATTAGTGTCCACCCCTGCTCACAACCTAAACCCTGACAATAGTGCCCACCCCTGCTCATCTCCGGGACCCTGCCATTAGTGTCCACCCCTGCTCAGATCCTTGACCCTGCCATTAGTACCAACCCCTGCTCAGATCCTTGACCCTGCCATTAGTGTCCACCCCTACTCACAACCTAAACCCTGACAATAGTGCCCACCACTGCTCATCTCCTGGACCCAGCCATTAGTGTCCACCACTGCTAAGATCCTTGAACCTGCCATTAATGTCCACCCCTGCTCAGATCCTGGACCCTGCCATTAGCGTCCACCCCTGCTCACAACCTAAACCCTGATAATAGTGCCCACCCCTGCTCATCTCCAGGACCCTGCCATTAGTGTCCACCCCTGCTCAGATCCTTGACCCTGCCATTAGTGCCAACCCCTGCTCAGATCCTTGACCCTGCCATTAGTGTCCACCCCTACTCACAACCTAAACCCTGACAATAGTGCCCACCCCTGCTCATCTCCTGGACCCAGCCATTAGTGTCCACCACTGCTAAGATCCTTGACCCTGCCATTAATGTCCACCCCTGCTCAGATCCTGGACCCTGCCATTAGCGTCCACCCCTGTTCACAACCTAAACCCTGACAATAGTGCCCACCCCTGCTCATCTCCTGAACCCTGCCATTAGTGCCCACCCCTGCTCATCTCCTGGACCCTGCCATTAGTGCCCACCCCTGCTCATATCATGGATTATGCCATTAGTGCTCACCCCTGCTCACATCCTGAACCCTGACAATAGTGCCCACCCCTGCTCATCTCCTGGACCCTGCCATTAGTGCCCACCCCTGCTCATCTCCTGGACCCTGCCATTAGTGCCCACCCCTGCTCATATCATGGATTATGTCATTAGTGCCCACCCCTGCTCACATCCTGAACCCTGCCGAAAGTTCCCAACCCTGCTCAAATCCTGAGCTTTGCCATTAGCGCCCACCCCTGCTGACATCCTGTACCCTGCCAATAGTGCACACTCCTGCTCTCATCCTGAGTATTCCCGATTGTGCCCACTCCTGCTCAGATTCTTGGCCCTGCCATTAGGGTCCGCCCCTGCTCATATCCTGGATTATGCCAATAGTGCCCACCCCTTCCCATAGTGCCCAACCCTGCTCAAACCCTGGACTTTGCCATTAGTTCCCACCCCTGCTCAGATTATAGGGCGCCGCCATTCGTGCCCAACCCTGCTGAGATTCTGGCCCCTGCCATTAGTGCTAACCCATGCTCAGACTTTGGGCCCTGCTGTCTAGACTTTTAGACAATCCTGTAGGCTTATAGACACATCCCATAGATTTACAGCTAAGCTTCACTAGTAAATCAGGAGACTAAACACAAAAGGGACAATTTACAAGCGCAAATCTTTAATAATTGGGCAGACAAAAGGAGGTCACGTCCGTTTAAACTGTAAACGTCTCTGTCTACTAAAGGGTTAAATGCATTATATATCAGTATTATGTAAGGGAAGGCGGATTGAATATTCCTCTCATACTCAAGTAAATGACTTTTCCTCATAGTAATCAGAGCGATTGCAGAGATGATGATAGGAGCGAACAGCAAATAACAGAAGCACAAAAGACGACGTATAATATGTTATAATATGATCAGTA
Organism: Engystomops pustulosus; assembly: GCF_040894005.1. Taxonomy (NCBI): domain Eukaryota; kingdom Metazoa; phylum Chordata; class Amphibia; order Anura; family Leptodactylidae; genus Engystomops; species Engystomops pustulosus. The sequence continues at coordinate 23,976,934 of NC_092419.1, forward strand.
TGTAACAGGATAATAATAATGAGATAAAAGCTGCTGCGCGCCCGCGACGCTCCTTGCCTTATTATCGCCGCAGCTCTAATATTAACTTCTATAGATCCCAACAATATTATTATTAATAAATTACAAACCTACAGTAATCTATAGAACAACCTGCTGATATCCATCTGCCTCCTACTGTAAGTGATGCAGGCACAGATAGTACTGGCTTCCTCCTAAAGATATATTGTACATAGTACAGCTTCATCATCTCAACTAAGAAATCATGTAGGCACAGAGAGTGCTCCCTACCTATAGGTGTATTGTAGATAGCATAGCCTCCCTGTCTCTCATTATAAATAATGTAGGCACAGATAGTGCTACCTTCCTTTAGGTGTATTGTAGATAGCATAGCCTCCCTGTCTCTTATTATGAATCATGTAGGCACAGATCGTGCTACCTTCCTGTAGGTGTATTGTAAATAGCGTAACCTCCCTGTCTCTCATTATAAATAATGTAGGCACAGATAGTGCTACCTTCCTTTAGGTATATTGTAGATAGCATAGCCTCCCTGTCTCTTATTATGAATCATGTAGGCACAGATCGTGCTACCTTCCAGTAGGTGTATTGTAGATAGCGTAGCCTCCCTGTCTCTCATTATAAATAATGTAGGCACAGATCGTGCTACCTTCCTGTAGGTGTATTGTAGATACGTAACCTCCCTGTCTCTCATTATAAATAATGTAGGCACAGATAGGGCTTCCTTCCTGTAGGTGTATTGTAGATAGCATAGCCTCCCTGTCTCTTATTATAAATAATGTAGGCACAGATAGTGCTACCTTCCTGTAGGTGTATTGTAGATAGCATAGCCTCCCGGTCTCTTATTATAAATAATGTAGGCACAGATAGTGCTACCTTCCTGTAGGTGTATTGTAGTTAGCATAGCGTCCCTTTCTCTTAATATAAATCATGTAGGCACAGATAGTTCTACCTTCCTGTATGTATATTGTAGATAGCATAGCCTCCCTGTCTCTTATTATAAAGGATGTAGGCTAAGGTAAATCTACCATCTAGCTTTCCCTTTATAATACAAGTCACAAATAGCACTACCATCTTGGCTCTAACTGTACTGTTGGCACAGAAAGTACTATATTCTTGTCTCTCCCTGTATGTAACATGAAGTAAAGATTGCACTGCCTCACTGTAGATCTGGAGAGATCAACCTTTCATCTTTTCTAGCGAATTATGTAGACGCAAAGTGCTCTTTTTCCATGTATAGAGACTAAATACTAATCGCTAATACATGTACAAAATGTAGTAACGCTTTCCTTTCTCTCTGTAAATAATAAAAAGAAAATGACAATGAAAGTACTACCTCCTAGTATCTCCAAGAAGTTAGTATCATATACATTAGGCTACCTCCTGAATACTTTTGTAAATAGTAAAACCTCTAGGCATCCTCTTAACTATTGCCTCTCTATCTCTCCCTATCAATATTATTGACACAGATAGTACTACCTCCTAGTTACTGTTTTAAAGAATGTGGGCACAGGTAGTACTACCTCCTAGTTAAAGTTTTAAAGAATGTGGGCACTTTTTATATTGATAACAGATTTTCTCCTAGTATCTACCAAACATTATCCAGCTACAGATAGTGCTGTCTTCCTACCCCCATTAAATTATCTGCTATAGGCCACCTCCTGCCTACATTTGTAAATGAAGTGGGCACAGATAGTAATACCTCCCAGTATCTCCGTGTAAACAATTTAGCTACAGAGAGAATTGTACTACTTCCTTTTATTCTTTTATATGATGTGGGCACAGAGAGTTCTGCATCCTAGTTTCTTCAATAGCAGCGATCCATAGGAATAAATTGTAGCCTCACAAGACTCTATTTTGTGCACAGATATTACAATTGTGTCGGTGCAGCGGCGGGGGCCTTATCACATACTGCGTCTTCTGAAGACCTGACCTTATTGTCAGCAGCAATTCACGAGCAGAGCGAATTTCTGACAACATTTTACTGACAAAAATTCCTTAATGGAAGTCCTGACCTTCAGTGGAGAGTTTAAATACAGCAAGTGGCCATCATTAGGCGTCAGGCCGCCCTCCCTCTAACCACGCGCTACAATAGCTGACATTTCACAAGGTCGCTCCGAGAGAGGCGCGTGCATCGCCTTGTAAGGTCACAAACCCAGCTTTTCCTTTATACAATGAGCACAATGAACCCTGTAGGTTGGTGGGGGGGGGGGGGGGTCCTGGTCCTACTCTCCTCTTGTGTTTGTTCCAACATAAACCTACAAGTAAATGATTATTTTCCAGCAGAATCTCGCAGCAGCCGCATAATATCTGTCGCAGATTATTATTTTGAATGACAATGTAATCCTCCAGTTAATATTCCTAAATCCTATAAATGTGCATTTTTCATTTCATTCTCTTGACAGTTAGATTCATCTGCGTCATTTGTCAATCCCACGATGCTTCAGCGCAGCATCACATGGGCAGCTAGAGATTATACTATCTATGCTTGCTGGGAGGACAGTGTGCTTATCCTTCTCTCTATATTTTCCTACAAAATCTAAGATACAACGAGTATACTGTCAGGGAGGCTGCACAGGGGCCTGTATTATCATGAGCAATAAATGTGGTACCAGTGTGTGAGAGAGGTCCAAGCTAATGCATTATCCGAAGTGCCTTGTGCCCAAGGTGGTGACCCCATGAGAAAAAGGAAATATGTGTATTTAACAGGGGGTTAACATGAGATCATGTGATACAACTGAAGAGAAATAAATAACTTTATATGAGAAAAATTCTCTGAATTATATTGTATAAATACATAAAATAAAACACAGAAAAACAGAAGGCTCTGGTTTATATTTTGTTATGTGTTTTTTTTAAATATTTTTATATTATAGGGGGCGTTTTCTGCTCATCTGATTTTGGTTCCAGCTAAGCTCAATATTTGCTAATGCAGAGCTCCCCCTAGTGCCGGCAATGAGCACACAACATTTTTGCAGCTATGCTGCCGGGATTTTGAGTGATGCTTTGTGCTGAAGTACAGAAAAACTTGCCAAATTCCCCTAAATTATAGAAATATCTATTCAGTTCATTTAAAGCTGTGAAAATGGGAATTTTTGTTTCGCTCCAAAAAAATAGCTTTTGAAAAACTCCACCCGGTTCGGCAATAAAAAAATCATCCATTTGATGACATCGTCTTTCACCCGCCCACATTTTGCTCGCAACAAAACCCCGTCTGGCTGCTAAGATGACAAATATAAGATGATTTCTCAGAGAACCTGGGGATTTAATGGACGCGGAGATAAAGGCGAGCGGACCACAGCCACGGACCACGTATAATAAGACCTATTTTAATATTGCATTAAATAATTTCAGGACACTTAACATATATTAAGTGCACTCAGGAGCCAACCTTATAGCATGGAACGCTGCACATTTGTCAACTCCGACAAAGGAGAAAGTGCTCGTTGACAAGCAGTTAATTAATGACTTAAAGCACTTACACGGCAAAGGAAAAAATGCATCACCAACAGTGTTACTGGGTTATAACCAGCGACTGACAATCACAGCCGCATTGTATGATCGGGGGGGGGAACGGCCGATAACAAAGGAAAACAGCTCTTACACCAGACTCCCCCTCGCCCCCCCATAACATGATGGAGATGCAAAGAAACCTGTAATTGAGGCTTTATGAACCTTCTTTTTACCATAGCGGAGAATATTTTATGTGAGTCATTACTACTTCTGACTAAGTGCATCAAACATTCACTGAAAATCACATTATACAACTAGGTTCTGCTCAAGGAACATTGGACACTGCTCTCCTAAAAGATCCAGTACTGGTTTCTGGTACCCTACTTCTCCGTGATTTCACTATTCCCATTCCTAAAGTTGGTTTTAGGGTGTGGGAGCAACTTGAATTAGGGTTAGAATCAATAATAAAACTATAAAACAATAAAACGGCATGGAGAGGCTCTGGTAACACCTCCGGAGCCCTTATGACTCATTAGCATAATTATAAAAGTTGATTTTTAGAAGAAAGGAGGCCATGGATAACAAATATAAGAAGATTGCCACAGTCACGGTGCCTGGAGCTATTAGGAAGTGTCTCTGGTTTATCACGATGGATTCTGATGGGAGATTTACTTTAATTCTATTATCACATAGAGTCCAGGCTTTACTACAATCATCACATGAGTGGACAGGTCACCTTCCCCATCAAGGTCGACACACTCCTTACCTGCTGCCGTGATTGTTCCCATTATTGAGGTGACACAGTCTCAAACAACAAAGAAATTTAGCTGGACATATGGACCATATCCAAGGACTTAAAGTCCAGAAGAACCTTAGAACCAAACCTTGATTAACACAATTTTATAGGTGCCTAGTTCTCGAGATGAACCCCCCCCCCCGATGAGTACGAGCTTCCACAACATACCTTTGTTTGGCCCCGCAGTTATGGAATAGATGTTTCATTTAACAGAATGTGTAATTAACATCTTCATTTCATCCTCCACAGCGCAATGAGACGAACAAGAACCCTTCAGAGGAAGGTGTTGTTTTGTCAGATCCACTTCCTGATTAACAGCCCATAACTAAAGTTCTTTTAGCTGCTTTTTTTTTTTTTGCAAATTAGTTTTTCTTTTTCTATTTTCCACTTCCAGTCTACCATGGAGCGATGAGGCGATGTTTAAACCCCCGACTGTCTCGGCAGGAAGACCACTGGGTAATGAGAAGTACGGTGGGGATCTTCACTAATGGTGATGGCTTCCACCAGAGGATCCAATGCATCATTCTCATCCTGTTCTCCAAGTATCACAGGGGAAGTGCCACAAGTCAAGCTCGAAGATCAGAGCGCAAAATCTGTCACAGGTTCCCCAACATGACCAGTGCAGTGTGTAATACTGGTGCATAAAGGCTACTCGTTCCCTAGGGGTAACAAATGCTACCCCTCGCCCTTGGGCTGTGCTCTTATCTAGGCTTATACCATATGCAGAGGTTTCTGATCACGGGAGATGACAGAACCTCAACTGATCACAAGAACTGGGGGTTCTCCCCTATATTGTGTCATGGGTATGGCCAACATGGGGCTGCAGGACATAGTCATCCTGGAAGTCCCCACAGAAGAGTAACGTGATTAGGAGGCTGACAAGATTCCTTGTGCTACCAGGGGATGGACATCCACCAACCAGAAACATGACCTACTCATAGGACACACAGGGGCACATTTACTAAGGGTCCGCGGACCGCAAATCTGTTGGGTTTCCAAAATTTTTCCTTTTTGCTCCGAATTGCCCCGGGTTTTTGGAACGCGTGATCGGATTGTGGCGCATCGGCGCCGGCTTTCATGCGACACAAATTGGGAGGCGTGGCTGTCGGACAACCCGACGGATTTAGACAAACCGTGGAGTTTAAAATACAAATTGTGTCACAAAATCAGCACTCACATACACCGGGAAAAAGAAGTTGAACTCCGGTGGATCTCTGCGGGGGAAGCGATGGATGCAGGAAATAGGGCGCACCATATATGTTAATCGCGGAAGATCCGAAAGCTTGTCGGATAACGCACAGAGGGAATTGCGACGGGACGGGTAAGTAAATGTGCCCCACAGTGTGCAGTGTCGTGACACAACCTGTTCCTTTATTTCCTCCAAATGGATCATGATATCGATTAATCAATGATGTATGGAAAAATAAATAACTAAACGCGTAGAATAACGTACACCGTACCGGGGAGGTGACCTGTATCATGTAGTAAGCACCACGATAGAACAGAACTTGTATTGTATTCTCCGCTGTGACCCAAAACAGAAAACCAAATTGGAACTCTTGGTAGATCTTTGGACCTGGCTACTAATAATGAGGAAAACTTGGAAAACCAATGAAAACCTGGAAAAACTTTCTGTATCCATCATAATATTGTTCTTGTTGAAATCTATAAGATCCCCACAACAGTCATCCCTGTTCTCTCCCCGAAATCTGTGATAGAAGGTTTCTATATTATTGACCCAGTTGATGGTTATGTAGAAGGAAACTTTTTGAATTTTTGTCACGAGACCCCCAGACTGAAGAATATTTCGGGGGAGGGGGGATTGGCTGCTCCTACTTGTCACAGATAATTCATTCTTAAAATCTTTTTTTTTTTGGAAGGCGAAATGACCTTTTTATTGCGTTTAGAACCCGCAGACTGAAGACGATGCCATTAGACCCGAATCTTGCCAATTCAACATCGTCTCCAAAACCCCTAAATGCAAATGATAGAGCAGACAACTGTGCTGCACAAGGCGGAGTGAATTGCACCCCCGGGGGCCGCAGACGGATTTAGACCCCATTTTGCATAATGTTTTTTAACATCTTCTTAATATTTAATAGTAATTGTTATTGATACAATTCTTCCCGTAACACTAATCAGAGATCTGGAAGACTTGGTGAGGACTCGGCGGCAGGGTTTAACCCTCGGCATGCTGTGCTGACCCGCGGCTTCCCACTTCATCTATCACGCTGACTTTTAGTGTATGTCCTATGGTAATTCGTTGTGTGTTCTTTTATTCCCAAGTCTTTTTCTTTGTACCAAGCAGCACATTGAAAATGACAAGGAAGATGAATATAAGAACAATGTTGGGCTTAACCCAAGCTGAAAGTTAATGCAGCTACAAATTGACAGTCTATCCTCCTGTCAGCGGGCAGCTGCAGGGTGTCATTTCAGAGAAGCACATTCAATGCTCTGTCAATGGAAAGTACTTTTTTTTTTTCTCCCTAAATAAGTCGTATCTGAAAGTTAACAAAATGAATGAGCGCTGATGAGTTCTCCAGACGTGCGGCTTCTCCGCGGGTGAATATGAGGCTTTCTTTCTACCTCTAAATGTGAGTCTCCATTACTCACTTATTCCTCATGAACGTGAAGCAATGTGACCAGAACACAAAATTGAAAGAAATTGCAAAAGGTAATCACCAAGGCAACTTGACATGACTTTTATTTGGCTCTGTATGAAAGTGCAACCTCCTGGAGTAGTCGGAGAAGAAGAACATGACTTTGGGGACCTGGGGATCCATGCCCTGCATTGTACTAGAACCGATTGCGGATGGGTTAGAGATCAGTGCCTGTGATTGGTGCACTACTTAAGCAGGGGCGTGGCTACCTAGTAATGTAACTTCTTGACTTTTGCTTTCTCCTTGCTTCACTACGATAAGTGCAGCAGCACTGGACCCACTGTATCACCAGATTGGTTTGGATTTAAGCTAATCTGAAGGATGGGCAATTTTAACCCTTTAATCCTGGTATATGGATGTGTACTTTGCTAAAAGGCTTCTACCTCTCACCAAAGCCTCAGTAGTGGTGGCAGCAATGGTAAGCCAGAGGGTCAGAGATTAGTCACAGAAAGCCTAAGGTCAGGGCAGGTTAAGGTCAGGAAAGTCCAGGTACCAGCCAGAAGTCCGACCCGGCAGCTATAGATCACGGTCAGGTCAGACTGGACTTGCCACCGAGAATAAAAATGACAGAATCTGGAGGGAGACAATTATCTTTTTGTGCTAAACATCGCAAATGACATTTATCATTTCAAATTGTCTAAAATTTGAAACATTTTTGACACAAAAAACTCCAGACGAAACCATACTTAAAGGGAACCCGTCACTACATTTTCACAAATACAGGTAGTGACAGGTTCCCATAGAGCCCTGGTATCTAACTGACACCTTTCTTTTAGCTAAAAATTGTTCCCCTGAAATTCCCATATAGTCAACTTTATACTTTTACCTGGTATCTAAGCATGGCTACAGCAAGTCAAGGTGGGCGTAGCCTCCGGGCTGAATCCAGCAGCTCCTCTCCATCCTTTCTCTGTATGCTGCAGTAGTGTCATGTGACCAGGGTGACATCATCGCAGGTCCTTCAGCTTTGAGCATTAGAAAACTGTACACTGAGCATATATCTCATGAAATCACAGCATATTGTATCACTTGAAATCACATCAGCCTGCATGGAGAGGAGTAGAAGTCTATACAGGCTGCTGTAATTGTTTTATGTAATCAGATATGTACATGGGGTACAGTTTGCTTATGTTAAGTAGCTTAAGGAACTGTGAGGATGTCACCCTGGTCACAAAACATTAGGCCATGCCCCTCGATTCACTCCAAAGATGCATAGATACCAGGCAATATTATAACTTTGATTTTATGGGGATCTGAGGGAAACTATTTTTTAGCTAAAAGCAGGGTGTCAGATAGTTACTAGGGCTTTAAAAGGAACCTATCAATAGCTGTATTTGTGAAAAATGTGGTGATAGGTTCCCTCTAAGGAAAACTTAGAAAATGGAAAAAAGTAACTTGAGACATTTTTGTGACATTTTGGGACATTTGTAACAAGGGTTAGGGTTAGCAAGGGTTAACACAAGGAAAAAGTGAGATTGATAAATGACCAAAGAAGCAGTCGGCAAAAACTAGCCAAAACAAGCAGATATAAGATAAATGACCCTCAATAAGTCTTACAATTCAACCAGATTCAGAAAAAACGCCTCCTGGCTGCAGGATCGGGCTTTGTATCCGGCTGGTAGTAGGAGGCAGGGGAGGGCGAGGGGTGATTTTGGAGGTAGGTACAGCAGTAAGTAACCCAGCGGCTGCAGCGTGCTAAGGGGCAGAGGGTGCATGTTATTGACCATGAGCCTACGGCACTACAAGAAATCCCCCCATCACCTTATATAGTGTCAAAGAGAGAGAAATGATTATGTGGCGATACACGAGAGATACAATCAGCGATGGAGGGCTCAGCACATGCCATATATCCCAGTACATACCCGCCTTGCCCCCTAATACATTCATATCAAGAGCAAAGTATTTTACACCCATTATAATGTATTTCTTAAGCTGCAGTTTATATTGCAAGTAAAAGGATCGTGTTATATTGTTATATTTTACACACAAAAAGCTGGGAATGAAGAGGTTTTTATACACAGAAGTAACAGAAAACATTCAATTATCTTCTACTAATTCACATTTGTTGGTTAATTACTTGTCTGCAGAGGATTATGTCTTTATGTAATATACTCTTTGTGAAAACAGCGCCGCCTACGTACAATTAAAAAGAAAAAAAAGGGATATGGAAACTGGGGATAATTGTCTTTCTGGGGCCCCAATCCAACTTCTATCTAGGGGCCCCTAGACAGCTCCTTTCAGCCCCTAGTATATACAGTGTCTTGTGAAAGTATGTGGCCCCCTTGAATTTTTCTACCTTTTCCATAATTCTGGCTTCAAACATAAAGATTTACGTTTGTAATTTTTTGGTGAAGAATTAACGAGTGGGACACAATTGTAAAGTGGAAGGAAATTTATTGGATATTTTAAACTGTTGTAAAAAATAAAATGGAAAGTGGGATGTGCAATATTATTCGGCCCCTTAAAGGGGTTTTCCCACGAATAAAAGTTAGGCCCTAACTTGCTGATCAATGGGAGTCTCAGTGCTGAGACCCCCACAGATCACGAAAATGAGGGGTCCAATGAGGAACCTCCATCAGACCCCTCGTCGCTCCGTCAGACTAATGGCGCAGATGGCCACGCATGACCGTTCTGCTCCATTAATCTCTACGGAGCTGATGGAAAGTGCCAAGCACAGCACTCACCGATTTCCGTCAGCTCCATAGAGATGAATGGAGCAGAATGGTCATGCGCGGCCATCTGCTCTATTAGTCTGATGGAGCGACGAGGGGTCTGATGGAGGTACGTGAGACCTCATTGGACTCCTCTTTTTCGTGATCTGTGGGGGTCTCAGCAATGAAACCCCAACTGATCAGCCCTAATAGGGCCTAACTTTTGTTCGTGGGAAAACCCCTTTAAGTTAATACTATTTAGCGCCCCTCTTTTGGTGCGATTACTGCTGCAGTCTCTTGGGGTATCAGGAGAGACTGAAATTCTTCCTTGGAGAACACCTGGACCTCAGGGAGGTTGGATGAAGCATTTGTGAGCTGCAGTTTTCATCTCTTTCCACAGATTCTCCATTGGATTGAGGTCTGAACAGGGACTCGGCCGTTCTAACACCTGGATACAGTTTTTGGGGAACCTTCCATTGTAGATTTTGCTTTCTGTTTTGCCTAAAATGGTTGGATTTCATGGGTGGATTTATATCTTCTCCTGTATGGACATCATAAGTTATACTGAAATAACATAACCAAGTGGGCTGGAAACCAGAATGTGGGACCTTGATATGGAAATAGCGTCTCATAACTTCATTGATACGGTAATGAGCAGATATGAGAGAGATGGATAGATCTTTAAAAGCGACCTGTTATCAGCTTTTCACCATTACCCCTAATGACAGGTTCCCACAGAAGTCTTCATACTGTGCCCCATGCTTTCTTTTGTAAAATAAAATCCATAGCGCAAATGTAGCTAAAATCATTAAAAAAAAGTACCCGGGAGGGGATGAGGAAGACGTTGGCTAAATCACAAAGCGCCTAGTAGGACACGCTCTTTGTGACTCAATGGGGCACATTTACTTACCCGTCATGCGTGTTTCCCGAGGTGCATTCCCCAACGAGAATGCACAGCTGCCGCAATTCACTGAGATCATGCGCCCAATTTCCTGCATGTGTCGCTTTCCCACTCTGAAAGTTCACCTTCTTCTTCCCGGTGCATGTAAGTGCTTTAACACAAGTTAAATCCTGCGGTTTGTCCGAATCCATTGGATAATCCGACAGCCCGCCCCCGATTTGTGTCCCATGGATTGCCCCAAAATCTGATCGTGTGCAACACAATCCTCTTCCAAATCCCTGTCCCGGAATGCGCGATTCCTGAAAAGCCTAAAAAAAACCCGACGGAAATGCGGCCGCCGGACCCTTAGTAAATAAGCCCCAATGAGTCTACTGACCAGTTGCCAGTAACTTTATTAAAAGGTACTTTAGTTACATCTGTGCTATGGATTTGTACAAAAAAAAAAAAACACGGGGCCCAGTATGAAGACTTCTGTGGGAACCTGTCATTAAGTGAAATGGTGAAAATCTGATGACAGGTTCCCTTTAATCTGCTACAGCCACTCATATTGATGTGAATTTCAGAAATCTGTCTTACATTCTTTGTAAAAAAAACTTCTGATCCTGTGCCAGACAAATGTTCTTAGGATTTACAAAAAAAATAAAAATCATGGAAACATTCACAACTTTTTGAAGTGAAGTTCAATTAAAATGACAAAAACTTAAATATTCAAGACAGTAATAAGTGCAGAACACAACAGATGTCAACTCCAGGACTAGAAAACAAATTGAGAGGGAAAACTTGCTTAAATGTCGAGAGCTCTTGTAAACCCTGATGATATATTATAGCGCTGATAACTTTTTGGTTGCATAAACGAAATTTTCAACATCACAGTGAGCATTGATTTATGGAGAGGAGATTTCAGAGAACGGCATTTTTTTAAGGAGAGGTTTTGAAGTTCTCGCAACTTTTTAGAAAGTTCTTATTTTTTTTTTTTTTTTTTTTAAATCCAAGAAAACTTTAGTTGTGGGGCTTTAGATCCGGACAGAGAGAGAACGTAAGTTATAAAATCTCAAAATGTATTTGACTTGTTTTTTAAAATCTATTAAAACTCCATATTTATTATACTACAAAGATGCATAATAAATTTTCCTGTATATTGTCAGTTGCAGAGGATAGAAAAAGAACACTGCAGGAATAGGAAAGACTTGAGATGAAAGCAGATCGTTGTCCCCAGACACAATGGGGCACACTTATGGGTCCGAACATCGCATTTTCGTCGGGTTTCTTGTTTTTTTCTATTTTGCCCTGAATTGCCCAGGTTTTTGGCGCACGTGATCGGATTGTGTCGGATCGGCGCTGGCTTGCATGCGACAGAAATCAGGACGTGGACGTCGGACAACCCGACTGATTCGGACAAACTGCGGAATTTAAAAAGCAAATTCTGTTGCAAGATCAGCACTCACATGCACCGGGAAGAAGAAGGTGAACCCCGGCGGACCTCAGCGGGGAAGCGACACGTGCTGGAAATTGGACGCACAATCTTAGTGAATCGAGGCAGACCCGAATCCTTGTCGGATAATGCAGCTCGGGGATCGCGACGGGACGGGTAAGTAAATAAGCCCCAATGTATCAATCAAAGATAACCACAATAGGAATATATCAAAATAGTGAACAAGAGGAAACTAAAAGAAATAAACACACAAAAAAGAAAGTGGAAATCTAAGAAGTGGGGCAAAAGGGAAAGAAGTAGAGGCTAAGAAGAGGAAAAAGTAGTGAAGGAAGATGAGATGAAGGAGTTAAGGAAAGACCCAGGAAGGAGCTAAAAGAAGAGGAAGTGAAAGAAGAAGAAGAGTGAAAGAAAGACCCTGGAAGGAACCAAAAGAAGAGGAAGAGGAAGAAGAGGGAGAGTGAAGGAAAGACCCGGAAAGGAAACAAAAAAGAGAAAGTGAAAGAAGAGGGAGAATGAAAGAAAGACCCAGGAAGGGTCCAAAAGGAAGAGGAAGGAACCAAAAGTAGAGGAAGAGGAAGAGAAAGAAGAGGAAGTGTGAAGGAAAGACCCAGGAAGGAAACAAGAGAAGAGGAAGAGGAAGTGAAAGAAGAGGAAGAGTGAAGGAAAGACCCAGGAAGGAACCAAAAGAAGAGGAAGTGAAAGAAGAGGAAGAGTGAAGGAAAGACCCAGGAAGGAGCAAAAAGGAGAGGAAGAGGAAGTAAAATAAGAAGAGGGGAGAGCAAAGGAAAGATCCTGGGTGGACCCATGGTAGAAATTAAAAAAATAAAGAGAAAGACAAAATATTAAAAAGATGTTATTCCGAAATATTATATGGAGATTAAGGATAGGAACATGAAGAAAAGGTGAAGCTGAAGCTGCTGCAGAATGTAACACTGGACGATGATGATTCATAGCGGGTACCTATAGCAGGGTCACTTTTCTGCTTGTCAGATTTTATACCTGCAGGATACAGCGACCCCCAATATTCTCTATATGTCCCCGTTTCCTTGCTGGAAGGAATCGGGAGAAGTGTTCATCCTCCGTCATCACATTGCGTGTGTTACATATGTATCTATTTACTGGGTGAATTATGGAAATGAGGATTATGGAAAATACGTTTCTCCTCACTCTATTGATTTATGATAAGGAGTAAGTCGTGTATAACGCGAGGCATCCAGAACACCGCGAGCAGCCGCTATTGACTCCGATGAGCGGTGACATCTTTAATTGAAGTTTAATTTTCGCAGTTAATTCATTGGGAAGCTGAGGCAGGACAGGGGCAGTAAAATCACATGCATTAAGATTATCCGCTATTGATTTCAATATTAAATGCTGAATGGGATTATAGAGCGGTGTCCGGACATGATTCATCATGACAATTCAATGGCCGCAGCAGATGGGATGGATGATGCTCGGAGATGGGTCTGTCAGCTTCAATGATCGCTGAGGCCCATGTGAATAGGCAAAACAACAGGATTCTCTGCAATAAGGTGTATCCGATGTCTACCCAAATACAGTGCAGCCCACATAGCAATGAGATCGTGCCACGAGGAGCCACTAAACCACGTGTGATATAATAGTACGTCACATGGATGTTAAGGGGGTATAAAGGGACGGGCTGAACCCCCTCCATACAGACCGGACAGCAAACACCCACAGTCAGTGTCGGCACAGATCACCGGTGTCAACCAGTCACATGCTGCCGGCAAAGCCTATGTGAGACTCCAGGGCTTGTAATTCCTGGAGATCTGCTACAGTGTGCCGATGACACACTGTAACAGATCATCAGCAGCTATATTGAAGTATATGGTAGGAACAATCAGGGGGCTCTGTAAATACAGTAAAAAAGTAAAAAAAAATATTAAAACCTAAATATACAAATTATCCCCTACATTTCCCTAGAATTAATATAAATAAAAAAAACATAAACATGTTAACTATGGCCGTGTCCCAAAAGTCCAAGTCTATTAAAATATAAAAACAGTTATTTCCATTGGTAAACCCTGTCTGAATCACCACTTTGTCACCATATTGCGCATACAAAATGTAATAGAAATGGTCAAAAGGTCCTTGAGTCCCCAAACTGGTAGCAATGAAAACATCTTCTGGAATCCGGAATCTGTTCTAAGATCGTTTAGGCCTGTTGCCTGCAGTAGTTCCAATAAAGAACTGTGAGTTATTTTGCACAACGTTGCTTCCGTCTGTTCCCTGGATAAGGCTGTACCACCAGCATGGGCTCCACATCCACTACCCAGGGACATATATTACAGACACTCAGGGGTTGCCCAACGGAGAACCAGTACATCAGCCTCTCCCTCCATATTTCTTGCACACACCACCTGCTGGAGACTGCCAGGCTGTGGGACAGCCCTCCGGTCCCTATACCAAGCACCGTGACCACAGCGTGCCCTAGGGCACAACCGTCAGCCACTCCGGTATCCTGGGCCCCGGCTGCCTCCAGGCCCCAAGAAAAAGCTAGGCCCCAGTAGGGGATGTTGCAGATAGAATAGGGGGCATTATTAAAGGAGGCAAAATGAGATGAGAGGGGCACTATAAATAAGGGCATCATGAGAGGGGGCACTATAAATAAGGGCATAATGAGAGGGGGCACTATAAATAAGGGCATGATGAGAGGGGGTACTATAAATAAGGGCATGATGAGAGGGGGTACTATAAATAAGGGCATGATGAGAGGGGGCACTATAAATAAGGGCATAATGAGAGGGGGCACTATAAATAAGAACATAATGAGAGAGGGTACTATAAATAAGGGCATAATGAGAAAGGGCACTATAATAAGGGCACGAAGAAAGGGGCACTTTAAATATGGGCGTAATGAGTGGGGGCACTATAAATGGGGACATAATAGAGGAGCTTTACAAAAGGGAGTATTAGGAACATTTTAAAAGGGGGCATTAAGCATTGAGTAGAACAGAGCTAAGTATATTAGACCACCCTCCAATTTTGCATGTGGCCTCATGGGAAAACTTATTGCCCTCCTCTGATCTACAGGGTCCAAAACTGTTCCATAAAAGTAACATCTATCAGACCTAAGAGAATATAAGAACTATCCTCACACTGCTGTGCTCCTAACTCTCTGCATTCAGCTATTTACTGCTCCTCCCATTTGCTCTTAGAAAATACTGTAGAAGATTTCTGGTTAAACCCTACTGCAATAAGTTAGAACAGACAGGAGGGGGTGGTAGAGCAGCACAATGTAGAGAGTATAAAACACAGCAGTGTGAGGACATGCCCCCAGTGCACTTAGAGAAGTGACATACATAATGCAAACACAGACACAAAGGTATCATTACACATCTCTCCAGGGACAACACCTAAAATTAGCTAAAAAGACTGTGCACTTGGAGAAGCTACAATCCTAGAAAATAAATCCATATATCACAGTCCTGCTGCTACTGACAACATCCACAAACGTCTGATAACACATCTCCATGGAGAATATCTAACACTGGCTACATGGCAGACAGTTTCCCTTTAAGGTAAGTGAAAGAACACAAAGTCTACATGTAACAAACAAAACATGAAGACGAATTATGTGCTGAGAAAGTAACACAAGCTTCTGGATCCCATGGAAATTTGCATTGGGCGTACAGCTAAATCATTGCTGATTTATAGGACGTGGGGCTCAGTACAGCGGAGGGGGGGAGATAAATCATGGAGGAATTTTTAGCCTGAGATATTGACATTATTCACATGAGACAAACCCTCAAGATGTGACAGAGCCGAGCGCTCTAAATTATTGTCATCCTGGGGATGAAGAACACAAGAAGCAGCGCGAGCCGAGAGCCGAGTGCCGAGACACAACTCTGAGCAGTGATGGAACGCGGGCAGAGGTTCTGTCTTTTCAGGTGAAGTTTTAGACTTTTGAGAAAAATAAATTTTTAAAGGGGTATTTACACAAGGTTCTTACATATAGACAAGACAAGATTCTTAAATATACTTGGGATAACAAAATAACACAATCTCTAATTCACCGTTAACAAAAATACAGCATTTCACAACCTCTCTATCAGTCCTGGTGTGCACAATTTTGGTTGCTCCTGGATATGACCGTAAATCTTCTGACTATGGTTGGATTATTCTCATGAATAGCTTCTCCTGTCTGCACACTGCAGTGCTCCCCGACTGCATTACAAAATAAGGCACACAGGCACTTCCTGCCGAAAAGCAGTAATGTGCAAAGACTTACTTTACAAGCCACAGACAGATCAGGTCTTTATCCAGGAGGGGGGCATATAGCAGAGCTGACAGGGTATGTTATAGCTAGAATGTTCAGAAAATGAATGAAAGTGTACATAAACCCTTTACCCTGATAATCTAAACACATTGTCAGCACACAGCATCTCACAGCACAGAGGGATCATAGTGTCTGCTTAGAGAGTCCCCGCCCACACTCTGGAATCTTACACTGACCATCACTGAGTGATAGGAGCTAAAACACCAATAACACTGAGTAACATTGTAAAGTAAGGGGTAAAAACTGATTTTCCTGCCGACTGATGGCAACAAAGTTGTGGAAGCCCTGACTGATCTCGCTGAGCCCTTCCAGAATTTCCACGAGGATCGAGGGGGTCTCTGTAATCAGCAGCCACTGGCACGACCTGGCGAGACTGCGCCCTCTCCTGAAAGTCTGAAGTAGGAGGATCCAGTCCTCCAGGCCAAGTCTGGGCTCCAGGGAAGAAGACAGAGGTTGGACCCAAAATGATCAGAACATTATCCCCAATCCTGGGGAAAATGGGGTAATAAAAACTTTAGCTGTTTACAATGCTATAATTATCTTGCCACTTATGTACCAGGCGGCTCAGGATGAGCACGGATTTTCTTTTAAAATAATTTGCCTGCTCCACATTATTTATATGTAAATTATTTATATGTAAATGAGCATTTTGTTGAACAAAAAGTAGGGTCAAAAGGTCATGTGTACCGGGGTCATGGGCAAAAGAACTCTGACACCAGTTGCTCCAGCTCAGCTTTGATTGACAAGCAATTGCTCCTCCCATCAAACACAAGTTGCACTGGAGCTCATGTCCACGCCCCCAGGATACACCAAATTTCTATTTTGCATATCAATAGGAATTATGTTTTTCTGGCATCTCTGCCTGTGAAAGGAATCTTGGGAAAAAAAATCGCTATTACATCACAAACAGCCGGGTTACATTGTATCGGAAAGCAGAAAAGGATTATTGGGGGTGTTTTATATCATTCTGTGCGCTAATTTACAGCCTTATAGCGGTAAAACACGAAGGGGGCGGCTCACCCCTCAGAGGTAGAACAAGAAGCCGCATTTACATTCCTCACACAAGACGCTGTAATGAGGCGACCGCCATTGTACTACTACAACAATCTCTAATTGGAGAATCAAGTCATTTTACGGACATTTCGGGAAAATTGTGAAACCTAATGAGAAAATACTTTTCAAAAAGTCTCTTAATGGGATCTGTAATAGAGAGAGAACAACGAGAAGACGAGTATAAAAGTGACACAACACAAAAAAACTGTAGAATAACCAGTCACAGCATAAGTATAGAACTACGAAGGTATCAGGCAGTATTATATCAGTTATATTCTTGTACATATGGGGCAGTATTATAGTAGTTATATTCTTGTATATAGGGGCAGTATTATAGTAGTTATAGTTTTGCACATAGGGGGCAGTATTATAGTAGTTATATTCTTGTACATGGGGGCAGTATTATAGTAGTTATATTCTTGTACATAGGGGGTAGTATTATAGTAGTTATATTCTTGTACATAGGGGGCAGCATTATAGTAGTTATATTCTTGTACATAGGGGGCAGCATTATAGTAGTTATATTCTTGTACATAGGAGGCAGTATTATAGTAGTTATATTCTTGTACATAGGGGGCAGTATTATACTAGTTATATTCTTGTACATAGGGAGCAGTATTATAGTAGTTATATTCTTGTACATAGGGGCAGTATTATAGTAGTTATATTCTTGTACATAGGGGGCAGCATTATAGTAGTTATATTTTTGTACATAGGGGGCAGCATTATAGTAGTTATATTCTTGTACATAGGGGGCAGCATTATAGTAGTTATATTCTTGTACATAGGGGGCAGTATTATGGTAGTTATAGTCTTGTACATAGGGGGCAGTATTATAGTAGTTATATTCTTGTACATAGGGAGCAGTATTATAGTAGTTATATTCTTGTACATAGGGGCAGTATTATAGTAGTTATATTCTTGTACATAGGGGCAGTATTATAGTAGTTATATTCTTGTACATAGGGGCAGTATTATAGTAGTAATATTCTTGTACATAGGGGGCAGTATTATAGTAGTTATATTCTTGTACACAGGGGGCAGTATTATAGTAGTTATATTCTTGTACATAGGGGCAGTATTATAGAAGTTATATTCTTGGACATAGGGGGCAGTATTACAGTAGTTATATTCTAGTACATAGGGAGGTGAGGGCGGCTATTAAACAACCACTTATACTTACTCCCTGCTCTCTCTCACCCACGGTGTTACGTGTCTCTGCAGGGTTGGTTTGTATACATACCACAGCCATGGACATTAGTTTCAGGCAGTAGCAGACTTGCGGCTGTTTTTGGGATGGGGCTGCAGCTGAACGGGTGCGGGCAGAGAGAGAACGTATAGGGGCTTTATTGTGGTATAGCTTCCCTCCATCTTAAGACATATACAAGCACGGTGTGACTGAGCATGTGCAGAAGTTTGTGTCGCGTCGGGTATAGTGCAGCGCGGACACTTTAGAAATCTATGTACAAGCAGTTTACACAGAAAAGAACAGGCAAAGTCCGATAGAAAACTGGTGCTGGTAATAAATCTGGACCATAGTGTCTCCCCTGCTGAAATATATACAGTCCAGTGATATATGGGGCACAGTAATAAATATGGGGCACAGTAATAAATCCCAGTGTTATATATCTCAGTGACTCTCTACATATAATTACATATTTATCCGTCCTGGAGCGGCCGCAGAGCAGCAGAGATACAAACATGGAGCTGGAGCCTCTTGTGGACACTCAGTCATTTTTGTAAAGACAAATCTTTGGAAATCCCATATTAAACTTGTCTCCTAAGTAATTACAGAGTCTTGTCCTGAGTGCATTCAGTCTGGCAGAACCCAGAACTGCTGACAACATCCCGCGTCTTAAATAGTGATTGATTGTTAATTATTAGCCCTCATCATCCATCATCATAAGCTTTTAAAGCTCCTGTCAAATTAAGTGAGGTCACTGGACCGTATTTAATTGAGGATTACGAAAACTCGGAGATGCAGCGATCTGGTAAACAAGGCGCAAGGAGAGAATCTCGTTATCAATTAGGGAAGGTGTAATGACCAATGTTACTGAATTATCCCGATTACTGGAGGGGTTGGGAGGACTAGGTGTCATTGTACCAATGTCTGTTACTACATCGTTACAGACGACATTACATTAACTTTCTTTGTTTAAAAAGACACAATTGAAACGTAAAGAAGAACATCTACGGTAAAAAAGAAATCAAGTAATCAAGACACTTTCCTATAGATCCCGGCACTGTGACTGCGGTATCTTAAAATTGTTATCCGGGGCCTTCTTCCATCTAACAAACTTTTTTAAGATCGTGCTAATGAGCCTGAAATGCACCTGTGGGTGTCTGGTGCCAGTGCCCCTGGTGTTTCATGATGGATTTTGATGGTAAATTTCCATTAAGGACATTTGTAATAATATCACATGCTATGGATGATGCATGGTACAGGGTCAGGAGGGGCTGGGATGTCTGCAGTGTCATTATATCACTTGTTATGGATGATACATGGTACAGGGTCAGGAGGAGCCAGGATGTCTGCAGTGTAATAATACCACATGTTTTGGATGATACATGGTACAGGGTCAGGAGGGGCTGGGATGTCTGCAGTGTAATAATATCACATGTTATGGATGATACATGGTACAGGGTCAGGAGGGGCTTGGATGTATGCAGTGTAATAATATTACATGTTATGGATGATACATGGTACAGGGTCAGGAGGGGAAGGGATGTCTGCAGTGCAATAATATCACATGTTATGGATGATACATGGAACAGGGTCAGGAGGGGCCGGGATGTCTCCAGTGTAATGATATCACATGTTATGGATGATACATGGCACTGGGTCAGGAGGGGCTGGGATGTTTGCAGTGTAATAATATCACATGTTATGGATGATACTCGGTACAGGATCAGGAGGGGCTGGGATGTCTGCAGTGTAATAATATCACATGTTATGGATGATACATGGTACAGGGTCAGGAGGGGCTGGGGTGTCTGCAGTGTAATAATATCACATGTTATGGATGATACATGATACAGGGTCAGGAGGGGCGGGATGTCTGCAGTGTAATAATATCACATGTTATGGATGATACATGGTGCAGGGTCAGGAGGGGCGGGATGTCTGCAGTGTAATAACATTACATGTTATGGATGATACATGGCACTGGGTCAGGAGGGGAAGGGATGTCTGCAGTGTAATAATATCACATGTTATGGATGATACTCGGTACAGGATCAGGAGGGGCTGGGATGTCTGCAGTGTAATAATATCACATGTTATGGATGATACATGGTACAGGGTCAGGAGGGGCTGGGGTGTCTGCAGTGTAATAATATCACATGTTATGGATGATACATGATACAGGGTCAGGAGGGGCGGGATGTCTGCAGTGTAATAATATCACATGTTATGGATGATACATGGTGCAGGGTCAGGAGGGGCGGGATGTCTGCAGTGTAATAACATTACATGTTATGGATGATACATGGTACAGGGTCAGGAGGGGCGGGATGTCTGCAGTGTAATAATATCACATGTTATGGATGATACGTGGTACAGGGTCAGGAGGGGCTGGGATGTCTGCAGTGTAATAATATCACATGTTTTGGATGATACATGGTACAGGGTCAGGAGGGGCGGGATGTCTGCAGTGTAATAATATCACATGTTATGGATGATACATGGTACAGGGTCAGGAGGGGCCCGGATGTCTGCAGTGTAATAATATCACATGTTATGGATGATACATGGTACAGGGTCAGGAGGGCCCAGGATGTCTGCAGTTTCATTATATCACATGTTATGGATGATACATGGTACAGGGTCAGGAGGGGCGGGATGTCTGCAGTGTAATAATATCACATGTTATGGATGATACATGGTACAGGGTCAGGAGGGGCCAGGATGTCTGCAGTTTCATTATATCACATGTTATGGATGATACATGGTACAGGGTCAGGAGGGGTTGGGATGTCTACAGTGTAATAATATCACATGTTATGGATGATACATGGTGCAGGGTCAGGAGGGGCCAGGATGTCTGCAGTTTCATTATATCACATGTTATGGATGATACATGGTACAGGGTCAGGAGGGGTTGGGATGTCTGCAGTGTAATAATATCACATGTTATGGATGATACATGGTGCAGGGTCAGGAGGGGCCAGGATGTCTGCAGTGTAATAATATCACATGTTATGGATGATACATGGTACGGGGTCAGGAAGGGCTGAGATGTCTGCAGTGTAATAATATCACATGTTATGGATGATACATGGTACAGGGTCAGGAGGGGCTGAGATGTCTGCAGTGTAATAATGTCACATGTTATAGATGATACATGGTACAGGGTCAGGAGGGACTGAGATGTCTGCAGTGTAATAATATCACATGTTATGGATGATACATGGTACAGGGTCAGGAGGGGCTGGGATATCTGCAGTGTAATAATATCACATGTTATGGATGATACATGGTACAGGGTCAGGAGGGGCCGGGATGTCTCCAGTGTAATGATATCACATGTTATGGATGATACATGGTACAGGGTCAGGAGGGGCTGGGATGTCCGCAGTGTAATAATATCACATGTTATGGATGATACATGGTGCAGGGTCAGGACGGGCGGGATGTCTGCAGTGTAATAATATTACTTGTTATGGATGATACATGGTACAGGGTCAGGAGGGGAAGGGATGTCTGCAGTGTAATAATATCACATGTTATGGATGATACATGGTACAGGGTCAGGAGGGGCCCGGATGTCTGCAGTGTAATAATATCACTTGTTATGGATGATACATGGTACAGGGTCAGGAGGGCCCAGGATGTCTGCAGTTTCATTATATCACATGTTATGGATGATACATGGTACAGGGTCAGTAGGGGCCGGGATGTCTGCAGTGTAATAATATCACATGTTATGGATGATACATGGTACAGGGTCAGGAGGGGCCAGGATGTCTGCAATTTCATTATATCACATGTTATGGATGATATATGGTACAGGGTCAGGAGGGGCCAGGATGTCTGCAGTTTCATTATATCACATATTATGGATGATACATGGTACAGGGTCAGGAGGGGTTGGGATGACTGTAGTGTAATAATATCACATGTTATAGATAATACATGGTGCAGGGTCAGGAGGGGCTGGGATGTCTGCAGTATAATATTATCACATGTTATGGCTGATACATGGTACAGGGTCAGGAGGGGCCCGGAATGTCTGCAGTGTAATAATATCATATGTTATGGATGATACATGGTACAGGGTCAGGAGGGTCTGAATGAAGTTTTGGAAGTAAAAATGTTATAGGGCTATATTTTTTTGATTGGACATTAAACCTTTATTTTTGCCGTTTTATTGCCCTAAGAGGTTTTTTTCCTACCGCTGGGTGGACACTGCAGAATTATATGTTACACAGACTAGAACTGCAACTGTGTTTTAACTTTACTATAATCTTTCTCCACTACAAGTGACGTCTCGGGTGCTCAGGTCACTGATTGGCTGCAGAGATTCCCAGGATTCCGAGCACTTCCGGACCCATCATTGCAGTAGAGCGGAGGATCATTGTGATGCTGGAACTAAGAGCAGCAAAGACATTCGATTTTTTTTACCCCCTTGAGTGGGTTTTACAGAATTACTGGAAAACCCCTTTAAGGAGATTTGAGGCTGTAGGTTGGGGCAACGGTTGGAAACCCCACTTTTGCAGGGGTTCCCTTGTAAAGGAGGAACAGAGAATTGAAAAAAATTAAATAAAAAAAATATTTTCTTAACATAACCACATAATCAAACACATTTCCAGGCTTATTGGGTTTACATGAAAACTGAACCACGGAATTTACCGAAAATAAAAAGGAACATCTTTAGATGATTAGACTTTTAATTGTTCCGAATCTTTTTTTTTTTGTTACATTTTTGTTTTAAATTCAATAAATAATTAAAACTCTAAATTAAATTTTAAAAAAAACCCAGACTTTGTGAGTTCCATTAGACACGTTCACTAATTGCCGCTCTCTGCTCTGTACATGCGTCTGCAGTTTGTGGAATCTCTGTGAGTTTATGCGGCGCGAGAGGCGTCGTTATTTCACACGTTTTCCTCTCGTTTAATTACTTGTGGACCACATGAGGCTGCGGCTTAGTGAAGCTTCACCATCTACACTGCAGTAATTGGATCTGCACTGGTCATCCCTATGCTGACAATCCTGTCCGTTTACAAGTCAGATAACGGGGCAGCGGGATGAGGCTTCACTTGGTTTCTCCACAAAGCAAATTGGGAGTCAAATAAATGACATAAACCCAGTGGATAAGAAAGTGGAGAGAAACTTCTGCTATAAAAACAATATAAACTACTAAAGATGCAAAATACCTTCCATAGATGATAAAAGCTGATGGGCTACAATGTCTCATCTCATTCCGGGCTCCGATATTACCAGGAAATACAGAGGAACCCAATAGTTCAGGAATATTGATTAAAGGAAATCGCCCATCACTATCCATCCTGATAAATCAGGGACATTACTCATAGATCCAGCCGCAGGGACTGTGGTATCTTCTTATCTTCTACATTTGATAGCCTTCTAAAACCAACTTTTAAAATTATGCTAATGAAGCAGAAGGACCTTACCAAAGTCCCTCTGTGCCGTAGCTTTACAGGCTGTTAAACTGTCCAGGAGCACTTTCCTCTCCCACTGGGGCTCATTTAGTAAGGGCCCGAATCCCAAATTTTCGTCGGGTTTCTTGAAAATGACCGATTTGCGACATTCTTCCCCCGGGTTTTTTGCGCAGGTGAACGGATTGTGTCGCATCGGCGCCAGGTTTCACACAATGGAAATCGGGGGACTTGGCCGTCGGAAAGCCCAGCGGATTTGGAAAAACGGTGGTATTTTTAAAAAAATTGTGTCGATTGACACGCACTTACATGCACCAGCAAGAGGATGCTGAACTCCGGTGGACCTTGGCGGACCTCAGCGCAGCAGCGACACCTAGTGGATATAGGGCACACAACCTTAGTGAATCCCGGCAAGATCCACATCGATCGCCACGGGATCGCGAAGGGACCGGGTAAGTAAATGAGCCCCACTGTGTGTTGAGGGACCAGAGGGTTAGGCAGTGTAACAGCCTGTGAAGCCACAGCATAGAGGGGCTCTGGTAATGCCTACAATTTTAAGAATTTATTTTAGAAGGAGGCCATGGAGTAATGTCCCTTGTTTATCATGATGGATTCTGATGAGTGATTTCCTTTAAGAAAGTTTATGTTACAGTGCAAAATGGTTGGGACCCAACAATCTTGTAATTTAGGTGCATTGTGCCTTAGGAGTGTGCGGTGCATTCACAAATGCAACAATTGTAAATTTATGAAGACATTAAGAGAATAAAATCTATAGAATTACATTAAATATAATATAAAAAACTGCATTAAACAAAGAGCAAAGTTGCATTAAACAAAACTTTTAGAACAGTTTTTATCTAACATGAGGCGTGTGAGGACCCTGAAGCCCCACTGTCCCCGGCAGGGTCTCATATGTTTCCATTGCTGGTTTTAGGATAGGTGAATCCCCCCAGCATGTTACATGTCCCGCACATATCTATAACACATTGGTGCCGGGTTCTTACCTTTCTGGTGCGTTGCAAAAGTCTGGGACAGTTTTGAAAAAAGTTCTGGGAATTCAAACTTGTTTTCATTGGCTTTGACCCAAAAAGAAGATTCCACCAACTCCTGCGGTTCAACCTAAACAAGAGGAACGTGTTGGATATTAAAATGTCACACACACAGTATTCAATGACTTTATACATATATCACTGGGGACCAACAGTGGATAACAAATCCTCCCCGATCCGACCCAATACAGACTGGAAAATTCTCATCCTGGACCATCTCAATAGCCAATACAGATCAACAAACCTTCCCTGCATTTCAATCATTGCTTTGGGACTTCCAGGATGAGATGATCTGTACAGGGCAGCGCAGGGGGACCCCAATGTTGCCAATCAATGAAGTCCCAGCAGCGAGACTTAAAGTGATCAGATATTTATCCACCAGTACTGTTGATTGGGAAAATAATTCCAAAATCCAAAGACCAAAATCCACCCAGGAACACAAAATATGTAGTAAAGACATGTTCACATCAGGCGGCTATAATACAGCAGCTCATGTTCTATTAAATGGGATTAAGATGCAGTACCAGGCACAGCCACTGCTACCTGGATGGCGCTGCACCTGCTAAATAAAGTGGGCGCGGTTTAGAGGCTCTTAATTCAGCAGATAATGGGGTGTCAGACCTTCACCTCTATGACACCCATTATAGAGGATCTAAAGAAATTGTTATAAAATAGCCGTCGTCTCCACAGTCGGCATCACGTAAACTTTCCATAAAAATGTAATATGAGAGATACGGCCAATGAAACATATGTTAAGACACTGACAATTTTTTTAAGCATATGAAACTGTGTCTAAAAATATCTGTAATATTCTGCTGGGAAAATAGAGAAAATTAAAAAGGGTAAAAAACAAATAAACTTAAAATATTAGCAAAAGTTTCATTTTGAAACATATTTGTAATAAAATGTCTGTAAATGAGGGAAAATTATTAGATTAGATTAGATTAGTGTAGCAATATGTTATATGCTATCCTGGCCTCTAGGGGTCTCACTACTTGTGTGTGTGTACAGTAAAGCAGGTAGCAACTTGTTGGTAGACAGACATGAGTATGTGACATGTGTAATGGCCGCTTGTTGAATAAAGAGCCTGAGATCAACCACAGTGTGTGAAGCCAATACAGGAGAGTCAACTAACAGAACAAGGAGAAAAAAAGATACAAAATAATCTGTTAGTCCCCGGCCTGAGGATTGTTCTAATCTTCCCATGGTATCTACTCTCCCTACTAGAGGGATACAGACAGTTGGGACAGGATAACCTTGTCTCTACCTCTTGTGGTGGTCCAGGTACTGGTGGTCCCGCTACGTCTATAGATGCTGCTGCCCAGCACCAGGGGTCAGACAGAGGATGTGAGGAACATGCAGAGGTCTTTACTTCTAGCAAGTCAAAGGTCAGGACAGGTAGCAGAGATTCTAACTTGGATAAAACTATGGTCCTCCCAAAGAGTCATTGGAGCAAGGACAAGAGTCTGAAGTCATAAATCAAGTTAGGGTCAGATAACAGCAGAGCAGAAGCCTGGGCACCTTTAGGCACCTTCCTATAGAGCCTTTCCCACCAGGATCTGTCAATGATTGGAACAAACCTGGCAGCTCCGACCATTACAAGGAGCAGATGTTGGCCCGGAGTGAAGTCTCCTTCACCATTATCTTCACACATATATAAATATCTTATTATCAGTTAAACCAATATTCTTTTCAATACATTGGGGCAGATTTACTTACCCGGTCCTGTCGCGATCCCCGTGGTGCGTTCTCTGACGAGAATGAAGTCTGGCGCGATTCTTCAAGACCGTGCGTCTATTTTCCTGCATGTGTTGCTTCCCCGCTGAGGTTCACCAGAGTGCACCTTCTTCTTCCCGGTGTATGTGAGTGCATTGTCTTGTGGCACCCACGCTTAGTCCGAATAAGTTGGGTTGTCCGTCGGCCACGCCCCCGATTTGTGTAGCATGCAAGTCGGCGCCAAAAAACCCACTTAAATGCGGCGCAAATTGGAAATAGTCAGGAAACCCTACGAAAATGCGCCGTGCGGACCCTTAGTAAATGTGCCCCATTATGTCCAAGCTTTCTTTTTGTCATGGACAATGGACAATGTAGCTTCAAAGAAGTAGAATCATTAAGCTTTTTTTTTTAAATGGACACTGAAACAAATAATAGGGGTCACGGACACAACGTAACCCCAACAAATCAAGGTAAAACATGTGTGGAGTGGTATCCCCCCCTGGTCTGTATATAACTATCTATATATAACTGTGTATCTGTCCCTTATCCTCTGTTATTTATCTGGGTAATGTGCAACACTTTTTGGTTAGCAAACACCTAGACTTGTTCTGAGGACTAGACATTTTATACCTCTATACAGGTTACTGAGATTTATTTATTATGGATATTGTGGAATTTTTATGTGTATGTTTAGTTTTTTGTGATTTTATTAAAAAAAAAAAACTAATTCTTCATGATGTCTAGTATCGTGCTATCACCAGCAACATTACTTTTGGAGTTTTTTATATATATATATATATATATATATATATATATATAGGATACCCGTGTCAAAATGCAGACACTGTGGCTCATTTACTAAGGGTCCGAACGCCACACTTTCGTCAGGTTTCCTGAATATTTCCGATTTGCGTAGAATTGCCTCGGGATTTTGGCGCACGAGATCGGATTGTGGCGCATCGACGCCTGCTTTCATGTGACAGAAATTGGGGGGAATGGCCGTCGGACAACCCGACGGATTCGGACAAAACGCGGAATTTAAAAAGCGATTTGTGTTGCAAGACCAAGCACTTACATGCACCGGGAAGAAGAAGGTGAACTCCGGCCGACCTCGACGCAGCAGCAACACCTGCTGGATATCGGGCGCACGATGTTAGTGAATGCCGGCAAACCCGAATCCTCGTCGGACAATGCGCCACGGGATCGCGACTGGAACAGGTAAGTAAATGTGCCCCAATGTGTACCCAAAATAAGAGGTATGTAAATGTTTAATGGAGCAGGTTGATGATCATTGCTGGATCATGTATGTCCCACTTTGGACATTACATGTAGTTAATAATGAAAATAAAATGAGTGCGAGTCTGCAGTAAATACAAGTATCTGCTCTGTGTCGCGTCTCATCTGCATTCCTACCAGTTGTCACCGCAATCTTCAGGAAAGCGCTGAAAGTTCATGAGATTTGCATATAATAATATTCATGACCTTTGCGGCGCCCTCCATTACATTTTCTTCTTTTCTGGTTTCTTCCCATTTTACCTCGGGCTTCATAAATAAACACGGACACAGAAGCGAGTCACATGTCGCTGCCGCATTATGACATCGTCTCGATTATCAGATTTAGTTTAAATCCTCCAGATAAGTAAAAAGGGAAAATAATTATTACCGGGAGGTCCAGAAACAGCCAAATATCAACCTTCTAATGGGTTTTACGGTCAACACTACCGGGCAGCAATATTTATCCGCTTTATCTCCCTCTCTTCTCATGGCAATTTCCATTTTTTTCTGTTGAATTTTCAATCAATTCCAAATGTGACTGCTAAATCCATCAACCTACAGAAATATACCAGTATATAGACCCAAAGGGGGGAATTTAATAACGCACATGTAGCACTATGTAGCAAATTTGTGCCAAAATGCCTTGTGCCCCATTTATCAAGGTTTCTTGGATTTTACTTTGGCACTTTTCCGGGGGGGGGGGGGGGGCTTGAGGCGTAACCTTTGGAAAATGGATGGGGTCAACAGAAAAAAGCATGGGTGCCAAAAATTATGGTGCACAGTTTAGACCAACTAAAAGTCTTAAGTTGGAAGCTACAGTCTTATAGCGCACCAGAATTTATCATCACCATGTCCAGCATTGTGGAACCCGAGACATATTGTTAAATTCACCCCAAAACGTTCTTCCTACAAGGCGCATGACCCTAATACTGGGATATGAGGCTCAAGTGTGTTGTATTTGTCCATGCCTCTCATCATCCCGACATCATGTGATGAATAAATATTTCTCTGAACTACATCTTCTTATCGGTGAGGGACGTTATCACGTCATTACATGTCAGGGAGAACGAATAAAACCCATAACGAGAGATACTTCTCCTTCTCATCCTCACCTTTACCATTCCAATGTTTCCCACCCCCCCCCCAAGGTCTTTACTTCCTGTTGCCTCACACCAGACAGGAAATGACTAATCATCCAATCACAGGTCACTAGTCGCTGGCTTTCTGGTCAGTTCCTTTATGTTTACAGGGAAACAGAAGTTTTGGAATGGAAGCTGCAGGAGGTGAGTGCGTTGCGGGTAAATTTTTATGAAAATGTGATATTCATTGGTTTACGAAATGGTTTACGAGCTGAAGTATGTTGCTTATGTGAAGCAAAGTAGATAAGCCATTTGGGTGACCATAAGAAAAGCAGATCAAAGAGAACCAATATTGGTACCTTTTATACACAGCTTCAGCTAGTAAATGGGGTAAAATTTCGATCAAACTGCACCACCCACAGAATGATAGGGGATCAGGTCGGAAACCTTAATAGTTTTCCTTGGATGAAGGAAAATGGGTTCCTCTGACCATAGTGGAGAGGTCTCCATTGAAGTCTAGGGTGAAAGCACCTCGGCTATTTTCTTCCCACTGACATAAATTAAGCCCTCTCACCATGACAAAGGGGGAACCTCCGCTCTCTAAATAAGTACAATGGATGAGTCTTGGTTACCTATGATGGAACTTCTCATTCTTTGCCTGGTTGTGGATGAGGCTTCATCCGTCAAATAACAGGCACATTCACAAGATTTCCATTCATTCCACCATGACGTAGGAGGTTCCTGATCACTCACAGCTAAAGCCAAGAGTCCGGACACTTATGGACCAATTATAAAGAGGTGAAATGCGGACAATATTAAACACTCACCGGCCACTTTATTAGGTACACCTGTCCAACTGCTCGTTAACACTTAATTTCTAATCAACCAATCACATGGCGGCAACTCAGTGCATTTAGGCATGTAGACATGGTCAAGACAATCTCCTGCAGTTCAAACCAAGCATCAGTATGGGGAGGAAAGGTGATTTGATGCCTTTGAACGTGGCATGGTTGTTGGTGCCAGAAGGGCTGGTCTGAGTATTTCAGAAACTGCTGATCTACTGGGGTTTTCACGCACAACCATCTCTAGGGTTTACAGAGAATGGTCCGAAAAAGAAAAAACATCCAGTGAGCGGCAGTTCTGTGGGCGGAAATGCCTTGTTGATGCCAGAGGTCAGAGGAGAATAGGCAGACTGGTTCAAGCTGATAGAAAGGCAACAGTGACTCAAATCGCCACCCGTTACAACCAAGGTAGGCAGAAGAGCATCTCTGAACGCACAGTACGTCGAACTTTGAGGCAGATAGGCTACAGCAGCAGAAGACCACACCGGGTGCCACTCCTTTCAGCTAAGAACAGGAATCTGAGGCTACAATTTGCACAAGCTCATCGAAATTGGACAGTAGAAGATTGGAAAAACGTTGCCAGGTCTGATGAGTCTCGATTTCTGCTGCGACATTCGGATGGTAGGGTCAGAATTTGGCATCAACAACATGAAAGCATGGATCCATCCTGCCTTGTATCAACGGTTCAGGCTGGTGGTGGTGGTGTCATGGTGTGGGGAATATTTTCTTGGCACTCTTTGGGCCCCTTGGTACAACGCCACAGCCTACCTGAGTATTGTTGCTGACCATGTCCATCCCTTTATGACCACAATGTACCCTGTAACATCTGATGGCTACTTTCAGCAGGATAATGCGCCATGTCATAAAGCTGGAATCATCTCAGACTGGTTTCTTGAACATGACAATGAGGTCACTGTACTCAAATGGCCTCCACAGTCCCCAGATCTCAATCCAATAGAGCATCTTTGGGATGTGGTGGAACGGGAGATTCGCATCATGGATGTGCAGCCGACAGATCTGCGGCAACTGTGTGATGCCATCATGTCAATATGAACCAAAATCTCTGACGAGCTTCCAGCACCTTGTTGAATCTATGCCACAAAGAATTGAGGCAGTTCTGAAGGCAAAAGGGGGTTCAACCCATTACTAGCATGGTGTAGCTAATAAAGTGGCCGGTGAGTGTATATTTACTAACATGGTAACGCAGCCACCTCCCCTTCACATACATTGGGGCTCATTTACTTACCCGGTCCTGTCGCAATCCAACGGCGCGTTCTCCGACGAGGATTGAGGTCTTCTGTCGATTCACTAAGGTCGTGTGCCCGATGTCCACTAGGTGTGACTGGTGCGCCGAGGTCCGCCGGAGTTCACCATCCTGGTGCAGGTAACTGCGTGTCAAGCGACACATTTTTTACAAAAATACCTGCGTTTTTTCCGAATCCGTCAGGTTTTCCGACGGCCATGCCCCCGATTTCCGTCTCATGCAAGCCGGCGCAGATGTGACACAATCCGATCGCATGCGTCAAAAACCCAGGGCAATTCGGCGCAAACTGGTAATTTTCGGGAAACCCGACGAAAATGGTCCCTTAGTAAATGAGCCCCATTCCCTTTAGCTGATATAGATGCACAACATATACTTTTCCCAATTTGCAGTCCTCGCTACAAGGCAGGTAAATGGACCCTGACTACACAGATATCAGCCGCAGAGATGACGGGCGGCTTCATTACACACAACTTCCCTCCCCTCTCCGAGCCCTGGATACTGTTATTTCTATACAGAGTCAAATTATTTCTAATTTCTATTTCTAAGCCACTCATGTCTCATAAGTAAAAATTAATCTGTATATGTGGACATTCACCCTATAAACAAGCCCAGATAATGCGTCACGGTAGCCGGGCGGAGGCTTTGCAGGGAATGGAAGACACTATTGATTTCTTTCCCGTCTTGTGCTGCGGCGGCGGAGAGCACAGCCTGACATTTAATAACTGCTCCATAATTGTAGCGTTTAGAAGATCACTGCCAATAATTTCTTTAAGATGGGGGGAGGGGGTTTATAATCTATTTGGTATATAACGGTGGAGGGGACGATGAATTACAGTTAAACGTGATGTGCAGGGTAATTCTCGGGCCGGGAGCAATGTAAATCTGGATTTAACTGCGTTTATTGATTGAAGCAAAAGGTGGAATTTAGGAGATGACAAGTTGTGTGTCTCCAGTCCTACGAAGCAACATTCGGGGATGAATCCCTGATATTACAGTATTGGAAATTCCCAGCTTTTTATACAATATGGTGCTAACGTATGATGGAGAGTTGCACAAAGGGAACAGTTATGTGAATTGAAGCAGCTGGACCCCGATGCAAGTCTATACCAGGCCCCTGCTACATAGTGTTGGTGATAGTAAAGGACCCTCTGAGGCTTCTTGGCCGGGGTGTGACCACCTGACCAGATGTACGCTCCCTGTACTGGCTTGTGGCCCCTCTGCCTCCGGTTATGCCCCCTTCTCGAAGTCTGTCTCATTTTAAGGCTTAAGAAGTTTTCTGTCTTTGGTCCACCTGATGGTCATGTTTCTTGGCCGAGGTGGATGTTCGGCATCAATCGCATGGTTAAATGATGCTATTAGTATGTATTCCATTATTCATACTAACAGGAATCGGTATGATGTTCGGCTCCACCAAGCCACAGCTAGTATATATGGCCTAGACCATTTATATGGAAAATTCTTCTTAACCTGATTCATGACCTGAAGATTTTATGACGTCCACTCTACGTAGACTCCTTCATAGTATTGGCTTGTGCCACCATCCATTACCTGGTAGTCTGAAGAGATAACACATGATCTACCTGCAATGTCCATTTCACAATCAACCATGGAATATAATTGACTCAGAGTCCAGGTGGTCAAACATCAGTGACCTGGAGATCCGCTATGGTCTATGTGCCATGTCTAATCAAAAAAGACTCATGGTGGCTCTACATCCACTACCTGGTGATCTGAAGTGATAACACCTAAGATCTACCTGCAATGTAACATTAATACCATGGAATATGATTGACTCATAGTGCTGGTGGCCAAACATCATTCACCTGAAGGTCTGCTATGGTCTACTCCAGTGATTTTCAACCTTTTTTGAGCCACGGCACACTTTTTATTCTTAGAAAATCCTGGGGCACACCATCAACCAAAATAGCACAAAATGACACCCAAACAGTCATAAAAGGCCTCCCTTTACTAATTAAAAGGCCCTAGAGACCCCCCCCCCCTTTACTAATTAAAAGGCCCTAGAGGCCCCCCTTTACTAATTAAAAGGCCCTAGAGGCCTCCCTTTACTAATTAAAAGGCCCTAGAGGCCCCCCTTTACTAATTAAAAGGCCCTAGAGGCCCCCCTTTACTAATTAAAAGGCCCTAGAGGCCTCCCTTTACTAATTAAAAGGCCCTAGAGGCCCCCCTTTACTAATTAAAAGGCCCTAGAGGCCCCCCTTTACTAATTAAAAGGTCCTAGAGGCCCCCCTTTACTAATTAAAAGGCCCTAGAGGCCTCCCTTTCCTAATTAAAAGGCCCTAGAGGCCCCCCTTTATGTCTTCTTCCGTGTACCTTCACTCCTAATGGCGATCCACCCACCTTCTGTAGCTCCTGCACCGCGCGCCTCTGGTCACGTGACTTATGCGACCTGGCGTCAGGTCGCGTCAGTCACCTGACATGGGCTGCGCGGTGCAGGAGCTACACAAGATGGGCGGATCACCGACGCGGGGCTTGTAGGTAAGTATGGGGGCCGAAACATGGGGGCGCGGCGGCAGCGCTACACAGGGGCACCATAGTTCGGGGAACTCAACCATGTGTCGCGGCACACTAGTATGCCACGGCACACAGGTTGAAAATCACTGGTCTACTCAATAGGTATCATGGTAACTCTACATCCACTACCCGGTGATCTGAAGGGATAACACCCATGATCCATCTACACTGTCCATTTAATAGAGGAACCATGGAATATTATTGACTCATGGAACTGGTGGCTCAACATCCATTACATGGTGGTCCAAAGGAATAATGTTCTCACTTTGCAATGTCCTCTCAGTAGACACGCCACAAGATATTATTCATTTATGGCAGCAGTGGCACAACTTCCATTCCCTCAAGGCTCAAAAGGACAATGCCCATGATCTTCAATGTTCATTTTAATAAAATAGTATAGACTCATAGTCTGGGTGGTCAAGCATCAACTACCTGGAGGTCCTCTAGGGTCTACCTGCAATGTAAGTTCAATAGAGACTTGAGGAGGCTGAACATCCCGTACCTGGTGATGGTGAACACCTTGAATGGGTAAATCATCTAATAATTGGTGGACCTCATTGCACGTTGTTGACCTTGTATGATGATACCACCAATCTTTTAACCTAACAACATATGACTCATTCTTTTGTGTCCTTTATGAGACATGGGGGGTCATTTTCTAAGGGCCCGAATCGCGTTTTTTCGTCGGGTTGCCCGAAAATTACCAATGTGCGCTGAATTGCCCCGGGTTTTTGGCGCACGGGATCGGATTGTGTCGCATCGGCACCGGCATGCACGCGAGGGAAATCGAGGGCGTGGCCGTTGGAATACCCGAAGGATTCGGAAAAACCACCGTATTTAAAAAAAATGTGTCGCTGGACACACACTTACCTGCACCCAGCCTAGCTTGGTGAACTTCAGTGAACTCCAATGGACTTCAGCGCAGCAGCGACACCTGGTGGACATTGGGCGCACTATCTTAGTGAATCGCCAGAAGACCCGAATCAGCGTTGGAGAACCCGCCGCTGGATCGCGAATGGACCGGGTAAGTAAATGTGCCCCAATGTGTTGCTTCCTGCAAATCTATTACTTATAGGGCAACCAACGTGGGTTCAGATCCTGTCTGCCCAATGGGCATAGATTAGGTGAAACGGGACTGGATGACCAGTAGTAGTTGACCCTCTGATCTATTTGCTTCACAACTCAAAAAGTTGTAAAAAAAATATAAGACGTACTTTCCCAGTCTTAACTTCATTTTCTATTACACTGAGTTACAGCTCGCAGCAAATACTCGGGACACATTTTTTTCCCTATGTTTACACATTTTCCATTCCCAAAGGACGAATGGCACTTGTTGTATTTAATGTTACACTTTGTAAAATTCTGCGGCGCTGAAGACGGGCTCTTGTCTACGTTTACTGTTCCCCGTCTAATGCTATGACAACCCCTCGGGGGGCCACAGCTAAATAATGACAATAAACAAATCCCACAGTCGGAGGAGAGATTTATTATTATTTTTTTTAAGGAAATAAAACTGGATAAAGTAGGTTGCGATTCTGAATTAATCTTGATTTTGTACAGTGTAAACTTTGGAGTTGTGCGCTCTGAATCCTAATGTAGCGCAGTAGAGGTGGAAGGAGGCTCTTAAAGGGGCAATACAGTTAAAGGGATTTTATATCCATCCACTGTAAGAGTGAAGAGGTTTATCCAATGAAATGATATTGATGAATTATCTGCAAGGTAAGTCATCAGGAACAGATTATTGGGACTTTGATACTCAGGAATCCATCCCATCAGTCGTTTCCCACCACCACATGGGATTGAAAGGAGCTGGAGATCTAACCGTATTCTTTACCTGAACTGCAGTTCCCCAGATTGACCACTATACAAAATCTGGTGACAAGTGTCAGACCTCATCAATATCATTTAAGCAAAGATTCATTTTTCCTGTTCTGTCCCTTTCAGCATGGAGAGAGGTTACTCACAGAGAATGGGCAGTGCCATTACCATACAAGGAACCGAAAGCGAAAGTGGTAACTGCAATCAATTTTGAATACGGGGGCCCTGTATTCATAGAGCAGTTATCGAGTGAAAGATCAGAAAATCAAAAGAACAAAAATAAATAAAACATCATTAAAAATGAATCACAAAATAAAAATCCTGGAGCTCCAATTAATTGGGTTCTAACAATTTTGGAAGAATTTGGGTTCCAGGCAGGTAATAAAATAAAAGAAAAGAGCAAAGCGAAAAGACCGATCCTGGAATAGCTGTAGGAAGAACAAGACAGGGAAAGCATGTAAATGACATTGGAGAAGCCTCCGCAGGATTAAGCAATGGAAAGAGACAATGGCCATTTATTAAAGCTCATGCATCAGTTTTCTGTTGGACTTTGCACCTTCTTTTCAGCGTAAACTGCTTGTACATGTATTTTTGAAGTGTCTGCGCTGCACTATACCTGACACATTACCCAAATTCTGCACTGAAGGGCGCGCTCCGATGATCAGTCAGACCGTGCGCCACATTTATCACGCAGAGTTCAACAGAATTGTGTTGCACGCCCCATGGAAAAGGTGCACAAAAAAAGGGGTGCACTCTGTCGGAGCAGTGCAGGGGCGCCAAATTTATGAAGAACGTGCGCCACACAGGTAACTGCACATAACACAGACTGCACTAGTTTATGATAAACGTGGCTCATTGTCCTTGTTTGGTGGAATTAGTAAAAATGATTCGTTTGACTCGACCTTTGTACCCATTACAGACCCTTCTATTGCTGATCAAATACAAAGATGTATTATCCCTGGAGAAGGAATTTATATGGAAACATAAGAGGGGAGAGGCGGCCACCAAGGACTCTCACATGTGGCTCAACATCAGCCATCGGAAAGTTCTAGTTTGCATTCACGGGTGGCACATGCCCTGTTTACATGCGTCGTTACAATACAATAACCAGTATTTCCGTCATATACAAGGTGTAATTATCCAATATATGAAGGTTTGCTACTTTGTTGCAAACAATTACTGGAGACAACAAATTCTAAAATTGATGGCTTTAGAAAATGTGCGATAATGATCCAATCCGGCTCGGCTGAGGATGCATGTCCACTGAATGGAGAGAAGGGGTCCCAAACACCTCTGAAGGTGACAAAACTGAGTAAAGCGGAGTAAAAGACTGAGGCAGAATGAAATACAACATGTCCTTCCCTCAATGTCCCGGAGCTCTGCCCCGGAGGAGTCAGGAGGCCGCGTCGCACATTAGTTGGTCATTGGACAACCTCCATATAAATGCCACATCCTCAGTCCTCCAGTCACATTGTGCAGTTTAGGTGGAGGTTTTTCTTTACATCTTGTGTAGAAGCTTGTAGAAGTTTTTGATTTTAATACCTGTTCTGCCATTCGGATTTGTTTAACCCATGCACAGGCTGGACATGAGGGTGTATGCTATAGGCTCTGTATGTGTGTGATGATAGAGCATATTCTTTATACTGCATTCCTCAGGGATTTCAACACCTCTGCTTACAGTCAGTGAATGCAGATATATTTATAATCCACGTCATTATCTTCATGGTCCACAAGGCGATCCGAAGGGTGCATAGATTAGGGGGCGCACTTGTCCCCTCATGCCCTTGTACCCTGTGATATGAAGAGTGAGGGGTCCTGACGTGCGTCTTCTTTCCTATTAATGACATTGAAGACTTAAATTTACAGGATATGCAGAAAAGAATGCCTGGAACGTTGCAGAGTGAAAAGCGCTTACATAACAGAAATTCAGGCGGCTTGATAGACCGTCCGGCTGTCAGGATCAAGGGAAATGATCTGAAGAGCGGTTTATCTTGTCTCTGACATATAAATGAATAATGTTGTGCTTGGGGAGAGCTTTGGCACGAGGCACGATAAAAACATACAGTAAAAGGAGTATAAAAACCTCCAAGAGCCTGGAGGGAAGGGCCGAAGGAGCTCCGGATGTACCTGGACGCGGATGATGTCACCGGATGATGAAACAACCTGGAATGACGTCCATAATAACACTACATCGCTAAGATAGTCTGAGCCCAAAGCAAACTGAATAGCTTGTTATGCAGATTTACAGATTATGCAAATGAGTCCCAGGGGCTTTGGTCTCCATATGACTGAGGCTAATTTGCATAATTTTTAACGCTTTTTATCCTTAAAAACAAGGGCATAAAAATATGAAAGAAGATTCTACCAGAGGGGAACACACCAGTGTGTCAGTGTGCTGGGTGCACAATTCTTCATCCAGATTTAAGTAAAATACCACAGGGAATGGTCAAAATTCCAAGGCCAAGGTCACAGCACTGGTGCAAGATGGAAACCAGGATGAGGACTGGCCTGAAATTTTGGCAACATGTCCTAAAAAAAGAGAAGGGGCTTCTTTGGTTGCTCCTGGGTGGTCCCTGAGGTGGAGTCTATGGACTTTTAACCAATCTAAAGTTATTTAAGGACTAGTCAAGATCCACCTTAAATCCTCTGCTCATTTAGAAGGCAGAATTGGACCCTTGCACTGGTTCCCAGTGGAATAATCCCAAAGCTGGAGGCCACAAGAGGGTCAACTTCATCACCTAAATCTCAAAATCTTTTGTGTCGTAGACCTGTACAAATATATAGATCGGCTCCAGTATATGGGACCAGACCCAAATTTCGGTCCCAGTATCCAATATATTTTCTACTATCTGCACCTATCCTATGGCTACCAAGGGAATTGCAAAACGGTGCAGTTTGTGGTGAGAGTTCACGTTCTTCACCAAACCTGCGCTGGACAAACCCTCCCATAGGTCCCCAAACCAAACTATAAGAAATGTGCCACATTGTGCATTAGTCTGCAGCACATGATTGGACGGTGACTGATGTGGGGGGTCAGTAAGGATTTCAGCGGAGCCATCACCAGGGGATAAACCTTCAGCAGAAGCCTAAATCTCATGTTAAATACTTTCGACCCTTCAGTAGTGACTTCAGCGCTCGACGCCTGACAACTTTCCTCTTTTCTCTCGTTGTCTGTGCGGATGAGACAAGTGGAGCTCCTCTGACGAGCCGCTGCGGCACCTTGGGACGGATTGTTAACGTTTATTAATAATTATTTTGGCAGGTGACTCAGTGAATTCTCCTGCAGAAAGTAGAAGTGACAAAATTATCTCTGATACACGCGACGTCCTGTTATTGATGGGACGTCCAATCTCTCAGAGATAAAGGAAAAAAAAACATCAGACGATTATCTTCCTGGGACGCCATCCTCGTTTTGTACACCAGGTCCTCATCTTATACTGCACGGGAAAGACAACGCTTGTTCTATCGACATCTGCTCCTCTCGATTATACGAATCATCATCCAATCCTGTATATATGGGCACAGCACAGTACTACTACTCCTATCCTGTATATATGGGCACAGCACAGTACTACTACTCCTATCCTGTATATATGGGCACAGCACAGTACTACTACTCCTATCCTGTATATATGGGCACAGCACAGTACTACTACTCCTATCCTGTATATATGGGCACAGCACAGTACTACTACTCCTATCCTGTATATAAGGGCACATCACAGTACTACTACTCCTATCCTGTATATATGGGTACAGCACAGTACTACTACTCCTATCCTGTGTATATGGGTACAGTACAGTACTACTACTCATATCCTGTTTATATGGGTACAGCACAGTACTACTACTCCTATCCTGTATATATGGGTACAGTACAGTACTACTACTCCTATCCTGTATATATAAACAGGCGGGCATACATCGGTGCTGCAGAGAGGACATGTCCTATCTTTCTACGAGCTACGGAGCGGTACCGTACAACGTCGTGAGGCCATAGAAGTGTATACGTCTTTATACGTCTGACGTATATACATCCCCCATACGTTCATTCATGTTCATGTACGTGAATGTAGCCTAAGACAGGAAAATGTGATATTTTTGGGAAATAAGAGATAAAAGTTCTCTTTAAAAAAAAATTATATGTTTTGAGTGATTCATTTTAGCGAATTTACGGATAAGTTTTGCCAAATTGGTGACAGACGATGGAGCACATTCCCATAATGCTGGTAGCAGTGAGCAGTGATTGATGGTCTCCATGTCATCTCCTGAGATGTTCTCGGATACTTAGTGGATACAAGGATAAAATGATCAATGGTGAATCTCACGGAGACGCGATAATGAGGACACTAATGCACAATCTTATAGTGTAATAATGTAATCATCTTCATTTAGTACATTCAGACCTTACAAAATCCTGAGCTCCCATTTATCATCAGATGTTCTCCCTCGGATCTTACCCTAGACTACAAGCATATCAGAGATCTTACCTTGGACCAGTTGATCCTCTTCATTGTCGTTTCCGGTTTGAAATCCTTCTTCGGTTTCATTCCGAAAGGCAAAACTACAGGTGGGGGAACCGCACGTTGTATCCCTCCAAATGGTGGTGGTGGTGGTGCGCCCCCAAATAGAGGGGGAGGAGGAGGAGCTCCAGGAAGAGGAGGAGGTGGGGGAGGACCCCCACCAGGAAGAGGGGGTGGAGGTGGAGGACCACCTATTCCGCTGCCAAAGGGTGGTGGTGGCGGTGGTGGAGGCGGTGGTGCTAGAGGCCCTGGTGCTGGAGGTGGTGCTGGTCCTGCTAGTGGCTTAACACCCTGAAAGTCAATGCAAACATAGAACAATGTTAATAGTATGACATTCACTATAGAGAAAATCTAATTGATGTAGGACCCAAGATCAGTTTCCAGTTGTATATTTTGGGGGTGTAGGGAGGTCCTTCTAAACCTCGTGGCTCAGCGTTGAATTATCTTCTCTTGGGATTTGAGTTCTAGGAGACTGTAAAAAAACATACAAAAATGAAACAATCCACATATTGGTGCAGATTTATCAAGCTGTCTAAAAGTCATATATTCTTAGTTGCCCCATGACAACCAACCAATCACAGCTCCCCTGTAAAATATTCATGAGCACTGGTAAAATGAAAGCTGAGCTGTAATTGATTGCCATGGGAAACTAAGAATATTCTGCCTTTTTTAGACAGCTTGATAAATCTGCACCAATATGTGGATTCTTTAATGGCAGGAGATCATACTTAAAGGGGTTCTCCACTATTCTACACATAAAGAAGGGAAGGGTAGTAGTTGTAGGACAGGACTAGCACTTTTCCATCTTCACTCCCCTTTTCCCCTCATTATCTTCCAGATTTTGTTACATTGTCACACTGCAAAATGGCTGCTCCCTGTCTCTAGGCAACAGCAACGCTTTAACATCTGCCAAGGAAACGTTCCGAAAAAAAATTGGGGGAAAATGTAACAAAAATCTTGTTCTGCTTTGAAGGCATTTAGCTCCCGCAGAACACAACCCTATTAACCGTGGAAAATCTACGGTCAATCAACAGTAAATGGCGCATCGTTTCTATTAACGGCAGCGACGCCGCGTCTGGAGAAAGATTTGGGCTCGAAAATACAAAAACCCCGATGCAGATTACAGAGAAAATCATCCAGATCTGCAGAATCTCACAAACCGCAGATGAGTTCTCATTTTACATTTGGATGTTCCTGGCAATAGCAGAAAGGGAATATAATTGCCGGAGCCTAAATTATCATCACAAATCTGTCATGTTCATATTATCGCGGCTGCACAAAATCCATCTGCTAAAATCAGGACCAAACGCCAGAATGAACGCAGAACCGACCGTATTCACTCGAATATCAGGGACAGGAAGGTTACATGCAGGTTCTCCAGAAGATTCTCACAACCTTCACCAACTCTATCTCTCTGTATCCTCTACAAGGCTTCATTCCTCCACTTCCAGCACAATTGGGCATTGTTCACCATCCCTAGCAATCAGTATCATTACAGGGGGTACACAAAATATTCTGACCCCTTTAAAGTTTTCACTCTTTTTCATTGTTTTCATTGTAGACAATTGGTAAGATCAAAAAAGTTTTTTCCCTTATTAATGTGCCCTCTGCCCCCGAATAATGTGCCCTCTGACCCCCCACTAAAAACTCTACCCCCCATAATGTGTACTCTCCCCTGCCCCAGTAATGCGCACCCTGCCTCCCCAGTAATGCGCACTCTGCCGCCCTCCCAAGCAATGAGCACTCTGCTCCCCCAGTAATGCGCACCCTGCCTCCCCAGTAATGCGCACCCTGCCGCCCCAGTAATGCGCACCCTTCCGCCCCAGTAATGCGCACCCTGCCGCCCCAGTAATGCGCACTCTGCCGTCTCAGTAATGCGCACCCTGCCATCCCAGTAATGCGCACCCTGCCGCCCCAGTAATGCGCACCCTGCCTCCCCAGTAATGCGCACCCTGCCTCCCCAGTAATGCGCACTCTGCCGCCCCCCCAAGTAATGTGCACTCTGCTCCCCCAGTAATGCGCAACCTGCCTCCCCAGTAATGCGCACCCTGCCGCCCCAGTAATGCGCACCCTGACGCCCCAGTAATGCGCACCCTGACGCCCCAGTAATGCGCACTCTGCCGTCCCAGTAATGCGCACTCTGCCGCCCCAGTAATGCGCACCCTGCCGCCCCTGTAATGCGCACCCTGCCGCCCCAGTAATGTGCACCCTGCCGCCCCAGTAATGCGCACCCTGCCGCCCCCCAGTAATGCGCACTCTGCCGCCCCCCAGTAATGTGCACCCTGCTCCCCCAGTAATGCGCACTCTGCCACCCCCCCCCAAGTAATGTGCACTCTGCTCCCCCAGTAATGCGCACCCTGCCTCCCCAGTAAT
The DNA here is from genome assembly GCF_040894005.1 of Engystomops pustulosus. Classification (NCBI taxonomy): domain Eukaryota; kingdom Metazoa; phylum Chordata; class Amphibia; order Anura; family Leptodactylidae; genus Engystomops; species Engystomops pustulosus. The sequence continues at coordinate 24,019,278 of NC_092419.1, forward strand.
GTGCACCCTGCCGCCCCAGTAATGCGCACTCTGCCGCCCTCCCAAGCAATGGGCACTCTGCTCCCCCAGTAATGCGCACCCTGCCTCCCCAGTAATGCGCACCCTGCCGCCCCAGTAATGCGCACCCTTCTGCCCCAGTAATGCGCACCCTGCCGCCCCAGTAATGCGCACTCTGCCGTCTCAGTAATGCGCACCCTGCCATCCCAGTAATGCGCACCCTGCCGCCCCAGTAATGCGCACCCTGCCTCCCCAGTAATGCGCACCCTGCCTCCCCAGTAATGCGCACTCTGCCGCCCCCCCAAGTAATGTGCACTCTGCTCCCCCAGTAATGCGCAACCTGCCTCCCCAGTAATGCGCACCCTGCCGCCCCAGTAATGCGCACCCTGCCGCCCCAGTAATGCGCACCCTGCCGCCCCAGTAATGCGCACTCTGCCGTCCCAGTAATGCGCACCCTGCCGCCCCAGTAATGCGCACCCTGCCGTCCCAGTAATGCGCACCCTGCCGCCCCAGTAATGCGCACTCTGCCGCCCCAGTAATGCGCACTCTGCCATCCCAGCAATGTGCACTCTGCCGTCCCAGAAATGCGCACTCTGCCGCCCCAGTAATGCGCACCCTGCCGCCCCAGTAATGCGCACCCTGCCGCCCCAGTAATGTGCACCCTGCCGCCCCAGTAATGCGCACTCTGCTGCCCCCCAGTAATGGGCACCCTGCTCCCCCAGTAATGCGCACTCTGCCACCCCCCCCAAGTAATGTGCACTCTGCTCCCCCAGTAATGCGCACCCTGCCTCCACAGTAATGCGCACCCTGCCTCCCCAGTAATGCGCACTCTGCCGCCCCAGTAATGCGCACCCTGCCGCCCCAGTAATGCGCACCCTGCCGCCCCCAAGTAATGTGCACCCTGCTCCCCCAGTAATGTGCACCCTGCTCCCCCAGTAATGCGCACTCTGCCGCCCCCCCAAGTAATGTGCACTCTGCTCCCCCAGTAATGCGCACCCTGCCTCCCCAGTAATGCGCACCCTGCCGCCCCAGTAATGCGCACCCTTCTGCCCCAGTAATGCGCACCCTGCCGCCCCAGTAATGCGCACTCTGCCGTCTCAGTAATGCGCACCCTGCCATCCCAGTAATGCGCACCCTGCCGCCCCAGTAATGCGCACCCTGCCTCCCCAGTAATGCGCACCCTGCCTCCCCAGTAATGCGCACTCTGCCGCCCCCCCAAGTAATGTGCACTCTGCTCCCCCAGTAATGCGCAACCTGCCTCCCCAGTAATGCGCACCCTGCCGCCCCAGTAATGCGCACCCTGCCGCCCCAGTAATGCGCACCCTGCCGCCCCAGTAATGCGCACTCTGCCGTCCCAGTAATGCGCACCCTGCCGCCCCAGTAATGCGCACCCTGCCGTCCCAGTAATGCGCACCCTGCCGCCCCAGTAATGCGCACTCTGCCGCCCCAGTAATGCGCACTCTGCCATCCCAGCAATGTGCACTCTGCCGTCCCAGAAATGCGCACTCTGCCGCCCCAGTAATGCGCACCCTGCCGCCCCAGTAATGCGCACCCTGCCGCCCCAGTAATGTGCACCCTGCCGCCCCAGTAATGCGCACTCTGCTGCCCCCCAGTAATGGGCACCCTGCTCCCCCAGTAATGCGCACTCTGCCACCCCCCCCAAGTAATGTGCACTCTGCTCCCCCAGTAATGCGCACCCTGCCTCCACAGTAATGCGCACCCTGCCTCCCCAGTAATGCGCACTCTGCCGCCCCAGTAATGCGCACCCTGCCGCCCCAGTAATGCGCACCCTGCCGCCCCCAAGTAATGTGCACCCTGCTCCCCCAGTAATGTGCACCCTGCTCCCCCAGTAATGCGCACTCTGCCGCCCCCCCAAGTAATGTGCACTCTGCTCCCCCAGTAATGCGCAACCTGCCTCCCCATTAATGCGCACCCTGCCGCCCCAGTAATGCGCACCCTGCCGCCCCAGTAATGCGCACCCTGCCGCCCCAGTAATGCGCACCCTGCCGCCCCAGTAATGCGCACTCTGCCGTCCCAGTAATGCGCACCCTGCCGCCCCAGTAATGCGCATCCTGCCGTCCCAGTAATGCGCACCCTGCCGCCCCAGTAATGCGCACTCTGCCGCCCCAGTAATGCGCACTCTGCCATCCCAGCAATGTGCACTCTGCCATCCCAGAAATGCGCACTCTGCCGCCCCAGTAATGCGCACCCTGCCGCCCCAGTAATGCGCACCCTGCCGCCCCAGTAATGTGCACCCTGCCGCCCCAGTAATGCGCACTCTGCTGCCCCCCAGTAATGGGCACCCTGCTCCCCCAGTAATGCGCACTCTGCCACCCCCCCCAAGTAATGTGCACTCTGCTCCCCCAGTAATGCGCACCCTGCCTCCACAGTAATGCGCACCCTGCCTCCCCAGTAATGCGCACTCTGCCGCCCCAGTAATGCGCACCCTGCCGCCCCAGTAATGCGCACCCTGCCGCCCCCAAGTAATGTGCACCCTGCTCCCCCAGTAATGTGCACCCTGCTCCCCCAGTAATGTGCACCCTGCTCCCCCAGTAATGTGCACCCTGCTCCCCCAGTAATGTGCACCCTGCTCCCCCAGTAATGTGCACTCTGCTCCCCCTGTAATGTGCACTCTGCTCCCCCAGTAATGTGCACTCTGCCACCTCAGTAATGTGCACTCTGCCACCTCAGTAATGTGCACTCTGCTCCCCCAGTAATGTGCACTCTGCTCCCCCAGTAATGTGCACCCTGCTCCCCCAGTAATGTGCACTCTGCTCCCCCAGTAATGTGCACTCTGCTCCCCCAGTAATGTGCACTCTGCTCCCCCAGTAATGTGCACTCTGCCACCTCAGTAATGTGCACTCTGCCACCTCAGTAATGTGCACTCTGCCACCTCAGTAATGTGCACTCTGCCACCTCAGTAATGTGCACTCTGCCACCTCAGTAATGTGCACTCTGCCACCTCAGTAATGTGCACTCTGCCACCTCAGTGATGTGCACTCTGTTCCCCCAGTAATGTGCACTCTGCTCCCCCAGAAATTAGCCCCCTTGCTGTGACACTAATATGTAACATTTGTCCATTCTAATCATCCTTGAGATGGTTCTTCTCCTTCATTAGAGCCCATCTGTGTTTAATTAAACTAATTTGACTTGATTAGGAAAGGCACCCACCTGTCTATATAAGACCTCACAGCTCACAGTGCATGTCAGAGCACATGAGAATCATGTGGTCTGAAGAACTGCCCAAGGAGTTTAGAGACAGAATTGTGGCAAGGCTCAGATCTGGCCAAGGTTACAAAAGAATTTATGCAATACTCAAGGTTCCTAAGAGTACAGAGGCCTCCAATCCTTAAATGGAAGAAGTATGGGAAATTAGGAAATGACTTTTTTTTATCCTATCAACTGGCTGCAATTAAACAAATAGAAAATGTAAAGGGGTCTGAATATGTTCTGTACCCACTGTAGTTTCCTCAACAAATATACTAATTAGGATTTATACTGTGAGTTGGGTGGTCCTAAACTGGATAGTCGCACATAGTTAAGAGTTGGTAGAGATAGTGGAAGGTTAGGTTCCCTGCTTGGGAATGGTCGGGGAGGAAAAACTCAATCTGCGCCGGAATCATTGGGGGTGGGAGGACAACTAAGGGTGCAAAGAGTTGGGGTTGGTGGAGGTGGTGTATGGTGCATTTTAAAGGGGATTTTGTAGACACCTTATTAATGCATAGAAGTATCTGTGACCACATATACATTAACGGTGAGCGGATGACGCCGATATTATCCATGTCGGGAACTCGTCAGAGACTCATTAAAAACAGCGACTTCATTGCCTGTAATTTAGACGCTGTGGACACAAGTATTGGGTGAGAGGAGCCGTCGCACAGGTCTTACCGTAAGAGGAGATGACCCTTTAAGGCCGAGTGATGGAACCGAAACTGCAGACGTGACTGTGTCCATCCATCTCCTGACTCCCAGGATCCATTCATCTCCTGTGACTTCTTACAGGAAAACGTGCAGCCATAGGGGCAGAGCGATACATTACAGATCTATATATAGCGATGAAAACTCATCGATTCTGGGGAATTAACTAAAACCGTGTATAGGGAGCGGCGCACCAGGATGATCTATCACACTTATCTCTCTGCACCTACCGGTTCTGCCTCGTGTTCTGCTGGACTGTGCACAGAGGACTCTGGAGGAACTAAAGGTCCCAGCATAACCACATCCCTATAGATCTGATTGGTGGATGTACTGTAGGTCACAAAGAGAAACTGTCCATACAGGAGGGTCCATACAGACTGCAGCCAGTGTTATTGTCCCTGAGTTGTGTAATCAGACCTCACACTGATTGCATTGTGCTCTCTGCAGCCAGTGCTATACTATGCATTGTCCATGTAGAATTGTGTAATCAGACCTCACACTGCTTTGCTCTGTGCTCTCTGCAGCCAGCGCTATGCTATGCATTGTCCACATAGAAATGTATAATCAGACCTCACACAGCTGTGTTCTGTGCTTTCTGCATCCAATGTTATGTATTGTCCTTGGACAGATGTGTTATCAGACCTCACACTGCTGTGCTCTGTGCTCTCTGCAGCCAGTGTTATGTATTGTCCTTGGAGAGATGTGTAATCAGACCTCACACTGCTTTGCTCTGTGCTCTCTGCAGCCAGTGCTATGCTATGCATTGTCCACGTAGAAATGTATAATCAGACCTCACACAGCTGTGTTCTGTGCTTTCTGCATCCAATGTTATGTATTGTCCTTGGACAGATGTGTTATCAGACCTCACACTGCTGTGCTCTGTGCTGCCTGTGGTATTTATTGTCCCTGAGATTTGTAATCAGACCTTTGTGTATGTTGTTTGTTGCAGCAGGACTGTGAAAAATGGATTTATATTCCAAAATTGTAGCTTCTCCAAGTGCAACTGGTGCATGTTCTCACACTGCTGTGCTATGTGCTCATTGCAGACAGACAATGTTATGTATTGTCCCTGGTGAGATGTTTAATTAGACCCTGTTGTTAAAAATGAATATTATTTTTATATTATAGGATTGTAGCTTCTCCAAGTGCACTGGAGGTAGGTCCTCACACTGCTGTGCTCTTACCTCTTTGCACTGAGCTGCTCTACAGCCTCCCCACACTGAATTAAAGCTGATGCAGATTTTTTTTCAAATACTAAAGCTGACACTAAAAGCTGATGTGAGGGGAAGGATCAGCTGTATCCACAGAGCAAAGAGCACAGCAGTGTGAGTGTGCCAGTTCTATGTATTTGACCATGTATGATGGTATTATTTATGTTGGATGGTGAAATATGTATATACTCTGTATATGTATGAACTATTATTACTGGTAATGTATAGTATTCAGTCTTATTCACATGATGTATGTAGATACTGTAGGGATGTATTGTATGGGCACGAGATGGTGGTCGTATGTATCCATTATATTACCGTACTATGTAGATACTCTGGGGAAGTATTATATGGGCATGTTATTCTTGGCACTATATGGTAGTATTACATATTCAATGTATCACAGTACTCTTCGGGAGTGTGATGTGGGCGATGTATGATGTGCTCCGGACTATCGAGCAGTATACATCATCTCTGGATAGATATAGGGAACCGGCAGTGTACATAGTCACCGAATATAGGAATACGGCGCCATGACTGTATTTTAGACTGTAGAGGGGATCCGTATTTAGTTATTGGGTTCAATTCACACAAGGTTATTAAAACCCACTTATACACCCACTTTTGCCACATGCCGTGGCGTCCACAGGGGGATAGGGGAACCCCCTGAGGACGCCACGGCATGTGGCGAAAGTGGGTGTATAAGTGGGTTTTAATTCAGACAGCTGGGCAACCTAGGGTGAAACATAATCAAACAGAAACTTAGCTAGCTAGCGGCAGTATTGACTATCCAGACTACTAGACAGTAGTAACAGTAGTAGTAACAGTAGTAACACTGGAGGGCTAGACCTGTTATTCCAAGGGCAGTATAACATATAAGTGAGTTTTAATAACCTAGTGTGAATTGAACCCAATAAATAAATACGGATCCCCTCTACAGTCTAAGGCTACATTCCCACTGCCGTGAGCCCGCCGCACCGTAGCACGCCGGACACACGGCAGCGCGGGGAGAGGAGGAGGAGGAGGTGAGCGCAGCTCACCCCCGCCCCTCTCCATAGCGATGTGTGGCCACGGCGCCGTAATACGGGAAAAGATAGGACATGTCCTATCTTTTTCCGGGCTACGGAGCGGTACGGTGCCGCACGTGTGCTGCACCGTACCGCTCCCGTAGGGCGCCGCTAGCCCATAGAAGTGTATGGGGGACGTATATCGGCCGCATATACATCGGCCGTAAATACGTCCCCCATACTGTAGTGTGAATGCAACCTAAAATACAGTCATGGCACCGTATTCCAATATTCAGTGACTATGTACACTGCCGGTTCCCTATATCTATCCGGAGATGATGTATACTGCTCGATAGTCCTGATCACCCCACTATGGTGAAAGCTGCTGTCCTCTGCCCTCTGTAAAATGTTGTGTTACTGTACTCTGTAGTGTAATAGTAGCGGAGCAGCGCGGCTACATCCCATATATATGAAGAATTGGATGTACAATGGGACCATCTCCTTGTATTTACACCCGGATTCAGACAGTGACTGAACGCTGGAAATAAAATTCTCCTTAGTAGATGATCCCGATGTATAATTTAAATCCTGTGATCGAGCTTCTGTGCGGCGGCTTCCTGGCATTGCTCGGGGCCGAGGGGGATCGATACGAAATTGCTGCTGATTAGATCTTTACCTACAAGCTCCATAGAAGACCAGTTATTGTTTGCATTAACAGCGGCCGAGACGCTAATGACAGCAATAAAATCGCTTATATTTTTTAAAATTCTTTCCAATTTCAAGAAAGTTTGTTTACGTGGATGCGGTCGTCTGGACTCTGTGATGAGTCCTAGAAATCATCAGCGGCCATCGATCGCCAGCACCAGGGGTCAGAGAGGGGATCGGTCTGTGGAAGGAGACGACTGCTCCTAATGGACTGATCATCACCAAATCTACAGGATGAGAAGCAAAACAAACCCCCAGGTGGAAGATATAACCTTTCCTGCAGACAGAGGGGACGAGCGGCCAACGAAGGAGAAGAATTCTAACTTTTTATTTACTACAGATTAAAACAGAAACAAGACAACAATCTGAAGTTCACAAGTCACTGAAGGAAAAGAAAATAGAGAATGCAAGTGCAAAGATTAACTTTCTCCTTATTATGTGATTTAATGTAGTTACATCAGAATACAATAAGAGAACAAGAGCAGAACTACTATAATACTGCCCTCTATGTACAGGAATATAACTACTATAATACTGTCCCCTATGTACAAGAATATATCTACTATAATACTGCCCCCTATGTACAAGAATATATCTACTATAATACTGCCCCCTATGTACAAGAATATAACTACTATAATACTGTCCCCTATGTACAAGAATATAACTACTATAATACTGCCCCCTATGTACAAGAATATAACTACTATAATACTCCTCCCTATGTACAAGAATATAACTACTATAATACTGCCCCCTATGTACAAGAATATAACTACTATAATACTGCCCCTATGTACAAGAATATAACTACTATAATACTGCCCCCTATGTACAAGAATATAACTACTATAATACTGCCCCCTATGTACAAGAATATAACTACTATAATACTACCCCCTATGTACAAGAATATAACTACTATAATACTGCCCCTATGTACAAGAATATAACTACTATAATACTGCCCCCTATGTACAAGAATATAACTACTCTAATACTGCCCCCTATGTACAAGAATATAACTACTATAATCCTGCCCCCTATGTACAATAATATACTACTATAATCCTGCTCCCTATGTACAAGAATATAACTACCATAATACTGCCCCCTATGTACAGGAATATAACTACTATAATACTGCCCCCTATGTACAAGAATATAACTACTATAATACTGCCCCCTATGTACAAGAATATAACTACTATAATACTGCCCTCTATGTACAAGAATATAACTACTATAATACTGCCCCCTATGTAAAAGAATATATCTACTATAATACTGCCCCCTATGTACAAGAATATAACTACTATAATACTGCCCCTATGTACAAGAATATAACTACTATAATACTGCCCCCTATGTACAAGAATATAACTACTATAATACTGCCCCTATGTACAAGAATATAACTACTATAATACTGCCCCCTATGTACAAGAATATAACTACTATAATACTGCCCCCTATGTACAAGAATATAACTACTATAATACTGCCCCATATGTACAAGAATATAACTACTATAATACTGCCCCTATGTACAAGAATATAACTACTATAATACTGCCCCCTATGTACAAGAATATAACTACTATAATACTGCCCCCTATGTACAAGAATATAGCTACTATAATACTGCCCCCTATGTACAAGAATATAACTACTATAATACTCCCCCTATGTACAAGAATATAACTACTATAATACTGCCCCCTATGTACAAGAATATAGCTACTATAATACTGCCCCCTATGTACAAGAATATAACTACTATAATACTGCCCCCTATGTACAATAATATACTACTATAATCCTGCTCCCTATGTACAAGAATATAACTACCATAATACTGCCCCCTATGTACAAGACTATAACTACTATAATAATGCCCCCTATGTACAAGTATATATCTACTATAATACTGCCCCCTATGTACAAGACTATAACTACTATAATACTGCCCCCTATGTACAGGAATATTACTACTATAATACTGCCCCCTATGTACAGGAATATAACTACTAGAATACTGCCCCCTATGTACAGGAATATAACTACTATAATACTGCCCCCTATGTACAAGAATATAACTACTATAATACTGCCCCCTATGTACAGGAATATAACTACTACTACAGAATGGGGAGACCAGACCTGCTTCCCAAAGTATCAAATATTCCAGTATAGATTATGACACCCAGTCCACTGCCTTAGAAAACTAGAAGAGATGTAACCTATTGTACCCCATGAAAAGAGGAGAGACACTAAATCAGAGAATTATCAGAAGTTTCTCCCTGTGTGATAAATGCGCCCCATTGTTTTGGTTATACAGCGGGCGCGCCGGGTGCGGTACGGCACAAGTGTCCTCGGAAACTTCCTAATTGTTTTGAGAGTTTGTTTCGCCCGATCACTTAGTGCCACTTCACTGGAAGCCGCGTAATTAGCGGCAAGTGATCCCGAACACGAGTGGATTACACCATCCCTACATCTGCGCCGCAGACACAACGGAGGAAGGAAAAGCGCAAGTTAATTAACTTATTAATAACAAATGAAGGGTTTCTGTCTCCTTCGGACGGGATGTGACTGTGTAGAAGCGCAAGGGTTTTTTAAATGAAAAATCAAAAAATTGCTAATTCTATAAATATTTGGAATAGATTTGGATGTGACCAGTGACGGCAGCGATTCCCAGATCCACAAACACTGGAATATTCATGGAATTATTCGCACTAATTATTTACTTAACAATTAAATCTCACTTTGTTATTTCATGGAGTTTAAAGGGAATGTCTGACATTGGGTAAATGACTTTTATTGTGGGTGTCAGGTGAGTTGGCGAGGGCTGTACTTACCATATATACCCGAGTATAAGCCGACCCAAGTATAAGCCGAGGCCCCTAATTTTACCACAAAAACCTGGTAAAACCTATATTTTTTACTCGGGTATAAGCAAAGTTTTGGTTTTCAGCACATTCTTTTGTGCTGAAAAACTAGGCTTATACTCGAGTTTATATGGTACCTTCTCCGGTGCTCCTGGATACAGTGCTGGGACAGGGACGGGTGGGTGTGCCAGTGGAGTGGATGTTGTCAGAGCCAAGCGTGCCGCTGTGGTAGGCAGCGAAAGGGGAGACTGGGAGTGCCGGAGAAGGTCAGTACAGCACCCCCCTAGCCCACCTCTAGATTCCCCTTTAAATGGAACCTGTCAGCAGTGTTGACCTTGTCGAATGAAGCCTCTTTGTTCTCAGTGTATGACTGGGCTTTCCTTTGCCAGTCGTTATACTCCCCACATCGGTGCCCAAGAGGCTCCGACTCCAGCCCGGGGTAGAACCGGTACCAGGAACCTGCTCTGGTCCAGTGTTAATATGGAAATGGGTTTTATAAAAGCTATTTACAAAAAACACTGCAGCTCCAGGAAAACTTTCCATGACCCACATTGTGGAGAACAGCTGGAAACAAATTCTGAAACTTTATCCCGACTGCGGCTGATTGCGGCGTTCAGCCTGTGACTGTGCGGCTGGTGGAGTGATGGACGGCGCAGGATCATCCGTTCTGGCGATTGTGCGGCCGTACGGGGAATGTAACATGAGGGGAAATTGTGTTTTTCACTCCAAGCAGCCGCTAAACACCTGCATTTTGCTACAATTTGCTAAAAATCCACAGGCGACATTTTCACGCCCCTGAGTTATATTTCGATTCTTGGCTCCTGAACTCAACAACTTATTTTGGACGCCCAAATGGAATAAGAGGATTGGAACGTTCTGTATCCATCTCACACGCGGAACGGTGTCCTGTGGTGCGGGAGAGAAATACTGGAGACAGAAGAACAAAAATCACAATTTAAAAAAGGATCAAAGTGTTTTGTTACAATTTTATAGATAAAAAACGGAAACTTTGGGGGTCATTTATCTTATCTCTGTTTTTTGGGGATTGTTTTTGGCCTTTTTTTCCCGTTTGCTTCTTTGGTAATTTATCAATCTCACTTTTTCCTTATGTTAAATGTTTTTTGTTTTTTTTCAGATTTCTTTGAGACATTTGTTACAATTTTATAGGTAAAAAACTGAAACTTTGGGGGTCATTTATCTTTGTTTTTTGGGGCTTGTTTTTGATTTTGGTCTTTTTTTCATCTGCTTCTTTAGTAATTTATTAATCTCCCCTTTTTATTGTGTTAAATGTTTTTCTTTTTTCAGATCACTTTTTGAGACATTTGTCACAAATGTCTCAAGTCACTTCTTTCCATTTTCAAAGTTTTCCTTAACTGGTCTGGGACGGCTTGCTGACTTTAGACATCTGCGGGCTGCAGGGAGCGGGACCCGGGGACTCTAGGGAGATGTGGTTCATTACTGCTTCTCCCTTCTCCGCTCCTCACATCATCGGGCTGAAGGAGCGTGATGCAAGGAGGAGAAGAGCCGGCACTGCTGGCGGCTCCATAGACTTAGCAGCCACATGACCACCAGGTCTAAAGGGGTTAAACAGAACTAATTAGAAAAAGTGAAAATGTCCCCCAGGGGTCTTTTATGACCTCATGGGGGACATATAAAGTAAAAAGGCACACACACAAAAAAAAAAAAATAAATAAATATATATATATTAATAAAAATACAATGACATATACCAAAAAAAAAACATTAAAAAATCCCCCGCTACACTACAAAAAGCATCGCCATAGTCGCCCCGTTTGCCCGTTTGTTACATATATCAAAACAACCAAAACAAAATAGGGAATTTATTAATAATGCTCATTTTGAGTGAATTTGAAAAATAAAAAAAAGTACTATAAATTACAAAAAAAGCCTTTTTGCCACTTTTAACCCCAAATAGAAATAAAAAAAAAATATTTAAACTTTTATTACCTTTTTAACTAGCTCTATGTAGCTACCACGTGATTAGAAATATGTTTATCAGGAGTTCTGCTGTACTTGATGAATTGTGCAGCATTTCTGCGCTTGTGGGGCATGTCTGCAGAGGCGGGGCATGTCTGCAGAGGCGGGGCATGTCTGCAGAGGCGGGGCATGTCTGCAAAGGTAAGGGAATGCCTGCAGAGTTGGGGCATGTCTGCGGAGGTTCGCAGCATTCGGTGGTACCATCAAGCCTGGGAATGTATTTTGAGGTTTTGGATCCATAATTCAGAACCCACCACCATATGGGCACCTTTTGGCGGGACATGTCTGTTGTGGTGTAGCATATCTGCCATGGCGGGGTATGTCTGTGGTGATGGATTAAGTCTGCGGAGGTGGGGCATACCTGCGGAGGTGGGGCATGGCTGCGGAGGTGGGGCATGGCTGCGGAGGTGGGGCATGGCTGCAGAGGTGGGGCATGGCTGCAGAGGTGGGGCATGGCCACAGAGGTGGGGCATGCATGCAGAGGTGGGGCATGCATGCAGAGGTGGGGCATGCCTGCAGAGGTGGGGCATGCATACAGAGGTGGGGCATGCATACAGAGGTGGGGCATGCATGCAGAGGTGGGGCATGCCTGCAGAGGTGGGGCATGCCTGCAGAGGTGGGGCATGTCTGCGGAGGTGGGGAATGCCTGCAGAGGTGGGGCATGTCTGCAGAGGTGGGGCATGTCTGCAGAGGTGGGGCATGTCTGCAGAGGTGACAGGTGTCTGGTCATCAAAAAAAAAAAATAAATCTATGGAATTGTATCTTATAGACTCCATGGTCTTCTACAATCTCCGTCTTTGGCCGATTTTCTTTGTGATTCTTCTCCAGAAAAAAAAAAAATAAATAAAATGTTATGAAAAGAAAATAAAAGGAAATCTCCAGGACCCGAGTCTGAGCGTCTCCGGACGTATTATTACACTTTTATTACCTCCAAGAACAGATAAAACTAAATACTTCCATCTCCTAATTAAAAGATAAGAAGATAAAGGCCGGAGAACGGGCGGGGGTTGGGGGCGCCGTTATTAAAACCATCCACTGCCGAATATTAAAGTTTGTACAGGAATTATTTCAAGGGTTTTTTTTTAGTTCATTAAAAATATATTATTTGCATTTCTAAAATTTTCCTTTGTGGATTATTTTATAGTTCATTTTGGATGGGAACCTCAGTGATCAGAAGAATTCGATAGGAACCGGGGGAAGGAAGGGCGGGGGGTGAGTGCAGCGCCACCACTGGGGAGATGAAGCATCGCACACTATGGAGCATCTGTATAATGTAGAGAGTAGACAGGAGATAGATACATAGATATGATATAGATTCTATAAATCTGATATATCTAGAGAGAGCAATACATATGTATATGGAAAGATTGGAGAGACACAGTCATGAAACAGATAGATAGATATGAGATAGATAGATAGATAGATAGATATGAGATAGATAGATAGATAGATAGATAGATAGATAGATAGATAGATAGATAGATAGATAGATAGATATGTGATAAATATGAGATAGATAGATAGATAGATAGATAGATAGATAGATAGATAGATAGATAGATATATATGAGATAGATATGAGATAGATATGAGATAGATAGATAGATAGATAGATAGATAGATAGATAGATAGATAGATATGAGATAGATAGATATGAGATAGATAGATATGAGATAGATAGATAGATATGAGATAGATATGATATAGATAGATGGATGGATGGATAGATAGATAGGAGATAGATAGATGGATATGAGATAGACAGATAGATAGATAGATAGATAGATAGATAGATAGATAGATAGATAGTTTAGATTGTGTATCACATAATGTATAGGAATCTGATAGTAAATATCCTCCTCCGCGCAGTAATTATGAGGCTGCATTTTCCTGGTTATTCTGAGTTTTAGAAGTTGCTGAATATCTGAAGGTCTGATCCATAAATGGAGATTCCTCCAGATGACGGATTACTAGATTAGGTCACATATTATTCCGCTTAACGATTCCCAGAAATACTAAACGCTCGTCCATCACGGAGCGACCACAGATTTTAGGAGCCGCCACATCCGGCTCAGTAATGACACAGAGTTAATGATGAGAATGGAGCAGAAATGCTGCAGAGATGCAGGTGCTGCTGCGGCTGCTGCGGATGTGTGACACATTAGACTTCTCCAGCGGCTCGTGTTACCAGTCTGGGATGGCGGCAGGTCCGTGGCTCCACCGAGTCCAGAGCCGCCGCCGCTCATTAAACGCTAATGCATTCAGGATTATTGTAATGTGATTTACGGAGCAACTTTCTGATTGTTCACAAGTTCTTTAGGGTTTAGGTTACAACAAGGAAACGCGATGACTGCAGTGGGGGATCCTGTATTGTGCTGGTCTATGGACTGGAGCCGCAACTGCTAAAAGGGACTTTCTTAAAGGAATATTCCAGGATTTCCACATTTCCTTATAATACAGGGATCCAGCAACCCACACTCCCACCAATCACACGTCACAGAGCTGCAGTCCCTTCAGTCTCCCGGGTGCTGGAGCCAAACTATAGAAAGTAGGGATGTGTGGTTCACAAACGAGCCGGCACAAAGAGCCAGCTCTTGTTCGCGAAAGACGGGAGCCGGCTCCCCTCTGTGAGTCGATATCTCCCTTAACCTCGCCCCTAACCGGCTCACCACGCCCCCTTTAACCTGATACAATCGGTTTAAAAGTGGAGTGGTGTCTGGTGACTGACTGGCCTGCAGCTCCCTATTATATATTTAATAGGGAGCCATTCAGGAGCCAGAAGAGCCGGCTCTTCTTAGTGAGCGGAGTCTAATGAGCCAGCTCACTAAGAAGAGCCGGAATTCCATCATTAATAGAATGGCCCATCCAGCAGGTGGCGCTGCCCACACAGTCCCGACTTTATCTCACACCATGCAATTATATCCAGGAGCTGGGCCGATAGTAACAGGGTGGTTATAATCGCTGGTGCCCGGCACTACACCTAATTTAAAGATTAGAGTTTAACAAATGAGAGGAACATTAGTTCTAACAGATTCAGTTCCTACCAGTCCTACCTAGTAGCTCCGATGCCGCTTCTCTACCACCTCAGGTGATGCTGCTTGAGGCGAGAGGCTCAACTCAGCTCATGGCAGGTGCATGGTAGCACTGAGCAAGCACAGCTCCATACATTTTATAGTGGTGGTGCTTGCTACTGCATTTACTCAGCCAATCTCAGCAAAATTTGTAATGTGTTCCCTTACATCTGAAGAGTCCAGGGGCAGTCCTACTCAATACACAGAAGGCGGCCATTCATATACAGGACCACCCACAGGACTCTTTATACTAGAGTCAGCAGGAAATTTAAGGATGACGGACAATTTATATTGCACTTCCCTCAAAGTTTTAATATGTGACCAGTCCATAAATGCCATTTTTATTATTTTATAACAGTCGGTATTTCGGAATACCTGTGAGACTGTATATGAGGGGGCGGCGGGGGTCCTGGCCACACCCAAAGTGCACCAAACTTACATAAAAGTAAAGATTTCTCTGCATCCAGGTATTCTAAATTATCTACTTATGATTGAGGAAACTTTACTTACAAGGTCCCAAGTTGAGTCTGTGTGTGACCCCTGAGCTGGCAGATAATAGGGGTGACCCAAATAGAATAGGGTACAGCACTGTATCAGTAGCTCTCTGAGAAACAGCGCCACCATTATCACAAGGCAATGTCTGGTACTGCATCTCATCACCAGTCAATGGAGCGGAGACCAGGGACAGAGGCGGCACAGTTTATAGGATGCCTGCATATATGGCTGTCAAAATAATTAACCCTTTAAGTTGCCTAACTTACACAACCATAAAGCAGAAATGAAATAAATGGACATAAACTTAGAAAGTTCTTCTTCTGTGTCCTAAAAGATTAAAATTTGTAAGAAATGTAAAGAGTTGACTTTTTTTGGGGAAATATCTATAATGCAATGCAGAGATTTTTCCAGACATAAAGTCTATGTTTTGCTTTATTACCTGCGCCCGCAGCTGCTGGATTTCACTTTCCAGCTCTTTGATTTTCTCCTCTCGTTTCTGAAGCTCGGCCTGCGCCTCCTGTCGTGCCGTGAACTCTTCATCAAACTGCAAGGATCAGAGCAGAGAGTCAGCATTTCCAATGGGCTCCGCGCTAAACGTTCAGGGGAGGCTTTCAATGCGCCACTTTGATGAGGAGCGAAGAGAAAACACAACACGGCAGAAGTCACTCCACAAAGTAAATCACCCCTGTCACCCTATTACCACAACGTACCGGGGGCACACATTCACTTCATCTAGGAGTAAGAGCCCGGACCCAAACCACTCAACGAGAAATCCAAAGTAATGATCTACAACTAATACCTCTCTAGAAATCCATCCACATCTCCAACTACTGTTACCCATTGGGTTCATTTAGTGGAAGACACTTAAAGAATGGAGGATCTCACTGCTGCCCTTCACAACACCCAGGAGGCCTTTAAGTTTGAAAAACTTTTAAAAAATCTGCCTCACTAGGTCCAAAGACTAGACTTCTTCTGCTTGCCCCAGATCTTCAAAGTGTCTGCTGCTGAATAGTAAATCTGGAGTACTATAAGACTGTCCATTAGTTTGCTCTGTTCATTCCATAAAATACTCCAGATTTTGGTGCACTTTTGACACGACTTCCAACTTTGACCATGCTTCCCTAGGGCAGGTTTACTTACCCGGCCCATTCGCGATCCAGCTGCACGTTCTGTGCGGTGGATTCGGGTCTTCCGGCGATTCACTAAGGCAGTTCCTCCGACGTCCACCAGGTGTCGCTGCTGCGCTGAAGTTCCCCGAGGTCCGCCGGAATGCACCATCCTATACTTGGTGAAGTTAAGCGCGTGTCCCGCGACACTTTTTTTTTTTAAATCAGTCGGTTTTTCCGAATCCGTCGGGTTATCGTTCGGCCACGCCCCCCGATTTCCGTCGCGTGCATGCCGGCGCCGATGCCCCACACTCTGATCGCGTGCGCCAAAAACCTGGGGCAATACTGGGAAAATCGGCGCAAATCGGAAATATTCGGGTAAAACGTCGGGAAAACGCGAATCAGTCCCTTAGTAAATGACCCCCACTAACTTCAAAGGTGTCTTAAAACTGTCTAAACAACCTGACAAATGTGGTGCAGAGAATTTTAACAGACTGATAACTCTGTCCCACTGGATATTGTTTCAGGGTAGACAGGTCAAGCTCTCGCGGGCAGGTGGACGATTGAAGGGTTTGTCGTAGACCCTTTTCCCTCCGCCTTCACCCTTAGGCTTGAGGTTGGTCCATCCTATACTGCAGAACCATCCAGTATCACATTTAATTCTGCTCCGATAGTAACTTTTGCACCCCAATGGCATCACTCTGTTGCGTGGGAAGATAGATTTGTGTATATGTTGAAATTTTTTTTTTTTAATTACAAAAAATAATTAAGTGATATTTGGATTTTTTGATGCAACGAGATTCTGATTTTCATATCTGAAGAGAGTAGATTTCACTTCAGAAAGTGTCTGGGGGTAATGTAACAATCCCAGTTGGAAGCCACTCCAGAGTTGGAAATGTTATGTCATCCATTGTTTGCCAAGGCAGCTCGGAGACTAGGAGAAGTAATATTTCCTCACTGCGCCTCCTGCTCCCACTGAACATCTAAGATGCTTTGAAAATACTTCAAAGATGTCACTTTCTAAAATAGCTTCTTCCAAATGTCACTCACAGAGGTGTTTGTATTCAGGGCGCGCTGCAGGCTCATTAGATGCTGCGTCTATATCGGCGCTGCGGCAGGTATCGACATGTATCGGAGCGGTGGAAGAATCTGATGAAGGAACTAACCGCAAATTCTCTCAAAGTCCTTAAGAACACTCGGGTTATCAACCAGGCTTAGAGGGTTCTTCCACTTTGGACAATCCCAACTTATTACAAAGTCATCATCTGCATCATTTAGACATAATGAGGGATTAGGATTCTTAATATAGGACCATCATCTCAGGGTATATGGATTGTTGGTTGGATTGTTGGTTAGCGATAGGGCACATCTCTAACTGGCAGGACTCCTAGGATTTCTGCCAATCATTAGAATGAAGGTCCTGTGGATGGATTACAAGACCCTTGAGGTTTCATGTAATTAATGGGAAACAGGGTGGAAGGGCAGCTGTAAGTTACCTAGACATGGAGTCAACTGGAGTAATATCTCCATCAGCTAGAATTGTAAGACCTCATCACCTTTGTTTGGGTTGGGCTCCATGACTTAAAAGGACATATACCACCAGGATGAAGGATTGTAAACCAAGCACACTTATATACTGGTGTGTACCCCCCTCTGGCAGGATCCACTCTTCTTTAAGCTTCTTATGCTCTTGTTTTTTAATAAAAAAAAGACTTTGAAAATGATGCAAATGGCTCCATTAACACCTATGAAGCCTGGAGCCCCTCAGGTTCATTTGCATAATTTTAAAAGCCTTCTTTTGTAAAAAAAAAACAAACAAAAAAAAATCAGGGCATAGGAACATAAAAGAAGAATAGATCCTGTCACAAACTAGTATGTTGGTGCGCTTGGTTTACAAGTTTTCATCCTGGTGGTAGATTTCCTTTAAAAACAGCATTATTCTCAAAATTATGAAGATACTGAAGGACATGATGACCTTTGTTTTGGGTGCGGGACGCTGTAATTACTGTCCAATAAGTGCTTTAAATAAGACTAATGCCACGTTCTTAACATAAAAGGGGCACAACCCCTGGCAGCATGAAGGCAGATGTGGACCTCAAACTTTTTGTGTATAGAATTCATAATTGTATCCAACCTGCTGTCTACATAAGGTTACAATTTAAGGATCAAAACAAAAAAGTCATGGATGTAGAGCTTAAGTCTGGTTTTGGTTGGGTCAGGTCAGGGCCTAGAGCAGTGGTGGCAAACCTATGGCACGGGTGCCAGAGGTGGCACTCAGAGTCCTTTCTGTTGGCACCCAGGCCATCGCCCCAGCACACCAGACAGGACTCAAAGAATCTTCCAGCAGTTCCAAGCAACTTAAAAGATGCTGCTTTCAGTCATATTTTGATACTTACTACTTGGGACTGTAGGAAGAGGGAGAATGAGTAGACAGGGCTGAATTATCTTTGGAGGACCTCCTGCTGGCCCCACAATTCTCTGTGTACATAGGCAAACTGGAAAGAAGCTAAAATTATGAAAATTTTTCCATCTTTCTACTGTGTTGATGTCCTCAGGAGGCCAATATGATTGAAAGTTGTTGAACAGGGAGCAGTAAGTTACTGCTTTAATTTTTGGTTGGCACCACGCGATAAATAAGGGGGGTTTTGGGTTGCAGTTTGGGCACTCGGTTGCTAAAAGGTTCGCTATCACTGGCCTAGAGTATGTCTATGTGAATACTTTGGTGACCCAGTTGACTTGGTTGGTGGATTTGTCAAGCACCGGGCTAGCCTCACTTGTTGGAAACATCTGTTTCGGCCAATCACATAACAAGCTAGCAGCCTGAGGACTTAAGTGCTAAACCCATACATGACCAGGAGATGGGGATTGCCTCCATAAGACCAGTCCTTGATGGAGAAACCAATGCCAAGTTCCCTTTAGAAACCTTTACAGAGTGATGCAAACTGGTCAGTTGATGCTTTCTGTTAGTATATAGCATTAGTGAGTCTGCAGACAGCGAGGAACATTGCACTTCATGTGCTCAGGTATTTAAGCTGCAGATCTTAGTTAAAATAATTCCGCCAACCCTCAACTCCTCGTCCATCCCGATACATCAATATTGACCTTTGTGATACTGACAAGGATCATGTTAAAATGCAGCCAAACATTGATTCCAACAGCAAATCAATAGCTGTCTCCATCCCGAGAGGTGAAAAAAGCCTTTCTAAAAACGTCCTAATCACAGAAAACCAATTGTCTGGGATTTAAATGACCGTGATAAATGGCTTCACCTTCTTGGAGAATTCAGACGCTTTCTGCTCGCTCTCTTCAACTTTTGCTTTATCCACCAAGGAATCTAAGACAGTAAAAGGATTGTGTTATACGAATACAAGAAAACTGTACTCTGGAAGTGCACTATAAGCGATTGTCTAAAGCAACACAATGCCTGGAAATGCTACATTTATTAACGATGTCTTCTTACAGACCACAGGCCACCAGGAGGAGGAGGTAGAAAGGAATTGTGCAGCCATGATGCTTCATTTAAAGGGGTTTTCAAGCACATGGATCCATAGAAAAGGTCGTCAATATAAGATCCGTGCAGGTTCCACACTCCAGACTCTCAATGATCAGCCGATTCCACCTGACTCTGGTGCCAGAATCCAAATGAAATCTTCTTCGAGGAATTGGTCCTGGAAGTGTAGCTCAGATACACAAGTGGCATAATCAGCAGATCGGAGGGGATCCGAAGTGTTGGAGCCACATGGAACTGATATTGATGGCCTACACTATCCAGAGGTCATCAGTTGGCTCCATTTATAGCTGATCATACGTAGATATAGGGCATCTGTCAGACAAGATCCGCTCCTGATCCCCCCTATATGCTTCATGTGGCTGATCAGGTCTTAAACCCGGAGAGGTAGAAGGTCTAATACCCAAGAGCAATAGATCCGACTGTCTGATGTATGTGGTCACCAAACACAATGGATGATTGGTCGAACTATCGGTGGATTCATTCGATACAAATCCAACATCTATGACCAGCTGTGCTATACCCAGAGTTCTATGGAATCTATAACATACAATGTATCAATGTACTGGAAATGATTCATTTACAAGTCACGTAACACAAATATGGACCAAACTAACATCTGTATAACAGGATATAACCTGGGAGGAGGTTGTAGGTTTAGGCTTTGAGCGGGGATAACACTGGGAGGACAGCTGACCTTGGTACTTACCGACTAAATGAGAGAAATCTACGTCCAGTCGTCCTTTGTATTTGAAGTCTGGGTCCATTCCCCCACATTGTAACACGACTTGCCCCACACATTCATCTATGACTTTATAGTACTGTGGCCTATGAAAGAACAGGAAAGGTTCAAAGCTACAAAATAACCTCCATGTAGTACAAATGACATAAAGATACCATGTGACCGGAACTGACAACTGCCAGTCATACTTCTGTACAAGAACTGGACCTGGGCCATCCACGTCACCCAATGGCTTTATAGAAGCACCAAAAAATTCATTAAAATGTGGTCTTCCAGGGGGTGGTCATAGTAACAAATTTGGAAAACATGAACAATATAAAGCAAAACTCAAAAACTGTTACTTGAATCGTGGGTATCTCAAAGAGATGATCCTCAATACAGGTAGAAGTGGGCAGGACCACTAGAGTACCACAGAATCCACCAGGGCAAGAGTCTAACCCAATACTGGTCCAGCAGAAGATATCCCAAATTGTTAGCTTCTAAGATCCATCTTCCTATTGGGTGATAAAGGTTTCACTCAATGAACTCCCATCCAATAATAAATGTGTTACCACTTTCTTCTATATTGTGCGATGGTGCCCAGTCTCCCAAACTCCCACCATTCTTCAAAGGTCAGCAACCACACAAATATAATGATAGAGCATTGGACAGACATCACATATTAAATGGGCGACACCTAAAGAGCAATTAAGTTTTAAAAACAAAATTAAAAAATCATCGAAATCATGTGATGATCTTATTTCTAGGTTGGTGCTTTAAGGACCCTGTCCAATCATCTACACTCTTTCACCTTATTTAGGGTTGGGTACTTGTGCTCTGTATTGTCATGTGACTTCCACGAAAATTGTTGTGTAAATATGAGCGGAAGTCACATGACAGGAAGTTTAAACAGATGAAACCTATTGATGTTGTCATGAAAACCCCAGAGCAAGCACAATAGTAATATATAGTAATTCAGTGATCAGGACAAAAAAAGGAGAACAAAAAAAAAAAAAAATTGATCTATATTATATACACACACATATACACTCACCGGCCACTTTATTAGGTACACCTGTCCAACTGCTCGTTAACACTTAATTTCTAATCAGCCAATCACATGGCGGCAACTCAGTGCATTTAGGCATGTAGACATGGTCAAGACAATCTCCTGCAGCTCAAACCGAGCATCAGTATGGGGAAGAAAGGTGATTTGAGGCCTTTGACCGTGGCATGGTTGTTGGTGCCAGAAGGGCTGGTCTGAGTACTTCAGAAACTGCTGATCTACTGGGATTTTCACGCACAACCATCTCTAGGGTTTACAGAGAATGGTCCGAAAAAGAAAAAACATCCAGTGAGCGGCAGTTCTGTGAGCGGAAATGCCTTGTTGATGCCAGAGGTCAGAGGAGAATGGGTAGACTGGTTCGAGCTGATAGAAAGGCAACAGTGACTCAAATCGCCACCCGTTACAACCAAGGTAGGCAGAAGAGCATCTCTGAACGCACAGTACGTCGAACTTTGAGGCAGATGGGCTACAGCAGCAGAAGACCACACAGGGTGCAACTCCTTTCAGCTAAGAACAGGAAACTGAGGCTACAATTTACACAAGCTCATCGAATTGGACAGTAGAAGATTGGAAAAACGTTGCCTGGTCTGATGAGTCTCGATTTCTGCTGCGACATTCGGATGGTAGGGTCAGAATTTGGCGTCAACAACATGAAAGCATGGATCCATCCTGCCTTGTATCAACGGTTCAGGCTGGTGGTGGTGGTGTCATGGTGTGGGGAATATTTTCTTGGCACTCTTTGAGCCCCTTGGTACAACGCCACAGCCTACCTGAGTATTGTTGCTGACCATGTCCATCCCTTTATGAGCACAATGTACCCTGTAACATCTGATGGCTACTTTCAGCAGGATAATGCGCCATGTCATAAAGCTGGAATCATCTCAGACTGGTTTCTTGAACATGACAATGAGGTCACTGGACACAAATGGCTCCACAGTCACCAGATCTCAATCCAATAGAGCATCTTTGGGATGTGGTGGAACGGGAGATTCGCATCATGGATGTGCAGCCGACAAATCTGCGGCAACTGTGTGATGCCATCAAGTCAATATGGACCAAAATCTCTGAGGAGCTTCCAGCACCTTGCTGAATCTATGCCACGAAGAATTGAGGCAGATCTGAAGGCAAAAGGGGGTCCAACCCGTTACTAGCATGGTGTACCTAATAAAGTGGCTGGTGAGTGTATATATATTTTTTTGGTTTTGTCTAAATTTGTTTATTTGGAAGCAAAATCTCCACGGATATTGGGGGGAATTCATTAATATTGGCATTTAGAATGCCAATCTTAAAATTCTCCCAGCTCATGGTGAATATGGGCACAAACTCTGCCAGTATTGATCTTTAGACCAGATTCGGAACTGGCAGAGTATGTTGCTATAGTCTCCACACATTTTCCGGCGGAGACTATAGTAAATGTGATTCGCCCTCCGCTTGACATACCCATAGTTGCGTGTGGGTCGGAGAAACTCCAAAATCGGAGGGGAGACGGAGATTCATGTGGAATCCATAATGAATCTCCCCTATTGACTGCTTTTATTAGATTTATTTTTAGGAAATAAGAAAACAAAAAATATTTTGGCAATGAGATAAATGAAATGGAACTCCTTCACCTATTCATCCAGTTCAAATGATCTATTCAATATTAAGACAATGCAGAGCCATATGTTCTCCAGGACTAGATAAGCTTTCCATAAGGGGGCGGAGGATTCGGCAGTGATAAACCGTGTCACACATTTCCCCATCAGCTGCCGTCCTCAACGGCAAATAATAAAAAAAAAAAAAACACAATAGTCAGGAGAAATAGACACTTAGAGCTGGGGACTCATTTTATGGCGCCGAAAAAAAAAATGTAAATGGTTGCGCACAATGCAGTATCTACAGACGACTGTATTTGAATATTCAAAATTCACATCTGTCCCTATTGTTATTTTGCAAATGTCTTGGAGGAATGAAAGCTACTTTATAACAGGCATTAAGGCTCTACGTCATTTGCATATGGAACTGGAACCTGAATCTTCTGCGCGGCTTCCGAGCGGATAAAAATAGCCAAGAGTGGAAGGGAAGAGGCATCTTTATTGCAGCCGGGCTTAGAAGTCTTAATCTTGTGCCATGATTGGTTTTCTCATTAAATGTTAGGGCTTTAGCTTTAATAATCATCTACCTGCCGGGAGCACCGGGGAATCCTGTAAAGGGACATACGATTTGGTCTAAGCTTTTATTTTAAAACAAGTTCTTAAAGATTAATCTCAGATTTTATTTATTTATTTTAAACGGCTCTTCCTATAACAAAACGCTATTTTTTTTTATTACTTCTGGTCTCCGAAGAGGAAACAATTGGTAAGATTTCCTGCTCTGCTGTGCAGAACAGGGCAGAGTCAGAAGAGTCATCTCAGTCATCATGTCATGGTCACAACACGTTTACTAAAAATGGTCAAGTTCTGTCCATGGACCTGTGCAGCAGGTCCTACTGCTCAGGGGATGTAGATTTCCAGGGATAGTATTTCAAGCTTCAACTCTTTTATTAGGGGAAATGCTTCTAAAAATGGGAACTTACCTGGTAAATTTGGGACACTTTCATGAAAAATTATAGTCTACACTGAACTAAGTTTCCTGGTGATTCGTAGAACCGAAGTTCCAAGACCGGAAGGTTGTGGAAGTGCCTGCCACTTTGTCCTGGTAGCATCAGCATTTCCTCCAAGACTGGGAGCATCTTGAAAAGTATCCACCCTCCTGAAGTCCTGACTTGGCCTGGGGGTGTACCAGAGCTGCAATGTCAGAAATGGGATCCAGGAGGGCAGTCACTGCTTCCAAGACCTTTAGGCTCAGACCGGAATCTAAAGGAACAGGGAACAATTGAAGGGAACAGGAAGCTCTCACTAAGGCAAATGAGCTCAGAGATCCGGCAGGGAGTGATGGGAGCTGCCGGATTAAATAGAAACCTGGAAGTGGCCAGCGCCAATCAGCGTTGCGCTGGCTCTTTAAAACTCTGAGTGCTGGTGCGCGATAGGGAGCAGGGATCTATGCGCGGCCTAGCCGGAACGGGAGAAGGATCTTGGAGAGGTAAGTGCGGGCCAGGGGGAGCAGCGCAATGGAGAGGGGCATCGGTGTGCCCTGCGTTCCGTGACATGGAACTCGGGGGCACCCATGACATGCATCCTCACACTCCTGTGCTCTTACTGCACTGGGGGGGGATGTACTCACACTGCTCTGCTCTTAGGTCTCTGCAATGAGCTGTGCCTCAAAAACCTTTTTTTTGAGACATATTGGTAGCTACAGCAGTCAGTTCAACTGCACCCCTACTGGAGTCCTAAGAAAAACTAGTTGCTGTCTCTTAAAATTCTCAGCATGAAGGAGATTCCCTTCGGTGGAGCCTATAAATATTGATGCCACACCGTACACGTGAGCGATATCCCACATCCCCGCTTATTACATTCTTGTCAATAACGCTCTTCAGTGTCATTAAAAAAAACCCAAGGTGATTTTTCTTCCCCCTTTTTCCAGTTGACAGAATTGGTTTATGTAAAAACTAACAGGACCTATCGATTTCCCGACATGTGTTTGCATGACCTCTCGGATATATATAAAAAAAACCTCGTAAAAACCTGGACATTATAATTCATTACGGCCTCAATTTACATCTCACTGTATATAAGAGTCAAGGTAAAGTCAGGGAGAGGAGACGACTATAAGGATTAGCCTGAACAACTACAGGGGGTTGTAAAAGTATTCACACCCCCAGAACTTTCCCTCATTGTTAAAATGTTACAACCACAAAGTTTCATGTATTTTACTGATATTTAATGGTGAAGAGCAACAAAAAAAGGGGCTAATTTATCATAAGTTGGAAGTTTTGGAGCTCCACTGGCCTCACAGTCATTACAGCCGTGCTGGCCCATTAATAAATGTCCTTCTGCTCTACTCACAGTCTGGGATTTTTTTTCAAAAAGTCATGAAAGTGTCTTTGCGTGACACTGGACTCGCAGTAGTTCTATGTTTACCCTAAAATAATGAAGTGGTGGAAATGGTCCGGTGAGACTTTTTACCAGTGGAAGACCCATCCTCCCATTTTTTCTGCACATCTAGAGGCTGGAGGTTCCCCCATTCTTCTTTGCACATCTAGAGCCTGGAGGTTCCCCCCATTCTTCTTTGTACATCTAGAGGCTGGAGGTTCCTTCATTCTTCTTTGTACATCTAGAGGCTGGAGGTTCCCCCATTCTTCTTTGTACATCTAGAGGTTGGAGGTTCCCCCATTCTTCTCTGTACATCTAGAGGCTGGAGGTTCCCCCATTCTTCTTTGTACATCTAGAAGCTGGAGGTTCCCCCCATTCTTCTTTGTAAATCTAGAGGCTGGAGGTTCCCCCATTCTTCTTTGTACATCTAGAGGCTGGAGGTTCCCCGTTTCTTCTTTGTAAATCTAGAGGCTGGTGGTCCCCCCATTCTTCTTTGTACATCTAGAAACTGGAGGTTCCCCCCATTCTTCTTTGTACATCTAGAGGCTGAAGGTTCCCCCAGTCTTCTTTATACATCTAGAGGCTGGAGGTTCCCACATTCTTCTTTGTACATCTAGAGGCTGGAGGTTCCCCCATTCTTCTTTGTACATCTAGAAGCTGGAGGTTCCCCCCATTCTTCTTTGTAAATCTAGAGGCTGGAGGTTCCCCCATTCTTCTTTGTACATCTAGAGGCTGGAGGTTCCCCGATTCTTCTTTGTAAATCTAGAGGCTGGTGGTCCCCCCATTCTTCTTTGTACATCTAGAAACTGGAGGTTCCCCCCATTCTTCTTTGTACATCTAGAGGCTGGAGGTCCCCCCATTCTTCTTTGTACATCTAGAGGCTGGAGGTCCCCCCATTCTTCTTTGTACATCTAGAGGCTGGAGGTCCCCCCATTCTTCTTTGTACATCTAGAGGCTGGAGGTTCCCCCATTCTTCTTTATACATCCAGATGCTGGAGGTTCCTCCATCCTTCTTTGTACATCTAGAGGCTGGAGGTTCCCCCATTCTGCTTTGTAAATCTATAAGCTGGAGGTTCCTCCATTCTTCTCTGTACATCTAGAGGCTGGAGGTTCCTCCATCCTTCTTTGTACATCTAGAGGCTGAAGGTTCCCCCCATTCTTCTTTGCACATCTAGAGGCTGGAGGTTCCCCCCATTCTTCTTTGCACATCTAGAGGCTGGAGGTTTTTAGAATCATATGGGCTGTACCATGGCTTTAATAAGTAATAGTTATATATATATTTTTAAAAAGTAACTCAACTTTTTTACATGCCTGATTTCTGTCTGTTTTCTAACTTTGAACACTAGGTATTAGTTGTTCCTACTTCAATTAATATTTTGTGAACTTCACATCGATGTTCTCCATCTACACGTTGTCTCTGTATGCGCTATACACTCGCCTGCGCTCGCTGTGGTCTTGGATAATACCCCAGTAGATATCCACAAGGACAGGAATGGAATTAGAAGAAATCTTTTTGTTTCAGACCTTATTATTGAGAACAGAGTGGAGAAGAGACAATGAGTCCTACCTGATGTAATAGTCGTTGCGGATGAGTAGGAAATGCTGCAGAATGGATAGGAGGAAAGGCTCGGACGCCGTGTCCTTCAGCATATTGTAGAGGAGATGGTAAACTTCATTAATGTCGGTGAATGTAGAGTCAAGGAAAGTTCTGGTACAATGAGTGAGCACCTACCTCTCTCCCATATAATGGGAACACCCAAACAAGAAGAAACCAACTCCTGTGTCAGGAAGCAGAATCTGCAAAATAAAATCTTTTATTCTAATATTTCCATTAAGGAGCGGATTTGAGTTCTTCAGGAGACTGAATGGCGCAGGGTTTATTCTATTCAGCATTGTCCCTGGTTACAAAATAACTTTTACAAGCTAGAGACAAAGTACTTTTAGTTACAATGTAGATGGCGGCACTAGGTAAAAGAGATGCACAGAGCAACTCCGGACAATAGGCCGTGCTACTCCGGACAATATAACTTCAGGAATTGTCATGTGGGGCCATGAGGCCAATTTAAACCCTTAGGTGCCTGTTTAAAATTTAACTTTTAATTTTATATCTAAAAGTATCTAGGAATGTAACTCAGTACTTTGTTTTAAAATTATCAGGAGTTCGGGATCAGCCCATTTATAAGTAGCTTTTTCCTCTAGATTTTTTCCTGTGGGGCTATCCTTTTAGCCCTTTCTTGCTAAGGATAGCGTACAAACACATGTTCCACACTTTAAGACAGGAGGCTAGTAGGGTTGGGGAGTAATGTAGGATTGGGGTAGGGTAGTTCACATCAGACATGCATTCATTCCACCTATCTACCTCTTTCTCCCTTTCTTCTAGGTATTCCCTGAGGAGTCGGTTGCCCGATCCTCTGTGTCTCCTGATCAGGATGGAGGAACCTCCAGCCTCTAGATGTACAGAGAAGAATGGAGGAACCTCCAGCTTATAGATTTACAAAGCAGAATGGGGGAACCTCCAGCCTCTAGATGTACAAAGAAGGATGGAGGAACCTCCAGCATCTGGATGTATAAAGAAGAATGGGGGAACCTCCAGCCTCTAGATGTACAAAGAAGAATGGGGGGACCTCCAGCCTCTAGATGTACAAAGAAGAATGGGGGGACCTCCAGCCTCTAGATGTACAAAGAAGAATGGGGGGACCTCCAGCCTCTAGATGTACAAAGAAGAATGGGGGGAACCTCCAGTTTCTAGATGTACAAAGAAGAATGGGGGGACCACCAGCCTCTAGATTTACAAAGAAGAATCGGGGAACCTCCAGCCTCTAGATGTACAAAGAAGAATGGGGGAACCTCCAGCCTCTAGATTTACAAAGAAGAATGGGGGGAACCTCCAGCTTCTAGATGTACAAAGAAGAATGGGGGAACCTCCAGCCTCTAGATGTACAAAGAAGAATGTGGGAACCTCCAGCCTCTAGATGTATAAAGAAGACTGGGGGAACCTTCAGCCTCTAGATGTACAAAGAAGAATGGGGGGAACCTCCAGTTTCTAGATGTACAAAGAAGAATGGGGGGACCACCAGCCTCTAGATTTACAAAGAAGAAACGGGGAACCTCCAGCCTCTAGATGTACAAAGAAGAATGGGGGAACCTCCAGCCTCTAGATTTACAAAGAAGAATGGGGGGAACCTCCAGCTTCTCGATGTACAAAGAAGAATGGGGGAACCTCCAGCCTCTAGATGTACAGAGAAGAATGGGGGAACCTCCAACCTCTAGATGTACAAAGAAGAATGGGGGAACCTCCAGCCTCTAGATGTACAAAGAAGAATGGGGGAACCTCCAGCCTCTAGATTTACAAAGAAGAATGGGGGGAACCTCCAGCTTCTAGATGTACAAAGAAGAATGGGGGAACCTCCAGCCTCTAGATGTACAGAGAAGAATGGGGGAACCTCCAACCTCTAGATGTACAAAGAAGAATGGGGGAACCTCCAGCCTCTAGATGTACAAAGAAGAATGAAGGAACCTCCAGCCTCTAGATGTACAAAGAAGAATGGGGGGAACCTCCAGGCTCTAGATGTGCAAAGAAGAATGGGGGAACCTCCAGCCTCTAGATGTGCAGAAAAAATGGGAGGATGGGTCTTCCACTGGTAAAAAGTCTCACCGGACCATTTCCACCACTTCATTATTTTAGGGTAAACATAGAACTACTGCGAGTCCAGTGTCACGCAAAGACACTTTCATGACTTTTTGAAAAAAAATCCCAGACTGTGAGTAGAGCAGAAGGACATTTATTAATGGGCCAGCACGGCTGTAATGACTGTGAGGCCAGTGGAGCTCCAAAACTTCCAACTTATGATAAATTAGCCCCTTTTTTTGTTGCTCTTCACCATTAAATATCAGTAAAATACATGAAACTTTGTGGTTGTAACATTTTAACAATGAGGGAAAGTTCTGGGGGTGTGAATACTTTTACAACCCCCTGTAGTTGTTCAGGCTAATCCTTATAGTCGTCTCCTCTCCCTGACTTTACCTTGACTCTTATATACAGTGAGATGTAAATTGAGGCCGTAATGAATTATAATGTCCAGGTTTTTACGAGGTTTTTTTTATATATATCCGAGAGGTCATGCAAACACATGTCGGGAAATCGATAGGTCCTGTTAGTTTTTACATAAACCAATTCTGTCAACTGGTTCAGTTGATCAGGAGACACAGAGGATCGGGCAACCGACTCCTCAGGGAATACCTAGAAGAAAGGGAGAAAGAGGTAGATAGGTGGAATGAATGCATGTCTGATGTGAACTACCCTACCCCAATCCTACATTACTCCCCAACCCTACTAGCCTCCTGTCTTAAAGTGTGGAACATGTGTTTGTACGCTATCCTTAGCAAGAAAGGGCTAAAAAGATAGCCCCACAGGAAAAAATCTAGAGGAAAAAGCTACTTATAAATGGGCTGATCCCGAACTCCTGATAATTTTAAAACAAAGTACTGAGTTACATTCCTAGATACTTTTAGATATAAAATTAAAAGTTAAATTTTAAACAGGCACCTAAGGGTTTAAATTGGCCTCATGGCCCCACATGACAATTCCTGAAGTTATATTAACCCAGCCAAACAGGTTCCACAGGAATAAACTCCGGACAATATGTCGCGCTACTCCAGACAATATGCCGCGTTACACCAGACAATAAGCCGCGCTACTCCGGACAATACACCACGTTACGCCGGACAATATGCCGCACTACTCCGGACAATATGCCGCTCTACTCCGGACAATACAACACGTTACGCCGGACAATATGCTGCACTACTCCGGACAATACACCACGCTACTCATGACAATACGCCACGCTACTCCGGACGATACAACGCACTACTCCAGACAATACGCCACGCTACTCCGGACAATACACAGCGCTACTCCGGACAATACACAGCGCTACTCCGGACAATACGCCGTGCTACTCCGGACAATAAACAGCACTACTCCGGACAATACGCCGTGCTACTTCGGACAATACACAGCACTACTCCGGACAATACGCCGCGCTACCCCGGACAATACATAACACAATACTCTGTTAGGCCTCGAAGATAGAAATTCTGTTCTATTTTGTGTTGTCTTTTATGACAACTTTTCAGTACCGGCAAAAAATCTTTAAGTTAAAAGTAGTTGGGGACTCTCCAGGCAATGGCAATGGCAATGTGTAACACCTAGGGCAAAGCCTGAGCAGGGCAGATGTCACACATCATATATTCAGGCCATGCCCTAGGCACAACATAGTATAAAAGATTCCCAAAGTGTTCTGTTCAGAATTAGTTATAGAATTTTTAAACATTATAAGTCAATTTGAAGATGAAAAGATGAAAAGGTCTGTAGAGCAGAAATCATGGCTGCCGTCAGTCCATCTGTGATTCAGAAAGATAACGTTCTATATGTAGATGATGGTCAATATAGTCCCATAGGGGGTTGGTGTTATCCATCTGACCCAGCTGTTAGATAGAAAACCTCTTGATCGTTGTGAGTAACAAGACACCAAGATCGAAGAGTCAGGGAAACGAAAGATATTCACACTCAAAAAAGCAAATGAGTTGTCTTCCAAAGTAAAACATAAGTTCTTACCGAAATTCAAAGCCTTTCTGCCAGTGTATGGCGTCAGGAATATATATCTTATATATACTGTATAGGATCAAACACAACATACATAAAGTTCATAAAGACATCCAAGTCCACACCCAGTATAAATGTTCCATCCAATAAGTCCAAACACAAGCTCTATATGGTGTAGGGTGCACATCGAGGTTCACATCTAACATAAAGGGTTCAAGAAGGAAAACCAAGCTCCAAATACCACAAATGTGCTGCAGGAAATACATAGAAGTAAAAGCCCAACACATATGTTCCAGGGAGTACAAATAAGTCCAAACCCAAACATCGCGCGGGAAGAACACAA
Source organism: Engystomops pustulosus (assembly GCF_040894005.1). NCBI lineage: Eukaryota > Metazoa > Chordata > Amphibia > Anura > Leptodactylidae > Engystomops > Engystomops pustulosus. The sequence goes on from NC_092419.1 coordinate 24,050,871, forward strand.
ATACAAAGCTAACAAATTTAGTCCAAGAGGAACCTATAAGTCCAAACCCAACCTATATAGTTCAGGAAGAGCATCTAGGTCCAAACATTATACAATATATACATATAGTCCAGTTATGTCATCTATCACCAAGAACATGGAGTCCACCCTATAGGGCAGTGGTGGCGAACCTATGGCAGCGGTGTCAGAGGTGGCACTCAGACCCCTTTTCTGTGGGCACCCAGGCCTTCACCCCAGCACAGAATTTGCTAGACGTGACTCAAGGCTTCAAGACAGCCTGCGGTCCAAGACAGCCATGGACATGCTATGCTCAGTGCTATTTTTGGCTGCCAGGACTACAGGAAGGTCCAAGAAGGTGTGGACAGAGATGGATTATCTTTGTAGCTCTTGCTCTGGGTCCCCTGATTCCTCCTCTTCAGGGGACCCTGGAAGGAAGCTCAAATCCAATTTCTCCATCTTCTTTCTATTGTTTTGTTGTCCTCAGGACGCCAATACGATTGAAACTTTTTGTTCAACTGGGATAAATAGGTTACTGCAGGGTTCCCCAAACTACGGCCCGCGGGCCACAAGCGGCCCGCGGACCGTTTCGATCCGGCCTCTTACGCTTGCCAGGCCAGCGCCGGGCCCACGCGGCCGGGCAGGAGCCTCCGTCCGTCCGGACAGGAAGCTCCTGCCCATCACTGTATAGTGCTCGATGCGGCCGCAAACGGCCGCTCAAGCACTATTACTGGAGCGATGTTGCCGGAAGACAACCCCGGCGCACATCGCTCCATGAACTAGAATGCGCGGCCGCGTGATGACGTCGTCACGCGTCCGCGCACCATTTCCTGCCTGGACGCGGCAGGAAGATAGAAGACTTAAGTGAGTACAGGGTTTTTATTTTTTATTATAAAAGGGCAGTAAAAAGCCGGGGGCCAATAGTTAGTTATGAGGGGCAGTATAGGAAATAATGGTGAGGGGCAGTATAGGAAATAATTAATTATGAGGGGCAGAATAGGAAATAATTAATTATAAGGGGCAGCATAGGAAATAATTAATTATGAGGGGCAGCATAAGAAATAATTAATTATGAGGGGCAGTTTAGGAAATAATTAATTATGAGGGGCAGTAATTAGTAATTAATGGGGCGAGGCATATTCAATAATTAATGGAGAGGGGTCCCAGTATATTTAATAATTAATTGGCCCAATTAATTCATTAATTTGGCCAATATATAAAATATTTCACAAGGGGGTGCAGTTTATTAAATAATTAATTGAGGGGGGTTTCAGTGTATTATGGATGCGGTCACATGTACCGTTATTTTTAAACTTTAGTCCGGCCCTCCAACGGTCTGAGAGGGACAGTGAACGGCCCCCTATGTAAAAAGTTTGGGGACCCCTGGGTTACTGCTTAAATTGTCATGTTGGCACTTTGCCAAGTAGGTTTTGGTTGTAGGTTGGACTCTATGGGGCTCATTTATTAAGGGCTCCGCGGCCGCACTTTTGGCGTGTTTCCCGAATTTTTCCGTTTTGCACCAAATCGCACTGGCTTTAACCCGACGGATTCGGAAAAACCACGGAATTTAAAAAACGAAATGTGTCGCAAGATCAAGCACTCACAAGCACCGGGAAGAAGCAGGCGGACCCCGACGGACCTCGGCGCAGCAGACACACCTGGTGAATATCTGGCGCACGACCTTCGTGAATCCCGGCAGAACCTGAATCCACGTCAGAGAACGCGCCGATGGATCGCGACTGGACCGGGTAAGTAAATGAGCCCCTATGTCTCTAAAAGATTCGCCATCACTGCTATAGGGAGTCGTTTTTTTCTCTGGTAAGGTGTAATAATGGGGTTCCCACTAATATACACTCATAATTGTTGTCTTCTAGAATCTATCTCTATAGTCCTCTCCATCATCTTGTTTTTCCAATATCTTTCCATCTCTTCTCTCGTTAATCCCCCTGCATGGCGCCCTACAATTTACATTACAGATGAGTGATATAAGGTCCTCGTGGTCCTCTCATTGCGAGATCAATGCTAAGCATATTCCTGAGGATTACCCAGCCTGCTCCTGTCTACATTGTGAAGACTCGATAGCTCTTGGCTCTCCTTTCATTAAGTTAAAGTGGATAACTCCGCGGCTTTCCTTCCTATCCCCCCCGTTTCACACTGAGCCGTTGAGCTGCGAGCACAATGTAAAGTTGTGGATATATTTTCATGCAAACCTTGATCCATCCTTATCGGCTCTTCCTGTTTACATAGACAGGATACAATCTCAATTGATTTCCTGCACAGTTGTCTATCCGCTGGTGATTGCATTTCTAACATTATTCACTGTGCGGGGCTTTTGTTTTCAAGTTTTCAGATTTGTGCCGACACCTTCCCCTGAAAACAACAGATTATCGCAAAATTGGGGGAGCAGCGTGAAATCTCTCGCATCAAAATACGAAAAGCTAAAATAACAAAACAACCGAATCCAAGACTCTGATCCAACAAAGAATCAAAGAATCCTTCTCCGGTAATCAATTAGTCCAAGTAAGGACAATCTTTGGGACCTTTAGGATTAAACTTTTTTTTTTTTTTAATTGTTAGATTTGTAAATTTTTTTCTGAATTTTTCATTTTTCTATTGTCGTGGCTTTACGAGGGGTTGTGTTTTGTTTATCGCGTTCAATGGCAATATTCGGAAAAGGGTAAACCTTAGCAAAAGGAAGTTTATAAAAGCGATTAGTGGTGCTTTAAAAAAAATAGTAACTTTGTCAATATTGTCTCTGTTTTCATTGTTGTTCCATTCACCATGTGGCAGAATTTTTTTTTGCTTTGTATTTATCAATACAATTATTGGTGCACCGAATATATAATAGGCTTTTCATGTCTTACAGTCTAGTGGTCAGACCTGGTTACTGCAGATCAGCTTATATTCATTGATTAGGAGCTTAGCTGCAGTGACACAGTTCAGCCACTACACAGGCGCTGTCTGATTCGTGCTCCATTCTCTGCCTGTAGGCTGTGTGGGTGCTGGGCGCTGGACCCCACCAATCTGATATGGAGGAACTATTCTTTATATATATATATTATATCTAGCTATCTCTATTGATATCTATCTCTCTCTTTATCTCTCTATATCTATCTCTATATATATCTATCTTTCGCTCTCTATTTATATATACATATATCCGAGTTATGTACAAGATAGGGTCCATAGGTTTGTTCTTAAGTTGAATTTGTATGTAAGTTGAAACTGTATATTTTATAATTGTAGTTCTAGACAATTTTTTCTTTTTTTTTCGCCAGTGACAATTCAAAATTTTTTGCTGTAATGGGACCAAGGATTATCAATAAAGCTTCATTACAGACACCTTACAACTGATCATTGCAGTCTGGGACTATAGTAACACCCAGAGAGCTTCATCAGAGGTCAGAGGGGTCCTTCTGTAACTAGGGGTCGTCTGTAAGTCGGTGTCCTTTAAGTAGGGGACCGCCTGTATATTATTACTACTATTATTATATGACCCTATACAATGATGACTTTGAAAGAGACCAATCACTGGTTAAGTGTAATAATGAGTCTCCCCATAACTGATGTCACCTAGAATGTATTTGGGATTTTATCTCAATTACTTATTTTTGTTGTTTTTTTAAATATATTTTTCCTATTTTAAAAGAACACAGAAATATAAAAGAAATTCCAAAATTTTTAAATGAAGCTTAACTGTATGCACCGTCAAGCCTGACCCAGATATATGTAAAAAACTTGCTTATTTGGTGAACATTACGTGTCCGGCCTGAGGTTATTACCTTATCCTATAGGGATTCTTCCTATCAGTGGTTTACCTCGTGTAGATACATAGCGAATAGATGTCTCGTGAAAAAACATAAAAAAAATAATTTTTTTAGCCTTTTTTTTTTCTCCTCGAATCTCATTTGGAACCACAAATATGTTCAGCCAAGGGGAAGAGTAAGGAAGGACACGGCCGGAGATACTTTATGTACATAACGTGAGGTTAACTTTTTACAAAATGAACTGTAATAACTCGATCAGCGACTGCGGCTTCTAATAAAGGGGAAAGCAATGAAGTTAAAAATATTTGGAGAAGGATATTCCATCTCAGCGCGGATGTCCCTGAGGCGGTGGGAAAGTTCCAGGAGGTCATCTTCTTTATTCTCATCAAAGACTTTTAACTGGATATCAAGCTCATCATTTTCCTTCTCTTTAAGATGCTGCAAACCAAGAACAAAACTGTATCAAAAGCCAAAGACTAAAAGTTACCCAAAAGACATAAAATAAGGTATAAAATAGAGGAAACCAGAAATTCAGCCTTACTTATTGTACTTTACCTTGAAGTATAAAATATCGGAAATTTGAGTTTAAAACATTTATGTACATAAATTTATATTTAATCTATGTCCATCATTTGCATATTGTAATAATAAATGATCTATGAAATAATAATATAATAATAATAATCAATAATAATCACATAAACAATAAAAATAATAATAATCACATTTAATGATAATAAATAATAATCACTTAATACTTAAAGGAAACCTACCATCACGGATCTACCTCTTAAGGTAGGTCCGGTGGCAGGTTCCTCTCATGTAGGGTTGTATAACCCCTTTTTAGTGCTAATTCTTTGGTGGGCCATAACTTTTGTAAATTTAAATTCACACAATATTAAAATTTTCTAAAGAGGCTACTGGGGCGTGAAGTAGCCGGAGCTGAGGCTACACGGTGCGGCTATTCCACGCCCCAGTAGCCTCTTGTGTTCCGCCTACCATGACATCTTCAATGCTCAGCTCCCGGAAGCTGCGCACACTCGTTTGTGAAGCTGAGCTCTGCGCATGCGCAGTAGCTCTGGCTTCGGAGCAGAGACCGTGCAGCCGGCGGCCTGCGTTCTGCGCATGCGCAGAACCCAGCTTCTTGGAAGAGTGCACGCAGCTACCAATAGCTGCACACTGAAGATGTCAGGGTAGGTGGAACACAAGAGGCTACTCTACGCCCAAGTAGCCTCTTGTGTTCCGCCGACCCTGACATCTTCAGTGCTCAACTCCTGGTTGCTGCACACACTCATCTGAGAAGCTGAATTCTGCGCATGCGCAGTAGCTCTGGCTTCGGAGCAGAGACCATGCAGCCAGCGGCCTGTGGTCTGCGCATGTGCAGAACCGAGCTTCTCAGAAGAGTGCGCGCAGCTACCAATAGCTGCACACTGAAGATGTCAGGGGAGGCGGAACACAAGAGGCTACAGGGGAGCGGAGTAGAGTAGATCCGTGGTGGTAGGTTTCCTTTAATGTAATACTTAAAAACTTACTAAGTATAGGAAATCATTACACATTATATTATTCTACACATTTTCATGATTACAACATTTGCGAAAACAACTTTCAAAATGACATGTTTCGAAAAGTCTAACAATTTACACGGTAAAAAGGGAGATTTTAGCTGAAGTCCATCCATAGTATTTTTATGATAATTTTGTATCAATGCGAGTCTGAAAAAGAAATTCTGAAAGCCTTTGCCTTCACTTCTAGAGTCGATGCAGTTTGTTTTTTTTATGTTTTTGCGTAGTTTTTTTCCTCCTTTTTGTGTCTTGAAGGAGGGAGGAAGAGTCTGAATTCCATTTGAGGAAATGAATTCATGAGTAAAACTCTTGTTGCATATTTTTTTTCCTCGTGCGCTGCCACTCAGCCGTCAATTACTGGAGGGAACAATGTAACTCGCATTATTGATGCTTGACAGAGGTTTTAGAATGCGGCTCAATTATTTACATGTTAATATCAGGGACGTTATTAAAAAGAAGCAACTTTTCTGCACTGCTGCAAAATTCCTCAATTCTTTCTACATTGAAAATAAAATTAAAACAAAACACGGAGTCAATTTTTTTTTTCTTGCCTTTCAATAACGTATCGGGGGAGTTTGATCCAATGAATATCTTGTATATGCTGCTAACGTGATGCTACTATGTCCTTCTGTGAGATCAAATGGTTTTTTCCCAGTGGGAATGGAAAATGTGAAGAATAAAAAATGGACTTTTTAATAAAAAAAATTTTTTTACATTATTATAGGATTGTTTTGTAAACATGGCCATAAAAATCGATAAAATAAATTAATTTTTTCAGGGAGTGGAAAAGCAGTGAGTCCCTTCTATCATAGGGTCCACCTCTTATATGTGGTCCTGTCGTAGCAGAGAGGGGAATACAGGGGCGGATATAGACTGCCCTGTGCCTGGGCTATATTCATATTATAGGCCCTACAAGGCTGGAATTACTTCCTACATCTGATACTAGAAGCTTTTTGGGGAATGGAGGATGTGTCCCTTCTGCCGCTTCAATCTGCGGTTTCAGGACCTTTGAGGACCTTCAAAGGTCCTCAAATGACTCTTGTGTACATGTGTAATAAAAGCTGGAACAGATGTGTGAGAATTTCATGGGTGAAGGTCCTTCTCAGTATAGAATTTGGTTTGTAGTATGGGTGGCCAAGACTACCTAGAAGGCTTGGGCCCCGAGCTACTGCCCAACTTGCTCTATATTATAATCCACTACTGCTCATGGCAGCAATATTCCATCTTCAATATTCCAATACTCGATTGGATTATATATAATGGCTTCCTTACCCTCCTCATTCCTAACATGGTATCAGGACCTGGAGTGGCAGATTCTGGAGCTCGTGTTGCAGTGGGGGTCAGTGTATACCTGGTAATGGTCTGAATTAGATGCCATGTCTGGGGTCTTGCACACTGTATACATTGATTGTATGGGGTCTAAATTACTTTATATCTCACTATTCCCTCTACGAGTACATTAGGACTAGGGTCTGGTCTGAACAAATAATAAGTATTAATATTTTTTAAGGATTTTGTCTATAGGCAAATAATAAACATTGTCTGGTCTGGTGTCCAAATAATGTTGGGGTGAGATTTGGTGTCTAAATTTTTGTAATGATCTGAGATTTTATTTAGGGGTTTCTAAACTAATTTAAAGGGGCATTATCTTATATTTTTTATCCATGACCTCCTTCCTTCTAACATCAACTTTTAACATTACACTTTTAAGTCATAAGGGCTCTGGGGGGCATTACCAGAGCCCCTCTGTAGCTTCACAGGCTCACCCTCGCCCCTACTCACTCAGATTTCACCCCTCCCTCTGCCTGATGTAATCACACACAGTGATAGGGCGAAGTGCTCCAGAACGGTGCAACAACCTTCAAAGCTACAGCATGGAGGGGCTCTGGTAAAGCCCCAAGAGCCCTTCTAATTAATTAGCTTAATTATAAATGTTTATTTTAGAAGGAAGGAGGCCAAGGATAACAAATATGAAAAGATCATAGTCACTGTGTCGGGATCTATGAGTAATGTCCATGGTTTATCAGGATGGATTTTGATGGGAGATTTCCTTTAAGGTACAGCTCTTCCAGGTCTTAAATTCAATTAGTTGCATGGCCTTGGAACTGGAAAATAAAATGTATTTTGGGGTCTAGTTTGGTGTCAGTTTTTACTACTGCAGGTAAGTCGGCATTATGCTTGTCTTGAGACGCCTTTAAGTCTCTTTGGGCAATGGTAAAATCTTGCACATACCACTGGTGTAACCTGTGCTGTTGCCCGGTAGGTAAAGGGGCTGGGGTCAGCCGAAAGCTGCTTCATAGTCTACAGTATGTAAGTGCAGGGCAGCCACTTAAAAGTTTGGGGCCCCTGACTGGCAATTATTGTGGGCTCCCCACAGTCATAATCCGGCCCTGTTGCGGGTTCCCTGCACCTGGGAAGGTCAGGAGGGTTTTCTGTGATTTAGGGCCCCTATTCCGCCTCAGGCCCCCTGAACACGGTCACACTAAACACCCCTGATGGTGGCCCTGGGTAAATTCCTAAGCTTATAAATCCCATGGTTTCCCATCCTTAGGCTTTATAATTACTAAAGATGGTTCTCTATGAGCCCCCACTATGTCCTCTCCTGTCCATCATGTGGACCTATAACACAAAGCGCAAAAGCTCACGGCAAACTCGTAAAATATCATCTTCACTTATTTTAAAACGAAGCCAAAGAGAAGAAAGAATCATCGTGCGGAATCCTGGACTATTGCCTCCATTTATCTGCAGAATCCAAGTGTTTTAGAAGTGCAGGAGCGGCGGAGAGCAAAGTCGTTACACATGAGCAAAAGTCTATATGACACCGAACACATTAGGCATAAATATATCCCCAAGTTATTCAATTAAGGAAACAGACCATTTTATGGTCAACTCAATTTAAATTGTCGACTCGGCGCTCGCTGGTAAAACAATAATGTTTAAGGAAAATGTGCAGTGAACTCCAAGCTGCTGCCATGAAAATCTCAGCTGGGATCTGACCCGAGGCTGTCAACTGTCCTCGCCGAGTATCTGCCTGAACGAGCTTTAATTTATCCCCTGAGCATTGGGCCACCACGAAAAAAACCCTCTGTTAGGAAGACGACGGATATTTGAATACTTCTTTAATTTACTGGAAGGTGACAAGAAGAGGAAATGAAGAAGACGAAGGTCCGGGAGGTGCGGCCCGATCCATGGGATGTAACGTTACTCCTCCATGTAATAATATACTGCCCAGGGTCTACGACGCTTCCCGTAAAGAGATGAGATATAAATGGCTGCAATTAATGAGGACGACACAATCTGAATGGAAACTTTCTCCTTCCACGTTTCATTAAAGTTTAATTTCGTTACGTGGACGGCAGCTAATATCTCACAGGCGTTTTATTGGTTATTTAGTCCGGACTATTTGTGCAATTATATTTCGCCTAATTTACCAAAAACGATAATTCTTCTGGACTTTTAGGATGCAGAGACGTAACGGGAAGGTTCTAGAATCTATAAGACGGACTTCAGGCCGATGACTTGAGTTGGTTTCGGGTTCTCTCAGTCCTTAGACCCTGATCCCACAGTAACCATTGGGCCCCCGGGGGGATGATATTAGGTCTCATATAATAAGTGCACAACTGATAGGGGTCAATCCCGCTAAATGTGATATCAGGGGCCTGTGCGCCAACGGATGGGGGATCATATTTTACTCCCCCTGTCTAGTATCAGCTAACCTTGTATCTCCACCAAGTGGCTACCACAGGTAGATGCGGCCAACATGACCAGTTCACTCAGTATGGTAGAGCCAAGTGGGGCCTGCAAATAGATGGGGTTTGTGGAAATAAATACTCTTGATATAGAAGTGGTGGCAAGGAACTATTTGGGGGTCTTCTCTGTTCTAGGATGTAGGTCTTGTACAGGAGATCCTTAGGATGGCAACATATGATGGGACATGGATTGCTGGGTCATGATGAGATGATGGGACATGGATGGACAAGTCCTCATGGATTGCTGTGCCTGGAACATCACCTGGAGCTGTAAATCTCTAAAAATCTAAAAATCAATGTCTGACCCATTAAGGAGCCTTGAAGCGTTACTAAAAGTAGCCTTAGAGGTGGCCTTAACAAGACAAATTTCCTCCTTCTTGAGCGGATTTGTATATATTCTCCCATTGGGCACAGCTGCAAGACTCTCAATGAGAACCTCCAGAACGATAAGTGGTCGGTTCTCTTTCTTTATGGTGGAATCAGTAATAATATTTGTATTAAACCACAAAGGTCTTTGTAGATCATAAGGGGAGATAAGAGTGGCCTGAGCTGCTGACCTCTGAGACAAGAAGACCACCAAAGCTGCAAGAGCTTCAACTAAAGGAAGCAAAATCAACTGGAAAGAGCAAATACCTAAACTTATGTACAAAGTGAGAGAACGAAGGGCCAACCCATTGGGTATACACAGAGGACTGATAAGTTAGTCCAGGGCTGGTGTTGGGGGTCACTTTTATTTTAGGGCAGCATGGTGGCTCAGTGGTTAGCACCACAGCCTTGCAGTGCTGGGGACCTGGGTTCAAGTCCCATCCAGGTCAACATCTGCAAAAAGTTTGTATGTTCTCTCCGTATTTGCATGAGTTTCCTCCAGGTCCTCCGGGTTCCTCCTAAACTCCAAAAACAGGTTGATAAGATTGTGAGCCCCATAGGGCCAGGGACAGATCAGGAAGCTGTGTGTAGCGCTGCATAATCTGTGTGTGCTATATAAATTAAAGAATTATTACTTACAGGTAATATTTGTTTCAATCCGCATCGTAAGAACTCGTTCCTCAGATGTATCCTGAAGTCCAGATCCTCGGGGGAGGTCAGGAGGGCATTGATAAATTGCATACAAGAGACCTGAAAAACAGAATTCAGAAATCAGTATGAAAAGGAAACACGGACAATGAAATAAATATTCATGTGGGGGCAAGCGCCGTCCTCCGAATGTCATTATCCAGCGCTTAATTATACATTACAATGTGTCCTTCACCTGCCCATGGAAAGGAAGACCATGGATTTTTAATAACTTTTTTTGTAGTGTCAGAAATAGAATTAATGAAAATTACGACTGATGATTCATTTGGAAAGTTACTTCTCCCCCTGATATCAAACAGGTTCCACCAAAGTGTAAAAAATAATCTTTCCAATGGATGCGTCACTTGTGATTCTGAATGGGGGGGGGGGGGTTTAACCCTTGACATCCAAGAATGTGTCCATGTATGAGATTAAGGAGCCGCTGTAGCCTTATAATTATGTGTAATAAAATCTAAAAATTTGAAAAATAAAACACTTGCACTGAAATAACGGACAAGCAGGGGTAAAAAAAAAGCTCTTATTTCTCTAATTTTATTCAACCCCTTTACATCTTGTATCACAGATAATTTTCCAACCTCGAAACCTGTAATGAAATATTAGCTGTAAAACAAACACACATAAATTATCGACGCATCTGATTAACGTATATATCTGCGGCAACACCGAAAAAATAAAAGCGGGGAATGAGCGCAAATCTCAAAAACGTGACAAAATTTTATCAGCTGCTCATGAGACCAAAAATCACTGAAATTTAATTGCAAATGAAAACTGATATAAATTAATCTTGAGCCCGAGGAGGAGGAGGAGGGGGAAGGGGAATATTCCAAAATGATTTTAGTCTCGTCGTGGGTGTGAATGAGCGACTTCTATGGTGGATCTAATATTTGGACACAGTTACACCCACAGCTTTAGGGGCAACAGTTTTCTGGTCATAGAGGGTGTCATCAGTCCGGACAGTTATGTCCATCATATCCAATGTAACAAAAAGTAACATCTAAGGAAACCAGAGTAACACTAAAAGGGGATAACCCTGTATCCACAGAGTAAGGGATAAGTGTCTGATTATTGGGGTGCGACTGCTGGGATCCCCTGTAATTTGGAAAACCAAGCTCCTGAGTGCCCCATGTGGAAGGCGTTGTGGTGTCTGTTGATGACCATCGTTCCATAGAAAGAAATGGAGGGATATTCACATATCAGCACCACTACACCACTTCCATTACATTCATTTTGGGGGCCCAATTAGTGTCATATATGGGTAAACCCCTCATAAGATGCTCTAAAGAAGCTCAAAGTAGAGATTAACTGGTTTGTAGATTCAGTAGTAATCTGCCATTTTTTAGGGACGGAAGCAAATCTCCTCCAACTTTTTTAACTTGTAGTACCCATTCTCACCACAATGTGGTAAGTGGTGCCATCGCCCTAGATATCAAAGCAGCGGAGCCACCATAGTCAGAATACTAATAAAACCCCCAAAATTGGGACAACAAAATATCTATTGTATATTTTCCAAAAATAATTAAAAATTCTTAAGATTTCCTGGACCAACTAGAGATACTCTTCAATAACGACCCATTCAGATGGTTGTGGTGGTATAAGGAAGCCCCACATTTTTGGTGCCAGTATGCAGTGACTCGCACCCCTTTCCTTAGTATTCGGCCACAGTCAGAATATTTCCATCCTCCCTTTGCCTCCTTCGATTTTACCGGAGCTCAGAGACGTGAAGATGCCAAGCCACGTGCCGCCTGTACATTAATAAAGACGGGAGGTGCCATCTGCTCTGACTGTTTGCTGCCAGGAGGCTTAATGGCTTGTACTGATACATCACTGGTGAAGGGACGATTCCATCACACACAACTTAATGAGTCTCGTAGTTATTCTTCCACTTATGAGAAGGTTTTCCAGCCCCTACACATCCGCGGCGCACAGTTACTCTCCTCTTTTATATACTTAGAGAATATTCAATGGACACATGTGATATGTGTGGATGTAGCAGAGCTGAACGGGCTTCATCTATGTATTAGGAGAACATGTAACTGATGACGTAACAGTATAAAGTCAGGATAGAAATAGTAAAAGATTTATCATGTTGTATCAGATACAGGAACCGGAGATCAGGCTGGAGGGAAGACGAGAGAAACAAGACTTAGGCCCCTTCCACACTAGCGAGTGTGATGCGATGAACTCGCATCACACTCGCAACGCAAGGTGCCGGGAACGCACGGCCCGAACGCTGCACCGCGGGAGTGAACTCAGCATGTCAGTTCACTCCCGCGGTGCAGGGTTCGGGCCGTGCGTTCCCGGCAGCTTGCGTTGCGAGTGTGATGCGAGTTCATCGCATCACACTCGCTAGTGTGGAAGGGGCCTTAGACAACGACCTCAGCCCCGGTCTTAGGTGACGTGACATGAGCTACGACTGCAGCAAAAAATGGAGAGGAATGGGGAAGGGAAGGCAACAAAAGGATAAGGTGGAGGAAGAAGAGAAGCAGCAGAAGAAGAATGGACAAGGAGTAGAGGAAAATTAACAAGAGGAGGAGAAGAAGAAAAAAGCAAGAGGGAAGGTTCAAAAAGAATTGGAGGAAGTGGAGAAGGAAAAAGAGAAAACGGAAGTAAGAAAAGGAGGAAGAAAAGAAAGGAAGGTGGACAGAGGAAGAAGAAAAAGGAGAATGGGAGAAAAGGGTAGAAAAGGAGGAGGTATAGGAAGAGAAAGCATGAGCAAAGCAAAAAGGGAGAGAAAAAGTGGAGGAGGAACAGTGAGAAAAGAAGAACATCAGAAGAAGGAGAGAGAAAAAAGGAGGAAGATAAAAAGGAAGAATGAAAAGGAAAAGGTGGAGGGGATTAAATGGATGAGGAAGAAGAAGAGAAAATAGGAGAAAAGGAAGAGAAAAATTGTAGGAGTTGTCAGAAGAACAGGAAAGGAGGAAAAGGAGGATGAAGAAATAGGTAGAGAGATGGAATTAGAATGAAAAGGAGAAAGAGTTGGAGGAAGAGGAAGTAGTCAGGAGAAAGGGAAAGAAGAAGAGCAAGAGAAATAGAAAAAAAGAGGAGGAAGGTTGAAGGAGACAATAAAGGAGGAAGAAGATAAATACTTAAAAATGAAACAGGAGACACAGGAGGAGGAGAAGGAGAAGAAGTAAAAAAGAAAAATAAAGGAGAAACTGAAGTTCACAAAGAAATAGAAGAAAATAAACAAAACAAAAAAGAAAGATAAAGAAAAAATAAGAAAGAGAGGAAGAATCTAAAACTGTGAGATAACCCTGAACGAGCTCCAGTCTCTCGGCTCTGCTCCATCCCTTATACGTTCTGATTGTTATCAGGCAGATTCCCACCGGATGAACATGGCCGCCCTTGTATCATCACCTTGACCCCGGATAAAGCAAATACAATCAGAGCGCGCGCCCGTCCATCACTTATCCCTCCTCTTATTGGCTTGTAAAGATTACAGGAGCGGAGGTGTCATCCCGCCTTAACCTCTGAGGGAAGAGTCATCCTCTCAATCATTATCTCATTCCACAAGTGATCCCCCAGACTTGACTTCTCCAACATCCAAGGCTTAAATAAATACGTCTTCAGAATCGTATCCTGAGGCGCCAACGCAGCACATCCGAAACTCACAGAACTTTATTATGACATCTAGACTATGGCGGATGCTGTATCTCATCTGTAGCATCATGAGGGCTTAGATACAGCCAGTCACCAGCATCAAACTATGCATCAGAGGCTAAGATACATCAGTATCGCACAGAGTAGGATTAGATACCTAGCTCTGCAGACAGTATCACACATAATAGGATTAGATACACAGCTCAGAAGACAGTATCACACATGATATGATTAGATACACGGCTCAGCAGACAGTATCACACAGGATAGGATTAGATACACAGATCAGAAGTCAGTATCACACATGATAGGATTAGATACACAGCTCAGAAGTCAGTATCACACATGACAGGATTAGATACACAGATCAGAAGTCAGTATCACACATGATAGGATTAGATACACAGCTCATCAGACAGTATCACTCATGCTAGGATTGGATACACGGCTCAGCAGACAGTATCACACAGGATAGGATTAGATACACAGCTCAGAAGACAGGAAGGAAGGGATAGGGAAAAGGGAAATCGAAAAGGAAGGAAAGAATGTGAGAGAATGTGTGACCATGAGAGAGAAATAAATGAAGAAAGAAAGAAAATAAATAAATAATGGATGGAAAGAAAAAAAGGAAAGAGAAAGAAAGGAAGGAAGGCAGGAATAAGAGGGACTAGTGTGACTTCCATCAGTCTCCCGTCTAATTTCTTTCTAGTTTCTGAATTTCGAGGCCGCTCTCCAATTACTACATCTGGACTGGTAAATTGGTGAAGTGACTCGTCTCCTCTTGTTTGCAGCTGATATTCTGCACAATTGAAAACATTTGCAGCTCGGGACATGAACGATTACACAAAGCAAGAAACAAGTGTCTGCACACAAAGGCAATAATCTCCAGGAAAACGACCATTAGCAGCGCTTAATGTCCCAAGGCTAAAGAGTCCGAATGTAAAAACCTCACAGAACCATCGTTATCCGTGTTAACAACCAATTTCCCAGGAAAAAGCTGCAATACAAAGTTCTGCACCAACCTGATAGATGTACAAAACCAAAGACCTAAGAATAACCATAAATATATAGTATACAATACATTGTAACCAGTCTGATAATATATAACAGTTATATTACAATCTAATGGTTTCTATACATCACATAACTGGTGACATCAGGAGAATATATCCCTACTGCAATATGTACAAGAATATAACTAATATAATACTGCCCCCTATGTACAAGAATATAACTACTATAATACTGCCCCCTATGTACAAGAATATAACTACTATAATACTGCCCCCTATGTACAAGAATATAACTACTATAATACTGCCCCCTATGTACAGGAATATAACTACTATAATACTGCCCCCTATGTACAGGAATATAACTACTATAATACTGCCCCCTATGTACAGGAATATAACTACTATAATACTGCCCCTTATGTACAAGAATATAACTACTATAATACTGCCCCCTATGTACAAGAATGTAACTACTATAATACTGCCCCCTATGTACAAGAATATAACTACTATAATACTGCCCCCTATGTACAGGAATATAACTACTATAATACTGCCCCCTATGTACAGGAATATAACTACTATAATACTGCCCCCTATGTACAAGAATATAACTACTATAATACTGCCCCCTATGTACAAGAATATAACTACTATAATACTGCCCCCTATGTACAAGAATATAACTACTATAATACTGCCTCCTATGTACAAGAATATAACTACTATAACACTGCCCCTATGTACAAGAATATAACTACTATAATACTGCCCCCTGTGTACAAGAATATAACTACTATAATACTGCCCCCTATGTACAAGAATATAACTACTATAATACTGCCCCCTATGTACAAGAATATAACTACTATAATACTGTCCCTATGTACAGGAATATAACTACTATAAAACTGCCCCCTATGTACAAGAATATAACAATTATAATACTGCCCCCTATGTACAATAATATACCTACTATAATACTGCCCCCATGTACAAGAATATAACTACTATAATACTGCCCCCTATGTACAAGAATATAACTACTATAATACTGCCCCCTATGTACAAGAATATAACTAGTATAATACTGCCCCCTATGTACAGGAATATAACTACTATAATACTGCCCCCTATGTACAAGAATATAACTAGTATAATACTGCCTCTATGTACAAGAATATAACTACTATAATACTGCCCCCTGTGTACAAGAATATAACTACTATAATACTGCCCCCTATGTACAGGAATATAACTACTATAATACTGCTCCCTATGTACAAGGATATAACTACTATAATACTGCCCCCTATGTACAAGAATATGACTATTTTTATAGTCTTTTTAATGTCTGTCCACATAGATATTTCCCTGCAGTGATGAATACATTGATGTGGAGCTGGAGGACGGTATAATATCATTGTGTTGCGGCTTTATGTTGTCAGTATTTCTGTACCTGGACATGAAGAGCTTCGTGATTTTCTAATCCTTCAACAATTGGTGCAAATCGTTCTTTGTTGTTGATTTCGGCGGCGGTGCTGATCGCTTCTAGAAGTTTTTCCAGTCTAGTGTACAAAATATGAAAACCGAGATGAACATTTCTCTAATAAATTTTAAAATATATCAAAATTCCTATTTGTAGAAAGTCTGATGTGGTTTTGAGGGTTGTAGAGTGCGGAGCGTTTGGTTTTAAATGGGGTTGGGCAAAGTTTGATGCCAATAGCTGCGCCATTAGATGATTAGGGGGCGTCCATCATCAAGTAAAAGGGATGACCTAAGCATAAGAATTTACAAGCAGTGGACTATTCTTTTTGGAGGACAGTATCAAAGGTCAAGTCAATAATAGATCAAGAAGCAGACAGCGCCGTTCTCAGTGCAGTGGCCAAATGAAGTTACTGCAACTTAGCTCCCATTCAAATTGATGGTAACAGATCTGCAGTAACGTGGTCTGACCACTACATGGCGCCATCTGCTTCCTGTCTCTCTCATCCACCGAGTCGCTGATCTGTGGAGGTGACCGGTATTACACCCCATTAGTCTGATGTGACCACCTATTCTAGGGATCTTTATGTATATTTTAATCTTTAATAAAGGTCATTAATATCTATTTTTACTTTTATGTGATTTTTCAATATTTATCGAGCAAAGAAATTGATTGTAATGTTCTGTACATATTCATCCTCCATCACTTACATATTGTCCTCTCCTACTATGCATATGGCGGACAATATCTTCAAGATCTCGGTCATCATGTTGGCTTGTTTGGGGTCGATAGCTCTTGCCAGAAGGGTTAAACTTCTTTCTTCTCCCAGCATCCTTTGCAGGCCATACTGATGAATTAGAAACAAATATAAGAGATTTAGAAGGACGCAGGGTTTGTCCATGTCCAACACCAGAAATGTTTTTGCTATTAAGCGCTAATCTCCCCATAACCCAAAAACCTTCCCCTGTGTTGAGTGCTCTGGAATTTAAGGGATGTGGTGATTACTGTAATTAAAGTCATCCTCCACCTAAAATACTAAATTTGACTGTATATTAGTCAAATATAGTCAATACTCCTCACTCCTTACACCCTTATAACTCATAAAGTTTCCACATTGGGTCCATTCAAAAATGGCTGCTGACTATTTCCGGGAAACTTTCTTTAAAGGGTACCTACCACCACGAATCTACCTATAAAGGTAGATCGGATGGTAGGTGGATGAAAGGGACGTGAGGATAGCTCTTTTTAGAGCTAATCCTCACGTCCCGCTAACTTTTGGGAAACTTTATTGACCTAATATGTAAATTTCATTATGCGGCTACTGGGGTGTGGAGTAGCCGGCACGAGGCTACACAGCGTGGCTACTCCATGCCCCAGTAGCCACATTACTCCTCCTACCCTGTTGCGTGCGGCGCGCAGCTCCTCGTAGCTGCACACCCTCGTCCATCATGATGAGCATGAGCCGGCTGAGCAGTCCCAGCTCCGAGGCCGGAGCTACTGCGCATGCGCAGTAGCCGGCTTGTCGGACGAGGGCGCGCAGCTACGAGGAGCTACGCGCCGCACACAACAGGGTTGGAGGAGTAATGTGGCTACTGGGGCGTGGAGTAGCCGCACTGTGTAGCCTCGTGCCGGCTACTCCACGCCCCATTAGCCGCATAACGAAATTTACATATTAGGTCAATAAAGTTTCCCAAAAGTTAGCGGGGACGTGAGGATTAGCTCTAAAAAGAGCTCTCCTCACGTCCCTTACATCCACCTACCATCCGATCTACCTTTATAGGTAGATTCATGGTGGTAGGTTCTCTTTAAGTCAAAGGCACCTCCTCCTCCACAGCATTGGTCCAGGGCAGGGTGAGGGGCGTGTCCATGACTTATAGATCCCACCCCCTATTAAATTAGGGGCCACTTTAGGACAAACCATATGGGAAACCAAAAAGTGAGAAAAAGAAATCAGCAGTAGAAAGAATGCAATGAGTATGATGACCAGACATGTCCTCTCTTCTGGGTGGAGCATAACCACCAGAAGATACTGTAATATCTAAACCAGGATGGGGGGGAGGGGGGTGTCTGTAGCCATCATGTTGTTCATTTTCAAAAAATATATATTTTTATATTTTACAAACCCCCCAGAGATATTACAGTGCACACAAGACACTATTAGAGCTTTAATTCTCTGACGTCAGATGTTCCTCTAGTTAAATCCTATCATTACATCTCGTAAAACGAACCTTAAAATGAAAAAAAAAAAAATTCATTGGTCAGAGATTCGTATTGTCAGTGATT
The DNA here is from genome assembly GCF_040894005.1 of Engystomops pustulosus. Taxonomy (NCBI): domain Eukaryota; kingdom Metazoa; phylum Chordata; class Amphibia; order Anura; family Leptodactylidae; genus Engystomops; species Engystomops pustulosus. Next base: position 24,069,405 of record NC_092419.1, read on the forward strand.
CATTTATTTCTCTAAAAATTTGCTGAGCGGATAAAAGCCGAGACGAGATTCACTTGTCACAGAGACAATCGGCCCTGGCAGAAGATGATCCTTCATGCTCATGAGAAGAATGGGGAAGCGGCTCAGTCTGTCCCACCTACCTTATTGTTCATGAAAGCTTTCAGGCACTGGATGAGTTTATGCTGATTTTTCTTGTCAATATTTTCCTGCCTTAAGAACAAAAAAAAATTAGATAAAATTTAAAAAGGAACCTGAGAATCAAACGAAAGTGAGCAGAGAGATGGAAAATACTTACTGCTTCTTATCCAGAAGCTTCTCCAGAACATCCAACAGGAGCCCAAGGCCTTCATGTCCAAAGTTGTTGACCCAACTGTTCAAAAAAATAAAAATAACAATATTACTGGGTTGAAACTAAAACATTATGTGTTGTCACATCCTGATGATGTCACGGCTTTGCATTGCTGCAATTTAAGAGTTAACACCTGAGATTTGTGCAAGCCCCTAATGTTCCCCACAATGTTCTTAACGGACATGCCCCCTGTCTATGGTGATGGTACAACCGCCTCTCCACTAGGTGTAGAGGATGCCCTCTGTCTATGCTGATGGTAGATCCTCCTCTCCTCTAGGTGTAGAGGATACCCCCTGTCTATGGTGATGGTAGAGCCTCTTCTTCTCTAGGTGTAGAGGATGCCCCCTGTCTATGGTGATGGTAGAGTTGCCTCTCCTCTAGGTGTAGAGGATGCCCCCTGTCTATGGTGATGGCAGAACCTCCTCTCCTCTAGGTGTAGAGGATGCCCCCTGTCTATGGTGATGGCAGAACCTCCTCTCCTCTAGGTGTAGAGGATGTCCCCTGTCTATGGTGATGGTAGAACCTCTTCTCCTCTAGGAGTTGAGGATGTCCCCTGTCTATGGTGATGGTAGAGCTGCCTCTCCTCTAGGTGTAGAGGATGCCCCCTGTCTATGGTGATGTCAGAACCTCCTCTCCTCTAGGTGTAGAGGATGCCCCCTGTCTATGGTGATGGCAGAACCTCCTCTCCTCTAGGTGTAGAGGATGCCCCCTGTCTATGGTGATGGCAGAACCTCCTCTCCTCTAGGTGTAGAGGATGCCCCCTGTCTATGGTGATGGTAGATCATCTTCTCCTCTAGGTGTAGAGGATGTCCCCTGTCTATGGTAATGGTAGAGCTGCCACTCCTCTAGGTGTAAAAAATGCCCCCTGTCTATGATAGTAGAATCGCCTCCCCTCTAGATGCAGGAGATGCTCCCGGTCTTTGAAGATGGGGATAAGTCTATTCTCTAGGTATAGAGGATGTCCCTGTTTAAGATGATGGTAGAACCTCCTCACCTCTAGGTATAGATGTTGCCCCCTGTGTGTGGTGATGGTAGAACCTCCTCTCCTCTAGATGTACAGGATGCCCCCTGTCTATGGTGATGGTAGAACCACCTTTCCTCTAGGTGTAGAGGATGCCCCCTGTCTATGGTGATGGTAGAACCTCCTCTCCTCTAGGTGTAGAGGATGCCCCCTGTCTATTGTGATGGTAGAACTGCCTCTCCTGTAGGTGTAGAGGATGCCCCCTGTCTATGGTGATGGTAGAGCCTCCTCTCCTCTAGGTGTAGAGGATGTCCCCTGTCTATGGTGATGGTAGAACCTCCTCTCCTCTAGGTGTAGAGGATGCCCCCTGTCTATGGTGATGGTAGAACCTCCTCTCCTCTAGGTGTAGAGGATGCCCCCTGTCTATGGTGATGGTAGAGCCTCCTCTCCTCTAGGTGTAGAGGATGTCCCCTGTCTATGGTGATGGTAGAACCTCTTCTCCTCTAGGAGTAGAGGATGACCCCTGTCTATGGTGATGGTAGAGCTGCCTCTCCTCTAGGTGTAGAGGATGCCCCCTGTCTATGGTGATGTCAGAACCTCCTCTCCTCTAGGTGTAGAGGATGCCCCCTGTCTATGGTGATGGCAGAACCTCCTCTCCTCTAGGTGTAGAGGATGCCCCCTGTCTATGGTGATGGCAAACCTCCTCTCCTCTAGGTGTAGAGGATGCCCCCTGTCTATGGTGATGGTAGAACATCTTCTCCTCTAGGTGTAGAGGATGTCCCCTGTCTATGGTGATGGTAGAGCTGCCACTCCTCTAGGTGTAAAAAATGCCCCTTGTCTATGATAGTAGAATCGCCTCTCCTCTAGATGCAGGAGATGCTCCCGGTCTTTGAAGATGGGGATAAGTCTATTCTCTAGGTATAGAGGATGTCCCTGTTTAAGATGATGGTAGAACCTCCTCACCTCTAGGTATAGATGTTGCCCCCTGTGTGTGGTGATGGTAGAACCTCCTCTCCTCTAGATGTACAGGATGCCCCCTGTCTATGGTGATGGTAGAACCACCTTTCCTCTAGGTGTAGAGGATGCCCCCTGTCTATGGTGATGGTAGAACCTCCTCTCCTCTAGGTGTAGAGGATGCCCCGTGTCTATTGTGATGGTAGAACTGCCTCTCCTGTAGGTGTAGAGGATGCCCCCTGTCTATGGTGATGGTAGAACCTCCTCTCCTCTAGATGTACAGGATGCCCCCTGTCTATTGTGGTGGTAGAACCTCCTCTCCTCTAAGTGTAAAGGATACCCCATTTATGGTGATGGTAATATGTCTCTTGACTGGGTACCGAGAATGCCCCTTGCCTGTGGTGATGGTAGAACCACCTCTCCTCTACATATATAGGATACCCCCTGTCTATGGTGATTGTGGAACCTCCTATCCTCTAGGTGTAGAGGCTGCCCCCTGTCTATGGTGATGGTAGTTTATAAGGTGTAAAGATATAATTAGAAAGATTTGTTTTACTGCCCGACCATCCATATACTGTTATCGGATCTCCCTATTCTATGAGTTCCCTTGGTCATTCTCCTTTGCCCCCTCTTTAGTACGGACATGTCCTTCTTATAAACATACGCTCCGTGCTGTTACATCATCTGCAGCTCCCTTCACACATCCTTTGATTCTATTTGCCTTGTAAGCAGCTGCCTGGCAATAATAATAATAATTATAATAAATCCTTTATTTGTATAGCACACACAGGTTAGGCAGCGCAGTACAGAGCTCGCCAAATTGGTCCCTGTCCCCAATGGGGCTCACAATCGAAACAACCTATGAGTATGTTTTGGGGTTTGGGAGGAAACCGAATGACCTGGAGGAAACCCACGCAAACACGGAGGAAACTTACAAACTCTTTGCAGATGTTGACCCTGGGGCTTGAACCAAAGTCCCCAGCCCTACAAGGCTATAGTGCTAACCACTGAGCCACCGTGTTGATCTCCAAAGTTAAGTTCAGTTTACATGGTATTATAATTTCATATAACTTACATACAAACAAAGGTAGAAAACAATTAATCTGCGGAAAAATCCTACAACTTACAATAAACACAAAGTATATTAGTTATTAAATCACTTTTGCCAACTTTTCCTGCAGAACTTTCACATTGTATTTACTGCAAATTTTAGAAGAATGTTAATCTCATGCAGCGACATAGACACAGCGAATACACGAAGCTCTAAACACTGACACATAGAGGAAGTGTCATCCAACGCTGCAAATTGTAACAATGGATCCGAGAGGAATAAAGAATTTTTAGGTGCCAGAAACTCATTCATATATAGAAGAAGATACTTACTATGGAAATTCACCAACAGGATAACTACTATAATACTGCCCCCTATGTACAAGAATATAACTACTATAATACTGCCCCCTATGTACAAGAGTATAACTACTATAATACTGCTCCCTATGTACAAGAATATAACTACTATAATACTGCCCCCTATGTACAAGAATATAACTACTATAATACTGGCCCCTATGTACACGAATATAATTTCTATAATACTGCCCCCTATGTACAAGAATATAACTACTATAATACCATCTCCTATGTACAGGAATATAACTACTATAATACTGCCCCTATGTACAAGAATATAACTACTATAATACTGCCCCCTATGTACAAGAATATAACTACTATAATACTGCCCCTATGTACAAGAATATAACTACTATAATACTGCCCCCTATGTACAAGAATATAACTACTATAATACTGCCCGCTATGTACAAGAATATAACTACTATAATACTGCTCCCTGTGTACAAGAATATAACTGCTATAATACTGCCCCCTATGTACAAGAATATAACTACTATAATACTGCCCCCTATGTACAAGAATATAACTACTATAATATTACCCCCTATGTACAAGAATATAACTACTATAATACTGCCTCCTATGTACAAGACTATAACTACTATAATACTGCCCCTATGTACAAGAATATAACTACTATAATACGGCCCCCTATGTACAGGAATATAACTACTATAATACTACCCCCTATGTACAAGAATATAACTACTATAATACTGCCCCCTATGTACAGGAATATAACTACTATAATACTGCCCCCTATGTACAAGAATATAACTACTATAATACTGCCCCCTATGTACAAGAATATAACTATTATAATACTGCCCCCTATGTACAAGAATATAACTACAATAATACTGCCCCCTATGTACAAGAATATAACTACTACAATACTGCCCCCTATGTACAGGAATATAACTACTATAATACTGCCCCCTATGTACAAGAATATAACTACTATAATACTGCCCCCTATGTAGAAGAATATAACTACTACAATACTGCTTCTATACAGGCAACATGTGAAGTAACAGTTTGTTCACTTCACTTTTCATTGTAACATCATTAAAGTTGATACGTTTTTCCCATCAGTTTCTCAGTATTGCATAGAACAGATTTCTCTCCCCTATGTTGCTCCTACGGTTTTTGCCTCTAGTTTGGGATCCTGTGTGACAATGATGATTTACAATCGCGTTGCCGCCTACATGTTTTGTATTTTTTAAAGTGAATTATGTGAGCAGATGTTATACCTGGAGGTGCAAAATCTGAACAGTTTATTAAAAACAATCATAAACAATTCATCTTCTTTTCTCAATTTTTTGACAACACAAAGTCAACAAAAATAGAACGACAAACTTCAGACGACTCTTCCCAAACTTGAGGCTCGATAGGATGAAGGAAGATCGGAATTATTTTACTGTACAATCATTTAAAAAATATTGTGGTAAAAATTGGCGCTGAATAATAAATGAAATATTTGGGCTTGGACATAAGTGTCTTGAATTGTACTAAAAATTGTAAAGCGACTAATGGGTGACATTGAAATTTTAGGGAAATGTCCTGAATTGTGGAGCAAATTTTCTAATTTACCATCTTAAGGATGAAGCAGGTGACAATGTTTAAAAAAAAAAAAAATTATAGAATTGGGGTTTTAGAAAAAATGACTAATATTCAGCAAAACTTCATCACAAAAATGAGGGAAATTTCATTTTAAGGAAAGAGAACAAAGTAATAACACAATCATAAGAAACAATAGGAGGGAAGGGCCCTGATCACAAGAGCTTACAGTCTATGAGGATGTGGGGGTGACACAAGAGCTTACAGTCTATGAGGATGAGGGGGTGACACAAGAGCTTACAGTCCATGAGGATGAGGGAGGACACAAGAGCTTACAGTCTATGAAGATGAGGGGGTGACACAAAAGCTTACAGTCTATAAGGAGGAGGGGTGACACAAGAGCTTACAGTCTATGAGGATGAGGGGGTGACACAAAAGCTTACAGTCTATGAGGATGAGGGGGACACAAGAGCTTACAGTCTATGAGGATGAGGGGGTGACACAAGAGCTTACAGTCTATGAGGATGAGGAGGGACACAAGAGCTTAGAGTCTATGAGGCTGAGGAGGTGACACAAGACCTTACAGTCTATGAGGGTGAGGGGGATGACACAAGAGCTTACAGTCAATGAGTATGAGGGGGAGACACAAGAGCTTACAGTCTATGAGGATGAGAGGGACACAAGAGCGTACAGTCTATGAGGATGAGGGGGTGACACAAGAGCTTACAGTCTATGAGGATGAGGGGGTGACACAAGAGCTTACAGTCTATGAGGATGAGGGGGTGACACAAGAGCTTACAGTCTATGAGGATGAGGAGGTGACACAAGAGCTTACAGTCTAGGAGGATGAGGGAGTGACACAAGAGCTTACAGTCTATGAGGATGAGGGGGTGACACAAGAGCTTACAGTCTATGAGGATGAGGGGCTGACACAAGAGCTTACAGTCTATGAGGATGAGAGTGTGGCACAAGAGCTTACAGTCTATGAGGATAAGGGGGTGACACAAGAGCTTACAGTCTATGAGGATGAGGAGGTGAGACGAGAGCTTACAGTCTATGAGGATGAGGGGGTGACACAAGAGCTTACAGTCTATGAGGATGAGGGGGTGACACAAGAGCTTACAGTCTATGAGGATGAGGGGGTGACACAAGAGCTTACAGTCTATGAGGATGAGAGTGTGGCACAAGAGCTTGCAGTCTATGAGGATGAGGGGGTGACACAAGAGCTTACAGTCTATGAGGATGAGGAGGTGACACAGGAGCTTACAGTCTATGAGGATGAGGGGGGACACAAGAGCTTACAGTCTATGAGGATGAGGAGGTGACACAGGAGCTTACAGTCTATGAGGATGAGGGGGGTGACACAAGAGCTTACAGTCTATGAGGATAAGGGGGTGACACAAGAGCTTACAGTCTATGAGGATAAGGGGGTGACACAAGAGCTTACAGTCTATGAGGATTAGGGGATGACACAAGAGCTTACAGTCTATGAGGATGAGGGGGTGACACAAGAGCGTACAGTCTATGAGGATGAGGGGGTGACACAAGAGCTTACAGTCTATGAGGATGAGGGGGTGACACAAGAGCTTACAGTCTATGAGGATAAGGGGGTGACACAAGAGCTTACAGTCTATGAGGATTAGGGGATGACACAAGAGCTTACAGTCTATGAGGATGAGGGGGTGACACAAGAGCTTACAGTCTATGAGGATAAGGGGGTGACACAAGAGATTACAGTCTATGAGGATAAGGGGGTGACACAAGAGCTTACAGTCTATGAGGATTAGGGGATGACACAAGAGCTTACAGTCTATGAGGATGAGGGGGTGACACAAGAGCGTACAGTCTATGAGGATGAGGGGGTGACACAAGAGCTTACAGTCTATGAGGATGAGGGGGTGACACAAGAGCTTACAGTCTATGAGGATAAGGGGGTGACACAAGAGCTTACAGTCTATGAGGATTAGGGGATGACACAAGAGCTTACAGTCTATGAGGATGAGCGGGTGACACAAGAGCTTACCGTCTGAGATGGCAAAAGGAAAAAGCTAAATTGCATTGAGGCATAAGAAAAGGTGACAGTAGAGTTGAAGCTTTTGATAGATTTGGGCATTTAGAGAAAATCATAGAAAAGTTTTGTAAAAGGTTTTTACTGGGTTGATAATGAATTGTCTAAATTAAGAAAATATATCACTAACATTTTTCGTAACAAGAATGAAGCACATTTTCAAAGGCAATTATGAAAAAATTGTTAAAATATACAGCTAATGACCTAAAACAGTGGAAAGCTTTATTGTAATGGAGCCTCTGCCGTCACCAATTTGTAGAACTTGACTTTTCGTATGGAATGGAATCTTAAAAGTGGGACTTCTTATTTTTCAAACTTTGTAAAAATGACTATTTCTATATATTTCCACGGAAATTCCATATTTTAAATACAAAGAATTTTTTATTAAATTGGTTTTACAAAATTTGTGATAGTCAAGATTTATTTGTTGATAACAGATCAACATCAATTTGGTAGGGGTCTGGGCACAGTACTAATACTGCTATCCTGTATATTGGGGTACAACACAGTACTACGACTCCTATCCTGTATATATGGACACAGCACAGTACTACTACTCCTATCCTGTATATATGGGCACAGCACAGTACTACTACTCCTATCCTGTATATATGGGCACAGCACAGTACCACTACTACTATCCTGTATATATGGGAACATCACAGTACTACTACTCCTATCCTGTATATATGGGAAAAGCACAGTACTACTACTCCTATCCTGTATATATGGACACATCACAGTACTACTACTCCTATCCTGTATATATGAGCACATCACAGTAATACTACTCCTATCCTGTATATATGGGCACAGTACAGTACTACTACTCCTATCCTGTATATATGGGCACAGCACAGTACCACTACTCCTATCCTGTATATATGGGAACATCACAGTACTACTACTCCTATCCTGTATATATGGGAAAAGCACAGTACTACTACTCCTATCCTGTATATATGGGCACAGCACAATACTACTACTCCTATCCTGTATATATGGACACATCACAGTACTACTACTCCTATCCTGTATATATGAGCACATCACAGTAATACTACTCCTATCCTGTATATATGGGCACAGTACTACCACCCCTATCCTGTATATATGGGCACAGTACTACTACTCCTATCCTGTATATATGGGCACAGTACTACTACTCCTATCCTGTATATATGGGCACAGTACTACTACTCCTATCCTGTATATATGGGCACAGTACTACTACTCCTAGCCTGTATATATGGGCACAGTACTACTACTCCTAGCCTGTATATATGGGCACAGCACAGTACTACTGCTCCTATCCTGTATATATGGGCACAGCACAGTACTACTACTCCTATCCTGTATATATGAGCACAGCACAGTACTACTACTCCTAGCCTGTATATATGGGCACATCACAGCACTACTACTCCTATCCTGTATATATGAGCATAGCACAGTACTACTACCCCTATCATGTTAATATGGGGAATATTATGACTTTTGCACTGGTCTTAGTCTCTGACTAGTTTTCTCATCATATGGGAAATGTTTTGGAAAGCTACATTTTCCTCCATATTAAAGAGGCTCGTGTATTGGAAGTTTGTTACTTTGTGTTCCTTTCCTTACATCATAGTTTGCAGCTTCTGTGCGGATGATAAGTCACACGTGGATATTGCTACAATCGTGTAAGAAACACTGCGGAGAGACGTACAACAAGGGCAGATCATTAGCCGTGTATTTGTTTGGTGGGGATTGCAGTGTTATGTACCTAATTATCAAAATTAAATAATGAAATATTCCATTGCCATCTGCTCCAAATTAAGTTTGTCAATTACACTGGAGCAGAATGACGGAAATATATCAAATCTTTTATTCTCGCCCGAAAGCTACAGAAAAGACAAAGAAACAATCCCGGTGTTTAAGGATTCAGGTAACATGATGTAAATGTGTACAGCAACAAACTGATTACTATTATTATCAACAGCCGCACTGACGGGAGAAGGAACAGATGTCGAGTGAAAACGCCAACCTGTGCTTCCTTGTGCTATAATTGTTACGAGAGCAAAGACTAAAGAACATTACTTAATAGAAAAGTAAAAAAGTAAGGAAGAACTATGGAGTTTATGTGTTATGTTACATCTATTCCACAAAACATTAATTTTGCTCCTATGTACAAGAATATAACTACTATAATACTGCCCCCTATGTACAGGAATATAACTATTATAATACTGCCCCCTATGTACAAGAATATAACTACTATAATACTGCCCCTATGTACAAGAATATAACTACTATAATACTGCCCCCTATGTACAAGAATATAACTATTATAATACTGCCCCCTATGTACAAGAATATAACTATTATAATACTGCCCCCTATGTACAAGAATATAACTACTATAATACTGCCCTCTATGTACAAGAATATAACTACTATAATACTGCCCCCTATGTACAAGAATATACCTACTATAATACTGCCCCTATGTACAAGAATATAACTACTATAATACTGTCCCCTATGTACAAGAATATAACTACTATAATACTGTCCCCTATGTACAAGAATATAACTACTATAATACTGCCCCCTATGTACAAGAATATAACTACTATAATACTGCCCTCTATGTACAAGAATATAACTACTATAATACTGCCCCCTATGTACAAGAATATAACTACTATAATACTGTCCCCTATGTACAAGAATATAACTACTATAATACTGCCCCCTATGTACAAGAATATAACTACTATAATACTGCTCCCTATGTACAAGAATATACCTACTATAATACTGCCCCTATGTACAAGAATATAACTACTATAATACTGTCCCCTATGTACAAGAATATAACTACTATAATACTGTCCCCTATGTACAAGAATATAACTACTATAATACTGCCCCCTATGTACAAGAATATACCTACTATAATACTGCCCCTATGTACAAGAATATAACTACTATAATACTGTCCCCTATGTACAAGAATATAACTACTATAATACTGTCCCCTATGTACAAGAATATAACTACTATAATACTGCCCTCTATGTACAAGAATATAACTACTATAATACTGCCCCATATGTACAAGAATATAACTACTATAATACTGCCCTCTATGTACAAGAATATAACTACTATAATACTGCCCCCTATGTACAAGAATATAACTACTATAATACTGTCCCCTATGTACAAGAATATAACTACTATAATACTGCCCCCTATGTACAAGAATATAACTACTATAATACTGCCCCCTATGTACAAGAATATAACTACTATAATACTGCCCTCTATGTACAAGAATATAACTACTATAATACTGCCCCCTATGTACAAGAATATAACTACTATAATACTGTCCCCTATGTACAAGAATATAACTACTATAATACTGCCCCCTATGTACAAGAATATAACTACTATAATACTGCTCCCTATGTACAAGAATATACCTACTATAATACTGCCCCTATGTACAAGAATATAACTACTATAATACTGTCCCCTATGTACAAGAATATAACTACTATAATACTGTCCCCTATGTACAAGAATATAACTACTATAATACTGCCCCCTATGTACAAGAATATACCTACTATAATACTGCCCCTATGTACAAGAATATAACTACTATAATACTGTCCCCTATGTACAAGAATATAACTACTATAATACTGTCCCCTATGTACAAGAATATAACTACTATAATACTGCCCTCTATGTACAAGAATATAACTACTATAATACTGCCCCATATGTACAAGAATATAACTACTATAATACTGCCCTCTATGTACAAGAATATAACTACTATAATACTGCCCCCTATGTACAAGAATATAACTACTATAATACTGTCCCCTATGTACAAGAATATAACTACTATAATACTGCCCCCTATGTACAAGAATATAACTACTATAATACTGTCCCCTATGTACAAGAATATAACTACTATAATACTGCCCCCTATGTACAAGAATATAACTACTATAATACTGCTCCCTATGTACAAGAATATAACTACTATAATACTGCCCCCTATGTACAGGAATATAACTACTATAATACTGCCCCCTATGTACAAGAATATAACTACTATAATACTGCCCCCTATGTACAAGAATATAACTACTATAATACTGCCCCCTATGTACAAGAATATAACTACTATAATACTGCCCCCTATGTACAAGAATATAACTACTATAATACTATAATATATACTATAATAAGCGTGAGTCTCGCAACAGTTTTTTTTTTTAAATGCGGCGGTTTTTCCGAATCCGTTGGGTTTTCGTTCGGCCACGCCCCCCCGATTTCCATCGCGTGCATGCCAGCGCCGATGCGCCACAATCCGATCGCGTGCGCCAAAATCCCAGGGCAATTCAGGGGAAATCGGCGCAAATCGGAAATATTCGGGTAACACGTTGGGAAAACACGAATCGGGCCCCTAGTAAATGACCCCCACTGAGTTTATTATTTATCATCGCTGTGTCCACAAGGGATTCCTGGCTGCTGCCACAGACATAGGACTTCCCTTCACCATCTTCCTGGGAATCCCTACATCACACATACCCCGGGAGCACCCCAGGGGGCCCTCCTCTCCTCTTGCATCCCCTCGCTGTCCATGGACCAAGCCACCTGTGACCCAAATCTGACCTTAGGTTCTGGGAATTCAGCTGCCCCTACAACTAAGGTCCGGCCCAGGGAATTGCCCTCATCTTATTGATAAAACAAAGGGCTCTGGGATTTCATGAACAATACAAGAAAATGATAAAACACAAGTCCTGAATGCAATTCTCAGCTTCTTATGAAAATGAATCAAACAAGGGTCAATATTTGCATCAGTTCTGGGTCGTCCCAAACAAGAAACTGTATCCAGTCCTGAATTCCCAGAGATCTATGACAGTAAGTGGTAATCTATACCAGCTAATAGCAATAATCAAATATAATCCTCAATACTTCAAAATATAAATATAAATGACCCTCCAAAGGGAAATGCACTCCCAAGGGCTCAGTCTTCAAAATGAGACATTTACAGTAAAATCTTCCAAATCTCATGATCTGCTCCCAGAACCCAAGGATTGTCAGTATCACAATATATGATGTGGTCAGGTTCTGGCGCTGTTAGAATGTACATGGGGGTGGGGCAGACGTCAGGAGCCTCTTCTTCTTCTTCTCATCAACATCATCATCATCACCATCATCTATCGTGATGTCCAGGTTAGAAGAAGGACAATAATTGGAATCTCCATTTTGCCCTCATGTCTATGTACAAGTCCAATGGGTCTCAGTTACAGACACCAGGTAGGTCCGGCCAGCTACAGGTCATTGGTGTGGGAGGGGCGAGGCTTTGCGCTCTTTAGAAGGGATCAGTTTTCTCTTTAGTGGTGTTTTATTCCCAATCAGACTCCGGAAACATCAAATATAATGAATGATGGATCAAAGGCACATGAAGAGGGAATATCATAGAATCCGATCCGGGGGCTACAGGAGCCGCGCAAGATACAACAACATGATGAGGTTCCGGACAAATAATCTCTTCCTCTCAATGCGGTGACACTTTCTGCTTCTCAGACGTCATTAATGATTCATTAAACGCCAGGCGTCACTCATTAAGAGTAATGGACTGGAACCAGTCACCGGATCCATCGCCCGGAGAAAATAAAAGAACTTTACGAGAATCTCTGACTACAAGTAACCAAGTCAATCAGATGAAGATGTCCTGATATTCTATTAAAGGTCCGATCAGTAGATTTATACCCCCCAATCATTACATCACTAACGACAATAGATGATGTCACAGCTTATCTCCTCCCCCTCCCTGTATAATGACCTCTTTATAGATAACACTGACCCATCATTACATCACTACTGACAATAGATGATGTCACAGCTTATCTCCTCCCCCTCCCTGTACAATGACCTCTATATAGATAACACTGACCCATCATTACATCACTACTGACAATAGATGATGTCACAGCTTATCTCCTCCCCTCCCTGTACAATGACCTCTATATAGATAACAATGACCCATCATTACATCACTACTGACAATAGATGATGTCACAGCTTATCTCCTCCTCCTCCCTGTACAATGACCTCTATATAGATAACACTGACCCATCATTACATCACTACTGACAATAGATGATGTCACAGCTTATCCCCTCCCCCTCCCTGTACAATGACCTCTATATAGATATCACTGACCCATCATTACATCACTACTGACAATAGATGATGTCACAGCTTATCTCCTCCCCCTCCCTGTACAATGACCTCTATATAGATAACACTGACCCATCATTACATCACTACTGACAATAGATGATGTCACAGCTTATCTCCTCTCCCTCCCTGTACAATGACCTCTATATAGATAACACTGACCCTTCATTACATCACTACTGACAATAGATGATGTCACAGCTTATCTCCTCCCTCTCCCTGTACAATGACCTCTATATAGATAATACTGACCATCATTACATCACTACTGACAATAGATGATGTCACAGCTTATCTCCTCCTCCTCCCTGTACAATAACCTCTATATAGATAACCCTGACCCATCATTACATCACTACTGACAATAGATGATGTCACAGCTTATCTCCTCCCCCCGCCCTGTACAATGACCTCTATATAGATAACACTGACCCATCATTACATCACTAATGACAATAGATGATGTCACAGCTTATCTCCCCCCCCCCCTGTACAATGACCTCTATATAAATAACACTGACCCATCATTGCATCACTACTGACAATAGATGATGTCACAGCTTATCTCCCCCCCCCTGTACAATGACCTCTATATAGATAACACTGACCCATCATTACATCACTAATGACAATAGATGATGTCACAGCTTATCTCCTCCTCCTCCCTGTACAATGTCCTCTATATAGATAACACCGACCCATCATTACATCACTACTGACAATAGATGATGTCACAGCTTATCCCCCCCCCCTGTACAATGACCTCTATATAGATAACACTGACCCATAATTACATCACTACTGACAATAGATGATGTCACAGCTTATCTCCTCCTCCCTGTATAATGACCTCTATATAGATAACACTGACCCATCATTACATCACTAATGACAATAGATGATGTCACAGCTTATCTCCTCCCCCTCCCTGTACAATGACCTCTATATAGATAACACTGACCCATTATTACATCACTACTGACAATAGATGATGTCACAGCTTATCCCCTCCTCCCTGTACAATGGCCTCTATATAGATAACTCTGACCCATCATTACATCACTAATGACAATAGATGATGTCACGGCTTATCTCCTCCCCCTCCCTGTACAATGTCCTCTATATAGATAGTACTGACCCATCATTACATCACTACTGACAATAGATGATGTCACAGCTTATCTCCTCCCCCTCCCTGTATAATGACCTCTATATAGATAACACTGACCCATCATTACATCACTACTGACAACAGATGATGTCACAGCTTATCTCCTCCCCCCTCCCTGTACAATGACCTCTATATAGATAACACTGACCCATCATTACATCACTACTGACAATAGATGATGTCACAGCTTATCTCCTCCCCTTCCTGTACAATGACCTCTATATAGATAACACTGACCCATCATTACATCACTACTGACAATAGATGATGTCACAGCTTATCTCCTCCTCCTCCCTGTACAATGACCTCTATATAGATAACGCTGACCCATCATTACATCACTACTGACAATAGATGATGTCACAGCTTATCTCCTCCCCCTCCCTGTACAGTGACCTCTATACAGAAAACACTGACCCATCATTACATCACTACTGACAATAGATGATGTCACGGCTTATCTCCTCCCCCTCCCTGTACAATGTCCTCTATATAGATAGTACTGACCCATCATTACATCACTACTGATAATAGATGATGTCACAGCTTATCCCCTCCCCCTCCCTGTACAATGACCTCTATATAGATAACACTGACCCATCATTACATCACTACTGACAATAGATGATGTCACAGCTTATCTCCTCCCCCCTCCTGTACAATGACCTCTATATAGATAACACTGACCCATCATTATATCACTACTGACAATAGATGATGTCACAGCTTATCTCCTCCCCCTCCCTGTACAATGATGTCACAACTTATCTCCTCCACATTCCCTCTAATTTTGGAAATTATATATCCCATCATTTCAGCCTCTCGTACACATCATCTATCATTCGGAAGTGAAGGGATTCCCGTGGAGTCCATCAGGACACATCTATCAAGAACCAAAACAAATGAATTTACAAACAACCAAAAATATCTAAAGAAAACAAATCTCCGAGCAGCAGATAATTTTCTTGTCTCCATCCGTGTCCGAGTCTGGAGCTCCATGTAACCATAATTACACACATGCATATTTAATATATAGACTGCGATGTTCCAGGTCTATGGAGTAGTTACTGTAGATGCTGAATGTTACAGTAAATCACCGCTATGAATAAATAGCAAGAACTTAAGATCCACTGAGATTCCCAAGAAGACGTCTCATGGATACTTTCAATTAGAAATCCGATGACTGGTGCAAAATAATCCTAATTGTTAAGTCTATCAAAAAAAAAAAAAAAGTGAAAAACACAAACATAAAATAAAAAAAAGATTGGAGGTAAAAATAAATAAAAACAGTAATGAAAAAGACAAAAAATAATAGTAAAAAAGTGTTTTAATCTTACATAAAAAAAACAAGCTGTAAAAATAGAAAAAATAATTAAAAGCACTAATTAAAAACTATATACATGTAACTAAAAGTACAAATATAAATCTGAAATCATAAAAATAAATATATAAATAAAAAAAAAAAAAAAATTAATGAATAGTAAAGACAACTCAAAAATAATATATAAAATATTTTAGAAACTTCAATAATAAAAATAAATGAATTTGAATAAAAAAAAAACTACATTATATAAATAAAAATAAAAAAAATAGCTAAAAGAATACAATGAAAACACGGAGTTAGAAATGAAGATAATGTAATAATAATTGTTTCCCATCTGCAGTTATTTCTCTGCTTGTGTTTGGACAATGATAAATCTCGTCAGGTTATGGCTGTAATTAGAGAATTGATTGCAGGATGCTGAGGCTGGTGCAGGGTCAGGTGAGCGGTTCCTTGCATCGCTGGGCTCCAGGATGTCTGGAGGCACCTCAGGTGACGGAGGCGCTGCCAGGGAGCTCCCCCGTACACAGAGGAGACTCTGGGACATGCTGGTACCTGTAGTTTATACCCCAACATAACAAAATGTCACACCTGACCGTACAGGTTATACATAGTATCAACTGCACAAGAAAGTCCCCTTCTAGTATTTTACCCCAAAAAAGTAACAATATTTCTGCACCAGTTTGAGCCCCAGGATTTATAGCGGATAATTTTACATCAACTAAGAATACAAAAACCCCTTTAAAGAGTTCAAAAATTCTGTTAATTTAGGTCAATTCATTTCCTCTACACTTTACAAAGAACAGAAACCTCCAAACTCCTATCTAAGCGACTACTATAACTACCTCTACTTGGTTACCACTACTACCTCCCGTCTAGGCGACTACTATAACTACTGCTACCCGATTATTACTACTACCCCCCGTCTAGGCGACTACTATAACTACTGCTACCTGATTATTACTACTACCCCCCGTCTAGGCGACTACTATAACTACTGCTACTTGATTACTACTACTATCTCCCGCCTAGGTGACTACTATAACTACCTCTACTTGGTTACCACTACTACCTCCCGTCTAGGCGACTACTATAACTACTGCTACCCGATTATTACTACTACCCCCCGTCTAGGCGACTACTATAACTACTGCTACCTGATTATTACTACTACCCCCCGTCTAGGCGACTACTATAACTACTGCTACTTGATTACTACTACTATCTCCCGCCTAGGTGACTACTATAACTACCTCTACTTGGTTACCACTACTACCTCCCGTCTAGGCGACTACTATAACTACTGCTACCCGATTATTACTACTACCCCCCGTCTAGGCGACTACTATAACTACTGCTACCTGATTATTACTACTACCCCCCGTCTAGGCGACTACTATAACTACTGCTACTTGATTACTACTACTTCCTCCTGTCTAGGCGACTACTATAACTACTGCTACCCGATTATTACTACTACCCCCCGTCTAGGCGACTACTATAACTACTGCTACCTGATTATTACTACTACCCCCCGTCTAGGCGACTACTATAACTACTGCTACTTGATTACTACTACTATCTCCCGCCTAGGTGACTACTATAACTACTGCTACTTGATTACTACTACAATCTCCTGTCTAGGCGACTACTATAACTACTGCTACCTGATTATTACTACTACCCCCCGTCTAGGCGACTACTATAACTACTGCTACTTGATTATTACTACTATCTCCCGCCTAGGTGACTACTATAACTAATGCTACTTGATTACTACTACTATCTCCCGTCTAGGTGACTACTACTATAATTACTGCTACTTGATTACTACTACTTCCTCCTGTCTTGGTGACTACTATAATTACTGCTACTTGATTACTACTACTACTATCTCCCGCCTAGGTGACTACTATAACTAATGCTACTTGATTACTACTACTACCTCCCGTCTAGGTGACTACTATAACTACTGCTACTTGATTACTACTACTACCTCCTGTCTTGGTGACTACTATAATTACTGCTACTTGATTACTACTACTACCTCCCGTCTAGGCGACTACTATAACTACTGCTACTCGATTACTACTACTTCCTCCTGTCTTGGTGACTACTATAACTACTGCTACTTGATTACTACTACTATCTCCCGTCTAGGTGACTACTATAACTAATACTACTTGATTACTACTACTATCTCCTGTCTAGGTGACTACTATTATAATTACTGCTACTTGATTACTACTACTACCTCCTATCTAGGTGACTAGCATAACTATAGCCACTTGATTACTACTACTATCTCCTGTCTAGGTGACTACTATAACTACAGCCACTTGATTACTACTACTACCTTACTGTCTAGGAGACTACTATAACTACCTCTACTTGGTTACCACTACTACCTCCCATCTAGGCGACTACTATAACTACTGCTACCTGATTATTACTACTACCCCCCATCTAGGCAACTACTATAACTACTGCTACTTGATTACTACTACTATCTCCCGCCTAGGTGACTACTATAACTAATGCTACTTGATTACTACTACAATCTCCTGTCTAGGCGACTACTATAACTAATGCTACTTGATTACTACTACAATCTCCTGTCTAGGCGACTACTATAACTACTGCTACCTGATTATTACTACTACCCCCCGTCTAGGCGACTACTATAACTACTGCTACTTGATTATTACTACTATCTCCCGCCTAGGTGACTACTATAACTAATGCTACTTGATTACTACTACAATCTCCTGTCTAGGTGACTACTACTATAATTACTGCTACTTGATTACTACTACTTCCTCCTGTCTTGGTGACTACTATAATTACTGCTACTTGATTACTACTACTACTACTATCTCCCGCCTAGGTGACTACTATAACTAATGCTACTTGATTACTACTACTTCCTCCTGTCTTGGTGACTACTATAACTACTGCTACTTGATTACAACTACTATCTCCTGTCTAGGTGACTACTATAACTACAGCCACTTGATTACTACTACTACCTTACTGTCTAGGTGACTACTATAACTACCTCTACTTGAGTACTACTACTACCACCTCCTGTCTAGATGACTACTACTACCGCTACTTGATTACTACTACTACCTCCTGTCTATAGTAGTAGATTACTACTATAACCACTACCCAGGGATAAATCTAGGCTCTCTGCTGCATGAGATGAGCTATAGAGTAATATAGTAGTAATATACAGGGAAGCAACTTAAGGGGGTGAAACAGGGTTCTGTCACAACCAGACCAAGGGGATTAGGGGGCAAATAAAGTATTATTTCCTAACTAAGAATACTGGTACTATTATCCATACATTATAGTTGGAGGACCATCAGCTTCAGGTTACACCGCTAGTAATATATCTGGTATCTGGTAGGTTTACCTTGCACCCATGCTCACATTGGGTGTTAAGAGATAACATTTTTAGGTGTGAGGTCCTGCTTTATAGCAGGTGACTACTAGCACTATGACTTCTTCCTGTCAAGGTGACTACTAACACTATGACTACTTCCAGCATAGGTGACTACTGAAAGTATGACTACTTCCTGTTTAGGGGACTATTAACAATATGACTACTTCCTGCATAGGTGACTACTGACAGAATGACTACTTCCTGTTTAGGGGACTACTAACAATATGACTACTTCCTGTCTGGGCGACTACTGCTACCTCGACTATTTATTCATATTGATAAGAAATGCATCAGAGCTCCTCCCCTCTGTCCTAGTGATCGTAATAAAGGGGAAAGGGCTCTGGTGCACATCAGTGCAGAGAACACATAGCACAGCAGGGTGAGGACATACCACCAATACACTAGGTGACTACTATAACTACTGCTACTTGATTACTACTACTACCTCCTGTCTAGGTGACTACTATAACTACCGTTACTTGATTACTACTACTACCTCCCGTCTAGGTGACTACTATAACTACTGCTACTTGATTATTACTACTACCTCCAGTCTAGGTGACTAGTATAACTACAGCCACTTGATTACTACTACTACCTCCTGTCTTGGTGACTATTATAACTACCGCTACTTGACTACTACTACTACTACTACTACTACTACTACTACTACTACTATCTCCCGCCTAGGTGACTACTATAACTAATGCTACTTGATTACTACTACAATCTCCTGTCTAGGTGACTACTACTATAATTACTGCTACTTGATTACTACTACCACCTCCTGTCTAGGCGACTACTATAACTACTGCTACTCGATTACTACTACTTCCTCCTGTCTTGGTGACTACTATAACTACTGCTACTTGATTACTACTACTATCTCCCGTCTAGGTGACTACTATAACTAATGCTACTTGATTACTACTACAATCTCCTGTCTAGGTGACTACTACTATAATTACTGCTACTTGATTACTACTACTATCTCCCGCCTAGGTGACTACTATAACTAATGCTACTTGATTACTACTACAATCTCCTGTCTAGGTGACTACTACTATAATTACTGCTACTTGATTACTACTACCACCTCCTGTCTAGACGACTACTATAACTACTGCTACTCGATTACTACTACTTCCTCCTGTCTTGGTGACTACTATAACTACTGCTACTTGATTACTACTACTATCTCCCGTCTAGGTGACTACTATAACTAATGCTACTTGATTACTACTACTTCCTCCTGTCTTGGTGACTACTATAACTAATGCTACTTGATTACTACTACTTCCTCCTGTCTTGGTGACTACTATAATTACTGCTACTTGATTACTACTACTACCTCCCGTCTAGGCGACTACTATAACTACTGCTACTCGATTACTACTACTTCCTCCTGTCTTGGTGACTACTATAACTACTGCTACTTGATTACTACTACTATCTCCCGTCTAGGTGACTACTATAACTAATGCTACTTGATTACTACTACTATCTCCTGTCTAGGTGACTACTATTATAATTACTGCTACTTGATTACTACTACTACCTCCTATCTAGGTGACTAGCATAACTATAGCCACTTGATTACTATTACTATCTCCTGTCTAGGTGACTACTATAACTACAGCCACTTGATTACTACTACTACCTTACTGTCTAGGTGAGTACTATAACTACCTCTACTTGAGTACTACTACTACCACCTCCTGTCTAGATGACTACTACTACTGCTACTTGATTACTACTACTACCTCCTGTTTATAGTAGTAGATTACTACTATAACCACTACCCAGGGATAAATCTAGGCTCTCTGCTGCATGAGATGAGCTATAGAGTAATATAGTAGTAATATACAGGGAAGCAACTTAAGGGGGTGAACAGGGTTCTGTCACAACCAGACCAAGGGGATTAGGGGGCAAATAAAGTATTCTTTCCTAACTAAGAATACTGGTACTATTATCCATACATTATAGTTGGAGGACCATCAGCTTCAGGTTACGCCGCTAGTAATATATCTGGTATCTGGTAGGTTTACTTTGCACCCATGCTCACATTGGGTGTTAAGAGATAACATTTTTAGGTGTGAGGTCCTGCTTTATAGCAGGTGACTACTAGCACTATGACTTCTTCCTGTCAAGGTTACTACTAACACTATGACTACTTCCAGCATAGGTGACTACTGAAAGTATGACTACTTCCTGTTTAGGGGACTATTAACAATATGACTACTTCCTGCATAGGTGACTACTGACAGAATGACTACTTCCTGTTTAGGGGACTACTAACAATATGACTACTTCCTGTCTGGGCGACTACTGAAAATATGACTACTTCCTGTCTGGGCGACTACTGAAAATATGACTACTTCCTGTCCTGGGGCTCATTTACGAAGGGTCCCCGGACCGCACAAACGTCGGATATTCCATTATCGTTTTGCGCCGCATTTAATAGTGGATTGTGGCGCATGCGATTGGATTTTGCCGCAAATGCCCCGGCTTTCATGTGGCACAAATCGGGGGGCGGACGGATTCGGACTGAGCGCGGGATTTAAAATTTGAATCACGCAAAGGACTGATAAGTAAATGAGCCCCTATGTCTACTTCACACCTAGGTGACTAACACTATGACTACTTCCTGTCTAGGGGACTATTAACACTATGACTACTTCCTGTCTAGGGGACTACTAATAATATGACTACTTCATGCCTAGGTGACTACGAACACTATGACTACTTCCTGTCAAGGGAACTACTAACAATATGACTACTTCCTGTCTGGGTAACTGCTAACACTATGACTACTTCCTTTCAAGATGACTACTGACGGTAGGACTACTTCCTGTCAAGGGACTATTGACACTATGACTATTTCCTGTCTAGGGGGCTACTGCTTCTTCGACTATTTATTCATATTGATAAGAAATGCTTCAGAGCTCCTCCCCTCTGTCCTAGTGATCGTTATAAAGGGGAAAGGGCTCTGGTGCACATCAGTGCAGAGAACACATAGCACAGCAGGGTGAGGACACACCACCAATACACTATGAGAAACTACAGTCCTAAAATATGAAAGCATGTTTCACAGTCCTGCTGCTACTAACAATGTTATGATTATTCATCTCTCCAGGGACAAAACCTATTACTGCCAGCACAGAACACAAAGCACAGCAGTGTGAGGGCACACCACCAGGACACCGCTGCTACTAACAACACACACAAAGGTCTGATTTCACATCTCTCCAGGGACAATACCTAATACTGCCAGCACAGAGCACAGCAGTGTGAGGGCACACCACCAGGACACCACTGCTACTAACAACACACACAAACGTCTGATTACACATCTCTCCAGGGACAATACCTAATACTGCCAGCACAGAGCACAGCAGTGTGAGGGCACGCCACCAGGACACCACTGCTACTAACAACACACACAAAGGTCTGATTACACATCTCTCCAGGGACAATACCTAATACTGCCAGCACAGAGCACAGCAGTGTGAGGGCACACCACCAGGACACTACTGCTACTAACAACACACACAAAGGTCTGATTACACATCTCTCCAGGGACAATACCTAATACTGCCAGCACAGAGCACAGCAGTGTGAGGGCACGCCACCAGGACACCACTGCTACTAACAACACACACAAAGGTCTGATTACACATCTCTCCAGGGACAATACCTAATACTGCCAGCACAGAGCACAGCAGTGTGAGGGCACACCACCAGGACACTACTGCTACTAACAACACACACAAAGGTCTGATTACACATCTCTCCAGGCACAACTGTCTTTATGTTCACTGCTAACACATTCCCTATAAGTCATACTTGTAGTAACCTTGAAGAGTAATTATCTTTTGTATAGTAATGAGGATATGGAGCAGTGGAGAGGAGATGATGTATACACAGAACAGATGGAGCGGGAAACTGTTTATATCATTTCTCTATCCTCTATGTGTCAACTATAGAACTGCTAAGACTTTCCTGCACTCATGAAATCATGAGAAGCAGCTTCTGTACATGGATAATGGACTGGACAGGAGAACCATGTATTAAAGGCAATGGGCATCAATATGGACCCACTGGCATCAGGGCAAGTCTTATGACACATCTCTCCAGGGAAAATACATAACACTGGCTGCAGGGAGCACAGAGCACAGCAGTGTGAGGTCTGATTACACATCTCTCCAGGGACAATACATAACACTGGCTGCAGAGAGCACAGAGCACAGCAGTGTGAGGTCTGATTACACATCTCTCCAGGGACAATACATAACACTGGTTGCACAGAGCACAGCAGTGTGAGGTCTGATTACACATCTCTCCAGGGACAATACAGAACACTGGCTGCAGAGAGCACAGAGCACAGCAGTGTGAGGTCTGATTACACATCTCTCCAGGGACAATACATAACACTGGCTGAAGAGAGCACAGAGCACAGCAGTGTGAGATCTGATTACACATCTCTGCAGGGACAATACATAGCAGTGGCTGCAGGGAGCACAGAGCACAGCAGTGTGAGGTCTGATTACACATCTCTGCAGGGACAATACATAGCAGTGGCTGCAGTCATTTCACCAGCTGACAGGTATCTAATCCTATCATGTGTGATACAGTCTGCCGAGCTGTGCATCTAATCCTATCATGTGTGATACGGTCTCCTGAGCTGTGTATCTAATCTTATCCCGTGTGATACTGCCTGCTGAGCTGTGTATCTAATCCCATCATGTGTGATACTGTCTGTTGAGCTATGTATCTAATCCTATCCTGGGAGAGACTGTCTGCAGAGTTGTGTATCTAATCCTATACTGCGTGCTGAGCTGTGTATCTAATTATTCCATGTGTGATACTGACTGCTGAGCTGTGTATCTAATAATATAATGTGTGATCCTGTCTGCTGAGCTGTGTATCTAATCCTATCCTGTGTGATACTGTCTGCTGAGCTGTGTATCTAATCCGGTAATGTGTGCTGAGCTGTGTATCTAATTCTACCATGTGTGATACTGTCCTCTGCTGTGTATCTAATAATATCATGCGTTAATGATCTGGAGATCTATTCAGTTAGTCAAGCCTGACACTGTGTTGGTTTGTGTATCTAAGCATATGTGATACAGCCCCAGCCGCAGCTTTTGCCCTTGTAATGAATGGAAGGTGATGGTCTCTCGGCTCTTTCTTGCCTTTGCTGTTGTTGTTCCTGTAGCAGAAGATGAAGGACTCCCCGGGGGCTTCTTACTGTCATCCACTTTATAGAGTCTGACTCGCAGAATGTCATGGTAAATGGGTCAGCGCTGCCCGATCCTGGCGGAACGTGTGCCTGACCTCACGTATGTAACATGCTGTGTACAATAATACTGCACCACGATCAATACTCTCCCCATTAGTGGGGCTTAGATACAGTGATACCTACTGTACATACAGTTATCTAATCCAGTACCGATAGGATCTAATATTTTCTGGATTGTCATTTGGTTACTTGGTAAAGAAAAGGACCTTCAGGAGCAAAAGGCAAGGGGATTGGAAAAGCTGTGAGAGGGGAGAGGGAGCTGATTTGTAGAGACTGCTTCTAGCACTGTAGAGTGTGTGTAATAAGAAACTCCCCCTACATGGGGGTATATTAGTGGTCAAAACTTTTGGAGAGAAAAGGTCATAGAAGAGGGGTGCAGCATGCAGTTCTAGCTGTTCTCTGAGACTTCATGCTGCGAGAGGGGAGAGGGAGGGGATTGTAGAGACTGCTTCTAGCACTGCAGAGTGTGTGTTGTAAGAAACACCTCCGATATGGGGCTATATTATAGGTGAAAACTTTTGGAGAGAAAAGGTCGTAGAAGGGGGGTGCAGCTGCAGTTCTAGCTTTTCTCTGAGATTTCATGCTGCGAGAGGGGAGAGGGAGCTGAGATAAGGAGGCATCTATATACATATGAGGTATGGGCGTTAAAAGAAACGTTTCAAAAGCAGGAAAGAAGCGAATGAAGCTAAATACAAGTAGGAAAGATGAAACATCATGATGCGAGAGAGGAGAGGGAGCTGAGGTGAGGAGGCCTCTACATGCTTATAGGATCATAGGGGTAGATTAATCAAGCTAAGGCTACTTTCCCATTGCCATGAGCCCGCCACACCGTGGCACGGCGGGCACACAATGGGCACGCAGCAACGCGGGGAGGAGGAGGAGGTGAGCGCAGCTCACCCCCGCCCCTCTCCATAGCGGCGTGTGGCCGCGGCGCCGTAATACGGGAAAAGATAGGACATGTCCTATCTTTTCCCGGGCTATGGAGTGGTACGGTGCCGCACGTGTGCTGCGAGCCCATAGAAGTGTATGGGGGACGTATATCGGCCGCATATACGACGGCCGTATATACGTCCCCCATACTGTAGTGTGAATGCAGCCTAAGAGAAAGAATGTGCCTAGTTGCCCATGTCAACCAATTACAGCCCAGCTTTCATTTTACCAGTGGTAATGAATATTTTAAAGAGGAGCTGTAATTGGTTCCGAAGGGCAACTAAGAACATTCTTACTCTTGGGCAGCTTGATAAATCTCCCCCTAGAGTGTGTATGCTGCAGGGAACTACTGAAATAAGGCTAGTGTACTAAGGCCGAGAACATTCACAAAGAAAAAAACATAGGGAAAGGAGATGCTTTTCTCTGAGACTTCATGCTGTGAGAGGGGAGAGGGAGTTGAAGGGACCTGAAAATTCAGTTATCATACCAATGCTCTGTCCTTCCACTGTATACACTGCATGCACTCTGCCCACTCCCCATTACCGATCCCAGCAGAGTAGATGTTCAATTTCCTGATGTTGCAATGTTCCAACTTTTACTCTCAACTTTTTTTGGCAATAAAAACTCTTCCCTTTTTCAGAACTAATCTCCTGTAATTACCAGGATGTTGCGCTGTGTCCTCTCGAGCAGCAGGTGTCGTGGCGGTGAATCTGCTCAACGTGCGCTACCAAAACAACATAGAAATAAACTGTCCTGGAAGATGGAAAATTCAATTTTGATTCTTCCTAAAATACCTTTGGGATCCTGGAGCCACACAGCGATGTGATTAGCCGAAACAATGGCAGCCGCATGTGCAATGCTCTGCAGGATCCTGACAATGCTCTCATGTCACAACAGGAGTCTGGTGTAAAACCAAACCAAAGAATGGAAATTATTGATCAATCTGGTGCTGCCTGTTAACTAACGTATGAATGTCTAACGCATCTGCTCTACTGGCAGAATAGTGAGTGCAGCTCTGGAGTATAATACAGGATGTAGCTCAGGATCAGTACAGGATAAGTAATGTCATGTATGTACACAGTGACTGCACCAGCAGCAGAATAGCTCGTGCTGGATCATTCTGCTGTGAACTGCTGACGGGTGTGGTTGTGTTCTGCTGAGCTCCTGCACCACCTGGAGCAAACCCAATCCACCCAGGCCTGCTCTCTCCTCCCCAGGGAGGGAGTGGGTTCTGTGGGATGAATCCTGCAGGAAAGTCCCAGGCTCCTGTCTCCCGGACCAGGCCGGCGGGAGGCAGGAGAATCCAGTTACCGGCCAAAACTGATGGCGTGAGAAGATCCACCCGGAGCCAAGGACGCAGCGATGTGACCTCGGCTGCCACCCCCAAGACCCAGGGAAGCCGCAAGGTCTCCGGAACACAGAATATTAAGGCAAGTAACATCAGCCTGAGTGCTCCTCCTGGAAAGCTGAGTGACTGTGCGGGAAAGCTGGGTGGTTCAGCTGGAAAGCTGGGTGCTCACGGAGGTGTGCAAAAAGCATGGGGTGAACTTAAGGCCCGGGAGTCTGCTTCCATCTATGGCTCCCGGATTGCTGAGCACCTCCGTGAGTACGAGGAAGCTGGCAAGGCGATGAATAGGCTCCAGGAGGAGATAAGGGAGACCGTGGCCCTAGCGGGGGTGGCTACGCAGAGAAAGAAAAAGTCTGATCTTCTTAACACCATAGACAGACTAAAAGCCGAGGTCACCGCTCTGGAAGAAAAGCGTCATCTAATCCGTGAGCACAGCGGTCCGTTTCGTGAGAAATTAGAAAACGACGCCCGGTTTGATGATATGCGCCAGGATAAGCTGAGAAAGCTGAAGGGGCTTCAGATCCAGGCGGATGATGGCGATGATGAGGAGGATGAGGAAGATCAGCCGTGTCCGTCTGGTGGCCTGCACCAACACCAGCAGGCCTCGCACGACAGGCTGCCTGCGGAGCAAGCGCCATTACCATCAGGCTGCGGCTCTGCCAACCTGGAGGAGGAAAGTGATTACAGCGGCCAGGGGGGGGCGCTAATGGCTCAGATCCGTCAGCTCGAGTCCCCAGTTCACCTCCAGAACTTCTCCTTCGGCGATGATATGCCAGATGACGACCTAAAGAGAAGGAGGAGAGCCAAGAAGATCAAGGCGTCTCAGGAGGTGAATCTGGTGTTTCGTCCCCTCCCTGTTCCCTCTGGGCGGGCAGCAGTGCCAGCCTGTCGTGTAGGCCCCGTTACCCAGCCCAGCACGAATCCTGCAGTGGACTCGGTGCCAGGGTGCGGGGAGATTGCAAAGCCACGTTCCATCATGGCGCAGAGCACCAGCCTTGTTTGCAGTAGCAAGGATGGTGCAGGGAAGGCATCGGCCGAAAGGCCGGACAGTGAGGGCGATCCAGCAGGTCCTGGTACTGTGCGCTGCCCCCTAGTGGGAGGGGGGGGTGGCCCAGTGCCAGGGGCAGTGGCGGTGGCTCCTGTGGCCCCTAGCGCTGTTGCTTGCTCCGGTGAGCAGCGTCAGCGTGATGGGGCTGCTGGGGCTTGTAGTGCGGCGCCTCCCAAACATCCCGTGCAGCCTGCAGAGAAAGTCGCAGGAAAAGTGTTATTCTGTATTGGTGCATCAAACTCTGAAGATATGCAAGGGGCAAAAAGACTGTCTGGAGTCTGTAAGGACAAGAGGCCTCTACCACCAATCGAGCAGCGATGCTCAAACATCATAAAAACTGCTGGACAACAAGGGGTTAATGCCAATGAGGCAGAGGGCACAAGTAAGATCAGGGTTGGAGCTGCCTCTTCTCAGGCTGAATCAGCTATGGAGGTGGCTCTACCCCCAGTGCCCAGTGACGCCGAGGCAACCCCAGGTCCTCCTGGCCCAGCTGGCGTGAGTGATGCAAGGAAGCGAGGCAGTACTCTACATAGTGTGGTGAATGTGGGGGTGGTGAATGGTGCTGAGGGGGGTGATCCTGGTAGGAGTGCTGGACCATCTGCACCCCCAGTGGTGGCCGCTCCCATAAGGAGCTATGCGAGTGTCACCGCTGGGGCAAGTGGGGTTAACTCCTTGTCTCCTGACTCTGGGAATAGCGTTTTGCAAAGGCGTCTTCTGGAGGCTCTCAGGAGAGGGGAAAAGTCAATCACTGTAGAGGGGAGAGAGGTTGATCTGTCCTTCTGGACAGACAGGCATGGCCTGGCAGCCTTCCAAGAGAAAAGGGGGGGGGAGACTGTATGGTCTTTACCCACAACCGGGCCCGGAGCTGCCCGTAGGAATGTGATTCGTCTTCGCTGGAGGGGCAGTGACGCATGCCCACCCAGGTCAAGGGTGGTGGAGCTCCTCCTGAAGATGAACTTCAGGGCTAGTGACATCTTTGCCCTGATACATCCTTATGGTACTCCGGAGTTCGATGTCAGCTTTGTTCGGCTGGAGGGCTTAGAGCTCTTCTGGTCGAATTATGAGCTGGCAAAGAACGAGCCCGCATGGCGAGACTTTGCTGTGCAAGCAGTGTCTCGCCAAAACACAGTCAAGAAGGTGACCGTTTTGACCCGTAATGAGTCACTTTCTTGCATGGACATCATGACGTGGCTCAGTCGCTATGGTGAGGTTGTACAGGTACCGCAGAAAAACCGCGATGAATTTGGCATTTGGTCTGGGGCCTGGACCTTCATGATGAAGTTGAAGTGTTCAGGCGGCACAGTCGCCCACATTCCTTCTTCAGCCTTTCTTGGGCGAGACAGAATCCTGATTTTCTACCAGGGGCAGCCGAAGGTCTGTCACAGGTGCGGTGACCCCACACACTTTAGCGCCAGCTGCCAAGTGCAGAAGTGCGCTTTGTGTGGTGGGCTAGGTCATCTCGCTGCATCCTGGAAGGACATTAGGTGTAACCTGTGTGGTGAGCTCGGTCACCCTTTCAGCCGTTGTCCTCGCTCCTTTGCCAATGCGGTTGTGACCCCAGTGGAGGAGAGCCATGAGGTTGCTTCTACTGGGGAGGGTACCAGCAGAGGTGGAGGAGCTGAGGGGCCTGTGAAGAAAAGCAAGAATAAGTCACCTTCTCAGTTGAGGCGGCTTGAAGCCAGACAAAAAGGGAGAGAACTGGGGAAGCCTCAGGTTGCTGGGGTGACCCTTGGTCCTTCCTCAGAGGCTGGTCATGCTACTGAGGCCCTGAGGGATGATGAGTTGGATGAGGAGGTCAGGAGGATGGAGCGCGAGAAAGGTGCCATGTCCTCCACGTCCTCCCATTATGAGAGTATGGATGAGGATAACAGGATTTGGCTAGAAAATAAGCGCAAGCAGAAAAAGAAAAAGCGCGGCGTATCTAAGGTACCTAAGGAAGGGAAAACTTCCTCCCCTCTGGTTGAGCTTTCCAACCGGTTCCTCACCCTCGATGAGATCGCCTCCTCGGGAAGAGAGGCTGAGGGTGGGGTTCTGGAGGTGGCGGCGGAGCAGCCTGCAGGGGTCGCCGAGTCTCTATCCTCTGGGGATGCTGGGTCCTCAGAGTGGGAGACTGACTCAGAGTCAGGAGACAAGGACGAAGGAGAGGGTGGTCCGGGTGGGTCCTTGGGGGCCAATACCAATATGGACACCACAATTTCATTAAAGAGAAGTTGCCCCAATTCTGATAGTAAAAAAGAAAGGGGATCATCTTCAGAGGACAGTAGAGGGAAGGGGAATAGTAAGAAAAAAGCCGTCTAACTCAATCACTCATGATGGCGGCACCCACTCCGTTGACGCTGGCGTCCATTAATGTCGCCAGCATTAAGTCTGATGCGGCTAGATTTGCGGCCTTTGATTTTCTTGGCCGTGTTGAAGCCGACAATTTATTTTTGCAGGAGACCAGGCTGCCAGATTTGGCGGCCGTGTTTAAAGCTAAGAGGGAATGGAGACACGGGCCTTCCTATTGGTCTCTTGCGGCCGAGCCGTATAGCGGAGTGGCGGTCCTTTTTACCGCACCGGTAGAATGCCGACGAGTTATTGAGTTAGAAATGGGGAGGTGCCTGATCCTGGATGTCCTCATGAAGGGACAAGAACTTCGCCTAATTAATATCTATGGTCCCCAGTCCAAGTGGGACAGGAAGTGTCTCTTTATGAGGATCAAGCCCTACCTTTTTACAAGTCGGCAGGTGGTCTTTGGAGGGGACTTCAATGCTGTCACGAGGTCCCAGGATAGGGGAGGTTCCAGAGACAAGCTGACTTATGATAGCGTCGCTCTTAATAGCATAGCCAGTGAGGCTCGCCTGGTGGATGTCCACATCCGGCACACCCCAGGCCACGCGGGGTTCACCTATTATAGGGGTAGCTGCAGGTCTAGAATAGACAGGTTTTATTTAAAGGAGGAAGCCATTTCTTCACCAGTGTCCGTTGTTGAGGTGGAGTTCTCCGACCACTGTCTAATTTTGTTTTCTCTGAATGTTACAGAGACCCCCCGGATGGGAAGAGGCTACTGGAAGCTCAATTCGTCTCTCCTGGAAGACAATCTTTTGAGGACTTTCTTCAGAGCCAGGTACCATTGCTGGGCCTTTGTAGCAGTAAGTCAGAGTGGTGGGAGATGCTCAAGAAAAGGGTGGCGAGATTCTTCCGCCAGCTCTCGAGCCTCAGGAGCCTGGACAGGTACCGCCTGTATCAGGGCCTGAGGAGGAAACTCGAGCATCTCGTCTCGACTGGAGGTAGTCGTGAGGACATCTCCAGAGTGAAATCCTTGCTGAAGAGGTGTCAGTACGATAGACACGCATCTTTGGTTTTTGAGAGGGATTACGGGAAATACCGCTCGCCCGACCCTTACAGAAACTGCAAGATGTCAGTGAATGGTAAAGTTGTCACAGGACTGGTTGACAGTACGGGATCCCTGAAAAGGTCCAGATCAGGGATTCTGGAGGTCATCAGATCCTTCTACTCGCACCTCTTGGGCAGGAAGGATCTAGATCGGGATGTGATGTCGGCTTTCCTGGCTGAAACTGTCCCTGAGCCAGGAGTAGACCCCTCTCTTGATGTTTTGACAGAGATGATCAGGGAAGAGGAAGTCAGCCGGGCGATTGAAGGGCTCGCCCTCAAGAAATCGCCAGGTCCGGA
This sequence comes from Engystomops pustulosus, assembly GCF_040894005.1. NCBI lineage: Eukaryota > Metazoa > Chordata > Amphibia > Anura > Leptodactylidae > Engystomops > Engystomops pustulosus. The sequence goes on from NC_092419.1 coordinate 24,101,217, forward strand.
TGGCTTAACATCTGAGTTTTATAAGACCTTTAAGGACGCCTTGGTTCCCCTCTTGACTGAGGTATTCAATGAGTGTCTTTCCTCGGGCGCTCTGCCGAAGTCAATGAGGAGGTCTGCCCTGATCATTCTGTCAAAGGGTAAGGACCGATCTCGTATTGAGAACTGGCGTCCCATAGCGCTTCTCAATACGGACAGAAAGGTTTTGGCAAAGGTGCTGTTTAATCGGCTGGTGCAGTTTGCGCCCCGGCTCCTTTCGGGGACCCAGCACTGCTCTGTTCCAGGCCGCAGTACATTTAGTGCTGTGCTTTGTGTTCGGGAGGCAGTGGAGCAGGGCAGGGCTGGTAACTGGAAGGGGTACTTGCTGTCCTTGGATCAGGCAAAAGCGTTTGATCGGGTTAACCACGAGTACCTCTGGTCTGTCCTTCTGAGGTATGGCCTGCCGGGGGAGTTTGTCAATTGGCTAAAGGTTTTGTACGCAGGGGCAGAGAGTTTCCCGCTTGTGAGCGGTTGGATTGGCCGCTCTTTTGAGGTCGGGTCTGGTGTTCGCCAGGGTTGTCCTCTGAGCCCACTCTTATACGTGTTCGCGATTGACCCATTCCTTAGGAGGGTTGATCGTGGGCCGTTGGTGGGAGTCGGGATGGACCAGGCGGCACCGGAAGCCACTCTAAGGGTGGTAGCGTATGCCGATGATGTCACCGTTTTTGTGTCCTCGAGAGGGGAGGCGCAATGGGTGATGTCAGAGGTTGACCGCTACTCAGAGGCTTCTGGGTCCAAGATCAACCGGGATAAGTGTGAGAGTCTCTGGCTGGGAGAGGGGGATCCAGGCTTTGATCTCCCGGACACTCTTCCAGGGCCCCAAGACTCTGCCAAAGTTCTCGGCATCGAATTTGGCCAGGGGGATTACCCCATGCAAAACTGGGACGGCAGGCTTAAGATCGCCGCCCAGAAGGTGGACCAGTGGAAGGGTTGGTCTTTGACCCTCAGAGAAAGGGTGAACTTGATTAAAACTTACCTGCTCCCATTGCTGATATATCTGGGCAGTGTGTGCATGTTGCCAGAACCCCTCTGGACTCGGGTCTACAGTCTGTTCTTCCAGCTGTTATGGGGGAATAGGCTGAACCTAATCAAGAGGGAGGTTACTTACCGCACGAGGAGACAAGGAGGGTTGTGTATGGTCAACCCTGTGGTGTTCCTAGTGAATACCTTTCTTAAGATCAATATCGCAAACCTCTGGAAAGAGAGGGCTCCTCCGTGGGTATACTCCTGCAGGGGATGGTTTCGGCCTTTCTTCCAGGAATGGGAGACAGGAGGGCGAGTGAAGGATCTCCGTACACCACATGGGCATCTTCCGGCTTACGCTACCCCGGTTCTGAAGGTAATTCGCCGGTGGGGTCTGGGAATGTGGGAGATCAGGACCATGTCAAGGAAATTCCTTGACAAAAGGGTTCTGTTGACCCATTTCCAGAAGCCTCTGGCCCTCAGGGATTGCCCAATTCGGGATCTGGGGGTGGGTTTAGGTCTTTTGAATTCCATCAGGATCCCCTTGAAGTTTTGGGACTTGACTTGGCGCTGCTTCCATGGAAAGCTGTGTGTGAGGGACAATCTGAAGTGTAGGAGCTCTGAGGAAAGGGGTTGTCCCCGGGAGGAGTGCGGTGGCCTGCTGGAGAGCATGGACCACTTCCTGCTTCAGTGCCCCTTTAACACAGAGGTGTACAACCGGGTGGGCGCTTCCATCCATTGGCCCGGGTTGGCCGGTCTCTCCTATGCGGAGTGGGCCTATGGAGCATTCAGAGGCCTGGGTGGCCGGGACCGCTGCACGTTATTCCTAGTTAGTCTAGTGGTCAGGTACCACACGTGGAACGCACGGTGTTTAGTATCGACGCAGCGTAAAATCCTCCCGGTGGATGAGGTGGTTAGGAACATTCTGGGTGACCTGGTGAAGGTGCGCTCTCTGGAGTATGAGAGGCTGGGCACGGGGAGGGCCTCTCTCCTTTGGAGGGGGTTCTCCTTTAGTGTCCCTTAGTCTGTCATCTCCTCTCCTGGTGTTGGGCTGAAGCTGACACTGTAGATTTTTGTTTTGTGTCCTGAGGTTATAGTGATGTAGCGGCTTGCAGGCGCCGAACCTGGGCTTTATGTGGTTGGTTTGTTATGTTGATATGTTTAATGTGTTTGTATTTTGTGTACAGTGTGTATTTATGTAGTTATAGTTAATGTGTATATAGCTTGGTTGGTTTTGGGGTGTTGGTGTTAGGGTGTTAGGTTGGGAGGGGGGTGGACGGGATTTGGACAATATGATCCTGGGCACTGGTCTGGACTATATAGCGCGGACTTTGGACGTTAGACCAGTGTCTGGGTGGGAGGGTGATGGGCGTGGGATTTAGTTAGTTATATTTAATGTTTTTATTTCCTGTTTGTCTTTTTTTTGCTGTGTATTCTTTAGTTATTTATGGAAAAAAAAAAAAAAAAATTATTATAAAAAATTATATAGAAAAAAAAAAAAATTAGGTGTTGGGATTGGGTGAAGGTTTTGTTTTATAATGCTGATTGTGTGGTGTGTGTGTGTGGCTGGGCCAGGAGATTTTCGTAAGTCTCTTTTAGTTTGTATTATTGTTTTGTTATTATTATTATTGTTTTGTTTTGCCAGAAGTTATGGCTTGATTTATGTTTATGATTGTTATGTTTTTCATTTTTATATATAAAATAAAAGATTTACAGGATGTAACTCAGGATCAGTACAGGATAAGTAATGTCATGTATGTACACAGTGACTGCACCAGCAGCAGATAGTGAGTGCAGCTCTGGGGTATAATACAGGATGTAACTCAGGATCAGTACAGGATAAGTAATGCCATGTATGTACACAGTGACTGCACCAGCAGCAGAATAGTGAGTGCAGCTCTGGAGTATAATACAGGATGTAACTCAGGATCAGTACAGGATAAGTAATGTCATGTATGTACACAGTGACTGCACCAGCAGCAGAATAGTGAGTGCAGCTCTGGAGTATAATACCGGATGTAACTCAGGATCTGTACAGGATAAGTAATGTCATGTATGTACACAGTGACTGCACCAGCAGCAGAATAGTGAGTGCAGCTCTGGAGTATAATACAGGATGTAACTCGGGTTAGTCGCAGTGGTCAGTATTCCTGTTGTTTGTCCCCCTCCTCCTCCCCGCTTGCCCCCCGCTGTTATCATCTCCATATAATGTAATAAGGTGGAGATCCCCCCGTGGCTGCAGCTCCGGACCCTCTATATATTATATTCTCGCTGAACTTTATTTAAAGACAAATCTCACCAGGTCTCTGAAGCTTTATAATTGATAAAATTCTATCATCTGGAGCCTCACAGTCTGGAGACGTCTCTGGTGAGATCTCTGAAAGCTCCTTCCTTCCATTTGGATCCGCGATTAACGCTGATGACTGCAGTCAATACCGGATCGGTGTGATTTATCACCCCACTGCCGTATACACGGGGCACGAGGGAGAGAGTGGGGTGACAGGAGGGAGATAGTGAGGGACAAAGGGGAGGTAGTGGGGGGACGGAGAGAGAGAGGGACATGAGGGAGATAGTGAGTGGCAAGGGGGAGGTAGTGGGGGGACGGAGAGAGTGGGGGGAACGGAGGGAGAGAGTGAGGAGACACAAGGGAGAGAGTGAGGAGACACAAGGGAGAAAGTGGGGGGGACAGGAGGAGAGAGGGACGAGGGGAGGTAATGGGGGGACGGAGAGAGAAAGTGAGGAGACACAAGGGAGAGAGTGGGGGGACATGAAAGAGGGGGGGAGTGGGGGAACACAAGGGAGGGTGGGAGCAGAGGGACACGAGGGAGCGAGTGGGGGGATACAAGGGAAGGGGACATGAGGGAGAGAGTTTGGGGGACACTAGGAAGCAGGTGGGCAGGGCACGAAGGAGTGGGTGGGACAAGGAAGCAGGTTGGAGAGGCAGGAGGGATAATAGGATCCGGGGGGCGGGACTTAAGGGCCACATGGGAAGGGGCATGATGGAGCAAATGATGGGGGTACAAGGGAGCAATACATGGGGGCAAGAGGAAGTGAGGTGCGAGTGTGGGGGAGGGGGACAAGAAGGAGCCAGGGTGGGAGCACAAATGTGCATAGGCTGGGTGTGGGAACAGATGGGTGACCACTGTTGTTGATTATAGTATATATTTATCTATCTATCTATCTATCTATCTATCTATCTTCTATCTATCTTCTATCTATCTATCACATAGCTGTTTTTACATTATATTATAATGTATCTCTCTCTCTCCTCCATCCCTTCAGATGTCGGACTCATTAGAGTTTCTATACACATATCATTTCCATGTGTTCCAGCCTTTACCAGTTTGCATCTGATTTGTCATAAAACAACAAACTCTGGAAAATAATTCTTTCCTGATCTGATTTACATATTAATTGTAAAATATAGAAATCCTGGCCCGGTTACATTTCAATTTCTTAAATATCATCATTTTAATAACTGCATCTGAATAATGACTGGAGAAAAGCGAAGAATCATCAGCGCCTCAGAGAAACAATCAGAAAGATAAAAAACACGGAAAACAGGAGCCTAAAGTCTGCAGGGAGCGCTCCCTACTGCTCGCTGGTATCAGAACGGAGGAGGGGGGTGGGAGTACTGGGGAGAGGGCCTGGGGGTTACTTATCATACCCCGGTACTCATGTGCTGGCATATAACAGCCCCGCCGCTGCTCTGGCACAGCCGGATACACCAAGAGGCTACTCGGTGGCCTGTGCAATAAACGCGGGTACAGAAACACTGCGCACCGGCCCGCTCCCCACCGTGTACCGGCCCACTCCCCGACTCCTCGGTGGCCTCCTGGTCCTGGCACTGCTGGGACAGTCTGCTCTCCCTGGGCACATTCGTCTGTCTGTGCCGTTCGGACTCCATGGCAGGTTGTGGGCGCTCAGTCTGTAGCTGCTCAGGATCTGACGGTCTCTGGGGTCCGGTAGTTTCTCCAGGTACAGGGCCGGTCTGTAATCTCTCTGTAGACCCTGGTAGATGGTCAGCTTCTGTTATGACACTATGCGCCATGAATTTGGCTTTGGGCAGCTGTGATTGGTCCATGTTTGGGTCTGGCTGGGTTTGGGTTCCCCGGTTGCCAGGGACCCCCTGCTGCTGCCAGGCTTTATGGTGGAAGGAATCTGGACTGTTGTTCTGTAGGTGTCAGGAATGATAGCGCCCTCTTCTGGACTGTAATATGTAAGCGGAATCTGTCCGGTTCTCCTCTGCAGCCGCTGTTTGAGCTGCTCCGATGGATTTGGAAAAAGTATTTTGGGAACTCCAGGTGAAATATTTGGGTTGGACTGGAGTCCCACCTTGACCAGTCTGGGTAAGTGTGTAGGACCCATATGATGCTGTCAAAAATTTTTGTTCAGACTGTCACCGGAGGTTTAGGTCTGTACAATCGTCTCCTGATTGCATGCTAGATTCTGCAAGCCTTGTCTCTGAGCCCTGGATGGCTTGAAGCTTCCCAATTGGCAGATTTTCAGGCCCAGGTAGGTTCCTTTCAGTCACGGTCAATGGGCAGCTGTTCAGCGAGAAGGAGGGAAGCCCGGCCACTCATGTGTTTCTCTTCTGGGACAACATGTTATTGGTTTTATTTAGGTTGATGGATAGTGCCCAGGTGGTGCTAAATTTCTCCAGGATTTCCAGGTTGTCCTAAAGAGACTTCTATCTCTCCATCTCTTTATCTCTATGTCTCTATCTGTATCTCTCCATCTCTTTATATCTATGTCTCTATCTGTATCTCTCCATCCTCCCCCCCCCCCTTCTCTTTCTCCATTTCACAAAGTATCTCATGAGGTTTTGTACAAGATAATTTTATAATATCCTGAAAATAAACAGAATAATTATAGTCAATATGTAAATACTTTTAGAGGGGCCACTAGTATCTCTGTATGTTTGATGAATTGTATAAGGTCACAGGCGTGCTGCCACCAGGGGGTTGCACTGTGTTTGTCTTTGTGGTACAGGCAGTAGGACCTGCCAGACACATGACCAGGCTGTGCAGGTCCTCAAAACAAGAAAACTTCTGTTCTCTGCCCTTTAGATTATCTTGTGTAAGACCTTGGTTGAACTTGATGGACACGTGTCTTTTTTCAACCGTATAAACTATGATACATTGTGGTGACAAATGTTACATCTCATAGAATGCCCCAGATTTTCAGGTTTACCTTTCACCCTGGGGGTTACCTCTTCTGGGCATTATACAGTGTGGGGTCAAAAGAAGGTGACGTGATATAATGAGTGTACCTGGCGGGGGCACTAGTGAGAGGAAACTTGGGTACAGGCAGGACTTGTGATGTAAACATTTTTCACGTCGTGCCCATAACTCATCTCCAAACTTGGGAGGTATGAAGTGGATGTGTAGAGAGAGTTCACCTGATATTCTTGCGACACTGTTTTTTTAAAAAATTCAGCGATTTTTCCGAATCCATTGGGTTTTCTGATCGCTACGCCCCCTCAATTTCTGTCGCGTGAAAGCTGGTGCCGATGCGCCACAATCCGATAGTGTGCGCCAAAATCCCGGGGCAATTCAGCGCAAATTGGAAAAATATGTGAAGCCCAGGGGAACAAAGCGTTTCGGACCCTTAGTAAATGTGGCCCAATGTGTCCAAAGAGTCCCTGCTGCTGAGGGCCAGGAGGTCGCAAGAGAAGCTGATGAATTGATATCTTGATTTGCAAGTCAGATGCTGCAGAGGAGATAACCCTGGCATCTGATTGAAGACCTTAGAGAGGTCCTGCTGACTCAGACAACATGCAGATCCCAGAGGAACATGCTGTGGGGATGAACTGTTGCTGTAGCCCTGGATTAGGGAGGACCCCCTTATATATTCTGTATTCTTTGCCCCGTCCTGTGCTGAGAATATCAGGAACTTACTAGTCTAAAAATATGTAACTAATCAGGATAATTAAATCGCAGTGCAGAGCCCCCCCCCCCCCGCCTCGTTATTAATCCGTTACTAATAATATTGCGGTTTTCTGGCGTTATCTGATTTCTCCAACATCTTCTCCATTTCACAAAACAATCAATAAACTCCAAGTAATTGACCCTAATTGTTGTAATTATAGGAAATAAATTAAAGTTTTACATGAAAAATAAAACACTGAGCACAAATTGTTAAAGGGGAAATCTGCCTCGAAAATGCACATAATGAAGAACTTGGACTAAAACAAGTTACATTTAAGGTTTTACACAATCTCTGCTTTCGGTAAACATAGAATGTATGAAATGACCAAGCAAATGGGGTCCTCAATACTTCACAATGACCTCCGTGAAGGTCACAAAGCATGCCCACAACAGTCCCTTATACAAGATTACAGCTCCTGTCACTATGACCTCCGTGAAGGTCACAAAGCATGCCCACAACACTCTCCAACAGAGCACTCCTATGACATTATCTGTCCGTTAATGAGGTTAGAAGTTTCCTTCAAGTTGACCCCTATAGAGGTCACAGAGCATGCCCTCAACACCGTTCCACCATATGCACGTATACTTATCACATAAATTCCCCCTCCCCGAACAGTGACATCTGCCAAGGTCATACCCATAAGACTTTCACATAGAACCCCCCTTTCTTCACTGTGACTTCTGAACAGTTCTTAGAGCATGCCCACAATACCCAACAACCTCCAGAAGGAGATCAATGCATGGAGCTCATTAAGAAATATATGAGGTTGACCATGCACCTCTGCCTAAACAGATCTTTGAGAGTCTGTAGCATGAACAAACTTCCCACTCCCTGACAATGACCTCTGAACATGTCACAGAGCATGCCCACAATACTGGAAGCAGAAGATGATGGCTCCACTTTCCTCTTCCTTTAACCCATGTATAGATCACAGAGCGTGCTCACTACAATCCCTCCAAAATGTCTACAGGTGATGTCACGACTTTCCCTCTGCCTGTGCAATGACCTCTGGGTAGGTCGCTGAGCATGCCCACTACACTCTCCCTTAAAGACAGTTTAGATTTACCTGACGGGGTTGCTGGTCAGGGAGACTCGCAGGGACTCCAGACAGTTGAGCAGTTTTTCATCTGTTATCCCGGATCGCAGTTCGTGCACGTATTCCTGGGAGGAGAGCGTGCACTCATGCTTGTTGTTCTTCAGGCCGCCCTATGGAGACAGAAGGATATGCAGGGTCAGGATGGAAGGTGGATCACTAGACCTCACATAATAGTGGCAACAAATGTTATGCATGTGCTTTTACCATGAGGCCTGGTTACGGTATTATTACCCTGGAACTATATGACGGCATTACATGTGCTTTTACCATGAGGCCTGGTTACGGTATTATTACCCTGGAACTATATGACGGCATTACATGTGCTTTTACCATGCGGCCTGGTTACGGTATTATTACCCTGGCGCTATATGACGGCATTACATGTTCTTTTACGCAAATATCAATACTTACAAAATACATTGGGGGTCATTTACTAAGGACCCGATTCGTGTTTTCCCGACGTGTTACCCGAATATTTCCGATTTGCGCTGATTTTCCCTGTATTGCGGAGCTTGCACTTTCCTTCACTAGGAATAGGCCGGTGAATTTGAGTGCGGATGCTCTTCAGCGCAGCAGCACCACCTGCTGGACGTCGGAGGAACTGCCTTAATGAATCCCGGCCGGACCCGAATCCACCGCAGAGAACGCGCCGCTGGATTGCGAAAGGACCGGGTAAGTAAATCTGCCCCATTATCTGTTACAATGTGGTGGCATTATTATCTGAGAACTATATGGCGGTATTATCCTAGCAAAGATTATAGTCGCAGCTTTTTCATGTCGAGAGGATTTGATCTTCATTTGTAGCTTAAAGACTTCAAATAACACAAAACCTATAAAACCGTAAATAAAACCGTAATATGGTGGAAATATAACATTTAGTATCTACATCAGATCTGCTGTAATGGACCAGCAAGGGGATTTCAAAGTCCCATCGAAAGTCTTGAAGGACACAGCCGAGAGAGCGGAGAACCCCCATAATCACAAGTTTACACCAAAGCCTCCAGGAGTCCCCGCACACCCCATCCTGGGACCTCGCTAATTCCTAATTACACCCTAAATCCTTCTATATCAGCCTCAATGATCTGTGAACGTGAAATGAGAAATACATTTGCAATGAAGGCAGAATCTGGGAGTGACCTGAAGTCATTACCCTGGGCATCCCCCAGGGGGCGACATGACCCGGAATACCTGGGATTAGACAGGTCCTGCTGATACAATGTAACAGAAGCCATAGATCAGGCTCTGTTGTTTTTTTCCTATTGTTTGTAAATCTTCTCTATATTCCATTGTGCTATGCAGAGATTATCATCACTAATTTTGGCCACTGTGGGGCACTGTAACTCAGCCAGGCCAGGTGGCACCTCTGGGGGTAGCACCAGCCCAGGGCAATCCTAATAATACACATTACATAATAACAATGAGCCGCAGGCTGCACTGATGTCCATGAGAGCATCTGCCGAACCAAAAGGAAATGCACAGCGACTGGAGCCGGACCTGCACCTGAACCTTACAAGATCAGACGATCACCGGAGTTCAGAAGAAGGTCCCTGGAGTGCAGCGCCCACTACAGGTGGTGATTAGTATAACAAAAGCATTTCATTGTAGTGGATTCATTCACTGAAGTCCCACTTACAGATGTGCAAGGGGTTAACTCTTTGAAGTCGGAGGCGTTGATGTGATGCCACAATAATTAGGATTTCTTGTATGAGAAAGGCGACTGCAGCTGCAGTATCCACCGCACCGCGCTGCCAAAGATGATTTCATAGAAATATCCAGACAATTATACAATCAACTCTATCCAAGAACTAAACTTCTCCCGATCTGGCAGCTCCTCCCGGGAAACTCAGGAGCAAAAAGTTAGGAAAGAGGCGGATTCCAACTAAAGATCTCACCAACTACAAGGGGAAAACCAGCAGCTAAATGGGGCAGCGCAGTGGTTCAGGGGTTAGCATTTCAGCGTTGCAGCGCTGGGGACCTGGGTTCAAATCCCAGGGTCAACATCTGCAAAGAGTTTGTATGTTCTCTCTGTGTTTGTGTGGGTTTCCTCTTTGTCCTCCGGTTTCCTCCCACACTCCAAAACATACTGGTAGGGTGATTAGATTGTGAGCCCCATTGGGGACAGGGACTAATTTGGCAAAAACGCTGTGCAGCGCTGTGTAATCTGTGTGTGCGCTATATACATAAACTAATTATTGTTATTATTATTAGAAAGAAATAGAAGGAAACTTCTAGAGCAATAGATTGTACACATGGGCAGATATGGACTGCCAATAAAGCTTCTTTGAATTTGAATTGAATTTAATATGAGATATATAGATAGATAGATAGATAGATATCTTAATTTCTAATCAGCCAATCACATGGCGGCAACTCAGTGCATTTAGGCATGTAGACATGGTCAAGACAATCTCCTGCAGTTCAAACCGAGCATCAGTATGGGGAAGAAAGGTGATTTGAGTGCCTTTGAACGTGGCATGGTTGTTGGTGCCAGAAGGGCTGGTCTGATTATTTCAGAAACTGCTGATCTACTGGGATTTTCACGCACAACCATCTCTAGGGTTTACAGAGAATGGTCCGAAAAAGAAAAAACATCCAGTGAGCGGCAGTTCTGTGGGCGGAAATGCCTTGTTGATGCCAGAGGTCAGAGGAGAATGGGTAGACTGGTTCGAGCTGACAGAAAGGCAACAGTGACTCAAATCGCCACCTGTTACAACCAAGGTAGGCAGAAGAGCATCTCTGAGCACACAGTACGTCGAACTTTGAGGCAGATGGGCTACAGCAGCAGAAGACCACACCGGGTGCCGCTCCTTTCAGCTTAGAATAGAAAACTGAGGCTACAATTTGCACAAGCTCATCGAAATTGGAAAGTAGAAGATTGGAAAAATGTTGCCTGGTCTGATGAGTCTCGATTTCTGCTGCGACATTCGGATGGTAGGGTCAGAATTTGGCGTCAACAACATGAAAGCATGTGAGCGCGGAGCCTGCTGCAGGTGGGCGGAGAGCGGGCATGACCGTCTGGGCTGGAAAGGAACCATATATTGGTGGGTGGACTAATGGGGGGTGGAGAATGTAGCTAGGCGGATAGGTGGTGTCAGACGAAGGGGGTGGAGCTAGGAAGTCTTTATAATTGGTAGTCAGGGAGCTAAGCCTTCATTCTGGCTATAAAAAATTTTGTCCCGCCCTCCCTCCCATTAGTTTTTGTTTGTACAGGGTGCACCAATGTGCTGTTGGGGGAGTTGGGATACAAGTAGCATTAATAATGTCTTAGGTAGGGGTTAGTTAGGTTAGTTAGGATGCATATTGTGAGGCGGCGGGTTCTTGGCAACAGCCAGTTGAAAGGTAAAGCTGTGGTTATACTATGTAGCCACTACAATTCAAAGATGGTGGTCTTGTTTAAAACAAGACATGTTTTACCCGGGGTTTAACCGGGAGGAAGGTATGGTTTACTGTCTCCAATGGTTGGTCTAGGGCCACATCTTCGTTCGCCACTCAGCTAGGAGGTTGGCGGCGAGTGGAGCTGGGGGTGTGGTCCTCGTGCGCTGAGCGTGCATTTGGTGTTTTATGGAGACTGGTTTATCGGTGAGTTTGCAATTAAATATGACAGGATAAGTTTGGTTGTTGCCAAGAGCTCTGCTGCTAAAAGAATTTATTGTTATAATAATTGATGTTATGTTTAATAAAGAATTTTTATCTTTCAGATTGTTTTTTCAAGAACATTAATAAAGCTGTGACCATTCACCTTTCCAACAAAAATTGTTGTCGTTGTATTTATTAGTTAGGTGGGTGGTTAAGCTAAGGGGTATATGGTTGTTTCCCGGTTACAGAGCTCAGCCATGGACTAGTCATGGATCCATCCTGCCTTGTATCAGCGGCTCAGGCTGGTGGTGGTGGTGTCATGGTGTGGGGAATATTTTCTTGGCACTCTTTGGGCCCCTTGGTACAACGCCACAGCCTACCTGAGTATTGTTGCTGCCCATGTCCATCCCTTTATGATCACAATGTACCCTGTAACATCTGATGGCTACTTTCAGCAGGATAATGCGCCATGTCATAAAGCTGGAATCATCTCAGACTGGTTTCTTGAACATGACAATGAGGTCATTGGACACAAATGGCCTCCACAGTCACCAGATCTCAATCCAATAGAGCATCTTTGGGATGTGGTGGAACGGGAGATTCGCATCATGGATGTGCAGCCGACAAATCTGGGGCAACTGTGTGATGCCATCATGTCAATATGGACCAAAATCTCTGAGGAGCTTCCAGCACCTTGTTGTATCTATGCCACGAAGAATTGAGGCAGTTCTGAAGGCAAAAGGGGGTCCAACCCGTTACTAGCATGGTCTACCTAATAAAGTGGCCGGTGAGTGTATATTGCTTTGATACTGGTCCTGCACCAGTGGATCATCCCTTTAAGAGACCCTTTTAGCAGCCATTTTCCATTCTTGTAAAATGATTCAGTTTCAAAACACAAAGACTAAATGTCACAAACCTTCTCCTGCACTAAATCCGCATTAACCCTTCAGCGCTGGCAGGATGGTGCACAACAGCGTCCAGTAGGTTCCGATAATTTGTGTTCTATTTAATAGAAACACAACAATAACATAATTAATATTAACATCCGGCGCTGATACGGAACAAAGGAAGGAAGCGGCAAAGTGGGCGCTTAATAATGGAGATTTTAATTAGCTTCCCTGCGTGAGATTGATGAAAATTACCCGTGTGCCCGTTACATCAGTAATAACGGGGAGGACGGCAATTAGCTGTAGATCACGTCGCAGCAAAGGTAAGTGATCGCCCGGCGTTATCTCTGCGTTTCGGGTTCGTTAGGACACGAGTGATTATTCTGTCAGGGACTTGTACATTTGTGCAGCGAGCGGCGGCACAAAGGGTCAGAGGTGACCAGGCGTCCGATTATTCCACCAGCTCCTTCCTGTCCTCCCCACACGAAGCATTAACCACCCCTCCCCCGCCTCGGGCCTGGAAATCAGATTTTACATCTTGGCCGCATCCATTTTTGGCGTCCTGGTGTGAAGAAGTCACGGCGCTGGCGTCAGCTTCCTTCTCGTCTATGTCCCAATTTATTTACAATCAGAAAAAGTAATTTTATCTGAAAACAAATTTTGGCATCTGAAGGAGTCGCGTCTTAATTATATTTCACCGTGTTGTGTCAAGGCTGAGGGTTGTATGAGGGAAATGGCGGCTCAGCGGTAAGCATTACAGCCTTGCAGCGTTGGGAACCTGGGTTCAAGTTCCTGAGTCAACATCTGCAAAGAGTTTGTATGTTCTCTCCATGTTTGCCTGGGTTTCCTCCGGGTCCTCCGGTTTCCTCCCACACTCCAAAACATACTGTTAGGTTGATTAGATTGTGAGCTCTATTGGGGACAGATTTGGCAAGATCTATGTAGCGGTGCGTAATCTGTGTGCACTATATAAATAAAGGAATTATTATTATACTACAAACCCCTAACTGATCAGCTCTGAGGACTATGTATAATCTTTATGTAATGTGAAAACGAAAATATGACATATATACAAGGTATAGGATATTATTCTAGACATGGGGCTCATGACGCAGGTTTGTACGGCTATTCTTCAAAGCAATAAGAAATGTGTATGCTGTGAGCTCCCCCTAGTGGTAGCAGAAATATAAAAAAAGGTACAAAATAACAGGTAGAGTGGACGTTACATTGAAGAGTCATAATAAGGACACAAAGTATAGAAGAGCGAGTTTCCCCAGGAGCTCATTTATCACATGGATCTCTTATACCAATTGTATTTCGCTTTGTGATGCAAATTCAATCTATGTTAATGTGCTGACATATGGCCCGAAAAAAGGAACATTTAAGAAAATTAAAGTGAAATCTAAAAAAAAAACAACCTTAAGTAAAATAAGCTGAAGATAATTGAAATTTTGTGACAGGAGACATGGAAACAAAACTTGCAAATTGATTTCTGATGGTAAACATCTACTATTAGCTCTTAAACAGATGCTGCCTCGTCAAGGCGCCACAAATGACAAGATCATTAGCATAAAAAAGTAAAATCAGAACTTGTCATAGATTGTGGAGGGGGAATACAGGAGGAGGAAGAGGCAGAAATATAAACTTAGTAAACATGGATGCTTGTTGCTGATAACAGTGCCACTCCAGGCTGATGGCTGTGCCTGGTATAACTGATATATTGTATCCAGTATAGGATCCGAGGGGGCGGGGCCATGACATAGGGGGAGGGACAGAGTGTCCGTTGTCGTTTCAGGTTCTGTTACGACAAGAGGCATCCAGTAGATTCTCCAGTCCCAGTGAGGTAATAGCATCACATCTGGAACCAGTTTCCCCACACAAAATGTGATTAATACACCCAATGACTTCACCCTAGTGGGCCCCCGGTGATAAGTATTCAGCCACCAGTGATAAATATTCAGCCACCAGTGATGAGTATTCAGCCCCTGGTGATCAGTATTCAGCCCCCGGTGATAAGTATTCAGCCCCCGGTGCTAAGTATTCAGCCCCCGGTGATAAGTATTCAGCCCCGGGTGATAAGTATTCAGCCCCCGGTGATAAGTATTCAGCCCCGGGTGATAAGTATTCAACCCCAATGATAAGTATTCAGCCACCAGTGATGAGTATCGAGCCCCTGGTGATGAGTATTCGGCCCCTGGTGATAAGTATTCAGCCCCCGGTGATAAGTATTCAGCCTCTGGTGATAAGTATTCAGCCCCCGGTGATAAGTATTCAGCCTCTGGTGATAAGTATTCGGCCCCTGGAGATAAGTATTCAGCCCCCGGTGATGAGTATTCAGCCCCTGGTGATAAGTATTCAGCCCCCGGTGATAAGTATTCAGCCCCCGGTGATAAGTATTCAGCCACCAGTGATGAGTATCCAGCCCCTGGTGATGAGTATTCGGCCCCTGGTGATGAGTATTCGGCCCCTGGTGATAAGTATTCAGCCCCCGGTGATAAGTATTCAGCCTCTGGTGATAAGTATTCAGCCCCCGGTGATAAGTATTCAGCCTCTGGTGATAAGTATTCAGCCCCCGGTGATAAGTATTCAGCCCCTGGTGATAAGTATTCAGTCCCGGGTGATAAGTATTCAGCCACCAGTGATGAGTATCCAGCCCCTGGTGATAAGTATTCAGCCCCCGGTGATAAGTATTCAGCCTCTGGTGATAAGTATTCAGCCCCCGGTGATAAGTATTCAGCCCCTGGTGATAAGTATTCAGTCCCGGGTGATAAGTATTCAGCCACCAGTGATGAGTATCCAGCCCCTGGTGATGAGTATTCAGCCCCTGGTGATAAGTATTCAGCCCCTGGTGATGAGTATTCGGCCCCCAATGATAAGTATTCAGCCACCAGTGATGAGTATTCAGTCTCCGGTGATAAGTATTCAGCCCCCGGTGATAAGTATTCAGCCCCCAATGATAAGTATTCAGCCCCTGGTGATAAGTATTCAGCCCCCAATGATAAGTATTCAGCCACCAGTGATGAGTATCCAGCCCCTGGTGATGAGTATTCGGCCCCTGGTGATAAGTATTCAGCCCCCTGTGATAAGTATTCAGCCCCCGGTGATAAGTATTCAGCCCCCGGTGATAAGTATTCAGCCCCTGGTTATAAGTATTCGGCCCCTGGTTATAAGTATTCAGCCCCCGGTTATAAGTATTCAGCCCCCGGTGATAAGTATTCAGCCCCGGTGATAAGTATTCAGCCCCCGGTGATAAGTATTCAGCCCCCGGTGATAAGTATTCAGCCCCTGGTGATAAGTATTCAGCCCCCGGTGATAAGTATTCGGCCCCCGGTGATAAGTATTCAGCCCCTGGTGATGAGTATTCAGCCCCCGGTGATGAGTATTCAGCCCCCGGTGATAAGTATTCACCCCCCGGGGATAAGTATTCAGCCCCCGGTGATGAGTATTCAGCCCCCGGTGATGAGTATTTGGCCCCTTTGCTCAGTGTTGAGATGCTCCATTGGGATTAGGACCTTGGAGTTGGTCTCCTGTCCTGTTAAGGGCAGAACTTAAAGGGGTTGTGTCATCAGTGATATTTTACCCCTTGTTCACACTGTAATCATACATGATAGATGGGGCCTGGTATTGTGACCCAGCAGCTTCATGCTCTGACTGCTTCTCTCCTTGTTTTGGCTCCTGTCCCTTTAAATCCTCCTCTAGCGTTGGGGAAGAGACTATGGGGCAGATTTATCAAGCAGTCTGAAAGTCAGAATATTTCCAGTTGCCCATGGCAACCAATCACAGCTCCCCTTTAAAATATTCATGAGAACTGGTGAAATGAAAGCTGAGCTGTGATTGGTTGCCATGGGCAACTGGAAATATTCTGACTTTCAGACTGCTTGATAAATCTGCCCCTATATGTAACTATGTAGTCTCTGACTTCCCGATACAACGTTTCTCATTGTAGGA
The DNA here is from genome assembly GCF_040894005.1 of Engystomops pustulosus. NCBI lineage: Eukaryota > Metazoa > Chordata > Amphibia > Anura > Leptodactylidae > Engystomops > Engystomops pustulosus. The sequence continues at coordinate 24,117,654 of NC_092419.1, forward strand.
GTCTTGAGAACGTGGCGCAGGCATGTATGTAATCGGTCTCTCACAGATTACAGGAATCTCCTACCCGCCGCCATTGGAGGTGTCACCTATTGTCTCCTAATCACCTCCGCAACATTCCGATCCTTAATGTACAACTACAAAATCTGCCAAGACGCCGCTTATTTATTTCACGACTTGGCACTTCTGAATCGCTGACTTCAACAAAAAGCTGTTGTTGTTTTATCTGGTGGGAAAGAGAGAAATTAGAGGAAATTTGGGTGGAAATTTGTGCTTCTTGGTAACGGGAGAGCTGTACACGCTGAAAAAGGAGAACGATGAAGCTGTTACTTTGTATCAATTATCAGTTCACTGCTAAAGTCAGAAAAGAAACATTAAATGGGGGAGATTTATGAGAAGTGTCTGAGAGCAGAAGTTTTGCTACTCATGGAAACCAATCAGAGCTCAACTTCCACTTACAGCAGCTTATAAAATGAAAGCTGCGCTCTGATTGGTTCCGCGAGCACTCAGACACTTCTCATGAATCTCCCCGATTTAATGTTTCTTTTCGGACTTTCGCAGTGAAATGATAATTAGTAATGACTGAACCCAAATTTGAAAAATCTGTTTGGGCTTGGGCACCTAACCTGGGGGACCACCAGTAACACCAGCAATTGGTGCTGTTAACTGGTGTTAAAAGTCGCTAACAAGCAATTAAATCCCTGTGGCTGCACGCCGCCATTTTGGGGAGGGTCATCAGTCACGCCCTGCACCACTTCCATGTTAATGCCGAAACATGCTACATTTATTTAAATTCCGTCTGTAGCATTTAAGTATTTGATGCCAGCGGTGACACTACCTCTCTGCCACTGTTACCTCTCAGGTGCCACTGCTACCCCTCCAGTGCAGCTTAACTACACAAGTGCCACTACCCCTTAGGTGCCACCATTTCCCCTCTGGTGCAACTACCCTACAACTCTACACCTCTGACGCCATTACCCCTCAAGTACCGCTGTTACCCCCAGTAATGCCGATACCCCTCCAGTGTACCTAACCTACAAGTGCCGCTACACCTCTGCCACCATTACCCCTCAGATACCGCCATTACCCCTCAGTGACACTTCGTTGCAGCTACCCAACAACTGCCGCTACCCCTCTGCCACCATTGCCCCTCAGGTGCACCCGTAACCCTTTTGCCCACATACGGTTATCTGTACAAGAGCTATAAAAAAATCAACAAGCCGCTGAGTCACATTAGAAGCTGAAGAGCAGCGTCCATGTCTTTTCACTGCAATCAGGTATTGAATAAAAGCCACATAAGAGAAGGGGGATCAAGAGGTTAGAGGATAATGGAAAAATAAAATATAAAAAAAGTGAATCTCTCAAAAACTCTCCTGTCTAGAGCATCTTGAGCAGGAATAGAAATCCAGAGCTATTTTTGGTATGAATCCCATCCTGCTCTTTCAGCCAGAAGGTCACTTCACTTAATTTTCACTTAACATAAAGAACTTTCTTTCAATTACCGACCTCAGCCGGATCGGCTTCGTTAAAAAAGAAAGTTGCTTAAACTTTTTTTCTTAAGAACTGAGGACAATATGTAGGAACAGCGAAAAGTTTTTGAAGTTTAGACTTGGCCATCCTTCTATAGCTTCATGTCGGATAAAGGAGAGGTAATTAAAATCTCCAATACTTTTCCTTAAAAGTTACAAAAGTTATCACCATCAAACAAACTTATAGAAGCTTGTACATCCAAACTTCTGACCTTACCACACATGGGTGATCCAGAAGAAGACAAATCCATTGAGCCATTAACCAAACTCTTTTACTACTCAAAGAGGACAAATATAACCCCAGGGTCGGACTCCTTGGCCACACCAGAAGATGTTTAGGGACCCATAGACCCCAGTAGCCTGGTTGATTCCTTCTTGACCTCTATGGCCATTATTTTGTAATATATCAGAAGACTCAGAAGACCCTAGAAAATAAACCCTAGCAGCTTATGAGTTGGGATGTTCTTTCCTGGTGTTCATGATGCCTAAGAGACTGGAGGATGCTGTGGTCCTCTGGTTGGCCAGTCCACCCTTGTTTAGGACAGATCATCCATAAGATCTACAGTTTTGGTTGCCTTTTGTTGAAATGTAATTCGGTTTAACCTGGTCCATAGGAGAATCCTGTGATGGGCAGCATTGGACTGGTTTTCTCCTGGTCCACCCACTATAAACACTAATTAAGTCAGGAGCTTGTAGCTGCATAAACAAAATATAATCATCATATCATATCTACTAGTATACCAAATCAGATAAAGAACCCTAAAGCAGGGCCATTGGCTCCAAAAGCAGGTCAAGGATTGCACAACCCCCTGGTGGGACGGTCCAATCCTGCTGAGGAGTTAGTCCCATTGTACATAATACTGGCTACTTTCCATATAATACTGCACCAATTAGAATGAATTAGGCCCCCATTGTATCATTGTATCAAGTGATGCCCACAGGTTTCTAGTAAGACATTTTTTATGGTCAGGATCTCAAATAGTGGATAGTAGAGCAGCTGTAGGATGAGTGCTATTACATTATAGGTGTCCAGGGAAATCTCCAATACAAAAACAGACAGATCTTTGTCCTTTCGAAACATGGCCGGTCAGAACACACACAGTGGGTGAATGATGGCACAACAGATGAGGATTGTGGGGCCAGCCGACCAGATAACTAAGGGTCCTCCCATGGGGATCCCAAATAATAGCGGCATGGAGCACTGGAGTTCCCTTGCTTCTATGTGGTCTACGATAGTGTAAGAGTTTTATATCATGTACAGCCCCTTTAAGTAGGATCTTATGCCTGGTTAATACCCAAATGCTGTGCCATTATATAATTAAGTATTTCTTACAATGACATATACCAAACTCATCAAAAAGATGGCTGCCTGTACCCCATGTGACTGACTGCTCCGTGTTATAGAACTTCAGGTAAATGTGAAATTCTGGATCCTAAATTAGATGCGTCAATCTGTTCTTATGTAACGACGCCAAAGGAATTGTTTGGTTTGCAGGTGAGAAGCAAAACTGCCGAGGTTGCACCAGAACCTCATGAATATGCGAGCGAGACGCAGCTGTCTGACCGTCCAAGCTGCCGAGGGAAAAAAAAATACAAACGAAAATGTTGCACCTGAAAATTTATGGAAATGTAACGGCACAATCTGCTGCAAAGGAATTGTTTTTTTGGGGGGGAAAAAAATGACATTTTTGCTTTGACATGTGCTTCATCAACGTTCCTGAGGTGCCGAGGCTTCAGGTTATAATTATAAAGAGATAAAAACAGAAGAATTGACAAGAAGAAGAGCGGCTCCAAATGTGCGCAGCATATGTCCTGACCGGATTACACAAGAAAAAACTTCATTGTCATATGTGATGATCGGTCCTGAACGGATCACAGAAAAAAGCAAAACATATGCAAAAAAAATAAAGAAAAAAACTGCTTATATGTGACCATTGGGATATTAGAATGGATTGTGATGGCACCAGATGTCCTATTCATTCCAGAAGTGATGTTTTGTCATAATAATATTAATAATATACATAATATTGCCAAAGTAAGTATCACACAACCCCGCCCATGAGGAGCGACCAATAAGGAACTGTAGCTATTATTCAAAACTTATGTCAAAGTCTTTAGGAAATTATCTAACTGTACTGGATACCGGCAGAGGCTCCACAATGCTGTGTGTCAAGGTAACAGGTACCCCTGACCTTGGGGCATGGGAAGGGCCAAAGATTCCAGTTGCTATAAGTAGGACATGATACGTGAGGTCTGACCATTCATTGCGGATTTTAAACTTGTGTTTTTCCAAACCTCATATTACGAGTAAGTAAATGAAGGAAGTTAGATGTTACTTGAGCTGACTCCACCCATAAATCCACCCTTCAGCTGACTCCACCCATGAGGACCAACCCCCGCAGAGCATGTGAGAAAGAACTGCAGCAACCAAATTTCAATAGTGACCTTAGTCCTGGCATTGACCTTGCCTTTGTTACTGGATTTAGCTTTTTATGGATTTGTTGTGATATCATCCTAGTATTTATTACTACTTCCCTAATTTATTATCTGGTTTGTTTAATCCTTAGAGGATTGTTGTATTTCGAAACCCTGCCTCTTACCAGTAACTACTCTGGTGATCTGAACAGGAATTCTTGTCCCTGATTAAAGGGGTTAAAGGGTTGCAGGGCTGGATTAAAGGAGGGGCTCCTGGGGCTCGAGCCCCGGGGCCCCCAACACTTTCAATTTTTAAGGGGCCCCCACCAGTTTCCGACAGTCTCTGTGCGGCCCATGGTCGCCCGCTACGCACATAGGGGTCTAGGATGTCAGCTGTGCCAGTTAAACACAGCTGCCTCCACTGGGGGAGATCGCAGAGATCGCCATTTTCTACAGGGGACTGGCGGCTAATTTCTACAGGGGCCTGGTGGCTGTATACTACAGGGGGATGGCAAGCTACATACCTCCAAAAACATTGCTGGAAGGGCCCCCACCAGTTTGCGCCCAGGGGCCCCCACCACCTTTAATCCGGCCCCTGAAGGGTTAAGGAGTAAGTGGCTGTTTGCTGGGGGTCCGACCACTAGAACCCAACAAGATCAGGTGAACGGGGGCTGAAAACCTTCCTGAATCCTCCTAGTGAATGTAGAACCAGGGGCTTATTCACTGTTACAGTAGCGCTTCTTTTGGATTTTCTTTTGACAATAGACGTCATAGAAGAATTTCACATTTAGAACTCAGAACCGAAAAAAAAAAAAATTGTTGACTTTAGAGATTAAAGGGTCCAAATCTTCCTTGCAATTTGTGATGACGCCCAAATGTAACTGTGACCTTGTGGCGCTTCATTTTTCGCTTTTTCACTAAATTGTGTTGTGGCTCCAGATTCTGCGAGACTCCTGACCAGAGACGCGGCCGACACAGGAGGAGGTGAAGAGAGAATCCTATTTCTGAACCCGTTGCTAGGACCACAGTCTTTTAACTTGTCAATCACAGGATGATAACTCATCACTTGGGAAGATTCCAGCAGAGCAAAGACGGCTAAAAAAGTTCATGCCATACAGATCCAAGGTTGTCCCTTGTCTCCACCAAACATCGTCAGTAATTAACGGTGAAAAATTTTTACGAATCTACCACAACACCCATGATACATGAGGAAACTACCTATAAGAGCAATGACCCCGTGACCCAGTACCCGAGGATACAAGATGATCCCTATACAATCTTATAGTGCAATTATAGCAGGATAAGTAATGTCATGCAGAATAGGGAGTGCAGCTCTGGAGTAACTAAGGATCAGTACCTGATAACTAATGTCATGTATGTACACAGTGACTGCACCAGCAGAATAGTGAGTACAGCTCTGGAGTATAAAAAAAAAAAAAAAAAAAGTTTGTGGGTGGTTTGTTATTAGAGGGTGTGGGGTGGGTTTATGTATATTTATGGTCATTTATGTTTATTTGTGGGTGTGGCTTGTCATTGTTTATTGGTTTGGTTTAGGTTGTGATAATCGGTTGGGTGGGGGTTGTGGTATTTGGTGTTTAATCATTTCGGTGTATTTTAAGTTATTGTTTTTTGCTAGGTGTGAATGGGGCTGGACCAGCAGGTAAGATATTGTATGTATTGTATATTATGTTTTGTTTGTATTGTTATGTTTTTTACTTTTATATAAAATAAAAGATCTACAGGATGTAACTCAGGATCAGTACAGGATAAGTAATGTCATGTATGTACACAGTGACTGCACCAGCAGCAGAATAGTGAGTGCAGCTCTGGAGTATAATACAGGATGTAACTCAGGATCAGTACAGGATAAGTAATGTCATGTATGTACACAGTGACTGCACCAGCAGAATAGTGAGAGCAGCTCTGGAGTATAATACAGGATGTAACTCAGGATCAGTACAGGATAAGTAATGTCATGTATGTGCACAGTGACTGCACCAGCAGCAGAATAGTGAGTGCAGCTCTGGAGTATAATGCAGGATGTAACTCAGGATCAGTACAGGATAAGTAATGCCATGTATGTACACAGTAAGTACACAGTGTGGTGCTAAGAGACAGGAGCCGCTTTGTTACATTGTATCCCCCCAGGATTCTACTCTTGTACGGTAACTGAGGGTCCGGTGGGCGACTCCTGTGCCGCAGAATTTCCTAGAACCCGTCTTATTTACTCTTCTCCGCAAGATCTGAGGCAAGAAAAAAAAAATCCGTCACCATCAACACCTCGCGCCTCGTATTAAGTCCCGTGATTGACAGGAATATATTGGAACTTCACGCTTTCTGTGAATCGCGATGCCGGCCGACTATTAATGAGACGTCTGAAGTTACTGACAGCGAAAACACACAATTAAATCTCCTTAATGGGTTTTCACAAAAATAAGAAAAAAACATCAGGTGCCGGAGACGCATTTCGGGAGGATTTTAGATTTTTTTTTTTTCTTAATAATTTTATTATCTAAGTAAACATCTCAGAATGTGGAGGCCTGGATCCGAGATTCTCAGGAATAACAATGTAGCCAAGCGTATATCATCTTCTCCAGGAAGGGGGGTGGGGTCACATCGGGCCCTAGAGTCTGCGGGGCCCCATGTTAGACACGGGAAGACGGTGGATCACATAGAGGCTCTGACACCTAGTGGGGTCCATTCCCATGTACTGCCCCATTGCGCATCCCTTGCACTTACCTGGAGGCCAGTGGTGGAAATTGAAGCTGATGGGCCCCACTGCAAGATTTGTGCCAGGTCCCTACTATAATGTATGGTTAATAGGGTTATAGTACCAAAAGTGAAAGTGACACCTTATGGGCCTGCTAAACCAATTCGGCCCGGTTTCGAACACACCCCCTCAAATTTCGCCCCTGATCCAGGCCGGCACCAGCACTGGGCATAACTGGGCATGTGTCAGGGCCAAGGGCTGCTAGGGGGACCCATATAAGGCTGAAGGAATTAATGGGGGTGAGGGGGGCTGTATCTAATGAGTCCATTCAGTGTTGGGGGTTTTATATAAAATACCCATGAGGGGGCTCTATGGTATGATAAACTAGGGAATATTTTAGGGAACAGGAGACTTTAAGAATTTTTAATTCTGCCACGTGAATTCAATGCAAAGGGGCCCACTTAGGCTCGTCACCCAGGGGCCTAGCAAATTCTGGGGCAGATCCTGCCCCTGATGGTGGCCCCAGACATCATCGGGGCAGAGCTTGGAGCAATGTACTTCTCGCTCTTCCATACGTAACAGACCTACACATTTCCATGGGCCCTTAGTAAATGACCCCCATTGGGTATCAAAATTTACATCATCAGTTACTGGAATCAGTGGAGCGACATCTCAAAGAGAAGACACAAGATGCGTGTAGAGTGGAGAGTAGCCCCCCATGAGGCCAGGGTCGCACATTCATGTCATCCCTTTAATATTGTGACCATATGTGATGCTTCTCCGTCACACAATCTGCATTTTCCCCCCGATTTGCACTTTTTCAAAAAACTTCTGAAATGACATTATGGAGATGAGAAGAGCAGTGGTGAGAATTAGATTACTCCGTGTTCTCCTATGTATCCACATGAGCGCTGAACTCCCCCCATTCCTGCGCTTCCTCCTCTATCATTAAACTTTATTGATAACTGACAAATGACAAATCATAACCCCAGCGCCCCCTTCCTGCAGATACCGGGGGCCACGAACGCTCAGATCTCCCAATTATCTCACTTTTTTTGTCTTCGTTTGCTGACAATAGGAGCAGATGGCGGCACTTTCATAAACATGAAATATTACCGCAGACTAAACTGTTACACAAAGTGTCAGAAAAACGAAGGCGTCAGGATGGAGCGCGGCGCGGGAGGTGACAATTTTTTGGAACTTTTTTTTGTATTTGGAAGAAGAAAACTGTTCTCGGTGCAAAAAATTGCAAAACTAGGACTCGGCAATTCTGGTCCAAATTTCCATCTCTTAATGTCTCCATTAGTCTCATCTTAATGTCTGGGCGACCTCCGAAGGTCCCGGCAGGTGGTGAGGTCGTACTGTGATGACATCATAGCGCTCGGCAGCAGAGGGAAGGGGGAAGCTTTCTGCCAGCGCTTCCCTGACGAATGGCCGCACTTTGCTTGTCTCAGCACATGATACAACTTGTTTATGGACTTTGTCTTCGGAGTTGAGCACATTTTAATGAAAGCAGCGGAACTATAAAAGCCGCGATGTGCAGCTGTAACAAAGACGAGCAACGGATTTACATCACCACCCAGAGATTAAAGGGGAACGTTCCAGAGGAAACTTTACTGCAAAGATTCAGCTGCATCTGTCAGACGGAGGACGTGTAGAGGCTGAGGATTGTTGCAGGACTGAAAAGTACAAGAAACTCGGAAATAAACTGAAAACGTACTTCAAGGAAATCTCCCATCAGAATCCATCCTGATAAACCAGGGACATTACTGCGGCAATCTTCTTAAATGTGTTATTCATGGCCTCCTTCCTTCTAAAATCGACTTTTAAAATTATGCTAATGACCCCAAAGTACTACTGGGGGCGTTACAAGAGCCCTTCCCTTCTGCAGCTTCACAGGCTGTTGAGGAACACTTCCCCCTTCCACCATGTGGCATTAAATCAGGCAGATAGAGGGGAGACAGTGTAACATCCGGTGAACCTGTAGCGTGGAGGGGTAACACCCACAGAGCCCTTATGCCCCATTATAATAATAAAAGTTGATTTTAGAAGGAAGGAGGCCATGGATAACACATATGAGAAGATCTCACAGTCAGACCTTTGGTGTTGGTTGCTAGGTAAATATTTAGTATAGATCCATATTTCACAGTCCTGCTGCTACTGTGTGGTATATTGACTGCTGGAATATATCTGTATGTATTTGGTATATTCATTGCATGTAATAATAGGCTTCAGTGTAAGCAGACTACTCAGGTACTGTATTAGATAAATATGATAGATATGAGATAGATAGATATGAGATAAGATAGATAGATAGATAGATAGATAGATAGATAGATAGATAGATAGATAGATAGATAGATAGATAGATAGATAGATATGAGATAGATAGATATGAGATAGATAGATACGAGATAGATAGATAGATAGATAGATATGAGATAGATATGAGATAGATAGATATGAGATAGATAGATAGATAGGTAGATATGAGATAGATAGGAGATAGATAGATAGGTAGATATGAGATAGGTAGATATGAGATAGATAGATATGAGATAGATAGAGAGATAGATATGAGATAGATATGAGATAGATATGAGATAGATAGATAGATAGATAGATAGATAGATAGATAGATAGGTAGATATGAGATAGATAGATAGATAGATAGATAGATAGATAGGAGATAGATAGGTAGATATGAGATAGGTAGATATGAGATAGATAGATAGATAGATAGATAGATAGATAGATAGATAGATAGATATGAGATAGATAGATATGAGATAGATAGATAGATAGATAGATAGATAGGTAGATATGAGATAGGTAGATATGAGATAGATAGATAGATAGATAGATAGGTAGATATGAGATAGGTAGATATGAGATAGATAGATAGATAGATAGATAGATAGATAGATAGGTAGATATGATATAGATAGATAGATAGATATAGAAGCAAAAAAGTGGCAGCACTCCAAGGAATCGTGGAAAAAAGTGTGAGGTTTATTCCATCTCTAGCAACGTTTCAGCTGTGGATCAGCCTTTGTCAAGCATACATACATTGACTGTCCCTTTGTTTTGTTCAGTGTTTGCTATGTCTGCTGTGACCTCTGACCTGTCTTTATTGTGTTTTCAGTTTGTCTTGCTTTGTGTCTGCATGGTGACCTAGGAAGGGATTGTCTTCTAGTTGTCCCTTATCATCTAGGATATGCAGAGGCAAGTAGTCAGGTGACAATTTGGGGGCTCAATGTCCTGTCTGTCCCCTTGCATAGATCCCCTATTTAGTAGTTGGGAGGACATTGTGTCTTCACTATGCAGACATCTGGCAGAACTTTTACATGTCTATTACGGATTTTCACCTGAGGACATTTCCCATAATACAAACTCTGTCTGCAAATTTCTTCACCCCATAAAAGGGAATGTGCGATGACCCCTCCGCTGCCATCATTAGAGCCTCCCCTCCGCCTCCTCTGCTCTGTGTATCTGCAGCACAGGGAGAACGAGGCGCGAGGCATCACAGGCCGCAGTCTGAAGATGAAATACTTATCCTGGAAAAATTGCCGTAAGGCGGGAGCGCAACTTGCTGACCCATTATCAAAGCCCCATCTGCATGACGGACGCGGCTCCCGCCCTGTTATCACGGAAAATCGTCTAAACCATAAAACAATTTGTGAAGCCGTTCACGCCTGCGGCATCAAGAGCGTCAGATGCGAGCGAAACGCGAATATTGTCTGATGTGAAGACAGCGAGGAGGAGGGGAAGCACACACACCATCTACATAGCAGACTTGTGGGAAAGGAAACCTCCAGAAATACTCTAATGGCAAAGTTATATCCTTCTGCTGAGGCCTTACAGGACACTAAGAAAGTTGGATTATGGAAATAGTCACTCAGCTTTCCAAAGATCAGATATAATGAAGCAGCTACAGAAAGCAAGCGCTACTATAAAAGTTGTAGCCAGGGTTATATTCCAGGACTGTAGCTTATCAAATTGCACTTGGAGTATGGCCTCACACTGCTGTGCTCTGATCTCTGCAGCCAGTATTATGTACAGTCCTGGAGAGATTTATAATCAGACCTCACACTGCTGTGCTCTGTGCTTTCTGCAGCCAGTGTTATGTATTGTCCCTGGGGAGATGTGTAATCAGACCTTTGTGGATCTTGTTACTATCTGCAGGAATGTAAAATATGGACTTATATTCCAGGATTATAGTATAAAGAACGAATACTCCCATTGTGCAGCAAGTGGTGAAGATTTCATATCACACCGAATTGTATATCAACCATCCCATTTACTAACTATAGCGTATTTAAATATACATGTCCATATGGGGCAGTATTATAGTAGTTATATTCTTGTACATAGGGGGTAGTATTATAGTAGTTATATTCTTGTACATAGGGGGCAGTATTATAGTAGTTATATTCCTGTACATAGGGGGCAGTATTATAGTAGTTATATTCTTGTACATAGGGGCAGTATTATAGTAGTTATATTCTTGTACATAGGGGGCAGTATTATAGTAGTTATATTCTTGTACATAGGCAGCAGTATTATAGTAGTTATATCCTTGTACATAGGGGCAGTATTATAGTAGTTATATTCTTGTACATAGGGGGCAGTATTCTAGTAGTTATATTCTTGTACATAGGGGGCAGTATTATAGTAGTTATATTCTTGTACATAGGGGGCAGTATTATAGTAGTTATATTCTTGTAGATAGGGGGCAGTATAAGAGTAGTTATATTCTTGTACATAGGGGGCAGTATTATAGTGGTTATATTCTTGTACATGGGGGCAGTATTGTAGTAGTTATATTCTTGTACATAGGGGGCAGTATTCTAGTACAGGCGGTCCCCTACTTAAGGACACCCGACTTACAGACAACCCATAGTTACAGACGGACCCCTCTGCCCACTGTGACCTCTGGTGAAGCTCTCTGGATGCTTTAAAATAGTCCCAGACTGCAATAATCAGCTTAAAACTGTCTCCAATGAAGCTTTATTGATAATTCTTGGTCCTATTACAGCAAAAAAATTTGAAACTCCAATTGTCACTGGGGCAAAAAAAAAAAATTGTCGGGAACTACAATGATAAAATATACAGTTTCGACTTACATACAAATTCAACTTAAGAACAAACCTACAGTCCCTATCTTGTATGTAACCCGGGGACTGCCTGTAGTTATATTCTTGTACATAGGGGGCAGTATTATAGTAGTTATATTCTTGTACATAGGGGGCAGTATTATAGTAGCTATATTCTTGTAGATAGGGGGCAGTATTATAGTAGTTATATTCTTGTACATAGGGGGCAGTATTATAGTAGTTATATTCTTGTACATAGGGGGCAGTATTATAGTAATTATATTCTTGTACCTAGGAGGCAGTATTATAGCAGTTATATTCTTGTACATAGGGGGAATATTGTAGTAGATATATTCTTGTACATAGGGGGCAGTATTATAGTAGTTATATTCTTGTACATAGGGGGCAGTATTATAGTAGTTATATTCCTGTACATAGGGGGCAGTATTATAGTAGTTATATTTTTGTACATAGGGGGCAGTATTATAGTAGTTATATTCTTGTACATAGGGAGCAGTATTATAGTAGTTATATTCCTGTACATAGGGGGCAGTATTATAGTAGTTATATTCCTGTACATAGGGGCAGTATTATAGTAGTTATATTCTTGTACATAGGGGGCAGTATTATAGTAGTTATATTCCTGTACATAGGGGGCAGTATTATAGTAGTTATATTTTTGTACATAGGGGGCAGTATTATAGTAGTTATATTCTTGTACATAGGGAGCAGTATTATAGTAGTTATATTCCTGTACATAGGGGGCAGTATTATAGTAGTTATATTCCTGTACATAGGGGCAGTATTATAGTAATTATATTCTTGTACATAGGGGCAGTATTATAGTAGTTATATTCTTGTACATAGGGGGCAGTATTATAGTAGTTATAGTCTTTTACATAGGAGGCAGTATTATAGCAGTTATATTCTTGTACATAGGGGGAATATTGTAGTAGATATATTCTTGTACATAGGGGGCAGTATTATAGTAGTTATATTCTTGTACATAGGGGGCAGTATTATAGTAGTTATATTCCTGTACATAGGGGGCAGTATTATAGTAGTTATATTCTTGTACATAGGGAGCAGTATTATAGTAGTTATATTCCTGTACATAGGGGGCAGTATTATAGTAGTTATATTCCTGTACATAGGGGCAGTATTATAGTAGTTATATTCTTGTACATAGGGGCAGTATTATAGTAGTTATATTCTTGTACATAGGGGCAGTATTATAGCAGTTATATTCTTGTACATAGGGGGCAGTATTATAGTAGTTATATTCCTGTACATAGGAGGCAGTATTATAGTAGTAATATTATTGTACACAGGGGGCAGTATTATAGTAGTTATAGTCTTGTACATAGGGGGCAGTATTATAGTAGTTATATTCTTGTACATAGGGGGCAGTATTATAGTAGTTATATTCCTGTACATAGGGGGCAGTATTATAGTAGTTATATTCTTGTACATAGGGGGCAGTATTATAGGAGTTATATTCTTGTACATAGGGGGCAGTATTATAGTAGTTATATTCTTGTACATAGGGGCAGTATTATAGTATTTATAGTGATAGTTATACATGGTTCATGTTTACCTTATGATATATTATCCTTATGACTTATACATTGCTTGGAGGACTATATGTCTCAATATGAAGTTTTAATTCAATGACTGGTGTAAAATATATAGAAATTCAATATATTGTGCTGCTTATCTGCATCATGATGTGAACGAGGGCCTATCCTACTGACATAATGATGAATGGTGCAGGGGATATAAGATCGGCTTTACCATGGTGATCTCTAGATATCGGGCTGGTGCTGGGATCTCCTGTGACCTTGCTGTATCCTATGGGGTAGGGGCTGTCATCTTACAGCCAAGTTCTTAATCAAACATAAAGCAGATATTAATCATCTAAATACGAGGTGTGAATACGGCCACGCTGAAGCAATGTATAGTATGGTTCGGTACATAGAAATATATACGGTCAATTCCTGGGGCTTAGTTTTAGGACACAGCTTTACTCTCTATTGGGGGGTCCTGAGTTTTCAATCTCCTCTGAGGCTTCTCCTCTCCTTCATACTTTTCTTCTTCATTTTCCCTCCTGTGATTAGAGCAATTCCTAACTCCAGGATGAACCAACTACCTTCACTACACCACACAGATTCTATACAGAAGCAGCACAAATGCCTTTATTGATAATGTTGAGGATGAGGGCGCAGCCTCCCTGACTGTATACTTAAGGCCTCTCAGGTTTGTAGGTGGAAAGAAAGCAAAGGACAATTAGTTTGTCCTCCCAGCAGGATGAGATTTTACAGGCTCTGGCCGTGATGCTGAGTGATCATGGGATTAATAGTACTAGACTGCAAATAACGGTCTGATCAGAGCAGAGGGGAGGCGACGTCTCTAACCCCTGCATTTATATCACGTGCCCCGCAGTCAGGGCAGGAGGGCAGGACCGGGCAGACATTGCTGGAGTGATACAATATTAATATAGTGCACACAGGTTCAGCTGCTCGGGACATTGCTTCTGAGGTCCAGACATTTTGGGTCAGTGCCAGCAGTGGATGTGACAATCAGCGTGTCTACCGCCTCAGTTCTGGCTGCGCTGGTATATTAATGAGAGCCTGGTCTTGTCCGGTGATCGTTGTTTTTATATTGTGGCAGGAATTAGTGCAGAGTGGTCAAGATTGCACAAATTTCCGTATTGCTCTAAATTCTGGGCAAAACATTCACAAAAAATCTACCTCCCAAATTAGCCCCCTGCAGACCAAGTCTGGCCAGAATGCAGATAGCCAAAGCCGGATGAGCCCCATACGACACAGATGGACCCCGACCCATGCAGTACAGATGGATGGACCTCACCCCTTATGGCACAGATGGACCTTGTTCTATGCGGCAATGATGGATGGACCTTGCCCTTTATGGCATAGACGGATCACATTTACTTTTAGGTCTCCTTGGGCCCCAAGTGACTTGGCCAGGGCCTTCCCACATATCCTTGATACTACTTATACATGTGAGTGGTGGGTAATATCACTATTATGAGACAGATGGGCCACCTGTTGACCTATGACGGCGCCTTATATTGGACATATCATCCAATATAACAACCCTGACAAAAAATAACCGCCTGTATACTTGGCTCTGGCTTTTTAAATCTCAGTGTTGAGTAAAACAAGCATTTATATTGCAGAGATGGACAATATATTGGTGAGGTGGACATTATATTGCACAGGTGGACATTATAGTGGCCAGGTAGACCTTTAGTATACCATTAGGTTCTTTTGTGTTGGACCATTGCTCTCCCCCATACTACATTTCAGGGGTGGTAAGATCTTTGCTGATGAGGAGCTGATGGCCCTTGCAGCCCCTTCGGTCGGAGGTTGCCCTCCATCTACAAGCTCTTGTCTGTAGATGATTGAAATAATATGCAAAGGGCTTCCTGGAAACAATGGATTATAAAGTAAAAGTATGTAAGGAAGATTTTACTTCTTTTACAAGTTGGAGCTGTAATCAGCATTTCCCTGGTATCGGAGTCGCTGTGTGAAGTGACTTGTAGCCACGCTGTGAGCGCTATTTAAGAAGGAAATTATTCCTCCCCGAAAACTATTTGAAAGTCCCTTTCAGTGCAGCAGCCGTACACCAGAAAAGAGATCTATCGATAGGGACCTTGTTCTTGCCGCCGATAAGGAGTCACTGAAGGAGGATTTGGCCTAAGTTCACAGACTTTGAAAATTATGTTTTGAAGAAAGTCAACAGTTTAGCTCTAATCTTAGATTAGTAAGGACATAACAGAGTGAAAGGAAGAACAAATCCCCATCTGGAGTAGCTAGAATTGGATGGCCACGACTATTAATTCTGTAGCTATGGTCCAAGCTACTAAAGGGCACAATTGCCTTCTAGGTCAAGGTCATTATATAGAGTACAAGGACCTTCCAGGTCATGGACCTTCTTTAGAGTACAAGTCATGGACCTTCTATAGAGTACAATGACTTTTCAGGTCATGGACCATCTATAGAGTGCAAGGACTTTCCAGGTCATGGACCTTCTATAGAGTACAATGACTTTCCAGGTCATGGGCCATCTATAGATTACAAGGACCTTCCAGGTCATGGACCTTCTATAGAGTGCAAGGGCTTTCCAAGTCATGGACCTTCTATAGAGTACAATGACTTTCCAGGTCATGGACCATGTATAGATTACAAGGACTTTCCAGGTTATGGACCATCTATAGAGTACAAGCACTTTCCAGGTTATGGACCTTCTATAGAGTACAATGACTTTCCAGGTCATGGACCATCTATAGATTACAAGGACTTTCCAGGTTATGGACCATCTATAGCAGTGATGGCGAACCTTTTAGAGACAGAGTGCCCGAACTACAACCAAAATCCACTTATTTACCGTTAAGTGCCAATGTGGCATTTTAAGCAGTAACTTATTGCTACCTGTTCTTCCACTTCTTTCACTTCTTTCAATTGTATGGGCTACCTAAGGCCTCCAATACAGTAGAAAGAAGGAGGGCAAATTGAGACTTTCATTATAGCTTCTCTCCAAGTTACCTGGAACAGCAGGAAGATTTGATAGATTTGGTCCTGTTTGGTGAACGCTGTCCTGGGCTGATGTCCTGAGTGCCCACAGAAAGGGCTCTGAGTGCCACCTCTGGCACCCGTGCCATAGGTTCGCCATCACTGATCTATAGAGTACAAGGACTTTCCAGGTTATGGACCATCTATAGAGTACAAGGACTTTCCAGGTCATGGACCATATATAGAGTACAAGGACTTTCCAGGTCATGAACCTTCTATAGAGTGCAAGGATCTTCCAGGTTATGGACCATCTATAGAGTACAATGACTTTCCCGGTCCATGGCCTTCTATCCTTGTGACTCTGTAGCTTCTGTTATCAGTACATATGACAATGCCATTCAGACACAGTGATCATTATGTAGAGTTGATGTCCGATAATGAGGTCATGCCGCTTGTCCAATCAGTAAAGTTCAGTTACACTACCCCTATTACCAGTGATTACCACTCATGATGGTAGCCTGCCATCCATTACATCCCAGTCAGCCACAATGACTTATTACAGTAACGAACAACCAAACTTCTTTAAAATTAAAATAAAGCCACAGTGTCCCTATAACACTGACATTGGGACACTCTATTGTCTGTGTAATATTAATACAACCATCCACCTCCATTAGAGCCATTAGCCATAGAGCCCACCAGCCATACCACACTGCTCTCTTCCTCTGCAAAACAGGAAGTTACATAATAGTGGGCGGTCACTTCCTCTTCCTGAAGTCGTGGGAATCCAGAATCATCATGCTAAATCTGGACTATGAATTAACCACTCGATACTAAATTTCTCTACCGTGCGAAGAGGATTATCTTGTATTAATATTTTATTTGCTCTACACCTGAACCCTCATGCAACCTTCTCCAGTCGATCTTATCAAGATATTTCAGTTCTGCTTTGCACAGTAACCTGCAACCCTAACCAGGAAATCGGGAGAATTACATCTGTCGGCTGAGTCCCTGATATAATTAACACCAAATGCATATAAATCCGGTTAGAGGTATATGTCACGGGGGAAATGCGATATGAGAAATACCTGACCTATCTTTATTAGATTCAGTTAGCCAATCCAGCGCTCAGGAGATTCCACAATTGCATTTCAATCATACGCGGTCTTGTGAGATAAACCTATTTCGTGTTGCTTATCAAAGCTCTGCAGAAGATTAAAGACGTCTCCCTTTGGTGGTGGGGAATGTTTTACATATTGTTCTGGGTTTTCAACACCTTTAAAACTGATTAACTGATATTAAAATACAGGGAAAAAAAACTCATTGAATTATAAAGTGGAGACATCTTTTCTGGGAGCTGGGGACTTGTTCCTTATTCTGTTTCTTGCATATATTTTGCAGTTGGTGGCTTCGTATAAAGACCTCGGAGGAGACTTAGTTGCCTCAGAACTGATTAGGTAATCAGAGATATTACGGGGCAGCCGTCTGGTGCAGAACTAAAGCTCCCATGGTGCCCAGACTAATAGAGTCATAGTCTACCAGTCAAGTCATGGTCCCACAGAAGCCGAACTTCATGACGAGGCTTCCAGGCTGGTTTCTTCATCCGTAATGAAAATTATTGTTTACAGGGAAGTCGACAAGATCTCGGTGGTCCCAAAAGGGTTCTTATAGCTCAATATCTTATTCTTGGATCTGGTCATGTAGGACTGAGATCTTGAATTTGAAGATGGAAGCAAAAGCAAGAGGTAGAAAACTCCGTCTTTGTTTGCCCATGGACCTCCAAGGAGCACTAGATCGGATTCGGTGGAATATAACATTTTCATGGACCTAAAAGGGGCAATAGATCTGATTTAGTTGGAGGTGAAGTCCTTATGGGCCTACAATGAGCAACAGTTCTGGTTAGATGACTCCTCCAGCAGAATAGTGAGTGCAGCTCTGAAGTATATGGGTGTGGGATAGGATCATATCTGCATGGGGTGTTTTATTTATGTTAATATAGGTTTATGTTTATAGGTGGGCATGGTTTGTCTTTGTTTATGGGTTTGGTTTAGGATGTGATAATTGGTGGGGTGGGGGTTGTGGTATTTAGTGTTCAATCATTTTGGTGTATGTTATTGTTTTTTTGCTATGTGTAAATGGGGCTGGGCCAGCAGGTAAGTTATTGTATATATTTTGTATACATTGTATATTGTTTGGTTTATGTTATGTATTGTTATGTTATATACTTTATATTTTGATAAAAGATCTACAGGACTGCACAGTGACTGCACCAGCAGCAGAATAGTGAGTGCAGCTCTGGAGTAAAATATAGGATATAACTCAGGGTCAGTATAATATAACTAACGCCATGTATGTACACTGTGACTGCACCAGCAGAATAGTGAGTGCAGCTCTGGAATATAACACAGGATGTAACTCAGGGTCAGTACAGGATAAGTAATGTTATGTATGTACACAGTGACTGCACCAGCAGCAGAATAGTGAGTGCAGCTCTGGAGTATAATACAGGATGTAACTCAGGATTAGTACAGGATAAGTAATGTCATGTATGTTCACTGTGACTGCACCAGCAGCAGAATACTGAGTGCAGCTCTGGAGTATAATACAGGATGTAACTCAGGGTCAGTACAGGATAAGTAATGTTATGTATGTACACAGTGACTGCACCAGCAGCAGAATAGTGAGTGCAGCTCTGGAGTATAATACAGGATGTAACTCAGGATTAGTACAGGATAAGTAATGTCATGTATGTTCACTGTGACTGCACCAGCAGCAGAATACTGAGTGCAGCTCTGGAGTATAATACAGGATGTAACTCAGGATCAGTACAGGATAAGTAATGTCATGTATGTACACAGTGACTGCACCAGCAGCAGAATATTGAGTGCAGCTCTGGGGTATAATACAGGATGTAACTCAGGAGCAGTACAGGATAAGTAATGTCATGTATGTACACAGTGACTGCACCAGCAGCAGAATAGTGAGTGCTGGATCATTCTGCTGTGAACTGCTGACGGGTGTGGTTGTCTGTGACTGAGCTCCTGCACCACCTGGTGGAAGACCAATCCACCCAGGCCTGCTCTCTCCTCCCCAGGGAGGGAGTAGGTTTCTGGGATGAGTGAGCCAGAAAAATCCCAGGCTTCTGCCTCCCGGACCAGGCCGGCGGGGGGCAGGAGAAGCCAGTTGCCGGCCAAAGCGGAGGGGGTAAGAAGATCTGCCCGGAGCCAAGGACGCAGCGATGTGACCTCGGCTGCCACCCCCAAGACCCAGGGAAGCTGCAAGGTCTCCAGATCACAGAAGATCAAGGCAAGTAACATCAGCCTGAGTGCTCCTCCTGGAAAGCTGAGTGACTGTGCGGGAAAGCTGGGTGGTTCAGCTGAAAAGCTGGGTGCTCACGGAGGTGTGCAAAAGGCATGGGGTGATCTTAAGGCCCGGGAGTCTGCTACCATCTATGGCTCCCGGATTGCTGAGCACCTCCGTGAGTACAAGGAAGCCGGAAAAGCGCTGAGGAGGCTCCAGGAGGAGATAAGGGAGACCTTGGCCCTAGCGGGGGTGGCCACTAAGAAGAAAAAGTCTGATCTTCTTACCACCATAGACAGACTAAAAGCCGAGGTCACCGCTCTGCAGGAAAAGCGTCATCTTATCCGTGAGCACAGCGGTCCGTTTCGTGAAAAACTTGAAAACGACGCCAGGTTTGATGACATGCGCCAGGAGCAGCTGAGAAAGCTGAAGGGGCTTCAGATCCAGGCGGATGATGGCGATGATGAGGAGGATGAGGAAGACCTGCCGTGTCCGTCTGGTGGCCTGCACCAACACCAGCAGGCCTCGCACGACAGGCTGCCTGCAGAGCAAGCGCCATTACCATCAGGCTGCGGCTCTGCCAACCTGGAGGAGGAAAGTGATGACAGCGGCCAGGGGGGGGCGCTAATGGCTCAGATCCGTCAGCTCGAGTCCCCAGTTCACCTCCAGAACTTTTCCTTCGGCGATGATATGCCAGATGACGACCTAAAGAGAAAGAAGAGAGCCAGGAAGACCAAGGCGTCTCAGGAGGTGAATCTGGTGTTTCGTCCCCTCCCTGTTTCCTCCGGGCGGGCAGCAGTGTCAGCCTGTCGTGTAGGCCCCGTTACCCAGCCCAGCACGAATCCTGCAGTGGACTCGGTGCCAGGGTGCGGGGAGATTGCAAAGCCACGTTCTATCATGGCGCAGAGCACCAGCCTTGTTTGTAGTAGCAAGGATGGTGCAGGGAAGGCATCGGCCGAAAGGCCGGACAGTGAGGGCGATCCAGCAGGTCCTGGTACTGTGCGCTGCCCCCCAGTGGGAGGGGGGGGTGGCCCGGTGCCAGGGGCAGTGGCGGTGGCTCCTGTAGTCCCTAGCACTGTGGCTGCTGCTAGGTCCGGTGAGCAGCGGCAGTGTGATGGGGCTGCTGGGGCTTGTGGTGCGGCGCCTCCCAAGCGTTCTGTGCAGCCTGCGGGAAAGGGCGCAGGAAAGGTTTTATTTTGTATTGGCTCATCTGACCCTGGAGATGGCACAAAGAGACTGTCCGGAGTAAATAAAGACAGGAGGCCTCTTTCATCCAGCGAGCAGCGATGCTCCAACCTTATAAAAACTGCGGGACAACAAGGGGTTAATGCCAATGAGGCAGAGGGCACAAGTAAGATCGGGGTTGGAGCTGCCTCTTCTCAGGCTGAATCAGCTATGGAGGTGGCTCTACCCCCAGTGCCCAGTGACGCTGAGGCAACCCCAGGTCCTCCTGGCCCAGCTCGTGTGAGTGATGCAAGGAAGCGAGGGAAGCGAGACAGTAATGTACATAGTGTGGTGAGTGTGGGAGTGGTGGATGGTGCTGAGGGGGTTAATCATGTGGTTTGTGCTGATCCATCTGCACCCCCAGTGGTGGCCGCTCCCATAAGGAGCTATGCGAGTGTCACCGCTGGGGCAAGTGGGGTTAACTCCTTGTCTCCTGGCTCTGGGAACAGCGTTTTGCAAAGGCGTCTTCTGGAGGCTCTCAGGAGAGGGGAAAAGTCAATCAATGTAGAGGGAAGAGAGGTTGATCTGTCCTTCTGGACAGACAGGCATGGCCTGGCAGCCTTCCAAGAGAAAAGGGGGGGAGAGACTGTATGGTCTTTACCCACAACTGGGCCCGGAGCCTCCCGTAGGAATGTGGTCCGTCTTCGCTGGAGGGGCAGTGACGCATGCCCACCCAGGTCAAGGGTGGTGGAGCTCCTCCTGAAGATGAACTTCAGGGCTAGTGACATCTTTGCCCTGATACATCCTTATGGTACTCCGGAGTTCGATGTCAGCTTTGTCCGGCCGGAGGGCTTAGAGCTCTTCTGGTCGAATTATGAGCTGGCAAAGAACGAGCCCGCATGGCGAGACTTTGCTGTGCAAGCAGTGTCTCGCCAAAACGCAGTCAAGAAGGTGACCGTTTTGACCCGTAACGAGTCACTTTCTTGCATGGACATCATGACTTGGCTAAGTCGTTATGGTGAGGTTGTACAGGTACCGCAGAAAAACCGCGATGAATTTGGCATTTGGTCTGGGGCCTGGACCTTCATGATGAAGTTGAAGTGTTCAGGCGGCACAGTCGCCCACATTCCCTCTTCAGCCTTTCTTGGGCGGGACAGAATCCTGATTTTCTACCAGGGGCAGCCGAAGGTCTGTCACAGGTGCGGTGACCCCACACACTTTAGCGCCAGCTGCCAAGTGCAGAAGTGCGCTTTGTGTGGTGGGCTAGGTCATCTCGCTGCATCCTGTAAGGACATTAGGTGTAACCTGTGTGGTGAGCTCGGTCACCCTTTCAGCCGTTGTCCTCGCTCCTTTGCCAATGCGGTTGTGACCCCAGTGGAGGAGAGCCATGAGGTTGCTTCTGCTGGGGAAGGTACCAGCAGAGGTGGAGGAGCTGAGGGGCCTGTGAAGAAAAGTAAGAATAAGTCACCTTCTCAGTTGAGGCGGCTTGAAGCCAGACAAAAAGGGAGAGAACTGGGGAAGCCTCAGGTTGCTGGGGTGACCCTTGGTCCTTCCTCAGAGGCTGGTCATGCTACTGAGGCCCTGAGGGATGATGAGTTGGATGAGGAGGTCAGGAGGATGGAGCGCGAGAAAGGTGCCATGTCCTCCACGTCCTCCCATTATGAGAGTATGGATGAGGATAACAGGATTTGGCTAGAAAATAAGCGCAAGCAGAAAAAGAAAAAGCGCGGCGTATCTAAGGTACCTAAGGAAGGGAAAACTTCCTCCCCTCTGGTTGAGCTTTCCAACCGGTTCCTCACCCTCGATGAGATCGCCTCCTCGGAAGGAGAGGCTGAGGGTGGGGTTCTGGAGGTGGCGGCGGAGCAGCCTGCAGGGGGCGCCGAGTCTCTATCCTCTGGGGAAGCCGGGTCCTCAGAGTGGGAGACTGACTCAGAGTCAGGAGACAAGGACGAAGGAGAGGGTGGTCCGGGTGGGTCCTTGGGGGCCAGTAATAACATGGACACCTCGATTTCGTTAAAAAGAAGTTGCCCCAATTCTGAAGGGAAAAGGGAAAAGGGATCATCCTCAGAGGACAGTAGAGGGAAGGGAGGTAGTAAGAAAAAAGCCGTCTAACTCAATCACTCATGATGGCGGCACCCACTCCGTTGACGCTGGCGTCCATTAATGTCGCCAGCATTAAGTCTGATGCGGCTAGATTTGCGGCCTTTGATTTTCTCGGCCGTGTTGAAGCCGACATTTTATTTTTGCAGGAGACCAGGCTGCCAGATTTGGCGGCCGTGTTTAAAGCTAAGAGGGAATGGAGACACGGGCCTTCCTATTGGTCTCTTGCGGCCGAGCCGTATAGCGGAGTGGCGGTCCTTTTTACCGCACCGGTAGAATGCCGACGAATTATTGAGTTAGAAATGGGGAGGTGCCTGATCCTGGATATCCTCATGAAGGGACAAGAACTTCGCCTAATTAACATCTACGGTCCCCAGTCCAAGTGGGACAGGAAGTGTCTCTTTATGAGGATCAAGCCCTACCTTTTTACAAGTCGGCAGGTGGTCTTTGGAGGGGACTTCAATGCTGTCACGAGGTCCCAGGATAGGGGAGGTTCCAGAGACAAGCTGACTTATGATAGCGTCGCTCTTAATAGCATAGCTAGTGAGGCTCGCCTGGTGGATGTCCACATCCGGCACACCCCAGGCCACGCGGGGTTCACCTATTATAGGGGTAGCTGCAGGTCTAGAATAGACAGGTTTTATTTAAAGGAGGAAGCCATCTCTTCAGCAGTGTCCGTTGTTGAGGTGGAGTTCTCCGACCACTGTTTAATTTTGTTTTCTCTGAATGTTACAGAGACCCCCCGGATGGGAAGAGGCTACTGGAAGCTCAATTCGTCTCTCCTGGAAGAAGCAGAGATAAGACAATCCTTTGAGGACTTTCTTCAGAGCCAGGTACCATTGCTGGGCCTTTGTAGCAGTAAGTCAGAGTGGTGGGAGATGCTCAAGAAAAGGGTGGCGAGATTCTTCCGCCAGCTCTCGAGCCTCAGGAGCCTGGACAGGTACCGCCTGTATCAGGGCCTGAGGAGGAAACTCGAGCATCTCGTCTCGACTGGAGGTAGTCGTGAGGACATCTCCAGAGTGAAATCCTTGCTGAAGAGGTGTCAGTACGATAGACACGCATCTTTGGTTTTTGAGAGGGATTACGGGAAATACCGCTCGCCCGACCCTTACAGAAACTGCAAGATGTCAGTGAATGGTAAAGTTGTCACGGGACTGGTTGACAGTACGGGATCCCTGAAAAGGTCCAGATCAGGGATCCTGGAGGTCGTCAGATCCTTCTACTCACACCTCTTGGGCAGGAAGGATCTAGATCGGGATGTGATGTCGGCTTTCCTGGCAGAAACTGTCCCTGAGCCAGGAGTAGACCCCTCTCTTGATGTTTTGACAGAGCTGATCAGGGAAGAGGAAGTCAGCCGGGCGATTGAAGGGCTCGCCCTCAAGAAATCGCCAGGTCCGGATGGCTTAACATCTGAGTTTTATAATACCTTTAAGGACGCCTTGGTTCCCCTCTTGACTGAGGTATTCAATGAGTGTCTTTCCTCGGGCGCTCTGCCGAAGTCAATGAGGAGGTCTGCCCTGATCATCCTGTCAAAGGGTAAGGACCGATCTCGTATTGAGAACTGGCGTCCCATAGCGCTTCTCAATACGGACAGAAAGGTTTTGGCAAAGGTGCTGTTTAATCGGCTGGTGCAGTTTGCACCCCGGCTCCTTTCGGGGACCCAGCACTGCTCTGTTCCAGGCCGCAGTACATTTAGTGCTGTGCTTTGTGTCCGGGAGGCAGTGGAGCAGGGCAGGGCTGGTAACTGGAAGGGGTACTTGCTGTCCTTGGATCAGGCAAAAGCGTTTGATCGGGTTAACCACGAGTACCTCTGGTCTGTCCTTCTGAGGTATGGCCTGCCGGGTGGGTTTGTCAATTGGCTGAAAGTTTTGTACGCAGGGGCAGAGAGTTTCCCGCTTGTGAACGGTTGGATTGGCCGCCCTATTGAGGTCGGGTCTGGTGTTCGCCAGGGTTGTCCTCTGAGCCCACTTTTATACGTGTTCGCGATTGACTTATTCCTTAGGAGGGTTGATCGTGGGCCGTTGGTGGGAGTCGGGATGGACCAGGCGGCACCGGAAGCCACTCTAAGGGTGGTAGCCTATGCCGATGATGTCACCGTTTTTGTGTCCTCGAGAGGGGAGGCGCAATGGGTGATGTCAGAGGTTGACCGCTACTCAGAGGCTTCTGGGTCCAAGATCAACCGGGATAAGTGTGAGAGTCTCTGGCTGGGAGAGGGGGATCCAGGCTTTGATCTCCCGGACACTCTTCCAGGGCCCCAAGACTCTGCCAAAGTTCTCGGCATCGAATTTGGCCAGGGGGATTACCCCATGCAAAACTGGGACGGCAGGCTTAAGATCGCCGCTCAGAGGGTGGACCAGTGGAAGGGTTGGTCTTTGACCCTCAGGGAAAGGGTGAACTTGATTAAAACTTACCTGCTCCCATTGCTGATATATCTGGGCAGTGTGTGCATGTTGCCAGAGCCCCTCTGGACTCGGGTGTACAGTCTGTTCTTCCAGCTGTTATGGGGGAATAGGCTGAACCTTATCAAGAGGGAGGTTACTTACCGCACGAGGAGACAAGGAGGGTTGTGTATGGTCAACCCTGTGGTGTTCCTAGTGAATACCTTTCTTAAGATCAATGTTGCAAACCTCTGGAAAGAGAGGGCTCCTCCGTGGGTATACTCCTGTAGGGGATGGTTTCGGCCTTTCTTCCAGGAATGGGAGACAGGAGGGCAAGTGAAGGATCTTCGTACACCGCATGGGCATCTTCCGGCTTACGCTACCCCGGTTCTGAAGGTGATTCGCCGGTGGGGTCTGGGAATGTGGGAGATCAGGACTTTGTCGAGGAAACTCCTTGACAGGAGGGTTCTGTTTGCCCGTTTCCAGAAGCCTCTGGCCCTCAGGGATTGCCCAAGTCGGGATCTTGGGGTGGGTTTAGGTCTTTTGAATTCCATCAGGATCCCCTTGAAGTTTTGGGACTTGGCTTGGCGCTGCTTCCATGGAAAGCTGTGTGTGAGGGACAATCTGAAGTGTAGGAGCTCTGAGGAAAGGGGTTGTCCCCGGGAGGAGTGCGGTGGCCTTCTGGAGAGCATGGACCACTTCCTGCTTCAGTGCCCCTTTAACACAGAGGTGTACAACCGGGTGGGTGTTTCCATCCATTGGCCCGGGTTGGCCGGTCTCTCCTATGCGGAGTGGGCCTATGGAGCATTCAGAGGCCTGGGTGGCCGGGACCGCTGCACGTTATTCCTAGTTAGCCTAGTGGTCAGGTACCACACGTGGAACGCACGGTGTTTAGTATCGACGCAGCGTAAAATCCTCCCGGTGGATGAGGTGGTTAGGAACATTCTGGGTGACCTGGTGAAGGTGCGCTCTCTGGAGTATGAGAGGCGGGGCACGGGGAGGGCCTCTCTCCTTTGGAGGGGGTTCTCCTTTAGTGTCCCTTAGTCCGTCATCTCCTCTCCTGGTGTTGGGCTGAAGCTGACACTGTAGATTTTTGTTTTGTATCTGAGCATGTAGTGATGTAGCGGCTTGCAGGTGCCGAACCTGGGCTTTATGTGGTTTGGATATATGTTGATATGTTTAATGTGTTTGTATCTTGTGTACAGTGTGTATATAGTTATATGTAGTTATAGTTCTTGTGTGTGTTTATAGGTTGGTTGGTTTTGGGGTGTTGGTGTTAGGGTGTTAGGTTGGGAGGGGGGTGGACGGGACTTGGACTGTAGGATCCTGGGCACTGGTCTGGACTATATAACGCGAACTTTGGACGTTAGACCAGTGTCTGGGGGGGGGAGGGTGATGGGCGTGGGATTTAGTTTGCTATATTTAATGTTATTTAATGTTATTAATGTTATTTCAGTTATATTCATTGTTATTTCTATGTTTATTTCTTGTTCGTTTATGTGTATTTTGCTGTGTATTAAAAAAAAAAAAAAAAAAAAATTTAGGTGGTGGGAATGGGTGATGGTTTTGTTTGTACTTATGCTGAGTGTGTGGTGTGTGTGTGGCTGGGCCAGGAGATTTCCGTAAGACTCTTTTAGTTTGTATTATTGTTTTGTTATTATTATTATTGTTTTATTTTGCCAGAAGTTATGGCTTGATTTATGTTTATGGTTGTTATGTTTTTCATTTTTATATAAAATAAAAGATTTACAGGATGTAACTCAGGATCAGTACAGGATAAGTAATGTCATGTATGTACACAGTGACTGCACCAGCAGCAGAATAGTTAGTGCAGTTGTTACAATCTCTGTTATATAATGTCAAGTATGTACTTAAATTGGCCAATGTTATATGTAATACAGATATATATGTATATACACATGTAATGAACATATATCCTGCATGTAAATGAATGCAGTTTGGTGTTTGCACAGGATATAAGAAGTTGTATGTGGTATTTGCGCAGGATGAGTAAATAACAGACTGAGAAATGCTGATTATACGGAAATGTCATCTCCTCAGATTGGTGGAATTGGGGTCAGTGATGCTATGAAATGGCAGCAATACACTAAAAGGGATATTTTTCCCTATTTTTGGACCACTCCCGGATCAGACGTCTGGAGGACTGCGTCAGGTTCAAAACATTTTTTTTTGTTTTTTACAGAATTGAAAGGATCATTGATTTTGACTCATTGTAGAAGCCACTTTGCTTATGAATCTCGAGCGCAGCTAATTAGCCCATAATAGAGCGGATTCACTTTGGGATGTCTCGGTTACAATGATTTATTGTCAGGATTATTGCATTTGTTGGAACAAGATTTTATATTTTATGTAAATGACCAGACTGGCACTTGTTGTGTCGGGGCGATGGCTGCTTTGCATTCCGTTCACTCATGGAGTCCGCCCCCTTCTGCCAAACACAGATTTGTCTTATCTTGTATCAGAAGCCACATTTACAAGTCTGGACAAATAAAAAAAAACATCAAATCAGGCAGAGGATTAGAAACTGGTCCCACGACCTGCAAGTCAGTCTCTGCTGCTTGTCTGTAAAATTTCCAAGTGGAAACCA
The DNA here is from genome assembly GCF_040894005.1 of Engystomops pustulosus. Lineage (NCBI taxonomy): Eukaryota > Metazoa > Chordata > Amphibia > Anura > Leptodactylidae > Engystomops > Engystomops pustulosus. The sequence continues at coordinate 24,145,486 of NC_092419.1, forward strand.
GGTTTATTCCGCATGCCATATTTAATCGAAAGTGATATTTTTGTTTTAATTCTTTTTTTAATGGCAATTCCCATCAGCTTTATGGGGTTTTATTTCTTCTTCTGGATAAATACTGTAGTCTTGTCAGTTGAACTTGATAAATGTCAGGTTTCGGGGTCAGTGAACCCCCTGGACCACCGCAGGCTGTGACACAAGCCGACACCTGGGACCGGAATCCAAGTGGCACCCGGTCTTCACCAGAGCCCGCCGCAAAGCAGGATGATCTTGTTGCAGCGTGGTGCCACCAGGACGTTCCACAGGTGCGACTAGCCTGCGGTGGCAGCCAAGTTCAAGGTACATAATCAGAATGCAGGCTGGAGGTCGGGGACAGGCCGATGGTCAGGGGTGGCAGTAGTGGTGCAGAGTCAAAGGTCAGATCCGGGGTAATCAACAGGAAATCAAGCAGAAGCAGGAAGGGAATGGAAACAGGAAAAACAACAGCAAGGAAGCTTTCTCTATGGCGGATAGCTCAAAGATCCGGTGGGGATTGATGGGAACCGCTGGTTTAAATAACAACCCGGAAGTGGCCAGCGCCAATCAGCTGTGCACAGGCCCTTTAAATCTTCGAGAGCTGGTGTGAGGGGAGTCAGGACCAGGACAGGTGCCGCCACGAAAAGGGGCACGGGTGTGCCTGCGATCCAAGACATGCATCGCAGGGACACCCGTGACAATAAACCTTTGGATATTCAGGATTTCTGGTGCACGTTCTTTATGAATCTGGCGTCCTCTGCTCCGGTCCAGCAGAGTGCACCACTTTTTTTTTTTAACATGGGGCATGCAACACATTTCTGTTGGACTTTGCATGCATAATCTGGTGAATGGTCCGACTTTGCACCGGAACTCCACATATATTGATAAAAAAGTCACGTGATGACTATTGCAGCCACAAAACAAAAGTTTCACGTGTGACACCAATGTTGCCCGGACATTTAAGTACATGTACAACCAGTTTGCACCTAAAAGAATTTGTAAAGTCCGACAAAAAACTGGCGCAGGGGCTTTAGTAAATGTTTTGGCTTTCAAAACGAAACTCCACCACTTGTTCTTGGACCATGCTGGCAGCTCGGCCCTTGTCTTATTAGTTCTGAACCAATTAGTAACTGAACTAGGAACACATTGTTCTGCTGAGTGCTCAGGGGTCTCAGCTTATGGACCCTCAATTATGACTACAATTCAGAGGAGCTCTGGATTTATGCTTCTGATAACTCATCCAAGGAAGTTAGATGCCTTCTCCACTCTTCTTATTACTAGAGATGAGCGAGCACTAAAATGCTCGGGTACTCGTTATTCGAGACGAACTTTTCCCGATGCTCGAGTGCTCGTTTCGAGTAACGAGCCCCATTGAAGTCAATGGGAGACTCGAGCATTTTTCAAGGGGACCAAGGCTCTGCACAGGGAAGCTTGGCCAAACTCCTGGGAACCTCAGAAAAGGATGGAAACACCACGGAAATGGACAGGAAACAGCAGGGGCAGCATGCATGGATGCCTCTGAGGCTGCTTAATCGCACCATTATGCCAAAATTATGGGCAACAGCATGGCCATGACAGAGTGACCGAATGAGGCTAGATAGCATCTAAAACATCCAATAATTGACCCTGACACTATAGGGGATGGCATGCAGAGGCAGCGGCAGCGGCAGCAGCGGCAGGCTAGAGAGTGTCATGGCAACATACCCTAAATGGACTCAGGCTTCAAACCAATGGGAACCAAAGGAACCAAAGGAACCAAAGGAGGTGAGCAAGAAGCGCTCAAATAATATCGGTACATGATAAAAGTTTGCCAGTATATTTTGTGGATTACACAGCAGGGTGGCGACAAAGTTAACATGGAAGCCATGAAAACAATCCAAAATTCTGCCTGACACAGCTCGTTTGATAAGGGGACCATGTATGGAGGCAGTGAACTAGTAGTAGATTAAAGGTGCTGCAGTTAAAACTATGTTAGTTGGACCTTGGCATGGAGCTGGCGCTCCGCTGCCAGGCAAGCTTTCGCCAATCCAAGCCCCTGTCTCTAGGCTACTCCCCAAACAGCACTTCTAAGAACCTTTTGTATAAGATCAAGTGTAGTAGCGTTCTTATAAGTTTGGGATATGGCGGGTGAGGGGAATGTAAACAGATGCGCAAGAAGCGCTGAAATAATATCCGTAAATGATAAAAGTTTGCCAGTATATTTTGTGGATTACACAGCAGGGTGGCGACAAAGTTAACAAGTTTGATGTGGAATGCCCTGTAATAGCTCTTGGGCGGTGTGCCTTTTATCGCCTAGGCTCAGCAGTTTGAGCACCGCCTGCTGTCGCTTAGCGACGGCACTGCTGCTGTGCCTAGAGCTACCGACTGATGGCGCCATGCCCACGGATGGTAATTCGGAGGAGGAGGTGGAGGAGGGGTGGGAGGAGGAAGAGGTATAGTAGGCCTTTTTTAGACCTGGACCGAGGTAGGCCCCGCAATCCTCTGCGTCGGCAGTATATGACCAGCCCCAGGGTCAGACTCGGTCCCAGCCTGCACCAAGTTAAGTGTAGTAGCGTTCTTATAAGTTTGGGATATGGCGGGTGAAGGGAATGTAAACAGATGCGCAAGAAGCGCATGATGCGCATGGAGCTGGCGCTCCGCTGCCAGGCGAGCTTTCGCCAATCCAAGCCCCTGTCTCTAGGCTACTCCCCAAACAGCACTCCTAAGAACCTTTTGTATAAGATCAAGTGTAGTAGCGTTCTTATAAGTTTGGGATATGGCGGGTGAGGGGAATGTAAACAGATGCGCAAGAAGCGCATGATGCGCATGGAGCTGGCGCTCCGCTGCCAGGCGAGCTTTCGCCAATCCAAGCCCCTGTCTCTAGGCTACTCCCCAAACAGCACTTCTAAGAACCTTTTGTATAAGATCAAGTGTAGTAGCGTTCTTATAAGTTTGGGATATGGCGGGTGAGGGGAATGTAAACAGATGCGCAAGAAGCGCATGATGCGCATGGAGCTGGCGCTCCGCTGCCAGGCGAGCTTTCGCCAATCCAAGCCCCTGTCTCTAGGCTACTCCCCAAACAGCACTTCTAAGAACCTTTTGTATAAGATCAAGTGTAGTAGCGTTCTTATAAGTTTAGGATATGGCGGGTGAGGGGAATGTAAACAGATGCGCAAGAAGCGCTGAAATAATATCCGTAAATGGTAAAAGTTTGCCAGTGTATTTTGTGGATAACACAGCAGGGTGGCGACAAGGTTAACAACTTTGATGTGGAATCCATGAAAACAACCCAAATTTCGGCCTGACACACCTCGTTTGATAAAGGGACGATGTATGGAGGCAGCTATATAAACGACTTTTGGAGGTAGCAATGGAGACAACGTGTGGAGGCTGCTATGGAGACAATTCAATTTGGATAGTGCCTGTATGTGGCAGTCCAAAAAAGTTTTCAAACCAGAGGAGCAGGTAGGTGGCCCTCCAGAAAAATGGAATAGATTGAGTGCCTGTATGTGGCAGTCCAAAAAAGTTTTCAAACCAGAGGAGCAGGTAGGTGGCCCTCCAGAAAAATGGAATAGATTGAGTGCCTGTATGTGGCAGTCCAAAAAAGTTTTCAAACCAGAGGAGCAGGTAGGTGGCCCTCCAGAAAAATGGAATAGATTGAGTGCCTGTATGTGGCAGTCCAAAAAAGTTTTCAAACCAGAGGAGCAGGTAGGTGGCCCTCCAGAAAAATGGAATAGATTGAGTGCCTGTATGTGGCAGTCCAAAAAAGTTTTCAAACCAGAGGAGCAGGTAGGTGGTCCTCCAGAAAAATTGAATAGATTGAGTGCCTGTATGTGGCACTCCCAAAAATTGTTGAAAACAGAGGACCGGGTCGGTGGCCCTCCAGAAAAATTACATGCATAAAGTACTATAGCTAGAGCCAGTGGGCCCTGTCAAAAAATAGCCAGTTTCCTCTGCTTTACTGTACAAAGAGGAGGAGAAGGAGGAAAATGAGGAGGAGGAGGAGTGGATAAATTATTCAGGTTGAGCTTCCTTCACCTGGTGGAGATTGGAAATTATGAGAAATCCAGGCTTTATTCATTTTGATAAGCGTCAGCCTGTCAGCGCTGTCAGTCGACAGGCGTGTACGCTTATCGGTGATGATGCCACCAGCTGCACTGAAAACCCGCTCGGACAAGACGCTAGCGGCAGGGCAGGCAAGAACCTCCAAGGCGTACAGCGCCAGTTCGTGCCACATGTCCAGCTTTGAAACCCAGTAGTTGTAGGGAGCTGTGTGATCATTTAGGACGATGGTATGGTCAGCTACGTACTCCCTCACCATCTTTCTGTAAAGATCAGCCCTACTCTGCCGAGACTGGGGACAGGTGACAGTGTCTTGCTGGGGTGACATAAAGCTGGCAAAAGCCTTGTAAAGCGTACCCTTGCCAGTGCTGGACAAGCTGCCTGCTCGCCTACTCTCCCTCGCTACTTGTCCCGCAGAACTACGCACTCTGCCGCTAGCGCTGTGAGAAGGGAAATACTGTTTCAGCTTGTGCACCAGGGCCTGCTGGTATTCATGCATTCTCACACTCCTTTCCTCTCCAGGGATGAGAGTGGAAAGATTTTGCTTGTACCGTGGGTCCAGGAGAGTGAACACCCAGTAATCGGTGCTGGAATAAATTCTTTGAACGCGAGGGTCACGGGATAGGCAGCCTAGCATGAAATCTGCCATATGCGCCAGAGTCCCAACTCTCAAGAATTCACTCCCCTCACTGGCCTGACTGTCCATCTCCTCCTCCTCCAACTCCTCCAACTCCTCTTCTTCTGCCCATACACGCTGAACAGTGAAGGTCTGAGCAATGGTCCCCTCTTGTGTCTCGCCAACATTCTCCTCCTCTTCCTCCTCATCCTCCTCCACCTCCTCCGATATGCGCTGAGAAACAGACCTAAGGGTGCTTTGGCTATCAACAAGGGAATCTTCTTCCCCCGTCTCTTGTGAGGAGCGCAAAGCTTCCGACTTCATGCTGACCAGAGAGTTTTTCAACAGGCCAAGCAGCGGGATGGTGAGGCTGATGATGGCGGCATCGCCACTGACCATCTGTGTTGACTCCTCAAAGTTACTCAGCACCTGACAGATATCAGACATCCACGTCCACTCCTCATTGTAGACTTGAGGAAGCTGACTGACCTGACTACCAGTTCTGGTGGAAGTTGACATCTGGCAGTCTACAATCGCTCGGCGCTGCTGGTAAACTCTGGATAACATGGTCAGTGTTGAATTCCACCTCGTGGGCACGTCGCACAACAGTCGGTGAGCGGGCAGTTGGAGGCGGCGCTGCGCTGCCCTGAGAGTGGCAGCATCTGTGCTGGACTTCCTGAAATGCGCACAGATGCGGCGCACCTTCGTGAGCAAATCAGACAGATTGGGGTATGTCTTGAGGAAACGCTGAACTATCAGATTTAACACATGGGCCAGGCATGGCACATGTGTCAGTCTGCCGAGTTGCAGAGCCGCCACCAGGTGACGGCCGTTGTCACACACAACCATGCCTGGCTTCAGGTTCAGCGGTGCCAGCCACAGATCAGTCTGCGCCGTGATGCCCTGTAATAGTTCTTGGGCGGTGTGCCTTTTATCGCCTAGGCTCAGCAGTTTCAGCACCGCCTGCTGTCGCTTAGCGACGGCACTGCTGCTGTGCCTAGAGCTAGCGACTGATGGCGCCATGCCCACGGATGGTCGTTCGGAGGAGGAGGTGGAGGAGGGGTGGGAGGAGGAGGAGGCATAGTAGGCCTGAAACACCTGGACCGAGGTAGGCCCCGCAATCCTCGGCGTCGGCAGTATATGACCAGCCGCAGGGTCAGACTCGGTCCCAGCCTCCACCAAGTTAACCCAATGTGCCGTCAGCGATATATAGTGGCCCTGCCCGGCAGCACTCGTCCACGTGTCCGTGGTCAGGTGGACCTTGTCAGAAACGGCGTTGGTCAGGGCACGGATTATGTTGTCTGACACGTGCTGGTGCAGGGCTGGGACGGCACATCGGGAAAAGTAGTGGCGGCTGGGGACCGAATACCGAGGGGCGGCCGCCGCCATGAGGCTGCGAAAGGCCTCGGTCTCTACTAGCCTATAGGGCAGCATCTCCAGGCTTAGCAATCTTGAGATGTGCACATTAAGGGCTTGGGCGTGCGGGTGGGTTGCACTATATTTGCGTTTCCGCTCCAGCATCTGGGGTATGGAGAGCTGAACGCTGGTGGATGCTGTGGAGGATCGTGGAGGCGACGATGGGGTTTTTGTGGCAGGGTCCTGGGCAGGGGGCTGACTATCAGCTGACACAGGGGAAGGAGCAGTGGTGTGCACGGCCGGAGGTGAACGCGCTTGTTGCCACTGAGTGGGGTGTTTAGCATTCATATGCCTGCGCATACTGGTGGTAGTTAAGCTATTAGTGGTGGAACCCCTGCTGATCCTGGTTTGGCAAATTTGGCACACCACAGTCCGTCGGTCATCCGGTGTTTCCTTAAAGAACCTCCAGACTTCTGAAAATCTAGCCCTCGCCGCAGGAGCCCTCGCCACGGGAGCTTCACTAGTTGACACATTTGGCGCTGATGCACCAGCTCTGGCCCTGCCTCTCCGTCTGGCCCCACCACTGCCTCTTCCAACCTGTTCTGGTCGAGGACTCTCCTCCGTCTCAGAAGCACTGTGTTCACCCGGCCTCTCAACCCAGCTTGGGTCTGTCACCTCATCATCCTCCGATCCCTCAGTCTGCTCCCCCCTCGGACTTCCTGCCCTGACAACAACTTCCCCACTGTCTGACAACCGTGTCTCATCATCGTCGGACACCTCTTTACACACTTCTTCCACTACGTCAAGAAGGTCATCATCACCCACAGACTGCGACTGGTGGAAAACCTGGGCATCGGAAAATTGCTCAGCAGCAGCAGGACAAGTGGTTTGTGACTGTGGGAAGGGTCCAGAAAACAGTTCCTCAGAGTATGCCGGTTCAAATGGCAAATTTTGCTGGGAGGGGGCAGACTGGGGGGGAGGAGGCTGAGGTGCAGGAGCTGGAGGAGTGCCGATTTCGGTGACATGGGTGGACTGCGTGGAAGACTGACTGGTGGACAAATTGCTCGAAGCATTGTCGGCAATCCACGACATCACCTGTTCGCACTGTTCTGGCCTCAACAGTGCTCTACCACGAGTCCCAGTAACTTCAGACATGAACCTAGGGAGTGTAGCTCTGCGGCGTTCCCCTGCTCCTTCATCATCAGCAGGTGGTGTCTCACCCCGCCCAGGACCACGGCCTCTGACCCCTGCAGTAGTTGGACGCCCACGTCCCCGCCCTCGTCCTCTACCCCTAGCCCTCGGGTTAAACATTTTGAAAATGAGAGTTATAACTTTAATTTTTTTTTTAACGTTTTTTTGTTTTTGTTTTTTTTTATTTGTGTGTTTTTTAGTTTTTAAAACCAAACGATGCTATCCTATTGCTATGGCTATTTTCTAGCCAAGTATAAAAGCACACTGCTATGCCAGATGAGATGACGCTGAGTTATGAAAAAAATAAACGTAAAATAAAAAAGGAAATGGCAGACTGTGCCTAATTGAAATCCAACCCCGGGCCCTAATAAATTTTCCCACTTCGGTCTTTGCGATGGATATGTGCGTCACTAAGCGCAAAACACAGTGGTCGCAAGTCTCACTCCAAATTGCTCACAATTTGCTAGTAGATGCACTGCAACAACTACAGCCACCAGCAGATCAACCAGAAATCAAATATATGTAACGCTATTGTAGACGTAAGTAAGCCTTTTGGATTCTCCTATGGCTATTTTCTAGCCAAGTATGAAAGCACACTACTATGCCAGATGAGATGACGCTGAGTTATGAAAAAAATAAACGTAAAATAAAAAAGGAAATGGCAGACTGTGCCTAATTGAAATACAACCCCGGGCCCTAATAAATTTTCCCACTTCGGTCTTTGCGATGGATATGTGCGTCACTAAGCGCAAAACACAGTGGTCGCAAGTCTCACTCCAAATTGCTCACAATTTGCTAGTAGATGCACTGCAACAACTACAGCCACCAGCAGATCAACCAGAAATCAAATATATGTAACGCTATTGTAGACGTAAGTAAGCCTTTTGGATTCTCCTATGGCTATTTTCTAGCCAAGTATGAAAGCACACTACTATGCCAGATGAGATGACGCTGAGTTATGAAAAAATAAACGTAAAATAAAAAAGGAAATGGCAGACTGTGCCTAATTGAAATCCAACCCCGGGCCCTAATAAATTTTCCCACTTCGGTCTTTGCGATGGATATGTGCGTCACTAAGCGCAAAACACAGTGGTCGCAAGTCTCACTCCAAATTGCTCACAATTTGCTAGTAGATGCACTGCAACAACTACAGCCACCAGCAGATCAACCAGAAATCAAATATATGTAACGCTATTGTAGACGTAAGTAAGCCTTTTGGATTCTCCTATGGCTATTTTCTAGCCAAGTATGAAAGCACACTACTATGCCAGATGAGATGACGCTGAGTTATGAAAAAAATAAACGTAAAATAAAAAAGGAAATGGCAGACTGTGCCTAATTGAAATACAACCCCGGGCCCTAATAAATTTTCCCACTTCGGTCTTTGCGATGGATATGTGCGTCACTAAAACACAGTGGTCGCAAGTCTGACTCCAAATTGCTCACAATTTACTAGTAGATGCACTGCAACAACTACAGCCACCAGCAGATCAACCAGAAATCAAATATATATAACGCTACTGTAGGCGTAATTAAGCCGTTTGTATTCTCCTATGGCTATTTTCTAGCCAAGTATTACAGCACACTACTATGCCAGATGAGATGACACTGAGTTATTAAAACAATAAACGTAAAATAAAAAGAAACTGGCAGACTGTGCCTAATTCTACTCAAACCCCTAATAAATTTTCCCACTTTGGTGTTTGAGGTGGATATGTGTGTCACTAAGAGCTAAACACAACGGTAGCAAGTCCCCCTGCAAATTCCTCACAATATGGTACTAGCTGCAAATAAAAAAAAAAAAAAATTATAACGTTATTGTAGCCCTAAGAAGGGCTGTTGGGTTCTTTGAGAATCACTCCTGCCTAACAGTAAGCTAATAGAACACCCTAACGCTTTCCCTGACCAGCAGCAGCTCTCTCCCTAGCGGCATCCAGACAGAGAATGATCCGAGCAGCGCGGGCAGCGGCTAGTCTATCCCAGGGTCACCTGATCTGGCCAGCCAACCACTGCTATCTACGTGTAAGGGTACCACGTCATGCTGGGTGGAGTGCAGAGTCTCCTGGCTTGTGATTGGCTCTGTTTCTGGCCGCCAAAAAGCAAAACGGCGGGAGCTGCCATTTTCTCGAGCGGGCGAAATACTCGTCCGAGCAACGAGCAGTTACGAGTACGCTAATGCTCGATCGAGCATCAAGCTCGGACGAGTATGTTCGCTCATCTCTACTTATTACCTGTCAAATATGGATCCAGTCTGGTGGCCACCAGCCATATTGGCCATGTCTGACCCTATTGACATCCTTTGACTTATACAAGGAGTTTTGGAACTAGAAACATGCTGTAATTATTGCTACAGGATTAAAACCTTTAGAAACCTCAGCCTGCTCTGGATCGGGAGCAGAGCTCCATTTGTTGCTGTAATTGGTGAATAATAGCAGCTAAATATGTTTGAGCTTTCTGCCTCGAGATGATGTATAGGATGTTTTATCAAACTTTTGGAAGGAGATTTCATGTATATACCTCATCCATCCTCACCTGCCAATAAGATTGTGGGACGGCAGCCAGGCACATCCTATTTGCATTCCATTTATCTGATCACTTTATGAATGGGAGAGATGTGGTGCCCAATGTTTAACCTCTTCTCTTACAATATCTGTTTTGTGAGCAGTAGGCGGCAATGGTGATTCTCAGTGAAGCAAGTGCACATTCAGCAACCCCCAATTCTGACGCATATTGCAACACAGCATTGACGCAGCCACTGAGCTTCTAAGTAGACATTGAGCTACTCTTAAGGGAGTTGTAGAATGGGTATTCGCTCGAATGTCCATAAAGACAGCAGGACTTTTTCTGCAGGAAACTTCAGGTTGCTTCCTCTTGGATTTGCTTTCATTCAGCAATGGCTGACTCAGCATGTTTAGCGACAATGGAGGATAATGTGGTGCTTGAGGTCAAAGTCCTAGGGAATGTGGTGTTGCTTGCCAGGCATGGCCAACAGGTCAAACCCTCGCTGTGTTCAGGACCATGGTCAGATAGTGTGCTCAAGGTCCTAGTGCATACCTCTTTATGGTAAAAATATCCTTGTCCGATCCCTGATAACCCCACAGAAAGCTGAGCATTAAGATCCTATTCTGAAGGAGCCTGTTCTGTAGGTGTCTGACTACACGTTCCTGACCCTGGCTCCTGCAGGTCCACTTCTTTGATTTGGTCTCTTCTCTGCCGACTTCTGATGACCGCACCTTGATTCTTCTTCACCTGAATATTAATAATGATTGATTCTCATTTGCTTTGACCCAAACTTGTGTCTGACTACCCTTGACCTCATCTCCTGGTGTTTCACACAATGGGGGAGATTTATCAAAAGTGTCTAGTTGGCAACAAATCACAGCTCAGCTTTCATTTTATAAATTGCTATGGGAAATTGAAAGCTGAGCTCCGATTGGCTGCCATGGGCAACTAGAACAGTTCTGCCCTCAGACACTTCTGATAAATATGTGTTTCTGGAGCCACCTAGGCCAGAACATCTCTAAGAGACTGGGTTAAAGGGTAAAAACCAACTAGGATACTTACACAGCTCCCAAGCAAGTAGCCCAAAATCAGCACAGACTTAATATCAGCAGGTTGTTGACCCATTTGGGCGCATTTACTTACCCATTCCATTGTGGTCCCCGCCGTGCATTGTCCGCCGAGGATTCGGGTCTGCCGCGATTCACTAAGATCGTGCGTCCAATTTCCTGCATGTGTCGCTTCCCCGCTGAGGTCCTCCGGAGTTCACCTTCTTCTTCCCGGTGCATGTGAGTGCTGATCTTGTGACACAATTTGCTTTTTAAATTCCGCGGTTTGTCTGAATCAGTTGGGTTGTCCGATGGCCACGCTCCCCGATTTGTGTCGCATGCAAGCCGATGCAACACAGTCCGATAGCGTGCGCCAAAAACCCGGGGCATTTCAGGGCAAATCGGAAAACTCTTAGTAAATGTCCCCCATTGTGCTGTTTACAGGTGTCATGAACCTGCAGGAGACCAGAGAGTTGCATGGACCAAGACCTCAAGGACACTATCCAGAAGTCACACATCCGGCCAAGAGAAACTTTACAGTCCACTTCCCTACTTCCAGGACATCTAGTTGACAGTTTAAGTGAAGCGACAGCGTTGGAGTCACCCAGGTACGTTCATAACACATGGCACAATTCATCCGCCAACATAATTGTCATTTAATGCAACTTACATCAGTTTTAATAGTATCCAAAAGCAGGAGGCCGGTGACTCCTCAGCTGCTGCGACTCTTCTGCATTTATTCATCACGTCTAAAAGCTGTAAAGTTCATTACAGGCTATCATATTTTATATATGGAATGATCAGAAATTTATGGCCACTTAGTCCTGCATGAGCGAGATTTTTCACTTATAGGACACGGTTGGATTAAGAGGAAGCCACCAGTAGAGCGTTATTTACTGGGGACAGAGACGTCACCTCATGCAATTTCATGGCTGGTAATTTTTACATTTGTGTGCGTTCGCGTTTTGCTTAATTCATTCTCAAAGACGTTTCTCCATGGACAGGATAATGGTCCTCAGCCAGAAGAACCTGGAGGAACCTGCACAACGTTCAGAGGATCTAAGAAGTAATTAGCTAATAAATCATTAAAGGGCTTCTCCATCTTTTAGACATATTTACCAGAACATTTGGGAGGCTCAAAGAGTGACTCCCTCAAGGATAGGTCATTAAGACCACCGGGCTTTGCCAGAGTTTCCCAAAAAGGAACTAAGGTGCCGGATGATTCTTCACAGTTTTCTACATCTCTGCTTGCTGTCATTCTATGGGAAGGTTCTTTGTTTGCTAACAGTAGACAGAATCAGACTAAACGTGTCACACAGTTGCACGGCTCGTTAGTATCAGAGTAATTGTAGCTGCATGTTATAACGAGCTGTGCATCTGTGTGACATCACATGACCATGGTCACACAGGTGCCTGGCTCGTTAGTATCATACAGAGTAGAATAACCAGCCACGCACCTGTGTGACCCTATCAGATTTCTGTAACAGAGAAGCTTCCTTTAAAAGGACAGTGAGCATAGATCTAGAAGATCATGAAGAATTGATGCAGAAATTATATTGGAAACTTGTATAACTTTTTAATACAAACAATAACATTAATTTGCTGAAATAGCAGTACCACTTTAATCAATCCCAAGATTCTGTATTGGTTTGTATGGATGATGGGTCCGAATAAGTGGTGGGTTTTGAGTCTAGAAAGTTTAGGGTTCTGGGATAGGGTCAGCATAGATGAAGGTCTAGGGCAGTGGTGGTGAACCTATGGCACGGGTGCTAGAGGTGGCACTCAGAGCCCTTTCTGTGGGCACCCAGGCTGCTATCACCCCAACACAGAGTTTGCCAGCTAGGATTTCTCCTGTGATCCAATACAGCTCAGAATGTGCCACGCTCAGCGCTATTTTAAAGCAACACCCTTGGCTGCCAGGACTACAGGAGGAGCAAGAAGGTGTGGATAGAGATGGATTGTCATTGGAGATCCTACTCTGGGTCCCCTGATTTTCCCTCTTCAGGGGACCCCGAAGGGAAGCTACAATCCAAACTTCTCCATGATCTTTCTATTGTATTGGTGAACTCAGGACGCCAATACAATTAAAACCTGTGATACAGTAAGAAGCAATAAGTTACTGCTTAAATTGTCATATTGGCACTTTACAACATGTAAGTGGGTTTTGGTTGTAGCTTGGACACTTTGTCTCCAAAAGGTTCGTCATCAATGGTCTAAGGTTTGTAAAGAGGGTGGTCTATAAAGATAGGGGTCTGGTCTGGGGTCTGTAGAGATAGGGGTCTGGTCTAATCTTTTCACAGATTTGTTCTAGGGCAGTGATGGCAAACCTTTTGGAGACCGAGTGCCCATACTACAACAAAGACCCGGCTTATTTATCGCAAAGTGCCAACACAGAAATTTAATTTGTGGTTTATACTCCCTTCTCTGTCACAGCTTTCATTGATACCAGCCCCTGAGGACACCAATAAAGCAGAAAATAGTCCCAGGTAGCGCTGTCACTTTAAAATAGCTCTGTGCACAGCAAGTCCTGGGCTGTCTGGGACTGCTGAAATATACCTTGAATCTTCTCTGGTGATGGCCTGAGTGCCCATAGAAAGGGCTCTGAGTGCCACCTCTGGCACCAGTGCCATAGGTTAGCCATCACTGTTCTAGGGTATATAGCAATATGTTGCTAGTCTGGGGTCTAGTTGGGATCTGGTGTGCGATCAATATGACCCTTGGGCTGAGCGGGATCTCATACTGTAGTGTGATTGTTTGATGCCCATTTATAAGGCAAAAACTATGTAAAAAAAACTATTTTTTACTCAATTCCAGCATTGATCATAGTGTAGTTATCAGTGCAGGGCTATGGGTAATGCACAAAATGTCTGGAGACCCTTAGGAATCCTCCCTGGGCCACTGCTCTGCAACCCAAGATGATCCGGAGCGGTCACCATTCAGGAGATGTGTGCCCCTGTCTGCACTGCCCCTTATGGATTATGCAGACGTCATGTAGGAGGTTCTATGATTGACCCATTATAAATACTGTAAATGACAGAGGCAATATAGAAATTTCTAAAATGTTATAAATTAGCTGCTGATCTTTCTGTAGGACGACCAAATAAATAATATGATTTACGTCATATTGTATAGACAAGGACGGGGGCGGTCACCAGATATTATGTGCTGCCATTTAAATTAACCAAAGTCCAAAACATCAAATTAACATTTTTACTAAGAGTCTAACGTCTTGGTTCCATCGGGATCCAGAGGAAGAGAAACAAAGTTATTAAATATAGGACAATCTTGGTGCCAACTTCTCAAATTAAAAGTCAGAACACGGCCAAATTGAAAGCTGCGCCAGAGAGACTCCGCTGCACAGATGTGACCGTCTGCATGAATTTCCTTCTCACCGCACACTGACCCAGACTGTAGGAACAAGCTCCGCTCCTCCCCGGCCGGTCACACCACCCCCTCAACCCATCAGGGACGGCACAAGTCCGCGGTGGTGCCGGGATCCACTGTGTCCTCTTGGCACACCGAGCGCTTCTCCGGCCTGGATTGAGGGATAGTGAGAGCCGGGGGAACAAAAAATGTAACAAAAAAAGTGTCCACAAAAACTAAAAAAAAAATGTATTTGCTGGCAGAATTGAGGTTCCAGATTAACCTGATCCATAGATTTAAAAGGGTTGTAAATGATTCTACCAGCAAAACCGTGAAGAGAGGCCAGGGGAGGCGCTGTCAGGCACATGTGTAGCATCAATATATACTTTGGCTCCAATGCAACATTTATGACAAGACAAACCACCATCTGCCAATAGGGATTCTGGTGTCTTATGTTCTAAGGAGCCTTGTAGAGGAGCCATGGCTCAACCATGTTTTTTTTTAATCCTGGTCAACCCCTTTAAAAGGGTAACTCTTATTGAATTTAACCATAGGAAGAGACACTGAAAACTCCAACAATTTCACATAATTTTAAGTCACAATTACAGAGAATTTTTAGATTTTGCAGCTGAAGCCACTGAGGTGCCTGGCGACACGTGGTCAGCATGGCCATCGGAAACACTCCAGGTACATCAATATCCACATTGGGCATTGGAATCAGACAGGTCATCACAGCGCGACCCCGTGGAGTAGACGGCTCCGGCTTCAACTGTTGTGTGGAGCAGGAAAGTAGGGGCCAATATCCAGGACAGGAGGGGAGGAGGAAATCCATGAAAAACAATGGCAACCTAACTATTCCCCTATCCTGGTGTATGACCTGTGTCTATAGCGCCCCTCCCCGTGGCTCCTGGGACTGTTACTATGGAGTCGCCGATACTCATTAGCTGCACCTTCTTTACAACTTTACAGTAAATTGTTCTGCCACATTCCTGGAGTCTCCTGTACAGAGAATTCCCAGGAGGCCGAGCTCTAAGGCGTTGATCTTATATTTAACACTAAGATTTTTTAAGCAGTTCCTCGTAATAAAATCGGGGCCGTCGTTATAAATCTGGACCAGGATTTTTTTTTTCTACTTCTTCATCTATATTTTTTTTTTAATGAAATCATGTGAAATCTTTCGGCGCTGATGTCAGGACGAGGTATTCCTCCTGCGAATATTCCAGGCGAATAACAGCAATTTAATTCTTATAAGTGATTGTGAGTGGAGGAAATAAATAAACCTTCCTGGCATTTCAGAAAGATGGAACGTCACAGACATCCGATTACCAAAAGGCAAATACTATTTACTTCTATATTCCTGCTTATTTCTCCCCTAAAATCTTTTACGGATTTAAAAAAAAAAATGTCTATAAGGCTTTTATTTTTTTTTATTTTTTTATGTTTTTATCTTTAGTTTTTTTTTATTTTAATCCATAGTTTATTTAAATTTGTTTTACTTTTGTGTTCAACGTCCAATTATTATTTTTTTGTATTTCTTTTTATATTTGTAACCTTTTTACTAAACTTATGGTCATTTCTAAGCAGGGGCTTAACTAGGAGAGGCAGAACCCCATAGCAGACGTCTGAATGGGGGCTCCGCCTTTCGCTTAAAAATATATACATATTACACTCATATATATACCTATATACATGAACATACAATTCTTCACTCACACACACATTTATACACTGTTACACACATATAGAATATGTACACATCATGTAGATGCACACATACAGTGTCATATACAAATATGCAGCTTATATACATGCCTACAGTATATACATCCCATACACACATCAAATATATATATTTATATATATATTATGGTGTACAATGTGCAGCATAATATGTATTTATTGGTGCACATCCTCCTCCTTTAGCGTCAGGTCGGATGATGGGGCCCCCTGACATTGCGGGCCCAATAGCAGCTGCAGAGGCTGCTAGCACTGTAGTTACACTGTAGCTAATATAAACACGCATACAGTATAAACACTCCATACACCATATACACATCACATATATGTTATATACATAATATGCTGTACAATGTGCAGCATAATATGTATATAATGGTGCACATCCTCCATTCTTTAGTGTCAGGTCGGATGATGGGGCCCCCTGACACTGTGGACCCAATAGCAGCTGCAAAGGCTGTTAGTACTGTAGTTACACTCCTGCTTCTAAGTATTTTTTTTGTGTACATCTTATATGTATTAATTTTTAATTTCATAATTTTGATTTTTTTTAGGATTCTTAGGATTTCTTTTAACTTTTAATACCATTTACTTTAGCTGTTAATACTTTTGTTTTATTCAGTGCAATAACCAGTTTTTTACCCTTTTATATACTTTATAAACTGTTTTATTTTTATGCATTTATTATTGTATTTTTTAATTTTTCACCCTTTCCATGTTTCAAAATGATTTACATTTTGATAAGTTTGAAGACATGATTTAGGATTTTTTTTCTCCAGCTGCCAAGTAAAATTTCAGGTCCATTTAATAAAATATATCAATCCTACTACTACCTCTTGATACCTGAAATCAGGTTGAGGCAATTACATGGAAAGTATTTTACGATGGAAGTGAAGCTTTTAATTCAGATCTTAATAAGCACACATTTTCCTAGAAGGTTTGTTTTATTTCCTTGGAATATTTTTGGTATAATGAAGATTTATTTCCATCTAATTTTACATAAAAAGCTGCGGGAGAAATCTCATTTCTTTACATATTAGTAACAGTTTATAGGTAGATGGGGAAATAATAGCTCCATTTTTCAGGTACAGAGTAGATGAGGGTCCTAAAACTCAATTAACAAATGGGGGGGGGGGTATTATTATCTTACTATGAGGAGGCCTTATAAGTGACCAATATATTTCTGAGGTATAATTGGTCTCCATTGCAGCATAGGATGATGTTGGGGTCCTCATAGGTGGTGTGCAGGGGACGGGTCTGCTTGTAAATCCTTAATTATAACAAATCCCATGTTAGTTAAGATAATTTACCTTAAAAGTAATTAGCATTAATTACACTGAAGAATGTCATGACCCGAACAATTATAAAAGATTATTTTTGGAATATTTCACAACTATGGTCCCCAGAAAGTTGTTATAAAGGAAATCTATGCCGTATTTTATCCACATCGACAGACAGGTCAGATGCCACAGGAATTCTTTGGACCCCAGATTTTTACACACATTTTAATGATTTCCCATGATGCCAACATAAGAACTAAAATTAGCCAATGAAATAGAGCAGAGGCCAAAAAATCTGCAGCCAAGTCAATAACGACCATAATAATGTTTAGAGCAGCAGAACAGGAGGGAGTTGGTTTTGGGCTGGAAAGTGACCTGTTCGCTCGTGGCATCAGGAAATTGCAGATTGTGCAGGTTTTTTTGTATCCATATTTTTTTGTATCCATATTTTTTCCGTGTTCCATTCTCTTCCACTATGGAACAATGCACAATATGACGACGTTATGTCGTTTTCGCACAGGTAAGAGGTGGGCGTCGCTTTGATCATATGTACAGAACCTGTCGATCCAGAGATGAGTATGAAACAGGAGCGATCAAAACCTATGGAGAAAGATGGGCGTCCCCTATGGGGGGGTGGTTTGATCTGTCAGACGTCAGATCTTGTATATAGACCTCTCTTTTATGGATCCGTCTTCCTTCAAGTTTATTCTGTTTGCTTGTAAACCCCATGTATCCAAACCCAGAGCTAGCCAGCAGGGATCGCATAGCCGCACATCTTACAGCGCAGCGTTCACTACACATAAAACACATCCCTTTAATGTTTCTTCCCCGCAGCTGAATGATACTTAAAGGCAATGAATCAGACACATTGTAGCATCAGATACATTGAAGTTTTACAATGCGCTATTTTTCCATTTCTGAGTGTATTTCTATTGTCTTCTGCATGTACATTTATCACATTGCACAAGTCATAGGCCACGCACCCTTGGTGACACTCCCCAAATTCAATAAGACTAAAATTATCACAAAAGCGATCCAGAAATGTGGAAAGATCCTACAGGAACCTGGGAAATAGGACAAGACATTTACGAAGTTGCTTTACTTTGGGAAAGTATCACCAGGACGCCCAGCGCTGATGGACCCGAGATTGTCAGCATGAAGCAGCTCACAGATGACTTCATGCGGATGTTTTACACTGTCAATGTTGTCAAGGTATGTAAGGGGTTAAATCCCCATTAGGGACAAGAATAATCATTTTATACTTCCATGTGCAAAGGAAAACCAAAACATAAGTAGCAGGTGACATCTACATGAAGTGTGTTTTGTAGCTGCACTAACAGTATCACTGATAATGGAGAGACACATGGACCCAAAAGCAATCTCAAAGGGTGGGGGAAGGGAACTTCATTTACCAAAGCAAATAACTTCATTGTGACTCATGTAAAAATCACAGTACAGATAAATAAGAATCACTAAGCGGATTCATGATGGATATACCTGCTATATATACAGTGACTGCACATAATAGTGAGTGCAGCTCTGGAGTATAATACAGGATGTAACTCGGGATCAGTACAGGATAAGTAATGTCATGTATGTACACAGTGACTGCACCAGCAGCAGAATAGTGAGTGCAGCTCTGGAGTATAATGCAGGATGTAACTCAGGATCAGTACAGGATAAGTAATGTCATGTATGTAAACAGCAGAATAGTGAGTGCAGCTCTGGAGTATAATGCAGGATGTAACTCAGGATCAGTACAGGATAAATAATGTCATGTATGTACACAGTGACTGCACCAGCAGAATAGTGAGTGCAGCTCTGACATATAATACAAGAAGTAACTCAGGATCAGTACAGGATAAGTAATGTCATGTATATACACAGTGACTGCACCAGCAGCAGAATAGTGAGTGCAGCTCTGGAGTATAATACAGGATGTAACTCAGGATCAGAACAGGATAAGTAATGTCTTGTATGTACACAGTGACTGCACCAGCAGCAGAATAGTGAGTGCAGCTCTGGAGTATAATACAGGATGTAACTCAGAATCAGTACAGGATAAGTAATGTCATGTATGTACACAGTGACTGCGCCAGCAGCAGAATAGTGAGTGCAGCTCTGGTGTATAATACAGGATGTAACTCAGGATCAGTACAGAATAAGTAATGTCATGTATGTACACAGTGACTGCACCAGCAGCAGAATAGTGAGTGCAGCTCTGGAGTATAATACAGGATGTAACTCAGGGTCAGTACAGGATAAGTAATGTCATGTATGTACACAGTGACTGCACCAGCAGAATAGTGAGTGCAGCTTTGGAGTATAATAAAGACACTGACATGTTTTGGATGTAATATCAAAATCTAAGTTTTAAAAACATAAAAATTATACCCATATTTCATTCTCCCTGTAGTATTCTCCTGATAAATAATCCTGTGTGTAGATTCCTCGCACCAACTGTTACAGATTATCCATATATCATCACAGATGTATCAATCACCATCTATAAAGGCTGCAGCTTTAAGCAAAGTTCTAAAGTTAAAATGAAGTCTGAAATCCCAAAACCTCTGCCATTAATCCAATCACCGACTGTCAACTCTCCCACAATTAAAACAATGAAAGTATCTGAATAGCAACAAAGGGGACACTAATGAACAATGCGCCTCCAAAATCATAAATCTTTGTGCCAAAAGAAGATCAATATCGAGCCTGAAGGTGCAGAATCAAAATGCAGCCGATCGATCTGATCACTTTTTAACTTTACTGAGCGGCTGTCATTACAGGAGGACAAAGGAGGCAACGACTGCAGCGAGAGCCAAACCCAAACACTAAAGAGAGCCACAGCCGCACATGCCCCCGAGCCCAAGTGTCCTTCCCAATATATGTGACATCCCATAACAGTCACTGTACTAACCAGTCACATAGGGGGCAGTATTATAGTAGTTATATTCTTGTACATAGGGGGCAGTATTATAGTAGTTATATTCTTGTACATAGGGGGCAGTATTATAGTAGTTATATTCTTGTACATAGGGGGCAGTATTATAGTAGTTATATTCTTGTACTTAGTGGCAGTATTATAGTAGTTATATTCCTGTACATAGGGGGCAGTATTATAGTAGTTATATTCTTGTACATAGGGGACAGTATTATAGTAGTTATATTCTTGTACATAGGGGGCAGTATTATAGTAGTTATATTCCTGTACATAGGAGGCAGTATTATAGTAGTTATATTCTTGTACATAGGAGGCAGTATTATAGTAGTTATATGCTTGTACATAGGGGGCAGTATTATAGTAGTTATATTCTTGTACATAGGGGCAGTATTATAGTAGTTATATTCTTGTACATAGGGGGCAATATTATAGTAGTTATATTCTTGTACATAGGGGGCAGTATTATAGTAGTTATATTCTTGTACATAGGGGAGAGTATTATAGTAGTTATATTCTTGTACATAGGGGCAGTATTATAGTAGTTATATTCTTGTACATAGGGGACAGTATTATAGTAGTTATATTCCTGTACATAGGGGGCAGTATTATAGTAGTTATATTCTTGTACATAGGGGGCAGTATTATAGTAGTTATATTCTTGTACATAGGGGGCAGTATTATAGTAGTTATATTCTTGTACATAGGGGGCAGTATTATAGTAGTTATATTCCTGTACATAGGGGGCAGTATTATAGTAGTTATATTCTTGTACATAGGGGGCAGTATTATAGTAGTTATATTCTTGTACTTAGTGGCAGTATTATAGTAGTTATATTCCTGTACATAGGGGGCAGTATTATAGTAGTTATATTCCTGTACATAGGGGGCAGTATTTTAGTAGTTATATTCTTGTACATAGGGGGCAGTATTATAGTAGTTATATTCCTGTACATAGGAGGCAGTATTATAGTAGTTATATTCTTGTACATAGGGGGCAGTATTATAGTAGTTATATTCCTGTACATAGAGGGCAGTATTATAGTAGTTATATTCTTGTACATAGGGGGCAGTATTATAGTAGTTATATTCTTGTACATAGGGGACAGTATTATAGTAGTTATATTCTTGCACACGGGGGGTAGTATTTATAGGAATCTATATGGTGCATTAAGGATATTCAATTACCAAGAATCAGTACAAATCTGAACTAATAGGGATTTTTCATTTAAATGCAAACAAGTATATTATTTTGGATGCCTATGAGTGGATAAAGAGATTGCGCTCCATGGAGTAATATTTGCAGTTTCTTCCGGCTGCAGATATTGATTGCACATGATGGACAACCAATTCTAGAATCTGTATCACACTATTGGCCTGTGCCACTCTAATGCCTGATTACTCCATCCAGACCCTTTCCTCAGCCTTGGTTGACTATGCCCTGCACAATGGATGGTGCATTGGACTGCATAGCCATGCCCGTGGTGCACCACACTACATGGCCACGCCCATGGTGCACCACACTACATGGCCACGCCCATGGTGCATCAGACTGCAGTGGATGGAACCATAGCCCTGGTTCAACATGAAGAAGACTCTGGTTATTATGGCAAAGAAATATATCGAGATGAGTTGACCCAATCCATGCAGACTCTGGACACCAGGGGACCCCCTTTCCTTTTTCATACATTAAAGGGGCGGTTTATTAATGATCTGTCCTTAGAGAAGATAAAGTTCTGATCGCCGGGAAAACATAAAATAAATGAAGGTGCTCGGCCCCTACTGATCATCAGGAATTCAACTACATCACCATTACTTAGAGTAGAAGGTACCATCACGTAGTCTACGGGTCTTTGGACATTTCCCATCTTTCCATGTAGCTCTTCTGAATTTGCTCAGAAAGTCCTAGAAAAGTTGTAAATGTCCCAGTTCAAAAAGGATGAAGGGTTTAAGAAGCAACATCTTTAACCTGTTAAGGGGACAACCTAGTCAGTTGTCCTAGGTTTGGTCAACGGACTTCAATGTCCCACCGGATATGAGATAGCATGCAAATTGGTGGGACTACTGTACTCTACATACTACTGGGACCCCCTCATCTTTTGACCATGTGGTCCCATTCCATTGAATTAATGACGCTACTGCTGATCAAGTCCCTTGCCTCTACTTTCATTCGCTTGTTTTAGACAGTTAGAGGATCGGTACGACCCATGGTACCAGATCCCACATTATCCATGGTGGTCCCATCAGTAAGGTCCTTAATGATCCACATGTTGTACACTTTCCCATGCATGAAGAGGATATCAATCCATTGAATTCCATGATTTAGTTTACAGGCTCCACTACCACGTATCTCACTGCCGACATCTTGTGTATTAGAAGGGTACATGGCCCATTGGTTTATAGGAATGGGGTCCCACCACCGTGTCCCCCCAGGCCCTGCTGAAGCAAAGCAGCTTATACCATGTGACGGACGCCCGACCTGCATCAGAGACACATTAATAAAACTAAATCCTGGAATAACCTCATGAGGATGAAACCCCGGGGGCCGATAAGAAAGCACAAAGCAGCGCGGCCTCCCGTTATCTGCACTCCTTAAAATATGGAAATTGTAAAGGAGACATTTGCAAATATTTCAGCCTGATATCTGGTATTTAAAGCAGCTGAGCGACGTCTTGTGTGATCAGCAGCTAATTCTGCCTCTCTGCATATTTATCCTACATTATCGCACATTCCCAATGAGAAACCAGAACGTTCTGGCACAATGTATCAGCCGTCCTAGATTTCACCTTCTTAATATTTGTAAAACTTCGGTCGATAGCGATCATCACCGCACCCGAAACCTGCCAAATGGAGGAGGACTCAGAAATGTCATAAAATTGTTCTGCTGTATTAGAATTTGTCCTATTTATTGCAGGTCAGCATTTAAGATCTGATACCAAAGGTCCTGGAACGATATGAGGGTCTTCTATTTGCAGTGAATTGCAGACCAAAGGGCCTGAGATCCGACGCCAATATTCTGACACCGATATAGGAATCTGGTCTGGGGTCTGACACAGATATAAGTGCTTGGTCTGGGGTCTGACAGGGATATAGGAGCTTAATCTGGGGTCTGACACGAATATAGGAGCCTGGTCTGGGTTCTGACACGAATATAGGAGCCTGGTCTGGGTTCTGACATGAATATAGGAGCCTGGTCTGGGGTCCTACACCGATATAGGAGCCTGGTCTGGGGTCCGACACCGATATAAGAGCCTGGTCTGGGGTCTGACACCGATATAGGAGCCTGGTCTGGGGTCTGACACCGATATAGGAGCCTGGTCTGGGGTCTGACACCGATATAGAAGCCTGGTCTGGGGTCTGACACCGATATAGGAGCCTGGTCTGGGGTCTGACACCGATATAGGAGCCTGGTCTGGGGTCTGACACCGATATAGAAGCTTGGTCTGGGGTCTGACACCGACACCGATATAGAAGCCTGGTCTGGGGTCTGACACCGATATAGGAGCCTGGTCTGGGATCTGGGGTCTGACACAGATATAGGAGCCTGGTCTGGGATCTGGGGTCTGACACAGATGTAGGAGCCTGGTCTGGGGTCGGACACCGATAAAGGAGCCTGGTCTGGGGTCTGACACCGATATAGGAGCCTGGTCTGAGATCTGGGGTCTGACACCGATATAGGAGCCTGGTCTGGGATCTGGGGTCTGACACAGATATAGGAGCCTGGTCTGGGATCTGGGGTCTGACACAGATATAGGAGCCTGGTCTGGGATCTGGGGTCTGACACAGATGTAGGAGCCTGGTCTGGGGTCGGACACCGATAAAGGAGCCTGGTCTGGGGTCTGACACCGATATAGGAGCCTGGTCTGAGATCTGGGGTCTGACACCGATATAGGAGCCTGGTCTGGGATCTGGGGTCTGACACAGATATAGGAGCCTGGTCTGGGGTCCTACACCGATAAAGGAGCCTTGTCTCAGGTCTGACATTAATTGGGTCCCGGTGTTTCTGGATAATAAATCCTCATCTTTAAGCCCAGTATTTCTAGAATGACACAGAGGATGCGTAACGCCTGCACAACAATGCACGGTGACAAGTCCACAGCAGTCTGTGAAGTTTGGCGCCGCCGGTTCCGTGTGTGGATTTGTCTTTGTGAATGTTATTCTGACAATGTGAGATCTTTGCACTTTTTGTTATTCTGTCTTCCCTCGCTGCGGCAGCGGTGACTTATCAGGGTAACACTTTAGCTGTTACATTGTGACGGCGTTAGGCTGTGGTTGGCGTTACTGTTGCGGACGCCATTGTTTATGTGACAGGCCACCGCTCGCGGCTGAGATTCTTCCTGGATACATTGTTACTGCCGATTCATATTTTGTATAAATTTATAGTTTCCTTTATTTCTCTTAAAGGGACAGCACCACCCAAATGCAGAACCAATCATCACGTAATCATCTGTTAAGGGGACGGGAGGTGGATACTATGTCACCTACATATCGGAGACCTGATACCTGCTTGGATTGTTGCTAAGGAACAGTCTACACTTGTATCTGTCAAATACTGACCTATTTCCAGGTGACGGGAGCTGACAGGTCCTCTTAATCAATTCACATGAGAAATTCTGAGCTCCCCCACATTGGACTCCATCAAACTTTTCTGTCTCACTATAGGAGGCCGTGTGTCGCGTGTCCTACCCCTGTCCTCCACCCTATAGCTCCAGACATTATGGAGTCTTCTTATGAATTTACATTCATTTAATCTATTGACCATCTCTGTGTCAGTCCTCACTGCTGTATTAGCATTGTATTCACCAAGAAGAAATAATGTATAAGCACAGCTATAGGTGTAGGCTAGATGGGTAGACATCACCTGGCCCTGGGGTCAGGACAGACTGTCGTGGTCATCCTCGCGGGGCCATGGGCTTGGAGGGATGGGCAGTCTCTGCAGCAGGTTCTTATTTGTAAGTGAAAATGGTTTCTTGGAGGAGGCTGCAGGCGGCTCGGGGAGTGACAAGAGACCAGATTATATGCACAGGAAGATGCTTCAGCAGTAAGAAGCCTTCAGAGCATAGGTAGAGACCAGATGTTTCTTCAGCGGTGAGAGTCACATGCGTGAGGAGTCACCCCCTGAAAGGGTTAATCTGGATATAGAAGTCACAGAGAATCAGGTCTCGCAGCACAGAGTATGTAAGGACTGTGCTAATCATATGATGATACTTATGAGACCATGAAGGATGACACGTCTATGACATAAGTCCCTTGTACCCAAACATTAAAGGCATCTGCAGCCAGGGGTGAACCTAAACTCTCTGCCACCTGAGACGAGTGATTAATCTGGCACAGCAGAGAATGGTCTAGTCCTACCCTGCACTGGTCTATAGAACAGCACAATAAATCTTCCCCATTATTTTTAAGCGGTCAGGTCCTGGGTTGTAGTAGGTGACTGCATCCCTGATGTTGCAGCCCGTTTTGCTGCAAGTGTTGCTGCCTTAGGCAAGTGGCTCAGCTCGCCTCATGGCTGGTGCACTGCTTTCTGCTGAATCATCCTACATGAGATCTAGGCTCCTGCTACCAAAAGTAGAAGAGTCAATTTACCCCCAATGCACCTCATCCATATTGTATCTGTATATACCAGGATCCGTCATATCTCCTCCATACAACATCCGTGTATCCCAGGATCCACCATGTCACAGCTTTTCCATACAAAATCCGTATATCCCAGGATCCATTGAGTCACATCTCCTCCATACAACATCCTTATATCCCAGGATCCATCATGTCACATCTCCTCCATACAACATTTGTGTATGCCTCGATCCATCGTGTCACATCTGCTACATACAACATCTGTATATCCCAGGATCCAGTGTGTCACATCTCCACACAACATCTGTGTATTCCAGGACCCAGTGTGTCACATCTGCTACATACAACATCTGTATATCCCAGGATCCAGTGTGTCACATCTCCACACAACATCTGTGTATTCCAGGACCCAGTGTGTCACATCTGCTACATGGAACACCAGTATATCCCAGGATCCATCATGTCACATCTCCTCCATACAACATCCATATATCCCAAGATCCATCATGTCACATCTCCTCCATACAACATCCATATATCCCAAGATCCATCATGTCACATCTCCTACATAGAACACCAGTATATCCCAGGATCCACCATGTCCCATCTCCTCCATACAACATTTGTGTATCCCTCGATCCATTGTGTCACATCTCCTCCATACAACATCCGTATATCCCAGGATCCATCATTTCCCATCTCCTCCATACAACATCCGTATATCCCAGGATCCATCATTTCCCATCTCCTCCATACAACATCCGTATATCCCAGGATCCATCATTTCCCATCTCCTCCATACAACATCCGTATATCCCAGGATCCACCTTGTCACATCTCCTCCATACAACATCTGTATATCCAAAGATCCATCATGTCACATCTCCTCCATACAACATCCATATATCCCAAGATCCATCATGTCACATCTCCTACATAGAACACCAGTATATCCCAGGATCCACCATGTCCCATCTCCTCCATACAACATTTGTGTATCCCTCGATCCATTGTGTCACATCTCCTCCATACAACATCCGTATATCCCAGGATCCATCATTTCCCATCTCCTCCATACAACATCCGTATATCCCAGGATCCATCATTTCCCATCTCCTCCATACAACATCCGTATATCCCAGGATCCACCTTGTCACATCTCCTCCATACAACATCCGTATATCCCAGGATCCACCTTGTCACATCTCCTCCATACAACATCCATATATCCCAAGATCCATCATGTCACATCTCCTCCATACAACATCCATATATCCCAAGATCCATCATGTCACATCTCCTCCATACAACATCCGTATATCCCAGGATCCACCGTGTCACATCTCATGTGTAAAGCGACATAACAGGATGTAACATCTCATACTTCCAATATCTGAAAATGCCACACCAGGATAAAAAGTTACTTAGGACATCATCAGTGTGACCCCTCCCCCCAAACCTTGGGGGCCAAAGTTATTGTAGGTTATTGCATTATAGATAGAATTTATCCCTTAATAAATTCTTAGTGGGACATAAAGATGTGACTATGAAAAGGGGTCACTGTGAGGGGTCATATAGGAGGGGATACTTATTGGGGCACATTTACTAAGGGCCATGCGCCAGTTTTCTGTTGGACTTTGCACATTCTTTAGGTCTGCATGTATATACCCCCCCAGAAGTGACTGTATATATCACACCCCCCAGCAGTGACTGTATATATCACACACCCCGGCAGTGACTGTATATATCACACCACTCAGCAGTGACTGTATATATATAACCCCCCAGCAGTGACTGTATATATCACCCCCCCCAGCAGTGACTGTATATATCCCAGCAGTGACTGTATGACTGTATATTATATACATATATATGTACATATACCCCCAACTCTGTGGATTGTGCTGCAACCTCAGAAGCTTTAACCCATTATAACCCATCATAGAAGGAACGTGTTGACGAGACCTGACAACGTCATCTGAGATCCTTTTATAGAATGTTTTATACCTGGACCCCAGACCTGTCAGACAGGAATCTGCTGGTTCTATATATAGACCACATTAAAGGCGCTCAGCTATGCCCTCTCCCTTTAAAGGGGCCACTGCACTGAATATAGGATCAGGATCATGGCTCTGGTACAGATCTGATTAACTAGCGCCGGGCTCTAACAGGTTTAGTATTCATACGATGTCATGACAAATCTATAAATATGTAAATGATGTCATAGCATGAAAATAATATATCAAAGAAAAGCGGCCAATCAAGAGCAAAATGTACAGCGCGGCCATTACACAGTGTCTGTCTCCCCCTGCTGGATGTTAGTGGTACTGTGCCATCTGCACTGAAAACATGGCTTATTTTTCCTTACAGTAAACTCCATGTATCTGTGATTAAAAATTAAAGGGAACCTTTCAGTAGGTGCGACCATACAGACTGATGCCAGTGAGAGGTCCTGTCCCTGAGGGATGTATAATCAAAGCAATTGCACTTGAGAATTTATATAGGCACTGTATGGCAGCACAAGGGCACCGCAGGGGAACGCCGAGGGCTTCGCAGGGGAGCACTGACTGAGGGCACCACAGAAGAGCGCCGAGGGCACCGCAGAAGAGCATCAAGGGCACCGCAGAAGAGCGCCAAGGGCACCGCAGAAGAGCGCCAAGGGTACCACAGAAGAGCGCCAAGGGCACCGCAGAAGAGCGCCAAGGGCACCGCAGAAGAGCGCCGAGGGCACCACAGGAGAGCGCCGAGGGCACCGCAGAAGAGCGCCGAGGGCACAGCAGGAAAGCGCCAATGGCACCGCAGGAGAGCGCCGATGGCACCGCAGGAGAGCGACGAGGGCACAGCAGGGGAACTCGAGGGCACCGGATGGGAGCAGTGCATGTAGTATGTTGGCACAGCTATTGTAACTAATGATATTCTACAAACAGCTTTATTAACCAAGTCATATGTTTTATGGCGGGATCATAGATTTATTGATTTGTAACAAAAATTAAACACATAAGTGCAACATGAAGAGTCGCCATTTTCCAAGAAATTACATCACCATCCACGGCAAATATCAATGGATAAATATCACAACATAACATCAAGTATTAAAGGCAGGAGAATAGATGAGTCTCACTGATGAACATGGTACATGAGAACATATTATACATCAGCGGAGGGGCTGCAGTGCTGGTTCTGTCCAGCAGGTGGAGTCTCTCATTACAAATAGAATGAAATCTCAGCACAATCACCATGCGCCCCCTATACCATCACCAGGGGCCACATAAACCTGTATACATATCGCCCCCTAGAGGTGTGTACAGATGAACAGTATTTATAAATGATTGTAATGGTAGATTTCCAGGATTACATGGCAGCCTGCAGTCAGAGACAGCGCCACTCCAGTTCTTCTAATAGAATGTTATACATTTTCTGTATGTTGAATGATAATTTTCTCAGCTACATCTAAACTCACTCCAGTAACTGAGCCTCACAATGGCCCAACACTTCTTGTTCTGTAGAGATCACTTCTCAGCTTGACACCTGGCACCAAATACCCGAGACTGAGTACCTGAGGTCAGACCCAAGGGGCCGGGGACCCGATGTCAGACCCCAGGGGCCGGGGACCCGAGGTCAGACCCCAGAGGCCGGGGACCCGAGGTCAGACCCCAGAGGCCGGGGACCTGATGTCAGAACCCAGGGGCCGGGGAACTGATGTCAGAACCCAGAGGCCGGAGACCCGTGGTCAGACCCCAGGGGCCGGGCACCCGATGTCAGACCCCAGGGGCCGGGCACCCGATGTCAGACCCCAGAGGCCGGGGACCCGATGTAAGACCCCAGAGGCCGGGGACCCGAGGTCAGACCCCAGAGGCCGGGGATCCGAGGTCAGATGCCAGGGGCCGAGGACCTGAGGTCAGACTCCAGAGGCCGGGGACCCTATTTCAGACTCCAGAGGCCGGCGACCCGATGTCAGACCCCAGGGGGTGGGGAAATTATGTAAGAACCCAGAGGCCGGGGACCCGAGGTCAGACCCCAGAGGCCGGGGACCCGAGGTCAGACCCCAGAGGCCGGGGACCCGAGGTCAGACCCCAGAGGCCGGGGACCCGAGGTCAGACCCCAGAGGCCGGGGACCCGAGGTCAGACGCCAGGACCCGAGGACCCGAAGTCAGACGCCAGGGGCCGAGGACCCGATGTCAGACCCCAGAGGCCGGGGACCCGATGTCAGACCCCAGAGGCCGGGGACCCGATGTCAGACCCCAGAGGCCGGGGACCCGATGTCAGACCCCAGAGGCCGGGGACCCGATGTCAGACCCCAGAGGCCGGGGACCCAATGTCAGACCCCAGAGGCCGGGGACCCGATGTCAGACCCCAGAGGCCGGGGACCCGATGTCAGACCCCAGAGGCCGGGGACCCGATGTCAGACCCCAGAGGCCGGCGACCCGAGGTCAGACGCCAGAGGCCGGCGACCCGAGGTCAGACCCCAGAGGCCGGCGACCCGATGTCAGACCCCAGAGGCCGGCGACCCGATGTCAGACCCCAGAGGCCGGGGACCCGATGTCAGACCCCAGAGGCCGGGGACCCGAGGTCAGACCCCAGAGGCCGGGGACCCGGGGTCCCTTCTGAGGTCAGACCCCAGAGGCCGGGGACCCGATGTCAGACCCCAGAGGCCGGGGACCCGAGGTCAGACGCCAGGGGCCGGGGACCCGAGACCTGGCATCTGAGGTCAGACACCCGAGGTCAGACACCCGAGGTCAGACACCCGAGTCCTGGTACCCGAGTCCTGGTACCCGAGTTCAGACACCTGTAGCCAGGGACCTGAGACACCAGAGATTAGACATCTCATCCACAGAGTTAAATTAACAACATGAATCAATGACAAGAGAAAGGAGAGGTCATTACTCACCGCGGCTTTACTCCCAGTTATCTGCATGCAGGGTCAGCGGAGAGAGGGATTAGCGGTGGAGAGAAGAAACACAGCACAGTTAGTAGCACGTTCCGGCACAGAGATGCAGTGTACATTAGGGCTGCGCTCACACACTGCGTCTAATTACTAAAAATTACTGCTGCTAAATAAATCGTAGAATATATAATATAATAATGGAGGTCATATCAGAGGTCATAGAGGGACGATAATTATAACAAATATCTGATCTGACCCAGAACCGCAGTGTGTGAACACAGCCCGAGCTCATCGTTAATTCTAGTGGTTATTTCTCTACATATGGAACATACAGATGACTACAACCCCCATGGAGGTGGACATGCAGGACACAATCACAGTAGTGAGCGGCTGATAACAGCAGACAACAGCAAACGTGAGCGGCTGATAACAGAAGAAAACAGTTGTCAGGTATTTTAATGGGTGAAATCTATTATTATTGATTATTTGAATATTTTGCTTTCAGTTTGTTACATATAGAACATTGTCGCTTTGTTTTCTGTTGTAACAACAATGTGACAAGTTACTGCCCTGACTAGGGGGCGCCACAGGGGTCAAGCCATCAGGCTCCACCTCCTCGTAGCCTACAGGTCCTATGGTATGGGCTCCACCTCATGCAGTAGCTGTGATGTGTGTGACTACACAGGAAGCAGCATGTGAAGATGTAGCAGAGCTGGATGTGTCATTGAGCTGTGTATCTTGGACATGGGCAATGTAGATATTCCTGCAGTCCTATGTAAATTCCTATGAGAGGGGGGACACAAAGATCCAAGACCACAGCTGCAATCAGAGTTTGCAGTTTGGTTTATTTTTAGAGATGGGCATAGAAATAAGAAGAAAGTACAACTTGTACTGGTGGTTTCAGCTTTGAGCCCCTCGTTGTGTGGGTTACATGAGCTCAACTCTGTTTTAGATAGGAATTCAGGTGAGTACATCTTTGTATATGCTGTTAGTAGCAGCAGGACTGTGATATATGGATTTATATTCCAGGATTGTAGTTTCTACAAGTGCACTGGGGGTGTGTCCTCACACTGCTGTGCTCTCCACTCTCTGCATTTGCCTGCTCCACAGCCATACTTCTCTGCTTTAAGTAATAACCATGATTGGCTTCTGGATGTGGAGTAGCACCCTGCAAAAAGATGACAGCACAGGAGTGTGAGGACGCACTCATTGTAAAATACATTTTCATATGGCTCCCAACCGTCCCGATTTTGACAGGACTTTCCCGTTTTTCTTACCTCTGCCCCGCGTCACGGGCAGCTATGAGATTGTCACGGATTCTCCCCCCAGGTCCCACTGTGTCCCGGCGCTGTGTCCCCATAGTAAATACTTTGAAAGCCTGAACTCACAGTACAGAATGGCTTCTACAGACATCGGGAGGCAATCCTTTTCAGAGAAGTGTCGGGCTTAGCGGAGAGACCAGGGACCACGTCATCAGGTGCAGATCAGCATCGGTCCATATATGGTCATTGCATCTCCTAGGCTTCCCCAGAGCAGACATCGGGAGGGAATCCTTTTCAGAGAAGTGTCGGGCTTAGCGGAGAGACCAGGGACCACGTCATCAGGTCAGATCTCCATCTGTCCATATATGGTCACTGCATCTCCTAGGGTTCCCCAGAGCAGACATCGGGCAGGGAATCCTTTTCAGAGAAGTGTTGGGCTTAGCGCAGAGCAGGGACCACCTCATCAGCTTCAGATCTGTCCATATATGGTCACTGCATCTCCTAGGGTTCCCCAGAGCAGACATCGGGCAGGGAATCCTTTTCAGAGAAGTGTCGGCTTAGTGGAGAGAGCAGGGACCACGTCATCAGGTGCAGATCAGCATCTGTCCATATATGGTCTCCAGGGCTTCCCCAGACACAAGCTCTTTATATAATTAAATTACATAAAGTTTTGGCCAGGCTGAAATTCGAATCTGGGACCCTCTGCACCATAAACAGAAGCTTAACTAACTGAGCTATAAGCCCAGTGATACAGAGCTGAGGATTTCTGGTAACTAAGAAGTGTTATCAGCCATTTACACTGTGACACAGACTAATGCACTGATATATAGAGAGAGGGATCTTCTCAGAGATTATTATTGTAATTATTGAGACTATTATTATTATTATAAATTTTATCATTTTTATTATTATGGAGACGATTATTAATAATGGTAAAAATAATAATAATCATCTCAATAATAATAATAATAATAATCTCCATAATAATAATAGTCTCAATAATTAAAATAATCTGAGAAGATCCCTCCCTATATACCAAGGCAGTATATAGTCATAGTTCTTAGTTACCAAAATTCTCCACCTTGTTAATCACTGAGGTTATAGCTCAGTGGGTTGAGGCGCTGTGTTATTATTGTACATGGACACTGCAGATTCTGGGTTCAAATCCCAATGAGGATAATTTTTTTTTTTTTTTTATTGAGATGATTTTTATTATTTTAATATGGCTAAAATTTGGGGCGTGGCCAGGGAGTGATTGGGGGTGTGGCTTAGGGGGATCCCTCCCTTGTCCCGCTTTCCTTTTCGCAAATGTTGGGAGGTATGATTTTCATAGTCCTGCTAACTAACATACACACAGGTAGGTCTACACATCTCTACAGAAGCAATACCATGCATTGACTGCAGGGAACACAGAGCACAGCAGTGTGATATACGATTCCTCATCTCTCCAGGGACAATACCTAACACAGGCTGCAGAGAGCACAGAGCACAGCAGTGTGAGGTATGATTACACATCTTTCCAGGGACAATACATAACACTGGCTGCAGAGAGCACAGAGCACAGCAGTGTGATATATGATTCCTCATCTCTCCAGGGACAATACCTAACACAGGCTGCAGATAGCACAGAGCACAGCAGTGTGAGGTATAATTATACATCTCTCCAGGGACAATACCTTCCTTACACAGGTTGCAGAGATTACAGTAGTGTGAAGACACATTCCCAGTGCACGTGTAGAAACTATAATCCTGGAATGTAAATTCATATATCACAGTCCTGCTGCTATTAACAGCATACACAAAGGTCTGATTACACATCTCTTCAGGTACAGTACATAGCACTTGCTGCAGAGAGCACAGAGCGCAGCAGTGTGAGGTATGCTTACACATCTCTCCAGGGATAGTGCATAACATTGGCTGCAGTCTGTCACAGTTACTGACGGTTTCTTCTTGAAACTTGATCTTAAATGTTAACACTCTAGTGATGTTTACACAACAAACATAATTTTTAACCCCTTACTTTACAATTTTACTCAGTTTTATCGCTGCTTTAGCTCCTATCCCTCATGATTCCTCTATTGCTCTGAGATGCTGTGTGCTGACAATGTGCTTAGATTATAAGGGCACAGGGTTTATATACACTTTTATTTAGCTTCTGAACATTCAATAGTATCACATAGAAAGAGAGGAACGAGACAGATGAGAGATGATGAGATCCATGAAATGCATATAACACATCTCTGCCATCTCAGCCATAACATACACTGTCAGCTCTGCCGTGCTTCCTTCCCTGATAAAGAACTTATCTGCTTGTAGCTTTACTCTCCTCACGCTGATATTTGCTGGCAGAAAGTCTCTGTGTGTGTGAGCTTCTCCTGTAATGCAGGGGGCATCAGACAGGAGAACAATATGCCCTGCCTGACCCTAAAGTTAGAAGATACAGGGTCGGGTCCAGGGTGCACCAAAATTCTGTACACCAGAAATGATTATGTCTGTGAAATTCTGTATTTATGTTAATAACAGTGAATTAGAGAATGTGTTATTTTGTTATTCGGGGTAGATTTAGGAATCTTGTCTTCGTGGGAATCGCCATTAAGTTAGAAGGATACATAGAGAAGGTGAAATCACTGTGGTCCAGGAGGCCTATGCCCTGGTCTGAAGAAAGATCAAGCTATGATAATGCCTTCAGCCTGGCCACACATTAAAGGGCTCATCCACTTTCAGCAAATAATTAATAATGTTTGTATAATTAAAGGTTATACAATTTCCCAATATACTTTCTGTATCAATTCCTAGATCTCTGCTTGCTGTCCTTCTACAGAAGCTACACTGTTACTTCCAGTGGATAGAAATCTTCCCCTGGTCATGTGATGTCACACAGGTGCACAGCTCATTATATATCTGGTCATGTGATATCACACAGGTGCACTTCCCACTATATCCCCGGTCATGTGATGTCACACAGGTGCATGGCTTGTTATATCCCTGGTCATTTAATATCACACAGGTGCATGGCTTGTTATAATCGCTGGTCATGTGATGTCACACAGGTGCATGGCTTGTTATAATCTCTGGTCATGTGATGTCACACAGGTGCACAAGCACTTAGTATCTGAGAGTAATCAGAGCCGTGTGATACTAACAGCTCCTGAACCTGTGACATCACATGACCAGGGAGCGATTTCAATCCATTGGGAGCAGAGAAGCTTCTATAGAAGGACAGCAAGCAGAGATGTAGAAAACCAGGAGGAATAGGTACAAAAAGTATATTGGGAAATTGTAGAACAAGCGATATCAATTATTTGTTGAAAGTTGACAACCCCTTTAACCTGTTGTATAAGCGACCCCCGTGCGTCATACACAGGACATAGCAGAGCCCAGAGAGCGCTGGG
The DNA here is from genome assembly GCF_040894005.1 of Engystomops pustulosus. Classification (NCBI taxonomy): domain Eukaryota; kingdom Metazoa; phylum Chordata; class Amphibia; order Anura; family Leptodactylidae; genus Engystomops; species Engystomops pustulosus. The sequence continues at coordinate 24,180,681 of NC_092419.1, forward strand.
AAAGAGACTCCAGCCAGGAGCAGTCACATCACTATTCACACTCTGCTTTATCTTCACGCTGCGAGGATTCTTCATTTCACAGAATGACTAATTGTTTGCCTGTAGGTGACAGAACGCAAGGAGATGGGAGACGGAAACCCTGGAATTGTGCAAAACCGGAGGAGTCGTCGCTTCCCGGCCTCCAGCGACAAACCGGCAGAGGAAGGGATCCATGTACATGAAGGATGGATTGTGAGGCTTTAGCTACACATTATATGCATCTGATCAGGGAATTTCACTATACAACAAAATGTCCTCATGTTTCTATAATATATTATGATATAAGGTTTATCACGTCTTTTCTCCATTTTCTGATGTTTGTTGGCTCCGCACACCTCCTCTGTAACCCATTGTTTGTAAACCATCTTTACTCTCTTCGTTTGGCCTTGGCATTGTTGTCTAACAATTAATTAAAATTCTATTCTAGCTACTATACAGCTAGTGGTAGGTTCTTATAGAGCCCTAGTAACTATCTGACCCCCTCCTTTTAGCTAAAAATTGATTCCCTCACATCCCCAAGATCAGAGTTATAGACTTGCCTGGTATCTAGGGATCTATAGATGGGGGCGTGGTCTAGTGTCATGTTACCAGGGTGACGTCATCACAGGTCCTTTAGCCTTTTAACATTAACAAACTGTACCCCATGCACATGTCTGGCCACATATGTAAGAAATCACAGCAGTCTGCATGGACTTCTACTCCTCTCCATGCAGGCTGCTGTGATTTCATGTGATATGATGTACTCTGATTTCATAAGATATATGCTTGGTGTACAGTAAAGTTAGAAGGATAAAGGACCTGCGTTGAGGGCACCCTGGTCACATGACATTACTGCTACATGCAGAGAAAGCATGGGGAGGACCTGCTTGATTCATCCAGAGAGTCACGCCCACCTCGATTTGCTGTAGACATCCTTGGATACCTGGTAAAATTATAAAGTTGAATATATGGGAATCTGAGGGGAACAATTTTTAGTTAGTTACTAGGGCTCTATGGGAACCTGTCACTAGCTGTGACAGGATCCCTTTAAATGAGTTTTCCCTGGTATCTACGTAAAGAGTTTGTCTTCATATAACAAAACCTTTTTTGTTACTGGCGGTGAATGGAATTATTAATGGTTTCCTTCACATGTGTGGAAACTGAACAGACAGATAGGATTTACCTGCACTGATACATTGTAACAAAATACCAGTTCAAGTGATATACAGTTCTGCCGCGGTTGATGCATTTATCTTGTAGTAAACTCCAAGCTGTGATGCCTGTGAAGGTTTGGAAACAATAATGTTCCCATCCAATGAATAAGCAGAAGTTTACATTGTACAGTAATCTATGGAGGATCCATCAGCAATCACCGCTTTACAGAAACTCCCACAGATTATTCACCTGCTGAGGATCTGCCAGTTATTGGGGTGACAGAAGAACCACAATCCAACAAGAGGAAAGCAGGAAGCAACAAAATAACTACAATATAAGAAACTGATACATTGTATGCGACGTGTAAACAATGGAGGAGCTGCATGTGGGGGAGGGGGGGGGGTAATGGACCACTAACTCGGAATTATATAGATAAATAGATATGGGGATTAGGGCCCCTTTAAGTAGATGGATGGAGTACGGAGCTGGATTATTCCTGAAATAACATCGTTCTCTACATCAGGAGACACAACTTACCGATTTGGCAGTGGCCGATATGTATTGGACGACCATCTCGTGCTTCCTGGCCAGATCTTTCTGCCGCAGCGGCGCCTTCTTCTCTTCATTGAGATTCATATCTTCCTAAAAAATGAAAAATCACATAGAAAGAAATTCTGAATTCAAGAGTCACATTAGAATATAGATAGATATGAGATAGATAGATAGATAGATAGATACATAGATAGATAGATAGATAGATAGATAGATAGATAGATAGATAGATAGATAGATAGATAGATAGATGGATAGATATGAGACAGATATGAGATAGATAGATAGAGATAGATAGATAGATAGATAGATAGATAGATAGATAGATAGATACATAGATAGATAGATAGATAGATAGATAGATAGATAGATAGATGATAGATAGATATGGGATCGATAGATAGATAGATAGATAGATAGATAGATAGATAGATAGATAGATAGGAGATAGATAGATAGATAGATAGATGATAGATAGATATGGGATCGATAGATAGATAGATAGATAGATAGATATGATGAGAAAATAGGCAGCACTCCAAAGATATCGTGCACGATATCTTTGGAGTGCTGCCTATTTTCTCATCATATCTTGACAAAGGATCCGTGGCCCGATCCCAGTGTGCCTGCACCCACCACTACCTGCTTACTTTTTGGTGTGCTGTTTTCATTTTCTCGAAGTAGATAGATAGATAGATAGATAGGAGATAGATAGATAGATAGATAGACAGATAGATAGATAGATAGATAGATATGGGATAGATAGGTATGGGAAAGATAGATAGATAGATAGATAGATAGATAGATATGGGATAGATAGATAGATATGAGATAGATAGATAGATAGATAGATAGATAGATAGATAGATAGGGCTTGAAAAAGGCTCTCTTGAGCCGAAACGTTGCTGTTATTACTCATTATGGAATAAAAAAAGAATCACGTTTCTTCACACATCTGGAGTGCTGCTCATTTTTTGGAATTTTACTACCAGAGGATCTGAGGCCCGATCCCAGGACACCTGCACCCGCTATAGTCAACTAGATAGTGCCGCTGGATCTTTCTACAAGTAGATAGATAGATAGAGAGATAGATAGATAGATAGATATGAGATAGATCAGGGGTCCCCAAACTACGGCCCGCGGGCCACATGCGGCCCGCGGACCGTTTCTATCCGGCCCCCATCCCATCCAGCGCCTGGGTGCCCCCAAATGATAGATCCGGATCCTGGCATTGACAATAGTGTCAATGATTAGGCCGCGGCGGTCGGGCAGGGGCCTCCGTCCGTCCGGACAGGAAGCTCCTGCCCGTCACTGTATAGTGCCCGATGCGGCCGGAAACGGCCGCTCGAGCACTATAACTGGAGCGATGTGGCCGGAAGATAACCCCGGCGCACATCGCTCCTTGAACTTGAATGCGCGGCCGCGTGATTACGTCATCACGCGGCCGCGTACCCCTTTCTGCCCGGCCACAGGAAGAATAAAGAAGACGCGGGAGCCAGAGGTAAGTACAGGTTTTTTTAATTTTTTTTTTTTAAACAGCAGTAGAAAGAGTATACAAAGTATATGAATTGTGGGGCCATTAGAGAAAATAATAATGGAGGGGCAGCATAGGGAATAATTAATTATGAAGGGCAGCATAGTGAATAATTAATTATAATTAATTATTTCCTATGCTGCACCTCATAATTAATTATTTCCTATGTTGCCCCTTATAATTAATTATTTCCTATGTTGCCTCTCATAAGGGGCAGCATAAAATATAATTATTTATGAGGGGCAGCATAAAATATAATTATTTATGAGGGGCAGCATAGGATATAATTATTTATGAGGGGCAGCATAGGATATAATTATTTATGAGGGGCAGCATAGGATATAATTATTTATGAGGGGCAGCATAGGAAATAATTATGAGGGGCAGCATAGGAAATAATTATGAGGGGCAGCATAGGAAATAATTATGAGGGGCAGCATAGGAAATAATTATGAGGGGCAGCATAGGAAATAATTATGAGGGGCAGCATAGGAAATAATTATGAGGGGCAGCATAGGAAATAATTAATTATGAGGGGCAGCATAGGAAATAATTAATTATGAGGGGCAGCATAGGAAATAATTAATTATGAGGGGCAGTATAGGAAATAAGTAATGGTGGGGGTATAGGAAATAATGTAATTATGAGGGGCAGTCTAGTAATTAATGGGGGAGGGAGCAGCATATTTAATAATTAATTGACCCAATTGATTCATTAATTGGGCCAATAAATAAAATAGTTCACAAAAGGGGTATTACGGATGCTGTCACATGTACAGCTAGCGCTGTGTTTTCAAGGAATTTCTTATATTTTTTTTTTATTTTAAACTTTAGTCCGGCCCTCCAACAGTCTGAGAGGGACAATGAACGGCCCCCTATGTAAAAAGTTTGGGGACCCCTGAGATAGATAGATAGATATGAGATAGATAGATAGATAGATAGATAGATAGATATGAGATAGATAGATAGATATGAGATAGATAGATAGATAGATAGATATTCTACATGCTTCCAGTAACAATGGGGCTCATTTACTAAGGGTCCGTGGACCGCACTATCGTCGGAATATCCGACAATTTCAAATGTGCGCCGCATTTAGAAGGGCTTTTTTGTCAATGCGATAGGATAGGGGGACGATCCAACGGATTCTGACAACGCGCAGGATTTAATATTCAAAATTGTGCCGCAAGCCAAGCACTTACATGCACCGGGAAGAAGATGGTGAACTCCGGCCGACCTGAACAAGGAATCGACACATGCAAGAAATTGGACACACAATCTTAGTGAATCGCGACAGCTCCGAATCCTCATCGGACAACGCACCTCGGGGATCGCGACAGGACGGGTAAGTAAATGTGCCCCACTGTGTCTGGTCTATGGATCTTGGTATATCTTGTGTATGTAATATAATATATTCTTACATCTGTAATAACACTGTATATATATATTAGTAACATTGTATATACTGTACATTAGTAGCGATACAGAAGCTTCCGCTTTCTTCCTGCTGGCCAGAACATGACAGCACACACAGATTTCTGAGCCTCCAGGATGAGATGTGCTGTTACAATATATCAGTGGAGGTTCCTCAGGGATGTGTAATGTCCGTGGTCTCCTCTTGTAGTCAGTGGCACGTGGTGTGAGCGGAGAATTCTACGGAGATTAATCTATTATCACCTCGGCTCTGCACTCGCAGGGGCTAATACCTGTCACCACCATAACAGGTTGTGGGAATTTCACGTAAGCTCATCCTTGCGCACCGCGACATAAGAAATCCACATGTCTCCTGATTGTCCCCACACGTGTGCACTGTCCCCCCAGCAGGCGCTTGCCTGACTACGGGAGGAAAATCACTCAAAAACTCTATTTATGCAGCATTTCAGTTTTTCCTGATAACCAAAATCTATACATGGTTCCCCAGGATCGAGGTGTTCAACCAGCTGTTGAAATAACACCATTAGCTTGTGCTAGGATGCCAAAGAGTTGGCCATCTTAAAGGGATGGCTTATCAGAATAGACCATCTATAGTTGATCATTGGAGCACCCAGGCACTGCACCCATCAGGTAGTATGTAAATCAGGGGCACAGGGCTGGAAGCAGTCGTCTCTGTGCCCTTGGATTAGTCACTGCGCCCATTAATACCTGCCTCCAGATCAGCTGCTGGGGTGGATAGGATATCACTTCTGATTCATGGCCAAACCGTTTTATACCTGGTCTGTTGATGGACACAAAGGAGCACATTTACTTGCCCGTCCCGTTGACGCCGCCTTTCTGGAATCTCTGACGAGGATTCGGAGCTGCCGCGATTCACTAAGATTGTGCGTCCAATTTCCTGCATGTGTCGCTTCCCCGCTGAGGTCCGCCGGAGTTCACCTTCTTCTTCCCGGTGCATGTGAGTGCTGATCTTGCAACACAATTTGGTTTTTAAATTCTGCGGTTTGTCAGAATCAGTCGAGTTGTCCGACGTCCATGCCCCCGGATTTGTGACACATGCAAGCCAGCGCCAATGCGCCACAATCCGATCGTGTGCGTCAAAAAACCGGGGCAACTCCGCAAAACGGGGAAAAAAAAACGCAAAACCCGACGTACCCTTAGTAAAAGAGTCTTCAAGAGGTTGGTGGATATTTTGCTAAATTGCGGTGTCTTTTTATTTTGATATCCCAGGGGTTGCCTGGGATTGAGAATTGCTGGATTATTATCAGTACTGGATTGGGGGATGCTCAGTGATTGAAGGGGATGCTTCATTCTGTACATGGAGGAAAACAATTGATAGTTGGAAGGCTGGGTCTGGCTCCCTGTCCCCCCACATGATGGCCTATCCTGAGGATAGACCATGTATACTAAAACTGGCCAACCCCTATAACAAAAAGTAGTACCTCAATAGATGAAGATAGAAGGAACATGTAAATAAGGGGAAAGGAGAGATGACCTAAGGTGGGGTTCTAGGTTGTTGGCCATTAAGATTTGTCACCAACTGGTGGGGGTCTAAAACCAAAACCTTTACTAATCAGCTCTAAGTAGATGGCTGTGGCACTGGAAAGGACCTAGAGAACTGACCCAAAACCCAGACATGGTGATATTTTAGGACTTGAGGTCTGCTAGGAGATCATGAACCAAAAATCTCCAAAATGATCACCAAAGGATTCCAGTTCAAGAGATTTGGGGTTCAATGTTATTCAGTCCATTGACCCCCTGGTCGTGGTACTACACTTCAGGTAGGTGGACAGGAAGGCCACATTCACTTCATTGGGCAATACAGTAATTCATATGAATGGCCACATTGCCCACCGTACCGCGTCAGAGCCGTGTAGCTGCGCTGGAGAAGATGGGACATGACCAGATTTTTGGCGCGGCAGACCACCGTCCTACAGAGAGGGGAGGAGTGCTCCCCCCTGCTCCCCGGCCGTGTGCCACAAACATGAACGGCCGAGTACAAGGGGTCTTATAGCTTTATAGTTACACAGTCCACGCTGACAGGTTGTACACGGTTTTCCTACACCGCGGCGCTCAGTGGCGACAGATCATGAGTAATAGGATTTTTTTCCTCGGCTCAGAGTAAACAAGTGGAATGGAAAAATGGCAATTATGTTATTATTTGTGAACGTCTGTTTAAGAGGGAGGAAAATGTTTTATAATTTGTTTTAATTGTATCTAATATCTTCCATCTATTTACACTTATCGCCCGCATTAGGACATAGATTTAGCTGCGCTTTTGTTCTTTGTTAATAGGAAATGACTCCATCCATTCAGGCTAAGTGTACGGCTGTAAAAAATACAAAGATCCTGCATTTAGGATCATAAAATCGCTTAGGAAATTACAGCCCCAAACTAATCACATAATGGCCTCCTCTAATGTACAATGTATTAAACCTGATTGTGCCCTCTCATAATACAGAAGCGTCCGCAGCCTTATTACTGTCCACTAGGGGTGACGTCTGACGGCGATTTACGACCGAGTGTAGGAGATCAACGTACAAGGAACCATCAACACATTATTACTACTCAGCTACCTCACCAAGAAGAGAATAGAGGGACAAGAGGTAAAGACATGGAGAAAGTGATAGAAGAAGGCAGGAAATAGATGGGGAGGAAGAATAAAAAGGAAACTAGTTATGTGTGATAGGTGGAAGCAGAGAACAGAAAAGTGGAGCAAAATAGAGGAGGAAGAAAAAAAAAAGATAGTACAGTAGAAACATGGAAGGAAAAGGTATAAGGAAGGGGAAGGAAAAGTAAGGGAATGGAAAGGGAAGGAAAAGGGGGAACACGAGTGGGGGGGGGAATGAAAGAAGAAATTAAAGGAAAGAAATGGAAGGGAATGAAAGGAAAAGAAAGGAAAGAATAGGAAAGGGAAGGAAAGAAAAAGGGAAGTGAAGGAAAGAGAAGTAAAGGAAAGAGAAGTAAAGGAAAGAGAAGTAAAGGAAAGAGAAGTAAAGGAAAGAGAAGTAAAGGAAAGAGAAGTAAAGGAAAGAGAAGGAAAGGAAAGAGAAGGAAAGGAAAGAGAAGGAAAGGAAAGAAAAGGAAAGGAAAGAGAAGTAAAGGAAAGAGAAGGAAAGGAAAGAGAAGGAAAGGAAAGAAAAGGAAAGGAAAGAAAAGGAAAGGAAAGAGAAGGAAAAGAAAGAGAAGGAAAGGAAAGAGAAGGAAAGGAAAGAAAAGGAAAGGAAGAGAAGGAAAGGAAAGAGAAGGAAAGGGAAGGGAAGGAAAGGGAAGGGAAGGAAAGAAAAGAAAGAAAAGAAAGAAAAGAAAGAAAGAAAGAAAGAAAGAAAAGAAAAGGAAAGGGAAGGAAAGAAAAAAGAAAAAGGGAAGGGAAGGAAAGGGAAGTAAAAGAAAGGAAAGGAAAGGGAAGGAAAGGGAAGGAAGGAAAAGTAAGTAGGCAAAAAACAAGATAGGCAGAGTAAATGATTGAGGAAGAAGCTTGAGAGAAGGAAGGAAAAGGAAGGGAAAAAGAAGATAATTTAAGAAAATAATTGAAAAAGCAGGATACACAGGAACAGAAGGAGAGAATGAAGAATTAAAGGAACGAAAAGTATAATGAACAAGAGAAATGGGAGTAAAAGGCAGAAAGTGAAGATTTAAAGAATTGAATAGAAGAAAGAACGAAATATAAGAAGACTAATGAAATAGCTAAGACTAGAGATGAAGAAAGAGAAAGAAATAACGAACTTCATTATAAGCAAATAATGGATTTCTAATAATTACTGGGAATTCTCCTGCATCACCCAGTGAATGGGAATCTGATGTAAATGATGGTGAATAGGAGGAATATCAATTACTTGCTTTTTAATAACTTTGTGATTTATCGTGGGACGTGCGGCAGTAATGGGATTTATGAGGATCGTTTAGCAGCCATTGCTATAACGACTTATTGTATTTTAAGGGACAATGTTATACAATGAGATGTGGAATAATAAACAGATTTCACCAATGGTTACAATGAGGCAGTAACAGGGAAAGAGAAGAGAAGCCGAAGTTACGCGAGGCATTACCACGACATCTTCCAGTACAATGATCCCTTTAATATCAATTTACATTTATTTGTCAAAACATATATTCAGCTCCACTGATAAAAATTTCATTTACTTTTTTTACAGATTGGCTGTAAACATTTTTATTTGTACTTTTCAGGCCAAATAATAACTTTTTGCATTCAAATTCTTAAGCTGGAAGAGAATTTGATAAACGGATTTAAAAATTAACGGACAAATTTATTATTATTATTATTATTTTAATTGCAATGAATATAGTGAAATCCTTGAAGGACATTTACCACCAGGATGAATGACTGTATGCAAATGAGCCTTAGGGGCTCCATAGGTGTTAATGGAGCCTGGAGCCCCTCAGGTTCATTTGCATACAGTCCTTCATCCTGGTGGTAGATGCCCTTTAAGTCTACACACAAGATACATTTACACAATAATCTAATGTGTCCAATTTTCTGACAATCTTTCAGCTTTACTGTGTAGACAGAGACTGAAGAGTCATCTCATAGTCATAGTCATCATAAAGATTGGGTGCTATTGCCGCACAACTGCGGAGGAGCCTGACTAAGACATCGGTGTCATAGTATAGAAGCAGCTCATAGTCTACAGCCACCAAATGGTGCATAATGCAGGGCTCATGTGTGTTATAACTTTTTGGAGGGTGTGTTACTCCATCGTCTATAGCCATTAACCACTTATCACAACATCTGCCATAAAGTGCATCCATCCTGCTGCGCTGCCTCCGATATGGGAAAACAATTGTTCTATAAAGAACGTAAAAAAAAACCTCTCCAGGACCTTTAAATCACAGATGGAGATTTGTGCAGAAAAGACGCCCATTCTATGTTCCCAGAGAGACCAATTTATAGGGACTACTCTTAGTAACAAGTAGTCGACTTCTTAGGGTCATCCCTCAATCCTCCGAAACCCTGACATTGTCCAGTCCGAGAAATCCTGAAGAACGACTCCAGGAAGATTCCGACCCATTCAAGGTCCATAATCAGCCCCCTAAACCAGGTTTTCGGAATTCTAAAGACTCCAGGAACCCCAAAAGTCCAAGATTTGTGGACTCAAGAGGGTATTATGTGATGATTCATCCCATCAAAGCAAATTTATTGTGACTGATTCTACAGAATTAGGCGATTTCACCCCATTTCTTATGGGTAACACATTCCCTTTAACAGACAATTGACTAGAGCAGGGGTCTCAAACTCAATTTACCTGGGGGCCGCTGGAGGTAGATTCTGGGTAAGGCTGGGCCGCATCAAGTTTTCCACACAAAATGCGCTTACAAAATATCATTATTCAGATTCAAATGTCATGGCGTCTCCCAGCGCAAGGAAAGCCCCGAGCGGGGAGACGTGTTTTCTCTATGAAAGCGTCCTGTGCACCGAGGGGTCCCAAGCTCCTACCGCACTGAGCCCAGTCAGGGACACTCCATCCCCCCCTCCCCCCCGGTACTTGCCTCCCCGTGTCCCTCCCATCGAAGAAGATGAAGTCGCCGCTCTGACCTGCACCATGTGCGTTCAGAGCGGCGACTTCATCTTCTTCAAGTACCGGAGGGAAGGGGATTAACCGGTTACGGGCCCTTTCCTGTTTTTTCATGTCCATTTTTCACTCCCCACCTTCAAAAATCTATAACTTTTTTATTTTTACACGTAAAGAACTGTGTGACGGCTTGTTTTCTGCGTAACAAATTGCACTTCATAGTGATGGTATTTAATATTCCATGCCATGTACTCGGAAGCGGGAAAAAAATTCCAAATGCAATGAAAATGCATTCGTGCCATTTTCTTGTGGGCTTGGATATTACGTCTTTCACTGAGCGCCCCAAATGACATGTCTACTTTATTCTTTGGGTCGGTAAGATTAAGGGGATACCAAATTTGTATAGGTTTATAATGTTTTCATACATTTACAAAAATTAAAACCTCCTGTACAAAAATTATTTTTTTTGATTTTGCCAACTTCTGGCGCTAATAACTTTTTTATACTTTGGTGTACGGAGCTGTGGGTGGTGTCATTTTTTGCGAAATTTAATAATATGTTCAATGATATCATTTTTAGGACTGTACGACCTTTTGATCACTTTTTATAGATTTTCTTATATTTTTCAAAATGGCAAAAAAGTGCCATTTTCGACTTTGGTCGCTATTTTCCGTAACGGGGTTAAACGCATTGTAAAAAACGTTATCATATTTTGATAGATCGGGCATTTTCGGACGTGTCGATACCTGATGTGTTTATGATTTTTACTGTTTATTTATATTTATGTCAGTTCTAGGGAAAGGGGGGTGATTTGAAATTTAATGTTTTTTTATTATAATTTTTTTTTTTTAACTTTTTTTTATTTTTATTTATACTATTTTTCAGACTCCCTAGGGTACTTTAACCCTAGGTTGTCTGATCGATCCTATCATATACTGCCATACTACAGTATGGCAGTATATGGGGATTTTCCTCCTCATTCATTACAATGTGCTATCAGCACATTGTAATGAAGGGGTTAAAACGAAATAGCCTCGGGTCTTCGGAAGACCCGAGGCTACCATGGAGACAGATCGCCGCCCCCCCGATGACGTCAAGGGGAGCGGCGATCCCAGGTAAGATGGCGGCGCCCGTGCGCCGCTATCTTTTTGAGGCTGCCGGCAGCATTGCCGGCAGCCATCGCTGTGAAAGCACCCGCGATCGGTGCTGGCACCGATCGCGGGTGTTACCGGTAAGCCTTTGCTGCAATATGCAGCAAAGACTTACCGGCTATAGAGAGGGCTCAGCCCGTGAGCCCTCTCCATGCAGCGCTTCCCGACCGCCGCCGTGAATACACGGCGGTGCTTTTCTAGGTGGGGGCCGCAAAATGTTGTCCCGCGGGCCGCAGTTGGCCCGCGGGCCGCGAGTTTGAGACCCCTGGACTAGAGGGTCCACCCATTGTGATACATCCCTTCACACATCAATGTCTATGAAGAGTTACTGATGGGATTATTGGCTCCAGAGACAATTAATAGATATTTGGAATGACCCAAATAAGATAAAGACTCCCAGGACAATTCAAATAAAACAATGAAACCCCCGGGATAAGATTATTCAAAACATAAGGAAATAAATAAAAGGAAAATAAAAATATATTAAGAACAATTCATTAAATTTATGTCAACATATGGAAACTCACCATCATTTTTTCAAAAAGATCCATGATCTCCTTCTCCGAAAGATTAAGAGATCGTTCATCAAAGAGCTGCTGCGGAGCCGGGAACTCTGCGATGGAGGCCGGAGCGTCTGTGGGATGCTGGATCAGCGGCTTCTCCTTTTTCACCCCCGATTTCCTGAAACTCGTGAGTCTGTCCCGCTAAAAGAATAATGGACAGAATAAACGACTGAAGATGTTACTATAAATAATTCTGCTGCAGGGAATGACCAGGCAAGAGGAGTTTTCATTGTGAAAAGGGTGGAATATTCATATATTGTGTAAGAGAAAAAAAATATATACATAAGCAAAATGGAAGATCATACTACAACTATAGAAGAACCTGCACCCAACCCCCTATTATAATGTTCTGTATGAAAATCAAGAATATAACTACTATAATACTGCCCCTATGTACAAGAACATAACTACTATAATACTGCCCCCTATGTACAAGAATATAACTACTATAATACTGCCCCCTATATACAAGAATATAACTACTATAATACTGCCCCTATGTACAGGAATATAACTACTATAATAATGCCCCCTATGTACAAGAATATAACTACTATAATACTGCCCCCCTATGTACAAGAATATAACTACTATAATACTGCCCCCCTATGTACAAGAATATAACTACTATAATACTGGCCCCTATGTACAAGAATATAACTACTATAATACTGCCCCCTATGTACAAGAATATAACTACTATAATACTGCCCCCTATGTACAAGAATATAACTACTATAATAATGCCCCCTATGTACAAGAATATAACTACTATAATACTGCCCCCCTATGTACAAGAATATAACTACTATAATACTGCCCCCCTATGTACAAGAATATAACTACTATAATACTGCCCCCTATGTACAGGAATATAACTACTATAATACTGCCCCCCTATGTACAAGAATATAACTACTATAATACTGCCCCCTATGTACAAGAATATAACTACTATAATACAGCCCCCTATATACAAGAATATAACTACTATAATACTGCCCCTATGTACAAGAATATAACTACTATAATACTGCCCCCTATGTACAAGAATATAACTGCTATAATACTGCCCCCTATGTACAAGAATATAACTGCTATAATACTGCCCCCTATGTACAGGAATATAACTACTATAATACTGCCCTCTATGTACAGGAATATAACTACTATAATACTGCTCCCTATGTACAGGAATATAACTACTATAATACTGCCCCCTATGTACAGGAATATAACTACTATAATACTGCCCCCTATGTACAAGAATATAACTACTATAATACTTTCCCCTATGTACAGGAATATAACTACTATAATACTGCCCGCTATGTACAAGAATATAACTACTATAATACTTTCCCCTATGTACAGGAATATAACTACTATAATACTGCCCCCTATGTACAAGAATATAACTACTATAACACTGCCTCCTATGTACAAGAATATAACTACTATAATACTGCCCCCTATGTACAAGAATAGAACTACTATAATACTGCCCCCTATAAACAAGAATATAACTACTATAATACTGCCCCCTATGTACAAGAATATAACTACTATAATACTGCCCCCTATGTACAAGAATATACCTACTATAATACTGCCCCCTATGTACAAAAATATAACTATAATACTGCCCCCTATGTACAGGAATATAACTACTATAATACTGCCCCCTATGTACAGGAATATAACTACTATAATACTGCCCCTATGTACAAGAATATAACTACTATAATACTGCCTCCTATGTACAAGAATAGAACTACTATAATACTGCCCCCAAGAACAAGAATATAACTACTATAATACTGCCTCCTATGTACAAAAATATAACTACTATAATACTGCCCCCTATGTACAGGAATATAACTACTATAATACTTCCCCCTATGTACAGGAATATAACTACTATAATACTGCCCCTATGTACAAGAATATAACTACTATAATACTGCCCCCTATGTACAAGAATATAACTACTATAATACTGCCCCCTATGTACAAGAATATACCTACTATAATACTGCCCCCTATGTACAAAAATATAACTATAATACTGCCCCCTATGTACAGGAATATAACTACTATAATACTGCCCCCTATGTACAGGAATATAACTACTATAATACTGCCCCTATGTACAAGAATAGAACTACTATAATACTGCCCCCAAGAACAAGAATATAACTACTATAATACTGCCTCCTATGTACAAAAATATAACTATAATACTGCCCCCTATGTACAGGAATATAACTACTATAATACTGCCCCCTATGTACAGGAATATAACTACTATAATACTGCCCCTATGTACAAGAATATAACTACTATAATACTGCCCCCTATGCACAAGAATATAACTACTATAATACTGCCCCCTATGTACAAGAATATACCTACTATAATACTGCCCCCTAAGTACAAGGATATAACTACTGCAATACTGCCCCTATGTAAAAGAATAGAACTACTATAATACTGCCCCCTATGTACAAGAATAGAACTACTATAATACTGCCCCCTATGTACAAGAATATAACTACTATAATACTGCCCCCTATGTACAAGAATATAACTAATATAATACTGCCCCCTATGTACAAGAATATAACTACTATAATACTGCCCCCTAATATACCTACTATAATACTGCCCCCTATGTACAGGAATATAACTACTATAATACTGCCCCCTATGTACAAGAATATAACTACTATAATACTGCCTCCTATGTACACGAATATAACTACTATATTACTGCCCCCTATGTACAAGAATATAACTACTGTAATACTGCCCCTATGTACAAGAATATAACTACTATAATACTGCCCCCTATGTACAGGAATAAAACTGCTATAATACTGCCCCCTATGTACAAGAATATAACTACTATAATACTGCCCCCTATGTATGAGAATATAACTACTATAATACTGCCCCATATGTACAAGAATATAACTACTATAATACTGCCCCCATGTACAGGAATAAAACTACTATAGTACTGCCCCCTATGTACAAGAATATAACTACTATAATACTACCCCCTATGTATAAGAATATAACTACTAAAATACTGCTCCCTATGTACAGGAATATAACTACTATAATACTGCCGCCTATGTACAAGAATATAACTACTATAATACTGCCTCCTATGTACAAGAATATAACTACTATAATACTGCCCCCTATGTACAAGAATATAACTACTATAATACTGCCCCCTATGTACACGAATATAACTACTATAATACTACCCCCTATGTATAAGAATATAACTACTAAAATACTGCTCCCTATGTACAGGAATATAACTACTATAATACTGCCGCCTATGTACAAGAATATAACTACTATAATACTGCCCCCTATGTACAGGAATATAACTACTATAATACTGCCCCCTATGTACAGGAATATAACTACTATAATACTGCCCCCTATGTACAAGAATATAACTACTATAATACTGCCCCTATGTACAGGAATATAACTACTATAATACTGTCCCTATGTACAGGAATATAACTACTATAATACTGTCCCTATGTACAGGAATATAACTACTATAATACTGCCTCCTATGAATATATATATTATAATAAGATATGATATAAGGGATAATTCAGCTATATAGAAGTAATGGGGACAGAACAGTGTCATTAGTGTGTGGAGGAGCGGCACATTGTGATATCTTATGATGAGACAATTAACATGTCACTGTCCGCATCCACCATTGTGTTGCAGCAGTGATGCCTTGGGCTGACACTTCTGTCCTTGATCTCTTGACTTTTACTTGGCTAAACGTTTATTCTATTTGCTCTGTCGCTCACTTTTGGCTTTTGGAGTTTTGGATAAATCAAGGTTGGAAATTTGCTGATCTTTTACTGCAACGTGATGATATTTTTTTACTTAGGGAAAAAAAACATCAAACAACCTAATTGTAACAAATATATCATCCCTTTAATAAGGCTCATTACAGGAGGCTGGATGCAGAAATCCAATTTTTAGCCAACTTGGATATTATAATGATTTTAGAAGTCAGCCTACAGGCAATATTTGGAAACATTAGAATAGTGAGTGCAGCTCTAGAGTATAATACAGGATGTAACTCAGGATCAGTAGAGGATAAGTAATGTCATGTATGTACACAGTGACTGCACCAGCAGAATAGTGAGTGCAGCTCTGGGGTATAATACAGGGTGTAACTCAGGATCAGTACAGGATAAGTAATGTCATGTATGTACGCAGTGACTGCACCAGCAGCAGAATAGTGAGTGCAGCTCTGGAGTATAATACAGGATGTAACTCAGGATCAGTACAGGATAAGTAATGTCATGTATGTACACAGTGACTGCACCAGCAGAATAGTGAGTGCAGCTCTGGAGTATAATACAGGATGTAACTCAGGATCAGTACAGGATAAGTAATGTCATGTATGTACACAGTGACTGCACCAGCAGAATAGTGAGTGCAGCTCTGGAGTATAATACAGGATGTAACTCAGGATCAGTACAGGATAAGTAATGTCATGTATGTACACAGTGACTGCACCAGCAGAATAGTGAGTGCAGCTCTGGGGTATAATACAGGGTGTAACTCAGGATCAGTACAGGATAAGTAATGTCATGTATGTACGCAGTGACTGCACCAGCAGTAGAATAGTGAGTGCAGCTCTGGAGTATAATACAGGATGTAACTCAGGATCAGTACAGGATAAGTAAAGTCATGTATGCACACAGTGACTGCACCAGCAGAATAGTGAGTGCAGCTCTGGAGTATAATACAGGATGTAACTCAGGATCAGTACAGGATAAGTAATGTCATGTATGTACACAGTGACTGCACCAGCAGAATAGTGAGTGCAGCTCTGGGGTATAATACAGGGTGTAACTCAGGATCAGTACAGGATAAGTAATGTCATGTATGTACGCAGTGACTGCACCAGCAGCAGAATAGTGAGTGCAGCTCTGGGGTATAATACAGGATGTAACTCAGGATCAGTACAGGATAAGTAATGTCATGTATGTACACAGTGACTGCACCAGCAGCAGAATAGTTAGTCCAGCTCTGGGGTATAATACAGGATGTAACTCAGGATCAGTACAGGATAAGTAATGTCATGTATGTACACAGTGACTGCACCAGCAGCAGAATAGTGAGTGCAGCTCTGGAGTATAATATAAGATATAACTCAGGATCAGTACAGGATAAGTAATGTCATGTATGTACACAGTGACTGCACCAGCAGCAGAATAGTGAGTGCAGCTCTGGAGTATAATACAGGATATAACTCAGGATCAGTACAGGATAAGTAATGTCATGTATGTACACAGTGACTGCACCAGCAGCAGAATAGTGAGTGCAGCTCTGGGGTATAATACAGGATGTAACTCAGGATCAGTACAGGATAAGTAATGTCATGTATGTACACAGTGACTGCACCAGCAGCAGAATAGTGAGTGCGGCTCTGAGGTACAGAAGTTGTATGTGTTTCTTATACAGAGGGTAACATATTTCTTAAAGTGACAGTCCTGTTATTACCAGTGAGTAGTTTGTTCTAGAGATTTCTATGACTCCCAGCTGAAACTTTTGACAAGTGTGAAGTTTTTACTGTTTATATAAATTCTTCTCATTATCGGAATCTTTATTCTCTAATTTCCCTCCATGCAGTAGATGAGGTGCGGAGCCTTTCATGTGTGTCAGATACATTTATAGGACTCGCAGCCCTGAGATGTCTCTCTGCTAGAGATAATTATTGTGACAGGGCGATGGGTGACCCAGGTAACGGGCACATATGGGCACAGAGCCGCCTGTTAGTACAAATTATCATTAACCCTTTAACAACTGAGGGGCTCATACACATTCTTAAGTAATTCCCTCTTAATGTGAAATATTAGATAAATATTTGTTTTCTATAGGGGTCTATTCACATTATGATTTGTACAGTGCTATGGAATATGATGGCGCTATATAAATAAAGGTTATTACAATAACTATTTTACACTTTTAGAATTTATTTTGTCTGTTTTGGAGGAAATTACTCAAATGTTCACAAAAGTTACTTGGTTTCACTTTCTGATTATAATTTAATGACGTTCTCTGATTCTGGAACGTTCTTTATAGCAGCAGCTGTCAATCATAGTTCACACCTTAAAGGGCATCTACCAGCAGGATGAAGGACTGTATGCAAATGAGCAAGAGGGGCTCAAGGCTACATTAACAAATATGGAGGCTGGAGCCCTTCAGGCTCATTTGCATACAGTCCTTCATCCTGGTGGTAGATGCCCTTTAAGTTTAATTGCATGGACAGAACTGCTACAATTTGGGGCTCAGAGTTGACATCTCTATTGATAAGGACAGGTCATCAAATTGATGGAGGTCCGAAACCCCCACAGATCATCCAATCTAGTCACTGAGAATAGAGAAGGAACAGACAGCGCCATTCTCTGT
This sequence comes from Engystomops pustulosus, assembly GCF_040894005.1. Taxonomy (NCBI): domain Eukaryota; kingdom Metazoa; phylum Chordata; class Amphibia; order Anura; family Leptodactylidae; genus Engystomops; species Engystomops pustulosus. The sequence goes on from NC_092419.1 coordinate 24,199,092, forward strand.
GTAGTGGCTGAATCAAGTAACTGCAGATTAGATTCCGTGATCAGGACAGTTGATCTGCAGTACCCTGGTCAGACCACAACACAGAGAACAGCGCTGTCTCCATTATTTATCATTATCTAGACAGCTGATCATGGGACCCCATACAGCTAATAATGAGGACCTATGGACATGAGACCAATATTGTAGCCCAGTAAACCCCTAAACCCTCTTAAACTTCTCATCTGGATCTTTATAGAAAGAATCACATTTTTTATGTAAAGAGGGAAGAGAACAAAATCTGATTGAATCATCACAAATGGACAGAACAGAGAAGTATGAAGCCGCATTAGTGACATCAGGGAAAGTACAGAAGAAAACTCGATTAGTTGTATCCACAAAAATCACCGCATGCAAGACACAGAGGAAGTTACTAGCCGGAGGATTCCTCAAAAGCAAAATTATTATTATTATTATCCCAAAAGCGCAAAGTATTAAAGGGGATGTCAAGCCATTCTACTTTATCTCTTATATACAGAACAGGGGAGAAGTGAGAAATCTCTGGGGGGGCGGGGAGGTCCGACCACAATGAACCTTGAAAAAGAGGACCCTCACGTCCTGAAGTGAATGGATTGCCGATATGAGTGAGTGACCCCCATTCACATCTTTGGGCTGCCCGAACCTCGTCATCTCTCGTGCCCTAGAAGTGAATGGATTGCCGATACTCATGTGTAACCCCATTCACGTCTTTGGGCTGCCCGAACCTCGTCATGTCCAGTGCCCTAGAAGTGAATGGATTGCCGATACTCATGTGTGACCCCATTCACGTCTTTGGGCTGCCCGAACCTCGTCATGTCCAGTGCCCTAGAAGTGAATGGATTGCCGATACTCATGTGTGACCCCATTCACGTCTTTGGGCTGCCCAAACCTCGTCATGTCCAGTGCCATAGACGTAAATGGAGCTCCATTCAAAGAGGAACTTTCAGTCCCTCTGTCTACCCATTTTCGGTGGTTCTGTTGATAAGAGACGTTAGTATGGTGGGACAACCCCTTAAAGAGACAAATGGACAGCATTGATTATGAGCACGAGGGTCATCATCATCTCCCTGTGGCCCTCAAGGGAATCATGCACATGCATCATTATCATTGGTGGTGAAGGGTTTAGTAATGGAACATGCAATGTCCGCCTCCGCCCACCGCCACCTTACCATATCGTCTGCCAACGTTTTTATTTGAATGTTCTATAATAACCAACAAAGAAAAGGAAAAGAAAATTTAATCAAAATAAAAAATCAAGACAAAAAATTGATCAATTGAAATACAAAATGTTATAAACCAGGGTTGGTACCAAGGGGTGGTCTGTCAAGGAGTCGAAAAATTAGGGCCATCTCCTACCAGGTGGTTCTACCCTTGGAAGTTTAGAAATTGGGCGGATCAGAAGATCCTTAGAAGAGTCTATAAAGTTTTGATTTATGGGAATTGGACAATCAACAAGCAGAGATGCCTTAGCATAGTCAATGCATTATATATAATCTATCATTATGTAGATTTTATATAATATTGGAGGTTGGACTATTAGGACCACCTTTTTAATTAATATTTTTAGTTCCATTCCGTTTTTAAACCATATAAAAGTATCCCTGCCAACAAAGAGGATCGAGTCAAGGAGTCATCCGTTATAATCTTGTGTCTTCACATCTTTTCTTGATATTAGCCGACCCCGTGCTGCAAAGAAATCTCAATCAGCTCATGTCTGAATGAGGGAAGGGGAGTATTGAGCAGGAGGGAGGGGAGTATGTAGCAGGAGAGAGAAAGGAGGGAGAGTATGGAGCAAAAGAGAGGAGGGAGGGGAAGTTTGGAGCAGGAGAGAGGATGGAGGGGGGCTATGGAGCAAGAGAGAGAAGGGTGGGAGAGTATGGAGCAGGAGAGAGAAGGGAGGGAGAGTATGAAGCAGGAGAGAGGAAGGAGGGAGAGTATGGAGCAGGAGAGAGGAGGGAGGGGGAGTATGGAACAGGAGAGAGGAGGGAGGGGGAGTAGTATGGAACAGGAGAGAGGAGGGAGGGGGAGTATGGAGCAGGAGAGAGGATGGAGGGGGGCTATGGAGCAAGAGAGAGAAGGGTGGGAGAGTATGGAGCAGGAGAGAGAAGGGAGGGAGAGTATGAAGCAGGAGAGAGGAGGGAGGGAGGAGGAGTATGGAACAGGAGAGAGGAAGTAGGGAGAGTATGGAGCAGGAGAGAGGAGGGAGGGGGAGTAGTATGGAACAGGAGAGAGGAGGGAGGGGGAGTATGGAGCAGGAGAGAAAAGGGAGGGAGAGTATGGATCAGGAGAGAAGAAGGAGGGAGAGCATGGAACAGGAGAGAGGAAGGAGGGAGAGTATGGAGCAGGAGAGAGGAAGGAGGGAGAGTATGGAGCAGGAGAGAGGAAGGAGGGAGAGTATGGAGCAGGAGAGAGGAGGGAGGGGGAGTATGGAACAGGAGAGAGGAGGGAGGGGGAGTATGGAACAGGAGAGAGGGAGGGAGGGGGAGTATGGAACAGGAGAGAGGAGGGAGGGGGAGTATGGATCAGGAGAAAGGAAGGAGGGGGAGTATGGAGCAGGAGGGATGAGGAAAGGGAAGTATGGAGCAGGAGAGAAGAGGGAGGAGGAGTATGGACCAGAAGAGTGGAGGGAGGGCAGGAGTATGGAGCAGGAGAGAGGAGGGAGGGGGGGTATGGAGCAGGAGAGAGGAGGAAAGGGAAGTATGGAGCAGGAGGGAGAGGAAGAGCTGTGATGATACAGGATGATAGCAGATATCTCCGTGACTTATTCCTCTTTGCTGCAGGGAATGGAACTAGGAATGTTAACTATAAAAGAAGATTAGTAAATACTATTTAATGGGAACCTGTTATCAGGTCAAATGTTAAATCCTGATGACAGTTTTCCTTTCTAGTGATGGGCTTTAATTTGGTTGTACCTAGGGATGATGTCATTTTATTGACTGGTGGATTCCCAGGGTCACATATTATGGTTTACCTTAAAGGAAACCTACCACTTGAAGTGGCAGGTTTCCGATGGCAATACCGAGCACCAGCTCAGGGTGAGCTGGTGCCGGAGCTTATTTTAGTTAGTGTTTTAAACCGCGGTATTGCGGTTTAAAACACTTTTTTAACTTTATAGCCGGCGCAGGCAGGTACGCGCTCGGCACTTACCATGCACGCGGCTCTCATTCACTTCCTATGTAGCCGCGCGCACGGTAAGCGCCGAGCGCATACCTCCCTGCGCCGGCTATAAAGTTTAAAAAGTGTTTTAAACCGCGATACCGCGGTTTAAAACACTAACTAGAATAAGCTCCGGCACCAGCTCACCCTGACCTGGTGCCCGATATTGCCATCGGAAATCTGCCACTTCAAGTGGTAGGTTTCCTTTAATACCAGCCCTGCTTTATAAATCAACATTCATCTTCTTATCATTTGTAGTACATCTAAGATAGACAATAACATCATCGTTATTCTTAAAAAGGGTTGTCTGGTTTTTCCAAATCTTTTTATTGCAAAGGCTTCCTAAGGTGCTGCACTTATACTGTATTCCCAGTGATCAGCTGTGATCTGCAGGGGAATCCAGCAGCAGATGCGGAATTTCTCTGCAGTGCCACCACTGGAGAAGTAAAGTACTGCATGGTAACCTATGCATTGTATAGATGTGCAGTGCCACCACTGGAGAAGTAAAGTACTGCATGGTAACCTATGCATTGTATAGATATGCAGTGCCACCACTGGAGAAGTAGAGTACTGCATGGTTCTCTATGCAATGTATCCGCTCCCCAAGTCCTCCAGTGAAAAATGGTCTTAGTAGTTGTACTTTCTTCTCGAAAATACTTAAGTGTCATGAATAGATGACCTTCTTCTAGTCTACGATTTTATAAACCAGACAAACCTTTTAAAATCACAATAGACAAAAGATTTACTGTCACCATACGAGTCATTAATACACCGTACAGATAGAAAGATAAAGATAACATCCCACGTTAATCAAGACATATTTACTGTGGGCACGAGCCAACATTAAAAACCAGGAGACTTGTTTCTATGGAGATGTGACATAATCATCATATTTTGTGTACAAGAGTTCATAACACGTAATACAAGATCCTACAGTATTTTCTCCAAATCAGAGCGGAACAAGGCTCCTGGATAGGATCTGAAAAATATTGTGCTAATATTGTGACGAATGCAACAAAAAATTGTCACAATTGGTTCTGCATGATGGTGTTTTCTTGAGTTCGGAGCCGTCAGGTTGCCACTGTTTCGGCTCACATGTTGTCTGGCATCCTAGTAGTAGCCGTTTCCTGGCATGGCTAGCCCTCTTCTACCGTGGCATGCACCATGGCCAGTGTCAGTAGCATTCACAGCCAATCTCTAATAATAAAGGCCACTCTACCCAATAGGAAGGTGCCGGAGTGTTGTAGCCCTTAGCTTGAAAGTTCACTCCAAAAACATAGCTCAGATATTGAAAGCAACAAGCTATTGACTTAAAGGGAACCTGTCATCAGAAATTGTCCTAATAAACCATTAGCAGTATGTTGTTAAGCAGCTTCATTTTTTTAATGGTCTGGTGTAATAGCATCATCCAGAAATCAACTTTGAAGTGAGATGTTACTTGGTTTTGTGAAGTCAAGAAGGTGGAAAGTTTAACATTGAAGTCAAGCTCTCCCTGGCTTACTGTAATTGATGGTCCAGCATTCAAGGATATCATTGACCAGATCTCCTGAAGTCCGGCACATAATGTCAATCATATAGGTGGAGGTGTTCAGAGGCCAGGAGAGCTTGACTTTAGTGTTAAGCTGTCCTCCTCCATGACTATCCAACATCTCACTTTAAACTTGATTTTCTGGATGATTTCTGGACCATCTAGAGCTGTTTGACAACATACTGGAACTTGGCCTTGCCAAGTCCTGACCTTGGTCTGTCTTTGACTATTCGTTGCCTGGACCTCCAGCGCACACAGGTCAAGCCGCAGGATCATATGATGTGACCCGTGAGCTCTGTAGCATGTAACCATCTGATTTGGTTCTTCGATACAAAACAACAGCCATGGTCAGATCTCCATTATAGCTCCGGTGCCAGGCCGTAGGACATAACACCGACTTGCTATCATTGCACATCAGCAAGGCTTCATGCTCCAAATATTACAACCAATGGTAGGGGAGGTCAGGTGGTTGCAAGGAATTGGGAAGAGGAGAACTTAGGAATGGTGAGGAGAACAACAAAACAATCCTGAATTGACCATTGGGCCAATGTGTACCTTGGTGTATCTAAGTCCCACTCTTGGACATCATCCAATGACCGGCATGGGCCACTTACTACCAAAGAGGTTTAGGTTGTGGCCTTAAAAAGTTAATACTAACTTCGTAGAATAACGCCCTTGGGTTTAACCTCAAATCAAAGCCTTCAGGGGCCCAGTGGATCCATAACCGCCGGATCCACTATATAGGACGTTGTTTCTCAATAACCAATTGGCCAATCAGGTCGTCCTGTGAAAGACTCCAGTTGCTCAGTTATTGTTCTATATTCTAGAAACTGATATTTTCTAATAATTTCTATCAAAAAAAGACTTTTAAAAGCCCAATCAAAGACAGTAATATAAATAAGGGCCATAAAGGGGAGATACTAATAACACAGGAGAGATTTTGGGTAGACGGGGATCTGCTCGCGGGTTTACGTGAGACCTCAATCATGTAAAACAGTCGCATCACTTCCATATACAAGGTAATGAGATACATAGTGAAAGTCGATCCGTTCTACAAATCGCCCTTAATTGACTCTCTTAATTATGTCACAATAAATTCAATTTTGTGCAATTTCACAGAACATTAAATTATATTTTAATCACACAGAAATATTAAGCAAAATCGCTTCAATTACCATTAAAGTACAAGATTAAACCTTGTGTACACACAAATGAAACAAAAATGAGAAAAAAAAAACTATTTGAATGGAAATTCTGTAATTGTCATTCATCACTGCAGAGGTTTTCGGGGTTACAAAATTACTGCATTTTTTCAAAATTTTTTCTATTTTTTTGTTTACTTACCATATATTTTGGCAAATAAAGAAACACTCAATAATGTATGTACCCCTACAACCCCCCAAATAACTGACAGACCGTCACTTCCCTTCCCATCTCCTCTGATAAGACATCATCTCAGCTGTTAGATTTCTCCCATGATGCCTCAGATCATCACATTGGGAAGCTAGAGACTAAAACATCTGTGCCTGCTGGGAGGACAGTGATTTTTTTACATAAAAAGGTATGATTACATTTCTCTTCGATACCTAAGAATAGCTGGAGAGAGCACAGCAGTGTGAGGAAACGCCCCCAGTGCACTTGGAGAAGCTACAAACCTGGAATATAAATCCATACTTCACAGTCCTGCCGTTACTACACATTACTCCTGCAACAGTACATGGCTGCAGAGAGCACAGAGCACAGCAGTGTGAGGTCTGATTACACATCACTCCAGGGACAATACCCAAAACTGGCTTCCCGAGTGAACAGTATTAGGTATTGGGACTGTACTTATTTCCATTGCTCCTGCCCCCAGGGTATCTTAAAATCCCTTTAACAAATGCATTACATGGGGTCTATAGAACTCAGTGGTGTTTTGGAATACATTAAACCTGACTACCAGGATCGATATGATACCTACAAGAGTAAGGATCCCATAAGGGTGCACCCAAAATTTCTACACTTCCAGACTGTGTCCAGTACAAGGGGGCGGAATAGATGTGATTAGGGGCGTAACTTGAGGGGGTGAAGTGGTTGTGGTCGCACCAGGGCCCAAGAGGCTTAGGGGGTACTTATGGTGTCACTTTCCCATATGAGAAGACTATTACTATAAACCATACATTATAGTCGGGGGCCTGGCACAGATTTGCACTGGGGCCCATCAGTTCCTAGTTACGCCACTGGGTGTAATGGATTAAGTAATGAAGGAACCCCTAGAATAGTGGGGGCCCGATACTGTGCTAGGGGGGCGGGTTCCCTTAGGTATTAGGGGGCGGGGCAGCCCGGTCCTGGTCTCCTCTGGGCTACTGCCCTTTACCATTCGAACCGATTAATCACCAGAGTGAAAAAGCAAGACAGAAAGACGGAAGAGAAGAATGGAACCGGCCACTTCACACCGAAGGATAAAGCCGCCCCCAAAAGGACACAATCACCCATTTATTATATCAAGTCTCATTTTATTTAGTAAGGATCCTCATCTGTACAGTGCACTTAAATACAGAACCTGGGTCCTTCCAAACACAAAGCAGGTCAAACTAAAGCCGAGGGTTACACATGGAGGGAGGAATGAACGGAAATCATTACTAGTGAGAACACACGGAGCGCGACCTTCCCCCGGAGAGTGCGGCCCCGAGATACGGCGAACAATCCTTCTCATAACCACAAAATCACCTCTGATTGTTTTAATAACAGGACAAGTTCAGGCGGCGACAAAGTATCAGCCAAACGCCACCATCAAAGCCTCAAGATGTTCTGTCAATTATATAAAGTGCCTGATTTGAAAGTCAAATATTTTGCAAGGTCACAAAGTTCACCTGGATTCAAGCCATGCAGATAAAAAAGAGAGGAGAATAAAACTCGTTTATCAGCAAGAGCAAATTCTAGACACAGATAAAACCCCAGACAAGTCCAATAATAAGACAATAGTCACATCACAAGAAGAAAGAATCTCCCTAATGTAAGAAGGAAGAAAATCGTAAGAATCAAAGAACAAGAAATGTCAATGGCGTCCACTATAGTGTAATAACGAGAATAACACTATGTACATCAACATGATAAGAAATTATAAGTATTTAATCACTATAATACTGCCCCCCCATGTACAAGAATATTACTACTATAATACTGCCCCCTATGTACAAGAATATAACTACTATAATACTCCTCCCTATATACAAGAATATAACTACTATAATACTGCCCCCTATGTACAAGAATATAACTACTATAATACTGCCCCCTATGTACAGGAATATAACTACTATAATACTGCCCCCTATGTACAGGAATATAACTACTATAATACTGCCCCCTATGTACAAGAATGTAACTACTATAATACTGCCCCCTATGTACAGGAATATAACTACTATAATACTGCCTCCTATGTACAAGAATATAACTACTATAATACTGCCCCCTATGTACAAGCACATAACTACTATAATACTGCCCCCTATGTACAAGAATATAATTACTATAATACTGCCCCCTATGTACAAGAATATAACTACTATAATACTGCCCCCTATGTACAAGAATATAACTACTATAATACTGCCCCCTATGTACAAGACTATAACTACTATAATACTGCCCCCTATGTACAGGAATATAACTACTATAATACTGCCCCTATGTACAAGAATATAACTACTATAATACTGCCCCCTATGTACAAGAATACAACTATTATAATACTGCCCCCTATGTACAAGTAGTGAACCTCTTTAATATAACATTTTGATGTCTGACTGTCATCTTTCTATAATTTCAATTACAGGGAACGGTAACTGGGTCAGTATAAGAAATAACCATCATCTCGCTCTGATGTGCAAAAAAAACGCCCCAAAGTCCCCAAGTACTGCAGCAATTTAGCTCCAACCTCAACAACACAGGAGCTAATTACAATGCAAATATCATTAGTAAATGAAAATGAAGCTTTAATTTTCTCAATCAAGTAAAAATTAACAAAAACCAGCAGGATAACACGGGGTCTCCAAAGACATCGCCTGAGTAATAATGTTGGAGAATCCCCCATCCAATTATTCCAGGACTCAACACCTTCAGCTTTGTAAAAACTCACGTTTTTGTAGAGTAAAATTAGTCGCAAATTATGTTAACGAACAATGAATCCTTTTGGATTTAGAATTTTTTGCTTTTATATACATAGTAATAACGTGACGCAGGCGAGACAACAGTGTCCCTTATTGTTTATTGGTTTATACAGTTGGGGAAATACGTTTTTATTCAGCCACAAATTGTAAAGGCAAAACCTCAGTTACGGGACACATCATTTATTTGCAAATTCTGCAAATTATTTGCAAATGGTTGTAAAGAAGTCATTGATTTCGGTCTCTCACAGCCCTGTAACTTCTCCTTTAAGAGGCTCCTCTGTCCTCCTCTCATTACCTGTAGTAATGGCCCCTGTGTCCTCCTCTCATTACCTGTAGTAATGGCTCCTGTGTCCTCTCATTAGCTGAAGTAATGGCTCCTCTGTCCTCCTCTCATTACCTGTAGTAATGGCTTCTCTGTCCTCCTCTCATTACCTGTAGTAATGGCTCCTGTGTCCTCCTCTCATTACCTGTAGTAATGGCTCCTGTGTCCTCCTCTCATTACCTGTAGTAATGGCTTCTCTGTCCTCCTCTCATTACCTGTAGTAATGGCTCCTCTGCCCTCCTCTCATTATCTGTAGTAATGGCTCCTGTGTCCTCCTCTCATTACCTGTAGTAATGGCTCCTGTGTCCTCCTCTCGTTACCTGTAGTAATGGCTCCTCTGTCCTCCTCTCATTACCTGTAGTAATGGCTCCTGTGTCCTCCTCTCGTTACCTGTAGTAATGGCTCCTCAGTCCCCCACTCGTTACCTGTAGTAATGGCTCCTCTGTCCTCCTCTCATTACCTGTAGTAATGGCTCCTGTGTCCTCCTCCCATTACCTGTAATAATGGCTCCTCTGTCCTCCCCTCGTTACCTGTAGTAATGGCTCCTGTGTCCTCCTCTCGTTACCTGTAGTAATGGCTCCTCAGTCCCCCACTCGTTACCTGTAGTAATGGCTCCTCTGTCCTCCTCTCATTACCTGTAGTAATGGCTCCTGTGTCCTCCTCCCATTACCTGTAATAATGGCTCCTCTGTCCTCCCCTCGTTACCTGTAGTAATGGCTCCTGTGTCCTCCTCTCATTACCTGTAGTAATGGCTCCTCTGTCCTCCTTCCGTTACCTGTAGTAATGGCTCCTCTGTCCTCCTCTCATTACCTGTAGTAATGGCTCCTCTGTCCTCCTCTCATTACCTGTAGTAATGGCTCCTCTGTCCTCCTCTCATTACCTGTAGTAATGGCTCCTCTGTCCTCCTCTCATTACCTGTAGTAATGGCTCCTCTGTCCTCCTCTCATTACCTGTAGTAATGGCTCCTGTGTCCTCCTCTCATTACCTGTAGTAATGGCTCCTCTGTCCTCCTCTCACTACATGTCGTAATGGCTCCTGTGTCCTCCTCTCATTACCTGTAGTAATGGCTCCTCTGTCCTCTTCTCATTACCTGAAGTAATGGCTCCTGTGTCCTCCTCTCATTACCTGTAGTAATGGCTCCTGTGTCCTCCTCTCATTACCTGTAGTAATGGCTCCTCTGTCCTCCTCTCATTGCCTGTAGTAATGGCTCCTGTGTCCTCCTCTCATTACCTGTAGTAATGGTTTCCTCTGTCCTCCACTCATTACCTGTAGTAATGGCTCCTGTGTCCTCCTCTCATTACCTGTAGTAATGGCTCCTGTGTCCTCCTCTCATTACCTGTAGTAATGGCTCCTGTGTCCTCCGCTCATTACCTGTAGTAATGGCTCCTCTGTCCTCCTCTCATTACCTGTAGTAATGGCTCCTGTGTCCTCCACTCATTACCTGTAGTAATGGCTCCAGTGTCCTCCTCTCATTACCTGTAGTAAGGGCTCCTCTGTCCTCCTCTCATTACCTGTAGTAATGGCTCCTCTGTCCGCCTCTCATTACCTGTAGTAATGGCTCCTGTGTCCTCCTCTCATTACCTGTAGTAATGGCTCCTCTGTCCTCCTCTCATTACCTGTAGTAATGGCTTCTCTGTCCTCCTCTCATTACCTGTAGTAATGGCTCCTGTGTCCTCCTCTCATTACCTGTAGTAATGGCTCCTGTGTCCTCCTCTCATTACCTGTAGTAATGGCTTCTCTGTCCTCCTCTCATTACCTGTAGTAATGGCTCCTCTGCCCTCCTCTCATTATCTGTAGTAATGGCTCCTGTGTCCTCCTCCCATTACCTGTAGTAATGGCTCCTCTGTCCTCCTTCCGTTACCTGTAGTAATGGCTCCTGTGTCCTCCTCTCATTACCTGTAGTAATGGCTCCTCTGTCCTCTTCTCATTACCTGTAGTAATGGCTCCTGTGTCCTCCTCTCATTACCTGTAGTAATGGCTCCTCTGTCCTCCTCTCATTACCTGTAGTAATGGCTCCTCTGTCCTCCTCTCATTACCTGTAGTAATGGCTCCTCTGTCCTCCTCTCATTACCTGTAGTAATGGCTCCTCTGTCCTCCTCTCATTACCTGTAGTAATGGCTCCTGTGTCCTCCTCTCATTACCTGTAGTAATGGCTCCTCTGTCCTCCTCTCACTACATGTAGTAATGGCTCCTGTGTCCTCCTCTCATTACCTGTAGTAATGGCTCCTCTGTCCTCTTCTCATTACCTGAAGTAATGGCTCCTGTGTCCTCCTCTCATTACCTGTAGTAATGGCTCCTGTGTCCTCCTCTCATTACCTGTAGTAATGGCTCCTCTGTCCTCCTCTCATTACCTGTAGTAATGGCTCCTGTGTCCTCCTCTCATTACATGTAGTAATGGTTTCCTCTGTCCTCCACTCATTACCTGTAGTAATGGCTCCTGTGTCCTCCTCTCATTACCTGTAGTAATGGCTCCTCTGTCCCCCACTCATTACCTGTAGTAATGGCTCCTCTGTCCTCCTCTCATTACCTGTAGTAATGGCTCCTGTGTCCTCCACTCATTACCTGTAGTAATGGCTCCAGTGTCCTCCTCTCATTACCTGTAGTAATGGCTCCTCTGTCCTCCTCTCATTACCTGTAGTAATGGCTCCTGTGTCCTCCTCTCATTACATGTAGTAATGGTTTCCTCTGTCCTCCTCTCATTACCTGTAGTAATGGCTCCTGTGTCCTCCTCTCATTACATGTAGTAATGGCTCCTGTGTCCTCCTCTCATTACCTGTAGTAATGGCTCCTGTGTCCTCCTCTCATTACCTGTAGTAATGGCTCCTCTGTCCTCCTCTCATTACCTGTAGTAATGGCTCCTGTGTCCTCCACTCATTACCTGTAGTAATGGCTCCAGTGTCCTCCTCTCATTACCTGTAGTAAGGGCTCCTCTGTCCTCCTCTCATTACCTGTAGTAATGGCTCCTCTGTCCTCCTCTCATTACCTGTAGTAATGGCTCCTGTGTCCTCCTCTCATTACCTGTAGTAATGGCTCCTGTGTCCTCCTCTCATTACCTGTAGTAATGGCCCCGGTGTCCTCCTCTCATTACCTGTAGTAACGGCTCCTCTGTCCTCCCCTCATTACCTGTAGTAATGGCTCCTCTGTCCTCCCCTCATTACCTGTAGTAATGGCTCCTGTGTCCTCCTCTCATTAGCTGAAGTAATGGCTCCTCTGTCCTCCTCTCATTACCTGTAGTAATGGCTCCTCTGTCCTCCTCTCATTACCTGTAGTAATGGCTCCTCTGTCCTCCTCTCATTACCTGTAGTAATGGCTCTTCTGTCCTCCCCTCATTACCTGTAGTAATGGCTCCTGTGTCCTCCTCTCATTACCTGTAGTAATGGCTCCTGTGTCCTCCTCTCATTACCTGTAGTAATGGCTCCTGTGTCCTCCCCTCATTACCTGTAGTAATGGCTCCTCTGTCCTCCTCTCATTACCTGTAGTAATGGCCCCTGTGTCCTCCTCTCATTACCTGTAGTAACGGCTCCTCTGTCCTCCCCTCATTACCTGTAGTAATGGCTCCTGTGTCCTCCTCTCATTAGCTGAAGTAATGGCTCCTCTGTCCTCCTCTCATTACCAGTAGTAATGGTTCCTCTGTCCTCCTCTCATTACCTGTAGTAATGGCTCCTGTGTCCTCCTCTCATTACCTGTAGTAATGGCTCCTGTGTCCTCCTCTCATTACCTGTAGTAATGGTTTCCTCTGTCCTCCACTCATTACCTGTAGTAATGGCTCCTCTGTCCTCCTCTCATTACCAGTAGTAATGGTTCCTCTGTCCTCCTCTCATTACCTGTAGTAATGGCTCCTCTGTCCTCCTCTCATTACCTGTAGTAATGGCTCCTGTGTCCTCCTCTCATTACCTGTAGTAATGGCTCCTGTGTCCTCCACTCATTACCTGTAGTAATGGCTCCTGTGTCCTCCACTCATTACCTGTAGTAATGGCTCCTGTGTCCTCCACTCATTACCTGTAGTAATGGCTCCTGTGTCCTCCACTCATTACCTGTAGTAATGGCTCCTGTGTCCTCCACTCATTACCTGTAGTAATGGCTCCTGTGTCCTCCCCTCATTACCTGTAGTAATGGCTCCTCTGTCCTCCTCTCATTACCTGTAGTAATGGCTCCTCTGTCCTCCTCTCATTACCTGTAGTAATGGCCCCTGTGTCCTCCTCTCATTACCTGTAGTAACGGCTCCTCTGTCCTCCCCTCATTACCTGTAGTAATGGCTCCTGTGTCCTCCTCTCATTAGCTGAAGTAATGGCTCCTCTGTCCTCCTCTCATTACCAGTAGTAATGGTTCCTCTGTCCTCCTCTCATTACCTGTAGTAATGGCTCCTGTGTCCTCCTCTCATTACCTGTAGTAATGGCTCCTCTGTCCTCCTCTCATTACCTGTAGTAATGGCTCCTGTGTCCTCCTCTCATTACCTGTAGTAATGGCTCCTCTGTCCTCCTCTCATTACCTGTAGTAATGGTTCCTCTGTCCTCCTCTCATTACCTGTAGTAATGGCTCCTCTGTCCTCCACTCATTACCTGTAGTAATGGCTCCTCTGTCCTCCCCTCATTACCTGTAGTAATGGCTCCTGTGTCCTCCTCTCATTACCTGTAGTAATGGCTCCTGTGTCCTCCTCTCATTACCTGTAGTAATGGCTCCTCTGTCCTCCTCTCATTACCTGTAGTAATGGTTCCTCTGTCCTCCTCTCATTACCTGTAGTAATGGCTCCGGTATGAACTTTTTTCAGTATAAAAGGCAACACTCACACTCCAAACTACACTATGGTGGAGAACAGAGAGCTTTGGGAGAACCAGAAACAAAATTGTGACCCTGCACCCGGCTGGTAGGACTCAACCTGCAATAGGCAGAAGCTTGGCGTTAAGAAATCACCTGTGGGAGCAATAATTAGAGAATGGAGACATACCGGACCCTGATATTATTCCTCCATCAGGGGCTCCAAGATCTCAGCCCGTGGGGTTACAATGATTACAAGAACGGTGACCAAAATCTAATACCACACAGGGACCTAGTGACCTGCAGAAATCCCAGAACCACACAAGGACCTAGTGACCTGCAGAAATCCCAGAACCACACGGAGATCTAGTGACCTGCAGAAATCCCAGAACCACACGGAGATCTAGTGACCTGCAGAAATCCCAGAACCACACGGAGATCTAGTGACCTGCAGAAATCCCAGAACCACACGGAGACCTAGAGACCTGCAGAAATCCCAGAACCACACGGAGACCTAGTGACCTGCAGAAATCCCAGAACCAGACAGGGACCTAGAGACCTGCAGAAATCCCAGAACCACACGGAGACCTAGTGACCTGCAGAAATCCCAGAACCAGACAGGGACCTAGAGACCTGCAGAAATCCCAGAACCACACAGGGACCTAGTGACTGACCAGCAGAAATCCCAGAACCACACAGGGACCTAGTGACCTGCAGAAATCCCAGAACCACACAGGGACCTAGTGACTGACCAGCAGAAATCCCAGAACCACACGGAGACCTAGAGACCTGCAGAAATCCCAGAACCACACGGAGACCTAGAGACCTGCAGAAATCCCAGAACCACACGGAGACCTAGAGACCTGCAGAAATCCCAGAACCACACGGAGACCTAGAGACCTGCAGAAATCCCAGAACCACACGGAGACCTAGAGACCTGCAGAAATCCCAGAACCACACGGAGACCTAGAGACCTGCAGAAATCCCAGAACCACACGGAGACCTAGAGACCTGCAGAAATCCCAGAACCACACAGGGACCTAGTGAGCTGCAGAAATCCCAGAACCACACAGGGACCTAGTGACCTGCAGAAATCCCAGAACCACACGGAGACCTAGAGACCTGCAGAAATCCCAGTACCACACGGAGACCTAGAGACCTGCAGAAATCCCAGAACCACACGGAGACCTAGAGACCTGCAGAAATCCCAGAACCACACGGAGACCTAGAGACCTGCAGAAATCCCAGAACCACACAGAGACCTAGAGACCTGCAGAAATCCCAGAACCACACGGAGACCTAGAGACCTGCAGAAATCCCAGAACCACACGAAGACCTAGTGACCTGCAGAAATCCCAGAACCACACGGAGACCTAGTGACCTGCAGAAATCCCAGAACCACACGGAGACCTAGTGACCTGCAGAAATCCCAGAACCACATGGAGACCTAGTGACTGAGCAGAGAACATTTGGATGTTCAAGAGGAGTATTGGGAGAAGGTCATAAGGTCACAGGAAACCAAAGTAGAAACACAACTCATGGTGTTTGGAGGGGAGTCACATCCAGAGATCACCTGCCTACTGTGCAGCCTGGGGAGGGGACGGGGGGGGGGGGGCGGGCAACATCATGACGAGGGGGACCAGGACGACCGATCCGTGTACCTGAGAGAATGAATGGGGCCATGTATTGTGCATACTTCCTCCTAGAGTCTCTTTGAACCTCTTATTTCAGGTTTCCAGATAAATGGAAATAAGATTTTGGTTCTCCGTTTTTCATCAGGCTTCGAGTTTGTTTTTTTTATCTTATAGGGGTTACTTATCCTTAGGATACAGTAGGTGCTTAGTGTAAGAATGGCAGGATAATCCATCCTTCTGGATTGGCTACTAAAAGCTATTGTGGTGCTCGGTGACCGCTTGGCCAGTAACATAAGACTCAGCAGTCACATGGTCTGTCTAGCTCCACCCCTTCAAGTGAATGAGACTGAGCTGTAATACCAGGCTTGGCCACCGTGTCTATGGCTCTCTGCTTGGAAGGAAGTATTTAGACGGTAGGGTTGATCTTAGGGCTTCTGTCTATTCACTCAGAACACCCCTTTAAGTTATGAAGTGTTGTACAGCCAGGCCTCTTCTTAAAGGGCATGATATCTAACCATCGTAACTCGTGATTGTCCAACTGATCATTAGTAGCGGTCACGGCTCATTAGTGACACGTTAAGGCATGTAGTGGCAATGTAAGTTGTAAAATCTCATAGAAACATAGAAAATGGTAGAATTTTCTTCTTAGAAGGTGAAGCAGCGTTTTATACACGTTATTCATCGGAGCCAGCCGTGTAGTGGGCAGCGAGTAATAATCCTCCCTGCGTGAACCTTACTACTCCGCCATCGTCAGCCTCCATCTCCATAATTATCAGAACAGGGACCTTTTAGCGTGCACGGGCCGACCACAGAACCAGAAGCTTCAGGTGATTATGATCCGAGGAGACATCTGCTGCTGCCATGGCCACGCTCATCACACTCACTATTCCACCTTCTGGCACTAATAACGCTGATATTCTGTTACTATAATATATCACACTTATTGAATTATAGCTGATTACTGTATTTATAGAGCGGACAGAAAAGCACCGCACATGGTTCTGGTTTCTCAGGGCACTGATCCAAGATCTACCACAAGGGGGAAACATCAACTTGAAGAAGTTATCACAGTGGTGGGACCAGGGGATCCATACACATCCAGGATCAAGACGTTCAGACTTATAACTGTAAGAGGCACAAACAATAACAAAAAAAAATGTTTTTTGGGGGGGGGGGAATAAAAAAAAAACAAAAAACGCTGACCTTCTTGACCCTGTACCATGTAATCTCCATAACATGTAGTAATGGCTCCTCTGTCCACTGCAGATACCCCGGCCCCTCCTGACCCTGTACCATGTATTATCCATAACATGTGATATTACTACACTGCAGACATCCCGGCCCCTCCTGACCCTGTACCATGTATCATCCATAACATGTGATATTATTACACTACAGACATCCTGGTCCCTCCTGACCCAGTACCATGTATCATCCATAACATGTGATATTATTACACTGCAGATATCCTAGCCCCTCCTGACCCTGTACCATGTATCATCCATAACATGTGATATTATTACACTGTGGACATCCTGGTCCCTCCTGACCCTGTACCATGTATCATCCATAACATGTGATATTATTACACTGCGGACATCCTGGTCCCTCCTGACCCTGTACCATGTATCATCCATAACATGTGATATTATTACACTGCGGACATCCTGGTCCCTCCTGACCCTGTACCATGTATCATCCATAACATGTGATATTATTACACTGCGGACATCCTGGTCCCTCCTGACCCTGTACCATGCATCATCTATTACATGTGATATTATTACACTGCGGACATCCTGGTCCCTCCTGACCCTGCACCATGTATCATCCATAACATGTGATATTATTACACTGCAGATACCCCGGCCCCTCCTGACCCTGTACCATGTATCATCCATAACTTGTGATATTATTACACTGCATACATCCTGGCCCCTCCTGACCCTGTACCATGTATCCATATCATCATCCTGGGGTAAAAACAGGTGGACCCTGATGCCAGACCCAATTATAGTTAATGACTATAATACCGGTCTCTGTATTAGGAGGAGAATCCTAGGTACCCCCATGAGTTACGCTGTTGGTTCCTGCATTACAGTCCTCAAAAATCACATAAAACACAGAGTGTTAACCTCAATTACACATCTGTATGACAGCGAGGAACCGTGACCACATAATTACCTAAAAGTACATGTTTTTTTTGTGGTTTTTGTTGCAAATAACCTCAAACATTGAAACTTTTCTTTTACGACTTTACTGCAACATGAAGAATAAAAATGTTTCCTAAAATCTTCAGAACCGAGGAGAATTGGAGGCAGAAATACTCTGCCAGCTGAAGAATCCCCCTAGATCTCCCCTATAGTGACAGGGCTCCGGGGTGGTCTCATAATCCCTCCTGGGAATTCCGGAGCCTTATATTTTATAGGAGAGGAGTCAGACAGGAGAAGCATAAACATGTCCTATATATACACAGTCTATGATATAGAAGGTGGAGGCGCCGACAGTGCGGGACCGATACCGCACACAATCCAGACCCGGGTGTTCATGTTCTGGATTGATATGAACCACTTGGGAAATGTATAATGAGAGATGGGAAGGGGGAGATTGCTGCAGTCTAATGACATTATTATATAACCCCTCAGGCGGCGTATGTCATGTATGAAGGGGTGTAAGGCAGTATATAAGGTATTGTCATGCACTAAGCAGGGGGACAGGATATTATTGTAGGGGTCCAACACCTCTATCCCCCACTGATGGAGGAACCAGAAGCTTAGATACCACCCACCCTATAGTAGCCGTACCTGTGCACTGCTACTCTGTGCCTAGTCAATAGGAATAATAGGAGCTGAGCTGCAGTACCCCAACATGGCCACAGGGTGGATGGGTTTGGCTTTCGA
Source organism: Engystomops pustulosus (assembly GCF_040894005.1). Taxonomy (NCBI): domain Eukaryota; kingdom Metazoa; phylum Chordata; class Amphibia; order Anura; family Leptodactylidae; genus Engystomops; species Engystomops pustulosus. The sequence continues at coordinate 24,217,556 of NC_092419.1, forward strand.
TGGCCAGAAATAGGGGAGTAGAGCAAGATCAAGGTGCCAACTTCCTCCCTTATTGATGAACAGGGGTGTAATGGGCACCAGTAGCATTATAAGGAGTTTCTTCCTCATATATGGAGGCCAACAATAAAAATACTACCCATATATACTCGAGTATAAGTTGACCCAATATAAGCCGAGCCACCTAATTTTAGCACAAAAACCTGGTAAAACCTTTATTTTTTTTACTCGAGTATAAGCCGAGTTTGGGTTTTCAGCACATTTTTTGTGCTGAAAAACTAGGCTTATACTCGAGTATATATGGTACATTATAGGTTATGTGGTCTGGAAGCGATTGGAGCCGAGCAGCATCAGGTGACGCCTCTGTCCTGAGAATAGATCATCAGTATCAAGGGCACCAAGAAAAATAATTAGGGATGTAGAATGCTATTTCACTATAGTATTTTCCATAATTATTCAGTGGATAATGTTACTATATCATTGTCGGTATACAAAAGAAAGTAAAACATTTTGGCCATTTTGGTCAATTGTTATTGAAAGTTTGTTACCAAAATATATATTTATTTTATATATGGATTGATAAAACTCATCTACTACTGTTCATTCCTGCATAATTTGTAATTTAGTGAAATAATTTGTTGCCATTTCTGATCTGCTGGGACTTCCTGCTAGGAGAGGGGAAAAGAGAGCTGCCTTATACATACATCTGATAAAGATCTGCACAGCCGAGCTCGTAGGCACAAGAATAATCTTTGATAAAGTGAATTAAGATTTCTGAACATTCAAAAACAATAACACAATAAAAAACATAAAGTTATCAAAAATAATGGATAAGTTCTGGATTTCTTATTTCTTGAATCTCAATGGCTCCTGCATCTGGTGGTCTTATTTTACAGCTTAAATATAGATTAAAGTGTCTTTGTATCCACAGGCCGTCGCTGCATGTATCACACTATACAAGTTGTATGTTTTTCAGAACAAAATAGTTTTTTTTATCTTTTCTGGGTCCTCCTGCTGTTCGGTTTGGCAGCCGCCTGTCAGTCTCTTATAGATACACAGATCTTTCTGTAGCCTGGAAATATCTGATAGCACATGCGCTCCATGTCGGAGCAGGGTCCCTCGTCGATCGATTATGTAGTCAGGGTCCATCAGAAGCTGCTTCTCGCCAGATCTGAGGAGCAGGACATTTAGACAAGATACAATGGCGTCCATGTGATGACATAGGATGGTACATGGACTCACATTGACACCATAGGCTGTTCAGAAAGTTTTCCAACTTTTTCAATTATATGAAACTTAGTATTTGTGCAGCACATCTTAGGCTGCATCCACGGATGCATTTTTGGATCTATTTTTGGAAGAGTCTGTACAATTTCCTCCAGCCTATGGCACTGTATTGGCATACTGCAGTATAGGTAATCAATAGGTTCCCATGGTAGAGCCTCAATGTTTTTGGGTTGGCTCTCTGTACAGGAAAGTGGAGTCTACCATGATTTTCTCAGTAGTGAAAATATACCACTACATACCAGTGACCACCTTGACCTAAACCCAAAGGACGCCCATAATTGATGTATAGACAAGAGTGTAGGACTTCACAATTATCTAACACTGTCAGAAAACCAATGCTTTACCTTGTCAAAGAACAACATTGACTCCACCACCATTGTTGCATAGCATCTGCCCAAGACGTCGCATCCTGCACCGCTGAAGATTTGTCTCCCTTCGACCAGATGCAGGTTGACAGGTTTGGTTTTTCAAATTCTGTCCACAAGTTCAGGCCCAAACTTAGTACAAAATGTTGCTTTACTTCAGCTTCCCCCGGTTTTGGGGTTATAAATCTGTCCAACAAAAGGGACAAAGTTTGTTGATTCATCAAAGTGCAACTCCCCTGCGAGTAAGGATAGGACCTTTGTGTCTTATTCTTCTACACATTATTTAGGCTTCATGGGAATGGGATAGTTCCCAACTATTGGCGAGACCTGACTTATACTGGAACGAAAAGCGTGATGTGAAGGACCTGATGAGCTTCCTCCATCCACCCAAGTCAACTTTATCTTCCTCAAGTGCCAAACTATGTCAGAACTAGCATCGGCACTAGTAACCGTCCATTCTAGAATGAAAATTAGAACTCTACCACATTTTATTGTTCCATTTGTCCACTGCCATCAATGGATTTGTCTAATTACAGCATCACACAAGATGTTATCCCTGATCTGTGTCATGGAGGAGGGGAAATCTACTAACGATTCCCATAATGAAGTCAATGTTTTCCTCTGCAAAAAGCAAATTATAATAAGACAATAACCAAACGCTGTAACCTAGTAAGAAGCCTCGGAAGCCTCCCAGTGATACATCGCAGTGTAACGTTCTGTCAACCAATTCACATCGATTTGTTTTCTCAGTTTATTAAATGGAAAAGGAAAATGATCATAAAAATCCTGAAAACAAATTGAGAAAAGTAAATCCATTATTTAATTCACAGTAAAACATTAAATTACTCAGAATTATCCGGAATCGTTTCCTGTCAGTATATGCGATTCATGATCTAGACCGGCCGCGATCTGAAGAGTCTCGTTCCTTCACTATAACAGGAAATACTTGTTTATATGCGGTGGTTGTGCAAACCCAAACACATGCGCTTCCCAAATGACACAAGGCTGGAGGAATGCACTGAAGGGGCCGCAGAGACCATCACTCCTGCTCATTGCATTATTTACATGAGGACTCGGAGGAGCTCAGAGTAGAAGTTACCAGCTGTGGTTTCGGTAATTCCTTAAAGGGTTTAGTCTCCATAAGCTGGTTAGTAGATTCTCCCACATAAGAGATGACAATGTGTCCATTTGTAATCCTTTGGAGTACATGAACATATCAGGGTTTCTAAGCCTAGAGTTGTATGGGGCACAACCTTTTCTATAAACTTTATAAATAGTTCACTAATCAAGTTCTACAATAAAAAAAACTCAAAAACACTTCCAGCTTTTCACCAAGAACTACAGCAAGGGAGGATGGAGTGGTCTTCTAGGGACACAGGTTGCATCTGTAGAGTTAGGGGTTTGAAGTTACAAAGTGGAGCACCAACCTTAACAGCAATTACCCAGAAGGCGAGTTAATCAAACTATCAGAGTAAACACATGGTAGAGGACTACTGTCCTACAGTAGTAGTGAGGAAGAAGATACAGTGAGGACAGTTAAGTTGTGCCAAAACCTTAGTAGGCATTTATTCTCATTCCACATTAGGTGGAAGAACCCTAAAAATCTGGAGTAAAAAAACCCATGAAATGTATATTGGAGGCAACAAACACCAAACCAATCTGCCCAAGGAGAAGTATCTGAAATGGGAGTCCTATAGCGAAGAGTAAAACAAGACCCCATCTCCTCCTGGTGGACCCTCGGGAGCCACATTTGGAGCCAGTGGAACAAGATTTTATAAAACTAAGTAACAGTTAAAAAACAGTTATCCCAAGAATCCTGGACTTACAAGGCCTGTCTCCATTCTCCATGTATAGTCCCACCTTTACATTGTATGTAATATTCCACCATCCTATACAACAAAGCCTCAAATGTGTCCCAGGGATGGACCCTGCAGGACTCCACTCAACCTCTCAGCAAATGATTTACTCAATGGCTCAGATAAAGTCATACATCCAACCGCACTAATGTATTCTCCTACAAGAGCACAGAACATTCTCCGTGATCCAAGGCCCGGGGACAAGTGTGCGGATGCACGTGAGAACCGCAGCTACTGAAATGTAAGATTTGTACACGAGATGTACACGTCTGAGTAACTCTCCAGTCAGTGGCCGTCTGCCAATATCCCGTAGTAGAAGCAGATTTATTGTGATGGAAAAAATAACTCAAAAGAAAGAAGATGAGAGAAAAGAATTGTCTCCTGGATACTGCACCTCCGAGATGAAAGGACAACTTACATTGAGTTGTTCAATCGCAAAGACTGGAAATCCAATGTACAACATTTTTGGAGTTAGGCTATATTCACACTGCCGTTGCCCGCCCGTACCGTACCGTAGCGGGCAACGGCAGTGTACGGGGAGAGGAGGAGGAGGTGAGCGCAGCTCACCCCCGCCCCTCTCCATAGCAACCTATGGCGCACGGCGCCATATTACGGGAAAAGATAGGACAGGTCCTATCTTTTTCCCGGGTACGAAACGGTACGGTGCCGCACGTGTGCGGCACCGTACCGCTCCCGTAGGGTGCAGTGCGCCCATAGGAGTGTATGGGGGACGTATATCGGCCGTATATACGTCCCCCATACGTTAGTGTGAATGTAGCCTTAGAAGAGAACTGAACCAGTATAAGGGAATAAAGACTTGTCCCATTTCTACTCTACCCACTGAGCAGATGTCAGGTGACTTGGCAGAGGGTTCCCATTGTAACGTTCTGTGTTCATGTCGCTGTGTTACATAGAAACCTTGTAATCAAAAGGTCCAAAATTGGTCAATACATTTTAGTAGGTGTCAGAGCCGCACTTTACCACACAATGCTTCCTGCCAGGACAACGCTCCACCACACAATGCTTCATGCCAGGACCAAGCTCCACCACACAATGCTTCATGCCAGGATCATGCTCCACCACACATTGCTCCCTGCCAGGACAACGCTCCACCACACAATGCTTCATGCCAGGACCAAGCTCCACCACACAATGCCTCCTGCCAGGATCACGCTCCACCACACAATGCTCCCTGCCAGGACCATCCCCCACCACACAATGCTCCATACCATGACCATGCTCCACCACACATTGCTCCCTGCCAGGACAACGCTCCACCACACAATGCTTCATGCCAGGACCAAGCTCCACCACACAATGCTTCCTGCCAGGATCACGCTCCACCACACAATGCTCCCTGCCAGGGCCATCCCCCACCACACAATGCTCCATACCATGACCATGCTCCACCACACAACGCTCCCTGCCAGCAGCACGCTCCACCACACAATGCTTCATGCCAGGACCGTCCCATACCACACAATGCTTCATGCCAGGACCGTCCTCCACTACCCAATGCTCCCTGCCAGGACCGTCCTCCACCACACAATGCTCCCTGCCAGGACTGTCCTTCACCACACAATGCTTCATGCCAGGACCGTCCTCCACCACACAATGCTTCATGCCAGGACCGTTCCCCACCACACGAATGCTTACTGCTAGGATCACGCTCCACCACACAATGCTTCATGCAAGGACCATCCTCCACCAAACAATGCTCCCTGCCAGGACCGTCCTCCACCACACAATTCTCCATGCCAGGACCATCCCCCACCACAAAATGCTCCATGCCAGGACCGTACCCCACCACACAATGCTCCCTGCCAGGACCATGCTCCACCACACAATGCTCCCTGCCAGGACTGTCCGCCACCACACAAATGCTTACTGCTAGGATCACGCTCCACCACACAATGCTTCATGCAAGGACCATCCTCCACCAAACAATGCTCCCTGCCAGGACCGTCCTCCACCACACAATTCTCCATGCCAGGACCATCCCCCACCACACAATGCTCCATGCCAGGACCGTACCCCACCACACAATGCTTCATGCAGGACCATGCTCCACCACACAATGCTCCCTGCCAGGACCGTCCTCCACCACACAATGCTTCATGCCAGGATCACGCTCCACCACACATTGCTCCATGCCAGGACCATCCCCCACCACACAATGCTTCATGCCAGGACCATGCTCCACCACACAGTGCTTCATGCCAGGACCATGCTCCACCACACAATGCTCCCTGCCAGGAACGCGCTCCACCACACAATGCTTCATGCAGGACCATGCTCCACCACACAATGCTCCCTGCCAGGACCGTCCTCCACCACACAATTCTCCCTGCCAGGACCATCCCCCACCACACAATGCTCCATGCAGGACCATGCTCCACCACACAATGCATCATGCAGGACCGTCCTCCACCACACAATGCTTCATGCAGGACCGTCCCCCACCACACAATGCTCCCTGCCAGGACCGTCCTCCACCACACAATGCTTCATGCAGGACCGTCCCCCACCACACAATGCTTCATGCCAGGATCACGCTCCACCACACAATGCTTCATGCAGGACCACGCTCCACCACACAATGCTCCCTGCCAGGACCGTCCCCCACCACACAATGCTCCCTGCCAGGACCGTCCCCCACCATACAATGCTCCCTGCCAGGACCATGCTCCACCACACAATGCTCCCTGCCAGGACCATGCTCCACCACACAATGCTTCATGCAGGACCATGCTCCACCACACAATGCTTCATGCCAGGATTGCGCTTCAACACACAACTTTCCCTTTCATTCCCACAATATCTACGTAGTGAGGCCGAGAGCACAGGTGAGGAAGAGGCCAACGGAAAAATCCTTTCTAAAGATGTCAGCAGAACAAATGTTACACATAGAACTTGTATAAGCAGCAGTTTGTTCTTTAACAGGAACCAGCTGCATTAAAAACATCCCTTAGTCTGCATGTAGAATATTATAGGGCAACAGGAGGTGAACATATTGAGGCATTATTCGGAGCTTAGATTTACAATAACTTGGTGAAGACTGTGCTAAAGCTCAGTTTATTCTGGGATAAGGAGTCCTATGGGTGATGTTGAAGAAAGACCCATCAATCACTGTGTGCGACCACCCACTGGTCTCCTGAACCCAGAATAATAATTTTCCATGGCCATTAATATCAGTCCCTATTAGCCAATCAGTGAATCGGGCTTAGAAGCTTATTGTGGACTTCTGAAAGGTTCCACATAATTTATTCTGATTTATATTTTACTTATTGCTTTAACATATGATCTGAGCAGCTGATCATCGGCTCCATGCATCCCCAGACGTCTAGTAGAGGAGGTGGACATGGGGCTAGATGTACGGCCGTCCACGTCATTGGTTGGAGTTCACAAGGCTACTCTCAGTCTTCGCTCGTAACGGGGGTCCTGGGTGAGGCCACCACCTTTCCAATATCCAGATCAGAACATATAGAAATAGACGCATCTCCAGGAACATCCCTTTAAGGGAAACTTTCTATGATAGTTTCATGTGGCAGAAAGTTGTACCAGGACAGAACTTCTTCCATCTGGTCACTCATGTTTCCACATTATTACAAATCCAGATCGCTCCTTAGACTGAATGTTTCATGTTCCGCCATTTCTTTACATTTTCAGATTCCTTTGCTTCCGACCTCTCAGTCTTCTCAGAGACTTGTTTGATGTTCAAAGGCTCCAATTATGGATGAAAAGTTTCTAATCTCTGAAGGAAAGTCTAAAAATCTCTGTGGATGGCGGGGTCCCTCTCCGATATCTTCATGGCAGCCTTGTAAAAACTCCACACGGAAGGAGCACATTAACCCTTCGGCTCTGACCACAGACGCATTTCACACTTTATCCTATTAAGCTCTAAAGCTTTTATGAGCAAGACATTTTCTGGATTCTTGGATCCAATGCCAAGTCTTTTGCCCGCTATCAGCATGAACAACATGACGTACAAAGAGCAAGACGCTACTGGCAAACGCTCAAGATTCCTTGTCTGGATGATCCAAGGGGAAGGAATCTGAGGTTCCTGCAACCTTTGGTTGGATAAAGTATAAAGTGGTTATAGAAAAAACGGGTTAGTGTCACCAGTACCGGCAACAGGTCACCACGCGTTTCGATTCGTGCCATAAGACTACCTGTGGTCTCCTCTCTGACATCATAAATAGCAACTGTATCACTACAGAATGCGGATCACCACAACTGCTGGTGATAGGGTCACCTGGTAAAGGTCACATGGTAAAGGTCACATGGTGTAATCATCACACAGTTTATAATACATGGGAAGTTCTGAAGACCAAATACTCAAGTCGGCCTCACGATCCGAATAACCAGGGCTTGAACAATATCTGGATGTCAGCTATTCCTTCCGTTACCACTCAGACACTTGCAATCTTGGCTCAGCTAAGCACATTGGTAACAATCCAAACCCCTGGCTCATTAACTCTTCATGAACACCCTGTACACCCCATTAGACTCCTCTGCACATATCATACCTCCACCACTCCAATCTTATTGCTCCGCTTTCACACCCCAGGCTCTTGGCCCACATGATGGTCATTCATATTTGGCGTTACCCTATGTGCACTGCTAGCAGTCTATCACCATTGGCTGGACATAGTGCTCCAACTCCTAAACATATCCAACAAGACCCCCACACCCCCGCCCCGATACACGGGATATCTGCCGATTCAGCAGATTCCGTCTTGTTGGACAACTTTAAAGGTTTCAACAAAAGAAACTGATACATTGTAGAAAATTATCAGGACCTAATGGCGATTTGCTCTGTTGGGGTCACTTTCTCTTCTGAAAACCCTGTGACCCAGAAATGAGTGCTCAGATCCCCTACAGCGCCTCCACAGGGAACATGAAGCATTACAAAGAGGCAAATAAGATCAGAAGGTTCCCTGCTCTCCGTGGGGTAATATCAGTTCCTCCAGAAAAAAAGAACTCTCCTCCTCCTCCGTATTTGTCCTCAAGTAATTTCAAGCTTAGAGGATCCCTTTAAGGATCTCTCCTTGGGAGATGTTGTTCTGTCCCAACTTCTATTTTTATAGTCAGGACTGATTCAGTCTTAATACAAGACACATGTACGAGCCGCAGTGCGGACCTCCAGGACGGGCGCAGAACACAACCAGACTTACACAATACAAGTCACCAAGGAAAGACATGGAATTTCTATAAAAGTCCAGAGAAAATGTAACAATGTAAAGAAGCCCCCGAGGTGCAGAGGACAATCACTAGTTACTCCTGGGTGTCCTCTGCAGAAGACACTGATGGAACCATCTCTACAGACCGGAGCCATGGAGAACATTATCTGGTTGGACCTTTAATCCAACTCAGGACTGAAGATACATGCAGAGAACGAAGTGCACAGCAGTGTGAGAACAAGACCCTAGAGTGGAAACGTTTCACTCCTGGATTATACTGGTAAATCAGAGCAGCAGGGGGCAGTGTGAGAAGGCTAAGAGCACAGCAGTGTGAAGAAACGTTACAAGCTAAGAGCAAAGCAGTGTGAGGAAATGCTACTGTCCTGGAATATACTGGCCAATCAGAGCAGCAAGGGGCAGTGTGAGGAAGTCTGATACACAGGGCTAAGAGCACAGCAGTGTGAGGAAGTGCTAGAATCCTGAAATATACTGTATATCAATAAGAGCAGCAGGGGACATGGTGAGGAAGCCTGATGCAGAGAACTAAGAGCACAGCAGTGTGATGTACAGCATATTCCAGGATTGTAGCATTTCCTCACACTGCTGTGCTCTTAGTTCTCTGCATCAGGCTTCCTCACCATGTCCCCTGCTGTTCTGATTGAGGAAATGCTACAATCCTGGAATATGCTGTACACCAATCAGAACAGCAGGGGGCAGTGTCAAGCAAAGCTGATGCAGAGGGCTAAGAGAACAGCAGTGTGAGGAAGCCTGATGCTTCGTCTGTAGTGCACTCCCAGGCAGTGCACGACATTAGATGGCTAATAAAGCTGTGTGGAAATATTAAGCGGCAGATCTGGTCTTTTGATCATCTGAGGGAGACTCCCTTCTATGAAAACACAAAGTGATGTCCAAATACTGAGCGCTTCCTCCCATTTTTAGTGTCATCATCATCATCATCTTACAATTCTGGGGCCGATTTCATGACAATTTCCTTAATTATCTGGTTAATATTCACTGAAAGTCAGAAGTTTATGACAAATCCGGAAACTCGGCGGCAACAACAATTCAACATCCACGTGGATACAATTAGGAAGAATTAGACGTCACGACTTGCATCAAGTCAAGAGATAAAATTACTTAAAATCGTAACAAAATAATAAATTATAATAATTTAAAAAATGTCCTATAAAATATTAAGAGCCACTTCCACTCATTTAGCAGGAACGTTCTGTCCCCCTCGAGTTCCTCCACTTCACGTCTCTCATCCTCGTTGCTTATTGGAAAGTAAATTTCTGTGCCGGCTTCAAGTGCCGCCAGGAATGTGGTCCCAGAACACGACGTAAAACACACAAAATCCTTCACTAATCCAAGCAAAACACAGCGAGAGAAGAGAACAACACGGAGCACAAACAACGTCTGGACCCCGGGCACAGGGAGACATCACATGGGCTCCCCATTACACACAAGATCGGTAGGAGGAGCATGACTTATGTTATCAATGTATCAGGCTCCACCCACTCAGGTTCTCACACTTTTAAAGGGATTGTCCAGGATGGAAATATTTTTACCCATTTTGGAGCAAAACATATACATTTTATTAGGCCACAGAATCACTTTAAAGGAAACCGATACATTGGGGCTCAATTACAAAGGGTCCGCCAGGCGCACTTTCGTCAGGTTTCCTGACGATTTCCGTTTTGCGCCAAATTGCCCCGGGATTTTGGCGCACGCGATTGGATTGTGTCGCATTGGTGCTGGCTAGAACGCGACAGAAATCCAAGGGCGTGGCCGTCGGACAAACCACGGAATTTAAAAACGTGATTGTGTCGCAAGATCAAGCACTCACATGTACTGGGAAGAAGCAGGTGAACTCCGGCGGACCTCAGCGGGGAAGCAACGGATGCAGGAATTCGGGCGCTCGATCTGCATGAATCGCGCCAAACCCGAATCCTCGTCGGACAACACGCTGCGGGATCGCTTCAGGACCGGGTAAGTAAATCTGCCCCATTGTTTTGTATCATCTGACGTGACACAGAAGCCATCCGTTTGTCATGCTCCATCCACTGCATTTATTCACCTTTAAGAAACTGTCAAGGGTGCAAATATTGTTGCCCGTTTATGTTCAGCAGAAGCTGCAGTAATTGTCAGCAGGCAGGGCCGGTGCCAGCACTGGGCATACCCGGGCAAGTGCCGGATCCAGGACTCCTGCGACTGTACATAAGGAATCCATGGGGGCGAGGGAAGCTGTAACTAGTGAATCCATAAGGTGGTGAGGGGGCCTGTACAAAATATCCATGAGGAGACCATCTGGAATGATAAACTGGGAATATTTTAGGGAACAGAATTTTTAATGCCGCCATGCGACTTCACTGCAAAAGGGCCTAGTGAGGCTCTGTCACCCAGGGGCCTAGTGACACCTGGAGCCGACCCTGCCAACAGGAATACAAGCATGGTGCAAAAATGTCTCCATCCCTGCCGACCCCTTTAACATATCTGCCACCAACGACCAACACAGCTCTGCTACACGTGTTTAGACTGGTGGTGCCAGGGAGTCATCCTAGTTAAGTGGCTACATATCATTACATCAGGCAGAAAGCCAAGGAATCATCAGGTGTTTGAAGGGAAACTTGACATTCAGGTTCTTACTGATGGAGAGATGCTTGCGGATATTTGCCTACGACACATGGATTCTGCTACTTATAACTCATAATTATAATAATGCGGGTTATAATAAAGTAAAGAAACTGAGGCTTCACATCCCAGAGGATCCTGTGCACAAGACATACTCCGTGCTCCCTCCATCCTGGATCCCTTGTATCCATTCTCATCATTGATCAGTTGTGTCTTTCACTACAAGAACAGATCCGATTTCCTGGTATAAATAAGCCTGATCTCCTGGGCTGGAGATGTGCCATGAATGGAGCCAAGACCATGATTCACACCGTTTTATTACTAAACTAAACTTTAATGTTCTGTCATTTGACAACGTCCTGTAATCACTATAATTATCGATTCTTGTCCAACGCATCCAGGTGGCTTTATGGAAAACAACCGCATCTAACTTGGTTTCCAGACACAGTGCAGGGGTTTTGGGGCCCACTAGGGGCGTTCCAATGGTCCCTATTAAATGTTAAAGCCACACAAAACTGAAAATATTCCAAAAATAACGTAAAAACATGGGATCTGACAGTGTAGAGTGACACCAGGGCTGCCATCAGGGGAGGGGTTCAGTGTCACTATGTCCAGGGGGCCCCTAGGAGGAGAAGGGGCCCCAAGTCACAGAAAACCCTCCTCTTTGCAGGTAAACTCACTGGGGGTCATTTACCAAGGGCCCGATTCGCGTTTTCCCGACGTGTTACCCCAATATTTCCGATTTGCGCCGATTGTACCTGAATTGCCCCGGGATTTTGGCACGCGATCGGATTGTGGCGCATCGGCGCTGGCATGCACGCGACGGAAATGGGGGGGCGTGGCCGAACGAAAACCCGACGGATTCGGAAAAACCGCCACATTTAAGAAAAAAAATGTGTAGTGAAAATTACACTTACGGTACCTTCACCAGGTATAGGCCGGTGAATTTCAGGGCATTCCAGCGCGCCTCCGGGGAACTTCAGCGCAGCAGCGCCACCTGGTGGACGGCGGAGGAACTACCTTAGTGAATCCCGGCCGGTCCCGAATCCACCGAAGAGAACGCGCCGCTGGATCGCGAACGGACCGGGTAAGTAAATCTGCCCCCCTGTGTTCATAGGGCCAGATTTTCATTCTGTGGTGGGTGGAGGGCCCACAAAATTTGCCAGTCTGGGGCCCCAAACTTTCTCAGGCAGACACTAATGCATACTGGGAGGAGCCCACTCAATTAGCCAATGTATAATGAGCACATTGTCCTCATGTCCCATTAGATAAAGTAAGACCCAAACTCATTGAGCATTTGATGGAGGTATGAAAAGCGGAGTGACTACCAAGGGTATAGTTGTCTCTCTCCTTCTTTAATGTCCACTAAAATAGGAGAATTTACCTGCACAGCCCCTTTAAAAACTTGCTAAATCTTCAGAGTTGTCACCTATCAGATGTTTCTTTCATGACGGAGTGTGGTGGCATCTTTCAGAAAACCAACTTTGAAGTGAGATGTAAACTGGTTGTATAAAGTCAAGGAGGTGGAGACTGAAAATAACCTGAAGTCAAGCTCTCTCTTCCTCGGAAACCCCCTTTACTGTAATTAATGGTCCTACACCCGGAAAGATCACTCACCAAATCTCCTGAAGTCTGATGCATGATGTCAATCACAGAGGAGGAGGAGTCAGAGCTCCCAACCTTGACTTCAGTGTTAAACTCTCCGCCTCCTTGACTTTAGACAACCAATTTACATCTCACTTCAAAGTCGATTTTCTGGTTGATGCCACAAAATTTGACATGATCTGCTTTTGAGACGGATAGATTTACCACCCAAATTAGTTACTTATTAACATTTCCTTTATCTCGGCTTCATGATTTTTATTATTTTTTTTTTTTAAACACTCTTATTCGTTTATGATGTGTTTATCATTTCTTTCCCAAAATTTCTACATCGAAATTTTTGGGATCATGTTTGTTTTAAATGAGTGTGAAATATAAAATGATTATAATTCCTCCACCCCCCCACCCCCACTTTTAAAAATACACACTGAAAACTATTAAGAACTGCTTTTAGGAAGATTTTTAACCCTTCGAGCGCTGCATAGTAATTAAAACAAAATGGAGGTGAAATTTAAAATGGTCTACTTGGTCTAATACATTAATTTAGCCCTAAAATTTACAAATTTCCAAAACTCCAACTCCAAACCTGGCATCAGGTACAAATTTGGTTAAACTTTGAATGGAACTGGCATCACCATTTTTGAGAGGATCATTGCTCCCCAATGATGTCATAGGGAGTGACAACCCTGACAAAAATGGTGGCACACAGCATTTAATCTGTTACCACCTGCAAATGCTGCCCGAACCCAAACAGAATTTTAAAAATCGGGGTTCGGACGAAACAGCACCAATCTTGTGCAGAGGCTGTTATGGGAACTGCAGCTCAATGCCATTTACCCCAATGAAGTTGTAGTACCAGACACAACCCATGCACAAGAATGGCGCTGTCATTTCCCAGTTATTCAGTGACATTCCTCATCCCTGTGCAGCTTTTCCCATTCAGTTGTCATCTGATGAGGAGATATTTTCAGGCTGCAGATTCCTCCAGTGATTTCTCCTTCCCATTCAGGAGTGAAAACCATGAAATCTATTCAGGGAGAATGACCTCATCGCATCACAGAGGATTTCACAAGCCTCCGAGAATATCCTCTTACACAATGCTGGAAAAGTAGTTGTGTCCTTATCTGTTAGCAACCAAGAGTCCAAGAGCCCCATGTATCAAATCCCTGCGTATCCCAGCATCACATACCCCAACCCTGCGTATCCCAGCATCATATACCCCAACCCTGCATATCCCAGCATCATGTACCCCAACCCTGCGTATCCCAGCATCATATACCCCAACCCTGCGTATCCCAGCATCATATACCCCAACCCTGCGTATCCCAGCATCACATACCTCAACCCTCCATACCCCAGCATCATATACCCCAACCCTCCATACCCCAGCATCACATACCCCAACCCTCCATACCCCAGCATCATATACCCCAACCCTGCGTACCCCAGCATCATATACCCCAACCCTCCATACCCGAGCATCACATACCTCAACCCTCCATACCCCAGCATCATATACCCCAACCCTGCGTACCCCAGCATCATATACCCCAACCCTGCGTACCCCAGCATCATATACCCCAACCCTGCGTACCCCAGCATCATATACCCCAACCCTCCATACCCCAGCATCACATACCTCAACCCTCCATACCCCAGCATCATATACCCCAACCCTGCGTACCCCAGCATCATATACCCCAACCCTCCATACCCGAGCATCACATACCCCAACCCTCCATACCCCAGCATCATATACCCCAACCCTGCGTACCCCAGCATCATATACCCCAACCCTCCATACCCCAGCATCACATACCCCAACCCTCCATACCCCAGCATCATATACCCCAACCCTCCATACCCCAGCATCATATACCCCAACCCTGCGTATCCCAGCATCATATACCCCAACCCTGCGTATCCCAGCATCATATACCCCAACCCTGCGTATCCCAGCATCATATACCCCAACCCTCCATACCCCAGCATCATATACCCCAACCCTCCATACCCCAGCATCATATACCCCAACCCTGCATATCCCAGCATCATATACCCCAACCCTCCATACCCCAGCATCATATACCCCAACCCTCCATACCCCAGCATCATATACCCCAACCCTGCATATCCCAGCATCATATACCCCAACCCTCCATACCCCAGCATCATATACCCCAACCCTGCATATCCCAGCATCATATACCCCAACCCTCCATACCCCAGCATCATATACCCCAACCCTGCATATCCCAGCATCATGTACCCCAACCCTCCATACCCCAGCATCATATACCCCAACCCTCCATACCCCAGCATCATATACCCCGACCCTGTGTACCCCAGCATCATATACCCCAACCCTCCATACCCCAGCATCATATACCCCAACCCTGCGTATCCCAGCATCACATACCCCAACCCTCCATACCCCAGCATCATATACCCCAACCCTGCGTACCCCAGCATCATATACCCCAACCCTGCGTACCCCAGCATCATATACCCCAACCCTGCATATCCCAGCATCATATACCCCAACCCTGCGTACCCCAGCATCATATACCCCAACCCTGCGTACCCCAGCATCATATACCCCAACCCTGCGTACCACAGCATCATATACCCCAACCCTCCATACCCCAGCATCACATACCCCAACCCTGTGTACCCCAGCATCATATACCCCAACCCTCCATACCCCAGCATCATATACCCCAACCCTCCATACCCCAGCATCATATACCCCTACCCTCCATACCCCAGCATCATATACCCCAACCCTCCATACCCCAGCATCATATACCCCTACCCTCCATACCCCAGCATCATATACCCCGACCCTGTGTACCCCAGCATCATATACCCCAACCCTCCATACCCCAGCATCATATACCCCAACCCTGCGTATCCCAGCATCACATACCCCAACCCTCCATACCCCAGCATCATATACCCCAACCCTGCGTACCCCAGCATCATATACCCCAACCCTGCGTACCCCAGCATCATATACCCCAACCCTGCATATCCCAGCATCATATACCCCAACCCTGCGTACCCCAGCATCATATACCCCAACCCTGCGTACCCCAGCATCATATACCCCAACCCTGCGTACCCCAGCATCATATACCCCAACCCTCCATACCCCAGCATCACATACCCCAACCCTGTGTACCCCAGCATCATATACCCCAACCCTCCATACCCCAGCATCATATACCCCAACCCTCCATACCCCAGCATCATATACCCCAACCCTGCGTACCCCAGCATCATATACCCCAACCCTCCATACCCCAGCATCATATACCCCAACCCTGCGTACCCCAGCATCATATACCCCAACCCTCCATACCCCAGCATCATATACCCCTACCCTCCATACCCCAGCATCATATACCCCAACCCTCCATACCCCAGCATCATATACCCCTACCCTCCATACCCCAGCATCATATACCCCAACCCTCCATACCCCAGCATCATATACCCCGACCCTGTGTACCCCAGCATCATATACCCCGACCTTGTGCACCCCTGCATCATATACCCCGACCTTGTGCACCCCTGCATCATATACCCCAACCCTGTCTACCCAGCATAGTAGACCACACTCCTGTGTACTTCAGCCTATAGGTGTCTAAAGGCCCCTCTGTCACATAGGACCTGAGTGACAAGTATTGCTCAAACTAAACCCAATCTCCTCCTACATGACGGAGAGCCGATCCAAAGAGAAATCTGCTATTTACAGTCTCTGATGTCATGGAAGTTTGGACAACGTGTTCCCTGTTGCAGCCGAATTCACTGCAAGGTCCAGAAGATGAATCATGCAACTTGGACCTGGTGTTATGTCCATTTTTAGCAAAAAAACTTACTTCAATACCAAAAGGTATGCTAAACTGAATGGCAGGGACCACTAATCACTTTTTTTACTGATATATAGGAGGGAGTATTATAGTAGTGATATTCTTGTACATAGGGGGGCAGTATTATAGTAGTTATATTCTTGTACATAGGGGGCAGTATTATAGTAGTTATATTACTGTACATAGGGGGCAGTATTATAGTAGTTATATTCTTGTACATAGGGGACAGTATTATAGTAGTCATATTCTTGTACATAGGGGGCCGTATTATAGTAGTTATATTCTTGTACATAGGGGCCGTATTATAGTAGTTATATTCCTGTACATAGGGGGCAGTATTATAGTAGTTATATTCCTGTACATAGGGGGCAGTATTATACTAGTTATATTCTTGTACATAGGGGGCAGTATTATAGTAGTTATATTCTTGTACATAGGGAGCAGTATTATAGTAGTTATATTCTTGTACATAGGGGCCAGTATTATAGTAGTTACATTCTTGTACATAGGGGGCAGTATTATAGTAGTTATATTCCTGTACATAGGGGGCAGTATTATAGTAGTTATATTCTTGTACATAGGGGGCAGTATTATAGTAGTTATATTCCTGTACATAGGGGGCAGTATTATACTAGTTATATTCTTGTACATAGGGGGCAGAATTATATCAGTTATATTCTTGTACATAGGGGGCAGTATTATAGTAGTTATATTCTTGTACATAGGGAGCAGTATTATAATAGTTATATTCTTGTACATAGGGGCCAGTATTATAGTAGTTATATTCTTGTACATAGGGGCCAGTATTATAGTAGTTATATTCTTGTACATAGGGAGCAGTATTATAGTAGTTATATTCTTGTACATAGGGGCCAGTATTATAGTAGTTACATTCTTGTACATAGGGGGCAGTATTATAGTAGTTATATTCCTGTACATAGGGGGCAGTATTATAGTAGTTATATTCTTGTACATAGGGGTCAGTATTATAGTAGTTATATTCTTGTACATAGGGAGCAGTATTATAGTTGATATATTCTTGTACATAGGGGTCAGTATTATAGTAGTTATATTCCTGTACATAGGGAGCAGTATTATATTAGTTATATTCTTGTACATAGGGGCAGTATTATGGTAGTTATATTCCTGTACATAGGGAGCAGTATTATAGTAGTTATATCCCTGTACATAGGGGGCAGTAGTATAGTAGTTATATTCTTGTACACAGGGAGCAGTATTATAGCAGTTATATTCCTGTACCTGTACATAGGGGGCAGTATTATAGTAGTTATATTCTTGTACATAGGGGGCAGTATTATAGTAGTTATATCCCTGTACATAGGGGGCAGTATTATAGTAGTTATATCCCTGTACATAGGGGGCAGTATTATAGTAGTTATATTCTTGTACACAGGGAGTAGTAGTATAGCAGTTATATTCCTGTACAGAGGGGGCAGTATTATAGTAGTTATATTCTTGTACATAGGGGGCAGTATTATAGTAGTTATATTCCTGTACAGAGGGGGCAGTATTATAGTAGTTATATCCCTGTACATAGGGGGCAGTATTATAGTAGTTATATCCCTGTACATAGGGGGCAGTATTATAGTAGTTATATTCTTGTACATAGGGGGCAGTATTATAGTAGTTATATTCTTGTACATAGGGGGCAGTATTATAGTAGTAATATTCTTGTACACATGGGGCAGTATTATAGTAGTAATATTCTTGTACATAGGGAGCAGTATTATAGTAGTTATAGGAAAGGGAAAAAAGAAAAAAGTAATGGTATCGACTCACCCTCGTGTAGCTGCAGCTTTTCACGGCGTTGGTTCAGGCCAGGTGCACGGAGTATTCCCACTCACTGGTCCGGCAGTCCACAGTGAGATGTGATAATTGTAAAGAGCAAACGAAGGAAGAGGAGGTAGGGAATCCGGCAACCATACAAAAGAGTCCAGGGGTAAACGACTGATTAAAAGTATATTCCAAAAGGTTTAATTCAAAAAATTTTTTAAAAAATACCGCTTGACAGCATGCGGGAACATGGACACAGAGGCAAGCAGTAAAGAGACACAAAAACAAAATTGTGGTAGAGGTAACGCGTTTCGGACTTTGTTAGCGTCTTAGTCCTTAATCATAAGGTATGATTAGTCCTTAGTCCTTAATCATAAGGTATGATTAAGGACTAAGACGCTAACAAAGTCCGAAACGCGTTACCTCTACCACAATTTTGTTTTTGTGTCTCTTTACTGCTTGCCTCTGTGTCCATGTTCCCGCATGCTGTCAAGCGGTATTTTTAAAAAAATTTTTTGAATTAAACCTTTTGGAATATACTTTTAATCAGTCGTTTACCCCTGGACTCTTTTGTATGGTTGCCGGATTCCCTACCTCCTCTTCCTTCGTTTGCTCTTTACAATTATAGTAGTTATATTCTTGTACATAGGGGGCAGTATTATAGTAGTTATATTCCTGTACATAGGGGGCAGTATTATAGTAGTTATATTCTTGTACATAGGTGGCAGTATTATGGTAGTTATATTCTTGTGCATAGGGGGCAGTATTATAGTAGTTATATTCTTGTACATAGGGGCCAGTATTATAGTAGTTATATTCCTGTACATAGGGGCAGTATTATAGTAGTTATATTCTTGTACATAGGGGGCAGTATTATAGTAGTTATATTCCTGTACATAGGGGCAGTATTATAGTAGTTATATTCTTGTGCATAGGGGGCAGTATTATAGTAGTTATATTCTTGTACATAGGGGCCAGTATTATAGTAGTTATATTCCTGTACATAGGGGCAGTATTATAGTAGTTATATTCCTGTACATAGAGGGCATTATTATAGTAGTTATATTCTTGTACATAGGGGGCAGTATTATAGTAGTTATATTCCTGTACATAGGGGGCAGTATTATAGTTGTTTTATTCTTGTACAAAGGGGCAGTATTATAGTAGTTATATTCTTGTACATAGGGGGCAGTATTATAGTAGTTATATTCTTGTACATAGGGGGCAGTATTATAGTAGTTATATTCTTGTACATAGGAGCAGTATTATAGTAGTTATATTCTTGTACATAGGGGGCAGTATTATAGTAGTTATATTCTTGTACATAGGGGGCAGTATTATAGTAGTTATATTCTTGTACATAGGGGGCAGTATTATAGTAGTTATATTCTTGTACATAGGGGCAGTATTATAGTAGTTATATTCCTGTACATAGGGGGCAGTATTATAGTAGTTATATTCCTGTACATAGGGGGCAGTATTATAGTAGTTATATTCCTGTACATAGGGGGCAGTATTATAGTAGTTATATTCCTGTACATAGGGGGCAGTATTATAGTAGTTATATTCCTGTACATAGGGGGCAGTATTATAGTAGTTATATTCCTGTACATAGGGGCAGTATTATAGTGCTCTCAGTGATGACCTTTGTACAGGTTTTGTAGTGATGGATAGGTGCGGGAATCTTTGTGCTGTAATTGCTCCCATTAGCTGAGTAGTTCCTCTGTGATGGGAGGATTTTCTTTGTAGGGGGAAGGATGTAGTGAAGTGGGGAGACATTCGTTTCTGCTCTATCATTGTTTGACTGTTAAGGAACTCGGCTGAACAGGAAAAACAGAAGTACCGCGGCTTCCTGCGCAGCGACTTAGTAGTGAAGTCAGCAAACACAATGCAGTCACAGACTACAGTCATTAGAATGGGAAAAGACGTATGTGGAGGAGGAAATCTGCATTAATGAAACCCACAAAGCATTTAGAAAACCATCTTCAACAGAATGACGCCATACAGTGCATTCCTAATACCGCCACATACTGCACTATGTTGTGTATCATTCATCACAGAGTTAGATACAGCGGTCAGCATCACACTTGATATGTTTGGATACCATAACTCCACTCACAGTATCCCACAAGTTACACTTAGAAAAGCCGCCTCGAAGACCATACAAGAAGCAAGTGTCCGTGTAACAGAACAGACCTAGATACAACGGGGAAATATGTGAAGCCACTTTGGCCGCACTTCTAATGTAATTTGCGCCAAAATGGACCATCAACACATTTATTGAATCTTTGAGACCAACAAAGGGGTGTGGCCTCAAGAAAGGGGGCGTGGTGGGAAAGGAAATGGTCTTGGTCGCCAAAACTTTGTGTGGCGCATAGTCTACAGCAGATCTAACAGTCTTACACTGCGACAGATTCATCAGCGCAAGACAAGAGACGTCGCGCTCTGCACTGCCCGGGCCAAAGACGCAGTTATGAATCCCCCACATTGATTCAATACACAGAAGGATTAGATACAGCATGATGAGTTTAGATACAGTTGGTTGGACGGCGACTTTTGTAACTTCGGCTCCTGCAACATCTGAATCCAAATATCTGATAGCCGTTCTCTAGTTTCTGCAGCTGTAAGAGTTAAACTATTCGCTGTATGTATCATTGTTGCTTTTCACGTATCGTTTTCCACCTTTGTTACAATTTCCCCCATTTATTGCTGTATGTAACCTGTAATGTTACAGAGTCAGAATAATTTCCTTACATTGTGTAGAAGAATCATGACTGTGAATAAATTACTCAGAGAGACTTATGGATATTTGGCTCAGGATGGACGTAGACTGCCCTCTCACCTGAACAGCTCAACTTACTGTGACCTTCTCTAATCTGCACAAGGGCAACTATTCAAAGTTTCAGGACTTTATCCACAACTGGTTGTTTTCTAACCAGAAGCTTTACTGCCAGATGTTTCATCCACAAACCTCCAAATAAATTTCCTGGTTCAATTAGAATTAGGATTTAGACAGTCCTCCTCATCATGCTGTTCACATTTTGAGACCAAGACAACACCTGAAGCCGCGCTCACACGGATTGCGTTTTGAAATGCAATCCAAAGGCTTCGCCATGATCACAAGCTGAGGTAACATGATGTTACATAAAGCAAATGTGATAAAAACACAATGTTAGCTCAGCATGTAATCAAGGTTGGAGGCTTTTAATTGCGCCTCAAAAGGCTCCGTGTAAAAGCAGTACAGTGCTGGTTATATAGACAGTGACATAGGGGCCGCTATGGGGCCCGCAGTGTCAGGGGGCCCCGTCATCTGACCTGATGAATATATGGAGTCTCTATATACTATATGTGAGAATGTTGCATATGGCACTGTATGTGTGTGTATATGCTGTGTGTGCACATGAGTGTGTTTATAGGTGATTGTAACACGCATGTGTGAGTATACTAATATGTATATTTTTAAGGTGGGAAGGGGGGCCCCGTGCAGTAGCTTGCTAGGGGGCCCTGTCTCTAGTAGTTACGCCACTGCATTGACATGTATGTGGAGTGCTGTTATACAGACAGTGACAAGTACAGTATGTGGGGGGGGGGGTACAACGCTGGTTATATAGACAGTGACATGTATGTGGGGGGTGCAGCGCTGGTTATATATACAGTGACATGTATGTGGGGGGGTACAGCACTGGCCATATAGACATTGACATGTACAGTATGTGGGGGGGGGTACAGCGCTGGGTATATAGACAGTGACATGTATGTGGGGGGGGGGGTACAGTGCTAGTTATTGGGTGTGTACATGCTGTATGTCTGCATTTGCTATTATATCTATATATATGCTATATGCCTGTATGTGACACATGAGTGATTATGGTGTGTATATACTGTGTGTGGGTGCCCCATTCAGAAATCTTCAATGGAGTCCTATTTCTCCTAGTTATGCTCTTGATTTAGTATCACAGCATAAGCCTAGATACAGTCTTCCTACAAAACTATGTCACACACTATAGCAGCACAGAAGGGTGTATCCGAACATCAGACTGGGGACATTGAGGATGGTATCACATATGCTGAGCTTAGATACGGTGATTCCATCTGTATGATTACATGTTATGACCTATCAGAGGACGCATTGGAAACTCAGCTCCGCAAAGCCTGACCATTAAGGGTTAAAACAGTCTGTGCATGTATCATCACTGTCATGTGTCATCCACCAATTCTCTGTCTATTATTTTTGGTCCTATTTTTCATAATTATTGCAGTTTTTACCCCGTGATACTCTGTGAGTGGCGCAGCTCACCAGCACAAGCGCGGTCACTGGGGATGAGAGGGGCCGGGTCAGCCAGGAACATTTCCAAAATCCAGAAAAGTTTGTGAGAATTTTACAAGGACACGAAGAGATGAGAGAATTGGTGTCAGTCAGCGGCAAATGCTATACAAAGACGAGAAAACGGCGTCTGGAGAGACAACGTCTAAAAATGGACGGAATTCAAACTCAAATTCAACTTAAGTACAAACCTATGAAACCTATCTTGTACGTAACCCGGGAACTGCCTGTATATGACGGATCTGATCCTCAATGGTGGCAGGAGTAATAGTCTGCAGAATATCCCACCACCTCTCAGTGTCGGAGGCTGGAGAGCGGCCGCTATGATGTCTCGCACATACGGCACAGATCACGTAGAGGAGAATCAGCTCCACGATTATCACTCAAAATCGTTTCAAAATAAAAAACATGGGGTCAGAGAGAAACTTACTATTATCTCCAGCAGCTGTTGAAGGGAAACTGTCAGCAGGTGTGACCATACAGGCTGCAGCCAGTGTCCCTGAAGAGATGTGCAATTATACCTCACACTGCTGTGCTCTGTACTTTTAGTTTTAGGCCACCCCCCTGCGCTATGCCGCTTTATAAATGCAACTCTAGCGGAATGTGTGACCGCGGCCTCCTAAGAGTTGTGCCGCACAATAGATGGCTAACTAAGGGTTAATTGTCAGCTGTTCCCTTATGTCCCCTGGGTTTTTCTCAGACTCCAGTTGCCTAGAAATGGAAAACCCAAGTCCCCGTCCCCCCGGGAGAGTCAATGGAAACTTCCCCGTCTGACGCGTCGCCGCTGATCATTCATAAGCGTGAAAATTACTTTGTTTAAAAATTACAAAATGTGGCAATAATTAAAAATTAAAAGGTCTGCAGAAGCTCAGCTGTAATACTCTGTGCTGCTGAGACTGCTGCTTACACTATGTATAGTCACTCATATAGCATCTACTTACTCCTCTCCTGTAATACTCTGTGCTGCTGAGACTGCTGCTTACACTATGTATAGTAACTCATATAGCATCTACTTACTCCTCTCCTGTAATACTCTGTGCTGCTGAGACTACTGCTTACACTATGTATAGTCACTCATATAGCATCTACTTACTCCTCTCCTGTAATACTCTGTGCTGCTGAGACTACTGCTTACACTATGTATAGTCACTCATATAGCATCTACTTACTGCTCTCCTGTAATACTCTGTGCTGCTGAGACTACTGCTTACACTATGTATAGTCACTCCTATAGCATCTACTTACTCCTCTCCTGTAATACTCTGTGCTGCTGAGACTGCTGCTTACACTATGTATAGTCACTCATATAGCATCTACTTACTCCTCTCCTGTAATACTCTGTGCTGCTGAGACTACTGCTTACACTATGTATAGTCACTCATATAGCATCTACTTACTCCTCTCCTGTAATACTCTGTGCTGCTGAGACTGCTGCTTACACTATGTATAGTAACTCATATAGCATCTACTTACTCCTCTCCTGTAATACTCTGTGCTGCTGAGACTACTGCTTACACTATGTATAGTCACTCATATAGCATCTACTTACTGCTCTCCTGTAATACTCTGTGCTGCTGAGACTACTGCTTACACTATGTATAGTCACTCCTATAGCATCTACTTACTCCTCTCCTGTAATACTCTGTGCTGCTGAGACTGCTGCTTACACTATGTATAGTCACTCATATAGCATCTACTTACTCCTCTCCTGTAATACTCTGTGCTGCTGACACTGCTGCTTACACTATGTATAGTCACTCATATAGCATCTACTTACTCCTCTCCTGAAATACTCTGTGCTGCTGAGACTACTGCTTACACTATGTATAGTAACTCATATATCATCTACTTACTCCTCTCCTGTAATACTCTGTGCTGCAGAGACTACTGCTTACACTATGTATAGTCACTCATATAGCATCTACTTACTCCTCTCCTGTAATACTCTGTGCTGCTGAGACTGCTGCTTACACTATGTATAGTCACTCATATAGCATCTACTTACTCCTCTTCTGTAATACTCTGTGCTGCTGAGACTGCTGCTTACACTATGTATAGTCACTCATATAGCATCTACTTACTCCTCTCCTGTAATACTCTGTGCTGCTGAGACTACTGCTTACACTATGTATAGTAACTCATATAGCATCTACTTACTCCTCTCCTGTAATACTCTGTGCTGCTGAGACTGCTGCTTACACTATGTATAGTCACTCATATAGCATCTACTTACTCCTCTCCTGTAATACTCTGTGCTGCTGAGACTGCTGCTTACACTATGTATAGTAACTCATATAGCATCTACTTACTCCTCTCCTGTAATACTCTGTGCTGCTGAGACTACTGCTTACACTATGTATAGTCACTCATATAGCATCTACTTACTCCTCTCCTGTAATACTCTGTGCTGCTGAGACTACTGCTTACACTATGTATAGTCACTCCTATAGCATCTACTTACTCCTCTCCTGTAATACTCTGTGCTGCTGAGACTGCTGCTTACACTATGTATAGTCACTCATATAGCATCTACTTACTCCTCTCCTGTAATACTCTGTGCTGCTGAGACTGCTGCTTACACTATGTATAGTAACTCATATAGCATCTACTTACTCCTCTCCTGTAATACTCTGTGCTGCTGAGACTACTGCTTACACTATGTATAGTCACTCATATAGCATCTACTTACTCCTCTCCTGTAATACTCTGTGCTGCTGAGACTACTGCTTACACTATGTATAGTCACTCATATAGCATCTACTTACTGCTCTCCTGTAATACTCTGTGCTGCTGAGACTACTGCTTACACTATGTATAGTCACTCCTATAGCATCTACTTACTCCTCTCCTGTAATACTCTGTGCTGCTGAGACTGCTGCTTACACTATGTATAGTCACTCATATAGCATCTACTTACTCCTCTCCTGTAATACTCTGTGCTGCTGAGACTTCTGCTTACACTATGTATAGTCACTCATATAGCATCTACTTACTCCTCTCCTGAAATACTCTGTGCTGCTGAGACTGCTGCTTACACTATGTATAGTAACTCATATAGCATCTACTTACTCCTCTCCTGTAATACTCTGTGCTGCTGAGACTGCTGCTTACACTATGTATAGTAACTCATATATCATCTACTTACTCCTCTCCTGTAATACTCTGTGCTGCAGAGACTACTGCTTACACTATGTATAGTCACTCATATAGCATCTACTTACTCCTCTCCTGTAATACTCTGTGCTGCTGAGACTGCTGCTTACACTATGTATAGTAACTCATATAGCATCTACTTACTCCTCTCCTGTAATACTCTGTGCTGCTGAGACTATTGCTTACACTATGTATAGTAACTCATATAGCATCTACTTACTCCTCTCCTGTAATACTCTGTGCTGCTGAGACTGCTGCTTACACTATGTATAGTCACTCATATAGCATCTACTTACTCCTCTCCTGTAATACTCTGTGCTGCTGAGACTACTGCTTACACTATGTATAGTAACTCATATAGCATCTACTTACTCCTCTCCTGTAATACTCTGTGCTGCTGAGACTACTGCTTACACTATGCATAGTAACTCATATATCATCTACTTACTCCTCTCCTGTAATACTCTGTGCTGCTGAGACTACTGCTTACACTATGTATAGTAACTCATATGGCATCTACTTACTCCTCTCCTGTAATACTCTGTGCTGCTGAGACTACTGCTTACACTATGTATAGTCACTCATATAGCATCTACTTACTCCTCTCCTGTAATACTCTGTGCTGCTGACACTGCTGCTTACACTATGTATAGTAACTCATATAGCATCTACTTACTCCTCTCCTGTAATACTCTGTGCTGCTGAGACTGCTGCTTACACTATGTATAGTCACTCATATAGCATCTACTTACTCCTCTCCTGTAATACTCTGTGCTGCTGAGACTACTGCTAACACTATTTTAGTCACTCATATAGCATCTACTTACTCCTCTCCTGTAATACTCTGTGCTGCTGACACTGCTGCTTACACTATGTATAGTCACTCATATAGCATCTACTTACTCCTCTGCTGAAATACTCTGTGCTGCTGAGACTGCTGCTTACACTATGTATAGTAACTCATATAGCATCTACTTACTCCTCTCCTGTAATACTCTGTGCTGCTGAGACTACTGCTAACACTATTTTAGTCACTCATATAGCATCTACTTACTCCTCTCCTGTAATACTCTGTGCTGCTGAGACTACTGCTTACACTATGTATAGTAACTCATATAGCATCTACTTACTCCTCTCCTGTAATACTCTGTGCTGCTGAGACTACTGCTAACACTATTTTAGTCACTCATATAGCATCTACTTACTCCTCTCCTGTAATACTCTGTGCTGCTGAGACTGCTGCTTACACTATGTATAGTAACTCATATAGCATCTACTTACTCCTCTCCTGTAATACTCTGTGCTGCTGAGACTGCTGCTTACACTATGTATAGTAACTCATATAGCATCTACTTACTCCTTTCCTGTAATACTCTGTGCTGCTGAGACTACTGCTTACACTATGTATAGTCACTCATATAGCATCTACTTACTCCTCTCCTGTAATACTCTGTGCTGCTGAGACTACTGCTTACACTATGTATAGTAACTCATATAGCATCTACTTACTCCTCTCCTGTAATACTCTGTGCTGCTGAGACTGCTGCTTACACTATGTATAGTCACTCATATAGCATCTACTTACTCCTCTCCTGTAATACTCTGTGCTGCTGAGACTGCCGCTTACACTATGTATAGTCACTCATATAGCATCTACTTACTCCTCTCCTGTAATACTCTGTGCTGCTGAGACTGCTGCTTACACTATGTATAGTCACTCATATAGCATCTACTTACCCCTCTGCTGAAATACTCTGTGCTGCTGAGACTACTGCTTACCCATTGTATATGAACTCATATATCATCAGTAAACTCCTCTCCTGTAATACTCTGTGCTGCTGAGACTACTGCTTACACTATGTATAGTAACTCATATAGCATCTACTTACTCCTCTCCTGTAATACTCTGTGCTGCTGAGACTACTGCTTACACTATGTATAGTCACTCATATAGCATCTACTTACTCCTCTCCTGTAATACTCTGTGCTGCTGAGACTGCTGCTTACACTATGTATAGTCACTCATATAGCATCTACTTACTCCTCTCCTGTAATACTCTGTGCTGCTGAGACTACTGCTTACACTATGTATAGTCACTCATATAGCATCTACTTACTCCTCTCCTGTAATACTCTGTGCTGCTGAGACTGCTGCTTACACTATGTATAGTCACTCATATAGCATCTACTTACTCCTCTCCTGTAATACTCTGTGCTGCTGAGACTACTGCTTACACTATGCATAGTAACTCATATATCATCTACTTACTCCTCTCCTGTAATACTCTGTGCTGCTGAGACTACTGCTTACACTATGTATAGTCACTCATATAGCATCTACTTACTCCTCTCCTGTAATACTCTGTGCTGCATCATTTTTGGCTCTGGTCCTTGCTATACTATAATAAAGCGCTGAGCAGCAGATCATATATTGGGGGGCACTCACCATTTTGGGGGCTGGTGCTTTCCCTCGCCCGTCTGATACCAGTAATCTCCTCCAGGCGACTGCACTGGGAATCTCTGGCACAGAACATCAGACCTGGACCCCAGAGAGTTCATTCTGGAGAACCCTAGAGGCGCGGGGAGCGGTGCAGCAGGTGGTGCAGCCTCCCCCCCACAGGTGATTATCTGCGGCTCCCAGGCCTGCACTACATTCATATGGATTATCCATCCTGGACCCATCAGAATCAGATCCAGGGCTGGCATTGTGACCCAAAAACTCAGATGAAGGTCGTCTAAGATTAGTAAAACATCTCCCAAAAACAGCGCCACAACTGACCCTGGTCTGTGCTGGTATTGCAGCTCAGCTAGACAGAGATGCATGGAGCCGAGATGCAATACCACACACATCCTGTGCTCAGGTGTGGGGCTGTTTATGGGAGAAAGCAGCTGTGGGTTTCAATTCCCATTCTGATATTTAACACATAAGTTACAATGTTTCATACTTTAAATTTAAAAAAAAAATCTACTTTTACAACTTGGAGGACACATAGGAGAGCACTGAGCAAAATACTCCAAAGTTTCGGTCTGTGTTTGGTCAGTTCTTGGTGCGTTTTGCATGTCACCCTGCGTTTGGCGGGTTGGAATCCTGATGTAGGCCAGCAGCGCACGTGGCACTTTGAACCCGTTATTGGGCCATTTTTAAGCTGTCCATTAAAAACGCTTGCGTTTTTGACCCGTTTTAATTAAGATAATTGGTAAAACCGGTCAAAAACGGATGCATTTTCAAAAAACGCATGCGTTTTTTTTTCAACGGTCTGCTTAAAAACGGCCCAAAAACGAGCCGCCGGCCATAAAGAAGATATATTTTGCATATATTTTGAAGCACATAGGGAAAAATAAAAATTAAATAATAATAATAATATTAATAAATAATAACAATATAAAATAATAATAAATAACAATAAAAAATATTAAATAATAATAATAATAAATAATAAAAATATTAAGTAATAACATTAAATAACAATACAATATCAAATAATAATATAATAATATTAAATAAAAATATTAAATAATATTAAATAACAATAGAATATTAAATATTAATATAATAATATTAAATTATAATACTATAACCTATAATATAGAAGTGCAGTAGAATACAATGACTACACAGATGTGCGACTCCTGCAGTGGATGAATGAGTATGAACACACTTCCATTCAGTGACATGTAACATGTGACACACGTGTGTGCTGCACAGACGCCTCCTATGTGATGAGGCCCTGATGTGACAGTCAGACATGGAGGTGTTACAGGTGCTGGAGCGGGGATGTGACTCTCATCCTCCAGCAGGAGACCCCCCTCCTCTCTATGGTTGGGCAGACATCTCCTCCCTCTCCCAGCATCACCCAGGACGAGGAGATGGAGGGGCAGATAGATGGGGACTCAGAGCAGGGGCACTGCCCACAGTCGCACGTCTACTCACCAGCTTTGGTTTGTTCTTGCTGTCGTCTTGATCATTGGGTTTTCTCTTCGGATTCCTGCCGCCTCCGAGCTCAGAGTTCTTCCCCGGAGAGTCGTCGCCCCCGGCAGCTGCTTGTTGGTTCTCCATTATTGCCCTTCTTTCTTATCTTGGTAAATCGGTGCCACCCAATGCCAGGCTGGAGCTGGGTGGGTGGGTGACGGGGCTGTTGATGTGACAGACAGCAGCTATTATGTCTTTATTAATTCTCTGGGTCCCTCCTTTCTGTACACTGTAGCCCAGCGGCTCCTTTAAATGTCGGTGCCCCCTGTGCCCCCCTGGGCCCTGGCTCCACGCTCCGATCCCTCAGCTCACTCCAGCCCCGGCTCTTCCCATGCCCCAAAGCCTTTTTTGCTATTTTTCCCTCCTCTCTCTTTAAGCTCGTCTCCCTTTAAGGCGACACAGAAAGGATTTCTCTCTCCTCTCACTCCCTCCCAACCAGGAAATGAACCTCAGGCTGAAACAATCAAGGGCCTATCGGGTCCACACGCTGGATCCACATGTGTCCAGCACCGGGCGGCCCAGCATCTGCTCATTGTCCCCTTCTCATTGTCTATTGTTTGTTATTACTTGATACATTGTAACAAGGGGAAGGATTCACAGCTTTGCTTCTGTTACAGCTGCCTGTTAACCCTTTCCTGCTTCTTAAAGGCGAAGCTGCATGAATGCTTAGTGCATGACACTGTAGTGTCCATGACAACCAATCACAGCTCAGCTTTCATTTTCCCACAGCTGTTTATAAAATGAAAGCTGAGCCCTGATTGGTTTCCATGGGCAACTAGAACAGTTTTACCTCCGAAACTTGATAATAAATCTCCTCCTGTGCTGCTATTATATCTTTTTAGGGTGGTGGCACACGTGGCGTTTTTAACCCGTTTTTGGGCTGTTTTTAAGCAGTCCGTTAAAAACACGTGCATTTTTGACAGTTTTGACCAATTATCTTAATTGAAGCTGGTCAAAAACGCATGCACTTTTTGACGGACTGCTTAGGGTGATGCCACACATGGCGTTTTGAAACCGTTTTTGGTCCGTTTTTTAGCAATCCGTTAAAAATCGAAGTTTTAAAAGTTTTTCCGGATTTGCGCAATAAAAAACTGACAAAAACAGATGCGTTTTTAATAAACGCATGCGTTTTTTAACTGAGTGCTTAAAAATGGACCGAAAACGCCATGTGTGGCATCACCCTCAGGGCGCGTTCACACGTTGCGTTTTGGTTGCATTTTCATTGCGTTTGAAACGCATATACTGATGTGAGGTAATTTGCCTAATTACATTACCGTTTACGTTTGTAAACGCAATGTTAACGCATGCGTTAACATCGCGTTTACGATGCGTTTTGTAAATGGAAACGTTAACAGTGATGTAATTAGGCAAATCCCCTCTCCTCAGCTGTTGTATATGCGTTTCAAACGCAATGAAAACGCAGGTCAAAACGCAACGTGTGAACGCGCCCTCAGGGTGAAGACACACGTGGCGTTTTTTTGCCGTTTTTAGTTGCGTTTTTAAAAACGCATGCGTTTTTGTCCGTTTTTATTGCGCAATTTCAGAAAACTGACAAAAACGCATGCGTTTTCAAAAAAACGGATGCGTTTTTTTAATGCATGCATTTTTAACGATGTGAAAACGCACTAACTAAAAACGGCCTAAAAACGCCACGTGTGTCTTCACCCTTAGGGCGCGTTCACACGTTCCGGTAGCGTCGCGTTCACATAACGCTAGCGCACAGGGGGCTGGGCTCGGGCCGATCGCGATTGATAACCCGATCGCATGCGTTTCTCTGGAGACGCATATGGGATCCCCCGTCCCCTGTGCGCTCGCTAGCGTCGCGATATGAACGCTAGCGGAACTTGTGAATGCGCCTTCAAAAACGGCCCAAAACCGCGTTGAAAACGCCATGTGTGCCATGGTTAACGTTCAACAAGGTTGTGTTCACACAATGCATTTGAATTGCTTTCCAAAAAGCCTTTAACAACCCATCAGAATTGAGAAACAGCTCCCCTCCTGCCTGTAGGTTGTGTGTGGTATTGCCATTCAGCTCCATCAGTCAGTAAGTGCTAGATGCAGTACCTCACATGCCCTGTGCACAGGGGGGGCGCTGATATTCTTAAACATGAAGGTTGTCAGTTGCTGCTTAGTCACGCCTGTCAATGTCGCTGCTCTGATTGTCACTTGCGCAACAAATCATTATGACAAAGGAGAAAACGAGGGAGAAGTAAAAGAAAGTTGCACTTTAACCTCAGACATTGCAAAAAGATTATTTAAAAGGAAAGTGTCACAAATAACCTCGACACGTGTGGAAATCAGTGGCCTCAGAACAGGAAAATCTACACTGAGCAGCGGCCTGCACAATGGGCACAAGGTCTGGGCTGAGGTATCACAACGAGCACTTGGGATATTACAGCACATCAAATTTCCATAATCATCATTGTAGTTTATTCCTCACATTATGTGTCCTCACACTGCTCTGCTCTGTGCTCTCTGCAGCTAGTGTTATGTATTGTCCCTGGAGAGATGTGTAATCAGACCTCACACTGCTCTGCTCTGTGCTCTCTGCAGCCAGTGTTATGTATTGTCCCTGGAGAGATGTGTAATCAGAACTCACACTGCTGTGCTCTGTGCTCTCTGCAGCCAGTGTTATGTATTGTCCCTGGAGAGATGTGTAATCAGAACTCACACTGCTGTGCTCTGTGCTCGCTGCAGCCAGTGTTATGTCTTGTCCCTAGAGACATGTGTACTCATACCTCACACTGCTGTGCTCTGTGCTCTGTGCAGCCAGTGTTATGTATAATCCCTGGAGATATGTGTAATCATACCTCACACTGCTGTGCTCTGTGCTCTCTGCAGCCAGTGTTATGTACTGTCCTTGGAGAGATGTGTAATCATACCTCACACTGCTGTGCTCTGTGCTCTCTGCAGACAGTGTTATGTATAATCCCTGGAGATATGTGTAATCATACCTCACACTGCTGTGCTCTGTGCTCTCTGCAGCCAGTGTTATGTACTGTCCTTGGAGAGATGTGTAATCATACCTCACACTGCTGTGCTCTGTGCTCTCTGCAGCCAGTGTTATGTATTGCCCCATGAGAGATCTGTAATCAGACCTCACACTGCTGTGCTCTGCTCTCTTCCGCCAGTGTTATGTAGTGTCCCTGGAGAGATGTGTAATCAGACCTCACACTGCTGGGCTCTGTGCTCTCTGCAGACAGTGGTACTGCAGCTGCTGCATGTCCTCACACTGCTGTGCCCTTAGCTCTCTGCATTGAACCGCTTTACAGTCCCTTGCCTCTGCTCTCTATTAAAGGTATAACTGGATTCTGGTGGAATTTCACAGCAGTCACTCACAGCACAGGGCAGTTGCTCTGGAGCAGTTCAGTGCACAGATCTAACAGCAAAGCAGTGTGAGGAAATATCATTTGCGCATTTGGCTTTTGAGGACGCTGTGCTCTGGTGAGCAAGATTACAAGATGTTCTGCAGCAGCAGACTGCTAAAATGAGAAAGATGAGAGGATCTATGACATCATTATGACACTGTGACATCATTACACCAGACTCTGGGTGACATCATCATGACACCGAACTCTGGGTGACATCATCATTACACTGGACTCTGGGTGACATCATCATTACACCGGACTCTGGGTGACATCATCATTACAATGGACTCTGGGTGACATCATCATTACAATGGATTCTGGGTGACATCATCATTACAATGGACTCTGGGTGACATCATCATTACAATGGACTCTGGGTGACATCATCATTACACTGGACTCTGGGTGACATCATCATTACAATGGACTCTGGGTGACATCATCATTACAATGGACTCTGGGTGACATCATCATTACGCTGGACGCTCTTTGACCTTGTTATCACATGTAAGTGGCGGCTGCTCTGTATGATTATTATCTTATGTTGTGACACTTTGGGTTAAAGGGATTGTCCAAATCATAACGGGTCTGACCATGAGAACCTCAGGCGTCCCTGCATCGTGCATCCAGTGCAGGACTCTATTGAATTCTATAGCCTGCAGCTGCGTTTAGCTGCTCTGTGCACAACCAGGACATCCCCTTTAAGGATTGTTAAAAATGCAAAAAGTCCCAGCTCCAGGCACATGTTCTACATCTCAGAAGAGACTCAGACACCTCTACCTGTGCATCAACTGGGGGCCAGAAATCATGTGCCGAATCACTAGTGACAAACACGTATCACACACAGATGTAGCAGAGCTGGACGCAGACGTATCACACACAGATGTAGCAGAGCTGGACGCAGACGTATCACACACAGATGTAGCATAGCTGGACACAGACGTATCACACACAGATGTAGCAGAGCTGGACACAGACGTATCACACACAGATGGAGCAGAGCTGGACGCAGACCTATCACACACAGATGTAGCAGAGCTGGACGCAGACGTATCACACACAGATGGAGCAGAGCTGGACGTAGACGTATCACACACAGATGTAGCAGAGCTGGACGCAGACGTATCACACACAGATGTAGCAGGGCTGGACGCAGACGTATCACACACAGATGTAGCAGAGCTGGACGCAGACGTATCACACACAGATGTAGCAGAGCTGGACGCAGACGTATCACACACAGATGTAGCAGAGCTGGATGCAGACGTATCACACACAGATGTAGCAGAGCTGGACGCAGACGTATCACACACAGATGTAGCAGGCTGGACGCAGACGTATCACACACAGATGTAGCAGAGCTGGACGCAGACGTATCACACACAGATGTAGCAGAGCTGGACGCAGACGTATCACACACAGATGTAGCAGAGCTGGACGCAGACGTAATACACACAGATGTAGCAGAGCTGGACGCAGACGTATCACACACAGATGTAGCAGGCTGGACGCAGACGTATCACACACAGATGTAGCAGAGCTGGACGCAGACGTATCACACACAGATGTAGCAGAGCTGGACGCAGACGTATCACACACAGATGTAGTAGAGCTGGACGCAGACGTATCACACAGACGTATCACACACAGATGTAGCAGAGCTGGATGCAGACGTATCACTCACAGATGGAGCAGAGCTGGATGCAGACGTATCACACACAGATGTAGCAGAGCCGGACACAGACGTATCACACACAGATGTAGCGGAGCCGGACACAGACGTATCACACACAGATGTAGCAGAGCTGGACGCAGACGTATCACACACAGATGTAACAGAGCTGGATGCAGACGTATCACACACAGATGTAGTAGAGCCGGACGCAGATGTATCACACACAGATGTAGCAGTGCTGGACGCAGACGTATCACACACAGATGTAGTAGAGCTGGATGCAGACGTATCACTCACAGATGTAGTAGTGCTGGACGCAGACGTATCACACACAGATGTAGTAGAGCTGGACGCAGACGTATCACACAGACGTATCACACACAGATGTAGTAGAGCCGGACGCAGACGTATCACACACAGATGGAGCAGTGCTGGACGCAGACGTATCACACACAGATGTAGCAGAGCCGGACACAGACGTCTCACACACAGATGTAGCAGAGCTGGACGCAGACGTATCACACACAGATGGAGCAGGACTGGACGCAGACGTCTCACACACATATGGATCAGAGCTGGATGAGGACATAGATCATAGTTTTTTAGACTCTTGTTACCGGGTTTTTTTTTGCGCTGTTATCAAATTTGTCTCTAAATAGTGGTTTTGAGTGTCTGCACCTGACATAGTGAATGGATGTGCTGCAGATTTGCTGTAAACCTAAACATCGCAAAAAATGCACAAAAATACTCCTGCCCTAAGCAGCTGCACTTGAATAAAACCTTCTTTTCATTATCAGAGACAAAGGTCTTCGCTTCCCAAATGAAAAAATTAACTGAATGCAACATAAAAAATACTTTAGCACAGAATGCAACATTTCATCATCTCAAGTAATGACTCCATTTATTATAAAAGACTAATGTGAGGAAAATTATTTCTGCTCTTTTAGTTATTGAGTCTCTGCTCTTACAACACAATGTAGTCCGGACATTGTACAAGCAGCAACTTTTTTGCTTGCGCAAAGCTTCATTATTGGTCACTAATGAAATCCACTTTGTAGGGGAGAAATTTGCGACAATTTAGGTGCAAAATTAGGCGCAAATGAATTGGCCTTGTGACAATTCAAAATGTAAAACACCAACTAATAAAAATTACAAGCCAAAAAAAGAAGAAACCAGGCGCAAAAATAGGAGAACCTGAGACACAGTGGGGCACATTTACTATCATGCCCTGTGCCGCGATTAACCCCTACGGGACACAGCATCTTTTGGCCTAAAGGACGCAGCCCCATTTTTCAAATCTGGCCTGTGTCACTATAAGTGGTTATAGCGTGGGAACGCTGTGAGATATCCAGGGGATTTTGAGATTGTTTTCTCGTGACACATTGTACTTCAAATTAGTTTAAAAATTTGGATGAAATCTTTTGCGTTTAGTTATGAAAAAAAACAAAATTTGGCAAAAATTTTGAAAAATTCTTTATTTTCAACGTTCTAAATTCTCTACTTTTGATTCAGAAAGTCATAGCACCCAAATAAATTCATAACTTACATTTCCCAAATGTCTGCTTTATGTTGGCATGGTTTTTTAAGATTCCACATATTTTACTAGAATGTTATGAGGCTCAGAATTTGGGTGCCATTTTTCACATTTTTTGTAAAATCGCCAAAACCTGTATTTAGATGGACCTGCTCAACTTCTAATTGACACTGAGAGGCCTAAATAATAGCGAGACTCGTAAATTACCCCATTGTGGAAACTACACCCCTCAACATATGAAAAACCACTTTTAAGAAGTTTGTTAACCCTTTACGTGTTTTATAGGGGTTAAAACAAAATGGAGGTGGAGTCTGCAAATTGTAATATTTTTTCACAATACACTCATTTTGGGTGGAAAATTTTACATTTCTAATGGATAAAATGAAAAAAGGCTCCACAAAGTTTGATACGCAATTTCTCCCGAGTACACCGATACCCTACATGTGGTGGTAACCTGCTGTATGGGCACACGGCCGGGCAGAGAAGGGAAGGAGGCGCCATTCAAATCAGATTTGCTATGTCACATTGTACAGGCTATAATTTTTTTCTTTTTTTTATTGTGCACCTATAGGGGCTTATTTCTTTTGCCACATGAGATGCACTTTTCTAATACATAATTTTGGGGCATCTATAGCTAATTGGTGAGATTTAATTAACTCTTTGTTGGTGGAGGAAATGAAAATCATCAATTTTTAGGAAAATTTTTATGTGTTTTTTTTTTTTTGGCCGTTAACCATACCATGAAAATAGTATATTATTTTTATTCTTTGGGTCGCCACGTTTATGAAAATACTTCATTTATATATATTTTTTTATTTTTTCCCATTTTTACTGTATAAAAAGTAATTTGGCAAAATTGTTGTTAATTTTAGCATCACCGTCTTTCATATGCATAACTTTTTTATTTTTCACCTCAAAAATCTGTTTAAGGGCTTATTTTTTGCAAGAATGATAGCTCTTTTTAGTGGTCTTATTTTAGATTGCGTAACTTTTTAAAATCACTTTTTTAGAGCATTTTTAAAGGGCATTAATAAAAAATCATCTTTAGCAGAGAGAGTTTTTTTAGGTTGTTTTTTACGGGGTTCACTTTGCGGATCTAATAACGATTCTGTTTTATTATGCAGATTGTTACGGACGCAGGGATACCAAATATGTGGGGGTTTTGTGTATTTTATTCAATTGTACTGAATAAAAACTAATTTGGAGAAAATCTTATTCATTTTAGCATCACCATCTTTTTATATGCATAACTTTTTTATTTTTTGGCAGATAAATCTTGTTAGGGGCTTATTTTTTGCGAGAACAGTTGTTCTTTTTAGTGGGCTTATTTTGGAGTGCATAACATTTTTTAAATCACTTTTTAGAGCATTTTTTATAGGGTATTAATTAAAAATTATCTTTTTTCGGAATGTTTTTTGCGTTTTTTTCCACCGGCGTTTACCGTGCGGGTCCAGTAACGATTCTGTTTTATTATGCAGATTGTTACGGACGCGGCAATACCAAATATGCGGGTTTTTTTTGTGTTTTTATGTTTTTTATACTTTATTAAGTTTTTTTATGGGAAAGTGACATTTTAGGGGCTTATATTTTTATGTATTAATTTTTTATTTATTATAATGTGTAGTGTTAACTGTTTTTGCATATTTTTACTTATACATACTTGAACTTAAACCAGTGATGCTCTGATCACTGGTTTAAGTTCAATACACTGCTCTACAATACTATTTTATTGTAGAGCAGTGTAAACTGTCTGAGCAAGCTTGCGCATGCTCAGACAGTTTACAGCCAGACCCGGAAGGGGTCTGGCTGCCATGGAGACCGGGCAGCTCCGGGGCACATGCCAGTCCTCGGAGCTGCCCGGAAGAGGATCGGATCCCCCGGTAAGCGGCACGGGGGATCCGATCCACAGCGCTAACACCGTTACACGCCGCGGTCATGT
The DNA here is from genome assembly GCF_040894005.1 of Engystomops pustulosus. Taxonomy (NCBI): domain Eukaryota; kingdom Metazoa; phylum Chordata; class Amphibia; order Anura; family Leptodactylidae; genus Engystomops; species Engystomops pustulosus. The sequence goes on from NC_092419.1 coordinate 24,256,112, forward strand.
TTGACCGCGGCGTGTAAGGGGTTAACACCCGCGATCGGAGCCGGCTCCGATCGCGGGTGTTAGCGCAGGCTGTCAGCTGTACTAGACAGCTGACAGCCGCTGCTTCTGGTACCGGCTCCGTTCGTGAGCCGGTGCCAGAAGCAGGACGTTATAGAACGTCCCCGTGCGCTAAGCATCTAGCCCCGGGGACGTACTATAACGTCCAGGTGCGCCTAGGGGTTAACTAAGATCGTGCGCCCGATATCCTGCATGTGTCACTTCCCCGCTCAGGTCCACCGGAGTTCACCTTCTTCTTCCTGCTGCATGTAAGTGCTTGGTCTTGCGACACAATTTGAAAGTTAAATCCCGCGCTCTGTCACATGAAAGCCGGCGCTGCTGCGCCAAAATCCGATCATGTGCGCCATAATTCCCTGTTAAATTGCTGTCACAGCTGTGCAATCCCTGAAAACGTTGGAAAATCCAACGTAAGTGCAATCTGCGGACCCTTAGTAAATAAGCCACAGTATGAATAATGTCCCCCATTGATCCCACTGGTGCAGTTAGTAGATTTGTCTCTATTTAGCAACTTTTTTGGGTGCAGGCTAAAGTCTGGCACTCAGTGGTTTTCAGCGCCTTATCTGGCAAAGTGTTGGGTGTGCTGCAGATGTTTCTATAAATATTTTCCACAGGAAAAAAATTGTGCAAAAATTTCAAAAACTCTCCTGCTCTGAGCAGCTCCACTTGAAAAAAAAACTCTCTCTTCATTACTGGAGACAAAGGTCTTCCCTTCCAAATGAAAAATTACGCCCCATGGTAAAGGTGCACCAAAAAAAGTGGTGCTCTCTGTCGGGGCAGTGCAGGGGGCGCCAGATTCATTCAGAACGAGCACCAGAAATCTGGCGCCCCCTGCACACTACACAGGACACTGCACATAGGGCCACATTTATCACTCGTTTTTTCTGTTGTTTTTGCGCCTTTTCATTCAGGCGCACCGTTTTGCGCCATTTTTGCGATTAAACACCAAACTATCCGCGCAGCAAAAATAAGCAGCTTTCCCTCATCTATCTTACCAATCCAGATGTTTTGCTGCGCCTAATGATATTCATCACTTGCAACGTTTTCATTTAGGCGCAAAAACACTCCAGCCCGAAGGTGGCGTTATCTGAGAAGAAAGCACTGAGCCCCTTTGCAGAACAGCTCATTTCTAGCAGCAAAACTCAGCCAGATACTGGAACATATAATAGATACATTAGATACTCTGCAGACACTAGAACATATAATAGATACATTAGATACTCTGCAGACAGGAGCTGCAGACTCTATTTACAGTTCATCACCTTCTATTTACAAAACATTCTGCAAACTCCTGAGCTCAAAGCAAGAGAGAAGAGAACTTTGCACAAGTTTGCAGAAGTTTGCAGATACGACATACAAGTGTCCCCCATGTAATTCTGCACAGTGTCTGAGGGGGATATTGTGCAGAATTACAGGGGTGCAGCAGGAGACCAGCATTGGGGGATCCCCTCTAGGAGAAGCCCCTGCTGAGGAGGTCACTGGGTGCTGGGTGTCACACACCTGGGTGCTGCTGTGAGTGTTATCTTCATTCTGGGCTGTGGGAGAAGCAGAGAGGAGCTTGTAGCAGGATCACATGTAAGTGCCTGAATCTAACATTGTGCCTAAACTGTGTGAAAGTAAAGTGATTAATAAGAGGCAGAAAATATACTTATCACAGATGGTTGTAGCTTGTGATAATTCTGGCAAAACAGTGCGCCAGAATTTAGGCGCAACTACTACACTTAGGCGCACAAAAGTGATAAATGTGGCCCATAGTACACACTGCACTGCTCTTAGTAAATGAGCCCCATTGTGTTGGAGTTGTGGCTCCGTAGAGATTTTACACAGGGGCCCCGCAGCTCAGATCCTCAACCGTCCACAATGGCGAAAGAGAGGATACAACATGACACATTTAGAAATATAAAGAGATATATTTATTGTGGGTCATTTATCTTAGTCTGATGCGCCTTTTTTAGTGACATTTTGAGAGCATTTACATCTGTGCACAATTTTTTGCGCCTTTTACCAGCAGGTCGCTCGAGTTCGCTGTGTAGCAATTTCCTGGTTTGCACCTAATTTGTCTTTGTATTTCTCCTGCTTCCAGATGTTCGCGCCTTATTTATCATTCATTTGCGCCTATATGGGGGCAAATAATTGGGCAATAACACCCCAGTCCTGACCAGGCTTAGGAAAAGCAATGGTATGATTTGCCAAACTTTATTTGACAAAGACAAATCAGGTGCCAAAAATAGACTCACAACAAGCGCAAAAAGAGCTCAAAGAAGGAGGAAATAAGATAAATGACCCCCATTATTTTTAACAAAATAATAGTAATAATAAAAAATAATTGTATAAACTAAATATAGATAATTACATGAATAAGTAACAATGTTGCTGAACAATATCCAATGTGAATAAGGCCTAAAGCGTTGATTCTGCAGTTGTGGCGCCTCCATATTCGGGTTTTGGAGGAGGAGGGGGATCATCCCCACATCCAGTTCAGTTTTATGAAACATTTTTGGTGCCCGGAGATTTCTCAGTAATACTGGGCCCGGCACAGCAGGAAACCAGCGCAGTCCCTGGAAGGAGCAGAGACTCAGGCAGGAAGCAGATAAAGGGAGAAGCAGGGTGAAGGGAAGACCTGCAGGAGGAACCAGGAGGGACAAGCAGTCACTTCCCCTGATCAAGAAGAAGACAAAGCACCAAGTGTTATCACCCAATGTCACTGCTACACAGGGCCGGATTAAGGTTGGTGGGGGCCCCTGGGCGCAAAACATGGTGGAGGCCCCCATTGAATGTAGTCCAGACAGGGAACAGCAATCGCTATATACCGACCCCCAGCAATAACTATATACAGCCTCCCCAGTAATCACTGTATACAGCTCCCCCAGCAACCACTGTATACAGCTCCCCCAGCAATCACTGTATACAGCTCCCCCAGCAATCACTGTATACAGCTCCCCCAGCAACCACTGTATACAGCTCCCCCAGCAATCACTGTATACAGCTCCCCCAGCAATCACTATATACAGCTCCCCCAGCAATCACTGTATACAGCACCCCCAGCAATCACTATATACAGCCTCCCCAGTAATCACTGTATACAGCTCCCCCAGCAACCACTGTATACAGCTCCCCCAGCAATCACTGTATACAGCTCCCCCAGCAATCACTGTATACAGCTCCCCCAGCAACCACTGTATACATCCCCCCCAGCAACCACTGTATACAGCTCCCCCAGCAACCACTATATACATCCCCCCCCAGCAACCACTGTATACAGCTCCCCCAGCAACCACTGTATACAGCTCCCCCAGCAACCACTATATACATCCCCCCCCAGCAACCACTGTATACAGCTCCCCCAGCAACCACTGTATACATCCCCCCCAGCAACCACTGTATACAGCTCCCCCAGCAACCACTATATACATCCCCCCTTAGCAATCACTATATACAGCTCCCCCAGCAACCACTGTATACATCCCCCCCAGCAACCACTGTATACAGCCCCCCCAGCAACCACTGTATACATCCCCCCCCAGCAACCACTGTATACAGCTCCCCCAGCAACCACTGTATACATCCCCCCCCCAGCAACCACTGTATACATCCCCCCCCAGCAACCACTGTATACAGCTCCCCCAGCAACCACTGTATACATCCCCCCCCCAGCAACCACTGTATACAGCTCCCCCAGTAATCACTATATACAGCTCCCCCAGTAATCACTATATACAGCACCCCCAGTAATCACTATATACAGCTCCCCCAGCAATTACTATATACAGCTCCCCCAGCAATCACTATATACAGCTCCCCCAGCAATCACTATATACAGCTCCCCCCAGCAATCACTATATACAGCTCCCAGTAATCACTATATACAGCCCCCAGCAATCACTATATACAGCTCCCTCAATCACTATATACAGCCTCCCCAGTAATCACTGTATACAGCTCCCCCAGCAACCACTGTATACAGCTCCCCCAGCAATCAGTATATACAGCTCCCCCAGCAATCACTATATACAGCTCCCCCAGCAATCACTGTATACAGCTCCCCCAGCAATCAGTATATACAGCTCCCCCAGCAATCACTATATACAGCTCCCCCAGCAATCACTATATACAGCTCCCCCAGCAATCAGTATATACAGCTCCCCCAGCAATCACTATATACAGCTCCCCCAGCAATCACTATATACAGCTCCCCCAGCAATCACTGTATACAGCTCCCCCAGCAATCACTGTATACAGCTCCCCCAGCAATCACTATATACAGCTCCCCCAGCAATCACTATATACAGCTCCCAGTAATCACTATATACAGCTCCCCCAGCAATCACTATATACAGATCCCCCAGCAATCACTATATACAGCTCCCCCAGCAATCACTGTATACAGCTCCCCCAGCAATCTCTATATACAGCTCCCCCAGCAATCACTATATACAGCTCCCCCAGCAATCACTATAAACAGCTCCCAGTAATCACTATATACAGCTCCCCAGCAATCACTATATACAGCTCCCCCAGCAATCACTATATACAGCTCCCAGTAATCACTATATACATTCCCCCTATAATAACTATATGCACCCCTATAATAACTATATACACCCCCTATAACAACTATATACAGTGCCCCTATGATAACTAAATACACCCCCTATAATAACTATATACACCCCCCTATAATAACTATATACAGTTCCCTGTAATAACTATATACACCCCCCTATAATAACTATATACAGTTCCCCTATAATAACTATATACAGACCCCTATGATAACTATGTACACCCTATAATAACTATATACAGACCCCTATGATAACTATGTACACCCTATAATAACTATATACACCCCCTATAACAACTATATACACCCCCCTATAACAACTATATACACCCCCCTATAATAACTATATACACCCCCCTATAATAACTATATACAGTATCCCTATAATAACTATATACAGTTCCCTGTAATAACTATATACAGACCGCTATAATAACTATATAAACCCCCTATAACAGCTATATACAGTGCCCCTATAATAACTATATATTCCCCTTAATAACTATATACAGTGCCCCCATAATAACTATATACACCCCCTATAATAACTATATACACCCCTATAATAAATATATACAATCCCCCTATAACAACTTTATACAGATTCCTATTATTGCTATACACCCCCCCCCACACACATAATAAATATATACAACCCCCCCCCCCAATAATAACCATATACAGTTCTAGATATAATACCCCCCCCCCCAATAACAACTATATACAGTTCTAGATATAATACTAAAATTGTACTCACCCTCCATCGTTCCCACGATGCGCGCTGTCTTCATCCTCCCTCGCGTTGTTAGGGTGGAGATCGGATGTAAACAAAGATGGCGGCGCCCTGCTACAGCCCGCGCCGTGAGTCGCGCCGCGGTGACGTCACATGCTGTGACGTCACACTCGGCACCGTGACCCAGCGGCAGGGCGCCGCCATTTTCATTTACATTGGATCGTCTATGGCAGAGCAGGGAACTTATTGTTCCCTCGCTCTGCCATAGACTAAAGGCAGAAACATCGGCGGGATTCGGCCCGCGGCCCGGGTAGCCCGGCGCCGAATATAATGTTGGCGATTCGGGCGGTCATGCGACCGCCCGAATCGCCCCAATTTGGTGGGGGCCCCTCTTAAAGGCTCTGCTGCTACATGTCATATCCTGTGTAGCAGTGGCATTGCCCTGTCTATCTAATATCTATCTCCTATCTATCTATCTATCTATCTATCTCATATCTATCTATCTATCTATCTCATATCTATCTATCTATCTATCTCATATCTATCTATCTATCTATCTATCTCATATCTATCTATCAATACAAAAAAACTTTATTGGCAGGACCAAATACAAGTTAACATTGCCAAAGCATTAATATAATATGGGGTTGTGGGGGATGGGGTGGGGTGTGGGGTCATGGGGAACAGGATAATGGTGGACATGGGGTGTGGTGGGTTATAATAGTCCCAGGCATCACACGCCTCTCAGTCTAAGGCAGGCAGTGACATATTGGGCCGGATGTATCACTCGATTTTTTCACCTTTTCATAGTGTTGCACTGTTTTTCCACCAGTTTTGCGACTAAACACCAAACTAACCGTGCATCAAAAATAACCATGTTTTTTTCTCATTTATCCTACAATCCAGGTGTTTTGCTGCTCCTAATAATATTCATCATTTGCAACTGAGCACAGCTCAGAGCAGGAGAGAAGAGAAGTTTGTAGGATTTTGCAGATATCACAAAGAAGTGTCCCGTATAGCAGGATAGAAGAGAAGTGAGAAGGGGAGAGACAGTACAGAGAAGTGTCCTGTATAGCAGGATAGAAGAGAAGTGAGTGGGAGCTGCAGACAGGACAGAGAAGTGTCCCCATGTAGCAGGATAGAAGAGAAGTGAGTGAGCTACAGACAGTACAGAGAAGTGTCCCTGTGTAGCAGGATGACCACACTGGTGTCTGAGGAGGATACTGGCCAGACCTGTCACACACCTGGGTGCTGCTGTGGGGGTCATTCTCATGCTGGGGTGCGGGAGAGAAGCAGAGAGGAGCTTGTAGGAGGATCACATGTAACTGCCCCGATCTAACATTGTGCCTAAGGTAAACTGATAAATAAGAGGCAGGAACTCATCCCAGATTGTTGTAGCTTGTGGTAATTCTGGCGCTACAATGAGCCAAAATTAAGGCACAACAACTACACTTAAGAACAGAACAGTGATACATCTGGCCCATTGTGTGGCCATTGTGGTCTCCTCTTCCCCAGCAGGATGGATCCTCCATGCAGATGAAGTGCGGGAGGAGATCTGGGACTTTCCTGAAGTGAGTTTCCCTCACGGCTGAGTATTTGGAGCAGTGTAGCAGGAGGTGGACCTCATCCTCGGTGGCCTCCTGGTCCTGGCACTGCTGGGACAGTCTGCTCTCCCTGGGCACGTACGTCTGTCTGTGCCGCCCGGACTCCATGGCCAGGATGTGGGGGCTCAGTCTGTAGCGGCTGAGGATCCGACGGTCTCTGGGGTCCAGTAGATTCTCCAGATACAAGGCTGGTCTGTAGTCTCTCTGTAGACCCTCTGGCTTCTGGGATGACTCTATGCTGGTCCTTCAGTCACTGACATGTTCCTCCTGGGCCTGGTTTATCAGCGCCATGATTTTGGCTTTGGGTAGCTGTGATTGGTCCATGTTTGGGTCTGGCTGGGTTTGGGTTCCCATGTTGGCAGGGACCCCCTGCTGCTGCCAGGCTTTATGGTGGAAGGAATGTGGACTGCTGCTCTGTAGGTGTCAGGAATGATAGCGCCCTCTTCTGGACTGTAATATGTAAGGGGAATATGTCCAGTTCTCCTCTACAGCCGCTGTTTGAGCTGCTCCAATGGACCTGGAGAAGGTATTTGCAGAAAGGTGAAATATTTCGGTTGGACTGGAGTCCTCCACTTTTTTTTGGATGATCCCTTATCCTTTGCAGTGTAGTCCTATTTACTTGAATGGGGCATAGAGGCAACACCAAGCACAACCACTATACAATGTATGGCGCTAGACTTGGTTAGCAGAGAAGTTACTACAGCGAGATGGTCTGAATGCTGTGACCTCTTCAAATAGCTGATTACTGGGAGTCAACCACCACCGATCATTAAAATCGTAGAATACCCCTTTAAAATTGTAACATAAATGTGAAATTGGGTGGAATGAATAAGATTACTGTGTGACAAAAAGGAGACAGAACATTCCAAAATGTATCTTATTTTTGTATATTTGCATATGCTCCACCTCTTTTGTGATATAATTAAAGGGATAGGACCTATAAGAATATTTGTTCCACCCCTTTTGTAAGTCAAGCCGGTTCCATAAGGATCAGGGCTGTGATGTCACATTTACATCAACCTGCTAATAATGACATCATCTATCGGATTCTCCCGGACGCAGGTGGGACAGATCCTGATCCGTGTTTATCCTGACTCTGTTTATCCCTCATTTTATATAACCAGCTGAACAAGTTCTGAGCGGTGATGATATCTGCAGGGCTACAAGCACACAGTCACATGCTGATGCTGTTTATAGCCCCAGGGGAGCCAGGGGTTAATACTCAGTAAAGTTTGACAGCAGAGAATGTGCAGGCTGAACCAATCAAACACCTACATCCCCTGTCCAGGAGCCAGGCAGAGCAATCTACAGCGACAGCCGAGAGCCGCCAGCGGGCAGCTCCAGGGAACAACCAAATCCTGGACTTTGTATCAAGAAATAAATCGCACATTTCACAAATATTTTCAGCTTTAAAGGGGAAAAAATAAATCATGAAATAAAACGGAGAAACGTGGGGAAATTTTGGCAAATCCTCAGGGTTTTTTTTTTAAAAGTGATTGAAATGATAAATAAATATAAATGCATATTCATAGGATGATAGATAGATAGATAGATAGATAGATAGATAGATATGAGATAGATATGAGATATATATGAGATAGATAGATAGATAGATAGATAGATAGGAAATAGATAGATATGAGATAGATATGAGATAGATAGATAGATAGATATGAGATAGATAGATATGAGATAGATAGATATGAGATAGATAGATAGATAGATAGATAGATAGATAGATAGATAGATAGATAGATAGATAGACAGTGGTTTTAATCCATATTGGGCCAGATGTATCACTTGTTTTTTGGTTGTTTTTGCGCCTTTTCATACTGGGGCGCCGTTATTGCGCCATTTTTGTGACTAAACGCCAAACTAGCTTTCCCTCAATTATCCTACCAATCCAGATGCTTTGCTGTGCCTGATAATATTAATCACTTGCGTCTTTTCATTCAGGCGCAAAAACACTCCAGTCCGAATGTGGAATTAACTGAGAAGTGAGCACTGAGCCCCTGTGCAGAGCAGCTCATCCCCAGCAGCAGAGCTCAGCCGGACACTGCAGACACTACTACAGATAATACAGACACTGCAGACACTAGTACAGACATTACATACACTGCAGACACTAGTACAAATAATACAGACACTGCAGACACTAGTACAGACATTACTTACACTGCAGACACTAGTACAGATAATACAGACACTGCAGACAGTAGTACAGACATTACATACACTGCAGACATTAGTACAGACATTACATACACTGCAGACACTAGTACAGATAATACAGACACTGCAGACATTAGTAGACATTACATACACTGCATACATTAGTACAGATAATACAGACATTACATACACTGCAGACACTAGTACAGACATTAAATACACTGCAGACACTAGTACAGACATTACATACACTGCAGACACTAGTACAGTTAATATAGACATTACATACACTGCAGACACTAGTACAGTTAATATAGACATTACATACACTGCAGACACTAGTACAGACATTACATACACTGCAGACACTATTACAGACATTACATACACTGCAGACACTAGTACAGATAATACAGACACTGCAGATACTAGTACAGACATTACATACACTTCAGATGCTAGTACAGATAATACAGACACTGCAGACACTAGTACAGACATTACATACACTGCAGACACTAGTACAGACATTACAGACACTGCAGACACTAGTACAGACATTACAGACACTGCAGACACTAGTACAGATAATACAGACACTGCAGACACTAGTACAGACATTACAGACACTGCAGACACTAGTACAGACATTACATACACTGCAGACACTAGTACAGACATTACAGACACTGCAGACACTAGTACAGACATTACATACACTGCAGACACTAGTACAGACATTACATACACTGCAGACACTAGTACAGATAATACAGACAGGACCTGCAGCCTATTTTTACAGTTCATGACCTTCTATTTTCTAAACAATCTGCAGAAGTCTCAACTCAGAGCAGGAGAGAAGAGAAGTTTGCAGGATTTTGCAGATAGTACAGAGAAATGTCCCCTTTGTAGCAGGATGATCACACTGGTGTCTGAGAAGAAAACTGGGCAGAATCACAGGGGGGCAGCAGAAGATCAGCACTGGGGGATCCCCTCCAGGAGAAGCCAGTGTTGAGGAGGTCACTTAAGCGCAGAAAAGTGATACGTCTAGTGTCTGTATTATCTGTACTAGTGTCTGTATTAGGGCTTATTCACCCGGCCGTCTGCGGGGACATACATGCGGCCGCATGTACGTCCCTATAGATGGCAATAGCGGCCCAGCGCAGATACGGGGCCACACATGTGTGGCACCGATCCGGGCCGCACACCGCAAAAATATAGAGCATGCTCTATCTTTCGTCGTGTGTGCGGCTGTGCGCCGCTATTCTCTATGGAGGGAGGAGGGGACACCTCCTCCTCACCTCCAGCACACGGCGGTATACCGCGTGTGAATGTACCCTTATCTGTACTAGTGTCTGTATTATCTGTACTAGTGTCTGTATTATCTGTACTAGCGTCTGCTGAGCTCTGCTGCTGGGGATGAGCTGCTCTGCACCAGAGCTCAGTGTTGCTTCTCAGTTTACGCCACCTTCAGGCTGGAGTGTTTTTGCGCTTAAATGAAGAAGTTGCTAATGATGAATGATTAGTAGGTGCAGCAAAATATCTGGATTGGTAGGATAAATGAGGAAAACATGGTTATTTTTGCTGCGTGGCTAGTTTGGCTTTCAGTCGCAAAAATGGCGCAAAAACTGTGCAATACTATGAAAAGGCACAAAAGTAACAGAAAAAACAAGTGATACATCTGGCCCATAGATCTGTCCTAAGGAGCTACCTAATAATAAATAACCCCCTAAGACTGCATTCACACAAACGTATGAAAACGGTCGTATATACAGGTAGCATACGGCCCCATAAATTTACATTTACCGTACCGTACTGTAAGCAGCCGTATAAAAATATAGAGCATGTCCTATTTTCTCCTTTATTTCTGTTCCGTTTGCCCCATAAAAGTCTATGGGAATGTATAAAATACGGGCTGCATACGGCTGTGCAATGCGCGCTGCCGTATGTACGTGCAGTTTCCAGAATTAGTGGGAGGAGCATTCTGTCAGGCAGCCAATAGTCATCCATCATCTGCCAGCCCGCCGTATTTTATAAACGTACAAACGTGCAAATACGGATTCATACAGCACAGAAATACAGGACTGGAGAAATCGCACGTCAGTGTGAATGCAGCCTTACAAAAAAAATCTACTCGTCTTACGCTGCGTTTCTCCACCCCATGCGCCATTTATCTTTAATCTTCTTTGCAGATTTTAAATCGAATTGTCGTATTTATCTACAAGTTGGAAATGTATGTAAATAAAAATAACATTGTGGGAAAACAACGCTGCGCACAAAAGGAAGACAAGATTCAAGTGTGACATGAACCACGCGGGTAATTTAGCTGCCAAATTATCTTTACAGAAATAAAGCAAAATTCACAAACCAAAACTATAGCAAAAAGGTTCTTACTACATAAACTCAGACACCAGGAGACTTTCCTTCCTCCCGCGAGGGATGAATCCGAGGTTATGCCGAACCTGGGGTCCTGATCCTGCGCTGCTGCCTCCTCCTGATGGGGATTGTGATCCAGAGGGAAATCCTTGGGTTGTCCATATAAAACTGGAGGCATTTGTATCCTGGCGCACACATACTGGCCCCGCCACACGTACGGCCCCGCTCATGTACTGGCCCCACGCTCACATACTGGCCCTGCTCATGTACTGGCCCCGCGTATACATACTGGCCCTGCTCATGTACTGGCCCCACGCTCACATACTTGCCCTGCTCATGTACTGGCCCCGCGTATACATACTGGCTCCTCCCATGTACTGGCCCCGCGCACACATACTGGCCCTGCTCATGTACTGGCCCCGCGTGTACATACTGGTCCCTCTCATGTACTGGCCCCGCGCACACATACTGGCCCCGCGTACACATACTGGCCCTGCTCATGTACTGGCCCCGCTCATGTACTGGTCCCACGCTCACATACTGGCCCCGCTCATGTACTGGCCCCACGCACACATACTGGCCCCGCGCACACATACTGGCCCCGCTCATGTACTGGCCCCACGCTCACATACTGGCCCCGCTCATGTACTGGCCCCACGCACACATACTGGCTCCGCTCATGTACTGTCCCCATGCTCACATACTGGCCCTGCTCATGTACTGGCCCCGCGCACACATACTGGCCCCGCTCATGTACTGGCCCCGCGTACACATACTGGCCCCTCTCATGTACTGGCCCCGCGCACACATACTGGCACCGCGTACACATACTGGCCCCGCTTATGTACTGGCCCCAGGCACACATACTGGCCCCGCTCATGTACTGGCCCCGCGCACACATACTGGCCCCGCTCATGTACTGGCCCCGCATATACATATTGGCCCCGCTCATGTACTGGCCCCGCGTACACATACTGGCCCCGCTCATGTACTGGCCCCGCGTACACATACTGGCCCCGCGCACACATACTGGCCCCGCGCACACATACTGGCCCCGCTCATGTACTGGCCCCGCGTACACATACTGGCCCCGCTCATGTACTGGCCCGCACACATACTGGCCCCGCTCATGTACTGGCCCACACACATACTAGCCCAATTATGTACTGGCCCCGCGCACACATACTGGCCCTGCTCATGTACTGACCCCGCGTATACATACTGGCCCCGCTCATGTACTGGCCCCACACACATACTGGCCCCGCTCATGTACTGGCCCCGCTCATGTACTGGCCCCGCGCACACATACTGGCCCCGCTCATGTACTGGCCCGCACACATACTGGCCCCGCTCATGTACTGGCCCCGCACACATACTGGCCCCGCTCATGCACTGGCCCGCACACATACTAGCCCAATTATGTACTGGCCCCGCGCACACATACTGGCCCCGCTCATGTACTGGCCCCGCATACATACTGGCCCCGCTCATGTACTGGCCCCGCACACATACTGTCCCCGCTCATGTACTGGCCCCGCACACATACTGGCCCTGCTCATGTACTGGCCCCGCGTATACATACTGGCCCCGCTCATGTACTGGCCCCGCACACATACTGTCCCCGCTCATGTACTGGCCCCGCACACATACTGGCCCCACTCATGTACTGGCCCCGCGTATACATACTGGCCCCGCTCATGTACTGGCCCCGCACACATACTGGCCCTGCTCATGTACTGGCCCCACGTATACATACTGGCCCCGCTCATATACTGGCCCCATGCGCACACTGGCCCCGCGTACACATACTGGCCCCGCTCATGTACTGGCCCCGCACACATACTGGCTCCACACATGTACTGGCCCCGCACACATACTGGCCCTGCTCATGTACTGGCCCCGAGTATACATACTGGCCCTGCTCATGTACTGGCCCCGCGCACACATACTGGCCCCGCTCATGTACTGGCCCCGCACACATACTGGCCCCGCTCATGCACTGGCCCGCACACATATTAGCCCAATTATGTACTGGCCCCGCGCACACATACTGGCCCCGCTCATGTACTGGCCCCGCACACATACTGGCCCCGCACACATACTGGCTCCGCTCATGTACTGGCCCCGCACACATACTGGCCCCACTCATGTACTGACCCCACGCCGACTTGGCCTCCTCATGGTGAGAGTTATCAAGATAAATGCAGTGCGCTGGCACTTTGTTTCCACCTATTTATTTTGAACTGGGTTTTGACTGGAGGGCAACACCTTATGTAACCCACCTGTGAGGGCACTTTAATTGATTACCCATAACACAAATATCAGTAAACTTTACCTGTATAAGTAACTTCCAAAATATGACAGACACTTCTTGCTGGGTGGAATATTAGGTCACAGCTTTATTTATTTTATATATTAACACGTAATATCCAAAATCAGGCACTTAGAATAGAATCAGACATCTTTGAGCCCTGGAAGCTCTGGACTCCCAGCTGGCAAGTCGGCCAACCGAGCAACTACCATCTCAAATCTTCCACCATTCCGCCTGCTGTTACTTGAAAGTAACTGTAAAACACAAAGGTAAAACATTCCAAAATTACATAACATCTTAATAACATAGGGAGGGAGGGACAGCTACAGTGTCACCTAAAAGAGGGAGTTATCCTTGAGGATCAGTCATATAAATCCCCACAAGCTGTAGGAGGGGAGGACACCATGAGGTAATAGGGGAGAGGTGAGAACACATCTTAAAGGCACAGATAATTAATCTAGTTTGTTGGGGAAAATTTTGCGGCAAAATAGTGACCATTCAAAATGCATTTAGAAAGGCAAAACAACGACCAACATACATTATAGGACAGGAAAAGGCAAATCCGAGACACAGTAAGATAAGTGTCTTCTTATGTATCTGCTTAGCTCATCCTGCTCTATAACATGCTGTGTGCATATAGACACTATGTACAATCTGCTCAGCTCCTCCTGCTCCATAACATGCTGCCTGCATATAGGATACTGTCTATAATCTGCTCAGCTCCTCCTGCTCTATAACATGCTGCCTGCAGATAAGACACTATGTAAAATCTGCTCAGTGCCTCCTGATCTATAACATGCTGCCTGCATATATACATTGTACCTACCTTAAAGGACACCTGTCATCAGATCTGTGTCACTAGTCCTGTCACCTCTACCTGTTGGAGCAGCTCACAAGGATCCATCACAGCCTTTATCTAGTTATTTCATACATTATTCATTGTAAAATCATCTATTCTTTATCATGTAAATGAGGCTGGTCACATGGTCAGAGGCAGTGATGTCACCCCTGTTACCCCTCCCCCCTCCTCCCCCTGCTCATGTCTGTGTGTAATGTATAGTAAAGCATTGCTAGTGTCTGTGCTGCATCTGCTGACATGCTGCATCCTCCTAATATACAGGTGAGAGACACAGAGACATCAGCTACACATGAATCTGACATGTTCTGCTGTAACATGGCTGCCTGGAGCTGCTGTATCTCTCCTATACACACACACACACACAGGCTGCAGGGGGCGTGGCCACCAGCACCAGGAAGCACATCATTATACAGCCTCACATCATTATACAGGCTGTCAGTCAAGCACTGGGGGTGTGGCTGTGCCTCCCACTCATGAATAGAGTGGACAGCTTGAATATGCTAATGCTTCATTGGACATTTCACAGGTCATTTGCATACAGCTTTAGGACCTCATTGCTCAGGTTTACAGGCATGTAGAGGGACAATGAAGGGATAGAGGCAATGCTCTCTAATGGCAGTTTATTAAATATATACTTAGTTTAGGGGGGTTATTTTGCATGACGGGTTCTCTTTAAATACTTACCTGGCTGTGGCTCCCTGCCCTCACAGAGTCATAGAGACGTCACCTTTATCACATCAATAGGATCTGCAGAAGCTTCTGATTTGCTGCAGCCGTCCCATGGCTGTCATTTCTTTGAGTCCTGTTACATCCTTGGCTAACCGGCTGCAATCCAGACCTGTGCCTTCAGGCTCGTACACAATGGGGCAGATTTACTTACCCGGCCCATTCACGATCCAGCGGCGCGTTCTCTGCGCTGGATTCGGGTCCAGCCGGGATTTATTAAGGTAGTTCCACCAGATGGAATACATCGCACTGGAATACACCGAGCCGGGCTGAGTGAAAGTAAGTGCAATTTTTGCGACACATTTTTTTTAAAATGCGGCGGTTTTTCCGAATCGTCGGGTTTCCGTTCGGCCACGCCCCCCCCGATTTTCGTCGCATGCATGCCGGCACCGATGCGCCACAATCCGATCGCGTGCGCCAAAATCCCGGGGCAATTCAGGGAAAATCGGCGCAAATCGGAAATATTCGGGTAACACGTCGGGAAACCGCTAATCAGGCCCTTAGTAAATGACCCCCAATGTTGTGGTTGTGCATGAGTCATGATTATAGTTCTCGCTTTTGTGTGGCGTGGAAGCACGGATTCAGTCCTGCCCCCATCAGTCCCTAAAACCAGGACTGACAGAGCAACCATAGCAGAAAGAGAAATAATTTGTGTAAATTTCTGCAGCGTTTCTGCACAGTATGACCGCCCCCCGATCCTGTGTCCGGGCCTGGTGCATGGAGCTGCCTTAGGGTCCTGGCACCAGGAGTGAAGGGCACAGACAGTAACCTTCTCCTTATCACAGCTCAGTATTGATCAGTGTCCAAGGTGTGAAAATCCTCAGGGAGCAGCGAGATCTGAGATTATCTGCTGCACAACTGATAAAATCTGCCCTGATCCTTCCAGTTTCTGGGCAAAACCTTACATGACTCAAAAGGCAAAGGTCGCAGGACGGCGCTCTGTAACCCCTTCACTGCCGGAATGTCACCTCTATTGTCCTCCGGCACTGATGCCCCAGACATGTCGCCCACAGGTCATGTGAGAGATCAGGGCCCCTAACACTTTCACACAGAAATCTCCCATCAGAATCCATCCTGATTAACCAGGGGCATTATTCATAGATCCAGGCACCAGGTCTGTGGGAATCTTCTTATATCTTTTATATATTGCCTCCTTCCTTCTAAAATCAACTTTTACAATTATGCTAATAAGTCTGTAGGGCTTTCTGGCGGTGTTGCCAGAGCCCCTCCGTGCTTTAGCTTCACAGGCTATTACACCGTTTTCCTTCCCCTGCCTTATCCCTCGGCACTTCCCTCTCCCTCTGCCGGCTGTAATCTCAAACAGTGGGAAGGGGAAGTGCTCCTGCATAGTGTAACAGCCTGTGAAGCTAGGAGGGGCTCTGGTAACACCCCCAGGAGCTATTCAGGTTTATTAGCATAATTATTAAAGTTGATTTTAGAAGGAAGGAGGCAATGGATAACAAATATAATAAAACACCACAGTCCTGGTGCTTGGATCTATGGGACAGTCCGATTACGGCGCCTCCTCAGGTTTCATTGTGACATTACAGAGGCCAATAGAAGCAGATCTAACAATGGAGAGGATTAAGGGGATTATGTAATTGTTACACAATCCGAGGCAGAATGGGAAGTGACTGACAGGTTAATGACTGCGGAGAACCTGGAGAGATTCCTCATCATTGTAATGTGACTATAATGACCCCAGAGGAGGGACCCCCATTATAACTTGGGAGGGGCTGACTTTCTGGCTGTCTCCTGTGTCGTTACAGTGTATCATTCTATACAATGTATTATAGAGTGGGCACGCTTATTCTTTCGTCACTGCTGAGTTCATCTTAGGGTTAAACCTGGGAGTGGAGTCTATAGGATTCCCCCTAAACCACCCCCAATAGGAGCAGGGGATTTGTAGAGGAAACCTCAGGTCATGTCCGTAGACTCTGGGGTCAGGAGCTGATGGTTGGCGCCTAACATAGTCCAGAAAATGTAAGACTGAAACCGGGTCACATCACAGACTTTCTATAAATGAACAAGAGGCAGGGAAGACTCGGGGCTTATTTGTGTAAAGATTTTTCAGTATTTTCCTTTTTTTAGCTACTTACTCTACTTTACAAAACTGGATGAAAGGTGGGCGTGGTTAATAAGTTCCAAAATGTTGAAAGTTAAATGAACCATAAAGTTATATAAAAACCTCCAGCTTTTCCAGACAGAATAATGGGAATCTTATAAAGAGGAGATTTGCCGTTATCGTCATTACAGCCTCAGTGCTGATCATTGTGTCCTCCATATTGTAATGATTTGTTATCAATGTCACTTGTGGAGCTCAATGTGGTCACATCATCAGATAGAGAAGGTTTATTTTCTCTCTTTACAATAGACAATTGCTGTGTTTCAAGCTCCAGTTTGCAATCAGTGAAAGAGAACATGCAGAAAGGAGAGGCGCTGCAGGTAAGAGAGTCACTGCAGGTAAGAGAGGCACTGCAGGTAAGACAGGCGCTGCAGGTAAGAGAGGCACTGCAGGTAAGAGAGGCGCTGCAGGTAACAGAGGCGCTGCAGGTAACAGAGGCGCTGCAGGTAACAGAGGTGCTGCAGGTAGGCGAGTCACTGCAGGTAAGAGAGGCGCTGCAGATAAGAGAGTCACTGCTGGTAAGAGAGGCGCTGCAGGTAAGAGGTGCTGCGAGAAGGAGAGGCGTTGCAGGTAATTGAGGTGCTGCAGGTAGGAGAGGCACTGCATAACAGGAGTCGCTGCAGGTAAGAGGTGCTGCAGGAAGGAGAGGCGCTACATAACAGGAGTCGCTGCAGGTAAGAGAGGTGCTGCAGGAAGGAGAGGCACTGCAGGTAATTGAGGTGCTGCAGGTAGGAGAGGCGCTGCAGGTAGGAGAGGTACTGCAGGTAAGAGAGGTGCTGCAGGTAAGAGAGGCGCTGCAAGTAAGAGAGGCGCTGCATGAAGGCGAAGCGCTGCAGGTAATTGAGGTGCTACAGGTAGGAGAGGCGCTGCAGGCAGGAGAGGCACTGCAGGTAAGAGAGGCGCTACAGGAAGCAGAGGCGCTGCAGGTAAGAGAAGCGCTGCATGAAGGAGAAGCGCTGCAGGTAATTGAGGTGCTACAGGCAGGAGAGGCACTGCTGGTAAGAGAGGTGCTACAGGAAAGAGAGGCACTGCAGGTAAGAGAGGCGCTGCAGGTAAGAGAGTCGCTGCAGATAAGAGAGGCGCTACAGGAAGGAGAGGCACTGCAGATAAGAGAGGCGCTGCAGGTAAGAGAGTCACTGCAGATAAGAGAGGCGCTGCAGGTAAGAGAGTCGCTGCAGATAAGAGAGGCGCTGCAGGTAAGAGAGGCGCTGCAGGTAAGAGAGTCGCTGCAGATAAGAGAGGCGCTACAGGAAGGAGAGGCACTGCAGATAAGAGAGGGGCTGCAGGTAAGAGAGTCGCTGCAGATAAGAGAGGCGCTGCAGGTAAGAGAGTCACTGCAGGTTAGGGAGGCGCTGAAGGTAAGAGAGTCACTGCAGGTAAGAGAGGTGCTACAGGAAGGAGAGGCGCTGCAGGTAAGAGAGGTGCTGCAAAATTGATTTATTTATTTCTCTCTGCCTGGGACTTGTGGTACGCTGGCACATCGCTGTGCACATGTGCATGGAAGATATCTGTATCCCGTATGTGAAAAACTCGGCTCGCTACCTCCCTGGGACGGGAGGTCTCTTTGATCCTCCTACCAGATAACTTTGGCACGCAGCTACGAGGAGCTGCGCGCCCTCGTCCGCAAAGCCTGCAATCTGCGCATGCACAGTACCTAAGACTTCGGTGCAGTGACAGCTGTTCTGCGCATGTGCAGATGGCAGGCTTCACAGATGAGGGAATAGATATCTGGTAAGAGGATCAAAGAGGTTACTGGGGCATGGAGTAGCCGCGCCCTGTAGCCTCAGCTCTGGCTTCTCCACGCCCCAGTAGCCTATTTAGAAAATGTACATATTAGCAAAATAAAAGTTATGAAGAGATTGCGGGGATGTGAGGATTATCCCTTAAAAGGCTATCCTCATGTCCTATAGATCCACCTACCACCCGATCTACAGTACCTTTATAGGTAGATACCTGGTGGTAGGTTTCCTTTAAGTTTATTAAAAGAGATTTTTAGTGACATTAAAAAATTTCCATACAACAAGAATTTGGGGATCAGGTCTATGTGGATGTGAACTTGCAATTTTCTTTCTATTAACAAAAAGAATCAAATATAAAAATCCTAAAGCAAAGAAAATTGCTTAACAGAAAAGTTTCCTGTGATTGAAGGGTGCCCCCGACTGTATAAGGAGGGTACCCACAGACTGGGGTTGTCCTAGTGTTGCAATTTATTACATGGGACGTTTGCACTTTAAATAGGGGTGGTATCTGCTTCCTTTCTCCTCCCTGCTGCTGCTCAGTCCCTCCCATAGCTGAGCCTTTATAGGGCCTGCACTTCCTCTTGCCCGCGCCATCTTCAAGCTGTCCCTCCCTCCCTCCCTACTGTTACTTGGTTTTTGTGTTTTGATGTTTTTGGTTTTCAGTGATCATCTCAAGTCACAGCTGAAGGAAAATGTGAATTGATGTGGATTTTGCCCGGAAGTCGAAGTGCTGATTCGGGAGTCCGGTTGAGCAAACCGCTTCGGGCAGCTATGGTTTACAAAGAGATGGATGAAAATTGTGGTTAATTTTTTGAGAGTATTAAGTAATAATTGTTTTCAGTGATCATCTCAAGTCACAGCTGAAGGAAAATGAGAATTCATGTGAATTTGCCCGGAAGTCGAAGTGCTAATTCGGGAGTCCGGTTGAGCAAACAGCTTCGGGCAGCTATGGTTTACAAAGAGACGGACGGAGATTGTGGTTCATTTTGAGTATTAAAGTAATAATGGTTTTCGGTGATCATCTCAAGTCACAGCTGGCGGAAAAGAGAATTGATGTGGATTTTTTCGGAAGTCGAAGTGGTGGTTCGGGAGTCCGGATGAACAAACCACTTCGGCAGCTATGGTTTCCAAAGAAACGAACAGAGATTGCGGTTGATTTTGAGAATATTAAAATAATAATAATTGTGTTTATCAGCAATAAATAGCTGTGACCTTTTCTGCCCAACAGGAGCCTCGTGTCATCATTTCTTAGTTATGTTTAGTTATAAATGGTTTATGGGGTTAATGTTACGGGTAGGATTATGTATCTTTACTAAAGTGCCTTAATGTGGAGTTAAATGGGTAATGTTTACTACCTCCCAGTCTTATTCAGATTCTAAAACTACAAATTTTGGGCAAAGTTTCTTGTTACAAAGTTTCTTGATAAATAGATCTAATAGGTCCCGAGGTCTCTCACCCGGGGAGGAACCTGCTGAAAAGCCGCAGAAATTACTTTGTCACTTTGTGTTTCTGTAAATTAGTTGCAACTTTTTAAAAAATGTGATTGAGTTCCTTCCCTCGGCTTTTGTCTGTAAGGACAGATTCCAGACCGGGACCTCTGCTAATTAAAGGGATAGTCATGTGGGTGGAGTTATCCTTTAATAGCAGCTTCACACCCCAGCACCACTTGTCTTCAGTAACTTATGGAGATGCGTTCATTATTGTTTCTGTGTCATTGCCCTGTTTCCACCCTGAAGTGATTCACAATTTCTTCACTAATTATGTTGCCTGTTGGTCATAGAACAGGACACTTTCTAGGGAGATGAATCTCATTGCTACATTGGGGGCACTGGATGTGTGCAAAGGCATTGGTGTACTGTATAATACAGCGCCCCCAAACTATGTGCATGGATACAGCTCCCCAAAGATGTTTAATCTGTACTGTGCCCTTATTACACACGGTGCCCCCTCTATGAATTTATATATATACTTGGCCTCCCACTATAATTAAATTTTGCACAGTATCTACAGTGCCCCTTATAATAAGCTGCTGTATATACAGTGCCCTCTATAATAAGTAGATATATAAATAGATAGAAGGGGAGATTGCTGGTTCTGGATGGCGCTGATGCTTGAGAGCATGGCTGAGGAAGGTACTTAACATAACATAAAAAAAAATAAATATATATATATATTTAAAAGAATACATTTAAATAAAAGTTCTGTCACAGCAGCTAAAGGTGCTCTGGGGGTTCAGACCCAGTTACTTGAATTTGAAGTTCCAGGAATGCAGAACAGTTGGTGGGACCCATGGTTTGTTCATTTTAATAAATATGAGGATGTCCACATTGAGTGGAGAAAAGTGGATCCTCTTGTCAGTGATGATACCACCGGTGGTGCTGAACACACGCTCTGGTACACTGGGCGCAGGGGAAGAACAGCACATGCAAAGCATAGAGGACAAGCTCTCTTGTCAAATTTTCCTACCCAGAAATGGAACGGAGAGGACCCACCCTTCAGCAGCAGGCGCCATGTGGACAGATAAGACTCCACCATGCGAGTCACATTCTGCCTCCTACTACTATATTCTGAATCTAATGTGGGTGGAAGTAGAGGAGAAGTCAAGGTGGTGATCTACATTGTGGCCATTGTGTTGGCGAATTCCTACTCTTCGTGCTCCGCCAGTACTGCCTGTACCAAAGTGCACTGGTAGTCCCTCAATTTAGTCTTGCGCTCTAGTATTGGAATGAAAGATGCTGTGCTACCCTTGAAGTGTGGATCCAGCAGCGTGACTGACCAGTTGAGTATCCGAGTAACTCTGGAGCATGTACTGTGGTGGCTCATGTGAGCCAGGCTGCCCAGAGGTAAGGACGAGCTGTATTTGGTGGGATCTGTCTCCTTCTCTGCATCTCCCTAGCTATGCCCATAAGCTGCTCTGGGTGGAACCCAACTCCTCCTCCAAAACTGTTCCCTTGCTGGACAGTGTAGTAGCAGACCACCAGTCTGGGAACCCACCCTGTGATCCTTATGTGGTCTGTCCTGGCACCTGGCACCATATTGGTTGTTCATAGACTAAATGTCCCACCTGGAGGCCAAGTCATTAGTAGTGAAGTGCTGCTGGTCACTACTTGGACTCACCGGGCGTTGTGGAGCTGGAATTCCACAATTGCCTGCTGCTGACACACCCTGCCCAGCTTATGTAAAGTGAAATTCTACCTAGTTGGTACATCACATGTGAGGTGGTGGCTGGGCAGGACAAAGTTCCTCTGCAGATAGGAGAGCAGCAGCCGGGTGTGAACACTGAGAATGTAAACACACATGAGCAGCAAGCAGCAGCTCCAGGAGGTCTGTATGGTTGGCCATGAACTTTTGTACCTTCAAGTTGAGCAAATGGCAATTTATGGGACAAAGTTACCCCTTTTGCCAACTTTGCCAACAGATTTTGCTGAGCCTGAGCTTTGGCAGCTGCAAACACTCATCTGTCTTCTCATGGATCCCAGTCCAGAGCTCCTGGGTGGTGTGTGGTCTTTCACAACGGAGTCTGTGGACCCTCTGGACCACCGCGGGAGGTGGTACTAGCTGACACCTGGGACCAGAGTCTAAGTGGCACCTGGTTTTCACCAGTGCGGTGACAGCCAAGGTAGTAATGCAGGAGACAGAGGGAGAAAAGCACAGGAATGCACAGTAGGACTCACATCAGGCAACACAGGAGCTGGCACACTGATCAGGAACACAGCAAGGGACTGGCACATGGATCAGGAACACAGCAACGGACTGACAAACGCATCAGGAAAAGCACACGGGACAGCAGGATACACAGGAACGCAGGATACACAGGAACGCAGGATACACAGGAGGGCTTTCAGGGAATGGCTTGAAGATCTGGCAAGGGTCACAGGAAGGGGCAGGAATTTATGTCAGGCCAGCGCCAATTATCAGCGAACTGGCCCTTTAAATCTCTGCGAGGCGGCGCGCCCTGAACTGCGGGAGCAGCAGAAACCGCCCCTGGAGCCAGGAGAGGTGAGTTCCGCTGGGCACATGGAGGTACACAGGTGCGCCCGCGATCCAAGACAGGAGCACCTTTGACAGGCCTGCTGCTGTTTCCCCATGGCTTTGCTAAAAGTGGTGATGCAGTCGCTGCGCCTACTGAATGAGGAAGCAGGAGAGAAGAAAGTGGAGTAGAAAGAGTCAAGGAGTGAGGTCCAGCAATCCTTGGTGAGGAAAGAATGTGAGTGAGAGCGCCTCCAGGCACCACTACATTAACCGTGTGGGCATATAGGAGGAGTAATGTCCCTGCCCATGTTTACTGGTCCACTTTTCCATAGCAAATCAGGACTAATAGCATTGCACAGTGCACATTTGATTTTGTCCACAACCTGTTCAACTGAAACAGCAGGGGGAGCTGGCAGAGACAAGAGTGTGGGAGGTAAGTACAGAGCTTGACCTGCTGATGGACAATTCATCAGTGAGTGGAGGCTACTGCTAGGCATGTTATTATTGAGTGGAGGCTGCTGCTGGACAAGATCTGATTGATGATGAGCGAGCACTAAAATGCTCGAGTGTTCGTTATTCGAGACGAACTTTTCCTGATGCTCGAGTGCTCGTCTCGAATAACGAGCCCCATTGAAGTCAATGGGAGACTCGAGCATTTTTCAAAGGGACCATGGTTCGGGAATAAAATGTGTTATTTAATTGAAAAAGAATGTCTTCTGATAAGTTAGCAGATGTATGCAAACATCTGCAATCTATTCTTCACTGTTCCGCACATATATTATCTCCCGATAAGTTAGCAGCTGTGAAGAACAGTGAAGAATAGAATAAAAACAGTGAACACAGGATCATTTAAGTGAAAAACGCAGTGAAGAATAGATTGCAGATGTTCTGCATATTTGCTTACTTGTCGGGAGATACGCTCCTCTTCTTCCACTGAAGTCTCCGTGCTTCCCCGATGTCTCCATGTGCTGCCCTGATGTCTCCATATGCTGCTCCGATGTGTCTCCGTGCTGCCCCGATGTGTCTCCGTGCTGCCCCGATGTGTCTCCGTGCTGCCCGATGTGTCCATGCGCTGCCCCGATGTCTCCATGCACTGCCCCGATGTCTCCATGTGCTGCTCCCCGGTGTCTCCATGTGCTGCTCCCCGGTGTCTCCATGTGCTGCTCCCCGGTGTCTCTGTGCTGCTCCCCGGTGTCTCTGTGCTGCTCACCGTGTTCTTCAATGTGTTCTTCACATACTATTTTGTTCGCACCGTTTCGCGCGTATCTTCCGACAAGTAAGCTGATGTGCCGCTGATGTCACTGTGTTTTTCACTTAAATGATCCTGTGTTCACTGTGTTCACTGTTTTTATTCTATTCTTCATTGTTCTTCACTGTGTTTTTTTAATTAAATGCTCGATCTCGAGCAGGGGAAATATTCGTCCGAGCAACGAGCCGTCTCGAGTACCTTAATACTCGAACGAGCATCATCTCTAATGATGATGCTTTAGGATTTTTCTGTGGCTGAATACTATAGAGACAGGATCTTCCAGATCTTGCTGGGTGATGCAGTAAATGCTAATAATCAGGTCTGGTCTTTGCAAGTATTGCTGTATAATCCCATATAATCAGTAAGAATATCCCAGCACTGATCCAATTCTTCTCAGTGACATTATGAGGACAATTATTTCAGATTTTGACCTGTCCCTAATAACAGCTTCCTCCTCTATGCACCTTAGTGCCCTGAAAATGAGCAATTGATTTTTTTTTCAGAGCTCCCTAAATGATCCTATGATGAGTAGCAAGCTCTCCCTGGTCTCCTGTGTGTAATGGTGTCTATACACACATGTCCAGCCCAGCCAATCACCGGCCTGCCTACAGAGGACATGCCTGTGGTAGCTTAGGAGCTGGAAGTTGCTTGATTGGCTCCTTTGCTCCTTTTCCCAAATAGGAACCCGAATCTCAAACAGCAGCACTTGTTTGGTCTTTGGGTTCGTGGGCACCTCATCACCACATGACTTTTCTGTACAAAAAAAAACAAAAAAATCTGGTTTTATTGTAAAATATGAATATTTTGAGAATTGGATGAAATGAGTTTAAGTCAGGAGGAGACAAAAATCCAGCAGTTAGAGGTTATAAACCTTTAATAACACCTGGAGATTATCATCCTGTTACACTGTAACGCATCAGCTCCTCTATGTATGATGGCGCTGAGAATCTTTTATCCACCAGGACAAACACATTAGTCACAAAGAGACTTTTAACGGGAATGTTCATGTTTATCTAGGAGAAGCTCCTGTGCACCTTGGAGATCTCGCCACCTTTGCTCTCAGAATATTCAACATTCTCCGAATTCCTCTAAGGAACAGGCGGCTTTTGTTTAGGAAAGATGTAATTAGTAGATGTTCTGCAGCCGCCTATCTCCAAACTCTCACACATCACTGATAAGATACTAGAAGCTCCAACCCCCATCCCGAGGATATCATACCTGAGTCTATGAATGAAAACTGTGAGAACATTCAAAAGTTATTTTAATAAAGAAAAATTATTCAGTACTTAACATTTATTTATCCAAGAGAAAGCTTCATCCTAAAATGTGGTCAGGTTTAAGCACAGAGGGGCCAAGGAAGACCTACCTGACCAGAGGTTTGTAGTCAGGTTGCTGCTGAGTGACCAGATGGGTTTCTCTCCTAGTGACATCCTGGCAGTAATAAACCTCCCAGACCTCCCAGACCACCAGACATTCGCTTTAAGTTGATGTGTAACCTGGACCGGTTTTGGGCCATTTTCTCCAGGTTCAGAGATGCTGATGGGTGAAATAAATTCAACTTCATCCCCATCTCTAAGCCTGATACCGTTACTGTTCTGGAATGAAGCTGTACCCCTGCGGGATATTGTATTATGGCTCAGGAGTCACTGTGACCTCAAGTCAGAAGTCACTAAGACCAGGGATGTTGATGGGATCTGGAAAGGGAGGTGGGAGGTTCTGGTGAAGTTACGCCATATTCATCAGCTGGACATAAGCACAAGACTGAGCACTGCTGCAGGTGGCAGGCGAGAGCAGGCTTGGCCACAGCGGTGGAGGGACTCCGGGACAAAGCGGGACATTCTCTCAACCTCCCGGGACGGCAGGACAGTAGTGAAAAAGCGGGACTGTCCTGCCAAATCTGGGATGGTTGGAAGCAATGTGGGTGTACTCTGTCGTATTACACCGAGTATACTCTGGGCTGGGGGTATATTTTGGCCTCTTACTCTTACTCTTGTACTCTGTCTTGTTAATCTGGGTATAGTCTGGGCTCAGGGTATACTCTGTCTTGTTTCCCCAAATATAGACTGGGCTGGGGGTGTACTCTGGCCTGTTACCTCAGGTATAGTCTGGGCTGGGGGTGTACTCTGGCCTGTTACCCCTGGTATAGTTCTCATTAGTTTATTTATAAAGAAAATATGAATTTTAAGGACATGTCATAGGGGGCACATACTTATGTTATACCTTATAATGCTTTGTATTTCTTGTGTCCTCTCACAGATCAGGTCCCTGTCAAATATACAACAACAAAATCTGGTGGGGGCACATACTTTGTCAGTGCCACAAGTTATATACAGTCGAGGCAGAGAAGATACACGTCACATCATCTCTACAAGTTTCATTGCAACTCATCCATATCACATTCCTCACCAGTTATGTAACTTACTTCCCGCCATCACAGGAAACACTTTTTTTCACAGCCAGAAATAAATCAGACTCATTTCCTTTAAGAAAGAGAAGACAGATGGGAGAAATGCAAGTCACATGTCACTTACTGCAACAAATCATAGATCATAGAGACTGCCTGGATAAATAATATAAATAATGTCATTACTATAATACTGCCCCCTATGTACAAGAATATAACTACTATAATACTGCCCCCTATGTACAGGAATATAACTACTATAATACTGCCCCCTATGTACAAGAATATAACTGCTATAATACTGCCCCCTATGTACAAGAATATAACTACTATAATACTGCCTCCTATGTACAGGAATATAACTACTATAATACTGCCCCCTATGTACAAGAATATAACTACTATAATACTGTCCCCCATGTACAAGAATATAACTACTATAATACTGTCCCCCATGTACAAGAATATAACTACTATAATACTGTCCCGGTGTACAAGAATATAACTACTATAATACTGCCCCCTATGTACAAGAATATAACTACTATAATACTGTCCCCTATGTACAAGAATATAACTACTATAATACTGCCCCCTATATACAAGAATATAACTAATATAATACTGCCCCCTATGTACAAGAATATAACTACTATATTACTGCCCCCTATGTACAAGAATATAACTACTATAATACTGCCCTCTATGTACAAGAATATAACTACTATAATACTGCCCCTATGTACAAGAATATAACTACTATAATACTGCCCCCTATGTACAAGAATATAACTACTATAATACTGCCCCCTGTGTACAAGAATATAACTACTATAATACTGCCCCTATGTACAAGAATATAACTACTATAATACTGCCCCTATGTACAAGAATATAACTGCTATAATACTGCCCCCTATGTACAAGAATATAACTGCTATAATACTGCCCCCTATGTATAAGAATATAACTACTATAATACTGCCCCCTGTGTACAAGAATATAACTACTATAATACTGCCCCTATGTACAAGAATATAACTACTATAATACTGCCCCCTATGTACAAGAATATAACTACTATAATACTGCTCCCTATGTACAAGAATATAACTACTATAATAATGCCCCCTATGTACAAGAATATAACTACTATAATACTTCCCCCTATGTACAGGAATATAACTACTATAATAATGCCCCCTATGTACAAGAATATAACTACTATAATACTACCCCCTATGTACAAGAATATAACTACTATAATACTGCCCCCTATGTACAGGAATATAACTACTATAATACTGCCCCCTATGTACAAGAATATAACTACTATAATACTGCCCCCTATGTACAAGAATATAACTACTATAATACTGCCCCCTATGTACAATAATATAACTACTATAATACTGCCCCTATGTACAAGAACACAACTACTGTAATACTGCCCCCTATGTACTTCCCCCTATGTACAAGAATATAACTACTATAATACTGCCCCCTATGTACAGGAATATAACTACTATAATACTGCCCCCTATGTACAGGAATATAACTACTATAATACTGCCCCCTATGTGCAAGAATATAACTACTATAATACTGCCCCTATGTATAAGAATATAACTACTATAATACTGCCCCCTATGTACAAGAATATAACTACTATAATACTGCCCCCTATGTACAATAATATAACTACTATAATACTGCCCCCTATGTACAAGAATATAACTACTATAATACTGCCCCCTATGTACAAGAATATAACTACTATAATACCGCTCCCTATGTACAAGAATATAACTACTATAATACTGCCCCCTATGTACAAGAATATAACTACTATAATACTGCCCCCTATGTACAAGAATATAACTACTATAATACTGCCGCCTATGTACAAGAATATAACTACTATAATACTGCCCCCTATGTACAAGAATATAACTACTATAATACTGCACCCTATGTACAAGAATATAACTACTATAATACTGCCCCCTATGTACAAGAATATAACTACTATAATACTGCCCCCTATGTACAAGAATATAACTACTATAATACTGCCCCCTATGTACAAGAATATAACTACTATAATACTGCCACCTATGTACAGGAATATAACTACTATAATGCTGCCCCCTATGTATAAGAATATAACTACTATAATACTGTCCCCTATGTACAAGAATATAACTACTATAATGCTGCCCCCTATGTACAAGAATATAACTACTATAATACTGCTTTGAGTAATCAGAGTTATAGATATATAATACTCTCAGGTGTATAATATGGTTCCCTCTTGCACAGAGGAAATATTGATTTATATGGATATTGTACAGTCTGTCGGGGGTTATGTACAAGGTCAGTTCTGTAAGTTTTTCATATGTTGAATTTGTATATAAGCTGATTCTGTGTAACTCCAGACAATTTTTTTTTCCCTTCATGTAATAATTTTAGGTTGTCATGGGAACAAGGAATAAAGCTTTATTGCAGATACAGTTGATGACTCTTATGGTCAGTGCAGTGGGGGGTAAAGATCAGT
This sequence comes from Engystomops pustulosus, assembly GCF_040894005.1. NCBI lineage: Eukaryota > Metazoa > Chordata > Amphibia > Anura > Leptodactylidae > Engystomops > Engystomops pustulosus. The sequence goes on from NC_092419.1 coordinate 24,285,557, forward strand.
AAATCACCGACATGCAGAGACCTTCAGCAGAGGTCACAGGGGCAGAGATCTGTCTGTAACTACGGTAGGAGTCGTCTGTATGATGATTTCTGTGTTGGTTTTTATGTTGAACTTTGTTATTTTTTTCCTAAACTAAAATTAAAGTTGACTTAACCCTTTAATTTCTAAAGGGCTCTGTAGAAAAACAGAGGATTATGTGGCAGGACACTCTGCTGCCCCCATGTGGCGCTGTTATGCAGCCGCATTACGTACGTGTAAGCAAAACAGGACAATCTGGGACTCTGCGGTGAGTGAAGGAAGCAGCTGGATACATTGTATATATTTGCAATGTTTGGAATGTTCCTTTTCTTCCCGGTATGTCTCCACGTTATCGTGGATCCGATCTGTCTTGTTATCTATAATGAGGCTAAATGTGCAATTCTCTTTACTAATTATCATTATTGAAAGTATTAACCAAAACGCATTTATATTGATGAGCAAACATTTTCAATAAATTTGAAGTGATTTAAATAACAAAATAAAGGGAACAACTTAAATAACACATCCTAGATCTAAATAAGTCCCCAATGGGGCTCACAATCTAATCAACCTACCAGTGTGTTTTTGGAGTGTGGTAAGTTGAATGTGCTGACAATAAAATAACAAAAAAATCATCAATGGAAATCAAATGTATTAACCAATAGAGGCCTGGATTTGGAGTCACCCACAAAATAAAAGTGGAAAATCACCCTACAGACTGATCCAACTTTGATCTAATGTTCTTAAAACAAGTCAAAATGAGGCTCAGTATTGTGTGTGGACTCCATGTGCCTGTATGACCTCCCTACAACACCTTGGCATGCTCCTAATGAGGTTCAGTATTGTGTGTGGCCTCTACGTGCCTGCATGAGCTTCCTTCAATGCCTAGGCATGCTCCTGATGAGGCTCAGTATAGTGTGTGGCCTCCACGTGCCTGTATGACCTCCCTACAATACCTTGGCATGGTTCTTATGAGTCTCAGTATTGTGTTTGGCCTCCACGTGTCTTTATGACCTCCCTACAGCGCCTTAGCATGCTTCTGCTGAGGCTTAGTATTGTGTGTTGCCTCCACTTACCTGTATGACCTCCCTACAACACATAAACATGCTCCTAATGAGGCTCAGTATTGTGTGTGGTCTCCACGTGCCTGTATGACCTCCCTACAACACCTTGGCATGCTCCTAATGAGGTTCAGTATTGTGTGTGGCCTCCACGTGCCTGTATGACCTCCCTACAACGCCTCGGCATGCTCCTGATTAGGCTCAGTATTGTGTTTGGGTTCCACGTACCTGTATGACCTCCCTACAACACCTTGGCATGCTCCTAATGAGGTTCAGTATTGTGTGTGGCCTCTACGTGCCTGCATGACCTTCCTTCAATGCCTAGGCATGCTCCTGATGAGGCTCAGTATAGTGTGTGGCCTCCACGTGCCTGTATGACCTCCCTACAATACCTTGGCATGGTTCTTATGAGTCTCAGTATTGTGTTTGGCTTCCACGTGTCTTTATGACCTCCCTACAGCGCCTTAGCATGCTCCTGATGAGGCTTAGTATTGTGTGTTGCCTCCACTTACCTGTATGACCTCCCTACAACACATAAACATGCTCCTAATGAGGCTCAGTATTGTGTTTGGCCTCCACGTGTCTTTATGACCTCCCTACAGCGCCTTAGCATGCTCCTGATGAGGCTCAGTATTGTGTGTGGTCTCCACGTGCCTGTATGACCTCCTGACGACTCCTCGGCATGCTTCTGATGAGTTTCAGTATTGTGTGTGGCCTACATGTGCCCGTATGAACTCCCTACAACACTTTGGCATGCTTCTGATGAGGCTGAGGATGGCCTCCTGAGGGATCTCCGCCCAGACCATAACTAAAGCATCCGTCAGCTCCTGGACAGTCTCTGGTGTAACATGACATTGGTGGATGGAGTGAGACATGATGTCCCAGATGTGCTCAATCGGATCCAGATCTGGGGGAGGATCCGGCCAGTCCACAGCTTCAGTGCCTTTATCTTGCAGGAGCTGCTGACACACTCCAGCCACAGGAGGTCTAGCATTATTCTGCATTAGAAGGAACCAAGGGCCAACCACACAAGGGGTCTTAGAATCCCATCTCGGTACCTAATGGCAGTGAGGCTACCTCTGGCGAGCACATGGAGGGCTGTGTGACCCCACACCATTACTCACCCACTACCAAACCAGGCATGCTGAAGGATGTTGTAGGCAGCGGGTCGCTCTCCTTGGCATCTCCAGACTCTTCCTGTCTGTCACATGTGCTCAGTGTGAACCTGCTTTCATTTGTGAAGAGCACAGGGCGCCAGTGGTGACAAAACCACCGCGTTTGGGCTGTTGCTGTCATACTTATGGTTAGTATTCAGCGGAGCCACAAAGTTCCATATAAACCAAACGGCCGGTGATTCCAGGTTGACCACTGCACAGATGTTCACGTGAGGTGAGCCTCCTCCATCTTCCTTCATGGCCTGTGGTTTTAAGAGTCAACCAAGGACACAAAACATTCACTTATTTTATATAATTTTGTGTTTTTCATTTCTCGTTAGGTTTTAATCCCTGGTGGCAATATAGAGAGTTGTCCTTGGGTTTTCTCGAAGGGATGTTGTCATCTACTCCACTCCATCAGACCACAGCTGATCGGCCAAGACAACATCTCCACAGAAATTTCTGCCCGGTTATTCTAGATGCTACAGACATGAACTTCAGTCACCACAGGATCTCACGGGGATTCTGCTGACCACACGGAGGTTATTCTACACACACTCAATGGGGCAGATTTACTTACCCGGTCCATTCGCGATCCAGCGGCGCGTTCTCTGCGGTGGATTCGGGTCTTCCGGCGATTCACTAAGGCAGTTCCTCCGACATCCACCAGGTGGCGCTGCTGCGCTGAAGAGCATCGGAACGCACTGGAGTACACTGAACCGGGCTGAGTTAAGGTAAGTGCGTGCCGAGCGACATTTTTTTTTTTTTTAAATGGAGCGTTTTTTCCGAATCCGTTGGGTTTTCGTTCGGCCACGCCCCCGATTTCCGTGACGTGCATGCCAGCGCCGATGCGCCACAATCCGATGGCGTGCGCCAAAATCCCGGGGCAATTCAGGGGAAATCGGCACAAATCGGAAATATTCGGGTAACACGTCGGGAAAACGCGAATCGGGCCCTTAGTAAATGGCCCCCAATGTTTTGGTGGAGAATTGCAAACAACATCACGTTTTCACATTTTTACCTTGTAGGGATTTACTAGGTGGAAATATTTACATGTATCACCATTAAATCAGCAGATTCAAGACCTACATTTCCTTTATTTAAATGGTCGTGTTTACTTTTTTTTTCGTTCCGACGTGTCCCAAATGTCTAGAAATAAAATATGTGAACTTTCATCTCATAGGTGGTGGCATCCCGAAGGCACCTTGAAGGAATCATGAAGCCAATGACTACATACTGTCCCCACTCAGTCTAGTGTTCACATGTGAAACATGTACAAGTCCAGGGTCCCTCCTGATGGGCATACTGCCGTGTGAATGTACCCTATTTGTGTTCTCAGCAATCTGGGTTTTTTCTGCTCTAAACCAAAACAAATCAAAAGCTCAGATAAATATTTCAGGAATTCGGCTGCTCACAAAATGATGACAAAAGTGGCAAATGGGCGTCTGGTCCCCAGCTAGGAGCTAAATGTCAGGGGAGCGAGGAGAAGCACAGAGAGGGTGATGGGTCAGTTTTAGTGATGGACAGTGGGGTCTGTTCTAGGTGATAGGCAGGGGGGTCTACTCTTTTTGATGGGCAGGGGGGGGGGTCTATTCTGAGTGATGGGAAGGGGGATTTTCATGAGTAATGGCCAGGGGGTCTGTGGGATGAGCAGAGGGATCTGGTCTGGGTGATGGGCAGGAGGGGGGTCTGATCTGGGTGATGGGCATGGGGATCAGGTCTTGATGATGGGCAGGGGGGTTTGATCTGGGTAAAGGGTAGGGTGAATTTTATAGGTGATGGACAGGGAGTCTGGTTCTGCTCCTCCTTGCACAGTGGTAGCGATCCTGCTGCTGGGATGTTGCTGTCTCCATGTATCTGCTCCTTCTCCATGTCTCCTTGTGTCCTGGCCTGTCTACAGGTATCTGCCCCCCCCTCCATCTCTCCTGGTGTCCTGGCCTGTCTCCTGGTACCTCCTTTATTCCATGTCTCCTTGTGTCCTGGCCTGACTCCTGGTTTCTGCTCCCTCTCTATGTCTCCTGATATCTTCTTCTCATCCATGTCTCCTGGTGTCCCTGCCTGTCTCCTGGTATCTTCTTTTCCTCCATGACTCCTGGTGTCCTGGCCTGTCTCCTGGTATCTTCTTTATCTCCATGACTCCTGGTGTCATGGCCTGTCTCCTGGTATCTTCTTCTCCTCCAGGTCTTCTGGTGTCTTGGCCTGTCTCCTGCTACCTCCTTTCTTCCATGTCTCCTTGTGTCCTGGCCTGACTCCTGGTTTCTGCTCCCTCTTTATGTCTCCTGGTATCTTCTTCTCCTCCATGTCTCCTGGTATCTTCTTTTCCTTCATGACTCCTGGTGTCCTGGCCTGTCTCCTGGTATCTTCTTCTCCTCCATGTCTCCTGGTGTCCATGCCTGTCTTCTGGTATCTTCTTTTCTTCCATGTCTCCTTGTGTCCTGGCCTGACTCCTGGTATCTGCTCCCTCTCTATGTCTCCTGGTATCTTCTTCTCCTCCATGTCTCCTGGTGTCCTGGCCTGTCTCCTGGTATCTGCTCCCTCTCTATGTCTCCTGGTGTACTGACCTGTCTCCTGGGATCTGCTCCTCCATGTGCAACACCCCTGCCAATACATAAGTAGGCTGGTAGTTGCGAATAGCACCCTCTCCACTTAAGAAGCTGTCAGAGGTAGTCATGAACCCTCTAGTAAGTTTCTAGCACTGAGAGATTATGTAATTGCAGCTGTAGACTCTGCCTGGCAAGGCAGCAGTTAAATGGTGTAAAGTGTTATCCAATCAGTTGGCTGTATTGTAAGCGGTAAGTGTGATTAGAGAGGTGCTACCACCTGACCTTATACTGGGGAGTATAAACCCCCTGTGTAGTGGGAGCACATGGTCCAGTCCTGCAGAGCCTGCAGAGAGTCAGTGTATGGCACACCTTTAGTGCTGCCACAGAGACCTAGAAACTACCTGAGTGAAGTTGGCCCCCCCACCTTGTTCAAATCAAACAAAATTGGTGTCAAACGTTTGTGCTACGTTTGTGCTGGTTTGTGCAGCAGAAATTTTTGTTTTTGCCGCTATCGTTTTTGAGATTTTAATGAATGTTTCCAGTGGTCATCAGAGGTCAACCAGCCCCCCCACATTGCCCAAATCAAACAAAACTGGTGCCGAACAATTCTGCTACGTTTGTGCTGGTTTGTGCTGCGCAAATTTTTGTTTGTGCTGCTTTTGTTTTGAATATATGAACAAAAAATTAAAGTTCAAAAGTTCAAGCAGCCCCCCCACATTAACCGAATCAAACAAAACTGGTGTCAAACGTTAGTGCTATGTTTGTGCTGGTTTGTGCAGCAAAAATTTTTGTTTGTGCCGCTATAATTTTTAAGGTATGTTCAGGTGTTCAAGGTGTTTAGGATGAACTGGTAAAAAACAAACCTAGTGACACTTCCCTGATTTGATCACCAGGGGGAGCTAGCAAACACATTGGGGCAGATTTACTTACCCGGTCCGTTCGCGATCCAGCGGCGCGTTCTCTGCACTGGATTCGGGTCCGGCCGGGATTCATCAAAGCAGTTCCTCCGCCGTCCACCAGGTGGCGCTGCTGCGCTGAAGTCCGCTGGAATGCCTCGAAATACACCGGCCTATCCAGGATGAAGGTGAGTGAAATTTTCGCGGCACAATTTTTTTCAAATGCGGCGGTTTTTCCGAATAAGTCGGGTTTTCGTTCGGCCACGCCCCCCGATTTCCGTCGCGTGCACACCGGCGCCGATGCGCCAAATTCCTATCGCGTGCGCCAAAAACCCGGGGCAATTCAGGTACAATCGGCGCAAATCGGAAATATTCGGGTAACACGTCGGGAAAACGCGAATCAGGCCCTTAGTAAATGACCCCCATTGTACTTTGGAAGAAATTAACTCTAATGACCTTTGCAAAAAAGTATGAATATATTAAAAATGACAGCGGCACAAATGAAAATCTTTGCTGCACAAACCAGCACAAACGTAGCACTAACAATTGACACCAGTTTTGTTTGATTCGGTTAATGTGGGGGGGCTGCTTGAACTTTTGAACTTTAATTTTTTTGTTCATATATTCAAAACAAAAGCAGCACAAACAAAAATTTGCGCAGCACAAACCAGCACAAACGTAGCAGAATTGTTCGGTCCCAGTTTTGTTTCATTTGGGCAATGTGGGGGGGCTGGTTGACCTCTGATGACCCCTGGAAACTTTCATTAAAATCTTAAAAACGATAGCGGCACAAACGAAAATTTCTGCTGCACAAACCAGCACAAACGTAGCACAAACGTTTGACACCAATTTTGCTTGATTTGAACAAGGTGGGGGGGCCAACTTCACTCAGGTCTAGAAACTGGGTCAGGAGACTCTAACCCAGAGCTGAAGCTTCCACAGTTTGGACACAGCTCCAAATGATGTACATCTTTTATTAGCCACGAAGGAGAAATGTAAGTTCTTCCTGATTATTGTCTCCATCATCCGCCGTCCTATGATATTAAATGTTTCTGAGGTCATCAGCCCCAGACGCCCCATCTGTCGCACGTGGCCCCAGCTCTGCTGTTCCTCCGTCACGCCACTGGCAGAGCTGTGGATTTCTAGCACCAGGAATCAGACTTGGCATCACTCTCCGCTCTCCCTGGCACTGGCTCCTGGCAGCCGCTGATTTACGACTTATTAAACAGTATTTTAGACTCATCTGAAGCTTGCTGACAGCATTTGCCTTTTTTTGTGGCCAGGACGATCCAGTCCTAAATTATACAGGATGTGCGGGAGGAGGCTGAGAGCAGAATACTGCCCCCCTACACTTATACTGATATTTTCAATGTATTCTATAGATTATTGTAGCATTCACCTTCAGAGATCAACTGAGGGATTGGTTGGTGGGTTGTGCTATGGTCAGTGAGGGATCGGTTGGTGGGCTGTGCTGTGGTCAGTAAGTGATCGGTTGGTGGGTTGTGTTGTGGTCAGTGAGTTATCGGTTGGGCGATTGTGCTGTGCTCAGTGATAGATCGGTTGGTACGTTCTGCTGTGGTCAGTGAGGGATCGGTTGGTGGGTTGTGCTGTGGTTGGATAGGTATTGCTTGGTGGGTTATGCTGTGGACAGTAAGGGATCGCTTGGTGGGTTATGCTGTGGACAGTAAGGGATCGGTTGGTGGGTTGTGCTGTGGTCAGTTAGGGATCGGTTGGTGGGTTGTGTTGTGGTCAGCGAAGGATCGGTTGGTGGGTTGTGTTGTGGTCAGTGAGGGATCTGTTGGTGGGCTGTGCTGTGTTGAGTGAGGGATCGGTTGGTGCGTTCTGCTGTGGTCAGTGAGGGATTGGTTGGTGGGTTGTTCTGTGGTCAGTGAGGGATCAGTTGGTGGGCTGTGCTGTGGTCATCGAGGGATCGGTTGGTGGGTTGTGTTGTGGTCAGTGAGGGATCAGTTGGTGAGTTGTACTGTGGTCAGTGAGGGATCGGTTGGTGCATTCTGCTGTAGTCATTGAGGGTTCAGTTGGTGGGTTGTTCTGTGGTCAGTTCGGGATCGGTTGGTGGGTTGTGCTGTGGTCAGTGATGGATCGGTTGGTGGGTTGTGCTGTGGTCAGTCATGGATTGGTTGGTGGGCTGTTCTGTGGTCAGTGAGCGATCGGTTGGTGGGTTGTGCTGTGGTCACTGAGGGATCGGCTGGTGGGTTGTGCCGTGGTCAGTTAGGGATCAGTTGGCGGGTTGTGCTGTGGTCAGTGAGGGATCGGTTGATGGGCTGTGCTGTGATCAGTGAGGTATCAGTTGGTGGGTTGTGCTGTGGTCAGTGAGGGATCGATTGGTGGGTTGTGCTGTGGTCAGTGAGGGATCGGTTGGTGCATTCTGCTGTGGTCAGTGAGGGATCGGTTGGTGGGTTGTTCTGTGGTCAGTGAGGGATCGGTTGGTGGGTTGTGCTGTGGTCAGTGAGGGATCGGTTGGTGGGTTGTGCTGTGGTCAGTGAGGGATCGGCTGGTGGGTTGTGCCGTGGTCAGTTAGGGATCAGTTGGCGGGTTGTGCTGTGGTCAGTGAGGGATCGGTTGATGGGCTGTGCTGTGATCAGTGAGGTATCAGTTGGTGGGTTGTGCTGTGGTCAGTGAGGGATCGATTGGTGGGTTGTGCTGTGATCAGTGAGGTATCAGTTGGTGGGTTGTGCTGTGGTCAGTGAGGGATCGGTTGGTGGGTTGTTCTGTGGTCAGTGAGGGATCGGTTGGTGGGTTGTGCTGTGGTCAGTGAGGGATCGGTTGGTGGGTTGTGCTGTGGTCAGTGAGGGATCGGTTGGTGGGTTGTGCTGTGGTCAGTGAGGGATCGGTTGGTGGGTTGTGCTGTGGTCAGTGAGGGATCGGTTGATGGGCTGTGCTGTGATCAGTGAGGTATCAGTTGGTGGGTTGTGCTGTGGTCAGTGAGGGATCGGTTGATGGGCTGTGCTGTGATCAGTGAGGTATCAGTTGGTGGGTTGTGCTGTGGTCAGTGAGGGATCGGTTGGTGGGTTGTGCTGTGGTCAGTGAGGGATCGGTTGGTGGGTTGTGCTGTGATCAGTGAGGTATCAGTTGGTGGGTTGTGCTGTGGTCAGTGAGGGATCGGTTGGTGGGTTGTGCTGTGGTCAGTGAGGGATCGGTTGGTGGGTTGTGCTGTGGTCAGTGAGGGATCAGTAGGTGGGTTGTGCTGTGGTCATTGAGGGATTGGTTGGTGGGTTGTGCTGTGGTCAGTGAGGGATCGGTTGGTGGGTTGTGCTGTGGTCAGTGAGGGATCGGTTGGTGGGTTGTGCTGTGGTCAGTGAGGGATCAGTAGGTGGGTTGTGCTGTGGTCATTGAGGGATTGGTTGGTGGGTTGTGCTGTGGTCAGTGAGGGATCGGTTGGTGGGTTGTGCTGTGGTCAGTGAGGGATTGGTTGGTGGGTTGTGCTGTGGTCAGTGAGGGATCGGTTGGTGGGTTGTGCTGTGGTCAGTGAGGGATCGGTTGGTGGGTTGTGCTGTGGTCAGTGAGGGATCGGTTGGTGGGTTGTGCTGTGGTCAGTGAGGTATCGGTTGGTGGTTTGTGCTTCGGTCAGTGAGGTATAGGTTGGTGGGTTGTGCTGTGGTCAGTTAGGGATCGGTTGGGGGGGATTGGGCTGTGGTCATTGAGGGATTGGTTGGTTGGTTGTGCTGTGGTCAGTGATGGATTGGTTGGTGGGTTGTGCTGTGGTCAGTGATGGATTGGTTGGTGGGTTGTGCTGTGGTCAGTGAGGGATCAGTTGGTGGGTTGTGCTGTGGTCAGTGATGGATCGGTTGGTGGGTTGTGCTGTGGTCAGTGATGGATCGGTTGGTGGGTTGTGCTGTGGTCAGTGAGGGATCGGTTGGCGGGTTGTGCTGTGGTCACTGAGGGATCGGTTGGTGGGTTGTGCTGTGGTCAGTGAGGTATCGGTTGGGGGGGGCTGTGCTGTGGTCAGTGAGGGATCAGTAGGTGGGTTGTGCTGTGGTCAGTAAAGCGTCGGTTGGCGGCTTGTGCTGTGGCCGGTGAGGGATCAGTGTTTCCTGTGATCAGTTTTCCGGTTCTGGGAAGAGACGTTGTAACTTGCAGATTCTGTTAGCCATTTGCTCTTTTCGGCTGTCAGGTTATCACCATGGGACATATTCCTTGCCAAGTTCTAAGAAGTGCGAGAATGATGTCCTGCGCCTCACTAATATTTGTTGTGTACAGACAATAATCCATCATGTAAGAGTCGTATCTATCCATCACTGCGTCACAGCAAATAGAGTCATTCATGTCAGACGCAATATTCAGACTTATTTCCCATTTACCTCTCATAGGAATAGAAGTGGGAATTGCTTAAAGCTGCAGCGCGCTCCACTCTATAATAGATAACAACAGAGAAGCCCGAAGAAAGAAATCTCTGAGATTGATGGCACCAAGATGGAATCACTAGATATATGTACAGTATAATCACTGCAGAGAACTGCAACACTTGTCTATCACTAAATCACATAGCAGTTTATATTCTTGTACATAGGATACAGTATTATAGTAGTTATATTCTTGTACATAGGGGGCAGTATTATAGTAGTTATATTCTTGTACATAGGGGGCAGTATTATAGTAGTTATATTCTTGTACATAGAAGGCAGTATTATAGTAGTTATATTCCTGTACATAGGGGGCAGTATTATAGTAGTTATATTCTTGTACATAGGGGGCAGTATTATAGTAGTTATATTCTTGTACATAGAAGGCAGTATTATAGTAGTTATATTCTTGTACATAGGGGGCATTATTATAGTAGTTATATTCTTGTACATAGGAGGCAGTATTATAGTAGTTATATTCTTGTACATAGGAGGCAGTATTATAGTAGTTATATTCTTGTACATAGGGGGTAGTATTATAGTAGTTATATTCTTGTACATACGGGGTAGTATCATAGTAGTTATATTCTTGTACATAGGGGCCAGTACTATAGTAGTTATATTCTTGTACATAGGGGGCAGTATTATAGTAGTTATATTCTTGTACATAGGGGGCAGTATTATAGTAGTTATATTCTTGTACATAGGGGGCAGTATTATAGTAGTTATATTCTTGTACATAGGGGGCAGTATTATAGTAGTTATATTCTTGTACATAGGGGGCAGTATTATAGCAGTTTAAATTCTTGTACATAGGGGGCAGTATTATAGCAGTTTATATTCTTGTACATAGGATACAGTATTAAGGCAGTTTATATTCTTGTACATAGGATACAGTATTATAGTAGTTATATTCTTGTACACATGGGGCAGTATTATAGTAGTTATATTCTTGTACATAGGGGACAGTATTATAGCAGTTATATTCCTGTACATAGGGGGCATTATTATAGTAGTTATATTCCTGTACATAGGGGGCAGTATTATAGTAGTTATAGTCTTTTACATAGGGGGCAGTAACATGGTTTAAATTGCCTCCACCCAAACAATGAATGATGTACATGGCCCCCCCACCTCACTCAATTATCTATTGTGTGCCCTATGAGACCACCCCCAATAAATTACACACAGGGTCCCCCCGATGAAGACCCTACACAGCTAGCATGATGATGACATCATCATATTGCGCTGCCTTTGTGCTGCACAGCACATTATCAATGGGATCTATACCCAATCGAGTACTAAGTGCAGCAGGGCCAGGGGAATTTTGCCCCCCACCGCGAGCCCAAGGACCCCATCAGAGACGCTATAACTGGTCCGCTCCTGGGCGTAACCCTTCCCATTCTAGACACTTCAGGGCAGTGATGCAGAATTCTGCCCAAAAATTTGTGATTTAATCGGCAAACAATGGACAGTTGCAACTGTTGCTGGAAAACTACAACTGTCCCTCCCTATCGCCCCCTTATGGTGCAGATCTCGTTATACCTCCTGCTTCATACAGTAAATAGCTCGATGACACTGGAGGCTGAGGAAAAGCTACCGACACCGGAAAATAGAAGTCCAGATCGATGGTAACAGCAGCTTTTAGCATCATATGATTTCCCTTGGTATGTGATGAAAAATGCGTCGCGGTGGCTTTCCTTCAGATCGGCGCAATGGCTTCGGTGACATTGGCTTGTTTGAGATTCATAGAATGTGCCGCCCTGACGGCTCCAGCTGCACTTACTGCGCCCCCCAGATGGTAACTGCTCAAACGACTCTCCCTCCATTATGAAGGGTCCCATAAAATACTGTTAGCACATTGTCGATACCTCCGGCGTGCTGTCGCAGACACTTCTCTGATTTCATTTGCAGTTGTCATTGTCTCCATAGCATATGGTCTCTTTACTTGTCCCCGGCGGAGTTGGCACGCGGGTAGCGCCAGCCAGAGCAGCAGAAATCATCAGCCAGCTGGTTACATCATGAATATGTACGTGGATCCCTCCGCCCGGATTCATTATTACTGTTTGTTATTTGTGATGGTCCTTCAGGGGCGCTCAGCGACGTTTGGTGGGGAAATTGTATCTTTCGCTGTCAGCGCGAGTTCACATTAAGAAATGATGAATGCGGTTTATTTAAGGGAAAAAAAAACCCCTTTATCTTCACAATGGCGCCAGTTCTGCAAGCGATAATAGCTGCTACATCTTCATAGGATACAGGGCAATGGGGATGGAGATGAGCTGAGGGGGCACTTACTTTTTTTGTATATGGATCGTGTTTAATTCTATGGTCACCAAGGGGGGGGTTATGCATGCTCATAGTACAATATGTAAGGTACAATCAAGGCCTATTGCCCACAAGCGTCTGTGATGCGACTCGCCTGAATGTACAGTTCGGACACTTAGAGGCCCGGAACTTATCTGACAAGCTGTGGGTGAGACATTTATGCCGGACATTCGGACAAAGTCACGAGCAAATCGCATGACACGCATAATTGGGAAAACTGGTCAAAAACTGATGCGTATTTTAAGAAACTGCTTAAAAACGGACAAAAAACGGGTTCAAAACACCACGTGTGCCACCACCCTAAGGCCGCACTAAAATTACCACCAATAAATTTTCTATGGAAATAAGACCATAGTAGCCACCGAGTGGTTACCCATTTTTAAGCAATACCCAACCCCCAGGAAAATAAAAGATGAATGAACAAACGATCCAGCACAACACCAGAATATTCTGTTAAAACTCTTGTTCCTTACTTTATTTCATCTCCATAACATCTTCATACAAGGCAGAGCAATCACCGCCTAGTAATCACCAACGCGTTTCAAACGTATGTTGGGTCCTTACTCATACATTTCCATATATAAATCCTCTGGATTTGCTTCCTTGATTGATACATCTGAAGCTCAGACGAGTGTTTATACCATTCGTATTGTTAACTCAATGGGTAGGGGTTCCGCTCCTGGTTTTGTGCAGCATGAGCTCCAGGTGTATGCAGTTGATATTCCCTAAGGGTGAAGCCACACGTGGCGTTTTGAACCCGTTTCTTTGGTCCGTTTTTAAGAAGTCCGTCCAAAAACGCATCCATTTTTGACAGGTTTTACCAATTATCTTAATTAAAACAAGTCAAAAACGGACGCATTTTCAACGGACTGCTTAAAAACGGACCAAAAAACGGGTTTAAAACACCACGTGTGGCATCACCCTGACACTCCATGAACTGCTGACACTTCTCGATCGCCAGACACTCTGCAATCCTCAAACGCTTAACCATCCGCAGACACTCCACAAACCCTCCTTACATCCGCAATCCCCAAAATTCAACTTCAAAATTTGACTTTCTGCATCACCAGAATTTTAACCGCAATTTTAACCCATTGTGGACAACTGTCCTGTTATTCCCACCATTTTTTAGCACTCTAGGCCTCACCATTTTACAGCTATTTTTGGGATGCAGGTCCTCTCTGACTTCATTGGAGGTTGTGTTCGGGTCCAAGATTGGCCTAAAGTTCAGGTCCCGAATCAAATTTTGTCACAAAAGTAGGACAAACTCGTCAAACATGAATGTTGATTGACCCACTTATCTCTCTGATGCTCCATGATCCCCATTTTTAAAAAGAAAATAATAAGCCCCATTTACACCAGACTTTAGGTATTTAAGGCCTGTTTGGGCATGATGTGGTGGGTCGGGCTGGAGGTGTCGATAGTCCGCAGAAAAACTGGTGGAGAAATCTTATATTTGTTATCCAAGGGCGGCACTGTGGCTGAGTGCGTAGCACTTCTGGGGTAGCACCACTGGGGTCCTGGGTTCTAATCCCACCCAGGTCAACATCTGTAAAGAATTTGTATGTTCTCTCCATGTTTGCGTGGGTTTCCTCTGGGTCCTCCGGTTTCCTCCCACACTCCAAAAACAATCTGTTAGGTCGATTAGATTGTGAGCCCCATGGGGACAGGGACCAATTTATCATGCTTTGTGCAGCGCTGTGTAATCTGTAGGCGCTATATAAATAAAGAATTATTATTATTATCCAACTTTTAAAATTATGTTAGCGGGCCTGAGGGGCTCTTGGGGTGTTTCCAGAGCCCGCAGTGATATTACAATGAGCAGAGTAGGTCTCCCTCCCCCCTGTACTTCCTGCTGCAGATTGCTTAGAAGGAGGGGGAAGAGAACAAGGGAGGGGAGACATGTTATTGGTCATTGTAACAGCCTTTAAATCTGCAGCATGGAGGGTAACACCCCCCATAAAAGGCAGGAAGCCATGGATTAGAAGTATAAGAAGATGACCACAGTCCCAGTGCCCGGATCTAGGAGTAATGTCCCAGGTTTATCAGGATGGATTCAGATTTCTGTGTCTATGTCAGACAAGGCTTCTCATTGTATGGATGCTGGGGCAGATTTAAAAAACAATCTTTTCATTATTTTTTTTTAATCCTCATCAGTTTCTAATTCCCCCTTGTCCACACATTGGCACAAAGCTGCAGCTGTGAAGCAGACAAGCTCCAGGCAGTGAGAAAACACAGGGAGCAAATGTTTTCAAATACACAGGAAAACTTCTTCTTACAGAGGAGCTGACACTTCTAAGCTTCCGTCATCACCTCGAGAGGCGCCATCTGTTAGGAGGCAGATGAGACGCAAACGTTTTCAGGAGTTTTATCTTGAGACTAAAAGTGAAATATTTTTAGCTCAAATGAAGGTTTAGGTGATAAGATTCTCATGGCGGCTGCTGACACCTGGTTACAAGGTCGACTGCTGAGACCTGCACATCCTCCTCTCTGTCATGGATGAGCGTCCATCGGTCTCTGACCTCTTATCCACCGTCACTGCCCCCAACAGCCTCATAAATCACCCCATAACCTCGCCAGGCACAATGTGACCCCATTACAGGACCACACAGAGGGGGCGTGAACAACTTGGGCGACATATTTAAGACAGTGCCCACCAGAAAAAGGGGAAGAAACTATAGATAAAATCTCCAGCAGGTCCGACCTGAATGAGACTACGGAACACCATATCCCCCCATAACAGAACCATCCACACCATATCCCCCCATAACAGAACCATCCACACCATGTCCCCCCATAACAGAACCATCCACATCACATCCCCCATAACAGAACCATCCACACCATATGCCCCACAATATAACCATCTATACCATGTCCCCCCATAACAGAACCGTCCACTCCCTGTCCCCCCCATAACAGAACCGTCCACACCCTGTCCCCCCATAACAGAACCGTCCACACCCTGTCCCCCCATAACAGAACCGTCCACACCCTGTCCCCCCATAATAGAACCGTCCACACCCTGTCCCCTCATAACAGAACCGTCCACACCCTGTCCCCCCATAACAGAACCGTCCACACCCTGTCCCCCCATAACAGAACTATCCACACCACATCCCCCCATAACAGAACCATCCACACCATATCCCCCATAACAGATCCATCCACACCACACCCCCCATAACAGAACCATCCACACCATATCCCCCCATAACATAAACATCTACACCATGTCCCCCATAACAGAACCATCCCCAGCATATCCCCCATAACAGAACCATCCACACCAGTCCATCCATAACAGAACCATTCACACCATGCCTCCATGAAATGTAGGAGTCCTTCCATAGGTGGCACTGTGTGTGGGGCACATTTTTGGGCACTTTGTGCAGGACTTATCTGTCATAAATGGGGGCACTGTGACTGCAGTATGTTCTGTGGTACCTGTACATACATGTAAGATATTACTACACGCTATGAGCTTCCTGCTCTACACAGATGGTGGAGCACAGACAGGTGCAGTGACTTATGGACCCGGTGTTACATGGAACGTATAGCAGCTGCTTCTGGCGTACCTGTGACTATATGGGTCAGGCGCCTCTGGTCTACTCCTGACATGTGTGTGCAGTGATGTGTTCTCCACTATCTTTAGGTGCAATGATAAAAAGGTCAGAGCTGTAGAGGGCACCGACCAATGTTCTGCTACCATATGGGGCCCAAATCCTCTTCTTCTCTTGACATCATTGTTATACCTGATACAGGTCAGGGCTCAGTCACAGATTCTGCATTAGGGTCCAAGGGCTTTAGGTAAAAGAGAACAGATAGAGAAGACAAGATAACACTAATGACATGAAGTCCTAATGATACAAGGTAGAGAGGATGAGTTATGGATCAGGGGATAATATATGGTCTCCTAACTATTACTCACATCAGGACGCCTGACACCCGGCCAAAGAAATCTCTCATTTAATACAATTAATTCTTTCTTATTTTTCGTCCCGTCCAATGATCAATTTCTATAATTAACCTTCTTGTACCAAGGACAGAGAATTCCCAATGATCAATAGTGTAATAGATCAGAGCAGAAATTCATGTGGATTTGATTCATCTCTTTAAGTTTAATTAGAATTTGTGAATTTTAACTCTTTTAGAATAATCAATAAGTGGAATATTCATGAGCTGAATCATTTATTTACTGGACAATTCATATCAAATCAAGTGTATAAGGAGATCAAAATCTCTATGTCCTATATAAAACCACAGAGCTGCACTCACTATTCTGCTGCTGGTGCAGTCACTGTGTACATACATGACATTACTTATCCTGTACTGATCCTGAGTTACATCCAGTATTATACCCCAGAGCTGCACTCACTATTCTGCTGGTGCAGTCACTGAGTACATACATGACATTACTTATCCTGTACTGATCCTGAGTTACATCCTGTATTATACTCCAGAGCTGCACTCACTATTCTGCTGCTGGTGCAGTCACTGTGTACATACATGACATTACTTATCCTGTACTGATCCTGAGTTACATCCTGTAGATCTTTTAATTTATATAAAAATAAAAAACATAACAATACAAACCAAACATAATATATAATATATACAAAATATATACAATATCTTACTTGCTGGTCCAGCCACATTCACTCCTAGCAAAAACAATAATTTAAAATACACCAAAATGTATAAACACCAAATACTACAACCCCCACCCAACCGATTGTCACACCCTCAACCAAACCAATAAACAATAAGACAAGCCACACCCACAAATAAACATAAATGACTATAAATATACATAAACCCACCCCACACCCTCTAATAACAAACCACCCCACACAGATCACATCCCACACCCATTTTTTTTTTTTTTTTTTTATAAATATATAATAACAAACACATAATACATAATACACATAACACTACACTAAACTAGATCCCTCGCCCGCACCCTCCCCTTCCCCCCAGACACTGGTCTAACGTCCAAAGTTTGCGTTAAGTAGTCCAGACCAGTGTCCAAGGTCTGTTCATAAGTCCC
Organism: Engystomops pustulosus; assembly: GCF_040894005.1. NCBI lineage: Eukaryota > Metazoa > Chordata > Amphibia > Anura > Leptodactylidae > Engystomops > Engystomops pustulosus. Next base: position 24,302,968 of record NC_092419.1, read on the forward strand.
ACCACCATCACCCCCCTCCCAACCTAACGCTATGTTCCAAACCCCACTATATACAATATATACAGTATTTACAACATAACAAAGAAAACAGAATACAAATAAAGTCTAAACAACATAAATACAAACCACATAAAGCCCAGGTTCGGCGCCTGCAAGCCCCTACATCACTACATGCCCAGATACAAAACAAAAATCTACAGTGCAGCATCAGCCCAACACCAGGAGCGGAGATGACAGACTAAGGGACACTAAAGGAGAACCCCCTCCAAAGGAGAGAGGCCCTCCCCGTGCCCAGCCTCTCATACTCCAGAGAGCGCACCTTCACCAGGTCACCCAGAATGTTCCTAACCACCTCATCCACCGGGAGGATTTTACGCTGCGTCGATACTAAGCACCGTGCGTTCCACGTGTGGTACCTGACCACTAGACTGACTAGGAATAACGTGCAGCGGTCCCGGCCACCCAGGCCTCTGAATGCTCCATAGGCCCACTCCGCATAGGAGAGACCGGCCAACCCGGGCCAATGGATGGAAGCGCCCACCCGGTTGTACACCTCTGTGTTAAAGGGGCACTGAAGCAGGAAGTGGTCCATGCTCTCCAGCAGGCCACCGCACTCCTCCCGGGGACAACCCCTTTCCTCAGAGCTCCTACACTTCAGATTGTCCCTCACACACAGCTTTCCATGGAAGCAGCGCCAAGTCACGTCCCAAAACTTCAAGGGGATCCTGATAGAATTCAATAAACTCAAACCCACCCCCAGATCCCGACTTGGGCAATCCCTGAGGGCCAGAGGCTTCTGGAAATGGGTCAACAGAACCCTCTTGTCAAGGATTTTCCTCGACATGGTCCTGATCTCCCACATTCCCAGACCCCACCGGCGAATCACCCTCAGAACCGTTACGGGTAACTCGTCTGCATTCTACCGGTGCGGTAAAAAGGACCGCCACTCCGCTATACGGCTCGGCCGCAAGAGACCAATAGGAAGGCCCGTATATCCATTCCCTCTTAGCTTTAAACACGGCCGCCAAATCTGGCAGCCTGGTCTCCTGCAAAAATAAAATGTCGGCTTCAACACGGCCGAGAAAATCAAAGGCCGCAAATCTAGCCGCATCAGACTTAATGCTGGTTACATTAATGGACGCCAGCGTCAACGGAGTGGGTGCCGCCATCATGAGTGATTGAGTTGGACGGCTTTCTTTTTACCCATCTTACCACCACCCTCGGGAAATGAACACCCCCTTTTTAGACATATTGTGGTGTCCATCTCCCGCACCTCTGATGCTTCAGGGGCAGATCCAGGACCTGCCCCCTCATCCTCGTCTCCAGACTCTGGGCCAGTCTCCCTTCCTGAGGACCCTGACTCCCCAGGGGGAGACTCGGCACCCCCTGCAGGCTCCGCCACCTCTGGCCCTTCACCCTCAGCCCCTCCATCGGCAGGAGAGGCTCCATCCAGGGCCTCTGTTCGACCAGCGGGGGGTTGGTTGCACCTTCCTTGGGTACCTTAGTCAGGGTGGGAGAAGATCTTACACCTTCCTTTTTACCCTTTTTCTTCTTTTTGGCGCCACGCTTACGCTTTTCCTCTAGCCACGCCCTATTATCCTCATCCATCCACTCATAATGGGAGGAGTCTGAGGACGTGGTAGCTTCCTCTCTCTCGATCCACCTGACCTCCTCATCCAGTACATCATCCCCTGGGGCCTCAGCGACAGGTGTGGTCTCCAGGATAGCGCCAGAGGTTGTCCCAGCAGCCCGAGACTCCCCCCGCTCTCTCTCCTGTTGACGCTTCTCTAGACGCCTTAGCTGGGCAGGCGTCTTTTTCCTGTCTTTCTTCCCTGGCCCCTCCATTCCTCCGCCTCTGCTAGTCCCCTCCCCAGCAGATTCAGCCTCATGGCTTTCATCCGCTGAGGTTGAGCCTGCATTAGCGAAGGAAAGAGGACAACGACTGTACGGGTGACCGAGATCACCACACAGGTTACACCTAATCTGCCCTGTACAGGATGCAGCGAGATGGCCGACACCCCCACACAACGCACACTTCTGCACGGTGCAGTTTGCGCTGAAATGTGTGGGGTCAAACGCAATTGTAGTTCTGAGGAGGCATTCAATACAGAATCCATGAATGCCTGTAAAAGACTAAAAAACAGGGGCTATCCGGAATGGTCTCTGAAAAGAGCTTACAATAAAGTGAAAATCAAAGACAGAAAAACATTACTCTTCCCTCATGAGGTAGACAAACCCCCCAACAAACATGGTTCTACGTCTTCTGATTTCACCCCCACATTAGTACTACAATACAGTCCACAATTCAAAGCTATCTCAGAAATTATTCATCCGCATATCCCATTGCTACGTTCAGATCCAATTTTGGAACACATCCTAAACAAAGGCTGTCGCATTGTGTCTAGGAGGGGCCAAAGTCTGGGTAATTTGTTGTCACCATCTCTTTTTGCTCCCAAAACCAACCATACATGGTTATCCACATAGGGCTTCCACAAATGCGGGACTAATAGATGTACAACCTGTAGATTTACCCTTGACAAGAAATAGTTTTTCACCAGTAGCAATGGTCAAAGACAATGGGGGTCATTTACTAAGGGCCTGATTCGCGTTTTCCCGACGTGTTACCCGAATATTTCCGATTTGCGCCGCTTGTACATGAATTGCCCCGGGTTTTTGGCGCACGCGATCGGATTGTGGCGCATCGGGGCCGGCATGCGCGCGACAGAAATCGGGGGGGCGTGGCCGAACGAAAACCCGACGTATTCGGAAAAACCGCCGCATTTAAATGCCGAAAATGTGTCGCTTGGGGAGCGCTCACCTGCACCTTCTATGGGATGGTGCATTCCGGGGCGTTAAGATTATTTTCGGCGCTGCAGCGCCACCTGGTGGACGGCGGAGGAACTACCATCTTAAATCCCAGCCGGACCCGAATCCTGTGCAGAGAACGCGCCGCTGGATCGCGAATGGGCCGGGTAAGTAAATGTGCCCCAATATCTGATAAAAGATTTTATCAATTGCAATTCATACAATGTTGTCTATACCATATACTGCAGTGAGTGCAATTTGATTTATGTGGGACAGACCATGCGCAAATTCAAAACTAGGTTCGTAGAACATCTCTACGACATCTCCAACCCGTTGGGCCGTAACCTGTCCGGTGCTTCCAAGCACTTTGTCCAGGTACACAAGGGTGATGTCAGTTCCCTCAAAACATTTGCTTTTGAAAGAATGGCCAAAAACATTAGGGGAGGTAGTATAACATCCCGGTTATTGAATAGAGAGGCTTATTGGATATTCACATTGGAAACATGCCATCCACATGGATTAAATACCAAGCGCGAACTCATGTACCATTATTAATCCCTCTCTTTTCCATCCCATAGGATGCCATTGCAAACAATGTTAAATATTATAAATATTATAATTATTGCTCTATTTCGCTTCTCTCTTGCTACTCTTTTTACTCCTACATGTCAATAGTGATGTTTTTATCCTTTTCATTGTTATTATTCAGAATGTTTTGCAACCACTAACTCGTGTTTCATCTAATTTTAGATGCATGCCCCACTCACCTCAAGGAGGATATGTCTTCGGCTCCGCCGCGCTGGTCTCTCCCGAAAGGTCTCTCCATGCTACATACATGGCCAGCGCCGGTTTGTATTTACTTCGATCTCCGCGGCGATGCCGAACAAATCCATCCTTCTCCAATCACAGCAGACGTGTTGCTTCCATGACTACGTATCACGTGATTTGGTCGCCAAGGATACGGCGTGGTCACGTGACCTCGCGATCACGTGACTCGCATCACTGCACACGCTTCCTGCAATCAAACGTATTACACAGTATGCTGTGTGGAGATGACCCTCTTCTTACTACTTATGAAGACGCACATTTACCTCCTTGTTATAATGTACTAAATTGTATGCAATTGTTATGTTCTCTTCTAACAGCGTGTTTGGGAACGCTAATCGATTTCCGGTGGGGGCGGGTCTTTATTGGGCTGTTTTAGTATATATTGATTGTTAGGATACAATGTGTCAGCTATGACTAAGGACGGTTAATCCGCCCGAAACGCGTCAGCTGTTGCTGTATCCCCACATAGTGGATATTGTATTGCCAATGTTCAATTAAAGGACGCTAAACGCATTGCCTGGAGCCTGGCTGAGCCGTTATTTTGTCTTTCTGGATGTTCCACCCTGGCAGAGGGGAGGCCCGTGCCTCGCTCGGCATGTCCTGAACAGGAGGTGAGCTGGTTTTTCCTGCTTATATTCCGTGGGGTCACAGCACCTGTGACACAGCTTAGGCTGCCCCCAGTAGAAGATCAGGATCCGATCCCTCCCCAGGAAGGCTGATGAAGGGATGTGGGCGACTGAGTTACCTGAACGCCTCAACTTCACCATGAAGGTCCAGGCCCCTGACCAGATACCATACTCGTCACGATTTTTTTCTGGTAATCCTAGCACCTCTCCATAACGATTTATCCAGGTCATGATGTCAAAGCAAGATAGTGATTCGTTACGGGTAAGAACGGTCACTTTCTTGAGTTCGCTCTGGCGGGACACTGCTTGCACAGCAAAGTCCCGCCAGTCGGGCTTGTTGTATCTCAGCTCATAGTTGGACCATAAGAGCTCAAGCCCCTCCGGCCGAACAAAGCTGATATCAAACTCAGATGTACCATAGGGATGGATCAAGGCAAAGATGTCAGCCGCCTTGAAGTCCATCTTCAGCAGCAGCTCAACTACCCGTGCCCGAGGGGGACACACATCACTGCCACGCCACCGAAGACGGACCACATTCCTACGGTTAGCACCCGGCCCGGTTGTCGGGAGCGACCATCATGTCTCCCTGCCTCTTTGCTCTCGGAAGGCAGACAGGCCGTGCCTCTCTATCCAAAACGACAAGTCAACCTCCTGCCCCGCTACATTGATCGTCCTTTCTCCCTTCTGTAAGGCCTGCAGGAGGCGCCGTTGCAAAAAGCCGTCCCCAGAGCCCAGAGACGAGGATGATGGAACCCCACTTCCCCCAGCAGCGACACTGGCATAGCTCTTAATAGGGGCCGCCACTAGGGGAGCAACCGAACCAACCCCTGCACCCACCACATTAACACTACCCACCTGCATGTTACACTCAGCCGCGCCACTCACACCACCAGTCACTCCATCACCCACCCCCAAAGCTGGAAAAGATTCTCCACCACTCACACCATTCACATTATCCACCACAACATTACTGACACCACTCACACTGGCTGGACCAGCAACAGCATCAGAGGACATGACCACCTCCGCATCTTCAGGCACAAGGGACGGGGGTCCCCCCGCAGAGCATTGCCCAGAGGGGACCACAACTCTTGTCACACTTGTGCCCTCCGCATCATCGGTAGCAGATGTTATTTTACTTCTCCTGGGGCTTGGTAACATTCGCCGCTGCTCTTTAGCCGGTGTGAGGCGCCGCTGATCTTCAATTTCCACAGAATTTAAATTATCCCCAACACCAACACAGAATAACACTTTTTGTCTGGGAGGTCCGGAGCCCTCAGCCTCAGCGACCCCTCCACACTGCCGCCGCCCCCCAACTAAGTGATCAGCGGCAACAGCATGAAGAGGTGCCGAGGCACCGGAAGCTGCCACCAGTGCCGGGCTATCCCCCCCTCCCACCGGGGGACGCACCACAGCACTGGATTTTGATGTTATCGCCACATCCAAGCCGCCCTGACTGTCCAGCCTTGCGGCCGATGCCTCCCCTGCTCCCCCACTGTTACCACAAACAGAGACGGAGCCCATCGCCACATCAGATGTCACACCTGTAATCTCCCTGCACCTTTGCACCGGGTCCACAGCAGAACTCGGGGGGGTTTGGGTAGCAGGGCTTGCACAGTGAGCTGACCCTGCGCTTTGCCCGGGGGGGGGGGGGGGTTACAGGGAGGGGGGTAAAGATGAAACGTACCTCTTCTTGCTGCTTGGGCCTGGTCTTCTTCGCCTTCCTCCGACTGCTCCACCCAGCGGCTTCCTCTGGGAGTTCATCACCAAACGAAAAGTTCTCCATGCGCACTGGGGACTCGAGCAGCCGGATCTCCGCCATGAGCGCCCCTCCCTGGCTGCCGGTGTCACTGTCCTCCCCCGAGCGAGGTGTTACTGCTGGCTGTCCTGCAGGGGGCCCACTGCACGAGGCCTGCTGATCTTCCTGCAGGCCGCCAGGTGGGAACTGCTGCTCGTTATCATCATCATCATCCTCCTCCTCCTCCACCTGGCTCGCAGGCTGCAACCCCTTCAGCCTTTGCTCTCTGTTAACAGCCATCTGAGCAAATCGGTCATCATTAATCAGTTTTTCCTGAAACGGCCCACTATTCTCGCAAATAAAGGTCTTTCTTTTTATCAGCTTATCAATCTCTTCTTTTAGGTGATTAATTTCTCCTTTAACCTCCATTTTGCGCTTCTTTGGCGCTGTGTTCGCCCTGGCGCGGGCACATCGCAGCTCCTCCCGGAGCCTCCTGATGGTCTTAGTCGCCTCTTCATATTCACAGAGGTGGCTCTGGACCCGGGAGGCATAGGTGGACAAAGACTCCCGGGGTCCCTGCACCGCCCAGCCTCCCACCGCATGGTCAGCCTTACCTATGTGAGCACTCCGCTTCATGTCTCCAGCCCCGGAAGGACCGCTGTCACCCGCACCATCATGGACGTCCGGCTTCTGGGTTTGTCTCTTTACACTGGACCCAGGGGGAGCAGGAGCAGTATTACTACGACTCCTGGTGGAACGTCTCACCCCTGAGTCCTCCATAGCACTGGCCGGTAGCTGGCTACCCCTGCCCCCCGCCGGCCTGGCCCGGGGAGCAGGAGCCTGGGGCTTGCCGCTCTGGCTCATGCCTGGAAACCCACCCCCTCCCTGGGAAGGGAGAGAGCAGGCCCCAGGTGGAGGTGGATTATTCCTGGAGCTCAGAGCAGCAGCTGCACACAGCCTCTCACAGCAACAGACAGAGCTTAACGAGCTAACGAGCTCCAGAGCTGCACTCACTATTCTGCTGGTGCAGTCACTGTGTACATACATGACATTACTTATCCTGTACTGATCCTGAGTTACATCCAGTATTATACTCCAGAGCTGCACTCACTATTCTGCTGGTGCAGTCACTGTGTACATACATGACATTACTTATCCTGTACTGATCCTGAGTTACATCCAGTATTATACTCCAGAGCTGCACTCACTATTCTGCTGCTGGTGCATTCACTGTGTACATACATGACATTACTTATCCTGTACTGATCCTGAGTTACATCTTGTATTATACTCAAGAGCTGCACTCACTATTCTGCTGGTGCAGTCACTGCGTACATACATGACATTACGTATCCTGTACTGACCCTGAGTTACATCCTGTATTATACTCAAGAGCTGCACTCACTATTCTGCTGGTGGAGTCACTGGGGCAGATTAACTTACCCGGTGCATTCGCGATCCAGCGGCGCGTCCGGGTCCGGCCGGGATTCATTAAGGTAGTTTCTCCGCCGTCCACCAGGTGGCGCTGCTGCGCTGAAAAGCATCGGAACGCGCTGGAGTTCACCGAGCCGGGCTGACCGAAGGTAAGTGCAAGCTCTGCGACAGATTTTTTTTTTTAAATGCGGCAGTTTTTCAGAGTCCGTCGGGCTGAATGAGTAAGTGCAATTTTCGTGACACATGAGTTACATCTTGTATTATACTCAAGAGCTGCACTCACTGTTTTACTGGAGGAGTCACTGCGTACATACATGACATTGGAGCAAAATAAATTGAATGTCAAATTTGTTTTTAAAATAAGTTGGTTAGTTAGGTGTTTGTGGGGAGGGTATGTTAACAAATGGTCTATTGATATTTTCACATTATTGTAAAGGTGTCACGGTTTCTTTTGTTCTTGCATTTGTTGTGTTTTTTAAAGTAAAATTCTGAAGTCAAAGTGCAGATCGACGGATCTAATTCCAGAGTTTGAAAGAAATTAGGAGGAGGTCCGTAATGAGGGAAAACGTGGTGTACCATCTGATGTGATGTAGTAACTTCTAGTCTTTCCATGATTTATGGGGAGTGATCAGTGTGTGAATAACGTCCCCTTATCTCTAATACCATGAGTGATGGTCAGTGACCGCAGGTTTATTTACACCTGAGACTCTGTGAAGACTCAGTTTAAGCACAAAAATGGGTAATTAGAGAAGTGATCGATAAGTATCCTGCAGCTGTGATGTGCTATCAGGAGCTCGGCCTGCAGGGGGCGCAATAATCAGATTACTGGAAACTTCTTTATATCTTAATCCTTACAGATGATTCATTTCAAATCAATTTGCAGGAAGCAACTTCTCTGGAACAGTAAAGAAATCATCAGAAGTGAAACAACTGTAAGGGCCAGAGACGGCATAATATAAAATGAATAAATAAACCACAAAAACATAAATAGATACAAATAATTGTTTGTATATAATACTGCCCCGTATGTACAAGAATATAACTACTATAATACTGCCCCGTATGTACAAGAATATAACTACTATAATACTGCCCCCTATGTACAAGAATATAACTACTATAATACTGCCCCCTATGTACAAGAATATAACTACTATAATACTGCCCCTATGTACAAGGAAATAACTACTGTAATACTGCCCCCTATGTACAAGAATATAACTACTCTAATACTGCCCCCTATGTACAAGAATATAACTACTATAATATTGCCCCCTATGTACAAGAATATAACTACTATAATACTGCCCCCTATGTACAAGAATATAACTACTATAATACTGCCCCCTATGTACAAGAATATAACTACTATAATACTGCCCCCTATGTACAAGAATATAACTACTATAATACTGCCCCCTATGTACAAGAATATAACTACTATAATACTGCCCCCTATGTACAAGAATATAACTACTATAATACTGCCCCCTATGTACAGGAATATAACTACTATAATACTGCCTCCTATGTACAAGAATATAACTACTATAATACTGCCCCCTATGTACAAGAATATAACTACTATAATACTGCCCCCTATGTACAAGAATATAACTACTATAATACTGCCCCCTATGTACAAGAATATAACTACTATAATACTGCCCTCTATGTACCAGAATATAACTACTATAATACTGCCCCCTATGTACAAGAATATAACTACTATAATACTGCCCCTATGTACAAGGAAATAACTACTGTAATACTGCCCCCTATGTACAAGAATATAACTACTATAATACTGCCCCTATGTACAGGAATATAACTACTATAATACTGCCCCTATATACAAGATTATAACTACTATAATACTGCCTCCTATGTACAAGAATATAACTACTATAATACTGCCCCCTATGTACATGAATATAACTACTATAATACTGCTCCCTATGTACAGGAATATAACTACTATAATACTGCTCCCTATGTACAGGAATATAACTACTATAATACTGCCCCCTATGTACAAGAATATAACTACTATAATACTGCCCCCTATGTACAAGAATATAACTACTATAATACTGCCCCCTATGTACAAGAATATAACTACTATAATACTGCACTCGAGGTAGGTAGAATTAAAATGGCATATACTTTATTTGATTCCAAAAAATACGTAAAAAATCTTTACAAAAAAGCATGGAGTGCACTGTAAGTGCTAAATAAACATAGTGTTATCAGTTAAAAGGTACATAGTAGCGGACCTACGCGTTTCGGGCATAGCCTTGCATGTTGCCCTTATTCATGGTCTGTCTGCTTCTAAATGGAGCTTAGTACTTATGCTAAAATAACAGGTGTGATGATGTCGGCGCTAATGAGGACATGTGGGAGGAGAGCTTCATGTACAGTGCGGACAACCCCTTCCAAGCCCAGATTCTATGGTACGGAAAATATATAGATGATATGCTAATTATCTGGCAGGGGTCCGCACTGTGCATGGAGTCCATCATCCAATACATCAACAGCAATAATTTCAACTTGGCATTCACACACAACACTGAAAAAACTGAAGTACCATTTTTGGACATCCTCCTACAAGGATCTAGCGCTACAAATTCAATAAATACATCATTATACAGAAAACCCAGTAGTGGCAATTCTATTCTTCATGCGGATAGCAACCACCCCAAGCATGTAATACATAATCTGCCCCTTGGGGAATACATAAGAGCCAAACGGAGCTGTAGTAATGAGTATTTGTATAAACAAGAAGAAAATAATATAAAAGAAAGACTAATGAGTAGGGGATACACAAAACAGATACTGGACATAGCGGCAAACAAAGTACTAAAAATGGATAGACAAACATTAATACATCAACAAAAAATAAAAATCAATAATGAAGATACAGACCAGATAGTCTTCTCCACACCGTATAGTAACGATTACCATAACATCGTAAAAATAATCAAAAAATATCTGCCTGTTCTGACAGGAGATGACAAATCCCATGCCATACTAGAAAAAGGCTGTCGCTTTGTAGCGCGCAAAGCAAACACAATAGGTGGCATCACGTCACCGTCAGTGTATATTAATAAAATGCATCAACCCTCCACATGGCTAACCACTAAGGGCTCGTACCCATGTGAGGGAAATAGATGCAACATATGTAAATACATGGCCCCTACTAAGCATTTTTCATCTAGCCACCATCAAGAAAGATACAGTATCCACAATATCATTAACTGTAATTCCAAACATGTGGTATACTTAGCCACATGCACTCAATGTAACATTCAGTATGTGGGCAGTACCATACGCCCATTAAAAACCAGAATAGCTGAACACATACGGGACGCTACCAAAAAGGACAATGCCAACCTTAAGAACATATCGTGATTATCTAAGCACTTCATCAATATGCACTCAGGAGAGGTATCCAAACTATGCATAACAGCAATTGAAAAAGTCACGGCCCCGATATGGGGAGGAGACAGAACACACAAACTAAGGAATAGAGAAATATATTGGATACTAAAATTAGATACGCGACACCCACAAGGTCTCAATAATAGATCGGATACATTATATTTTTATTAAATTAAAGAATCTGTAACATCTGGATATTTTCCTTAACACCATATATTTAGTCATACTATATACGCCCCATTCGCTCTCTACTCATATGCGCATGTCCTCATTAGCGCCGACATCATCACACCTGTTATTTTAGCATAAGTACTAAGCTCCATTTAGAAGCAGACAGACAATGAATAAGGGCAACATGCAAGGCTATGCCCGAAACATGTAGGTCCGCTACTATGTACCTTTTAACTGATAACACTATGTTTATTTAGCACTTACAGTGCACTCCATGCTTTTTTGTAAAGATTTTTTACGTATTTTTTGGAATCAAATAAAGTATATGCCATTTTAATTCTACCTACCTCGAGTGCTGGATCTACAAAAATTCCTTTTCTAAATTCTTCACCTGGAGCGGCACAGGCTTCGCCTCTGTTTCCAAGACCCGGGCACCGTTCACTTGCTTATGTGGATACAGGATACAGGACTACTACCCATTGAATATCGGCTGACAAGGTGAGCTGAAAGTTTCCATTCCCTTCAACAACTATATTTTTCTATGTGACTATAATACTGCCCCTATGTACAAGAATATAACTACTATAATACTGCCCCCTATGTACAAGAATATAACTACTATAATAATGCCCCCTATGTACAAGAATATAACTACTATAATACTGCCCCCTATGTACAGGAATATAACTACTATAATACTGCCCCCTATGTACAGGAATATAACTACTATAATACTGCCCCCTATGTACAAGAATATAACTACTATAATACTGCTCCCTATGTACAAGAATATAACTACTATAATACTGCCCCCTATGTACAAGAATATAACTACTATAATCCTGCCTCCTATGTACAGGAATATAACTACTATAATACTGACTCCTATGTACAAGAACTTAACTACTATAATACTGCCCCCTATGTACAGGAATATAACTACTATAATACTGCCCCCTATGTACAAGAATATAACTACTATAATACTGCCTCCTATGTACAGGAATATAACTACTATAATACTGCCCCCTATATACAAGAATATAACTACTATAATACTGCCCCCTATGTACAAGAATATAACTACTATAATACTGCCCCCTATGTACAAGAATATAACTACTATAATACTGCCCCCTATGTACAAGAATATAACTACTATAATACTGCCCTCTATGTACAAGAATATAACTACTATAATACTGCCCCCTATGTACAAGAATATAACTGCTATAATATTGCTCCCTATGTACAGGAATATAACTACTATAATACTGCCCCCTATGTACAGGAATATAACTACTATAATACTGCCCCCTATGTTCAAGTATATAACTACTATAATACTGCCCCCTATGTACAGGAATATAACTACTATAATACTGCCCTCTATGTACAAGAATATAACTACTATAATACTGCCCCCTATGTACAAGAATATAACTACTATAATACTGCCCCTATGTACAAGAATATAACTACTATAATACTGCCCCCTATGTACAAGAATATAACTACTATAATACTGCTCCCTATGTACAAGAATATAACTACTATAATACTGCCCCCTATGTACAAGAATATAACTACTATAATACTGCCCCCTATGTACAAGAATATAACTACTATAATACTGCCCCCTATGTACAAGAATATAACTACTATGATACAGCCGGAGATTGCGCTGAGCAGGCGGGTCAGTGTTCAGAAAAGTATAGGCACAAAGGCCCCTCCCCACCACAACCGCGACTGTTACGCCACTGGGATCCAGTGTTATTTACCCATGAATAGCCGTATTTTATCTGATGTCAAAAGATGTCACTTTTTAAACACATTTTCATTTCCCCCCCCCTGATATTTACTTTGACGATCTGGTTGGCAGTCTTCTCTTCTGTGAAATAAGATGATGGTTTTGTAAAGATTATTTTAATGAACATAAAGCAGATATTTCATGTGTCAATGTGGCCAACGCTCAGGATCATCATGACTGATGTCTATTAATAAAGCTGACAGACAAACCCTTGCACCCCCTGTAGGAAAAACGTCGGAAAACTGACGAATGAAAACTGACGAAAGTGCGACCCTTAGTAAATAAGCCCCAATGGTTTCTCATCTTATGTGTGCAATGTGGTATAAGTTCAGGACCTGGGCTGTAGAGACATTGGGGCACATTTACTAAGGGTCCGAATCACTCTTTTTCGTTGGGTTTCCCGAAAAATTACCGGTTTGTACCAAATTATCCCGGGATTTTGATGCACCTGATTGGATTGTGGCACATCTGCGCCGGCATGCATGCGGCGGAAATCGGGGTGTGGCCGTCAGAAAACCTGACTGATTTGGAAAAACCGCGGTATTTTTTTTTTTTTAAATGTGTCACGCACTTACATGCAGTAGGAATAGGTTGGTGAACTCCGGCAAACTTTGGCGCATCAGCGACACTTGGTGGACATCGGGCGCACGACCTTAGTGAAACGCTGGAAGACCCGAATCCTCGACGGAGATCGTGCCGCTGGATCGCAAGAAGACCGCGTAAGTAAATGTGCCCTATTATGGCCACCTAATGGTCTAGAATTATGAAATGATGTCTAGTGGATAAAAATAGTATCATAACAAAACTAGAACAGAACAAAACATTTATCAAAACCAACTTTACTACATAAATACAGCAGAGGAACCAAGCTTACTATATAAATTACAGCAGAGGAACCAAGCTTACTACATAGATACAGCAGAGGAACCAAGCTTACTATATAGACACAGCAGAGGAACCAAGCTTACTACATAGATACAGCAGAGAAACCAAGCTTACTACATAGATACAGCAGAGGAACCAAGCTTACTATATAGACACAGCAGAGGAGCCAAGCTTACTATATAGACACAGCAGAGGAACCAAGCTTACTACATAGATATAGCAGAGGAACCAAGCTTACTACATAGATACAGCAGAGGAACCAAGCTTACTATATAGATACAGCAGAGGAACCAAGCTTACTACATAGATACAGCAGAGGAACCAAGCTTACTATATAGACACAGCAGAGGAACCAAGCTTACTACATAGATATAGCAGAGGAACCAAGCTTACTACATAGATACAGCAGAGGAACCAAGCTTACTACATAGATACAGCAGAGGAACCAAGCTTACTATATAGACACAGCAGAGGAACCAAGCTTACTATATAGATACAGCAGAGGAACCAAGCTTACTACATAGATACAGCAGAGGAACCAAGCTCACTACATAGATACAGCAGAGGAACCAAGCTTACTACATAGATACAGCAGAGGAACCAAGCTTACTATATAGACACAGCAGAGGAACTAAGCTTACTACATAGATACAGCAGAGGAACCAAGCTTACTACATAGATACAGCAGAGGAACCAAGCTTACTACAGAGATACAGCAGAGGAACCAAGCTTACAATATAGACACAGCAGAGGAACCAAGCTTACTATATAGATACAGCAGAGGAACCAAGCTTACTACATAGGTACAGCAGAGGAACCAAGCTTACTCACAAACCAACCTCAGTCTAGGACCCAACTGGAGAGGTGTTGGTCCAGTTCAGCTTGTCGCCCCGGTTGTATAGTGTTGAAGAGAATAGTCCCGTATACGCACTCCAAGTGTCGTCTACGGGAGGGTCGTCTACGAAAAGGGCTCCTACCCCATATATATATAAAGGTAAATCCAGGCACTCTTCAGGTGAAAAGGTTATTTTATGATTTTATGCAGTGAATCCGGCAGTGAATCGTGCCGGACGCGAATCCTCGTCAGACAACCAGGACCGGGTAAGTAAATGTGCCCCAATGAGATGGATATATGGCAGTGGAGAAGAGAGCTGAAAGCTAAAGTGCTCCACTGCTAAACTAAGAGGTTGAATCCGGATTAGATCTATTCTTGTATATAGGGGCAGTATTATAGTAGTTATATTCTTGTACATAGGGGGCAGTATTATAGTAGTTATATTCTTGTACATAGGGGGCAGTATTATAGTAGTTATATTCTTGTACATAGGGGGCAGTATTATAGTAGTTATATTCTTGTACATAGGAGGCAGTATTATAGTAGTTATATTCCTGTACATAGGGGGCAGTATTATAGTAGTTATATTCTTGTACATAGGGGCAGTATTATAGTAGTTATATTCTTGTACATAGGGGGCAGTATTATAGTAGTTATATTCCTGTACATAGAGGGCAGTATTATAGTAGTTATATCCTTGTACATAGGGGGCAGTATTATAGTAGTTATATTCTTGTACATAGGGGCAGTATTATAGTAGTTATATTCCTGTACATAGGGGGCAGTATTATAGTAGTTATATTCTTGTACATAGGGGGCAGTATTATAGTAGTTATATTCTTATACATAGGGGGCAGTATTATAGTAGTTATATTCTTGTACATAGGGGGCAGTATTATAGTAGTTATATTCTTGTACATAGGGGGCAGTATTATAGTAGTTATATTCTTGTACATAGGGGACAGTATTATAGTAGTTATATTCCTGTACATAGGAGGCAGTATTATAGTAGTTATATTCTTGTACATAGGGGGCAGTATTATAGTAGTTATATTCCTGTACATATTATAGTAGTTATATTCTTGTACATAGGGAGCAGTATTATAGTAGTTATATTCTTGTACATAGGGGGCAGTATTGTAGTAGTTATATTCTTGTACATAGGGGGGTATTACAATACAGTATTTATGTATTTGTATATGTGGGAGTATTTGATAGTTTCTTTAGACTTCTGTTGATAGAATTATTAATCTTTTCTCTATAAGTTATTGTACTTTCTAGTTGTGTGTTTGGGGCAGAGTCACTTCTTCTAGTAAATAAAACATGAGACTCTTTGTGTAGTTGTAGTCGTTACTCTTTGGAGTTGCAGTTCTGGTTCTTTGTGATTAATTAGGGCATAAGGTGCGTTTTGCATATATTTTATAGCTGACAGCTTTAATGGGTTCACGCTTCACCTTTAAGTGGCATCTGTCACTGGATCACAAAGGCCGTTACTGTTCCACTGATTTTTAAAGTGCATATTTAAGGAGTAATTGCACAGAACACATCTATTATTACAGTCATTTCTTGTTCTTTTTCCCCCTTTTTCCACAAATAGGAGGTAAAGTCACTACTAAAATATAAAACTACTAAAAAAACATATTTTTTATCCAATATGTGAACAATGCACATCAGGTTTAATGGTGACAGGGCTAATATTCTCTGATTATATCCGGATAATTGGTTAAAATCAATTCTACAGCAGAACAATTAGCAGTTGATATACTCAAATCCTCAACGTAGAGGGCGCTGTAGCTCCTTTTTTTCTATGCTTTGTTCTGTTCACCTTCTATCAGAAAGTCCTATCACTGTACAGTAACTTTATTTTTTGCGCAGTTCTACAATACAAGTCCTGAGCAGCCAGAAAGGAGGCAAGGAAAAATAATTCAAGGTACTTGACTTTCTCTGGGTCCCCGTTCCTGTAGTGAAGCAATGTGACGGTGGTTACATTTTCTGCTTTTGCCAATCACTGGCCTCAGCGGTCAAAGAAATTGGGGCACATTTACTAAAAATTGTGCCGTCTGTACTAGGTGCAGTTGCCCATATAGTGTACAGGGGGCGCCAGATTCAGGAATTCTAGTGCACGCTCCGCACCAGCAGAATGCACCAACTTTTTTTTTTTTTGGTGCACTCTTAACATAGGGCATGCAACGGACTTCTGTCGGACTTTACATGTTAAATCTTGGGTATAGTGCACTGACTGTGCACCCTTTTCAGGGTGTCACTTGAAGAATAGTGTAGCCGTGACACAATGGGTCGGTGCGACACAAATGTGGCATGGATACAAAGAAGGTGCAGAAAACTGGCGCAAGGACCTTGGTAAATGGGCCCCATTATGAAATTAAAGTGCAACTTCCTCGCACCGGGGCTTGACCTATTGATGGGAGGACAGCTGGATTCGCCTGGTACCTGAGTGGCTGGCTGTAGCGTGGCCAAGCGCAAGTCGGTATCACAGTTAGCTTGGAGCAGGTGTATGGGTGTCAACCACCCGGGGCAGGACCAACGAGGGGATGCATGAAGAGGGGGAAGCTGCAATAAGATGCGGGTAGTAATAGATCTCCAAGTAGAGGGGAGACCCCTGGTGTTAGCGGCAGCCAGGGATCACACATAGAGACAGAAGTTATGAACAAGCCAGATCTATTATTAGTTGGAATTTGTGACACATTTAATACAGCGACTCAATAGAATTGTGTTCCATAATCACTTGTATTTACATCCTAGATTTATCCACAGCAGAGCTGATCATTCTGCACAGTAGCATCGAATACCTGAGGTCACAGATCTCTCCCCTCGCCGCGTCTCCCCCAGTGATAACAAAAAGGAGATAACCCCCAAACCCGTCCTATTTATAAAAAGTCTAATTGTTCCGAGGAATCTGTAATAAAAGCCGATGATTTGGGTGACAAAGTTCCGTTATTGAGATTGGAACGATTTATATTTTCCATTAACTGCGAGGCCTTTATCATTTAATCACACAAAGCCGGGACGCGAGGTGCGACGCGCAGAATTGCCTTCTAATTTTAGACGATGGCGGTTTAATAAGACGCCGCACACTGAGAGGAGGTTATTAGCTGCAGATCTGTCGCCGTTTCATCGGCTTTATGATGGAAACCGCGGGGTTAAAATAAACCACTGCTGGGACACGTTACAACAAGATGCAACATGAAAAAACCCTCAAGTCTCCCCGGCACCTACTTTTATGTTATTCACAGATTTACTCATTTTAGGGAAGATCCACAAGAAGAAAAGAGACAATTTTGTGGTTTGTTTCTGCTGATACAATGTAAAGTGTCAGGTCCTGTTCACATTACACCATCCAGGTGCTACAGGGAATGTACATATACTGTATAATACAATGACCCCAAACCTGCCCCAGTAGTGCCCCAAATGGTTTGATGCCTTCACATTGAATATAGACCCATTTAGTGATCACCACTTTGTATTTCATCCATAAATTATATAACCTCCACAGAGACCTGCCCCATGCTGAGTATAATATCCCCTGCACAAATACTGTATAACCCTCTGTAGTACTGTATGCCCCCAGTGCCCCTCATCTCATAATACCCATTAATACCCATAAAATAATATAACACCCCGTCCCAAACACAGTGGATCACACATGGTATCATGCCCCCATACAGTATAATATCCCCTCAGTGCCCCCACACAGTATAATGCCCCCTCAGTGCCCCCACACAGTATAATGTCCCCTCAGTGCCCCCACACAAAGTATAATGCCCCCTCAGTGCCCCCATACAGTATAATATCCCCTCAGTGCCCACACACAGTAAAATGCCCCCTCATTGCCCCCATACAGTATAATGCCCCCTCAGTGCCCCCACACAGTATAATGCCCCCTCACTGCCCCCACACAGTATAATGCCCCCTCAGTGCCCCCATACAGTATAATGTCCCCTCAGTGCCCCCACACAGTATAATGCCCCCTCATTGCCCCCACACAGTATAATGTCCCCTCAGTGCCCCCACACAGTATAATGCCCCCTCAGTGCCCCCATACAGTATAATATCCCCTCAGTGCCCCCACACAGTATAATGCCCCCTCAGTGCCCCCACACAGTATAATGCCCCCTCAGTGACCCCACACAGTATAATGCCCCCTCAGTGCCCCCATACAGTATAATATCCCCTCAGTGCCCCCACACAGTATAATGCCCCCTCAGTGCCCCCATACAGTATAATATCCCCTCAGTGCCCCCACACAGTATAATGCCCCCTCAGTGCCCCCACACAGTATAATGCCCCCTCAGTGCCCCCACACAGTATAATGCCCCCTCAGTGCCCCCACACAGTATAATGCCCCCTCAGTGCCCCCACACAGTATGATGCCCCCTCAGTGCCCCCACACACAGTATAATGCCCCCTCAGTGCCCCCACACAGTATAATATCCCCTCAGTGCCCCCACACAGTATAATGCCCCCTCAGTGCCCCCACACAGTATGATGCCCCCTCAGTGCCCCCACACACAGTATAATGCCCCCACAGTGCACCCACACACAGTATAATGCCCCCTCAGTGCCCCCACACAGTATGATGCCCCCTCAGTGCCCCCAAACACAGTATAATGCCCCCACAGTGCACCCACACACAGTATAATGCCCCCTCAGTGCACCCACACACAGTATAATGCCCCCTCAGTGCACCCACACACAGTATAATGCCCCCTCAGTGCCCACACACACAGTATAATGCCCCCTCAGTGCCCCCACACAGTATAATGCCCCCTCAGTGCCCACACACACAGTATAATGTCCCCTCACTGCCCCCAAACAGTATAATGCCCCCTCAGTGCCCACACACAGTATAATGTCCCCTCACTGCCCCCACACAGTATAATGTCCCCTCAGTGCCCACACACAGTATAATGTCCCCTCACTGCCCCCACACAGTATAATGTCCCCTCACTGCCCCCACACAGTATAATGCCCCCTCAGTGCCCACACACACAGTATAATGCCCCCTCAGTGCCCACACACAGTATAATTCCCCCTCACTGCCCCCACACAGTATAATGCCCCCTCACTGCCCCCACACAGTATAATGCCCCCTCACTGCCCACACACAGTATAATGCCCCCTCAGTGCCCCCACAGAGTATAATGACCCCTCAGTGCCCCCACAAAGTATAATGACCCCTCAGTGCCCCCACACAGTATAATGCCCCCTCAGTGCCCACACACAGTATAATGCCCCCTCACTGCCCCCACACAGTATAATGCCCCCTCAGTGCCCACACACAGTATAATGCCCCCTCAGTGCCCCCACAGAGTATAATGACCCCTCAGTGCCCCCACACAGTATAATGCCCCCTCAGTGCCCACACACAGTATAATGCCCCCTCAGTGCCCCCACAGAGTATAATGACCCCTCAGTGCCCCCACACAGTATAATGCCCCCTCAGTGCCCCCACACAGTATAATGCCCCCTCAGTGCCCACACACAGTATAATGCCCCCTCAGTGCCCCCACAGAGTATAATGACCCCTCAGTGCCCCCACACAGTATAATGCCCCCTTGTGGCCCCTGAGAACTATACTTCTCTCTTAGTGTCCTTACACATTTTCTTGTCCCCCCTTAATGGCCTCCATTGAATAATATGAATGAAGTTGAAGTGAATGGAGAATAAGACGAGATATAAAAGATAATTGCAAAATCAGACACCCCCCATTACTGCAGCTTCGTATGTGACTAAGGGGGGAAATGTTTTATTCCAAGTAGCTTACAGCAAGTCTGAGACTGCAGCTCTAGAGGCGACTTACTATAAATCACAAGGTAACTAGATGTCACTTAAAGCCGGTGGATACAGATGTGAACACAAGTACAGGCAGTCCCCTACTTAAGGACCCCCGACTTACAGACCTCTGGTGAAGCTCTCTAGATGTTACTATAGTCCCAGGCTGCAATGATCAGCTGTAAGGTGTCTGTAATGAAGCTTTATTGATAATCCTTGGTCCCATTACAGCAAAAAATGTTTAAACTCCAATTGTCACTGGGGCCAAAAATTTTTTTGTCTGGATCTACAATTATAAAATATACAGTTTTGACTTACATACAAATTCAACTTAAGAACAAACCTCCGGACCCTATCTTGTACGTAACCCAGGGACTGCCTATACAATGATCCGGATGTGAGCGGAGTAACAGGTAAAGCAAGCACAATTGTGAATGCAGCTTTGGCTGTGATCAGTGTATAAGACCCGATGGCAGCTGACAGCTACCTCATGTGTGTGAGAATGGAGCATCCTAAACAAAGCAGAAGTATAATCCAGCAGCGCTGTGATCGCAGCTTTGGATGTGACTAGAGTGTAAGAAATGATGCAGATGAATGAAGCAGAGCAGGCGGAGTAGCTTCTATTCCCTGTCCCTTTATTTGGCTATAGACTCGACTGACAAAAGTAATTGCATAGTGAAGTGACCTGCGGGGGGCGCTCCAGGATCCCACACGAGAAGCCTTCACGCTAATATTGTGCACAGCTGGATGGCGCGATGATGATAACCAGGCGACTCCATTTAATTTGCTACAAGCTTTAGTTTTTAATTGAACCTGGAAGAATTAAGAATCTGCTGCGAGCAAAGAAGAAGAAATTGTCAAAAAATAATCGTAAAGTTTCACACATTTTTAAAGGAAAACAAGACCCACAGCTGCCATAGATATTGGTGGGTATCGGGTACAGGGTGCAGCAACTGGACTGCGGAGTGAAAGAGCAGCCACTAGGGGGCATCACCAAAACAGGATCCTGCCCTTGAGGTTTAGTCTAGGAAAAACCTGCCCTCATTGCTTTAAGATTGAAGTGCAGAGAGTGGAGGAGACCTGGTGTGGAGAGCGGAGGAGACCTGGCGCAGGAGACCTGACGCAGCGTGTGCAGGAGACCTGGCACAAAGAGCGGAGGAGACCTGGTGCGGAAAGCACGGAAGACTTGGTAAAGAAAGCGGATGAGACCTGGCGCTGAGAGAGGAGGAGACCTGAAGTAGGGTGTGCAGGAGACCTGGCGCATAAAGAAAGGAAGGAGACCTGGCGCATAGAGAGGAGGAGACCTGGCACAAGGAGCGGTGGAGACCTGGCGCAAAGAGCGGAGAGGAGGAGACCTGGTGCAGAGAATGCAGGGGACCAGGAGACTGGTGCGGAGAGCAGAGGAGACCTGACGCAGAGAGCACAGGAGACCTGAAGTAGGGTGGGCAGGAGACCTGGTGCAGAGAGCACAGGATACCAGTGCGGAGAGTGCAGGAGACCTGGCGCAGGAGACTTGGTACAGAGAGAGAAGGAGACCTGGCGCAGAGAGCACAGGAGACCTGAAGTAGGGTGGGCAGGAGACCTGGTGCAGAGAGCACAGAAGACCGGTGCGGAGAGTGCAGGAGACCTGGCGCAGGAGACTTGGTACAGAGAGCAGAGGAGACCTGGCGCAGAGAGAGGAGGAGACCTGGCATAGAGAGAAGGAGAACTTATTGCGGAGAGTGCAGGAGTCTTGGTGCAAGAGACTTGGTGCAGAGAGCGCAGGAGTCCTGACAGAGTGTGCAGGGGACCTGGTGCAGAGAGTGGAGGAGACTTGGCGCAGAGAGGGCTGAGGCGACCTGGCGCAAAGAGTGCAGGAGACCTGACACAGAGAGCAGAGGAGACCTTGCACAGAGAACGGAGGAGATCTATGCACCAAATTTATATCAGAAGACATTGTGGGAAAAAAGAATTTTTTTTTAATTTGGTGCACTCAGTTTAAGCAGTTTTAGTGTGCGCAGGGTGCCCCAGATTAATATAGGCTGTTCTCTGGTCTTCATGAATTGGGGCACCATGTATGATAGTGACTGCACGTAGTACACACTGCATCACCATTAATAAATATGGGCCTATGAGTCTCATGTTCTGTATTGTCAGCTATGAATCCTATGTCCAACATTACCTTCCTTATAGAATCAAGTGAATCTATGAAAACAAACCTCAAATTAGGATTACAACATCCCCATACACCTGGCGGATCTCTTCTATCATAGTTTTTGGAGTTGGGTTCTCCCTATCTTTAGCAATGGCGCCTCCATCTCGGGACTGATAATGATTATCTCACAGTCGTCTCCGTTGTGCAGTAGAAGTAGATATAACTATAAAGTTGTTCCATAATTAACATTTACATTCCCCCTCTCATGCATTTTATAGATTCGAGGGAACGTTCCTCCTCTGGTCCCGAGGCACAACCATAGCTCATGAAATTAGAGGCATTGATCATATATCACATTAATCACATCAGCATAATATTGCAATCTCCCTGATTTATTTATACTACACAATCCTATTTACCTGATCTGTATGGAGGGGGCGATATGAACATCAAAACCTGGAAACATTGACGGTAAAAAGCCTAAAGGTAGCAAAGTAATGGAAATCCACTAAGTTTTTTAACGTGCCTCAGTGGTGGAAGGTGCAGAGATTTTTTTTCTCCTCTTGTCATCTGATCAATCTTTTTCTTTTCCATCTGTCAAGTCTGTCTTTGTTATCGGGCGTATTTGATTACCTGCATCCAAACTCAATTCTCAGTCACTTCTCCTCTGTATTAAATTCATAATTTGTAGATGGTGGCCTCAATAACTTCATTGGTGAGAAGGACAAAGGAAGAAGGAAGAAAAATGAAGAAGAAGTAGGAGAAGGAAAACAAGAAAGAAAAAAAAATACATTGGAGCTAATTAACTAAGGGTCCCGCGGCCGAATTTTTGTCGGGTTTACCGACGTTTTCGGGGATCGCACCGCTGGGACAGGGATTTTAGGGGATTGTGTCGCATGCAATCAGATTTTTGCACATCGGGCCGTCTTTCATGAGTCAGAAATCAGGGGCGGGCCGCCGGACGATCCAACGGATTCAGACAGAGTGCGGGATCTAACTTAAAAATTGTGTCACAACAATGCACTAACGTGCACCGGGAGGAAAATGGTGAACTCCAGCGGACCTGAGCGGGGAAACGACACATGCAGGATATCGGGCCCACAATCTTCTTGAATCGCGGCACAGTGTATTGTCGTCGGACAATGCACTTTCGGGATCTGCTCCGGACCGAAAAAGTGGAAAAGAGTAGAAGAAAATGAAGTATGAAGAAGAGAGGGAAGAAGGGGAAGAATGGAAAAGAAGATGGAGGAGGAGAAAAAGGAAAAAGAAGTAGATATAAGAAGAAGAGGAAGAAGAAGAAAACTGAGGAGGGAGACTGAATTAGACGAAGGAAAAAGTAATAGTTAGAAAAGGAACAAGGAGAAAACAGAGGTAGAAGAAAACTACAAAAAAGGGGAACAATGATGGAAGAAGTACAATATAGAAAGAAGAGGAAGTAAAAGAATAAAAAGCATAAGAAAAAGAAAAACAAGGAAGAAGAAGATAAAAGAAGAGAGGAAAAAAATGATAAAAAGGAGAATGAACTAGGAAGACAAAAATAACCCTAAAATTAAAACAAGCCTTCATAGGTGACATGGCTACAGCTCATCCCACCATCCCAAGTCCTTGTGGGTGATGTTATACTGATGATGATACATGATGTGTCAGACTTATGGTTTATTAGTGAATGCAGATCACATTGATGCTGTTTCCCCTGCATTTTTCCCCAGTTTAGGAGAACCCTTCACTCTCCAGAATATTCACAGATAATAGATAGTGGTAACAGATAAAGAGCAGAAGTGTGGTCAGGAATGGTGCCATGGGTCAGAGCCAGGAGAACATCAGGATGCAACATGCCAGAGGACAAGACTGGAGTGTAGTCGGGAGAGTAACCACAATCCTTAGTGAAAGGTCATGATAAAAGATGGAAGCAAGAACCCTGCCATCGGCAATGAAGGTTTGGCTGTAGACTCATGAGTAACAATCGCCTGCTCAGCACCAGTCCATGACTACTCTAACTTATTAACCTGTCCAGTGTCACCTATTGCCAAATCTTAAGTCATATTATAGGAAAATTCCATACAGTAACTTGACTGAGAAATGTTATATTCAGGTACCACAGGTTCAACTCTGCTGGTCACATTTATAACCCAACATGGACAACCTAGAGAGGACCTTCCACCAACTCCACCAGTGGACAACCCAGCTCCTCCCATCTGACAGTAGAGAACCTGATATTCATGGCTGAAATCCCATAACTGACTTCTAGGTAACCTCTAATAAAGAATGCACAGATTTAGAGGTGGTGAAAGTCGTCTTTAAAATTAAAAGTAAAATGTTCTGCATCCAAACTCTGGAGAGAAAGTGAATAATTCAGATGATGTAGAAAGACCTTTAAGCTTCATTATCAGAGTGAAGGCATCGGACCTGTCACTTAGGAGATAACTGGTTCTTCTGATGATCCTGGATAAATCTTGCACCTTCTGTGGGATTATTGAGACACGACTAAAGCCTCTATTTATACAGAACCTATAAAGTCTTTTTCTGAACTCCGTGGGAGATGGACCTATGAACGATTATCTTAATATTCCAGAACTTCTCCTGAACGACACGTCTCCATTCACTAAAACATTGTATCACTTCTGACAGTAAATCTATTAGTCCTCAGACCCTGGGGGTGGAGGTGTCCTCTTCTCCTCCTGGGTGGTCTTCCCTGCTGCTTGGAGACACATATAGCTCCTCACTGTGATATTATCAGCTTAGATAGACACACAATATTCCACTTGAAGTCAGTATCACTTTCTTGGAGACTTCAAAGGTCTTATCTTTGAGGGTATTGATGGACTTGGAAAGTTTTGCTTATGTAACTACGTCATTCACAAGTCAACAGTTACAGGACGAATACAGGTGACACAGTAAAATATTACCATTTCCCTTAAAAGTTCAGCTAAAATTCCATAATTCTTCCATAGGTAGAATATTGAGTCCTCATGTCATGCCTATCTTCTACATCAGGGGTAGGGAACCTATGGCTCGGGAGCCAGATGTGGCTCTTTTGATGGCTGCATCTGGCTCTCAGACAAATCAATGATTAATAGTGATGGGCAGTGTGTACATGTAAGACACACACAGCGCTGATCACTGGATGCAGGCAGGGATGTTCCCGCTGTCTTCTTCTCTTGTGTGACCAAGGTGCCATCACCCCACCATTGCTTAGGTGATGGCGCCTGAGTCATAGAGTAGAGCGGCACCCACTCCTCTCTATGACCCAGGTGCCATTGCCTAAGCAACCATGGCAACGGTGCCTTGGTTATATTTATGATTTGTAAAATGCTACAGAATTTGATGGTGCTATATAAATAAAGATTATTATTATTATAAGAGAAGAGCGCAGGAGTGATGAAAAGCCACAGAAGAGAGAGCAGGTAGGTGAGTATTCCCTTTTTTTTGCTGTGGCTACCTATCTACTGGGGGCATGTGCTGTGGCTATCTATCTACTGGGAGCATGTGCAGTGGTTACAAATATACTGGGAGGCATGTGCTGTGGTTACCTATTTACTTGGGGGCATGTGCTGGGGCTAGCTGTCTATTTGGGTGCATGTGCTGTGGCGACATATGTACTGGCGGGCATGTGCCGGGGCTACCGATCTGCTGGGGGCATGTACCGGGGCTACCTATTTACTGGGAGGCATGTGCTGTGGCTACTTATTTACTGGAGGGCATGTACTGGGGCTACCTATCTACTGGGGGCATGTGCTGTGGCTACCTATTTACTGGGGGGAATGTGCTGTGGCTACCTATTTACTAGTGGGAATGTACTGGGGCTACTTATCTACTGAGGGAAATGTGCCGTGGCTACCTATCTACTGGGGGCAATGTCCATATTATATGGCTCTCACAGAATTACAAAATTAAGATTGAAAATTAAGAAACTAAAACGGTCTCCTGTTCCCTAATATATTCTCTTGTTTATCATTCCAAACAGCCCCCTTATGGTTATTTTATATGAGCCCCCCTGAACCCTATGGATTCATTAGATGCAGCCCCCTCACCCCCATGGATTCCTTATGTACAGCCTTATGTTAGCCCCCAGCAGGTCTGGGCCCTCGACACTTGCCCGGGTATGCCCAGTGCTGGTGCCGGCCCGGAATATGAGATCTTCTGTGAGCTGATCCTGATCCCAAGGTGAATTATAAAACTGCAATATGTATCACTCCTTTGCAGGGTGCAGACAATATGATATACAAGCCAATGAGATTCTTCCAGAACTATAGACAGTTTCCAACTCATTGCTCCTCATCAGTGCAGAGCAGGGCTGAGAGGCCATAGACATGGGTCAGGAAGGGATGAAAACTCCTTATTGAGATTCTCTGTACAGGGATCCACACCTAGATCCATATGTACAGCCAAAAAAGCACTAGACACGGCATGATTATTACATCAGCGCTACATATCCCTTTAATTCATCTGAACTGATCATTACGGTATTTATGAAGCGCGGAGGGTCTCAGTGCGGCGGCGGTCTCGTTGTTATTCCGTTCCACGCAGCTCATTATGCCGGGAATTGATTCTGTTACCTCCGTATGAACATTTCACACATACAGCGTAGCGGTGACTCTGCGCGGCGCTGACATCTGCCCCTTCATCAGGATTCACGTCTCACACTTTGCATACGAGACTCCGGAAAATCTGCTTTATTTTCGCCTCACACAAATCTGGGTTTAATTTTCAATATGGAGTCACGTGAAAGGCGAGAACGCGGCGCAGAATTTACGGCACACTTTCTGGAGAGGGTGAAGCGAAATGACAGAGACGGAGGATTATATCCTGCTTGATAGAAGCCAATAGTCAGACACATTGTAACAACTTACAGGCTATAAAAATGCAAATAGAAACGCGAAGATTCTTCCCCTCCTGCTTTCTCCTAACCTAAGTTTACATTCGCTATTTACTGTAAACACTCAGATTTCTGCCGTATTTTCTCACTTTCTTTGCTCGTGTCCTCAGATTCTCCTGAACAGATATTTTATAGATGAATAATCAGAGACGTAATTTCTCTGCAGAGGAATAAATATCAACAGAATCCAGATCACAAGATGAGACATTACATGGCAATCAGTCAAATCATCAGGGTCACTTTACATCTGCAGATTAATTTCTAGTCCATAGGGGGCAGTATTATATTACGTGGTGGCTTTTAAACTGGATTAATAGTAGTGGACTATAATTTATTTAAAGGACATCTACCACCAGGATGTAGCAAAGTAAACCCAGCACACTGACATACTGGTGTACGCCCCCTCTGGCAGGATATGCTCTTTCTTAAGCTTCGTATTTTCTGGAGTATACTAAAAAAGGATTTTAAAATTATACAAAAAAGCCTGAGGGGCTCCATAGGTTTTAAAGGACTCTGTAGCCCCTAAGGCTCAGTTGCGTCATTTTTAAAGGCTTTATTCTAAAAAATAAGGGCATAAGAAGCTTAATGAAAAGTGGATTCTGCCAGAGGGGGCACACACCAGTATGTCAGTGTTCTGGGTGTACAATCCTTCATCCGGGTTGTAGATGTCCTTTTAAAAGAACCTGTTAGCAGAAACCGACCTAATGAACAAGTAACTGTTTATTGACAAAGTGATTTATACCTTTCAGATCACTTTTCATTTATGGCCCAGTCTGGTGGAATCATTGAGAAAATCAACTTTGAACTGATAAGTATAATGTACGTCAAGTTCCCCTCTCCTGAGAATCCACTCCTCCCCCCCACTCTGCTGTAATTGACATCATGTACCGATACTATAATACGGCCCCCTATGTACAAGAATATAACTACAGGCAGTCCCCGGGTTACATACAAGATAGGGTCTGGAGGTTTGTTCTTAAGTTGAATTTGTATGTAAGTCGAAACTGTATATTTTATAATTGTAGATCCAGACAAAAAAAATTTGGGCCCCAGTGACAATTGGAGTTTAAACATTTTTTGCTGTAATGGGACCAAGGATTATCAATAAAGCTTCATTACAGACACCTTACAGCTGATTATTGCAATCTGGGACTATAGCAAAGCATTCAGAAAGCTTCACCAGAGGTCAGAGGGGTCTGTCTGTAACTATGGGTTGTCTGTAAGTCGGGTGTCCTTAAGTAGGGGACCGCCTGTACTATAATACTGCCAACTATGTACAAGAATATAACTACTATAATACTGCCCCCTATGTACAAGAATATAACTACTATAATACTGCCCCCTATGTACAAGAATATAACTACTATAATACTGCCCCCTATGTACAAGAATATAACTACTATAATACTGTCCCCTGTGTACAAGAATATAACTACTATAATACTGTCCCCTGTGTACAAGAATATAACTACTATAATACTGCCAACTATGTACAAGAATATAACTACTATAATACTGCCCCCTGTGTACAAGAATATAACTACTATAATACTGCTCCCTATGTACAAGAATATAACTACTATAATACTGCCCCCTATGTACAAGAATATAACTACTATAATACTGCCCCTATGTACAAGAATATAACTACTATAATACTGCCCCCTGTGTACAAGAATATAACTACTATAATACTGCCCCCTGTGTACAAGAATATAACTACTATAATACTGCCCCCTGTGTACAAGAATATAACTACTATAATACTGCCCCCTATGTACAGGAATATAACTACTATAATACTGCCCCCTATGTACAAGAATATAACTACTATAATGCTGCCCCCTATGTACAAGAATATAACTACTATAATACTGCCCCCTATGTACAAGAATATAACTACTATAATACTGCCCCCTATGTACAAGAATATAACTACTATAATACTGCCCCTATGTACAAGAATATAACTACTATAATACTGCCACCTATGTACAAGAATATAACTACTATAATGCTTCCCCTATGTACAAGAATATAACTACTATAATACTGCCCCCTGTGTACAAGAATATAACTACTATAATACTGCCCCCTATGTACAAGAATATAACTACTAAAATACTGCCCCCTATGTACAGGAATATAACTACTATAATACTGCCCCCTATGTACAGGAATATAACTACTATAATACTGTCCCCTATGTTCAAGAATATAACTACTATAATACTGCCCCTATGTTCAAGAATATAACTACTATAATACTGCCCCTATGTACAAGAATAGAATGGATTTTGTTAATTATTTTAACCTAAATGTTTCCTATTTGATGTGTAGAGGATGTGTCTTTGCTTGTGAGACTCTGACGCTGATGACGCTTCAGGTGAATTTAGAGCAGTGAAAAAGTTTTGTCTTCTCTCTGTTTCTTCATGACCTTTAATGACTTTTGTCAGAAAATCCAATGAATCATCGAGATCACGAAGCTGAAGCTGTAAAAATATATATTTACAAATAATAAAAAATATCTGGTGATGGGATAATTAAACTGCTGGGTGAGTTATGGCTTAATACCGCGGTTATCACTGGGACAATATTTCAGCGTGACATTATTCCGTAGAACGTATGGTTTAATTATTAACCCAGTGGGAGGAAATATTATGACCAAATAGGAGGAGGAAAAAAGAAAAATCTAAAAAGGGAAAAACACAAAATGCTAATAGGATGACTGCAGGATTTCATTACAGCAAGTTAGTGCGGTAATATATTGTGCTATGTGGTGCTGGGTACAGTATGAAAGAACCGAAAATGCAAAAATTATATTTAGGTTTTAGTGAAATTGAATATAAACGGAATATAAAGAAAAGAAAGTAACAAAGGATATTAAAAAAGTTCTATTAAATAATAATATTATAGGTAAATATCAGCAACGGTGACCTTGCAGCCAGTGTTATGTATTGTCCCTGGAGAGATGTGTAATCAGACCTCACACTGCTGTGCTCTGTGCTCTCTGCAGCCAGTGTTATGTATTGTCCCTGGAGAGATGTGTAATCAGACCTCACACTGCTGTCCTCAGTGTTCCCTGCAGACAGTGCTTTGCATTGTTCCTGGAGAGATGAGTAATCATACCTCACACTGCTGTGCTCTGTGCTCCCTGCAGCCAGTGTTATGCATTGTCCCTGGAGAGATGTGTAATCAAATAAAATGTATGTTGTAAGTAGCAGTAATACTGTGAAATGTCTATATATTTTCCAGGTTTGTACCAGGGGCGTATCCTCACACTGCTGTGCTCTGTGCTCTCTTTAGCCAGTGTTATGTACTGTCCCAATAGAGATGTGTAATCAGACCTCACACTGCTGTGCTCTGTTCACTCTGTATCCAGTCTGCGACATTTATCTTTTATTCTATTTTTGTAGCTTATATATGTGCACTATGGGCGTATCCTCACACTGCTGTGCTCTGTGCTCTCTTTAGCCAGTGTTATGTACTGTCCCAATAGAGATGTGTAATCAGACCTCACACTGCTGTGCTCTGTTCACTCTGTATCCAGTCTGCGACATTTATGTTTTATTCTATTTTTGTAGCTTATATATGTGCACTATGGGCATATCCTCACACTGCTGTGCTTTCAGTTCTGTATATTGCCTGCTCCATAGCACATTCCCTCTACTCTTATAAATTCTGCAGCAGACCTCTGTTTGAATACTGCAGCAGTTCAATGCAAAAGGTCACAGCAGTGTGAGAACACATCTTCAGTGATAAAGACAAGAGCAACTTGGCAAAGTACAGGCGATCTTTGGGGAATTGGGGCAATGGTATTGAGGAGTAGAAAACATATTGGTTAGGGGCGTGTGGATTGTTGTTTGATTATTAATCTGTTCTTAGCCCCCCAAATCTGTCACTCTATACCAGTGATGGCGAACCTTTTGGAGACATAGTGCCCAAGCTACAACCAAAAGCCACTTATATGTCGCAAAGTGCCAAGTGCCAAGTGCCAAAGTGCCGACAATTTAAGCAGTAACTTATTGATCCCTGCTGTATCACAGGTTTTAATCATATTGGCAACCTGAGTTCACCAATACAATAGAAAGATGATGGAGAAATTTAAATTGTAGCTTCCTCCAGGGTCCCCTGTGTTGGGGTGAAGGCCTGGGTGCCCACAGAAAGGGCTTCCGAGTGCCACCTCTGGCACCTGTGCCATAGGTTCGCCACCACTGCTCTATACTATGTATTAGACAGCCAGATAATCAGTACTTAAAGGGAACTTGTCACCACATTTTTCACAAAGACAGTTAGTGACAGGTTCTCCTACAGACCTAGTAACTAGCTAACCTCCTTTTACCTAAAAATTGTTCCCCTCACATCCCCATAAAAAAATTTCTAATCTAACCTGGATTCAACAGCAAGTCATATGGGGGGGGGGGGGTTGCCTTTCCTGCTCCCACTTTCCCTCACTTCAACTCTCCAGCTGAATCTCACAAGGGCACGAACCAACACAAGACTGTGGATCCACCAATTATTCCAAAACATCAGGTCAATGGAATGTACCAAAATGTGATGGGATCTGAAACGCATCCATGAGTCCTGGGAGCATTGTCCTAGAACAGTGATGGCGAACCTTTTGGAGACAGAGTGCCCAAGCTACAACCAAAACCCACTTGTATGTTGCAAAGTGCCAACATGACAATTTAAGCAGTAACTTATTGATCCCTGCTGTATCACAGGTTTTAATCGTGTTGGTGACCTGAGTTCACCAATACAATAGAAAGATGAAAGAGAAAATTGGATCGTAGCTTCCCTCCAGGGTCTCCGGAAGAGGAAGAATCAGGGGACCCAGAGCAGAAGCTCCAATGACAATCCATCTCTATCCACACCTTCCCGCTCCTCCTGTAGACCTAACAGCCAAGGGTGTTGCTTTAAAATGGCGCTGAGCATGGCACGTCCTCGCCTGTCTTGGACTGCAGGAGAAAGCCTTGAGTTGTATATGGCAAACTCTGTGTTGGTGTGAAGGCCTGGGTGCCCACAGAAAGGGCTCTGAGTGCCACCTCTGGCACCTGTGCCATAGGTTCGCCACCACTGTCCTAGAAGAAGCCACATCGGGCCATGATCCAACTTTCATGGTTTCCTGGTACATTGCTGCATGGTTCCAAAATTTTTTAAACTTTTTGTAATACTAAAAGCAAACATTTTTAAAGAAATATCAATTACGAGATCTTTCCAAATCTAAAGTTGTCTTCTCTTGCCAGGAAGCCATAAATCTGAGGGATATCAAGCGCCGCCGGCTCTTCCCATAAATCCTGTCTTCTCTCTCCTCATGTGCCGATCTCCGCCGCACCGATTAATTACACGGCTACATTTCATATATCTCAAATATTCTGACACAACGCAACAAATCATGAACAACAGAGGCAAAGACGATACATAAACATTATGCGGAGAGGAAATACTTCACTTCCAGCTCAGAATTTGCCAAATTTCAAAAACATTATCTCACAAAAATTGTTGAATTTTGCAGGGTTAACAAATGGGTCTTATGAATGATAGTACAATTTAATTTCTCTCTACTTGTTGTCACCACTAGGAGATGTAGACTGTATGCAACCAGTTGAGTATATACCTGTGAGGGGTTTCTGGGAATTCTTGAGAGCCCCATGTAGGCTGGGACAGGGCTAGATAAAAAAATTAGGTCTATAAGTGTCTTAGGTCACAGGACCAGACGTGGCCAATCAGGGTGCGGTCCCACGTCGCGTTTAATGCTTGCGTTTAAAAACGCATTGCAATAGCTGGAGAGTGATTTGCCTAATTAAACAGCTGCTAACACCTGTGTTTACAAAACGCAACCGTTAACGCATGCTTTAACATCGCGGTTAACACATGCGGTTGTTAACACATTGTTAACACATGCGTTAGCATCGCGGTTAACACATGCGTTTTGTAAACACAAGTGTTAAGAGGTGTTTAATTAGGCAAATCACTCTTCAGCTATTCCAATGCGTTTTTAAACGCATGCGTTAAACGCGACGTCTGACCGCACCCTCAGTGTTCACAATTAGTGTTGGCAATTAGGCCTTCAGTGGCTACTAATTGGCTGCGGTGGCTACTGATTGCCTTCAGTGGCTACTGATTGGCTGCGGTGGTTACTGATTCTTTGCCATGGATCCAGTAGTGAATATATAGTAATATAGGGGTTCTGGCAAGGCTTCCAGGGGCCCACGGACACCCAGACCACCAACCAAGCTTGATACTGTCCTGTAGAGGTAATAAAGAGAGTGAACTCCAGCTATGAAATCCTCCATTCCAGGTTCCTCCATGGCAATTGGGGCTCAACAAATGCTGCAGTAAATCTGGACCCAGGGGCGATGTTTTTCACGTATTTCTGGTTAAATGTAATATGTAGCAGGTAAGTGCTGAGGTGCTGGTGCGGATACGGACTTGGTTCTGGGTTTAGGACCTGATAGCCGAGCCCTGGTGTCATGGCACCTTGGGGTGATGAACCTTCCGGTGACTCAGGACCTTGTTCCCAGCAGTGACATTTCATTGTCCGGTGCCGCCCACTTACAGCGAGATCACTGACCCCCTACATGACTCTGCCTCATCCTTACTGAACAATGATTTCTGTAAAGTTCTTCTTGACTTGAGCTGTGGGCTCCTCCGCCTCGAGGCACCAAGTGATCGACCCGCAACTAATATGATGAAGCCGCCTTTACTTTTTATTGAAGTTCAGTCTATTGTAAAGAAGAAGGAAAAGGGCCCCGGAGTCACAAGGTCACAAACAAGGTCAAGGCAGCAGCGGCGCCACGCAGAGTAATAAACATCTTCCTAGTGTAACCTAACGCCGTGGACGAGAAGACGGAGTAATGGGAACAAGACAGGAGCGAGTACACAAGAAGAAAGATTGCTATTAAACGGCACACTAAAAGGGAACCTGCCAGCAGCTGTGACCATACAGATTGTAGCCAGTGTTATGTATTGTTTCTAGAGAAAGCGATGTAACTACCGCTGTAGCGGCTACTACGGGGCCCGCCATGTTTATGGGCCCGGCGGAGTCATAATGTATTCATGCCGTGCCCCGAGCCGTTCCTCTATGTCCATGTTCAATGTAGCCCTGTTGCCGGCTACGCTCCCAAGGGTCAAAGAGGGCCAGTCCCTCTATGTACCTACAAAACGGTAAACAACTTTCCAGACAGCGCCTGTCATTCTAGCTCTCAGGCTGTCTGTTTATTAACCCTTTATACTAATCCTTAAAGATACAGTAATAATAAACAGAATGTATTTAACAAAACACTCTAGAGTAATGCAAGTGCACACTTGATGTAAAATAAAGTGAGAAGTGCTGAGTTCGTATAGGGGAAATATTCAAACATTCACAAATTCTTCACCAATGCTCCTTTGACCCAGGGCACTACAGCTTCACACTGCTCTGAGTTACTGCTGCAGTTTCCAACCAACTAGTACAACGTTCACTGAAAGGAGAGGGATGGCTTTGAAGGAGCTAATTGCAGAGAGCTAAGGCCATGTTCACATGGTGTGATAAACACAATGGAAATGCAAGTAATCTCCACATGTGATCATGAGGAAAGTTTTTGGATGCGGCCTAAGAAGACGATGTGAGAACATTTCCCAGTGTGTAATCCTGAAATACAAATACATATATATCACAGTCCTGCTGCTACTTACAACAAGCACAAGGTAGTCATTACACATCTTTCCAGGGGCAATGGAGGAATTTGTTATACTCCAGCTCTTCGTGCGCCAGTGGGCACCTCATGTATTTGTAGGGGTGGCTGCACTGTTTTACAATTGTAGTTAGTCCCTCCTTGTTGTAGGATTGCGCTATTAACAACAACCATTCCGGCATGAACAGTCGCTGACTGTAGCGCATGCGCTGAGCAGGAACACCATACACTCCCTCCTTTACGCCCCTCCTTGCCCCCTTGGCATATATGTGCTGTAAATGGGGATAATAATTGCAATCACCACTAATAATTGTGATTATTTCGTGGCTTGAATGTCTATGGTCACACAGCGAGGTTATGTGTATGGTCACACAGCAATATTATGTGAATGGTCACACAGCGATGTTATGTGTATGGTTACAAAGCGATGTTATGTGTATGGTTACACAGCTAGGTTATGTGTATGGTTGCACAGTGAGGTTATGTGTATGGTCACACAGCTAGGTTATGTGTATGGTCACACACCTAGGTTATGTGTATGGTAACACAGCGATGTTATGTGTATGGTTACACAGCTAGGTTATGTGTATGGTAACACAGCGATGTTATGTGTATGGTTACACAGCTAGGTTATGTGTATGGTAACACAGCGATGTTATGTGTATGGTTACACAGCTAGGTTATGTGTATGGTTGCACAGTGAGGTTATGTGAATGGTTACACAGCTAGGGTTATACCGCGAGGTTATGTAAATGGTTACACAATGAGATTATGTTTATGTTTACACAGCAAAGTTAAGTGAATGATTACACAGCTAGGGTAACATAGCTAGGGTTACACAACAAGGTTATATCTGTGGTTACACAGCGAGGTTATATCTATGGTTATACAGCAAGGTTAAGTGAACGGTTACACAGTTAGGGTTACACAGCTAGGTTATATCTATGGTTACACAGTGCGGTTATGCATATGGTTACACAGGGAGGTTGTGCATATGGTTACACAGCAAGGTTGTGATCTCATGCTTTGCAGAGACATTCCGAAATACCAAGTAGTGTTTTCAAAAAACCTTTTTGTCCTTATGTTATCTCCTTCCATATGTTACATATAAGGGGTGATATAGCAGTACTCACCTGACAGAAATCCAGTGATGTCATAGTTACATTGGTGGACAGTAAGACAAGAGGTGACAGGAGCAGTAAACTGAAGGGGGAGCATTACACACTGATATATAGAGCAGCACAAAGTATTTCAGGAGCCATTTACTAGACTCCCTAATTTATAAATCACAGCTTTTGCCACATATTGAGAGATGTTGGGGGTCATTTATTAAGGGCCCCAATCGCGTTTTCGGGTTGCCCAAATATTAACGATTTGCGCCGAATTGCCCCGGGTTT
Source organism: Engystomops pustulosus (assembly GCF_040894005.1). NCBI lineage: Eukaryota > Metazoa > Chordata > Amphibia > Anura > Leptodactylidae > Engystomops > Engystomops pustulosus. The sequence goes on from NC_092419.1 coordinate 24,339,414, forward strand.
TTGGTGCACGCGATCGGATTGTGGCACATTGGCGCCAGCATGCACGCGACGGAAATCGGGGGCTGTGGCTGTTGGAAAAACCCGAGGGATACGGGAAAAACCGCCGTATTTTTTTAAAAAAATGTGTCGCTGGACACGCACTTACCTGCACCCAGCATAGCTTGGTGAACTCCAGTGAACTCCGACGGACTTCAGCGCAGCAGCGACACCTGGTGGACATCGGGCACACTACCATAGTGAATCGCCGGAAGACCTGAATCAGCGCCGGAGAACGCGCCGCTGGATCGTGAATGGACCGGGTATGTAAATCTGCCCCAATCTGTTACTTTGTCACCAAACATATCTCAGTTTGGATTCTTCTTCCCTCTGTGGATCTAAATTTACCTTTCTTCTTTTTTGTGGTTCCGCAGATGCTTCTGGGGAGTTACATGGAGATTTCTGACACCGCAGAATATTATACATCAGATTTATTTTGCTTTTTAATGACGTTGTAGCAGAAAAGCGAGAATTGATGTTAAAATACAGAAGCAGGAAAGGTAAAATGATAGGTGGAAAGTCGCTGTAATTGAAGTCATGAATCACATTTACGTTATTAAAGACGAAGAATAACTTCTCCCTAAAACTGCGGCAGGAATAAATGGCCGCCTCCAAATCCTGAGAACATCCGTCATAAAAAAAAAAGTTGCCAGGATTTACACAAGACTGGGATATTTTTATTTTAAAGTTGTCAAAAGGGCAAACGGTGTAAGGCCGAACAGTCACAGCAAGCAGGACCCCTGCACATGATAGAACGGTGTCCTGGAGAGTCCTGGGGTCGTATTCACTTATACATTTTGGATGCTGCTGCAATTTAAGAATACAGTCAAAAGTAAGAAAAAACCAATACAGACATAAATGTGAAAATCTTGATTTTTTTTTTCTCCAGTGCACAAGAATATAACTACTATAATACTGCCCCCTATGTACAAGAATATAACTACTATAATACTGCACCCTATGTACAAGAATATAACTACTATAATACTAACCCTATGTACAGGAATATAACTACTATAATACTGCCCCCTATGTACAAGAATATAACTACTATAATACTGCCCCCTATGTACAAGAATATAACTACTATAATACTGCCCCCTATGTACAAGAATATAACTATTATAATACTGCCCCTATGTACAAGAATATAACTACTATAATACTGCCCTACGTACAAGAATATAACTACTATAATACTGCCTCCTATGTACAAGAATATAACTACTATAATACTGCCCCCTATGTACAAGAATATAACTACTATAATACTGCCTCCTATGTACAAGAATATAACTACTATAATAATGCCCCCTATGTACAAGAATATAACTACTATAATACTGCCCCCTATGTACAAGAATATAACTACTATAATACTGCCCCCTATGTACAAGAATATAACTGCTATAATACTGCTCCCTATGTACAAGAATATAACTACTGTAATGCTGCCCCCTATGTACAAGAATATAACTACTATAATACTGCCCCTATGTACAAGAATATAACTACTATAATACTGCCCCCTATGTACAAGAATATAACTACTATAATACTGCCCCCTATGTACAAGAATATAACTACTATAATACTGCCCCCTATGTACAAGAATATAACTACTGTAATACTGCCCCCTATGTACAGGAATATAACTACTATAATACTGCCCCCTGTGTACAAGAATATAACTACTATAATACTGCCCCCTATGTACAGGAATATAACTACTATAATACTGCCCCCTGTGTACAAGAATATAACTACTATAATACTGCCCCCTATGTACAAGAATATAACTACTATAATACTGCCCCCTATGTACAAGAATATAACTACTATAATACTTTACCATATGTACAAGAATATAACTACTATAATACTGCCCCCTATGTACAAGAATATAACTTCTATAATACTGCTCCCTATGTACAAGAATATAACTACTATAATACTGCCCCTTATGTACAAGAATATAACTACTATAATACTGCCCCCTATGTACAGGAATATAACTACTATAATACTGCCCCCTATGTACAAGAATATAACTACTATAATACTGCCCCCTATGTACAGGAATATAACTACTATAATACTGCCCCCTATGTACAAGAATATAACTACTATAATACTGCCCCCTATGTACAAGAATATAACTACTATAATACTGCCCCCTATGTACAAGAATATAACTACTATAATACTGCCCCTATGTACAAGAATATAACTACTATAATACTGCCTCTATGTACAGGTATATAACTACTATAATACTGCCCCCTATGTACAAGAATATAACTACTATAATACTGCCCCCTATGTACAACAATATATAAACCATAATACTGCTCCTCTATGTCTCTGTAGTGTAGGTCAAGGTAGATGATTTCTGGAGGAGATATTTCTTTAGTGTAGGTCATGGCTTGTTCTGCTTTTTCTATTGGAGACTCTCTGCTGTTGCCTTATGTATAAAACTTTATTTATTTAGTGATGATCTCTACAAATGAAATCAGTGCCCCCTTTATATGTATTTATGGAGATTCTGCATATCATTATCCGATCATTACATTTCCCTTGGTCAGCACAGTCACTGGGTTTGGGCTACAGCCCATCCCTGCGCCACAATCCAATCACGTGCGCCAAAATCCAGGGGCAATTCAGGGAAAATCAGCGCAAATCGGAAATATTCGGATAACCCGTCAGAAAAACGCGATTCGGGCCCTTAGTAAATGACCCCCACTGACCGTTTCCTGTGACCCTGACTTTGGGGTTTCCTGACTACTGCTCCTAGTCCTCCTGTGTTGACCTTGACCTGTCTCTCACACCTATGCTGGCAGTATCACACACTCTCTCAGCTCTGAATTTGGTTCCCCAATACTTTGGGACTATCTTTTATGTCTTTGTCCAGTCTCCTTCTACATGAAGTTTGAATAATGGTTGGGACTGGAATGGTGGCAAAGTGAACAGAGATAATGGGGCCCATTTACTAAGGGTCCGAACGCCGCACTTTAACGCGACAGAAATCTGTGGGTGTGGTTGTCGGACAACCCGACGGATTCGTAAAAACCACGGAATTCGCCATTCGCAAGATCAGCACTTACATGCACCGCGAAGAAGGTGAACTCCGGAGGACCTCAGCGCAGCAGCGACACTTCTGGATATTGGGCGCATGGACCTTAGTGAGACCCTAATCAGCGTTGGAGAACGCGCCACGGGTTTGCGACTGGACCAGGTAAGTAAATGTGTCCCGATGTGTAGGAGAGGCTTCTCTGTCCACACGTGGAATGATGACATTTTGGTTTCTTATAAGCTTACGCGTTTCGAAGATAAAATCAGATGCTGCAGTTTTGTGTGGACTTTCCTTCTACATCAGAACCACTACAAGAGGTAGGTACCCGGGATGTCCCCGCAACAAAGTCTGGATCCACGTAGAGAGGGTAAAGTGTAGAAACTGATGAGACCTCCTGAGAGAATAAGAAGAAGTTGTATTTTATTTTACACTCTCGTTTTCCACTTCTGTCAGCATCTACCTGAGAAAATCCAAAGATATTACCGGAACTTAGAGAAAGATTAAGAGGCGAGAACTTGTGTGGAGGATCAGCTTCCCTCACAGCGGGAGACGACTCTGTAATCAATAGGAATTACCCAGATGAGGTTTAGAAGGTTTTGCAATAATTAAGTCTTGGAAAGCCACATCAAAAGGCCGAACATGATCCGCCACAGGACCCGCCGGCTTACAGAGGATTTCACGGAAGAACGTCTGTATAGGAGAGACTTATGCGGGGTCCTGACAAGCGTTTATCTGGAGATGTCTCTTTAATTTGTTCTATCACAGTGAAGGTATCACAGGGAGGGATGAGTAACGCTCCGGTCAGGAGGTGCTGCACCCAGCCTTGTGTGTGTAAGGTGTTATATGCTGCTGAAAATACAGAAGATAATCCATAAATAATCTGTCACTTAGAAATCTATCTTTTGAATAATTTATTCCTTCTTTCAGTATAAATGTCATGTAAAACTACATGAAAAGCAGTGACAAAGTTACTTACACAACTAGGTAGATGGATGGATATGAGAGAGAGAGGGATAGGTATGAGATAGATACACAAGAGATATATATTTATAAGAGATAAATATATGAGATGTATAGATATGACATAGATATGAGATAGATAGATAGATAGATAGATATGAGATAGATAGATAGATAGATAGATAGATAGATAGATATGAGATAGATATGAGATAGATAGATAGATAGATAGATAGATAGATAGATAGATAGATAGATAGATAGATAGATAGATAGATAGATATGAGATAGATATTAGATAGACATGAGATAGATATGACATAGATATATCTATCTATCTCATATGTATTTATGTATCTTTCTGTCTCATATCTATCTCTTATGTATCTATCAATCTATCTATCTCTGAGATAGATGCATAAGAGATAGATGAGGATTCGGGTCTGCCGCGATTCACTAAGATTGTGTGTCCAATTTCCTGCATATGTCGCTTCCCCGCTGAGGTCTGCCGGAGTTTGGCTTTTTCTTCCCGGTGCATGTAAGTGCTGATCTTGCATCACAATTTGCTTTTTAAATTCTGCAGTTTGTCTGAATCAGTCGGGTTGTCCGACGTCCACGGCCCCGATTTGTGTTGCATGCAAGCCAGTGGCGATGAGCCACAATCCGATCTTGTGCACCAAAAACCCGGGGCAATTCAGGGCAAATCTGAAAAAAATCACGAAACCCGACGGAAATGCGGCGTTCGGACCCTTAGTAAATGTGCCCCATAATCTTCGAATCATAGACATTTCTATGCGCTCAGCAGATCAGTGACGACCTGAACTCTTCTCATCCTTCCTATCCAGAGTGCGTTTTGTTGTATCATTTATTTCCCATTTTTAGTTACAGAACTGGAGAAAGAATTACTACAGAAATGCTATTTATTCCTTCTGAGGACAATGTGGGATTTGTAAAATGCAGATCACTGTCATCATACAGCCAAGCTCTCCGGATAACAGCGGATTGTTTTGCGGTGCTCCTTCCAGTGACGCTCCGCATGTAACGTTCTGCACAGAACGGTTTCTCTTCCCCGTGGGACCACTTACAAGCTGCACGAAACGACGGAAACTAACGCAGCACAGATCCCGTTTCACATCTTATATCTAGAACAAAAGTGACATGGTAGAACAATAGCGGCTGCCGGCATCCGGGGAAAATTATAATTATATCTACAATGTCAAAGCCGTCTAATGTAGCGACAAGCGGTAAATAAATCCACCATCGACATTGATTTCTTCTATGGATCCAATGGGGACACAAGACTCACACACAACATAGAGGTAAAACACAAAGTAAATTATCAGATTTCAGAGCCAGAGTCGAAGGTCCACAGGGGGGCGAAAACTCAGTGAATGGGAAATATAGTGAAAAGAAAATGTGTCGCTATATATCACAGAAGGAACGTTACAGCTGGAATTAAATTCTTAGGACATGGGGAGTTAAGGTGTGGGAAAAGACAGTGAGCTGTGGAGAAACAGAAGAGACAAAAAGACAAAAAGATAGATTAGCAACTTTTTCATTCAGGTGCAATTTTGCTGCAAAAACACTTCAGCCGAAACTGAGAAGCAAGCACTAAGCTCTTCTGCACAGCAGTGTATTCCCTGAAAATTAAAGCATCAGAGCTCAGCCACTGTTTACACTACTTGCAGAAACTGTTTATAATCATGAGCTTCTATTTACAAATATTCTGCAAAAGCAGCAGCTCAGAGCAGCATAGAAAAGAAGTGTGGGGAGAGACACTACAGAGAAATGTCCCTGTGTAGCAGGATAGAAGAGCAAGGAGAGGGAGAGAAACAGTACAGACAAGTGTTCCTGTGTAGCAGGATAGAAGGGCAGGGAGAGACAGTACAGAGAAGTGTCCCATGTAGCAGGATAGTAGAGCAGGGAGAGGGGAAAGACAATACAGAAAAGTGTCCCTGTGTAGCAGGATAGAAGAGCAGGGAGAGGGGAAAGACAATACAGAAAAGTGTCCCTGTGTAGCAGGACCGAAGAGCAGGGAGAGGGGGAGAGACAGTACAGAGAAGTATCCCCATGTAGCAGAATAGAAAAGCAGGGAGAGGGAAGGGAGAGAGTACAGAGAAGTGTCCCCATGTAGAGGTATAGAAGAGCAGGGGGAGAGGGAGAGACAGTACAGAGAAGTGTCCCCATTTAGCAGGATAGAAGAGAAAGGTGAGGGAGAGAGACAGCACAGAACAGTGTCCCTGTGTGGCAGGATAGAAGAGCAGGGAGAAGGGAAGAGATAGTACAGAGAAGTTTCCCGTGTAGCATGATAGAAGAGCAGGGAGAGACAGTAAAGAGAAAAGTCCTGTGTAGCAGGACAGAAGAGCAGGGAGAGGGGAAAGACAATACAGAGAAGTGTCCCTGTGTGGCAGGACAGAATAGCAGGGAGAGGGGGAGAGACAGTACAGAGAAGTGTCCCCATGTAGCAGGACAGAAGAGCAGGGGGAGAGACAGTACAGAGAAGTGTCCCCATGTAGCAGGACAGAAGAGCAGGGGAAGAGACAGTACAGAGAAGTGTCCCCATGTAGCAGGACAGAAGAGCAGGGGAAGAGACAGTACAGAGAAGTGTCCCGTGTAGCAGGATAGAAGAGCCGGGGTAGAGGGAGAGACAGTACAGAGAAATGTCTCCGTTTAGCAAGATAGAAGAGCAGGGAAAGGGGAGAGAGAATACAGAGAAGTGTTCCCTGTGTAGCAGAATAGAAGAGCAAGGAGAGGAGGAGAGACAGTTGAATTCAAAATCAACTATTGAATTTATGCTAATATGCCAAAAGGACTATGGGTGTGTTAAAGAAGACTCTGTGCTCCGGCTTAACTATGCAGCAGCACATCTCAGTCTCACCCTCCCCCCTGCACTTTCTTTAATCCCAGCAGCAGTAAGCACACAGGGGGAGTGGGGAAATGCTCCTTCACAACGTTACAGTCTATGAATCTGGTAACACACCCAGAGCCTTTCTAGTTCATCAGGATAATTTTAAAATTTGATTTTGGAAGTAAGGAGGCCATGTGGAACAAATATAAGAAGATACAACATCCCGGTGCCTGGATCTATGAGTAATGTCCCTGATTTATTAGTATAGATTCTGATGGGAGATTTCCAATCAATAATAATAACATGGAGGAGGGATTTATAAAATGAAGAATGATGAATCATTTATTATGTAATTAATTGGGAAACACAACATATCATTTAAGTGTCAGCCTCCTGAATGTGATGCAGTGACCTCAGGCCCAAATATATAGAGAGATGCATGTATAAAGGAGGGCCATGGCTAGAGTCTATGTAAGTGCTGGTATGTCAGGTGTTCTACCAGCAACAGTGCGGTCTGTGGTTTATATCTTTTTTTGGAGGTTTGATGTGTCGTCTATTTGGGGAGCACAGAAGGGGTCATAATCGACATCAGTATGGAATACATATAATCAAATACAGCCACAGTAGGGTTAATAACTGTCTTCCTTCAAATGACGCAACAATGTAAAGCATCACCTAGATCAGTGATGGCTAACCTATGGCACTGGTGCCAGAGGTGGCACTCTGAGCCCTTTCTGTGGGCACTCAGGCCATCACCAGAGATGACTCCAGGTATCTTCCTGCAGTCCCAGACAGCCCAGGACTTGCTGTGCACAAAGGTGTTTTAAAGTGACAGGACTACCTGGGACTATTTTCTGCTTTATTGGTGTCCTCAGGTGCTGGTATCAACGAAAACTGTGTCAGAGAAAGGAGTATAAATCACAAATTAAATTTCTGTGTTGGCACTTTGCGATAAATAAGCGGGTCTTTGTTATAGTTTGGGCACTCGGCCTCTAAAAGGTTTGCCATCGCTGACCTAGATGAAAGGTGACTGTACTATGCTCCAATAAAGGCACCACAGTAATGAGTTACCAATGTCACCTCTATTATTGAAATAATTAGTCACTGTTTAGCATGCGCCTTTAATAACCAAGTGTCCTAAGATCAGAAAGTAGAGAAAATTAGAGGAAATATGAAATGCAGTGAGTGCGGAAAATATTCAGACCCTTTTTATATGTTTCACTCTTTGTTTTGTTGCAGACAATTGATAAGATCAAAAAAGTTGCTCATTAATGTGCCCTCTGCCCCCATTAATGTGCCCTCTCCCCCACAGTAATGTGCACTCTGCCCACCCAGTAATGTGCCCTCCCTCTTCCCCTCAGTAATGTGCCCTCTGTTCCCCAGTAATGTTCACTCTCCCCCCCAGTAATGTGCGCTCTGCCCTCAAGTAATGTCCGTTCTGCCTCCAAAGTAATGTGACCTCTGCCCCCTACTAATGTGCACTCTGACCCCCCAGTAATATGCCCTCTGACCCCCGGTAATATGTGCTCTGCCCCCCAGTAATGATAAGTATTTAGCCCCTGGTGATACGTATTCGGCCAGTAGTACTACAGGTCACAGGAGAAAATATAACCAGTCCTGAGTGAACTGAGCCCCAAGAATTTTTTCCAGTTGCTGGATGCTGCCCCCAGCAGCTGACTGGCTAGCAGCTGCATCATTTAACCTATAACTGGGTCTAACATAGAGCTCCAGAATGAAACCACTCACCTTTTCAGGGATCAATCAGCTCACAGCAGGACAGCCCTGGCTAAGGCTCACAAACTCTGAACTCAGCCGAATCTATTCAGTAATCTGATCCAGTATAATCTGATCCAGTGATGATAAGGAACAAAAAAGCTGATGCTGCAGATCCAATTACTGCTTGTCAGTGGTCTCTAGTAGTACAGGGTGGGTGTAAGCAGGACCCCCGCAGTTTATCGTATGAGTGACCAGACCCCCGGGGTTCATTATAGTAAAATACCCACAATCCCCTCCTTCATTTTTTACCAATTTGAATAATAGAACCGACCGCACGGACTAATTACCTTCCCACCGGGGCCTCATTTCCCCCAGGACAATCCTATTAATCCTACAATTTAGTCATTTCCACCAATTTTCCCATCAGTGATTGTCTGCGTTGGGTAAAGGTCATTCCTGGAAATCGTCCTCCCGCCCTCGGTCGGTAATTACTTCGATATTTTCCCTCATATCGAGCAGATTTCTCGTGGCATAAAAGAACTGAAATGAACTGAAGTAAGGAAACTCGGACTTAATAATCGGGGGAAGGCGCAGTAGATCATCGTTATGTACAGCATTGTGTCAAAATCAAAATACAATATCATATGCGATCCCGGGAGGATTCGCGGCCCGGAGGAGGAATTTAATCTAACGGCAGAAGCCAATTATCTAGCGGTTGTACAAAACTTGACCTTTGAGTAAACATAGAAAATCATGAGCTTCATTTAGGTCGCGGTCGTGTATCACGAATAAATACCGAACGCAGCGCCATTTATTATCTCCTGAGCAGAAGGTTCATTATAAGACAATGCCCGGGGTTTATAGAACTGCCAAGTGGGTGACCCCCATGTTATTAGTCCAGTCCTGAGGTCTTCATTGAATCCCTAATGTTTCCGTCATGTCCAGTTTCCGTCTTACTTTTAATAATTGATTTATTTGGTGTCTAAGGAGTCCAGATATTTTTATGCTTCATTGACTATGTATAAGCAAAGGCAGATCCACATTGGGGCGGAACGGGCAACCGCCTGGGGACCCCAGCCACCCTAACCACCAGCATCCACCTCCACCGCACTGCCTTCTGCTTATAGTGGAAGCTTCTTCTGCTTGTAAGGAGATAGAATTACAGGGGCCGGTAGCTGCTTCCACTACTGTCCTGCAATTCAAGTGCATCGTGTGACTGCGGCCTTTACTGGATAACACCTCTCCCTTGTTACAAGATCTTACAAGGGTAAGCAATAGAGATGAGCGAGCACTAAAATGCTCGGGTACTCGTTATTCGAGACGAACTTTTCCCGATGCTCGAGTGCTCGTTTCGAGTAACGAGCCCCATTGAAGTCAATGGGAGACTCGAGCATTTTTCAAGGGGACCAAGGCTCTGCACAGGGAAGCTTGGCCAAACACCTGGGAACCTCAGAAAAGGATGGAAACACCACGAAAATGGACAGGAAACAGCAGGGGCAGCATGCATGGATGCCTCTGAGGCTGCTTAATCGCACCATTATGCCAAAATTATGGGCAACAGCATGGCCATGACAGAGTGACCGAATGAGGCTAGATAGCATCTAAAACATCCAATAATTGACCCTGACACTATAGGGGATGGCATGCAGAGGCAGCGGCAGCGGCAGCAGCGGCAGGCTAGAGAGTGTCATGGCAACATACCCTAAATGGACTCAGGCTTCAAACCAATGGGTGGCAGAGAGGAACCAAAGGAGGTGAGCAAGAAGCGCTCAAATAATATCGGTACATGATAAAAGTTTGCCAGTATATTTTGTGGATTACACAGCAGGGTGGCGACAAAGTTAACATGGAAGCCATGAAAACAACCCAAAATTCTGCCTGACACAGCTCGTTTGATAAGGGGACCATGTATGGAGGCAGGGAACTAGTAGTAGATTAAAGGTGCTGCAGTTAAAACTATGTTAGTTGGACCTTGGCATGGAGCTGGCGCTCCGCTGCCAGGCAAGCTTTCGCCAATCCAAGCCCCTGTCTCTAGGCTACTCCCCAAACAGCACTTCTAAGAACCTTTTGTATAAGATCAAGTGTAGTAGCGTTCTTATAGGTTTGGGATATGGCGGGTGAGGGGAATGTAAACAGATGCGCAAGAAGCGCTGAAATAATATCGGTAAATGATAAAAGTTTGCCAGTATATTTTGTGGATTACACAGCAGGGTGGCGACAAAGTTAACAAGTTTGATGTGGAATGCCCTGTAATAGCTCTTGGGCGGTGTGCCTTTTATCGCCTAGGCTCAGCAGTTTGAGCACCGCCTGCTGTCGCTTAGCGACGGCACTGCTGCTGTGCCTAGAGCTACCGACTGATGGCGCCATGCCCACGGATGGTAATTCGGAGGAGGAGGAGGAGGTGGAGGAGGGGTGGGAGGAGGAAGAGGTATAGTAGGCCTTTTTTAGACCTGGACCGAGGTAGGCCCCGCAATCCTCTGCGTCGGCAGTATATGACCAGCCCCAGGGTCAGACTCGGTCCCAGCCTGCACCAAGTTAAGTGTAGTAGCGTTCTTATAAGTTTGGGATATGGCGGGTGAAGGGAATGTAAACAGATGCGCTCCGCTGCCAGGCGAGCTTTCGCCAATCCAAGCCCCTGTCTCTAGGCTACTCCCCAAACAGCACTTCTAAGAACCTTTTGTATAAGATCAAGTGTAGTAGCGTTCTTATAAGTTTGGGATATGGCGGTGAGGGGAATGTAAACAGATGCGCAAGAAGCGCATGATGCGCATGGAGCTGGCGCTCCGCTGCCAGGCGAGCTTTCGCCAATCCAAGCCCCTGTCTCTAGGCTACTCCCCAAACAGCACTTCTAAGAACCTTTTGTATAAGATCAAGTGTAGTAGCGTTCTTATAAGTTTGGGATATGGCGGTGAGGGGAATGTAAACAGATGCGCAAGAAGCGCATGATGCGCATGGAGCTGGCGCTCCGCTGCCAGGCGAGCTTTCGCCAATCCAAGCCCCTGTCTCTAGGCTACTCCCCAAACAGCACTTCTAAGAACCTTTTGTATAAGATCAAGTGTAGTAGCGTTCTTATAAGTTTGGGATATGGCGGTGAGGGGAATGTAAACAGATGCGCAAGAAGCGCATGATGCGCATGGAGCTGGCGCTCCGCTGCCAGGCGAGCTTTCGCCAATCCAAGCCCCTGTCTCTAGGCTACTCCCCAAACAGCACTCCTAAGAACCTTTTGTATAAGATCAAGTGTAGTAGCGTTCTTCTAAGTTTGGGATATGGCGGGTGAGGGGAATGTAAACAGATGCGCAAGAAGCGCATGATGCGCATGGAGCTGGCGCTCCGCTGCCAGGCGAGCTTTCGCCAATCCAAGCCCCTGTCTCTAGGCTACTCCCCAAGCAGCACTTCTAAGAACCTTTTGTATAAGATCAAGTGTAGTAGCGTTCTTATAAGTTTGGGATATGGCGGTGAGGGGAATGTAAACAGATGCGCAAGAAGCGCATGATGCGCATGGAGCTGGCGCTCCGCTGCCAGGCGAGCTTTCGCCAATCCAAGCCCCTGTCTCTAGGCTACTCCCCAAACAGCACTTCTAAGAACCTTTTGTATAAGATCAAGTGTAGTAGCGTCCTTATAAGTTTGGGATATGGCGGTGAGGGGAATGTAAACAGATGCGCAAGAAGCGCATGATGCGCATGGAGCTGGCGCTCCGCTGCCAGGCGAGCTTTCGCCAATCCAAGCCCCTGTCTCTAGGCTACTCCCCAAACAGCACTTCTAAGAACCTTTTGTATAAGATCAAGTGTAGTAGCGTTCTTATAAGTTTGGGATATGGCGGTGAGGGGAATGTAAACAGATGCGCAAGAAGCGCATGATGCGCATGGAGCTGGCGCTCCGCTGCCAGGCGAGCTTTCGCCAATCCAAGCCCCTGTCTCTAGGCTACTCCCCAAACAGCACTCCTAAGAACCTTTTGTATAAGATCAAGTGTAGTAGCGTTCTTATAAGTTTGGGATATGGCGGGTGAGGGGAATGTAAACAGATGCGCAAGAAGTGCATGATGCGCATGGAGCTGGCGCTCCGCTGCCAGGCGAGCTTTCGCCAATCCAAGCCCCTGTCTCTAGGCTACTCCCCAAACAGCACTTCTAAGAACCTTTTGTATAAGATCAAGTGTAGTAGCGTTCTTATAAGTTTAGGATATGGCGGGTGAGGGGAATGTAAACAGATGCGCAAGAAGCGCATGATGCGCATGGAGCTGGCGCTCCGCTGCCAGGCGAGCTTTCGCCAATCCAAGCCCCTGTCTCTAGGCTACTCCCCAAACAGCACTTCTAAGAACCTTTTGTATAAGATCAAGTGTAGTAGCGTTCTTATAAGTTTAGGATATGGCGGGTGAGGGGAATGTAAACAGATGCGCAAGAAGCGCTGAAATAATATCCGTAAATGGTAAAAGTTTGCCAGTGTATTTTGTGGATAACACAGCAGGGTGGCGACAAGGTTAACAACTTTGATGTGGAATCCATGAAAACAACCCAAATTTCGGCCTGACACACCTCGTTTGATAAAGGGACGATGTATGGAGGCAGCTATATAAACGACTTTTGGAGGTAGCAATGGAGACAACGTGTGGAGGCTGCTATGGAGACAATTCAATTTGGATAGTGCCTGTATGTGGCAGTCCAAAAAAGTTTTCAAACCAGAGGAGCAGGTAGGTGGCCCTCCAGAAAAATGGAATAGATTGAGTGCCTGTATGTGGCAGTCCAAAAAAGTTTTCAAACCAGAGGAGCAGGTAGGTGGCCCTCCAGAAAAATGGAATAGATTGAGTGCCTGTATGTGGCAGTCCAAAAAAGTTTTCAAACCAGAGGAGCAGGTAGGTGGCCCTCCAGAAAAATGGAATAGATTGAGTGCCTGTATGTGGCAGTCCAAAAAAGTTTTCAAACCAGAGGAGCAGGTAGGTGGCCCTCCAGAAAAATGGAATAGATTGAGTGCCTGTATGTGGCAGTCCAAAAAAGTTTTCAAACCAGAGGAGCAGGTAGGTGGCCCTCCAGAAAAATGGAATAGATTGAGTGCCTGTATGTGGCAGTCCAAAAAAGTTTTCAAACCAGAGGAGCAGGTAGGTGGCCCTCCAGAAAAATGGAATAGATTGAGTGCCTGTATGTGGCAGTCCAAAAAAGTTTTCAAACCAGAGGAGCAGGTAGGTGGCCCTCCAGAAAAATGGAATAGATTGAGTGCCTGTATGTGGCAGTCCAAAAAATTGTTTAAAACAGAGGACCGGGTCGGTGGCCCTCTAGAAAAATTAAATGCATAAAGTACTATAGGTAGAGCCAGTGGGCCCTGTCAAAAAATAGCCAGTTTCCTCTGCTTTACTGTACAAAGAGCAGGAGAAGGAGGAAAATGAGGAGGAGGAGGAGGAGTGGATAAATTATTCAGGTTGAGCTTCCTTCACCTGCTGGAGATTGGAAATTAGGAGAAATCCATGCTTTATTCATCTTGATAAGCGTCAGCCTGTCAGCGCTGTCAGTCGACAGGCGTGTACGCTTATCGGTGATGATGCCACCAGCTGCACTGAAAACCCGCTCGGACAAGACGCTAGCGGCAGGGCAGGCAAGAACCTCCAAGGCGTACAGCGCCAGTTCGTGCCACATGTCCAGCTTTGAAACCCAGTAGTTGTAGGGAGCTGTGTGATCATTTAGGACGATGGTATGGTCAGCTACGTACTCCCTCACCATCTTTCTGTAAAGATCAGCCCTACTCTGCCGAGACTGGGGACAGGTGACAGTGTCTTGCTGGGGTGACATAAAGCTGGCAAAAGCCTTGTAAAGCGTACCCTTGCCAGTGCTGGACAAGCTGCCTGCTCGCCTACTCTCCCTCGCTACTTGTCCCGCAGCACTACGCACTCTGCCGCTAGCGCTGTCAGAAGGGAAATACTGTTTCAGCTTGTGCACCAGGGCCTGCTGGTATTCATGCATTCTCACACTCCTTTCCTCTCCAGGGATGAGAGTGGAAAGATTTTGCTTGTACCGTGGGTCCAGGAGAGTGAACACCCAGTAATCGGTGCTGGAATAAATTCTTTGAACGCGAGGGTCACGGGATAGGCAGCCTAGCATGAAATCTGCCATATGCGCCAGAGTACCAACGCGTAAGAATTCGCTCCCCTCACTGGCCTGACTGTCCATTTCCTCCTCCTCCAACTCCTCCAATTCCTCTTCTTCTGCCCATACACGCTCAACAGTGAAGGACTCAACAATGGTCCCCTCTTGTGTCTCGACAACATTCTCCTCCTCTTCCTCCTCCACCTCCACCTCCTCCGATATGCGCTGAGAAACAGACCTAAGGGTGCTTTGGCTATCAACAAGGGAATCTTCTTCTCCCGTCTCTTGTGAGGAGCACAAAGCTTCCGACTTCATGCTGACCAGAGAGTTTTTCAACAGGCCAAGCAGCGGGATGGTGAGGCTGATGATGGCGGCATCGCCACTGACCATCTGTGTTGACTCCTCAAAGTTACTCAGCACCTGACAGATATCAGACATCCACGTCCACTCCTCATTGTAGACTTGAGGAAGCTGACTGACCTGACTACCAGTTCTGGTGGAAGTTGACATCTGGCAGTCTACAATCGCTCGGCGCTGCTGGTAAACTCTGGATAACATGGTCAGTGTTGAATTCCACCTCGTGGGCACGTCGCACAACAGTCGGTGAGCGGGCAGTTGGAGGCGGCGCTGCGCTGCCCTGAGAGTGGCAGCATCTGTGCTGGACTTCCTGAAATGCGCACAGATGCGGCGCACCTTCGTGAGCAAATCAGACAGATTGGGGTATGTCTTGAGGAAACGCTGAACTATCAGATTTAACACATGGGCCAGGCATGGCACATGTGTCAGTCTGCCGAGTTGCAGAGCCGCCACCAGGTTACGGCCGTTGTCACACACAACCATGCCTGGCTTCAGGTTCAGCGGTGCCAGCCACAGATCAGTCTGCGCCGTGATGCCCTGTAATAGTTCTTGGGCGGTGTGCCTTTTATCGCCTAGGCTCAGCAGTTTGAGCACCGCCTGCTGTCGCTTAGCGACGGCACTGCTGCTGTGCCTAGAGCTACCGACTGATGGCGCCATGCCCACGGATGGTCGTTCGGAGGAGGAGGTGGAGGAGGGGTGGGAGGAGGAGGAGGCATAGTAGGCCTCAAACACCTGGACCGAGGTAGGCCCCGCAATCCTCGGCGTCGGCAGTATATGACCAGCCGCAGGGTCACACTCGGTCCCAGCCTCCACCAAGTTAACCCAATGTGCCGTCAGAGATATATAGTGGCCCTGCCCGGCAGCACTCGTCCACGTGTCCGTGGTCAGGTGGACCTTGTCAGAAACGGCGTTGGTCAGGGCACGGATTATGTTGTCTGACACGTGCTGGTGCAGGGCTGGGACGGCACATCGGGAAAAGTAGTGGCGGCTGGGGACCGAATACCGAGGGGCGGCCGCCGCCATGAGGCTGCGAAAGGCCTCGGTCTCTACTAGCCTATAGGGCAGCATCTCCAGGCTTAGCAATCTGGAGATGTGCACATTAAGGGCTTGGGCGTGCGGGTGGGTTGCACTATATTTGCGTTTCCGCTCCAGCGTCTGGGGTATGGAGAGCTGAACGCTGGTGGATGCTGTGGAGGATCGTGGAGGCGACGATGGGGTTTTTGTGGCAGGGTCCTGGGCAGGGGGCTGACTATCAGCTGACACAGGGGAAGGAGCAGTGGTGTGCACGGCCGGAGGTGAACGCGCTTGTTGCCACTGAGTGGGGTGTTTAGCATTCATATGCCTGCGCATACTGGTGGTAGTTAAGCTAGTAGTGGTGGAACCCCTGCTGATCCTGGTTTGGCAAATGTGGCACACCACAGTCCGTCGGTCATCCGGTGTTTCCTTAAAGAACCTCCAGACTTCTGAAAATCTAGCCCTCGCCGCAGGAGCCCTTGCCACGGGAGCTTCACTAGTTGACACATTTGGCGCTGATGCACCAGCTCTGGCCCTGCCTCTCCGTCTGGCCCCACCACTGCCTCTTCCAACCTGTTCTGGTCGAGGACTCTCCTCCGTCTCAGAAGTACTGTGTTCACCCGGCCTCTCAACCCAGCTTGGGTCTGTCACCTCATCATCCTCCGATCCCTCAGTCTGCTCCCCCCTCGGACTTCCTGCCCTGACAACAACTTCCCCACTGTCTGACAACCGTGTCTCCTCATCGTCGGACACCTCTTTACACACTTCTTCCAGTACGTCAACAAGGTCATCATCACCCACAGACTGCGACTGGTGGAAAACCTGGGCATCGGAAAATTGCTCATCAGCAACCGGACAAGTGGTTTGTGACTGTGGGAATGGTCCAGAAAACAGTTCCTCAGAGTATGCCGGTTCAAATGGCAAATTTTGCTGGGAGGGGGCAGACTGGGGGGGAGGAGGCTGAGGTGCAGGAGCTGGAGGAGTGCCGATTTCGGTGACATGGGTGGACTGCGTGGAAGACTGACTGGTGGACAAATTGCTCGAAGCATTGTCGGCAATCCACGACATCACCTGTTCGCACTGTTCTGGCCTCAACAGTGCTCTACCACGATTCCCAGTAACTTCAGACATGAACCTAGGGAGTGTAGCTCTGCGGCGTTCCCCTGCTCCCTCATCAGCAGGTGGTGTCTCACCCCGCCCAGGACCACGGCCTCTGACCCCTGCAGTAGTTGGACGCCCACGTCCCCGCCCTCGTCCTCTACCCCTAGTCCTCGGGTTAAACATTTTGAAAATGAGAGTTATAACTTTAATTTTTTTTTTAACTTTTTTTTTTTGTTTTTGTTTTTTTTTGTGTTTTTTAGTTTTTAAAACCAAACGATGCTATCCTATTGCTATGGCTATTTTATAGCCAAGTATGAAAGCACACTGCTATGCCAGATGAGATGACGCTGAGTTATGAAAAAAATAAACGTAAAATAAAAAAGGAAATGGCAGACTGTGCCTAATTGAAATACAACCCCGGGCCCTAATAAATTTTCCCACTTCGGTCTTTGCGATGGATATGTGCGTCACTAAAACACAGTGGTCGCAAGTCTGACTCCAAATTGCTCACAATTTACTAGTAGATGCACTGCAACAACTACAGCCACCAGCAGATCAACCAGAAATCAAATATATATAACGCTACTGTAGGCGTAATTAAGCCGTTTGTATTCTCCTATAGCTATTTTCTAGCCAAGTATTACAGCACACTACTATGCCAGATGAGATGACACTGAGTTATGAAAAAAATAAACGTAAAATAAAAAAGGAAATGGCAGACTGTGCCTAATTGAAATCAAACCCCTAATAAATTTTCCCACTTTGGTGTTTGAGGTGGATATGTGTGTCACTAAGAGCTAAACACAACGGTAGCAAGTCCCCCTGCTAATTCCTCACAATATGGTACTAGCTGCAAATAAAAAAAAAAAAAAAGTATAACGTTATTGTAGCCCTAAGAAGGGCTGTTGGGTTCTTTTAGAATCACTCCTGCCTAACAGTAAGCTAATAGAACACCCTAACGCTTTCCCTGACCAGCAGCAGCTCTCTCCCTAGCGGCATCCAGACAGAGAATGATCCGAGCAGCGCGGGCAGCGGCTAGTCTATGCCAGGGTCACCTGATCTGGCCAGCCAACCACTGCTATCTACGTGTAAGGGTACCACGTCATGCTGGGTGGAGTGCAGAGTCTCCTGGCTTGTGATTGGCTCTGTTTCTGGCCGCCAAAAAGCAAAACGGCGGGAGCTGCCATTTTCTCGAGCGGGCGAAATACTCGTCCGAGCAACGAGCAGTTACGAGTACACTAATGCTCGATCGAGCATCAAGCTCGGACGAGTATGTTCGCTCATCTCTAGTAAGCAATGTTTCCACTATGTCTATAACCAGCAGGCACTGTCCCTACTGTGTGTGTGTATCCACCAAGCCTTGTGCCCACTGTGTGTGTAACCAGCAAGCCTTGTGCCCACTGTGTGTGTAACCAGCAATCATTGTGCCCACTGTGTGTGTAACCAGCAATCACTGTGCCCACTATATGTGTAACCAGCAAGCACTGTGCCCACTGTGTGTGTGTGTCCACCAAGCCTTGTGCCCACTGTGTGTGTAACGAGCAATCACTGTGCCCACTATATGTGTAACCAGCAAGCACTGTGCCCACTGTGTGTGTGTGTCCACCAAGCCTTGTGCCCACTGTGTGTGTAACGAGCAATCACTGTGCCCACTATATGTGTAACAAGCTGGTTACTGTCCCCAGTGTGTCTATAACCATCAAGCATTGAGCCCACTGTTTCTGTAACCAGCAAGCACTGTGTCTACAGTGTGTGTAATCACCAAGCATTGTGCCCACTATATCTGTAACCAGTAAGCATTGTGCCCACTATGTCTGTAAGCAGCTAGCACTGTGCCCACTGTGTCTGCAACCACCGAGCATTGTGCCCACTGATATGTGCTGAGGCAAGATTAACCCTGGCTAATAGGGTTAATGAAGCAAAGTGCTGTACAATATCAGGTTAAGCACTAACTGAAGCCTGGAGCACACAGCGCTGTGACCAGCACTCCCCTCACATCGGCTGGTGTGTCGGGAGTGTCAGGAGGAAGAGCATTCAAGTAGCTGAATGGGGACAGGACCTGCGACTGATTACATCTGTGCAAGAGATTGCACACAGAGGAAAGCCCTGCTTAATATTGAACCTAACTCTGAGCCTAACCCTGACCCTGACCTTAACCCTGACCCTGAGCCCAACCCTACCTGAGCTTCTATCCCTGGAGATTTGACCCAGTTGCTTCTTCTAGTGGTTGAAGTGTCAGCAAACACCAGTGAAGTTGAATGAAGTAATAAAGTAATCGGGTAATAATTACCTTTACTTCCTACTTTATTTTTACTGAGATAATTTGCATATCGTTTCCCAGGGAGCATTGCGTGTGGGCCTTCCTTTGACAAGTTCTCTACAAGGGAAACCGGTATCCCTCAATATACTGTAGAATTTGCATAGAGCATCTCATGTAGCCGCCACTAGGAATTTCCGAGCCCCTGATCGGCAGATTTTGTGGATCCCCCATTCCCAGAAACATTCATCTTATGTTTGCAACATGGTTTAGTGTTAATATCAGTTTAAGACCGTCCCTGGCCCTGAGCTTTTAAAGAGATTGTGAACTTACAATGGTTGAGAATTTTTAATCCGATATGTAGTACATAAAAATAATAACAAAACTTGTTTCACAAAAAAATTATAACATAACTAAACGTATTAAATGGGGACAAGGCCAAAACCAATCTTATTTACGTACATACGTACAAGCAACCAACCTTTCTACATAGAAACGCTACCAGAACCAATATTACTAAACAGATACAACACCAGAATCAAGCTTACTGCATAGATATAGAACAAGAACAAAGATTACTGTATATAGATAAGTTGTACTAAATACATACATTACCAAAACAAGCCCTACTACATAAAATTACACCATTAGTACCAATCTTACTGCATAGACACAGAACCAGAAACAAGCAGTAAGTGGGACAGACCTCATTAAACTACAACAAATGAACTGTTTCCATGTAGCAGGGGAAATGCTGCAGATTTACGACATCATGTATAATATCAACACTTACAGTAAATCTGGTGACAGACAGATGACGCATTTGATTGAAGGACTTCTCTTCTTCTATGTGGCCACCATGTCAGCTTCTTCCAGCTATGATTTATTTCTGCAGATTTTGCTACACAAAAATGTTAGCACCTTATTAAGACAAACCTAATACTGTTGTTCTGCTTTCAAAGAGATCACAATTATTATCTTTTATGGCCCCCACAGCAGCTAATAAATTACAACGCCACCACGGTATTGGTACCACTGCCCCTAAAGTAGCCAATATAGTAACTGTGCCACCATAGTAGCCAATATATTGGCATTATCCTCGTAGTAGTCAATTTAGTAACAATGCTCACATAGTAGGCACTAGTATTAGCAAATATAATCACAGGGCCCATAAAGTAGCCAATAGTAGCCAATAGTTGCTCCAGAGTAATTGATAGTCACATTGCCCCACAGTAGCCAATAGTCATTGGGGCCATATTTTAACTAATATAGTCACAGTGCACCCCACCGTATCCAATAGTCACATTGCCCCAGAGTAGTTATTGGTCACATTGCCCCACGATAGCCAATAGTCACAGTGCCTCTCACAGAAGCCAAGTCACAGTTGCCCCCTCCAGTAGCCATTAGATGCCACCTGCACTGCAGTGTGTGGCTTGTGAGATGGATATAGGAGGCTGAAAGCTCACATGCTCTGCTGCTAAAACTTGGAGGTGGGATCTAGGTTCTTTCTGGTTGATACCACCGACCACCTCTCTTGAATAGGTCACTGACTGGAGCCCTACTATTCACTCCTTGATGGCAGCCCTGGCCCCTTCGTATGTATTCCTGCGGGTCTCTGTGTTCTTCCCGGTACTGCACAGAACTAGCTCCTATATTATGGATCAGCACCAACCACTTTCCTCACAACTCAGTACAATGTATCATTAATATTTCAGGATTTTCTGACTACCTCTTCATAGACATCCCCTACATAAAGCACAGAGAGACAATATTTATTTTATCCTCTCTGCCGCCTTCAGAAGTTAATTTCATGCAAAACCTATTACAGACTTTCCAGTCAGGGAAAACCCAAAACTTTTAGGTTCTGGGGTGTACGGGTGTATAGAGTGTATGGGGTGCACAGGGTGTATGACGTGTACACGGTGTATAAAGTGTATGGGGTATAGCGGGTGTCCGGGGTGTACTATGACCCCTCTATCATCTCATCTAATGTACAAAGCAATGACCTGCAGGACAAAGTGCAACTATATAAGGGGAGTCTCCACAAGTATAAAGCATCATGTTTGCTGTCATTTTAGAGAAAGTTCCATTTTTATATTTATGTAAATGAGTTTCTCTGGGAGTGTAGTCTCTCATGCTCCTATTTCCTCTCCTTCCTCCTAGTTTCTTATTTCTATGGCAAATGTAAATCATTTTATAACTGGACTCTGCAGCATCTTGCAGAGGTTTTACCTTGACTCCCAGGCTAATCTCCATTTGCCATGCTTTCTGGTTGTCATTGGAAACCATATAAAACAGCTACAGATAACAGGAGGCTTGTTAGGAGGGGCTGTAAGACCTGTAGGGATGTGACAAGCATGTGACTCATCACATGCTTCAGATCGACCAATTACAAAAATGCTGTCCTGTTCTGGCTTCAGTGCCCTGAACTGATGTCACAACCAGGAAGTGCCCACCCACTTTAGGAATAGCTGAATCTGAATCTAATGTTAAATATACCAGATATATCTCAGGGTAGGAAGAAGCCAGCAGCATGATACAGGTATTGTTGGAATTGTTGGCAAAGTCTCTCTCCAGCTGTGCTATCACTATTTTTTGGTGAGTAACAGTTACGCTTTAATAAAAGGGGTTCTGCCCAGGTTCTAGTAGTGGACACATAGTTATTGAGTTGTGACATAGCAGAGTCAAGAAGGCTGCTGAGAAGATCCCAGCATCTGCTTTCTGAAAAGTGATCTGTATGTAAAGGCAAAAAACAAGTCCAGTGGAGTCATGGCCACGCCCCCAGTGCACATAGAAGCTAATTTGCATAAATATAAAAGTGGAATTTCCTCTAAAATGGCAGATCACTGGGTTACAGGAAAAGCTTCTGAAGTGCCGGACATAACATGTGATGTGAATTTCCCTGGAGATCAGGAATATATTCTGTGCGCCGTCTCTGCCTCGTTATTATTGGCGCCATTGATTGTCCCGTGTAGAAGGTGTCCTCTTTAGCGCTCTGATAAGTCTGTGATGACATTACGTTACATGGTGTTGTTGAGTGACATGAGGTAATTTCACCGCTCCACTGAAGCTCGGTAACAACGCGGGGGTAACGAGGCGCTCGCCGCGGATGCACAATGCGCCATTCTGTCTCTTTTGCTGTGGTTACAAGACGTCCGCTGTGTTATCAGCTCCCAGCAGCTCGAGGAGTCAATCGGTGATAGAGTAAAGTGCCATCTGCTAAATTATTTGTTAGAAGGAAAGGCGCCTACGCCCTCCGCATACTAAACAGGGGGGGGGGCATCTTTACCCAAAACGATAAACCAGAGACGTTGTAACAGGGGAAATAATACGCATCTGGGACAGAAGATTCTAATAGGGTGAAGTAAGGAAATGTACAGAATATCAGAGACAAAAGAAAATAAATAGAACAGCGCCACCCTCATACACAGGCTGTGCACAGCACTACAGCACAACTACATTCACTGAGCTCATTGATCAGAGCTGTACTAACGACAATACCAGTACTGTGCCCATATATACAGGATAGGAGTAGTAGTATGGTACCCACATACAGAGGCTAGGAGTAGTACTGTGCTGTGCCCATATTTACAGTATAGGAGTAGTAGTACTGTGCTGTGCTCATACATACAGGATAGTAGTAGTAGTACTGTGCTGTGCCCATATTTAGAGGATATGAGTAGTAGTACTCTGCTGTGCCCATATTTAGAGGATATGAGTAGTAGTACTGTGCTGTGCCCATATATACAGGATAGGAGTAGTTGTACTGTCCAGTGTCTACATATACAGGATAGGAGTAGTAGTACTGTGCTGTGCCCATATATACAGGATAGGAGTAGTAGTACTGTGCTGTGTCCATATATACAGGGAAGGAGTAGTAGTACTGTGCTGTTCCCATTTATAGAGGCTAGGAGTAGTACTACTGTGCTCATATGTAGAGGATAGGAGCAGTAGTACTGTGCTGTGCCCATATTTAGAGGATAAGAGTAGTAGCACTGTGTGATGCTCATATATACAGGAATCGGAGTAGTAGTACTCTCCAGTGTCAACATATACAGGATAGGAGTAGTAGTATTGTGCTGTTCCCATATATACAGAATAGGAGTAGTAGTACTGTAAAGTGTCATACATATTCATCATTAACTTGTACATTATACATTATGTAGTAAGTGTTATGTATGTAAATTCCATCATTTGTGTACATATGATTGACCTATGACTAGTAATATTATATACATAATTGACTAAGTTATAATTGCATTGATACCTTGTATACATTATTTAGTAACATGTGTTATTTATGTAATTAATTGTGTAACTATTATTAATAATTTTGAATTTCTAAGTCTAAAATAATATAATATAGTATAATAATGACCAGTAGATAGATCTAGATGTTACCACATAAAGTATAATTTCCAATTATTGTTCTAGTAGAAATATTTGCATTGAGAAAGGTTCAGCTTTTTTGGACTTTAACAACACTGGAAAAAGAAAAGGAAGGAAGGATGGAGTCCATTGTACTGAGCTTCTACACTGTTTCTCTGATATAAAGCTTTAGATCACAGAGGCGGGTGCCCCCATATCACACCCCCTTTTTGGAAAGAGAGAAAAAGTTTTTTGAAAAGGATCTGGCTCATAATTCATAAAGTTAAGAAAGGTAGAATGCACACTCTGGCTAAAAGTAGTAATAATTGAGCTCAACCTACACCCAAGCTGTCCCTGCCTGATTGCCTTGTGAACCTAATTGGTAATTGAAAACTAAGAGACATTCCCTTCCTGCAACAAAGTACAAAAACAAAGACAGGACAAGGCAATAGTAACAAAGAAAAAGAGTCCAAGAGAAACCAAAAGGACAAATGCAATACAAGATCACAAGAGCAGAGAATAGTCAGAACATGAGCCAAATGTCAGAATACCCAGAGACAGAGCAGAGAATCACAAGAAAATCAAGTATGAATGAATAGAAAGGTATGGCGATGGCAGGAAAAAGCTGGAGTCATTAGGGTGAATTTACTTACCTGGTCCTCTCATGATCCCCGATCCGGACGGTCCGATGAAGATGAAGTCTGGCGCGATTCATGTAGCTCTTGCGCCCGATATCCTGCAGGTGTCGCTGAGGTCCGCCGGAGTTCACCTTCTTCTTCCCGGTGCTTGTAAGTGCGTGTCTTGCGACACAATTTGAAATGTTAAATCCCGCGCGTAGTTCGAATCCGACGGGTTGTCCGATGGCCCGCCCCCCGATTTCTGTCATGTGCAAGCCGGCGCCGATGCGGCAAAATCCCCTGTTAAATGTGGCCCGACTCGGAAATCGTCGGGAAACCCAGCGAAAATGCGGTTCGCAGACCCTAAGTAAATGAGCCCCAATGAGTTCCATTGGAATTATGCACTTTTACACCCATTTTCTTCCATGAAATCTGCCTACAGTAGACACCAGTCCCCTATTTGGGCTAAGGGCTATCAATACTGCCATGGAAAAGCCATTTTTGATATGAGAGAGATAGATCAAAGATGTCTATCAAAGTTGGGATAAATAGATAGAAAGTTCTATAAATGTCAGTGTGGGGGGGGGGGGGGTGGGGCTGTGTTATATGTGCATATGTATTGTCAGTGGTAGTGTAAGACAAGGAGGCAGTACTATCTGTACCCAACTTTACAAAGAATAAAGCAAAGAGGCAGTATTATATGTACCTAATTAAAATAAAGTACAAGAAATGGAGGCAATGCTGTATATTATTATCCAGGTATGAGACAAGGAGGCAGTACTATCTACATCCAATTATCCAAAGTATAAGACATAGAGGCAGTACTACCTCTAAAAGATTCCTTCTGTATAAGAAGTCTCGCAAAAGTGCTGCAACAGAAAGCTGGTGCTGTTTCTTTAAAAAGCAAGCGTTTTTTCTACCCAGACAACAGCACCAGACGCAAAGACACATTGGGACATATGTACCATGGGTCCAGCTTTGTCCGTCTGTTTTTTCTGCTTTTTGGATGTACTTATCTTACCAATTTTTCCTTATTGATACAAGTGTGGTTTGGTCTTTAGTGAATTTGCAACTTTTTATAGCAAAAGTTGCAATCAGTTCCAAGTTAATTTCTACGACTGGTCAGGGGCTGCCGTAGATTTGCGCCAAAATTTGTGACTTTTTTTTTTTAAAGTCTCAAATTTCACATCTGGATTCATCTGATAACACAGGGAACTCTGCAGAAAACTACACAATGGAGAACTATGAAGAGAGACATTTTAAGGTTCAAAAAAGGCGCCAAAATTAAGGAAAAAGTTAAGCCAAAAATTTGATACATGTGCCCCAATGTAGTCAGGATTTTTCAGGACTCTCCTGCAGGACTGTGACACGATAAACACAAGATGAAGTAAATGGTTAGATTTCTTACAAAATATTAATAAATATGAAGTGGAATTATTCAGGGATGTAGAGAGGGGAAATGATTGAAAAGAAAGGGATCTTCACATGTCAGAATGTATCGTAAAGGCTCCGGAGCGTCTATGGAATATACTGATTGGAAGTTGTGTGACCTTCTCATGGATTCACTCAGCGGCTCCATCCATTGTCTGATGCTGCAGAAATCTCTGTCTCCAAAGCAATTTTTCTCATTTACCTCCCCCTGAAGTAGTGTCTCTCTTCTCTCCTATGAAAACTTGAAATGTATTTGTGGAAAAGTTTCTCCTCACAATGTACAAGTTGACTATAATATTGCTCTATGAACAGGGAAATAACTACTACAATTTTGCTCCCAATGTACAAGAATATAACTACTATAATACTGCCCCCTATGTACAGGAATATAACTACTATAATACTGCCCCCTTATGTACAAGAATATAACTACTATAATACTGCCCCCTATGTACAAGTATATAACTACTATAATACTGCCCCCTATGTACAATAATATAACTACTATAATACTGCTCCCTATGTACAAGAATATAACTGCTATAATACTGCCCCTATGTACAAGAATATAACTACTATAATACTGCCCCCTATGTACAGGAATATAACTACTATAATACTGCCCCCTATGTACAGGAATATAACTACTATAATACTGCCCCCTATGTACAAGAATATAACTACTATAATACTGCCCCCTATGTACAGGAATATAACTACTATAATACTGCCCCCTATGTACAGGGATATAACTACTATAATACTGCCTCCTATGTACAAGGATATAACTACTATACTACTGCTCCCTATGTACAAGAATATAACTACTATAATACTGCCCCCTATGTACAAGAATATAACTACTATAATACTGCCCCCTATGTACAAGAATATAACTACTATAATACTGCCCCCTATGTACAAGAATATAACTACTATAATACTGCCCCCTATGTACAAGAATATAACTACTATAATACTTCCCCCTATGTACAAGAATATAACTACTATAATACTGCCCCCTATGTACAATAATATAACTACTATAATACTGCTCCCTATGTACAGGAATATAACTACTATAATACTGCCCCTATGTACAGGAATATAACTACTATAATACTGCTCCCTATGTACAAGAATATAACTACTATAATACTGTCCCTATGTACAGGAATATAACTACTATAATACTGCCCCTATGTAGAGGAATATAACTACTATAATACTGCCCCCTATGTACAAGAATATAACTACTATAATACTGCCTCCTATGTACAAGAATATAACTACTATAATACTGCCCTCTATGTACAAGAATATAACTACTATAATACTGCCCCCTATGTACAAGAATATAACTACTATAATACTGCCCCCTATGTACAAGAATATAACTACCATAATACTGCCCCCTATGTACAGGAATATAACTACTATAACACTGCCCCCTATGTACAAGAATATAACTACTATAATACTGCCCCTATGTACAAGAATATAACTACTATAATACTGCCCCCTATGTACAAGAATATAACTGCCATAATACTGCCCCCTATGTACAAGAATATAACTACTATAATACTGCCCCTATGTACAAGAATATAACTACTATAATACTGCCCCCTATGTACAAGAATATAACTACTATAATACTGCCCCCTATGTACAAGAATATAACTACTATAATACTTCCCCCTATGTACAAGAATATAACTACCATAATACTGCCCCCTATGTACAAGAATATAAGTACTATAATACTGCCCCTATGTACAAGAATATAACTACTATAATACTGCCCCTATGTAGAAGAATATAACTACTATAATACCGCCCCCTATGTACAAGAATATAACTACTATAATACTGCCCCCTATGTACAAGAATATAACTGCTATGATACTGCCCCTACATATTACAGTCCAGAAGAGGGCGCTATTATTCCTGGCACCTACAGAACAGCAGTCCAGATTCCTTCCACCATAAAGCCTGGCAGCAGCAGGGGGTCCCTGGCAACCTGGGAACCCAAACCCAGCAAGACTCAAACATGGACCAATCACAGCTGCCCACAGCCAAAATGCTGGCGCTGATAAAGAAAGCCCAGGAGGAACATGTCAGTGACTGGAGGACAACTATAGAGTCATCCCAGAAGCCAGAGGGTCTACAGAGAGACTACTGGACCCCAGAGACTGCCAGATCCTGAGCCACTACAGACTGAGCGCCCACAACCTTGCCATGAAGTCCGGACAGAACAGATAGATGTATGTGCCCAGGGAGAGCAAACTGTGCCCACAGTGCAAGGACCAGGAGGCCACCTGTCAGGGCTTGGGGTAAGTAAACCCCCAGGACCACCGTGAGAGATAACACAAGCCGACACCTGGGGCCAGAATCTAAGTGGCATTCCGCTGGTGCGACTAGCCCACAGTGGCAGCCAAGGTCGAGGTACAGGAACGGCAGACAATCTCGTGGTCAGTAGCAGGCAGAGGTGTAGAGTCGGGGTCAAGTCCGGGGTCACAACGGGAGGTCAGAGTAGGAACACTAAGAATGCAGGGAAACAGCTTTCTTGACAGTATGAAGCACAAAGATCCGGCAGGGGTTGATGGGAGCAGCCAGCCTTTAGGGAAAACCCAGAAGTGCCAGGACCAATCAGTGTTATGCTGGCCCTTTAAATCCTCGGGAGACAGTGCACGCGCGGTCTAGCCAGGACGGGAGCAGGTGCATGGAGAGGTAAGAGAGGGCCGGGATGGGCAGCGCCACATAGAGGGGCACGAGTATGCCTGTGATCTGAGACATGGATCGCAGGGACACCCGTGACACCACCAAAGAAGAGATCCACTTCCTTCTACACTGAGAGGTGGAGCTTACATCCTGGGCTAGCACATGATCAATGCCTCAATATGTGTAGATCAATTGATTTTCAGAAACTGAATAAATAGTGAAATAAATGTAAAAATGTCTACTAAATAAATCCAAGAATATTTTGATGATTATTTTCCGGATAATTCCCTAAGGATGTTTCCTCTGTGTTACATCGTATGTGATATCATGTGGATGTATTGGAGATAATTGACTCCTCAGGCAGTGACATCCATAGACATTGCCCAATCTGAGGATTTGATGCCCGGTCCTGTCTATTTGTTGTCCTGCCCCTCCCCCCTTATAAATAATTGATGGCTCTAATAAGGACAGAATCGTAATGTAATTGCCGGGACGGCGCGGCCTCGATCACTGCGCGTCTGCAGATCCATCTATTCTGAGATTAATGATCTAGTCATTATCTGATTGTGTCTCCTTGCATATATTACGGCCTTTCCTGGAAGAGCATTAATATAAGAATTATCTATAGAAAGATACTCCGGACAAACTGTGACATCCCTCAATATAAGGCCTAGAGGATAAATAATCTAATAAAAATCTATCTCTTATCTATCAAACTCAAAGAAGCTTTATTGACAGGACCAAATACAAGTTAGCATTGCCAAAGCATTTACAAAATATGGGGTTGTGGGGGGTGGGGTTTGGTGCAGGGTGATGGGGGACGGGATGAAGGGGACATGACATGTGGGGGGTTATTATAGTACCTGGTATCATATATGTCTCAGTCCCTGGTATCACAGGTCTCTCAGCCTGTGACAGGCAGTGACATATTGGGGCAGATTTACTTACACGGTCCTGTCGCGATCCAGAGGCGCGTTCTCCGACACTGCCATCTCGGTGTATGTGAGTGCTATTCTTGCTTTTTTTATATACTTGCTTTTTTTTCCGAATCAGTCGGGTTTTCCGACTGATTTTTTTCCCCCGATTTCTGCCGCATGAAAGCTGGCGCCGATGCGCCACAATCCGATCGCATGCGCCAAAATCCTGGGGCAATTCGGCGCAAAACGGAAAAATTCGAGAAAACCCGATGGAAAAACGTGATTCGGACCCTTAGTAAATGTGCCCCATTGTGCGGCCATTGTGGTCTCCTCTTCCCTCAGCACAATGGATCTTCTCTCCCTCCTCCATATGGCAGAAGCCAAGGTGGAGATCTGAGAGTCTCTTGAAGTGAGTTTCCCTAACTGCTGAGTATCTGGAGCAGTGTAGCAGAAAGTGGACCTCATCCTCAGTGGCCTCCTGGTCCTGGCACTGTTGGCACAGTCTGCTCTCTCTGGGTATGTACGTCTGTCTGTGCCGCCCGGACTCCATGGCCAGGTTGTGGGCGCTCAGGATCTGACAGTCTCTGGGGTCCGGTAGCCACTCCAGTCTGTCTGGCTATTGCAGCCTTTATTTCAGGGGGACTGTAGCTTATCATCTCTGGTAGGATGCCATCTAGGCCACCAGCTTTCTTACACCTTATGGAGGAGATGCTCTCTGTTACCTCCCGTAGGGTTATTGGGGCATCTAGTGGGTTTGGAAGTCTTTGATTTTTTTCCTCAAGGGCTTCTAGTTTTCTTCTGATGTCTTTCTGCTCTTGGTTTATTTCCTCTACTGGGATGTCTTTGTAGAGATCTTTGAAGTATTGGTACCAGATGTCGCCATTTTGGATATGGAGGTCGCTTTCCTTCCACTTACTGCTCATGTGGTGCCATAATTCCCAGAATGTGTTGTCCCGGAGGGCATCTTGGAGCTGTGTGAGCTTGGTGGAGATGTGGTTGTATTTCTTTCTCCGGAGTATGGACTTGTATTGATGTTGCATGCTGTTGTAGGCTTCCTCAGGTTGGCATTGTTTGGGTCTCTGTGTTTCTTGTTGGAGGCAGGTCAGTAAGGATTTGCACTCTTTGTCGTACCAGCTGTTCGGGCATTTGCCTTTTGACCTCTTGTGGTTGTGTCTCCCTACAACAGAAATTTCTGCCATTTTGTATAGTATATGGTTGTGGTCTGTCAAGGCTTGGTTTACCCTCATACATGATTGTGTAGAAGTTCTGGAGCTTTTCCTTGACTTCTGGGCTGTTGGATGTGTCTTTATACTTTAGTGCCAATGTTTTTGACCATTTGAAGGATGGTGGGGGGCAGAAGAGGCCGGCCTGCTGAGGTTTTTGTGCAGACGGTTTATTTGTAGACATGATAATATCATGTCTATCATCTAATCTATATCATATCTATCTAATATCTACCTCATATCTTATCTGCTTTATGTAGTTAATAGATGCAATTTCACAATTAAGTCCGCAGCTTGTAGTATTTTCTGCAGAGGTCATTTACTCCGTAGATTTATCTGCATCTCCATGTGCCTGCATCTCCTCCGAGTCTCTATTCATAGCTCAATTCTCTTGCATGTAATTGGCTTTTACCTTGTTAAAGGTGAAGCAACATTTAAAAAAATATATTTTTGAATTAATTTTATGGCCATGTGGAAGTTGCCATACAATTCGGCTAAATTATATATATTAAAAGCTCAGCATAGGTCAGAGCTCAGATCTGTCTTTAGTATTTAACAATAATTTACTTTTGCTGTGTATAATGCACCTTATACTCCATTCACATCCAAAGCTGTATCATGAATTGTAAAGATCCATGGACAGCCGGGGTCTGTGATCAGTGGTGTGGGCTGTGCCCCAGGCGTCATGTGCTCTGCTGGGAAATAGAGGACACCCTAATCTGGGATCAATTGGATTTGCTGTAGCATAAAATATTATTAAATACAGGGTGTACATTTTACTATAATAGGATTATCCTATTTAGTAAGTATCTACATATGCAAGAAGCCACCGACCCACAAGGAACATGCATCAGTTGCCCCACCCACACCACAGGGTGGTCCAAGCTGTAGCTGGTCTTCTCTTAACATGTGGATGAGGGTCTTATTCACTGCCCCTTCTCTGCCTCCAGATCCATAAAATAAGGTTTTCAATGTCCAACTACAAGCTGTCCCCGATTAATATGCCACAGTCTCCCCGCCCCCAGGTTACACCCCTGAGGTGTTGGAGAAACTAGGGTCACATATCCTACACCCTCCATATCTTCAGGCCAGATAATTGAAAAATGGACACTCCACAAACTACCGATCAGAACATTTACAACCCTAGGCTCCAAAAAAATTTATGTCTGTCTTTAGGATTGATTCCATATGAAATGTTTGAAATATATATTTCCCATGAAATAAAAATATCACATTTCAATCCCCTAGTGATGTTAACACAATTTTAACCCCTTACTTTACAATTTACTGAGTTTTACTGCTGTTTTAGCTCCTATCACTCTTATGGTTGCTCAGTGCAAAATCCCAGGGTGTAGGTGGGGCCTCACTTAGCAGACACATTATAATCCATCTAGTTCTGTGCTGTGACAATATGGTTAGATTATCAGGGTACAGGGTTTATATGCACTTTCATCTGGCTTCTGATATTGTACTAACACACTGATACATAGAGAGAGGGATGAGACAGATCAGAGATGCATGAAGTAATTACACAGAGGCTGACAGACCATTATACTGTTTCATTCTGGGCTCTGCTACATATCACACCTATGAGCCTGCTTCCCCCTTCCCCTGGATCACTTATCTCCTTGTGGTTTGCAGCCTCTCTCTCTGCTCACCATGTGCTGACAGGCTGTGAGTCAGTGAGAGTCTCTGAGCTCCATGCAGGGGGCGGGGCTACAGCCACACAGCAGAGACAGACAGAAACTCAGCTCCAGGATCTCATCCAAGATGGCTCCTGACCCTAAGAGAAGTTACAGGGTTGTGTCTAGGAGAAACTTAAAATTGTGTACAGCTGATAGAGACAGGTTGGACTTATATCTGTGAAATGCTGCATTTTTGTTAATAACTAATAATTAGAGAATGTGTTACTTTGTTATCCTGAGTGCATATAAGAAACTTGTCTTCGTGGGAATAACCCCTTTAAGGGATCCTAAATCCTCCAGTTGGAGGGGTCAGGCTGGATGATCGTCACTTCACAAACTATTGATATTCCATTTGTTACTTTCATTCCAGAAGGAGAACAATTGATTGGTAAATGTACGGCCTCGGTCTCCAAAAGCATCACCGAAATATCTGCGACTCCTAACGACAAGAGGAGGTTTCTGTTGACAAGACTTCATTTATCACATGAGCTCGTAGGCTGCAGACCCCTGGAAACTTCTTCCCTCCTACTTTGGAATTGATTCCATAGGAAATTAAACAAGACGTTCCCATCTCTGTTCCAGAAGATTAAGTTGAGAAGTTTTGAGGTTTGTCTGTGACTTGAGAAAGATTAATGTCCACATCCAACTGCAATTTGATTCCATTTACCTGAAGAAACAAGAAGTTACATTTTTTGACAGCAGTTTCGGGATCTTTGGATTGTGACAAAGTGAAAATAGTCATTCCTGTTGAGTGTTTGATCTGATGTCAATGATGGGGGTGGTGATGGTATATACAGAACATGATGGAGGCTAACCTTCGTTTCAGTAACAGCACCACCCTTGCCCATAGGACGTCTATGGTATTGCAGTTCAAATTAAATCATTA
This sequence comes from Engystomops pustulosus, assembly GCF_040894005.1. Lineage (NCBI taxonomy): Eukaryota > Metazoa > Chordata > Amphibia > Anura > Leptodactylidae > Engystomops > Engystomops pustulosus. Next base: position 24,372,695 of record NC_092419.1, read on the forward strand.
TAATGTCATACATCCCTCTAAGATTGATTATTTCAACAAAGTAGTGCCACTTATTTGCTCCTCATCAGTTCATATCAGGAAATCTATTTGCCAGGCTGGAAAACCTAAAAGACTCCATACACCCAAAAGGTGATCTGCAAAGACATTTTCCTCCGGGAGATATATTTACGTCTTAACTCTGATTCTGAAATTTCACGAGAACCCAGCTTTCTAATAAGAGGCCATAAACATGGTTCAAGAAGTCGAATATATCTCCCGGAGGAAAATGCCTCAGCAGGTCGCTGTAGGAGTATGAAGTCTTCTAGGCCAGATAGGTTTCCTGCTCTGCACTGATGAGGAGCAGCTGCTAAATGGGAGTCTATTTCTTCTGGAAGAGATTTCCTGGGTAAATTCAATCCCTACTCATGTCCTAAAGCCTAATATAAAGACATTGGCACTAGGGGTGTTTTCAAAACCCTAGAAAATACTGGAATATTCTGCCTCTAAATCACCCTTAACTTTGACTAATACAGTCCATGGTCATCGAGGCCTAATGCACATGCAACACCCCTGCCAATGTATAGGCAAGGGGGTAGTTGCGCATAGGGCCCTTTACCTGTCAGGATCCATCTGGTGAGTCTGTGCAACTCACCCAAGGGATAATGCAGGGAGAACTCAGGTAATCGCCAGCTGTAGCCTCTGCCTGGAAAGGCAATAGTTAAATGGGTGTAAGATGTTATCCAATTATGTGGCAGTATTGTAAACTGGAGTGTGATTGGAGAGGTTCTACCACCTGACTAGGGGCAGTATTAAACCCCCGGTGCAGTGGGAGCACATGGTCTTGTCTTTGAGCACATGGACAGAGTGAAGAGAGAGTCAGTGCACAGCACACCTTTAGTAATGTCCCAGAAACCATTCCCAGGAACTGAGTCAGAAGACTCTAACCTAGAGCTGCAGCTTCCACAGTTTGGACACAACTCCATCTAAATTCTCCCAGCCTGCATCTTCTACCAGGCTAATGTCTTATTCCTGAAGACCCCTCTCCATGACCACTCCAGTACAAGAATCCGAATACGCTGTGAGACCGTTTAGGCCCGCTGCCTGCTACCCATCGTTCAATAAAGAACCGTGAGTTATTTTGCACAACGTTGCTTCCGCCTGATCCTTGGATATGGCTGTCCACCACCGACATCTCCACAACCATTACCCAGGGACCTATCCTACAAACACTCAGGGGTTTTCAGGACCTCAGGGGAGAACCAGGACTTCAGCCTTTCCCCTTCTTATTTCTTGCACACACCACCTGCTGGAGACCTTCCAGGCTGTAGGACAGCCTATGGTCCCCATACCAAGCACCGTGACATCAGTGCACCCTGTGCCACAACCGCCAGCCACTCCGGTATTATGGACCCTGGCTGCCTCCAGGCCCCAAGAAAAGGCTAGGTCCCCTGTGGAGGATGATGCACACACATCTTGGCTCCAGACCTCAAAGAAGTGTCCCTTTAAGACTTACACTTTATTATCCCGCCTTCATCATAATCCATTGAGTGATTTATCCACAAAGCAGAATAACTGATTTTGCTCAGATCGTTATTCTTCTCATGTCAGAAAATCATTCAAAATGAAAAAAAAAATTGCTATGTTTGGCAAGAAAAATACAGTTGATCATTTATCTTCTTATTGAAGCTCCAGTCTAGGATAATGTGGCTCCAGGGGGCCCCGATGAAATCCAGCTATGGATGCAGTCTTAAGAGGAACATTTTCTGGCTATGGTCCCCCCCGCAACTCTTGTGAAGTGCTTAGTTTTACCAGTTACTGCAAAGAGGTCCTACACTTGGCACTGGAGCCACCAGCAGCCCCACTTCTCTTCTGAGGTCCACTCAGCGTTCGGGCATATTACTTAATAGCATCTTAGATTGACCAAGATGTACCTGATCATTTAACCTTCTCGTTAGACAATGAGCAATCATCCAAAAATGCTCTAAATTGCTCTCGATGGCAGCTAATATTAAAATGACCATAGGGATCATGAATAATTGATGAAGAGAGCGGGTCTGCGGGGGCTTCCTCTGCTCTCCATGACAAAACCGTGTCCTCACTTGTGAATTGGCCAGAACTCTCCGAAAAGAAGAGGGAAAACTGGAGCATTCAGAGGGGTAGGTGATCCAGCAATGTTCCCATAAACTGCTCCATAACCTGTAAACCATCCGAGAAATCCTATTAATGGGGTCATTTTGTCCTCCAGACTTCTCTGGGAGCCTGGAATGGATTACAGGACGACAGTTTCGGACTGTCCCACCAGAGTACCAGAGGATCCTCCGGTGGGCCCTGGCTCAACCCAATACTGAACCCCAGAGGTCCATCAGAAAACACCACAATTTGGAGGCTGCTAGAGTATATTTCCTGGAGTGGGCCCCCAAATTGATTTTCTGTGGTGGGCCTAAGGAAACCCAGTCCGACACTGCACGACGAAGCGATCCTGCATATTCTGTGTAGTTTAGATGGTTTAGGAAGCCTTCTGGTCCCAGTTCTGGTGATCTCAGAGGGGTCCCATGATCAGACATACATCCACCATCCAGTAGATAAAGTCACTAAAGGAAAAGTCATTACATGTGTGAGAAAACCCCTTTAATTTTAAAGGCATATTTAGTGTTAAAGATCAAGTTAACGTTTGCTGCATCTATTACACATCATGGAACCTCAGTGTGAGATATGATCTGGCTATTAAGAATTCCTAGAACTCTCTTATTATATTCAATTCCATGGTAATGTAGAGAAAATAATTAAGGTGAGGAAGGAATAAGCAATCCCAGAAGCCTCTACACCTCCAGTCTTATAAATGAGTACTATGAGAGCCTATAAATCCCCCCCACCCCATTGCGATCCTTCTTTGCCACCTGCTTGTAGTCAGGGGCTCCGCGTCCTTAATCTTTTACTCCATTGTAACTTATTCATGTAACGTCAGACGTCGTGGAATAAATATTAGACGTTCCTGCAATCCTAGCGGCGTCCTCGGGGGTAATCACACGGCAGCGTACCACACGAGCCAAGTATCTCATCCCCAATATAGGAAAATACTGCCGCGCTTTATTAATGCAAGACAAAATAAAAAAAACCCGCGCTGACCATGAAAATCGAATAAATAATCATAAAAGCAGAAATTCTAATTAAACTCCACAGAACGGCGTAGAAACGACGCAATTCATCATCCCCCATATACGGATTATTTCCAGAACGCTCCCGACACGGCTGAGCACAGAGAAAATTCTATCATTTCATCTTCTCTCCCTTTGACCCTTTTTTGCATCTTCATGTGAATAATAACATCTATTTTATGGAACTGAAAGCAAAAGATTCTGCAGCTGGAAAGTAGAGAAGACGCCCCCGATGTCCTTAAAGGGGTTAAAAACATGATTATTCGCAATGGATTCCTATGTTCTAGAAGACCGTGCACACCTACACCTAAAGAGAAGGGTCTATTTATTTCAATCAGGAGTGTGTAATACCACACTTTGCCTGCGGAGGAGCTGCAGGAAAATTAAATACTTGCCAACTAACGGGAATACCTTGCCTGACTTTCCAAATTCCTCCTCTACTTATGTTTCAGTCAAAGAGGGTATACTCTCGGACAGGGCTATTCTAGCCTAGGCTGTCTTATACCCCACAGTGTACTTTGGGACGAGGTCATTCTGTCCTTGGCTACTTTTAGACAGGGATATTCCGACATTGGCTGCATTATACCCTAGAGTGTTCTCTTGGACAGGGTTATCCTGGCCTAGGCTACTTTAAACCCCAGGGTGTATTCTGGGACAGGGTTAGCCTGACCTAGGCTAATTTATACCCCAGGGTGTAGTCTGGGACAGGGTTATTCTGGCTTTGGCTGCTTTATACCTCGCGGTGTACTCTGGGACAGGGTTATTATGGCCTAGGCTACTTTATACCTCGTGGTGTAATCCGGGATATGGCCTAGGCTGCTTTATTCCTTTGGGGGTATTTTGGGAAGGGGTTATTCTGGTCTCGGCTACTTTGTACCCCCAGGTGTACTCTGGGACAGGGTTATTCTGGCTTTGGCTGTTTTATACCCAAGTGTGTACTCTGGGACAGGGTTATTCTGGCCTAGGCTGCTTTATACCCCTGGTTGTACGGTGGGACAGGGTTATTCCAGCTGCTACACCAGGTAGCCCTGACACACACGCGCCTGAAGTCCCTGGTCGTCGCGGTCAGGCTGGGCATATTAATGACCCCGACATGCTCAGGGCACATGTGGCGGCTGTGGGGTGCAGGGTTGTCTTCCAGGTCCTAGTACACTGCAGCTGACAAGCCGACCCCTCCTCCTCCTAGAGAGAAAAGGCCCCGCAAGAACGCCGCCTCCAGGCAGAGGTCCTCATCGCCCCCACATGCTACAGCCAGAGAATGGGGGCGGGTGAGAGTCAGCCCAACACCCCCTTTCCCCTCCAGTAGCACAGGATGCACATGCTTCACCTCAGCGCAGACAGTGTATGGTCACGGCTGACCTGCATAGTCGTCCCGGTCCAACTCTTGTGCAGTCACATCCAACTTCTACTGCTCAGCGGCAAGCCTCCCGCCTGGCTCCATTGTCCTCCATGCAGCTGTAGCATCCGACCTCCCCGACATCTTCGACGCACATCCTATGGGCCAGATTATGGACGTCGCAACAGGTCCTGGCTCAGCGGCTGTTCTTTCCATGGCAGGGCAGCCTGATGAGTGCCACCCAGCCCCTTTACCCCCCCCCCCCCTTCCTTTCCAAATTTTCCTTCCCTGGGTCTGATAATTAGCATTAACCAGGGTGTAGGAGGTGGTCCCGGGTCTTTCTCTCACTGGGTATCTCAATTATAGGCTAGTTTTCAGGATATGGTGGGTAGAGCGCTGGGTTCAGGTAGCCCCACCCCTGTGTGGCCTCCATAGGTTTGTTTTGAGGGTCCTCTATGTTCCCATTTAAAACAGGAGGTCATGGAAAAAATTTGGAGATACGAGTACATCAAAATTTTTTCGCTACTTCCTCTCAACAAATTCAACCTGGACAAACTTCACCCAGACTACCTGAGGAAAAACGCTAATTTACTATCTTAGGGAGTGTTATTGGGGAGAAGGCACCACAGCATTGTTCCACCTTATTTTTATATATGGATGCAATCGGGGAGGCATACAGGCTTTACGGTGGCATGGCTCAGATAAGATGAGAAGTTCCGGCAATGTAAGGCTCTGCGCCCCTCCATGCGCTGGGATCATAGAGATATCAGTCTATGAATGCGGCTGCTGGTAGCTGCACGGGTAGGGCCACAGTCCTTTCGTTCTGGATCCCTCCCCTACTGTCCTTGTAGGGTTCCACAGTTTTCCCGACCACAGGCACGCGACCAGGCTGCTGTTGGCAATTTAATGAAAGTAACTGTCGCTTTGGGAACATGCGCAGATTCAAGCACAAATGTTCCCATTGCGGAGGAACCCAACCCAGCGCAAGATGCTTCAAAAAGGGCTAGAGCTCGTCCCTCTGACCCTGCTAGAAAAGGGGAAGACTCCAGTAATAGTAAGTAGGTTGCGTATCTAAGTAATTACCCAGATAAGGTTTTGGCTCAATTCTTGTTAGAAGGTTTTACGTTTGGTTTTAGAATACCATCTACGTCATCCCCGTTGGTAGGCTGGGAAGTCAGCCAGGGAACATCCATTGGTAGTCCAGGAAAAATTGGCCAAATAAGTGGCTCTAAGACGCTTTAAAAATAACCCCATGCGCAATTTGGTCGTGTCATCATTAGAGGTAGTACCAAAGAAAGAGCATAACAAATTTTGCCTTATCCATCACCTATCCCACCCTCCAGGGCTGTCAGTTAATGACAGAATTTCAGAAGAGGTGGGGAAATGGGGTTGAGGCTGATAGCAGGACACTGGGGGGTTGTTCGATGGCGCATCTGGATGACCACCATAAAGCCAGAGAGAGGTTTGTAAGTAGAGATGAGTGGACCTGACGTCCGGCAAATTGATGCCCCTGGTATCTAGCCATGGTTATGTTTGGGGTCCACTCATCTCTATTTGTAAGAAAGGAAAAAACTATTTGTTCTTAAAGGGCACTTATAGAATTTTTAAATATATTTATTTATTTGAACACATTTCTATGTATATGCTTTTCATTTGTGAATTTACGATTGGAAAGCACAAAACAAGGACGGGAGGAGTTTTCACTGAAGTTTGGATATTTTTATAATATTCATTTGTTCTTTATTTATTGTGTCTATGGAAACTAATCACAGACATTCATTAGGCGTCTTCCACCTGTAAACCTTAACCTACAATGAAAGTTATGTTGATATTCTTTTCCAGCAGAGATAACCTGCGGTGCTTTAGGAGTCCCGTAGCTTCAGTTGTGACCAACAGGGCGGTTATTTTTCTTTTTTATTGCTGCGCCCCGACCTCCCATTGGGTTTGAAGGGGAAAGGAAGCGGGTGAAAAGGGAAGGGCATAAGACTATTATGGAGATGTTGTGTTAGAACCTTTACATTTTGTACGATGATGTTATTTTTTTAGATTTTTGTAAAGTATTAGAAATTAATAAAATTTACTTTAGATAAAGGAAAAAAAAAAAGAAATAAAGTGTATTTTTATGAAAATAATTGAATCGTCTTTCTTACCACGAGAGACAATACTCCTTACTGCAAGTGAGAGCGGCCGCCCAGGACAATAGGGACCGTAATGTGGAGGGACGTAAAACACTCAGGAGGTGGTTAGATCTCAGGATCTGTATTCCTCTGATGAGTTATCGACTTCTGCAGAGTCTGGAGGGAGATAATGAGACGCCAAGAGTTTAGAAAAAACATTATCTATTAATGTAGAGATAAGGGAGAACATACCAAACAGAGTCAGATCTGACTAATGGACTTGATTGGTTAAAGGGGTTTTCCCCAATATTATTTTTTTTCTCCTAACCACAGATTGTTGGGCGTCTAAACACTGGGACCCCAAGTTATCAAGACCAGTGATCCGACTCCTTCCATGGTCTGTAAATTATCCTGTGGACCAGGGTCCGAACAAAGAATCCTGTGAGGAGCCCAGGATCTAGAACTTTACTCTCGGCAGCAAAGATCCAGAAGAAGACAAACCAATCTGAAATTGAACAGAGCACTGTGGACTTTTTCTTATAGGTTGAATTATTAGGTTTTATTGATGAAACATCCTACATAATGTATGGCCTGTGGGCCCATCATACCCCAGACCACCACTAGATGGGACAACCCCTCTAATAGTATTTTGGGGGCGTGGGGAAGCCGTGTCGTGTACCCTCAGCCCCGGCTACTCCCCGCCCCAGTAGCCTCTTTGGTAAATTAGCATATTACCCTGATTAAAGATTTAAAAAGATACAGGAGAGTAAAGGATTAGCCCTAAGAATGGCTATCCTTACATACGTTAGATGCACCTACACCGGATCTATCTTAATAGGTAGATCCGTGGTGGTAGGTTTCCTTTAATGTGTTGTGATTGAGGAGGCAGAGTCTTGGTTTCGGAAGAATTAAAGGAAAAAAAGTCAGATTTCAGTGATATGGAGTAGCAGCAGGGTCCTCCAGCTACACAGAGTATTTCAGGGAGTGAACTGCGCTGATCCGCGCCTGAGAGTTAAGAATTGGAAGAAGTTAAGGTCCCTCATGGGGAATAATTTTAAGCCAAACTAATATTCAGTCTTCCTTCTTGCATGTTGCTGGTTCCAGTGGAATGGACCGGCGCCAGGCTGCGGCATGAACTCGCTATACTATTAATAACATTGATAAAATGAGAGCTGTTAAGCGAAGTTACCGGGGTCAAGTGAAGACTTTCCAAGTCCTACGAGTATTGACACTCCACAGATAAAACTGCTTATTCCTGCACCGCAGTTAAGATTCTGACAAGTATTGAGTATAATTTGTTTTAGGATATTTGCCAGAATGTTTTCTGCTAAAGTTTTAAAGAGATCTCGCTCCACTTCCCTCTTAAGTTTAGAATCATTACATCCCACATTGATTTGTGCTAAAAATGTAATTTCATTTCACTCTGGCAGCGGCTTCAGACAAATGGCCCCGCGCTGCAGCCCAGCGACATCTCTCATTGTCTCTACATCTTATTCTACTTACTCCATACAATGACTTTGTAAGGTTTGGACATCCGGTCTGCAAGGAAAGGGAGATCACTGCACATTTATAGTGTACGTCTGGTGCAAACCTGTCCCTGCCACCAGAATACTGAGAAGTGATAGGAACTTGAGAACAACAGTATTATAGTAGTTCTATTCTTGTACATAGGGGGCAGTATTATAGTAGTTATATTCTTGTACATAGGGGCAGTATTATAGTAGTTATATTCTTGTACATAGGGGGCAGTATTATAGTAGTTATATTCTTGTACATAGGAGGCAGTATTATAGCAGTTATATTCTTGTACATAGGGGGCAGTATTATAGTAGTGATATTCTTGTACATAGGGGGCAGTATTATAGTAGTTATATTCTTGTACATAGGGGGCAGTATTATAGTAGTTATATTCTTGTACATAGGGTACAGTATTATAGTAGTTATATTCTTGTACATAGGGGGCAGTATTATAGTAGTTATATTCTTGTACATAGGGGCAGTATTATAGTAGTTATATTCCTGTACATAGGGGGCAGTATTATAGTAGTTATATTCCTGTACATAGGGGGCAGTATTATAGTAGTTATATTCCTGTACATAGGGGTCAGTATTATAGTAGTTATATCCCTGTACATAGGGGGCAGTATTATAGTAGTTATATCCCTGTACATAGGGGGCAGTATTATAGTACTTATATTCTTGTACATAGGGGGCAGTATTATAGTAGTTATATTCTTGTACATAGGCGGCAGTATTATAGTAGTTATATTCCTGTACATAGGGGGCAGTATTATAGTAGTTATATTCTTGTACATATAGGGCAGTATTATAGAAGTTATATTCTTGTACATAGGGGGCAGTATTATAGTAGTTATATTCTTGTACATAGGGGGCAATATTATAGTAGTTATATTCTTGTACATAGGGGGCAGTATTATAGTAGTTATATTCTTGTATATAGAGGGAATTATTATAGTAGTTATATTCTTGTACATAGGGGACAGCATTATAGTAGTTATATTCTTGTACATAAGGGGCAGTATTATAGTAGTTATATTCTTGTACATAGGGGCAGTTTTATAGTAGTTATATTCTTGTACATAGGGGGCAGTATTATAGTAGTTATATTCTTGTACATAGGGGCAGTTTTATAGTAGTTATATTCTTGTACATAGGGGGCAGTATTATAGTAGTTATATTCTTGTACATAGGGAGCAGTATTATAGTAGTTATATTCTTGTACATAGGGAGCAGTATTATAGTAGTTATATTCCTGTACATAGGGGGCAGTATTATAGTAGTTATATCCCTGTACATAGGGGGCAGTATTATAGTAGTTATATTCTTGTACATAGGGGGCAATATTATAGTAGTTATATTCTTGTACATAGGGGGCAGTATTATAGTAGTTATATTCTTGTATATAGAGGGAATTATTATAGTAGTTATATTCTTGTACATAGGGGACAGCATTATAGTAGTTATATTCTTGTACATAAGGGGCAGTATTATAGTAGTTATATTCTTGTACATAGGGGCAGTTTTATAGTAGTTATATTCTTGTACATAGGGGGCAGCAGGCCCGGCGCCAGCACCCGGCTAACCCGGGCAAGTGCCGGGGCCCCGGGGTACTGGAGGGGCCCACGGATCTCCCCGGGTCAGCAGGACATCTGCCCCGCTGCCCGGTAGATTCCTTTCCTCTCTCATTGCGATCTGTGTCCTCCGGACACAGATCGCGATGAGAGCATTTGCGCTCACTGCTGAAGGCTGAAGGACCTTTGATGATGTCATGGTCACATGACATGCCGGGGAAAGCAGTAACAACACGGAGAGAGCTGCATCAGGTGAGGGGGAGACATGACAGGGGCCAGGGAGGGGGTCAGTGTGTATACAGGAGGGGGTCAGTGTGTATAGAGGAGGGGAGGGGGCAGTGTGTATACAGGAGGGGAGGCAGTGTGTATACAAGAGGGGGGCAGTGTGTATACAGGAGGAGGGGGAGGCAGTGTGTATACAGGAGGAGGGGGGTCAGTGTGTATACAGGCGGAGGGGCAGTGTGTATACAAGAGGGGGTCAGTGTGTATACAGGAGGGGGGCAGTGTGTATACAGGAGGAGGGGGGCAGTGTGTATACAGGAGGGGGGTCAGTGTGTATACAAGAGGGGGGCAGTGTGTATACAAGAGGGGGCAGTGTGTATACAGGAGGGGGTCAGTGTGTATACAGGAGGAGGGGGGGCAGTGTGTATACAGGAGGGGGGCAGTGTGTATACAGGAGGGGAGGCAGTGTGTATACAGGAGGAGGGGGAGGCAGTGTGTATACAGGAGGAGGGGGAGGCAGTGTGTATACAGGAGGAGGGGGAGGCAGTGTGTATACAGGAGGAGGGGGGGCAGTGTGTATACAGGAGGGGGTCAGTGTGTATACAGGAGGGGGGCAGTGTGTATACAGGAGGGGGTCAGTGTGTATACAGGAGGGGGTCAGTGTGAATACAGGAGGGGGTCAGTGTGTATACAGGAGGGGGTCAGTGTGTATACAGGAGGGGAGGCAGTGTGTATACAGGAGGGGGGGCAGTGTGTATACAGGAGGGGGGGCAGTGTGTATACAGGGGGAGGGGAGGAATGTGTACACGGGGATGGGGGGGGGCAGTGTGACTACTGGAGGGCGGCCCATAAAGGGGCCCACTAGGGCTCTGTCGCCCAGGGGCCCACTAAAACCTGGAGCCGGCCCTGGGGGGCAGTATTATAGTAGTTATATTCTTGTACATAGGGAGCAGTATTATAGTAGTTATATTCTTGTACATAGGGAGCAGTATTATAGTAGTTATATTCCTGTACATAGGGGGCAGTATTATAGTAGTTATATTCCTGTACATAGGGGGCAGTATTATAGTAGTTATATTCTTGTACATAGGGGGCAGTATTATAGTAGTTATATTCTTGTACATAGGGGGCAGTATTATAGTAGTTATATTCTTGTTCATAGGGGGCAGTATTATAGGAGTTATATTCTTGTACATAGGGGGCAGTATTATAGTAGTTATATTCTTGTACATAGGGGGCAGTATTATAGTAGTTATATTCTTGTACATAGGGGGCAGTATTATAGTAGTTATATTCCTGTACATAGGGGGCAGTATTATAGTAGTTATATTCTTGTGCATAGGGAGCAGTATTATAGTAGTTATATTCTTGCACATAGGGGCAGTATTATAGTAGTTATATTCTTGTACATAGGGGGCAGTATTATTGTAGTTATATTCTTGTACATAGGGGGCAGTATTATAGTAGTTATATTCTTGTACATAGGGAGCAGTATTATAGTAGTTATATTCTTGTACATAGGGAGCAGTATTATAGTAGTTATATTTTTGTACATAGGGGCAGTATTATAGTAGCCATAAACAAAAAGGGGGTCGCTCCACACACATGTGCCTTCAATGTGTGCACGGAGTCCAGTACAGAGATCAGAGACAATAGTGGAACATGTGAAGCAACTGCCTGGCACACAAGGATCTTGGATAAAATTCTGTATATTTTTATTTCCTCTAATCAAAATACAATGCATCATGGCATGTGCATAAGGGGCAGGTCATCCGCATATTGCAGCCGAAAGACAGGCAGTTTTTTTTTTGTTTAAAAATAAATGTATCTTTTTAAAAAGACATTTTTTTAAGGCGTTGAAGTTAGACAGGTCAATGCTGTCTAGCATTTGCAATTTTTTTTGCGATTTTTTTCAAAAGTCCCAGTTGGCGACTACATCTAACTTTAGTCTAAACTGCTGGATTTGTTAGATAATTAGAATGAATCCATTGAAAAGCATTGCACCACGAGTTTTGCTGCAAATGTGGAAAAGTTGCAAAAAAGTGCAAAGACATCGAAAAAAAACATTGCGCAAACACCTGTAACTTTTTTGTCCTAACATTTAGAAGAAAGGTAATGATAAATCTTCCCCACTGAATTGCTGTTGGTCTTATACTATTTGCAATCTTTCCTCTCCCCTACTATCTTAGACTATCTGTATCCTAACATCATCGGTATTCCACATGATGAGCGAGTGAGAGAAGCCGGAGCAGCTCGATTGACTGTGACTTACTCCTTGTATTCTAAGTCCACTGCCATGCGCAAATAGCAAAGTCTACTGCGCATGTTACTAACTGCCAATACTTTAAGATTACTGCCATGCGTGTAAGGGGGACATTCTGACATGCGGAATGGACTCATGGGGGCACATTTACTTACCCGGTCCAAGGAGTTCACCGAAAGTGCATTGTCCGACAATCATGTACATCCGCCGCGATTCACTTAGATCGTGCGCCTGATATCCTGCATGTGTCGCTTCCCTGCTCAGGTCCCAGGAGTTCACCTCCTTCTTCCTGTTGCATGTAAGTGCATTGTCTTGCCACACAATTTGAAAGTTAAATCCTGCGCTCAGTCCGAATCACTCGGATCATCCGACGGCCTGCCCCATGATTTCTGTTCCACCGCGGCTGTGCCAAAAACCTATCAAGTGCAAATACCTGTTAAATAACTGTCAATGCCGTGCAAAACCCGAAAACGGTGCAGAGTCTGACGAAAGTGCATGCACAGACCCTTAGTAAATAAGCCCCATAAAGTTGCATCGGACTGTAAGTATTTGCCCTACGCAGACGGGAGAGGTCTACACTTGTGTGGGTGATACAAACTGTGACTCAGGTTGTTTAAGTCCAGTGTCATACATGAGTTACACCAATATTATAAAGGGGCCTTGTATTGATTGATCACATGATCACGCTACCCTCTGCGGTTACACTACCACTCAAAAGTTGGGGGTCACTTAGTAGGAATTTCCTTATTCCACACATTTTTTTTCAATGAAGATAACATTAAATGAATCATTAATACACACATTGATAATGTGATATATGACTATTCTAGCTTCAAACTTCTGGTTTTTATTGCAATGTCTACCTAGGTGTATATAGGCCCATTTCCAACAACCACCACTCCAGTGTGTTTTTTAACTGTGTAAGAAGGCTAATGGATGCTTAGGAAACTCTTGAAAACCCTTGTTTTAGTAAGCTAGCACAGCTGAAAACAGTTTAGCTAATTAGAGATAGAGATTAGAGATTAGATAAAACTGACTTTCCTTTGAGCTGGTTGAGAATCTGGAGCATCACATTTGTTTGTTCTATGATATTCTCACAATGGCCAGAAGAAATAAACTTTCATGTGAAACTTGGCAGTCTATTTTTGTGCTTAGAAATGAAACACATTCCATGTGACAAATTGCCAAGAAACTGAAGATTTCCTGCAATGGTGTGTACTGCTCCCTTCAGAAGAGAGCACAAACAGAGTAGAAAGAGAAGTGGGAGGCCCCACTGCACAACTAAGCAACACAACAACATTAGAGTTAACTCTAGATTGAGAAGCACCTCGCAGGAACTCAACTGGCAGCTTCATTAAATAGCACCAAATGCCGGTGTCAACGTCTACAGTGAAGAGACAACTCCAGGATGCGGCCTTCGCGGGACAGGGGCAAAGAAAAAGCTGTATTTTAAACCAGCTAATAAAAGAAAAGATTAATACAGGCAAAAGAACCCAGGCATTGGACAGATGAAGATCGTAAAAAAAGTGTTATGGGCAGAGAAGTCTAATTTTGAGGCATTTGGATGACGCAGAAGAACATTTTTGAGACGCAGGACTGAAAAGATGCTGGAAGATGCCTGTCACATGGTGGAGGTCATGTGATGGTCTGGGGTAACGTGGGAGATTTGTACCAGGTCAAAGGGATTCTTATTAAGGAAGGCTATCACTCCATTATACTTCGCCAGGCCATACCCTGTGGACACATGATTGGAGCAAATTTCCTCCTACAACAGGTCAATAACCCAAAGCCTCCAAATGATGCAGGAATTATTTAGGGAAGAAGCAGCAGCTGGGATCTATCTGTAATGGAGCAGCCACCCAGTCACCAGATCTCAGCCCCATTGAGCTGTTGTGGGAGCCGTTTGACCGTATGGTGCGCAAAAAACGGAACCAACTTGTGGGAGGGGCTTCTGGAAGCATGGGGTAAAATGTCTCCAGCAAATTAAAAGCTAGAGGCCCAAATTCAGGAATGCTGGAATGGCAACAAAGGGAACATTATGTGATGAAAGCAAAGTTTGAAGGAGAAAATTATTATTTCAAATGAAAAAAAAAAATTTTTTTACCTTCTCAATGTCTGAACTATATTTTCAAATGGGGGCAGTACGGTGGCTTGGTGGTAAGCACTACAGCCTTGCAGCCCTGGGGAACCGGGGTTTAAGTTCAAGGATCAACATCTGCAAAGAGTTTGTATGATCTCTCCGTGTTTGCGTGGGTTTCCTCCGGGTCCTCTGGTTTCCTCCCACACTCCAAAACATACTGGTCGGTTGAGTAGATTGTGAGCCCCATTGGGGACAGGGACTGTTTTCATGGAAAACACATTGCTTTTGAGCGATAGCGAATATGCTTGGGACAATTGGTGTTCAGCTTTCACTCTAGCCCCTACACCTCTGAGGTTTCCATGTTATGAAATGAAACATATCTGGGGGACTATTCTAGGTTGTAATACAGTATTGAGGGATAATAAATATAAAGCTGATATAGCCACAATTCATACTGACGGCCAGATAGAACTAGAAATTGTGAGTTAAAATACAAGACAGAAGGCACAGACAGTGGGCTCTGATTTCGAAACACTTTTCCCAGCTCTTCCTTCCTATTGCCCGGCCGCCCTTGGTAGTAGGTAGACAACTAGAAGATGATCCCTCCTTATATCTTAGTGCAGACGCAGAACATGACAAACAAACACAAAAACACAACAAACCGGGTCCGCAACAGCGGGAGCAAACAACGACAATCAAGATCCAAAGGGAAGTAAGAAATACAAGCCAGAGGTCAGGTACCAGGGGAGAATCAGAATAATCAATAATAATAATTATTCCTTTATTTATATAGCGCACACAGATTACACAGTGCAGCACAGAGTTTGTCATATCAGTCCCTGTCCCCAATGGAGCTCACAATCTAATCATCCTACCAGTATGTTTTGGAGTGTGGGAGGAAACCGGAGGTCCTGGAGGAAACCCGCGCAAACATGGAGAGAACATACAAACTCAGAATCAACCAACAGAGCAAATGTGAATAAAGCCAGATGACACAATTGACTAGCAGCCTATGGAGTGAGAGGTGGATACTTATAGAGAGGAAAGGTTCTGCCCCAGGGGAAAGGAGCAGCAGTCACAGACACACAGCATTAACCCCTGCTAGGGAAAGGCAGTGAAAGGTTGTGACAGATATCAGATCAGCAGCCACTAGAGCCCAGTACAGACTGCCAACAAGTGAAGAACAGGAAAACCCAACATCTCCTAAACCCACTAGCATGGATGGAGGAAGATGCTGATGCAGACATGGCAGTGCGGTATTATTGATACGTAGGTCAAGTGTGAGTGCACACTCATTGTGATTCACAGCTTTGAGTGATATATTGGGTTCTTGGATGTATAATATGTGATGTGATTAACCCAATCACATAAGGGTCCGACAATTTTTTGGTACTACACTGCACTTTAAGAATACACAGATACAATGCACACAGACTCACAGATTTAGGTATCTATTATTACAATCAGAGTTCTGCTATTTTTCTAATTGATGATGATGCAGTGAGGTTACTTCACTATTACTACTCTTCTCACTGCCCTGAAAAGGACAATTATTTTGTCCTTCACAGCCATCCCTCCCTATCTGCCCTCAAAAGGGCAATTATGAAAGAATTAAACCAAACTTTTCCTCTCATGGTCCCTCCAGCTGCATCCTCTCCTTGGTTCTGTCTCCTAGTTGTAAGTTCTGCAAATATCCGCTCATCACTAGACATTTGTATGTTCTCTCCGTGTTTGTGTGGGTTTCCTCCAGGTCCTCCGGTTTCCTCCCACACTCTAAAACATACTGGTAGGATGATTAGATTGTGAGCCCCATTGGGGACAGGGTCTGATTTGGCGAGCTCTGTGCAGCGCTGGGTAATCTGCGTGCACCAAATAAATAAAGAATTATTATTATGCTCCATCCTAAAACAGATGCGGAGGAATACTAAGAATAACCAAGCACATTAATCACATTTTTCTATTTTCTTCAGTCTTTTCTTATCTGTTTTGGTCTTTATATCTAGGACAAAGAAGTTCGATTCCTCTGTATCCATGGTAAACTCCATTTTGCTACAATCAGAAGGCAGACCTGGCATCTCCTTCTCCGGCTTTGGATGGCGCTTATTTCTAATTGATGCTGGTTCCTTTAGCAGGACCCATTGATATCAGATTGGTTGCACGTTCCTCATGTAGGTCCCAGTGGGACTCATTAGAGGGGAATTCTCCTGGATGCAGAGTCTATGCAGATAAAGGGGGGTGTGATGGATTTTTTTAGGTACCTTCACACAACTTTGAAAACATTCTGCATCGTCGTGACAGTGTTTTTCATTATCTAACAAACTTCAGCAAACTTTTTCCCCTCGGTGGCTAATGACTTGTATACAAATCTTAGATTCATAAGGACGACATCAATTATTTAACTCCTCGTTTCCAAGCTGTGAAGAAGGAACCTTTAACAAGCCCCGATGAATATCATGGCAGTTAATGCCCATTAACCACAATGTACTACAATCTCATTAATAAGTCATGTGTGGTTACTATCCCATAGATGAAAACCTTACACTTCCGAACAGAGTTTTTTTGTTTTTTTTATCAAGCGGTTGAAAAATATCTGGATTTTTTTTCATGGAGATGGGAAGACTAGGAAGAAAGTAAGCAAAGATCTCACATCTGTTGATGCATGTGAGGGCAGTCGGCCATTATGTTGCTCAGAAGCGGAACAAAAATAGTCATCTTGCACCGATCTTAAAGACTCGTCTCTGCTTCTTACGCCTTAATTAGAAGCCGGCCGACAAGAAGAACACAAAGTTCTGTAGTTTATTTCAAAGTCTAATTGATCTCTATGAAGAGTCTTAAAGTCATTGAGTAATGAAGCATTGGTTAATGGATGAGACACAAAGAACAGGGGCTGCTCTCTGGACTAGATGCAAAAATTACATGGAACGATCAGACACCAAAAGCCACTGGAGAAGGTCACGTTAAAGTTTGCTACAAGTTGTTAATAACTTATTAGATGTGAGAGGTTGCCCAGGAGTGGTTTATCTTCAATTCATCAATAGTTGTTTGGTTTGGGGGGGTGACATCCGGCTACTGTATCAGGTCTTGGACTGTAAATATTTGGATTCATGATCCTTGTAGAGTCTGTGAGTACATCACTAGGTCCCATTCACTTTCAATGATGGTCAAAGCTATAGTTTGGTTTCCAATTGCTCCATTCCTGGGCTATTATATTATCAAACAGTGGATTGGTTCAGGAGCCATTATTAGTCCCAGTGTGGGACTGGCAAAATAGAGTCCCAGAGGTTCCACCCGTGGGTCCAGTGTTAATGAAGGGTGAACCACTCAAGAATCCCAACCTGACCCAACCCGATCTTGTACTGATCAACTATAGATGGACTTTCCTCTTTACTCTTTGGGTCAGTATGAAAATAGATATACCAAATATAATTTTTATTATTATGTTTTACTGTCTCATTTAAACCCATTGATTACAATGTGCGATTCGCACATTGTACTGACTGAGGAGGAAAATCCCCATATACTTCAATACTGTAGTATGGCAGTATATGGTAAGATCAGACAACCTTGGGTTAAAGTACCATAGGGGGTCTGAAAAATAGTAAAAATAAAAATAAATAAAAAAAAAATTATATTAAAAAAAAGTAAAAATTCAAATCACCCCCCTTTTTCCTAGAACTGATATAAATATAAATAAACAGTAAAAACCAGAAACAAATTAGTTATCGCCGCGTTTGAAATTGCCGGTTTATCAAAATATAATAATGGTTTTTCACTGCGTTTAACTCCATAATTGAAAAAAGCGCCCAAATTCAAAAATCCCACATGACAAAATATAAAATATTCAATAAAAAGTGATCAGAAGGTCGTACAGTCCTAAAAATAGAAACATTGAAAATGCATCAAAAGTCTCAAAAAAATGACACCACCCACAGCTCAGTTCACCATAACATGAAAAAGTTATTAGTGCCAGAAAATGGCAAAATCAAAAAAAAAGTTTAATTTTTGTAAATGTATGAAAACATTATATAACCTATACAAATTTGTTATTCCCGTGATTGTACCGACCCAAAGAATAAAGTAGACATGTCATTTGGGGCGTACAGTGAAAGACGTAAAATCCAAGCCCACAAGAAAACGAAAAAAATAAGTTTTTTCACCAATTTCATTGCAGTTGTAATTTTTTCTTGCTTCCCAGTACATGGCATGGAATATTAAATACCATCACCATGAAGTGCAATTTGTTACGCAGAAAATAAGCCATCACACAGCTCTATACATGGAAAAATTAAAAAATGTATAGATTGTTGATGGTGGGGAGTGAAAATTGGAAATGAAAAAACAAAAAAGGCCCAGGTCTTTAAAGGGTTAACAGCGGAGAGACCGGAACAAGCAAAGCCCCGCCCCTTCACCTCCTGCTCACTCTGGAGCTCAGTCTGCATCTCCTGAAGGGAGAACAGCTGACGCAGACAGAAAGTGCAGCATTAGAAGCAAACATTTGCAATAAGGTAATGAATGTACATTGCGAAATGTTTGTCTTCAGCTATTACAGATGTAGAAAAACTTCATAAACTTTACAGAAAATTAAAATGTCTCAACATTGGTGTACGGGACTGTTGATGAGATCTGTTTTTTGCAGGACTGGCTGATGTTTTCATTGATACCATTTTGGGAACTTTGCAAACTTTTGATACATTTTTGTTGAAATTTGGGATTTTGATTTTTGTATTTTGATAGTTCAGGAATTTTGAGATGTTGGTAAATGTCTAAAAGGCTTATAGTTTGATTATTTTATTTATTTTTGTGTTCTAGGGAAAAGTGGGGTTTCAATTTTTTATATTTTAAATATTTTTTAGTCTTCTTTTAAGGTTTACAATTTTTTTTTTAAAACCATCTAGTACGTTTGAACTGTATGGTGTTTGATTGCTCAAGAACATACTGCAATACGACTGGCATCCAGCAGGCTGTGAGAGCTGTGGAGCCTCTAAGCCAGGGATGTGAAACTCATTTTCATTGCCACCCACAGCAGTCAAAGTAACTCCCCAACCCCCCAGCAGCCACAGTGTCCCCTCAGCAGCTACAGTGCTCCCCAGCAGCCTCAGTACCCCCACAGTGCCCAGTAGCAGCCATAGTGCCCCTCCAACAGCCACGGCACTCCCCCAGAAGCTACTGTGCCTTCACAGAAGCCACAGTGCCCATAGTGCCCATCCCACCTGAAGCCACAGTGCCACCTCTACTCCAGCAGCCACAGTGCTCGCTCACACATTACCCCCCTGTAGCCCCAGTGCTCCCTTCAGCACCCTCTTGTACACCCACAGCAGTCACCGTGCCCCCGCCCTAGCAATCACAGTGCTCATGAGCAGCCACAGTGCCCTCCAACAGCCACAGCGTCCCCCACAGCAGCCCCAATGCCCCTAGTAACGACAGTGCCTTCCCAGCAGCCACAGTGCTCACCAGCAGCCACAGCGTCCCCCATAGCAGCCCCAATGCCCCCAGTAACCACAGTGCCCACCAGCAGCCCCAGTGTCCCCTACAGCAGCCCCAATTCCCCCTGTAACCACAGTACCTTCCCAGCAGCCACAGTGCTCACCAGAAGCCGTAGCGTCCCCCACAACAACCCCAATGCTCCCAGTAACCGCAGTGCCTTCCCAGCAGCCACAGTGCCCACCAGCAGCAACAGCATCCCCCATAGCAGCCCCAATGCCCCCAGTAACCACAGTGCCCACCAGCAGCCCCAGTGTCCCCTACAGCAGCCCCAATGCCCCCTGTAACCACAGTACCTTCCCAGCAGCCACAGTGCTCACCAGCAGCCACAGCGTCCCACATAGCAGCCCCAATGCCCCCAGTAACCACAGTGCCCACCAGCAGCCCCAGTGTCCCCTACAGCAGCCCCAATGCCCCCTGTAACCACAGTACCTTCCCAGCAGCCACAGTGCTCACCAGAAGCCATAGCATCCCCCACAGCAGCCCCAATGCCCCCAGTAACCACAGTGTCTTCCCAGCAGCCACAGTGCCTTCCCAGCAGCCCCAATGCCCCCAGTAACCACAGTGCCTTCCCAGAAGCCACAGTGCCCACCAACAGCCGCAGTGCCACCTGTACACCAGCAGCCACGGTGCTCACACAGTACCCCCATTAACCCCAGTGCCCCTCCAGCAGCTCCAGTGTCCTCCTCCGAAACATCACAGGACACACCGGACGTTCAGCGTCTCAGTGGAAGCCATGGATGTTTAGTGTGGACTTTTATATGGACTATGGCTTATCTAGCCGAAGTTTGGTGGTGTATTTATGCTATTCTGTCGTTTGATCTAACTATATATAAAAGAGTTACAGTTATGCGTATGGTCTGAATTCTGCTTAAGAATCCTAATGGATAAAACGGGGTGTGAGAGCTGTGCCGCTAGACCAGTGTAAGTTGAAAAGACGGAGCTTGTTTATTATATTTGTGACAACCATTTATGACACTTATTAGACATTAATCCTAAGTCAAACCCATTTTGGAGACACAAATGATCCACTTCCCACTGCTTCTGGTTCATGGAATATCCTCTACCAGATTGGTACAGAAGGGGTTAATGAGAGGGAATGCAGGAATCTGCTGCTGTTCACACTTGTACATTCCCCTCCATATCGGAAGTAATTTATGGACATGTTCCATTGTGTTTCTCTCTTAATGGTTCTGATCCGTGGCTCTCGGTGCTGAATGATGATAATTGTTTTAAGGCAAAACGTGATTAAAAAAGGAAAAAAGGTACAAATTCATCAAGTAAAAAAATTCAGACAAAAACTGTAAAGTTTGTGGATGATGAAGTCTCAGTAACATCGATTTCCTGAGGAGATGATTAAGTAACGGCGAGTGCAGGTAACGCTTATTGAAGACCCAAGGCTTTGTCATTACCGCTGTGTATAAAAGCGAATATAATTCAATAAACCGCACAATACCCAAAGCTGAGAGCGCGGACATGATCAAGAGCGGCGCTAAGACGAGAAAAAGAGGAATTAATGCCGAAATGATGGATTCTGCTATCAGGTGCAAATCTCTGAGATGAATATTATTATCTGTTATTACTGTAACAGAACTAAACTATCAGCATCAAACACAGATACATCATTAGGGAGTACATAGGGGCAGTATTATAGTAGTTATATTCTTGTACATAGGGGGCAGTATTATAGTAGTTATATTCTTGTACATAGGGGGCAGTATTATAGTAGTTATAATCTTGTACATAGGGAGCAGTATTATAGTAGTTATATTTTTGTACATAGGGGGCAGTATTATAGTAGTTATATTCTTGTACAAAGGGGGCAGTATTATAGTAGTTATATTCCTGTACATAGGGAGCAGTATTATAGTAGTTATATTCTTGTACATAGGAGGCAGTATTATAGTAGTTATATTCTTGTACATAGGGGACAGTATTATAGTAGTTATAATCTTGTACATAGGGGGTAGTATTACAGTAGTTGTGTTCTCGTACACAGGGGGCAGTATTATAGTAGTTATATTCTTGTACATAGGGGGCAGTATTATAGTAGTTATATTCCTGTACATAGGAGGCAGTATTATAGTAGTTATATTCCTGTACATAGGTGGCAGTATTATAGTAGTTATATTCTTGTACATAGGGGGCAGTATTATAGTAGTTATATTCCTGTACATATGGAGCAGCATTATAGTAGTTATATTCTTGTACATAGGAGGCAGTATTATAGTAGTTATATTCTTGTACATAGGGGACAGTATTATAGTAGTTATAATCTTGTACATAGGGGGTAGTATTACAGTAGTTGTGTTCTCGTACATAGGGGGCAGTATTATAGTAGTTATATTCTTGTACATAGGGGCAGTATTATAGTAGTTATATTCTTGTACATAGGAGGCAGTATTATAGTAGTTATATTCCTGTACATAGGGGCAGTATTATAGTAGTTATATTCTTGTACATAGGGGGCAGTATTATAGTAGTTATATTCTTGTACATAGGGGGCAGTTTTATAGTAGTTATATTCTTGTACATAGGGGCAGTATTATAGTAGTTATATTCTTGTACATAGGGGGCAGTATTATAGTAGTTATATTCTTGTACATAGAGGGCAGTGTTATAGTAGTTATATTCTTGTACATAGGGGCATTATTATAGTAGTTATATTCTTGTACATAGGGGGCAGTATTATAGTAGTTATATTCTTGTACATAGGGGCAGTATTATAGTAGTTATATTCTTGTACATAGGGGGCAGTATTATAGTAGTTATATTCTTGTACATAGAGGGCAGTGTTATAGTAGTTATATTCTTGTACATAGGGGATAGTATTATAGTAGTTATATTCTTGTACATAGGGGGCAGTATTATAGTAGTTATATTCTTGTACATAGGGGGCAGTATTATAGTAGTTATATTCCTGTACATAGGAGGCAGTATTATAGTAGTTATATTCCTGTACATAGGTGGCAGTATTATAGTGGAGAAGGAACTTAAAGTCTGGTGGGACGCTGAGACTCTAACATCTTATATTGGGAAGAACATGATTCCTCGAGGGTTGAGGATTAGAAAAGCCCCCACAACGATATATTCATAAGAATTTATGACATGTTGGAATGCAACCCTCAGTGAGTGTTCCACCAAACTGATGCACATGATTATCAAAGAGGAAAGAAATTTGTTACTAGAGATCAATAATGATATTGAAACAACACAAGCGGACATAAAAAGATCTGTCTCACCGATGGACTTTGAACATCAGCTTACTCTGATTAAAAATAATATTGAGAAGATGGAAAAAGATTAGAGATGAGCGAACACTAAAATGCTCGGGTACTCGTTATTCGAGACGAACTTTTCCCGATGCTCGAGTGCTCGTCTCGAATAACGAACCCCATTGAAGTCAATGGGAGACTCGAGCATTTTTCAAGGGGACCAAGGCTCTGCACAGGGAAGCTTGGCCAAACACCTGGGAACCTCAGAAAAGGATGGAAACACCACGGAAATGGACAGGAAACAGCAGGGGCAGCATGCATGGATGCCTCTGAGGCTGCTTAATCGCACCATTATGCCGAAATTATGGGCAACAGCATGGCCATGACAGAGTGACAGAATGAAGCTAGATAGCATGTAAAACATCCAATAATTGACCCTGACACTATAGGGGACGGCATGCAGAGGCAGCGGCAGCAGCGGCAGGCATGGCAACATACCCTAATTGGACTCAGGCTTCAAACCAATGGGTGTCAGAGAGGAACCAAAGGAGGTGAGCAAGAAGCGCTCAAATAATATCGGTACATGATAAAAGTTTGCCAGTATATTTTGTGGATTACACAGCAGGGTGGCGACAAAGTTAACATGGAAGCCATGAAAACAACCCAAAATTCTGCCTGACACAGCTCGTTTGATAAGGGGACCATGTATGCTTACAGTTCATGCCAGTCGCTGCACTGGCTGCCAGTCTCCTTTCGAATACAGTTTAAAATAATAATAACCCTCATCCATAAAGCTCTGTATAATGCTGCACCCCCCTACCTCTCCTCTCTTATCTCAGTCTATCGCCCAACCCGTGCTCTTAGATCCGCCAGTGATCTTAGATTAACCTCTACCCTAGTGCGGACCTCCCACTCGCGTCTCCAAGACTTCTCTAGAGCTGCACCAATTCTATGGAATGCTCTGCCCTGGACTATCAGACTAATACCTAACCTCCAAAGTTTCAAACGTGCTCTTAAAACCCATTTCTTTAGGCAAGCCTATAACACTCATTAACTGCATGAAGTTTTAACTCTTCTACTAACCCGTCCTGTGTCGTCCTCCCATCTGTTATCCAGCAACCAACAGGCACCAGACTTCTCTGCAGTCCCATTCACCCTGGACCTGGTATATAAGATGACGGCTGAGTGGTTCAAGCGACAGCAATTCCATTTATTATATTTTTTTCTATTCCCTAAGAAGAATGGCTTGACCATTAAATATTCTTTTACCTCGTGTTACCCCATCATCTTCATAAACCGTAAGCTCTGGCGAGCAGGGACCTCACTCCTGTTGTTCCATACAAATGTTGTGCTCTGTTACAATACATTTGTATTTGTTTCCTATGATTTGTAAAGCGCTACGGAATATGATGGCGCTATATAAATAAAGATTATTATTATTATTATTATGGAGGCAGTGAACTAGTAGTAGATTAAAGGTGCTGCAACTATGTTAGTTGGATCTTGGGATGGAGCTGGCGCTCTGCAGCCAGGCGAGCTTTTGCCAATCCAAGCCCCTGTCTCTAGGCTACTCCCCAAACAGCACTTCTAAGAACCTTTTGTATAAGATCAAGTGTAGTAGCGTTCTTATAAGTTTAGGATATGGCGGGTGAGGGGAATGTAAACAGATGCGCAAGAAGCGCTGAAATAATATCCCTAAATGGTAAAAGTTTGCAAGTATATTTTGTGGATTACACAGCAGGGTGGCGACAAAGTTAACAACTTTGATGTGGAATGCCCTGTAATAGCTCTTGGGCGGTGTGCCTTTTATCGCCTAGGCTCAGCAGTTTCAGCACCGCCTGCTGTCGCTTAGCGACGGCACTGCTGCTGTGCCTAGAGCTACCGACTGATGGCGCCATGCCCACGGATGGTAATTCGGAGGAGGAGGAGGTGGAGGAGGGGTGGGAGGAGGTATAGTAGGCCTTTGAGACCTGGACCGAGGTAGGCCCCGCAATTCTCTGCGTCGGCAGTATATGACCAGCCCCAGGGTCAGACTCGGTCCCAGCCTGCACCAAGTTAAGTGTAGTAGCGTTCTTATAAGTTTGGGATATGGCGGGTGAGGGGAATGTAAACAGATGCGCAAGAAGCGCATGATGCGCATGGAGCTGGCGCTCCGCTGCCAGGCGAGCTTTCGCCAATTCAAGCCCCTGTCTCTAGGCTACTCCCCAAACAGCACTTCTAAGAACCTTTTGTATAAGATCAAGTGTAGTAGCGTTCTTATAAGTTTAGGATATGCCGGGTGAGGGGAATGTAAACAGATGCGCAAGAAGCGCATGATGCGCATGGAGCTGGCGCTCCGCTGCCAGGCGAGCTTTCGCCAATTCAAGCCCCTGTCTCTAGGCTACTCCCCAAACAGCACTTCTAAGAACCTTTTGTATAAGATCAAGTGTAGTAGCGTTCTTATAAGTTTAGGATATGCCGGGTGAGGGGAATGTAAACAGATGCGCAAGAAGCGCATGATGCGCATGGAGCTGGCGCTCCGCTGCCAGGCGAGCTTTCGCCAATTCAAGCCCCTGTCTCTAGGCTACTCCCCAAACAGCACTTCTAAGAACCTTTTGTATAAGATCAAGTGTAGTAGCGTTCTTATAAGTTTAGGATATGCCGGGTGAGGGGAATGTAAACAGATGCGCAAGAAGCGCTGAAATAATATCCCTAAATGGTAAAAGTTTGCCAGTATATTTTGTGGATAACACAGCAGGGTGGCGACAAAGTTAACAACTTTGATGTGGAATCCATGAAAACAACCCAAATTTCTGCCTGACACACCTCGTTTGATAAAGGGACGATGTATGGAGGCAGCTATATGGACGACTTTTGGAGGTAGCAATGGAGACAACGTTGGAGGCTGCTATGGAGACAATTTAATTTGGATAGTGCCTGTATGTGGCAGTCCCAAACATTTTTCAAACCAGAGGAGCAGGTAGGTGGCCCTCCAGTAAAATGGAATAGATTGAGTGCCTGTATGTGGCAGTCCCAAAAATGTTTCAAACCAGAGGAGCAGGTAGGTGGCCCTGCAGTAAAATGGAATAGATTGAGTGCCTGTATGTGGCAGTCCCAAAAATTTTTCAAACCAGAGGAGCAGGTAGGTGGCCCTCCAGTAAAATGGAATAGATTGAGTGCCTGTATGTGGCAGTCCCAAAAATGTTTCAAACCAGAGGAGCAGGTAGGTGGCCCTGCAGTAAAATGGAATAGATTGAGTGCCTGTATGTGGCAGTCCCAAAAATTTTTCAAACCAGAGGAGCAGGTAGGTGGCCCTCCAGTAAAATGGAATAGATTGAGTGCCTGTATGTGGCAGTCCCAAAAATGTTTCAAACCAGAGGAGCAGGTAGGTGGCCCTGCAGTAAAATGGAATAGATTGAGTGCCTGTATGTGGCACTCACAAAAATTGTTTCAAACAGAGGACCGGGTAGGTGGCCCTCCAGAAAAATTAAATGCATGAAGTACTATAGCAAGAGCCAGTGGGCCCTGTCAAAAAATAGCCATTTTCCTCTGCTTTACTGTACAAAGAGGAGGAGAAGGAGGAAAATGAGGAGGAGGAGGAGTGGATCAATTATTCAGGTTGAGCTTCCTTCACCTGGTGGAGATTGGAAATTCTGAGAAATCCAGCCTTTATTCATTTTAATAAGCGTCAGCCTGTCAGCGCTGTCAGTCGACAGGCGTGTACGCTTATCGGTGATGATGCCACCAGCTGCACTGAAAACCCGCTCGGACAAGACGCTAGCGGCAGGGCAGGCAAGAACCTCCAAGGCGTACAGCGCCAGTTCGTGCCACATGTCCAGCTTTGAAACCCAGTAGTTGTAGGGAGCTGTGTGATCATTTAGGACGATGGTATGGTCAGCTACGTACTCCCTCACCATCTTTCTGTAAAGATCAGCCCTACTCTGCCGAGACTGGGGACAGGTGACAGTGTCTTGCTGGGGTGACATAAAGCTGGCAAAAGCTTTGTAAAGCGTACCCTTGCCAGTGCTGGACAAGCTGCCTGCTCGCCTACTCTCCCTCGCTACTTGTCCCGCAGAACTACGCACTCTGCCGCTAGCGCTGTCAGAAGGGAAATACTGTTTCAGCTTGTGCACCAGGGCCTGCTGGTATTCATGCATTCTCACACTCCTTTCCTCTGCAGGGATGAGAGTGGAAAGATTTTGCTTGTACCGTGGGTCCAGGAGAGTGAACACCCAGTAATCGGTGCTGGAATAAATTCTTTGAACGCGAGGGTCACGGGATAGGCAGCCTAGCATGAAATCTGCCATATGCGCCAGAGTACCAACGCGTAAGAATTCACTCCCCTCACTGGCCCGACTGTCCATTTCCTCCTCCTCCAACTCCTCCAACTCCTCTTCTTCTGCCCATACACGCTGAACAGTAAAGGACTCAACAATGGTCCCCTCTTGTGTCTCACCAACATTCTCCTCCTCTTCCTCCTCATCCTCCTCCACCTCCACCTCCTCCGATATGCGCTGAGAAACAGACCTGAGGGTGCTTTGGCTATCAACAAGGGAATATTCTTCCCCTGTCTCTTGTGACGAGCGCAAAGCTTCCGACTTCATGCTGACCAGAGAGTTTTTCAACAGGCCAAGCAGCGGGATGGTGAGGCTGATGATGGCGGCATCGCCACTGACCATCTGTGTTGACTCCTCAAAGTTACTCAGCACCTGACAGATATCAGACATCCACGTCCACTCCTCATTGTAGACTTGAGGAAGCTGACTGACCTGACTACCAGTTCTGGTGGAAGTTGACATCTGGCAGTCTACAATCGCTCTGCGCTGCTGGTAAACTCTGGATAACATGGTCAGTGTTGAATTCCACCTCGTGGGCACGTCGCACAACAGTCGGTGAGCGGGCAGTTGGAGGCGGCGCTGCGCTGCCCTGAGAGTGGCAGCATCTGGGCTGGACTTCCTGAAATGCGCACAGATGCGGCGCACCTTCGTGAGCAAATCAGACAGATTGGGGTATGTCTTGAGGAAACGCTGAACTATCAGATTTAACACATGGGCCAGGCATGGCACATGTGTCAGTCTGCCGAGTTGCAGAGCCGCCACCAGGTTACGGCCGTTGTCACACACAACCATTCCCGGCTTGAGGTTCAGCGGTGCCAGCCACAGATCAGTCTGCGCCGTGATGCCCTGTAATAGCTCTTGGGCGGTGTGCCTTTTGTCGCCTAGGCTCAGCAGTTTGAGCACCGCCTGCTGTCGCTTAGCGACGGCACTGCTGCTGTGCCTAGAGCTACCGACTGATGGCGCCGTGCCCACGGATGGTAGTTCGGAGGAGGAGGTGGAGGAGGGGTGGGAGGAGGAGGAGGCATAGTAGGCCTGAAACACCTGGACCGAGGTAGGCCCCGCAATCCTCGGCGTCGGCAGTATATGAGCAGCCCCAGTGTCAGACTCGGTCCCAGCCTCCACCAAGTTAACCCAATGTGCCGTCAGCGATATATAGTGGCCCTGCCCGGCAGCACTCGTCCACGTGTCCGTGGTCAGGTGGACCTTGTCAGAAACGGCGTTGGTCAGGGCACGGATGATGTTGTCTGACACGTGCTGGTGCAGGGCTGGGACGGCACATCGGGAAAAGTAGTGGCGGCTGGGGACCGAATACCGAGGGGCGGCCGCCGCCATGAGGTTGCGAAAGGCCTCGGTCTCTACTAGCCTATAGGGCAGCATCTCCAGGCTAAGCAATCTGGAGATGTGCACATTAAGGGCTTGGGCGTGCGGGTGGGTTGCACTATATTTGCGTTTCCGCTCCAGCGTCTGGGGTATGGAGAGCTGAACGCTGGTGGATGCTGTGGAGGATCGTGGAGGCGACGATGGGGTTTTTGTGGCAGGGTCCTGGGCAGGGGGCTGACTAGCAGCTGACACAGGGGAAGGAGCAGTGGTGTGCACGGCCGGAGGTGAACGGGCTTGTTGCCACTGAGTGGGGTGTTTAGCATTCATATGCCTGCGCATACTGGTGGTAGTTAAGCTAGTAGTGGTGGAACCCCTGCTGAGCCTGGTTTGGCAAATGTTGCACACCACAGTCCGTCGGTCATCCGGTGTTTCCTTAAAGAACCTCCAGACTTCTGAAGATCTAGCCCTCGCCGCAGGAGCCCTCGCCACGGGAGCTTCACTAGTTGACACATTTGGCGCTGATGCACCAGCTCTGGCCCTGCCTCTCCGTCTGGCCCCACCACTGCCTCTTCCAACCTGTTCTGGTCGAGGACTCTCCTCCGTCTCAGAAGCACTGTGTTCACCCGGCCTCTCAACCCAGCTTGGGTCTGTCACCTCATCATCCTCCGATCCCTCAGTCTGCTCCCCCCTCGGACTTCCTGCCCTGACAACAACTTCCCCACTGTCTGACAACCGTGTCTCCTCATCGTCGGACACCTCTTTACACACTTCCACTACGTCAAGAAGGTCATCATCACCCACAGACTGTGACTGTTGGAAAACCTGGGCATCGGAAAATTGCTCAGCAGCAACCGGACAAGTGGTTTGTGACTGTGGGAAGGGTCCAGAAAACAGTTCCTCAGAGTATGCCGGTTCAAATGCCAAATTTTCCTGGGAGGGGGCAGACTGGGGGGGAGGAGGCTGAGGTGCAGGAGCTGGAGGAGTGGCGATTTCGGTGACATGGGTGGACTGCGTGGAAGACTGACTGGTGGTGGACAAATTGCTCGAAGCATTGTCAGCAATCCACGACATCACCTGTTCGCACTGTTCTGGCCTCAACAGTGCTCTACCACGAGTCCCAGTAACTTCAGACATGAACCTAGGGAGTGTAGCTCTGCGGCGTTCCCCTGCTCCCTCATCAGCAGGTGGTGTCTCACCCCGCCCAGGACCACGGCCTCTGACCCCTGCAGTAGTTGGACGCCCACGTCCCCGCCCTCGTCCTCTACCCCTAGCCCTCGGGTTAAACATTTTTAAAATGAGAGTTATAACTTTATTTTTTTTTTTACTTTTTTTTGGTTTTTTTTGTGTTTTTTTTTTTTTTTGTGTTTTTTGTTTTTTTTTGAGTTTTTAAAACCAAACAATGCTATCCTATTGCTATGGCTATTTTCTAGCCAAGTATCAAAGCACACTACTATGCCAGATGAGATGACACTGAGTTAGTGCCTAATTGAAATCCAACCCCTACTAAATTTTCCCACTTCGGTCTTTGCTATGGATATGTGCGTCACTAAGCGCAGAACACAGCGGTCGCAAGTCTCACTACAAATTGCTCAGAATTGGCTAGTACATGCACTGCAGAAAGTACAGCCACCAGCAGATCAACCAGAAATCAAATATATAGAACGCTACTGTATGCGTAAGTAAGCTCTTTGTATTCTCCTATGGCTATTTTCTAGCCAAGTATCAAAGCACACTACTATGCCAGATGAGATGACACTGAGTTAGTGCCTAATTGAAATCCAACCCCTACTAAATTTTCCCACTTCGGTCTTTGCTATGGATATGTGCGTCACTAAGCGCAGAACACAGCGGTCGCAAGTCTCACTACAAATTGCTCAGAATTGGCTAGTACATGCACTGCAGAAAGTACAGCCACCAGCAGATCAACCAGAAATCAAATATATAGAACGCTACTGTATGCGTAAGTAAGCTCTTTGTATTCTCCTATGGCTATTTTCTAGCCAAGTATCAAAGCACACTACTATGCCAGATGAGATGACACTGAGTTAGTGCCTAATTGAAATCCAACCCCTACTAAATTTTCCCACTTCGGTCTTTGCTATGGATATGTGCGTCACTAAGCGCAGAACACAGCGGTCGCAAGTCTCACTACAAATTGCTCAGAATTGGCTAGTACATGCACTGCAGAAAGTACAGCCACCAGCAGATCAACCAGAAATCAAATATATAGAACGCTACTGTATGCGTAAGTAAGCTCTTTGTATTCTCCTATGGCTATTTTCTAGCCAAGTATCAAAGCACACTACTATGCCAGATGAGATGACACTGAGTTAGTGCCTAATTGAAATCCAACCCCTACTAAATTTTCCCACTTCGGTCTTTGCTATGGATATGTGCGTCACTAAGCGCAGAACACAGCGGTCGCAAGTCTCACTACAAATTGCTCAGAATTGGCTAGTACATGCACTGCAGAAAGTACAGCCACCAGCAGATCAACCAGAAATCAAATATATAGAACGCTACTGTATGCGTAAGTAAGCTCTTTGTATTCTCCTATGGCTATTTTCTAGCCAAGTATCAAAGCACACTACTATGCCAGATGAGATGACACTGAGTTAGTGCCTAATTGAAATCCAACCCCTACTAAATTTTCCCACTTCGGTCTTTGCTATGGATATGTGCGTCACTAAGCGCAGAACACAGCGGTCGCAAGTCTCACTACAAATTGCTCAGAATTGGCTAGTACATGCACTGCAGAAAGTACAGCCACCAGCAGATCAACCAGAAATCAAATATATAGAACGCTACTGTATGCGTAAGTAAGCTCTTTGTATTCTCCTATGGCTATTTTCTAGCCAAGTATCAAAGCACACTACTATGCCAGATGAGATGACACTGAGTTAGTGCCTAATTGAAATCCAACCCCTACTAAATTTTCCCACTTCGGTCTTTGCTATGGATATGTGCGTCACTAAGCGCAGAACACAGCGGTCGCAAGTCTCACTACAAATTGCTCAGAATTGGCTAGTACATGCACTGCAGAAAGTACAGCCACCAGCAGATCAACCAGAAATCAAATATATAGAACGCTACTGTATGCGTAAGTAAGCTCTTTGTATTCTCCTATGGCTATTTTCTAGCCAAGTATCAAAGCACACTACTATGCCAGATGAGATGACACTGAGTTAGTGCCTAATTGAAATCCAACCCCTACTAAATTTTCCCACTTCGGTCTTTGCTATGGATATGTGCGTCACTAAGCGCAGAACACAGCGGTCGCAAGTCTCACTACAAATTGCTCAGAATTGGCTAGTACATGCACTGCAGAAAGTACAGCCACCAGCAGATCAACCAGAAATCAAATATATAGAACGCTACTGTATGCGTAAGTAAGCTCTTTGTATTCTCCTATGGCTATTTTCTAGCCAAGTATCAAAGCACACTACTATGCCAGATGAGATGACACTGAGTTAGTGCCTAATTGAAATCCAACCCCTACTAAATTTTCCCACTTCGGTCTTTGCTATGGATATGTGCGTCACTAAGCGCAGAACACAGCGGTCGCAAGTCTCACTACAAATTGCTCAGAATTGGCTAGTACATGCACTGCAGAAAGTACAGCCACCAGCAGATCAACCAGAAATCAAATATATAGAACGCTACTGTATGCGTAAGTAAGCTCTTTGTATTCTCCTATGGCTATTTTCTAGCCAAGTATCAAAGCACACTACTATGCCAGATGAGATGACACTGAGTTAGTGCCTAATTGAAATCCAACCCCTACTAAATTTTCCCACTTCGGTCTTTGCTATGGATATGTGCGTCACTAAGCGCAGAACACAGCGGTCGCAAGTCTCACTACAAATTGCTCAGAATTGGCTAGTACATGCACTGCAGAAAGTACAGCCACCAGCAGATCAACCAGAAATCAAATATATAGAACGCTACTGTATGCGTAAGTAAGCTCTTTGTATTCTCCTATGGCTATTTTCTAGCCAAGTATCAAAGCACACTACTATGCCAGATGAGATGACACTGAGTTAGTGCCTAATTGAAATCCAACCCCTACTAAATTTTCCCACTTCGGTCTTTGCTATGGATATGTGCGTCACTAAGCGCAGAACACAGCGGTCGCAAGTCTCACTACAAATTGCTCAGAATTGGCTAGTACATGCACTGCAGAAAGTACAGCCACCAGCAGATCAACCAGAAATCAAATATATAGAACGCTACTGTATGCGTAAGTAAGCTCTTTGTATTCTCCTATGGCTATTTTCTAGCCAAGTATCAAAGCACACTACTATGCCAGATGAGATGACACTGAGTTAGTGCCTAATTGAAATCCAACCCCTACTAAATTTTCCCACTTCGGTCTTTGCTATGGATATGTGCGTCACTAAGCGCAGAACACAGCGGTCGCAAGTCTCACTACAAATTGCTCAGAATTGGCTAGTACATGCACTGCAGAAAGTACAGCCACCAGCAGATCAACCAGAAATCAAATATATAGAACGCTACTGTATGCGTAAGTAAGCTCTTTGTATTCTCCTATGGCTATTTTCTAGCCAAGTATCAAAGCACACTACTATGCCAGATGAGATGACACTGAGTTAGTGCCTAATTGAAATCCAACCCCTACTAAATTTTCCCACTTCGGTCTTTGCTATGGATATGTGCGTCACTAAGCGCAGAACACAGCGGTCGCAAGTCTCACTACAAATTGCTCAGAATTGGCTAGTACATGCACTGCAGAAAGTACAGCCACCAGCAGATCAACCAGAAATCAAATATATAGAACGCTACTGTATGCGTAAGTAAGCTCTTTGTATTCTCCTATGGCTATTTTCTAGCCAAGTATCAAAGCACACTACTATGCCAGATGAGATGACACTGAGTTAGTGCCTAATTGAAATCCAACCCCTACTAAATTTTCCCACTTCGGTCTTTGCTATGGATATGTGCGTCACTAAGCGCAGAACACAGCGGTCGCAAGTCTCACTACAAATTGCTCAGAATTGGCTAGTACATGCACTGCAGAAAGTACAGCCACCAGCAGATCAACCAGAAATCAAATATATAGAACGCTACTGTATGCGTAAGTAAGCTCTTTGTATTCTCCTATGGCTATTTTCTAGCCAAGTATCAAAGCACACTACTATGCCAGATGAGATGACACTGAGTTAGTGCCTAATTGAAATCCAACCCCTACTAAATTTTCCCACTTCGGTCTTTGCTATGGATATGTGCGTCACTAAGCGCAGAACACAGCGGTCGCAAGTCTCACTACAAATTGCTCAGAATTGGCTAGTACATGCACTGCAGAAAGTACAGCCACCAGCAGATCAACCAGAAATCAAATATATAGAACGCTACTGTATGCGTAAGTAAGCTCTTTGTATTCTCCTATGGCTATTTTCTAGCCAAGTATCAAAGCACACTACTATGCCAGATGAGATGACACTGAGTTAGTGCCTAATTGAAATCCAACCCCTACTAAATTTTCCCACTTCGGTCTTTGCTATGGATATGTGCGTCACTAAGCGCAGAACACAGCGGTCGCAAGTCTCACTACAAATTGCTCAGAATTGGCTAGTACATGCACTGCAGAAAGTACAGCCACCAGCAGATCAACCAGAAATCAAATATATAGAACGCTACTGTATGCGTAAGTAAGCTCTTTGTATTCTCCTATGGCTATTTTCTAGCCAAGTATCAAAGCACACTACTATGCCAGATGAGATGACACTGAGTTAGTGCCTAATTGAAATCCAACCCCTACTAAATTTTCCCACTTCGGTCTTTGCTATGGATATGTGTGCCACTAAGAGCTAAACACAACGGTAGCAAGTCCCCCTGCTAATTCCTCACAAAATGGTACTAGATGCAAATTAAAATAAAAAAAGTAGAACGTTATTGTAGCCCTAAGAAGGGCTGTTGGGTTCTTTGAGAATCACTCCTGCCTAACAGTAAGCTAATAGAACACCCTAACGCTTTCCCTGACCAGCAGCAGCTCTCTCCCTAGCGGCATCCAGACACAGAATGATCCGAGCAGCGCGGGCAGCGGCTAGTCTATCCCAGGGTCACCTGATCTGGCCAGCCAACCACTGCTATCGACGTGTAAGGGTACCACGTCATGCTGGGTGGAGTGCAGAGTCTCCTGGCTTGTGATTGGCTCTGTTTCTGGCCGCCAAAAAGCAAAACGGCGGGAGCTGCCATTTTCTCGAGCGGGCGAAGTATTCGTCCGAGCAACGAGCAGTTTCGAGTACCCTAATGCTCGACCGAGCATCAAGCTCGGACGAGCATGTTCGCTCATCTCTAAAAAAGATATTATGGATATCAAAAAAGATAAATTTCGTAGGGACATTAGAGATTACCAGTCCAATGAAGTCTATACATGGAAAAACAATCGGCAGGAACAACGTAGGAGAATGACGGATGATACCCCGAGATCGATTCTAAAGAAATCTAGACATGGACGTCGATCCCGCAATGCAAGCAATGCCAGTAAAGTGGGGTTCTCCGAGACCGAAGATTCGGCAGCCAGCTCTGCAGTTTACACCTCGGATGAGGGTGATCCCGCACCGAAAGGGAATCCCCCTAACACCGGCTCATCTCAGGTTCCAAAAAACGCGGCAGGCGGGCCGGGAGGAAACACAAAAGGAGGTGGAATGAACACCAGGAGAAATCGAAATTGCAAGTAGAACTTTCTGTGCTCAATTTATCTAGTTATGTTTTGACTGAACAACAGACTCTAGTCCTTAGTAAAGGGTTAAATTTTTCTCCAACTGTTGATTTTGATTTGTTTGCCACCATTTTGGATATAAATAGATTTGCTCGTAGCATTACAGTGAGGAATCATTTTTCTAAGCCCTCTTTTGTAGAAGGTAACCCTGTTGATCCTGTATCTGTTGAATCTGATGCCCCTTCTTCTGGTAACCTTAATCCCTGTCTAGAGGAAATGTCTGCTTTAACTCATGAATGTCCCAACTTTGATGAACAAGCAAGTGCACTGATTCTTAAATCGTTACTATGTGAATCCTGCCCCAAAAGCGATGTTACGAATAGCAGGTTTCTCACTAGTAACTGGGAATTTTACCCTATTATGTCACGTACATCCAATCTGGATAGGTTTCAAGAGGCCATAGAAAAGGACCTCATTGAATTGAAGAATAATTGTGACAGGTCCAGAAATAAGTCCTCTAACCTATCCAGAGAGGAAACCAGAGCCCTTGTTCAACTCAAGAAAAACAGGGACATTGTTGTACGCCAAGCAGATAAGGGGGGTTCAGTGGTTATCTTAGATGCCACCCTTTACGAAAGGGAGAATATGGCCATGTTAAACAACATCAATACATACAGAAATGTCACCAGTGACCCTACTTCAACCTGTCTCCTTAAGTTAAAGAATCTTTTACATGAGGGTGTTAGTATGGGGGTTTTAGACACCAAAATGCGGGATTTTCTGTATGTGAAGAACCCCATCACACCCATTTTCCACTCCCTCCCGAAAACACATAAAGGGGTCTTCCCACCACCACTACGTCCAATAGTGGCAGGTATTGGAAGTTTAGGGGAAAGATTAGGGGCCTGGGTTGATCACTTTTTACAAACCCTCACCAGAATCTCCCCCACATTCCTTAGAGACACTAAACATGTCCTCCAAATAATAGACAAATTAGAGTGGCAGGACACATATAGTTGGGCTACTACGGATGTAGTGGCACTATACTCGTCCATTCCCCACAATTTGGGTTTATGTTATCTCAGTAAACATTTTGACACCTATAGTAATTACACTAGTGAGTTGAAAGAATTTTTACTCCTGGCCACAGAGTTCTTGCTCAAAAACAATTTCTTTTTATTTAACGACCAGTTCTTCTTTCAGGTAGAGGGTGCTCCCATGGGGGCCAAATTTTCTCCCTCATTTGCTAACATCTATATGATTCAATGGGAGGAGAGATTTGTGTTCTCGGTCGATAACCCACACCGGGCATCTATCAGGTGGTTGGGGAGGTATATAGATGACCTGGTGTGGGTGTGGACCGGGAGCAGGTCTCTCTTCCAGGAGTTTGCCCTCTACCTGAATAGAAACGATATGAACTTGGTTTTCACATATCATTTTGGGGGGGACCATGTCCCGTTTTTGGATGTCATCTTGAGGGGGACACAGGAACGGGTATGTGTGGCCCCATATCGTAAGGAGACTGCTGGAAACTCAATTTTACTAGCCTCCTCATGTCACCCGTTGCATGTTAAGAATAATATTCCGTATGGGGAGTTGGTCAGGACCAAGAGAAACTGTACGGAGGATGTATGTCTCAAACAGGAAATGTTATCCCTCTCTAATAGGCTACAGGAGAGAGGTTACCAATCTGACACTATTAAGCAGGCAGAACATCGGATAGGGGCAGTCAGTAGACGGGAACTCCTGTATGGTGACAATAGAAAGAGGACTCGGAGGGGGGCACAAACTGATAGCACCCTCACGTTTAGTACTCCATTCAGCAGGCAATTTAATGCTATAAAAGGCATTGTTAAGAAAAATCTCCCTATTCTCACAAGAGATACAGAATTGTACAATATAGTTAAAGGTGGCATCAGATTTATTCCAAAAAGGGCTCCTACTTTAGGAAACCAACTTTCCCCAAGTTTATACCAAAACACCACTGGTGTAACCCCGACATGGCTTGCATACCCAGGTAATCACAAATGTGGGCATCGGGTATGTAAAATGTGTTCCTACCTCACACAGGGTAATCAAGTTTCCTCTTACTCTACGGGCAAACAGTACACTATGAAATCCTATGTTAATTGCAACACCACACATGTTGTTTATGTGATTTCGTGCACTGTGTGCAGGATCCAATACGTGGGTTGTACCACTGGTCCGCTAAAAATTAGATTACGCCGACACTTGTCCGATGTCACTGGCAATTCACTTAATGTATCTGCTGTTTCACGGCATTTTAGGAATATACATGATAGGGATTGCACAGGTTTCACGTGGCAGGCTATTGAAAGGGTTAACCGCCCTAAGAGGGGTGGAGACCATCAGAGAAAGTTATTGAATAGGGAATCCTTCTGGATTTTTTTACTGGAGACGAGGATACCCAAAGGTCTTAATGCCAGAGAGGATATCATTTTATGCTATTGAGATCGATTTCATTAAGGTATTACAATGGGTATAGATAAGTGTTAATAAATGTCAGTCCATACCTACCTACTAGTTCATTCCACGTTTTGGTCATCCATGCCGGCTCGTAATGCTTTTCAGTCCTCTTGACTAATAAGATATATCTGATGCTCTGTTCCAGACGCTTTAAGCAATATTGTGCTTCATTACATATAACATCTGTATCCTTCTCCGTGCTGTTATCTCGCCAGACATGCTGATGTTTTTTATTATAATGTGATGTTTTATTATATCTATTTGGACTCCGGTCCAATCGGCTCCGGTCACGTGACAAGCTTCACAGCGGCGCGGGGCGGAGCTCCTTGGACGCAGTCTCTTCAAATAGTAAGTCCATATGTGTTTGTGTTAGACCTTGATAAAGACACTGTCGTGTCGAAACGCGTCGGTCTGTGACGCCGCCTGTGATGTCCTGTTTGGAGGCTTTTAATCCTTGAACAATAAAGAATACCTTTTTACCTCTCCACCATTTTGTGCTGGACTTATGGCTATATGCCTTTGTTTGCTGTGTCTACGGTCATGCTCCTGACCGATCCGTGCACATTAGGAGAAGAGCGGTCGTCCTTATTTGTGGTGTGAGCCGGGGCTGGAGGTACTTGTTACCGACTGCATATTTTTTCCTTGTTACTGCAGTATTATAGTAGTTATATTCTTGTACATAGGGGGCAGTATTATAGTAGTTATATTCTTGTACATAGGGGACAGTATTATAGTAGTTATATTCTTGTACATAGGGGGCAGTATTATAGCAGTTATATTCTTGTACATAGGGGGCAGTATTACAGTAGTTGTGTTCTTGTACATAGGGGGCAGTATTATAGTAGTTATATTCTTGTACATAGGGGGCAGTATTATAGTAGTTATATTCTTGTACATAGGGGCAGTATTATAGTAGTTATATTCTTGTACATAGGGGCAGTATTATAGTAGTTATATTTTTGTACATAGGGGGGCAGTATTATAGTAGTTATATTCTTGTACATAGGGGCAGTATTATAGTAGTTATATTTTTGTACATAGGGGGGCAGTATTATAGTAGTTACATTCTTGTACATAGGGGGCAGTATTATAGTAGTTATATTCTTGTACATAGGGGGCAGTATTATAGTAGTTATATTTTTGTACATAGGGGGGCAGTATTATAGTAGTTACATTCTTGTACATAGGGGCAGTATTATAGTAGTTATATTCTTGTACATAGGGGCAGTATTATAGTAATTATATTCTTGTACATAGGGAGCAGAATTATAGTAGTTATATTCTTGTACATAGGGGGCAGTATTATAGTAGCTATATTCTTGTACATAGGGGGCAGTATTATAGTAGTAATATTCTTGTACATAGGGGGCCGTATTATAGTAGTTATATTCTTGTACATAGGGGAAAGTATTATAATAGTTATATTCTTGTACATAGGGGCAGTATTATAGTAGTAATATTCTTGTACATAGGGGGCAGTATTATAGTAGCAATATTCTTGTACATAGGGGGCAGTATTATAGTAGTAATATTCTTGTAAATAGGGGGCAGTATTATAGTAGTAATATTCTTGTACATAGGGGGCAGTATTATAGTAGTTATATTCTTCTACATAGGGGCAGTATTATAGTAGTAATATTCTTGTACATAGGGGGCAGTATGATAGTAGTTATATTCTTCTACATAGGGGGCAGTTTTATAGTAGTAATATTCTTGTACATAGGGGGCAGTATTATAGTAGTTATATTCTTCTACATAGGGGCAGTATTATAGTAGTTATATTCTTGTACATAGGGGGCAGTATAATAGTAGTTATATTCTTGTACATAGGGGGTAGTATTATAGTAGTTATATTCCTGTACATAGGAGGCAGTATTATAGTAGTTATATACTTGTACAATGGGGGCAGTATTATAGTAGTTATATTCTTGTACATAGGAAGCAGTATTATAGTAGTTATATTCTTGTACATAGGGGGCAGTATTATAGTAGTTATATTCTTGTACATAGGGGGCAGTATTATAGTAGTTATATTCTTGTACATAGGGGGCAGTATTATAGTAGTTATATTCTTGTACATAGGGGGCAGTATTATAGTAGTTATATTCTTGTACATAGGGGAGCAGTATTATAGTAGTTATATTCTTGTACATAGGGGAGCAGTATTATAGTAGTTATATTCTTGTACATAGGGGAGCAGTATTATAGTAGTTATATTCTTGTACATAGGGGAGCAGTATTATAGTAGTTATATTCTTGTACATAGGGGGCAGTATTATAGTAGTTATATTCTTGTATATAGGGGGCAGTATTATAGTAGTTATATTCTTGTACATAGGGGCAGTTTTATGGCATACCTCCCAACCGTCCCGACCCCCCTGTACTGTGTATAACACTCAGGAGACCCCCCCGTACTGTGTATAACACTAAGCAGACCCCCCTGTACTGTGTATAACATTCGGGGGACCCCCCTGTACTGTATACAACACTAAGGAGACCCCCCCTGTACTGTGTATAACACTCGGGGGACCCCCCTGTACTGTGTATAACACTAAAGAGACCCCCCTGTACTGTGTATAACACTAAGGAGACCCACCTCTATTGTGTATAACACTAAAGAGACCCCCCTGTACTGTGTATAACACTCGGGAGACCCCTCTGTACTATGTATAACACTCGGGAGACCCCCCCTGTACTGTGTATAACACTAAGGAGACCCACTGCACTGTGTATAACACTCAGGAGACCCCCCTGTACTGTGTATAACACTCGGGAGACCCCCCTGTACTGTGTATTACACTCAGAAGACCCCCCCTGTAATGTGTATAACACACGGGAGACCCCCCTGTACTGTCTATAACACTCAGGAGACCCTTTTGTACTGTGTATAACACTCGAGAGACCCCCCTGTACTGTGTATAACAGTTGAGAAACCCCCCTGTACTGTGTATAACACTCGGGAGACCCCCCTGTACTGTGTATAACACTCAGGAGACCCCTGTACTGTGTATAACACTCGGGAGACCCCCCTGTACTGTGTATAACACTCGGGAGACCCCCCTGTACTGTGTATAACACTCAGGAGACCCCCCCCCCGTAACTGTGTATAACACTCGGGAGACCCCCCGTCACTGTGTATAGCACTCGGGAGACCCCCCCTGTATTGTGTATAACACTCGGGAGACCCCCCCTGTACTGTGTATAACACTCAAGAGACCCCCCGGGACCGTGTATAACACTAAGGAGACCCCCCTGTACTGTGTATAACACTCGGGAGACCCTTCTTTACTGTGTATAAAACTAAGGAGACCCCTATGTACTGTGTATAACACTAAGAAGACCCCCCTGTACTGTGTATTACACTCAGGAGATCCCCCCCTGTAATGTGTATAACACTCAGGAGACCCCCCTGTACTGTGTATAACACTCATGAGACCCCCCTGTACTGTGTATAGCACTCGGGAGACCCCCCTGTACTGTGTATAACACTCATGAGACCCCCCTTTACTGTGTATAACACTCAGGAGACCCCCCTGTACTGTGTATAACAATCGGGAGACCCCCCCTGTATTGTGTATAACACTCGGGAGACCCCCCCTGTACTGTGTATAACACTCATGAGACCCCCCGGGACCGTGTATAACACTAAGGAGACCCCCCTGTACTGTGTATAACACTCATGAGACCCCCTGTATTGTGTATAACTCTCGGGAGACCCCCCTGTACTGTGTATAACACTCGGGAGACCCCCCTGTACTGTGTATAACACTCATGAGACCCCCCTTTACTGTGTATAACACTCAGGAGACCCCCCTGTACTGTGTATAACACTCGGGAGACCCCCCTGTACTGTGTATAACACTCATGAGACCCCCTTTACTGTGTATAACACTCAGGAGACCCCCCTGTAATGTGTATAACACTCAGGAAACCTCCTGCACTGTGTATAACACTCGGGAGACCCCCCTGTACT
Source organism: Engystomops pustulosus (assembly GCF_040894005.1). Classification (NCBI taxonomy): domain Eukaryota; kingdom Metazoa; phylum Chordata; class Amphibia; order Anura; family Leptodactylidae; genus Engystomops; species Engystomops pustulosus. The sequence continues at coordinate 24,414,413 of NC_092419.1, forward strand.
GTGTATAAAACTCGGGAGACCCCCCTGTACTGTGTAAAACTCTAAGGAGACCCCCCTGTACTGTGTATAACACTCGGGAGACCCCTATACTGTGTATAACACTCAATAGACCCCCTGTACTGTGTATAACACTCGGGAGACCCCACCTGTACTGTGTATAACACTCGGGAGACCCCCCTGTATTGTGTATAACACTCGGGAGACCCCCCTGTATTGTGTATAACACTCGGGAGACCCCCCTTTATTGTGTATAACACTCGGGAGACCCCCCTGTACTGTGTATAACACTCGGGAGACCCCCCTGTACTGTGTATAACACTCGGGAGACCCCCCTGTACTGTGTATAACACTCGGGAGACCCCCCTGTACTGTGTATAACACTCGGGAGATCCCCCCTGTACAGTGTATAACACTCGGGAGATCCCCCCTGTACTGTGTATAACACTAAGGAGACCCCCTTATACTGTGTATAACACTCGGGAGACCCCCCGGTACTGTGTATGACATTCGGGAGACCCCCCTGTACTGTGTATAACACTAAGGAGACCCCCCTCTATTGTGTATAGCACTCGGGAGACCCCTCTGTACTGTGTATAACACTCGGGAGACCCCCCTGTACTGTGTATAACACTAAGGAGACCCCCCCTGTACTGTGTATAACACTCGGGAGTCCTCCCCTGTACTGTGTATAACACTCGGGAGACCCCCCTGTACCGTGTATAACACTAAGGAGACCCTTGTACTGTGTATAGCACTCGGAGAACCCCCTGTACTGTGTATAAACTAAGGAGACCCCCCTGTACTGTGTATTACACTCAGAAGACCCCCCTGTAATGTGTATAACACACGGGAGATCCCCCTGTACTGTCTATAACACTCGGGAGACCCCCCTGTACTGTGTATAACACTCAGGAGACCCCCCCTGTACTGTGTATAACACTCGGGAGTCCTCCCCTGTACTGTGTATAACACTCGGGAGACCCCCCCTGTACCGTGTATAACACTAAGGAGACCCTTGTACTGTGTATAGCACTCGGAGAACCCCCTGTACTGTGTATAACACTAAGGAGACCCCCTGTACTGTGCATAACACTCGGGAGACACCCCTGTACTGTGTATAACACTCGGGAGACCCCCCTGTACTGTGTATAACACTCGGGAGACCCCCCCTGTATTGTGTATAACACTCGGGAGACCCCCCTGTACTGTGTATTACACTCGGGAGACCCTCCCTGTACTGTGTATAACACTCGGGAGACCCCCCTGTATTGTGTATAACACTCGGGAGACCCCCCCTGTACTGTGTATAACACTCGGGAGACCCCCCTGTACTGTGTATAACACTCGGGAGACCCCCCTGTACTGTGTATAACACTCGGGAGATCCCCCTGTACTGTGTATAACACTCGGGAGACCCCCCTGTACTGTGTATAACACTCGGGAGATCCCCCTGTACTGTGTATAACACTAAGGAGACCCCCCTGTACTGTGTATAACACTCGGGAGACCCCCCCCTGTACCGTGTATAACACTAAGGAGACCCTTGTACTGTGTATAGCACTCGGAGAACCCCCTGTACTGTGTATAACACTAAGGAGACCCCCCTGTACTGTGTATAACAATCGGGAGACCCCCCTGTACTGTGTATAACACTCGGGAGACCCCCCTGTACTGTGTATAACACTCAAGAGACCCCCCTGTACTGTGTATAACACTCGGGAGATCCCCCTGTACTGTGTATAACACTAAGGAGACCCCCCTGTACTGTGTATAACACTCGGGAGACCCCCCGTACTGTGTATAACACTCGGGAGACCCGCCTGTACTGGGTATAACATTCGGGAGACTCCCCTGTACTGTGTATAACACTCAGGAGCCCCCCCTGTACTGTGTATAACACTCGGGAGACCCCCCTGTACTGTGTATAACACTCGGGAGACCCCCCTGTACTGTGTATAACACTCGGGAGACCCCCCTGTACTGTGTATAACACTCTGGAGACCCCCCTGCACTGTGTATAACACTCGGGAGACCCCCCTGTACTGTGTATGTATAGAAAAGGCGGACAAGGAGAGACCAGACAGTGAGTGTTAGTGGAGCCCATCATGGATCCAGTACAGCAGACCATAGTCTCCTGACACTGACATAATCCGTTTAATGGTCAAAAGTATAAAACCTCAGTAGAAAGGTTTGTGTAGATGTCCAGATCTTCATAGTCATAGACGTCCAGCTCTGACACCCGGGGCGGGAGGACGCGTCTATAGGGGCGGGAGGACGCGTCTATTGGCCTAATGAAAGAACAAAGATATATCACTTCATACATTCCTCATCAAGTGGCTGCTACATGTCTACAAGACTGGGGCCATCCTGGAATGATCCATATCTAAGTGTCCGTAGCAGTGATGATACCACATGGACATCGCCTAGATGGGAATATCTTATGGACATTGCTCACTAGTAGAGAAGTGATAGGTTTCCATCTATGTGGCAGAGTACAGACTATCAGGACTTACAGGTTCGGTAGGTCACAGGTCGTCTAGAAGATCTTCTTATCCTTGGGGATGAAGTGCAGAGCAGTCAGGAAGTTCAGGAATGAAAGCTGCAAAAAAATAAAAATCTCTGGATTATCTTCATTGGAAAGTCTAACATTAGGTCATATAATCCAACGCAAAAGCCAAAAATCAGTCGGTGTATGGTGTAAATATATTTTTGATGTCCCATAATGCACTTTTCCAAACTAAGAGGAAAACAGCAGTAGCATCACCTTAGCTGTAGACGTGTAATAGTAAAATAGTGTGTGATATCGGGACAAGTTCTGAAGACTCCGATCTGCAGAATCTCAGATCTCCCTGATGTTGTCCTTGTCACAATGTACTGATGTGCGTTCCACCTACCTCAGAACTCATCCTTATGGACCTGGGTGGAAGCGTCAACCATATAGGGTTTCACCTGGATCACGGTGACTTTTGGCCCATGTGACATCAGGCTGAGCTCTTCTTCTGTCACTTGGCATCCGAAGTGTTTTGTGTCGGGTCTGCTGGGAGCTGGCGTGAAAGGAGTCACCATCACTGATTCCCGGCTCTACAGAGGAAACATAAGAGAAAGCTGATGATGATGTGTGTATCACGAGTCCAGTCACTTGTGAATGAGATCCTGAGATACACGACACGTATCACCAGGCTGAGATACACGTCCTAGACTGAGATCTCCTCACCATGCAGAAGAGGCTCCTCAGTCGTTTTCTCCATCTTGATCCTGATGATCTTCTTTTCTCCTGTTGAGAATTTGGATACACAGAAATTTAGAGTGATAGAAAGCAAATGAATCCTCCATTCAGCTATAAACATGGGTCCAGACTTACTATGGAAAAGCACCGAAAATTGTACACACAGCGGACACCACACACTAAATGACTATATAGTAATGGCCTCCTTACCGATCTCACAATCCAGCAGGGGGGCTCAGGTGACTCCGGCATCAGCTCTCCTGGTCCATCATCAGGAGCAGCAGCAAAATTATACAAGGCCGGAGAAGGACCTGGCTGTGGGACATAAAAATAGAAACATTACTTTCAGATCAATGACATCTTATTTCATAGTTTATACGGTTGAAAAAAGACACTCAGGTTAAGATTAAGACGGTCTCCATCGAAACGCGTCAACCTACTTGTTTCCTCGTTTTACATGACGTTTTAACCAATAAAAGAGAGAATATTGGCATCGTACCCATGTGAAGTCTGTCATGTCGTGCCGGTTTACCACTACTTTTTCCCAAAAAAGACACTTGTCCATCAAGTTCAACCAAGGAAGGGAAGGGATTGCATGAGGAGGGGATTTAGGGGAAACAATTCTATATAACATAACCATCAATGTTATTTAGGTGTAAAAAGGCATCTAGACCCTTCTTATTGATAAGATGTCATGGAGGAGGTGAACCCCAGATAACCCCAATATCACATGTTATGTATAATGTGGTGATGGCTGATGACGTCTCTAGAATTATTTACCCCGTCCTCGTATGAATTAATCCAAGTGCGCGTAGCCTCCGGCTCCAGTGCCCTGCGGGTCAGAACTTGGACATGGGTGCGCCCAGTAAGATTATCCTATAGGGGAGAGAGAAGAACAGAATTTTGGGTTCAGTGAAATTATGTGCTGTAACTCCACAGACCGTTACCCAGTCTCCTCCCCAGGAGGGAAGTGCTGGGGGAGAAGGAGGTGGGGAAGACAGTGTTATAGTCTGTGAAGCTGCAGCACAGAGAGTCTCTGGTAACAACCCCAAGAGTTCTATAGGCTCATTGGCATAATTTTAAAAGTTGAATTTAGAAGGAAGGAGACCATAGATAACAAATATAAGAAGATTACCACAGTCACGGTGCCTGGATCTAAGAAACGTACAGCGGACACCAGATGTAACTATTACATCTAAATTTGTAAATCATGTACTTGATAACACGCTCTAGTTTATCTTGCGTCTATTAGAGAATATTAGTAAATCTGCCCCATTGTCTATAAGTCGTGTGTGGATCATAGAGGAGAAGAGACATTACCGTGATGATGCAGTCCAAGTCCAGTGGCGTTTTTCCTGTACTACACTCTGCAGGCGGATCCAGTGGTAGGAAACTCTCCTGTCAATACATATTAATTGTCAAATTTGAATCATTTTCCCTCAATTCATCATCACCTCCAACATCATCATCAATAGCATCAGCAGCAGTTATGGGACATGGTGAGTCCATGACTATATAGTAATGGCCTCCTTACCGATCTAACAATCCAGCAGGGGGGCTCAGGTGACTCCGGCATCAGCTCTCCTGGTCCATCCTGTGCAGCAGCAGCCAAATCATAAAAGGCAGGAGAAGGACCTAGCTGTGGGACATAAAAATAGAAACATTACTTTCAGATCAATAACATATCACATGTTATGTATAATGTGGTGATGGCTGATGACGTCTCTAGAATTATTTACCCCGTCGTTGTAGGATTTGATCCACGTGCGCTTAGCCTCCGGCTCCAGTGCCCTGCGGGACAGGACTTGGACACGGGTGCGCCCAGTAAGTTTATCCTATAGGGGAGAGAGAAGAACAGAATTTTGGGTCATTGAAATTATTTGTGGCTCCACGTGATGGAAACGTCTCCAGAAGGAATCATGCAAAGTAACCATAGACCTTCAGGAGCGGAGATGGTGGAGACCACTAGTGGAGTATAGGAGGACTTTGGGGGAAAGAGACATTGATATAACCATAAATGAGTAAAGATGTAGTAGACGGCTCTAGAACATCTTCAATATCACATAGTCTATCTCTCAGAGCATTATGGGTAATACCAGGCTGTATATAGCAGTGATAGAGAAAGTAAATGGAGAAAGATTCTATTGCTATGGTAACCAGTACACACATCCGCCATCTTTATTTTAGAGTAAATTATACAATTTTTGCAATTTCTTCACATAAAGTTTATCATTTTAAACTGTTATCAGCAAGAGGAGTGTAAGAATGAGTCTGGGGTGACATATTATAACTCGTGCACAGTAGATACAGGGTTTAGATCTTCCCCTCACCCTCCCAGACACCTCAATGTCACCCTAATGACAGATCTAGGACCTCAGTATAACCAGGAATGGGTGGAGGGGACATCAGGACCTGGATATGATGTCACCATGTTTTATAATATGTCCTTTAGGGACAGGGGTCAGGGGGGTAAATCTTCTTCCTGCTCCTCTGGACACACAGCGCTATCAATAATGCCCCAAATGTAAAACAGAAACCAAAAAATGAGAGCAGATATTCCCCAGGATCCGTGTCGGATTGTCCCACCAGAGGATCGGAGGATCCTCCGGTGGGCCCAGGCTCCAACCTTATACTGAATTACAAAGATACAGCGGAAGATAACTAAATTTGGAAGCTGGAAGGGTCTTTTTTTTAGATGAATGTGAAGAGGGTCCTCCAGAAAAATGTTATCTGGTGGACCTAAGTAGCCCCAGTACGACACCGCCCAGGATTCCCCTTATCTACATTACAATCCGACCGTCTATTTCCTGATGTCTAAATTTCACCACTAACAATAATCCTGATATCCGTCAGTAAATAAAGTCTACTTACAAAAAATCTTTCCATCATTCGTCAGTAAAATAGCAAAAACTCTCCTCTTCACTCTCCACTCCTCAACTATACAACCCTCAGAGAATTATGGGTACAGAGCGGGAGTTATATAGCAGTGATGACATCACAGCGGGTATGATATCATGTTTAGACCTCAGTTGAATGGGGAGGATTCTAATTCCATGGCAACCCAGTACAGGGAGCGGCCATCTTGTATAATAAATGATGGAGACATGATAAATGTATATTAAATATGGTAAATTTAACCCTTTTGACTCTCTTCTATTCCGGGAGTTACTCATATATCAGTATATCAACTTCTGATAGGACAGCCAAAAATATTTCGGCCTATAGTAAAGACATTTGTATAATAGTGTCCAGGTGGTGACCTCATACCTGCCATATACATCCAGAGGTCCAAATTAGCCCAACATATGCCAAACTATGTCCCATTGTTATACATAAGGGAATTATACATGAGCTGATTGTAGTAAAGTAGTGTTACCCATATTAACCAATCACAGCGCTGCTTTCATTTTATTAGCTGCTCTGTATGAATGAAAGCTGAGCTGTGATTGGCTGCTACATACATATTACATGGCTATATAGATAGATATCACCAAGAGACTCTATGTATAGTAAGATCTCAGCTTCACATTCACCAGCTCTGACAAGGAGAGACAGCGATGAACATGGGAAAAAATGAAATAAAAAAAATGTGCTAAATTTAGATAACTGAATTGTTGATTTGTTACAAAAAAATTGGCGCCATTTTACTATAAAATACATTTTTCTGATCTTTTTTTTTTAAGACCCTGTCCACTTGTCTAGTTGCTGTTCAGATTTGACATGTGGCGAAAGGAGTTGCAGTTTTTGATGCTAATTTGTGACACATGAGATTTTAGGACTTTTTGGTTCAATTCATAGAAAAACTGAATTAATTAGTGAGATCCTAATATTAAATCCGCCATCAAATTCCATCCTGATAAACCAGGATCAATTACTCATACACATATGTGTTATCCATAGGCTCCTTCCTTCTAAAATCAACCTCATTAGCATAATTGTAAAAGTTGAATTTAGAAGGAAGGAGGCCATAGATAACAAATATAAGAAGATTACCACAGTCACGGTGCCTGGATCTAAGAATAAGAGCCCCTGGTTTCATGCTTGATTGCGATGGTAGATTTCCTTTAAGGTCACCCATGGCCAATGAGCCTTAGGGGGTTTATATACAGTTTCTTTCCCTTATGAAGACCTGTACATTATAGATTTCTTACTGGGACCTGGCAGCTTTAAGTTCCTTCTCTGCGGTCACCTATGGTATTTAGGTTTTCCACTATAGGAGAAGTCACAAGCTCAGATGTAATCCCTATAGTGATCCTAAATGTCGGCATCTAAATGACTAATAGAGAATCTTTCTTGGTTGAAGAAAAGATTGTGAAACCTCCATCTATATTACATCATGTGTAAGATCCATATTATCACCAGGCGACGGTCACTGGATGATGGTTGTAGGATTTCCCATACAGACCTGTCATGTCCTCCTCACACCTGTGACATCCTGACATCTCTGTGACTAATGGCCAAAATATCCGTCAGATCTGTAATAGATATAATACCGTAATGAGAGGGAGGGGGGAGAAGAGGGGACGTCATCATTCCTACACACATACATATAACCCTCCAGTGATCTGCCATATCCAATCAGGCGATCAGCAGAGCAGCAATTTTTGGGCTAATATTTTATTCAAGAATTATTACAGCTACCCCCGTATTGCTCTTAGAGGGTCCCATAGGTCCTATTAGGCCTAGTGCACATGTGCTGTGGTCATGATCTGGATGCCCAATTTGGGGCCAGATATCGCCCACCATTGAGGTCTATTACTCCAGGTCACGGTGTGTTGAGTATATCATCTATCACGGCACTGTGACTGGGCTGGGTAGCCTCCTCTCTATGGAGGACTCACCCCTCCCATCTCCAACCAACCCAAAACATCCCCTGGTGTGCAGCCCATTACATGTATGTAGCCTTACATGGATCAAGCTGCAGATTCTACTTACCATCATCATTAGACAAGGAGTCATTGGCAGGGAAGCTAAAGGCCCATCTATAGATATTGCCATGGAAGGGCCAACCTACATCTCTGAAGTCTCCAAATATAGATCCATAATGTCAGCTCCCGGACAGATCTGCCACAAACTTAAAGGGGTATTCTCGTCTGGGCATTTACATTCAATTTTATTAATCTGCCATATATATACATTTCTTGAATTAGATCTTATTAACCAGTTCGCGACCGCCCGCCGTGTATTCACGGCGGCGGTCGGGTCGCACTGCATGGAGAGGGCTCACGGGCTGAGCCCTCTCCATAGCCGGTAAGCCTTTGCTGCTAGCACCGATCGCGGGTGTTTTCATCTTATCTGGGATCGCCGCTCCCCGTGACGTCATCAGGGGGCGGTGATCCGTCTCCATGGTAGCCTCAGGTCTTCTGAAGACCCGAGGCTATTTCGTTTTAACCCCTTCATTATAATGTGCTGATAGCACATTGTAATGAATGAGGAGGAAAATCCCCATATACTGCCATAATGTAGTATGGCAGTATATGATAGGATCGATCAGACAACCTAGGGTTAAAGTACCCTAGGGAGTCTGAAAAATAGTAAAAATAAAAATAAAAAAAAGTTTAAAAAAAAAAATTATAATAAAAAAACCTAAAATTTCAAATCACCCCCATTTCCCTAGTACTGACATAAATATAAATAAACAGAAGAAATCATAAACACATTAGGTATCGACGCGTCCGAAAATGCCCGATCTATCAAAACATGATAACGGTTTCTCAATGCGTTTAACCCTGTAACGGAAAATAGCGACCAAAGTCGAAAATGGCACTTTTTTGCCATTTTGAAAAATATAAAAAAATCTATAAAAAGTGATCAAAAGGTCGTACAGTCCTAAAAATGATATCATTGAAAATATTATCAAATTTCACAAAAAATGACACCACCCTCAGCTCCGTACACCAAAGTATAAAAAAGTTATTAGCGCCAGAAGATGGCAAAATAAAAAAAATTATTTTTGTACAGTAGGTTTTAATTTTTGTATGAAAACATTATAAAACCTATACAAATTTGGTATCCCCTTAATTGTACCGACCCAAAGAATAAAGTTTATCATTGGGGGCGCTCAGTGAAAGACGTAATATCCAAGCCCACATGAAAATGGCGCAAATGCGTTTTTTCACCATTTTCACTGCATTTGGAATTTTTTTCCCGCTTACGAGTACATGGCATGGAATATTTAATACAATCACTATGAAGTGCAATTTGTTATGCAGAAAACAAGCTACCACACAGCTCTTTACCTGTAAAAATAAAAAAGTTATAGATTTTTGAAGGTGGGGAGTGAAAAATGGTCATGAAAAAACAGGAAAGGGCCCGGTCCTTAACCGGTTAAAAAAAACTGTGTGAAGATAATCTCTCATAAATGTTGCCATATGGTCCCTTAGAAACAAGTCTGTGTCCTTGGATACGGCCACCTCTGCTGGAGTGATTTCACAAAGTAACAAAAAGCTTTTGTATATGAAATGTCCGGGAGTTACTGCATATCCTTCAGCCGTCCTGTGGTAATGATCCAGGAGGTCAGGGCTCAGTAGCTCATGTCTGGCCACCGCTGCTAAAATGTGAGGTGGTCGTATCCAAGGAAGCTATCTCATTTCTAAGGGACAACATGGCAACATTTATGAGAAATTATCTTCACATGGGAACATTTTTTTAATAACATCCAATCAGAAGAAATGTTTACATATGGAAAATGAATTAAAATAAATGTAAGTGCCCAGATGGGAAAACCCCTTAAACGCTTCCCTAAAGAAAAAAGGATATTTTTTTATCATAAACATGAAGATGCCTTAAATATCATATCGTGTTGTGTCCCAATGTATTAGGAAGACTCATCGCCAGAACCGAGGTCCCACAACCCTTTCCATGCTTGGTGTCATAACCACCATGTATGAGCTGTAACACACGTGTGTGGCTCTATCCTATAGAGGTGAATATAGAAAGTTATGTATATTAGGTTGTGTCATGTGTGTCATTATAACGCCATCAAATTATTTTTCTTAGAACTCTGTCCACGTGATTCCTCCTGGAAATGTAAGAATACATCCACAACGTGACACTACCATTTACTGTGCCTTCAGTCTTTTACAAAGAGATTGGTACAAAGGGGCTCCCAAGGATCGACCATCAATAGTTGAAGAGTTGGGACTAGACATCTGTGGTCATCTGGACAACCACAAGGACATAGAGCTAGAAGCAGTTGACTCCTTGCCCCTGTATCTTCATAAACCGTCAAAGTCTGAGACCAAAACAATGACTCCATACACTGTAATAGGCCGAGACCATAACAATGGCTCCATACACTGTAATAGGCCGAGACCATAACAATGGCTCCATACACCGTCATAGGCCAGGACCATAACAATGACTCCATACACTGTAATAGGCCGAGACCATAACAATGGCTCCATACACCGCCATAGGCCGAGACCATAACAATGGCTCCATACACCGCCATAGGCCGAGACCATAACAATGGCTCCATACACCGCCATAGGCCGAGACCATAACAATGGCTCCATACACCGCCATAGGCCGAGACCATAACAATGGCTCTATACACCGCTGAGGGGTTAACATTATCTTTCACATAAACACAATTTTAATAAGTAGTATATACAGGGCCCATTCTAGCATTTATGCAGCTACCCCCCCCCCCTTATGTAACGTTTAGATGGGTGTAATATGTGAGCTTTATATTAGCAGTATGATTACTGAACCTCCTATAGTTCATAGGACCTTGAGTTATAACACCATAACATAGGTAGAAATAGGGGAAGGACAATGTAACATAAAAGAAATGACTCATTAATGTAAATGTTACATGTTCTTTGCATCTGTTTGGACAAGTTCTGGAGGGCAGGTGTGAACATGTGATAAAATAAGGCAAAGATCATCCTTTTACACCTTTCGGAGACCTTCACATGAACGTGCGCAGGTCTTGGGGCACATAAAAGTGATGAGTGCAGATGACAATACAATAGACGCCCGGGCAGTCTGCTCATGATCTGCCTATGAAAACCAGAGCTGTGTATGAGCCCATGAAAAGGTTATGGAGACATGTGCTATAGAAGAAACATTTGTAACTGTTTAAGTGACAGTTGTTAATGAGAGTTACATATGAAGATAATAATAATAATTCTTTATTTATATAGCGCACACAGATTACGCAGCGCTGCACAAGCATGTCAAATTGGTCCCTGTCCCCAAGGGGCTCACAATCTAAACAACCTAACAGTATGTTTTCAAATGTGGGAGGAAACCGGAGTACCCGGAGGAAACCCACGCAAACACGGAGAGAACATACAAACTCTTTGCAGATGTTGACCTGGGTGGGATTTGAACCCAGGACCCCAGTGCTGCAAGGCAGATGTGCTACTCACTCAGCCACCGTGCTGCCCAATGCCAACCATAACTATAACCCTGAATATCTGCATCTCTGGCTCAAAGAAACACCACTGCTCCTCCGTATATATAAACTGTCAATAATTTATGTCCCATAGTGTAGAAGTTTATATTGACCACTGATACACTGCGGCACATTTACTTAGAACAGTGCAGGGTGTACTATGTGCAGTTACCTGTCTATAGTGCAGGATTTCTGGTGCACGTTCTTCATGAATCTGGCGCTCCTTGCACTGCTCTGACAGAGGGCATCACTTTTTTTGGTGCACCTTTAACATGGGGCGTGTGACAATTCTGTCTGATTTTGCATGATAAATGTGACGGTCCGAATGATCACTGGAACGTCCCTTTCAATGACGAAGTGTTTTTCGAGTGAAAAATAGTGCAGCCGCGACACAAAAGAGTTGTGTGCAACAGAAATGTGGTGCAGACACTTCTTAAATATCTGTGAAAGACCTAAAAGAAAGCTCAAACTTCGACAGAAATCTGGCGCAAAGCCCTTAGTAATGTGACCCAGTGTTTTATTTATTTCTTTTAATGCAGCTACACAACACTTGCAGCACTACTACATCTCAGCATGTGCATATTATATCATACCGCCCAACCGTCCCACTTTCGGCGGGACTGTCACGTTTCTTTAGCTGTGTCCCGCCTCCCCGGGAGGTTTAGAGGTTGTCACGCTTTGCTACGCTTTGTCCCGGACCAAGAGACTGAGTCTCGTCTCCTGGTCCCGGGACACACTGACTGCAGAGACACGGGCAACGAGGAGGCTGTGAAGTCTGAGCTCACAGTACAGCACAGCACAGTACAGCACAGCACAGTACAGCACAGCACAGTACAGCACAGCACAGCACAGTACAGCACAGCACAGTACAGCACAGCACAGCCCCTTCTCCTCCTCCCCCGGGCCGCCCCTCCGCCTGTGTGCTCTGTGCTGCCGCGTGTGAGGAGGAAACATCAGGGGGGTCACCTGGAGAGCGGCTGCTGTGGCTTTACATCCTGAGCTCTCAGCACAGCACCGCAGAGCATGGCACAGCACAGCACCGCAGAGCATGGCACAGCACAGCACCGCAGAGCATGGCACAGCACAGCACCGCGGAGCATGGCACAGCACAGCACCGCGGAGCATGGCACAGCACAGCACCGCAGAGCATGGCACAGCACAGCACGGCCCCTCCTCCCCCCTGTGTGAGCTGTGCGCTGGATGTGTGAGGAGGTATCTGATCATCAGGGGGGTCACCTGGAGAGCGGCTGCTGTGTGCCCCGGCCATAGACCCACAGGTTCCTCTGCTCCTTCTCCTGAAGCTGTGGAGGTGCAGGGGGCAGCACAGAGGAGAAATAGCAGCACCTTGTATGATGTGCTCCCCCCTCCAGCAGCTGCAGACGTGTATTGGGAGCATCTCTACAGCAGGGATGAGGTAGGACACAGCCTGACCCTCACACTGACCTGTGGCTGTGTGACAGGCGACATCTATCAGGACTTGTATGGCAGCTTTGTGACATAAAAATATAAGCCCCTAAAATGTCACTTTCCCATAAAAACACTTAATAAAGTATAAAACACACAAAAAGCCCACTTATTTGCTATTGCCGTGTCCGTAACAATCTGTATAATAAAACAGAATCATTACTGGACCTGCACGGTAACTGCCAGGGAAAAAAAATGCAAAAAACTTTCCGAAAAAAGATATTAATTAAAAATTATCTTTAAAAAAAAATGCCCTAAAGAGTGATAAAGAAAAGTTCCGCATTCTAAAATAAGACACTAAAAAGAATAACTCAGGAGGAGGAGGACAGGAGGCCAAAGAATGAGGGTAGAAGACAGGAGGCCACAGGAGCTTGGGGAACAGGAGGACCCAGAATGAGGCTGAAGGACAGGAGGCTGGAGGACAGGAGGAGGATGGAGGACAGGGGATCACAGGAGGAGGCTGGAGGACAGGAGGCTACAGGAGGAGGATGGAGGACAGGAGGAGGCTGGAGGACAGGAGGAGGATGGAGGACAGGGGATCACAGGAGGAGGCTGGAGGACAGGAGGCTACAGGAGGAGGATGGAGGACAGGAGGAGGCTGGAGGACAGGAGGAGGATGGAGGACAGGGGATCACAGGAGGAGGCTGGAGGACAGGAGGCTACAGGAGGAGGATGGAGGACAGGAGGAGGCTGGAGGACAGGAGGAGGATGGAGGACAGGGGATCACAGGAGGAGGCTGGAGGACAGGAGGAGGCTGGAGGACAGGAGGCTACAGGAGGAGGATGGAGGACAGGGGATCACAGGAGGAGGCTGGAGGACAGGAGGCTACAGGAGGAGGCTGGAGGACAGGAGGTCACAGGAGGAGGCTGGAGGACAGGGGGCTACAGGAGGAGGATGGAGGACAGGAAGATACAGGAGGAGGATGGAGGACAGGGGATTACAGGAGGAGGCTGGAGGACAGAAGGCTACAGGAGGAGGATGGAGGACAGGAGGAGGCTGGAGGACAGGAGGCCACAGAATGAGGCTGGAAGACAGGAGGCCACAGGAAACTGGGGAACAGGAGGACCCAGAATGAGGCTGGAGGACAGGGGGCTACAGGAGAAGGCTGGAGGACAGGGGGCTACAGGAGGAGGCTGGAGGACAGGGGGCTACAGGAGAAGGCTGGAGGACAGGGGGCTACAGGAGGAGGCTGGAGGACAGGAGGCTGGAGGACAGGAGGTCACATGAGGAGGCTGGAGGACAGGAGGCTACAGGAGGAGGCTGGAGGACAGGGAGCTACAGGAGGAGGCTGGAGGACAGGAGGTCACAGGAGGAGGATGGAGGACAGTGGGCTACAGGAGGAGGATGGAGGACAGGGGGCTGGAGGACAGGAGGTCACATGAGGAGGCTGGAGGACAGGGAGCTACAGGAGGAGGCTGGAGGACAGGAGGTCACAGGAGGAGGATGGAGGACAGTGGGCTACAGGAGGAGGATGGAGGACAGGGGGCTACAGGAGGAGGCTGGAGGACAGGAGGCTACAGGAGGAGGACAGGGGGCTGGAGGCTACAGGAGGAGGCTGGAGGACAGGAGGCTGCAGGAGGAGGCTGGAGGACAGGAGGCTGGAGGACAGGAGGTCACAGGAGGAGGCTGGAGGACAGGAGGTCACAGGAGGAGGCTGGAGGACAGGAGGTCACAGGAGGAGGCTGGTGGACAGGAGGTCACAGGAGGAGGCTGGAGGACAGGAGGTCACAGAAGGAGGCTGGAGGACAGGAGGCTACAGGAGGAGGCTGGAGGACAGGAGGAGGCTGGAGGACAGGAGGTCACATAATGAAGAGGATAGAGAACAGGGACCACACCATGTGAGGAGGGGTGGGGGTTTGAGCACAGATAATATTATGTTTAAGTTTGGGGAGAAAAATAAAAGCTGAAAACCAAATGTAAAGGGAGAATAAAATGAAAGAGGGGTCTTATATGTTTTACATGTTGCAGAGTTGCATTAGGGGATATTATATTGGTTCACGGGAAGGGGGGGACAAATTAAGGGGCGTTGTAGCATGTGAGGACCATCAAGTTCGATATTATATTATGCCTGTGGGTGGGACAATGGGCGTCGTTTAGAAAAAGGAGGAGGGGCTTTGTGTCCCTCTTTCCCTTGCCCAAAAGTTGGGAGGTATGTTATGGTAGTTATATTCCTGTACATAGGAGGCAGTATTATAGTAGTTATATTCTTGTACATAGGGGGCAGTATTATAGTAGTTATATTCTTGTACATAGGGGGCAGTATTATAGTAGTTATATTCTTGTACATAGGGGGCAGTATTATAGTAGTTATATTCCTGTACATAGGGGGCAGTATTATAGTAGTTATATTCTTGTACATATGGGGCAGTATTATAGTAGTTATATTCCTGTACATAGGGGGCAGTATTATAGTAGTTATATTCTTGTACATAGGGGGCAGTATTATAGTAGTTATATTCTTGTACATAGGGGGCAGTATTATAGTAGTTATATTCTTGTACATATGGGACAGTATTATGGTAGTTATATTCTTGTACCTAGGGGGCAGTATTATAGTAGTTATATTCTTGTACATAGGGGGCAGTATTATAGTAGTTATTTTCTTGTACATAGGGGGCAGTATTATAGTAGTTATATTCCTGTACATAGGAGGCAGTATTATAGTAGTTATATTCTTGTACATAGGGGGCAGTATTATAGTATTTATATTCTTGTACATAGGGGGCAGTATTATAGTAGTTATATTCTTGTACATAGGAGGCAGTATTATAGTAGTTATATTCTTGTACATATGGGACAGTATTATAGTAGTTATATTCCTGTACATAAGGGCAGTATTATAGTAGTTATATTCTTGTACCTAGGGGGCAGTATTATAGTAGTTATTTTCTTGTACATAGGGGGCAGTATTATAGTAGTTATATTCCTGTACATAGGAGGCAGTATTATAGTAGTTATATTCTTGTACATAGGGGGCAGTATTATAGTAGTTATATTCTTGTACATAGGGAGCAGTATTATAGTAGTTATATTCTTGTACATAGGGGGCAGTATTATAGTAGTTATATTCCTGTACATAGGGGCAGTATTATAGTAGTTGTATTCTTGTACATAGGAGCCAGTATTATAGTGATTGTATGATGTAGATGTGGCAATGAAGTTGTTAACTGAAATTTCTCTATTTTCCACCGTTTGCTATGAGATCCTTCATTGTTCTTCCTGGGGGCAGTGACTATTCTTGGCTGACGTTTGCCTCACCTAACATGAATAGATGGAGACTCTTGGTACTACATCATTTTAAATGTGTACATTATTTTGTGAATGTTTCCTGCAGTGTAGACTTTATAATCTCCGCTTTTGTGTTGTAGGATTTTTTTCCAGGTTGTAATTGAATCAATTGACAACTCCACAATTCGGGTCTCTCCTCGCGCTCTACCTGCGGCGCACACCTGCACTATAATCACAGCCTGTGCCGGAGGGCGCTATAGACTGAGGTCCAGGATTACATCAGCGCCAGTAACATCATCTAATGGGTTCACCCCCTGCAAATAATTACTGTGCTCTTAATGAGGGCCATGATTTACTCAAGATGCTGCTGGCTCATTATAGAAAAAAGAAATGCAAAAACTAAAATATGTGAATATTAACTTGTAGGAAGAGAAAGATGAAACTTTTTCAATTACGATTGTTTCAAGGGAAACATCTATATTAATAAAAAGGAGGAGATGAGGTCTAATTCTGTGACATCACTTCCTGTTGTGCAGCTATTGGCTGCCTGCTGACTTCCTGTTGTTCCCACCCCTTGAATTTAAATAATATCGGTCGTCCTGAGGGCGCAGCATCAGACCAGACAGGTAGTGATGGGAATTCCGGCTCTTCTTATTGATCTGGCTCATTAGGCACCGCTCACTAAGAAGAGACGGCTCTTTTGGCTCCTGAAAGGCTCCCTATTAAATATATAATAGGGAACCATAGGGTTAAAGAAGGTGCGGTGAGCCGTTTAGGGCGGGGTTTAGTGAGTCATCGGCTCACTAAGGTGAGCCGGCTCTTTGTGCCGGCTCGTCCGCAAATGACCCTTCACAACAGACAGGGGAAAGGTTATTAATACAGAGAATTATCCCTTCTGATCATTATACTGCCCCCTACAGTTAAGATATCTATGAGTTGGCTCCCGAGGTATCACTGGTCATATGAGGATTGGACCTTCACCAAGGACAGTTATCTCGCTCCAGAAGTGGATATAGTCCAGATTAGGATAATACATTGAACAGAATAAAATCGGCTTTCGGATACATTACACGAAGCGCTTCCGCTGGACCCAGGGTTTCGCCTTTAGTATTGGCTTCTCCCAGGACAACGCGGAGCGACTTCCCCATTTTCAATGTTCATTCCTGACCAAGTTTTCTTTTCTTTTTCTATTTTGTTGTGATCATTAATTTTTCTATATATATATATACACAGGGTTGAACCTAAACTCCCTGCTGCCTAATGCAAGCTATGGATTGGCGCCCTCTCGGCTCCATCCATAAGTAATATATTAGGTTATTTTTAGTATGTTAATTCTCATTGCAGTGTCTCACCCCTATGTTGACATTGGTGTCAACTTCTGCTTTAAAGCAGGTGATTGCACCCCTAATGCTGCACCCATTTTGCTGGAGGTGGTGCTGCCTGAGGCAAGAGGTTCAACTCGCCTCATGGATGGTGTACCCCTGTATATATGTATATATGTATATATATATATATTGTGGAGATTTGGCCCAGTAGAGACCGTGGTAGCGTGGTGCTGGGATGCAGTTCAAGACAGTGACACCAAGGTACAGTCCAAACAGGTCTCGCCTGCGTTTATTGCAGCAAAAATAAACCAGCCTTTACATTCAGGTATTTGAATAAACAAACAAAAAAAACCTACCTGTCAGGGTGCTAACTATACAAATAGTCCACTAACTCACACTAAACAAAGATCACGTGGCTGCTCCAGACACACAGGTCAGGGCTGTGTCCTCTCAGCCTCCTTCCACAGAGAGACAACCCACTCAACTCTGCTGAGTCATTTTATCCAGGCTAATTAGGCTGTTCCCATCACCTGTGTCCAAGGTGCTGGACAAACCCACCTCAGCACTAAGGCCTTGCATAGAAGCAAAACCTAGGGGAAACATACCGCCCATCCACAGTTAACCCCTTCAGTGTCTCACATACCCTCCCCCTCTGTTTGACCCTGTGGGGACGAACATTTTTGGCCATCAGACAGTGGGTACGGGATAGGGCATCGGCATTCCCATGCAGCTTTCCTGCTCGATGTTCCACCGTGAATTTAAAATTCTGGAGCATTAGGAACCACCTTGTGACCCTGGCGTTCCTCTCCTTGGCCTGACTCATCCAGGTTAGGGGAGAGTGATCGGTCACTAGTGTAAACTGCCGCCCTACCAGATAATACCTCAGGGATTCCAGAGCCCATTTGATCGCCAAGCACTCCCTCTCAACTATACTGTAGTTCTTTTCAGGAGGTGTGAGCTTGCGGCTCAGGAATGTCACAGGATGTTCCTCACCCTCCACTACTTGGGACAGGACAGCCCCTAAGCCCACGTCAGAAGCGTCAGTCTGCACAATAAAGGTCTTGGTGAAGTTAGGGGTAATCAGTACCGGTCCCTCGCACAAAACCGTCTTAAGTCGCTGAAACGCCCCCTCAGCCTCTTCACTCCACTTTACCATCACCGCCCTGCTACCCTTTGTCAGGTCAGTCAGGGGTGCCGCTATTGTCGCAAAATCGGGGATAAATCGGCGATAATAGCCCACTATGCCCAGAAAAGCCCTCACTTGCTTCTTGCTCAAAGGTCGTGGCCACTGCTGGATCGCCTCTACTTTATTTACTTGGGGTTTGATGACCCCTCGCCCAATACGGTACCCCAGGTAACGGGCCTCTTCCAGACCCAGTGCACACTTTTGGGGGTTCGCTGTCAGCCCTGCTGCCCTCAGGGAGTCTACCACTGCTTGTACTTTGGCTAGATGACTCTCCCAGTCGTTACTATAGACTATGATGTCATCTAAGTAGGCCGAGGCATAACTCCGGTGAGGTTTTAGCACGAGATCCATTAACCTCTGGAACGTGGCGGGAGCCCCATGTAGCCCAAAGGGGAGTACCACGTACTGAAAAAGCCCATCAGGGGTAACAAAAGCGGTCTTCTCTTTAGCCCTGTCAGTCAGGGGTACCTGCCAATACCCTTTCGTCAGGTCAAGGGTGGAGAAGAACCTAGCCTGTCCAAGTCGTTCTATCAACTCGTCAACCCTGGGCATGGGATAGGAATCAAATTTGGACACCTCGTTCAACTTCCTAAAATCATTGCAGAATCGTAGGGAACCATCAGGTTTGGGAATCAACACAATAGGACTCGACCAGTCACTTTTAGATTCCTCGATAACCCCCAGGTCTAACATCTGCCTGACTTCTTCGGATATGACAAGCCGGCGCGCTTCAGGGACCCGGTAGGGTTTTTGGTGTACCCGGATGTGGGGTTCGGTTATGATGTCATGCTTGATGACTGAAGTACGTCCCGGCAACTTAGAGAACACATCCACATTTCGGAGCACAAACTCCTTCGCTTCCTGAATCTGGGCCCTGGAGAGGGACTCCGAGATCCGTACTTCAGGCACCTTGGCATCGGGTACACCTACCTCCGGTGTCCCCTTCTTGGGGACAGACGCCTTCTCTACTCCCATGGCCATCAGGGACTCTCTTTCCCTCCATGGCTTTAGGAGGTTCACGTGGTATATCTGTTCGGGTTTCCTCCTCCCCGGCTGAGATACCCTGTAGGTTACCTTCCCCACTCTCTCCATGACCTCATATGGTCCTTGCCATTTTGCCAAGAACTTGCTCTCCACGGTGGGCACCAGAACTAGCACTCTGTCGCCTGGGTTAAAGGTCCTGAGTCTGGCTGACCTATTGTAGACCCTAGACTGGGCCTCTTGTGCCCTTGTCATGTGCTCCTTTACAAGGGGCATTACCGCCGCTATGCGGTCCTGCATAAGGGAGACGTGTTCTATCACACTACGGTGGGGGGTCCTCTCCTGTTCCCAGGTCTCCTTGGCAACATCCAAAAGCCCACGTGGGGAACGGCCATATAACAGCTCAAAGGGTGAGAAACCCGTGGAGGACTGGGGAACTTCACGTATGGCAAACATCAAATAGGGCAACAAACAATCCCAGTCCTTCCCATCTTTGCTGACCACCCTCTTAAGCATCCCCTTCAAGGTCTTATTAAACCTCTCGACCAGGCCATCTGTCTGAGGATGATACACAGAGGTGCGGAGCTGTTTTACCTGTAGTAACTTGCACATCTCCTTCATTACCCTAGACATGAATGGGGTACCCTGGTCAGTCAAGATTTCCTTGGGGAGGCCTGCGCGAGAGAACACCTGGAACAGCTCCCTAGCAATATTTTTGGAGGAGGTGTTCCTTAATGGAATCGCCTCGGGATACCGCGTAGCGTAGTCCAGGATAACTAGGATGTATTGGTGCCCCCTGGAGGATTTGACTATGGGGCCAACCAGATCCATTGCAATCCGTTCAAAGGGCACTTCTATGATCGGTAGCGGGACCAAAGGACTCCTGAAGTGGGAGACCGGGGCAGTAAGTTGACAGGAGCTACAATACCGGTTTACCTCCTCCCACACCCCGGGCCAGAAAAATCGCTGCAGGATCCTCTCTCGGGTCTTCTCAGCACCTAAGTGCCCTCCCAGCACATGTTTGTGTGCCAACTCTAGCACCAGCCTACGGTGAGATTGGGGTACTACAAGTTGCTCAACCTCCTCACCCCGTATCTGGTCGACCCTGTACAACAGTTCCCCAATAATCACCATTCGGGGGTATATTTTATCAGCCCCTGGTATTTGGAGCACCCCATTTATCACCTTGACATTCTCCCGTGCTTTAACCAAGGTAGGGTCCTGTAGCTGTGCAGCCCCAAAATTGTCACGGGAAATCTCAAGGTCCAGCATGTCGGCCACCTCCTCGTGGCCCTCGACCTCACCAGCTAGGACCTCTAGGGGAGAGAATTCATCACATGGGGTCACCCCTACTGCTGGTGTGTGTACATCGGCCTCAAAGGGTTCAGGGGCCAAGGCCGGACATACCTGATGTCCATTATCTGCAACAGCACCTGAGGTGGGTCTTCGTCTCCAGAGGTCCCAAAACACCGGTAAGTCTCTGCCGATAATAGCCTCATGAAAAAGGGACCCCACCACCCCCACTTCATGGGTAACAGTACCACAAGGGGTATGTAGGTTGATGACAGCAGTGGGATATTCGCGAGTGTCCCCATGTATACACAACACTCCCACTCTCCGCCCACTGTATAGTCCAGGATCAACCAAAGTTCCCCGCACCAGGGTGACCAGACTCCCTGAGTCTAGCAAGGCTTCCACTGTGTGACCACCGATTGTGACCATGCATACTTGGGGTTCTGCATCCGTGACGGACTCAGCCGCCAGAACTGGCCGGGCAAACAGTGACACTCGCCGGGTCTGGTTGCAGTCCATTGGCTCCACTGACAGTGGACAGTTGGCAGCAATATGGCCCATTTCATGGCACCGCCAACACTGGATACGGCCATGACCTCTGTCACGAGCCTCACTGGGTTTCTGGGTATCCACGCCCCCCAATGAACCCCCTCCCAACCTGACATGTCTCCCCTTTTCCGCAGTAGCAGTCTTACCAGCTGGTTTGGTGACCCTGTCACTGGCACTGCTTCGTGTCGGAGAGGTAAGTAGAAGGTCCTCCGTAGCCCGATACCTCTCTACTAGGGACACAAGCTCCTCAGCTTTTGTGGGACCGGCCTGTCCAACCCACCACTGGAGCCGAGAGGGCAGAGAACGGGTGAATTTGTCGAGGACCACTCTCTCTACCATCTGTGCGGGGGTGCAGTCCTCTGGTTGTAGCCACTTCCGGACAAGATGGATCAGGTCATGCATTTGGGAGCGTGGGGGTAATTTTTCTGAGTAAGCCCACTGGTGGACCCGGCTGGAGCGAACTTGAACGGTGACCCCAAGACGAGCCAGAATCTCCGCCTTTAGCTGGGGGTACTTACGGGCCTCCGTTTCACTCAGGTCGTAGTAAGCCTTCTGCGACTCGCCGGTCAGGAACGGTGCCAGGACATCTGCCCACTGCTCAGCCGGTAACTCCTCTCGCTCAGCTACTCGCTCGAACACTGTGAGATACGCCTCCACGTCGTCGGTCGTCGCCATTTTTTGTAAAGCCTTTTGTACTGCAGCCCGTGCGGAACGCTGGACAACCGGGTACCCTTGCAGACCAGTATGGGACCCCTCAGTAGTCGTCGCTTGCGGTGCTGCCATGATGCCAGAAAACTTCTCCATCATCAGCTGGAACATGGCTCGGGACTCTTCCTGCTGTTGCTGGAGCATAGCTTGCTGCTGGCGGGACCTCTCCTCCTGCTGCTGGAGCATGGCTTGCTGCAGCTGCCGATTAGCCAGGGACTCTTCCTGCTGCTGCTGCCGATTAGCTCTGGCCTCCTCCTGCTGCTGGCGGGACCTCTCCTCCTGCTGCTGGAGC
Source organism: Engystomops pustulosus (assembly GCF_040894005.1). Classification (NCBI taxonomy): domain Eukaryota; kingdom Metazoa; phylum Chordata; class Amphibia; order Anura; family Leptodactylidae; genus Engystomops; species Engystomops pustulosus. Next base: position 24,437,069 of record NC_092419.1, read on the forward strand.
ATGGCTTGCTGCTGCTGCCGATTAGCTCTGGCCTCCTCCTGCTGCTGGCGGGACCTCTCCTCCTGCTGCTGGAGCATGGCTTGCTGCAGCTGTCGATTAGCCTGGGATTCTTCCTGCTGCTGGCGGGACCTCTCCTCCTGCTGCTGGAGCATGGCCTGCTGCTGCTGCCGATTAGCTCTGGCCTCCTCTTGCAGGTATTTAATAAAGTCCTCCATCTTGGCTTTATCCTGCACTTTGCCTGCTGCTTTCACCCAGGCCATGCAATGTTGCAGGATGTAGCGAGCCTTTCAGGTGTATGTCTTTTTGAACTGCCCGCAATCCGAAGCACCATATGTGGAGATTTGGCCCAGTAGAGACCGTGGTAGCGGGGTGCTGGGATGCAGTTCAAGACAGTGACACCAAAGTACAGTCCAAAACAGGTCTCGCCTGCGTTTATTGCAGCAAAAATAAACCAGCCTTTACATTCAGGTATTTGAATAAACAAACAAAGAAAACCTACCCGTCAGGGTGCTAACTATACAAATAGTCCACTAGCTCACACTAACCAAAGATCACGTGGCTGCTCCAGACACACAGGTCAGAGCTGTGTCCTCTCAGCCTCCTTCCACAGAGAGACAACCCACTCAACTCTGCTGAGTCATTTTATCCAGGCTAATTAGGCTATTCCCATCACCTGTGTCCAAGGTGCTGGACAAACCCACCTCAGCACTAAGGCCTTGCATAGAAGCAAAACCTAGGGGAAACATACCGCCCATCCACAGTTAACCCCTTCAGTGTCTCACAATATATATATACATATTTTACAACATTTTCATCTTATTAAATAATTCTTCTGCCCAATATTAAATTTGATGTTATGTGGAAGAGCTATAGGGAGCGGTCATCAATTTGTTTAGCCTGGAAATCCCCTTTGTGACAATAGAACCTCCCACTCTAATGCGACAACTATTCCCACCCTTATCCTGTATACTTGTAGTGATAGTGACATGTGATCACTGGTCTCAAGGAAGCTGCGCTAGTGAGGCCGGTGACTGGCATATGTTTTTTCCGTTAATAGGGCAGCACTTCCGCACCGTATGGACCTGATATTTTCATGTACAGTAATTATTTCTAATGACATCTCTTTCTATCACAGCTCTTCTTGATGCTATTTCCCCGTCCCCAGAGTCCTCTGCATGGATTTACATGTCCTCCTACACTTTACTATAATTGTAATTCCTGGACGTCGTCTTCCTCGGAGGCTCCGTATGACAAATACACATGACAGCTGCAGTGCCCGGTTAGGGGTGGCCCCAACACTACGCTGGGTCCACCAAGCACAGTCGAGGTGTCACCACGTGTCTCCGGAAGGGATGGCATCCCAATGGGAAATACGTCCATAGAGTCAGTGGGGCTGATTTACTTACCCGGTCTATTCGCTATCCAGCAGCAGGTTCTCCATGGAGGATTCGGGTCTTCTGGCGATTCACTAAGGTCGTGCGCCCGATGTCCACCAGGTGTCGCTGCTACGCTGAAGTCCGTCGGAGTTCACTGGAGTTCACCATCTGTTGCTGGGTGCAGGTAAGCGTGTGTCAAGCGACCCTTTTTTTTTTTTAATTCCGCGCCTTTTATCCGAATCCGTCGGGATTTCCGACAGCCACACCCCCGATTTCCATTGCATGCATGCCGACGCCAATGCGCCACAATCCGATCTCATGCGCCAAAAACCCAGAGCAATTCTGCGCAAATCGGTAATATTCAGGAAACCCGACGAAAAAAAGCGATTCAGCCCCAATGTCTACAGAGAACAGTTTCCTTCTTTCCTGATGAAATTCAGGCGCAAAACAGTACAAGCAAATAACAGGGCTGACACCTCCAGTCTCCTCCCTGGCAGAAGAAGGGTTAATGGCGAGGAGAGGCCTGGGCTAGCTGTCCCACTCTTTCTCCAAATGCCGGACCCTGGTCTCAGGCTGGAGCTCAGGTAGACTGGCAGAGTCTTCTCCTCCAAGGTCTATTGTCTAACTGCAGAGACCAGGGACTGGGTCTCCTCACACAATAACAATGACAAAGCGTTTTCTTACATTGAGTCCCTATAATAGAGTTTCTAAAGTACTGTCTGCTTGTCTGGTAAACAAGTCTTGTACTGCCTGCGGAGAGCACAGAGCACAGCAGTGTGAGGTCTGATTACACATCTCTACAGGGATAATACATAACACTGGCTGCAGAGAGCACAGAGCACAGCAGTGTGAGGTCTGATTACACATCTCTCCAGGGATAATATGTAACACTGGATGCAGAGAGCACAGAGGTCTGATTACACATCCCTTCAGCGACACTGGTTGCAGTCTGTTCAGTCTCACCTGCTGACACATTCCCTTTAAGATAAATCAAGTTGTAAACCATAAGCACCAAGTTATTGCTTGTTGGAATTACTGAACATTTTATTCAGCTCGTAATATGATTAATCTACAGAAAAGATGTTGCTATACTCATAATACAACCATACAGCGACGAAATAATACAACCATACAGTGATGAAATAATACAACCATACAATGATGAAATAATATTACCATACAGCGACCAAATAATACAACCATACAGTGATGAAATAATACAACCATACAATGATGAAATAATATTACCATACAGCGACCAAATAATACAACCATACAGTGATGAAATAATACAACCATACAATGATGAAATAATATTACCATACAGCGACCAAATAATACAACCATACAGTGATGAAATAATACAACCATACAGCGACCAAATAATACAACCATACAGTGATGAAATAATACAACCATACAGCGACCAAATAATACAACCATACAGTGATGAAATAATACAACCATATAGCGACCAAATAATACAACCATACAGCGACCAAATAATACAACCATACAGTGACCAAATAATACAACCATACAGCGACCAAATAATACAACCATATAGCGACCAAATAATACAACCATACAGCGACCAAATAATACAACCATACAGTGATGAAATAATACAACCATATAGCGACCAAATAATAGAAACAAACAGCGACCAAATAATACAACCATACAGTGACCAAATAATACAACCATACAGCGACCAAATAATACAACCATACAGCGACCAAATAATACAACCATACAGTGACCAAGTAATACAACCATACAGCGACCAAATAATACAACCATACAGCGACCAAATAATACGTCCATACAGCGACCAAATAATACAACCATACAGTAACCAAATAATACAACCATACAGTGACCAAATAATACAACCATACAGTGATCAAATAATACAACCATACAATAAATGATAGTACCACACACATTAACAACTAATATTACAACCATACACATCGACCAATTAATAGAACCAAGCAGTGATCAAATAATACAACTATACAGTGACCAAATAATACAACCATACAGTGATGAAATAATACAACCATACAGTGACCAAATAATACAACCATACAGTGATTTAATAATATAACCATACAGTGACCAAATAATACAACCATACAGCGACCAAATAATACAACCATACAGTGATGAAATAATACAACCATACAGTGATGAAATAATACAACCATACAGTGACCAAATAATACAACCATACAGCGACCAAATAATACAACCATACAGCGACCAAATAATACAACCATACAGTGACCAAATAATACAACCATACAGTGACCAAATAATACAACCATACAGTGATCAAATAATACAACCATACAATAAATGATAGTACCACACACATTAACAACTAATATTACAACCATACACATCGACCAATTAATAGAACCAAGCAGTGATCAAATAATACAACTATACAGTGATCAAATAATACAACTATACAGTGATCAAATAATACAACCATACAGTGATCAAATAATACAACCATACAATAAATGATAGTACCACACACATTAACAACTAATATTACAACCATACACATCGACCAATTAATAGAACCAAGCAGTGATCAAATAATACAACCATACAGTGATCAAATAATACAACCATACAGTGATCAAATAATACAACCATACAGCGACCAAATAATACAACCATACAGTGATCAAATAATACAACCATACAGTGACCAAATAATACAACCATACAGCGACCAAATAATACAACCATACAGTGACCAAGTAATACAACCATACAGCGACCAAATAATACAACCATACAGCGACCAAATAATAAGTCCATACAGCGACCAAATAATACAACCATACAGTGACCAAATAATAAAACCATACAGTGACCAAATAATACAACCATACAGTGATGAAATAATACAACCATACAGTGACCAAATAATACAACCATACAGTGATTAAATAATATAACCATACAGTGACCAAATAAAACAACCATACAGCTACCAAATAATACAACCATACAGTGATGAAATAATACAACCATACAGTGACCAAATAATACAACCATACAGTGACCAAATAATACAACCATACAGCGACCAAATAATACAACCATACAGCGACCAAATAATACAACCATACAGTGACCAAATAATACAACCATACAGTGACCAAATAATACAACCATATAGTGAACAAATAATACAACCATACAGTGATCAAATAATACAACCGTACAAGAAATGATAGTACCACACACATTAACAACTAATATTACAACCATACACATCGACCAATTAATAGAACCAAGCAGTGATCAAATAATACAACCATACAGTGATCAAATAATACAACCATACAGTGATCAAATAATACAACCATACAGCGACCAAATAATACAACCAAACAGTGATCAAATAATACAACTATACAAGAAATGAAAGTATCACACACATTAACAACTAATATTACAACCATACACATCGACCAATTAATAGAACCATGCAGTGATGAAATAATACAACCATATAGCGATCAAGTACAAGCATAGAGTGATGAAATAATACAACCATACAGTGACCAAATAATACAATATACAGTGACCAGATGATACTACCATACAGCTACCGGATAATACTACAATACAGCGATCAAAGGATACAACCATACAGTGACCAGATAATACAACCACACTGTGATCAAAAAATACAACCATACAGTGACCAAATAATACAATCATGCAAGAAACAATAGCACCACACACATTAACAACAAATATTACAACCATACACAGCGACCAAATAATTGTGATGAAATAATACATCACTGCAATGCTCCAAATCATTCGCCCGCCTAGAACTTTCCCTTTTACACAGTGTCTTCACAGTTTTTTACTTTTTTTTGCATCAATTTTTAGATGGAGCTTCTCACTCAAGAGTTTAGTTTGGCGCATCCAGGTATCTCAATTCATTTCAGGACAGCCGCGTTTCAGTCGCGTTAAACTGTTTTATGTCTTTAACGCCACGCGCTTCGCTTAAATGAAAATCCATTTCTGCTCCATACATAATGTTATACATTAAGCCCCGCTATTTACATGCGTAATTTCAGATATTTGAGCCGGTTGCCTGGAGACTGGGGAATGTTTAATGTATATTCTTATGATACGAATAACTCGTGAATGGCTGCACAATAAAAGCTTAAATTATCATAAAAACCTACCTGCAAATTGAAAACTAAAATTACGCAGCAGTAAACATTCATTTATCTCCAAAATATCACCTTTTTTTCAGCTTGAACATTTTTAGTAAAGAGAAATAGAATGTACTGCATGATGGCTTCAGGAACCTCGAGGGGATGGAGGGAAATTTTTTGGAAAGGGTTGAATGTTTTTGATTTCTTTTACATGATACAATTTCTAAGGAGCAATGACCTGACCAATATGTATCACAATCTGGAGGATTCTGCTTGTCCGGAGGGTCCAGTTCTTATCGGAAGGATCATTGACTATGAAGTAAACTCCACAATTCACATTTAGTAAAGGATAGAGGATAACAGGATCAGGGGAGGAAGGATCTACATCGATCATTGGAGTTACAGTCCCTAGAAACTAGTTGCTTCATAACTTAGAACCAAGGTCAGGAGAAGTTGAACAGAACGACAAGTAGCTCTAAGAAGACTTAGAGACGATTTAAGAGACGTTGACGTCTGACCTTTGCTGCTCTCCATGAGATCACAGTCCTAAGCCAGAGAGGTGCCAGGACCCTCTGACATTAAATTGTCTTCTTTAGTTTTTGGCAGTATAAGTATCATAAAAGCCTCCATCCACTCTATACACTGAGCTTTATGATACCTAACCTCCCTGGCTATGTTTCATATCTTTGTGTGTACCCATCCAAATCTGATTTCAGCTTATTACTTTCCTCTAGTTCTCTTGTCTTCCATGTTGTCTGGTGCCATACTCCACAGCTGTAACTTACATCCTGTCCTGTCTTGTAATTCGTTCTCGTACAAAATTGGGTGAGACTTAGAATCAGCCAAAGTGAGATCTTTTAATAGGTAACTTTTCTGAATTATATATATAGAGTATTAATGTATTTATATATGTATGATTGCAGAACCCTTTGCAGGCAACACAAGAGAGACTAGACATTGAACATAATGGATTTTTGCATCTTTTGAGTTATACGGCACCATGACTGTGACATCTGTGCTGGCGCCATCCTCTCTCCATAGAGTACAGTTGGGGATGCACTGATCAGGTTGTTATGGTTTGTTCGGATACCACTGGGTGAACAGCGGCTTATACTTGCTGGCTAACTGTGATATCTGTGCCAATGTCTTCCTTTGTCTGCAAAATGAGGTTTACTACCTTAATAGGTAGCTGGTGGCAGGTTCCACTAGTCTATAGAGAGCCCTTTTTATGGCTAATCCTTTAGTCCCCCAAATCTTTTATCATTTTTAAGTGCCCTAATATGCCCAAATTTACTAAAGAGGCTACTAGTGGGTGGAGTTGCCGGAGCTGCGGATACACGGTACTACTGCTTTGCGTCTCTATAGCCTATTGCAATCCGCTTACCAAGCCATCGTCAGTGTGCAGCTACGAGAAGCTGCGCACACTCGTTCACAAAGCGGGTTCTGCGCATGCGACAGAGCACAGGCTGGTGCGTGGAGTAGCCACACCGTGTAGCCTCAGCTCTGCCTTCTCCACGACTATCCTTTGTGAATGCAATTATGTATCTTAAATGCTATAATATTTGTGATCCGGATTGTTTACCACTTTAATTGTATTAATCTGTTTGTTTGTCTTGTTACGTATCTGCACTTTGGTGTTGGGAGGGACAGACATTGTGGTGGTTCCATATCACCTAGGATATGCAGAGGCAAGCAGGCACTGCTGTTGGGCTGGAGCTTATTGCCCACTGTATTGTTTGTCCTCCTGGAACCCAATCTCTTCATTACATTACCGTAATTGTTTTTGCACCACATCAATCTGTCTCTTGCAAACTCTGCTCTGGTTCTAGTAAATTCCTCACCAATCAACTTCTAGACTAGCACTATGGATTCTCATCCAAGCTCATCCTGATCTTTACTCTTTGCTTCTTAACAAGTCCCCCACTTTCCTTTTGTTTCTGATCTCTGTCTCCTGGTATCCTGACTGTTGGCTTGTGTTTAGACTATTCTCTATTCTTGTGGTTCTGCTCTTCCTGCATTTGCCTGTTTTGTTGTGACACAGCTCTGGTGACTATTATTCTTTGTCTTCTCTTTGTCTCTATGTTTTACACTTTGGCACAGGGAGGGATTGTCTTCGAGTTGTCTACTCACCACCTAGAGTATGGGACAACTGGGGCAAGGATTAGTCTCAGGACCCCTGTCTCTGTCACTTGCTTTTACGCCATAATTACTAACATATACATTTTATAGCTGAAGAAGTGTTTGAACACCAATGGTCTATAGAGAGATCAGTAAACGTGATGAGAGAAATAAAGAGATTAGCGAATGGCAAATTAGATTATTACTGTCTAATGGGGAAACTGATGCATTTTACTGGAATAAAGGTTTCTGCTCCGCTCATTGTCAGCCAAATACGACGATATGCAAACAAATAAATGGAGAATCTCATATTCCTCCATCACGTCTGAGAGCCGCATTGTCTCCGATATTCACTAGTCACAAAACGTTCAGCCGGGCGCAAAAATAATTTACACAAAGTCCAAATTCATCAAAATTTCCATGGAAACCGGAGAGGTTTGGTGCCTCTGTAATGGGTAGTGATTACCTGCATTTACTTGACTGTTTTTGTGTTTGATTGTAGTAAAGATTGGTCCAGTGTCAAACGTTGGCTTTTTATATGTAACTACAGATTTTACCGTGATGAAAAGCAAACAATGAAAACCATGCCTGTCCGAATAGTCAGAGCCTCCACTGTCTAAACAAACACGGCCGCGCGTGTTTCTATTGTCAAAAGGCAAAAATTACTATTACTTTATATAATGATGTTTATTCAATGGCGCGGCGCTATGCCAACAAGCATAGTCAAGAGCGGAGCCAAGTGACAAAGTCAGAATGAAGAAAACCCAATCGCATCCTATCTGTCTTTGTATGATATAAATATAATCATGACATTCTAGGGTGGGAATCATCATGGGATTGATCACATATACTCCAAGGAAAAGAATATATCGGTGTCAACAACAAAGTTCAATCCATTGACACTGTAATAGGGACTTCAGAGGCAGAGTAGCAAAACCAGAATACAGGAAGTCCCCGGGTTACGTACAAGATAGGTTCTGTAGGTTTGTTCTTAAGCTGAATTTGTATGTAAGTCGGAACTGTATTTTTTATAATTGTAACCCCAGAAAAAAATTTTTGGGTCTCTGTGACAACTGAATTTTAAAAATGTTGTGTTGTCATCAGAACCAGGATTAACACTAAAGCTTCATTACAGACACCTGTGATAACTGTTACATCTGTTTATTGTAGCTAAAGTACAGTAAATTACCAACATCCAGAGGTCCGTTTGTAACTAGGGGTCGTCTGTAAGTCGGGTGTTCTTAAGTACCACGAAACCAACAGGTTTATAGGTGAAATGAGATCTTCTTCAGGACATTTAGAATGAAATATTTGTAAAAATGGAGTAAGAGAAAGTTCCATTGTTTTTAATTTTAAGAATGCACTACCAAGGGTGTTCCAGATTAGCTCCCATTTACAACAAGGAGTACCGTATATTCCGGCGTATAAGACGACTTTTGAAGGCTGAAAAATCTTCTGTCTGGTCTGGGGTCGTCTTATACGCCGGTAATGTTTTTGAACTTTCAGAAATTGACATGCGGGCAGGGGCGGACTGGCCATTTGACCCACCGGGAGAAATCCTGGTGGGCCGATGAGTCTGGGGCCGGTCGGGGGCTGATGGGGCAGGTCGAAAAAAAAACTAACAGCTTCTCACCTTTCCCGCGATCCACCGAAGCTCCGCTGCTACACGGCTGCTGGTGAAGGCTCCGTGGGTGCCGGCGTCGCAGAGAATATGACGTCGGCACTCGGCTGACATCATATTCTGTGAGCCGCCAGCGTTCAATGAGCTGTCACCGCCGGCCGGAGTGTAGCAGCGGAGCTTCGGTGGATCGTGGGAAAGGTGAGAAGCAGTTGTATTAATTTAATGCGCCAAGCAGGCTGGCTATATAGCGGGGGAGGCGGCAGGATGTATACTGGGGGGCCGCCAGGCTGCACACTTGGGGGGCCGCCAGGCTGTATAAATGGGGGTGGGAGAGCTTTCTGACTATATACTGTGTGTGGGGGGGGGGGGGTTTCGTCTGGCTAGGTACAGGGCGGTCTGGCTGTATACTGGGGGTACAGGCTGGCAGTATACAAGGGGGGGCAGTTTTGGCGGCTATATACAGGGGGCTGGCTGTATACTGGGGGGACTGGCTGGCAAATTAGAGGGGGAGCTGGCTGTATACTGGGGGGGCAGTTTGGCTATATATAGGGGGCTGGCTGGCAAAATACAGGGGGAGCTGGCTGTATACAGGGGGGAATGGCTGGCAATATATATAGGGAGGGCTGACTGTATACTGGGGTGGTTGTTTGGCTATATACAGGGGAGGGCTATATATATACTGGGGGGGCTGGCGGTGGTATATGGCATAGTAGTTATATTCCTGTACATAGGGGGCAGTATTATAGCAGTTATATTCTTGTACATAGGGGCCAGTATTATAGTAGTAATATTCTTGTACATAGGGGCAGTATTATAGTAGTTATATTCTTGTACATAGGGGGCAGTATTATAGTAGTTATATTCTTGTACATAGGGGGAAGTATTATAGTAGTTATATTCTTGTACATAGGGGACAGTATTATAGTAGTTATATTCTTGTACATAGGGGGCAGTATTATAGTAGTTATATTCTTGTACATAGGGGGCAGTATTATAGTAGTTATATTCTTGTACATAGGGGGCAGTATTATAGCAGTATATTCTTGTACATAGGGGCAGTATTATAGTAGTTATATTCTTGTACATAGGGGGAAGTATTATAGTAGTTATATTCTTGTACATAGGGGACAGTATTATAGTAGTTATATTCTTGTACATAGGGGGCAGTATTATAGTAGTTATATTCTTGTACATAGGGGACAGTATTATAGTAGTTATATTCTTGTACATAGGGGGCAGTATTATAGTAGTTATATTCTTGTACATAGGGGGCAGTATTATAGTAGTTATATTCTTGTACATAGGGGGCAGTATTATAGTAGTTATATTCTTGTACATAGGGGGCAGTATTATAGTAGTTATATTCTTGTACATAGGGGACAGTATTATAGTAGTTATATTCTTGTACATAGGGGACAGTATTATAGTAGTTATATTCTTGTACATAGGGGACAGTATTATAGTAGTTATATTCTTGTACATAGGGGACAGTATTATAGTACAGTATGGTAACATTTACAGTAAAATGGACGATGATAATGTTGTTGTTGTATGCCTTATGTTTATGAGCAACAGTTTTCCTGCTATATACCTGCATGTCATAAGAATTTAAATTAAAAAAGGGGTACGCCGGAATATACGGTACATATTTTTTTCTTCCACAAAATAAGGGACAACCATTAGATTTGTAAATTTGTAAAAGATATCTGCCTTATTCTATTTGTATCAATGTAAATGAAAAAAAAACAAAAAAAACAAAAGCCTCCAGTCTTCTCGAGGCCGTCAGCTTGAGGGATGTGCTGCTACTAAGAAATAAAACATCACAGCTTTAATATGAAAGCATCTGCCCTACAAAACAACAGGTTTTTTTCCAAATGAAAAAAAAAAATTATTGATTTTCTTTCACTGCGCTTTAAGTATGATTTTCTAAAAGGTCATGTAGTAACTGAAAAACAGCGAAAATGTAACGCAAGTTTGACACATTGTTGAATTATCTGATTCTGTGAGAAGTAAAAGTAAAAAAAAAAGTTAAATCTGTCCAGAAAATCTGAAAGAGACTATAAAAAGATTATATCAACAGAACATGCAAACTCTAAGACTTGCTGGAATAAGCCTGTGGAGGGCGCTCTCTGTAATTTTCTGATTTCAATAGAACAGTTGATTTATGATGGGAAAATAATCAGAACTAAGTTACTCTGTACCTGGTACAGTACTCTACTCTAACACACCCCCTATGTACAAGAACACAACCACTGTAATACTGCCCCCTATGTACAAGAATATAACTACTATAATACTGCCCCCTATGTACAAGAACACAACCACTGTAATACTGCCCCCTATGTACAAGAATATAACTACTATAATACTGCCCCCTATGTACAGGGATATAACTACTATAATACTGCCCCCTATGTACAAGAATATAACTACTATAATACTGCCCATATGTACAGGAATATAACTACTATAATACTGCCCCCTATGTACAAGAATATAACTACTATAATACTGCCCCCTATGTACAAGAATATAACTACTATAATACTGCCCATATGTACAGGAATATAACTACTATAATACTGCCCCCTATGTACAAGAACACAACTACTGTAATACTGCCCCCTATGTACAAGAATATAACTACTATAATACTGCTGCCTATGTACAAGAATATAACTACTATAATACTGCCCCCTATGTACAAGAATATAACTACTATAATACTACCCCCTATGTTCAAGAATATAACTACTATAATACTGACCCCTATGTACAAGAATATAACTACTATAATACTGCCCCCATGTACAAGAATATAACTGCTATAATACTGCCCCCTATGTACAAGAATATAACTACTATAATACTGCCCCCTATGTACAGGAATATAACTACTATAATACTGCCCCCTATGTACAGGAATATAACTACTATAATACTGCCCCCTATGTACAAGAATATAACTACTATAATACTGCCCCCTATGTACAAGAATATAACTACTATAATACTGCCCCCTATGTACAAGAATATAACTACTATAATACTGCCCCCTATGTACAGGAATATAACTACTATAATACTGCCCCCTATGTACAGGAATATAACTACTATAATACTGCCCCTATGTACAAGAATATAACCACTATAATACTGCCCCTATGTACAAGGATATAACTACTATAATACTGCCCCTATGTACAAGAGTATAACTACTATAATACTGCCTCCTATGTACAAGAATATAACTACTATAATACTGCCCCCTATGTACAGGAATATAACTACTATAATACTACCCCTATGTACAAGAATATTACTGCTATAATACTGCCCCCTATGTACAAGAATATAACTACTATAATACTGCCTCCTATGTACAGGAATATAACTACTATAATACTACCCCTATGTACAAGAATATTACTGCTATAATACTGCCCCCTATGCACAAGAATATAACTACTATAATACTGCCTCCTATGTACAGGAATATAACTACTATAATACTGCCCCCTATGTACAAGAATATAACTACTATAATACTGCCCATATGTACAAGAATATAACTTCTATAATACTGCCCCCTATGTACAAGAATATAACTACTATAATACTGCCCATATGTACAAGAATATAACTGCTATAATACTGTCCCCTATGTACAGGAATATAACTACTATAATACTGCCCCCTATGTACAAGAATATAACTACTATAATACTGCCCCGTATGTACAAGAATATAACTACTATAATACTGTCCCCTATGTACAGGAATATAACTACTACAATACTGCCCCTATGTACAAGAATATAACTACTATAATACTGTCCCCTATGTACAGGAATATAACTACTATAATACTGCCCCCTATGTACATGAATATAACTACTATAATACTGCACCCTATGTACAAGAATATAACTACTATAATACTGCCCCTATGTACAAGAATATAACTACTATAATACTGCCCCTATGTACAAGAATATAACTACTATAATACTGCCCTCTATGTGCAGGAATATAACTACTATAATACTGCCCCTATGTACAGGAATATAACTACTATAATACTGTCCCCTATGTTTACTCAAAGCCATTTGATAGATTATTCTGCTTAATCCCTGGAATATTTTACACATCTTTGAACATCATTATTCTGACTTCCCTTCCCTTATATATGAGTACGGGGCAGCACTTTCTGGGGCCTGTGTTAGAATCTGCTTAAATCCAGTGTGACCAGTGGTGAATGTATTATCTGTGTGATTTCCTCACTAATACTTCTCTGTGTCAGTGACAGTACGGAGACTCGTATTCTAGTCACATTCTTCTCCAAAGAGAAATGACAATGTTAAGAGCCATTTAGCAGAATGATTAATTCGGAGAGCCATCATATTTGCTCCTCCTGCCCTCTCCGTATATTTTTCTATATTGGACAAGAAGGGAAGATGAATAAATGGTTCTGCTGTGAATTCAGAGATGGAGGTTTCCGCCGCTCACTTGAAGTAATGGCTCCTCTGGGTAAACATATATTTCACTCTCTGAGTCGAGGTTGACTTAAGCGCTGAGAGTTGGATACGGGTTCAGCTCCGGCCCGTAACTCACCCGGACTTCTCTTTAGCACTTGAAGTGATCTACAGGTCAAGTGCGGTAATATGGGATGATGGACGGGGGGACGGGGACGCTTTAGCTGCTGCTCCTTTCCTATGGGGCTTCCAGGATTGGAGGGAAAAATAATGAAATCTTAGAGCTCAAGGGAAATGAAAAAGAGGTGAATTTTTGCCCATTTCTCCAACCGATCGGAATGCATCATGTGCAGAATGCAGCTCCATAAATTGAGAGGGGCGGGGGAGGTCGATGTTGAGGCCAAACATTATGAATAATAATAATTCTGTATTTATATAGCATAGCGCCTACAGATAACGCAGTGCTGCACAAAGCATGTCAAATTGCTCCCTGTGCCCATGGGGCTCACAATCTAAACAACCTAACTGTATGTTTTGGAGTGTGGGAGGAAACTGGAGGACACGGAGGAAACCCACACAAACTCTTTGCAGATGTTGACCTGGGTGGTATTCGAACCCAGGACCCCAGCGCTGCACTCACTCAGCCACCGTGCCGCCCATATGTAGTCTACTCTGAAACACAGGGGCCCAAAGCTGGAAGGGGCCACCACAAAGTGTCCATACAAGCAGAGCACCTGCTATCACTCCTGAACCCCAACCCCTCTACTGCCACTCTAGGTAGATCGAGATTTCACTACCCTAAATAAGGCAGCTCTGACTTTCAGGAAGCCACTGGTTTGGCTTCAATCCCACACAATGCCACTAGGCTCCCCGATAGTCATGCTTGATGTTAATGGGGCTGCCTTACAATGTAGCAAAGAGGCGTGTTTTTATTATCATTTTTTTTATTGATAAAGAAAGAGTTAACAGGGGATATGATATACAATAATAAGCAGGTAGGTACACAATATGCCAAACATCCCGGTTTTGAATGAAAATGCAGAAAGTAATTCCAACGTAACAGTCATATAATTAGGTGATAAAGCATGGGTAGCAACCAAAAGGTTAAAGGAAAGCCATTAGTAAAAGGTTCATTGGTTGCCATAGAAAGGGGGAGGGATCATGAGCAGTCAGCAGGAAATAAGAAAAGGAGCCCATGTTTGCAGGAAGAGAAGAGGAAGTCTTATGTATCAGGTCCAAGAACCCTTCCATTTCTTAATGGTTTACGGAGATTCTCCATCTACAGAGGATGGAGAATTAACGTCAGAAACGTCAGAAACGTCTTGACCTTGGAACTCTGGGTGGCCTTTAGGCATTCACCTGCTTTTTCTTCTTAGACCTGATAAAGAGATGTGGGCTCACCCGTGCTCCTCCCTGTGCCCCAGCGCCCCGTCACCCTAACTCACCTCTCCATGCTCCACCTCTGCTCTGGCAGACGAGCGCACTCATCCCCGCCCCCTTGGCCGCGGGCGTGCCAGCTTTGGAAAGTTTAAAGGGCAGCCATTCTCAGAACCCTTCATAAGCCAGCCTCTCCTTGCACACCCCGCCGGATCTTTGTGCCTCAGAACCTTAGAAAGAGCTTGTTGTATGCCTTGTGCTATTATTCTAAATTCCCATTGTGGCCCCGGTTCTGTTACTGACTTTGATCCCATGCTGCCTGCCTTAACCTATTGCTATGTCCCCGACTCTGATCCCGTGCTGCTTGTCCTGACCTCCTGCCTGTCCCCGACTACGATTCTGCTCAACATCTGTGTACCTCGCCTTGGCTGCCACCGCGGACAATGTTGCACCTGTGGAACGACCTGGTGGTACCTTGCCGCATCAAGTCCAACCCGCCTTGCGGCGGCCTCTGGTGGAAACCAGGTACCACTTAGACTCCGGTCCCAGGTGTCGGCTTACGTCATCGTCCGCGGTGCTCCAGTGGGTCCACTACCCCTTGAGCCTGACACTTTTTATATTAATACTCTCCAGGATAGTTTCAATAATCTCTTTACATTGATTTATAATGTTTACCTTATTAATAGGATTGAGCTTTTTCAATCCAATTCAAAAGTTCTTGCTTTGGATATGATTGTTGTGTTTCTTTCTTTTATAACTTGAGCGCTGGGACCTGTTTTTCCATGAACATCCATAAGTTTTCTTTCGGATTCGCCCGGTGGTTTTCATTATACAATAAGCCCAGCGTAAAGAAACACATTATAACTGGAAAGACGTTCAATCCTGTGTATGATTGTTTTCTTACCTTATCGATATTGATTGTATTATGGATTGATACATACATCCTCCAAATATATGTAAAAATCTTTAGTTTTATGTGGTAGTTTTAACACGATTGTAATGTCTCTAAGGCCCCTTCCACACTTGCGTTGCAGATCAGGTCAGAGTTTGATCAGGGTGCGATCAGGGTTTGGTCACTGAAAAACTGACATTTTGCATCAGAGTGCAATCAGTTTTCAGTCATATTTTGTTCAGTGTCTCAGATTTTCACACGCGTTTTCAATGCAATTTCAATGCGTTTTTCACGCGCAGATAATGCACGTGAAAAGGACTCAGGACTGAGCTCTATCTTTTCTATGGCAATTGATGCATGAAAAACGCATTGCACTTGCGTGTGTCTCAGAGTGCAATGCGTTTTTGATGCGTCTCCATAGACTTGTATGGTGAGTTTTTCATGCGTGTGACTTGCAAAAGTAGAGCATGCCGAGATTTAAAGAAATAAAGATTTACCAACCAGGGCCTGAAAACTTTTCTTGAAATTGTGTTTTTCCTTGTCCCATCCTGGAAAATGTATTTGCATATTTCCCAAATCCCCTAGTGGTGCATCAATGGCTATAATCCCCCACACTCCTGCAAGGTGGCAAAGTCTCCATGAAAAGAACTCTTACTTTTCAATGCTACCATTTTTTGGACTATACAGCCTTTGATCAGTTATTTATTATATTTTTTTTATATTTTTCAAAATGGCAAAAAAGTGATATTTTTGACTTTGGGCACTATTTTTCATTACGGGGTTAAACGCCGGGAATAACCAATATCATATTTTGAAAGATCAGATACTTTGGGATGGAGGTATGTAACATGTTTATGATTTTTACTGTTTGTTTATATTTAACTAGGGAGTTCTAGGGAAAGGGGGGTGATTTGAATTTTTAGGTTTTTTTAAGAAACCTAGTTTCTTGAAAACTTTTTTTAATTTCTTTTTTTTTTTGCTGTTTTTCACACCCCATTAGGGTTCTTTAACCCTAGACTGTCTGATTGATCCTACCATATACTGCCATACTACAGTATGGCAATATATAGGGATTTTCCACATTATTCATTCATTATAATGTAATGGATAGGTTAAAACCAGACAGCCATTGACCATCAGTCACAGCAACTGAACTGATACGTGTTCTGTGGTGCTTGGACGTGTTGCGTACATTCTGGCTGTTAGAACTTATGTGCTGGGTCTCTAGTTGATTGCTGGGGTTAGGGTACCCTAATCCCATGGAGCAGCAGGGTTATTCACCATACACCCTACAGCTCCATTCAATCTCCTTGAGAGTTTGGGAAATGACAAAGGGATAACAGATAAACATGGATACATGTCAAGAAAGGCCTCTATGAAGATATTAAATGAATAACACAAAACTAAATATGGTGAAAAAATCATGAAAAGTTAAAAATACTTCAAACAGGTGAGATTTGATGTAAATAATAGCTTTATATGGGTACAGGTGATTGATAGTATAGTTAAATACCAAAAAGATTCTTGCAGGATCTGGGGATCATGCAGGCACCAGGTCCCATATAAATGAAAATACACTCGATGCGCTCAGGCTTATCAATATGCAGAGCGCGTGCAGAAGGACTTGATTAGGAGGGAAGCAAATGAAATATTAAAGATCAGATTTATAAGGTGAGATTTAATCAAAATATCCGGAATTTAAAGGAGAAACTTAATCAAAGAAGCGGCAATGATAAGAAAGCAACTGACGGTCCTCTAAAGATCTTTAGAGGATAAAAGGGTTAAATTAATCCTTGTTACTTAAACAGGTTTTGTCTTATGACATATCTGGAAAATGACCATTGACAAATCCCCAGATTAATTAAAGATAATGGGGCACATTTTCTTACCCATCCCATTGACGCCGCCAATCCAGAATGTCCGACGAGGATTTGGGTCTGCAGCGATTCACTAAGATCGTGCGTCCAATTTCCTGCATCTGTCGCTTCCCCACTGAGGTCCACCGGAGTTCACCATCTTCTTCCCGGTGTATGTGAGTGCTGATCTTGCGACACAATTTGGTTTTTAAATTTCGTGGGTTGTCTGAATCAGTCAGGTTGTCCAACATCCACGGCCCCCGATTTGTGGTGCGGCTTGTGGCTGATCGCGTGCGCCAAAAATGTGTGCAATTCAGGGCAAAATGGTAAAAAGTCAGGAAACCCAACAAAAATGCAGTGTTCGGACCCTTAGTAAATGTGCCCCGATATGTCCATATTATGGAAAACAATTAGCCTTGCGTGTGCTGCAAAATCTCCAAATAAGGCTACAATAAAAGATAATAGTAAGCTATGGGAGATAGTAGTAGCTTATGAAAGATAATAGTAGTCTATGGAGGATAATTGTAGTCCATGGAAGATAGTAGTAGAATATGGGAGATGGTAGTAGACTATGGGAAAAGGTAGTAGTCTGTGGAAGACAGTAGTAAAGTATGGAAGATGGTAGTAGTCTATGGAAGACAATAGTAGAATATGGGAAATAGTAATAGACTATGGAGGATGGTAGTAGACAATGAAAGAAGGTATCATACTGTGGAAGATGGCAGTAGTCTATGGAAGATAGTAGTGGACTAGGAAAAATGGAATTTATTGGAAGAATACAGCAGACACTGGTTGAAGGTAGTAGTCTATAGAAGAAGGTAGTGTACTATGGAAGATAGTAGTAGACTATATGAGGTTGTAGTAGTCTATGGAAGATTGTAGCAGACTACGGGAGAAGGTAGTAATCTATAGAAGAAGGTAGTAGACTATGGAAGATAGTAGTAGACTATTTGAGGTGGTAGTAGTCTGTGGAAGACAATGGGAGAAGGTAGTAGTCTAAAGAAAAAGGCAGTGGTCCATCCAAGGTGGTAGTAGTCGTATGAAAGATGGGAGTAGTCTATGGAAGATAGTAGTAGACTACAGGAGATTGTAGTAGTCTGAAGAAGACAGTAGTAGACTATGTGGATGGTAGTAGTCTATGGAAGATGGGAGTAGTCTATGGAAGATGGGACTAGACTATGGGTGATGATAATAGTCCGTGGAAGACAGTAGTAGACTATGAGAGATGGTAGTTGTCTATGGAAGAATGTGGCAGACTAAAGAGGATAGTCTATGGAAGATTGGAATAGTCTATGAAAGATAGTAGTAGACTACAGGACATTGTAGTAGACTATGCAAGAAGGTATTAGGCTGTGGAAGATGGTAGTAATCTATGGAAGTAATAGACTATAGAAATATAGGGTAGTAATGTAAGGAATAATGTAGCAGACTATGAGAGACATTATTGGTCTATGGAAAATGGTAGTAGTCTATGGTGATTGTAGTAGTCTATGCAAGATGGTGGTAGCCTATGGAAGGTGGAGTCGGTCTATGGAAGATGGTAATGGACTATGGGAAATCGTAGTAGATGGTAGTGGACTATGAGAGATAGTAGTAGTCTATGGAAGATGGTAGTAGTCTATGGAAGGTGGGAGTAATCTATGGAAGATGAAAGAAGTCTATAGAAGATGATAGACTATGGAAAATAGTAGTAGTCTATGCAGGATGGAAGTAGACTATGGAAGATGGGAGTAGTCTATGGTAGTAGTAGACTGTGAGAAATGGTATTCATTGGAAGAATATAGCAGACCCTGTGAGAAGGTAGTAGTCTATAGAAGAAGTAACAATAGTAAATTAAATTGGCACAAATTATAGAAAAATACAAGAGGACTGAAGAAATTGAAATAGTCCTGTGAGACTTTTTTTTCAGTAAAAGGTCCCAAAAAACCTCAATGCAACTTTTTTACGCCCAAAAAAGTCCAGGAGAACCAATGATAAATAAGCCCATTGAGGTAATTTCTCATGTTTGGTAGTAAGTTTGAGTGGTTGCCAGTAAGAAAAAGTTGATGGGATGTGATGGGATTTGGACCTTGGAGGTTGCCGGTTCCCATAAGCCGTATCTCATCCATACAAAGATAATACTGCAAGAACTAATACATTATAGATGAAGGTCTGGAACATATTTTGTATCGGGTCCCAGCAGTTTAAGGTGATGGCTCCGGGCATGGGTTCCCGCAGTGTGAAGATGCTCTCCCAAGTCGTCTTTCTAGGTGTCCTTTAGCGACCTTTGATGCACTATTAAGTAACTTTTTATGTTCCCTTTATTACGGAGGCTTGATTTCCTATTTCTAGAAACTGTGATGTTGCTTAGCAACCCAGAAACGAAATCGAGATGTAACCATCGTAATCAGTATGAAATGTGCTGACTCTCGAGAAGGAGCCCAATGCACGACGCAACCTCATGTATTCCACATGTTCCACCTAATAAGTCAAATTCCCAAAATGAAACCTTGCAAGAAAAAAAAAGAAACAAACAAATACAGAATTTTAACAAACAGAAAATGTATAAAATCTTCATTCCTTCTTACTGCTCCTTCGTCTTGTGAGATATAAAGCGTTAGACAGTAAATTACGGGGATATCCCGCGCCGCAGCTTCACAACATCCGCAATTATTTGTGGCTGCAAAGAGGGAAAAGTCTGATCAGAGAAATGGAAAGTCTAATATTTATTGGGACTTGATCGCCTTTTTTAAATCACAGAATTACAGATTGTATGAAATCTCATCACAAGCCGCATCAATAAAACAGATTTATCAGAGGCATAAAAATATCTTCTCGCAGGACGGAGACGCGGTTTGTCATCGGCTTCTAAAACTGTTTAAGAGGCTGCAACAAAAAACTGCATAAACACAGCGCGAGGCAAGGTCCAAATTCTCTGCGGGCATCTTGTGTGTGGACCGCTGCTAGAACACTCAGGGTACACTATATTTTTGGTGTTGCTGATCTTTTAAGAAGCCTTACAGCAGGTTAGTTTGCAGATGGTCAGTTTGCGGCCGGTTAGTTTGCAGATGGTTATTTCCCAGCCTTTTAGTTCGAAGCCGGTTAGTTTGCAGCCAGTTACTTTGCAGCCATTTAGTTGGCAGCTGGTTAGTTTTCAGCCGCTTAGTTTGCAGATGCTTAGTTTGCTGCCGGTTAGTTTGCAACCAGTTAATTTGCAGTCGGTTAATTTGCACCTGGTTAGTTTGAAGCTGATTACTTTGCAGCCAGTTAGTTTGCAGCCGGTTAGTTTGCAGTTGGTTAGTTTGCAGTTGGTTAGTTTGTAGTCGGTTAGTTTGCAGCTGGTTAGTTTGCCGTTGGTTAGTTTGCAGTTGGTTAGTTTGCAGTCGGATAGTTTGCAGTCGGATAGTTTGCAGCCAGTTAGTTTGCAGTCGGTTAGTTTGCAGCCGTTAGTTTGCAGCCAGTTAGTTTGCAGTTGGTTAGTTTCCAGCCAGTTAGTTTGCAGTCGGTTAGTTTGAAGTCGGTTAGTTTGCAGTTGGTTAGTTTGCAGTTGGTTAGTTTGTAGTCGGTTAGTTTGCAGCTGGTTAGTTTGCAGTTGGTTAGTTTGCAGCCGGTTAGTTTGCAGTCGGATAGTTTGCAGCCAGTTAGTTTGCAGCCAGTTAGTTTGCAGCCAGTTAGTTTGCAGTTGGTTAGTTTGCAGTTGGTTAGTTTGCAGATGGTTAGTTTGCAGCCGGTTAGTTTGCAGTCGGTTAGTTTGCAATCGGTTAGTTTGCAGCCAGTTAGTTTGCAGATGATTACTTTGCAGCCAGTTAGTTTGCAGCCAGTTAGTTTGCAGATGATTACTTTGCAGCCGGTTAGTTTGCAGCCAGTTAGTTTGCAGCCAGTTAGCTTGCAGTTGGTTAGTTTCCAGCCAGTTAATTTGCAGCCGGTTAGTTTGCAGTTGGTTATTTTGCAGTTGGTTAGTTTGCAGTTGGTTAGTTTGCAGTTGGTTAGTTTGTAGTCGGTTAGTTTGCAGCTGGTTAGTTTGCCGTTGGTTAGTTTGCAGTTGGTTAGTTTGCAGTCGGATAGTTTGCAGTTGGATAGTTTGCAGCCAGTTAGTTTGCAGCCGGTTAGTTTGCAGCCGGTTAGTTTGCAGCTGGTTAGTTTGCAGCCAGTTAGTTTGCAGTCGGTAAGTTTGCAGCCAGTTATTTGCAGTCAACTAGTAAGCAGCAGGTTAGTTTGCAGACGATTAGTTTGCAGCAGCTTACTATGCGGCTGGTTAGTTCGCAGCCAGTCAATTTGCAGCCGGTTAGTTCAAGGTCGGTTCGTTTGCAGCAAGTTACTTTCCATCCCTTGTAACGTTCATAATAAAATAATAGGATGGTAGTAACATTAATTTACTTACAGCATGAGCTCCTGTCTTCTCATACTGTGAGATTAATCTGCATGATATGTTAAAAATCCCATAATGCCTCAGTACATCACAAGAGATGCTAGAGACTGTGCTATATACAGCTTTGATCAGACATTATTTTAACTATTAGATCTGATCTCGACATTGCACACATTCGTGTGTGGTCTAATAAAGATGCTCTGAAGCCCCAGCGCAGCATCACATGGGGAGCTGGAGGCAGTACCATCTGAACCTGCTGGGAGGACAGTGTATAATACTTTTATCTACAATATTTCCTCCTAAAAGTATACAAGTACATTTAAGTGCACAGTCCTTAGAATTGACTGGGTACATATGTATTACATTTCTGTGGTTATTTTCATGGTATTTATGTCACAAGGACTTTCTGTTGGTATGGCTGACCCTGTGGGAGTGAGAGGGAGAAGATGTTGTGGCCATTTGGTTTCTCACTTCCCTCAACTTTGTCCCTCCTATTCAAAGAAAGTTGCATCCTTGCTGGTAAAGTGGGTTCATGCCCAGAAGGAATCCTTGAGCTTTTGGGCTTTCCCCAGGTGTTGAGGGGCAACCATTGATGCCTGCGCCTTATGGAGGTTTGGGAAGGTTAATGGGGCCTTGAGATTGACCACAACCTACAAGCGGCACTTGTTATTCAAATGTGTGGGAGTTCACAGGAACATTACTGGGGGACCCCATCCAATCTTCAGTTCTGACCAAATTAACACTTAAATATTATTGACAGATGAGCTTACATAAGAACCAGAATTTGTCTGGTGGCCAAGGGCAACACCTATTGATAGCGTTACCATAGACATTGGGTCTCTGGAATAAACAACCACTAGCGAGCACTCCGTCCCTTTATTTATACCTGACCTTTCTTTTGATTACTGAAAGTTTATTACGCTTTAATAAATCACCATTAGTTTAAAATTACCTGAACCTGCTCAGTCTAATAAAATAAAATGAGGAAATGAATGATCAGGGGTAACAACCCCAGCTGCTCCATCCCGCTGCTCACTGAATCATGCAGAAAAAATTACAGCTTTAACTATTGCAGGTGTTCCTTCCCCTCCGAGATTTCCCTTTAAATTAAAAACATAGTGCGAGAGCCATAATAAAACGAGCCGGAACGTTTAAAGGAGATGAAAGAAGAAACATTAAGTGTAAGAAACACAAAGAACAAGGAGCTGGAACGTGTTTAATGGCTTGTTACACGCTCCGGCTCTGGGGCGGCCGCTCTGATCCTACAGTGAAAGTTTATCTCCGTTTTATAATATGAAGGAGCACAAACGCATTTGCTCCAGGGGCTTAAAACTTTATCTTGGCTTAATTTATTTACAGAGGATACATATTCATTTTGAAGCATGCAGCACGATTTATCCACATATAATAACCATTATCCCTGCAGTGAACACCACAACAGAATCAAGAATCCTAATGTCAGAATCTAAATATTTGAACAAAAAGTTATCAAAAGGCCACAAAGCTGCCAAAATGATTGATATTGATGAAAGCATCAGCTTAGCAACAACTTAAGGAGGAGCAATGTGAGAGTGCTGAGAGGAGACTGTCCCTGGTATCAGAAGGAAGGGTGAGCAATGTGAGAGTGCTGAGAGGAGACTGTTCCCAGAGTCAGAAGGTAGGGTGAGCAATGTGAGAGTGCTGAGAGGAGACTGTTCCCAGTGTCAGAAGGAAGGGTGAGCAATGTGACAGTGCTGAGAGGAGACTGTTCCCAGTGTCAGAAGGAAGGGTGAGCAATGTGAGAGTGTTGAGAGGAGACTGTCTCCAGTGTCAGAAGGAAGGGTGAGCAATGTGAGAGTGCTGAGAGGAGACTGTTCCCAGTGTCAGAAGGAAGGGTGAGCAATGTGAGAGTGTTGAGAGGAGACTGTTCCCAGTGTCAGAAGGAAGGGTGAGCAATGTGAGAGTGCTGAGAGGAGACTGTTCCCAGTGTCAGAAGGAAGGGTGAGCAATGTGATAGTGCTGAGAGGAGACTGTCTCCAGTGTCAGAAGGAAGGGGGAGCAATGTGAGAGTGCTGAGAGGAGACTGTTCCCAGTGTCAGAAGGAAGGGTGAGCAATGTGAGAGTGCTGAGAGGAGACTGTCCCAGTGTCAGAAGGAAGGGTGAGCAATGTGAGAGTGCTGAGAGGAGACTGTTCCCAGTGTCAGAAGGAAGGGTGAGCAATGTGAGAGTGCTGAGAGGAGACTGTCTCCAGTGTCAGAAGGAAGGGTGAGCAATGTGAGAGTGCTGAGAGGAGACTGTTCCCAGTGTCAGAAGGAAGGGTAAGCAATGTGAGAGTGCTGAGAGGAGACTGTTCCTAGTGTCAGAAGGAGGGGGGAGCAATGTGAGAGTGTTGAGAGGAGACTGTCTCCAGTGTCAGAAGAAAGGGTGAGCAATGTGAAAGTGGTGAGAAGAGACTGTTACCAGTGTCAGAAAGAAGGGGTAGCAACCTGCCACCTCCCCCAATAGCCACACTTCTCGCCCTCACCCATGGCCACCCTGCCCCGCCACCCATAGCCACACTGCTCCACCCCACCTATAAGGCACACTGCCCCTTCCACCAGGACTCACCTTTCCTTGTTCGCCCCGAGGAGCGCCTGCAGCCACCATCTTCCACTCCTTCAACTCATAAGGCATGCTGCCCCCTCCCTCCATAGCCACACTGCCTCCCCCACCCATAAGATACACTGCGCCCTCCCCCCGTAGCCACACTGCCCACCCATAAAGCACACTATGGGCAGTGTCTTAAAGCGACACTGGTACAATTGGGCCCTTGGGCCCCGGCACTTGCCTGGTAAAGCTGGGTGCTGGCTTCGGGCCTGAACGTGAGAGTGGTGAGAGGAGATTGTCCCCAGTGTCAGAAGGAAGGGTGAGCAATGTGAGAGTGCTTAGAGGAGACTGTTCCCAGTGTCAGAAGGAAGGGTGAGCAATGTGAGAGTGTTGAGAGGAGACTGTCTCCAGTGTCAGAAGGAAGGGTGAGCAATGTGAGAGTGCTGAGAGGAGACTGTTCCCAGTGTCAGAAGGAAGGGTGAGCAATGTATCATAGTATCATAGTATCATAGTATATAAGGCTGGAAGGAGACGCAAGTCCATCAAGTCCAACCTTCAAGAATTAAATAAATGTTTTATCCCCATAACCCGTGATATTTTTTCTCTCCAGAAAGTCATCCAGGCCTTTCTTGAACATGTACATAGAGTCCGCCATAACAACCTCCTGCGGCAGAGAGTTCCATAGTCTCACTGCTCTTACAGTAAAGAACCTTTGTCTATGGTGATGGTAGAATCGCCTCTCCTCTAGGCGTAGAGGATGCCCCCTTGTCCTGGTCACAGGCCTAGGTATAAAAAGATCTTTGGAGAGATCCTTGTACTGTCCGTTCAGGTATTTGTACATTGTAATGAGGTCTCCCCTCAGTCGTCTTTTTTCTAAACTGAATAATCCCAAATTTTGTAATCTGTCATTGTATTCTAGTCCCCCCATTCCCCTAATAATCCTGGTTGCTCTCCTCTGCACCCGTTCCAGCTCTATTATATCCTTTTTATACACTGGTGCCCAAAACTGTACACAATATTCCATGTGTGGTCTGACCAGGGATTTGTATAAGGGCAGAACTATGTCTTTATCATGAGAATCTATTCCTCTCTTGATACATCCCATTATTTTATTTGCTTTAGCAGCAGCTGCCTGGCTCTGGTCACTAAAATTAAGTTTACCATCCACCAATACGCCCAAGTCCTTTTCAGCTTCAGTTTTACTAAGTAATTGACCGTTTAGAACATAATTATACTTTTTGTTTCCATGGCCCAAGTGCATAACTTTATATTTATCTACATTAAACCTCATCAACCATTTCTCTGCCCATCCCTCAAGCTTCCACAAATCCCTCTGTAATGCTAAACTATCGACCTCAGTATTTATTACTTTACACAGCTTAGTATCATCTGCAAATATTGAAACTTGACTGTGTAAACCCACTACAAGGTCATTAATAAAAATATTAAAAAGAAGTGGCCCCAATACTGACCCCTGTGGCACTCCACTGGTAACATCAACCCAATCTGAGAATGTGCCATTAATGACCACCCTCTGTTTTCTATCACTAAGCCAATTACTTACCCAGATACACAGATTTTCTCCTATTCCCAGCAGTCTCATTTTATATACCAACCTTTTATGTGGCACGGTGTCAAATGCCTTTGAGAAGTCCAGATATACAACATCCACAGCGTCCCCCAGATCCAGTCTTGAACTTACCTCCTCGTAGAAACCAATCAGATTAGTCTGACAGGACCGATCTCTCATAAACCCATGCTGACGCTGGGTTATAAGGTTGTGCACAGTGAGATACTCCAGGATAGCATCTCTAATAAACCCCTCAAATATTTTCCCCACCACAGCAGTTAGACTTATGGGTCTGTAGTTTCCAGGATGGCTATTTGATCCTTTTTTGTATATTGGTACCACATTTGCTATGCGCCATTCCTGTGGAACATAACCAGTCCTCAGTGAATCTTCAAATATTAAAAATAACGGTCTGTCTATCACCGTACATAATTCATGCAGAACCCGGGGGTGTATGCCATCTGGCCCAGGTGATTTATCTATCTTAGTGGTTGCGAGGCGGCGCCGTACCTCTTCCTGGGTTAAACTGTTGACATTATAAAAAGAATTTACATTATTCCTCATTGTGTCTTCCACCAGGGGATTTTCCTGGGTAAAGACAGTTGAGAAGGTGACATTCAGTAGATTGGCCCTTTCCTCATCTCCTTCCACCATGACCCCCATGTTATTTCTAAGCGGACCCACGCTCACTGTTTTTAGTTTCTTATCATTTATATACTTGAAAAATAATTTGGGATTATTTTTGCTCTCCCTGGCAATATTTCTCTCAGTCTCTATTTTTGCGGCCTTTATCTGCTTTTTACAGGATTTATTTTTCTCTCTATAATCCTGTAATGCCTCATCGCTACCTTCACGTTTTAGCACCTTAAACGCTTTATCTTTCTCGCTTATTGCTTTCCTTACAAGACTAGTTAGCCACATAGGGTTTTTCTTGTTCCTTTTATGCTTTTTCCCATAAGGTATGTGTTTCTCACAGGACTTTTTCAGAATATATGAGAAAAAGTCCCATTTTGGGGGGGGGCTTTTGTCCTTGAGAGCATTATCCCAGTCTATGCCTTTAAGGTCTTCCCTTAGTTGATGAAAATTTGCCCTCCTGAAGTTTAGAGTGTTGGTTGCCCCTTCACTAACATGCTTAGTAAAGCGTAATACAAAATCAATGATATTATGATCACTATTCCCCAGGTTCCCCCCAACCTGTAGTTTTGATACCCTATCAGGTCTATTGGTAAGGATAAGGTCCAGCAGTGCCCCCCCTCTTGTTGGCTCCAGGACTAGTTGCGACAGGTAATTGTCTTTTGTTGTTGACAAGAACCTGCTACCTTTGAAGGACCTGCAGGTTTCTGCCCCCCAGTCAATATCTGGGTAATTGAAGTCCCCCATGATAAGTACTTCACCATGCTTTGAAGCCGCATCCATTTCACTTATCAGCATTTCCTCTGCTGCCTCCATTATATTTGGAGCCTTATAACAAACCCCTAGTAATATTTTATTATTCTTTTTCCCTCCTCTTATCTCCACCCATAGGGACTCCACATTTGCGTTACTGATGTCATCTCACAGGACGGGCTTGAGGCAAGAATTCACATATAAACAACCATCTATAGTAACCGCCCAGTCATAGCTGCTGTCCAGCCATGTCTCGCTGATACCCACTATATCATATTTCCGTTCCAACATCAAGAGTTCCAGTTCCTCCATTTTGTTTGTGAGGCTTCTGGCATTTGTGTACATACACTTTATATGGTTTTCCCTGTCCGTATTCCTTTTGTCCTTATTCCCCAATCTCATTCCAGCCCCCCTTCCTCCCCCATGGACTATGACTCTTCCCAGCTCTCTATGTAAACCGTCTATTTGCCCTGCACAAGTCTAATTGCCCTCCCCCCAGGTCTCTAGTTTAAACACTCCTCCAACCTTATAGCCATTTTTTCCCCTAAAACAGCGGCCCCCTCCCCATTGAGGTGCAGCCCATCCCTACTGTAGAGCCTGTAGCCCACAGAAAAGTCAGCCCAGTTCTCCATGAACCCAAACCCCTCCTTCCTACACCAACTTTTGAGCCACTTATTTACCTCCTTGATCTCCCGCTGCCTTTCTGGTGTGGCACGTGGTACAGGCAGTATTTCGGAGAAAATTATCTTTGAGGTCCTTGCCCTGAGCTTATGGCCTAAATCTCTGAAATCATTTTTAAGGACCTTCCACCTACCTGTTACTTTGTCATTAGTGCCAATGTGGACCATGACCGCTGGTTCCTCACCAGTGCCTCCCAGTAATCCGTCAACCCGATCCGCAACATGCCGAACCCGAGCACCCGGCAAACAACACACTGTTCGGTATGCACGGTCTTTGTGACAGATTGCCCTGTGTGTTCCCCTAATAATCGAATCTCCCACTACCAGCACCTGTCTGACCTTGCCTGTGCTCCCATTACCCTTCTTACCGGAGCAGACAGTCCCCTGGTTACTAGCGGCCATGTCTTGCTGCAACATTGCTACCCCAGAGCTGATAACCCCCTCATCCGCCAGCCTGGCAAACTTATTGGGGTGCACCAGATCAAGACTAGACTCTCTACAACTCTTCCCTCTACCCCGCCTTCTACATGTTACCCAACTAGCTGCCCCCTCATTCTGCACCTCCATACTTCCCTCCCCACACCCATCTTCCCCAGAGAGTTTGTGCTCCAGGAGCAGCAAACTTCGTTCCATATTATCAATTGCCCGCAGCCTTGAAACTTGCTCATTTAGATCCAGAATCTGGGCTTCCAGATGAGCAATTTTCACACACCCCACACAGCAGTATTCCCCCTCGAACGGCTGTTCAAGGAAAGCATACATGGCACAGGATGTACACCGTGTAGCAATGCCACTTATGGACTCCATTGTTCTAATGGGAATTACAATAGAAATATGCACAGAAAGAAGTATTTACAGTCAAAGTAACAAAACACAGAAGTTACCTGCTAAAGCCCCTCAAACTTAAAGGGGTATTCTCTCGCCTGGGCATTCACATTCAGTTTCACTAATCTTCCATTTATAAACATTTCTTCAATTGAATGTTATTAAAAAAAAATGTTCCTGTGTGAAGATAATTTCTCATAAATGTAGTCATTCTGTCCCTTAGAAACGAGATAGCTTCCTCGGTTACGACCACGTCACACTCTGGCAGCGGTGGCCAGACTTGCGCTATAGAGTCCTGTCTGACCTCCAGGATTCAGCAATCATTACCACAGGACGGCTGTGCGACATGTAGTAAATCCCGGACATTTCATATACAAAAACCTTTTGTTTCTCTGTGCAATCCCTCCAGCAGAGGTGGCCGTATCCGAGGAGGCCATCTCGTTTCTAAGGGACAAAATGACTACATTTATGAGAAATTATCTTTACACAGGAACATATTTTTTAATAACATCTAATTGAAGAAATGTTTATATATGGCAGATTTATCAAACTGAATGTGAATGCCCAGACGAGAATACCCCTTTAAATCCCTTAAACCTAAGTCACACTTAAGACACTGCACACACTTGGGATCAGTGCACACTCGCCGCCAAGCTCACACACTCGCTTTGCTAATGCTTTTTTTTAAAGTTATCTGCCACAAAAATCTGCAGAGCTCACTGCACAAGATCTGGCTGCATGTGAGAGTGTTGAGAGGAGACTGTCTCCAGTGTCAGAAGGAAGGGTGAGCAATGTGAGAGTGCTGAGAGGAGACTGTTCCCAGTGTCAGAAGGAAGGGTGAGCAATGTGAGAGTGCTGAGAGGAGACTGTCTCCAGTGTCAGAAGGAAGGGGGAGCAATGTGAGAGTGCTGAGAGGAGACTGTTCCCAGTGTCAGAAGGAAGGGTGAGAAATGTGAGAGTGCTGAGAGGAGACTGTTCCCAGTGTCAGAAGGAAGGGTGAGCAATGTGAGAGTGATGAGAGGAGACTGTTCCCAGTGTCAGAAGGAAGGGTGAGCAATGTGAGAGTGCTGAGAGGAGATTGTTCCTAGTGTCAGAAGGAGGGGGGAGCAATGTGAGAGTGTTGAGAGGAGACTGTCTCCAGTGTCAGAAGGAAGGGGGAGCAATGTGAGAGTGCTGAGAGGAGACTGTTCCCAGTGTCAGAAGGAAGGGTGAGCAATGTGAGAGTGCTGAGAGGAGACTGTTCTCAGTGTCAGAAGGAAGGGTGAGCAATGTGAGAGTGCTGAGAGGAGACTGTTCCCAGTGTCAGAAGGAGGGGGGTGCAATGTGAGAGTGCTGAGAGGAGACTGTTCCCAGTGTCAGAAGGAAGGGGGAGCAATGTGAAAGTGGTGAGAAGAGACTGTTACCAGTGTCAGAAAGAAGGGGTAGCAACCTGCCACCTCCCCCAATAGCCACACTTCTCGCCCTCACCCATGGCCACCCTGCCCCGCCACCCATAGCCACACTGCTCCACCCCACCTATAAGGCACACTGCCCCTTCCACCAGGACTCACCTTTCCTTGTTCGCCCCGAGGAGCGCCTGCAGCCACCATCTTCCACTCCTTCCACTCATAAGGCATGCTGCCCCCTCCCTCCATAGCCACACTGCGCCCTCCCCCCGTAGCCACACTGCCCACCCATAAAGCACACTATGGGCAGTGTCTTAAAGCGACACTGGTACAATTGGGCCCTTGGGCCCCGGCACTTGCCTGGTAAAGCTGGGTGCTGGCTTCGGGCCTGAACGTGAGAGTGGTGAGAGGAGATTGTCCCCAGTGTCAGAATGAAGGGGGAGAAAAGTGAGAGCGCTGAGAACAGACTGTCCCTTGTGTCAGAAGGAAATGTGGCGAAATTTGACAGTGGTGAGAGGAGACTGTTCCTGGTGTCCTAAGGAAACTGGAGCAATGTGAGAGTTCTGAGACTGTCCCCAGTGTCAGAAGGAAGGGGAGCATTGCGAGAGTGCTGAGAGAAGACTGTCTCCAGTGTCAGAAGAGAGAAGGGGGGAATCTTGGATCAGAGATAAATGGATAAAAATAACGAATTTAACATTTCACATTATATAATTACATTGCTTGATATTTTTTTTTTATATGGCATTAAACTTTCATCTGCAAACTTTATTTTTCTAAATTTTGATTGACACTTGGTGATTTCTGATCTCTCAGTCTACATCTTCGTTAAACAGATGTTGATCTTTCAGGTAAAACATCAACTTTCCGAAGCTTAATTAATCTTTTAGTGTCCGTTCATCAACAGAGAATCTCCACAGATGAAATAATTACAACGAATAATAAAAATAAATAATGAATAAATTAAAAAATAATGAAGTAAAAATAAGGGGTCGCATGTTTCTGACCTCTTCCTCTTAATCTAATAACTGATGTCTGTCCTTCCTCCGTGCATCTTATCTGCATTTAATTATGGGAATCATTTCTATCGCTCTTTGGCTATTTTTATACGACTTCCATAATTAATTAATAATCATAGTGAAAATGAAAAATAGAAGAATTTATTTTTTTTTTTTTTAAAACATAAAAACCTTTCAATTTAGAGACAGATGTGCGGCACAAGAAGCACTTCATAATGTCATAAAGACGGCGTCGCTCCATCTCCCGCTCCTGGAAATAATACGTCTTCCCTGCTCAGCGCTTACGATCCAGACGAACGCTGGGAGATGAGGCGCCGGAATAAAAACCTGCAGAATTTATGGAGAATTTTTGACTTTTATATAGATTTGCAAATAAACATGTTGCACAAAATTTTATCCCGCAGTTATATTTATACTTTTTTTCCCCAAAGGCTTTTAAAAACCTCCACTTGAAATTTACTCTGCTGTAAATTTAGGAAGATGAGCAGGAAAAATAATAGTCCCGACCAATTCATTGCAGGTTTTAGCAGGAAGAAAAAATAATCTTGTAGGTACATGACTTAAATCTGCTAATATGATGTTAAAGGCAAAGTGGTAGGTACTGGGTCCAGAGCAGCAGGACAGTTATTCTCTTCCTGCTGTGAGTGACTGCTGTAGTATTCACCCAGTAGCCTGGTTCAGCAGTAACTCAGAGCTGAGGGCAAAGCAGTGTGAGTATCCTCTCCTAGGAGAGAGACTGAATTCTGGGAAATAAATCCTTATTTAACAGTCCATTTGCTTCTCATAACATAGTCAAAAGTTTGATTACACAACTCTCCAGGGACAATACCTACCACTATCTGCAGAGAGCACAAAGTACAGCACAACACACCCCGCACATGGCCATTTCTACAGGGGCATGCCACTGCCCAGACCGCGGGGAGGGTGCAGCCATAGTCTGGTCTGTAGAGGGGTGGTGTCATATTAATTTATGTTATTACATTACAGGATTTCCAGGCTTAAAAGACTTTGTTTTTTCTATCTTATCTTCTCTCTAGAGAGGTATAAAATCTAAATAATTGTCATAACCAAATACCAATCACTTTATACAGTCAGTATTCCCATACACTTACAGCCCTGGACTGACGTAAGATCAAGGTGCGGCCAAGAATCAAGGGCTCATCACTTAGGGGATGGGATAAATCTGACAATCCGGAACCTTCAAGATGTCATTTGTCTCCAATGACAATGGGCAGTAGTCCTTAGTCCTTTTCTCTCCATATCTTACATGTAAATGTAGAAAAATAACTCTGGAACCTTGACCGCCCCTCCCCCGGCGGAGAATTCATTCCAACAAATCCAAAATCTCATAAAAAGGTTAGAGAACAAAACGAATATGAAAATGCATTAAAGTGATTAATTTAAATCTCCCCGAAAATGCACTTCATATATAAAAGAAGGCAAACGCTACGTCCTCCGTCTATTATCTCCATTGTAATACATTTTCCATTAACATTTGTCCATATTTTGTAATCTCTTTATAAAGATGATGATAAGAGGAGCCGGAATAAAAATCAACCAAATTAAACTCATCGTGAACTCGTTCCATTGGTAAATTAAAGGCAAAGCAAAAATGATTTCTATATTGTTTAGTTATGAAAATGGCCGAGGGCACAAGAGCCAACAATTTAGTCCAGAATTAACATTGATGCATCATTTGTGGAGAACAGAAGAGCGGGGGCTGCACGGAGCAATGGACGTCACCCACCGGTCTCATGATTCAGGGGAAGGAAGGAAAAGAGAGAAAAGGAACATAAAGAAAAGCTCGGAGGAAGAGCAAAAAGGAAGTTCATGAGTAGAAAAGAACATTAAGGAAATGCAAACAGGAAAGGAAGAGGAAATGTTAATAAAGGAGGAATAGAAAAGAGAGGAATCAAAGGAAAAATAGAGAGTGGAAAGGAAAGAAGAGGAATAGTAAATGGAAAAAAGAGAAAAGAAATAAAGTAAAAAAAGAGGAAGAGGAGATTACATGTACGAAAAGAATAACAGGAAGTGTAGAAGAGCGAAAAATGAAAGAAAATGACTAAAAAGAGAAAAAGGAGGGGAAAGAAAAAGGAAGAGAAGAGGAAGGAAGTTCTAAGAGAGAGAGAATTATTACATTTTGGAGACTAGAAGTATTTACCAGGACTAGAGATGAGCGAGCACTAAAATGCTCGGGTACTCGTTATTCGAGACGAACTTTTCCCGATGCTCGAGTGCTCGTCTCGAATAACGAGCCCCATTGAAGTCAATGGGAGACTCGAGCATTTTTCAAGGGGACCAAGGCTCTGCACAGGGAAGCTTGGCCAAACACCTGGGAACCTCAGAAAAGGATGGAAACACCACGGAAATGGACAGGAAACAGCAGGAGCAGCATGCATGGATGCCTCTGAGGCTGCTTAATCGCACCATTATGCCAAAATTATGGGCAACAGCATGGCCATGACAGAGTGACAGAATGAGGCTAGATAGCATCTAAAACATCCAATAATTGACCCTGACACTATAGGGAACGGCATGCAGAGGCAGCGGCAGCAGTGGCAGGCTAGAGAGTCTCATGGCGACATACCCTAAATGGACTCAGGTTTCACCAAAGGAGGTGAAATGATTTCCTATGTGAACAAAAGGTTGACGGTATATTTAGTCGATAACACAGCATGGTGTCGACATAGTGACCAAGCTCCATAACGTATCTGGTGAAACACCCGAAAAATGAGCCTGACACAGCTCTTTTGATAAGGGGACGACATGTGGAGGCAGCCATGGAGACGACTTCCATGATTAAGCGCGACAGTATGGGGCATTCATATTGCGCTGCTATGATTGCAACTTCAGGTCTCCAGCATGGCGGCGACAGATGGGCCGAGTTCCACTATGTATCTGGTGAAACACCTGAAAATTCTGCCTGACACAGCTCGTTTGATAAGGGGATGATGTGCTGCATATCCTCTCGTGCTCCAGCGTCTGGGGTATAGAGAGTTGAAATGAGACATTGGTGGACGCTGTGGAGGATCGTGGAGGCAAAATGGACAGGAAACAGAGGCATCCATGCATGCTGCCCCTGCTGAGGCTGCCTAATCTTGGGATGGAGCTGGCGGTCCACTGCCAGGCGAGCTTTCGCCTGTCCAAGCCCCTGTCTCTTGGCTCCTCCCCACCCAAAATGGGCCTGGGGGCCAGAAGCGTTTACTTTGAAAAAATTATAATTTTCAAAGCAGGCCGGGTCGTTTGAATATTTCACCTAGGAATAATGGAATAGCATAGTGGTTCTATTTTTAATTGTTTTTACGGAAATGGTTCCATGATTAAGAGCGACAGTATGGGGCATCCATATTGCGCTGCTATGATTGCAACTTCAGGTCTCCAGCATGGCGGCGACAGATGGGCCGCGTTCCACTATGTATCTGGTGAAACACCTGAAAATTCTGCCTGACACAGCTCGTTTGATAAGGGGACGATGTATGGAGGCAGTGAACTAGTAGTAGATTAAAGGTGCTGCAGTTAAAACTATGTTAGTTGGATCTTGAGATGGAGCTGGCGCTCCGCTGCCAGGCGAGCTTTCGCCAATCCAAGCCCCTATCTCTAGGCTACTCCCCAAACAGCACTTCTAAGAACTTTTTGTATAAGATCAAGTGTAGTAGCGTTCTTATAAGTTTAGGATATGGCGGGTGAGGGGAATGTAAACAGATGCGCAAGAAGCGCTGAAATAATATTGGCAAATGATAAAAGTTTGCCAGTATATTTTGTGGATTACACAGCAGGGTGTTGACAAAGTTAACAAGTTTGATGTGGAATCCATGAAAACAACCCAAAATTCTGCCTGACACAGTTCGTTTGATAAGGAGACCATGTATGGAGGCAGCTATATGGACGACTTTTGGAGGCAGCTATGGCGATGACGTGTGGAGGTAGCAATGGAGACAACGTGTGGAGCCAGCTAAAAAGACGACATGTGGAGGCTGCTATGGAGACAATTTAATTTGGATAGTGCCTGTATGTGGCAGTCCAAAAAAGTTTTCAAACCAGAGGAGCAGTTAGGTGGTCCTCCAGAAAAATTTAATAAATTGAGTGCCTGTATGTGGCAGTCCAAAAAAGTTTTCAAACCAGAGGAGCAGGTAGGTGGTCCTCCAGAAAAATTAAATAGATTTAGTGCCTGTATGTGGCACTCCCAAAAATTGCTTAAAACAGAGGACCGGGTAGGTGACCCTCCAGAAAAATTAAATACATAGGGCCACATTTATCACTTTTGTGCGCCTAAGTGTAGTAGTTGCGCCTAAATTCTGGCGCACTGTTTTGCCAGAATTATCACAAGCTACAACCATCTGTGATAAGTATATTTACTGCCTCTTATTAATCACTTTACTTTAACACAGTTTAGGCGCAGTTTAGGCGCAATGTTAGATTCGGGCACTTTCATGTCATCCTGCTACAAGCTCCTCTCTGCTTCTCCCACAGCCCAGAATGAAGATAACACTCACAGCAGCACCCAGGTGTGTGACACCCTGCACCCAGTGACCTCCTCAGCAGGGGCTTCTCCTGGAGGGGATCCCCCAGTGCCGATCTCCTGCTGCCCCCCCTGTAATTCTGCACAGTATCCCCCTCAGACACTGTGCAGAATTACATGGGGGACACTTGTTTGCAGTATCTGCAGACTTCTGCAAGCTTCTGCAAACTTGTGCAAAGTTCTCCTCTCTCTTGCTGTGAGCTCAGCGTTTTGCAGAATATTTTGTAAATAGAAGGTGATGAACTGTAAATAGAGTCTGCAGCTCCTGTCTGCAGAGCATCTCATGTATCTATTATATGTTCCAGTGTCTGGCTAAGCTTTGCTGCTAGAAATGAGCTGTTCTGCAAAGGGGCTCAGTGCTTTCTTCTCAGATAACGCCACCTTCGAGCTGGAGTGTTTTTGCGCCTGTTTTTGCGCCTAAATGCAAAAGTCGCACGTGATGAATATCATTAGGCGCAGCAAAACATCTGGAATTGAACGATAGATGAGGGAAAGGTGGTTATTTTAGCTGCGCGGCTAATTTGACGTTTAATCGCAAAAATGGCGCAAAAAACGGTGCGCATAAACGAAAAGGCGCAAAAACAACAGAAAAAACAAGTGATAAATGTGGCCCATAGAGTACTATAGCCAGAGCCAGTTGGCCCTGGCAAAAAATAGCCAGTTTCCTATGCTTTAGTGTACAAAGAGGAGGAGAAGGAGGACAATGAGGAGGAGGAGTGCATACATTATTCAGGTTGAGCTTCTTTCACCTGGTGGAGAATGAAAATCCGGAGAAATCCAGGCTTTATTCATCTTGATAAGCGTCAGCCTGTCAGCGCTGTCAGTCGATAGGCATGTACGCTTATCGGTGATGATGCCACCAGCTGCACTGAAAACCCGCTCGGACAACACACTAGCGGCAGGGCAGGCAAGAACCTCCAAGGCTTACAGCGCCAGTTCGTGCCACATGTCCAGCTTTGAAACCCAGTAGTTGTAGGGAGCTGTGTGATCATTTAGGACGATGGTATGGTCAGCTACGTACTCCCTCACCATCTTTCTGTAAAGATCAGCCCTACTCTGCCGAGACTGGGGACAGGTGACAGTGTCTTGCTGGGGTGACATAAAACTGGCAAAGGCCTTGTAAAGCGTACCCTTGCCAGTGCTGGACAAGCTGCCTGCTCGCCTACTCTCCCTCGCTACTTGTCCCGCAGAAGTACGCCCTCTGCCGCTAGCGCTGTCAGAAGGGAAATACTGTTTCAGCTTGTGCACCAGGGCCTGCTGGTATTCATGCATTCTCACACTCCTTTCCTCTCCAGGGATGAGAGTGGAAAGATTTTGCTTGTACCGTGGGTCCAGGAGAGTGAATACCCAGTAATCGGTGCTGGAATAAATTCTTTGAACGCGAGGGTCACAGGATAGGCAGCCTAGCATGAAATCTGCCATATGTGCCAGAGTCCCAACGCGCAAGAATTCACTCCCCTCACTGGCCTGACTGCCCATTTCCTCCTCCTCCAACTCCTTCAACTCCTCTTCTTCTGCCCATACACGCTGAACAGTGAAGGACTGAACAATGGTCCCCTCTTCTGTCTCGCCAACATTCTCCTTCTCTTCCTCCTCATCCACCTCCTCCGATATGCGCTAAGAAACAGACCTAAGGGTGCTTTGGCTATCAACAAGGGAATCTTCTTCCCCCATCTCTTGTGACGAGTGCAAAGCTTCCGACTTCATGCTGACCAGAGAGTTTTTCAACAGGCCAAGCAGCGGGATGGTGAGGCTGATGATGGCGGCATCGCCACTGACCATCTGTGTTGACTCCTCAAAGTTACTCAGCACCTGACAGATATCAGACATCCACGTCCACTCCTCATTGTAGACTTGAGGAAGCTGACTGACCTGACTACCAGTTCTGGTGGAAGTTGACATCTGGCAGTCTACAATCGCTCTGCGCTGCTGGTAAACTCTGGATAACATGGTTAATGTTGAATTCCACCTCGTGGGCACGTCGCACAACAGTCGGTGAGCGGGCAGTTGGAGGCGGCACTGCGCTGCCCTGAGAGTGGCAGCATCTGTGCTGGACTTCCTGAAATGCGTACAGATGCGGCGCACCTTCGTGAGCAAATCAGACAGATTGGGGTATGTCTTGAGGAAACGCTGAACTATGAGATTTAACACATGGGCCAGGCATGGCACATGTGTCAGTCTGCCGAGTTGCAGAGCCGCCACCAGGTTACGGCCGTTGTCACACACAACCATGCCTGGCTTCAGGTTCAGCGGTGCCAGCCACAGATCAGTCTGCGCCGTGATGCCCTGTAATAGCTCTTGGGCGGTGTGCCTTTTATCGCCTAGGCTCAGCAGTTTGAGCACCGCCTGCTGTCGCTTAGCAATGGCACTGCTGCTGTGCCTAGAGCTACCGACTGATGGCGCCATGCCCACGGATGGTAATTCGGAGGAGGGGTGGGAGGAGGAGGAGGCATAGTAGGCCTTTGAGACCTGGACCGAGGTAGGCCCCGCAATCCTCGGCGTCGGCAGTATATGAGCAGCCCCAGGGTCAGACTCGGTCCCAGCCTCCACCAAGTTAACCCAATGTGCCGTCAGCGATACATAGTGACCCTGCCCGGCAGCACTCGTCCACGTGTCCGTGGTCAGGTGGACCTTGTCAGAAACGGCGTTGGTCAGGGCACGGATGATGTTCTCTGACACGTGCTTGTGCAGGGCTGGGACGGCACATCGGGAAAAGTAGTGGCAGCTGGGGACCAAATACCGAGGGGCGGCCGCCGCCATGGGGTTTCGAAAGGCCTCGGTCTCTACCAGCCTATAGGGCAGCATCTCCAGGCTAAGCAACTTGGAGATGTGGACGTTGAGGGCTTGGGCGTGTGGGTGGGTTGCGCTATACTTCCTTTTGCGCTCTAGCGTCTGGGGTATGGAGAGCTGAATGCTGGTGGATGCTGTGGAGGATCGTGGAGGCGATGGGGTTTTCGCACGGGAGGTGTTTGGGCCGTGGTCCTGGGCAGGGGGCTGACTAGCAGATGACACAGGGGAAGGAGCAGTGGTGTGCCCGGCCGGAGGTGAACGGGCTTGGTGCCATTGAGTGGGGTGTTTAGCATTCATATGCCTGCGCAGGTGGTAGTTAAGCTAGTAGTGGTGGAACCCCTGCTGATCCTGGTTTGGCAAAGGTTGCACACCACAGTCGGTCAGTTATCCGGTGTTTCTTTAAAGAACCTCCAGACTTCTGAAAATCTAGCCCTCGCCACAGGAGCTTGACTACAGGCAACATTTGGCGCTGATGCACCAGCTCTGGCCCTGCCTCTCCGTCTGGCCCCACCACTGCCTCTTCCAACCTGTTCTGCTATAGGACTCGCCTCCGTCTCAGAAGCACTGTGTTCACCCGGCCTATCAACCCAGCTTGGGTCTGTCACCTCATCATCCTCCGATCCCTCAGTCTGCTCCCCCCTCGGACTTCCTGCCCTGACAACAACTTCACCACTGTCTGACAACCGTGTCTCCTCATCGTCCAACACCTCTTTACACACTTCTTCCACTACGTGAATAATGTCATCATCACCCACAGACTGCGACTGGTGGAAAACCTGGGCATCGGAAAATTGCTCAGCAGCAACCGGACAAGTGGTTTGTGACTGTGGGAAGGGTCCAGAAAACAGTTCCTCAGAGTATGCCGGTTCAAATGCCAAATTTTGCTGGGAGGGGGCAGACTGGGGGGAAGGAGGCTGAGGTGGAGGAGCCGGAGGAGTGCTGATTTCGGTGACATGGGTGGACTGCGTGGAAGACTGACTGGTGGACAAATGGCTAGAAGCATTGTCCGCAATCCACGACATCACCTCTTCGCACTGTTCTGGCATCAACAGTGCTCTACTACGAGTCCCAGTAACTTGAGACATGATGAACCTAGGGAGTGTAGCTCTGCGGCGTTCACCTGCTCCCTCATCAGCAGGTGGTGTCTCACCCCGCCCAGGACCACGGCCTCTGACCCCTGCAGTAGTTGGACGCCCACGTCCACGCCCTCGTCCTCTACCCCTAGCCCTCGGGTTAAACATTTTCCAAATTAAAGTGTAAACTTTTAATTTTTTTTTTTGTGTTTATTTTTTTTTTTATTTTATTTTGTTTTTAACAAAACGATGCTATCCTATTGCTATGGCTAGTTTCTAACCTACACTGACAGCACACAACTGGATTTTGTGCTGTGCCTGATGAGTTTGAGCTATAAAATGAAATAAAGGTAAAAAAAATAAATAAATCAGCAGACTCTGCCTAATTCTAATCAAACCCCTAATAAATTGTCCCACTTCGGTGTTTGAGGTGGATATGCGTGTCACTAAGAGCTAAACACAACGGTCGCAGGTCTCCCAGCAAATTCCTCACAATATGGTACTAGCTGCACTACTAGTGCCAGCAAGCTCAGCCACAAGCAAACAAAAAAAAGGAAAATATAACGCTATTGTAGGCCTAAGTAAGCCGTTGGGGTTCTCCTATGGCTATTTTGTAGCCGACACTGAAAGCACACTGTTTTGCAAGATGAGTTTGAGCTATAAAATGAAATAAAGGTAAAAAAAATAAATAAATCAGCAGACTCGGCCTAATTCTAATCAAACCCCTAATAAATTGTCCCACTTTGGTGTTTGAGGTGGATATGCGTGTCACTAAGAGCTAAACACAACGGTAGCAAGTCCCCCTGCAAATTTCTCACAATATGGTACTAGCTGCACTACTAGTGCCAGCAAGCCCAGCCACAAGCAAACAAAAAAAAGGAAAATATAACGCTATTGTAGCCCTAAGAAGGGCTGTTGGGTTCTTGTAGAATCACTCCTGCCTAACACTATTCTAATAGAACACCCTAACGCTTTCCCTGACCAGCAGCAGCTCTCTCCCTAGCGGCATCCAGACACAGAATGATCCGAGCAGCGCGGGCAGCGGCTAGTCTATCCCAGGGTCACCTGATCTGGCCAGCCAACCACTGCTATCGACGTGTAAGGGTACCACGTCATGCTGGGTGGAGTGCAGAGTCTCCTGGCTTGTGATTGGCTCTGTTTCTGGCCGCCAAAAAGCAAAACGGCGGGAGATGCCATTTTCTCGAGCGGGCGAAGTATTCGTCCGAGCAACGAGCAGTTTCGAGTACGCTAATGCTCCAAGGAGCATCAAGCTCGGACGAGTATGTTCGCTCATCTCTAACAAGGACATATCCTCATCCATCATTCCTTGCTTCCTCCAAAACTCTTAATTTGGAGCGACCTATCCCTATGCCGTAGTCTGCCACTAATTAGGATGATCATATGATGACCCAAGTACTCAACGGTTGGGTGTATCATACGATAACCCTGTTCCCAGCTGTTGGGTGTATCATATGATGAAGTTCCCCGGTGTCTGGGTGTATCATTTGGTCACCCTGTTCTCTGGTGGTTGTATGTATCATATAATGACCCTGTTCCTCAGTGATGGAGGTATCATATGATGACCTTGTTTCCCGGTGTCTGGGTATATCATTTGGTGACCCTGTTCCTAAGTGGTTGCATGTATCATATGAGGACCTTGTTCCGCAGTGTCTGGGTGTATAATTTGGTGACTCAATTACTCGGCGGTTGGGTATATCATATGATGACCCTGTTCCCCAATGGTTGCATGTATCATATGAGGACCTTGTTCTGCAGTGTCTGGGTGTATAATTTGGTGACCCAATTACTCGGCGGTTGGGTATATCATATGATGACCCTGTTCCCCAATGGTTGCATGTATCATATGAGGACCTTGTTCCCCAGTGTCTGGGTGTATAATTTGGTGACTCAATTACTCGGCGGTCGGGTATATCATATGATGGCCCTGTTCTTCAGTGATGGAAGTTTCAT
The DNA here is from genome assembly GCF_040894005.1 of Engystomops pustulosus. NCBI lineage: Eukaryota > Metazoa > Chordata > Amphibia > Anura > Leptodactylidae > Engystomops > Engystomops pustulosus. Next base: position 24,479,117 of record NC_092419.1, read on the forward strand.
ATGATGACCCTGTTCCCAGATGGTTGGATGTATCATATGATGACCCTGTTCCCCGGTGTATGGGTGTATCATATGATGACCCTGTTCCCCAGTGGTTCGGTTTATCATATGGTGTCCAGGGTCGGCGTATGGATCAGGGAATTTGAAGGAGCCCTTATGACTGGTTACGCATTTACAATCCTCTTAACAATCTGTCTTGAATCTTGATATATTCCTTAAAAACATCTATTCAAGAGGAGAGTGGGGAACATTTGTATCTTCAGCTGCTATTACCTGCAGGGTCTTTGAGTGCACACATGTACTTATACATAAAAAATAACTTAAAATGTAAAAAAAAAACCCTTCCTGTTACAATACAGCCATTAGCGGAGCTTAGTGCTACTGGTTTTTTCAGGTTGACATTTTATATAATTGCTTACTTCAGTCTACAAGGGTCATTAAGGTGTCAAAGAAACACGGAAGAAAAGAAGAATTTATGACAGAAAGAGTTGAATTGCGGAATTACTTCAGCCTACAGAGAACTGACGACATTGCCAATAACACAGCTGGTAGAGATGTCCTTTGACGTCTTCGTAGTTTATACGGTCTTGTTTTCATGGATGGTCTACATAAAGTTTATGATTATTTAAAGTTAAATTTTTCTACTTGGTGGGCGGGGGGGGGGGTAAACGGCCCGTCCCCAATTTCCGTCGCATGAAAGCCAGCGCAGCTGCGCCACAATCCGATCGCGTGCAACACAATCCCCGGTAAATACCTGTACCAGCGACGCAAATCCCGAACATGTTGAGAATCCGACGAAAGTGCGATCCACGGACCCTTAGTAAATAAGCCTCTATATGTTGTGAATAACAGTTCCGTTTTCAATGGTGACAAATGGGTTAATATTGCCCAATGACAAATTTGGTTTGTCACAATTTTGTAACATGGTGTAAACACGTTAAGAGAATATTAGCGGAATGTAAATGACAGCATCTATGTAATCCATTGCCTGCCACTGATGAGAGAACATCAGAGAATATTATCATAACACACGCCCCCTGCACCAGCTCCTCCTCTCTGGTCAGATACCAGGACTGATATCTCCACAACGCTGGGGGCTAGACCCAACATTCAAAGTGCCTCTGAATCTGTGAAGCAGTCTCTATAGGGTGTTCGTCACAACATGTGAGAGGTAGTGAAACGTTCTCTTTCACATGGTTACCACAGCAGCCTGTGTTTTCCTGACGATTTCCCGTGTTGCGTAGCATTTAACATGGGTTTTTGGCGCATGTGATCGGATTTTGGCACATCGGCACCGGCTTTCACGAGACACAAACGGGGGGGGGGGGGGCGTCAGAAGATCCGATGGATTCGGACTAAGCGCGGGATTTAACATCGCAATTTGTGTTGCAAAACATGCACTCAAATACACCGGGAAGAAGAAGGTGAACTCCGGCGGACCTGAGCGGGGAAGCGACACATGCAGGATCTTGGACGATGTTTGTGAATCTTCCCTGACATCACCTTTTTCGGACCGTCCGGATAGGGGATGGCGACAAGACCGGGTAAGTAAATGTGCCCCATTGTCCAGATACAGTGATACTTCTCATATACATGCGCTGGACTACAGACTGCGGAGTCCTTCCAGTCCATTCACATAAGTGTTTAAGATCCTTGGGTAAAAAATTGCATAAAAACTGCACCATAAATTCTAAAAAAAAAATCTTATTCCTGCTTTAAAGGATGTAAATGAAAAAAATTATATTTCAAGGTCATTTTTAGTTTGGAGGGTGAAACCATTTTGATATTAAAAAAAAAAACCATAATATTAAAAACTAATCATTAAGACAACATTCCCCGCGTCCGACTACTGCACTTTAAATAAATAAAAATAATAAAAAAAGAAATGTGAAGAAATATATATCCTCCGGCCGTTCCATTTTATTCCACACTGTAACATGAAAGATTTTCACATAAAATATGACGATAATAAAAGAGGCTTTTTGTGAGGTTACAAGAAGAAATAAGGAGCGTTTCAAGGTCTTTTCCTAATCAATCCTCTTAGATACGACAGTTTTTATATAATTGAAGATCAAGTAAACTAAGTGCTACCCGTAGAAATTCTCTTGATCTTCTGGAAATGATCAGACGTTCTGTGTTTGAAGGTTTAGCGCTTAAAAAGAAGGAAAAAATCAAAAGGACTTTCACTTATATTTAAGAAGAAACTACAATGGGTTGTGGGAGCGGCAGATGGGATTGTATTCCGGGCAGGTGAGTCTTTCATGTGGACTTTAAATGAGACTTTCGCTGTATCATTATAGACTCCTTATGTTTGCGGTATTATTATGACTTCTTATGTTTGCGGTATTATTATGACTTCTTATGTTTGCGGTATTATTATGACTTCTTATGTTTGCGGTATTATCATAACGTATGTTTGACTAAAGAGATTGGGGCAAATTTACCTACCTGGTCCTGTCGCAATCCCCGATCCGGACAGTCCGACAAAGATGAAGTCCGGCGCGATTCACGTAGCTCGTGCGCCCGATTTCCTGCATCTGTCGCTTCCCCCGCTGAAGTCCTCCGGAGTTCATCTTCTTCTTTCCGGAGCTTGTAAGTGCGTGTCTTGCAACACAATTTAAATTTTAAATCATAAGCGTAGTCCGAATCTGTCAAGTTGTCCGATGGCCACGCCCCCCAATTTGTGTCGCATGTTGTGTCCGCCAAAAAACCCTATTAAATGCGGCCCAACGCGGAAATCGTCGGGAAACCCGACGAAAATGCGGTCCACGGGACCCTTAGTAAATGAGCCCCATTGTCAAGAATTGAGAAATCTGAAATGAACACAGGGTTTGTTCTGGGATTGTGTCGCACGCGATCGGATTGTGGCACGGCTGCGCTGCTTCCATGCAACAAAAATTGGGGGGGGACGGGGACGGATGATCCGACTGATTCGGACTGAGCGCTGGATTTAAGATACAAATTGTGTCGCAAGACAATGCACTTACATGCACCGAAAGAAGAAGGTGAACTCTGTCGGACCTGAGCGGGGAGCGACACATGCAGGGTATCGGGTGCACAATCTTAGTGAATCACGGCCCAGTGCATTATCGTTAGTAAATGTGCTCCAGGGGGTCAGAAAATTAAGAAGTGTCATTTTACTGTAGGATATTATGCATATAATATACATGTGGACTACCGGGGTCCAGGCTACTAGATTCTCCACCAAAAACAGGGTGCAAGCCCGAGTAAGCGTCAATGGGGCACATTTACTAAGGACCTTATGCCAGTTTTCTGTCAGACTTTGCACGTTTGTTTATGTGCAAACTGCTCCACATGTATTTAAGAAGTGTCCGCGCTGCACTATACCCAACGCCCCGGTGCACAGTTGAATCATGCGCCACATTTATCATGCAGAGTCCCACAGAATTGTGTTGCATGACCCATGTTAAAGGTGCACCAAAAAAAAGTGGCGCACACTGGGGCTCATTTACTAAGGGCCCGAATCGCGTTTTTCCATCGGGTTACCTGAATATTACCGTTTTTCGACAATTTTCCCTGAATTGCCCCGGGTTTTTGGCACACACGATCGGATTGTGGTGCATCAGCGCCGGTATGCACGCAACGGAAATCGGGGGGTGTGGCCGTCTGAAAAAACCCGCCGTATTTTTAAAAAAAGTGTCGCTTGACACGCGCTTACCTGCACCCAGCAATGGATCGTGAACTCCAGTAAACTCTGACGGACTTCAGCGAAGCAGCGACACTTGGTGGACATTGGGCGCACTACCTTAGTGAGTCGCCGGAAGACCCGAATCCTCCACAGAGAACGCGCCGCTGGATCGCGACAGGACCGGGTAAGAAAATCTGCCCCACTGTCTGGGCAGTGCAGGGGGCAAATAATGAATCTGGCGCACCCTGCACACTACACAGGCAAATTGCACAACTACGACTACACTATTTTTAGTAAATGTGCCCTTCTACATTGTATATTGTATATAATGGAATAATTCCCAGATAAAAGGAAGTTTTGATGTCGGACCATCCCTGTTATGTTATGTTATGTATTGTTGTTATGTTTTCTACTTTCATTTAGTGCAAACGTCACTAAAAGTGCTCTGTTTGTATGATGCTGGGTGAAAGAGATTCATTAAGATTGTGCGCCAGAAATCATGAATCTGCTGCTTCCCTGCACTGGCCCGACAGAGTTCACCAACTTTTTTGTGGTGCACTTTTAACATATATATAGCATGTATAGCTATATACTTAGCATGTTAAATCTGGCGCACGCTCCGACGAAACGCCCCCAAATTTTTGTCGCATGGAGGCTAGTGCAGCTGCACCACAAATGGTTGCGTGCAAACAGTTTCCACTAGAAAAAACATGCAAAGTTCGACAGAAAACTTGTGCAAAGCCCTTAGTAAATGTGCCCCAGTGACTTCACCAGCAGCAGGATAGTGAGTGCAACTCTGAAGTACAAAGTTTTAAGCAGTAAAAATAGGTGGAACACACAATGTAACTTTTCTACCTGTGTTTCGTGTCTTGTATTGTATACAGTACACACTGTGTCTCCCGTCCTGATGTTATACTGGGTCTTCCCAACATATCTGAAAGTTTCTAATTCGTTCGATGACTTGGCGCTGATCCGTGGTGACGCTTCTCCTCTGGGGGCCGATCACCAGGATGATGACAGAGCGAGTAATTATTAGCTCTGGCTTCGATAATCTGTAATGTAGCGTAGCGCGTCTTCCTGAACTGAATGTAACAGGATGATCTGCTGATCACAATAATTAGATCCATCCACCTTGAAGTCACTTTACTCCTGAAATTAGTTTTAAGTCTTTGTGTCGCAGATTTAGAAGTTTGAGGACATCGCTCTGTAATGTTTCCTGCCAGATTAAAGTTGTAATATCATAGATGTAACATCCATCTGCCTCCTCCTCCCCCACTGGGCTTAGGGAAAAATGGCACAGGGTTGTTAGTAGGAAGTAACATGAGAGGCCCATGGCTCTACATAGGAGCTGTGTACGGTCAGCTTTTTAATGATTGGAAAACGTCAATGTCTATTCACATACATAGTTCTGCATAGGGGCACAATTTTTTATCTGCAGTCAGTACCAATCTCAATAGCTTCTTGCTCTGTGTCGAGATTTTGACACATAGGGGCACATTTACTTACCCGGTCTGGAGGAGATCCCGAAAGTGCATTGTCCGACGACAATGCACTGTGCCACGATTCACTTACATCGACTTGCTGAATATATCGCTTCCCCGATGAGGTCCGCCGGAGTTCACCATCTTCCTCCCGATGTATGTATGTGCTTGGCTTGCAACACGATTTTTAACGATTTGTCCAAATCCGTCGGGTCGTCCGACGGCGTCCCCCCCCATTTGTGTTGCATGAAAGCCGGCATGATTGTGCCAAAATCCGATCACATGCGCCAAAATCCCCTGCAAACTGAAAATAGTCAACAACATTTGTGCGGTCTGCAGACCCTTAGTAAACGAGCCCCATAGCGTAAGTGCAGAAGAAGCAGGGAGGCAGGGGAGAAGCGTTCCCCTGGTGAGTAATAGCTGGCGCTCGGAGGGGCTCTGTTGATGCCCCTCAAATCACTTAGGCCTCATTTAAATAAAGTTTAAACTTCACTTTCAAGTAAAGTACAGTACAGTACAGGAGCACAGCTCCTAAAACACATATGATTGTAATCACTAAGGCAATGGTAGATAAGGTGATGCCTGAGCAAAAGGTTTCCAGTGTCCAAATTACTGTCCATCACCTGTTGTGACTGATAATCTTTGCTTTGACCTTGGCTTGTTTAACTGTGAACCTGTTCCTCCTGTCCTGAGCCATTTCCATTATACCAGATTTTACAAGCTCCGAACTTTGGATTATCCTTTGACCATGTCTTAGACTGTCCCTTTGGTGCAGCACATTGTTGGCTCTTAGCCTGTCTTTTTTAGTAATCACTGAATGAAGACATCTCTAAAAAGTAGTTCCCTGGTGGTTTCCCTGCAGTAAAGTCCTGAATTCTGAATGAAATTTAAAGGGTAATTACCACGGGGCAATAATACAGTGTCTTTTGGAGTGTCCACCAGTAGAATCTATTCATCCATTGTGTCTCCTATCTTCATTGTATCAGTGGTCACTAAATGTAGACTATTCCTACAGGTAGCAACCTGGTGGTAACCCTGAAACAAATTCCAAATCCTTGTTTGGGATGTAATGCTAGCTCCAGAAAATGGAGATGTACTAAATAAAGATATGTGAAGTTGGAAAAACTTGGCTGGACCGCAACCTCTTTTCGTTTTGGAATGCAATGCTAGGTACCAAAATTGACATTGCACTTAGGGATATCACCAAGTAAAATCCACTTCCTGTACCTTCTCCCAATTTGCTCAAAGGTTTCCGTAAAGATTGGCTCCTGCTGCTCTTTTTCCTTATGTGTTCCGACCTTGGCTTGTTTCTCTGATTCTGGACCTCCTCTTGTTGCCTGGATATCGAGTTGTATAAACTCTTCCTACATGTTTCTTGAATTGTTTATCGACTATGTCTCTGCCTATCTCTCAATCCACTTGGGTCAGCAGTCACTGAACAGAGAATAGGATAATATTCCATAAGGTAGCGACTTGGTGGTTTACCCTGTAACAAAGTTCTAAATCCTGTATGAAGATTAAATGGTGAATACCAGGTTCACAAATCCCTTTAGGGGTGGCCCAAGTCTGACTCCATCCCAAACACATTCAGAACCATTTGTTACATAAGTGTTTACACCCCTGTAGATGTGATTAGCTTCTGTAATGTGCTATTATTGTGGACTTATACTATTGTATTTTACTGTATTTTTTCTTTGATTTAGTGTTTGACCATTGAGTTTTAATCTTTGTTCTCAAATATGCTTTATCATTAACTGTGAACCTGTTCCACCTGTCCACCCCCATATATCAGATTAAATAACCTCTGCTGCCCTGACCTTGAATCCACTGACCACAACCCTGTTTGTGGCTTTGGCGCTGTGCATAGTTGTTTCTCTATGCACTTGGGTCAGTTGTGAATGATTTTAGAGGTAGCGAGCTGGTAGTTTTACTTTCAGAAACTTTTAAATCCCTGCATTTGGGTGATGGGGGGGGGGGGGCTGGCAACTTCAACAGAGTCTGGAATCCACTGGAATCATAGTTAATGCCCCCTTTCCCCGACTTTGATTTTTGATTCCACATGTATCAATTTATTTTTTGATTTAGAGGCAGAGACTTGAGTAGAGGTTTCTCCTCATGCATTAGAGGTTCCTCCTCATTCAGTAGAGGTTCTTCCTCATGTAGTAGGGGTTCCTCCTCATTCAATACAGTTTCATTCTCATTCAGTAGAGGTTTCTTCTCAGGCAGTAGAGGTTCCTCCTCATGCACTAGAGCAGTGGTGGCTAACCTATAGCACTGGTGCCAGAGGTGGCACTCAGAGCCCTTTCTGTGGGCACTCAGGCCATCACCAGAGATGACTCCAGGTATCTTCCTGCAGTCCCAGACAGCCCAGGACTTGCTGTGCACGGAGCTATTTTAAAGTGACAGCTCTACCTGGGACTATTTTCTGCTTTATTGGTGCCTCAGGTGCTGGTATAAATGAAAACTGTGACAGAGAAGGGAGTATAAATCACAAATTACATTTCTGTGTTGGCAATTTGCGATAAATAAGCGGGTCTTTGTTGTAGTATGGGCACTCGGTCTCTAAAAGGTTCGGCATCACTGCACTAGAGGTTTCTCCTCATTCATTACAGGTTTCTCCTCATGCACAAGAGGTTCCTTCTCATTCAGTAAAAGTTTCTCCTCATGCAGTAGAGGTTCCTTCTCATTCAGTAGAGGTTCCTTCTCATGAACTAGAGGTTTCTCTCTTCATTCAGTAGAGGTTTCTCCTCATGTAGTAGAGGTTCTTCCTCATGCAGTAGAAGTTTCTCCTCATTCAGTAGAGGTTTCTCCTCATGAACTAGAGGTTTCTCTCTTCATGCAGTAGAGGTTTCTCCTCATTCAGTAGAGGTTCATTCTCATTCAGTAGAGGTTTCTCCTCATTCAGTAGAGGTTTCTCCTCAGGCAGTAGAGGTTTCTCCTCATTCAGTAGAGGTTTCTCCTCATTCAGTAGAGGTTTCTCCTCAGGCAGTAGAGGTTTCTCCTCAGGCAGTAGAGGTTCCTTCTCATTCAGTAGAGGTTTCTCCTCTTGTAGTAGTTAACTTCTCATTCAGTAGAGGTTTCACCTGCTGCAGCTTTCTGTCCTTTCTATCCCCAGTCCTGGTTTATAAATGGATCTGATCTGGAAAGTTCTACTGTTTGGACCACATACAATCGCACAATTAAACAAATGACTCTGCCGACTGCGCCTCTGTCTCTTTTATATTGCCTTTTGCTACTTTGTTGCTCTTCTCATACATCTATTTAAGATAAGGGAGAAAAAACATCTTGTTACAAATAATTTAACGATTGCATTTTGTCACCTTTGTGGAAGAGGCGATGTAGAGCGAGGGCCAGGTAGGCACAATGGTTAATGATGCGGAGCTTGTGGCTCAGCCGTAGCTATTAATGTGCATCTCAGGTCCAGGGGAGACATTGGAAAGGAAATACTGCCACCTATTGGCCAGTGGGAGAACTACATCAGAATTTGGTCGGTAAATACAGTTCTGGAGACATTAGCCCCTGGACATGCACAACTCTGACACCTTTTTTACAGATTTTTAGATTTGCCGCTGTGTACATTGTATCTGAGATGTTGGGGGGGGGGGGGGGTGCGCAGAGTTACATGTGCAGTTACCCAGGATGCATCGGGAGCTCTGGTTACCATTAAGCTCCCTGTAATTTATTCTGCATGTTACTAATTAATCTGAGAGTAGGAACCTGCAGGATTGTGAAATATGACATCCCCCTATGTGAGAGCCAGTGGTTTACGTGTCACGTGAAGCTATTACAAAATGCTAATAACCTCAGACGCGGCTTCCTCTTCTCGCCCGACATGGCAGTAAATATTAGATTCCACTAATATATGGACTGGATACATCAGTCTTTACATAATTAGCACCGTGTTCACATTACAAATGAAGTTGGCTTTACCCCTGGGCTGTTAGTTATTACAGATATGGAATATTATTCTATTGTTCGCCTCTGAATGGAGACGCCATATTTCATACACGGATAGAGTGAGCGCTGCAGGTCTATACAGATGTAGAAGTGTGGAATGTGTTATCTATCTGTTACAATATATACAGTACTGGGATTCCTCATAATATAATATAGGTCCATAGATCAGGGGGGTACATACCCCTCTGCTGTGACCTAAGTATCATAAATCCTCCTTGTGCCCTGAGATTTATGATACCAGTCCCCCCGCCAGAGGTGCATGAAGTTCAGGAATGCGTCAAGTATGGGAGGCTGCAGAGAATACTGCAGCTCTGGGGGTTACAGAGTTCTCCTACTGCACATCTGTGATACAGAGGATTTTACTCCATTCACATTATGAAATGACGTCACCTATGGAAGTCTAAGCACAATGGGGCACATTTACTTACCCGGTCCTGCCGCGATCCTCGATCCGGGCGGTCTGACGATGATGAAGTCCGGCGCGATTCACCAAGATCGTGCTCCCCGATATACTGCATGTGTCACTTCCCCGCTGAGGTCCACTGGAGTTCACCTTCTTCTTCCCGGTGTATGTGAGTGCATGTCTTGCGACACAATTTGAGATGTTAAATCCTGCGCGTTGTCCGAATCTGTCGGATCGTCCAACAACCCGCCCCCCCGATTTGTGACGCGTGCGCCAAAAACCCCAGTTAAATGAGGAGCAAAATAGAAAAATTCGCGAAGCCGACGAAAATGCATTCCGCGGACCCTTAGTAATTGTGCCTGATTATGACCAATTAAAACCTAACTTCTAAAAATAGGCATAAACGTATCATAAATAACCATCATAAAAGAATCTTATATAAATATGTAACATTCTGTGTGTTCAGGAAACTGGTGCTCAAATAGAAAATGTGGAACAATCCACAGACTGGACGTGTAGTCACGGGACCAGGAGCCTTTGTCCTAGAGGCTGACACCTCATATAACCCATTATAGCTCCTGCAATTACAAGGGCAGCACCCAGACACTGTCCCGCTGATATTGGTGTTTTAGAGCTAGTGTAGCTCCTATAGCCCCTTAATGACGAGAGACAAAGTAGTACGTCACATGTCGGCTGCAGGTGTAAGGAGAGAGCTCAGTGGCTTAGCCCTCTCCATAGCCGATAAGTGTTTGCTGAATATTGCAGTAAACACCCACTAGTAATACTCGCAATCGGTGCTAGAACCGATCGTGGAAGTTTACCCTTCGATTGCCCCTGGCAAAGCTGACGGCAGCGTTAAAAAGGCGGCGCCGCTTTGGTGCCGCCATCTTGGCTTTGATCGTTACTCCGCGACGTCATCGGGGAGAGGCCATCTGTAACCATGACAGCCCCAGGTTATACAAAGACCCAAGGCTGTCTGGTTTTAACCCTTCAATGTGCAATCTCACATTGTAATAGATGATGTGGAATTTCCCATAACTTGCTGTACTGTAGTATATGGTAGGATCGATCAGACAACCTAGGGTCACAGTAAATAAATGTAAATGAAAAATATTAAGAAAAAAAATGAAAACAATCCAGAAAATTCTAAATCACCCCCTTTCCCTAGAACTAATATGAATATAAATAAACAATAGAACTCATAAACATGTTAGTATTGCGGCATCAAAAAATGTCCGATCCATCAAAATATAATAACGTTTATTCCCGGCATTTAAATAGTCGAAAATGACACTTTTTTCTTTGTTTTGCAAAATATAAAAAATGTAATAAAAAGTTACCAAAAGGCCGTACACTCCTCAATATGGCAGCATTGAAAACGTCATTAAATGTTGCAAAAAAATTACACCACCCACAGCTCCGTACACCAAAGTATGTAAAAGTTATAAGTGCCCGAAGATGGCAAAATGAAGAGTTTTTTTGTTTGTACAGGAAGTTTTAATTTTTGTAAATGAATGAAAACTTTGTAAAACTTGTATAAATTTGGTATCGCCGTTATCGTACCAATCCAAAGAATAAAGCAGACCTGTCATTTGGGGGGCCGCACAGTGAAAGTCGCAAAATCGAAGCAAAATGTTGCAAATGCATTTCGGCGTCAGGGGGTAAAATGGGCAGTGTCTGGGTACTGCCCTTGTAAGGGCACAAGCTATAAGGAGCCAGCCCCACCCACTCCTGGCCCAGCGACCAGTCAGGAATAACATTGTTCCACATTTTCTATTGGAGCACAGGAATTTCCTGAACACACAGACTGTTACATATTTATATAAAATGATTTTATTGCTGTTCTTTTTGAGATGTTTATGCCTATTTTTCTATCTTTTAAAGATATTTTGTAAAATTGTATTGGTCAAGCCGTGCTCATAGTTGAGTATTGGTTCTCGGTAATTCCATTTGCTCTAAGTATACTCAGAGGCTATCTTTGGATATATTGAAAACTGTGTATCACTGGTGTCTAATCCATGATACAGAAGTATTTACCACATATAGAACTAAGCCCTTGTATCTAATCTGCTGCTATAGAGGTAACATGTAGATAGGGGGAAGTATTATAGCAGTTATATTCCTGTACATAGGGGGCAGTATTATAGTAGTTATATTCCTGTATATAGGGGCAGTATTATAGTATTGTAGTTATATTCCTGTACATAGGGGCAGTATTATAGAAGTTATATTCCTGTACAAAGGGGCAGTATTATAGTAGTTATATTCCTGTACATAGGGGGCAGTATTATAGTAGTTATATTCTTGTACATAGGGGGCAGTATTATAGTAGTTGTATTCTTGTACATAGGGGGCAGTATTATAGCAGTTATATTCTTGTACATAGGGAGCAGTATTATAGTAGTTATATTCTTGTACATAGGGGGCAGTATTATAGTAGTTATATTCTTGTACATAGGGGGCAGTATTAAAGTAGTTATATTCCTGTACATAGGGGACAGTATTATAGTAGTTATATTCCTGTACATAGGGGGCAGTATTATAGTAGTTATATTCCTGTACATAGGGGCAGTATTATAGTAGTTATATTCTTGTACATAGGGGGCAGTATTATAGTAGTTATATTCTTGTACATAGGGGGGCAGTATTATAGTAGTTATATTCTTGTACATAGGAGGCAGTATTATAGTAGTTATATTCTTGTACATAGGGGGCAGTATTATAGTAGTTATATTCTTGTACATAGGAGGCAGTATTATAGTAGTTATATTCTTGTACATAGGGGGCAGTATTATAGTAGTTATATTCTTGCACATAGGGGGCAGTATTATAGTAGTTATATTCTTGTACATAGGGGGCAGTATTATAGTAGTTATATTCTTGCACATAGGGGGCAGTATTATAGTAGTTATATTCTTGTACATAGGGGGCAGTATTATAGTAGTTATATTCTTGTACATAGGAGGCAGTATTATAGTAGTTATATTCTTGTACATAGGGGGCAGTATTATAGTAGTTATATTCTTGTACATAGGGGGCAGTATTATAGTAGTTATATTCTTGTACATAGGGGGCAGTATTATAGCAGTTATTTGAATATAAGTATTTCATTGGTGGTTGACTTTTTAAAATATTTCCATTTGTCCATATCATGTTCCATGTTGATCTTGGAATACTCTATAAGTTGATGATGCCGCTATCATTCTTACCGGTTTAGTATTGTAAATAATCCTGTTTAATTCCTGTTCTGGAATTTTCTCATGAGGGTCAAGTTTTATTTGGATTTGAGAACAGGCCCAGGCGTCTTGTCCCGTGTCACACTGTGTAATGAAGAAAAGCGGAATTAGAGCTGGAATGTCAATATTGGAATAGATGGTAAGTAAGGCTTGTGCTGCGATTCTTGGAAAGATGCTCGTGTGGTATCAGCAGTCCCCACCGGCAATCGCTCCGCCAACAGCTGTGGCCCCGGCAGAAGTCAATGAGAGCGCGGTAATCCCAGGGCTGTGCAGCAGGAACCAAGTAAATGAATGTGGCGACTGTGGAGAGAATCCGCTCTGCATTTCAATGACAACTCAGATCCCACAACGTCTGCCAAAGGGACACGACCACAGGGCGAGGAACACGTGTACAACAATACAGGGCGACTCTGTGTCTGTAAGCAATGGGATCAGCCCCCAGTGATAAGTATTCAGCCCCCGGTGATAAGTATTCAGCCCCCGGTGATAAGTATTCAGCCCCCGGTGATAAGTATTCAGCCCCCGGTGATAAGTATTCAGCCCCCGGTGATAAGTATTCAGCCCCCGGTGATAAGTATTCAGCTCCTGGTGATGAGTATTCAGCCCCCGGTGATAAGTATTCATCCCCCGGTGATAAGTATTCATCCCCCGGTGATAAGTATTCATCCCCCGGTGATAAGTATTCATCCCCCGGTGATAAGTATTCAGCCCCCGGTGATAAGTATTCAGCCCCCGGTGATAAGTATTCAGCCCCCGATGATAAGTATTCAGCCCCCGGTGATAAGTATTCAGCCCCCGGTGATAAGTATTCAGCCCCCGGTGATAAGTATTCGGCCCCCGGTGATAAGTATTCGGCCCCCGGTGATAAGTATTCGGCCCCCGGTGATAAGTATTCGGCCCCCGGTGATAAGTATTCGGCCCCCGGTGATAAGTATTCGGCCCCCGGTGATAAGTATTCGGCCCCTGGTGATAAGTATTCGGCCCCCGGTGATAAGTATTCGGCCCCCGGTGATAAGTATTCGGCCCCCGGTGATAAGTATTCGGCCCCCGGTGATAAGTATTCAGCCCCCGGTGATAAGTATTCAGCTCCTGGTGATGAGTATTCAGCCCCCGGTGATAAGTATTCATCCCCCGGTGATAAGTATTCATCCCCCGGTGATAAGTATTCAGCCCCCGGTGATAAGTATTCAGCCCCCGGTGATAAGTATTCAGCCCCCGGTGATAAGTATTCAGCCCCCGATGATAAGTATTCAGCCCCCGGTGATAAGTATTCAGCCCCCGGTGATAAGTATTCAGCCCCCGGTGATAAGTATTCGGCCCCCGGTGATAAGTATTCGGCCCCCGGTGATACGTATTCGGCCCCCGGTGATAAGTATTCGGCCCCCGGTGATAAGTATTCGGCCCCCGGTGATAAGTATTCGGCCCCCGGTGATAAGTATTCGGCCCCCGGTGATAAGTATTCGGCCCCCGGTGATAAGTATTCGGCCCCCGGTGATAAGTATTCAGCACCTGGTGATAAGTATTCGGCCCTCGGTGATAAGTATTCGGCCCTCGGTGATAAGTATTCGGCCCTATCTGATACTATATAATCTCACCACCTACCGTTGCACTTTAGTCGGACTGTTCACGTTCTTATTGGCTAAAACGACTTGCACAAGTATTAAAGAAGTGTGTGCACTTTGATTGTGTTGCATGCGACACAAATTAGAGAATGTGCCAGTGGTCAGTCTGATTCGGACCAAGCTCCATTTTTAACTTAAAATTGTGACGCACGTCCTATGATAAACGTGCACCACAAAAAAGATGGTGAACTCTGTCAGACCTGAGCGGGGAAGCGACACATTCATGATTTCTGGCGCACCATCTTAAAGAATCGCCGCAACCAGCATTATAGTCGGACAATGCAATTTTAGTGAACTTGGGTGACAGGGTAAGTAAATGTGCCCAAATGGATCCGATTTATCAGTACTTGTCCAGTCTATACTGTGTGCAGTTTGCCATATTACTCAATACTGGGTACAGTCTCAATTATTTGGTGCCACCTGCACTGCTTGGGAAGTGTCACCATTATTTTTTTGGTGCACCTTTTACATACAGCGTGCGGCACAATTCTGTTGAGTTGCAGTAATGAATATGGTGCATGGTCTGACTCTGCACCGGACGCCCCTTTATGTGCAGAATATTGTGGCACGTCAGACACAGAGCAGCCACGATACAAAACTGGCGCAGTGATTGTACATGTCGAAGGCCACTGTCCATGTGGCGGAGGAGCAGCAGCGGATGACGAGCAGCTGTTTCCCGGGATAAATGGACGTCCAGATGGAGCGGTTCCATATCATTGCACATTACTGAGGGCGAGCGGCTCCGCTGGCGATGGACGTCTTCGCCCGGGGAGGACTGGAGAAAACTGGAAACTCTTGAAAACTTGGAATGAAAGTCTCTTTGCAGTATTTCACACCCGGAGAAGTTGCTGAGTTTTAGACATTAAGAGCCGGAGCAGGATCAGGATGGAGGAGAAGGGAAAGGGAGAGATTTGCTGTATATTTTAGAGATAAAATGTCCAATTTTCACAGCAATAAAGTGCAAGTGAGTGAGAATAAAATACAGCCATTTTCTGTGATTTGTTTGAAAGTCTACAGCGCTGAGGAAGACGTGTTATTACCGCAACATTTCCTAGTAATCATTCGCCAGCTTCTGAAATGTCGCTTAACTGCTGCAAGATCTCAGAGAGGAGGAGATGGAGGAGACATGAGCCCCCTACCAGAACATTGGGGGTAGGGGGCGACCGTGGAGGCTTCTAGATGGATAGGACCGACCCATTGATGTCAAATGCAAATCAACACCTTTCGGCTGTGTCACCAGACTGGTTTGGTTTGGCTTAATCCTAAAGTTATCCAAATGGCCCCTTTCATATTTACCCGTTAACCCCTATATGGGAATCTGAAAAGGATCAGGACCTCTTAAAGTAGTCGCACCACTGGGGACAGCTGGCTAAAGAGGATGGTGACACTTATGTGTGGCACGAAGTGTCAGGGAAAAAATGGTTGTAGACAGGTAGAGGATGGGTCAGGCAGAGTTCTGTCATAGAGCAAAACTTTGGTCAGAGCAGGAACATGCAGAGAGAAATAGTGAGTAGTACATTTAATGTCCATGTTCCTGTAACTTCCCCCCACCCCCCCTTGTATAACAAACAGTCTTAGAACTATTCAGAGAGGAAGAGATACTACAGCATCTGAACCTAACCCTCCCCTCTCAAAAGCTCACTCTCCAGCTGAATCTCCTACTCCCCTCTCACAGCATACAGTCCACAAATACACCAAAAGGAAGAGATACTTCTCCAGCTGCACCTCCTCTTCCCCTCTCACAGCATAAAGTCCACAAATACACCAAGGGAAAGAGATACTGCTTTAGGTGCACCTCTTACTCCCCTCTCATAGCACACAGTCCACAAATACACCAAGAGGAAGAGATACTTCTCCAGCTGCATCTCCTACTCCCCTCTCACAGCATACAGTCCACAAATACACCAAAAAGGAAGAGATACTTATCCATCTGCTCCTCCTACTCCCCTCTCACAGCATAAAGTCCACAAATACACCAAGAGGAAGAGATACTTCTCCAGCCGTACCTCCTACTCCCCTCTCAGCATGCAGTCCACAAATACACCTAGAGGAAGAGATACTTCTCCAGCTGCACCTTCTACTCCCCTCTCACAGCATAAAGTCCACAAATACACCAAGAGGAAGAGATACTTCTCCAGCTGCACCTTCTACTCCCCTCTCACAGCATAAAGTCCACAAATATGCCAAGAGATAGTTCTCTAGCTGCACCTCCTACTCCCCTCTCACAGCATACAGTCCACAAATACACCTAGAGGAAGAGATACTTCTCCAGCTGCACCTTCTACTCCCCTCTCACAGCATAAAGTCCACAAATATGCCAAGAGATAGTTCTCTAGCTGCACCTCCTACTCCCCTCTCACAGCATACAGTCCACAAATACACCTAGAGGAAGAGATAATTCTCCAGCTGCACCTTCTACTCCCCTCTCACAGCATAAAGTCCACAAATACGCCAAGAGATAGTTCTCCAGCTGCACCTCCTACTCCCCTCTCACAGCCTAGAGTCCACAAATACACCAAGAGGAAGAGATACTTCTCCAGCTGCACCTCCTACTCCCCTCTCACAGCATAAAGTCCACAAATACACCTAGAGGAAGAGATACTTCTCCAGCTGCACTCCCACCTAACCCGTCTTCCCTGTCTCTTATATACCACGATAGACTGCACAGATTTTAGGGGATAGAGAATGTACCTGTAGTTTTACAGAGATCATGGCAGGAAAACTGAACTGCTGGTTGATAAAACATGATGAAGATGTGGCGCCTCCCTAATACTACATATTACACATTTTTTAGGTATTCACACGTATTACTGATTTATACAAAAACTGGTGGTTCTCAGTAAGTTTCAATTTAGAGTTTTCATCATGTATTTCACAGCCCAGAACATGCAGCACCGGCACCAGACTTACCCTGCAAAATGCTGGACTGATGGGATTTTTCCTGTAAGTGGTTCTTGGGGTGAAGAAATCAGATTGTCAGAGGTTACTCGTAGCCTGATGTGTTCAGAAGAAGTTTTCTAAGTTATCCAGACACTCAGAGAACCTGCTGTTTTTAAGCCTCACATAAAACTATTGTCAATGTTTTGTGCCAGGCTCACAGTGTGAAACATATCCCGGGTTTTGCTACCTGTCCTCGGATGACATTGCTGTGACTCATAGAACGGTAATTTTTACATTTCTGGTCTATTGTATGTCAAGTTAAAAGAACTTTTATTAAAGGGATATTCCCATGATTATACATTGTATCAGCTCTAGACAGGGCTCTGCAAAAATAAAGACCAGAACAAATGTCTCTACCACAAAGCCTACAACAAAAAGCAATAATAAATACCTACAGAAAGACTATGCAACAAAAATAAAAGAAGTCAGTAAATCCAACACTAGTTCAATCAATAGTCACAATTTCATTAATACACTTATAAAATATGGTCATTAGGACACCCATTAAAAATCACTCATAGTGGTGATCACAAAACTGTTCATATCCATAGTATGATAAATATAAATGCATAAACAAGCATCATATAGCACATATACGTGGCCAGTGGCGTAACTAGAAGCTGATGGGCCCCAGTGCAAAGTCTGTGCCAGGCCCCGACTATAATGTATGGTTTATAGTAATAGTCTTCTCATATGGGAAAGTGACACCATAAGGGCCCTCTAAACCTCTTGGGCCCTGGTGCAACCTCTGCACCCCCTAAAGTTACGCCCCTGCATACAGCAACAGTTACAAAAGACAAATAGTCTCATTACAGTAACAATACATGTCCAAACATAAAGAATATCTCAACCAGGCTACATGTTAAATAATGGACCAAGGACGACTACAGACCCCTGACACGTCTCTCCGCAGCTTCCTCATCGTCCCTGCATTCATCATCTTCGCATCTGTCTCATATTATTTGTTCTATTACTACAGGCTATTTTGTGTGTCCATAGAATTTGTGGCACAGATTGGAACTTTGAGGATGAAGCATGAACTTTGAAACATTGGGCCTCCTTTACTAAGGGTCGCGGATCGCACATTCCTCGGACTGTGCACCACGAAGAAGAAGGTGAACTCCGTCGGACCTAAGCGGGGAAGCGACACATGCAGGATATCGGGCTCAAGATCTTAGTGAATCACTTTCTGGGAACTTCCATGAGAATGTAAGTAAATGTGCCCCAATGTTTTATACAGAGGGGATGTCACACTGTGGATATTGAGAAAGCAAATATATGGCCAAAGCAGAAGATTGTGATCGTCTTTCGACCCCCTGGCCTCAGACAGAATAATTACAATGGAGAAAGATAGACGGCCTGATAAAGCTATTTTGGCCTCAATGTGGCACATTTACTTACCCGGTCCAGTCGCGATCCAGCGGTGGGTTCTCTCGTGTCCGGCCGGGATTCACTAGGGTAGTGCGCCCAATGTCCACCAGGTGTCGTTGCTGCGCTGAAGTTCGCCGGAGTTCACTATTCTATGCTGGGTGCAGGTAAGAGCGTGTCAAGCGACACTTTTTTTTTTTTTAATTCCGCGTTTTTTCTGAATCCTTCAGGTATTCCGACGGCCATGCCCCCGATTTCCGTCGCATGAATGCCGGCGCCGATGAGCCACAATCCGATCACATGCGCCAAAAGCCCGGGGCAATTCAGGGATAAACTGCGCAAATTGGTAATATTCGGGAAACCCAACAAAAAATAGTGATTGGGGCACTTAGTAAATGACCCCCAATGTCTATCATCTAGGCCACCATCATCTGACAGAGAAAAGAAGTCTATCGGGGATATTCTGGTTAGGAGTCATTATACACCACAATAACCAAGGAACTACAGAAGTAAATTTGCCCCAGTGTGTGTTTTTGTAGTAATCTTGAAGTATTGGTTTTGAACTATGTTATTATGTTGAGATTTACTGCCCATGAAGAAGTTATTACTACCAGTGTAACGAAACAGGGTGTACCAGAAAAAATCTGGTGTACAAAGTTCCTGCTCTTCTGGCGCGTATAGCGTGCGGCACATGAAGACTAAGCTCCGGCCTTCATGAATGTGTTGCCCGCTGCACATTGATGTGGCAAATTGCAAGCCTATGTCTGTGGCACTACAAGTGCTTCTCCGTGGTTACCAACAGCAAGGGGCACTCGCCATTAATATGCATTGGGTGAAAGTGCAATAGCGCGCACAACCAATGGACAGTGGTGGCGCTATTTCTGAAAGTAAGCCATCTTTTTTTTCATCCTGGAAAACCCGTTAAGGCTTAGGTTTTTTTCACTCCCTTAATATTTATTCACACGTGGCTAAATTTTTAGAGAAGTCTCAGTCCTCTTTCTCTAAGCTGTGTCCTATTGTTCCTATAGCTGTGTCCTACTGTTCTTGTAGCTGTGTCCTGCTGTTCCTGTAGCTGTGTCCTGCTGTTCCTGTAACTATGTCCTACTGTTCCTGTAGCTGTGTGCTTCTATTATTTTAGCTGTGTATCCTACTGTTCTTGTAGCTGTGTCCTGCTGTTCCCGTAGCTTTGTCCTCCTGTTCCCGTAGCTGTGTCCTGCTGTTCTTGTATTTTTTTTTGTACCAATTCCCTCTGTCATTTTTATTCTGAAACTCTTAGGGGGATTTTTATCAGGGCCTCTGTGATAGAAGTCCTTATTTCTAGCACTTGCGATTATTTACCGCAATCTGTCACCATCACGCCAGTGGGGTGTGTAGGGGTGTGAAGGAGGGCTGTGGCCGACAGAGCATGGGGCACAGCTAGCCATGAGTGCGTCAGCACGTAGTGGTACTGTTCTACGCACGAGTGCCGGCGTATGATAAATATCCCCCATTGAGAAAAGCTGCACCTCTTTTTTTCATTCCACTCCTGGTTTGGACATCAAAAATGGAACTTGTGAAGGCGCCCACAAGATCTGTCTGATCAACGACCCAAGTATTGCATTTGTTTCCCCACATGTTCATTCTAATTTTAGGAAAAAAACAACGTTCAGGACAACAATGTTTCGGGTTCTCTAGCGATGATTACACTACTGTGCGATACGTCTGCAGAATGGCGGTGTAATCTGTGTACAGTATGTAGATGTTTGTTGTGAATGAGGGATGGATTATAATTTCATTCCTTTCATTTACTGTCATGCAGGATAATAACAGGAATAAATCAAGCGTTAATGCGACGTCACCTTCGAATGTTCACAGTTGGATCCAATAGTTACAGCAATTGCCTCGAAATCACAACCTGAAAACAACTGAATAACATTATCGTAGTGGAGATTATCCATGCAAAAGGATGCATGAAGAACAGATTCATTCCAGATGCAAGACATCAATTTTGGGAAACTTGAGGCTTCAGACTTTCAGAATTGGACCTCCAATAATGGATGGTCGCATCATTTGCGACCAGACCAAGGCCCCAATAAACTTTGTGACCAAGTTGGGGGCCTGCGCTGCAAGATGGCCGCTGACTCCTCCCTGCTCCTCCTCCCAGCACGGGTGAGCAAACGGCTGTCTAAATGGGCCCTTAATCTGCCCCTGGTCATGACTCCCTGGACCCTGCTTGCCCTGACCCTGACCTTTCTATGGGCATTCCTTCCCTGACCTGCCTGGCGCCACTGCCACTAGTACCAGGACTACTCCGAGAAGTTGCAGCTTGTAATCGTTTCTCAATGACGTTTGGTTTGGGCTGAATAGATTCAGGCTTTCACCAAATCTTTTTTGAAAAATTTAACTAAGCTACAGAAAAATGAATTTATGATGTACGGATCATTTCTACTGTTAGGGTCACTTGGGTAACGTCCTTGGGGTATGTCCAAATCCAAACCAGTCTGATGTCCCAGTGTCCAATATCCTACTGCTTGTTACAGTTACCCAGGAGGCTTTTCACCTTGATTGGCTGCTCTAAGTCCCTGCAGTGCCCCCAGAGGAGAAATTGAGCATTACATACTGTTCTAATCAATGGGTAGTGATTCTACACTTTTCACTATAGCACCTCTGCAGGGGGGACCAAGAATTACAGCCGGACTCATGAGTAAGTTTACCCAGAAGTCTACTCTCTTCTGTAGCAATTGCTTACTTGCAATATTTTTAGCAAAACTAATCATATTTGTGGGTCATTTCAACATTTTACCTTCTTTTAATTAAAATGTGTTTCTCTTATTTCCTGCTGCAGCTTGATTGTATCGTTGCCGTTATTCAATTTATCTCACAGAAAATGAAAAAAATTATGAAAATGGAATAAATTAGCGCGATGCCAAGTGCAGGAAATGATGGAGAAGTGAGACACATACTGTAATAATAGAATCACAATTAAAGGTAAATTGGGGGAAGAAATAACCTGGCATTTGGCTTGATTAGGATTCTAACGTCGTCGCTAGTAACAACGGGGGAAGCCAATTAGGAAAAACTTTAATTAGGCCCCACATAATGGCCTTTATTCACAGCAAAGAACAATTCCCTCCTATTACACAATGTAATTACCACTCAGCAATCACAGACCTTTACTAACAGATCAGTAAATTCTGTTTACTCCTTTGTCATCAATCACCCAGTGGGTGCTGGGATCTTAGGTGTTTGTTGTTTTTTTCGCTCACATTAATAGGGCCGTCCATTTTCTGGCCATATCTTTACTGGGTTGTATTCCTAAAATCATGCGGTACTTGTCCCTGAGTATCACCTCATCGTCCAAGTCCATCGTCTAATTCCTTTCTCCCCTCCCCCTTCTCCCTTTTTCTTTTTCCTCTCCCTTCTTTTCCGGTTCCTTGATGCTGTTCCCTTTCCTCTCTGAGCAATCTAATAAGAACGCAACTAAAATTACAGTGAAACTGACTTGATTGATAACAGCATATTGTATCTTTGTTGTGACATACTCATGTCATTGAAACTGTTTTATGGTCTACAAATAACCTCCCACTCCCCCCCCCCCATATTGGGTGCATGTCAGCGCCTGAATTGTGGCTCCCTTCCCTATACTCTCCCCTTACCCCTCCTGCTTGTGATGTTCTGTTTTGTTTCTTAAAAATGTAATAAAATTTGAATATGCAAAAAAAAAAAATGAAATATTTCTACTGAGTCCAGAGATATTCCAACCATAGACCCCCCAACTGGAAAACATCAAACTGTGCCATCCCCAGGTGACAGCTTCTTTAAAAAGAATTCTGACTTTGAGGTGGGATTGACCCATTTTTTGGATTGACCGATACCCCTTCTTCTACTTTCTGGTTCCTTTAGCAGTGTTGTTCTATGATAGAGGTCAACCCCTGTCCTGTGAATATGGGATTAGTGTTTGATTGTTAGAGGTTCAACCACTTGTGTTTGATTCAACCACTTGGATATCCAGCAATTTGGAAAACAGGGAACTAGATATCGTCTTCCCCGAGTAGACTGGAACACGTGTGCATGGTTGAACTGGACATCACTCTTTCGGGAGTTCGAGGATAGTTATAGGGCTATAAGACTATGACTATAAGAGAGGTTAATATGGTGCAACTCAACAATGCCCAACCATGCTCCTTTTGGTGTAAGGTACTTCAATCGCCTGTTCTCTCGACCCTTGGGCGTGCACAGAACAGGGATTACTTGTCTATTAGAGCCTTTAAGGAGCTCAAGTTGCCAAAGACCCGAGGTGATTGGTGATTATATTTTGGATGCGTTAGAAAGTTGTTTTTAGAGAGTGTTTTTTTAAAATAACCAACGTGGAAAATTATTTTCATCACTGTGATATAGCACCACTTTATGGGCAGTAGGACCTCAAATAATCCAGATTTTGGAGGAACTACAGCACTGGGCATACCTGGGCAAGTGCCAGAGCCCAGAGCTGTTGAGGCAGCCCACATAATGGTGTACATAAGGAATAAATGGGGTTGAGGGGGCTGTATATAATGAATCCATAAGGGATGAGGGGGTTTTATATAAAATAACCATGAAGGGGCTGTTTGGGTTGATAAACTAGGGAACAGGAGACTTTTTTAGTTTCTGAATTTTTAATGGCACTACATGAGTTCACTGCAAAGGGGCCCACTGAGGCTCTGTTGCCCAGGGGCCTACTGAAACTTGGAGCGACCCTAACTACCGCATCCCTTATTTACTTATTAACTTCTAGACCTTCTATGCATATAGTTGCCTCCCCTGATGAGCAGTCAGCCCCCTACGCTGCAGTTCCAACACCATCTAGGGAGCAGGGGAGGCAAATAAGTGATGAATCCTCGTTGTTCCTGGTCCTAGAAGTCAGACCCTCACACCATAATACTATGACATTTCCATCACATAATTAGAAAGCAAAACCTCTTTATTAACTAACGCCATCGATTAAGTCAACCAGAAATACTTTCTATATTTTTTTCTATATGTAAAATATAAGAATAGAAACTTAAAAGTAGTTCTTAACACTTACTTGTCTTTTCGTTTTTGCGTTTGTTTTTTACTCCTCTTATTCCAAAGGAGAGAACTTTTTTTCCATTAACAGAGATGAATATGGGCTTATTATTCGTGGGACAAATTATACTTTTTAGTGGCGTCATTTAACATTCCATGCAATGTACTGGAAAGCTGGAAAAAAATTCAAAGTGGGTTGAAATTGACAAAAAAAAACCACATTTGCAGCGTTTTTCGTGTGGGCGTTTTTATGGCTTTCATTCACTGCTTCAAATGACACTTTCCTATGTTCTTTGGGTCAGTAGAGTTGCAGGGATACCACAATTATGTAGGTTTGATAAGGTTTTAGTAGATTTAAAATTTTAAAATTTTATCGAATAAAAAATATTTGCCATTTTGCCAAATTTGGCCAATAACTTTTTCACACTGTTGTGTACAGACCTGTGTAGGGTGTATTTTTTTTAGGTATGTGCTGAAATTTTAATCTATATCAATTTGGGACCTATATGACTGTTTGATCATCTTATTCAAATATTCCTTGATGAAAAAATGGTGAAAAAGTAGCGATCCGGACATTCGGGAGATATTTTCTATTATGGTGTTCATGGACAGGAATAATCTTTTTTATAATGTGATAGAACGGGCATTTTGGGAAGTGGTGATACCCAACATGTTTATGATTTTAACAGTTTATTTTTACATGTGTTCTCGGAAAAAAGGATGGTGTAAACTTTTCCCTTTTCAATTTTTTTTATATATATTTTTTTACATTTTCTATTATTTCATATCCTCTAGGGTACTTTAACCCTGCAGGGTCTGATTGCTCTTACTACATACCACTGTATTGCAGTATGTAGTAATTTTACTACTGATCTCTTATATCGGGCTTTTAGAGATCACTATCCATGGCAGGCCTACGAGTCTCTATGAGGTATGGGTATCCCCCAATGATGTCACAGGAGGGCAGCAATTGCTGATTATGCATGATGGTGATGCTCAACGGCACCTCTGTTAGGTGCCACAGTCGATCCTTACTTAACTTGTTGACTGCCACAATCAATGACAGCTCCCGACGTGGCAGTTTAAGGCGGGTGTCAGCAGTGTTTGCAGCCTACACCAACTGTGCATGGAGAGAGCTCAGCCTTTGAGCTTTGACTATCATCAGAACAAAAACAACAACCATTTTCATCAAATTTAGACATTAGTCGTCATGCTTAAGAATTTTTACTGATTTGACATTTGTTAGCCCCCCACTAAGTTTATATTATTGTTTAAACTTCCAAATAATTCAAAAAGATTACTGTATTCACCCTGAGTATTGAGGCCTTAGGCTCGCTCTTCCTGTTCATCTTGTTAATCACAGAGAAGATTATAATGACAGGTATATGTATATATAGAAAACACAGTTCCCACCAAACACAAGAATAAAGTCATAGCAACAATCTACTGTAGAAGTCACCTCCAAGCAATATGGCTGCACCCATAGTCAAGTACAAAACCCTTAATTTATGGAATTTAAATTTAGACAATAACGATTGCTTAGAAAATAATATAAATACAATAAAAATAAAGCTGATGATATCAAAAATGATTAAAGGAAGAAATGTATGATTCAAATGTTATTAATAAACAAGTGATTCAAGTGTGAGCTCAATTCTACAAACTCAAACATTATTGGTCAGTCTTTTCTAAAATCCAGAAAGGTAAACAAAATAA
Organism: Engystomops pustulosus; assembly: GCF_040894005.1. Classification (NCBI taxonomy): domain Eukaryota; kingdom Metazoa; phylum Chordata; class Amphibia; order Anura; family Leptodactylidae; genus Engystomops; species Engystomops pustulosus. Next base: position 24,504,514 of record NC_092419.1, read on the forward strand.
AAATTGTACAAAAAAGTATACCTTATGCTACAGTAGATACAAAAAATCTGGAAATACTAAGTTGATCTCATTCCTGCTGCTAATTGGAAAACTGCAGATTAATGGTTAATTGTGGGATCGTTGCGCAGGTGGTGGCAGATTAAAAAAAAAGTGGAAAAAACATAATTTTAATTTAAAATGGAATAAAGAGGTTAATAAAGTGGAAGTTATTAATTGATTCTTTGTAGCTTCCAGGTATAATTACAACAAAGTATAGAAATATTATTCTATAGATTCCAGGGAAGTGGAGGGCTCATTAACTGCTTAATACCAGAGCGGAGGGGGGGGGGCTACAAGTTCATGTTAGCGGTGAATTATAGAAGCAGTTGCCTGACGCACGACCTGAATGCACAGAGAATGAGTGAACAGTAACATCAGTGGAACCACGCAACCCAACTGCACAGAGAATGAGGGATTAGTAACTCCACTGGAAACACACGACCCGGCCGCACAGAGAATGAGGGATCAGTAACTTCACTGGAGCTGAAAGACCTAAGTGCACAGAGAATGAGCGACCTGAAACATCATTGGAACCACACGACCCAACTGCACAGAGAATGAGCAAGTCAATGGATTGGATGAATGTGGGTCTATGGTGCCAAAGGATAAAGTACAGAATTATTGTGCAGAAACATCATTGAAGCCACATGACCCGACTGTACAGAGACTGAACGAGCAGTAACATCACTGGAACCAAACGGCACTATTGCACAGAATGAGTGATCAGAATGAGTGATCAGTAACTTCATTGGAGCCACACGACCTGACTGCACAGAGAATGAGTGAGCGGAAACATCACTGGAACCAAATGATCCGACTGCACAGAGAATGAACAAGCAGTAACATCACTGGAGCCACATGACCCGGCTGCACAGAGAATCAACTATCAGTAACTTCACTGGAACCACACAACCCTACTGCACAGAGAATAAGCAAGCAGAAACATCACTGGAACCAAACGGCACTACTGTACAGAGAATGAGCGATCAGTAACTTCATTGGACCCGCACAACCGGACTGCACAGAGAATGAGCGAGCGGAAAGATCACTGGAACCAAACGGCACTACTGTACAGAGAATGAGCGATCAGTAACTTCATTGGACCCGCACAACCGGACTGCACAGAGAATGAGCGAGCGGAAACATCATTGGAGAAACACGACCCAACTGCACAGAGAATGAGCAAGTCAATTGGTTGGATGAATGTGGGTCTATGGTGCCAAAGGATAAAGTACAGAATTATTGTTCAGAAACTTCATTGAAGACACATGACCCGACTGTACAGAGACTGAGCGAGTAGTAACATCACTGGAACCAAACGACCCGACTACACAGAGAATGAGTGATCAGTAACATCACTGGTACCATGCGACCCGACTGCACAGAGAATGAGTGAGCAGTAACATCACTGGAGAAACACGACCCAACTGCACTGAGAATGAGTGAGCAGTAACTTCACTGGAACCACATGACCCGACTGCACAGAGAATGAGTGAGCAGTAACATCACTGGAACCACATGACCCGACTGTACAGAGAATGAGCAGGTCAATGGATTGGATGAATGTGGGTCTATGGTGCAGAATTATTCTTAGGTTTTAGATTTTAGGTATTTTTTTATCATATAGCATTAGATCACAGAGAGGTGAACTATTTTATCTCCCTTCATATAGGTTGGTCCTCCAACCTGTCATCCTGTCCATGTCATGTATTATGTTGAGCTTTCTTCAATGGAAGTTTATTAAGGAAATCTGTCAGCACTTTTCACCCCATAACCAAGTCAAATAGGGGTCAGGGTAACAGTACAAACCTATTCATATTGGCTTTTATTCTCTGCATTCCTTAAAAGGAGTTATATAGCCCATGGAAAAGAATCCTAAATAGAGATGAGCGAACATGCTCGTCCGAGCTTGATGCTCGTTCGAGCATTAGCGTACTCGAAACTGCTCGTTGCTCGGACGAATACTTCGCCCGCTCGAGAAAATGGCAGCTCCCGCCGTTTTGCTTTTTGGCGGCCAGAAACAGAGCCAATCACAAGCCAGGAGACTCTGCACTCCACCCAGCATGACGTGGTACCCTTACACGTCGATAGCAGTGGTTGGCTGGCCAGATCAGGTGACCCTGGGATAGACTAGCCGCTGCCCGCGCTGCTCGGATCATTCTGTGTCTGGATGCCGCTAGGGAGAGAGCTGCTGCTGGTCAGGGAAAGCGTTAGGGTGTTCTATTAGCTTACTGTTAGGCAGGAGTGATTCTCCAAGAACCCAACAGCCCTTCTTAGGGCTACAATAACGTTCTACTTTTTTTTTTTTTATTTGCATCTAGTACCATTTTGTGAGGAATTAGCAGGGGGACTTGCTACCGTTGTGTTTAAACACCAAAGTGGGAAAATTTAGTAGGGGTTGGATTTCAATTAGGCACAGTCTGCCATTTGTCCTTTTTTATTTTACGTTTATTTTGTTTAATAACTCAGCGTCATCTCATCTGGCATAGCAGTGTGCTTTCATACTTGGCTAGAAAATAGCCATAGGAGAATCCAAACGGCTTACGCCTACAGTAGCGTTATATATTTGATTTCTGGTTGATCTGCTGGTGGCTGTACTTGCTGCAGTGCATCTAGTAGCCAATTGTGAGCAATTTGTAGTGAGACTTGCGACCGCTGTGTTTTGCGCTTAGTGACGCACATATCCATTGCAAAGACCGAAGTGGGAAAATTTAGTAGGGGTTGGATTTCAATTAGGCACAGTCTGCCATTTGTCCTTTTTTATTTTACGTTTATTTTGTTTAATAACTCAGTGTCATCTCATCTGGCATAGTAGTGTGCTTTCATACTTGGCTAGAAAATAGCCATAGCAATAGGATAGCATCGTTTGGTTTTAAAAACTCAAAAACACAAAAAAAAAAAAAAAACACCAAAAAAAGTTAAAAAAAAATTAAAGCTATAACTCTCATTTTAAAAATGTTTAACCCGAGGGCTAGGGGTAGAGGACGAGGGCGGGGACGTGGGCGTCCAACTACTGCAGGGGTCAGAGGCCGTGGTCCTGGGCGGGGTGAGACACCACCTGCTGATGAGGGAGCAGGGGAACGCCGCAGAGCTACACTCCCTAGGTTCATGTCTGAAGTTACTGGGACTCGTGGTAGAGCACTGTTGAGGCCAGAACAGTGCGAACAGGTGATGTCGTGGATTGCTGACAATGCTTTGAGCAATTTGTCCACCAGTCAGTCTTCCACGCAGTCCACCCATGTCGCCGAAATCGCCACTCCTCCAGCTCCTGCACCTCAGCCTCCTCCCCCCCAGTCTGCCCCCTCCCAGGAAAATTTGGCATTTGAACCGGCATACTCTGAGGAACTGTTTTCTGGACCCTTCCCACAGTCACAAACCACTTGTCCGGTTGCTGCTGAGCAATTTTCCGATGCCCAGGTTTTCCACCAGTCGCAGTCTGTGGGTGATGATGACCTTCTTGACGTAGTGGAAGTGTGTAAAGAGGTGTCCGACGATGAGGAGACACGGTTGTCAGACAGTGGGGAAGTTGTTGTCAGGGCAGGAAGTCCGAGGGGGGAGCAGACTGAGGGATCGGAGGATGATGAGGTGACAGACCCAAGCTGGGTTGAGAGGCCGGGTGAACACAGTGCTTCTGAGACGGAGGAGAGTCCTCGACCAGAACAGGTTGGAAGAGGCAGTGGTGGGGCCAGACGGAGAGGCAGGGCCAGAGCTGGTGCATCAGCGCCAAATGTGTCAACTAGTGAAGCTCCCGTGGCGAGGGCTCTTGCGGCGAGGGCTAGATCTTCAGAAGTCTGGAGGTTCTTTAAGGAAACACCGGATGACCGACGGACTGTGGTGTGCAACATTTGCCAAACCAGGCTCAGCAGGGGTTCCACCACTACTAGCTTAACTACCACCAGTATGCGCAGGCATATGAATGCTAAACACCCCACTCAGTGGCAACAAGCCCGTTCACCTCCGGCCGTGCACACCACTGCTCCTTCCCCTGTGTCAGCTGATAGTCAGCCCCCTGCCCAGGACCCTGCCACAAAAACCCCATCGTCGCCTCCACGATCCTTCACAGCATCCACCAGCGTTCAGCTCTCCATACCCCAGACGCTGGAGCGGAAACGCAAATATAGTGCAACCCACCCGCACGCCCAAGCCCTTAATGTGCACATCTCCAGATTGCTTAGCCTGGAGATGCTGCCCTATAGGCTAGTAGAGACCGAGGCCTTTCGCAACCTCATGGCGGCGGCCGCCCCTCGGTATTCGGTCCCCAGCCGCCACTACTTTTCCCGATGTGCCGTCCCAGCCCTGCACCAGCACGTGTCAGACAACATCACCCGTGCCCTGACCAACGCCGTTTCTGACAAGGTCCACCTGACCACGGACACGTGGACGAGTGCTGCCGGGCAGGGCCACTATATATCGCTGACGGCACATTGGGTTAACTTGGTGGAGGCTGGGACCGAGTCTGACCCTGGGGCTGGTCATATACTGCCGACGCCGAGGATTGCGGGGCCTACCTCGGTCCAGGTGTTTCAGGCCTACTATGCCTCCTCCTTCTCCCACCCCTCCTCCACCTCCTCCTCCGAACTACCATCCGTGGGCACGGCGCCATCAGTCGGTAGCTCTAGGCACAGCAGCAGTGCCGTTGCTAAGCGACAGCAGGCGGTGCTCAAACTGCTGAGCCTAGGCGATAAAAGGCACACCGCCCAAGAGCTATTACAGGGCATCACGGTGCAGACTGATCTGTGGCTGGCACCGCTGAACCTGAAGCCAGGCATGGTTGTGTGTGACAACGGCCGTAACCTGGTGGCGGCTCTGCAACTCGGCAGACTGACACATGTGCCATGCCTGGCCCATGTGTTAAATCTGATAGTTCAGCGTTTCCTCAAGACATACCCCAATCTGTCTGATTTGCTCACGAAGGTGCGCCGCATCTGTGCGCATTTCAGGAAGTCCAGCACAGATGCTGCCACTCTCAGGGCAGCGCAGCGCCGCCTCCAACTGCCCGCTCACCGACTGTTGTGCGACGTGCCCACGAGGTGGAATTCAACACTGACCATGTTATCCAGAGTTTACCAGCAGCGCCGAGCCATTGTAGACTGCCAGATGTCAACTTCCACCAGAACTGGTAGTCAGGTCAGTCAGCTTCCTCAAGTCTACAATGAGGAGTGGACGTGGATGTCTGATATCTGTCAGGTGCTGAGTAACTTTGAGGAGTCAACACAGATGGTCAGTGGCGATGCCGCCATCATCAGCCTCACCATCCCGCTGCTTGGCCTGTTGAAAAACTCTCTGATCAGCATGAAGTCGGAAGCTTTGCGCTCCTCACAAGAGACGGGGGAAGAAGATTCCCTTGTTGATAGCCAAAGCACCCTTAGGTCTGTTTCTCAGCGCATATCGGAGGAGGTGGAGGAGGATGAGGAGGAAGAGGAGGAGAATGTTGGCGAGACACAAGAGGGGACCATTGTTGAGTCCTCCACTGTTCAGCGTGTATGGGCAGAAGAAGAGGAGTTGGAGGAGTTGGAGGAGGAGGAAATGGACAGTCAGGCCAGTGAGGGGAGTGAATTCTTACGCGTTGGTACTCTGGCGCATATGGCAGATTTCATGCTAGGCTGCCTATCCCGTGACCCTCGCGTTCAAAGAAATTATTCCAGCACCGATTACTGGGTGTTCACTCTCCTGGACCCACGGTACAAGCAAAATCTTTCCACTCTCATCCCTGGAGAGGAAAGGAGTGTGAGAATGCATGAATACCAGCAGGCCCTGGTTCACAAGCTGAAACAGTATTTCCCTTCTGACAGCGCTAGCGGCAGAGTGCGTAGTTCTGCGGGACAAGTAGCGAGGGAGAGTAGGCGAGCAGGCAGCTTGTCCAGCACTGGCAAGGGTACGCTTTACAAGGCTTTTGCCAGCTTTATGTCACCCCAGCAAGACACTGTCACCTGTCCCCAGTCTCGGCAGAGTAGGGCTGATCTTTACAGAAAGATGGTGAGGGAGTACGTAGCTGACCATACCATCGTCCTAAATGATCACACAGCTCCCTACAACTACTGGGTTTCAAAGCTGGACATGTGGCACGAACTGGCGCTGTACGCCTTGGAGGTTCTTGCCTGCCCTGCCGCTAGCGTCTTGTCCGAGCGGGTTTTCAGTGCAGCTGGTGGCATCATCACCGATAAGCGTACACGCCTGTCGACTGACAGCGCTGACAGGCTGACGCTTATTAAGATGAATAAAGCCTGGATTTCTCCTAATTTCCAATCTCCACCAGGTGAAGGAAGCTCAACCTGAATAATTTATCCACTCCTCCTCCTCCTCATTTTCCTCCTTCTCCTCCTCTTTGTACAGTAAAGCAGAGGAAACTGGCTATTTTTTGACAGGGCCCACTGGCTCTAGCTATAGTACTTTATGCATTTAATTTTTATGGAGGGCCACCGACCCGGTCCTCTGTTTTAAACAATTTTTGGGAGTGCCACATACAGGCACTCAATCTATTCCATTTTTCTGGAGGGCCACCTACCTGCTCCTCTGGTTTGAAAACTTTTTTGGACTGCCACATACAGGCACTCAATCTATTCCATTTTACTGGAGGGCCACCTACCTGCTCCTCTGGTTTGAAAACTTTTTTGGACTGCCACATACAGGCACTCAATCTATTCCATTTTTATGGAGGGCCACCTACCTGCTCCTCTGGTTTGAAAACTTTTTTGGACTGCCACATACAGGCACTCAATCTATTCCATTTTACTGGAGGGCCACCTACCTGCTCCTCTGGTTTGAAAACTTTTTTGGACTGCCACATACAGGCACTCAATCTATTCCATTTTTATGGAGGGCCACCTACCTGCTCCTCTGGTTTGAAAACTTTTTTGGACTGCCACATACAGGCACTCAATCTATTCCATTTTTATGGAGGGCCACCTACCTGCTCCTCTGGTTTGAAAACTTTTTTGGACTGCCACATACAGGCACTCAATCTATTCCATTTTACTGGAGGGCCACCTACCTGCTCCTCTGGTTTGAAAACTTTTTTGGACTGCCACATACAGGCACTCAATCTATTCCATTTTTATGGAGGGCCACCTACCTGCTCCTCTGGTTTGAAAACTTTTTTGGACTGCCACATACAGGCACTCAATCTATTCCATTTTTATGGAGGGCCACCTACCTGCTCCTCTGGTTTGAAAACTTTTTTGGACTGCCACATACAGGCACTCAATCTATTCCATTTTACTGGAGGGCCACCTACCTGCTCCTCTGGTTTGAAAACTTTTTTGGACTGCCACATACAGGCACTCAATCTATTCCATTTTTATGGAGGGCCACCTACCTGCTCCTCTGGTTTGAAAACTTTTTTGGACTGCCACATACAGGCACTCAATCTATTCCATTTTTATGGAGGGCCACCTACCTGCTCCTCTGGTTTGAAAACTTTTTTGGACTGCCACATACAGGCACTCAATCTATTCCATTTTACTGGAGGGCCACCTACCTGCTCCTCTGGTTTGAAAACTTTTTTGGACTGCCACATACAGGCACTCAATCTATTCCATTTTTATGGAGGGCCACCTACCTGCTCCTCTGGTTTGAAAACTTTTTTGGACTGCCACATACAGGCACTATCCAAATTGAATTGTCTCCATAGCAGCCTCCACACGTTGTCTCCATTGCTACCTCCAAAAGTCGTCCATATAGCTGCCTCCATACATCGTCCCTTTATCAAACGAGGTGTGTCAGGCCGAAATTTGGGTTGTTTTCATGGATTCCACATCAAAGTTGTTAACTTTGTCGCCACCCTGCTGTGTTATCCACAAAATACACTGGCAAACTTTTACCATTTACGGATATTATTTCAGCGCTTCTTGCGCATCTGTTTACATTCCCCTCACCCGGCATATCCTAAACTTATAAGAACGCTAGTACACTTGATCTTATACAAAAGGTTCTTAGAAGTGCTGTTTGAGGAGTAGCCTAGAGACAGGGGCTTGGATTGGCGAAAGCTTGCCTGGCAGCGGAGCGCCAGCTCCATGCCAAGATCCAACTAACATAGTTTTAACTGCAGCACCTTTAATCTACTACTAGTTCACTGCCTCCATACATGGTCCCCTTATCAAACGAGCTGTGTCAGGCAGAATTTTGGATTGTTTTCATGGCTTCCATGTTAACTTTGTCGCCACCCTGCTGTGTAATCCACAAAATATACTGGCAAACTTTTATCATGTACCGATATTATTTGAGCGCTTCTTGCTCACCTCCTTTGGTCCCTCTCTGCCACCCATTGGTTTGAAGCCTGAGTCCATTTAGGGTATGTCGCCATGCCACTCTCTAGCCTGCTGCCGCTGCCTCTGCCTCTGCATGCCGTCCCCTATAGTGTCATGGTCAATTATTGCATGTTTTAGATGCTATCTAGCCTCATTCGGTCACTCTGTCATGGCCATGCTGTTCCCCATAATTTTGGCATAATGGTGCGATTAAGCAGCCTCAGAGGCATCCATGCATGCTGCCCCTGCTGTTTCCTGTCCATTTCCGTGGTGTTTCCATCCTTTTCTGAGGTTCCCAGGTGTTTGGCCAAGCTTCCCTGTGCAGAGCCTTGGTCCCCTTGAAAAATGCTCGAGTCTCCCATTGACTTCAATGGGGCTCGTTACTCGAAACGAGCACTCGAGCATCGGGAAAAGTTCGTCTCGAATAACGAGTACCCGAGCATTTTAGTGCTCGCTCATCTCTAATCCTAAAGTGTCCAACATTCCTGGATATAACTGCTTTGACTCCCCTTCCACTTATTCCAAGTGGACATCTGCGACAGAGGGCAATCTCGATCAGATGGGGTGAAGACTTCACAGAAGAAGAGTTTCCCAGTGGAGATACCAGGAGATACAATCAGCTGGCACATAAGTAATACGCTCCATCTTCCAGCTGTTGCTGTTGCCCTGTAGACTTTCAGGAGAGGAATTTTGTTTGCTAATTTTCTTCTTTTATAAGACTCCGCCAGCATTACAAGGCATTCTTTAACCCTTCACTTGCCCTGTGTTCCGCCCTATAACAGAACCTTATTTGCATCCACTCATAAGGTAACACCCCATGCCAGGTAATTACTGCTACATGTCTGAAGCACGGTAGACCGCCACCAATTTATCCCTCTCTATGAGGCTGTTAGCAGGGTATAAGTAGCCGGCCTGTAAAGGAACCGGCAGCATTTCCCTGTGATTCATATGAGCATTTAAGTCTGAGCTGTAATCTCTGCAGAAGGGAAGCTTTATATTCCTCAGATGAAAGCTGGAGGTGTTCATGTCTGTCGGCTGTTTCCTAGTGATGGTCATTACTGTGATAGAAGCAGCTTAGTTACTCCCGGAGTCTGATATGGCTATTTTATTAATTAGATGTCATAAAGGTCATTTCACCATGATGAATAACAGAGCTCTGTAATCAAAGAAAGATGACGCCTTAAAGACTGATTCTGCCCAAGACGTGTTTATACATGAACACAACATCTACTTGCGGAATAGTAGGAGATCACTACTTGTAAGGATAAAAGTAAATGTCCTCCCTGTTTATAATTCTTTGTGTTTTTATTTTTACCATTTTTTTATTCCTCTGTGATGTTTCAGTTTTTTATCTAACAATACCAGCCTTCTCCAGCCATGTTCATATTGACCACATTTCCCCGAACCATTGCCTTGTTCACCAAATCACACTCCCCCAAACATGCCCTTTATGAACACACCTTTACCACTTGACGTTTTGACAGCCTTGCCCTCATTGACCACGCCACACTCCCCCAAACATGCCCTCATTGACTATGCCACACTCCCCCAAACATGCCCTCATTGACTATGCCACACTCCCCCAAACATGCCCTCATTGACTATGCCACACTCCCCCAAACATGCCCTCATTGACTATGCCACACTCCCCCAAACATGCCCTCGTTGACTATGCCACACTCCCCCAAACATGCCCTCGTTGACTATGCCACACTCCCCCAAACATGCCCTCATTGACTATGCCACACTCCCCCAAACATGCCCTCGTTGACTATGCCACACTCCCCCAAACATGCCTTCGTTGACTATGCCACACTCCCCCAAACATGCCCTCATTGACTATGCCACACTCCCCCAAACATGCCCTCGTTGACTATGCCACACTCCCCCAAACATGCCTTCGTTGACTATGCCACACTCCCCCAAACATGCCCTCATTGACCACCCCACATTCACCAATCATGCCCTCATTGACCACCCCACATTCACCAATCATGCCCTCGTTGACCATGCTACAATACTCCAAACATTCCCTTTATGAGCTTACCTTTACCACTTGATGTTTCTGCAGCCTTAGCCATATTGTCCACGCCACACTCGCCCAACTTATTGACCTCATTGACCTTATATAGCATTGTTATCAATGGGACCGGCTAGACCTTTCCCAAGCTGTTTCCACAAAGATGAAAACAAACTATTGTCCATGGTAGTTTTGGTTGGATTGTCTTGATCTGCTGAAACAAGATTTGCCTTCATTTGAACTTAGTTGCTGAAGCCAACTCCTGAAATATACCCCCTTTCAGAGCATTACCCTTCCCTACCCCAACAAACTTGCCATATTGCATTTTAGGCGTGTGATAGTCTCCTACCATTCTATAATAGTGGAATACAGTAAGATCTTTAGTACAAGCTATTCTCCCACAGATGAAGGGAAACTACATGGCAGCTGGATATAAGACCATGTGGGAACTGGAAATTATACATGTTCTGAATATTATACATTCTGGGGGCTGGATAATATACATGTTGGGTTCTTCATTGTAGACAACCGGGCTTCTGGATATGACACATAGTGGGGGTTGGATATTAGACATTCTGGGTTCTAGATATGATACATAGTGGGGGCTGGATATTAGACATTCTGGGTTCTGGATATGACACATAGGGGGTCATTTACTAAGGGCCCGATTCACGTTTTCCCAAAGTGTTATCCGAATATTTCCGATTTGCGCCAATTTTCCCTGTATTGCCCCGGAATTTTGGCGCACGCGATCGGATTGTGGCGCTGGCATGCACGCGACGGAAATCGGGGGGTGTGGCCGAGCTAAAACCCGACGGATTTGTAAAAACCGATGCATTTAAAACAATAAAAGTGTCGCTTGGGACGCGCTTACCTTCACTTGGTCCGGCTCGGTGAACTTGAGTGCGTTCAGATGCTTTTCAGTGCAGCAGCGCCACCTGGTGGACGGCGGAGGAACTACCTTGATGAATCCCGGCCGGACCCGAATCCACCACAGAGAACGCGTCGCTGGATCGCGAATGGACCGGGTAAGTAAATCTGCCCCATAGTGGGGGCTGGATATGACACATAGTGGGGGCTGGATATTACACATTCTGGTACTGAATGATCCCATTCAATAACAAGGGACTAGGACCAACATTTTTGCCAATGTAGGGGAGATATTGATTCAGAGAACATGACCTAATATCATCAATATATAAATACATCTACATGAGATTTGTTTCCTTTAAAATCTGATCTTTTCTTATATTTAATGAATTTCTATTGACTACTTTGTTTTTCTTACAAATTCAATTTATCCAAATCTAAAGACTCGGAATTATAGAAACAGAACGGATGGATTCATTTTGTTCCAGATTTTCCCAAATTAATATTAAAAATAAGGCTTGATTGCGGATATTGCAGCGTCTAGTAATGTACAATTTAATTAGGAATATTTGATGAAGCCGGTTCATACATTATACATTAAAATCAAGTCTTAACTCTGCATCTAGTAATGAACGAGGCACAGACTCAGCAAACAGCAAAAGGCAGAGAAAGTGAGCGTCACTTCTAGAGATCTGAAAAATTCTGGAAGGGGCAAAGCAGTCACTCGTATAAACTGCATGGAATAGAGGGAAAGTGAATAAACCCCAATATGCTGCTTTTCTCTCTTACTTAGCTCCTCCCCCCCCCCCTCTCAATAGACTACGGATGACACATGTCGTGACCAATCTTTAGATCTGAATCATCCCTATGATCCTCTGCTTGAGATGGGGGCAGGATTAGAAACTACAGAAGTACAGCTACACCATGGGGCAAATTTACTTACCTGGTCCTGTCATGATCCCCGATTCGGACGGTCCGACGAAGATGAAGTCCGGTGCAATTCACGTAGCTCGTGTGCCCGAGTTCATGCATCCGTCGCTTTCTGGCCAAGGTCCTCCGGAGTTCACCTTCTTCTTCCCGGTGCTTGTAAGTGCGTGTCTTGCGACACAACTAAAATGTTAAATCCTGCGCGTAGTCCGAATCCGTTGGGTTGTCCGACGGCCCACCCCCCTATTTGTGGTGCATGAAAGCTGGCTCCGATGCGCCAAAATCCAATCGCGTGTGCCAAAATCCCCCATTTAATGCAGTGAAAAACGGAAATCGTCGGAAAACCCGACAAAAATGCACTCCGCGGACCCTTAGTAAATGAGCCCCCATGTGCTATTGCCTATGCTTCTTCCCATATCCCCCTTAGACTACTATGTATGGGCATGTGTAAGGCTCAGTTCACACTTGTGTCGTGGGTTTCCATTTTAGGAGAATGTAACGAAAACTAAGAACGGAAGGTGAAGGAAAACTCATCAATCTTAATGAATAAAGTCTACAATTCTTAAGATGTGGTTTGCGTACAAACCTACTTAGATAAATCAGGCGCAATGGGAAACAAAGTATCTAAGTCACAAACAAAGATTACAGGTCCCTCAATCCCCAAAAATATGTTTTAAAATCAAGTGCACAAAAGAATGCACAAGTGAAATATCAGGGGTTCCCCTTCTTCATGGAAGGACCCCCAATACTCTGCATGTGCCCCCATTATCTGAGTATCTCACCAATAACTTGTTCTCCTGACTATGAATATGGTAGAGTCTCGAGATAGCGCTAACATTATATAGTCAGGGCTAATTATCTGAAGATCATCTTTCTTCATTAACCCCGTGGTTTTTGATGAATCTGAATCTTTACAAGGTTTATTTTTTTCCTCAAGCGCAATTTAGAAACATTGAAAGCCCCTGAGGAACACAGGAAGGAGTAATTTGGTAACAACATATAAAACAAATACAATGTAGCAAGTAATTATTGTGCGTGCGCTGATCATGGCACTAAATATCCGTATCACAACGCTGCTCCGCGCTCTTCATATCAACAGCGGAAGGTAAGAGGGAGCACAACCCTGCCCGATACCTTTACATCAAACCCCGGATCGCAACGCAGGCTCCTATCACACTGAGCTAATGAATCATTTGGCTTCGCGGCAACAGCAAATGAATGGGTTTTAACCGCTAACCCCCTTCCTCATTAACCCTCTGGATTATTTCATTGCTTCTATACTTCTCTTATTGTCTAATTGCTCTCTTAGGAAGCAATTACCTTATTTATTGTGTTGCAGACGCGGTCCGCACTGAATGGACTCCTTGACTTGTCATTTTTGAAAGTCTGGAACACTTGAAAGGTGCAATTGAAGATCTAGCAATAATTTCTCTATTGTATTTAAGAAAACCTAAAAGAGGAAATTTCGGTTGATTGTTCAACGTTATTCATTTTTAGTAAATTTGAGATTCCCCTGACACACTGTAATGCCATAACGGAAAACCGAGGGTAAAGGTAAGGGCAAAAAAAGAGAGTGAAATCTTATGTTAGACCAACCCAGCTCTCCCTGCCTACTTGTCAATCCTACCCTGGATGGAAGGTGCCAACTGGTTGACGTTCCCTTCCTGTGTAAAAGTGAAATACAGAGACAAAAACAGGACAAAACAAAACAGAAGAAATGTTGTACAAATATGGGAGAAAACATAGAGGACTACTAAGTATAGAGCAAGAAGATTGGAGGGCAAGCTGAGGCCTGGAAATCCAAGATACAGAACTCCGAAAACACGATCAAGCTCAAAGGAAAACTAATAGCAAGCGCTGAGATGTGGGCAAACATTCCACTTATGGGAGGCACATTCCCGAGAGTGATTGGCCTGGCCCCCTGATCTCAAGTGATAGCTGAAAACAGACCAGCACGGAAGGAATGTGAATGGAAATTACATCTGTCCATCACAACTAGCTTAACCATCTGCAACCCAGAACCAAGTCAGCAGGAGAATCCAATTAAGATATCCAGGAGTGAAACAGGGCAGCATTCAGACTAGTGCAGGACAGAATGCAAACTAAATATAAAATCAAAGGCACTTTATTGAGTGGGCCCAGGTGTTACTCGTGCACTTATTGACCAAATCCCACCATACTCCTACAGCAAGGAACTTATTGACCAAATCCCACCACAATTCCCAAACTATGACCTTATTGACCTTGCTTTCTGTATCTGGGCACAATCATGTTGGGACAGAATGGACCCAAAATGTAGGCAATAAGTAGAAGGGCATACAATGGTCTCAATTGTATAACAGACACAAGGACTGGCAGTTCTCAAGCTGTGGATGTCCCTTTCAAACATGGGATAGGTACACAAAAAAGCAAAATGAGAAATATTTTGAGTCCTTTGATGCGAATGAATGCTTTTAAGTGTCCTGTGGGTGTCAGGGAATATTTATAAGGCCATAAAGTTGATTTCAGTATATCCCTGAAGCCTCAGCTTCTCTATGGTGGAGCATAGAGATCACCTCCAGAGAAGTGTTGAGGGGAATAGCTAAAAACTGCATAAAGATGATTGATGAGAACAACCACGAAATCTTAGACATAGAACTCTCATAGAGAGAATATTCTGGAGGAGTTCAACTTGACAAAACATTACTGAAGTCTGACATATCTAGTAAGAAAGTTGCAATTTCATAAACTTTACGGATCATCTTTAGGGACCACAAGAACAAAGTGTGAGACTTTTTTCTTTTTTAGAGTTTGTCCAACCATATCATTTAAAAATGTAAAATAACAAAAGTTGAAATCCTTTACCTCTTCCCTGCAACTCCAGTAAGTTAACTTCTTCATTTTTCCTTTAGTTTTCACTTTTGATGGATAATTGACGACTATGGACAATTATTGGTTCCAACATTGGAATAATGACAATTACATATGTAAAGGTGGTCTGTGCCGGCTGCTTCCCAATCCAGACTGTTGGTTTTTGGGTCCTAAATTTTGTGGATGCCAATGCTTGAAATTGAATGTGCCGGTGCATCCATGTCAAATCTGTCCTCAACCAATCCCTGTGCACTCCCGATAGAAGGCCCCACTGAAGTCCCAGGCCAACTATTTCCTTGTAAAATTGTGCAGCCATTTGATATCCAATTCTTGGATACAAAGTCTCTGTGTGCAACTGCTTCTCTGCGATTCTGTGATGACCCTGACCTATAGTTGCTTCCGTCTGTACTTTACATTGCACTTGCCTCGACCCTTACCTGTTTCTGACTAGTTATGCCTGACCCCTTGTGCTTTGCATTGGCATCCTCTTACCAGCTGTCATGGCCACTAGGACTACTCCAATAGATAGCATCCTTCTAATGCTGTTGCAGAGTCAGGGTCACTTAATGTACTTGGGATTAGCCGCAAGTCAAACTGATCTGAAGGCACAAAGGGTCGGAATGCTCGGTGGCTCATTGGTTAGCGTTACAACCTTGCAGCGCTGGGGCCCTGGGTTCAAGTCCCATCCAGGTCAACAACTGCAAAGAGTTTGTATGTTCTCTCCGGATCCTCCGGTTTCCTCCCACACTCCAAAACATACTGGTAGACAGTGGCGTAACTAGAAGCTGTTGGGCCTCAGTGCAAAGTCTGTGCCAAGCCCCCGACTATAATGTATGGTTTATAGTAATAGTCTTCTCATATGGGAAAGTGACACCTTAAGGGCCCCCCTAAACCTCTTGGGCCCGGGTGCGACTGCAACCTCTGCACCCCCTCAAGTTAAGTCCCTGCTGGTAGGTTGATTAGATTGTGAGCCCCATGGGGACAGTGACTGATTGGGAAAGCTCTGTGCAGCGCCGCGTAATCTGTGTGCGCTTTATAAATAAAGGAGTTATTATTATTATTAATGGAAGTTCTTTTTTTGGAACAGTTTGGACTTTTTTTTGTACTTCCGGAGACTTGTTATTTCCAGTGTTTTCAGTGCAGCCTTTTGTGTGAATTTCTTCTTTATAGTATTAATTATTTTTCTCCATACGTTCATATGAATGAATTCCTCAACGCGCCACAAAGATGAAATGTAAAGAAGCCACATGCAGTCATATGGATTACTAATAAATCGTCAAACGCTTAATTAATTCTACATTTCTGCCTCGAAAATTAATGTCAGGGCCAATTAAAGGCATTGTTTACACATTATCAACCAAAACATAAACACAATTATGCAAATGTAATCATGCCGTTTGTTTTGCTTCCACAGACCAATCATTGGGAAGTGATTATTGTTGTGTCCCGGTGGCAGGTGGTTTGGAGTAAGAGATGCAATTCTTCTTTTTTTTTCGAGGGATAATTTTTTTTTTATTTAATTTTTCTTTGAAAATTGTAAACATCAGTTCTTCAGAAAAAGTTGAGACTTTGTTTTTCAAGGGAACAGTCTGTTCTGTGAGTGGGAAGGTGAGATGTTATTTTCCTATCCATGCATCACTGAATCAGCGCCCTGAGACGAGGAAGTTCACAAATATTCAAACTACTAATAGATACGATAGGTGGAAGTGTTGTATTCAGTTTTCATTACATTTTATTAATTTTTAAGCCTTTGTTCCCAGGAAACCATTAGTCATGGCTCAGATTCTGCGCTCGTGGTTTTTTTTGCTATTACCGGCATTTCTGTGTGGTCAGATCACATTTGAAAACCAGAAAATATTCCATTTGTGGAGCTCATTGACCCAACTGAGGTTACAGGCTTATGTTGTGTAGCTCCGGACATGCTATTCCCATGCACATTAATGGTCACGCTTCAGGTCTGATACATATGATCAATGATAGATTGCTTCTGCCTGACAGGGATTATATAGATTGCAGAGATTTCACAGGAAGTGATGTCATCTGCAATCAGCTGCTGATTGGCTGTTGACATAGAAGGTTCGATTACAGAGGTACAAAGTTTAGTAAGACTGAAAAGTAGAAACGTATCAATGTCCATCTAACAAGTGAGAGACAATGGGGCAGATTTACTTACCCGGTCCAGTCGCGATCCAGCTGCACGTTCTCAGACGCTGATTCGGGTTCTGCTGGGATTCACTAAGGTTGTGCGGCCGATATCCACCAGGTGTCGCTGCTGCCTTTTTCGTTCCGGTGTATGGAGAATGGATTGAAATCCGGTAAGGACTTTAGCTTTAAAAAAATATATATATATACATAGTTTTGGTCTTCTATATTTTTATACTGAGAATTTACAGGCGGTTACCTACTCAAGAACAACCGACCCCTAGTTAAAGAGGGACCCCTCTGCCCCCTATGACCTCTGGTGAAGTCTCTGGATGCTTTACTTTAGTCCCAGGCTGCAATAATCAGCTGTAAGGTGTTTGTAATGAAGCTTTATTGATAATCCTTGGTCCCATTACATTCAAATTTGGAAACTCCAAATGTCACTGGGGCAAAACATTTTTTTTGTCCGGATCTACAATTTTAAAATAAACAGTTACGACTTACATACAAATTCAACTTAAGAACAAACCTATGAAACCCATCTTGTATGTAACCAGGGGACTGCCTGTAATGAGTATCAAGACTAAATTATTGAGAGACAGCACACCCACTGGCCATAAAAGGTATTGCACTACATGTATTCTAAGTAATAACATCTACAATACTTTTATATTATTTAAATCATCTGAATAACTGTCCAGAATACACATACAGGTATTTTATATGCTTTTTCCCTTTGGTACATTTTCTGAATTTTGCAGATACTAAACATGAAAAATCTTACATTTTTTATCATACCTGTATGTTATCTAAAAAGAGGTCTTAATGTTAGTTTTGAAGAGTAGCTCAACCACTGGGCATAAATGGTATCGCAGCATTTTCTTTTTCTTCCTTTAGTCCAAAACATCAGAATTCTCTCCATACTGCCAGAAGCTTGTATGTTATGTCCATAGGAGGTTCAGAATGAGGGTCTTTACTAGAGGGAGATACACACCTACTGATTATAAAAGGTACAGCGCTATTGTGTTTTATTACTTTGTACATATTTAAGTCTTGTGGTTACTAGACATCAGAATAGTATCAAAAATTTCATGAACTTTATCAATACAGAGGTCAGAATAAGAGGCAAGACAGAACAAGGGAGAGACAGCACACCAGCTGGCCACATAGGGTATTGCACTTCTTTTTTTTCTTCTTTTTCTTACCTTCACAACGTTATAATTCCTTAAAAAAGAACAAAAAAACTGAAAATATGAATCCATAATCCCATCCCAGTATTCAACTAATTGTCAGAAAATCTTGAATGCCCCAATCCCATAAGATTGACTGTTTCATTTAGTTTGAATAGTCAACGAAGGCCACACCATCTATATACAATAAAAGGACAATTTTGAATGTTTATTAAATCCCTAGATTCCTTCTCCTTCGCGTCTCTTGTGCTATGAGTCAGATATTAGTCTCCGCATAAGAAACTTCATTCAGGTAATGGGGCCCTCACCGAGAAGCGGAGGAGGACACGTTGTTACTTTGTGTTGTATCTGGATGTGTCATCTACTAATGCAAAAGAAACAATGTTAAAAGCAGAGACATAATATTTAGCTACAAAAATTCCATTTCTTCTTTGCATATTTAGTAAAACATTGCTCATCTTGAAGTGACTTAGTCTTTTACAGCAGAAACGCAGGAAGGAAATCTATGGAGTCGTCTCTCCAGTTTGAGTGGATTGAGATATTTGTACAAAAAATCTACACATAGTTCAATATTATACTATGTTGTCATTGGACTAAGGTTTAGAATGAAGTTATTACAATGATGGGGAAAATGTGGCATTCAAGGATTTAGCCAATGCTCATCCAATAGTCATGCAATAGCTTGCAATATGTAGTGCAAATCTCAGAGTATTGAGTGATGGAGGTTTTGCACACCATGTACTTCAGCATCTTTCTCCTCTGTAGACAACTTGATGGCTGAGATGTCTATCAGGTAAGAAAGCTCATTGACATGTAACAAAGGGGTCATCCTATGCTGAAATGTTTACAGTCACTGAGCTCTTCCATATGATGCCCACTAAGGATTGAATGGTTGATGCCTGGACTTAGGGGGTCTACTGTATATTGCATAAGAAAAAGAGGATAATATTGTAATAAAGAAGGTGTAATGGCAGGACACAAACAAGGACAGTGAGCCCTGACATTTATCCCCCCAATCTGTCCCTTCCTACTTATTGGGTCCCCCCCCCCCCCTACCTGGGTAAGGTGTGAACATGTAACAAGACAGACAGACAAAACACAATAAGTCAAGGTTTACAATCCGGGATGGCAACAGTGGGGAATAACAATAACTAAATCGCAATCCAAATAGAATAGTCAAGAGATCAGAAACCAGGAACCAGAGAATACAAGAGAAGAGCTGTGATCACAGCGAGATAGTGCCAGATAGCTGCTGCCAAAGCAAGTAAACTATGGAACGTATCACGAAAGATCAATGTTCCCTCTGTCTAGGGTGAAGATACCAGTCTGTTAGGAGCACATGGTAGATGCGATCCATCAAGAGAGGAGCATGAGATGGGATCATAGTCAGCACAGATGTAGCTGTAGTGATTACAGATGTAGCAAATAGAGGCTCTGTATTCCTTGTCCCATCCTGGAGAACATATACTTGCATTTCCCCCGGAGGTGAATTTGCACATTGCTCCTGGTGTCTGAGGGACTCCGGAAGCTTCAAGTTATGCCTCTTTGTGTCCGACCATGGGTTGACTTTTGTCTGGCGAAGTGGTTAAGGGTAAAAAACTCACAGACTCAGTTGTACCTTGATTAGTCACATAGGCAATATCCTATATGTTCATAACAATCCCGGGGATTTAATTCAGGGAACCTCTTGGTCAATGTTGTCATGTGGATCTCAGTGTTCAGACGCTCAATGATCAGATATATTGGGGCACATTTACTTACCCGGTCACTGCGCGATCCCCCGAGGTGCGTGAAGTCCGGCGAGATTCACTAAGATCGTGTGCCCGATATCCTGCATGTGTCGCTTCCCCGCTCAGGTCCGCAGGAGTTCCCCTTCTTCTTCCCGGTGCATGTAAGTGCTTGTTTTGCAACACAATTGAATTTTAAATCAGTCGGATCATCCGAGGACCACGATTGCGCCAAAATCCGATCGCGTGCGCCAAAAACCCCTGTTAAATGCGGCGCAAAATTGAAATAGTTTTGAAACCCGACAGAAATGCGGTCCGCGGACCCTTAGTAAATGTGCCCCATATTCTGTTGAAAAGTAAATAATATCAGTAATAGGACAATCCCTTTTAAGGACGTCAATCAGGTGATCCTTCATTTCCACTCTGTAGGAGGGAAAATATATTTTTGATTTACCTTTTAGACCCTCGTCCAATCCCTAAGTGGGATTTTATGGGGGAACTCGGAGATGAACCCATCAGTTTAAAATGCCCTAAATTAGGATAGATATTTATCTCAATAATAGTAACTTAACCCAAAAATAGTGAAATGGTTAAAAAAAAAATCACCATCTAAATCAAAAAAATCTAATCAAATTTGTTTTCTAATTTCATGCTTTAAATGTTGCAGTGATCCCGGGTGCTCAGCGCTAATTGCCGGCACTTAATGGTCTCCTCGAGATCGGCGCTTCCTGCCTGTTTGTTTAATGCCCTAATTCTTAATTGACAAACTAGGAGATACAGTCATCATCTCCATCCTTGTAATTAGACTGTCAGAGGCTCCATGCATCATCTCTGTGGGACTTAATCATTTGTAGCCGACTCCTTGGAGAATAGGACTCCGCTCCTGGGATATGAAATACTGAAGATTTACTTAATAGGATAAAGTTGTGTTCTGGGGTAGAAAAAGAAAATAAATAGGAAAACGGTTGAGATAAGTCGGGAGAAGAGGAAGCAAAAGTTCACATCTAGAAATTTTTTTTCTCCAAATGTATTTCCAAAAATGGGGACACTTTAATGGGATTGTATCATCAGAAAAGCAGGTACTGATAATATTTTTAAATAATCAATATAATTTATTTTACTTTTATAAATAGTTCCCCTGTCGGCTGTGCCGTGTAGACTGGGACATGACGGGCAGAGTCTTTTGTACTGCTTGACCCTGTATACACAGAAAGGTAAAGCTACAGGCTGCAGGCAGAGCCAGCGCCAGCTCTGGGCATACCTGAGCAAGTGCGGGGGCCCAAAGCTGCTGGGGGGCCCACATAAGGCTGTACATAAGGAATACATGGGGGTGAGGAGGTTGTATCTAAATAATCCATAGGGGATGAAGGGGCTTTATATAAAACTAGCTGTAGATCCCAGCGCTGCCCAGGATAGGAAATAAAATAGAATGGGTTAACAAAAACTATTTTATATTTATGTATCTATCTCTCTCTCTCTCTGACTCTCTCCCCGTGTCTCTCTTTGTATCTGACTCACTATCTCTGACTGTCTCCGCCTCTGACCTTCTCTGTCTTTGACCGTCTCTGATCGTCTCTTTCAGTGACTGTCCCTAACCCTCTCTGTCTCTGAGCATCTCTTTCAGTGACTGTCACTGACCCTCTCTGTCCCTGACTGTCTCTTTCAGTCACTGTCTCTGACTGTCTCTTTCAGTTACTGTCTCTGACTGTCACCTTGTCTATGGGTAGATTTGTCAGAAGTGTCTGAGCGGAACTGCTCTTCTTGGCCATGGCAACCAATCAAAATTCAAGTTTTATTTTTGCACAGCTGTTTATAAAATTACAGGTGATCTCTGATTGGTTTCCATGGGAAAGTGGAACAGTTTTACTTCATCGCTGATTTATGATAAATCTCCCCCTACCTTTTTATCTATATCCATCTTACCTCACACATAAGCGTCTTATACTCATTGTCTATAGTAACCAATCACAGCTCAGAGCTCATATTAATGACCTGTGGCAAAACAGCAGCCAATCACAGCTCAGCTTCTAACTGCCACAGCAGCAGCAGCAGACAATAGCTCCTGTATATGGTGGTTAATAAGTATATTTTGGAAAGCGTGGGGTGAAAATTTAGGCTCAAAACTGAGTCTATAATGTTCCCTGAATCACAGAGTGACTGTGCAAAATTTGGTGATTATAAACGCAACTGTGCAGATTCCTTTAGCGGACATACATACATATATACACATACATACATACATACATACACACACCCACAGCTTTATATATAAAATAATCATGAGGGGGCTGTTTGAGATGATAAACTATGGAATATTTTAGGAAACAGGAGACTGTTTTAGTTTCTAAATTTTTAATTCTGCCACGTGAGTTGACTGCAAAGGGGCCCACTGAGGTACTGTCACCCAGGGGCCTGCTGAAACCTGGAGCCGACCCTGGCTGCAGGGTTCCTGACTGTGCACCTCCAGTTCATCAGAACAATTCCTGACGTCATTGAGTTCTTGATGTCGCTGAATGTTTTTTCTTATTCACCATTTTCAGTATATTCTCTATAAATCACTGAACTAAAATAGATTCACACCAAATCGTATCCATGAAAAGGAAAGAATTATTTTTATATAATACGAAAATTATTTTACTTTTCTTTAAAATGATTCATTCATTTACATTATATTTTGACATTGTTCTAAATACCATATGTCCGGCTTTATTTTGTGAACATTCCGTGATGTAGCAGTGATCATCCGCACACACCATATGGCCAGTGATGAGCCTGGCAAGGCCTGACACTACCTGTGCCAAGAGTCAAGATCAACAACATAGACACATGTCCCTTTGTTTTGGCTCGTCGGTCTTTTTATGATCTGAATGGATGACCCAAGACGGACACAGGAGTCGCATGAAGGCAGCAATATCTGAGATCGGCCATTATTTGTGATGCTTTGATAGAGAACTCATAGACACCTGGACAACTACTTTAATGATTGATACAAGATAGAAGAAGAGCACAAGACATGAGAATCTTAAACTGGGGAGAGTCAAAATGTTGGGTTAAGTTAGGAGAAGCCAAGTGTATGGTATGAAGGGTTAATTGGTGGGAATGGGGGGGGGGGTCTTCATTTATTTTCTTAGTTCTGTCCTACAGTTTAATTATGATTTGGAGTCTGTTCTAGTGAGCAAAATAATTTTTGGATACCATATATACTCGAGTATAAGTCTAGCTTTTCAGCACAAAATTTGTTCTCAAAAACCCTAACTCAAGTCGGCTTATACTCGAGTCAAGAAAAAGAATAGTCAAAACTCACCTTTCCGACATCACCCGTAGGTCCTATGCTTGTTTCAATGCTCCGGTGCCGCTGCGGATCCTCTTCAGGTCCCCTCGTGATACCAGCATCTCACAAACAATGACGTTGGCAAGCAGCTGTGTGCCGGCCGAGCGCGAACACCTGAAGAGGAGCGAAAGAATCTGAAGAAGACCGAAGGACCCGAGGCAGCACCAGAGCATCGGATACACACTGGGCAGGCTGTATACCACAGGGGGCTGGCAGGCTATTCACTACTGGGGCTGGCTGGCTATATACTACAGGGGTCTTGCTGGCTATATACTGAGAGGCTGTGACCAATGCATTTCCCACCCTCGGCTTATACTCAAGTCAATAGGTTTTCCCAGTTTTTTGTGTTGAAATTAGGGGTCTCGGCTTATACTCGGGTCGGCTCATACTCGAGTATAGTAATTTGTCTGGAGTCAAAATACATTTTAGTTTCAAGTCTTGAGTTTAAAATAATTCAGGAGTCTGTTCCGGGGTCTAATTAATTAAGGATTCAGCTTTTGAGTCTATGCCTGAAACATTAAATGAGTTCGGTCATGGGTCTACGTAAATTTTGGTTTCAAGTCTGGGGCTTAAATTTATTCAGCATTCAACATTCAGAGGATGGAAGAATCTGGAACTCTGGCAGACTTTTCGGAGCTCTCAGTCCTTGCAGGATTTTCTTAGGTAGGCGGTTTATGGTTATCCCCCCTCCCCCACCCAGCTTTCTCTCTCTACTTCCCTTCTTTTCTATTGGAGTAGGTTATCTGGTTCCTCTTCACCACAGTATAATTATTCCTTTCTGTATCGCCTTATACTTTTTTAAAAAATACAACAAAATCCATGTAAATAGATTCTGCTCATTTCAGCACCAGATTCCAAGTCCATTTTGTCCGTGATGTAATGGATAACGGCCTTCTATCTACACACACCACATACAAGGTGGGGCTTATGTATAAGAAGTGAATCCAATGTACACAGGAAGAGCTGCAATAAAAAGACAATGGGGGTCATTTACTAAGGGCCCGATTCGCGTTTTCCCGACGTGTTACCCGAATATTTCCGATTTGCCTGGAATTTTTCCTGTATTGCCTGGGATTTTGGCGCAGGTGATCGGATTGTGGCGCATCAACGCTGGCATGCACGCGACGGAAATCGGGGGGCGTGGCCGAACGAAAACCCGACGGATTCGGAAAAACCGCCGCATTTAAAAAAAGAAAAGTGTCGCGGAGCTTGCACTTACCTTTACTAGGAATAGGCCGGTGAACTTGAGTGCGTTCCGATGGTCTTCAGCGCAGCAGCGCCACCTGGTGGACATCGGAGGAACTACCTTAATGAATCCCGGCCGGACCCGAAACCACCGCTGAGAACGCGCCGCTGGATCGCGAATGGACCAGGTAAGTAAATCTGCCCCAATGTTGCACATCTATAGAGTAGTCAATGGGTTAAAACCAAAGTTCCCTGAATTTACATCACATGAGGCCAAGAAAGTCCTTTGCCCCTTGGGGCATTTGAACAGCTAAGTGGGTTACAGACAGAAGTATCAGTTCAGTATCAGGAATGTAACAGTAACATTGTATCGAGCGCAGTCACTTGTTACTCCTACTGTTACTTTTTTTTATCGGCTCCGTCCATTTCTCATAAGGCTGAAATCTTATTACACGTTTCAGATTTATAGCCGAAAATAAGGCTGAGTCCTCTAAGACTGAAATCTTCAATTAATTGGCTGCTTAGCATTTAGGAAATGGCTGACTGGTGAAAGTACCAATCTGGATAACATGCGCATGCAATCTCCGAATATCATTCAATCAATATAATGTACAGCGCTTCACGTTCCCCTCGCAATGGACTCAATGGGATAATTGCTCTCCTGCGGGGAACAGAATCTGAGGACTTATTAGGAAGTTTTTGGCTGCACCTTGTATTAGAACAATGTTCAAACCTCAGGAAAAAAGTTACAAATTTTCCAAAAAAAAATGTAATAAAATGATGTGTGAATCATTGCACAGCTCCAATGTGAGCCTATGGAAAAATGTAAGCGATGGCTGTCAGCAGGGATGAGGAGGATACAAAGCGATTCTCAGGGATTTCTTGCTTTGTCTTCTTTCTTAGGACTTGGGGCAAGATACATTTATCAATATATTCTCCTCTTTTGTCATAGTGTCTTATCAGCAGGGAATACGCTGCAGCCTGAGAGTTAACAGGAACACAGCAGGATGATTCAGGTGGGAATTTATCAAATTGACAGGATTGTCAATATATTATCCATTTCTGGAGCAATTTACTCCAAAATCATGCCTAATACACAGGGATAGGGCCGGCACCTGCACTGGGCATACCCAGAGCTGTTCGGGGGGGCCCACATAAGGCTGTGCATCAGGAATCCATGGGGGGGAGGCAGGCTGTATCTAATTAATCCATAGGGTGTGAGGGTTGATAAACTAGGAAACAGGAGACTGTTTTAGTTTCTGAATTTTTAATGCCCCCACGTGAGTTACCTGCAAAGGGGCCCTCTGAGGCTCTGTTGCCCAGGGGCCTTTGAAACCTGGAGCTGACCCTACGCAGGGAGATATTATGAGCAGCAGATGAGAGTAAACAGGAAACCAGTGGAATGAATAGGGCAGGTCTCTACACATTTCTCTGATTGGACAGTATAAGGAGCCAAAACACTGTCCCACACCATCAAGTGTAGTTTCCCCTTTTTTTTGGTGCATTTTCCTCCTGATTGGTATTTTCTCTGCAGATATCGCAGATTGGAGGTTACAGGAAAGCAGAAGAATAGTTGTCCTGCTCCTGGTGTAACATGTCAGGATTCGGGATGCGTGGATCCACTGGACCACCACGGGAGGTGTTACTAGCCGACACCTGGGACCGGAGTCTAAGTGGAACCTGATCTTCACCAGAGCCTGGTGGACTTGGTGCAGCAGGGTAGCACCAGGTCGTTCCACAGGTGCAACTAACCCGCGGTCGCTGCTGAGGTCGAGGTACCATAGTAGGAGACAGTGTCGTGGTCAGGGCTGGCAGCAGAGATGCAAAGTCAAGTCCAATCCGGGTTCAGCAATGAGAGGTCCAGGCAGATGGAAACGGAAACACAGGAACACAGGACATGGGAACTCAGGAGCAGGAACACACGGGAGCAGGAACAAATGGAAACACAGGAACACACAAGAACGCTGGAGACACAGGAACGCAGGACATACAGGAAAGCAGGAGACACAGGAACGCAGGAGACACAGGCATACAGGAACGCAGGACATGGGAACTAAGGAGCAGGAACACATGGGAGCAGGAATGCAAGATATATGGGAACACACAGGAACGCTGGAGACACAGGAACGCAGGAGACACAGGAACGCAGGAGACACAGGAACACAGGACATACAGGAACGCTGGAGACACAGGAACACAGGGGAGCTTTTTCTAATGCTGTGGGGCACAAAAATCCGGCAGGGAAGAGAGGAAGGGGCTGTGAATTTATAAAGCAGAGCATCTGGCCAGCGCCAATTACATCTGGCCCTTTAAATCTGACACGTGGGCCCTATGCAGCGCGGGCGCACGCAGGGTGCCATAGGAGATGCCACTGGACTCGGCGAGGTGAGTCGCGCGGCGAGCACAGCGGCCCACGCAGAGGTACATGGCCTGCAAGCCGAGACAAGGGTCGCAGGGGCCCGTGACACATCACAGACCGAAATGGCCTAATGAATCCTCCTTATTAGGAATATTCTTACTATATTATTTCATTTTATTTGCTGTTTGACTTTTTCCATTTTTATGATGAATAATGTAAGAAAACAATTCCATAATTACATTTCTAATAACATCCAGTGCATTTGGCTCTAGCAGAGATTTAATATATAAAATATATTTTGGGGTTATTTTTGTAAAATATAATAGAATAAGTATATCAAGATAAAAATATCCAGGAGAATAGTGAAAGAGAAAAAAAAAAACTCCCGGGAGAGCTGCAGATTATTACAACCGACGCGTTGACAGCATTATCCAGTAGTCAGTGGGCGCTCATCATTATACACAGGGATGTATAGAGATAGTACATAGGTTCACCGTACTCCGTAGTCACCTGCATCGGAATGTGGTGGATCACGTACATGAGGACATTAGAGCGCCACTAATTGTCCCCATGTTGTACCACTTGCTGTCTTTACTTAATGACTTGTTGGTTAATGTAGGATCGGAGAATCCCATTAACTACTCCCCAGAGCATAGTCTACATAATATACATAATGGAGATGTTAACTGGAGAAATGGAGATAAATTTCCTTCCCTGGTGCAATGATAATCAGACAATTATAGAAGTGAATTTCAGGCCGTTGTAGTTTCATGCAGCCCATGTTGTAGAACTTGTTGTAGAACTTCAAGTATGACCTAGCAATCTCCAGTTGGTAACATGTTGGAAGATGATCAGATGGACATCACCATGATATAGTAATGATATGTCAACAACATCGAAGTTGGCAGCCAAGATGACCTTCAATAGTCTATGAACTCAAGTACGAAAACCAGTAGTGATAGCCCGGGGTCCAAGACTTCTAGAGGGGCCAATCAGTCACTTAGTGTGATACTGCCCAATGGAGATACAAAAGAGAAGGGCCACCAGTCCTCAACTCTGAATCCTGACACATATGTATACAAGAACCCTTCAAGGACCTTTGAAGGTTCTTGAACTGCAGAGTCATAATTGGCCATTGACTCTATCGCAGATTGGGGTTTCCACTCCTCGACCCTGTCCACCGGCACCTTGTCTCCTGACTGAGGATGGGTCTGGCTCAGACCTGAAATGCGTCTCCTACTGTATATTCAGAGTCTAATATCCATATGATTGGGGTTATCACTCTTTATGCTATTTTAATGTATTGCTTTAATAGTTATAATTCATAGATTTTATATAAGGAGCGCTTTTGCACGCCCAGGTAAGATGCAGGTAATGCTGAGTGCTGAATACTCAACTAGTTTGTCTGTTAGTGGAGAGAGACAAAGGTTTCCTGGCAGCAGGAGGAAAAAAGCAGAGAAAGGTACAAGTACCAGACAGACAAATAGTTCACTATCCAGCCCTCAACATAGACCCTCCCCCCCCTTTACATTTCAGAGACTAATGGATACAGTAAACAGGAGTGTGGTGCTCCTTATACTGTGCCGCTTGCCTTGATGATGTCATTGTCCAACAAAATGTACCATAGCTCAGAATGAAACCTCTGATCTTGGCTACATTATAGGTGGTGGGAAAATTAAACCAGAAATGTAAAAAGTTGCAGCTGTTAAGGATGCCCCAACTCCAAAAATAAAGAAAGAAGTGAGGACTAGAGATGAGCGAACATGCTCGTCCGAGCTTGATGCTCGGTCGAGCATTAGGGTACTCGAAACTGCTCGTTACTCGGACGAATACTTCGCCCGCTCGAGAAAATGGCAGCTCCCGCCGTTTTGCTTTTTGGCGGCCAGAAACAGAGCCAATCACAAGCCAGGAGACTCTGCACTCCACCCAGCATGACGTGGTACCCTTACACGTCAATAGCAGTGGTTGGCTGGCCAGATCAGGTGACCCTGGGATAGACTAGCCGCTGGCCGCGCTGCTCGGATCATTCTGTCTCTGGATGCCGCTAGGGAGAGAGCTGCTGCTGGTCAGGGAAAGCGTTAGGGTGTTCTATTAGCTTACTGTTAGGCAGGAGTGATTCTCAAAGAACCCAACAGCCCTTCTTAGGGCTACAATAACGTTCTACTTTTTTTATTTTAATTTGCATCTTTTACCATTTTGTGAGGAATTAGCAGGGGGACTTGCTACCGTTGTGTTTAGCTCTTAGTGGCACACATATCCATAGCAAAGACCGAAGTGGGAAAATTCAGTAGGGGTTGGATTTCTATTAGGCAATAACTCAGTGTCATCTCATCTGGCATAGTAGTGTGCTTCCTTTGATACTTGGCTAGAAAATAGCCATAGGAGAATACAAACAGCTTCTTGAAGCCTACAGTAGCGTTCTATATATTTGATTTCTGGTTGATCTGCTGGTGGCTGTAGTTTCTGCAGTGCATGTACTTGCCAATTCTGAGCAATTTGTAGTGAGACTTGCGACCGCTGTGTTCTGCGCTTAGTGGCGCACATATCCATAGCAAAGGCCGAAGTGGCAAAATTCAGTAGGGGTTGGATTTCTATTAGGCAATAACTCAGTGTCATCTCATCTGGCATAGTAGTGTGCTTCCTTTGATACTTGGCTAGAAAATAGCCATAGGAGAATACAAACAGCTTCTTGAAGCCTACAGTAGCGTTCTATATATTTGATTTCTGGTTGATCTGCTGGTGGCTGTAGTTTCTGCAGTGCATGTACTTGCCAATTCTGAGCAATTTGTAGTGAGACTTGCGACCGCTGTGTTCTGCGCTTAGTGGCGCACATATCCATAGCAAAGGCCGAAGTGGCAAAATTCAGTAGGGGTTGGATTTCTATTAGGCAATAACTCAGTGTCATCTCATCTGGCATAGTAGTGTGCTTCCTTTGATACTTGGCTAGAAAATAGCCATAGGAGAATACAAACAGCTTCTTGAAGCCTACAGTAGCGTTCTATATATTTGATTTCTGGTTGATCTGCTGGTGGCTGTAGTTTCTGCAGTGCATGTACTTGCCAATTCTGAGCAATTTGTAGTGAGACTTGCGACCGCTGTGTTCTGCGCTTAGTGGCGCACATATCCATAGCAAAGGCCGAAGTGGGAAAATTCAGTAGGGGTTGGATTTCTATTAGGCAATAACTCAGTGTCATCTCATCTGGCATAGTAGTGTG
Organism: Engystomops pustulosus; assembly: GCF_040894005.1. Lineage (NCBI taxonomy): Eukaryota > Metazoa > Chordata > Amphibia > Anura > Leptodactylidae > Engystomops > Engystomops pustulosus. The sequence goes on from NC_092419.1 coordinate 24,534,615, forward strand.
CTTCCTTTGATACTTGGCTAGAAAATAGCCATAGGAGAATACAAACAGCTTCTTGAAGCCTACAGTAGCGTTCTATATATTTGATTTCTGGTTGATCTGCTGGTGGCTGTAGTTTCTGCAGTGCATGTACTTGCCAATTCTGAGCAATTTGTAGTGAGACTTGCGACCGCTGTGTTCTGCGCTTAGTGGCGCACATATCCATAGCAAAGGCCGAAGTGGCAAAATTCAGTAGGGGTTGGATTTCTATTAGGCAATAACTCAGTGTCATCTCATCTGGCATAGTAGTGTGCTTCCTTTGATACTTGGCTAGAAAATAGCCATAGGAGAATACAAACAGCTTCTTGAAGCCTACAGTAGCGTTCTATATATTTGATTTCTGGTTGATCTGCTGGTGGCTGTAGTTTCTGCAGTGCATGTACTTGCCAATTCTGAGCAATTTGTAGTGAGACTTGCGACCGCTGTGTTCTGCGCTTAGTGGCGCACATATCCATAGCAAAGACCGAAGTGGCAAAATTAAGTAGGGGTTGGATTTCTATTAGGCAATAACTCAGTGTCATCTCATCTGGCATAGTAGTGTGCTTCCTTTGATACTTGGCTAGAAAATAGCCATAGGAGAATACAAACAGCTTCTTGAAGCCTACAGTAGCGTTCTATATATTTGATTTCTGGTTGATCTGCTGGTGGCTGTAGTTTCTGCAGTGCATGTACTTGCCAATTCTGAGCAATTTGTAGTGAGACTTGCGACCGCTGTGTTCTGCGCTTAGTGGCGCACATATCCATAGCAAAGGCCGAAGTGGCAAAATTCAGTAGGGGTTGGATTTCTATTAGGCAATAACTCAGTGTCATCTCATCTGGCATAGTAGTGTGCTTCCTTTGATACTTGGCTAGAAAATAGCCATAGCAATAGGATAGGATTGTTTGGTTTTAAAAACTCAAAAAAAAACAAAAAACACAAAAAAAAAAAAAAAAAAAAAAAAAACACAAAAAAAAACAAAAAGAAGTAAAAAAAAAAAAAAAGTTATAACTCTCATTTTAAAAATGTTTAACCCGAGGGCTAGGGGTAGAGGACGAGGGCGGGGACGTGGGCGTCCAACTACTGCAGGGGTCAGAGGCCGTGGTCCTGGGCGGGGTGAGACACCACCTGCTGATGAGGGAGCAGGGGAACGCCGCAGAGCTACACTCCCTAGGTTCATGTCTGAAGTTACTGGGACTCGTGGTAGAGCACTGTTGAGGCCAGAACAGTGCGAACAGGTGATGTCGTGGATTGCTGACAATGCTTCGAGCAATTTGTCCACCACCAGTCAGTCTTCCACGCAGTCCACCCATGTCACCGAAATCCCCACTCCTCCAGCTCCTGCACCTCAGCCTCCTCCCCCCCAGTCTGCCCCCTCCCAGGAAAATTTGGCATTTGAACCGGCATACTCTGAGGAACTGTTTTCTGGACCCTTCCCACAGTCACAAACCACTTGTCCGGTTGCTGCTGAGCAATTTTCCGATGCCCAGGTTTTCCACCAGTCACAGTCTGTGGGTGATGATGACCTTCTTGACGTAGTGGAAGTGTGTAAAGAGGTGTCCGACGATGAGGAGACACGGTTGTCAGACAGTGGGGAAGTTGTTGTCAGGGCAGGAAGTCCGAGGGGGGAGCAGACTGAGGGATCGGAGGATGATGAGGTGACAGACCCAAGCTGGGTTGAGAGGCCGGGTGAACACAGTGCTTCTGAGACGGAGGAGAGTCCTCGACCTGAACAGGTTGGAAGAGGCAGTGGTGGGGCCAGACGGAGAGGCAGGGCCAGAGCTGGTGCATCAGCGCCACTGTCAACTAGTGAAGCTCCCGTGGTGAGGGCTCTTGCGGCGAGGGCTAGATCTTCAGAAGTGTGGAGGTTCTTTAAGGAAACACCGGATGACCGACGGACTGTGGTGTGCAACATTTGCCAAACCAGGCTCAGCAGGGGTTCCACCACTACTAGCTTAACTACCACCAGTATGCGCAGGCATATGAATGCTAAGCACCCCACTCAGTGGCAACAAGCCCGTTCACCTCCGGCCGTGCACACCACTGCTCCTTCCCCTGTGTCAGCTGCTAGTCAGCCCCCTGCCCAGGACCCTGGCACAAAAACCCCATCGTCGCCTCCACGATCCTCCACAGCATCCACCAGCGTTCAGCTCTCCATACCCCAGACGCTGGAGCGGAAACGCAAATATAGTGCAACCCACCCGCACGCCCAAGCCCTTAATGTGCACATCTCCAGATTGCTTAGCCTGGAGATGCTGCCCTATAGGCTAGTAGAGACCGAGGCCTTTCGCAACCTCATGGCGGCGGCCGCCCCTCGGTATTCGGTCCCCAGCCGCCACTACTTTTCCCGATGTGCCGTCCCAGCCCTGCACCAGCACGTGTCAGACAACATAATCCGTGCCCTGACCAACGCCGTTTCTGACAAGGTCCACCTGACCACGGACACGTGGACGAGTGCTGCCGGGCAGGGCCACTATATATCTCTGACGGCACATTGGGTTAACTTGGTGGAGGCTGGGACCGAGTCTGACCCTGGGGCTGCTCATATACTGCCGACGCCGAGGATTGCGGGGCCTACCTCGGTCCAGGTGTTTCAGGCCTACTATGCCTCCTCCTCCTCCCACCCCTCCTCCACCTCCTCCTCCGAACTACCATCCGTGGGCACGGCGCCATCAGTCGGTAGCTCTAGGCACAGCAGCAGTGCCGTCGCTAAGCGACAGCAGGCGGTGCTCAAACTGCTGAGCCTAGGCGACAAAAGGCACACCGCCCAAGAGCTATTACAGGGCATCACGGCGCAGACTGATCTGTGGCTGGCACCGCTGAACCTCAAGCCGGGAATGGTTGTGTGTGACAACGGCCGTAACCTGGTGGCGGCTCTGCAACTCGGCAGACTGACACATGTGCCATGCCTGGCCCATGTGTTAAATCTGATAGTTCAGCGTTTCCTCAAGACATACCCCAATCTGTCTGATTTGCTCACGAAGGTGCGCCGCATCTGTGCGCATTTCAGGAAGTCCAGCCCAGATGCTGCCACTCTCAGGGCAGCGCAGCGCCGCCTCCAACTGCCCGCTCACCGACTGTTGTGCGACGTGCCCACGAGGTGGAATTCAACACTGACCATGTTATCCAGAGTTTACCAGCAGCGCAGAGCGATTGTAGACTGCCAGATGTCAACTTCCACCAGAACTGGTAGTCAGGTCAGTCAGCTTCCTCAAGTCTACAATGAGGAGTGGACGTGGATGTCTGATATCTGTCAGGTGCTGAGTAACTTTGAGGAGTCAACACAGATGGTCAGTGGCGATGCCGCCATCATCAGCCTCACCATCCCGCTGCTTGGCCTGTTGAAAAACTCTCTGGTCAGCATGAAGTCGGAAGCTTTGCGCTCGTCACAAGAGACAGGGGAAGAATATTCCCTTGTTGATAGCCAAAGCACCCTCAGGTCTGTTTCTCAGCGCATATCGGAGGAGGTGGAGGTGGAGGAGGATGAGGAGGAAGAGGAGGAGAATGTTGGCGAGACACAAGAGGGGACCATTGTTGAGTCCTTTACTGTTCAGCGTGTATGGGCAGAAGAAGAGGAGTTGGAGGAGTTGGAGGAGGAGGAAATGGACAGTCAGGCCAGTGAGGGGAGTGAATTCTTACGCGTTGGTACTCTGGCGCATATGGCAGATTTCATGCTAGGCTGCCTATCCCGTGACCCTCGCGTTCAAAGAATTTATTCCAGCACCGATTACTGGGTGTTCACTCTCCTGGACCCACGGTACAAGCAAAATCTTTCCACTCTCATCCCTGCAGAGGAAAGGAGTGTGAGAATGCATGAATACCAGCAGGCCCTGGTGCACAAGCTGAAACAGTATTTCCCTTCTGACAGCGCTAGCGGCAGAGTGCGTAGTTCTGCGGGACAAGTAGCGAGGGAGAGTAGGCGAGCAGGCAGCTTGTCCAGCACTGGCAAGGGTACGCTTTACAAGGCTTTTGCCAGCTTTATGTCACCCCAGCAAGACACTGTCACCTGTCCCCAGTCTCGGCAGAGTAGGGCTGATCTTTACAGAAAGATGGTGAGGGAGTATGTAGCTGACCATACCATCGTCCTAAATGATCACACAGCTCCCTACAACTACTGGGTTTCAAAGCTGGACATGTGGCACGAACTGGCGCTGTACGCCTTGGAGGTTCTTGCCTGCCCTGCCGCTAGCGTCTTGTCCGAGCGGGTTTTCAGTGCAGCTGGTGGCATCATCACCGATAAGCGTACACGCCTGTCGACTGACAGCGCTGACAGGCTGACGCTTATTAAAATGAATAAAGGCTGGATTTCTCAGAATTTCCAATCTCCACCAGGTGAAGGAAGCTCAACCTGAATAATTGATCCACTCCTCCTCCTCCTCATTTTCCTCCTTCTCCTCCTCTTTGTACAGTAAAGCAGAGGAAAATGGCTATTTTTTGACAGGGCCCACTGGCTCTTGCTATAGTACTTCATGCATTTAATTTTTCTGGAGGGCCACCTACCCGGTCCTCTGTTTGAAACAATTTTTGTGAGTGCCACATACAGGCACTCAATCTATTCCATTTTACTGCAGGGCCACCTACCTGCTCCTCTGGTTTGAAACATTTTTGGGACTGCCACATACAGGCACTCAATCTATTCCATTTTACTGCAGGGCCACCTACCTGCTCCTCTGGTTTGAAACATTTTTGGGACTGCCACATACAGGCACTCAATCTATTCCATTTTACTGGAGGGCCACCTACCTGCTCCTCTGGTTTGAAAAATTTTTGGGACTGCCACATACAGGCACTCAATCTATTCCATTTTACTGCAGGGCCACCTACCTGCTCCTCTGGTTTGAAACATTTTTGGGACTGCCACATACAGGCACTCAATCTATTCCATTTTACTGGAGGGCCACCTACCTGCTCCTCTGGTTTGAAAAATGTTTGGGACTGCCACATACAGGCACTATCCAAATTAAATTGTCTCCATAGCAGCCTCCACACGTTGTCTCCATTGCTACCTCCAAAAGTCGTCCATATAGCTGCCTCCATACATCGTCCCTTTATCAAACGAGGTGTGTCAGGCAGAAATTTGGGTTGTTTTCATGGATTCCACATCAAAGTTGTTAACTTTGTCGCCACCCTGCTGTGTTATCCACAAAATATACTGGCAAACTTTTACCATTTAGGGATATTATTTCAGCGCTTCTTGCGCATCTGTTTACATTCCCCTCACCCGGCATATCCTAAACTTATAAGAACGCTACTACACTTGATCTTATACAAAAGGTTCTTAGAAGTGCTGTTTGGGGAGTAGCCTAGAGACAGGGGCTTGAATTGGCGAAAGCTCGCCTGGCAGCGGAGCGCCAGCTCCATGCGCATCATGCGCTTCTTGCGCATCTGTTTACATTCCCCTCACCCGGCATATCCTAAACTTATAAGAACGCTACTACACTTGATCTTATACAAAAGGTTCTTAGAAGTGCTGTTTGGGGAGTAGCCTAGAGACAGGGGCTTGAATTGGCGAAAGCTCGCCTGGCAGCGGAGCGCCAGCTCCATGCGCATCATGCGCTTCTTGCGCATCTGTTTACATTCCCCTCACCCGGCATATCCTAAACTTATAAGAACGCTACTACACTTGATCTTATACAAAAGGTTCTTAGAAGTGCTGTTTGGGGAGTAGCCTAGAGACAGGGGCTTGAATTGGCGAAAGCTCGCCTGGCAGCGGAGCGCCAGCTCCATGCGCATCATGCGCTTCTTGCGCATCTGTTTACATTCCCCTCACCCGCCATATCCCAAACTTATAAGAACGCTACTACACTTAACTTGGTGCAGGCTGGGACCGAGTCTGACCCTGGGGCTGGTCATATACTGCCGACGCAGAGAATTGCGGGGCCTACCTCGGTCCAGGTCTCAAAGGCCTACTATACCTCCTCCCACCCCTCCTCCACCTCCTCCTCCTCCGAATTACCATCCGTGGGCATGGCGCCATCAGTCGGTAGCTCTAGGCACAGCAGCAGTGCCGTCGCTAAGCGACAGCAGGCGGTGCTGAAACTGCTGAGCCTAGGCGATAAAAGGCACACCGCCCAAGAGCTATTACAGGGCATTCCACATCAAAGTTGTTAACTTTGTCGCCACCCTGCTGTGTAATCCCCAAAATATACTTGCAAACTTTTACCATTTAGGGATATTATTTCAGCGCTTCTTGCGCATCTGTTTACATTCCCCTCACCCGCCATATCCTAAACTTATAAGAACGCTACTACACTTGATCTTATACAAAAGGTTCTTAGAAGTGCTGTTTGGGGAGTAGCCTATAGACAGGGGCTTGGATTGGCGAAAGCTCGCCTGGCAGCGGAGCGCCAGCTCCATGCCAAGATCCAACTAACATAGTTTTAACTGCAGCACCTTTAATCTACTACTAGTTCACTGCCTCCATACATGGTCCCCTTATCAAACGAGCTGTGTCAGGCAGAATTTTGGGTTGTTTTCATGGCTTCCATGTTAACTTTGTCGCCACCCTGCTGTGTAATCCACAAAATATACTGGCAAACTTTTATCATGTACCGATATTATTTGAGCGCTTCTTGCTCACCTCCTTTGGTTCCTCTCTGCCACCCATTGGTTTGAAGCCTGAGTCCATTTAGGGTATGTCGCCATGCCACTCTCTAGCCTGCTGCCGCTGCCTCTGCCTCTGCATGCCGTCCCCTATAGTGTCAGGGTCAATTATTGGATGTTTTACATGCTATCTAGCTTCATTCTGTCACTCTGTCATGGCCATGCTGTTGCCCATAATTTTGGCATAATGGTGCGATTAAGCAGCCTCAGAGGCATCCATGCATGCTGCCCCTGCTGTTTCCTGTCCATTTGCGTGGTGTTTCCATCCTTTTCTGAGGTTCCCAGGTGTTTGGCCAAGCTTCCCTGTGCAGAGCCTTGGTCCCCTTGAAAAATGCTCGAGTCTCCCATTGACTTCAATGGGGTTCGTTATTCGAGACGAGCACTCGAGCATCGGGAAAAGTTCGTCTCGAATAACGAGTACCCGAGCATTTTAGTGTTCGCTCATCTCTAGTGAGGACATTAGGGCTGGCTGCTTATTACTGCTCAATTTATTCAAATTTTTTCTGATTTAGCCGCCCCTTTAAGTGATCTTACTAAGAAAAGAAAATAGAACCTTGTGGAATGAACAACAGATTGTGAGAAAGCCTTTAATACTTTAAAGAGGACCTGTCCCCCCAAAAAAACGCACTAGGAGGTGCTTACTAAAGTAAGCAGCTCCTAGTGCTACCCCATCTTTAGCAGTGATAAACTGCTGGCTTTATCGGAACCCTACGACACTGCAGCATACCCTCGGAATGCAGGACCAAGCTCACAGTGGTCCAGCGTATTCATGAGGGGGCGGTCCAAGGAGGCGGTGACTTCGCACGGTGTACGAGGGACGGTCCGTTGGAGAAGCAGCACCTCGGTCCACCCCTAATGAATATGCTGGACCACTGTGACCACTGGCGGTGCAGTGTCTGCTAACTTTATTGGAGGTCTCCGATAACGCTAACAGTGTAACACTGCTACATCTGTTGTAGCACTAGGAGCTGCTTACCCTAGTTGCTTATGAGATGCGTTTGTATTTCTTATGATTTGGTTACATGTATATATTGTAAACTCCCCTTTATTTTATGTATTGTGATGCTTTATACATTATTTATGTGAGATATGTATCCTATTTGTGATGTTTCTTGTGAAAGGTGCAAACCAAAGGTGTATCCCTTTAAGACGCTAGGAGTGTGGGAATAGTTGGGTATTTAATGACACCTGTGAGTACATAGAGTGGCTCTGAGTGTCTGAGCTGAGCACAGGGGGAGCCGCTTGTTCCAAGGTAGCTGCAATTATCAGCATTTTTCTTCTTGCTATATTTCTTTTTTTGCTCAAGTCAATACAAAGCCTGATTTTGACCTGAAATCTGAGGTTGCATTCACATCATGCGTTGCGTCACTTTTTTTGTTGCGTTTTTGATGCATTCCAAAGGCTTGAATCGTGATCACATGCTGAGGTTACATTGCGTTTTAGCAAATGCAGTGGAAATACAATATAACCTTAGCATGTGAACAAGGCTAAAGCCTTTGGAATGTGTCAAAAACGTAGCAAAAAACGCAACATAGCGCATCATGTGAACGCATCCTGAGTCAACACCTTTTTATAAGAACCCATGTCTCAACAAATGCCGTATCGGAAAAAAAAGTTTTGCTTATGGTCCATATGTACTGCCTGTGGTCTCCACCAGCTCTGTACTTAATTGGTGCATCCTATCTTCAGCATGCTCAAATGTCCCTGCTACCTGGTCTTTCTCCTTCTGGGCCTGTAGGGGGCGTGCAAACTCTCTCTCTCTGCTTTTTAAAAGGCCAATGTGCCGACTATTTTATCCTCTAGCTGCTCACAACATGGGCTATACCAGTGATTTTCAACCAGTGTGCCGTGGCACACTAGTGTGCTGCGACACACGGTCGGGTGTGCCGCGGGGAAAGTTCCCCAAACTATGGTGCCCCTGTGTTTTGTTTGCCAGCAATGCGCAGCGATGTGTAGTCACGGCTTTCTACAATGTAGGAAACGTGTACAATAAACACATGCACAAGCTTTGAACCTCGCGCAACAAAATGACGTCACCGAGGCCGGCGCATCATCCTGAGAGCGGAGAGACTCTCGCATTTGCCCACCGCCAAGATAAAGCCCACCAATAATGCTGACTATATGAGCTTTTGCCTGAGTATATGAACTGTTGGCAGAATACTCAGCATATGAGCTGGTACTTGTCGTACTCCAGCAGTATACTGCATATAACAATGAGAAATGTAACATGAGAAATACTATAGTCATGAGGCTGGAGTACTACAAGTACCAGCTCATATGCTGAGTATATGAGCTGGCACTTGTCCTCTGGCCTCATGGCCATAGTACTTCTCATTGCACCCCTATATTTTGCAGTATATGAGCCACAGAATAATCAGCACCATATACTAAAAACAGGGAGAAACTGAGAACTGTTGGAGAAGAGCTTTGTGTGTGTCTTTCCACCATTCCTGCCAGGATATCGCTTTTGTGTTTATCGAAACAGGCCCAGGTTTCACACTGAGTGAGTAAAATAAATTTAGAATCTATATTACTAACTATATGTGTAATATGACTGTTTTAGTGTCATTTTGTGCTATTTTGGTTGGTGGTGTGCCCCAGGATTTTCTAAGTATAAAAAGTGTGCCGCGGCTCAAAAAAGGTTGAAAATCACTGGGCTATACAACCAAGCCTTCCTTTTTGCCTGGTGCTAGAGGCTACGTCTCTACATAGTCTAGACTATGCTGTATGCTATTATTATACTTAGTATTATTGCTTTGATGTGTTATCCCCAGAGTACAACCCTGGATATTTACCTATGATCTAATGCAGCCTATCTCCACTTATTGCATGATTCCTGACATCACATATGCTCTAACCTTGGCCTGTCCTTGGCCTTTCTCCAACCTGAACCTTTGGTGCTATGCACCGACATCTCTTGGCCCACTGGGTTATCTTTCATTCAGCCCAGGGCCACCTGTAGAAATAAGGGTCTCAGGATCTCCCTGCAGGGAAGACCAGGTCCTTGTATTGGGCTGAAAGGGTGAAGAACAGAGAGGATTGGAGTTAAGGGCCTTATAGGTTGCCCAAAGTCAAACCAGTTAAAGGCAACCTACCTATCAGAAATTTACCTATTAAGATCTGATGGAAGGTTTCTAGTAATATGCTAAACCCTAATTCATCTTTACCTAAAACTAAGATACTTTCTAAACTAAGCTATACTTTATCTAACTAATATGCTAATTATCAGCAGAGGCTACTGGGGCGCGGAGTAGCTTCATGATCCCACCTACCTGCACGTCCTCTCCGCACATCCTCACGCTTTTGTGAGCTGGCGCCGACCCTGGCTTGCCGGTAGCATCTCCCATCACAAATCAATGACCTTCGTTGAGGACTTTGAATAGTTTTGAAATTTTTAAAAACTTTTAATGCCCATAATTTATAGAGAACCCTTCTTCCCCTCGTCTGCATTGCAAAGTAAGTGAAATTAGTGTCATTTTTCTCTTCTTCGGGGAAAATGTGAGCATTTGCTAGGAATTATGCATTATCCGCCTACACAAATACCTATCAGTCTTAAGAAACACCTGCTCCATTACATGTGGAATCTTGTAGATTGGATCATATATCAAAATAAAAAGATCTTTTTACTATTAACATCTAAATTCTGTAAAGTAAATCCCACACACCGTTACCGTATAACCGCCATATCGGCAAATTTCTAATGGTTTCCTCCATGTAACCCGAAACTTCTGCTAAGTCTTCAGTTTTTACCCAAACTTCTTCTGATCTTATTTGTTTGATACAACACAATAGGATGTAGGAGAAGGTAAGTGGATTAGTCGCTGGCAGGGGAATGTTCCTAAACGGGTTAAAGAATCATTAAACACCATTAACATCATGGAGAAAACGAGAAAAAGGAGAAACGTAGATATTTGTGAATATAAATACAATTAGAATTTTTGACATTTAAAAAATGGTAGATTTATCAGAACTAGACTGATCCTCTGGCTTCACTTTTTGGTGGATCAAGTCCTTTCTTGCTTTGTGGGTTATAACGCGGTTCAGCTCCATTTCCTTCTAAAGAAATAGGAGGAGAATGTGTGAACAGGTGAGTAGTAATATGGCTGACAGGAAGTAGCTACAGCTACTTCCTGCCCCACAAAGTGACAGCGCCAAGGGGTGTAATTTAATGTTATTATCTTTTTCCAGCTCAATAAGCATGCGCCATTAAGTATTTGAGTTGCTCTTGCATAAATTCATAGACGCAGGATTGAGGGGAACATTATGGACCAGACTGCACTCAAGAAGGATGGGAAGGCCGAGGTGAGGCATAGCAGTGCGACAGGAGTGAAGCCAATGCCTAAGTCCACCACCAGCCTTATTTCCAAATGTTCATTTTATTGAAATTATTGATGCCCCTGCACAGCACCATCTGCTATCTAGCATAAAGCAGTAAGAAAGGTGATGGGCTCGAGGGTTGGATAAAGGTTACTGGAGGCCCCGGGGCATGACTGCCTTTTTGATAATCCAACCCTGGTGGACTCCCTTTATGCTCTTTTTCCTGTTTTGGCCAAAATGACCAAACATTTGTTTACCTTATCGCCTCCAACAAAATAGAACTTGTATTTTTTGAAAGGGTTGGACACTTTTCAATAAATCTGTTCCATTAGACATGTATCTGCATGAATGTGTGCCTTTGTCTTTGCCTCATTTGAGAGCTTCAGCCTTTCTTGCAAAATTTACTCTCTCTTTACTCACTGCTCCAGCCTGTCCTCCTGGCATCTCCCACTGTGTCTCTATCTCTTACAGTCCTTCCTCACTGACAGAGACAAGAAGAGGTGAGGGGAAGGGAGTAGGAGGAGTCATAATCTCCTGCTGCAGCTCCTCCTATTCATCAGAGCTCAGACATGTAAACAAAAAAGCATGGGGGGTCTGCACAAAGTACAGAAGTGAGTAGCAGGACTGCTGAATCATTTGATGAACATTCCAATATTAATATTAAAGGGGTTGTCCAAGCAACTTGTGCTTTCCTTCTCTGGCAATCATGGTGTTCTGCGCTGACGTCTGTCGCTTCACATTTCCAACTAATGAACTTATCTTACACCTTATTAACTTATTTTACACCTTTCCATGTAAAAGAAAACATTAAACTATTTACTATAAAATTTTGCTGCAGACATTTTCTCCAGATTGAAACAGTGATACTAAATCTATAGTGTTTTTTTTTTATTAAAGATGTTCTGCACAATGGAAAGCAAACTAAATAAAATCGTCACCTTCCAAGAGTTATTTTTAACTTCACGTCCGCAATCCTTTTGGTCAAGTTTAGCTTTGTCGGTGCTTGTTTTCGATGTAAAGTCCTGTAGTTTTCTTGTGTGCGAATCGGTATTCAAGAAGCCTTTTCATTTACTTTTTTTTGTGTATAACAAATACATAAAAAAAATCAAATTCAGAAATTCAAATTTAAAAAAAAGAATTATATCAATTTATTTATTGTCCATTTTTTTTAAAGAAAAATGTAAACCTTGTACAATTATCTTGACCCACATGTGATCCCTGGTGCAGTGTATAATTCTCCTAATAGGCACCTGCTAGGGAGAGCTCTGGTGTCCATCATCTGCTGCTGATGGGTAAAAGAGGGGGTTATTTACAGGCCACAGCAACTAAGGGTTTAAGCCCCCCCCAACCTGGACCAAGACCCCATGTCCATCTATCTCCTCCTTTAACATCACCAGATATCTCTTTAGCTTTTTCTGTACGAATCCGATTTGGAGGCTGTTAAAGTAGTCCGAGACTGAGTCGTAGACTGAGCTCTGGACACTGGATTATCCTGTAATCATGAAGAGGCGGGAGAGGGGATTAATCGGTGCTGGCACGTGGTGCCCCTCCTGCTGTGCCGGATCTATCTAGAGGGACCGGCGCCTACACCGGGTCCTGCCTTGTCTAGGATTGGGCTATAACCAGAACTGGCGCAGGCTATAGGTGGTGACCACTCCATGGACGGCCCCTTCTCAGCCCTCCACGCCCACTATGAGCTTAGATAATTCCCCTCCATGGCCCTGCACAGGAGCTGTTCCCCAAACGGAAGAAGAGTTTAACAAAGTCAAAGAACTAAAAAGAAGAATCTCAGGAAATATTCTATAGTTATAGATGTGAAATGTTTAATGCTGAAATTAATAACACAAAGATAAAGAAAGATAAAGAAGCGGAATAATAGAATAATCATGTAACGATGTAAGTGAGAGACGTATGAGCAGAGGTGCGCTGTCACCATGGGGACCGTATGGATTCTATACCGAAACGGATTCATCTAATCTTAATACCCTGATCAAGGACGACAAGATATTCCGTGAGACGCGGATAATTGATGCGACGTAGAACATCTGGTCAGGGAAGGTCACGGGATCCATCTGGCAGCTGCAGGATGTCTCACACCTTATACAGCGCAGCAAATTCATAGCGACAGAGAAACGAGGAGTGGAAGCCGACCCCGGGATCTATGCTCTATGAGACTTTCTATAACTGAACCAATTGGAGTTAATGTGAGAACGAAACAAAATCATCATCATCATCATCATCTGGAATTCTCCGTGTAGCAGTTTCTTGGTTTGCGCCTAATGTGTCTTTGTGTTTCTTCTGCTTCTGGATATTCCACATGATTTAACATTGATTTCGCCTAGAAGTCGCAGTCTATAAAGAGCCCAAACTACAAAAGCAAATGAGGGGCAAAAAGTGCACAAGGATAAAAGATAGATATGAAATAGATATGAGATAGATAGATATGAGATAGATAGATAAAACGTAAAGTAGCGAAGAGGCAGCACTCCAAGGAGTTTTGAAGGGGATGAACCTTTATTCCATCAAACGCGACGTTTCGGTGTAAACGGTCTATATTCTCAAGCATAACATGTGTAACAGATATCCAACTATTTAAGGACCAACAGGCCTGCCGATTGGTCTGTAACAAAGTGGAAAAAATCATAATACATAGTAACAAAATCTACGTGCTGATCGTAGAGTGCATGAGTACATCATATATTGTAATAAATAGTGCAAACAATATAAAGTGACTTTATTTACAAAACAAGTCCCACCCATCGGTATTCACACCTTGCCCACGTCTCCTAATGTTCATTCATAACGATACTTTGTTTACCCGGGCCATCTGTAGTCATGCGCCACAATTACACGCAGAACCGGAAGTGAATGGTATGAACTCCAGAAACCCGGAAATGATGTAATAGACATATCTGGCATGGAGTGTGCAGGAGGTACTTAGTGCACGGCATTAGCGGTGGCCATCTTAAAGTCAGGCTGCCCTTTTCCCACAGCACAGGCGATAGGATACCATGAGGTAAGTATAATAATACCGGTGTTATAGGCGCACGTTATATGGGTGGGCATGTATGTGAATCCTAGAAGGTATAGGAATCACGTTATGCCAAGTACTACCCAGATGACGTCATATCCGTCAAGCGACTCCAAGGGTATGCAGCATTGGGCACCTCCAGCGTGTAGTCGCCACTTAGAGATAATAATCCCACCTCATATGGTTGCCTGTGGAAATCCGGAGATTTTTCATAGGGCTGTGATTAAGCGAAAACATAATTTGGATAGGAGACGTGTGGAACAACTGGTCTATCCGATGGGGGTTAGTAAAATGCATCTTGTAATCTGTAGGAGTAAAGACAGTAACAATGGGGCATATTTACTTACCCAGTCCAGTCGTGATCCCGTGGCACATTGTCCGACGAGTATTCGGGTCTACCGGCATTCACTAAGATTGTGCGTCCGATATCCACCAGGTGTCACTGCTGCGCCGAGGTCCACCGGAGTTCCCCTTCTTCTTCCTGGTGCATGTGAGTGCTGATCTTGCGACACAATTCCTTTTTTTACATTCCGCAGTTTGTCCGAATCCGTCAGGTTGTCTGACGGCCACGCCCCACGATTTCTGTCGCGGCGCCAATGCGCCAAAGCCCAGGGCAATTCAGTGCAAAACGCCGCAAATCGGAAATATTCGGGAAAACCCAACGGAATCGTGGCCGCAGGACCCTTGGTAAATGTGCCCCAATAAGTTGGATGAAACAGGGATTCTCCTAGAAAAGTCCACATTATATGAAAAAACAAGAGCGGTACCGAGGTGTTCCTGGTGATCCACAATTTCACACATGCAATGAATAGTCACCTCTACCCTATTCAGTAGTTATATTGTACCAATCTCACTCTCTAGTCACATCCAAAGCTGCAAAATTCTTTTCTATGGCCTAAAGAGGCACCGGAGCCCGGATATATCTATCCAATACCTGAGCCACAAAACATATGGCTATCGTAAATCTATTAAAGAAGTCGCGCTCCGCTTTACCGATTGTCCGGTGCGCAGGACCGGGCCTTGTCCCATATAGTAACAATTCTAACATCCATTCACACTGTGGATAGGGATCAATGATTAGTTTTGTATTAATACAAGTGGCAGATCTTAACTGTGTAACGTTTCGTTGAAGTAGGGACCTTCATCAGACACTGTGCATAATATGCTGGGTGGAGCCCTTCTCCTCAGGCGGCATTCCCCAGAATCTGCCCTGATTACTCAAGGCTGACGTTACACTATTCATATTTACCTCTTGTACTAATAAAATCTCATCATTGATACCAATGAATAGTGTGATTGCATTTTCCATGCAGAACATGTGGGTGACGTGTGTCGCGCCCCCATGTTAGACGCATGTCGGAAATTCCTGCCAAATTTGTGGATAAGAGAAAAATTAAAGAAACAAAGAGGTGGGAAGAGGAGAAAAATGATCTCAATTAAAGGGAAAACACATGAATAAGTCACATGAAAGGAATTAGTGGAGGCGGAAAGTCTATTCATCACCGATCCCATCACTCTCATTAATCTCACATAGATAATAAAGACACAGATATACGAGCGCCAAATCTCTGCAGGAGGCCGATACACAACATGTGTGATATCTATTACCTATCTATATCATATCTATCTATCTCCTATCTATCTATCTATCTATCTATCTATCTATCTCATATCTATCTATCTCCTATCTATCTATCTATCTATCTATCTATCTATCTATCTATCTATCTCATTATCCATCCATCTCCTATCTATCTCATATCTTTCTATGTAATATCTATCTATCTATCTATCTCATATCTATCTATCTCATATCTATCTATCTATCTATCTATCTATCTATCTATCTATATCCTATCTATCTATCTATCTATCTATCTATCTCATATCTATCTATCTATCTCATATCTATCTATCTATCTATCTATCTATCTATATCCTATCTATCTCATATAGATAGATAGGAGATAGATAGGATATAGATAGATAGATAGATAGATAGATATGAGATAGATAGATAGATAGATAGATAGGAGATAGATAGATAGATATGAGATAGATATGAGATAGATAGATAGATAGATAGATAGGAGATAGATAGGATATAGATAGATATGAGATAGATATGAGATAAATAGATAGATATAAGATAGATAGATAGATAGATATAAGATAGATAGATCTATCTATCTATATATCTATCTATCTATCTATCTCATATCTATCTCATATCTATCTATATCCTATCTATCTCCTATCTATCTATCTATCTATCTATCTATCTATCTATCTATCTATCTATCTATCTATCTATCTCATATCTATCTCATATCTATCTATCTATCTATCTATCTATCTTATATCTATCTATCTATCTATCTATCTCATTATCCATCCATCTCCTATCTATCTCATATCTTTCTATGTAATATCTATCTATCTATCTATCTATCTATCTATCTATCTCATATCTATCTCATATCTATCTCATATCTATCTATATCCTATCTATCTCCTATCTATCTATCTATCTATCTATCTATCTATCTATCTCATATCTATCTCATATCTATCTATATATCTATCTATATATCTATCTATCTATCTATCTATCTACGTAAAGAAAGTCCAAACAGCACACGAAGAAAGTAGTTTGTAGTGGGTGCAGGCTCACTAGGACTAGGCCTCAAGTCCTCCAAGGTAGGTAAACGAAAGCAGGCAGCACTCCAAATCGTATGGTGAAAAAAATCTTTCTTTTTATTCCATGCTCAAAAGTACATCATAGTGCAGCAACGTTTCAGCTCCAAGGAGCCTTTTTCAAGCTAAGTGATATCAGTGAGAGTCATACATTTATACCAAACATAGTGGTCACATGACCAGACAAGGCCCCTCCCCCTCATTAGCATATTGCGTCATTTCAATCAAATAAAGTGCATGTTTTTCTGACCAAAATACATAAACAATGTCATAGTGATATCAATAGTTCATTTAGTAATAAAGTGCATACAGTGGTAGTGTATTCTTATACATTATAATAATACAGTGTCCCATGTGCTGTGTACAATAAAGTGCCTAGTGCAATAAACGTTAAAAACATTCAATTCATAATCTCTAAAAGATAGCCTGTGTTTCGGGGTCTCACCATCCGTTCCATGTGGATATTATGTGCATAACCACCGCTGAGTGCGCGCCTGTGCTTACATCGTGTGACACGCACAGGTGGAACGCAAGCCAGCGGAGGGTGCATTGCGCATGTCCGCGCTGTAGAGCTAGTCGTCAAGGGAATCAGGAGGACGCTCTGACGTCACTGAAGAGGCGGGTTCTGGTGGTGCAGATCAGACTGCACATTAAGACATAGTTCAGACTGGTAGGTTGCGATATTGCAGAATCATGTATCATGTATAGAATTAAATACTGAACAGATGGTCACTGGCACAGCAGAGGGCATTATGATCCAACGCTCCCTACATAAGGGGAGCACTATAGGAAAAAGACTCTGTAATACAGATATATATTTTGGGGAACAACGGTATGGTCCTATGCAGTAAGGAACACAGACCTACAGGCATAAATTATAACTCCTGGTACCAACTCAGTACAATTCGCAGAGTTTGTGCCATAAATCCCGCTATAAAAAATTATGTAACTACAGGCCACTCTCATGGCACATATTGTGACCATCATGATTATGGTACTTATAGTACCTATATTGCATGTATATCTACCAGTCCGGTTTCGGCATGGAAAAAAATTTTTTCGGCATGTGAAAATTTTTTTTTTTTTTTTTTTTTTTTTTTTTTTTTTTTGAAACAATGGACGACAGCGCTTAAGTAATTGAAAAAGATATATAGGGCACAGCCAAAAAAATACATGGATGCAGGATGGTGAGAAAAAACTCCCGATAGAGCTTCAATGTAATCCTGTAATCTGTAAAACAGAAAGAATACTATTTTAGAAAAAGGTATTGCATAGTGTATATACAGAAATATTTACGCCAAATATTGAGGAATCGAATCACTTATTGCTTATACAACTTCTATAGCTAAGGAGAATCCACGGACATGAACTTCAACACATATATTAAATATTAATGAGCTTAAAATCCACATTTAACCCTTTTGGTTTCAAAGAATCAAGAGTATGTATCCATTTTAACTCCTTTCTCTTTAATACACGTTCTCTGTCCCCACCTCTTCGTAGTGGGGGTACATGATCAATAAGCTGAAACCTTAGATCTTTTTCTACGTGCCCAGCTTCAATAAAATGTTTTGGTACGGGCAGGTCTCTCCTCCCACTCCGTATCGTATACCGATGCTGGTTGAATCTTGCTTTGAATTCAAGGGTGGTCTCCCCTATATATATCAAACCACAAGGACAACTCAACATATAAATCACAAAACAACTGTCGCAATTTAAATAGTGTTTAACCTTATATTCAATGTTATTGTGAAAAAAATTAGATCCTTTGTTCATTTGTTTACAATTAATGCAGCTTCGACAGGGGAATGAACCCTTGCTCAGCTGTCCAAAAATTCCAAGTTGTTTACTTTTCCGAATGGGTCCCACATCTGATCTGACTACCCGATCCCTGATGGACTGTGATTTCCGATAGGAAAAAAGTGGGGGATTTTGAAATTCTATAACGGAAGTTGGGCTACCTGAGAGTTTCGTCCAATGCCTCCGGATGATGTTTGAGATGGCAATACTTTGTTCGCTGTATGTGGATACGAACGGAAGCCTTTTTAGGGGGGGACGAGAAGACATGGGGGATAACAATTCAGTTCTATTCATTTGTTCGGTTTTTTCTAAATTCTGTTGTATTACCCTGTTGGGGTAACCCCGTTGTGAAAATTTGTCCACCATGTTGTGTAAATTTTTACTTATCTTTTGAGAATTACTTGTGATGCGTTTAACTCGCAACAGTTGGCTGTATGGTAATGTTCTTATCATGGCACGGGGATGATGGCTCTCGTATCTTAGCAGGGTATTTCTATCCGTGGGTTTCACATAAATATCTGTTTCCAAACCCCCATTATCATATGTCACTAAGACGTCTAAAAATTGGATTTCTTTTCTAGAATGTACAAGTGTAAATTTTATGGTTTCATCTATCGTGTTGAGGTATGAATGAAACTCAAACAAATCCTGTTCCGTACCAGTCCAGATGAGGAAGATGTCGTCTATGTACCTCCACCAACGCAGACAATGTCCGAAGTGGGCGGAGGCATAGACGGCATCTTCCTCTAGGACCCTCATGACTATGTTTGCGTAGGTGGGTGCCATATTGGCACCCATTGCTACCCCCATTAGTTGAAGGAAATACTCATTCCCAAATAAAAAATAGTTATTTCTCAGCACCAGCTCCAAGAGGTTTATGATAAATTCTTGTGTTTTTGGTGTGTACTCCTCAGTGTTTAATTTACGTCTTACGGCATCAATGCCTCTTGTATGGTCAATAGATGTATAAAGCGACACCACATCAAAGGAAGCTAATATGATGTCACCTGTAATCTCAGTCTCTACCGTGCTAAGTTTATTTATAAAGTCCGTAGTGTCTCGAATATATGACTGGCCTGTAATTGAGAGATCTCGTAATATTTTATCCAAAAAAATAGCTATATTTGAGAAAATGGAGCCTGTACTAGATACAATCGGCCTGCCCGGTGGAGAATTAAGATTCTTGTGGATTTTAGGCAAGGTGTATAAGATTGGTGTAGTAGGATGTTCAATGACTAAAAATTTATACATATCCCCATCAATGATCTTATCAGATATAGCAGCTTCTAATATCTGTTTGATTTTCCTGGCCAGGATAAATTTGGGATCAGTGGATATGTTGCGGTAGACCATGGTATCCGCTAATTGTCTACGGATTTCTGCTATATATGAGCTGGTATCCATGACGACGACCGCACCGCCTTTGTCAGCAGGCTTAATGGTGAGGTCGCCGTCATGGGCCAGCTCATCTAATGCAGCAATTTCTGCTCTAGTGAAGTTTGGATGACATAACTCATTATCAGTTACAGTTTTACGCAGTTGTTGTATCTCCAATTTCACTGCCGATATGAATGCTTCAATATGAGGCGCGCTCACATCGGGAGTGAATGTGCTAGCATTCCGTAATTGCAGTTTTTTAAGAGATAATTCAACATTTCTCACAACACTGTTACCAGCATTTACATTTTGACTACTGAAATAATGCTTCAATTTGATATTACGAAAGAAATTCTGTAAATCGACCTCTACCTGGAACCAGTCAGGTTTTGATGCAATACAAAATGATAACCCCTTAGACAAAACTGACATTTGATTTTCTGTAAGTATTTTGGATGAGATATTTACCACTAATGTTGATTCGGGTTCCTCTTTCTGAGGGCCATTGCCGGTATGGTAGATTTCTGTTTCGGTCTTGTGGAGTTTTCTAGCTCTATGGTGCTTTCTTCCCCCTCTCCTGGTTTTGGGTTGTCGTGTGGATGACGTGACTCTAAAAAAGCAGCTGAGTCCATAGATAAAGTGTCTCTTACATTGTCCTGTTTCCCATTTCTCCTTGTGTTGGGAGTACGATTTTTGCGTTTCTGATATGTTTCTTTTTGATTGGTTGGTATGCGTGCCCCTTGCCATCCATAGATAAGTCCGGATTTATAGTCTTGCATATCTCGGTTCCACTTTTTCCGCTTAGTTTCTTCCTGTTCTTGTTTAAAATTGAAAGATCTTGTATTCACTAGGTCTTTATATTTCAAAAAATCTTCCTCTGAAATGGATTCCTTTAATGTAGTTTCAGTTGTTTGCAATTTCAATTTTAGTAAAGTAATTTCCTTCTTTAAGTATTCTATGTTGAGCAACATAAGATCCATAGAGTATTTATTGGATATCTGTGTGAACTTCTCACAAAACTCGGTTTCATGTTGAAAAAACGTGGGTGTAATTCTGGAGCGCATGCCTCTTGGTATCATATGTGACCTGTAATATTCGCATAGAGTTGCTAGATGTAATTGCAGAGTCACCAACCTCTTTGAGTCGTTTTCAAGTTTCCGTTTTAATTCAGGTGTGGCTGGAGTAGTAAGGAAAGTAGTGTCGATGTCCACATCCTGCAGGATCCTCTCACCATCTTCCGTTGTATAAGCGAAGACATGGATTGAATCGGCTTGTGTAGTAGTTTCCATAATGATAGTTTTTTTAGAAAATTCCAGAAGTGTGCACGCTGTGGCCGAAAAAATACGTAAAGAAAGTCCAAACAGCACACGAAGAAAGTAGTTTGTAGTGGGTGCAGGCTCACTAGGACTAGGCCTCAAGTCCTCCAAGGTAGGTAAACGAAAGCAGGCAGCACTCCAAATCGTATGGTGAAAAAAATCTTTCTTTTTATTCCATGCTCAAAAGTACATCATAGTGCAGCAACGTTTCAGCTCCAAGGAGCCTTTTTCAAGCTAAGTGATATCAGTGAGAGTCATACATTTATACCAAACATAGTGGTCACATGACCAGACAAGGCCCCTCCCCCTCATTAGCATATTGCGTCATTTCAATCAAATAAAGTGCATGTTTTTCTGACCAAAATACATAAACAATGTCATAGTGATATCAATAGTTCATTTAGTAATAAAGTGCATACAGTGGTAGTGTATTCTTATACATTATAATAATACAGTGTCCCATGTGCTGTGTACAATAAAGTGCCTAGTGCAATAAACGTTAAAAACATTCAATTCATAATCTCTAAAAGATAGCCTGTGTTTTGGGGTCTCACCATCCGTTCCATGTGGATATTATGTGCATAACCACCGCTGAGTGCGCGCCTGTGCTTACATCGTGTGACACGCACAGGTGGAACGCAAGCCAGCGGAGGGTGCATTGCGCATGTCCGCGCTGTAGAGCTAGTCGTCAAGGGAATCAGGAGGACGCTCTGACGTCACTGAAGAGGCGGGTTCTGGTGGTGCAGATCAGACTGCACATTAAGACATAGTTCAGACTGGTAGGTTGCGATATTGCAGAATCATGTATCATGTATAGAATTACAGGCCAGTCATATATTCGAGACACTACGGACTTTATAAATAAACTTAGCACGGTAGAGACTGAGATTACAGGTGACATCATATTAGCTTCCTTTGATGTGGTGTCGCTTTATACATCTATTGACCATACAAGAGGCATTGATGCCGTAAGACGTAAATTAAACACTGAGGAGTACACACCAAAAACACAAGAATTTATCATAAACCTCTTGGAGCTGGTGCTGAGAAATAACTATTTTTTATTTGGGAATGAGTATTTCCTTCAACTAATGGGGGTAGCAATGGGTGCCAATATGGCACCCACCTACGCAAACATAGTCATGAGGGTCCTAGAGGAAGATGCCGTCTATGCCTCCGCCCACTTCGGACATTGTCTGCGTTGGTGGAGGTACATAGACGACATCTTCCTCATCTGGACTGGTACGGAACAGGATTTGTTTGAGTTTCATTCATACCTCAACACGATAGATGAAACCATAAAATTTACACTTGTACATTCTAGAAAAGAAATCCAATTTTTAGACGTCTTAGTGACATATGATAATGGGGGTTTGGAAACAGATATTTATGTGAAACCCACGGATAGAAATACCCTGCTAAGATACGAGAGCCATCATCCCCGTGCCATGATAAGAACATTACCATACAGCCAACTGTTGCGAGTTAAACGCATCACAAGTAATTCTCAAAAGATAAGTAAAAATTTACACAACATGGTGGACAAATTTTCACAACGGGGTTACCCCAACAGGGTAATACAACAGAATTTAGAAAAAACCGAACAAATGAATAGAACTGAATTGTTATCCCCCATGTCTTCTCGTCCCCCCCTAAAAAGGCTTCCGTTCGTATCCACATACAGCGAACAAAGTATTGCCATCTCAAACATCATCCGGAGGCATTGGACGAAACTCTCAGGTAGCCCAACTTCCGTTATAGAATTTCAAAATCCCCCACTTTTTTCCTATCGGAAATCACAGTCCATCAGGGATCGGGTAGTCAGATCAGATGTGGGACCCATTCGGAAAAGTAAACAACTTGGAATTTTTGGACAGCTGAGCAAGGGTTCATTCCCCTGTCGAAGCTGCATTAATTGTAAACAAATGAACAAAGGATCTAATTTTTTTCACAATAACATTGAATATAAGGTTAAACACTATTTAAATTGCGACAGTTGTTTTGTGATTTATATGTTGAGTTGTCCTTGTGGTTTGATATATATAGGGGAGACCACCCTTGAATTCAAAGCAAGATTCAACCAGCATCGGTATACGATACGGAGTGGGAGGAGAGACCTGCCCGTACCAAAACATTTTATTGAAGCTGGGCACGTAGAAAAAGATCTAAGGTTTCAGCTTATTGATCATGTACCCCCACTACGAAGAGGTGGGGACAGAGAACGTGTATTAAAGAGAAAGGAGTTAAAATGGATACATACTCTTGATTCTTTGAAACCAAAAGGGTTAAATGTGGATTTTAAGCTCATTAATATTTAATATATGTGTTGAAGTTCATGTCCGTGGATTCTCCTTAGCTATAGAAGTTGTATAAGCAATAAGTGATTCGATTCCTCAATATTTGGCGTAAATATTTCTGTATATACACTATGCAATACCTTTTTCTAAAATAGTATTCTTTCTGTTTTACAGATTACAGGATTACATTGAAGCTCTATCGGGAGTTTTTTCTCACCATCCTGCATCCATGTATTTTTTTGGCTGTGCCCTATATATCTTTTTCAATTACTTAAGCGCTGTCGTCCATTGTTTCAAAAAAAAAAAAAAAAAAAAAAAAAAATTTTCACATGCCGAAAAAATTTTTTTCCATGCCGAAACCGGACTGGTAGATATACATGCAATATAGGTACTATAAGTACCATAATCATGATGGTCACAATATGTGCCATGAGAGTGGCCTGTAGTTACATAATTTTTTATAGCGGGATTTATGGCACAAACTCTGCGAATCGTACTGAGTTGGTACCAGGAGTTATAATTTATGCCTGTAGGTCTGTGTTCCTTACTGCATAGGACCATACCGTTGTTCCCCAAAATATATATCTGTATTACAGAGTCTTTTTCCTATAGTGCTCCCCTTATGTAGGGAGCGTTGGATCATAATGCCCTCTGCTGTGCCAGTGACCATCTGTTCAGTATTTAATTCTATACATGATACATGATTCTGCAATATCGCAACCTACCAGTCTGAACTATGTCTTAATGTGCAGTCTGATCTGCACCACCAGAACCCGCCTCTTCAGTGACGTCAGAGCGTCCTCCTGATTCCCTTGACGACTAGCTCTACAGCGCGGACATGCGCAATGCACCCTCCGCTGGCTTGCGTTCCACCTGTGCGTGTCACACGATGTAAGCACAGGCGCGCACTCAGCGGTGGTTATGCACATAATATCCACATGGAACGGATGGTGAGACCCCGAAACACAGGCTATCTTTTAGAGATTATGAATTGAATGTTTTTAACGTTTATTGCACTAGGCACTTTATTGTACACAGCACATGGGACACTGTATTATTATAATGTATAAGAATACACTACCACTGTATGCACTTTATTACTAAATGAACTATTGATATCACTATGACATTGTTTATGTATTTTGGTCAGAAAAACATGCACTTTATTTGATTGAAATGACGCAATATGCTAATGAGGGGGAGGGGCCTTGTCTGGTCATGTGACCACTATGTTTGGTATAAATGTATGACTCTCACTGATATCACTTAGCTTGAAAAAGGCTCCTTGGAGCTGAAACGTTGCTGCACTATGATGTACTTTTGAGCATGGAATAAAAAGAAAGATTTTTTTCACCATACGATTTGGAGTGCTGCCTGCTTTCGTTTACCTATCTATCTATCTATCTATCTATCTATCTATGTATCTTATATCTATCTATCTATCTATCTATCTATCTATCTCATTATCCATCCATCTCCTATCTATCTCATATCTTTCTATGTAATATCTATCTATCTATCTATCTCCTATCTATCTATCTATCTATCTCATATCTATCTATCTCATATCTATCTCATATCTATCTATCTATCTATCTATCTATGTATCTTATATCTATCTATCTATCTATCTATCTATCTCATATCTATCTATCGATCTATCTCCTTTCTATCTCCTATCTATCTCATATCTATGTATCTCATATCTATCTATCTATCTATCTATCTATCTATCTATCTCATTATCCATCCATCTCCTATCTATCTCATATCTTTCTATGTAATATCTATCTATCTATCTCCTATCTATCTCATATCTATCTATCTATCTATCTATCTATCTCATATCTATCTATCTATCTCTCTATCTATGTATCTTATATCTATCTATCTATCTATCTATCTATCTATCTATCTATCTATCTCATATCTATCTATCTATCTATCTATCTCATATCTATCTATCTATCTATGTATCTATCTATCTATCTATCTATCTATCTATCTCCTATCTATCTATCTATCTATCTATCTATCTATCTATCTATCTCATATCTATCTATCTATCTCATATCTATCTATCTATCTCATATCTATCTATCTATCTCATATCTATCTATCTATCTATCTATCTCCTTTCTATCTCCTATCTATCTCATATCTATGTATCTCATATCTATCTATCTATCTATCTATCTCCTATCTATCTCTCTCCTATCTATCTATCTCATATCTTTCTATGTAATATCTATCTATCTATCTATCTCCTATCTATCTCATATCTATCTATCTCATATCTATCTATCTATCTCTCTATCTATGTATCTTATATCTATCTATCTATCTATCTATCTATCTCATATCTATCTATCTATCTATCTCATATCTATCTATCTATCTATGTATCTATCTATCTATCTATCTATCTATCTATCTATCTATCTCCTATCTATCTATCTATCTATCTATCTATCTATCTATCTATCTATCTATCTCATATCTATCTATCTATCTCATATCTATCTATCTATCTCATATCTATCTATCTATCTATCTCATATCTATCTATCTATCTATGTATCTCATATCTATCTATCTATCTATCTATCTCATATCTATCCCTCAACTATCTAATAAATAATCATTATTCAATCTGTATATCATACGTTATACTGTCTGCTAAACTATTGTACCTAAGCTTTTTATGTGGTCTTCTCTACCTGTATCTAAGCTAGTTTTGTGGATACTGTGTGCCGAGCCAGTGTAACTATCCCTGCAGTATGATGACTATCCCTGCCCGTTGATGCGTGTATCTAAGTATATCATGTGGGATACTGGGGTACATTTACTAAGGGTCCGAACACCGCATTTTTGTCGGGTTTCCTGACTTTTTACCGTTTTGCCCTGAATTGCCCTGGGTTTTTGGCACAAGCGATCGGATTGTGGCGCATCGGCCCCGGCTTGCATGCGACACAAATCAGGGGGTGTGGGGGCCGGACAACCCGACTGATTCGGAAAAACAGCGGAAATTAAAAAGGAAATTGTGTCGCAAGATCAGCACTTACATGCACCGGGAAGAAGATGGTGAACTCCGGCGGACCCGAATCCTCGCCGGACATTCCGGATCGGCAGCGTCAACATGATGGGTAAGTTAATGTGCCCCACTGTGTGTGGCGCTAATAATATCACGTGTGATGCTCTCTGGGTGTTAACCTGTCATGTTCGATATTTTCTGTGTATCCAATCCTATCACCTGATATATTGCTTGTTTGGCCAGGTATCTAAGCCTATCATATTGGATACAGCATAGAGAAATGCTCTGGAAATTCTCCAAAGTTCTCGCAGGTGGAATGTGTTTACAGAATCCAAACTTTGTAACCATCGTCCACAGATGTTTCTCCAGTTACTAGGCAACGGCTTCCGTCAGTGACCCCCGTGGACCCAGCCGTATTGTCATGTGAACCCTCAACACCGAGACGGAAAGCCAAAATCTATATGAAGAGGAGATAATGAGCGGCCATGCGGCCTGTCCACACCTCGCCGATCTGCCGCGCCGCACTAATTAACGTATAGTGTAACCCTCGCCGCAAAAGTGAATGTGATGGTAGACGTGTAATAACACTGGGAGGATCAGAAAAGTTTTCTCCTTAAAAGTTTCTGTGACTTTAAGAGCCCCTTCCATTATTTACCCGTCTAAATAGTAAACTGCGTCCATTGTGCGAAGAGCCGGCGATGGCAGAGGTGTAATTATAGCAGACGATGTAATGATACCTTATGGAGGTTATTAATCCACACAATACACTGTATCTACATGGAGGGGGCTGCTGTATTATGTGCCGCTGTGCCGGGGTGGGGAGGGCATCTGGAAGTCAGACTGACAGAGAAAAATATAATCAGATAAAAAAAGTGTCACAATATTTGGGATCCTCAAATAATTTGTAAATTTAAAGGTTTTACCCCATTAAATTACCAGCCCCCTAAAATAGGGCATAAAATGCCCTTTCTATAATGCCCTCTTACCTATAAAATTCTCCTCCAAAGGCATGTGACTGTAAGCAGAAAAGAGTCAGATTCAGATGAGATTTGTCTCTTTTATATGACACCAGCAGCATGTTTCTAGGTGCTATAGAACTGAAGACTGGGGTGTTTGAAGTGACTCCATTGTAGCCTCTAAAATTGACTCATCTCAGATAAATCAGTCTCTTCTTTGTGCAATGACACCCTACAGTGGAGGACATTTTTATAGGTAAATGGGGGAGATTTCACATAAGAAGGAATTTTGGAAAGGACATTTCATAAAATACTTGAAGGAGCTAGTAGATTAAAGGGGTTAAATCTGGTGACAGGTTCCCTTTAAAGAGGAGTCATCCACTTTAGGATTAGGTTGGTCCACCAGACAACTCTCCACAGGACGCAGGCTCTGAATCCAGTTTGCAAGTGACTTTGGGACTTTGTTTCTACATAACCCACAGTAATAATAATAATAATCTTTATTTATATAGCGCCATCATATTCTGTAGCGCTTTACAAATCACTTGAACTTCCAACACAATTATGCTGCAGTTATCCCCTGAAAGACATATATGACACTACGACACATAAAACATCGATTTTTAATTATTTTTAATTTCTTTATTTTTGCATATTTTTGCAACAGTTTTTAATGTTACAAATACAGAAACTTTTGTGTATAAAATGTTAGATTTGCAAATTATGGGACAGATTTATCTTAGTCTGATGCACCTTTTTTTGGGTGTATTTTAGTGACTTTGCTTGGCTGGGGTATTTACACAATTTTTGCGTCTAATTTGTCACAAATCTTTTACCCTGCAAAATCCGGCCAGCAAGGAAGCGAGAGGAAAGGTGACAAAACTTCTTGATCTTCATTTTTGAACAAAAAAGTAACAGCATGTACAATGTCCAGACTACATGTAGGGGCAGATTTTTCTTAGTCTGATGCCCCTTTTTGGTTGTATTTTAGTGATTTTTTTTTTTAACACATTTGTGTATTTACATAATTATTTGTGCCTTTTTCCAGCAGTTTCCCCACGTTTGCTGTGTAGAAGTTTCTTGGTTTGCGCCTAATTTAACATTGATTTGCGCCTATATGTATGCAAATAATTGTGCTATAACCCAGCGGTCCTGACCAGGCTTAGGAAAGCCAATGGGGCTCATTTACTAAGGGACCGTCAGACACATTTTTGTCGAGTTTCCCGATGATTTCCGTTATGCGCTGAATAGCCCTGAAATTTTGGCGCACGCGATCGGATTTTGGTGCATCGGCGCTGGCTTGCACGCTTCAGAAATCGGGGATGCGGGCCGTCGGACAACCTGACGGATTCGGACAACGCACAGGAATTTAACAAGTAGAAATGTGTCACGAGACACGCACTTACAAGCACCGGGAAGAAGCAGGTGAACTCCGGCGGACCTCAGCATAGAAGCGACGGATGCAGGAACTCGGGCGCACGAGCTTAGTGAATCGCGCCGGACCCGAATCCTCGTCAGACAACGCACCGCGGGATCACGACAGGGCCGGGTAAGTAAATCTGCCCCAATGTATTGAATTGTGCAACACAATTGCACCCTTTTTTATTTAAATTGCGCCTAATATGGTTCAAAAAACCTGCATTTGACAAAGAGCCAAAGCAAGAAAGACAAATGAGGTGCAAAAATAAGACTCACAAAAAGTGCAAAAAGAGAAGGGGGAAATCAGATGACCCCCTATGTTTTCTCCGAAATTGGATACTTAGAAAATGCAACCCACCATGCAAAAAAAGCAGCCATCGCATGGCTACATTTCTCAAATAAAAATTATAAAAAATGTTTCATCATTGAGGGGGTCTTCGTACACAGGTCACATCGCCCCTTCCACAGAAGGGAATAAGGCGCTTGTGTGTAGGTTTTACGTTTTCACTCACATGGAGCCTCCAGAACCCACAATCATGTGAATCATGTCGACAAGTCTATTTACTACTACTGAGGATACTGGTGGGACAATCCCTTTAAGACTCATCTAGATGCCAGACGCCATGTAGAGTCATCTACGGTTGAGGTTTTGATCCTTCTTGCACTCGCGGCGGTGATATTTTGCGGCTAGTATTTTCTCCGGCCTCCTCCATCTGTTAACTGATAAGAGTCTTCATTTCCAAGGTCACTTACTGGATGTAGAACATCTGCTGTCATTCCCGGGGTCTTGTCTCGCTTATATCAAGACAACACTATCACAATGGCTCCATAAGAACATGAAAGATCTCAATATATTGTTAATTAAAAAAACAGTTTTTTGCATAATTTGCATATTTTTATGATATTACAATTTTTTCATGAAAGTTGTCACAGCCACAATTGCACAATTTTTGGTGCCTTTTTCCAGCAGGTCGCTGGAGTTCGCTGTGTAGCAGTTTCTTGGATTGCGCCTAATTTGTTTTTATATTTCTCCTGCTTCCAGATGTTTGCACCTCTTTTAACATTGATTTGCACCTATATGGGGGCAAATAATTGCACAATAATCCACCAGCCCTGACCAGGCTTAGGAAAGGCAATGGTGTGAATTGCACAACAAAATTGCACCTTTTTTTTAAATTGTGCATAATAAGGTTACAAAAACCCTGCATTTGCAGGGACAGCAGAGAGCTCAGGAGCAGAGCACAGCAGGGACAGCAGAGAGCTCAGGAAGAGAGCACAGCAGGGACAGCAGAGAGCTCAGGAGCAGAGCACAGCAGGGACAGCAGAGAGCTCAGGAGCAGAGCACAGCAGGGACAACAGAGAGCTCAGGAAGAGAGCACAGCAGGGACAGCAGAGAGCTCAGGAAGAGAGCACAGCAGGGACAGCAGAGAGCTCAGGAGCAGAGCACAGCAGGGACAGCAGAGAGCTCAGGAGCAGAGCACAGCAGGGACAGCAGAGAGCTCAGGAGCAGAGCACAGCAGGGACAGCAGAGAGCTCAGGAGCAGAGCACAGCAGGGACAGCAGAGAGCTCAGGAAGAGAGCACAGCAGGGACAGCAGAGAGCTCAGGAAGAGAGCACAGCAGGGACAGCAGAGAGCTCAGGAGCAGAGCACAGCAGGGACAACAGAGAGCTCAGGAAGAGAGCACAGCAGGGACAGCAGAGAGCTCAGGAAGAGAGCACACCAGGGACAGCAGAGAGCTCAGGAGCAGAGCACAGCAGGGACAACAGAGAGCTCAGGAAGAGAGCACAGCAGGGACAACAGAGAGCTCAGGTAGAGAGCACAGCAGGGACAACAGAGAGCTCAGGAGCAAAGCACAGCACGGTCAACAGAGAGCTCAGGAAGAGAGCACAGCAGGGACAGCAGAGAGCTCAGGAGCAGAGCACAGCAGGGACAACAGAGAGCTCAGGAAGAGAGCACAGCAGGGACAGCAGAGAGCTCAGGAGAAGAGCACAGCAGGGACAACAGAGAGCTCAGGAAGAGAGCACAGCAGGGACAGCAGAGAGCTCAGGAAGAGAGCACAGCAGGGACAACAGAGAGTTCATGAAGAGAGCACAGCAGGGACAGCAGAGAGCTCAGGAGAAGAGCACAGCAGGGACAACAGAGAGCTCAGGAGCAGAGCACAGCAGGGACAACAGAGAGCTCAGGAGCAGAGCACAGCAGGGACAACAGAGAGCTCAGGAGCAGAGCACAGCAGGGACAACAGAGAGCTCAGGAGCAGAGCACAGCAGGGACAACAGAGAGCTCAGGAGCAGAGCACAGCAGGGACAACAGAGAGCTCAGGAGCAGAGCACAGCAAGGACAGCAGAGCACTAAGGAAAAGAGTACAGCAGGGCCAGCAGAGCACTGCAGCATCAGCACAGAGCTCAGGAGCAGAGCAGGGACAGCATCGCACTCACAAGCAGAGCACAGCAGGGACAGCAGAGAACTCAGGAGCAGAGCACAGCAGGGATAGCAGAGAGCTCAAGAGCAGAGCACAGTAGGGACAGCAGAGAGCTCAGGAGCAGAGCAGAAACAGCAGAGCGCTCAGGAGCAGAGCAAAACAGGGACAGCAGAGAACTCAGGAGCAGAGCACAGCAGGGACAGAAGAGAACTCAGGAGCCGAACATGAACAGCAGAGTGCTCAGCAACAGAGAACATCAGGGACAGCAGAGAGCTCAGGAGCAGAGCACAGCAGGGACACACAGCAGGGACAGCAGAGATATCAGGAGCAGAGCACAGCAGGGACAGAAGAGAACTCAGAAGCAGAGCATGGACAGCAGAGCGCTCAGCAGCAGAGAACATCAGGAACAGCAGAGAGCTCAGGAGCAGAGCACAGCAGGGACAGCAGAGAGCATCAAGAAGGGTCTAGATGTCTTTTTACATCGAAATAACATTGACAGTTATATTATATATAGAATTGTCCCCCAAATCCCTTCCTCATCCAATCCCTTCCCTTCATTGGTTGAACTTGATGGACATGTGTCTTTTTCCAACCATATGACCTATGATACAGCTTTACTTTTGTAAGGTGATATTTCACATTAAACTCTTTATAAAAAGATGGTGGTCACATTGCTTCTACCTCTCGTTTGTATCGTATGTTTCTTTCTTTGTAATAAGGCTCCTGGGTGCAGGGGGAGGGATCATAATAATAGAAGGATTATACAGTTATTACTACCCCCCCCACCATGTTATCCATGTTATTCCGGGTATAGGTGACAATTAGCTGATCCCTATGATGATGAATGATCCGTCCATAGACACCACATCTGAAGGCTCCTGTGAGGCCGTGTGTTTAGTATAGAGGAAAACTGACTTTTATGTTATTTCCTTAATGAGATCATTTCTATCTAATATTAGAAGATGATCTTATGAAGAAAAGGTAATATCCACACAGCGCAGATTATTAGCCGAAATTACACTGAGGCTAATACCTGGATATTAGAACCTGGAGGATAAGAACAGCAGATTCTAGGGCAAACCTGACACATCAGAGAATTACTAAAGATAAAAAGAAAAGTAAACAAAAACTTTGATTTTTCATCTGCCTCTATCTATTATCTATCTATCTATCTATCTATCTATCTATCTATCTATCTATCTATCTCTATCTATCTATCTATCTATCTATCTATCTATATATCTCATATCTATCTCATATCTATCTATCTATCTATCTATCTATCTATCTCATATCTATCTATCTCCTATCTATCTATCTATCTATCTATCTCATATCTATCTATCTATCTATCTATCTATCTATCTATCTATCTATTTATCTATCCATCTCATATCTATCTATCTATCTATCTATCTCATATCTATCTATCTCATATCTATCTATCTATCTATCTATCTATCTATCTATCTATCTCATATCTATCTATCTCATATCTATCTATCTATCTATCTATCTCATATCTATATATCTATCTGTCTATCTATCTTATGTCTATCTATCTATCTCATATCTATCTATCTATCTATCTATCTATCTATCTATCTCATATCTATCTATCCCATATCTATCTATCTATCTATCTATCTACCTATCTATCTATCTCATATCTATCTATCTATCTATCTATCTATCTATCTATCTATCTATCTATCTATCTCCTATCTATCTCCTATCTATCATCTATCTATCTATCTATCTATCTATCTCATATCTATCTATCTATCTATCTCCTATCTATCTCATATCTATCTATCTATCTATCTATCTATCTATCTATCTATCTCATATCTATCTATCTATCTATCTATCTATCTATCTATCTATCTCCTATCTATCTCATATCTATCTATCTATCTATCTATCTATCTCCTATCTATCTCATATCTATCTATCTATCTATCTATCTATCTATCTATCTATCTCCTATCTATTATCTATCTCATATCTATCTATCTATCTATTTAGAAGCAAAAAAAGTGGCAGCACTTTTTTGGAGGTGGTCAATGGTGCTATAGTTTGGTATAGAGGGGTTCAGTGCTGTGATGGTCTGGTTTAGAGGTGATCAGCGGTTTGACATGAACCCTGCTTGGCTCTTACTGCAGATATGGTGCTGAGTAAGAAAACTGGAGATCTTTCTATTCAAGACACTATTAAACAGCTTTCCTGGATTAATACTGACACAGATCCCTCTGTAGTTGGACAGGTCGTACTTGTGTATTGGGGTAATGAGGTCTTGGTATTGAGCCCTTTGGTATCCGAGTGGCTGGCGAAGTGCTTGACGGGGTCATGGTCACTGGGTATCAGAAGAACAGTCCTTGCCAACGCCAGGCAGGTATCCAGAAGTTAGATTGCAAGAAAAGGAGGTAGAGGCTGCAGATGAATAGTATCTCTCACCGGGACACTCGCTATGGATGTGAGAGGTTTTCTCTGTGGATGGTAAATGGGAGGCCCTTGATGTTAGTGGCAGGGATCACACGGAGACAAGAGATGTCAAACATAAATGTAGAGTTCCTTTATTCTAGAAGCCGGTTACAGCAGAAGACAACAAATTAACTGGTCCAAGGTCGCTGGTTGGATGGTGTTCTGCAAAGGTTGCTCACAGCCTGCTATAGGTATCTTCAGGCTAGAGATTAGTGGCTGCTTCAGCAGCAGGGTTTTTGGAAGGTTCTGCTAGGTAGCTCAGGGCCCTACAGAGGCCTGATGGCTGCAGGCCATGTGATGAGACTCCTTGAGAAAACTGGCCTAGAACCTTCTACCCCAATGGTTTATAGGGTCGGTTCAGGGGGTTATCGAACCAGCACCTTTGTAACAGATTTGTTATAAAGAACACATTCCATCTGTCAACATAAACATATTCCTTTCAGGTAGATATTATACAGCTGCAATTACCACCAGTAGACAGCAGATGGCACACAAAGGTGATCAGGCTCTATTTCTCCTTAAAATCTAATGGGAGCATTATTTGGCCTAGCCATTACACAACCCCTTGGTAATTGAATGAGCCACCAATGGTCCTTGTTAATGGAACCGGGGTTGGTATTGGACTAGTACATTACATAAAGTACACTTAGTAGCTATTTGTCCTTAAACTACCTGTTTTTTAGGACTGGTGTCATGTCCTGTAATCTACTCCTTGATTTGCAAGAAAGGAGGAAGCAGCTGCAGAAGAATGATAGTTCTCGCTGGGGCCCTCCAGAAGGGTGTGAGAGGATCCCTGGGTGTATGGTAGATGGGGAGCCCTTGATGTAAGCAGCTTGAGGCAGGGATCACACGGAGACAAGGGATGTTAACCATAAACTTACAGTTCCTTTATTCCAGAACACAGAAAAAGCTCGAAGCACTGCAGAGGTCTGATAGCTCCAGCTCATGTGGTAAGGGGTGCTTCTTATGAAGCTCAGGAGAGAAGACTCTTTGAAAAGACTGGCCTAGAACCTTCCACCCCAAGGGTTTATATAAACTTCCCTTGGGAGTGGTCAGTTTGAGGGGTTATCCATTCAGCACCTTTGTAACAGATTTATTATAAGCAAGACATTCCATTGGTCAACATTAACATATTCCTTCCATGCAGATATTATACAGCTGCAATTACCACCAACAGACAGCAGATGGCACAAAGTGATGATCAGGCTCTATGAGACACTTAGGGGCATATTTATCAGGACCTCTGCGCACCGCCAGTGGCGCAGAGGCCCTGAAATAATTGCAAATGCTAGCTTATTGCTAGCTTTTGCGTTTATTTTCCCCAATCCGCCACCTTCACGCCGGCTGCGTTTTTTTCTACGCCAGGCCCTGCCTGGCATAGGATAAACGCTGCGCTGCTGGCAGCCCGATACATCAAGAGGCAGAAGCCTCTTCATGTATCGGGCTGCGAATTTGCAGCGGCGGGGCTATCATACGCTGGCACACAAGCGCCAGCGTATGATAAATATCCCCCTTAGAATCTAATCGGAGCGGCATTTCGTAATGGCCGGGCCATTGCAGTTTCACTTTTCAGGTGGTAGAGGGGGGTTTCCTTATCATTAATGTAACACTGGGAGGAGGCCAAAGTCGAAGTCTACAAAACTTGTAAATGCTTCAGGGTTCATAGACTTAAAGAGAACCCGTCATGCAAAATAACCCCCCTAAACTAAATATATTTTCATAAACTGCCATTAGAGAGCATTGCCTCTATCCCTTCATTGTCCCTCTACATGTCTGTAAACTTAAGCAATGAGGTCCTAAAGCTGTATGCAAATGACCTGTGAAATGTCCAATGAAGCATTAGCATATTCAAGCTGTCCACTCTATTCATGAGTGGGAGGCACAGCCACACCCCCAATGCTTGACTGACAGCCTGTATAATGATGTGAGGCTGTATAATGATGTGCTTCCTGATGCTGGTGGCCACACCCCCAGTGCATGACTGACAGCCTGTATAATGATGTGAGGCTGTATAATGATGTGCTTGCTGGTGGCCACGCCCCCTGCAGCCTGTGTGTGCATGTGTGTGTATAGGAGAGATACAGCAGCTCCAGGCAGCCATGTTACAGCAGAACATGTCAGATTCATGTGTAGCTGATGTCTGTGTCTCTCACCTGTATATTAGAAGGATGCAGCATGTCAGCAGCCATGCTTTACTATACATTACACACAGACATGAGCAGGGGGAGGAGAGGGGAGGGGTAACAGGGGTGACATCACTGCCTCTGATCATGTGACCAGCCTCATTTACATGATAAAGAATAGATGATTTTACAATGAATAATGTATGAAATAACTAGATAAAGGCTGGGATGGGATCCTTGTGAGCTGCTCCAACAGGTAGAGGTGACAGGACAAGTGACACAGACCTGATGACAGGTGTCCTTTAAGGCAAGTACCTGGTGTCCCGGTGACTACATCTGAATTTGTTAAATATGGATTTTGCTGTAGACCTGGTAGGACTGTCCCTAGGCTATTAGACAATTTCTAGCTTCTGGGTATCCATGGACCTCCCACTGACTCCTGATCTCTGTAGAAGGCCCACTTCTTTATTGACAGGTACCGCTATAGACCACTTAGTATAATCAGCACCATGAAGATACTCATCACCTTAAACCAGCAAAGGTTCTGGAGATAACCACTGCACCACCATAGGATCACCATGAAACCTACAACTAATCTTCAAATCATATCCTGGAGTCCAAATAGAGAAGACATATTTTCCATGCTGGGCATGCTCTTGTATCTGCTGGGCTCTCAAATGGGATTTTGGGCACTTTATGTGTCAGTCATGTTCCAAAAAAGGGCATCACTGGCACAACAACAGGAATCATGCGCCATACGGGAGCGTTGTTTAGCAAAAAGGGGATTTACCAGCAATGAATAAACAGCACGTAATATAAATATATACCAAAAATGAATATACTGCTCACATCAATATATACCAGAGACATAACTCATAGATTCAGGCACCGGAACCGTGGTATATTCTAATATTTGTTACCCGTGGCCTCCTTCCTTCTAACATCTATTTTTCATATTATGCTAATGAGTCTATGAGTGTCCCTGGTTTATCATGATGGATTTTGATAGTAGATTTCCTCTAAGGGGCTCTTCAAAAACTTTAATAAATGGCCTATACTCATTTTTGGCCTTCTCCTTTAACACAATTCAGTTTTTTTCCACCAGGGATCTGACTTCCCTAAAAAATGAATCACAAAAACATCCGTCATAACTAAACACCCGCCATTCATATATCGGGTGAAAAATCATCTTCTGTGCCGAGTGATTGAGGACTTCAGCAGGAACACATTGGAAGGACAGGATGATAGCGCAGCCTACGAGGCCGGCGACCGGCGCCACGACGCACCCAGACTGCAAATTATGAAAATTCACTTAAAAAAGATGGATTAACAACGTCTGCACAAAGAGATATTTCAAGCGCAGGACATTTGTTTAGTCAAATGAGGCAGCGAATAAATTAGATAATGGAACAATTTGTCAGTCAAATGTTGGAGACAGGAATTTTGAAGAAGACAAATGTATTATACAAGAAGAACAGAAAATCTGACGGAAATATATCAAAAAATGAAATTTGTTATCAGAGCTGAACTTACCTATTCCCCTGCACATAGGACATTATAGGACTGGCTACAGGGTTAGGAGGACCTGATCACTACTCCACATAAGGGGGGTTATTGGATATTTAGATAATTTGTATTCTGAATTTTTACAAATTTTTCCCTCAGAAGGCAAAGTATGGTAAATTCGCCGCACAGATTCTGTCGTATTTTGAATTTTCTCCCTCTCCCCTGAGGAATCAGGGCCCCTATTTTCTGATCTCTGCTGTCATCTAGACAAGGTCCGGTTATCTACTCCTGCCAAGGACAACCCATCTGACTAATTAGCATAGCAGAATTACCCTAAATGCAAATTAGACTCTCTATTGTAGACTTGGCACCTCCCACCTGACAATATACTAGATCCAGAGATAATGACGTATGGGACTAGAGAAAAAATTCCAACTATGTTCCAATGAGCGGCACAGATTTATAGGAAACCTACCACTACGGAGCAACCTATTAAGGTAAGGTGCATCTAACGTAAGTAAGGATAGCCCTTTTTAGGGCTAATCCTATACTCCCCTATGCTAAACTTTAATCAGGGTAATATGCAAATTTTCTAATTAGGCTACTTGGGCGTGCAGTAGCTGTAGCTGAGGCTACACACCCCAGTAGCCTCTTTGATCCTCCTTCCCAGACATCTTCAGAGCGTAGCTACAAGGAGCCAGAGTTCTGCACATGCGCAAAACACAGGCCAGTGGCTGCACGATCTCGGCTCCAAAGCCGGAGCTACTGCACATGCGCAGAACTCCGGCTTTGCAGATGAGTGCGCACAGCTCCTTGTAGCTGGACGCTGAAGCTATCTTGTAGGAGTATCAAAGAAGCTACTGGAGCGTGGAGTAGCCGCGCCGTTTAGCCTCAGCTCCGGCTACTCCATGCCCCAGTAGTCTCTTTAGAAAATTTGCATATTGCCCTGATTAAAGGTTAGAAAAGATAGAAAGGAGTAAAGGATTAGACCTTAAAAGGGCTATCCTTACATATGTTAGATGCACCTACCACTGCATCTACCTTAATAGGTAGATCCGTAGTAGTAGGTTTCCTTTAAGGATGTAGAGAGCGGTAGTTGATGGAGGTGATGAAAGGCAGAGAACAGCTCCTACAAATGATGCTGGGATTTCCTGCTGTAAGAGGGAGAGAGAGCTACATCTTTCATATTGTGAGATTCATACAATTGCTGGATAAAAGAAAAATCTAGCTAATTTCCTGAGGCCTCTGAATGTTTGCTTCTAATTGTGTATAGTGAGAATTGTTATATCTTACAGGGACCGAGCCTTATATTTACCTCAAGGTTATTGACTCATAGAAAGGAATATAATTTCTCTTCCTAGAGGCTTATTATTGCCGTTTATTCATCATGAAGGACTCGGCGGCTCATTGTAAATGACTCCGACATTAAGCGCTGTTCTATGTTAATTCTGTTAATACGACGATGATGTCAAGGTGACTCGGTAACACGTTCAATAATCACTCGGAGGCTGAGCCACAAGGTCAATTCTCCTGGATACAATGTTGTTATTTAGATTTGTTGACAAGCAAATCTTTACAAATTGTGATTTTCATAGAGTCCCAGAAACGTGAATCAATCTAATCTGTAACAAATCTCAGGCGCTGGGAAAACGATTCCATCAACGGAATGTGGCAAATATTAAGGAGGTTTATTCAGTTGAGAGGGGATACACCATATCTAAGCGGTGATGGGGGATATGCCGTATGCAAGAAGTGAGGGGAGATATGCCGTATGTGAGAGGTGAGGGGAAATACGGCGTACGCTATAGGTGAGGGGGGATACGCAATACGCAAGAGGTGAGGAGGTATACTTCTTACACGAGAGGTGAGGAGGTATACTTCTAACACGAGAGGTGGGGGGGGATACACCGTACGCTAGAGGTGAGGGGAGATACGCCGTATGTGAGAGGTGAGGGGAAATAAGGCGTACGCTATAGGTGAGGGGGGATACGCAATACGCAAGAGGTGAAGGGAGATACGTCATACGCAAGAGGTGAGGGGGAATACACCGTATGCTAGAGGTGAGGGGGATACGCCATATGCGAGAGGTGAGGGGAGATACGCCGTATGCTAGAGGTGATGGGGAATACGCCATACGCTAGAGGTGAGGAGGTATTCTTCGTACACGAGAGGTGAGGGGGGATACGCCGTATGTGAGCGGTGAGGGGGAATATGCCGTACACTGTAGGTGAGGGGGGATACTTTGTACACAAGAGGTGAGGGGGGATACGCCGTATGTGAGCGGTGAGGGGGGATACGCTGTACACGAGAGGTGAGGGGGATACACCGTATGCTAGAGGTGAGGGGGATACACCGTACGCTAGAGGTGAGGGGGGATACACCGTACGCTAGAGGTGAGGGGGGATACACCGTACGCTAGAGGTGAGGGGGGATACGTCATACGCAAGAGGTGAGGAGGTATACTTCGTACCCGAAAGGTGAGGGGGAGGATATGCCGTATGCGAGAGTTGAGGGGGGATACACCGTATGCTAGAGGTGAAGGGGGATACTCAATACACGTGAGATGAAGGGGGATACGCTGCACATGAGAGGTGAGAAAGGAGGTGCCTTACATAAGAGGTGAAGAAGCTACGCCCTACACAAGAGGTGAGGAGGGGGTACAATGTATACAAGAGGTGAAGGGTATATACTTAAACAAGAAGTGAGGTGGATACACTTTACACAATATGAGATGGTGGACAGGAGATGTGAGGGTGGATATGCAACATCCCCACCCGGGAATACAGTATGCGTGGGTAGCCAGAGGCTAGGACCAGAGTAACTGCTTGATGTTGGCTAGGCTGCAGATGTCACAGGAGCCTATGGTGCTAGTGTAAGCCTCATAAACACCAAAAAATACAGCAATAACAGCTATGTTATTGGGTTGATCCCAAATTGTAAAACATAGAAAATAAGACCGGAGCTCCCGATTCCCTTGCTTCCGTGTGTCTTTCTCTTCCAATATGTCACTCACACAATAGAGCAGGTCACACTCCTCCAGCACAAATTCCTGAATCCTCCGATAAGAATATACCGCTATTCAGACCAACACTCCTGCGTTTTTCCTGTGACCTCCTCCGTATGCAACAAATGTTGCGGTAGATCGCTGGAAGAAATTCACCCGCAGATAGCGTAGTACAGTTAAACACTCAGGATTTATTTAGGTTAAAAACATACTCACAAAAGAGCGATAAAAATGCACATATAAAACTCCAATATGGGACGCCAGCTACACGTTCTCGCCCGAGCCTGGGT
Organism: Engystomops pustulosus; assembly: GCF_040894005.1. Taxonomy (NCBI): domain Eukaryota; kingdom Metazoa; phylum Chordata; class Amphibia; order Anura; family Leptodactylidae; genus Engystomops; species Engystomops pustulosus. The sequence continues at coordinate 24,575,302 of NC_092419.1, forward strand.
TTCACTCAGTTTGGCTTCTTCTGGGGCGTTTCACCCGAGATGTGAGGGGGATACGCTGCACACGAGAGGTGAGAGTGATATGCTGCACACGAGAGGTGAGAGGGATACGCTGCACACGAGAGGTGAGGGGGATACGCTGCACACGAGAGGTGAGGGGGATACGCTGCACACAAGAGGTGAGGGGGATAAGCTGCACACGAGAGGTGAGGGGATACGCTGCACCCGAGATGTGAGGGGAATACGCTGCACACGAGAGGTGAGAAGGATATGCTGCACACGAGAGGTGAGAGGGATACGCTGCACACACGAGGTGAGGGGGGATACGCTGCACACGAGAGGTGAGGGGGATACTCTGCACACGAGAGGTGAGAGGGATATGCTGTGCACGAGAGGTGAGAGGGATACGCTGCACACGAGAGGTGAGGGGGATACGCTGCACACGAGAGGTGAAAGGGATATGCTGCACACGAGAGGTGAGGGGGATACGCTGCACACAAGAGGTGGGGAGGTATACGCTGCACACGAGAGGTGAGGGGGATATGCTGCACACGAGAGGTGAGGGGGATATGCTGCACACAAGAGGTGAGGGGGGATACTCTGTACACAAGAGGTGAGGGGGGATCAGCTGTACATGAGAGGTGAGGGGGGGGATTCACAAGAGATAAGGGGATATGCTGTACACAAGAGGTGAGGGGGGATACACTGTACATCAGACAGAATCCACAATTAACCCATACCTGGACGCTCCCTGGTCTAATTTGCGGTTAAATGATAATTGTTGGAACAACAAGTTGAAAGACCCAAAGGTTTCTTTACCTTTCTTACTGTTGTAGAGCCATCTATTCCCCTAGAAGGTCTGATACTACAGCGCTATAAATGCCACCGAGTCCATGTTTTCTGTACGGCACTGAATTTGGCTGCCGTTTGGATTTCTCTGCAATTCTGACACCTTCATAAGGGCGATGGAGCGTCAGAGATGAGAAGTACTTGGAGGCTTTCCCATTAATCAGATTTAATTATTTCTGCAAAGGCCTCAGCAGAATCCGAGGATTTCTCCCATTCCCAGCAATTTACTGCACTATTTTTAAGCCAGACCTGAAGGCTCAGGAGAAGTTATTTTTCAGCATCTTTTACTTCTGAACAAATTGTGGGAACATTATAAAAGTTCTTCAGCGTCTCGGAGAGCTTGAGGCGTTCTGAGGTTACTGTACAATGAAATTGGTATCTAGAGTAAGAAGATTGACTCCTGGCGCACTCATCATTACCGACACATAAAGCCAATCTGAGGTGGGCGCTAAAATATAGTAAATTACAGAATATCCGCTCCACCCTCCTCTTACTATAGGATACATCTTCTTAACGCAAACCTCTACTCTAAGGCCCCAAATATAACAAGCCTTGTTTTAGACAATGATGGTGCAGTGCCCTGACTGCAGGGGGGTAACGTGTTTTTCAGGACAGGGTCTCTTCTCATCACTCAACTTTCATGTGCTGTGAATCCTGATAAAGGTTTGGAAGAAACAATGGAGGAAGCAGAACATGGTTGCAGTACAAGTTGGTGAACATTATGGCCCACATTTATCAGTAGTAGTGTGGGGTGTACTATGTGTGGGGTATACTATGTGTGGGGTGTACTATGTGAGGGGTGTACTATGTGAGGGGTGTACTATGTGTGGGGTTTACTATGTGAGGGGTGTACTATGTGTGGGGTATACTATGTGTGGCGTGTACTATGTTTGGGGTATACTATGTGTGGGGTGTACTATGTGTGGGGTATACTATGTGTGGGGTGTACTATGTGTGGGGTATACTATGTGTGGGGTGTACTATGTTTGGGGTATACTATGTGTGGGGTTTATTATGTGTGGGGTATACTATGTGTGGGGTATACTATGTGTGGGGTGTACTATGTGTGGGGTATACTATGTGTGGGGTATACTATGTGTGGGGTGTACTATGTGTGGGGTATACTATGTGTGGGGTGTACTATGTGTGGATTGTACTATATGTGGATTATACTATATGTGGGGTATACTATGTTTGTGGTGTACTATGTTTGTGGTGTACTATGTGTGGGGTGTACTATGTTTGGGGTGTACTATGTGTGGGGTGTACAATATGTGGGGTATACTATGTGTGAGGTATACTATGTGTGGGGTGTACAATGTGTGGGGTATACTATGTGTGGGGTATACTATGTGTGGGGTTTACTATGTGTGGGGTTTACTATGTTAGGGGTGTACTATGTGTGGGCTATACTATGTGTGGGGTCGTTAGAGATTTTTATCTAGGGCTCAACCGCCCTTACTTCATGTTGTAAAGCTGACTTTCTAATTAACTATTTTATGGCCAAAAATGGCTCTCTGGTACCAGGATGAGAACAAACCTAGACACATCCCTTTCTAGTGTATGTGGAAATCTTCCCCGTTTATTAGTAAGCAGTTGCATATATAAAAGACAGAAACGTCATCATCAAAGGGGCGTGACAAGGAGATAAGATGCTGTAATGCTATTGGCCATAATGAATTTACCAGGACATTCTCTAAGACATTCTCCCAAACAGTTAATGAACCATAAACTATTTCTTTTCAGACATGTTTATCTACAGAATGTACAGAGAATGGCTCAAGAACCAAAACATTTATGATAAGAAGGAGAACATACCGAAGGTCAATCATCTCTCACATGTGCCAAGTAAAAACTTTTACAGGCAGGTTACACAAAAATGTGTTTGACAATGGTCAGCGAACATGTCCGCTGTATCTAAAATTGCTGACAGTACCCAAGATGGTGTCCGAAACCAGTGTGATCTCCTTAACAGGGGTATACTATGTGTGGGGTATACTATGTGTGAGATGTACTATGTGTGGGGTGTACTATGTGTCGGGTATACTATGTTTGTGGTGTACTATGTGTGGGGTGTATTATGTGTGGGGTGTACTATGTGTGGGGTATACTATGTGTGGGGTGTACTATGTGTGTGGTGTACTATGTGTGGGGTATACTATGTTTGTGGTGTACTATGTGTGGGGTGTACTATGTGTGGGGTGTACTATGTGTGGGGTATACTATGTGTGGGGTATACTATGTTTGTGGTGTACTATGTGTGGGGTGTATTATGTGTGGGGTGTACTATGTGTGGGGTATACTATATGTGGGGTACACTATGTGTGGGGTGTACTGTGTGTGGGCTGTACTATGTGTGGGGTATACTATGTTTGGGGTGTACCCTATGTGGATTGTACTATATGTAGGGTGTACTATGTGTGGGGTGTACCATATGTGGGGTGTACCATATGTGGGGTGTACTATGTGCAGTCAGTAATGTTCTGGGTGTAGCAGGTTAATGAATACTGGGTACGGTCTCCATTATCAGGTGCCCCCTGTGCTGCTCGGGAAGTGTCACCAGCTATTTTATGATGCACCTTTACTATACAACGAGTGACTTTCGAGTGTCAGTAATACATGTGCCGCACAAAAACTCTGCAAAAAAACGTGAGGCAATGCATCATGTGAACAGGGCCCTAGGCTGTTTTCTGACACCTGAGCCAGATCTAAGAAGTGATGCGGAGAGTTGGAGTTTTAGTTCCTATGAATTGAATCACCAATGGATCTGCTCCTCCTGCTACACTGGTTGCTATGGTGTAGAAACTATACAGTAACAATGAACCCGGGAAAGACGATGTACAGGTAAGGAGTACGCTAATACGTGACATTACACGCAATAATAATACGCAATGTTTTACCAAAACGCTTCTGATATTAAGATTCCAAACAAGTTCCCTGATCCCTGGATGACAGCGCGTGTTAAACAAATGTAGCGCCATTTCCTTTTTGGTGTAATTATTTATTGACTAGTCCCCGCTATAAAATATACATCAAAGGAGAAACGAGAGAAAAAAAACTCCCATAGATTAGTAGGATCTGCCGTGAAATATTTATCACTTTGCACAATATATATGTTGGGAAATGTGGAAATCTACGCGGCGAACGCGGTTTAAGAAATAATGAACGCTCAATAATGAATGAGACTCTTCACGAGCCGCCGCCGCCGCTGCCCACATAAACAAAATCGCTCCGGCCATGATTAATTTAAACGATATTAGGATTTTGGTCTTTAGTTCACAACTTTTAATACCGCCACTTCTTCTACTGGCAGCAACACGATCCACAGAGCTGGAGAGAAAAATCAGTGATGGGAAAGGAGTCGTTCATCATGAGGTGAAATCACTAAGGAACTTTCTAGGAAGTTTCCTAGTCACAACTAGGAGAAATCTGTGTTTAGTGACTCATCTCTGCTACATTGGGGCACATTTACTTACCTGTCCGACGGAGTTCACCACAAAGTGCATTGTCCAACGACAATGCACTGTGCCGCGATTCACCAAGATCATGCGCCCGATATCCTGCATGTGTCGCTTCCCCGCTCAGGTCCGCCGGAGTTCACTTTCCTCTTCCTGGTGCATGTAAGTGCTTTGTCTTGCGACACAATTTGAAAGCTAAATCCCGCACTCAGTCCGAATCAATCGGATCATCCGACGGCTGCACCAAAATCCAATGGCGTGCAACACAGTCCCAGCACAGACCCCTATTAAATACCTGTCACAGCCAGGCATAACCCGAAAACGTCTGAAAGTCCGATGAAAGTGCGTGCACGGACCCTTAGTAAATAAGCCCCATTGTCTCTTGGAGTCTTAGGTCGACTGAATCATTCTCATATTAAATAATTAGAATATTTCTCTAAGTCGGTGTTTAACCGAAGGCCAAGATATTGTTACCCAAGGCTGTCGAGATCAGATCGGTCCAGGTCCAATAACCAGCACCCTAGGTGTACCACAGTGTGCTTAATACTCCTTGACCTTTCCCCACCTCACACATGTGGGGTGAACAATCCATGCTATAGGGCAGTGGTCCCCAACCTTTTTTTTGCCCAGAGACCGGCTGAAAAATAAACTTTCTCAAGGGACCAGTGGGTGGAAGGATGAGGTCTGGTTTCATAGTTTCATAGCCAAAAATGTATGTTCGCATGCCCCACCATAACTCCCCGCGTACTTACCTTATATTGTCCCATTTCCTGAAGAAGCAACCCCCCCCCCAACTTATATTGTCCCCTTTCCTGCAGCATGCCCCCTCCCATGTCTCCATTCTTGCATCATGCCTTCCTCCCATGTCCCCTTTCCTATAGCTGCCCCCACCCCCTGTTTCTAATGTCCCAGCCGAAAATCTGTCAAAAAAAAAAAAACTTACCTTCCTCATTCTTCTCTTCCTTCACTTCTCTTCCGCATTAATGCATGGATCTATTGTCGGTAGACACCATGACATCACTACGCTCTCCGTCAATACAGCAGTGCATTAACATGAAAATTAGGTAAAGGAAGAGAAGACTGCTGTAGCGGAACGAGGAAGGTGAGTATTGTGTTTTTTATGTTTGCTTTTTACAGAGGTCGGCCATGACCCGGTCTTCGGCCACCGAACGGTGGTTGGGGAACACTATTATAGGGGATTCAGCCTCCATGGGAGATATCAGTAAAGGTATTTGACCATTATAATTCTCTCCACCATCAGAGAGGAGAACCTGGAGCAGAGGTAGGGGCATGTGTTGGGATAATCTTCTACTCATCAGACTTCTCAGACCTCTCTGACTGTAGAGAGGATTACAATGGTCAGATACTGGGACTGATATCTCAGCAACTGTGGGGGCTAGAGAGAAAATTCAAAGTGCCCCTACAGAATGATATGTTCATCTCCACATGTGTGAGGTAGTGATAGGTCCTCTTTAACTTGTGACATATCTCATGGACTCCTTGTTCCACAAACCTGGGATCCTAGAGTTCATTAGTTTAAAGTAGATCAATGAGCTAAATTATTGTAAATCTTCAGGACTCCCAAATATATGGGTGACTAGAGCACCTCGGTAAAGAAAGAAATTGTAATTATGGGTAACAAATTTCTAGATTTCATTACCCTAATGTAGACCAAATGGTTCAATAGTGGCAAATCTTAGGACCACTCGGCACCAAATAGAGGCAGTCCCTGGGTTACATACAAGATAGGGTCCGTAGGTTTGTTCTTAAGTTGAATTTGTATGTAAGTCGAAACTGTATATTTTATAATTGTAGATCCAGACAAAAAAAAAATTTTGCCCCAGTGACAATTGGAATTTCAAAATTTTTTGCTGTAATGGGACCAAGGATTATCAATAAAGCTTCATTACAGACACCTTACATCTGATCATTGCAGCCTGGGACTATAGTAACATCCAGAGAGATCAAGAGAGGTCACAGTGGGCAGAGGGGTCCGTCTGTAACTATGAGTCGTATGTAAGTCGGGTGTCCTTAAGTAGGGGACCGCCTGTACATGGGTTCTATAAAACAGGAAAATGAGTTATTCTGTGGCACATTATAGTACAGAGTGAAATGACGTTCTAGATATTTATCGCTTTACTAATTGTTAGAATACAAAGTTTTGAGAAAACCTGTCACAGATTCATTTCACTCAATGATCTCTCCATACATCCCCGCTCCCGATGGGAATTATATCACCGATGGCGACAACATCATAGCAACATCCCATCATGGCAGCAGAGATGTTGCTAAGCGTTTCATTAAAGGGCAATTATCATATTGATTTAAGGGAGGTTTGTTGGTATTAAAATTTCATTTTTGCAATTATGAGAACTGGGCTAATAACAGAGTGAAGGAGCATGGGATCAAGGAACAATGCCTCCTACATCCTAGAGAGAAAACTCATTAACTATTCTCAACAGCTTCATTAGTCTCCGAATATTAATTCATGCTTAAGTTCCCATTGTTATTTTGGCTGACGTGTCTGGCACAGCTGAGGGGTGCGTTCACATGTGGCAGCTGGAAACAAACTTGTGACAAAACGTTCAAATCGTTGGAATTTTTATTATTTCAGTTAGAATTTCCGTCCTTCTCTTTCCGAATGTCCATGACAATAGACAACAATGGGGGTTTTTGATAGTCTGTCACACAGTGGGAGGCTTGAATGCTAGTTATAGGTTGGTGTGACAAAGCAGGGCAGGTCCCGCTGCAGGTTATTACACAATTAGAATGACTTCAGGTGCCCTTAGTAAATCCAACAGGACATGTGTGGGCTGGGGGACATCACGTTTGGCGTATGATGCATCAGCTTTTGATAAGTTGCTCCCAATGTCAGAACTCACTAATATCTCGCTGCAGTATTCTGGGTTAAGCCACACTCATGGCTGTTTTGATTGACAGCTGCCTTTCAGTTCCCTGAGCTTAGTTGGGTGTGTGGGTGTTCCTCTGGATAGCTGGGTGGTGTTATCTGGACCTGTATGTTAGACTTAAAGGGGTTTTCCCACGAACAAAAGTTAGGCCCCTTGCTGATCAGCACTGAGGCCCCCACAGATCACAAACACGAAGGGTCCGATGGGGTCCTGCGTACCTCCATCTGACCCCTCGTAGTTCCGTCAGACTAATGGAGCAGACAGCCCCACATGACCGTTCTGATCCTTTAAACTCTATGGAGCTGATGGAAATTGCTGAGCGCCACACTCACTGATCTCCGTGATCAGAACGGTCATGCACGGCTGTCTGCTCCATTACTCTGACAGAGCGACGAGGGGTCCAATGGACCCCCCCTCGTTTTTGTGATCTGTTCGGGTTTCATCCCGTGGATAGGGCCTAACTTTTTATTCATGGGAAAATCGCTTTAAGCTCTGACTTGAGTCTCTGCGGTGGATTCGGGTCTTCCGGCGATCCACTAAGGCAGTTCCTCCGACGTCCACCAGGTGTCGCTGCTGCGCTGAAGTCCGCCGAGGTCCGCCGGAGTTCACGATCCATTGCTGGGTGAAGGTAAGCGCGTGTCCATCGACACTTTTTTTTATTTAAATGTGGCGGTTTCTCCGAATCCGTTGGGTTTTCGGCCCCGCCCCACGATTTCCGTCGCGTGCATGCCGGCGCCGATGCGCCCCAATCCGATCGCGCGCGCCAAAAACCCGGGGCAATTCAGGGGAAATCGCTGCAAATCGGAAATATTCGGGTAACACGTCGGGAAAACGCAAATCGGGCCCTAAGTAAATGACCCCCATAGAGCTCTATAATTGTATTTTGTCTGCCTATAGTCACCACAAGAGGAGTTTACTTCAATCTGTATATTTATTGAAGTCAATTCACTCCTGAGCTCCCCCTAGAGGTGGCTGCAAATGGTCAAAATGTTCTAATCAATCTCCAGTGACCATTTTAGCATAAAAAGAGAAAATTATCAAAGTGAAGAGAAAACTATTGGCAATAAAGGGGTTTTCTCTAACTGCATGAGATGAGTTCTTGCTGACTGGAACTTTCAATAAGCCCATTTAAATGAATGGAACATGATATTCATTTTCTATGGCATTGTTGACAGTGGGGTTCTCCTGCTCTTCTGGGCCTTTTGAAGGTCTCCACTTTCTTGAGAGCATATTGGACATTCCAGGAAAATATGGCTCCTGCCAGTCTCCATGTCTATAAGTCCAGATGCCTGTTTAGTGGTTAAAGAGATATTGTGGGATTGAAATATTATCATGAAATTGGGTCATTTTTATAAGTTAGACCCCATAAACCCCTTTTATTTACTGCTTGATGATTTTTTTTTCCCCTAGACCAGTGAAATCACATCCATACAACCCTAGACCTGGTTTCAGCTTATTACCATTTGAGTTCCTAGGACTGGCCTGCAATATCATTGTCAGGGTCGGTGGTGGTGGACCCACTGAACCACCCCGAGCGATGAAATAAGCCAACACCTGGGAGTGGAGTCTAAGTGGCACCCGGTACTCATCAGAGCCCGCCACAAAGCGAGTTGGACTTACTGTGGCGGGATACCACATGTCACTCCACAGGCGCGACTTTGCTCACGATGATGGCCAAGGAAAGGTACAGAATCGGCATGCAGAATCTGAGTCATGGTCAGGCAGAACAGGTGGCAGGTGATCAGAGTCGGGGACAAATCAGAAGGTGAAGCAGGTGCAACACCCTCGCCGATGCAATGGCGAGGTAGTGCTTGCGAATACGTCCCACCTGTAGGTAACACCACATTACACTACATGGTCCTTATAGGATCAAGGGGAAATTGCAGTGGTTAATCCTGCCTGGCAAGGCAGATGTTAATCTGTGATGTAATTATGTCAACCAATGTCTGTGTTACATCCTGTCTCTGTGCACTGAGAGGTAATTGGAGGAGCAGCCACCACCTGACAAAAGGGAGGTAATAAAACCCCCTAGCCAAGAATGTTCTAGAGGTCTTAGAGAGAAGTCTCTCTCAGGAGAAAGGGAGAAATCTCTCTCAGGAGAGAGACCGGTCCTAGTCAGGCCCTCTGGGTCTGTAGGACACAAGCAGAGAGCAGTTAGCTGAGCAGCAGCTCAGAGACTCTAGCATACCAGACCAGTGCAGGAAGAGCCTAGCCCCTGCCTGAAGTGGAAGATAAGACTAGAGTTAGTGTAGTGAGGAAAGGGGTATCATCCTACCTTCAAGGGTGATACCTGAAGAGATCCAGGACCGAGCTGAAGCATCCTCTAAGGACACAGCTGCCTCCCAGCCTGCCCTATACATCCAGGCTGGTGAACTACATCCTGTGGCTCCCTCCAAATACCTCTCCAGTACTCCACCATCTTGTTAAAGGCACGTTGCTGATGTTCCTGAGGTTCCAATAAAGAACTGTAAGTTGTTTTCTTCAACTTCTGCCTCCGTCTGGTCCCTGCTAATACGGCTGCCTTCATCACCGGCACCCTGTCCATCACCCAGAGACTCACACTCGGGACATTAAGGGGTTGCCCCAGGGAGATCCGCTATACAGCCTCTCCCTCATCTTTTCTTGCCAACACCACCCTGCTGGAGACCTGCCAGGCTGTAGGACAGCCCTCCGGTTCCCCCGTACCAAGCACCGTGACCATAGCATGCTTAGGCCGCAACCGCCAGCCACTCCGGTACCGCGGGCCCCGGCTGTCTCCAGGCCTCACCTCAAGGGCTAGGCCCCGGTGGGGGATGTTGCAAGTGGCGTCACGAACAGGATATATACTTCTGTGCCTTATCCTGGCACTAAAGACTTTCCTTTATTAAAAGACTGTGCTGCCTAACCCTGCTGCCATTCGGGTTTAGGCCCAAGTCATTGTGTGTTTCTGGATTGAACTGTGTTAATGCTGCCACGTGCTGTCGAGCACCGCTCCAGCACTCAAGAGGTTAATCCCTGCAAGAACTGTACCAGCTCTGCTACATCCGGCGCTGCCGCGCCTGAAGATTTTTACCTCAGAAACTGTGGCGCAGCCAATAATTAAAGCCCGCCAAAACCTTCACTGGCGGTAAACCCAGATGACGCACCAAGCTCCACCCACGCGCGAATGGCGCGAACCCCGCCTCCTGTGGCGCAGGAAAAATTAGAGCCCGCCACAGCTCTTGGCGGGAAGGACTTAAGCTCCGCCCTCTGGCGCGAAACTCTCCCGCGCTGCAACCCCAGTGAGAGCCCACAAGGTACCTCAGAGTCAGCGCAGCCGCCATCCAGCATCAGAGAGGTTAATCGGCCATCTTGGATTTCTCCACGTGCTGTCTCCTGTCCTGCCGACATGCCGTACAGCCGCCGAAATGAGGAACCAAGTGTCGCATGGCCTGCCCACGAGCCTCGGGCACCTTCATCTGCTGCACCGCTTACTGCTGTCTCCCGTACGCAGTCTTCAATGGCGGATTCTCCACAGCGGCTGCCTCCTCCGATTCCGGACCTCCTGAGGACCACCGCGGATGTGAGTACCATGGCCCCCAGGGCCTATATCACAGTGACTGTGACTATATCTCCCTTAACCCCGGCTGGGGTACAGTCCGGCCTCCCTGCAGAGGGTCAACATCTCCCCATAGGAGGCCCGGCTACAAAAGGGACTCTCTTAAAGGGGCCTGACCCCTTATCTAATGCTGCTGATCGTCCTGCGGAGTATCCAGGACCACCTGCTAAGAGGCCCAGGCTGTCCGGTGAGAACGCCCTGCCAGCTACAGAGGTTACCACCGCCAGCGCAACAGCGCCCCCAAGAGCTACAGGTCAGTCCAGGAACAACAATCCTTCAGCTGTCAGCAATGGAGAAGTTACAGCTCCTGCGGTCATCATCATGCGCTCCACAGCGCCCCCAGCTACAGAAGGTCAGCCAGAGAAGTGCCTGTCTCCTTCCTTTGCTGAGATGCCTGCCGCCGCAGATGACCTCCCTGCTGTTCCAGCTCCAGCTTCTGGGTGTTCCATGTCAGCAGTTCCAGTGTCTACCACCAGATGTCTTCAGGTGACGGATCTCAACACTGCTTTCTTCACCCAGGCTGATGATGTCCCTGCTGCAGTTCCTGCTCCCATGCCTGCAGCCATTGTTCTTGAGCAGCAGAGTAACCCCTGAAGGGCTGTAGCCCGCTTCAGGTACTGTACTATGTACATATTGTATGTTTCTGTCCTTACCCCAAAGAGCCAGAGACTTTCCTGAGACTCTCACCCATATTTATCTCAGTCAAGAGACATACCTTGAACTGATTATTGGCCTGTGCTATGATAGCACCCTTCCTCTGCCACAGCAGAGATTTCTTCAAAGGACTCTGTCCCTCTCCAAATAGAGGAGACCCTTTGCTTCTTCATTGCACTTTTCCCCACATCAAGGGCTGTACCCAGAAGATGGACTTTGTCAGTAGAGACCTTCTGAGAGACTTTTGCCAACCTCCAGGAAAAGTTGCAATGTAATTTATTATCATTTTGCACTTAATGCCTTCCTTTTTAGGTATGGACATTCTGCTTGCACTTTTTATGCCTTTTCTTTGCAGGAAAAGAGACATTTTCTACCTTGCTAGCTTGAGTAGCCTATCTATCTGTAACGTTATGTTATAAGATGTGTACCCATTGGGCTGCTAAGCCAATGTGAGTTTACAAAAATATTTGCACCCTGTCAATATATGCCAGTAGTATGCATTAACCCTTTCATAGGCTTTTCAGGTTGTAGTGTGGCTGTGTCGGACCGTCTTTTGTGTAAAACACTGACCGCTACCTGATCCCTCAAACTGAGGTTTGCACGTGGGGGTAGTCCGTAAACTGCGGGTCTTTAGGGGACCGGGGGTGTTACACAGATAGCACCTGGATGCCACTCATACATGGGTAAGGTTGTCAGTCAGGAGGTACTTGTGTCGCATATGCTCATGCAATGCAGATAGACACCATATAATTGCCGCCAGGGAAGAAGCGTTGATCAAACAAATATACAGGCCTTGGTGCAAGGAGTGGATTACAGGACATGACACCACACCTTTCCTACTGTACAGTTCGGTTTAATGGCGTCAGCGACCAACTGTCATACAGCTATATTTTTGTCTTAGTCCGACACCAACCCAGGTGCCTGTCTCCAGGACCATGGGCGGTTTGTCCCTACACCTCACACAGCCTGCACTTCCTAGAAGTGCCCTTAGCCCCCTCTGTGCCCCAAAACATCTGTAGTCGAGCCGAGGGCGGCTCCTTCAATTGCCCCCGGGGTATGCAACACCCTCGCCGATGCAATGGCGAGGTAGTGCTTGCGAATACGTCCCACCTGTAGGTAACACCACATTACACTACATGGTCCTTATAGGATCAAGGGGAAATTGCAGTGGTTAATCCTGCCTGGCAAGGCAGATGTTAATCTGTGATGTAATTATGTCAACCAATGTCTGTGTTACATCCTGTCTCTGTGCACTGAGAGGTAATTGGAGGAGCAGCCACCACCTGACAAAAGGGAGGTAATAAAACCCCCTAGCCAAGAATGTTCTAGAGGTCTTAGAGAGAAGTCTCTCTCAGGAGAAAGGGAGAAATCTCTCTCAGGAGAGAGACCGGTCCTAGTCAGGCCCTCTGGGTCTGTAGGACACAAGCAGAGAGCAGTTAGCTGAGCAGCAGCTCAGAGACTCTAGCATACCAGACCAGTGCAGGAAGAGCCTAGCCCCTGCCTGAAGTGGAAGATAAGACTAGAGTTAGTGTAGTGAGGAAAGGGGTATCACCCTACCTTCAAGGGTGATACCTGAAGAGATCCAGGACCGAGCTGAAGCATCCTCTAAGGACACAGCTGCCTCCCAGCCTGCCCTATACATCCAGGCTGGTGAACTACATCCTGTGGCTCCCTCCAAATACCTCTCCAGTACTCCACCATCTTGTTAAAGGCACGTTGCTGATGTTCCTGAGGTTCCAATAAAGAACTGTAAGTTGTTTTCTTCAACTTCTGCCTCCGTCTGGTCCCTGCTAATACGGCTGCCTTCATCACCGGCACCCTGTCCATCACCCAGAGACTCACACTCGGGACATTAAGGGGTTGCCCCAGGGAGATCCGCTATACAGCCTCTCCCTCATCTTTTCTTGCCAACACCACCCTGCTGGAGACCTGCCAGGCTGTAGGACAGCCCTCCGGTTCCCCCGTACCAAGCACCGTGACCATAGCGTGCTTAGGCCGCAACCGCCAGCCACTCCGGTACCGCGGGCCCCGGCTGTCTCCAGGCCTCACCTCAAGGGCTAGGCCCCGGTGGGGGATGTTGCACAGGCGGCAGAGAATCAAGGTCAAGAATGCAGCAGGAGGTCACAATAGATAATACATAGAAATTGCAGAAGGCAGCTTTCTCTAAGGCTATGTGGCACAAAGATCCGGCAGATGCACAGGAAGAGGCCGGCTATTTATTAGGTCAGTGGCCGGCCAGCACCAATTAATAGCGTGCTGGCTCTTCAAATCTGACAAAGCCGGCACCCACTCCCGAGGAGGCGGGAATGTGTACCAAACCACAGGAGCCATGGCTGGAACGCGGATGGGTAAATCAGCTTGTGGTGGCTATGATGGGGGATCCGGAGGTGCATGGGTGCATTGGTGGCCCGGGACAACCATGAGCTGCCACAAAATAATGCAGGGCGCTGTGTAGTCTCTACAATTGTTGACTGGTGGAGGAAACCCACCAATATGATATTAAGGAGCTGTCTTTAGGATATTCCTTTAAACCATAAAGAATGTGAAGCCCCTTGGGTCCTATACGCATTGAAGTAACATTTGGACCCGAATCCTGTCCTGCAAGGTCATTTAACATGTGGATCGAGTGTAACTAAGAGAAGCTGTTATCAGATCCCCTCCCCAATCCATCTCTTTTTACCCCACCACATGATACCCCATTCTCATGAGGCCATGAACCACCATATTGTAACTAGCAGGAAATTCAATGGCGTCTTTCCCAGAGATCTTCTTATTTGGATGGATTTTATCTTGTTCGTTTTTTCTTCTCAGGATGAACGTTCGGCCCCAGTGGATTGCGCTGTCCAACGCTTTACGATATGTTCTCTGCAATTTACCTTCAAAAGACAATTTTTAAGCGCTGGAAATCAGATCATAGAAGAAAAATATGGCACAATGAATGGAAGTCTCTGAATACATGGAGATAGATGAGTCAAACACTATTATAGCTCGGAACAACGTTCCGAATCTGTCAATGTCTCATAAATCAGTTTTCTTCATATAATATTCAGCTACTTTCCCAGAGGTTGGTCATTGCTTTCGTTATTATTTAGTCCTAGTCATGGCTGACTGCACCTCTTACTACTCACATATCAGAGACTTGATACAGTAACCCCCGATCCCTGTGGAAGTGGTCACCCAGGTCTCTACTGTGTAACCTAAAGGTCCAGAACCATGAACCAGCGGTGTACAGACAAACACCTCGTGTGGCTTTCTGCATAGTCATGTTACAGGCCTGTTACAGGGTCGGACATTAATATATAGGATCACTATTTTCCAACTGGAGGCACAACTTCCTTTTTTGGGAAGAGATGTAATTTGCATAGCTTGTCCCAGATGAGCATTGTAGGGTCTCTGAGGGTCCTGCATCTCATATCTGTTTCCAAAGACAAACTCTCAGAGAGGGTCTCATCCAACTCTTTGCATGGATGAACAGCCCCACCAGAATCCCAGAGGGGTGTCACTACCCTGCACCCCAAAACAGCTTCATGTAGAGAAGTTTCCGGTTTGGCTTATTTTCTACTTATGTTGCTTCTTAAAGGTATGTTACACATATGTGTAGACCCTGTTCCCTCAACCTCTAATTCAGAAGGTGTGGCTTTCATGGTAGGGGTCTCCTTCAAATAAAGACCCCCTTATAGCCCCTTATAGCCACAGGATGTAACACCTCACATTCTGATACCATCAGCACCGATTGGACAATGACTGTGCAGGGACATCCAGCTGTCAATTTATTATGAAATGAAAACTAAGAGAGGAATGGCACGATCCATCATTGTCATGGGGAATAGTGACTTCGATACTGTATGAATAGGACATATGGCAGCATTAAGGATGTTTATGAGAAATACAATGTATTCAAACAGCCTCATAGACGCCGTTTGAATTGCCCTGAGTGACGGCTGTGACATTATCCATATGTCCACACTTGTAAGAGGAGTGCAACATCCTCCAACTGGGGTCTGACCTTTAGGTGTAGGGGAAACTGGATTCCCTGGTACCTGAGTGGTTGTGTCACAGGTAGGTTGGTCCAGGAGAACAGGCCTCTTCCGTGGTGAAAGGGCAAGAAGAGGGAGAGGCAGAAATATGATGGAAGGTTACCCCTTGGGCTCTCGGGTTACATATGGTGTAGGGCAGGGCCGATTCTAGCATATTTGCTGCCTGAGGCGAATATTAAAATGCTGCCCCCCCCCCCCCGCTCCCTGTTAAGTAAATGCTGAAAACTTTACTAACAATTAACAACCCTACAGACAGCTCCCTGACACTGTGTGACTGACTACAGGATCTGAGAGGCATTGGTGGCATCTAATACCTTATAGATGACAATCTCTTCCATCAGGAGGACTTTATTCCGGGTTCTCCAATCCATGACGTATCAGTGCTGAGGTCACAGCCAGATATCTTCAGCTCCGTGCAGCATCTCCACCCGGGGTCCCTAAAAATACCACAGTCACTTACAGTATAAAGTATATACCCCTCACAACACAACTGACCGCACTCTCCCACATATAACACACTGGAATTATAGCATGCTAAGCACCAATCAATATACAACACCGCCAATTTATTATTACAGACCCCCCCCAACATTTGGTTTACATGATGCAAAGTAATCTGTATCCTATAACTAATAAATATATAGCACCCCCTAATGAATATATATATAATTTATTTTTATTTATCCCTGCTCTCATATATTTAAAGGCCTCGTTATTCACCCCCCAATTAAATTATATACAGATCCCCTACAGCTTAAATAAAATCTTGCCCCACATATACAGTCCCCTCCCAGCTTAGTAATATACTGTATCCCATATACATCCCCCCAGCTTAGTAATATACTGTATCCCATATACATCCCCCCAGCTTAGTAATATACTGTATCCCATATACATCCCCCCAGCTTAGTAATATACTGTATCCCATATACAGCCCCCCCCCAGCTTAGTAATATACTGTACCCCATATACAGCCCCCCAGCTTAGTAATATACTGTATCCCATATACATCCCCCCAGCTTAGTAATATACTGTATCCCATATACATCCCCCCAGCTTAGTAATATACTGTATCCCATATACAGCCCCCCAGCTTAGTAATATACTGTATCCCATATACAGCCCCCCCCCAGCTTAGTAATATACTGTACCCCATATACAGCCCCCCAGCTTAGTAATATACTGTATCCCATATACATCCCCCCAGCTTAGTAATATACTGTATCCCATATACAGCCCCCCAGCTTAGTAATATACTGTATCCCATATACAGCCCCCCAGCTTAGTAATATACTGTATCCCATATACAGCCCCCCAGCTTAGTAATATACTGTATCCCATATACAGCCCCCCAGCTTAGCAATATACTGTATCCCATATACAGCCCCCCAGCTTAGTAATATACTGTATCCCATATACAGCCCCCCAGCTTAGTAATATACTGTATCCCATATACAGCCCCCCAGCTTAGTAATATACTGTATCCCATATACAGCCCCCCAGCTTAGTAATATACTGTATCCCATATACAGCCCCCCCAGCTTAGTAATATACTGAATCCCATATACAGCCCCCCCCCAGCTTAGTAATATACTGTATCCCATATACAGCCCCCCAGCTTAGTAATATACTGTACCCGATATACAGCCCCTCCCAGCTCAGTAATATACTGTATCCCATATACATCCCCCCAGCTTAGTAATATACTGAATCCCATATACAGCCCCCCCCCCAGCTTAGTAATATACTGTATCCCATATACATCCCCCCAGCTTAGTAATATACTGTATCCCATATACAGCCCCCCAGCTTAGTAATATACTGTATCCCATATACAGCTGCCCAGCTTAGTAATATACTGTATCCCATATACAGCCCCCCAGCTTAGTAATATACTGTATCCCATATACATCCCCCCAGCTTAGTAATATACTGTATCCCATATACATCCCCCCAGCTTAGTAATATACTGTATCCCATATACAGCCCCCCAGCTTAGTAATATACTGTATCCCATATACAGCCCCCCAGCTTAGTAATATACTGTATCCCATATACATCCCCCCAGCTTAGTAATATACTGTATCCCATATACATCCCCCCAGCTTAGTAATATACTGTATCCCATATACAGCCCCCCAGCTTAGTAATATACTGTATCCCATATACAGCCCCCCAGCTTAGTAATATACTGTATCCCATATACAGCCCCCCAGCTTAGTAATATACTGTATCCCATATACAGCCCCCCAGCTTAGTAATATACTGTATCCCATATACAGCCCCCCAGCTTAGTAATATACTGTATCCCATATACAGCCCCCCAGCTTAGTAATATACTGTATCCCATATACAGCCCCCCAGCTTAGTAATATACTGTATCCCATATACAGCCCCCCAGCTTAGTAATATACTGTATCCCATATACATCCCCCCAGCTTAGTAATATACTGTATCCCATATACATCCCCCCAGCTTAGTAATATACTGTATCCCATATACAGCCCCCCAGCTTAGTAATATACTGTATCCCATATACAGCCCCCCCAGCTTAGTAATATACTGAATCCCATATACAGCCCCCCCCCCAGCTTAGTAATATACTGTATCCCATATACAGCCCCCCAGCTTAGTAATATACTGTACCCGATATACAGCCCCCCAGCTTAGTAATATACTGTACCCCATATACATCCCCCCAGCTTAGTAATATACTGTATCCCATATACAGCCCCCCAGCTTAGTAATATACTGTATCCCATATACAGCCCCTCCCAGCTTAGTAATATACTGTATCCCATATACAGCCCCCCAGCTTAGTAATATACTGTACCCGATATACAGCCCCTCCCAGCTCAGTAATATACTGTATCCCATATACATCCCCCCAGCTTAGTAATATACTGAATCCCATATACAGCCCCCCCCCAGCTTAGTAATATACTGTATCCCATATACAGCCCCCAGCTTAGTAATATACTGTACCCCATATACAGCCCCCCAGCTTAGTAATATACTGTATCCCATATACAGCCCCCCAGCTTAGTAATATACTGTATCCCATATACAGCCCCCCAGCTTAGTAATATACTGTATCCCATATACAGCCCCCCAGCTTAGTAATATACTGTATCCCATATACAGCCCCTCCCAGCTTAGTAATATACTGTACCCGATATACAGTCCCCTCCCAGCTTAGTATTATTCTGTATCCCATATACATCCCCCCAGCTTAGTAATATACTGTATCCCATATACAGCCCCCCAGCTTAGTAATATACTGTACCCGATATACAGTCCCCTCCCAGCTTAGTAATATTCTGTATCCCATATACATCCCCCCAGCTTAGTAATATACTGTACCCCATATACAGCCCCCAGCTTAGTAATATACTGTATCCCATATACAGCCCTCCAGCTTAGTAATATACTGTATCCCATATACATCCCCCAGCTTAGTAATATACTGTATCCCATATACAGCCCCCCAGCTTAGTAATATACTGTACCCCATATACAGCCTCCCAGCTTAGTAATATACTGTATCCCATATACAGCCCCCCCCAGCTTAGTAATATACTGTATCCCATATACAGCCCCCAGCTTAGTAATATACTGTACCCCATATACAGCCCCCCAGCTTAGTAATATACTGTATCCCATATACAGCCCCCCAGCTTAGTAATATACTGTATCCCATATACAGCCCCCCAGCTTAGTAATATACTGTATCCCATATACAGCCCCCAGCTTAGTAATATACTGTATCCCATATACAGCCCCTCCCAGCTTAGTAATATACTGTACCCGATATACAGTCCCCTCCCAGCTTAGTATTATTCTGTATCCCATATACATCCCCCCAGCTTAGTAATATACTGTATCCCATATACAGCCCCCCAGCTTAGTAATATACTGTACCCGATATACAGTCCCCTCCCAGCTTAGTAATATTCTGTATCCCATATACATCCCCCCAGCTTAGTAATATACTGTACCCCATATACAGCCCCCAGCTTAGTAATATACTGTATCCCATATACAGCCCTCCAGCTTAGTAATATACTGTATCCCATATACATCCCCCAGCTTAGTAATATACTGTATCCCATATACAGCCCCCCAGCTTAGTAATATACTGTACCCCATATACAGCCTCCCAGCTTAGTAATATACTGTATCCCATATACAGCCCTCCAGCTTAGTAATATACTGTATCCCATATACAGCCCCCCAGCTTAGTAATATACTGTACCCCATATAAATCCCCCAGCTTAGTAATATACTGTATCCCATATACAGCCCCCCCAGCTTAGTAATATACTGTATCCCATATACAGCCCCAGCTTAGTAATATACTGTATCCCATATACAGCCCCCCCAGCTTAGTAATATACTGTATCCAATATACAGCCCCAGCTTAGTAATATACTGTATCCCATATAAATCCCCCAGCTTAGTAATACAGGCGGTCCCCTACTTAAGGACACCCGACTTACAGACAACCCATAGTTACAGACGGACCCCTCTGCCCACTGTGACCTCTGCTGAAGCTCTCTGGATGCTTTAAAATGGTCCCAGACTGCAATGATCAGCTGTAAGGTGTCTGTAATGAAGCTTTATTGATAATTCTTGGTCCTATTAGAGCAAAAAAATTTGAAACTCCAATTGTCACTGGGGCAAAAAAAAAAATTGCCGGGAACTACAATGATAAAATATACAGTTTCGACTTACATACAAATTCAACTTAAGAACAAACCTACAGTCCCTATCTTGTATGTAACCCGGGGACTGCCTGTATACTGTATCCCATATACAACCCTCCAGCTTAGTAATATACTGTATCCCATATACAGCCCCAGCTTAGTAATATACTGTATCCCATATAGCATCCCCCCCAGTATAAAATAATTATGGCCCCATATAATATATACAGCACCCCCCCTTGTATAAAATAATTATAGCCCCAAATAATATATATAGCATCCCCCCCAGTATAAAATAATTATAGCCCCAAATAAAATACATAGCATTCCATCATCCCCCCCCCCCAGTATAAAATAATTATGGCCCCATATGATATATATAGCAACCCCCCCCCCCCAGTATAAAATAATTATGGCCCCATATGATATATATAGCATCCCCCCCCCCACAGTATAAAATAATTATGGCCCCATATGATATATATAGCATCCCCCCCCCACAGTATAAAATAATTATGGCCCCATATGATATATATAGCAACCCCCCCCCCCCCCAGTATAAAATAATTATGGCCCAATATGATATATATAGCATCCCCCCCCACAGTATAAAATAATTATGGCCCCATATGATATATATAGCATCCCCCCCCCCACAGTATAAAATAATTATGGCCTCATATGATATATATAGCATCCCCCCCCACAGTATAAAATAATTATGGCCCCATATGATATATATAGCATCCCCCCCCCACAGTATAAAATAATTATGGCCTCATATGATATATATAGCATCCCCCCCCACAGTATAAAATAATTATGGCCCCATATGATATATATAGCACCCCCTCCAGTATAAAATAATTATGGCCCCACATGATATATATAGCATCCCCCCCCAGTATAAAATAATTATGGCCTCATATGATATATATAGCATCCCCCCCCCCCCAGTATAAAATAATTATGGCCTCATATGATATATATAGCATCCCCCCCCCACAGTATAAAATAATTATGGCCCCATATGATACATATAGCACCCCCCCCCCCAGTATAAAATAATTATGGCCCCAAATAATATATATAGCACTCCCCCCCAGTATAAAATAATTATGGCCCCAAATAATACATATAGCACCTCCCTAGTATAAAATAATTATAGCCCCATACGATATCTACAGCGTCCCCCCCCCCCACAGTATTAAACGTTTTCCAGCCCCCCCCCCAGTATAACATAAAACCTCCCCACATTTAATCAAGTTCATTAAAAATAATAAAATATATACTCACGTTCAGGCAGCTGCTCCCTCGGCGCGGCTCCGGTCTTCACGCGGCTCTCCTTAAAGAGACAGGCGCGATTTATTTAGCTGGTGGGCTATTCGGGCGTTAACGGACGCCCGAATCGCCCACTTTAGAGCGGCAAATTTCGCCGCCCTTTACAGGGACCCACATTCTGCCGCCTGAAGCGAGATTTTCATCTCGCCTCATGGCAGATGCGGCCCTGGTGTAGGGATCCTTGGACCGATGGTGAAGTGGAGTCCCATGATATTAGTGGCCACCAGGGATCACATGTGGAGACAAGGTTGGTACTGCTGCTCATATCCTGTATTTATCGGCACCACATAGTATTACTATTCTGTATATATGGGCACAATACTACTACTTCTATCCTGTATATATGGGCACAGTACTACTAGTACTATCCTGCATATATGTGCACAATACTACTACTCCTATCCTGTATATATGGCAGAGTACTACTACTCCTATCCTGTATATATGGGTACAGCACATTACTACTACTCCTATCCTGTATATATGGGCACAGTACTACTACTCCTATCCTGTATATAAGGTCACAGTACAGTACTACTCCTCCTATCCTTTATATATGGTCATAGTACAGTACTACTACTCCTATCCTGTATATTTGGCCACAGCACAGTACTATTACTCCTATCCTGTATACATGGGCACAGCACAGTACTACTACTCCTATCCTGTATATATGGGCACAGCACAGTACTACTACTCCTATCCTGTATATTTGAGCACAGCACAGTACTACTACTCCTATCCTGTATATATGGGCACAGCACAGTACTACTTACTCCTATCCTGTATATATGGGCACAGTACAGTACTACTACTCCTATCCTGTATATATGGAATATGGGCACAGCACAGTACTCCTAAATCAGGGGACCTTTCCCTCCCCAGGAACAAGATGTGATTATTATTAGTATTACAGTATTACAATAGTTGCTTTATTCTGTAGATAGCACCCGCATGTTCCACAGCGCTGTACAAAGCTTATTTTCTCTAATGTAAGTGTTCCATTAGGTGTGGCAGCCCGAGTGCGTCCATAGATGTGTTATAGGGTCCAGTGGGGCCGGTGGCCTCTACATATATAGTCGTCATACACATTCTGCTACTTTCATCTGATGAATGTGATTGTAGGTTTTCCTTTTTATATTTACCATCAGCAGTAAAATAACATGACTTTTCTAATGAAATATTAACAGGAATTTTAAGCTTTTGATTATTTCCTGCTGTCGGAGAGTTTATGAGAAGTAACAATCCGGTTGACAGCTCCAAACTTTGTTGAATTACTTAAAGGCGGCGAGGGAGCGGTCCGTCAGCGCCTCTGCTGCAGAATTCCCTTTCATGTGTCCTTGTAAATCTTCTATCCTCAGAAGCATCTGCAGTTTGTTCTATCGGACTCGTTGCAGAACATTTTCCCCGGGTTCTACTAAATGAGATGCTACTTGTCGTTTTCTGTTGGTTGTTAGTAAAAAGCAAAATAATCGAAGGAAAGAAAAATCACTGCATCAAAGCAAGGGACCAGCGCTGAGCTGTGGTGTCTGATGGGTTCAGTCCATTACTGGTGACAATCACTGGATGCCCTGAGGACAGGGGCGTAACTACAACGGCAACAGCCATAGCAGTCACTATGGGGCCCACAGTGTCAGGGGGGCCCCAAAAATGGCAGATGTGCATTATTATATACATATTATGCTGCACATTGTACAGTATATCTATCAGTGCGTGAATGTGCACACATAAGTGTATAAATGTGTGAGTATAGAAATATGTATAGATTTAAAAGGGTGTAGGGGGCCCCATTAGGAAGTCTGCTATAGGGCCCTGCCTCCCCAAGTTATGCCACTGTCTGAGGAGATGCTGGAGCTGTGCCTGGGGGAGAAGATACAACATTTAGTGTCAGGAAGCTGCTGCTACAGCAGGAATACCTGGGTTATGCACAGGTATGTACAGTAGAATGACTATAGAGGGACATATCACACACTAGCACGTGTATAATATCCAAGTGGATGGATCATGACTAAGTGTAGCTCCAGTTAGTTTCTTGGTAGGCTGGAGAGGGTTTGGCCAGCTCTCCCGTTTTACCTTTAGACTTCCTTCCCCTTTAAGGCTGGAGTTCCCCTTGGTTTGCTCTCTATTCACTAGCTATCCTTTGCTGCCACCTACTGCTCAAAGGTAGTATCAACACTTGCAGTACATCATGCCTACTGCTGAAGGGTTAAGAGGTGATATTTATGTTATGTTGAAACATTTGTTATCTTTCCTGCAGAATCCCAGGCTGGTGATTGGTTGGAGCTCAACATGCTTTAGAATTAGCTCTGCAAAAATTTTTAAATAAGAACTCATCTTAAACTTCTGGGTTTTTCTCTGGATCTTCTAAGTCTTCAGTCAGAGTCAGATCTTCCTTAGCATGCATCTTTGCTCTATATCAGAGATTTCCATCTTGCTATCCAAGCAGCAGAGTCAATCTGGCTCTTACTAGCCAACCCTCCAAACACTTGACTAGGGCTGAGGTTCTCATATTCTTGCTTCACAGCCACCCTACCCACCACCTTGTGTGTACCTGCAGGAAGGATCATGATCAGCCTGTTTCCTGCTGATATGCTGGACTCTTTGCCAAGAAAAGAGACTCTGCATTACATTTTAAGTTTTTCTGTCTCCAAGTGTGATCCCTGTCCTGCCAGCCTATGCCACCGCCGGTCATGCCAACTTGGTGTGGAGGCAGTGTAGGGGGGTAAATAGGGGGTTAAGGATGGCACACAGCTCAGTGCTTATACGCAATCTCCGATCAATCTCCCCTTTTTTATGTTATGTTGACGGAAAGGTCACTTCTGATGTGATAAGAAATATGAGATTCTTATCTTTATTATAACAATACAAACAATAAATAGGACCCTCCTTTCCAGCAACTTGACTCATCCCAGGTTAATACGACTCTTCTCTGCTCAGGTTCTGGGATTGCAGTTACCTTCATCCCTTGGGGTGCTGCTTGTCTCATCTCCAGGGGTGCAGATTCTCTCCATCTTCCTGCAAGGCCTCCTTGCAGGGGTTTCACTAGTAGAGGCAGGGCCCAGGGTTGGTTCCAGGTTTCAGTGGGCCCCATTTGCAGTAAACTCATGTGGCATTAAAAACTAACCCCTCATGGTCATTTTATATACAGCCTCCTCATGGTTATTTTATATACAGCCTCCTCATGGTTATTTTATATACAGCCTCCTCATGGTTATTTTATATACAGCCCCCTCATGGTTATTTTATATACAGCCTCCTCATGGTCATTTTATATACAGCCCTATCATGATTATTTTATATACAGCCCCCTCATGGGTTATATTATATACAGCCCCCTCATGGTTATTTTATATACAGCCCCCTCATGGGTTATATTATATACAGCCTCCTCATGGTCATTTTATATACAGCCCCTCATGGTCATTTTATATACAGCCCCCTCATGGTCATCTTATATACAGCCCCTCATGGTCATTTTATATACAGCCCCTCATGGTCATTTCATATACAGCCCCTCATGGTCATTTTATATACAGCCCCTCATGGTCATTTTATATACAGCCTCCTCATGGTTATTTTATATACAAACCCTTGTGGTTATTTTATATACAGCCCCCTCATGGTCATCTTATATACAGCCTCCTCATGGTCATCTTATATACAGCCCCCTCATGGTCATCTTATATACAGCCTCCTCATGGTCATCTTATATACAGCCCCCTCATGGTCATTTTATATAGAGCCCCCTCATGGTCATTTTATATACAGCCCCCTCATGGTCATCTTATATACAGCCTCCTCATGGTCATCTTATATACATCCCCTCATGGTCATTTTATATACAGCCCCTCATGGTTATTTTATATACAGCCCCTCATGGTCATTTTATATACAGCCCCTCATGGTCATTTTATATACAGCCCCTCATGGTTATTTTATATACAGCCCCTCATGGTCATTTTATATACATCCCCTCATGGTCATTTTATATACAGCCCCTCATGATCATTTTATATACATCCCCTCATGGTCATTTTATATACAGCCCCTCATGGTTATTTTATATACAGCCCCTCATGGTTATTTTATATACAGCCCCTCATGGTCATTTTATATACAGCCCCCTCATGGTTATTTTATATACAGCCCCTCATGGTTATTTTATATACAGCCCTCTCATGGTTATTTTATATACATCCCCTCATGGTCATTTTATATACATCCCCTCATGGTCA
The DNA here is from genome assembly GCF_040894005.1 of Engystomops pustulosus. NCBI lineage: Eukaryota > Metazoa > Chordata > Amphibia > Anura > Leptodactylidae > Engystomops > Engystomops pustulosus. The sequence continues at coordinate 24,601,065 of NC_092419.1, forward strand.
TCTTATATACAGCCCCCTCATGGTCATCTTATATACAGCCCCCTCATGGTCATCTTATATACAGCCCCCTCATGGTCATCTTATATACAGCCCCCTCATGGTCATTTTATATATATCCCCTCATGGTCATTTTATATACATCCCCTCATGGTCATCTTATATACAGCCCCCCTCATGGTTATTTTATATACAGCCCCCCTCACATATTAGTTACAGCCCCGCTCACCCCCATGGATTCCTTATGTACAACCTTATATGGCCCACCAGGAGTCCTTGGCCCTAGAACTTGCCAAGGTATGTCCAGTGCTGCCACCGGCCCTGGCAGGGCCCTATAGCAGGCTTCCCCAAATATGCATATTTGTATACAAATACATTTACACACTGATATATACCTTTATACACTTACACAGATCGGCCCCAGTAGCTGCTGACCCCATGGGGGAAGAGATCTCTGGTCCTGTAGTTTTGTTGTTCTCTCCCCTGACATTTCTTAGCTGAGCTGCCCCTTCATGCTGTATCCTGTGGTAGATTTGCCCTGATAGGTAGTGCACCCGATGTCCACCAGGTGTCGCTGCTGCTCTGAATTCCATCGGAATGCACTGAAGTTTACCATCCTACGCTGGGTGCAGGTAATTGCGTGTCAAGCGGCACTTTTTTTTTTTTTTTAGATGCAGGGGGCCGGAGATGTCACAGCACAACTACAGCTGCGGAAAGAGAGTTATTGGTTCTTCTCTCCATTTCAACAAGAAAAACTTGTTGGAGATATTTAAATTTTTTTATAAAAATCCATAAATTTAGATAAGAAGCAAAAGTCAACTGGGAGCTAACGACATGAGGGAAAGAAGGTGACAGCGAAGTACAAGATCCGACCCCTGCAGCATCATCTAGTAATGAGACCAAGAGATACAACCAGCAAGTATTATAGTAGTTATATTCCTGTACATAGGGGGCAGTATTATAGTAGTTATATTCTTGTACATAGGGGGCAGTATTATAGTAGTTATATTCTTGTACATAGGGGGCAGTATTATAGTAGTTATATTCCTTTACATAGGGGGCAGTATTATAGTAGTTATATTCTTGTACATAGGGGGCAGTATTATAGTAGTTATATTCTTGTACATAGGGGGCAGTATTATAGTAGTTATATTCTTGTACATAGGGGGCAGTATTATAGTAGTTATATTCTTGTACATAGGGAGCAGTATTATAGTAGTTATATTCTTGTACATAGGGGGCAGTATTATAGTAGTTATATTCTTGTACATAGGGGGCAGTATTATAGTAGTTATATTCCTTTACATAGGGGGTAGTATTATAGTAGTTATATTCTTGTACATAGGGGGCAGTATTATAGTAGTTATATTCTTGTACATAGGGAGCAGTATTATAGTAGTTATATTCTTGTACATAGGGGGAAGTATTATAGTAGTTATATTCTTGTACATAGGGGCAGTATTATAGTAGTTATATTCTTGTACATAGGGGACAGTATTATAGTAGTTATATTCTTGTACATAGGGGGCAGTATTATAGTAGTTATATTCTTGTACATAGGGGGCAGTATAATAGTAGTTATATTCTTGTACATAGGGGGCAGTATTATAGTAGTTATATTCTTATACATAGGGGGCAGTGTTATACTAGTTATATTCTTGTACATGGGGGTCATCTTATATACAGCCTCCTCATGGTTATTTTATATACAAACCCTTGTGGTTATTTTATATACAGCCCCCTCATGGTCATCTTATATACAGCCTCCTCATGGTCATCTTATATACAGCCCCCTCATGGTCATCTTATATCCAGCCTCCTCATGGTCATCTTATATACAGCCCCCTCATGGTCATTTCATATACAGCCCCCTCATGGTCATTTTATATAGAGCCCCCTCATGGTCATTTTATATACAGCCCCCTCATGGTCATTTTATATACAGCCCCCTCATGGTCATCTTATATACAGCCTCCTCATGGTCATCTTATATACATCCCCTCATGGTCATTTTATATACAGCCCCTCATGGTTATTTTATATACAGCCCCTCATGGTCATTTTATATACAGCCCCTCATGGTCATTTTATATACATCCCCTCATGGTCATCTTATATACAGCCCCCTCATGGTCATCTTATATACAGCCCCCTCATGGTCATTTTATATACATCCCCTCATGGTCATTTTATATACATCCCCTCATGGTCATCTTATATACAGCCCCTCATGGTCATCTTATATACAGCCCCCTCATGGTCATTTTATATACATCCCCTCATGGTCATTTTATATACATCCCCTCATGGTCATCTTATATACAGCCCCTCATGGTCATCTTATATACAGCCCCCTCATGGTCATTTTATATACATCCCCTCATGGTCATCTTATATACAGCCCCTCATGGTCATCTTATATACAGCCCCCTCATGGTCATTTTATATACATCCCCTCATGGTCATCTTATATACAGCCCCTCATGATCATTTTATATACATTCCCTCATGGTCATCTTATATACAGCCCCCTCATGGTCATCTTATATACAGCCCCCTCATGGTCATCTTATATACATTCCCTCATGGTCATCTTATATACAGCCCTCTCATGGTTATTTTATATACAGCCCCCTCATGGTCATCTTATATACAGCCCCCTCATGGTCATTTTATATACATCCCCTCATGGTCATTTTATATACATCCCCTCATGGTCATCTTATATACATCCCCTCATGGTCATCTTATATACAGCCCCTCATGGTCATTTTATATACAGCCCCCTCATGGTCATTTTATATACATCCCCTCATGGTCATCTTATATACAGCCCCCTCATGGTCATCTTATATACAGCCCCCTCATGGTCATTTTATATACATCCCCTCATGGTCATTTTATATACATCCCCTCATGGTCATCTTATATACAGCCCCCCTCATGGTTATTTTATATACAGCCCCCCTCACATAGTAGTTACAGCCCCGCTCACCCCCATGGATTCCTTATGTACAACCTTATATGGCCCACCAGGAGTCCTTGGCCCTAGAACTTGCCAAGGTATGTCCAGTGCTGCCACCGGCCCTGGCAGGGCCCTATAGCAGGCTTCCCCAAATATGCATATTTGTATACAAATACATTTACACACTGATATATACCTTTATACACTTACACAGATCGGCCCCAGTAGCTGCTGACCCCATGGGGGAAGAGATCTCTGGTCCTGTAGTTTTGTTGTTCTCTCCCCTGACATTTCTTAGCTGAGCTGCCCCTTCATGCTGTATCCTGTGGTAGATTTGCCCTGATAGGTAGTGCACCCGATGTCCACCAGGTGTCGCTGCTGCTCTGAATTCCATCGGAATGCACTGAAGTTTACCATCCTACGCTGGGTGCAGGTAATTGCGTGTCAAGCGGCACTTTTTTTTTTTTTTTAGATGCAGCGTTTTTTTTCGAATCCGTCGGGTTTTCTTCCGACCACGCCCCCCCCCCCCACATTTCCATCGCGTGCATGCCGGCGCCGATGCGCCACAATCCGATCGCGTATGCCAAAATCTTGTGGCAATTCAGGGAAAATCGGCCCAAATGGGAAATATTCGCATAAACGGTCGGAAAAAAAACGTAGTAAATGACCCCCATTTGCAGTCTGTACTATGTGCAGTGTCCAGTGTAGTGTATAGGGGGCGCCAGGTTCATAATTTCTGGCGCATGTTCTGCATTAATCTGGCAGGGTTAGGGCATGTTCCACCAGTAGCTTATCTTTCAACATCAGGACACCTCCATATACTTGTGTTGAGCACTTGGGTTGAGGGCTACAACTTAGAAGATTGGTCAACATTCAGCTGCAGTCATGTAGTCCTGTATAGTGACATTGTGCCCATGGTTGTGTTACCCTCTGTCAGCTCAGCTCTAACAATTATTTCTGTTCCTCCCCTTTTTACTCCTTAAAGTGTAATCGCACATCCATGGGATATAACGAGCTGTGCACCTGTATGACATCACATGACCAGCATTATATAACGAGCCGTGCACCAGTGTGACATCACATGACCAGTGATATATAACGAGCCGTACACCTGTGTGACATCACATGACCGGGGATATAACAAGCCATGCATCTGTGTGACATCACATGATCAGCATTATATAACGAGCCGTGCACCAGTGTGACATCACATGACCAGTGATATATAATGAGCCGTACACCTGTGTGACATCACATGACTGGGGATATAACAAGCCATGCACCTGTGTGACATCACATGATCAGGGTCATAACGAGCCATGCACCTGTATGACATCACATGACAAGGGATATAACGAGACGTGCACCTGTGTGACATCACATGACAAGGGATATAAAGAGCCGTGCACCTGTGTGACATCACATGACCAGGGATATAATGAGCGGTGCACCTGTGTGACATCACATGATCAGGGTTATAACGAGCCGTGCACCTGTGTGACATCACATGATCAGGGTCATAACGAGCCATGCACCTGTATGACATCACATGACAAGGGATATAACGAGACGTGCACCTGTGTGACATCACATGACAAGGGATATAAAGAGCCGTGCACCTGTGTGACATCACATGACCAGGGATATAATGAGCGGTGCACCTGCGTGACATCACATGATCAGGGTTATAACGAGCCGTGCACCTGTGTGACATCACATGACCAGGGATATAACAAGCCATGCACCTTTGTGATATCACATGACTAGGGATATAATGATTTGTGCGTCTGAGTGACATCACATGACCACTAGTTTCTATCCACAGGAAGTAAGCAATGAAGCAAGCAGAGATCTTGAAAACCGGGGAATAGATACAGAAAGTAAATTGGAACATTTTAGACCTGGCCTTTATCTAACAATATCAATTATTTGTTGAAAATGGAAGAGCCCTTCCAGATGCAGAAACTGTGCACATTCCTGTGTATACAGCGCGGCTCCGTACAATCGGGGATTTACACAGATTTCACACCCTCGTCCTGAGCCGCGAGACACTTGGAATAAAACTGCAGCCGAGCATCAAAAAGAAGATGAAAAATAAGCTAATTGTCTCCATGTATCAGTCAGTAACGCGGCGGCGGTCACACTCCCCTAATGTAACACTTGCTCCTGTCTGAGATACAGAACTGAGGTGCGAAGGATCAAAGAGAAGAGATTTGAAAAAAGACACAAAGTTTATGTCATTTTGGTTCATTCTATGAAAACCTGATCAACACAAAGGAGCTGCCGGGACTCGGGGCCGGAGATGTCACAGCACAACTACAGCTGCGGAAAGAGAGTTATTGGTTCTTCTCTCCATTTCAACAAGAAAAACTTGTTGGAGATATTTAATTTTTTTATAAAAATCCATAAATTTAGATAAGAAGCAAAAGTCAACTGGGAGCTAACGACATGAGGGAAAGAAGGTGACAGCGAAGTACAAGATCCGACCCCTGCAGCATCATCTAGTAATGAGACCAAGAGATACAACCAGCAAGTATTATAGTAGTTATATTCCTGTACATAGGGGGCAGTATTATAGTAGTTATATTCTTGTACATAGGGGGCAGTATTATAGTAGTTATATTCTTGTACATAGGGGGCAGTATTATAGTAGTTATATTCCTGTACATAGGGGGCAGTATTATAGTAGTTATATTCCTTTACATAGGGGGCAGTAATATAGTAGTTATATTCCTTTACATAGGGGGCAGTAATATAGTAGTTATATTCTTGTACATAGGGGGCAGTATTATAGTAGTTATATTCTTGTACATAGGGGGCAGTATTATAGTAGTTATATTCTTGTACATAGGGAGCAGTATTATAGTAGTTATATTCTTGTACATAGGGGGTAGTATTATAGTAGTTATATTCTTGTACATAGGGGGAAGTATTATAGTAGTTATATTCTTGTACATAGGGGGCAGTATTATAGTAGTTATATTCTTGTACATAGGGGACAGTATTATAGTAGTTATATTCTTGTACATAGGGGGCAGTATTATAGTAGTTATATTCTTGTACATAGGGGGCAGTATAATAGTAGTTATATTCTTGTACATAGGGAGCAGTATTATAGTAGTTATACTCTTGTACATAGGGGGTCAGTATTATAGTAGTTATATTCTTGTACATAGGGGGCAGTATTATAGTAGTTATATTCTTGTACATAGGGAGCAGTATTATAGTAGTTATACTCTTGTACATAGGGGGGCAGTATTATAGTAGTTATATATTCTTGTACATAGTATTATAGTAGTTATATTCCTGTACATAGGGAGCAGTATTATAGTAGTTATATTCTTGTACATAGGGGGCAGTATTATAGTAGTTACATTCTTGTACATAGGGGGCAGTATTATAGTAGTTATATTCTTGTACATAGGGGGCAGTATTATAGTAGTTATATTCCTGTAAATAGGGGGCAGTATTATAGTAGTTATATTCTTGTACATAGGGGGCAGTATTATAGTAGTTATATTCCTGTACATAGGGGGCAGTATTATAGTAGTTATATTCTTGTACATAGAGGGCAGTATTATAGTAGTTATATTCTTGTACATAGGGGGCAGTATTATAGTAGTTATAGTCTTGTACATAGGGGGCAGTATTATAGTAGTTATATTCTTGTACATAGGGGGCAGTATAATAGTAGTTATATTCTTCTACATAGGGAGCAGTATTATAGTAGTTATATTCTTGTACATAGGGGGCAGTATTATAGTAGTTATAGTCTTGTACATTGGGGGCAGTATTATAGTAGTTATAGTCTTGTGCATAGGGGGCAGTATTATAGTAGTTATATTCTTGTACATAGGGAGCAGTATTATAGTAGTTATATTCTTGTACATAGGGGGCAGTATTATAGTAGTTATATTCTTGTACATAGGGGGCAGTATTATAGTAGTTATATTCTTGTACATAGGGGGCAGTATTCTAGTAGTTATATTCTTGTACATAGGGGGCAGTATTATAGTAGTTATATTCTTATACATAGAGGGCAGTATTATAGTAGTTATATTCTTGTACATAGGGGGCAGTATTATAGTAGTTATATTCTTATACATAGGGGCCAGTATTATAGTAGTTATATTCTTGTACATAGGGGGCAGTATTATAGTAGTTATATTCTTGTACATAGGGGTAGCATTATAGTAGTTATATTCTTGTACATAGGGTGCAGTATTATCGTATTTATATTCTTGTACATAGGGGGCAGTATTCTAGTAGTTATATTCTTGTACATAGGGGGCAATATTCTAGTAGTTATATTCTTGTACATAGGGGGCAGTATTATAGTAGTTATATTCTTGTACATAGGGGGCAGTATTATAGTAGTTATATTCTTGTACATAGGGGGCAGTATTATAGTAGTTATATTCTTGTACATAGGGGGCAGTATTATAGTAGTTATATTCTTGTACATAGGGGGCAGTATTATAGTAGTTATATTCTTGTACATAGGGGGCAGTATTATAGTAGTTATATTCTTGCACATAGGGGGCAGTATTATAGTAGTTATATTCTTGCACATAGGGGGCAGTATTATATTGCTATTATGCTATAGTCTTCTACTTCTAATCCTCAATATAGATGGATTCAATTTTGAAGGTAAAATATATTTTTCAACTCTTCAGAATGATAAAACTTGCCTGGTAAAATCTATTTTTTTCAATGTCTTCATTGTGTAAGTTTTGGGAATGATCACCTATCAGATATGTCGGCTCTGAGTTCCACGTTCTTCAATGTAATGTTCTCCGTTACTGCTATTAGAAAGTCCCTATAGCCAAGTTCTGAGGAAAAGTCTTATATGACTCCAGATCATAAAAATGTAAATTATTGATATTCAGATGTCACTTGGAAGCGCAAGGGACTAGAACGGAAATCGCTTTCGACAACTCTGTGTCACCAAACATCACATATGAAGCACATCACAGTTTTTATTAGCCACTGGATAAGCAGATTATAACCCACTGGTCTTAGCAGAATTTCATGGCTAATGAATAAAAGAGACTTTAAAATTAAAGGGATGGGTAACTTTCATTATAATTATATCCTCACACTGGAGGTCAGAGACCATGAACTCCATTGACCTAAGAGTCCCAGATCTGACCTCCAACTGATCTAGTAGCCAAGCTGGGTCATTGCATCTCAGATCCCAGAAAAAGCAAATCATGAAGGGCCCAAAATGTCAGCCCCCCCTACTTGCTGGGGACTTTTTCTATGGATAGTCTATCAATTTCCAAAAATTTCTTTTGAACAAAATTTCCAATTTCTTACGTCACATCTGGTACCTTCAACCCCCAAAGCCTGAATCTAGGGTCTGCTGTATGGATAAGAGATAAGGAGGCCCAAAGCAAGATTAAGCTTGACCCTCCATTATGGTCAGGGCAGATTCAGTCCATTAAATCCAATCAATTAAACCGTGATGACCCAAAAACCCTTCCACGCTTATATCCATTGGCCCAAAGCAGGTAAAATATCATTCCAGACCCATAATATGTCATCAGAATAACTCCCTGGATTAACAGAAACTTCTTACAAAAAAATGGGACCAATTCAATCAGGGTCCCATTAGCCCACTGTTGTTCCACGGAAACCACTGGTGGGCCCCATTATCATTCCATCGCCAGCTACCTCCCCTTCCGTCCTGCTGCCTGGCTTTGGTCACTAAGTGTCCTGGAAGCCACTAACCTTGCAGGTCGCCGGGCCTACAAGTCCCCCGGTCTTCACCAGAGCCCACCACGAAGTGGGATGGATTTTGCTGCCATGGCATTGCAGAACGCTTAGCTGGTAGGGAAGTGGCAGATGGTTGAAGCTCAACAAGCAGTGGCTGGTACGAGTCTAGGGGTGAGGACAGGCAGAGTACAGAGTCGAAGGCAGGAACAGGTTGCGGAGTAGTAGCCACACTAGGTCTGAGAGTCACTATTCCACTGAGCAGGCAGAGGGATGGAGCACAGGGTTGAGACCTAATACTCAAGCAAAGACAAATGGTTCATGAAACTCATTTATATCCCATCCCACCAAGAAGATCACGTGACCTTAGAAGGAAGTTGCAGGATAAGGCTGCAGTGCTAATCCGCATAGTTGCCACTTGAGGGGGATTGAATGCAGAATCAGTGAGGAATCATGACATTGGGGCAGATTTACTTACCCGGCCCATTCGCGATCCAGCGGCGCGTTCTCTGCGCTCGATTCGGGTCCGAACGGGATTCACTAAGGTAGTTCCTCCGCCGTCCACCAGGTGGTGCTGCTGCGCTGAAGAGCATCGGAATGCACTGGAATACACCGAGCCGGGCTGAGTGAAGGTAAGTGCAATTTTCGCAACACTTTTTTTTTTTTAAATGCGGCATTTTTTCCGAATCCGTCGGGTTTTCGTTCGGCCACGCCCCCGATTTCCGCCGCGTGCATTCTAGGGAAAGGGGGTGATTTTTTATTTTTTTACATTTTTTTTTAACTTTTTTTACTTTTATATCTATTTTTCAGACTCGCTAGGCTACTTTAACCCTAGGTTGTCTGATTTATGCTACTATATACTGCCATACTACAGTATTTGTAACACATTTGGGGCTCATTTACTAGGGGTCACACACTATTGTCGGACTTTGAACAGTTTTCGGGGCTAAAATGGCTTGCACAGGTATTTAAGTGTGTGCGCTGGGATTGCGGCGCACGCGACCCTTTTGTGGCGCAGTTGCACCAGTTTACATGCAACACAAATTAGGGGAGGTGCCGTCAGACAGTCCGACTTATTCAGACTGAGCACGGGATTTAACTTTCAAATTGTGTTGTAAACCCGAGCTCTAACATGCACCACTAAAAAGATGGTAAACCCTGTCGGACCTGAGCGGGAAAGCGACACATTCATGATATCAGACGCACAATCTTAGTGAATCGCGGCACAGTGCATTATAGTTGAACAATGCACTTTCTGTGAACTACGGTGACCCTTTACGTAAATGTGCCTCACTGTAACAAATGGCCAGAAACTGCACTACTTTTGATAAATGTGACCCATAGTCTTAAGACATGTAGTGTAAGGCAACACTGATGCAAATATTTCTAAGACTAGTATCGTAAGGCAACAGTAATGCAAATAGTTCTAAGATTGGTAGCGTAAGGTAACTGTCTCGTGTGCCCCTGCGATCCATGTCACGGATCGTGGTCACACCCATGCCCCTCTTCGTGGAGCTGCCCTTGCTCCAATCTCACCTCTGCACGTTCCTGCTCCCGCCCAGCCTGGCCCATCCTCCCTCCCTAGGGAGCAGGGACGCACCGACTGCACTCGAATATTTAAATGGCCAGCACACCGCTGATTAGCACTGGCACTTCGGGGTTTCCTTAAAGGCCGTCTGTTCCCAAAATTCCCTGCCGGATCTTCAAGCTTCATGCCATAGTGAAAGCTTCCTGTGTTCCCTATGTATCCCTTGTTCATGTTCCTGTTCGTACTCTGCTGAATTCCTGTCGCTGACCCCGATCTGACCTCTGACTGCATCTCAGCCGCCTGCCTTGACCACAAGCCTGTCCCTGACATTGAGTCTAGATTACAATTCTGTACTGCAACCTTGGCTGCCACCGTGGCCTAGTCCCACCTGTGGAATTACCTGGTGGCACCCCGCCGCAGCAAGACCATCCCACTTTGCGGCAGGCTCTGGTGAAGACCAGGTGCCACTTAGACTCCGGTCCCAGGTGTCGGCTTGTGTTATCTCCCACAGTGGTCCAGGGGGTTCACTAACCCCGAGCCCTGAGAACCCTGACAGTAACACTGATGCAAATACTTCAAAAACTGGTAGTGAAAGGAAACACTGATGCAAATAGTTCTAAGACTGATAGTGTAACATAACACTGACACAAATGCTTCTAAGACTGGGAGTGTAAGGTAACACGTAAATACGACTAAGACTGGTACTGGAACGTAACACTGACGCAAATAGTTCTAAGACTGATAGTGTAACACAACACTGACACAAATGCTTCTAAGACTGGGAGTGTAAGGTAACACGTAAATACTACTAAGACTGGTACTGGAACGTAACACTGACGCAAATAGTTCTAAGATCGGACACATAATGGCCCACATTTATTAAAGTCCCAGCATCAGTTTTTTAGCTGACTTTTCACGTTCTTTACAGTGCAAGCAGCTTGCAAATTCAGATCTCAGTTGATGTTTTTCCTAAATAAGGAATTCCTTTATTTAAATAGCGCACACAGATTGCGCAGCGTTGCACAAAGCATGTCAAATAGGTCCCAAACATCTGAGTAAAGAGTTAGAGTTAGACATGCACCCCATTGGTATAACTACTTCCCAAATTCATCTTATATACTTCTATTCTCATGCTTGACTCGATGTTACACAGACCCTCCTCCCTCCCATTATTTCTCCATAATGAATGTAGTTGCTTTTGTTCATTTTATGCTACTAGTAATGAATAGATTATGTTCAGAACCAGCGGGATTCTTCTCTTCTGTTAAATTGTTAAACTGCACAAGGTTTAATGAATATCTAGGCAACAAAAAAAATACAAAAAAATCACTCCATAAAGTGAATATATAAACGAATATTATCTGTATGTGGTAAATACAAGGAAGAGGAAACATCTCAAGAGTAAAAAACACAACAGAATCCGGGAGAATTACGGGCGTGACGCGTTAATGGAGAAATAATGAAATGGATGTTTTTTTTTCCTGGTGCGGCGGATATTTATTAATGTTTCCCATTATTATCGCCAGAATCTCTTAACAAATCAGATAAACGCCGTAAAGTTGTAAAAACAATGAGTGGAAGGCGCACAAAAGAACGTGGGATTAGGAACGATTCATTTAGCTCGTTATTCCCTTCCATCTCTGGAGAGGTTTCTGACCTAGAATTCACATTGTGCCACAGAATAAAGCTTCAGTCGTAAAAGTTTTCTATCGCGGAGCTGAGAAGAGCCATGAAAACGCTATTAGAAGTATGTGCCCCCAATGTGACCTATTTTACATAACGCTCATATTTAAAAGACGACTTTTAGGACCTGTGTGTGGTTTGTATTATCCCTCTACGCTTTGGTTGCTCAGTCTTTGAGGTTGTCCTTACCTCATCTTTCTAGGGTTTTCTTGGAGTCCTGACTACGACTACAGGTGTCACAGACACAGCGATAGAATGTGGCCTCAAGAAAATACGGGACGAGGGCAACTGAGAATAGAATATTAAAAAATATATGGATTGAAATTAAAGGGACTCGGCTCTCAGTCACATATACACTGAGCACAGAAGGGCCTTGTCGGCGACATGAAGCTTACCATTCATGATGAGATCTTTGGACTGAATGTAGAGAAATCTTAATTTTTATTTATATGCAAATGAGTATTTAAGTGCACCATGGGCGTGGCCAGTAGGTTCAGTGTGCCCTCTTTGGCCCAGTTTCACCCAGGCACTGCCTGCTCACCCTGTCAGACTGGGCAAGAGAGAGTGCACAAGACCTAAAGGTCACACCCAATGTGCACCAAAAGGATTATTTACGGTTCAATTAAAATGCACATCCAGGAATGCATGCTTATGATTCAGGATGCACCATGTTCCTGGTGGCCCAGTGGTGTGCCTCATGTTCCTGGTATCTAGCAGCATTTCTTCAGGTTTCTGGTGGTCCACAGTTTCTGGTGTATCTCGTATCGTTGTAATTGCATATTTCTCTTGGCCCAATAACGCCATGGTTGCAGATGGCCCAGTAACATTGTGTCTTGCCATGTTAAAGTTGTCTTAAACTCCAGTAACATTACCCCAAGAGAGCCTGACCACATTGACAGCTGGATTTACAAGGATCAGAGCGTCTGGTTTGTAGTATGGCCTTGCGCCAGGATATGTCACAGGTGGCTTAGTCTAGGAGAACAGGCCTTGTCCAAGCCCGCCAGGACCAGCAGGGAGAAGCAAGAAGAAGTGGAAGCCGCACTGTAGTGAAGGGATCCCTCTGGGGCACTCCCAGGGTGTGTGGTAAAATGGTAAGGGGGAGGCCCATGGTGTTAGTGGCAGGCCAGGGATCACACTGAACAATGGGATTCTTGGAGGAACTCAAGGTTCTTGAATGGCAGGCACAGTCCACAACATCAGCGGTAGCAGGCAGATAACAATCCTTCCTACAGGCACACACAAGGTGGTGGATTGGTTGGCTGTAGTAATCATGCCATTGTGGCTAACAATTGGTATTACCTCAGTCCTGTAGTATTGTGTCAGAGAACTGATAATAGGGGCCAGATGGGCTCTGCTGCTTGGGCAGCAATCTGTGATCAGAAGATGTATCTCTCCAACAAAAGACCTTGCTTCCTTGACTCAGATTCCTGGAGGGCCATTGTCTGTGAGTTGGGTCTTTATGGCTTAATAACTATCCATCTGTTCATAGGTTGAAGTTTAAACACACAAATGATTCCCCCTTGCACCCGTATAATACCCCCTAATGCAACTTTGCAACATATAAAACATCTGTTTTATTTTATCCTCCCTTTACATTTGTTTTTCCACTTTTATTTATCTCCCAAAACGTACACAAAATACTATCTGTACTCCTACCCCACCCCTCCTCTACAGCCTCCTCCTGTAGCTCCTGTCCTCCAGCCTCCCTTTGTCCTCCAGACATTTTCTGTGGCCTACTGTCCTCTATCCTCCTATTATTCTCTCCTGTCCTAAAGCCTCCTCCTGTAGCCTCTAGTCCTCCAGTCTCCTCCTGCGGCCTCCTGTCCTCCAGCCTCCTCCTGTAGCCCCCTGTCCTTCATACTCATCCTGTAGCTCCCTGTCTTCCAGCCTCATCGAGTAGCCTCCTGTCCTCCAGCCTCATCCAGTAGCCTCCTGTCCTTCAGCCTCCTCCTGTGGCCCCCTGTCCTCTAGCCTCCTTCTAAAGGCCCCTGTCTTCCAGTCTCATGTGGTCTCCTGTCCTAAAGCCTCCTCCAGTCCTCCTTTCCTCTATTCTCCTATTGTGTTCTCCTATTTCCCAGCCTCCTCCTGTGGCCCCCTGTCCTCCAGCCTCCTCCTGTGGCCCCCTGTCCTCTAGCCTCCTTCAATAGCCCCCTGTCTTCCAGCCTCATGTGGTCTCCTGTCCTCCAGACCCTCATGTAGCCCCCTGTCCTCCAGCCTCCTCCAGTAGCCCCATCCTTCATCCTCCTCATCCTGTGGCCTCCTGTCCTCCAGCCTCCTCCTGTGGCCCCCTGTCCTCCACCTCCTCCCGTGGCCCCCTGTCCTCTAGCCTCCTTCTATAGCCCCCTCTCTTCCAGCCTCATGTGGTCTCCTGTCCTCCAGACCCTCATGTAGCCCCCTGTCCTCCAGCCTCCTCCAGTCCTCCAGCCTACTCCAGTAGTCCCATCCTGCAGCCTCCTCATCCTGTGGCCTCCTGTCCTCCACTATCCTCCCGTGGCCCCTTTCCTCCAACCTCCTTGTCCTCTACTTCCCCCCCCCCCCGCCGTCCCCCAGCCTCCTCCAGCATCCTCCTTTTCTCCAGCCTCCTCCTGTCCTCAAGCCTCCTCCTCCTGTCCCCCAGCCTTCTCCTATTCTTCAACCCCCTTGTCCTCTAGCCTCCTCCTCCAGCATCCTCCTGTCCCCCAGCCTCCTCCTTTACTTCAGCCCCCACCTCTCCCCAGTCTCCTCCTCCTCCAGCATACTCCTTCTGTCCCCCAGCCTTCTCCAGCCTCCTCCTCCTAAAGCCTCCTCCTTTCCTCCAACTCCCTCTGTCCTCTATCCTCCTCCTTTTCCAGAGCATCCTCCTGTCCTCCAGCCACCTCCTCCTCCTGGCCTCCAGCCTCCTTCTTATTGTGGCCCCCTGTCCCCTGGTATTAAACAAAAAAAACCTGTAACTTACCTTACCTTGTTCCCCCACAGTCACTTTCTCTTCTTCTGGGCTCCAACTGACTGGCGGACGGGGTGGGGTCAAATGTGGGGCGGAGCTACCTACTCACATGACTCGTGCAGACATCATGTGAGGAGGTAGCAGGGGCTGATCCCGCCTCCTACTGGTTCCGATGCTTTTGCTGCTCTGCAGCTCTAATGTACAGGACCAGGAGGAGGCAGGACAATGGGGAGGAGACAAGGGGATCCCAGCTGCCCTTGACAGCGCCCAAAAACTGGACTGTCCCGCTGAATTTGGGGTGGTTGGGAGTTATATACAGGGACCTGGTGATGTGCTGTAATAATAAATAATACTTATTTATATAGCGTGCACAGAACTTGCCAAATCAGTCCTTCTCCCCATGGGGCTCCCAATTGAATCAACCTACCTGTATATTTTGGAGTGTGGGAGGAAACCTATGCAAACTGGACAGACCGTATAAATTATTTACAAACTTTGACCTGGATGGGACTTGAACCCAGGGCCCCAGTGCTTCAAGGCTGTAGTGCTAACCACTGAGCGACTGTGCTGCCCCATATCCAGGAACCTCATGATGTGTTGTATATACAGGGACCAGGGATTTATCGGCAGACCTCAATGCTCTATAACAATCTCTTTTATTTCTTTCATTCATTTCTATTCTTAAATTTCTTATTTTCCCTCCCTTTATTTGGCTGATGAATCTCAGCTATTGCAGAGTTCACAATTTCCCACCTCCGAGTAGATATATATATGATACGTTATATCAATGGAATTGGGAAAGTTTAGAATAAACGTGTTTTTAGACTTTACAGGATTTTTTCTAATTATTAAGTGAACGTCTATAGCACAAGGCGGATTGTGAATCAACATTGCCCCCTGGTGGAAAATTAGGATAATGCAGGTGGATGTGAAATTTGTGGAGGGTATTGGGTTACATTCAGTTTTGTTGGTACCGGGACCTAAATCTCGCCCATTGGATGCTGGATGCAGATGCTTTGTGCTTCCAGGTTCCGGTTCTGTAATATTACCTGACTGTGTCGTCCATGTCGATACTTGTCGTCCGTCATGGTCAACTGTCTAGGTCTGAGGTTGGGGGTGGCCACCTAGAACCCCCAAGCTGAGGAGCCCTGGCGTCCGTCGCCACATAACCCTGCAGTGACCTCTTATGATCAGGCAGTGTGCGGCATCGGGATGACGCCTGAGCAGTTCCACATGGGGAGTCGATGGTCTTCCTCTGCTCTGCCGTGAGTACCTTGGGCCCACCAGAGAAAATGTTTTTTGGGGCACACCCTTCATGTAGCTAGAAACAATATACTATTCCCTAACTGAACTGTTAAATACACAAATGACATTGCATAGTATTCAACACTCCGACAAAGATGAAGTCCAGGTAGATTCACCAAGATCGTGCACCCGAGATCCTGCATGCATCGCTTTCCCGCTCAGGTCCGACAGAGTTCACCTCTTTGTTCCCGGTGCATGTAAGTGCATGTCTTGCAACACAGTTTGAGATGTTAAATCGCGCGTTGTCCGAATCCGTCCCGGCCCGCCTCCCGATTTGTATCGCGACGCCGATGCGCCAAAATCCGATCATGGGCACCAAAAACTCCAGTAAAATGCGGTGCAAAACAATGGGGCTTATTTACTAAGGGTCCGCGGATCACATTTCTATCGGACAGATCATGGCATTCGGGATTAGCGCCACTGGGAAAGGTATTTAGAACGGGATTGTGTTGCATTTTGCGCCGACTTTCATGAGACAGAAATCGAGGGGCGTGCCGTTGGATGAGTCGATTGATTCGGACTGAGCACGGGATTTAAGATACAAATTGTGTCGCAACCAATGCACTTACATGCACCGGGAAGAAGAAGGTGAACTCCGGTGGACCTGAGTGGGGAAGCGACACATGCAGGATATCGGGCGCACGATCTTAGTGAATCCGCGTAACAGGGCATGATCGTCAGACAATGTACTTTCTGTGAACTCCTCCGGACGGGAAAGTAAAAGTGCCCCAATGAAGCGGATTCATCGTGAACACAGTTAGTTTGGACAATTGTGCACAGCATTTAATACTGTATTTTGGTGCAGCAGATCCCTATGAGAGTTTATCTTCCCAGGATAGAAGAGCAGAGAGAAGTGTAGAGACAGTACAGAGAAGTCCCCCATATGTAACAGGATAGAAAAGCAGGGAGATGTGGAGAGACAGTACAGAGAAGTGTCCACATGTAGCAGGAAAGAAGATCAGGGAGAGGGTTAGAGACAGTACAGAGAAGTCCCCCATGTGTAGCAGGATAGAAGAGCAGGGAGAGGGTTAAAGTCAATACAGAGAAGTCCTCAATGTGTAGCAGGATAGAAGAGCAAGGAGAGGGTTAGATAAAGTAAAGAGAAGTCCCCCATGTGTAGCAGGATAGAAGAGCAAGGAGAGGGTTAGATAAAGTAAAGAGAAGTCCCCCATGTGTAGCAGGATAGAAGAGCAAGGAGAGGGTTAGATAAAGTAAAGAGAAGTCCCCCATGTGTAGAAGGATAGAAGAGCAGGGACAAGGGTAGAGACAGTACAGCGAAGTCCCCCATGTGTAGCAGGATAGAAGAGCAGGGAAAGGGCTAGAGACAGTACAGAGAAGTCCTCAATGTGTAGCAGGATAGAAGAGCAGGGAAAGGGCTAGAGACAGTACAGAGAAGTCCCCCATGTGTAGCAGGATAGAAGAGCTAGGAGAGGGTTAGAGAAAGTAAAGAGAAGTCCCCCATGTGTAGCAGGATAGAAGAGCAGGGAAAAGGCTAGAGACAGTACAGAGAAGTTTCCCTGTGTAGCAGGATAGAAGAGCAGGGACAAGGTTAGAGACAATACAGAGAAGTCCCCCATGTGTAGCAGGATAGAAGAACAGGGAGAGGGTTAGAGACAGTACAGAGACGTTTCCCTGTGTAGCAGGATAGAAGAGCAGGGAAAGGGCTAGAGACAGTACAGAGAAGTCCTCAATGTGTAGCAGGATAGAAGAGCAGGGAAAGGGCTAGAGACAGTACAGAGAAGTCCCCCATGTGTAGCAGGATAGAAGAGCTAGGAGAGGGTTAGAGAAAGTAAAGAGAAGTCCCCCATGTGTAGCAGGATAGAAGAGCAGGGAAAGGGCTAGAGACAGTACAGAGAAGTTTCCCTGTGTAGCAGGATAGAAGAGCAGGGACAAGGTTAGAGACAATACAGAGAAGTCCCCCATGTGTAGAAGGATAGAAGAGCAGGGAGAGGGTTAGAAACAGTACAGAGAAGTGTTATAATTAAAGGAGGGCAGCAGGAGATCAGCACTAGAGGATCCCCTCCAGAAGAAGCCCCTATTGAGGAGATCACTGGGTGCAGGGTGTCACACACCTGGGCTTTGCTGCGAGGGTTATTCTCATGCTGGGGTGCAGAGAGTTTGTAGGAGGATACATGTAACTGCCCAAATTTAAGATTGCGCCTAAAGTAAAGTGCAGCTACAAAATCATCCGGAGACTCACAAGTGATTAATAAGGCAGGAACTCAACTCTTCACAGATGGTTGTAACTTGTGACAATCCGGGCGTTACAACTGTGATGCATCTGGCCCTTGGTGTATTTTATATTCGGGGAATAATATATTCCTGTATACTGCGGGTGAAAGTTAGGCATGTGGTCCTGCACACATCCTGTAGGAATGAGGGCAGGTGGTTTTGTATACTGTGTGAGTGGGGCAGGTGGGCCTGTGCTCTGTGAGTAGGGGAGGGGGCGGTTGTTCTTGTATAATCTGAGAGGGGGAGGGAACCTGGTAGTGCTGTATACTGTGAGTTGGGTGCAGGTAGTCCTGTATACTGTGAGTGCCTGTAATGTGCTGGCCACATGTCTTCATGTAATGCAGTATTTGCACCTCTATAGTCATGTAATGCACTGGTCGCACCTCTATATTCATCTAATGCAGTGGTCGCACCTCCATAGTCATGTAATGCGCTGGTCGCACCTCTTTAGTCATGTAATGCGCTGGTCACACCTCTATAGTCATGTAATGCGCTGGTCACACCTCTATAGTCATGTAATGCAGTGGTCGCACCTCTATAGTCATGTAATGCGCTGGTCGCACCTCTATAGTCATGTAATGCGCTGGTCGCACCTCTATAGTCATGTAATGCGCTGGTCGCACCTCCATTTTCATGTAATGCGCTGGTCGCACCTCTATAGTCATGAAATGCACAGGTCACACCTCTATATTCATCTAATGCAGTGGTCGCACCTCTTTAGTCATGTAATGCGCTGGTTGCACCTCTTTAGTCATGTAATGCGCTGATCGCACCTCTATAGTCATGTAATGCGCTGATCGCACCTCTATAGTCATGTAATGCGCTGGACACACCTCTGTTTTCATGTAAAGCACTGGTCGCACCACTATAGTCATATAATGCGCTGGTCTCTCCTCTATAGTCATGTAATGCAGTGGTCGCTCCTCTATAGTCATGCAATGCAGTGGTCGCACCTCTATAGTCATGTAATGCGCTGGTTGCTCCTCTATAGTCATATAATGCAGTGATTGCTCCTCTATAGTCATGTAATGCGCTGGTCAAATCTCTATAGTCAAGTAATGCGCTGTTCGCATCTCTATAGTCATGCAATGCTCTGGTCGCACCTCTATAGTCATGTAATGCACTGGTCACACCTCTATAGTCATGTAATGTGCTGGTTGCTCCTCTATAGGCATGCAATAAAGTGATTACTCCTCTATAGTCATGTAGTACACTGCTCGCACCTCTATAGTCATGTAATGCGCTGTTCGCACCTCTATAGTTATGTAATGCGCTGGTCGCACCTCTATAGTCATGTAATGTGCTGGTCGCACCTCTATAGTCATGTAATGCAGTGGTCACTCCTCTATAGTCATGTAATGCAGTGGTCGTACCTCGATGGTCATGTAATGTAGTGGTCGCACCTCTATAGTCATGTAATGTGCGGGTTGCTCCTCTATAGTCATGCAATGCAGTGATAGCTCCTCTATAGTCAGGTAATGCACTGATCGCACCTCTATAGTCATGCAATGCACTGTTCGCACCTCTATAGTCATGCAATGCGCTGTTCGCACCTCTATAGTCATGCGATGCGCTGTTCGCACCTCTATAGTCATGTAATGCACTGATCGCACCTCTATAGTCATGTAATGCACTGGTCGCTCCTCTATAGTCATGTAATGCAGTGGTCGCACCTCTATAGTCATGTAATGCAGTGGTTGCACCTCTATAGTCATGTAATGCAGTGGTCGCTCCTCTATAGTCATGTAATGCAGTGGTCGCACCTCTATAGTCATTTAATGCGCTGGTCACTCCTCTATAGTCATGTAATGCAGTGGTCGCTCCTCTATAGTCATGTAATGCACTGGTCGCTCCTCTACAGTCATGTAATGCACTGGTCGCACCTTTATAGTCATGTAATGCACTGGTCGCACCTCTATAGTCATGTAATGCACTGGTCACACCTCTATAGTCATGTAATGCACTGGTCACACCTCTATAGTCATTTAATGCACTGGTCACACCTCTATAATCATCTAATGCACTCGTCACCCCTCTATAGTCATGTAATGCACTGGTCGCACCACTATAGTCATGTAATGCACTGGTCACACCTCTATAGTCATGTAATACACTGGTCGCACCTCTATAGTCATGTAATGCGCTGGTCGCACCTCTATAGTAATTCAATGTGCTGGTTGCACTCTATTTTCATGTAATGGGCTGCTTGCACCTCTATATTCTGGTAATGTGCTGTTCTGTCATTGGAGTAAAATAAAACAAACTGGACAAGTGATAAATAAGCACATTCAACGAGCAAACTCAATAACTAAACACGATCCTCCTGTGGTGTCGGCGTTTACCCTCCGTAACTGCGAGTCCAAGAATATGAAATTTCCAATAGAATAGAGAGTTTTCATATCTCCTGCAATAAAAGTGCAGAAGATGTGGCGGTTGTATATGTGTAGTCCTCGTCCGGGGCTATGGGGGTTAGCGAGGCGGCTTAGTGGCTGAGTAAGCGGAAATTCACAGAGACGGGCGATTTGGAGCAAATATCAAAGGAGCCATCACAGTAAAGCTGGAAAGCAGCGCTCTTTAGCTGAGGACTTTACCGATCCCTGTCCAGAGACTTCTCTATTTCCATGACTGCTCCACAAGGTGCAGAAAATACTCTTAAAGTTGTAGAAATCCCAGATGACACCATTTACACTTTACAGTATTCGGCATTATTGACTCTCCGGGAGCCTCGGTTGTATTGGCTCATGGGGACCAGGCCCAGAGTAATGGGGTTATCTAAAAACCTTGTGTCATGAAATGTTCTGCTATGTTCTGATATACTTTGTGCACTGCTATGTTCAGGGTCTCTCTGTAACAGAGTTTACATGTTCTGCTCCTGTAAGAGGGTCGGTCTCTTCCAGGTACATTGGCCTATTGGGGCTATGTCTCAGGGCCCCACCAATAATAAAACATCAGATAAATGTCTAAGGTGTTTCCAGGGATGAGACAACTTGATTGATGGTTGCTGCTAGTCTCTAAATGAGGCCACAAACATTATGGACGAGGAATAAAAGTATCCAGCCCTCTACTCACGCAGAAATCAGAACAAAGCTTCTTCTTTATTGTAGATTCAAAGTCACGCTACACCAAGAAGCAGATGCCATAGGATCACCGTGTTTCAACGCAAGGAGTCTTACTCATAGTGCACTCGCAAACAAAGAAAATTAAAATAATAATAAAATTGATAAAATAATGATAAAATTTGTGCACCCCTTCCTCATCATCCCCATGGATAAGTTTGATCAGGCACGCAAAGAAAAGCTAAAGAATCCCAAGGGATTCTGGAGATCTCAGGGAGGGGCACCCAAGGGGTCATTAGATGACAACATTTATATGGATACAGTGGGAGCACCAAGGGGGATCCCGGATGAGTTAAAGGCCCACAATCAGATATGGGCAGATCTAGAGTCCATTATTCCCCAGATAACTATAACAAAAATGTTGATTGGGTTAACTGTGTTTATTGCAACCAACAGAGATGTGTAAGTTGTATCTGAGATGCTTTTGAAGGTGTCGCTGAACAGCTCAATGCAACCTCCATCATGGCGTTCCAGAACCGTAGGGCTTTTGACCTTATTTTGGCCAAGAAGGGAGGAGTCTGTAAGATGGTGGAAGCGACTTATTGCATGTACATCCTGAATGACTCCGCCCCTTATCACCCACGCCCTTGAGAAGATTAAAGGACTGTCCAAGGAACTCAAGAGAAACTCTAGGGTGGACACTTTGCTCTTCACTTTGTGGTGGGGGATTGGAAGGGTTTCTTGACTCAAGTGGGGGTGATATTGGGAATTGTGATTCTGCTCTTGTCACTTACTACATTTTGTGTTGCGCCGTGCCTCTCATCAAGTCCACCATGTCCAAGATGGTCATCCGGGTGGTAAGAACCACGACAGGAGAAGTGCCCATACTGGAGGATGATACTGCCTTGTTGAAGAACCAGCCAGATAACAAACGTATTAACTATGGAAACTCAGTTATGTGATTTCAGTATGCAGACCTGTAACCCTTGAGTAACTGGCATCTGGTGAAGCCTTAAAAAGTCCAGCAGGTGAGGTTTTAGCCCACCTGAAGGTAGCTGGAGTTTGAGGAGGTTACAGGTCATGCAAGACTCAAAGGGGGGAAATGTGAGAGATATCATATTTCTCTCCAGACGCCATCTTGTTCAGCCAGATGCCATCTTGTACTTTATGTTAGTTAAAAAATTTTGGTTTTATGTTTTTCGTTTATTTGTGGAAAAAAAATAATATTTCGCAAAAATTTAGAAAAATTCTAAATTTTTGAAGTTAAAAATTTTCCACTTTTTTCTACACAAGGATGGAACACTTTTTTACAGGGAAGGAGCAACATTCAGAGCCGGTTTGCATTGCCACTTTTATTGGCTGCACAATCTTTATTTTTTGGCAATTTGGACATATAGGGGCTTATTTTTTTGCGACATTAAATGTACCGTACAAATACTTTATTTTAGTGGGTCATTCGCACACCACGTGTCGCTTGAGGTTCAGTGGCAGCAGCCACTCATCTCTCTGCTCCTGGCCCCCAGTAAAAGACTAATAGCATCGAGCAGTACACATTTGATCTTGGCCACAGCCTGTTGGTTCACTTTCTCTCCATCATTTTAGGGAATGGAAAGCTGAACGGATGGTGTGGACAGGCCTAGTCATGCTGGTGGTGGCATCACATACTCCTTTAGTAGGGAGATAGGTGGCCTTGAGACTAGGGAGGATGATCAACAGGCTGCGCCACCTGAAGCAGCAGTATAATAATGACAAATCCTGACCATACTCCAGGTATTGTGATTATTTCAAAATTATTTCTGGTAAATCCCCACATCATATCATGGAGTCACATTGTCACTTAATCTTCACAGAAGGTCACAGACAGGACACATTCCCATTAACATCCATTTTTACTCAGCACTCTACTTCCCTCCTCCACACTCTACTTCCCTCCTCCACACTCTACTTCCCTCCTCTGCACTCTACTTCTCTTCTCCATACTTCTCTACACACTCTACTTACGCACTCTACTTCCCTCCTCTGCATTCTACTTCTCTTCTCCACACTCTACTTCTCATCTACGCACTCTACTTCCCTCCTCTGCACTCTACTTTCCTCCTCTGCACTCTACTTCTCATCTCCGCACTCTACTTCTCATCTCCGCACTCTACTTTCCTCCTCTGCACTCTACTTTCCTCCTTTGCACTCTACTTCTCATCTCCGCACTCTACTTTCCTCCTCTGCACTCTTCTTTCCTCCTCTGCACTCTACTTTTCTCCTCTGCACTCTACTTTTCTCCTCTGCATTCTACTTTCCTCCTCTGCATTCTACTTTCCTCCTCTGTACTCTACTTTTCTCCTCTGCATTCTACTTTCCTCCTCTGCACTCTACTTTTCTCCTCTGCATTCTACTTTCCTCCTCTGTACTCTACTTTCCTCCTCTGCATTCTACTTTCTCTCCTTTCCACACTAATTCTTCTTCATCATCTTTTTTTCTCGCCTCCCCACTTTTCTTCTTAATCTTCTTTCTTTCTCTCCTGTCCACTCATCTTCGTTCTTTCCTCCCCATTCTTCTCCTCCCCCCCCCCCTCTTACTTTTCACCTCCTCTTCACTTTCTCCACTCCTCTTCTTCTTTCTTCTCCTTCTTTAGCTCCATGCCTTATTCGCTTTCGCTTCTTATTCTTTATAGTGTTTCAAGGCAGAACCCCCCTCTTTGTCAAGTCACATTCATAGGATTAGTAATTGATGAAGAGGCGGGTTCCACCCAAAAACACCTTGTCATATGCAAGTCCTGAACCTATACAAAGTTCTATTATTAGCTTACTGAAAACACAGAGTGGACTTTAGACAATATACAGAGAGAAAAGATCTTATCTCCATGTAGTCCATACCAAAAACTCTACATTTCCATTCTTCGTCCCTCTACATTTCCACCTCTGATCCTTCAGACACTTGGCATACTCCCTGAAGTTCTCCATTCTGTTCCAGTCTACTTGGTGCCGGTGCTCAACGTGCCGATAATTGCTGCCCATCTGACACTATTTCAGCTTTATTTGAGTAAGAATCTTTAATTAGAGGCTTGTAAGAAATACAATATTTTGTTACTTTGTTATTTTTTACCCTTTTTATTAAACCTGTTTTCTCCGTCTGTCCACACTCGGACTTGCCGGCAGTTGCATCCCGCAGAGATCCCTGACACTGACCGGAGCTGAACAGCAATAGCAGATTGTAGCTTCCAATTATCGCAATCACCTTCACAAAGATTCTCCACCGCGGGTAACCTTTTTTTATTCTTTTTTTTTTATGCATAAACTCCACTGCTATGGACGTCTAATTTGGCCAGAAAAAAACCTCCTCCACTCCAGACAGAACGTTGTGTTGTTTCAAATCTCATATGAGAAAAAGGTCACGTCCATTGGCTGCACTTTTGTTCCAGTTGTTTTTGTGAACTCTTGTCTTTTGTTTCGAAATTGTACCTTTTCTGCTTTCATTGTATAGTTTGTGATCACAAAACCATCTGAGAACCACCAGACAAAAGAAGTGTAAAGAATAATACCGTCATATCACTTACTACATCCTACACTGGAGGAGGAAATGGATTTGACAATACACAAAGAAAAGGACTGCAGCAAAGATTGTTATAACCGAACACCAAATACACAGAGCCATAGACAATAAGTAGTTATATTCTTGTACATAGGGGGCAGTATTATAGTAGTTATATTCTTGTACATAGGGGGCAGTATTATAGTAGTTATATTCTTGTACATAGGGGGCAGTATTATAGTAGTTATATTCTTGTACATAGAGGGCAGTATTATAGTAGTTATATTCTTGTACATAGGGGGCAGTATTATAGTAGTTATATTCCTGTACATAGGGGGCAGTATTATAGTAGTTATATTCCTGTACATAGGGGGCAGTATTATAGTAGTTATATTCTTGTACATAGGGGGCAGTATTATAGTAGTTATATTCCTGTACATAGGGGGCAGTATTATAGTAGTTATATTCCTGTACATAGGGGGCAGTATTATAGTAGTTATATTCTTGTACATAGGGGGCAGTATTATAGTAGTTATATTCTTGTACATAGGGGGCAGTATTATAGTAGTTATATTCTTGTACATAGGGGGCAGTATTATAGTAGTTATATTCTTGTACATAGGGGGCAGTATTATAGTAGTTATATTCCTGTACATAGGGGGCAGTATTATAGTAGTTATATTCTTGTACATAGGGGGCAGTATTATAGTAGTTATATTCCTGTACATAGGGGCAGTATTATAGTAGTTATATTCTTGTACATAGGGGGCAGTAATATAGTAGTTATATTCTTGTACATAGGGGGCAGTATTATAGTAGTTATATTCTTGTACATAGGGGGCAGTATTATAGTAGTTATAATCCTGTACATAGGGGGCAGTATTATAGTAGTTATATTCTTGTACATAGGGGGCAGTACTATAGTAGTTATATTCTTGTACATAGGGGGCAATTTTTATTAGTAGAAACAAACAAAATACATGGTACATTCCAATCAGAATTTAACAGAAATCATACATTGAAATTAATAAATAAATGTATAATAAGTAACTTAAATGTCCATCATTGGTTAAACGGAAAAGGATTAAACATAATTACACGATGCATTAGTCCAAACATATATTTCTCCATAACTTCCTATTCCCATCTCTTTTCCCTATCTCTATGGATCAGATCCACCTGAGCTCAGACATAATGAGTGTGACTGCGGTCATGTGCTGGAAGGTCTCGCTGTGGATGGAGACTCGGGTCCTGTGGTGCCAGTGGTAATACTTTATGGTGGTGATAATGAGGTACATGGTTTCCCTTTTGATGCCATCTACATGTGATGTTACCCCATAGATGATCTCTGGGTAGCTTAGAGACTGCAGCCTTGGTATATTCAGCCTGCGGGACACCTCCTGCCATATCTGCCTCCCTCCCTGGCACTCGGTGGTAAAGTGCTCCATAGTCTCCTCTTGGTGACATCCTAGGGGACACATACGCTCAGAGACGCTCAGAAATTTTAAATTGCCCCTAACAAAGAGCTTCCCATGCAGAGATAACCAGGCAATGTCATAGAACTTTGCGGGAAGCCTCAGACTATTCAGAAACCTCAGACTCTCCTGCAGGGTGGCCGTCATGCAGTCCCTCAGAGCTGGCTGTACTGTATAGAAGGTCTTACAGATATTAGTGTACAGCTCCTTCCTGGTCCTACTCTCCAGATATGTCTTATCTATTCTCCACTTTTTCAAAGACCTCAGACCATACTCCAGATACTGGGGGAGGAAGCCAGGAGTCCATCGGCCCCTCTTGAGACTGCCGCCTCGCACCCAAGATTCTGCAAAAGGCAATATCCAGTCCCTGACACTACTTACCCACAGGAGACCATTATTTGAGTCCAGGCAACCAAAATTAACTTTCAGAAACATGGAGTCAAAGAAAACCCTTGGATTTAACATATCCAGTCCACCCTCTCTCCTCTGCAGGTAGGTGATCCCTCTTTTTACTGGGTTCAACCTGTTCCCCCATAAAAGCTGGAAGAACAGGCTAAAGAGCCTAGCGGAGAAAGATTCTGGCAAAGGAAAGATGACAGAGACGTAGAGGAAGACAGGGACCAGGTAAGTCTTCAGCAGAGTAACCCTTTCTCTATAGGTCAGCCTCCAGTTCTTCCATCGCTGAACCTTTGTATTTCCGGTATCCAACTTCTCTTCCCAATTTAGTTTGGCATTATCTTCCCTCCCAAATTTAACCCCAAGAATTTTAATATGGGTGGAGGCCTTGGCGAATTGTGGCAGATCAAAGCCAGGAGCAGTATCCAATGTCCAGAAAGCTTGACTCTTCTCAAGGTTGACCAGAGACCCGGAGGCCTATGAGTAGCTTCTGATGGCTGCAGATAACATCTCCACCTCACGAGGTTCAGATATCACCACAGTCACATCATCCGCGTAGGCAACAACATCCAGGGGCAAACAATGGGGGACCGGCACCCCCTGAAAATCGCACCGCTGCAGTGATCGCAGAAACAAGTCTATGGCAAACACATACAGCAGTGGACTCAGAGGGCAGCCCTGTCTCACCCCTGCGTCTACTCCGAAAGTGTCCCCCTGCCAACCATTGATCAGAGGAAAGCTCTTCGCCTCTCTATACAAAGTTCTCAGCCAATCTATAAATTGCCCCAGAATACCGTACTTTGACAAAGTGGCCCATAGATAATCGTGATCAACCCTGTCAAAGGCTTTAGCCTGGTCCAGACCTACAACATATCTCCCACACCTCAGAGCTTTACATCTCTCAAACATCTCTCTTATCGAGATGACTGCTCCAGAGATGTTCCGCCCTTTTACCGTGCCGTACTGAGAGCCTGCCAACAGTGCCGGGGACAAACACACTAACCTAGAGAATAGAATCCTTGCCAGAATCTTCCTGTCGACATTCAAGAGGGCGATCGGCCTCCAGTTCTTGATGTCACTAGGCTCCTTACCTTTGGACAGCAGAATAAAGGAGGACACTCTCATGGATGGAGGCATCAGGTGATTTTCTAGACAATTTGTAAACACATCCACAAGGATCGGGGCTAAGAGGTCTCTGAACTTCTTATAAAATTCAGCTGTTATTCCATCTGGACCTGGTGCCTTCTTCAGATGTAACTTATCAATGGCCTCTTTAACCTCCTCCTCTGTTATTTCTGCTGTCAAAGGAGAAAAGTCCAATTCTCTAGTGTCAGGGCCTGGAGTTGCCTCCAAGAATTGAGCCATTTTCTCTTTATCCAAAACCTTTTTCTGAAATAACTCAGCATAGTAGGATCTCACCACCCCCAGGATACCCTCCCGAGATTCCTGTAAAACTCCCTGGGAGTCAGTGAGACCTGTGATTGATTTCTTGGCCACACGTTCCCGGCAATTTTCATACGGATCAGGGACGCCTAGAGTCCCGTAATCTCTTTCTATTACCAGGGACGTGTAGCGGCTGTACTGATACTGCTTTATTTCAGACTTCAGTCGGTCAATCTTTTGTTTGTCAACCCCACCCGCCGAATAGAGTGACTCCAATTCTTTCCGCAGCTTGAGATACTGGCTGTACTTACTCTTCCCCTTCTTCACTGACAGTCTCTTCAAGAGGGACCGGATCTCCTCCTTGACGTTCTCCCACCAGTCAGATATGTTTTCATAGAAGTCCTGTCTCTGAAGCTGGTCCTGAAAAAGGGAGTGGACACAGTTCTGGACATATACATCATCCAGGATGCTGGAATTAAGCCTCCATAACCCCCGTCCAATATCAGAACGGTTAGTGGCGCCTAGGTGAAACAATAAGACAAGATGGTCAGAATATGGGACAACCCTCTCAATCATCCCACTAACAGTCTCTGAAGGACTTACAAACGCCATGTCAATTCTACTGTTCCTGTCAGCACATGTGTAGGTATATTTAGGTTTCCTCCCGTCCAGGGTGAACACATCACATAGATGGGCCTGTGATACGATGTTCTGTAGTACTTTGGAGTCTCTGACCACTGCTCTGCCCGAGGACCTGTCACCCGATGTCATGGTAACATTGAAATCACCCGCCATTACTACAGGGATCGAGGTAAAAAGATATTGTTTTACCTCATTAAACAGCTGGATTCTCTCAGTCACTGTCTGTGGGCCATAGATGTTGATCAGCCGGAGCCGCCTACCATGGATGGTCACTTCTAGCACCAGACACCTCCCCATAGCGACCTCCGTCAGCCTGTGCACCGTCACGTCTGTGGTGTTAAACAGTATGGCGACCCCGGCGTACGGCTCCACAGCCAGTGACCAGTAAGAAGGACCAGACCGCCACTCACGCTCAGCCTCACGGTGGTCAAACGGGTCTCCTGCAGGAAGATGATATCAGCGTCCAGATATCTCAGGTGGTCATATACAGCGTCTCTGGTCCTTCTTACTTTAATGCTGTTGACGTTGCTGGAAGCAACTTTTAGAGAGAATCCAGCCATTATAATGATAAAGAGCAGAGCAGCGACCCCCATCATCATATGTCAGAGTCAGAGTCTCCCTGTACACCACCTGTCTCCATGTCTGACTCCTCAGCAGCCTCTACAGGAGGGGGCTTCTTCTTAGTTGGGGGGTCTCCTGTGTCCACCTCACACTCATTATCAATGCGCTGTAACTCGTGCTCATAATCACCTTCTGACTCAGACAGAACATCATATCTGTTAGATAGGACCATGACCCCGGTATCACCACTGGACTTTTTCCTGGTTTTTGGACCTAAGTTGCTTTCTTCCTCTGGTTTACGGGAGGATTTATCTTTTTTCTTTCTTTTGTTTTTTTTTACCTCCTCATATTCACCAGGAGCTACAGAGGTGGCTGCCTGAGGCTGCTCCTGAGTTACCACCCCCAAACTCCCCTGAGCACTATCCGACATCTGAGGTGCTGGTAAAAAATCACCTGACCCCTGTACCTCCCGTCTGGTCAAAATTTGCCCTGACACCAAGGCCTCCTCCTCTAAGGCGTCTGCCTCCTGCACCATCTCATCATCTGATAAGTCCCTGGCGATGTTGTGCCAGGCCTCCGGGCAATCCTTGTGTGGGTGCCCAATCTCTCCGCAGAGGTTACATTTCACCCTCTCACAGGTGGCACTGAGATGACCGACCTCCCCGCACAGGTTACACTTCACCACTGTACATATATTGGCCACGTGACCGATCTTTCCGCACTTGAAGCACTTTCTTGGTTGCCTGGGATAAAAGCAGACGCCTTTCTCTCTCCCTATGAAGAAGGAGTTAGGGAGGTGTAGGGTGATGTTATTGTACTGCCTCAGTTTTACCAGAACCTTCCACCCACCAGTCCAGATGCCGTCGGCGTCTCTGTTCTTAGTGAGGTCAGACACAAGATCACAATGGCGCCTGAGCCACACCAGAATATCCTGAGGGGGAACTGACTCGTTCCAAAATATCACATTGACCACCACGGTACCTGGCCTGGATATGGGGACAAATGTAAATTTATTCCAGCCGTCCTTGTCCCTGAACCGGGGGAGTTTGTCCCAGAACCTATCCAGACTGGACATAAGCTTAAAGCTGACATCGTAGCCCTGTCTGTCTGGCAGGTTAATGACCGCCAGGATATCATCTGGGGAGAACCCCATCTGGCTGCACAGGAGATCCCGCACCACAAACCTCCTATCTGGGAGATCTTCCTTTGCGCCCCTGTTTTTAAAGCGCACCACATTCCTCCTCTTAAACGCCTGCCCTGTGTAGTGTGCGCCGGAGGTGAAGGAGGGAGCGCCGCGGCTCCAGGCGTTTCTGGGAGGTTCATGACGGGGTTCACTCCGGGTATTGGGGGGAGGGTCTGAGCTAGAGCGACCTGACTCAACTGGGGGGCTCGATGTTATAGGGGGGAAGTCACTTACATTATCCTGTACAACCCCCTTTCCCCCATCCACCTCTATGTTATCCTCAAGTGACTGCACATCCCATACAGATTGAGGGTCCCCTCCATCCCCCGACCCCTCAGGAACATCATGATGACCACCAGTGTCCCCAGTGTCTGCTCCAGCAGTAGAACCGTCCTGGATCACCACATCACCCTGACACATAGGTGTATGTCCACTGTCCTGCTGCGGTGTAGTGCCTCCTGGGACTTGTGGTGCCTGTGCCTGCTGCGGTGTAGTGCCTCCTGGGACTTGTGGTGCCTGTGCCTGCTCCTGCTGTGGTGTAGTGCCTCCTGGGACTTGTGGTGCCTGTGCCTGCTGCGGTGTAGTGCCTCCTGGGACTTGTGGTGCCTGTGCATGCTCCTGCTGCAGTGTAGTGCCTCCTGGGACTTGTGGTGCCTGTGCCTGCTCCTGCTGCGGTGTAGTGCCTCCTGGGACTTGTGGTGCCTGTGCCTGCTGCGGTGTAGTGCCTCCTGGGACTTGTGGTGCCTGTGCCTGCTCCTGCTGCGGTGTAGTGCCTCCTGGGACTTGTGGTGCCTGTGCCTGCTGCGGTGTAGTGCCTCCTGGGACTTGTGGTGCCTGTGCATGCTCCTGCTGCAGTGTAGTGCCTCCTGGGACTTGTGGTGCCTGTGCATGCTCCTGCTGCAGTGTAGTGCCTCCTGGGACTTGTGGTGCCTGTGCATGCTCCTGCTGATGGACGGCTGCAGACCTTGGCAGCTGCTGTTTTCCCTTCTCGCCCTCATGAAACACAAAGCTTGGGGCCTGCAGTATGGGACGTGTTCCTCTCTCATTAGGGGACATGCTGGACACTGACGCAGCGTCAGAGGGTCTGGACATAGATGTTATGTTCTGTCTGGCAAAGCGTTCCTTGTTCCTATAGGACTCAGACAGCGGCCCCATCTTCTCCAAGACACAGTCCATCTCTCCCACCACCACCGCCAGCTCTTTGCTCAGTGAGTGCAGCTTAGAGTCATACAGGGCTCTACTCTCAGGGTGCGCAGTCTTTAGTGAGTACATGCAGTCTATTTGCATTTGCAGCATCTGTTTATGGTGACTAAGCTCCCCCATCCTCCTTACCAGTGCTGGGATCAGTAGTTATATTCCTGTACATAGGGGGCAGTATTATAGTAGTTATATTCTTGTACATAGGAGGCAGTATTAAAGTAGTTATATTCTTGTACATAGGGGGCAGTATTATAGTAGTTATATTCTTGTACATAGGGAGCAGTATTATAGTAGTTATATTCTTGTACATAGGGGGCAGTATTATAGTAGTTATATTCTTGTACATAGGGGGCAGTATTACAGTAGTTATATTCTTGTACATAGGGGGCAGTATTATAGTAGTTATATTCTTGTACATAGGGGGCAGTATTATAGTAATTATATTCTTGTACATAGGGGGCAGTATTATAGTAGTTATATTCTTGTACATAGGAGGCAGTATTATAGTAGTTATATTCTTGTACATAGGGGGCAGTATTATAGTAGTTATATTCCTGTACTTAGGGGCCAGTATTATAGTAGTTATATTCTTGTATACAGGGGGCAGTATGATAGCAGTGTTACAGGTGCGGTATCTCTCAGGGTACTACATGTATATGACATACCTACTTTGTGCTGATGAAGTTGTTTGGGCTCAATCTCAGCAAATATTATATTATAAACTTTTTCCGTCTGTGTACATTCTAAATCTTCCTACAAGCAGAATCCATGCGTTCCTGTTTCCGTAATCGTAAATTACGGCAGAAGCGCCATATTTTACCCGTCATAGAGAATAAAAATAAAGTTAATGTAATTTATCCCTGGTAAAAACAAGAAAAGCCACTAGTAGTAAATTAATAAGGATCCTCCATTATTCTGGGCTTCTTGGCGGTGCAGGATATACGATGCATCCGGTTTCTCTATGTCTCGCTCGCACCTTCCATCACCATAAATATGTCCTATTATTACAATATCTGCAGAAGTCGTGTTTGCCCCAGTAGCATGCATGGATTTATGTCTGCAGTATTGATATCTCAATCATTCCTATGATCCGGGAGCCGTCCACCTCTGATTCACATGATTAATATGGTGGTAGCTGCCGTCGGCTGTTACACAGATCGCGGTATTATATGGGGCGATCTACCGAAATACACAATGAATAATGGGAAGGAAATTCAATGTATACAATCCAATGAATGTAACTGCACAGTGATGTATGGCTGTGTGTAACTGCAGGCGCGGCAACAATCATAGATGCAGGATCACAGGTAAGTGAGCGTAATATTTTTATTGGGGACCTTTATCTATTATTATTTGTCCCATTAATGAATCATTACCTAAATAATATATTACAATTTATACATAGTGCCCATTGCCCCATTATAAAAGATTACCTTCTATAATAGCTTTTTATAGATTATTATAAAATTTGGGGGCTGAGTACGTTTATATTTTTTCTAGGGGATGCTATTTATCTAGATAGAATTATTTTTTTTTAGGAGCTTCCGTAAATTTTTTATGTAGAATATTTTGTGTTGCAAGGGGGATATTTGATATTTGGAGTGTCACAGCCTTGTTTCCAATGGTATATTTAATTTAGGAGCACAGTGTGGGATCTAACAGAAACTTTATGCAAGTGACTGAAATTTTCAGGGGCTAAGTGTGGAAATGCGCTTCAAAGAGAAAAATCACCATGATGTCTGGACTTGATGGAGCGAATTGTCACCCGTTAGTTGCTGCACTTCTTTGTAATGTCTATGAACTGGCTGATGTTGATATAGAGAGAGTCTACAAGCGGATTCCTATATGATTTCTATTCTTCAACCTCCAGCTCTGAGACATAACAGCCAAAAAGCTATACGAGGCTAGCACAGAAATAGAATCCTCCATCCCTTCAATAGCATCTGATCCTATTCGCTTAAATGAGAGCTGCAATTCCTCAACTGTGCTGATACAGTGGGGGAGCCACCTGCTGTATATGTTATGCAAAATGGGATCAAAGGAAGAAGGAATTCGTGGGATTTATTTGATTTTGATATTGTGTTTCCCTTGTAATATCTATCTTTCAAGGATTTCTCGCTATGAGAGGGGAGGAAAGAGCGGCTTATTACAGTTAGGATAGAGAACATGGTTTTATTTGAAGAGAGTACAGGCGGTCCCTGATTTAAGAACACCCGATACAAACGGACCTTGGATGTTGGTAATTTACTGTACTTTAGTCCTAGGCTACAATGATCAACTATAAGAGTTATCAGAGGTGTCTGCAATGAAAATGTATTGTTAATCCCGGTTCTTATGAAAACCAAAAAGTTTTCCAATCCAATTGTCACAGAGACCAAAAACATTTTGGCTGGAGTAACAATTATAAAATATACAGTTCCGATTTACATACAAATTAAACTTAAGAACAAACCTACAGAACTTATACTGTACATAACCCGGGAACTGCCTGTAGGATGTGCACAAGAATAAACCATGGGCGGATTTAACAATGTGGGGCACATTTACTTACCCGGTCCAGTGGTGATCCAGCGGCGGGTTCTCTGACGCTGATTCGGGTTCTGCCGGGATTCACTAAGCTCCGTGCGCCGATATTCACCAGGTGTCGCTGCTGCGCCGAGGTCCGCCGGAGTTCACCTGCTTTTTTCTGGTGTATGTGAGTGCTTGATCTTGCGACACAAATCGCTTTTTAAATTCTGCGGTTTTTCCGAATCCTTCAGGTTGGCCAGTGACCACGCCCCCCCCGATTTATGTCGCGTGAAAGTCGGCACGATTGCGCCAAAAATCGATCGCGTGCGCCACAAACCAGTGAACTACAGTGCAAAGCGGAAATATTCGGGAAAAACCTGACGGATTCGCGGCTGCGGACCCTTAGTAAATGTGCCCCTGTGTCTCAGGTTCCGACAGTTTCTAGCTGGAAAACACTTGTCTTTTGCAGCACCACATTTATCACTGTGATGATGAATTCTGGTGCAGGATAAAACTGTGGGTTCCTACTTTAGACCTACTTTTAGTTGGTCAAAACTGTGCGCCAGAATTTTGGGCGCACAGACATTTTCCCACAAGAAACGCCCATTTCTCACAAGACCACACCCATCTCCTGGAGGCCACGCCCTCTAAATTGGACAAGTCGGGAAAGTGTCCAAAAAGGTCTAAAAGCCTTGCTAACTGTGGTCCATGGCATTTTGGGCGCAAAACCGCCAGAATTGTGGCGCATGTGCGTTTATAAATCCCCCCCATGTGTCAAATGGATAAAATAAATAGAGAATGTAGGGAAATAATTCTTGGCACAATCTTCCACACCAGAAAATCTGGTTATGCAAAAAAATTCACATAATCTAAACAAAGCTTAGACCATAGCGTTATATATAAAACAAAACAAGATCCCAAATATACAAGGGACACATCCCCATAACATCCACTTGTGGTATTAGACCAGGCCCCCGAGCAGAAGGTTGTATGGTGTTAAATGTTGGAACAGTAAAACACACAGTAAAATGCGTGTTGGACTATGGTGACTGTATCGCGTCTAATACATAGATATCATAAACCAATAACCCGAAAAAAATGCTGATTAAGCAATAAAATTTACCGATGCACAGTATCAGAATATAACATAATGGGCCACATTTACTTACCCGTCCGGAGGAGTTTACAGAAAGGGTATTGTCCATTTCGGGTAAGTAAATTTTTGTTATTCTTGTACATAGGGTGCAGTATTATAGTAGTTATATTCTTGTACATAGGAGGCAGTATTATAGTAGTTATATTCTTGTACATAGGGGGCAGTATTATAGTAGTTATATTCCTGTACATAGGAGGCAGTATTATAGTAGTTATATTCCTGTACATAGGGGCAGTATTAAAGTAGTTATATTCCTGTACATAGGGGGCAGTATTATAGTAGTTACATTCTTGTACATAGGGGTCAGTATTATAGTAGTTATATTCTTGTACATAGGGGGCAGTATTATAGTAGTTATATTCCTGTACATAGGGGCAGTATTAAAGTAGTTATATTCCTGTACATAGGGGGCAGTATTATAGTAGTTATATTCTTGTACATAGGGGCAGTATTATAGTAGTTATATTCTTGTACATAGGGGCAGTATTATAGTAGTTATATTCTTGTACATAGGGGGCAGTATTATAGTAGTTATATTCTTGTACATAGGGGGCAGTATTATAGTAGTTATATTCTTGTACATAGGGGGCAGTATTATAGTAGTTATATTCTTGTACATAGGAGGCAGTAATATAGTAGTTATATTCTTGTACATAGGGGGCAGTATTATAGTAGTTATATTCCTGTACATAGGGGGCAGTATTATAGTAGTTATATTCCTGTACATAGGGGGCAGTATTATAGTAGTTATATTCCTGTACATAGGGGGCAGTATTATAGTAGTTATATTCTTGTACATAGGGGGGCAGTATTACAGTAGTTATATTCCTGTACATAGGGGGCAGTATTATAGTAGTTATATTCTTGTACATAGGGGGCAGTATTATAGTAGTTATATTCTTGTACATAGGGGGGCAGTATTATAGTAGTTATATTCTTGTACATAGGGGGCAGTATTATAGTAGTTATATTCTTGTACATAGGGGGCAGTATTATAGTGGTTATATGCTTGTATATAGGAGTCAGTATTATAGTAGTTATAATCTTGTATATAGGAGTCAGTATTATAGTAGTTATATTCTTGTACATAGGGGGCAGTATTATAGTAGTTATATTCTTGTACATATGGGGCATTATTATAGTAGTTATATTCCTGTACATATGGGGCATTATTATAGTAGTTATATTCCTGTACATAGGGGGCAGTATTATAGTAGTTATATTCCTGTACATAGGGGGCAGTATTATAGTAGTTATATTCTTGTACATAGGGGGCAGTATTATAGTAGTTATATTCTTGTACATAGGGGGCAGTATTATAGTAGTTATATTCTTGTACATAGGGGGCAGTATTATAGTAGTTATATTCTTGTACATAGGGGGCAGTATTATAGTAGTTATATTCCTGTACATAGGGGGCAGTATTATAGTAGTTATATTCTTGTACATAGAGGGCGGCCGGCGGCTGCCGGCGGCTTCAAAGAGATGGCGCCGCATGGGCGCCGCCATCTTGTCGTGGATCGCTGCTCCCCGATGACGTCACGGGGAGCGGCGATCCGTCGCCATGGTAACCTCGGGTGTTCCGAACACCCGAGGCTACTTCGTTTTAACCCATGCATTACAATGTGCTAATTGCACATTGTAATGCATGGGGAGTAAAATGCACATATACTGCCATACTGTAGCATGGCAGTATATGATAGGATCGTGCAGACTACCTATGGTTAGAGTACCCTAGGGAGTCTGAAAAATAGTAAAAGTAAAAAAAAAAAAAATTATAATAAAAAAACCTAAAAATTCAAATCACCCCCCTTTCCCTAGAACTGATATAAAAATAAATAAACAGTAAAAATCATAAACACATTAGGTATCGCCGCGTCCGAAAATGCCCTATCTATCAAAATATGATAATGTTTTTTCACTATGTTTAACCCCGTAACGGAAAATAGCGTCCAAAGTCGAAAATGGCATTTTTTTGCCATTTTGAAAAATATAAAAAAATTAATAAAAAGTGATCAAAAGGTCGCACAGTCCCAAAAATTATAGTAATGAAAACGGCATCAAAATTCGCAAAAAAAATGACACTATCCACAGCTCCGTACACCAAAGTATGAAAAAGTTATTGGCCCCAGAAGATGGCAAAATAAAAAAAAATATTTTGTACAGGAGGTTTTAATTTTTTTAAATGTATGAAAACATTATAAAACCTATACAAATTTGGTATCCACGTGATCGTACCGACCCAAAGAATAAAGTAGACATGTCATTTGGGACGCAGAGTGAAAGCTGTAAAATCCAAGCCCACAAGAAAACGTCACAAATGTGGTTTTTCACCATTTTCACTGCATTTGGAATTTTTTTCCCGGTTCCCAGTACACGCCATAGAATATTAAATACCGTCACTATGAAGTGCAATTTGTTACGCAGAAAATAAGCCATAACACAGCTCTTTATAAGGAAAAATAAAAAAGTTATAGATTTTTGAAGTTGGTGAGTGAAAAATGGAAGTGAAAAAACTAAAAAAAGGCCAAGTCGTTAAGGGGTTAACACATATCATACAGATCAGAAAATAATAAATTCATACTAATCTTAACTCAAAAAGTCCATCACTAGTAAAAAGAAAAATGTGGAAATTAATATAATTACTTGAAGAATTACCCCAGACATATGTTCCTCCATAACTTAACATTATTACCAGTTTTTTTAACCTCTATGGATTGTATCCACCTCAGCTCTGAGAGTATTTGGGTGACTGCGGTCATGGGCTGGAAGGACTCGCTGTGTGCAGACACTCTGGTCCTGGTGTGCCAGTGATAGTATTTTATTGTACTGATGATCAGGTACAATGCCGGCTACCTGTGGTGTCACCCCATAGATTATGTCCGGGTAGGTCAGAGACTGCAGTCTTGATATTCCGAGTCTGTGCGACACCTCCTGCCATATCTGCCTCCCTCCCGGGCACTCGGTAGTAAAGTGCTCCATGGTCTCTTCTTGTTGACATCCCAAGGGGCACAAACGCTCAGAGAGACTCAAGAATTTTAAATTTCCCCTGACAAAGAGCCTCCCATGCAAGGATAACCAGGCAATATCAAAGAGCTTTGCAGGGAGCCTTGGACTATTAAGGAACCTCAGGCTTTCCTGCAGGGTGGCCGTTGTGCAGTCCCTCAGAGCTGGCCGAACAGTATAGAAGGTCTTACAGATATTAGTGTACAGCTCCTTCCTGGTCTTACTCTCCAGATATGTCTTATCTATTCTCCACTTTTTCAAACACCTAAGACCATACTCCAGATACTGGGGGAGGAAGCCATGAGTCCATCGGCCCCTCTTGAGACTGCCGCCTCGCACCCAAGACTCTGCAAAAGGCAATATCCAGTCCCTGACACTACTTACCCACAGGAGACCATTGTTTGAGTCCAGGCAACCAAAATTAACTTTCAGAAACATGGAGTCAAAGAAAACCCTTGGATTTAACATATCCAGCCCACCCTCTCTCCTCTGCAGGTAGGTGATCCCTCTTTTTACTGGGTTCAACCTGTTTCTCCATAAAAGCTGGAAGAACAGGCTAAAGAGCCTAGCGGAGAAAGATTCTGGCAAAGGAAAGACGACAGAGACGTAGAGGAAGACAGGGACCAGGTAAGTCTTCATCAGAGTAACCCTTTCTCTATAGGTCAGCCTCCAGTTCTTCCATCGCTGAACCTTTGCATTTCCGGTTTCCAACTTCTCTTCCCAATTTAGTTTGGCATTATCTTCCCTCCCAAATTTCACCCCAAGGATCTTGATATGGGTGGAGGCCTTGGCGAACTGTGGCAGATCAAAGCCAGGAGCAGTATCCAATGTCCAGAAAGCTTGACTCTTCTCAAGGTTAACCAGAGACCCGGAGGCCTCCGAGTAACTTCTGATGGCTGCAGACAACATCTCCACCTCACGAGGTTCAGATATCACCACGGTCACATCATCCGCGTAGGCGACTACCTTCAAAGGCAAGCAATGGGGGACCGGCACCCCCCGAAAATCACACCGCTGCAGTGATCGCAGAAACAAGTCTATGGCAAACACATACAGCAGTGGACTCAGGGGGCAGCCCTGTCGCACCCCCGCCTCTACTTCAAAAGTGTCCCCCTGCCAACCATTGATCAGAGGAAAGCTCTTCGCCTCTCTATACAAAGTTCTCAGCCAATCTATAAATTGTCCCGGAATACCGTACTTTGACAAAGTGGCCCATAGATAATCGTGATCAACCCTGTCAAAGGCTTTAGCCTGGTCCAGACCTACAACATATCTCCCACACCTCAGAGCTTTACATCTCTCAAACATCTCCCTTATCGAGATGACTGCTCCAGAGATGTTCCGCCCTTTTACCGTGCCGTACTGAGAGCCTGCCAACAGTGCCGGGGACAAACAGACTAATCTAGAAAACAGAATTTTTGCCAGAATTTTCCTATCAACATTCAAGAGGGCGATCGGCCTCCAGTTCTTGATGTCACTAGGCTCCTTATCTTTGGACAGCAGAATAAGGGAGGACACTCTCATGGATGGAGGCATCAGGTGATTTTCTAGACAATTAGTAAACACATCCACAAGGATCGGGGCTAAGAGGTCTCTGAACTTCTTATAGAATTCAGCTGTAATACCATCTGGACCTGGTGCCTTCTTCAGATGTAACTTATCAATGGCCTCTTTAACCTCCTCCTCTGTTATTTCTGCTGTCAAAGGAGAAAAGTCCAAATCTCTAGTGTCAGGACCTGGAGTTGCCTCCAAGAATTGAGCCATTTTCTCTTTATCCAAAACCTTTTTCTGAAATAATTCAGCATAGTAGGATCTCACCACCCCCAGGATACCCTCCCGAGATTCCTGCAAAACTCCCTGGGAGTCAGTGAGACCTGTGATCAATTTCTTGGCCACACGCTCCCGGCAATTTTAATACGGATCAGGAACGCCCAGTTTCCCGTAGTCCCGCTCGACAACCAGGGACTTGTAGCGGCTGTACTGATACTGCTTTATTTCAGACTTCAGTTGGTCAATATTTTGTTTGTCATCCCCGCCCGCCGAATACAG
This sequence comes from Engystomops pustulosus, assembly GCF_040894005.1. NCBI lineage: Eukaryota > Metazoa > Chordata > Amphibia > Anura > Leptodactylidae > Engystomops > Engystomops pustulosus. Next base: position 24,641,553 of record NC_092419.1, read on the forward strand.
TGACTCCAATTCTTTCCGCAGCTTGAGATACTGGCTGTACTTACTCTTACCCTTCTTCACTGACAGTCTCTTTAAGAGGGATCAGATCTCCTCCTTGACGTTCTCCCACCAGTCAGATATATTGTCATAGAAGTCCTGTCTCTAGAGCTGGTCCTGAAAAAGGGAGTGGATGCAATTTTGGACATAGGCATCATCCAGGATGCTAGAATTGAGCCTCCATAACCCCCAACCAATGTCCGAGCGGTTAGTGGCTCCTAGGTGAAACAGTAGGACAAGATGGTCAGAATATGGGACGACCTTCTCGCTTATACCACTAACATTCTCTGAGGGACTCACAAATGCCATATCGATCCTGCTGTGCCTGTCAGCACACGTATAGGTGTACCGAGGCTTCCTCCCGTCCAAGGTAAATACATCACGTAGATGGGCCTGTGATATTATGCTCTGTACAACCCTGGAGTCTCTAAGCACTGCTCTGCCCGAGGATCTGTCACCTGAAGTCATGACAACATTAAAGTCACCCGCCATTATCACAGGGATAGAGGTAAATAAATGCTGCTTCACCTCATTGAACAGCTGGATTCTCTCTGTCACTGTCTGTGGGCCATAGATGTTGATCAGCCGGAGCCGCCTACCATGGATGGTCACTTCCAGCACCAGGCACCTCCCCATAGCGACCTCCGTCAGCCTGTGCACCGTCATGTCTGTGGTGTTAAACAGTATGGCGACCCCGGCGTACGGCTCCACAGCCAGTGGCCAGTAAGAAGGACCAGACCGCCACTCACGCTCAGCCTCACGGAGATGCCCTAAAGGTGGTCAGACGGGTCTCCTGCAGGAACATGACATCAGCGTCCAAATATCTTAGGTGGTCATATACAGCGTGTCTGGTCCTTCTTACTTTAATGCTGTTGACCTTGCTAGAAGCAACTTTTAGAGAGAACCCAGCCATTACAATGAGAAAAAGCAGAGCAGCGACCCCCATCATCATGTGTCAGAGTCAGTGTCCCCCTGTCTTCCACCAGTCTCCATGTCTGACTCCTCAGCGGTATCTACAGGAGGGGGCTTCTTCTTAGTTGGGGGGTCTCCTGTATCCACTTCACACTCATTTTGAATGCGCTGTAACTCTCTCTCATAATCCCCATCCGACTCTGACAGAACATCATATCTGTTAGATACGACCATGACACCGGCATCACCACTGGCTTTTCTCCTGGTTTTTGGGCCTAAATTACAATCTTCCTCAGGTTTACGAGAGGATTTATCTTTTTTTTCCTCTTGTTCTTCTTTGACTCCTCAAATTCAGATGTTGTTACAGAGGTGGCTGCCTGAGGCTGGCCCCGAGTGACCATCTCCATATTCCCCTGATTGCTGTCTGACTGCTGGGGTTCTGGTACTGTCTCACCTGACCCCTGCTGTACCTCCCGCCTGGTCAGAATTTGCCCCGACACCAGGGCCTCCTCCTCTAAGGCGTCTGCCTCCTGCACCATTTCATCATCTGACAAGTCCCTGGCGATGTTGTGCCAGGCCTCCGGGCAATCCTTGTGCGGGTGGTCCATCTCTCCGCAGAGGTTACATCTGACTGTCTCACAGGTGGCACTGAGATGGCCGACCTCCCCACACAGGTTGCATTTTGCCACTGTGCATATTTTGGCCACGTGACCGATCTTACCACACCTAAAGCACTTTCGTGGTTGTCCGGGATAGAAGCAGATGCCCTTTTCTCTACCTATATAGAAGGAGTTGGGGAGGTGCAGGGTGATATTGTTATATTGGCGCAGTTTTACCAGAACCTTCCACCCTCCAGTCCAGATGCCATCACTGTCTCTGTTCTTAGTGAGGTCAGACAGCAGATCACAATGGCGCCGGAGCCACACCAGAATGTCCTGGGGAGGAACCGACTCGTTCCAGAATATTATATTAACTACCACAGTATCTGGCCTGGATATGGGGACAAAAATAAACTTATTCCAGCCATCAGTGTCCCTAAGCCGGGGGAACTTATCCCAGAACCTATCCAGACTAGACATGAGCTTAAAGCTGACATCGTAGCCCTGTCTGTCTGGAAGGTTGATGACCGCCAGGATATCATCAGGCGTGAACCCCATCTGGCTGCACAGGAGATCTCGCACCACAATCCTCCTATCTGGGAGATCTTCCTTGGTGCCACGGGTCTTAAAGCGCACCACGTTCCTCCTCTTAAACGCCTGCCCGGAGTAGTGTGCGCCGGAGGTGAAGGAGGGAGCGCCGCGGCTCCAGGCGTTTTTAGGAGGTTCCTGACGGGGCTCACTACGGGAATTGGGGGGAGGGTCTGATCTAGAGGGACCTGACTCTACTAAGGGGCTTGATGTTAAAGGGGGGAAGTCACACACATTATCTTGTATAACCCCCTGCCCCCATCCATGTTTTCCTCCGGTGGCTGCACATCCCAGATAGACTGAGGGTCCCCTCCATCCCCCGACCCCTCAGGTATAGCAACAGTGTCCGCAGTCCCAAGCACAATAGAGTTTTCCTGGGTCATCGCATCACCCTGACCCATAGATGCAAGTTCACCATCCTGCTGCTGCACAGACACTGCTGGGACTTGTGATACTACAGGTCCATGCACCTGCTCTGGGACCGCTGCAGAGCTCTGCGGCTGATCTTGTCTCTGTCCTTTCTGGGACGAGAAGCTTGCAGGCCTGAGAACCTGTGTAACACGTGGGGAGATATCTGGGGGAACGGAACCAGCTTGTACTGTAGGGGCCCGGGGCCCAGAGTCACAGCTCTGCCTCTGCTGCGAGAAGCGCTCCTGGTTCCTGTATGACTCAGCCAGGGGTCCCATCCTCTCCAGGACACAGTCCATATCCCTGACCACCTGTGCCAGCTCTATGCCTAGTCCCTGCAGCTTGGTGTTATACAGGGTGCTGCTTTCAGGGTGCGCAGTTCTAAGAGAGTACATACAGTCTATCTGCATCTGCAGCATTTTCTTATGGTTAGTCAGCTCCCCCATCCTCCTTACCAGGGTCGGTATCTCCTCCGCCATCTGCAGCTCCGGTGCCCGTGCAGTCTCCTTCCCCTGCTGTGCTGGTCGGGGTGCAGCTCCAGATGGTTTGGGTGCACCCGTCTCCTTCCCAGGCTTGTGGCTTGCACTTGCAGGGGCCTGATCACACTTAGCAGCACTTGTAGTAACAGTCATGCGGCTTTACTGCTGACCTGGCCTGTAGCGGCCATGCTGGACACCACATCCCTCTGCTGCAGGTTCTCTCGCAGGGTTTGTCTCTCCAGAGACGTTCTCCTCTGTCTGGGTGCAGGAGTGGGGGGCTGTGCACCTGTTGCTGATCTCTCACTCTGCTGCATCACCTGTGTTCCTCCACGCTGGCTGGTCATGGGACTTCCTTCTTTTACTGCAGTATTCATGTTCAACTCTTTCTCTTTCTTCAATACAGCGACATCACGTCCACAATCTTCACTCTTCATAACTTTGGGATTTGCATCCCTAACAGAAAGGTTTTGGGAGTTCACTCCCGCTGTAGGCCTGGTCCTTGCTTGGGGAATCTCCCCACCCAGGGTGGCCCTGCCCTGGGCTAGCTCCAGACATGAGGAGGGTCAAGAGCTCACACCACACACAACCTCACCTCTAGGAGGCAGGATTATAGTAGTTATATTCTTGTACATAGGAGGCAGTTTTATAGTAGTTACAGTCTTGTACATAGGGGGCAGTATTATAGTAGTTATATTCTTGTACATAGGGGGCAGTATTATAGTAGTTATATTCTTGTACATAGGGGGCAGTATTATAGTAGTTATATTCTTGTACATAGGGGGCAGTATTATAGTAGTTATATTCTTGTACATAGGGGGCAGTATTATAGTAGTTATATTCTTGTACATAGGAGGCAGTTTTATAGTAGTTACAGTCTTGTACATAGGGGGCAGTATTATAGTAGTTATATTCTTGTACATAGGGGGCAGTATTATAGTAGTTATATTCTTGTACGTAGGGGCAGTATTATAGTAGTTATATTCCTGTACATAGGGGGCAGTATTATAGTAGTTATATTCCTGTACATAGGGGGCAGTATTATAGTATTTATATTCCTGACTGGTGAATTCTGTCCTGGGGTGACATCTGGGGTGCCCACAGAAAGGGCTTCCAGTGCCACCTCTGACACCCGTGCCATAGGTTCACCACCACTGCCCTAGGGTCTCTGGGTGTGTCTGACACCCGGAGACCTGGTTCTGCTCCCGTGGCTAGAGTCAGCGGGCGGTCCAAGAAGAGTTAAGAGTGGCAGTATATGGGGAACTTACTAACCATTTAATACAATGTGCCACTGGCACACTATAACAAATGCCCAGAAATCATTCAGCCTCAGGTCTTTGTAAGCGACAGATCGTCACTTTCCGATGAGGTTACGGGGAGCAACTATCAAAGCCAAGATGGCGGCACCCATGCTAGCACCGTTTTCTGCAGCATTTGAGTCTTCTCTGAATACCTGCAGCTGTCATGTGATGTAAGTATACATCACGTGCCGTTAAGGGGTTAAAGAACACCTGTCATCAGGTCTGTGTCACTTGTCCTGTCACTACTACCTGTTGGAGCAGCTCACAAGGATCCCATCCCAGCCTTTATCTAGTTATTTCATACATTATTCATTGTAAAATCATCTATTCTTTATCATGTAAATGAGGCTGGTCACATGGTCAGAGGCAGTGATGTCACCCCTGTTACCCCTCCCCTCTCCTCCCCCTGCTCATGTCTGTGTGTAATGTATAGTAAAGCATGGCTAGTGTGTGTGCTGCATCTGCTGACATGCTGCATCCTCCTAATATACAGGTGAGAGACACAGACATCAGCTACACATGAATCTGACATGTTCTGCTGTAACATGGCTGCCTGGAGCTGCTGTATCTCTCCTATACACACACACATGCACACACAGGCTGCAGGGGCCGTGGCCACCAGCACCAGGAAGCACATCATTATATAGCCTCACATCATTACACAGGCTGTCAGTCATGCACTGGGGGTGTGGCTGTGCCTCCCACTCATGAATAGAGTGGACAGCTTGAATATGCTAATGCTTCATTGGACATTTCACAGGTCATTTGCATACAGCTTTAGGACCTCATTGCTTAGGTTTACAGACATGTAGAGGGACAATGAAGGGATAGAGGCAATGCTCTCTAATGGCAGTTTAGTCTAATGTACATAGGGGGCAGTATTATAGTAGTTATATTCTTGTACATAGGAGGCAGTTTTATAGTAGTTACAGTCTTGTACATAGGGGCAGTATTATAGTAGTTATATTCTTGTACATAGGGGGCAGTATTATAGTAGTTATATTCTTGTACGTAGGGGCAGTATTATAGTAGTTATATTCCTGTACATAGGGGGCAGTATTATAGTAGTTATATTCCTGTACATAGGGGGCAGTATTATAGTATTTATATTCCTGTACATAGGGGGCAGTATTCTAGTAGTTATATTCTTGTACGTAGGGGCAGTATTATAGTAGTTATATTCTTGTACATAGGGGGCAGTATTATAGTAGTTATATTCTTGTACATAGGAGGCAGTTTTATAGTAGTTATATTCTTGTACGTAGGGGCAGTATTATAGTAGTTATATTCCTGTACATAGGGGGCAGTATTATAGTAGTTATATTCCTGTACATAGGGGGCAGTATTATAGTATTTATATTCCTGTACATAGGGGGCAGTATTCTAGTAGTTATATTCTTGTATACAGGGGCCAGTATTATAGTAGTTATATTCCTGTACATAGGGGGCAGTTTTATAGTAGTTACAGTCTTGTACATAGGGGGCAGTATTATAGTAGTTATATTCTTGTACATAGGGGGCAGTATTATAGTAGTTATATTCCTGTACATAGGGGGCAGTATTATAGTAGTTATATTCCTGTACATAGGGGGCAGTATTATAGTAGTTATATTCCTGTACATAGGGGGCAGTATTATAGTAGTTATATTCCTGTACATAGGGGGCAGTATTATAGTAGTTATATTCTTGTACATAGGGGCAGTATTATAGTAGTTCTATTCTTGTACATAAGTGGCAGTATTATAGTAGTTATATTCTTGAACATAGGGGGCAGTATTATAGCAGTTATATTCCTGTACATAGGAGGCAGTATTATAGTAGTTATATTCTTGTACATAGGGGGCAGTATTATAGTAGTTATATTCCTCTACATAGGGGCAGTATTATAGTAGTTCTATTCTCGTACATAGGGGGCAGTATTATAGTAGTTATATTCTTGTACATAGGGGGCAGTATTGTAGCAGTAATATTCTTGTACATAGGGGGCAGTATTATAGTAGTTATATTCTTGTACATAGGGGGCAGTATTGTAGCAGTAATATTCTTGTACATAGGGGGCAGTATTATAGTAGTAGGAAACATTATTGTGCACATAATTACGGTATCTTTTTAACATTTTCCTCTTTAAACTCTTCCTTATTTACTCGTTCTTCCTTCACTCATTCCTATGTCTCAGGTCTGTCATGTATTATCACTTGTGCACCTTATTTCGGTATAATACCGGCTCATTATTGATGGGTCTGGGGGTTTTGCTAGTGATACAGTTTTGCAGGTCTATTACAGCTGCTGGGACAGGATATAAAATCTTCCCTCGGCTGCTGATGGTAGAACATGGAGGTGAGATCCGGATGTTTTGCTAATGATCTGCTGGGGAATATAATGGAATTTGTTTGTCCTTTTCACAATAATCAGAGGTAATTCCGGCTTTTTTTGTGTCTGTGGTTTTGGTGGAATCTGATCTGTGGGGTGTAATAAATTAGGTGTTAATCACCCGACGCTATGAAATAATCATCTATTTGTGACAATGCGGAGAGTTCGGAGTTAAATTGGTGATTAATAGGTTTCTTCTCTTTTCCTGCCAATCTGGTGAAGAAGGAGCCGAGATTAATCGCAACTTAAATCCAGAAGACGCACAATTTACCGTAGATTTACCGTAATTTACTTCTCTGCTTGATTAATGGGACTTTCACTGTGCGAAAGTTGATGATTTACGCCGGAGGATCGGACGCGGTGAAGATGCGATGTGCAGAGCAGGGGCTTGTATTGATAAAATAGGCTCCAGTCATCGCCGGAGGGAAAGGAACATAACATGAAGTGGACAATCTGGCCCCGCCCACTTGACACCTAGGAGTCTTATTCACATTGTAGGTGCTGAAACCGTCTACAGTGATTTTTCGGGAATGGGGGGTGGGGGGGCTAGAGGGAAAAGTCCAAGTGCACCAGACTCAGCGGAGCAGCACAATGGAGATGGAGATGATTGAAGGTCCTTCTTAAAGGGATGACTGATTATAAATACTAATCCTATAGTAATATCCATGTTATTTGTGTAGCTCTATGACTCCTCCTCTGGGATATTTATGATGATGTGGATATCGGCTCCTGACACTGTCCTGTGTGTGTTCTCTTCTCCATCAGAATGACTCCAGTGTGAAAGCACAGGCTCATCTGAGGTCCATTGCATCAGGGAGAATAGCTATAAGTCACACACCACCCAGGAGAAGCCACAATCCCGGAATATAAATCCATATATCACAGTCCTGCTGCTACTATCCACATACACAATCTCTTGTGTGAGATTACACATCTCTTCAGGGACAATATATAACACAGGCTCTAGAGTGCACAGAGCACAGCAGTGTGAGGTCTGATTACACAGCTCTCCATGGACAATATATAACAATGGCTACAGAAATCACAAATTACAGCAGTGGGAGATATGATTATACATCTCTCCAGGGACAATACTAAGACTACAGAGAGAACAGAGCGCAGAAGTGTGAGATCTGATTACACATTTCTCCAGGAACAATACATAACATTGGCTGCAGAGCGCACAGAGCACAGCAGTGTGAGGTATGATTACACATCTCACCAGGGTCAATACCTAACACTGGGTACAGAGAGCACAGAGCACAGCAGTGTGAGGTATGATTACACATCTCTCCAGGGACAACACAATGGGGCAGATTTACTTACCCAGTCCTGTCGCGATCCTGTGGTGCGTTGTCCAACGAGGATTCGGGTCTGCTGCGATTCACTAAGATCGTGCGCCCGATATCCTGCATCTGTCACTTCCGTGCCGAGGTCCGCCGGAGTTCACCTGCTTCTTCCCGGTGCTTGTAAGTGCGTGTCTTGCCACACAATTCTAAATCCCGCGCATTGTCCGAATCTGTCGGGTTGTCCGACAGCCCGCCCCCTGTTTTCTGACGCGTGCAAGCCGCCGCGGATGCACCAAAATCTGATCCTGTGCGCCAAAATCCTGGGGCAATTCGTCGCAAAACGGAAATCATTGGGAAACCCTACGAAAATGCGCTCTGCAGTCCCTCAGTAAATGAGCCCCATAATGTTGGCTACAGTATGTGGCGACGCATCTGCTGACACTTTCCCTTTTAAGAATATGCCCAGTGATGGATATCCATCAATTTTGTATAAGAATAAAGTTTTGTCCATGGCTCGTTCTGAATTCCTTTTTGTAATCGGTAACATAAGTCATCATGTTCTTCGCCCTTTTTTCACCTTTAACAAGAGGCTTTGATTAACACGCCGGAAAGTTATTTTACCACCAGGTCCTTGTGATTCCTCATCCATTGAAAATATTATTTAGTTCCGGGTACAGAATGTATTTTGCTCCTGTACTTATAATTAGAAGTAGATTTTTGCCATTAGTCCTGGTTCCGTGTTCTCGTGGGTCCTGCGGCTCGCGCTGCTGACTGAGCTCCGCATGTAATTAAACTGTTTCCATAAAATTGAGTAACTTGGGTCTGGAGACCGCAGAACATTTACAAGGATTTCTTCATGTCGTCTCCCAGTGTTATTTATACGATTCCCCAGCTCCAAACTATTCTCTGCTTTCATTTAAAAAAATTATTACGTGGATAATTTTGGGGAGACGTGAGGAGGACGGAGCGTGAGACGATGACAGGAGCTTGTGGGGATCAGTATTAGATGGACTTTCTCTATCGGAGGAGCTACACGAGGCTCCTTGTATCATCTCCTCTTACCCTGTGGTGATGGACGAGTCCGGAGCGGGAGAACTTTCCGCAAGACTTTCCAAATACACAATGGGGCTTATTTACTAAGGGTCCACGGATCGCATTTCCGTTGAACTTCCCGTCATTTTCGGGGATTGCGCAGCTGTGACAGGTATTTAGCAGGGGTTTGTGTTGCGCGCGATCAGATTTTGGCGCCGAGTGTATGCATCACACTGCTTCCGCGCAATGCTGTGAGGAGCGGAGAAGGGAGAAGTGCTAACAAACCACATCTCCCTTTCTCCCTTCTCCCCAGGGCAGTGATGGCAAAGCTTTTAGAGATCAGGTGCCCAAAATACAACAAAAAAAACACTTATTTACTGTCAAGTGCCAATATGACAACTTAAACAGTAACTTTTTGCTCCACTTTCATCCACAATATTCAATCATATCAGCCCCGTGAAGCCACCAACACAGTTGAAAGAAGGAGGGAAAATTTAGACATCATTGTAACTTCTCTCCAGGGTCTGCCTGTACAGGAAAAAAAGTGGGGCCAGCAAAAGTACCTCCAAACATCCGCCCCTGTTCACACCTTCTCACTCTTCCTGCAGTTCCAATAAGCCAAAGATGTGTCGCCTTAAAAGAGCACAGAGAGCAACATCTGTAAATTTGTCTTGGACTGCAGGAAGAGTCCTGACTGGTGAATTCTGTCCTGGGGTGACATCTGGGGTGCCCACAGAAAGGGCTTCCAGTGCCACCTCTGACACCCGTGCCATAGGTTCACCACCACTGCCCTAGGGTCTCTGGGTGTGTCTGACACCCGGAGACCTGGTTCTGCTCCCGTGGCTAGAGTCAGCGGGCGGTCCAAGAAGAGTTAAGAGTGGCAGTATATGGGGAACTTACTAACCATTTAATACAATGTGCCACTGGCACACTATAACAAATGCCCAGAAATCATTCAGCCTCAGGTCTTTGTAAGCGACAGATCGTCACTTTCCGATGAGGTTACGGGGAGCAACTATCAAAGCCAAGATGGCGGCACCCATGCTAGCACCGTTTTCTGCAGCATTTGAGTCTTCTCTGAATACCTGCAGCTGTCATGTGATGTAAGTATACATCACGTGCCGTTAAGGGGTTAAAGAACACCTGTCATCAGGTCTGTGTCACTTGTCCTGTCACTACTACCTGTTGGAGCAGCTCACAAGGATCCCATCCCAGCCTTTATCTAGTTATTTCATACATTATTCATTGTAAAATCATCTATTCTTTATCATGTAAATGAGGCTGGTCACATGGTCAGAGGCAGTGATGTCACCCCTGTTACCCCTCCCCTCTCCTCCCCCTGCTCATGTCTGTGTGTAATGTATAGTAAAGCATGGCTAGTGTGTGTGCTGCATCTGCTGACATGCTGCATCCTCCTAATATACAGGTGAGAGACACAGACATCAGCTACACATGAATCTGACATGTTCTGCTGTAACATGGCTGCCTGGAGCTGCTGTATCTCTCCTGTACACACACACATGCACACACAGGCTGCAGGGGGCGTGGCCACCAGCACCAGGAAGCACATCATTATACAGCCTCACATCATTATACAGGCTGTCAGTCAAGCACTGGGGGTGTGGCTGTACCTCCCACTCATGAATAGAGTGGACAGCTTGAATATGCTAATGCTTCATTGGACATTTCACAGGTCATTTGCATACAGCTTTAGGACCTCATTGCTTAGGTTTACAGGCATGTAGAGGGACAATGAAGGGATAGAGGCAATGCTCTCTAATGGCAGTTTATGAAAATATATTTAGTTTAGGGGGGTTATTTTGCATGACGGGTTCTCTTTAATGAACTTTTCTGCAGAGAATCCACCAGGCACTATCTTCTAGGTCTCTGACAGGTTACACACTGGAGGGCAACAAAACACCGTATGTAAACCACCTGTGAGGGCCGTTTAATAAATTATCCATAACACAAATATCAGTAAACTTTACCTGTATAAGTAACTTCCAAAATATGACAGACACTGCTTGCTCGGTGGAAAAATAAGGTCACAACTTTATTTTTTTTTCATATATTAACCCGTAATATCCAAAAATTCAGGCAGTTGGGATAGAATCAGAAATTTCTGAGCCCTGGAAGCTCTGGACTCCCAGCTGGCAAGTCGGCCAACCGAGCAACCACCACCTCAAATCTTGCACCGTTCAGCCTGCTGTGGCTTGAAATTAACTATAAAATACATAGGAAAAACATTACCAAAAAAAACAACAACATCTCAATAACATAAGGAGGGAGGGACAGATTGAGCGTTGCTTCAACGAGGGAGATGACATTGAGTCATCAGCCATATAAACCTCCACGTCCTGTAGGAGGGGAGGACGTCGTGAGGTAACAGTGGAGGGGTGAGAACATATGTTAATGGCACAGATCACCAACCCTTTTAAAATGAAATAGTACCCAAACTTTTAACCCTTTTACCTCTAATAACGTCATCCCCCTGTCTAGGGGTACCTTCCTTAAACAGTCAGGTGTACCCCACAGGACACAGACAGCAAAAGACAACACACAATCCAAGGCAGATGGAGCTAATATACAGACAAAGAACCAGGGAAACAGAACAGGCTCAAAGTCCAATAAAGAAGTCACGTCAGAACAAAGGTAACAAGGAAACACAACGGCTGAAGCTACTTGCACAGGAACCAGTGAGGTGGGATCCACTTGCTAAGACACCGATGCCGGGAACCCTGTGCTCAGGCACTCGTCAGTCCTTCTGCTAGTTAAGGGTCCAGGTTGACAACATTTGTTTCTGTTTGTATCTGTCTCTTTTATGATATCCATAAAATTATCTCTGCACATTTCCATCTATTTGTGAAACATATTAATAGTTAAATAAATACAGTGATAATTACTAATAAATATTCATTAGAAACAACACTAAAGCAGCGGCAGCCATGTTACCGCGCGCATTTAACTTCTGCTCCACATAAATTCTGGAAAATGGATAATATGAGACCCGGATCCTTTAGTCATTTTTCCTCGGATCCTTGCATCATTTTAGATCTAGAAGAAGAAATTTGTATAAAAATAAAAAATTCCCGACAACATCCTATTAGCCACAAAGCAAAACACCGTCAGTGAGGAGGCGCGGGGCTGAAATTGGGTCAGCGCAGCCGCGTCGTCTGGAAGTTCTGTGGATTTGTAAAACGGAGACACAGAATCCATCATCCTGCGAGATATTAAAATGCACATTCTGCAGTTCTGATTTAATCATCTTCATTTTCACCACAAGCACCTTCCAGACTGTCACATCACTGGACGCCTTAGCGCAGCTGCAGGGTACAGGGCGGGGGGACAAATTTACATCATTTTGTCTAATTAAATCATGAATTGATTAATGTTTCAAAATTGTGCAATTATAATGAGAGAGAAAAATATCTGCAGCAATGGACCCGGCGTCCCGGGGAGAGGCCATTTCTACCCTGTATCCTGAGTAACTTGTGCTGCCCCCTAGTGCTGTGATCCCCAACACTGGGCCATGGAGCGGGCAGAGGCCGGATATGTGCTCTGCCAGGAGGCCGCAAAGAGAAGAAGACAAAGCAAAGTATAGAGTTTATTATTTTAAAGGGGGCTCTCCTGTATTACACCTGTACTGTGACATCACTGTGTGTATTATCCCTGTACTGTGACATCACTGTGTGTATTATCTCTGTACTGTGACATCACTGTGTGTATTATCTCTGTACTGTGACATCACTGTTCCTGTACTGTGACATCACTGCGTATTATCTCTGTACTGTGACATCACTGTGTGTATTATTCCTGTACTGTGACATCACTGTGTGTGTTATTCCTGTACTGTGACATCACTGTGTATTATCTCTGTACTGTGACATCACTGTGTGTATTATCCCTGTACTGTGACATCACTGTGTGTATTATCCCTGTACTGTGACATCACTGTGTGTATTATTACTGTACTGTGACATCACTGTGTATTATCTCTGTACTGTGACATCACTGTGTGTATTATCCCTGTACTGTGACATCACTGTGTGTATTATCTCTGTACTGTGACATCACTGTGTGTATTATCCCTGTGCTGTGAGATCACTGTGTGTATTATCTCTGTACTGTGACATCACTGTGTGTATTATCCCTGTACTGTGACATCACTGTGTGTATTATCCCTGTACTGTGACATCATTGTGTGTATTATCCCTGTACTGTGACATCACTGTGTGTATTACCCCTTCACTGTGACATCACTGTGTGTATTATCCCTGTACTGTAACATCACTGTGTGTATTATCCCTGTACTGTGACATCACTACGTTTATTATCCCTGTTCTGTGACATCACTACGTTTATTATCCCTGTTCTGTGACATCACTGTGTATATTATCCCTGTACTGTGACATCACTGTGTATTACCCCTGTACTGTGACATCACTGTGTGTTTTATCCCTGTACTGTGACATCACTACGTTTATTATCCCTGTTCTGTGACATCACTGTGTGTATTATCCCTGTACTGTGACATCACTGTGTATTACCCCTGTACTGTGACATCACAGTGTGTATTATCCCTGTACTGTGACATCACAGTGTGTATTATCCCTGTTCTGTGACATCACTGTGTATATTATCCCTGTACTGTGACATCACTGTGTATTACCCCTGTACTGTGACATCACAGTGTGTATTATCCCTGTACTGTGACATCACAGTGTGTATTATCCCTGTACTGTGACATCACTGTGTGTATTATCCCTGTACTGTGACATCACTGTGTATTACCCCTGTACTGTGACATCACTATGTTTATTATCCCTGTTCTGTGACATCACTGTGTATATTATCCCTGTACTGTGACATCACTGTGTATTACCCCTGTACTGTGACATCACTATGTGTATTATCCCTGTACTGTGACATCACTATGTGTATTATCCCTGTTCTGTGACATCACTGTGTATATTATCCCTGTACTGTGACATCACTGTGTATTACCCCTGTACTGTGACATCACTATGTGTATTATCCCTGTACTGTGACATCACTATGTGTATTATCCTTGTACTGTGACATCACTGTGTGTATTTTCCCTGTACAGTGACATCACTGTGTATATTATCTCTATACTGTGACATCACTGTGTGTATTATCCCTGTACTGTGACATCACGGTGTGTATTATCCCTGTACTGTGACATCACAGTGTGTATTATCCCTGTACTGTGACATCACTGTGTGCATTATCCCTGTACTGTGACATCACTGTGTGTACTATCCCTGTACTGTGACATCACGGTGTGTATTATCCCTGTACTGTGACATCACTGTGTGTATTATCTCCACCGCAGCCCAGGGCAGGGAAGTGTTATTTTAAAGATATAAACATATTTTAAAGATCATAAAAACTTACAATAATTCAGCCTGAGTATCTTTCCATTACTTACGGCTCATGCACAGGACCTCGCCCTCCATATAACCACAATTTCAAAATATAAAAGAAAAATCTCAATTCTTCTGATTTCTGCTGCCACCTGGTGGTGATGGAAAATATTGCAGGCACATAAAAGAATTGCAACAATAAAATAGAAATCCATATTTTTAAAAACATTTACTTTATTTTAACTTAGTGCAAAATATTTACATTCATTTGTTTTATCAAGATGTTTGTAAGATACATGTTCCAGGATCATGATCTTATGAGGCCCCCCATAACACTGATACCCACAGACCCCCTATATCACTGACACGCACAGCTCACCCCCTAAAACACTGACATCCACAGCCTCGCCTATAACACTGATCCCTACAGCCCCCATAACACTGACCCCCCCCCCCTTCATATCACTGACATCCACCACTCCTCTATAACAGTGGGCGCTACAGCCCCCCGATACCACTGACACCCACAACTCCCCTATAACACTGATCCCTGCAGCCCCCCTATCTCTATTGCTCGCCCCCTGCCAGCTGTGACATAGTAAAGAATCAAGAACAAATAATTGTATCAAACAGTAAAAACTGTGAAGAAGGAGGAAGCCGCTGCGTTTGCTCTGGGCGCAGGTTTCAGTCCATTGCAGTTAATTTATATTGAAGTGAATAGGCAGAAGTTGTAATCCCAGACATAACCTGCAGACAGTGGTGGCGCTGTTACTGGAAGGAAGCTGTTCCCTATTATGAGCAACACCTTCAATTAAGACATGGGGTTAACGCCAGGGCTATCATTTACACAATAACTGAGCAGGGACACCTTATCCTGACAGATCAGTGACAGGTTATTACATGCCGGTAATTATAGGATCACATTGGTCCCTGCCTCCTCAGGTCTCCACAATCCGTCCAGGTGGATATCGGAGCAACTACACTCACCGGCCACATTATTAGGTACACCTGTCCAACTGCTCGTTAACACTTAATTTCTAATCAGCCAATCACATGGCGGCAACTCAGTGCATTTAGGCATGTAGACATGGTCAAGACAATCTCCTGCAGTTCAAACCGAGCATCAGTATGGGGAAGAAAGGTGATTTGGGACCTTTGAACGTGGCATGGTTGTTGGTGCCAGAAGGGCTGGTCTGAGTATTTCAGAAACTGCTGATCTACTGGGATTTTCACACACAACCATCTCTAGGGTTTACAGAGAATGGTCCGAAAAAGAAAAAACATCCAGTGAGCGGCAGTTCTGTGGGCGGAAATGCCTTGTTGATGCCAGAGGTCAGAGGAGAATGGGCAGACTGGTTTGAGCTGATAGAAAGGCAACAGTGACTCAAATCACCACCCGTTACAACCAAGGTAGGCAGCAGAGCATCTCTGAACGCACAGTACGTCCAACTTTGAGGCAGATGGGCTACAGCAGCAGAAGACCACACCGGGTGCCACTCCTTTCAGCTAAGAACAGGAAACTAAGGCTACAATTTGCACAAGCTCATCGAAATTGGACAGTAGAAGATTGGAAAAACGTTGCCTGGTCTGATGAGTCTCGATTTCTGCTGCGACATTCGGATGGTAGGGTCAGAATTTGGCGTCAACAACATAAAAGCATGGATCCATCCTGCCTTGTATCAACGGGTCAGGCTGGTGGTGTCATGGTGTGGGGAATATTTTCTTGGCACTCTTTGGGCCCCTTGCTACAACGCCACAGCCTACCTGAGTATTGTTGCTGACCATGTCCATCCCTTTATGAGCACAATGTACCCTGTAACATCTGATGGCTACTTTCAGCAGGATAATGCGCCATGTCATAAAGCTGGAATCATCTCAGACTGGTTTCTTGAACATGACAATGAGGTCACTGGACTCAAATGGCCTCCACAGTCACCAGATCTCAATCCAATAGAGCATCTTTGGGATGTGGTGGAACGGGAGATTCGCATCATGGATGTGCAGCCGACAAATCTGCGGCAACTGTGTGATGCCATCATGTCAATATGGACCAAAATATCTGAGGAGCTTCCAGCACCTTGTTGTATCTATGCCACGAAGAATTGAGGCAGTTCTGAAGGCAAAAGGGGGTCCAACCCGTTACTAGCATGGTGTACCTAATAAAGTGGCCGGTGAGTGTATATGTAGGTCACGATTCCCTGTTCTCTGTGTAGTCACCAGCTCCTCCTCTACACCTAAAGGAGAGGCGGATCTACCATCACCATAGACAGGGGACATCCTCTACACCTAGAGGAGAGGTGGCTCTAACATCAACAAAGACAGGGGCATCCTCTACACCTAGAGGAGAGGCGGTTCTACCATCACCATAGACAGGGGGAATCCTCTACACCTAGAGGAGAGGCGGTTCTACCATCACCATAGACAGGGGGAATCCTCTACACCTAGAGGAGTGGTGGTTCTACCATCACCATAGACAGGGGACATCCTCTACACCTAGAGGAGAGGAGGATCTACCATCACCATAGACAGGGAGCATCCTCTACACCTAGAGGAGAGGCGGTTCTACCATCACCATAGACAGGGGGCATCCTCTACACCTAGAGGAGAGGAGGTTCTACCATCACCATAGACAGGGGGCATCCTCTACACCTAGAGGAGAGGAGGTTCTACCATCACCATAGACAGGGGGCATCCTCTACACCTAGAGGAGAGTAGGTTCTACCATCACCATAGACAGGGGACATCCTCTACACCTAGAGGAGAGGAGGTTCTACCATCACCATAGACAGGGGGCATCCTCTACACCTAGAGGAGAGGAGGTTCTACCATCACCATAGACAGGGGGCATCCTCTACACCTAGAGGAGAGGAGGTTATACCATTACCATAGAGAGGGGACATCCTCTACACCTAGAGGAGAGGTGGCTCTAACATCAACAAAGACAGGGGACATCCTCTACACCTAGAGGAGAGGAGGTTCTACCATCACCATAGACAGGGGGCATCCTCTACACCTAGAGGAGAGGAGGTTCTACCATCACCATAGACAGGAGGCATCCTCTACACCTAGAGGAGAGGAGGTTCTACCATCACCATATACAGGGGGCATCCTCTACACCTAGAGGAGAGGAGGTTCTACCATCACCATATACAGGGGGCATCCTCTACACCTAAAGGAAAGGAGGTTCTACCATCACCATAGACAGGGGGCATCCTCTACACCTAGAGGAGAGGCAGTTCTACCATCACCATAGACAGGGGCATCCTCTACACCTAGAGGAGAGGAGGTTCTACCATCACCACAGACAGGGGGCAACCTCTGCACCTACAAGAGAGGAGGTTCTACCATCACCATAGACAGGGGGCATCCTCTACACCTAGAGGAGAGGTGGTACTACCATCGCCATAGACAGGGGCATCCTCTACACCTAGAGGAGAGGAGTTTCTATCATCATCATAGACAGGGACATCCTCTACACCTAGAGGAGAGGTGGTTCTACCATCACCACAGACAGGGGGCATCCTCTACACCTAGAGGAGAGGAGGATCTACCATCACCATAGACAGGGGGCATCCTCTACACCTAGAGGAGAGGTGGTTCTACCATCACCACAGACAGGGGGCATCCTCTACACCTAGAGGAGAGGAGGATCTACCATCACCATAGACAGGGGGCATCCTCTACACCTAGAGGAGAGGAGGTTCTACCATCACCATAGACAGGGGCATTCTCTACACCTAGAGGAGAGGTGGTACTACCAACAACATAGAAAGGGGGCATCCTCTACAACTAGAGGAGAGGAGGTTCTACCATCACCACAGACTGGAGACATCCTCTAGAGGAGTGGTGGCGAACCTATGACACAGGTGCCAGAGGTGGCACTCAGATTACTCTTTGTGGGCACTCAAGCTCAGCACAGAGTTTATCAGACAGGACGAAAAGAATCTAACTGCAGTTCTACACAAGTCATGTTTTACTAATCTCAATGCTATTTTAATCCTTTAATCACCAACAAAGTATTTCATATGTCCTCATAGGGTGGCACCTAAGTGGCCAAGCATGTATAAGATATGTCCTGAATTATCGGAGCTATAACTTTGGATCCCTGGCACCTAGAACCTCTTGGCAGCTTGGAACTGAAGAAAAAGGGAGAAAGTATGGAGAGGACTATCTTTGAAGGTCCTCCTGCTGACCCCACAACTCTTCCTGTACAACGGTACCCTGGAGGTACAGTACAGTTAAAGCCCGGATTTGCCCTCCTGCTTTCAATTGTATCTGTGTCCTCCGGAGGCAGGTATGATTGAAAGTTGTGGGGGAACAGTTGAACAAATAAATAAATTACTGCTCATATTGGCACTTTGTGATAAATGAGTGGGTTTTGGTTGTAGTTTGGGCACTCGGTCTCTAAAAGGTTCCCAATCACTGCTCTAAAGCACAGAGCACAGCAGTGTGAGGTCTGGTTATACATCTTTACAAGGACAATTTAACACTGGCTGAAGAAAGCCTAGAGAACAGCAGTGTGAGGTCACGCTGTTAGTACTACAATCCTGGAATATAAATCCATATATCATAATTGTGCTGCTACGAACCATGTACAAAAAGGTCTGATTACACATCTCTCCAGGATAACACTGGCTGCAGAGAGCACAGAGCACATCAGTGTGAGGTCGGATTACACATCTCTCCAGGAACAATACATAACACTGGCTGCAGAGAGCACAGAGCACAGCAGTGTGAGGTACATTGATTACCCATCTCTCCAAGGACAATATATAACACTGACTGCAGAGAGCACAGAGCACAGCAGTGTGAGGTCTGATTACAGATCTCTCCAGGAACAATACATAGCACCGGCTGCAGAGAGCACAGAGCACAGCAGTGTGAGGTATGATTACCCATCTCTCCAAGGACAATACATAACACTGGCTGCAGAGAGCACAGAGCACAGCAGTGTGAGGTATGATTACCCATCTCTCCAAGGACAATACATAACACTGGCTGCAGAGAGCACAGAGCACTGGAGTGTGGGGTGTGATTACACATCTCTCCAGGGACAATACAGAACACTAGCTGCAGAGAGCACAGAGCACAGCAGTGTGGGGTGTGATTACACATCTCTCCAGGGACAATACAGAACACTAGCTGCAGAGAGCACAGAGCACAGCAGTGTGAGGTATGATTACACATCTCTCCAGGGACAATACATAACACTGGCTGCAGAGAGCACAGAGCACAGCAGTGTGAGGTCTGATTACACATCTCTCCAGGGACAATACATAACACTGGCTGCAGAGAGCACAGAGCACAGCAGTGTGAGGTCTGATTACACATCTCTCCAGGGACAATACATAACACTGGCTGCAGAGAGCACAGAGCACAGCAGTGTGAGGTCTGATTACACATCTCTCCAGGGACAATACCTAACACTGGCTGCAGAGAGCACAGAGCACAGCAGTGTGGGGTGTGATTACACATATCTCTAGAGTCAATTCCTAAATCTGGCTGCAGCCTGTATGGTCACACCTGAGTTTAATCCATTGCTATAATTTATATGTACAGTTTGTGCTATAACGCAGGACGGAGCGGTGACACCTGATCATTATGGATCTGTCACAGGTTATTATATAAAGTATAATTATGGGATTAAACCCGGCTCCTGTGTCCTCGGGTCTCCGCACCTTCTCCAGTAGGAACATTTCTTATGTGTTAGGAAATGTGTAGCTGCGAGTTCGTGTTTTGTCTGGTTCAGCCTCGCACACATACCTCTCTGCTGCTCTATTTACTCCAGGCTACAAAAGATTGGGAATCCTCAGTACAATGACAAGGGGGCGGGACCGGAGCCCCACCCAGGAGCGCAGACAGCTGCCGGAAAGTTTCCCCAGCAGAACAACTTCAGAGCTGCGCTCGTCCACAGCTGTGCGTCCATGACACCATGCGCCACATACAGGTACGGACAATCCCTGACTATGCAGCAGCTGAGCGCCACACTCCAGCTCTGCTACATCTGGACACTTGTTATACTTTGTATTACAGATCTTATGTTACTTTTTTGTCAACCTTACTTTTTTAGATAACGTTTTTTTGTGGCTCATTTTGTGGCAAGTTCTTTGCTTTACGAGGGGGTAACGTTATAAAGTAAGAAAATCTTATAGGGGCCCCAACCTGAGACCCCACTACATGAGCAAGGGCTCACATTCTCCATTGAAAGCTCATAGCTAGAAGGAGAGGGGCCGGTGGTAGGTGCTGAGCAGATTGCGTTGTGTGGAGATCCCAGGGTTACTTACCTGCTACAATATGGATTGTTTCTCCACTGTGACAGGTCATTGTCTCACCTCACCCCCAGGACAAGGCACGGCCGCACCTGTACTTTGATATGTGATAAGTCATAGAAACATCTTGAAAGAACAAGTCACTTTTGATCTTTTAAGTGGAAGGAAAGACACCGGAGGCTGGGGAACTACAAGTGTCAGGATGCCACATCAATCAGCCAACAGCTGATCAGCAAACAACTTAAAACGTACATATCTATCATATATCTACCTCATATCTATCTATCTAACTATCTCATATCTATCTATCTATCTATCTATCATCTATCTATCTCATATCTATCTCATATCTATCTATCTATCTCATATCTATCTATCCATCTATCTACCTGTCTCATATCTATCTCATAGATATATAGATAGATATGAGATAGATAGATAGATATGAGATAGATATGAGATAGATAGA
The DNA here is from genome assembly GCF_040894005.1 of Engystomops pustulosus. Taxonomy (NCBI): domain Eukaryota; kingdom Metazoa; phylum Chordata; class Amphibia; order Anura; family Leptodactylidae; genus Engystomops; species Engystomops pustulosus. Next base: position 24,662,689 of record NC_092419.1, read on the forward strand.
TAGATATGAGATAGATAGATATGAGATAGATAGATATGAGATAGATGGATAGATAGATATGAGATAGATAGATATGAGATAGATAGATATGAGATAGATAGATAGATAGATATGAGATAGATAGATAGATAGGAGACAGATAGATATATAGATAGATATGAGATAGATAGATAGATAGATAGATATCTATCTCATATCTATCTATATATCTATCTATCTGTCTCCTATCTATCTATCTATCTATCTATCTATCTCATATCTATCTATCTATCTATCTATCTATATATCTATCTCATATCTATCTATCCATCTATCTACCTGTCTCATATCTATCTATCTCATATCTATCTATCTCATATCTATCTATCCATCTTTCTACCTGTCTCATATCTATCTATCTCATATCTATCTATATATCTGTCTCATATCTATCTATCTCATATCTATCTATCTATCTATCTCATATCTATCTCATATCTATCTATCTATCTATCTATCTCATATCTATCTATCTATCTATCTATCTATTTATCTATCTATCTCCTATCTATCTATCTATCTCATATCTATCTATCCATCTATCTACCTGTCTCATATCTATCTCATATCTATCTATCTATCTCATATCTATCTATCTCATATCTATCTCATATCTATCTATCTCATATGTGTATCTAGATGGTGGAGTCTGGAGGAACAGCTGTCAGCCGAACAGTTATGTAATATTATACTCTTCTTCTGTCTTCTACCCATCACCACCTGGACAAATACTACAATAGTTGCGGAAGTGACATCTCACCCATCTCCCACTTCATGCTTCTTTCACGTCTATTGGTAACATAGGTGGGACAGGAGACTTGGTCATGGATTGATACTTCTGTTTGACCACAATGAAGGGTTTATGTTCCGTTTCACGCCTCATTTCACTTTAATGAGAACCATTTCCTACAAATATATGGATAATAATGGACCTAACTCTAATGAATGACAAAATACGGGAAGTGTATGCCCGTTTTGACTCTTGACGTTTCCGCAGAGTGCCCAGACTTCTGCTTGGGTCTTCTTATGGAAGGACAACCTTTGTAGATGTTGGGGTTCTTCTTTTATGTTAGGATACTCATCAACCCAACTCATTGTTATTTCACATTTTATTTTCCAGAGATATTTTCTTCTTCTTGCAAACATCCTTCAAACCGTGAACTTTCCAGGAGCTACCGCAGAAATCATATTCCATGTTCTGGAGGAGCAAGACCCAGATACCTTGATTGGTAACTTGGGAAATGGATTCCTGTCACCTACCCCCCTGCAGTACAAGCTCTTGACCCACACCAATTATTTCCTACTCGATGTCGATAGTGGAAATTTATACACTACAGCAGATAAATTGGACAGAGAATCCTTGTGCCCATTGGATACCACGGACCAATGTTCTCTGAACTTGGACGTTTTTATTTCATCTCCAGAACATTCAGAATTTACCAAAGCGAAACTTTTTATTCTGGATATTAATGACAATCCGCCCTATTTTTCGGAGCTGACCTACACCATATCTATTCCTGAGGATACAGCTGTCGGAAGCAGATTTGTCATTGACCACTTTGCCAAAGACTTGGATATACAGCTCAATGGAGTCTTGTCCTACCAACTCATCTGTCCAGATAACATCTTCACTCTGGATCAGCATCCAGAATTCTTGATGTTAGTGGTTCTCCAACCTCTGGATCATGAAACACAGAGTGAACATAGGATGACTTTAATCGCCTATGATGATGGATTTCCGCGATTATCTGGCAATACTACAATTATTGTACAAATTACAGATATCAATGATAATTGTCCGATCTTCCCTGCAAACAATATCTCGGTAACTCTTCCCAGGAACATGTCTTTGGGTGACAAAGTGGTACAATTCCAAGCAGTAGATGCAGATGATGGGGTAAATAGTGCGATTGAGTATTTTTACAGCGTCCGAGTTCCCGAATCCATCAAAAAACTGTTTAATCTAGATAGTTCTACTGGTTTGCTGACTCTATTCGCGCCTTTAGAAGACGAGGTGACCCACTATAAGCTTTCCGTATTAGCCATTGGACAGGGTTGTTTTCCAGCAGTGGCTTCACTCACTATAAATGTGCAAAAAATTAGAAAGAAACCCAAGATGGAACTTCGTTTCATAGCGTTGCAATATAATGGTGGCATCTCCATCAAGGAAGATGTCCCCCCTGGCACAATCGTCGCGATCTTGGACATCATAGATCCGGACAGTAGCATCAGCCGTCCGCTTTTCATTAATGAATCCTCTCCTTTCCTCCTGAGGCCTTCTGATTCTTCTCCAGATACTTTCCTGATTTTGACATCCAGTCCACTGGACTTTGAGTTGAGACAACAGTATGATATTGCAATTATTGGAAATTCTACCATGGATGAATCTTTTGTGTGTAAGGAAGATCTCAAGATACATATTGAAGATATAAATGACAATAATCCCAAATTCTCAAAGAATTTTGAAGAAATCTTCATAGAAGAAAACAATGTCCCCGGGGATGTGATACTGACACTTTCTGCCTCTGATGAAGATAGTGGATTCAATGGAGAAATTAGTTATCACTTACTTGATGGGGATCCCAATGTGTTCTCCATTGACAGTTCCAGTGGAATTCTCAAGGTATCTATATCTTTGGATAGAGAAAAGAAATCTTCCTTTACAATACAAGTTCTAGCAATGGACCATGGTTCACCATCTAAGAATGATTCTTGCCTAATCGTTGTCAAGGTCCTTGATCAAAACGACAACCCACCAACATTCGCTTCAAATGAGTTCACGTTCTTCATTCCTGAGGACCTTCCTTATCAAGGAGAGGTGGGCTACATCAATGTGACAGATGTAGATACTGGGCTGGGCGGTGACTTCTCTGTACACCTTATAAATACCACGTCATTGTTTTCTATGGGTCTGGATAGAATACTTAGGTCCGAGGGTTCCTTCGACTACGAGAAAGAATTGATGTATGAATTTTGGGTTGAAGCAAGAGACAAAGGAAATCCATCATTGACCTCCCGAGTCAAAGTTCTTGTCTTCATCCTGGACGTGAATGATAACGCTCCTTTGATAGTTCTTCCAGAGTCAAACTTTTCCTATGTGTTGGTTCCACCTGATACTTCACAGGGTTCCTCAGTGACCAAAGTCCATGCAGTGGATTATGATGCAGGCTTGAATGGAGTTATAACATATACGGAGTATAGAGAGACTGAGCTCACTGCCAGTCTCTTTAAGGTTGATGCCAAAACGGGTAACATCATATTAAAGGAAAGTACTAGTAGTCATCATTGTGGGCTATATCAACTGCTAGTAAAAGCCAGTGACCAAGGCTATCCTGAAGCTCTATCGACTATTGTATGGGTCAATATTCTTCTGAACCAAAGCATAAGCAACAGAAGTTACGTGGAGTCATTGATCATGATGAGTAGGACAAGTATGACCCAAGAAAGCCAGGTGATCACGCTTGCACCGTGCCCAAAATACCAGTCGACCAATGCCCCTTTCACCTGGTCATTGACGGCCCCGGTGGCCCTTGCCGTGGTGTCAGTCTCTGCCATATTCTGCATGGCTGGGACCTTCTTATTCCTGTGTTCAAGAAGAAGAAATCTGAGAAAGAAAAAAGAAAAGCCAAAAAGTCCAGACATAGAAATTCCTCTCAAGCTCAATGTTGACTATTGTGCAAAAGACTGGGATGAGGTCAAATACTGTGACCCTCCAGAAGGTCCCTCACCACCTTAAGACTAAACACTGGATGTTAATTGATTTGTTTTATAAATCTCATTATTTATGTCCTATATTAGGGTCAAAATTTACTTCCCAGTATCGACTGGTGGTCGGAATGGACTGGACACCAACTTCCAACTGGTCATTGGAACTCGATAGAATGTGAAGATGTCCACGAGGTCAATCAGGAACTGACTGAATGTTTATTCAATTTCTCATTTGTTTTTACTTTTTTAGATTTTTTTTACATTTTAATTGTATTTTTTTTTTTTTATTTAAGCTTAACTGCCCCTATGTGGCCTTCAAAAGAGCATAAAAATTAATCTGTGACCACAAACCTAGTGAGCTGAAACGCGTAGGTTTTTTTGCCTCTGTAACCTGCACCGTCCATGCACTTAATTTGTGCTTTTTAAATGGATATGTAATAAAGCGATGTTTTGAATTTATAACACGTGCTCCGGCTACCACAGTTTTTTCCTTTGAGACAGAGATAATATAGATCTTCTTCTTCTGGATATGCAAATGTGATCAATCTACAAGTGCACCAGGGGCGGGACTAATTTCCATGATTTGCCTACAGACAGCTTCAGGTAACCCATGTCTCCTCTGGACTCATTAGCCCCAAAGCCGCAATTCATATTTTTCACCAGTAGTCTTTAGGCAAATCTGACATATAGGCTCCGCCCCTGGAGCACATGCAGGGTGATTTACATATCTATAAAAGATGATGATCACTGCACTACTTCAACGTTCTATTTCTGCTCCAGTTAAAGGCCTCTACGCTGCACTGCTGGTTTGGGTGGAGTTTTGGACCTGACAATCTCCCTTTAAGAGCAAAGCCCAAACTATGGATTGAATTGTGAGTTACCCCTGGGCGTATTCTTTGTGTCTGATGTAATAAAGTCTTTTGATCATAATAAAATGACCAAACCAAATATCAGATATGACCACTGCTTGTTGTTTATTGGGTACTTCTGACTGCTTAAGGAAGGAACCCCTAGACTGGGAGGTGACTTATGGGACAGGGACCAATTTGGTAAGCTTTGTACAGCGCTGCGTAATCTGTGTGCGCTATATAAATAAAGAATTATTATGATTAGATGTGAAGGAGTTAAAAATGTGGGTACTGTTGCACTCTAAAAGGGTTGGCGATCTGTTCCTCTCACCCCATCCCCTGTTACCTCATGACGCCCTCCCCTCCTACAGGACGTGGGGGTTTATATGGCTGCACTCAAGCTGCCTCCTGGAGTCAGGCTGGTGTGCGCTGCAGGCCGGGGGCGTAATTAGGAGAAAATTTCTACATTGGGTCCCCCTTCCGCTTAAAAAATTATATTTGTGCACACATGTTTATACAATCACACACATTCATTTATCATGGGATTGTGTCACACGTGATCGGATTGTGGCCCAGCTGCGCTGCTTTCATGCGGCAGAAATTGGGGACGGGCCACCGGACGATCCGACTGATTTGGACTGAGCGCAGGATTTAACTTTGAAATTGTGTCGCAAGATCAAGCACTTACATGCACCGGGAAGAAGAAGGTGAACTCTGTCGGACCTGAGCGGGGAAGTGACACATGCAGGATATTGGGCGCACAATCTTAGTGAATCGCGGCACAGTGCATTATCGTCAGACAATGCACTTTCTGTGAACTCCAGCTTTAGGGGTTTTCAACAGGCGCAAGTATTTTGGAGAGGTATCCAGGGCCTAAAATGGATTCAGGTCCTTCCGGAGGCAGTGTGCAATCTTTCTTCTCAGAACTCGTGATATTCTGGTCCAAGAGAGTCATCTGGTAAGGAGCCAGGGATTCTAGTGCCGTGGAGCAGGACAGGCGTAATGTTGATTCTGGGATGGTCCATTTCACACTAGTGTGGGGTTGTAGTGCGGCACAGGGAGTTGTTAGGGAGAAATGCAGAGGGTGTTCACCTTGATGAGGTAGACCTGAGTATATTCCTCTGGGGCCTTCAGATGGTATTGAACAGATGCTTCTTCTTGCTGCCCATGACACCTCCAGCCAGGCCGCCATCTTGCTATTCACTCCAGTCCTCGTAACCTGCAGTCCCCATAAGTACCTAGAGGGGATGTTACACATCTATAAGGACTGGTGGGTAATTAGTCATCACCATATGTGGTCATCATATAGGTGACATCGGGGTAAGACGAGGAGCCTTGGGGGGAGCGGACCCTTCTTACGGCCCAGGTCTCTATCAGCGATTGGCAGGAGGCAGCCGCAGCCGCTGTGTAATTATAAAGGTTGTTTACGGCTTCTGCTCCGGACGCCGCGGGATCTTATATAATTGCTTTAAGCTGATGATAGAAATCTGAGGTTATAATGAGAAAACCCGCCCCACAGCGCCGTTATATAATACCGCACCCAGAGCTGAGCTATGTATCTAATCCTCTCCTGTGTGATACTGTCTGCTGAGCTGTGTATCTAATCTTATCCTGTGTGATACTGGCTGCTGAGCTGTGTATCTAATCCTATTCTGTGCGACTGACTGCTGAGCTGTGTATCTAATCCTATCATGTGTGATACTGACTGCTGAGCTGTGTATCTAATCCTATCCTGTGTGATACTGTCTGCCGAGCTGTGTATCTAATCCTATCCTGTGTGATACTGACTGCTGAGCTGTGTATCTAATCCTATCCTGTGCGACTGACTGCTGAGCTGTGTATCTAATTCTATCCTGTGTGATACTGACTGCTGATCTGTGTATCTAATCCTATCCTGTGTGATACTGTCTGCTGAGCTGTGTATCTAATCATATCCTGTGTGATACTGACTGCTGAGCTGTGTATCTAATCCTATCCTGTGCGACTGACTGCTGAGCTGTGTATCAAATCCTATCCTGTGTGATACTGACTGCTGAGCTGTGTATCTAATCCTATCCTGTGTGATACTGCCTGCTGAGCTGTGTATCTAATCCTATCCTGTGCAACTGACTGTTGAGCTGTGTATCTAATCCTATCCTGTGTGATACTGACTGCTGAACTGTGTATCTAATCCTATCCTGTGTGATACTGACTGCTGAGCTGTGTATCTTATCCTCTCCTGTGTGATACTGACTGCTGAGCTGTGTATCTAATCCTATCCTGTGTGATACTGACTGCTGAGCTGTGTATCTAATCCTATCCTGTGTGATACTGACTGCTGAGCTGTGTATCTAATCCTATCCTGTGTGATACTGACTGCTGAGCTGTGTATCTAATCCTATCATGTGTGATACTGACTGCTGAGTTGTGTATCTAATCTTATCCTGTGTGATACTGGCTGCTGAGCTGTATATCTAATCCTATCATGTGTGATACTGTCTGCTGAGCTGTGTATCTAATCCGATCCTGTGTGATACTGGCTGCTGAGCCATGTATCTAATCTTATCCTGTGTGATACTGGCTGCTGAGCTGTGTATCTAATCCTATCCTGTGTGATACTGTCTACTGAGCTGTGTATCTAATCCTATCCTGTGTGATACTGCTGAGCCATGTATCTAATCCTATCCTGTGTGATACTGACTGCTGAGCTATGTATCTAATCCTATCCTGTGTGATACTGCTGAGCCATGTATCTAATCCTATCCTGTGTGATACTGTCTGCTGAGCTGTGTATCTAATCCTATCCGGTGTGATACTGTCTGCTGAGCTGTGTATCTAATCCTCTCCTGTGTGATACTGACTGCTGAGCTGTGTATCTAATCCTCTCCTGTGTGATACTGACTGCTGAGCTGTGTATCTAATCCTATCCTGTGTGATACTGACTTCTGATCTGTGTATCTAATCCTATCCTGTGTGATACTGACTGCTGAGCTGTGTATCTAATCCTATCCTGTGTGATACTGACAGCTGTGTATCCAATCTTATCATGTGTGATACTTACTGCTGAGCTGTGTATCTAATCCTATCCTGTGTGATACTGACTGCTGAGCTGTGTATCTAATCATCTCCTGTGTGATACTGACTGCTGAGCTGTGTATCTAATCCTCTCCTGTGTGATACTGACTGCTGAGCTGTGTATCTAATCCTATCCTGTGTGATACTGACAGCTGTGTATCCAATCCTATCATGTGTGATACTGACTGCTAAATTGTGTATCTAATCCTATCCTGTGTGATACTGACTACTGAGCTGTGTATCTAATCTTATCCTGTGTGATACTGGCTGCTGAGCTGTGTATCTAATCCTATCATGTGTGATACTGTCTGCTGAGCTGTGTATCTAATCCTATCCTGTGTGATACTGGCTGCTGAGCCGTGTATCTAATCTTATCCTGTGTGATACTGGCTGCTGAGCTGTGTATCTAATCATATCCTGTGTGATACTGTCTGCTGAGCTGTGTATCTAATCCTATCCTGTGTGATACTGGCTGCTTACCGTGTATCTAATCTTATCCTGTGTGATACTGGCTGCTGAGCTATGTATCTAATCCTATCCTGTGTGATACTCTCATATGAGCTGTGTATCTAATCCTATCCTGTGTGATACTCTCATATGAGCTGTGTATCTAATCCTATCCTGTGCGACTGACTGCTGAGTTGTGTATCTAATCCTATCCTGTGTGATACTGACTGCTGAGCTGTGTATCTAATCCTATCCTGTGTGATACTGCCTGCTGAGCCGTGTATCTAATCCTCTCCTGTGTGATACTGACTGCTGAGCTGTGTATCTAATCCTCTCCTGTGTGATACTGACTGCTGAGCTGTGTATCTAATCCTATCATGTGTGATACTGACTGCTGAGCTGTGTATCTAATACTATCCTGTGTGATACTGACTGCTGAGCTGTGTATCTAATCCTATCCTGTGTGATACTGACTGCTGAGCTGTGTATCTAATCCTATCCTGTGTGATACTAACTGCTGAGCTGTGTATCTAATCCTCTCCTGTGTGATACTGACTGCTGAGCTGTGTATCTAATCCTCTCCTGTGTGATACTGACTGCTGAGCTGTGTATCTAATCCTATCCTGTGTGATACTGTCTGCTGTGCTGTGTATCTAATCCTATCCTGTGTGATACTGACTGCTGAGCTGTGTATCTAATCCTATCCTGTGTGATACTGACAGCTGTGTATCCAATCCTATCATGTGTGATACTGACTGCTAAATTGTGTATCTAATCCTATCCTGTGTGATACTGACTACTGAGCTGTGTATCTAATCTTATCCTGTGTGATACTGGCTGCTGAGCTGTGTATCTAATCCTATCATGTGTGATACTGGCTGCTGAGCTGTGTATCTAATCCTATCCTGTGTGATACTGACTACTGAGCTGTGTATCTAATCTTATCCTGTGTGATACTGGCTGCTGAGCTGTGTATCTAATCCTATGATGTGTGATACTGGCTGCTGAGCTGTGTATCTAATCCTATCCTGTGTGATACCCTCATATGAGCTGTGTATCTAATCCTATCATGTGTGATACTGCCTGCTGAGCTGTGTATCTAGGAAAAAGAAAGAGTCGGATTCACAAGCGGTGACACCATTTTGCAATAAAAGAAAAAGTTGTGATAGTTGGAAAACCACCGCAATTGTGCCGCCAACACTTTAGAATTAAGACGCAACAATCAGCAACTGAAAAAAAATCCACTAGTTTTCCGGTTGAAAAGCGATAATAAATGCCCCCCCACCTTGTATTTTTCCTTTGTGCTGCAGTTCGAGCGGTTTTCATGGATACGGGGGTCTCGTGACATAAACATGCTCAAGGTATCACGTGCTGAGATACCTGCAGTCACATTCAGAATACTCCGTGACCTTTAGATACACAATCCAGTGATACGTTAGAACATGCCGCTCGGATACACCCAGCACCTCAGCCCGGGGCGTCACTATGCGTCCGGACCTATCCTCCACATTCTGCTGCGTATATGGGGGCAGTCAGTCATTTTGGGGTCTGATGTTAGCGGTGATTTTCTCTGTCACGTTATATTGTGGCAAATCGTAAAAAAGAAAAAATGAGCATCAGAAATGTCACCACATTCATGCAGGGATAGAAGTCGGTTTTATTATGCACCCCCTGCATAATAACTGCCTCAGTGAATCGCCGGAAGACCCAAATCCACCGCAGAGAACGCGCCGCTGGATTGTGAATGGACCGGGTAAGTAAATCTGCCCCAATGTGTCACACTGCTGTGCTCTGTGCTCTCTGCAGACGATGTTATGTATTGTCCCTGGAGAGGTGTAATTGTACCCAGGGCCGGTTCTAGACAAAGTGGGGCCCTGAGCAAAACTAAAAGTGGGGCCCCAAAATAAAACTATTTTATGACCAGTCACAGTCAGCAAGAGGCTCCTTTAGTATGGTAAAACAAACTGTAATTTTGGAGAATTTTATAGGAGATTGATGGGCAGCATGGGGGCTCAGTGGTTAGCACTACAGCCTTGCAGCGCTGGTCAACATCTGCAAAGATTTTGTATGTTCTCTCTGTGTCTGCGTGGGTTTCCTCCAGGTCCTCCGGTTTCCTCCAACACTCAAAAAAATGACTGGTAGGTTGATTAGACTGTGAGGCCCATTGGGGAGAGGGACCGATATTTTCTGAAAGCAGACACTTGCCCCATTTTCAAAATTGCATCAAAGAGTTTATAGACATAGGCGGCTTCATGCAATTTTGATTTAAACTGAAACATTTTATAAAAAAATATTTAAAATTTGACTTTGATGGCAAAAAATTTGTTCCAAACAGAAAATATTTACCTTCACATCTCCTAAATGTAATACATGGACATTTGTAGAGTTCACAAATGTGCCCTATTGATATGTTCACATAAATAAATCCACATAATATCACTAAAACTGTAATAACTAGATATCTGCTTTTCAGCTACAAAATATAGCAATAAAACAGAATAAAAAGTAAAGGCGCCATAAAACCTATAGAATTTTGAAAGCAGACAACCAGGCGATGCATTTGGCAATTAACATTCAAAATTTCCTCTAAAATATGTACAAATCCAGATACTTATATAAAGAAAATCTACTTTCCTAAAACAGTAAGATGTGAGGAGATCATACAGACCCCACACCAATATATTCACCAAAATATGCAGCAAAGGGAACTGCAGAAAATTCACACAGATGTATCATTGTCTGTTCCTTAGACAATGGTAACCCAAATAAATAACTATATATCCATAAACCTCTCTAATGAGATAATAGAAGTCACGTTTAGATGTGCGCCATTGTATTATCACAATAACAGAACCCTCCGCGCTTCATAAGAATGAGAGTGAGAATGTCATAACATAGGTGTAAATAATGGAGGATGATGGGAAATAAAAACTTTATTCCAGGACATGTGTGTGTTTTTGGTGTTACATATAACTTTATGGACATGTTCTGGTCGCGGTGTAGTCACATTAGGCGAAGAGGATTGAATGTTCATCGTATCAGTCAATTTTCCCAACAAAAAATAACAAAATCACAAAATAGAAGGGAATAAGAGAGAAAGTGTCTTCTTAGATAGTTCTGCATAGAGAAGGGTTAAAAACATTAATATGGGGGGTACATTTCAGGGGGCTGTATCTCTAACTCTGTGACACATAGAACCTGACTTCTTTTTTCCTATGAAAGAAGAAAGTCTCCTCTTTTATATGAATCTAAATTTATCTTTCTAAGTGTCAGGAAAACTGAGATATTAAAGGGAACCTACCACCACAAATCTACCTATAAAGGTAGATTGGGTGGTAGGTGGATCAATGGGATGTGAGGATAGCCCTTTTAAGGGCTAATCCTCACGTCCCCGCACTTTTTTGATAACTTTTATTAGATATATATTCAAATTTACTTATGCGGCTACTCCACGCCCCGGTAGCCTCTTTTCCCCTCCTACTCACCCATCTTCGGCGCGCAGCTATGCGTAGCTGCGCGCCCTCGTCCGGCGATCCTGCCGTCTGCGCATGCGCAGAACAGCAGGCCCGCGCCTGCGCAGTCACTGCTCCCTCCCCTCGTGTAACCTCAGATGCGGCTACTCCACGCCCCAGTAGCCGCATAAGTAAATTTGAATATATATCTAATAAAAGTTATCAAAAAAGTGCGGGGACGTGAGGATTAGCCCTTAAAAGGGCTATCCTCACGTCCCATTGATCCACCTACCACCCAATCTACCTTTATAGGTAGATTTGTGGTGGTAGGTGCCCTTTAACTGTTAAACTGCCGTTGGGAGTGATTTTTATATATAAAAATGGCACCTGATGTTCTCACTTTAAACCTGAATATCTCTGGATCCCTGGCACCTAGAAACAAAATTCAAGATTCATTTGAAACAAGAGATTCTCCCCTTTCAGAGGGCCCTGGGCAATTGCCACCTTTGCCTACCCATAGCGCCGGCCCTGATTGTACCTCACACTGCTGTGCTCTGATCTCTGCATCTAGTGTTATGTATTGTCCCTGGAGAGATGTGTGATCAGACCTCACACTGCTGTGCTCTGATCTCTGCATCTAGTGTTATGTATTGTCCCTGGAGAGATGTGTGATCAGACCTCACACTGCTGTGCTCTGTGCAGCCAGTGTGATATATTGTCTCTGGAGTGATGTGTAATCATAATTCATACAGAGACAGAGACAAGAAGCCCTGACAGCGGCTGCACCCTGTGCTGTGACCCCGGGAGCCTGCTGCAATGAGAGCCCCTCCCCTATCCCTCTGACCTGACTGCTGCACGAGAAGTAACAAGCCCCAAAGTAAATAGCGAAGGGGCTGAGGGCTGTAGGGGGTGGTTTCAAGCCTTCTGGTAGGCTGGTGGGGCTTGCCCCTTTACTCCTTCCGTGTGAGGTCACCGGAGGCGGTGTTTGGGGGCGGGAAAGGACCCGCCCGGTGGTTTTATAAACTCCGAGAGCACGTGGGGGGGCCTCTTTCCTTCTGCCCCCTGGACCGAAGAGGCGCAGGGACGCAGCCGCCATTTTGGGCGAAGTTGGTTCTTAAGATTTTGAAGATGCCAAGCGGGCCTAGCAAGTTGTGAAATGTTTTAATTTATAACGTTATTTAATCATTTATCTTGGTTGTTAATAAACGCTGTGGCCTTCCCACATTACCCAAACATTTAGTTTCCCGGTCTGTTGATGGGTGGTTAGTCTAGGTACACGGTCAAGTACCAAACGGTTGATGGTCAGTCAAGGTACAGGGGCAAGTACCAGATTTAACGTTTGGGTTTGTTAACTCTCCTTGTCCCCGTGTTCTCAACATTTCTAGTGACCGGTCCCAGCCTGCACGGAATGTACCAAATAATTTACTTAAAAAATACAAAAAAAATGCAAAAATGAAATATTATCAGCTAATCATATACACAGTCTGATACCTCATTATGTCATGTAACAGATTAGAGAGTAATATAGAAACCCCAAATGTCAGAGACTGCCCTGTCAGCAGGTGTATAACCTGGGGATCTCCTGTATATAATGATATATGTACAGCCGGTATAACCTGGGGATCTCCTGTATATAATGATATATGTACAGCCGGTATAACCTGGGGATCTCCTGTATATAATGATATATGTACAGCCGGTATAACCTGGGGATCCCCTGTATATAATGATATATGTACAGCCGGTATAACCTGGGGATCCCCTGTATATAATGATATATGTACAGCTGGTATAACCTGGGGATCTCCTGTATATAATGATATATGTACAGCCGGTATAACCTGGGGATCTCCTGTATATAATGATATATGTACAGCTGGTATAACCTGGGGATCTCCTGTATATAATGATATATGTACAGCCGGTATAACCTGGGGATCTCCTGTATATAATGATATATGTACAGCTGGTATAACCTGGGGATCTCCTGTATATAATGATATATGTACAGCTGGTATAACCTGGGGATCTCCTGTATATAATGATATATGTACAGCTGGTATAACCTGGGGATCTCCTGTATATAATGATATATGTACAGCTGGTATAACCTGGGGATCTCCTGTATATAATGATATATGTACAGCTGATATAACCTGGGGATCTCCTGTATATAATGATATATGTACAGCCGGTATAACCTGGGCATCTCCTGTATATAATGATATATGTACAGCCGGTATAACCTGGGGATCTCCTGTATCTAATGATATATGTACAGCCGGTATAACCTGGGGATCTCCTGTATATAATGATATATGTACAGCCGGTATAACCTGGAGATCTCCTGTATATAATGATATATGTACAGCTGGTATAACCTGGGGATCTCCTGTATATAATGATATATGTACAGATGGTATAACCTGGGGATCTCCTATATATAATGATATATGTACAGCCGGTATAACCTGGGGATCTCCTATATATAATGATATATGTACAGACGGTATAACCTGGGGATCTCCTGTATATAATGATATATGTACAGCTGGTATAACCTGGGGATCTCCTGTATATAATGATATATGTACAGCCGGTATAACCTGGGGATCTCCTGTATATAATGCTATATGTACAGCCGGTATATCCTGGGGATCTCCTGTATATAGTGATATATGTACAGCCGGTATAACCTGGGGATCTCCTGTATATAATGATATATGTACAGCCGGTATAACCTGGGGATCTCCTGTATATAATGATATATGTACAGCCGGTATAACCTGGGGATCTCCTGTATATAATGATATATGTACAGCTGGTATAACCTGGGGATCTCCTATATATAATGATATATGTACAGCCGGTATAACCTGGGGATCCCCTGTATATAATGATATATGTACAGCTGGTATAACCTGGGGATCTCCTGTATATAATGATATATGTACAGCCGGTATAACCTGGGGATCTCCTGTATATAATGATATATGTACAGCCGGTATAACCTGGGGATCTCCTGTATATAATGATATATGTACAGCTGGTATTACCTGGGGATCTCCTGTATATAATGATATATGTACAGCTGGTATTACCTGGGGATCTCCTGTATATAATGATATATGTACAGCCGGTATAACCTGGGGATCTCCTGTATATAATGATATACGTACAGCTGGTATAACCTGGGGATCTCCTGTATATAATGATATATGTACAGCCGGTATAACCTGGGGATCTCCTGTATATAATGATATATGTACAGCTGGTATAACCTGGGGATCTCCTGTATATAATGATATACGTACAGCTGGTATAACCTGGGGATCTCCTGTATATAATGATATATGTACAGCCGGTATAACCTGGGGATCTCCTGTATATAATGATATATGTACAGCCGGTATAACCTGGGGATCTCCTGTATATAATGATATATGTACAGCCGGTATAACCTGGGGATCTCCTGTATATAATGATATACGTACAGCTGGTATAACCTGGGGATCTCCTGTATATAATGATATATGTACAGCCGGTATAACCTGGGGATCTCCTGTATATAATGATATATGTACAGCCGGTATAACCTGGGGATCTCCTGTATATAATGATATATGTACAGCCGGTATAACCTGGGGATCTCCTGTATATAATGATATATGTACAGCCGGTATAACCTGGGGATCTCCTGTATATAATGATATATGTACAGCTGGTATAACCTGGGGATCCCCTGTATATAATGATATATGTACAGCTGGTATAACCTGGGGATCTCCTATATGTAATGATATATGTACAGCTGGTATAACCTGGGGATCTCCTGTATATAATGATATATGTACAGCCGGTATAACCTGGGGATCTCCTATATGTAATGATATATGTACAACAGGTATAACCTGGGGGTCTCCTGTATGTAATGATATATGTACAGCCGGTATAACCTGGGGATCTCCTGTATATAGTGATATATATACAGCTGGTATAACCTGGGGATCTCCTGTATATAATGATATATGCACAGCTGGTATAACCTGGGGATCTCCTGTATATAATGATATATGTACAGCTGGTATAACCTGGGGATCTCCTGTATATAGTGATATATGTACAGCCGGTATAACCTGGGGATCTCCTGTATATAATGATATATGCACAGCTGGTATAACCTGGGGATCTCCTGTATATAATGATATATGTACAGCCGGTATAACCTGGGGATACCCTGTATATAGTGATATATGTACAGCCGGTATAACCTGGGGATCTCCTGTATATAATGATATATGCACAGCTGGTATAACCTGGGGATCTCCTGTATATAATGATATATGTACAGCCGGTATAACCTGGGGATCTCCTGTATATAATGATATATGTACAGCCGGTATAACCTGGGGATCTCCTGTATATAATGATATATGTACAGCTGGTATAACCTGGGGATCTCCTGTATATAGTGATATATGTACAGCCGGTATAACCTGGGGATCTCCTATATGTAATGATATATGTACAACAGGTATAACCTGGGGGTCTCCTGTATGTAATGATATATGTACAGCCGGTATAACCTGGGGATCTCCTGTATATAGTGATATATATACAGCTGGTATAACCTGGGGATCTCCTGTATATAATGATATATGCACAGCTGGTATAACCTGGGGATCTCCTGTATATAATGATATATGTACAGCTGGTATAACCTGGGGATCTCCTGTATATAGTGATATATGTACAGCCGGTATAACCTGGGGATCTCCTGTATATAATGATATATGCACAGCCGGTATAACCTGGGGATCTCCTGTATATATAATGATATATGTACAGCCGGTATAACCTGGGGATCTCCTGTATATAATGATATATGTACAGCCGGTATAACCTGGGGATACCCTGTATATAGTGATATATGTACAGCCGGTATAACCTGGGGATCTCCTGTATATAATGATATATGTACAGCTGGTATAACCTGGGGATCTCCTGTATATAATGATATATGTACAGCTGGTATAACCTCGGGATATCCTGTATATAATGATATATGTACAGCTGGTATAACCTGGGGATATCCTGTATATAATTATATATGTACAGCTGGTATAACCTGGGCATCTCCTGTTTATAATGATATATGTACAGCTGGTATAACCTGGGGATCTCCTGTATATAATGATATATGTACAGCTGGTATAACCTGGGGATCTCCTGTATATAATGATATATGTACAGCCGGTATAACCTGGGGATCTCCTGTATATAATGGTATATGTACAGCTGGTATAACCTGGAGATCTCCTGTATATAATGATATATGTACAGCCGGTATAACCTGGGGATCTCCTGTATATAATGGTATATGTACAGCCGGTATAACCTGGGGATCTCCTGTATATAATGATATATGTACAGCTGGTATAACCTGGGGATCTCCTGTATATAATGATATATGTACAGCTGGTATAACCTGGGGATCTCCTGTATATAATGATATATGTACAGCTGGTATAACCTGGGGATCTCCTGTATATAGTGATATATGTACAGCTGGTATAACCTGGGGATCTCCTGTATATAGTGATATATGTACAGCCAGTATAACCTGGGGATCTCCTATATGTAATGATATATGTACAACAGGTATAACCTGGGGGTCTCCTGTATATAATGATATATGTACAGCCGGTATAACCTGGGGATCTCCTGTATATAATGATATATGTACAGCCGGTATAACCTGGGGATCTCCTGTATATAATGATATATGTACAGCCGGTATAGCCTGGGGATCTCCTGTATATAATGATATATGTACAGCCGGTATAACCTGGGGATCTCCTGTATATAATGATATATGTACAGCCGGTATAACCTGGGGATCTCCTGTATATAATGATATATGTACAGCCGGTATAACCTGGGGATCTCCTGTATATAATGATATATGTACAGCTGGTATAACCTGGGGATCTCCTGTATATAATGATATATGTACAGCCGGTATAACCTGGGGATCTCCTGTATATAATGATATATGTACAGCTGGTATAACCTGGGGATCTCCTGTATATAATGATATATGTACAGCCGGTGTAACCTGGTGATCTCCTGTATATAATGATATATGTACAGCCGGTATAACCTGGGGATCTCCTGTATATAATGATATATGTACAGCCGGTATAACCTGGGGATCTCCTGTATATAATGATATATGTACAGCTGATATAACCGGGGGATCTCCTGTATATAATGATATATGTACAGCTGGTATAACCTGGGGATCTCCTGTATATAATGATATATGTACAGCCGGTATAACCTGGGGATCTCCTGTATATAGTGATATATGTACAGCTGGTATAACCTGGGGATCTCCTGTATATAATGCTATATGTACAGCCGGTATAACCTGGGAATCTCCTGTATGTAATGATATATGTACAGCTGGTATAACCTGGGGATCTCCTGTATATAATGATATATGTACAGCCGGTATAACCTGGGGATCTCCCTTTAGCTGCCCCAGTGTTTCGTGGTGGATCTCTTACATCTGCATTGATATTGTATCTGGGATGTTGTTGGGTCATGTATTGTCTCTCTCCCTATTATACTCCGGGCACATACGAAGCCTTTGATAAAGCACAATGGATACAAACGATTCTGGTGATTGTGGAGCCGCACCCTAAACAATCCCATGTTGTCCCATCACAGGGGCCGAGAACACCCTGAAGTCTACGATATGAGGGAGCGATGGCTCATACAGCAGTCACCGTCTAATAAGTAATGTTAGCTCGTAGCTGGCTGCAAGTGCGGCCATGACAGGCTTGGAGGGAGCTTTATATTGGGGGTGTCCAAATGAGTTAATAGGGGGTTTTAAACTTTGGGGTGGAGTTAGTATGGGAGTATATATAGGGGCTCAGGAAGGGAACGCCATATTTTGGCTGGAGGTCAGGTTAGGTAGTGGGTGAGATTTAGGCATTATGTCAAAAGTTCTTGGAGCATATGGGGGTGCAGGCTGAGTCACCTGGGGGTCAGGCATCAGGCCTGTTAGGGCAATCTAGACAATGTAGTTTGCCTGAACGTCTTGAGTCCCTCGGTGTCCCTGGTGAGGCTACAGTTTTGTAGAGCACTGGGAGGAGAGGGCTGTGTGGAGTGTCAACATTGGTGGATCGGGAGACCCGGTGATCACCTGAAGCCCAGAAGAAGCTACATGCTGGGGGCCGTGCCGATGGTGAAGGAATCACAGGTGGGAGAGAGGTCTGGACTGGGAGCAGGGTTCGGACGCCACCAGGCAGGCAGTGAGTGCAGGGGGAGATCTCATGGTGCCAAGAGATGGCGGCACCATGTTAATATTGACGTGGGGGCAAGGTTTCAGGAGGCTTCAGGCTGCGACTGTCAGAACTGTGGCGGTGGAGGAGGATTTCGGAGCGGGAGCCTCCTCCAGGAGCTGTGAAGTGAGGGTGCAGCCACTCGTTCAGTTTTTCAGATGCAGTTTTTGGAGCCAAAAACAGATGTGGATGATAATGGATTGAGACAAATAATTGGAAGGTGCTGCACCTCCTCCTACTTTTTCTCCATTCCTGGTTTGGGCATCAAAAACTGCATCTGAAAAACTGAACTTGTAGTCGCACCCGAAGAGTGGAAGGCAGCTGGTCACATGATGGGAAAGCCAGGAGGGCAGCTTCTCCTGGAAGAGCCATGGTGGAGGCAGGGCGGAGCCCCACCTCTAGGAGGGTGCATGAAGATGGGGAGTTTGGGGGAGCAAGATGAGTTGGTGAGAGACCTGCTGCAGAGAACCTGAGGCTCAATGCCGTTGGGGTTAGTGCCAAAAAAAGAGCGGGGTGAGTTCAGGCTTATACACTATCTGCTTTACCAGCAGGGGGTGTTGGTGAATGTTGACATTGAACGCCTTTTTTTTCGATGTGGCGGTGGCTTTAGTCAGGTAGGCGGGGCAGGGGGGCTTTTCGTCATGTGCCAGTTCACCCAGAATCCATGCATCTGCTGGGTTGTTGTTCTGAGGGTTCGTATTATGTTGATGCAGATGCCTCCCCGTGGGCTGCTCCATTTCTTGTGCTTAATTTGAGTCTCTCAGCAATTTTTTTGGAGTAGGTCATCAGGGAGGTGTCAGGGGCCATAGTAGTCATCCATTAATTGTGAGGGTTATTGTGCAGTTAGGGTTGCCTTTGGCAGTCAAAAAGACTGAGGGTGCTGTCACGACTTTATGCTTCTTAGGGATAGAAATTGACTCTGTGCTGATGAAATGTCGGCTGCCACAGGATAAGTTGGAGGATTTATGTTTAGAGGTTCAGGAGGCTTTGGTTAAAAGGAACCTGTCACCAGGGACCTCATTTTTACTAAAGACAAAGCTTGCAGGAGCCCATTACAGCTGCAGTGCAAATATTCCATTCTGCTTTCTCTGAGCATTTGCATTACAATATAATTGTGTGTTATAATTTACCTTGCACTCTGACAGATTCCTCTGTGTAGTCCCAGGGGTTGGGATTTGGTTTGGATGCCCCACCTTTGTGCTCCTGTACAGCTCCTTCCTCCCCATTTATGTCAGCTCACCCCACTGTGAGCCCTGTGATGGAGCAGGAGGGAGGAGCGGTACAGAAGCACAAAGGTCAGGGCACAGAGCACTGCAGTGTGTGGTATGATTACTTATCTCTCCCGGGACAATACATAACGCTGGCTGCAGAGAGTACAGAGCACAGCAGTGTGAGGTCTGATTACACATCTCTGCAGGGACGATACATAGCACTGGCTGCAGAGAGCACAGAGTACAGCAGTGTGAGGGATGATTACACATCTCTCCAGAGACAGTACATAACACTAGCTGCAGAGAGCACAGAGTACAGCAGTGTGAGGTCTGATTACACATCTCTCCAGGGACAATACATAACACTGGCTGCAGAGAGCACAGAGCACAGCAGTGTGAGGTCTGATTACACATCTCTCAAGGGGTGATACATAACACTGGTTGCAGAGAGCACAGAGCACAGCAGTGTGAGGTCTGATTACACATCACTCCAGGGACAGTACATAACACCGGCTGCAGAGAGCACAGAGCACAGCAGTGTGAGGTCTGATTACACATCTCTCCTTGGGCAATACATAACACTGGTTGCAGAGAGCACAGAGCACAGCAGTGTGAGATCTGATTACACATCTTTGCAGAACTGCTCCCTATACCTCTCGCCTACTCACTCCTCAATAATACTGTACCCTGAGACCAAATATTTCAGGTTCCGCATAATCCCTGCTGATCATTTGTCTTTCGTTATTCGGCTTAAGTCAATATCCAATAAAAAGAGGAATTGTCATCTCCTTTGAGAATAATATAAGACATTTCTTTAAGTAAATACACCCTGAAAGAGGCAGGAACAAAGAGGGATCAGCGGTATTATAACCGGCAATACGGATACAATGTGGACCGACATGAAAGACTATAGGATTGTACCATTATAGTATCACCGGGGGGGGGGGGGGGGCGGTATAACATGGCTGGAAGCTGAAGACGGTTTAACTCTGCACCTTTTCATGGTGGGAATGAAAGACATACAGGGGGTCATTTATTAAGGGCCCGATTCGCGTTTTCCCGATGTGTTACCCGAATATTTCCGTTTTGCGCCGCTTGTACTTAAATTGCCCCGGGATTTTGGCGCACGCGATCGGATTGTGGCGCATCGGCGCTGGCATGCGCGCGACGGAAATCGGGGGGCGTGGCCGAACGAAAACCCGACGTATTCGGAAAAACCGCCGCATTTAAAAACCGAAAATGTGTCGCATAAGGACCGCTTACCTTCACCTGGTCCAGCTCGGTGCATTCCGGCGCGATGAGTTTACTTTCAGCGCAGCAGCGCCACCTGGTGGACGGCGGAAGAACTACCTTATTAAATCCCGGCCGGACCCGAATCCAGAGCGGAGAAGCCGCCGCTGGAACGCGAATGGACCGGGTAAGTAAATTTGCCCCACAGTGTCCGTGTTATAGAAGTCACGCGTGTCTGCGTTATTTTACACATTGAGACAAGATGGATCACCGTGTGGGTGGTCAGAACCCTCTCCCCCCAGAGCCACCATGAAGTCTGATTAATGTTCTTCTATATCGGTATTATTTACTTTGTTGTTGCTATATTAATACTGCATTTAACTATTTTGTATCTACTGTATGGCAGTATTACATCTGCACCATATGGCGCTTTTATTTACTATAGTGTTGTTTTATTAATGCTGCATGACGCTATTCTGTAAGTAAAGTACAGCAGTCTCGTGCCGGTACATTGTAGTCATGTTATTCAGCACCATATGGCAGCGTTATATAGGCATTACCGCATGAAAGTAATGTGGACAGTGTGATGCTACTTAGCACTGCATGGGGCTATTATTTAGGCATTATGACACAGGTAGGTGGCACTGTATAGGAATATTATGCTATTATTTGGGCAGCATAAAACTATAAAGAACTAAAGAACTATATGGTGATATTATTTAGGCATCATATATGTGCACTGTATGGCAGTATTGTATAAGCAGTATAATGATGCAGGTGTAAGGATTATGTATATTCTGTACATTATATTTACTTTGCCCCATCGAGTCTTGTTATTTATACACTATATGGCAGCATTACTTTCAGATGTGGCTCTATCCAGAACGGCAATATTACACTATATGTCATTGTTATTTATCCAATGATTGGAGTTACTGTAGTACTGTGGTCATATCAACATCTGTATAGAGTTTGTATGTTCTATCAGTGTTTGCATGGGTTTCCTCTGGGTCCTCTGGTTTCCTCCCACATTCTAAAACATACTGGTAGGTTGTTTAGATTGTGAGCCCTATGGGGACAGGGACCAATTTATCATGCTTTGTGCAGCTCTGCGTAATCTGTAGGTGCTATATAAATAACTATTATTATTATATTTACTTAGCACCATATGGCAGTATTATTTAAACATTATGATTTTTCACATCTGAGGTTTTATTCTCCATGAGGCAGAATCCAGAGGTGTAATGGATTCCTGTCATGCTGGATGTGATATTGCATAATGCGAGTGATATCATAAAACGTGTGATATCGTATAATGTGCATGATATTGTATCGTATAACGTGTGATATCGTATAATGCGCGTGATATCGTATCGTATAATGCACGTGATATTGTATATAGTGCGTATACTGCACTTTATCTGCTGTTGTTCGGATTGAGCGATGCTCTGCTGTATGAGGCTGCGCTGCTGCTGCGCGCTTCTTGTGAGACAGGAAGATTTAGGATCTGGAAACTTGAAGGTGAAAAGACAAACAAAACTTACAGTTTTTTTTTGTTGTTGTTTTTTTTTACAAAAAAAATCCCTCTAAGGGGGGTCCCTTTGAACTGTCAGGTCCGAATTTCCTCCCAAACCAATATTAGCCCCACGTAGCAGCATTGACTAGGAGCAGAAACCTTCATGATAATCAACTCTCTATGAATATGCAAGTGCAGCAGGGGGCGGGGCCTAATTTGTCTGTAGGCAAACCATAATGAAAACACAGGCTGAAAAAGTTGGGTTCACACGTGAGATTTGAGATTTGGTGAATTATATGGCGTAAATGTTGTGTCCTGTAATTGTAAATCTCACAATATAAAGGCCACATGTGAACAGAGCCTAAATAAATGGCACTAGGAAACAATTCCAGAGAAGAGGCGGATCTGGGAAATTGGGCCCGCCTCCTGTAAACTCATTTGCATATTCATAAAACAATTATTTTCTCTGCATTTCACCATCAGTATGTGCGCATGAAGGTGTCTTCTACTTCTACTATAGGTCCCTACACTGCACTTTTATTGGTTTAGGAGAAGTTTTGGGCCTCCCTTTAACAGAAAATAGTTTACGTGAGTTAGTGGAGGAAATTTTTGGCAGTTACATTACATAACCCCCAACATGGGGGAGAAGACAAGCAGAGAGTCACCTGCTCCGATCACACATCAATCCGCATCAAGAGCCGGAGGGTTCCCTCCCTCCTCACCTGCCGAAATCTCAGCAAACACCGGATTACAGCAATGATGACATGTCCAGGGGGGAACACACATCTTAAGTCTGGAAACTTCTGTTTTGTTTTGTTTTTTTGGGGGGGGGGGGGTATTTATCTTTGAGGGTGATACGTCTGGGAGTCCAAATGCTTGAATGCAGAGTATAACGCCTCCTAGGACTCCACAGTTTGACAAAGTGCAACAGATATATAGACTCGAGGAGTTATCCAGCTGGTTTCATCATAGTCATGACCTTTTCATGAAGATATGGTCACCTTGGCCCTTGTACGTAATAAGAACCGGAGAGGTCATTCTTTGGCTCAAGCATTATAGATTTTTCCCAATGTGTAAGTCCAATGAATAAGTATTAACTTTGCAAAAAATGAATGTTAATTTGAGTTAAAGGACATCTACCACCAGGATAAAGGATTGTACGTATACCAAGCACACTGACATATTGGATAATAAGCAGCCCGGAGCGCCGGACGAGATGTCTGGCGCTCCGGGTTGCTTATTATGCACGCCCTCTCCACCTGCTTCACCCATGCTGGGAGCATTGGAGAGGGAAGTGATGTCATGCACGAGAGGCTAGGAGGTGGTGAGGGCATGCATAATTAGCAGCCCGGAGCTCCGGACATCTTGTCCCTGTGCTCTGTCCTGCTAATCATAAGTTGTTGTTTTTTTCAGATGATCCCGGGGTGTCAAGCTTAGCAAAGACAAGCACTGGAATCAATATGAAGAGAAGTGGTGGTGGGGGGGGGAGTATCCTTAGAGATTTTTTAGTTTTTTTAAGTGGTTGATTTCCTTTAAAGCTACAGCAACGTCTCTTTAGCTCTGCTATGGTGACCGGCTTTCTTTTCACTGGAACGAGTTTAGTGAGTTTTTTCGGATTTGTCTTTTTTAGTGCATTTTCTTTGAACAAAAAGGACATCAGGAAACAAATAGAAGAAAGTTATAAATAACCTGCGAGTCGATGGATTATTGTGTCATTAATCAGGGAGGGGAAGCTCTTGTCATCTAAGCAGCTGCGGGAAGGCTATGCTCACACCGGGGGCAACGGCTCCAGGACAAAAGGGAAAACCGACCCCCAATGTAGGTCAACGCTATGTGTCCATTATGAGACGTCATCTTATACCATTAGCCCAGATGACTGTTACGGTCTTTCTATTGGATTCACAGACAAGAATAATCTAGGATTTCCACTCTACGTCCATGGAAAAGGGAGGGAATGGCTGTTGTCGGTGTCGGTGAATCCCCTGTTGCCAAGAACCCGCCTCCACCTAACAAAAGCCTAAACCCTAACTAATCCAACTCCGACCCTGACAGAAAGGAAAAGTACTTGTATCCCTCCTCCCTAAAATCACATGCATGAACCTAATACAAAGACCAACTACAAGGAGGACAACTTGCTCCACCCAAAAGATGGTGTCGCCTCCCTGATCCCCTATATATATGCCTATATTGGCTCCAGCCCCCAAGTTCAAAACCTCCTATCACCTCACTTAGACACTCCACCCACAATAACACTCCACCCGCCATTTTCTTCTCCCTCCCAGCCCAGCCTGTCATGGCAGCAGTGCACTTACTTGCAGTAAGTATGTGCTAAAATTCTCTATTTCATGGTTATTAACAAAAGTACAGCATTTTACAGATATAATTCCAACCTGTCTGTCAGTTCTGGTGTACACAATTTTTGGTTGCTCCTGGATATGACTGTAAATCTTCTGACTATGGTCTGATGCTTCTCATTAATATCTTCTCTTGTCTGCACACTGCAATGCTCTCTGCATTACAAGGCCAGCTCAGACACAGGCACTTCCTGCTGGCAAGCAGCAGTGAGCAGAAACTTACTCTATAAGATACAGAGCTACATTAAAAATGACAGAAATTACAGACATAAAATGGTGTATTCCAGGTGAGACTAGGGGGCACATTTACTTACCCGTCCGGAGGAGTTCACCAAAATTGCATTGTCCGTGTATAATGCCCTGTGCCGCGATACACTAAGATTGTGCGCCCGATATCCTGCATTTCTTGTACCCTGATGTACTATCCACAGCTTATACATCATTCTGCATGTGGCACCTTCCCTTCTGAGCCCTGCCGTGAGCCCAGCCTGTAGACTATCGCCCCATATGGGGTATTGCTGTACCCAGGACAACTAGCATAATGTTTTTTGCCAGCACCTGGAGGGTTAAAATGCCCACTGCAACCCTAGATAAATTATTTGAGGGGTGAAGTCTCCAAAATGAGGTCATCTTTGGGGTTTTTTTTGGACTGATACTTAAGGGGCTTGTTGCGGCACCAGAAAACATTTGTAGCCAAATCAGCAGCTAAAAAACCAAATAGTACTGAACCCCTCTGGACCCGTGCGCCGAAACAGCAGGGGACATCCACATGTCAGGTATTGCCGTACTCGGGAGACACAGCTACAACATTTTGTGGTTTATTTTTCCCTCTAATACCCTCTAAATGTGTACATTTTATGGCAAATGAGAAAAGTTTGTTTTTTACTCTTTTCCATTTTTGTTTGATTCCTGGGAAATAATTAAAGGGTTAACAGATTCCCCAAAGGCTGCATAAGCCTTTATAGGGCACTTCCAAACTAAATTGGTCACCTAATACAGCTTTCTCCAAATCTCTTGAAAATCTGAGAACTCGCTATTAAAACTACAAACCTTCTAATATCCAAACATTAAAAAAATTATGGAAACACAAAGAAGACAAATGACAAAAGTTTCCTACCAAAAAAAAAAATGTGCTATGACTTTTTGTCTAAAAAGTAGTACATTTGAAAGTTTGAAAATTGTAATGTTTTCCAAATTTTTCCTAAATTGTTACATTTTTCCCCCCACTAACTAACAAACTACAATGTGTCACAAGAAAACACTGGGATAAGTTAAAGTGTTGAAAAGTTATCACCCGAGGGTGAGACACGGGTCATATTTTAAAGAAAAGGGCTAAACCTTAATGTACAAACTGGCTGCATCCTTAAAGGAAACCTACCACCACAAATCTACCTATAAAGGTAGATCGGGTGGTAGGTGAATCAATGGGACGTGAGGAGAGCCCTTTTAAGGGCTAATCCTCACGTCCCCGCACTGTTTTATAAACTTTTATTACCCTAATATGTTAATTTACTTATGCAGCTACTGGGGCGTGGAGTAGCCGCATCTGAGGTTACACGAGGCAGCTACTCCACGCCCCGGTAGCCACATTACCCCTCCTACTCACCATGTTCGGCGCGCAGCTGCTCGTAGCTGCGCGCCCTCGTCCGCCGATCCTGCCGTCTGCGCATGCGCAGAACAGCAGGCCCGCGCCTGCGCAGCCCCAGCTTCAGAGCAGTGACCGCGCAGGCGCGGGCCTGCTGTTCTGCGCAGACGGCAGGATCGGCGGACGAGGGCGCGCAGCTACGAGCAGCTGCGCGCCGAACATGGTGAGTAGGAGGGGTAATGTGGCTACCGGGGCGTGGAGTAGCCGCCTCGTGTAACCTCAGATGCGGCTACTCCACGCCCCAGTAGCTGCATAAGTAAATTAACATATTAGGGTAATAAAAGTTTATAAAACAGTGCGGGGACGTGAGGATTAGCCCTTAAAAGGGCTATCCTCACGTCCCATTGATTCACCTACCACCCGATCTACCTTTATAGGTAGATTTGTGG
Organism: Engystomops pustulosus; assembly: GCF_040894005.1. Lineage (NCBI taxonomy): Eukaryota > Metazoa > Chordata > Amphibia > Anura > Leptodactylidae > Engystomops > Engystomops pustulosus. Next base: position 24,689,934 of record NC_092419.1, read on the forward strand.
TGGTAGGTGCCCTTTAAGGGGTTAAATTTATATGCAATGTTATCCTACTCCTTGCTGCCCCCTAGTGTAACATTTGTAAATTACAGAGGATCACACATTTAAAGGGAACCTACCACCACATATCTACCTATTAAGGTAGATCGGGTGGTAGATGTAGGGCTGATTCTAACCTTTTTGCTGCCTGAGACGAAACTTGAAAATGCTGCCCCCCCCCCTCCCCCGCACACGTGCGTGTGGGCCCCTGGTGAAGCTACCTTACACACTAGTAGTCAATAGTCACAGATATTAGTGACCTCTAGTATCTTGCAGGTGACCATCTACTCCATCCGGAAGGGCACTTCTTTACGCTTTCATCCGGCCTTGGTTTTCCTCTTAATTCACAAAGAAATGTCTTCAACTCCATGCAGCACAACTCCCCATGGCGCCCCTAAAAATACCACAGTCACTTACAGTACAATGGATTGTGATTCCAATATATATTATCCTTACAACATGACTGAACAAACATAAAACATCCTTTAGTCACCCAAATTAGAGCATATAGAGCAATTCAATTAGGTGCCCTAATTTAGCCTTCCCCAATAATGAACAGCTACCCCCCCCCCTGTATACACAGCCTCTCCTCTCTACCATTCATACACAGGCTCTCCCCTACCCCCCTGTATACACAGCCTCTCCCCTACCCCCTTGTATACACAGCCTCTCCCCTACCCCCCTGTGTACACGGCCTCTCCTCTACCCCCCCCCCTGTGTACACGGCCTCTCCTCTACCCCCCTGTGTACACGGCCTCTCCTCTACCCCCCCCCCCCTGTGTACACAGCCTCTCCTCTACCCCCCCTGTGTACACGGCCTCTCCTCTACCCCCCCTGTGTACACGGCCTCTCCTCTACCCCCCCTGTGTACACGGCCTCTCCTCTACCCCCCCTGTGTACACGGCCTCTCCTCTACCCCCCCCCCCCCCCCTGTGTACACGGCCTCTCCTCTACCCCCCTGTGTACACGGCCTCTCCTCTACACCCCCCCCCCCCCCCCCGTGTACACGGCCTCAGCTACCCCTCAGCTGTATACGTGCCCCACACAATTACCCCCAATAATGTCCCCCACACAGCTACCCCAGTAATGTCTCCCATAGAACCCTCCGAAATTTCCCCCAGAGAACCCCAATGTAATGTGTCCCACAGCCTCCCAGTAATTTCCCCCACAGTCCCCCAGTAATGTCCCCCACACAGCCCCCCAGTTATGTCCCCCACACAGCCCCCCAGTAAGTAATGTGCCCACACAGCCAATGTTCTCCCCCTTCCCTGGCCCCTGTCATGTCTCCCCTCACCTCACTGATGCAGGTCTGTGTGTTCACTGCTTTCCCGGCAGGTCATGTGACCATTGCATCATCAATGGTCCTTCAGCCTCCGGGAGTCTTATACTCCAGGAGGGTGAAGCTACTGCTGGGGAAAGCAGTGACTGTACATGGTCTCATCACGATCTGTGTCCTGAGGTCACAGATCGTGATGAGAGATGGTAGGATGTTCTAGCGATCTCCCTACTGTATACACTGCCTACTGTACTCACCATTCAGTGCTCCCACGCAGCTCCCTCGTCTGTTAAGGGACACATGTCGGCACGTGGTGACCTGTGTCCTGCAGAGCAGTGCGCACAGAAGCAAAACTCTGACTTGATGCAAACAAAACTTTCACAAAAACCCTCTTTGTAGCTTCACCTCTTGGTGGCAGAGATCCACTGGATCCACGGCCTGAGAAGCCTTATAAGCCATGTGGGAGTCCAATCAGCACCTGCAACACCTCCCTAACGGGGCCTGACCCATGGGCTTAGGGGCAGCTGGATTCCACTGGTACCTGAGTGACTGGCTTTAGCACAGCCTAGTGCTCCACTGGGTCACGGTTCCTAGGTCCAGGTGAAACAAGCCTTGTCTGCGCCGGTCAGGTGTCACACCGGTGAGTGGCAAGAAAAAGGGAGATGCCACGGATAGATGGAAACAGTTCTCCCTGAGGCACTCCCTATGTCTGTGTGTATGAGGATCCCCAGATAGATGTGCTTAGCCGTTTCATGGGGCCTGGAGACAGCCGGGGCCTGGAATACCGGAGTGGCTGGCGGTTGCGGCCTAGGCACGCTGTGTCACGGTGCTTGGTTTGGGGAACCGGAGGGCTGTCCTACAGCCTGGCAGGTCTCCAGCAGGTGGTGTTGGCAAGAAATGAGGAGGGAGAGACTGTTATAGTGGTTCTCCCTGGGGCAGCCCTTAGAGTCTGTAGTATGTGTCCCTGGTAGATAGATGGGGCGCCCTTGGTGGTGATACAGCCGTAGCAGGGACCAGACGGAGGCAATGTTGCGCATAAAAGTAACTTACAGTTCTTTATTCAACCAACGGTAACAACGCGCCAAACGATTCTGTACAAGTGCAGTACTGGAGTGATCTTGGAGAGGAACTTCAGGAGTTGTCTCACCAGCCTGGATGCAGGGGCAGGCTGGGATGTAGCTGTGTCCAATCTTGGAGGCTGCAGCTTTGTCCTGTTTGTGGTTCAGTATCACTCTGTGTCAGGTTGATGAGCTGAGGCCTAGTAGCTTCTCCTACGGTGAGAGCTGGGCCTGAGAGACTCACTACCAGGGGGTCACACATATAAGGGGCTTATTCGCAACAACTCCTCTGCTTTGCATTGGCAGGGATGTTGCAGTTGGTAGAGGGGAGGCCATTGATGTCATGTGGCTTCCAGGGATCACACGCAGACAAGGGACATGAAACATCAACTCATGGTTCCTTTATTCCAGAACACAAACACAGTAAAGGCAACAGTCCAATCTGTCCAGGTACAAGGCAGCTGATTGCATAATGTCTGCCAAAGGATCCACACTCTGGGTAGGATCATCATCATCATTGTCATCCCACTGTATTTTCAGGAAGAAAACATTCAAGTGTTTTAGGCCGTGGTCAAATGTGGTATTTGTATTCGGTTTGGAAACACAATGCAAGGGCCGGGGGAGGGTCTGAACCCAAATGCATCCTCCTGCTCTATGACATGCTGCCTGCAGATTGTACATAGTGTCCTATCTGCTCAGCTCCTACTGCTCTATAACATGCTGCCTGCAGTTAGGACACTATGTACAATCTGCTCAGCTCCTCCTGCTCTATAACATGCTGCCTGCAGATAGGACACTATGTACAATCTGCTCAGCTCCTCCTGCTCTATAACATGCTGCCTGCAGATAGGACACTATGTACAATCTGCTCAGCTCCTCCTGCTCTATAACATGCTGCCTGCAGATAGGATACTGTCTATAATCTGCTCAGCTCCTCCTGCTCTATAACATGCTGCCTGCAGATAGGACGCTATGTACAATCTGCTCAGCTCCTCCTGCTCTATAACATGCCGCCTGCAGATCGGATTGTATTTTCCTCCCTGCCCATTCCTGTTATTGGCTGTGGCAGTGCCAGTCCTTCTGGTTGGCGCGGGGGGCGGGGCGAGGTCTCTGCACTAATCACATAACAGCTCATTATTGGCGCTTGTTGTGCGATTCCTATAGATGTTGTGTATTGCAGGGAATTACTGATAATTACACGTTTACCATCAGACCATTGCTTTTTATTCTCTGTGCAGTCGTCTATTTATATCATCGGCGCCAAAGAGATGAAGGAGCGGCCAGACTTAACCCTCCATCTCCAGAAACGTTTTATAGTCATCACATATAGAAAACATTACAGAAATCTAAGAGGATTAATAATCATCCAGCATAGAAGAATAATTGGTGGATTAGAAGAAATGGTCTTGATGCTCCAATTATTAAACTGGGTTTAAATGGATACAGCAGCAAATTACAGACCATATATATCCATTAGATTATGGTCCCTATATATAACCATGTCTTATATTTTGTAATAAACAACTTTTATTTTTGTATGTAAATTAGCCTGTGTTGCCCCTCCTTCCCAGAGCTGTTGACCACTCCCATCATCCCCCCCATATTCCATATTACTGTGCATAGAGAAGAGTCTGTCAATCAGGGAGGAGCAGGGGTGCGCACTACGCTGTCTCCTCTCTCCTCAGGTAATTGGTGTCAATCATTCCAGAACATTTGGAACGATTTCCATTTTCCCAAATAAGATTTAGAGTCAGATTTAGTGCCCAAGATAATAATTCGGTTCTCTATTGTCAGATGGGTGGTCCAAGGGTGGCTGGAGAAGACAGCCTGACACCAGCCACCTGACACTAGAAAGTGCAGTGAGCATCTTGTGACCTCCGGCCCCCCATACACTGGGCATACTCCCCCTCTGGGTGGTCACCGTCTTCTGCACCCACCATGCAGAGCACAAGAGCCGGCGCCTTATTACCCGTCAGTGAGGTCCAACCTCATCCAAACAGAAGTGAATCCGTTACAGAACCTGTCAGGGCATAAATGGACATGTGGGAGGAGCTATAATGAGTAAGTCTGGGCCGAGCAACTTTCATCATAGATCCTTTGAGGGCAGAGCCACAGGAAGCCGGACAAGAGTTTGTGGGAGGATATATTTTAGTTTGGGCGCTTTGTTTTACCCCGTTCTTGTAACTCTTTAGGCGCAGCTCTTCGCTTTTTCTTCTGTGGTTGTCCAGATGTTGGCTTTTGCTTTTTATTCTTGCACTATGTAGCAGAATTGTGACAGAATCTATCCTGATAAACTCGGGACACTTACTTATAGATCAAGGCACCGGGGCTTTGGTATCTTACATTTGTTATCCATGGCCTCCTTCCTTCTAAAATCAACTTTTATCAAATTATGCTAATGGGGTGTTATCAGAGTGTTACACTGTGCAGGAGCACTTCCCCTCTGCCCCTGTATGAGATGACATTAGGTAGAAGGAGGGGGGAGGGGGAGACTGAGGTAGCGTCCCGCCTGCCGGGCCTGTTGTAGCGTCCCGCCTGCCGGGCCTGAGGTAGCGTCCCGCCTGCCGGGCCTGAGGTAGCGTCCCGCCTGCCGGGCCTGTTGTAGCGTCCCGCCTGCCGGGCCTGAGGTAGCGTCCCGCCTGCCGGGCCTGAGGTAGCGTCCCGCCTGCCGGGCCTGAGGTAGCGTCCCGCCTGCCGGGCCTGAGGTAGCGTCCCGCCTGCCGGGCCTGAGGTAGCGTCCCGCCTGCCGGGCCTGAGGTAGCGTCCCGCCAGCCGGGCCTGTTGTAGCGTCCCGCCCGCCGGGCCTGAGGTAGCGTCCCGCCTGCTGGGCCTAATGTAGCGTTCCGCCTGCCGGGCCTAATGTAGCGTCCCGCTTGCCGAGCCTGAGGTAGCGTCCTGCCTGCCAGTTCTCATGTAGCGTGTATTGAATGCAGTCTGGTGGAAGCTCACAGCCCAGGTCCAGGTCCCTGGTGCTGGAGAAGTAGTAGGCTGCTGAGAAGCAACCATCGGCAGGCTCTGCGTCATGGGTGATGAATGAGCCGGCTCTTTCATGTGAATGATGGGAGTCGGTTCCCCTCAGTGAACCTATGGCTCATTTAACCCGCAGTATAAATACACTTCCAGTCTGGGAGGGGCTCCAGGCATTGCTGATCATTGGCTAACACTTTAACCCTTCCCTCTAAGCATATAGAGAATACAGATGCAATACCAGGAATGGGCAGTAGATGGCGTCAATTACCCTGGAAATGCCTACAGAGGTGATCAGGCTGGGTGTAGCATACGGGACCTTGCTATAGGGAGCGGCTTTATTTGGAATGTCCTGCTGAATGGGCCATTACATACTCCCTGGGTAATTAAACAATGAGTACATGGCTTTATACGTTACATAGTGTTACATAAAGCAGTAATGGTGGCTGTAGTCCCTTTTCCCTATTAGTCTGTTAGAGAGCTCAGTATAGATGGAGTCTATTTTCTGGGCACAGTCCTTGGAGGGAAAATGGGGCACCACCTGGAATCTCAGGATGGGGAAACAGTAGAGAAAAATCTCCTCTGCAATCAGGGGCAGTTCTGCTTTCAGGAGTCCCTTGACTTAAAAACTGTGTAGAAGTCCAGCAACGTCTTTGGCTTTTTGAAGTACAATGAGGGGTTAATGGGCTTTAACTCAACCAGGAAGAAAAAGACCTTATATATATATGGTCCTCCTGTAGGTATGTACCTCAGCGTCGGGCAGGATGGCAGATCAGCCATGGAGTCTTCGCAATCATCTGCAGGTGTGACAGCGACCAGGGCTGCAGAAACCACCAGGATGAAGGACTGTATGCAAATGAGCCTGAGGGGCTCCAGGCTCCATTAACACTTCAGGCTCATTTGCATACAGTCCTTCATCCTGGTGGTAGGTGTCCTTTAAGGGCCATAACTTCTTTTTTTGCATAATACTGTAAAATTGTTGCTGCATTTTTTGTGATACAGGGATTGTTCGAAATAAAAAAAAGTTAAGGGATCCTTTGGCTCTCCTCCTCTGTGCATCGCGATGCTGTGAGGATTGGAGAAGCAGGACCCGCTGACGTCGAGGCCTGGTTACCGATTGCATGTGTTTTCCTGGAAACGCATATGTGATCAGACCGAGGCCCGTCCCCTGTGCGATAGCGTCGCATTTTGAACGCAATGCAACGTGTGACCGTGGCCTGAGGGTGAAGACACACATGGCGTTTTTGGACCGTTTTTGGGCCGTTTTTACTAATTGCGTTTTCAGATCGTTAAAAAACGCATGCGTTAAAAAACGCATCCGTTTTTTAAAAACGCATGCGTTTTTGTCCGTTTTTCCGAAATTGCGCAATGAAAAACGGACAAACGCATGCGTTTTCAAAAAACGCATGCGTTTTTAACGCATGCGTTTTTAACGATCTGAAAACGCAATTCGTAAAAACGGCCCAAAAACGCCATGTGTGTCTTCACCCTAAGTGGTGGGATGATTGTTCCGCAGCCACACTCACTCGGAGAGCCTCTGCACGTCCATGACGGTCAACGTCCTTCTTCTGTTTGTTCGGTGCCTTCTCGTTGGTTAGCTCCATGTATTATGATTTATAGAGCGCCATTACTTCCATGCGGCTGTACAATCAGCAAGGGGGTCACATACATTACATTAAGACAAGAACGATTGGTAGAGAGTTCCAGAGTATGGGGGAAGCACGGGAGAAGTCCTGGATGCGGTTGTGAGAAGAGCAGATGGTAATAGAGTGAAGCTGAAGGTCCTGTGAGGAGCGGAGATGACGTGAGGGATGGTATCAGCTGATGAGATATATATGGAGGGGACAGGCTATGGACGGATCTCTCTTTGGCTTCAGCCAGTCGGCACCGGTGTTCTTGGACCTAGTCGATTCCGTGGAAGCAGTGATTGGGAATCAGGGGCTGCCATGTCTCTGGCACATCAAATAGTAAGGTCTACACGTCAGGGAGGATTCTAGACCAGTCAATTCATTTTGGAAGTGGCTTCAGATACCTGGACGGCCCCTGAGGGCGCGTCCACACGTTGCGTTTTGACCTGCGTTTTCATTGCGTTTGAAACGCATATACAACAGCTGAGGAGAGGTGATTTGCCTAATTATATCACTCTTAACATTTCCGTTTACAAAACGCATCGCAAACGTGATGTTAACACATGCGTTAACATTGTGTTAACAAACGTAAAACGGTAATGTAATTAGGCAAATTACCAGCTGTTGTAATGCGTTTCAAACGCAATGAAAACGCGACCAAAACGCAACGTGTGAACGCGCCCTTAGGCTATATTCACACTGCCGTTGTCCGCCACACCGTAGCACACGGCAGTGCCGAGGGAGAGGAGGGTGGGGAGGAGTGCTGCTCTCCCCCGCCCCTCTCCATAGGAATGTATGGAGCACGGCACCATATTCCAGAGAAAGATAGGACATGTCCGTTAGGCGCCGTGAGTCCATTGCGATGTATGGGGGCCGTATATACATCGGACATATATACGCCCCACATACGTTCGTGTGTGTATAGCCTTACTCTTTCCTTTATAAAATTTGAACCTGTTTGGTTTATGGATCACGCTGTGCGTCTTGTGTATAGGGCCCAGATCCAGAAGAGACGCGTGAGGGAGATCCGAGTGAAGGGTGGGGAGATGCTGCTTAGGGTGTTACTAGGGGCAGGTCATGTAGTAAATTGGGTTTTGAAATTCACCTAAAAATTTTCAATAAAATAAAGCCGCAAATACACCACCAAATATAAAAACATATCACAACTAAACTCAGACTGAGGACACACAAGTGTGCAGCCAGCAGAGGGCGCTGAAATAATATACAGCGGTGTCCTGGTAACTTCTATTCCGCCTCCAGCTGGAAAACCCCTTTAATTACCAGTATGAAAACCAGACGTCCAGACCAGGGAGATAAACTCAGCATATCTCCACCCATCAGGGACAACACCTTCTAGGACCACACAGCCTCCAGGACCTGACACCATACCATCCAAAACGACACACCCCTAGGACCATATCGGTTGGATCGCACATCGATCAGGGACAATCCAGGATCATACCATCTAGATCACACACACCCACCAGGACCATACCATCTAGACCGCACAACCAGCAGGAACACACCATGCAGGGCCACAGAGGCCCAAAATATAGGAAACTTTGTAATATATGCGATGTATGGAAGGAAATCTATGCTTTATCTGTCTCTGTAGGCAGAATAATGAAGTGAAACATTACATCTCTTCTTAGAGATCTATGGAGAGGACAGGGGGAACAAGGCAGAGGCAAAAGTGCCCCAACAGACATGGGGGAGAAAGGGGGGGGGAGGGGAACTTGGGTAATTACCTATCATGACCCCAGAGCCATAATAACTGCTAAAAAGCTAAAAATTTGCTAAAAATTGCTTTGCTTACATCCACATAAATCATCTTTTAGATTACCTGGCATCAGAGGGGGGCGTGCCCAGCTTGGCTGGCCCCTCCCATTTAATCATCCCCATGCCTTATGCCTCCTTACTGGTCACAGTTCATGTCATGTGACCATAGTGACATCATCTCAGGTACTTTAGACTCCTAATAATACTGTACCCCATACATGTATCTAGCCACATGAAGTCACAGCAGCCTCCATGGACTTCTACTCTTCCTCATCCTCCATTGAGCTACTGCTTGGATTTCATGTAATCACATACATGGTGTACAGTTTGGTATTGTTAGAAGGCTGAGAGACCTGCAATGACCTGTCACTGGTCACACCTCATGAATGTAACACAAGGCACCGTGTAAAAAGATTGACCCAATATTTCCCATCTGTACATAGAGCTCTATATGTCTGTAGTTGAATATTAGCAGACCGTCCCCTAGTACAAGGAGGCAGAGCAGGGATTTGAAGAGACACAGAGCTGTCAGCCAGAATAATGGGGCGTGGCTCACTGCCAACCTGAGAGCGAGAAGAGTCACAGATACCAGACATAAGTCACAAAAAGTAATTTGCATAGCAGAAAAACGGCTGTAATTAAGGTAGTGCCTCGCTGGCAGCTAATTTTAGGTGATATGGAGAGGACTTGTAACCCTTTATCAGCAGGCGTTGTTAGTCAGGGTGGTTAAAAACTGGTATTAACCCTCTGTATTCACTAAAACATTTGTTTTTTCTCAAAATGATTGGCAAGCGAGATCTAGGTCGGTGCTACAGGACACTACAACTCATGTCCCACCAGTCCTAGTCTACAGATTCTTTGCTTTTACTCGAAATCGACGTTAGGGAAACCTCCCCTGCATCTTGTATCATCCGACTATCACTTCATTTTAGCGCGGCTCATTCCTTCAGGTTTATAGAAGGTACTGAGCTCAGACTGACTACTGCCCAATAAACCTAACGTAGCCCCCCGGCGATCGTCCTTAGGGGTATCGGGGCTATAATGGCTACGGAACACCAAGCGGACATCATTACTGAGGTTCATCAGACTGAACCAATGGGAAGGTAGATTACAGTGGGTGCAGTACATTAATGGTCATTCATTGGTGGTCCTTGCACATGGTAAGACCACCCTCTGCCACCTCCTGGCTGTGACCTCTCTGGCAGCTGTGAAAGCAAATTCTGAATTGTGAATGCAATAGCGCCATTTCTATCACTTCAGCAATCACCTTCGCATGTAAATAGATATATATATATATATATATATATATATATATATATATATATATATATATATATATATATATATATATATATATATATATATGATGTACTCATATATTGTGAGGTCCAGCTACTGATGTGGACGCTCCGACCCTCTCTGCTACAAAAACAAGTGTATGTGTAATATGTGTAATGCTATACTTGGCCTGTAAGGGGCACAAGCCAAGAGATTCACTATAAATACAGCAATCTGAACGACAAGAGATGTGGGCTTTTTGTGTGTAATCCCAGCCGGTCACTCTCCCCGTTGTCCCCTTCAAAGGAGAATATAACTTTAATTTGTTGCCCACATACAATATCAAAATAATTGCAGTAACTGGGCTGATTTGGGGACTTTGTCTGCCTCCACAGGAGACGGATCATCACAGGAAGTCCTGAAAGTCACATGACTCAGAACGGCAGGACTTGAAACAGAACATAACAAGAAGCCCCAAAATCGGAAGGCAACATGACTCTCTTTGAACGTGGCTAACCCCTTTAAGACTTATGGGCTACCTGCACATATTGCAAAGTACATGCAGATTTTCCACACTGGATCCAAATCCCATTCACTATGATATAGTAGAGTACATCTGTCATGTAGACAACAGGACTGAGGAGTCGTAAGCCCAAAGTCCGACCCACGAGCCTGGTAGACGATGCTCCTCTTTTCTGGGGGTGCAAATCTGCAAGGCAATCCATGTGTGCAAATGGCCTTATAAAAGAAAAGGGGCGTGTCTTCACTCCAAGTGGGTGTGGTTTAAGTGGCTACAAAATTTATCTAGTGTAAACAAAGCAAATATATATAGAAAATGAATATATAATATATGTATATAAATAAATACATTATGCCAGGGGAGCAGCATTCACACCCGGGTCATTCCACACAGTTGTAGACGGCCCCTCTAAGGCGCTGTACACAACAGGTGGTCTGCTTGGGGCCCGTGAGAAGAAGGAATAGGACCTCCTCTAATCATCACAGGGAGGTGTTCTAGCTACGGACACATTTTGCAGCTCGACTTACTCAGAATCAGACATTTCCAAACCGTGTGAGGAACAGATTGTCCAAACCTTCAAATCAATATTTTTTAGTTGTATTTTTTGTGTTTTTTAGCACCCGTACAATAAAACTGTACCATTTACAATAAAAAGGAAAAAAAAAAAAATCTCAGTTCAAAAGAAGCAAAAAGTGGCGCGTGTTTCATGGAGCGACACGCGCCCCGCGCCCCCAAAACACACGAGCGGCTTCTGGTATTTCATTTATCGTCCTCTTTCCTGACAGTCACAAGATTTTGTTTCTCTTGTTTGTTTTTTTTTTTTCTTTTTTTTTGTTTCTTTCACTCCAAATTGCTTTTCTTTTCTTTTAAAATGTAGCATTTACTATAAAAGGTAAGAAGCATTGGATGAAGCGGGTAGAGGAGCCCTGAGGACAATCGCACAATCTCCTCCTTCCCCGCTCTCTAGCCGTCTATGACTGCAGCATCATTTGGGGTGTGGGCGTGGCCAGGACACCATAGCCACGCCCACCGGTCGTATCCGGGGCTCTCCGATCTGTCCTGGGTATATCCTCACAGCCTCCCCGTGTTACGTGTTATCAGTAGGCGCGCACAATGCTCGGAGCCAGTAGGTGACCACTTTCCTGCAGGCTCGTCACCCCTGCTCCCATGATCCTCTTTGTCACCAACACCAGGGTTTTAAAATCATATAATATATAAATGGATTGGTTCTGGAAAAAAAAAATATATATAAATCTGGTAATTTCTCCTTGGCTGCGGCTGCAAGTCTCTTCTGACAGCGGAAACCATGATTGTCTATCCCGAGGCGGGTGCGTCCATCCATAGAGGATAAACCAGTGCATTGTTCCACAAGTAAATTGATGAGTCTGATGGAGACAAACATGGCGGAAGCGTCAAGGATCCCTCCCATACTGTGCGTATAATCTCATCACAGATGGCTGCGTTCATTGCCTCGGACGCGGGGTCTTGCTCGTCCGTCAGCTGTTGACGCTCTGGAACTCCACAGAGGAGCCCAGGAGTCGGATGAGTTCTGGTTGGTATTTCACCAGCTCCACCATCTCTCCGCAGTCCTGGGGCCAGAGGTCGGCTGCTTCAGCGGCTGTGAGGATCTGGCTGCTGAACACCTGCCGGGTGAACTCCTTCTTTTGCATGTTGGCGATTTCAAAGTCGGGATACCGGGCCTGGAATATCCGGGAGGATAACTTCAGCTTCTTCAGCACATCAGACACCAGGAACCAGTTACTGGGTCTATTGATTAGAAAGGAAAAATTAACAAAGAAACGTAAAAAATATTTCCTCCAGCACAGACGATCAAGTGATTTGGTGGTTGCTCATAATAGATTAGGTGTCTATTATAGAATAGATAGGTCACTGATCTACATAGAGACATTAGTCTAGTTACATTAAAGGGAACCCATCACCAGGGACCTCATTGTCACTAAAGACCGGTTGTACAAAAATGCCTCTCTGCCTTTTATTAGCATTACAATATAATTGTGTGTTATTACTTACTTTGCACACTGACTGACAGAATCCTCTGTGTAGTCCCAGGGGTTGGGTTTTGGATGCATTTCAAAAAACAACATGTGACTTGTCTGTGCTGTTCACTCCTCAGATCTAGACTTTGTGCTCCTGTACAGATCCTGCCTCCTAAGACTGGTGAGGTCTAAGCCTCCTGAGCTGATATCAGTGGGAGAGGGAGGAGCTGTACAGGAGCACAAAGGTGGGGCCTGAGAGCTGAGGAGTGAGCAGCACAGACAAGTCACATGTTATTTTTGAAATGCGTCCAAACCAAAGCCCAATCCCTGGGACTACATAGAGGATTCTGCCAGGGTGCAAGATAAGTTATAACATACAATTATACTGTAATGCAAATGCTTAGAAAAAGCAGGCTTGATGGGCTTCTACAACCATTTTTAGTGAAAATGAGGCCCCTGGTGACAGATTCCCTTTAATAGTTGTATGACCATTTACCTCCACCTCCTGTTTAAATGGACTCTATATTATACATACGTATCCATTTCATGTACTGGGCTAAGCTATAACATTATGTTTTCTTTAGAGTCATACTGTGTTTCATCTAACTGATATGTTTGTTATGTAATGTATGTGGCTTTTACAGAATTTGTAATAAAACATTGGTCCATATATGGACTCCTCTTTTGTTTTGGGTTTTGAATATGTCTTTTTGGATAAGGATTGTGAACTTATTTTGCGGGACACAATTTAGAAGGTGCCCGGCCTATGCAGGACTGTAGCCTGTAATATGTTACTACATTAGATAATTTCATGTTCCCAAGTTGTGGCCTCTCAGTGACTCTCCCTGCCAGCTGCTAGACTCCCTGTATGGCGCCATTGTGTCCAGCACATGACCGGGGCTTCTCTGTGAAAGCAGAGATGTTGGATATTGAAAACAAGGAGGAGTTGAGAATTAAGTATATAACTCTTCTACACTGGCCGATGTCTGTATGTAATGCATCACCATGTCTTTGTACTCTGTAGCAGGTGGTTACTTGAAAGAAACAAAATAAAAGTGAAATTCTGCAAATCACCACAAGAGGTCACCGTGTCCACAAACATCCAGAGCACTTCAACCCCCATCATGCCCTGGGCGGGCTGCAAAGTAAGGATCTAGACCAGGGTGGATGACACCAGTAATGAGGGCATGGCAGAACGTCCAGGTAAATGCAGATTGCGAGACACCTGAATGGGAGCCGTGGCCGCAGTAAGAGCGCCACATCTGACCATGGTTTGTGCTGGTATTACATCTTGGCTGTCTAAAAATTTATAGAGGTTAGTTGCAATACCACAAACTACCCATGGTCAAGAAAGCAGCCATGTTTTCAACCTCCGGGCAACCCTTTAACCTGTGCACACTGGAGGATGCAGTGTGTAGCGGAGTTGCGATCAGTGGGGAGTTATACAATTTAATTAAAGAATGCAGCCAGTCACCTCTAACAAGGCCTAACAACAGTCAATATTGGGTTAAAACAAAAATTTCCAGTCATTTTTTCCTAAGAATGAAGTTCCCTCAAACTCCCTCAATCATAGGAAAATACGTCCTGGTTTTTGTCAGACCTTGAGCAAAGTTTTTTGACCATGGCTAATCGTAGCCGGGTGGCAAGCACTTACCCGCTGGTTAGTGAGACGTGCAAATTGTAGCAAGAAATCAGCGGAGAGTCTGAAAACTCAAACAAGAAGTCGTCTTCCTGCTCCTCCTTTTCCTTCTCCCCCTCCTCACACGTCTGCGAAGCGTCCAGGAGGATGTCATGGCCAACCTCATCTTTCGGATCTATGGAGACAGAACCAATTACAGTGTGTCAGGGCATGCTGGAACTTGTAGTTTCACATCTCATGAGCTGGAAGAAAACCAAGGGTTGGTGCAGCTTATGACAAAGATCCAACAAAACAGAGAAGTGTCAGTGTTTTATCAGTGATAGGAAAAGGACAAAACAGCAAATGGGAAATCTAGAACATACCGAGGAGAAGAGCACAGCGCTACCGACCATGAGGGATCCCCCTCTGCACAGAACATACTGAAGGGGGGAGCACAGAGCTACTGACCATGAGGGATCCCCCTCTGCACAGAACATACTGTGAGAGGAGAGCACGGAGCTACCGACTATGAGGGATCCCCCTCCGGACAGAACATACTGAAGGGGGGAGCACAGAGCTACTGACCATGTAGGATCCCCCTCTGTACAGTACTTACTGCAGAGAAAAGCACGGATCTACCAACCATAAGGGATCCCCCTCTGCACAGAACTTACTGCAAAGATCCCTGAGAGTCCAACATCTCAAATGATTACATAAAATGTATAACGGCCCTCCATGGAGGAGCCGGCTGTACACTGTGTTGGAATTGTCTGGCCTAAGGGAAGGTCATCAACAATGAGCCTTAACCCCTTCACGTAACAGGATGTACTATAACATCCTGGTGCTGCGGGAGTAGGTGGAGGGGTGTCGAGAGGGCTCACGGGCTGAGCTTTCTCCATACACAGTTGGTGACAGCTGTATAATACAGCTGACACCCGCCTGTTACTGCCAGTATTAGACCCCTGGAGGGTCTGAAATAATGGTATCACCACGTCCCAAAATTCCCGTTCTATCAAAGTATTAAAATGATTATTCCCATCCATGAACACCGCAGCGAAGAGTGCCCAAATCGGCATTTTTCCATCCATGAACGATTGAACGGTCATATAGGTCACAAGTTTATAGAAATTTATATGCATAGGTCTGTAGGTACATAGGTCGGTACCCCAAAGTGTGAAAAAGTTATTGGCCTCCGAATTTGGCAAAATGGAAAATATTTTTTATGTACAAAAGATTTACATTTTTTTAAAAATCTATTAAAACTTAATAAAACCTTTATTGATCGTAGCGACCCAAAGAATAAAGAGAAAGCGTCATTTGGAGCAAAAAAATGAAGCCCATAAAAAAAAGAAAAGAACCCGCAAGAAAACGCCACAAATGTGTTTTTTTTGTCAATTTCACTGCACTTGGAATATATCCCAGCTTTCCAGTACATTGCATGGATTATTAAATGGCACCACTAAAAAGGTACAATATGTCCCGCAGATAACAAGCCCTCACATATATCTGTAAACGGAAAAATAAAAGTTATTGCTTCAGGAATGAGGGGAGTAGAAAACAAACGCAAAAAAAAAAAAAAAGGGCAGAGTCCTGAAGGGGTTAAACAACCTCTTGAACATCTTCCTACCATAATACTCCACCTCAATAGGTTCCATTTAAGAAGTTGCGCTGAGAAAAAACTGATTGCTGTGAGCAGAATGAGGCGACCTCTGACCTGGTGCTGTTATTAGTGCACTCACCTAACACAGAGCTGCTATAGAAGTCCCAGGAAGCGCGTGGGTCTCCATCGCTGCGTCCACGTAGATCGGAGAGATAATCTACAGGAGAGAACATTGAGAATACAATTATTAAAAACAGGCAGCATATTTCTGGCCACAGGGGCTGCACCACCCATAATCACCGGACAGACCCCATCAGAGGAACACTGAAGGCTCAAATTATACAACTTTCTAACTGTACTGGTCATTTCTTCATCATTGTCAAGATCACTGCTAGCTGTGAATTGAAATATTTTCCTGTAGATCCGGGGTTAACACTCCACCCTGAGCTAATAATTCTTACAGCACATTTTGTATCCAGTCTAGAAACTCATTGTAGCTTAATAAATCACAAACCTGATAGTTTGTTACAATGTATCGCTTCAGGTAAAATATATCAGCCTGGAATCCAGAGGGTTTAGCTCCCAGATATTTGATAGATTATGAAACTATATTTATCGTTCAGAAAAGTCTCTAGCAATCTGGAGGTAAGAAAGCGGCAATTAACCCCTCCATGACTGCCATACGGCTATAAACATCCTAATCGCACACACCCCGTGCATAGAAGCCGTGACAGTGGCCCGTTTAAAATGACTATATCTTCTGAACCGTGACACCCAGAAACTCAGTTCTGGTATCATTTTAGGGGAGAATCTAGGTTTTTGTTTTTTGGTTCCAGGCGGGATACGATATAAGTGTCTGATCAATGGGGGAATGAATGCTGATTATCCATTCACTTCTCTGGCCCTATAGAAGTGAACGGGGCGACGGTCGCACGTGTGGACTACAAGTTACAAGAGATGCCTAATCAGTAGGGGTCCCATAAATCAGACCCTCAGTGATCTGGACTTATGTCTTATGCCTGGATAGAGGATAAGCACCTTATAGGAGAAATCCCCTATAAATAATAAAGGACAACACCTGTAAGGCCCCAAATACCCAGTGAATACATAGCTGCCTCCTTACCGCTTAGGAAGGTCCTCATGGTGTCGCTGCTGGCCAGCTTCATGGGTGTCTGTCCGGAGTAGGTGGCCAGTGTTGGGTCTGCACCGTAGGACAGTAAGAGCCACACAGTCTCTAAGTTGTCATTGACCACTGCATCGTGGATCGGCCTGTTGAGAAGTATCACATGTGTAAGGACCCAATCATTTTTTTGCAAATGAAAAAACATAAAACAAGATCACAGTAAACAATATCTGACTTCTGAGACCAAAAGTGCAAAGTTGTCCAGCGTCTGGGCAAAGCCGGATGATCTGTGTCAGAAAATGGGATTTCACTCTCCTGCAGGACAATGGTAACGTGACACTGACAAATAGAGGTGACGTCAGGAGACGGGATAGAAGTATCCCGCATCAATCCTCATTAATTATGTACATCCAATTAGGCTAGACCTTTCTGTGCGCTGAGATATGGGAAGCAGCAAACCCCCTCACGTCCTCCAGGGGGCAATAAATTACCAGGTCCTACTCCCATGTCACATCCTGTATGCATAATCTCCATGGAAACAACAAGGGATGATGGGCAGGCGGCCATATTGGAACATTTCCTAGGAGGCCCCGGTCACCCTGGGAATAATAGACAACTTAGACTCCAGCGAGTCCAAGGCTTTACTAATGTTTCCTGTATTTTATATATACAGGACAGGGGCCTAAGGAAGCGGTGATAACTGTATGTAATACTGCCACATGTTTAGGAAAAGGCTATGAACTCATTCCCTTTAACATACCCTTGTTAGGGCACTTCCAGATAATATAACATTTATACGCTGGATAATCTGTGTCCATTTAAAAATTATTTTTTGTTGGTCATTTCTCCTCAGATCAAATAGGTGGAGGTCCATCAGCCATGTGAAGAGACAGGTACAAGCACAGCACCATACCTAGGGCAGAGGCTGTGTCTGGTATTGCATCTCAGCCCCTTTCACAGACTGCAACACTGGCCTAGAAAATGGAATAATCAATATCTGAGCCCCACCGATCAGCCGTCCTGAGGGTCTCTGAACTCGAGCGCATCCCATCAGCCTTCCCAAGCGCCTCCCAACCCCAAGCGAGTCTTACCACCTGCCCCGAGCGTGTCCTAACAGCTATCCTGAGAGCCTCCCATAAGCGGCCCCAAGCGCTGTGCTCATGACAGCTGATTGGTGGTCAGATATTGATCCCTTATCCTTAGGGATAAAGCCTGGAATATCCCCTTAAGTCAAAGGAGGCCCTAGAGCACGTGTGTAAGTCACCAAGCTCACTGCAACAACCCAGAATTACTGCAGGTAAGTTGCTGATGACGACATACCTCGTCCCATCCTGTGCGCTGCAGTTCACATTTGCTCCATTCTCCAGAAGGATCTGTAAGATGGATGTCCAGCCGCGGGAACAAGCTTCGTGTAGGGCTGTATACCCGGCGTTGTCCCTGTGGTTGATATCACCTTGATCTCGCTGTAGACAATACAAAACCACGTCCTGGGGAAAGAGACGATTAATGAATCGGGGGTCCACATATGTCACTGAGACTGACAGCTACAACAGTTTTTCAAACACATTTTTACAACACATTTTCATAGCTTCGCAAATAAAAGAAATGTGTCAGACTGTCCTCCCCCCTTTCCAGACCTTCAAACGTAACCTGTAACCCAACATGTTCAGGATCTACAACACACAATAACTGCTCTGCTCCCTTACCTAGTGTCTCCATCCACCCCCATATAGATTGTGACCTTTACCTTGTGTCTCCATCTACCCTCCATACAGTGAGCCCTCACAGGCGAGGTCCTCCTCCCACTTGTCTCCTGATCTGTGTATTTTTTTTATTTGTTCTTGTCTTATAGGGGGTTTCCCATGAAAGAAAACTCTCAAATTTCAATCCCCTAGCGATGTTTACACAATAAAGGTCATTTTAACCCCTTACTTTACAGTTTTACTCAGTGGTATTGCTGTTTCAGCCCCTTTCACTCAGTGATGGTCAGTGTAAGATTCCAGAGGGTGAGTGGGGACTCTCTAAGCAGACACTTCATGATTCCTCTAGTGCTGTAAGATGCTGTGTACTGACAATGTGCTTAGATAAGTGACACAAAGTAAGAGAGATGAGACAGATCAGAGATGAGGAGATCCATGAGATGTGTATTACACACAATGACATTATTAGCTCTGCCACATCTCTGCTCTGCCACAACACACTAGCCCTCTGCCTGTAGCTTTTAGCTCTCCTATCGCTGCTTTTGTTGTTTGCCAGCAGGAAGTCAGTGCATGTCAGTGTGAGCTCCTCCTAGAATGCAGGGTGGTGGGGGCTGCTGCAGGGAGCAGAGAACAGCTCAGCTCCACAGCATCAAGCAAGGTGGCTGCCGACCCTAAAGCCAGAAGATCCAGGGTCGGAAACCGGGGGCAACTCAAATTGTGTACACCAGGACAGGTTGGAATTATATCTGTGAAATGCTGAATGTTTGTTAATAACAGCGAATTAGAGAATGTGTTATTTTGTTATCCAGAGTATATTTAAGAAACCTATCTTTGTGGGAATACCCCTTTTATGTAAAGTATGTGAACCCCTTACTGATTGTATAGCAACATGGAATTAATGCTACTCTATAAATAATAATAAAATAACAATACAATTTAAAAAATTACTTTTTTTACAAAATGCCTACAAAATGTTTTACTAGGTAAAGCAAGATAAAAGAAGATCTGTGTAGGACTCCCCCCCCCCCCCCCCCCCGTTCTCATGAGCGGTCAGACCTGCACTGATGAGCATAATAACCTCTGTCCTTTAGATACTGAAATTTTATCCACAGTGTAGGGGGTAACTATCTGTTTAGTAGTGGTCTGACCACTGGAACCCAGAGGCAGGTTGAGCATGCCACCTCCTGACCTGATATTTTCATGGCAGATGAGATTTATCAACACCAAATAACTAAACTAAAAGTTTGAGGGGTTTGTAAGGAGTGTCCCATCTTCAGGATAATCCATCAAAGTCTGTGGGTGGGGGAGGTGACGTCTACACCGGGTATAAAAACACGACACACAGACCGCATGGAGCTCCGTGTGCTGTGTTTATACTGGACCAGAGAGCTGATCAGACCCGACATCAGGCAATCAATGTAACTTCCTGGACTACCTGTAAAGGTGCGTCCTGCTACTTTCAATGCTGTACCATGGCCAATCGGTCAATTGAAAATTTATATGGTCCAATGGTCCGAAGCCTTGAACTACAGATGAGCAAATCATACAGTGGAGATGGGAAGGAGAGAAACCCATTGAGAGAGAAAGTAAGAGACAGTCGGCTTAAAAGCAATTTCCCCCTGTTCTTTGATGAAGAGTGTAATTGCACTATTAGGCACTGTTCACATCTACATCCATTACAGAATGAATAAATAACCCCTAATCATTCCTCTCACCTTGTATCCTAGCCGGGCTGCTCTTTGTAGTAGGGTCTCCCCAGCGTTTTTATTCACTATCAGTCTCCTGGCTTCCGGAGGCATGTTCTGGGCGTCACATGATCCAAAGCTACTGGTACGACGAGACCGACAGGGGGTCCCTGGTTCCTGGCTCTTCCTGGGAGATTTGGTGGGAGTACTCTTGGGAGACAGGCTGCGCCGCCGGCCCCTTCCCTACGGGAGAAGAGTAAATTACTGTAAGTTGGAGAAGGTCAAGCATTCTGTAATATTGTGTGCGTGAGTCACCCAAAAAAGTGATTAAAGTCTGTACATGCGCTTGTGTGACCCCAGGACTCCCATACGGGTATTCATCACTACCCTGCCGATGATAGTGGTCTGACCCCTGTTATAAATGATGTGCATGCATGACCAATGGGGCTACACAAGAGCCAGATCCCCAGCGACCTGTAACCTATTCCCTATACACAGGACAGGGGATATGTTATTTTCATGAGACAACCCTATTAAAAACCACTGTCTTGAACAGGTATTGACATGTAGGAGACCCATTTACCCACTATTTAGCACCCCTCAGAACCGCATCATAACAGTGGAAGAAGCTGGAAGCAGACGACTCCATGCAATGTGTGCAGCTCACATTCACTTTAATTGGTGCCTGAGCTGCAGTACCTTGGCACAGCCACTATACGGTGGATAGAGCTGCCTGCTTCCAGGTCCCTCCATGCTAGAGATTGCTGGTGAGGTTCATTGTCCTAAACTTTGGACACAGACAACATCAATGGGGTGGAAGGCCCCTGTTACAGCTTAGTCCAGTTTTGTAGATTGTGTTGGGCACATGGGACGCCCTCTAATCCCCTACCTTGACCTCGCCCTCTGCGTTGCCTCCTAGATGTTTGGTCTTGCACTTGCGCTTTCCAGTAGGTTTCTCTAGGATGTGTACGGAGGCCGAGTGGTCGAGGCTGTCTCGGAAGTCGCTGTGCCTCTGGTTACTCCTCAGGATATCGCTGCCTCTGTCCGGTGATATTTTCCTCTTTCGGAAATCTAGAGAAAGGGAGCGAAATATTAAACCGAGCTGGACAGTTATTAATAATAAGAACAAATAAAATAATGGGTTCTGCTCTTTTCTCAGAAAGTTACCTTCGCTTGCTTTTCACGCCTTTTTTCTATTGCCTCCAGCTACAATATGTAATTAGGGCAACACATTGATCTCTGGCATCTCTCCATACTAAAGGACTGAAACAGCGGCCCCATGTCTGTTCCCAGCAGAGCCCCCTCCTATACTCCCAGGGACCCCTCAGTGACCACCAATACACAAGCAGTCGTCTTCTACAGAAATAGCTTCTCCGCCGTCCTGGATCGGCTGTTTAACCCTTTGACACAATAACTACCGTTTACCGTTCGATACCTACAATTAAATCCAAACTTCCCAATAAAACAAAAAACCTATTCTGGATCCCCATGACTGTAATAACCTGAAGGTAATTTGGTGTGAAGCGTCGTTAAAATAAAATAATAAAAATCACACTGTAACAAGAAACCAGCAACCAGGGCTGAGAAACGCACTTGCCATAACCTGCATACAGCAAAATCAACAGAAAATGGAAGAGTTCTGGCTGCTACAATCTTGCTGTGCGAGTTAGGCCATAGAAACACGACTGCCGGATACGACGGAGCATAGTCCCAGACTCCGAGCATCATGGTGATACATGATGCAAGGAGTCCCTGCTCCCCTGCAGATCAGGATGCCGTGTGACTTTAGGGCTCGCTGCACAATGACCCACCTGTCTTGGCCCTTCTCCTACAGCAGTACTGGGAAACCTCCTCTTCCTCCTTTTCTGTTAGATATTCCCCATTTTGGTATTTCCGGTTCTTTTGTCTCCGCCTCTTTTTCCGCCGTAAAGTGCCGTCCTCTTCACAGATGTCGTCCTGCTCCAATATGTTGGCTTTGCCAGTGTCTAGTCCTCTGCTGGAGAGTTCCCACGAGTCCTGTATAACTGGAGTGATTAGTTCAGGTTCTGGTTCCTCCTTGATAATAGTGAATTTGCGCGGCCGGCCCGGTTTGCAGTTCTTTCTCAGCTTGCGTCTCTTATAAGGGATACAAGCCTGTTCTTTTTCCTCCTTCGGTTGCTCCTCAGTTAGGAAAGTGTCTACAAGTGCGGGTCCGATGTCTGAAAACCCATAAATTCCTGCAAGTGAACAGAAGAAAAACAGGTGATTAAAGGCTCAGCTGTACAAGAAGTGCTGAGAGTCACTAGTTATACAACTTAAAGGGGATCCACATGTCAAGTCTGCGGCATCTCACACCCTACAGGTCAGTTCTTTTTAGCAGCCGATACAGAGAATGCATAAGGAAGACAGCGCCACTCTCCGGACAGTGTTCACACCAGGTTACTGCATTAACTTGAATGAGAGCAAGGCTGCAGAGACTCTGTTCAGACACTACATAAAGAACGGCACTGTCTAGAAGCAGCAATGTGCAATGTGTGGGTGGGCTGGACCCCCATTAGTCTGACCTGAGGACCAGAAGACGGGTTATCAATGTTTTTAGACCAGAATTCCCCTTATACATTTCACAAGTTCAAAAAGAGCCAAAAATAAAAACCAACCAAAAAACACAGAGTGGAGGGACCCCCAGGCCGCTGTAAGGGTGTGACGTGTGGTTGTTTATTTGAAAACTTTTGGTGTTGTTTTTATTTTTTACGGGTTTTTCCACTATGATCACATATTCCCTACCCAGAGGATGGGAGTGAGACCCCCAGGGGCTACAAGACGTCTGGGACGCCTCCATTATGGAAAGATATCCCACCATTCCTGTTACCCTTTAATATCTTTGAGGAGATAAGTTAAACTTACACTTTATGCTGAGCACAGGGCTGGGGGTCCCAGGGGTCCCCCCCTGATAATAGCCGGACCCCCAGTCATCCCCATTCTGTGGAGATGGGATAGCTGCAGACCTGACTACTATCACACACAGATGGTGAAGAAGGACCGGGCAGACACTCGTGTTCCCTCATCCTGTACGAGGTCACCTGGCCGGGACATAGAGGACACCCTAGGATCAGACATGTCCGCAAACAGATGAGCGGAGCCTCAAAACTCAATCCCTGCCAAATCATAGACTAGCCTTGCCCATCCCCCGCTGCTGCGTTTCAAATCCCTTTTTACCTGTCTGACTGCGGGTTCGGCTCTTTAAGACGACTGGGATGAAGTCTTTGAAGCTGTTTTTGGATTTTCTCTCTGGTGCGGCTGTCGGGAAGGGAGAGCACAATGAGAGAGTGAAGCAAGAAAGGCACAAAGCTCCATGATAAAGGCAGCAGAGAGGGAGAGGCAAGCGCCGGCTGGTCTGAGCACTTCAAGGGCTATTCCAGGATCGAAGTATTGAAAACCTCTACTCGCACCTCCACCGTCATGGCCCTAGACCTTTTTGTAGAAAAGTCCCATCTATCCCTCCGAGGGATATCCCATGTGGCGGGTGGCCCACCGAGGGATATCCCATGTGGCGGGTGGCCCACCGAGGGATATCCCATGTGGCGGGTGGCCCACCGAGGGATATCCCATGTGGCGGGTGGCCCACCGAGGGATATCCCATGTGGCGGGTGGCCCACCGAGGGATATCCCATGTGGCGGGTGGCCCACCGAGGGATATCCCATGTGGCGGGTGGCCCACCGAGGGATATCCCATGTGGCGGGTGGCCCACCGAGGGATATCCCGTGTGGCTGGTGGCCCACCGAGGGATATCCCATGTGGCTGGTGGCCCACCGAGGGATATCCCATGTGGCTGGTGGCCCACCGAGGGATATCCCGTGTGGCTGGTGGCCCACCGAGGGATATCCCGTGTGGCTGGTGGCCCACCGAGGGATATCCCGTGTGGCTGGTGCCCACCGAGGGATATCCCGTGTGGCTGGTGCCCACCGAGGGATATCCCGTGTGGCGGGTGGCCCACCGAGGGATATCCCGTGTGGCTGGTGGCCCACCGAGGGATATCCCATGTGGCTGGTGGCCCACCGAGGGATATCCCATGTGGCTGGTGGCCCACCGAGGGATATCCCATGTGGCTGGTGGCCCACCGAGGGATATCCCATGTGGCTGGTGCCCACCGAGGGATATCCCATGTGGCGGGTGGCCCACCGAGGGATATCCCGTGTGGCTGGTGGCCCACCGAGGGATATCCCGTGTGGCTGGTGGCCCACCGAGGGATATCCCGTGTGGCTGGTGGCCCACCGAGGGATATCCCATGTAGCTGGTCGCCCACCGAGGGATATCCCATGTAGCTGGTCGCCCACTGAGGGATATCCCATGTAGCTGGTCGCCCACCGAGGGATATCCCGTGTGGCTGGTCGCCCCCTCAAATAGAAATCCCATGGCTAGTCGCCAACCCCCCCCCCCCCAAACCCCTCCAAGGGAAATCCCATGGCTAGTCGCCCACCGAGGGCCAGGAGTGTAGTACCCAGGCCGGTCACAGCATTTCTTGTCTGGCTGCACAGACATGTAGGGATCATCTGGGCCTTGACACATAAGGCGTCCACAGCGGCTCGTACACGTCATGAACGCGCAGGGAGATGGGTCACACAGGGCGATGGCGCTTACCACCCTGAATACCCAGTTGATGCCAGAGAGACGAGAAGTGTCCAACACCACACAAACACAACACAATCACAGCCTGCCTTAAAGGGGATGTACATTAAGCGATCATTTTAAAAGGGAACAGTTCAGTGGGAAGATGTGTTATCAAACATTTGCTGTAGTAGAGAGCAGGGGCTGTAAAAGAGTTTACTGAAGAGATGACACAGCACAGCAGTGTGAGGACACCCCTCCAAGTGCACTTGGGGAAGCTACAATCCTGGAATATAAATCCACATCTCACAGTCCTGCTGCTACTACTAACATACACAGAGGATTATACACATCTCTCCAGTTACAATACATCAATACAACAATAGCTGTAGAGAGCACAGCAGTGTGAAGTATGATTGCACATCTCTCCGGGGAAATTCTTGACACTGGCTGCACAGAGCACAGAGCACAGCAGTGTGAAGTATGCTTGCACATCCCTCTCCCTTTAGAGCATTGCTTCATGGGAGATGAATATCTCGTACCATGCAATGCACATCCCTGCATTCTCTGCTGACTGCAACTCCCCAAATCCATCATAAGGGACGTGTGACAACCTCATGCGGTAACAAAGGAGAAGGGAAGAGACTGCAGTCTGTAATAGGAAGTGTGAATGAGGACACAGGAAGCGCCGTAACGGCCAGACGCCGACTGCCGCTGGTTATGAAACGTCCTTCAGTGACCAAAAACTGAATATCTCGTCCTATGAACCAGACACAGACATTTACATCAGTGATGTCATAGCTGAGATCACTCGTGATGGAGGACCTTCCCCACGGGGTCCACGCCACAGGAAGGAAGGGCTTTTTATCTTTTTGTTATTCAAAACAGGGTTTTTCTAAAAGCACCTTTAAAAATAATTTATGAATCGCACTTGTTATTTAAACACACAAAGAGCATCTCACCCCTTTACTCAAAACTTAAGCAGATGATCTTCCCCTGAGGCACCACTAGATGGCCTCAGTGTGCAGCTTGTGCGGAGCGGTTTACAGAGATCCCCAATACACAGGTAATGACCCCTCCAATGTCACATGGAACTGCACCACCGGTACCAGCAATAAGATCATCTCATGGTTATTGTATTACCAAGACAGCAGTAGATTTTTTTATTCATCCTATATTTGCAATAGTTTTAAAATATAAAAAAATTGGAATAACCTGAAATTTCACAGTACGGCACAATAGTTCTGTACTGCTGTGTATCACGCCACGTGGATCGCAGTGTATTGTGCCACCTGACCTGAGGGTCTGGAGAGCCTTCAATTGGCCAACATGGTAAACCCTTTGGTGGCCAAATTTGCATCCCCAGGAAGACTGACAACCACTCAGATGCCGTGGATGTCTAGACCTTGGCATCTGAGAGGTTAAACAAGCAGGATTAATAGGACTTTGGCTAAAAACTTCAGACACAAAAAGGATAATACCGTAACACTTACAAATCCAATAAAACTTCTATTGATGTCCATGTGGCTTCCATTAGAGTCTGAACATTTGGTTCAGAATTATAAAATACATGTTAGGCTACATTCACACGATGCATGCCCAGCCGTGCCGTAGTATGGCGGGCATACATCGGCGCCAGGGGTTAGGAGCAGGGGATGAGCGCTGCTCACCCCCTCTCCATAGGAATACACAGCGCACGGAGTAGTTTTCCGTCAAAGGATAGGACATGTCCTATCTTGCTACGGAGCGGTACGGTGCCGCACACGTTACGGTGCAGCACACGTGCGGCCGTACAGCGCTGTGAGGCCATAAAAGTGTATGGGGGACGTATATAGGCTATACACGTCCCCCATACGTTTGTGTGAATGTAGCCCAAGTCAAAGTCAGGCGGAGGTTACCCCTCTTTTTTCACATGTGAAGATGATGCTTACAGACTATTGTTTGCATTCAGAGGGCAGGATTGTGCCTTTCCATTCACTGACAGCAAGCTGTGGACAGAATGAGGACATTCTCTGCCTGGATGCAGCGGTCTGTGGTTCTGGATGTCAGCGCAGCACATATAGTCCACAGAACTTTCTCATTATTGCATTTATAAGATTTCTGCAACTTTACAATCCAGCGCTTCTCTTTATTTACCTGGGTCTAATTCTGGATCCACAGGTTCGGTCTTGATGGCTCTTCTCCTTCGCCTCCTGACTATGGGACCCGTTGGCTCCTTCTGGGCCTTGGGGCTTGTATGTTCTTTCTTGTCGGTGACAGATTGTTGCCGCTTACCCTACAATACACAGGAGACATATTCATCATATGGTAATCAGCAATTAACTAAACACATATATCGCACAGAAAACCATCCTCCCTTTACGACTTTTTTTTTTTTTAGGAACCAGAGAGTTGTTAAAGGAGTTTAGCAGTCACCGCTCTGCACTTCATACAAGTCAATGGTCTCTACAGCAGGTGCAAGAATTTCATTCAAATAGATGACAAAATCAGAAATTGCTGCGACTTATCCAAAACCAAAAGTTTCACTGAAAAGTCCTATCCATTTCTGCGCAGCACAGCAGAGACATGCAGGGGGCTCATGAAGGATAAGGCTTTTGGGTGGACCTACATAAGTAAAGTGAGAACATTGGCAGCAATAATCACCTATATACAGTGTGTATCTCCCTGCAGCACATCTCCCTGTTCACACAGGAGTGATGTGCTGCAGAATAAAAGGTGCGGTCACACAGTAAAGAAGCACATGCAAATTCTCCAGGTGATCATTTGCGCCTTTCCATGGGCCTAGCAATGGTCGCTCCCCATAACAGCATCATGTGTGAACACGCCCTTGACAAGCTGTGACCTTCAACCATGAGATCTCTCTGAATGGCCGTCCTCCTCCTCCTCTTGAATATCCCTAATTAGATCAGCCACAAGCCGTTTTTCACATTGTCATGTACACCTGTGCTGACAATAAGGTGACCCTTGTAAATCGCCCTATGACCTCTGTAAGGTCGGGTCACACAATCAGCTTCTGTCTGTGTGCTGCCTCTTCTCCCACTGACGCCATGAGCTGGGTGATGATGCCAGGAGTTACATGTCTGCTGTGACCTCAGCTCTGAGCTTCTAGATACGGGATACAGACCCGATTATCTACCCTATACATGACCACAGTTCACACAGGGAGAACAACCCCTACAGAAATCAGCTGCAGTAATTATCATCATCACGTCGCGGTTCATACATGTCAATGTGCTACATATAATCTTGTGTCTTATGTTGTTCAGCTGATCAGCGGCCGCAGCAGGCAAGGCAATCATGTAGAACGGATGATCCTGGTAGCACAACTTCTCCGGTTATGGGAACATTAGAAGAGGCTTAAAGGGTTTGTCCCAAGCATTTAAATTCTGTGGAGAGGTGATACCTAGCTGTTCGCTCAGGGCCCAAGTGCTAGGACCCCCACAATCACAAGAATGGGACCCTCAGCTCTCCCAACTACAAGGATCCCATTCTCACGGACATGCGCATGCATTTCTGCCACTTATCTGACTTGTATGGAAACGACAGAAATCATCAAACTCAGCGCTCAGGTATCTCCAGTGAATGGAGCGGCAGGGGACGTTCTGCTGCTTCACCCAGTAGTGAGAACAGATCCTAAATCCTAGCAGTAGGACCCTAAGCGATCAGCGATCCTGCGGATATCAGCCTTCTCTCCTATCTAGGGGTTTCTCTCTAATACTACAGACGTCTCACTGGCTGCACAGAGCAGACGAGTCACAAGAGGGACTTCAACCAATCAGACTTTTATGGATCTTGTTGAGAAGCAGTAAATGTCTATGGTGTGAGAGCATTTTTTAACCCTGTAAGCTCAGAGGCACCCTGTCGGCGGTCAGCGGTCCTGTTCCGGCCTCCTAGAAGATACAGGTGCAAACTCCACCAGTTCCAACCTGTAGACCAGATTGGAGATTCCTACTACAGCTTCTGCCAGTTTTCCGGTGGGGACTATAATAAATGTGACGAGCCGGGCGCTCACGCCCCTGCCCACCCTCTGCCCGCCTGATCTCCCTTTGGAAACTGGCAGAGAAGCCATAGTGAACCTCCCCCACTGTGTGTCTCCAGCAGATGCTAGGCCCATTCCCCAGGCTGCTCGTGCCCCCTGCCACACCAGTCATCCTTTAAATCACGCTCTGTATTCAGCCATCTCGGCCTGTACATGAGAGCAGCTGGTTATCCTCTATCCCGTGTATAGGAAATAACATGCCACTTTAAGAACCCTTACAGGATCTGTATTTGGAAACACACTAAAGTCTCTATAACCACCACAAGTAACACTGACCTTTTTCTTCGGAGGTTCCAGATCTTCGTCTTTGTCTGTCACTTTACACCTGGACTTCTTCTGTGCTGGCTTGGTTGGTGTGACCTCTTCCACCCGCTTACCGCGACCTCGTAATCCTGGCTCTTTCTTGACCTTAGTCTTGACTTTGGTGATTGGTGGCATTTCCACAGGAGACCACGAGGCATCGTTGAAGGATGGCAAACAGCCAAAACCCTCGTCATCGTCCACCCTTTCGATTTTGACCTTGCTCAGGTCCACCTCCTGCACACAATGTTGAGTGTCCACGGGGGCATGTGCTTTTTTGTGACCACGTTTGCGATGCACAGGCGGATCCTGCGCTACATCGCTCTTGTTACTATCCTTACTCGTTACAGCGAGGATTTGACCACTGTCTTTTCTTTGAGCCACTGCCATGGGCTCATTAGTCATGTAGGAGGCCAGAACTTTGTTTTTTGGTTTTGTTTCACCAAAGGTCTTTCGACCACAACTCAACTTTGTTGGTCGGATCTTGTCGTCTTTGCAGTTCTGCCTCTCGGGAAGTTTATCCAGAGCGGAGCTGCCTTCAGCCCCTTGCTTACTATCGTTCGTGCCTGGCTGGAGGTATAGAGCAGCATTTCCTGCAGCCGGTTTTGGTGCAAGTAAAGTTTTGTTTATGTGAGATTTCCGAGGCTTAGAAACGGGTTCACAAGTCTTAGCTTTTGCCTGATCGCTGGGGGCTACTGGGGTGGTGGTGGTCTTCTGCTGAGAACCTAATGTAGAATCTCCTGCGCTTTTTTGAGGCGTTGTCTTGGATTCTGCTGGAAGAATGCTGGAATATAGGGTGAACTCACCAATGGGAAGTCTCTGATGGGCACCTTGGTTTGGATGGAGTGTGCCTGCGGTTGGTATACCTATGGATAGCACAGACGTCTGATGGTAAGGAGACCAACTAACTGGCAGAACCTGAGAATTGCTGGGCTTCCCGTTTAGGGGACACTTTGGGTGCGCTGTCCCATGTCCCGGTAACGTCCAGTCCTTTGAAGAACAGAGAGAATTCACTGTGGCAGGACGTCCAGGAAAATGACGCTTCTCTGCGGACTGCTGGCCGTCTACACCGCTCTGGTTATTTTTCTTGCCACATGACCCTGAGTTCTTTGGCTCTCCCTGGTCAATGATCGAGATTGGCTCTTGCTTTGCCAAATGTCGGGAGTCTGTGCTAAGGCTCAAGTTAGAGTCTTTGTTCAACAACAGAGAGGCAGGCACTGGGTTGGCCACCCCTACGTAAGTACCTGGTATAGTACTTATAAGAGCAGCAGAATTTTTAATCCAAGATCCCGGTGCTCCGACTATCTGTGATGACACCGGATCTCCGTTTCTCAAAAATTCAGGAAACATTACCAATGGAGGTACTCCTCGGAGATTCTGGCTAACACTGCTGCTGGTGAAACTGATGGGCGCCGAGCTTTGAGGGCTACAGTCAGACCTGGACAAAACGTTGGATAGCGAGACTCTCCCACTGGTGTGCACTGGGGTTAACACTGGCATAGGTGGAGTTTTCCGTTGGTTAGTTGGAGCATGTTTGTGGCGGTGAGATTTAGAGGACAAATCCAAAGGCATTTCATAAGAGTCTTGGGGAGAGATCATCTCCCTTTCAAGCTGCGGAGGGGACTTTAATGGGGAAACAGAAGACGAAGAGGAGGACGAATCGTTTTGTGGTTCTAGGTTAGCAGTTCTGGTGTAGGAAGTGAGGGCAACAGGGTTCACGCTGAGGGTGGGGTGTGTAGAGAGAGTCTGTAAAGCCGACAAGGTAGAGGCGGATGTATCAGTGCAGACAGAAGAAACGTCCACCGTAGGAGCCATACTATTGCTATTTGTGAGCGAAACAGTAGGGGCCGCTGTGCTCACTGCTTTGCTCAATTCTGCTGGGACCCCTTTGGGGTCAGAGGTCAATGGCCTTCCCAAAGTTGAAGCAAAAGCGTGTGACTGCAAGTCTGTCAAGCAGGTAGGCATGATGGGAAGGGTCAGAGTTGACGTCACTCCGAACGTGGTTGGTAAGGTAGTTACACTAAGGGGCTGCCCACAGTTGGGGGGTGGGATGTAAACTAGGGGTTGGCTCTGTGTCAAAACAGCACCAGGTGGGAAGGACAGAGGAAGCTTCGGTACATTAGGGACCTGAGTGGTGGAGAAGCAGATTCTGCTCATAGTAAAGGGAAACCCAGAGGAAACAACAGTAGGTGAAGCGTCTACGGATTGACCGGCAAGTTTTAATCCAGGGCCCAAAACGGTCTGTTGTTTTCCAGAGGAGTCCTGCACTTCGGCAGAGGCGGCAGCGAGGTGTTCAG
Source organism: Engystomops pustulosus (assembly GCF_040894005.1). Classification (NCBI taxonomy): domain Eukaryota; kingdom Metazoa; phylum Chordata; class Amphibia; order Anura; family Leptodactylidae; genus Engystomops; species Engystomops pustulosus. The sequence goes on from NC_092419.1 coordinate 24,721,417, forward strand.
CTTGCCCTGCAGCTTTCTCTTGTGTAGGAGGCTTCGCTGGTTCGGCCTTTTTACTATGTCTGCTTGAAGCGGCTTGGATGGAATTCTCGGACACGTTTGTAGCTGCTTTGCCCTCGGGTGGTGATACATTATTACAAGCTCTAGACGATGGGGTAGTGCCCGCCGGCTCTGGCTCAGTGCGATCCGGGGGTTTGTCCTCCGGTTTCTGCCCGGTCTCCACCTGTGTGGCACCAACTTCCTGCAGCATCAGAGCATCACTTTGGTTGGTTGCAGGTATTAAATCCACCTGAAAATGCAAAAAGATAACATTGAAAAAAAAAGTATTTTTTTTTTTAAATACAGCCAATCCCATACACATTAAAATCGAATGAAGACAAAGTAGTAAATTAATTCTCTCCTTCCACTCAAACAAGTTTCATCTTTGCCAACTATACACAGGACCCACAGGCAGTCAAGCTAGCCACCCAAGCTCTACCCTTTACCCACCAGGGAACTAAGAGAGAGGAATATTCATACAGCTTGTGGGGCGGGTGCAATCATTACCGATGCACACCCACTACAGCCTGAAACTGCTGCTGTAGCAGGCACGTGGCTGGTGAACCAGAGAACCCAGAGAGGCAGTATGGGCTCTTTGTTATTTTTATCCCCCAGGCCATAAATATACAAAACCCCTAATCCTGGACAAACCCTTTAACACCTTCAAGCCACAAAGCAGGATGAGACTGGGACTATCAGCGCCTTCATGCTACATTTACAAACAGGGTTCTTATTACTATAAGACTCCAGAGACGGCATGTCCTGATACTGGAAGAATGAGGATTTTCCTGCCATCGTCTTACTTTACATTTCTTTCCTTTAGTTTTTTTTCTGCCAAATAATTAATGTAACGACTGAAGGTCAGAACCACAAATGGCCACAGGTGTAGTCCACATTGATTCTGTTATCCAGCAGGAATAGGGTTTGAGCTCACCTTGGAAAGGACGCTGGTCACACAATTCTCTTCAGATCCCAGGTGCTGGGCGCTGCTAGATTTTGCCTCTGCATCAGATAGTGCCGTCCTCCTGTCCAAAACCAAAGCAAAGTTCTATAAAACATGAGGCGTACGGTCATGATTCCTGGAAAGCTGGGTATTATAGGAAATCCCAGGCATTACAGTTCGTACAGGCGAACAATAGGGTATTGCTAGATGAAATGTATGTGTCCGCCATGGAAAAGATAATCTGTTGCTCACCTGTCCTCGTTAATGCCACACATACGCACGCGGTCGGCGCTGGTCCAGTTGTGCACACCACCGTAGAGCGGGGCGGCTGATATCATGGCAGGTGATGGCACCCCTGCAGCAGCTGAAGGTGCCCCCCTCCCCTGCACCCTACACAGATTCCACCTGCAAAACAGAAACAATGGAGTAAGGAGACGATGAAGAACACAATGTAGAAGAACGGCAACAGCCTGCGCCACACAGAGGATACGGCAGCGCATGCAACGCTGCAGCAGAGGCTCCGCCACAGGTGTGGAGGCCTCCGTGTGGCTTCAGCTCATCGACTGACCTATGAGAATGTGAACACCTTCTACTTACTGAAACATGTGTAGTAATAGTGACATGTTAGTTGCCCACAGATGAAATAATTAAGGCATCTAATAAATGTGGGTGCCATTTACACACATAACCCCCACCCGGCGTAACGCTGCCTCGTGCGTATCGCTAGATGAATAAATAATGAGCTGCGTTGCTTTATGCAAATGATTATTAATCCAGAGATTCCAAGGAGCAAAATTCAGCAAATATGGGGGCCTGGGGCAAACAGCATGGGAAATGTGTATGGGAAAGCACAAAGTGTAGCAAATGGGGGCGTCTCACGTCAACCGCACACCGGACGTGTCAATTTGTTCTCCAATCCTTTCAGGACTGCTATGTTCCCCTGGCCAGCACATGTTCGGATCCTCCCCCCTCCATAGCGAGCCGCGCCGTTCGTACGGTAACAGATGGGAAACGCTCTATCTCCTTTTCAGTGGTAACACTCAATGGGGCAAATTTACTTACCCGGTCCATTCGCGTTCCAGCGGCGGCTTCTCCGCTCTGGATTCGGGTCCGGCCGGGATTTAATAAGGTAGTTCTTCCGCCGTCCACCAGGTGGCGCTGCTGCGCTGAAAGTAAACTCATCGCGCCGGAATGCACCGAGCTGGACCAGGTGAAGGTAAGCGGTCCTTATGCGACACATTTTCGGTTTTTAAATGCGGCGGTTTTTCCGAATACGTCGGGTTTTCGTTCGGCCACGCCCCCCGATTTCCGTCGCGCGCATGCCAGCGCCGATGCGCCACAATCCGATCGCGTGCGCCAAAATCCCGGGGCAATTTAAGTACAAGCGGCGCAAAACGGAAATATTCGGGTAACACGTCGGGAAAACGCGAATCGGGCCCTTAATAAATGACCCCCACTGTGTCCGTCCTCAATGCACTTCTAGGGCGGCCGCATGCTGCTGCTGCTGCTGCTGCTCGTACACCCAACATATTCATGCGTGTGAAAGGGGTATTAGAGTATGGAGTGCGGGGACGTAGAACGGCCTCCACACAGAACATCTTCAAGGAGAATCATGTAACTCATCATTATAAATGCAGCTGTATGAGAATTTTAATCATAGGCCCAAAGTGGGCGGGGCATGACACATCCAACCTCTGCCTCCTGAAATGACCTGTCCTATAAAGAAGGATCAGACGATCCATAAGTTCATCTACTCAGGGCTGGAACGGCAGGGAGCGCACAGGAAGTGATGAGTAACCATTATATATACAAGGAGATTGTTTACAGGCAGCGACAAAATGAAGAAGCCATTCCAGCTGCTGAAAAGAGAAAAAAAAGCCCGGACCAAGAAGCAGACAGCGACCATATCCAAAGGACTACAGGGCATACATCACACACCACCAGAGCCACGGACACACAGGACAAGACGCTACTTCTAGGGTAGTGCTTCTGCATTAAGCACAATTTTACATACATAATGCATTTAAATCCTGTATTATTCTCCAGAGCTGCACTCACTATTCTGCTGCTGGTGCAGTCACTGTGTACATACATGACATTACTTATCCTGTACTGATCCTGAGTTACATCCTGTATTATACCCCAGAGCTGCACTCACTATTCTGCTGCTGGTGCAGTCACTGTGTACATACATGACATTACTTATCCTGTACTGATCCTGAGTTACATCCTGTATTATACTCCAGAGCTGCACTCACTATTCTGCTGCTGGTGCAGTCACTGTGTACATACATGACATTACTTATCCTGTACTGATCCTGAGTTACATCCTGTATTATACCCCAGAGCTGCACTCTCTATTCTGCTGCTGGTGCAGTCACTGGGTACATACATGACATTACTTATCCTGTACTGATCCTGAGTTACATCCTGTATTATACCCCAGAGCTGCACTCTCTATTCTGCTGCTGGTGCAGTCACTGTGTACATACATGACATTACTTATCCTGTACTGATCCTGAGTTACATCCTGTATTATACCCCAGAGCTGCACTCACTATTCTGCTGCTGGTGCAGTCACTGTGTACATACATGACATTACTTATCCTGTACTGATCCTAAGTTACAAACATGGAATCAGTGCAAGAAAACATTTGAATGAAATTGTGACATGTTCGATCAGGGTATATAAATTGTCTTTCTCTTGGTATAGCAAGGCCTCGTCATCGATTTCATGGTCTAGCCACACACATCGGACTGTGTCGCATCGGCTTGCATGCGACACAAATCGGGGGGCGTGGACCTCGGACAACCCGATTGATTCGGACAAACGGCGGAATTTAAAAAGCAAATTGTGTCGCAAGATCAGCACTCACATGCACCGGGAAGAAGAAGGTGAACTCTGGCGGACCTCAGCGGGGAAGCGACACATGCAGGAAATTGGACGCACGATCTTAGTGAATTGCAGCAGACCCAAATCCTCGTCGGACATTGCACAGCGGGGATCGCGACGGGACAGGTAAGTAAATGTGCCCCATCCCGTTATCATATCAGACGCAATGAGAAGGTCAGACGTATTGTGATTTTAATAGGCAATTGTATAATCAAAGTAATCTCTCGCCATTATCAGATCTCCTCCCCCCATCCAATAATAAAGGAGGGCAGACAGGACATTTGGCCCCCCCTGCGCCTTCCCCATGAGCCGTCAGCAGTTACAGGAAGTTTTACGTCTATTAGTAATCAGGCCGAGTATCTCGCATGCCATGAGGTGAACTTAGCCCCGGTGTGACAGTCATGGCCGCCCGGGATAGCCTGTCCTCCTGCAGCTGCCGCCTCCATCACAGATGGTGTTTTGTTGCAGGAGCAGCAATTAAACTTCCTGCAGCTTCGCCGTCAGTCCATGGGCGGCCTGTACACTGTATACGGACTGCTGTAACCTGGAGAATCCTACATGTCCTTACAACCAGACACAATGATCGCAAATCGACATCCACATGAAACTTACACAGGACCTTAAAGTTCTAGCCGGGGGTCCAGGAGCCCGGATGTGGCCACGTAAGACAGATTTTGGTATAAATAAACAGTCTCCCATCCAAAACAATAGAAGGGTTCATTGCACTTTCTGCACCAAAACCTGCATTAAAAAAAATCTAAGTGACCTCATTCCAAACGAGTTTCCAATATAGTAACTTCAATGTACAAGACGCATCACCAAAGTCTAAATATGGAAAACATGAATGTTCCCGGAAAGCTCAATCCTTGTCCAAAATAAACGGGCGTCTGATGTTCCTGCACTGGGGGTGATCCCCCTCCGGGCCTCTCTCCGTACATCTTCCTGCTGATCAGTGCATCCCAGTAGAGCCGGAGCGCCCCCTTCTGTCTCCTACAACACACACAAACCTCACCCAACGCCCTCCCCGACTCGCAAACTGAAAGCAGATTTCATCATTAGCAAATAAAAGGGACAAATCTCCTCAGACAATAGATTCCTGCAAGACCCCAGACGTGATCGCCGCTTATGTGGTCGTCTGCCCCTCACAAGATGTAATCAACTTACACAAGAAAAATGGCAGCAACTAGATGTATATCCCAGAGGGAGAGGCTGGACACACACCGAAATCATCAGGGGGGGTAATTACATCACAAAGACATCCTGTGCCTCCTGCTAATGAATACAGAAAAAGACAGATCATCGTTACCATATCTACAGTCGTTACATCTAAAGACATTATTATTCATTCTAACCTACAATGTGACTAACGCCCAACACACTGGCCCTTACTCCAGAGCTGCACTCACTATTCTGCTGCTGGTGCAGTCACTGTGTACATACATGGCATTACTTATCCTGTACTGATCCTGAGTTACATCCTGTATTATACCCCAGAGCTGCACTCACTATCTGCTGCTGGTGCAGTCACTGTGTACATACATGACATTACTTATCCTGTACTGATCCTGAGTTACATCCTGTATTATACTCCAGAGCTGCACTCACTATTCTGCTGGTGCAGTCACTGTGTACATACATGACATTACTTATCCTGTACTGATCCTGAGTTACATCCTGTATTATACTCCAGAGCTGCACTCACTATTCTGCTGCTGGTGCAGTCACTGTGTACATACATGACATTACTTATCCTGTACTGATCCTGAGTTACATCCTATATTATACTCCAGAGCTGCACTCACTATTCTGCTGCTGGTGCAGTCACTGTGTACATACATGACATTACTTATCCTGTACTGATCCTGAGTTACATCCTGTATTATACTCCAGAGCTGCACTCAATATTCTGCTGCTGGTGCAGTCACTGTGTACATACATGACATTACTTATCCTGTACTGATCCTGAGTTACATCCTGTATTATACTCCAGAGCTGCACTCACTATTCTGCTGGTGCAGTCACTGTGTACATACATGACATTACTTATCCTGTACGGAGAATAGATTACACTAGAGACAATGCCAAAGCCACGAGACTCCATGATGACATTACTAGGCTTATTTCATGACCCATGTTGGTAACCAATCAGCTTTGTCAGAAACAGATATGTAGACAACACTGACGATAACCTGACAGTAGAGGAAGATATTGGTGGTGGTAGATAATGTCTAATGAGCGCCGTCCTGTGATGATTACGGTCTATAAGTCACACAATCAATCAACAACCACAACACAAATGTACAGAGACAGGAGTCGCATCATCGCTGGCCCCTCCGCTCCAGGACAAGGGGCAGTACTGCTGTCACTCCTGGGACATCAAAGATGAAGGGGCCTCCGGAAAAAGAGTCTGATACCAGGGGGTGATCCCAGAGCAACAACTGCTTTACATTTTCCCTATAAGAAATGTGCAGGTGAGAACTGCCCCTCCCTAACAAGTGCGACCAGACAACTCCAAGGCCAAAACCCTCTACAGCCGACATCACTGCGCACCATGACCTAATACAGGATATCGCACCGCCCCCCCTTCCCCGACCGAATACACACAGCACACCTCCTCTGACCAGACTCAGTGCTCCCCTTCCCAACCGGATACACACAGCACACCCCCCCCCCCCTTCCCAACCATATGCACGCAGCGTTCACATTCCCCCCCACCTGTCTAAATCGGATACACACAGTGCCACCCCCCCCCCAGTCCCCTCCACCCGACTGAATACACATAGTGCCCCCCCCCACTGACAGGATGCACAACAACACCTCCCCCCCACATACACACAGCAACCCCCCCCCCACCTCCCAATGGGATGCACAGTGCCACCCCCCCAGTCCCTCCACCCGAGTGAATACACATAGTGCCACCCGCCCACCCCCATGACAAGATACACACTCTATATCGATATGAGATAGACAGATAAATGAGAGAGATAGATATGAGATAGATAGATAGATAGATAGATATGAGATAGACAGATAGGAGATATATATTAGGCAAATCCTGTATATAGATAGATATGAGAGATGAGTAGACATCAGATATATGGGAGAGGATATAGATGCCTACAGAGGGTCACATGTATAGTGTATAGTATGTGTTCTGGAACTGCTATTCATGCAATTGTTTTTGCTCTACGCATTGTAGATGAGAGTCGTGCAATGTTCCACTCATCTGCGGGGAGAGAGATAAATCCCGGCCTGGAGTATTTCCCTCGCAGCCGCCAGCATTACATCTATGTGTTGGGAATACTCCAGCTGTTCCTCACTAGGGAGAGACGTGGAAGCCCCTACCATTGCTGTGGTGCCCCCCTGCATAGACTCCCTTTTGTATAACAGAGTATGTTATAATCTGCGTTACGTGTGACTTGTACCGACGTCAGCGTGCCGTCTCCCTGGTGTTCCCCTCTCCGCTCCCCATCCTTGCTCCATCCCCTTCTATTTTTCATGCTGACCCGTAGGACGGAGCCTCCAGTTTTATGTCCAGAGGTCACCGGGTCATAGTGCTTAGCAGGAGAAGCCCTGCTGCTCTTCCTCAAGCCGGCCCAGTGCCCTGAATCGACAGGGTTAAGCTGTGATTACACACCCTAACCCTACAATAACAGTGGGTTGCGATAAAGGGAGCACGGGGCTGAAAGGGGGCACAAGGGAGAGTCATGGGGCTTAGGGAGCACGGTGGGCCACAGGGAGCATGGGGGAAAGGGGATGTCAGAACGAGACACAGGGAGCATGATGGGACAGGGGGCACAAGATCAGGTGCCTCAATCATCATGTGTGCTCTATCTCCTCATAGATTGCAAGTTCTTGTGACCAGGGTCCTCACCACTGTTATGCACCCCCCTCTCCTCATAGATTGTAAGCTCTTGTTATCAAAAAGCTGCTCCACTTGTCCCCTTCCCCTTTTGTGAACAAAGCTTGCAATAGTCTGGTGTCATCCCTATACAGCCCTATACTGCTCCTTATAGATTCTATGAGGTTAACAACGGGGCACTCGCTCCTCTAATACAAACCAAAAAAAAGTCCCAGACAGGTGAAGACGAGATCCTATTTCCCCATAAATACAAGTGATCGGCTGCCCAGAGATGACAGGTAGGTGGCACCCGGGGCCTGGCATCGGGGGAAATAATAATGACCGCTGATTAAAGCATTAATTAAACTCCAGAGAAAATAAATGGCAGAGCGAGAAGCAGAAGCGCCATCAGATCTACGTGACGCTCGCTCAATACTCCGCTGCCACATTAGTCACACAGATAAAAACAGATACAAGGAGGCCGCGGTCAGAAGTTTATAATCTGCTGCGGAGCCGCGAGAAGAAGAAAAAAAAAACCTCCATAGAGAAGCGTTTCCTTTTTCCCTGCCTTTAAAATATTTAGGACTGGAACGGCACATTATGTTGTTTACAACGTCCTCCCACGAGCTGCGCGCGCTGCAATGTTACCAGAAAGCAGCTGAGCAGCTCCTGAAGCGCAGGCACGGAGTCGCTACAGCCCGGGAGGCGACACGGAGCTTACGTACCGCCGGGAGATCAATGAGGTCATCTATGCAGATTACACGGAGGGAGCACAATGCTGCGCCCTGTGTAAGGACATACAATACATTTATATACAATATAGAGCTGATGTATAAGGAGCATCAGAGCAGGAGGTAACCCCTGTATAACGCAGCCCCCCCCCCCCGCCTACACCCCAGGAGCCTGTCACCTGTATAACCAGAAGGCGGCCGCCCCTTTAAGTTCTCCTTCATGCAGGATGTAACCTTATCCTTATTACCAGCTGCAAATGTGGAATTACCTATGATTTGTCGCACAGTCCCTCATCATCACTCACTCACCTATGTACACGCAGCAGCATCATCATCATCATCATCATCATCCCTGCATCACCGCCAGTGCCGCGTCCTATTTATAACACACACGACTTTATTGCCCCCAAGTGGGAGCAGCGGCGTCCTCCTGCCATGCACCCTTCATGTGCCCATGTGCCCGAGCTCTAGGACTCGCAGTCATATCAATGTGACCTCAGACACTACAACAATCATCCCCTATGACTAATCCGGTGCACGAGCCGCCCCATGCTGGAATGATGGGTGGACATTTATTTTGGGAGCTGACGGCCACATGAGGGTGTTAGGGGGAACCCTATGAGAGATGCATGCCGACTTTCTATCTAAGTCCCCTCTCTTGGGATTGGGGGGTATCCGTATAATTGTGATGTACCCCAACCAACAGGCAATGGAAGAACAGTCGATGGCCACTAACACAGATGTGAACGCGAACAAATGCAAACCAGCAAGTCCCTGAAACACCGACGGCAAGAAGATGAGTGCGGATGAGAAGGGGACGGAAGTCATAAAGCACAAGGGGGTCACCCCGTGGGGTGAAAATGGGCAGCCCCAAACCTCCCCATTGTTAGGAGGTGTGATTGTAACGACTGTGAACCATGACCCCCTATACGTAGAGGGCCTAGAAGTCATGAGTAGTGGTAGACCAGGAACACGCGGAGGGTCTCCTGCCTCCCTAACGCTTGGTGCTTCAGTAATCCCCTGAGATCTAGGACATCACGTGGACGGCACAGCTTAGTCCAGAACGAGCACAGGAACCCGTCCATCATAGTCTGCAAACAGACCCCCTGCCTCATATCTCACTAAGATGCAAGGAGTCCTATCCCCATTGCACTACGTAGTACCTGAACCAGAGGAAATTGTGGGAGATACGAGCCTTTAATACCCCCATATCCAAACCCTATCTGCCACCCCTACCCCTAATACTGCCATATCCAAACACTATCTGCCAGCCCTAACCCCAACACCGCCATATCCAAACCCTATCTGCCAGCCCTACCCCTAATACAGCCACAAACAAACCCTATCTGCCAGCCCTACCCCTAATACCGCCATATCCAAACACTATCTGCCAGCCCTAACCCTAACACCGCCATATCCAAACCCTATCTGCCAGCCCTACCCCTAATACAGCCACAAACAAACCCTATCTGCCAGCCCTACCCCTAATACCGCCATATCCAAACACTATCTGCCAGCCCTAACCCTGATACCGCCATATCCAAACACTATCTGCCAGCCCTACCCCTAATACCGCCATATCCAAACACTATCTGCCAGCCCTAACCCTAACACCGCCATATCCAAACCCTATCTGCCAGCCCTACCCCTAATACAGCCACAAACAAACCCTATCTGCCAGCCCTACCCCTAATACCGCCATATCCAAACCCTATCTGCCAGCCCTAACCCTAATACCGCCATATACAACTCCTATCTGCCAGCCCTACCCCTAATACCGCCATATCCAAACACTATCTGCCAGCCCTAACCCTAACACCGCCATATCCAAACCCTATCTGCCAGCCCTAACCCTAATACCGCCATATACAACTCCTATCTGCCAGCCCTACCCCTAATACCGCCATATCCAAACCCTATCTGCCAGCCCTAACCCTAATACCGCCATATCCAAACACTATCTGCCAGCCCTAACCCTAATACCGCCATATCCAAACACTATCTGCCAGCCCTACCCCTAATACCGCCATATCCAAACACTATCTGCCAGCCCTAACCCTAACACCGCCATATCCAAACCCTATCTGCCAGCCCTACCCCTAATACAGCCACAAACAAACCCTATCTGCCAGCCCTACCCCTAATACCGCCATATCCAAACCCTATCTGCCAGCCCTAACCCTAATACCGCCATATACAACTCCTATCTGCCAGCCCTAACCCTAACACCGCCATATCCAAACCCTATCTGCCAGCCCTAACCCTAATACCGCCATATACAACTCCTATCTGCCAGCCCTACCCCTAATACCGCCATATCCAAACCCTATCTGCCAGCCCTAACCCTAATACCGCCATATCCAAACACTATCTGCCAGCCCTAACCCTAATACCGCCATATCCAAACACTATCTGCCAGCCCTAACCCTAATACCGCCATATACAACTCCTATCTGCCAGCCCTAACCCTAATACCGCCATATCCAAACACTATCTGCCAGCCCTACCCCTAATACCGCCATATACAACTCCTATCTGCCAGCCCTAACCCTAATACCGCCATATACAACTCCTATCTGCCAGCCCTAACCCTAATACCGCCATATCCAAACACTATCTGCCAGCCCTAACCCTAATACCGCCATATACAACTCCTATCTGCCAGCCCTAACCCTAATACCGCCATATCCAAACACTATCTGCCAGCCCTACCCCTAATACCGCCATATACAACTCCTATCTGCCAGTCCTAACCCTAATACCGCCATATACAACTCCTATCTGCCAGTCCTAACCCTAATACCGCCATATACAACTCCTATCTGCCAGCCCTACCCCTAATACCGCCATATACAACCCCTATCTGCCAGTCCTAACCCTAATACCGCCATATACAACCCCTATCTGCCAGCCCTACCCCTAATACCGCCATATACAACTCCTATCTGCCAGCCCTACCCCTAATACCGCCATATACAACTCCTATCTGCCAGCCCTACCCCTAATACCGCCACATCCAAACACTATCTGCCAGCCCTAACCCTAATACCGCCATATACAACTCCTATCTGCCAGTCCTAACCCTAATACCGCCACATCCAAACACTATATGCCAGCCCTAACCCTAATACCGCCATATCCAAACACTATATGCCAGCCCTAACCCTAATACCGCCATATCCAAACACTATCTGCCAGCCCTAACCCTAATACCGCCATATACAACTCCTATCTGCCAGCCCTAACCCTAATACCGCCATATACAACTCCTATCTGCCAGCCCTAACCCTAATACCGCCATATACAACCCCTATCTGCCAGTCCTAACCCTAATACCGCCATATACAACCCCTATCTGCCAGCCCTTACCCTAATACCGCCATATCCAACTCCTATCTGCCAGCCCTTACCCTAATACCATCATATACAACTCCTATCTGCCAGCCCTAACCCTAATACCGCCATATACAACTCCTATCTGCCAGCCCTAACCCTAATACCGCCATATACAACTCCTATCTGCCAGCCCTACCCCTAATACCGCCATATACAACCCCTATCTGCCAGTCCTAACCCTAATACCGCCATATACAACCCCTATCTGCCAGCCCTACCCCTAATACCGCCATATACAACTCCTATCTGCCAGCCCTACCCCTAATACCGCCATATACAACTCCTATCTGCCAGCCCTAACCCTAATACCGCCATATCCAAACACTATCTGCCAGCCCTAACCCTAATACCGCCATATACAACTCCTATCTGCCAGCCCTAACCCTAATACCGCCATATACAACTCCTATCTGCCAGCCCTAACCCTAATACCGCCATATACAACTCCTATCTGCCAGCCCTACCCCTAATACCGCCATATCCAAACCCTATCTGCCAGCCCTAACCCTAATACCGCCATATCCAAACACTATCTGCCAGCCCTAACCCTAATACCGCCATATCCAAACACTATCTGCCAGCCCTACCCCTAATACCGCCATATCCAAACACTATCTGCCAGCCCTAACCCTAACACCGCCATATCCAAACCCTATCTGCCAGCCCTACCCCTAATACAGCCACAAACAAACCCTATCTGCCAGCCCTACCCCTAATACCGCCATATCCAAACCCTATCTGCCAGCCCTAACCCTAATACCGCCATATACAACTCCTATCTGCCAGCCCTAACCCTAACACCGCCATATCCAAACCCTATCTGCCAGCCCTAACCCTAATACCGCCATATACAACTCCTATCTGCCAGCCCTACCCCTAATACCGCCATATCCAAACCCTATCTGCCAGCCCTAACCCTAATACCGCCATATCCAAACACTATCTGCCAGCCCTAACCCTAATACCGCCATATCCAAACACTATCTGCCAGCCCTAACCCTAATACCGCCATATACAACTCCTATCTGCCAGCCCTAACCCTAATACCGCCATATCCAAACACTATCTGCCAGCCCTACCCCTAATACCGCCATATACAACTCCTATCTGCCAGCCCTAACCCTAATACCGCCATATACAACTCCTATCTGCCAGCCCTAACCCTAATACCGCCATATCCAAACACTATCTGCCAGCCCTAACCCTAATACCGCCATATACAACTCCTATCTGCCAGCCCTAACCCTAATACCGCCATATCCAAACACTATCTGCCAGCCCTACCCCTAATACCGCCATATACAACTCCTATCTGCCAGTCCTAACCCTAATACCGCCATATACAACTCCTATCTGCCAGTCCTAACCCTAATACCGCCATATACAACTCCTATCTGCCAGCCCTACCCCTAATACCGCCATATACAACCCCTATCTGCCAGTCCTAACCCTAATACCGCCATATACAACCCCTATCTGCCAGCCCTACCCCTAATACCGCCATATACAACTCCTATCTGCCAGCCCTACCCCTAATACCGCCATATACAACTCCTATCTGCCAGCCCTACCCCTAATACCGCCACATCCAAACACTATCTGCCAGCCCTAACCCTAATACCGCCATATACAACTCCTATCTGCCAGTCCTAACCCTAATACCGCCACATCCAAACACTATATGCCAGCCCTAACCCTAATACCGCCATATCCAAACACTATATGCCAGCCCTAACCCTAATACCGCCATATCCAAACACTATCTGCCAGCCCTAACCCTAATACCGCCATATACAACTCCTATCTGCCAGCCCTAACCCTAATACCGCCATATACAACTCCTATCTGCCAGCCCTAACCCTAATACCGCCATATACAACCCCTATCTGCCAGTCCTAACCCTAATACCGCCATATACAACCCCTATCTGCCAGCCCTTACCCTAATACCGCCATATCCAACTCCTATCTGCCAGCCCTTACCCTAATACCATCATATACAACTCCTATCTGCCAGCCCTAACCCTAATACCGCCATATACAACTCCTATCTGCCAGCCCTAACCCTAATACCGCCATATACAACTCCTATCTGCCAGCCCTACCCCTAATACCGCCATATACAACCCCTATCTGCCAGTCCTAACCCTAATACCGCCATATACAACCCCTATCTGCCAGCCCTACCCCTAATACCGCCATATACAACTCCTATCTGCCAGCCCTACCCCTAATACCGCCATATACAACTCCTATCTGCCAGCCCTAACCCTAATACCGCCATATCCAAACACTATCTGCCAGCCCTAACCCTAATACCGCCATATACAACTCCTATCTGCCAGCCCTAACCCTAATACCGCCATATACAACTCCTATCTGCCAGCCCTAACCCTAATACCGCCATATACAACTCCTATCTGCCAGCCCTTACCTGCGCTATTGTCACTCTACCTTTAAAAGACAATTCCGAAACACAGTAAAGATCCAACAACTGCAACAACGCACAGTAAACGTAGGGATCTCAGGTCCGATGTTCCCCTTTAAACCTCCATAGAGATCACATTGGGACCTGGAGCCTATTGCCAAACAAGGGTTAAAAACATAACAATGAGACACGAGGACGTTTACGGCAGCCGTGACCATAACGCTCAGCAGTGGGTGGAGGCTAATGGGTGCCCTACATCTGTGATGGGTGACAACAGGTGCACCTTGCCATACCTTTTGTGACACCCCCTGCAATACCCACCGTGATACCCCCTGCAATATCTGTGTGATACTTCCTGGGACACCCCATGCGATCCCTGTGTGATACGCCCTGTGACCCTCCTTGTGATACCTCCCATCACCCCCCTGTGATAGCTCCTGCTATCCAAGTGTGACACCCCCAGTGATACCCCCCATGACACCCCCAGTGATACCCCCCATGACACCCCCAGTGATACCCCCCATGACACCCCCAGTGATACCCCCCATGACACCCCCAGTGATACCCCCATGACACCCCCAGTGATACCCCCGTGACACCCTCATGTAATAACCCAAGTGATACCCCCTGCGATCCCCGTGTGATATCTCCTATGACGCCCCCGATTCCCTATGCTATACCTCCTGCGATACCCCCTAGGATAACCCGTGCGATACCTCCTGCGATACCCCCTAGGATACCCCGTGCGATACCTCCTGCGATACTCCCTAGGATACCCCGTGCGATACCCCCTGCGCACCGGCTGAGCCTCGGTTCCTGCTGTTCTCAGCGAGGACATCTCGCGGATATCGTGCCGATGGTGCTGAATATCGCGACAGCAGGCGCCCGGCAGTCCGGAGGGCAGCTCTGCCCGCGGGTAGTGACTACAACTCCTGCCAAGTATCCGCAACATGGAAGCGGTGACCCGCGACACCCGGCTCCGCGCAGGTAAACACCGGGATGATCCGCCCGACTGTTACCATAGTCACCCGCGCACAGCGCTAAACCCGGGGTGACCCGATGTGCTCCGAGTGAGAGGCGGCGGGGGCTTCCTGCAGCCCCGGGCTATGGCCATGAATGGGGTGAGCGGGGGCCGAGCTGCGGGGGGTTTAAATGTCCGGAGCGTCGGGGACACCCGGGAGGAGGAGGAGGGGGAGAGCTCGCACGCACCTGTTCCGTGACTCCACAATCCGGGGGCGGCGGGTGACCCAGGGCTCCGGGGGCGGCGGGATCTGCGCCCGGACGAAAACAAGAAGAAGAAGAAGAAGGTTTCGGCGGAGACACTGGCAGCAGCGAGCGAAAGCACTGAGCCAGGCCGCGCAGGGCGTGACGGGAAGTGTAGTCCGGGCACCGCGCCGCCCACCACTGCCGCCAATGGGGGCCAGACCGGCCGGGAACTACCAGCCCCAGCGTGCACCGCGGGCGGGGAGAGCAAGAGAGAGAGAGATCGAGCGCAGCGCACACATCCATCCCAGAGACACAGGGAGGAGGACAGTGTGACACTACACAACTATACACTACTACACACATCCCTCCCAGAGACACAGGGAGGAGGACAGTGTGACACTACACAACTATACACTACTACACACATCCCTCCCAGAGACACAGGGAGGAGGACAGTGTGACACTACACAACTATACACTACTACACACATCCATCCCAGAGACACAGGGAGGAGGACAGTGTGACACTACACAACTATACACTACTACACACATCCATCCCAGAGACACAGGGAGGAGGACAGTGTGACACTACACAACTATACACTACTACACACATCCATCCCAGAGACACAGGGAGGAGGACAGTGTGACACTACACAACTATACACTACTACACACATCCATCCCAGAGACACAGGGAGGAGGACAGTGTGACACTACACAACTATACACTACTACACACATCCATCCCAGAGACACAGGGAGGAGGACAGTGTGACACTACACAACTATACACTACTACACACATCCATCCCAGAGACACAGGGAGGAGGACAGTGTGACAACACACAACTATACACTACTACACACATCCATCCCAGAGACACAGGGAGGAGGACAGTGTGACACTACACAACTATACACTACTACACACATCCATCCCAGAGACACAGGGAGGAGGACAGTGTGACACTACACAACTATACACTACTACACACATCCATCCCAGAGACACAGGGAGGAGGACAGTGTGACACTACACAACTATACACTACTACACACATCCATCCCAGAGACACAGGGAGGAGGACAGTGTGACACTACACAACTATACACTACTACACACATCCATCCCAGAGACACAGGGAGGAGGACAGTGTGACACTACACAACTATACACTACTACACACATCCATCCCAGAGACACAGGGAGGAGGACAGTGTGACACTACACAACTATACACTACTACACACATCCATCCCAGAGACACAGGGAGGAGGACAGTGTGACAACACACAACTATACACTACTACACACATCCATCCCAGAGACACAGGGAGGAGGACAGTGTGACACTACACAACTATACACTACTACACACATCCATCCCAGAGACACAGGGAGGAGGACAGTGTGACACTACACAACTATACACTACTACACACATCCATCCCAGAGACACAGGGAGGAGGACAGTGTGACACTACACAACTATACACTACTACACACATCCATCCCAGAGACACAGAGAGGACAGTGTGACACTACACAACTATACACTACTACACACATCCATCCCAGCAACACAGGGAGGAGGACAGTGTGACACTACACAACTATACACTACTACACACATCCCTCCAAGAGACACAGGGAGGAGGACAGTGTGACACTACACAACTATACACTACTACACACATCCATCCCAGAGACACTGGGAGGACAGTGTGACACTACACAACTATACACTACTACACAGATCCATCCCAGAGACACTGGGAGGAGGACAGTGTGACACTACACAACTATACAACTACACACATCCATCCCAGAGACACAGGGAGGAGGACCATGTGACACCACACAACTATACACTACTACACACATCCATCCCAGAGACACAGGGAGGAGGACAGTGTGACACTACACAACTATACACTACTACACACATCCATCCCAGAGACACAGGGAGGAAGACAGTGTGACACCACACAACTATACGCTACTACACACATCCATTCCAGAGACACAGAGAGGAGGACAGTGTGACACTACACAACTATACACTACTACACACATCCATCCCAGAGACACTGGGAGGAGGACAGTGTGACACTACACAACTATACACTACTACACACATCCATCCCAGAGACACAGGGAAGAGGACAGTGTGACACTACACAACTATACACTACTACACACATCCATCCCAGAGACACTGGGAGGAAGACAGTGTGACACTACACAACTATACACTACTACACCCATCCATCCCAGAGATACAGGGAGGAGGACAGTGTGACACTACACAACTATACACTACTACACACATCCATCCCAGAGACACAGGGAGGAGGACAGTGTGACACCACACAACTATACACTACTACACACATCCATCCCAGAGACACAGGGAGGAGGACAGTGTGACACTACACAACTATACACTACTACACACATCCATCCCAGAGACACAGGGAGGAGGACAGTGTGACACTACACAACTATACACTACTACACACATCCATCCCAGAGACACAGGGAGGAGGACAGTGTGACACTGCACAACTATACAACTACACACATCCATCCCAGAGACACAGGGAGGAAGACAGTGTGACACTACACAACTATACACTACAACATACATCCATCCCAGAGAAGCAGGGAGGAGGACAGTGTGACACTACACACATCCATCCGAGGGACACAGTGAGGAAGACAGTGTGACACTACACAACTATACACTACTACACACATCCATTTCAGAGAAACAGGGAGGAAGACAGTGTGACACCACACAACTATACACTACTACACACATCCATCCCAGAGACACAGGGAGGAGGACAGTGTGACAGTACACAACTATACACTACTACACACATCCATCCCAGAGACACAGGGAAGAGGACAGTGTGACACTACACAACTATACACTACTACACACATCCATCCCAGAGACACTGGGAGGAGGACAGTGTGACACTACACAACTATACACTACTACACACATCCATCCCAGAGACACAGGGAGGAGGACAGTGTGACACTACACAACTATACACTACTACACACATCCATCCCAGAGACACAGGGAGGAGGACAGTGTGACACTACACAACTATACACTACTACACACATCCATCCCAGAGACACTGGGAGGAGGACAGTGTGACACTACACAACTATACAACTACACACATCCATCCCAGAGACACAGGGAGGAGGACCATGTGACACCACACAACTATACACTACTACACACATCCATCCCAGAGACACAGGAGGGCAGTGTGACACCACACAACTATACACTACTACACACATCCACCCCAGAGACACAGGGAGGAGGACAGTGTGACACTACACAACTATACACTTCTACACACATCCATCCCAGAGACACAGGGAGGAGGACAGTGTGACACTATACAACTATACACTACTACACACATCCATTCCAGAGACACAGAGAGGAGGACAGTGTGACACTACACAACTATACACTACTACACACATCCACCCCAGAGACACAGGGAGGAGGACAGTGTGACACCACACAACTATACACTACTACACACATCCATCCCAGAGACACAGGCAGGAGGAAAGTGTGACACCACACAACTATACACTACTACACACATCCATCCCAGCAACACAGGGAGGAGGACAGTGTGACACTACACAACTATACACTACTACACACATCCACCCCAGAGACACAGGGAGGAGGACAGTGTGACACCACACAACTATACACTACTACACACATCCATCCCAGAGACACAGGGAGGAGGACAGTGTGACACCACACAACTATACACTACTACACACATCCATCCCAGAGACACAGGGATGAGGACAGTGTGACACCACACAACTATACACTACTACACACATCCATCCCAGAGACACAGGCAGGAGGAAAGTGTGACACCACACAACTATACACTACTACACACATCCATCCCAGCAACACAGGGAGGAGGACAGTGTGACACTACACAACTATACACTACTACACACATCCACCCCAGAGACACAGGGAGGAGGACAGTGTGACACCACACAACTATACACTACTACACACATCCATCCCAGAGACACAGGGAGGAGGACAGTGTGACACCACACAACTATACACTACTACACACATCCATCCCAGAGACACAGGGATGAGGACAGTGTGACACCACACAACTATACACTACTACACACATCCATCCCAGAGACACAGGGAGGAGGACAGTGTGACACTACACAACTATACACTACTACACACATCCATCCCAGAGGCACAGGGAGGAGGACAGTGTGACACTACACAACTATACACTACTACACACATCCATCCCAGAGACACAGGGAGGAGGACAGTGTGACACCACACAAATATACACTACTACACACATCCATCCCAGAGACACAGGGAAGAGGACAGTGTGACACCACACAACTATACACTACTACACACATCCATCCCAGAGACACAGGGAGGAGGACAGTGTGACACTACACAACTATACACTACTACACACATCCATCCCAGAGACACAGGGACGAGGACCGTATGACACTACACAACTATAGACTACTACACACATCCATCCCAGAGACACAGGGAGGAGGACAGTGTGACACCACACAATTATACACTACTACACACATCCATTCCAGAGACACAGGGAGGAGGACAGTGTGACACTACACAACTATACACTACAACACACATCCATCCCAGAGACACAGGGAGGAGGACAGTGTGACACCACACAACTATACACTACTACACACATCCATCCCAGCAACACAGGGAGAAGGACAGTGTGACACTACACAACTATACACTACTACACATATCCATCCCAGAGACACAGGGAGGAGGACAGTGTGACACCACACAACTATACACTACTACACACATCCATCCCAGAGACACAGGGAGGAGGACAGTGTGACACTACACAACTATACACTTCTACACACATCCATCCCAGCGACACAGGGAGGAGGACAGTGTGACACTACACACACCAACTATACACTACTACAGACATCCATCCCAGAGACACAAGGAGGAGGACAGTGTGACACTACACAACTATACACTATTACATCCATCCATCCCAGAGACACAGGGAGGAGGACAGTGTGACACTACACAACTATACAACTACACACATCCATCCCAGAGACACAGGGAGATGGACAGTGTGACACTACACAACTATACACTACTACACACATCCATCCCGGAGAAACAGCGGGAGGACAGTGTGACACTACACAACTACACACATCCATCCCAGAGACACAGGGAGGAGGACAGTGTGACACTACACAACCATACAATTACACACATCCATCACAGAGACACAGGGAGAAGGACAGTGTGACACCACACAACTATACACTACTACACACATCCATCCCAGAGACACAGGGAGGAGGACAGTGTGACACTACACAACCATACAATTACACACATCCATCACAGATACACAGGGAGGAGGACAGTGTGACACTACACAACTATACACTACTATACACATCCATCCCAGAGACACAGGGTGGAGTACAATGTGACACTACACAACTATACACTAATACACACACCCATCCCAGAGACACAGGGAGGAGGACAGTGTGACACTACACAACTATACACTACTACACACATCCATCCCAGAGACAAAGGGAGGAGGACAGTGTTGACACTACACAACTATACAACTACACACATCCATCCCAGAGACACAGGTAGGAGGACAGTGTGACACTACACAACTATACACTACTACACACATCCATCCCAGAGAATCAGCGGGAGGACAGTGTGACACTACACAACTACACACATCCATCCCAGAGACACAGGGAGGAGGACAGTGTGACACTACACAACCATACAATTACACACATCAATCACAGAGACACAGGGAGAAGGACAGTGTGACACTACACAACTATACACTACTACACACATCCATCCCCGAGACACAGGGTGGAGGACAGTGTGACACTACACAACTATACACTAATACACACACCCATCCCAGATACACAGGGAGGAGAACAGTGTGACACTACACAACTATACACTACTACACACATCCATCCCAGAGAAACAGGGAGGAGGACAATGTTGACACTACACAACTATACAACTACACACATCCATCCCAGAGACACAGGTAGGAGGACAGTGTGACACCACACAACTATACACTACTACACACATCCATCCCAGAGACACATGGTGGAGGACAGTGTGACACTATACAACTATACACTACTACACACATCCATCCCAGAGACACAAGGAGGAGGACAGAGTGACACTTCACAACTATACACTACTACACACATCCATCCCAGAGACACAGGGAGGAGGACAGTGTGACACTACACAACTATACACTACTATACACATCCATCCCAGAGACACAGGGAGGAGGACAGTGTGACAACTCACAACTATACACTACTACACACATCCATCCCAGAGACACAGAGAGGACAGTGTGACACTGCACAACTATACACTACTACACACATCCATCCCAGAGACACAGGGAGGAGGACAGTGTGACACTACACAACTATACACTTCTACACACATCCATCCCAGAGACACAGGGAGGAGGACAGTGTGACACTACACAACTATACACTACTACACACATCCATCCCAGAGACACAGGGAGGAGGACAGTGTGACACTACACAACTATACACTTCTACACACATCCATCCCAGAGACACAGGGAGGAGGACAGTGTGACACTACACAACTATACACTACTACACCCATCCATCCCAGAGATACAGGGAGGAGGACAGTGTGACACCACACAACTATACACTACTACACACATCCATCCCAGAGACACAGGGAGGAGGACAGTGTAACACTACACAACTATACACTACTACACACATCCATCCCAGAGACACAGGGAGGAGGACAGTGTGACACTACTCAAATATAAATGGGGCGTGGTTTCGGACACAAAGCGTGAATGTTTGGAAATTAGCCTGTGCATCAATAAATCACGGAGCTTGCGCCAACATGTGGTGCACAGTTTAGACCACCTAAAAGCAGGTCCAAAAGTAGAACTCAACAGTTCCGAATTCACAATAATTAATGCGGTGCAGCACAAGACTAGTGGCACCTAGCTCTGCACTGTCTCACTCATTAATCAATCTCCCCTTATATGTCTCTTTATATGTTATTGGGGCTTATAGGCATTTTTTTTACATTGGTTAATTCATTTTTATTTACAATTTTTTTAACATCTGATTGCTTGTTCCTGATACTACCCTGCAATATATTATCTCAGTCACTATGCATAGGCCGACACTGTGCCTTTGAGATGCTGTCAGAGAAGGGATCTTACAGGCACTGCCTGCGGACAGCCTTGGCGTCCTTATCCAATCTCAGAGCTGCCATAGAAAGAATTGTCGCCCCTTGAAAACACTGCGGGGCATTAAGGTGTTAAAGGGTTTGTCCCATGAAGCAAATTAGGCCCTATACATAGGCCTAACTTGCTAATCGGTGCAGGTTTCAGTGATGGGACCCCCACGGATCACGACAAGGGGGGTCCACACCCCGAGAGGACCAGAGCAGCTGGTCATGCATGTGCGGGCTGCCCCATTCAGCTCCATAGGGAGGAAAGGGGCAGCCTGCGCATGCGCAAGCACTCAGCAATTTTCATAAGCTCCGTAGAGATGAACAGAGCAGCTTGTGCTGCTCCAGTCATCTTGAGGTGCGACAAGGGTACATCAAACCCCTGTTCTCGTGATCCGTTGTGATCCCATCAATACGACCCCCACCAACAACCCCTTTAAGTTCTGTGATAAAATTTAAATCACACCGAGGTAAAACCCAAAGTGCAATGCTAGCCTCAGCTACCTAGCCTCAGTATTGTACAGCATGCGCCACATTCATGCATAACGGAGTTTAGTCTTCATGAATGTAATGCAAGCAGCCAAATGCATGAACTGTGCGCGCTATTTTATTTCTGGGTCACTCAGTTTAAGGGGCGTTCGCCACATTTCTGTCGGATTTCCAAAATTAATGTAGCGGCCGATGCGAATATGGACTGGAACGCCCTTGCGACATTCACAATGCAATGCGACACAAAACTTCGGCAGAGTGTTTATAAATACATGTGTGGTCATACATACCGCTAGCGCTGCCTCAGGTACGGTCATACATACCGCTAGCGCTGCCTCAGGTACGGTCATACATACCGCTAGCGCTGCCTCAGGTACGGTCATACATACAGCTAGCGATGCCTCAGGTACAGTCATACATACCGCTAGCGCCGCCTCAGGTACGGTCATACATACCGCTAGCGCTGCCTCAAGTACGGTCACACATACCGCTAGCGCTGCCTCAGGTGCGGTCAAACATACCGCTAGCGCTGCCTCAGGTGCTGTCATACATACCGCTAGCGCTGCCTCAGGTACGGTCATACATACCGCTAGCGCTGCCTCAGGTACGGTCATACATACCGCTAGCGCTGCCTCAGGTACGGTCATACATAGCGCTAGCGCTGCCTCAGGTACATTCATACATACCGCTAGCGCTACCTCAGGTACAGTCATACATAGCGCTAGCGCTACCTCAGGTACAGTCATACATAGCGCTAGCGCTGCCTCAGGTACGGTCATACATAGCGCTAGCGCTGCCTCAGGTACATTCATACATACCGCTAGCGCTACCTCAGGTACAGTCATACATAGCGCTAGCGCTACCTCAGGTACGGTCATACATACCGCTAGCGCTACCTCAGGTACAGTCATACATAGCGCTAGCGCTGCCTCAGGTACATTCATACATACCGCTAGCGCTACCTCAGGTACGGTCATACATACCGCTAGCGCTGCCTCAGGTACATTCATACATACCGCTAGCGCTGCCTCAGGTACGGTCATACATACCGCTAGCGCTGCCTCAGGTACATTCATACATACCGCTAGCGCTGCCTCAGGTACGGTCATACATACCGCTAGCGCTGCCTCATGTGCGGTCATACATACCGCTAGCGCTGCCTCATGTGCGGTCATACATAGCGCTAGCACTGCCTCAGGTACGGTCATACATACCACTAGTGCTGCCTCAAGTACGATCATACATCGCGCTTGCGCCGCCTCAGGTACGGTCATACATACCACTATCGCTGCCTCAGGTGCGGTCATACATACCGCTAGCGCTACCTCAGCTACAGTCGTACATACCGCTAGCGCTACCTCAGGTACAGTCGTACATACCGCTAGCGCTACCTCAGGTACAGTCATACCGCTAGCGCTACCTCAGGTACAGTCATACATAGCGCTAGCGCTACCTCAGGTACAGTCATACATAGCGCTAGCGCTGCCTCAGGTACGGTCATACATAGCGCTAGCGCTGCCTCAGGTACATTCATACATACCGCTAGCGCTACCTCAGGTACAGTCATACATAGCGCTAGCGCTACCTCAGGTACGGTCATACATACCGCTAGCGCTACCTCAGGTACAGTCATTCATAGCGCTAGCGCTGCCTCAGGTACATTCATACATACCGCTAGCGCTACCTCAGGTACGGTCATACATACCGCTAGCGCTGCCTCAGGTACATTCATACATACCGCTAGCGCTGCCTCAGGTACGGTCATACATACCGCTAGCGCTGCCTCAGGTACATTCATACATACCGCTAGCGCTGCCTCAGGTACGGTCATACATACCGCTAGCGCTGCCTCATGTGCGGTCATACATACCGCTAGCGCTGCCTCATGTGCGGTCATACATAGCGCTAGCACTGCCTCAGGTACGGTCATACGTACCACTAGCGCTGCCTCATGGTACGGTCATACATAGCGCTAGCGCTGCCTCAGGTACGGTCACACATACCACCAGCGTTGTGCTAGCGCTGGGGGACAGGACTCGATCACATATGCGTTTCCATTGAATCACATGCCAACGACCAGTGAGGTAAAATCTCCATTTACTGAGGTAAAACCTGTGTTACCTTGAGGTAAAACTCCAAACTCTGAGGTAAAATCTGTTTTATGCGAAACCCACTGGGATTACTGGGGGGGGAAACTAGCATTATGTTCACACTGCACATCACCTGAGGAAGTCGTTTGGGAAAATAACGCATCATGTGAACGTATCTTGCGAAAGAGAGGACACATACACCGCACGCAGCAGCTCGCAGCTTGTGACGATCCTCCCCCATGGCGGCCCGGGGAGCGCTCCCATCACCCTCCGATGTCAGCTCCCGGGTCCCTCCCGCCATTACAGTACGGGCCCCGGTGTGCAGCTCCCGCGGGGCCCCTCACCCTCCCCCCACCAGTTCTTATTTTTGTCACACGTCTAATCATCGCTCATTACACGGAGAGCGGGCAGGACTCCATGACAGGAGGGTCCTGCTCACACATCGCTGCAGAAGAGGGGGTCGTATACTTATGCAACGTGCGGGGAGGGAGTGTCTCCTGGCGGGGCCGTGCGTATCGCACCTCTCACTTCAGCATCGTTCTCACTGTGCATAAATGTACACACCCCTCCAGTCACAAATACACAACTTTCATTTACAGAATTGCTCCCCCCTCCCCTCTTACTACAAGGTGCAAAGTGCATTTACCCGGGTGCTGCTTGTGCTGTGTCCTGCACCCGGGCCCCAGGTCTGTGTCACTGCAAGGTGGATCCAGTGCAGGTCCTGCCCCTTGCTGCAGGCTCTGATCATGGCTACTGTGCTCCCTGGTGATCGCTGTCACAAGGGATCCGTGCAATCCCTCCAGTGTTACCATAGATCATAGATCAGCCGCTGCGTGTTACCGGAGATCATAGATCGGCCGCTGCGTGTTACGGGAGATCATAGATCGTCCGCTGCGTGTTACCGGAGATCATAGATCAGCCGCTACGTGCTACCAAAGATCATAGATCAGCCGCTACGTGCTACCAAAGATCATAGATCAGCCGCTACGTGTTACTGGAGATCATAGATCGGCCGCTGCGTGTTACACGAGATCATAGATCGGCCGCTGCGTGGTACCGGAGATCATAGATCAACCGCTACGTGCTACCAAAGATCATAGATCAGCCACTACATGTTACTGGAGATCATAGATCGGCCGCTGCGTGTTACCGGAGATCATAGATCAGCCGCTGAGTGGTACCGGAGATCATAGAACAGCCGCTGCGTGTTACCGGAGATCATAGATCGGCCGCTGCGTGTTACCGTAGATCATAGATCAGCCGCGGCGTGTTACCAAAGATCATAGATCAGCCGCTAAGTGTTACTGGAGATCATAGATCGGCCGCTGCGTGTTACTGGAGATCATAGATTGGCCGCTGCGTGGTACCGGAGATCATAGATCAGCCGCTACGTGCTATCATAGATCAGCCGCTACGTGTTACTGGAGATCATAGATCGGCTGCTGCGTGTTACCTGAGATCATAGATCGGCCGATGCGTGTTACCGGAGATCATAGATCGGCCGCTGCGTGTTACCATAGATCATAGATCAGCCGCCGCGTGTTACCGGAGATCACAGATCAGCCGCTGCGTGTTACCGGAGATCACAAATCAGCCGCTGCATGTTACCGGAGATCATAGATCAGCCGCTGAGTGTTACCGGAGATCATAGATCAGCCGCTGCGTGTTACCGTAGATCACAGATCAGCCGCTGCGTGTTACCGGAGATCATAGATCAGCCGCTGCGTGTTACCGGAGATCATAGATCAGCCACTGCATGTTACCGGACATAATAGATCAGCCGTTGCGTGTTACCGGACATAATATATCAGCCGCTGCGTGTTACCGGACATAATAGATCAGCCTCTGCGTGTTACCGGAGATCATAGATCAGCCGCTGCGTATTACCGGACATAATAGATCAGCCGTTGCGTGTTACCGGACATAATATATCAGCCGCTGTGTGTTACCGGACATAATAGATCAGCCTCTGCGTGTTACCGGAGATCACAGATCAGCCGCTACGTGTTGCCGGAGATTACAGATAAGCCGCTGCGTTTTACCGGAGATCATAGATCAGCCGCTGCGTGTTACCGGAGATCATAGATCAGCCGCTGCGTGGTATCGGAGATCATAGATCAGCCGCTGCATGTTACCGGACATAATAGATCAGCCGTTGCTTGTTACCGGACATAATATATCAGCCGCTGCGTGTTACCGGACATAATAGATCAGCCTCTGCGTGTTACTGGAGATCATAGATCAGCCGCTGCGTATTACCGGACATAATAGATCAGCCGTTGCGTGTTACCGGACATAATATATCAGCCGCTGCGTGTTACCGGACATAATAGATCAGCCTCTGCGTGTTACCGGAGATCACAGATCAGCCGCTACGTGTTGCCGGAGATTACAGATAAGCCGCTGCGTTTTACCGGAGATCATAGATCAGCCGCTACATGTTACCGGAGATCATAGATCAGCCGCTGCGTGTTACCGAAGATCTTAGATCAGCCGCTGCGTGTTACCGGACATAATAGATCAGCCGCTACATGTTACCGGAGATCATAGATCAGCTGCTGTGTGTTACCAAAGATCACAGATCAGCCGCTGCGTGTTACCCGACATAATAGATCAGCCGCTACGTGTTACCGGAGGTCACAGATCAGCCGCTGCGTGTTACCGTAGATCACAGATCAGCTGAAGCATGTTACCGGAGATCACAGATCAGCCGCTACGTGTTGCCGGAGATTACAGATCAGCCGCTGCGTTTTACCGGAGATCATAGATCAGCCGCTGCGTGTTACCGGAGATCATAGATCAGCCACTGCGTGTTACCGGGGATCACAGATCACCCGCTACGTGTTACCGGAGATCATAGATCAGCCGCCGCGTGTTACCGGAGATCATAGATCAGCCGCTACGTGTTACCGGAGATCATAGATCAGCCGCCGCGTGTTACCGGAGATCATAGATCAGCCGCTACGTGTTACCGGAGATCACAGATGAGCCGCTATGTGTTACCGTAGATCAGCCACTACATGTTTCTATAGATCATAGATCAGCCACTGCATTTCCCGTAGTTCATAGATCAGCCGCTGCGTGTTATCGGAGATCACAGATCAGCCGCTATTTGTTATCATAGATCAGCCGCTACATGTTACTATAGATCAGCCACTGCATTTCCCGTAGTTCATAGATCAGCCGCAGTGTGTTACCGGAGATCATAGATCAGCCGCTGCGTGTTACCAGGGATCATAGATCAGCCGCTGTGTGTTACCGTAGATCATACGTCAGCCGTTGCGTGTTACAGTAGTTCATAGATCAGCCGCTGCATGTTACCGGACATAATAGATCAGCCTCTGCGTGTTACCGGAGATCATAGATCAGCTACTGCGTGTTACCGCACATAATAGATCACCCGCTGCGTATTACCCAACATAATAGATCAGCCGCTGCATGTTACCGGACATAATAGATCAGCCGCTGCATGTTACCGGAGATCATAGATCAGCCGCTACATGTTACCGGAGATCATCGATCAGCCGCTGCGTGTTACCAAAGATCACAGATCAGCCGCTGCGTGTTACCGGAGATCACAGATCAGCCGCTGCATGTTACCGGAGATCACAGAGCAGCCGCTGCGTGTTACCAGAGATCACAGATCAGCCGCTGCGTGTTACCGGAGATCACAGATCAGCCGCTGCGTGTTACCGGACATAATAGATCAGCCGCTACGTGTTACCGGACATAATAGATCAGCCGCTACGTGTTATCGGATATCATAGATCAGCCGCTGCGTGTTACCGGAGGTCATAGATCAGCCGCTGCGTGTTACCGTAGATCACAGATCAGCTGAAGCATGTTACCGGAGATCACAGATCAGCTGAAGCATGTTACCGGACATAATAGATCAGCCGCTATGTGTTACCGGACATAATAGATCAGCCGCTACGTGTTATCGGATATCATAGATCAGCCGCTACGTGTTACCGGACATAATAGATCAGCCTCTACGTGTTATCGGATATCATAGATCAGCCGCTGCGTGTTACCGGAGGTCACAGATCAGCCGCTGCGTCTTACCGTAGATCACAGATCAGCTGAAGCATGTTACCGGAGATCACAGATCAGCTGCTGCGTGTTACCGGACATAATAGATCAGCCGCTACGTGTTACCGGACATAATAGATCAGCCGCTACGTGTTATCGGATATCATAGATCAGCCGCTGCGTGTTACTGGAGGTCACAGATCAGCCGCTGCGTGTTACCGTAGATCACAGATCAGCTGAAGCATGTTACCGGAGATCACAGATCAGCCGCTGCGTGTTACCGGACATAATAGATCAGCCGCTACGTGTTACCGGAGATCATAGATCAGCCACTGCGTGTTACCGGGGATCACAGATCAGCCGCTGTGTGTTACCGAAGATCACAGATCAGCCGCTGCGTGTTACCGGACATAATAGATCAGCCGCTGCGTGTTACCGGAGATCATAGATCAGCCGCTACGTGTTACCGGAGATCATAGATCAGCCGCTACGTGTTACCGGAGATCATAGATCAGCCGCTACGTGTTACTGGAGATCACAGATGAGCCGCTATGTGTTACCGTCGATCAGCCGATACATGCTTCTATAGATCATAGATCAGCCACTGCATTTCCCGTAGTTCATAGATCAGCCTCTGCGTGTTATCGGAGATCACAGATCAGCCGCTATGTGTTACCATAGATCAGCCGCTACATGTTACTATAGATCATAGATCAGCCACTGCATTTCCCGTAGTTCATAGATCAGCCACAGCGTATTACCGGATATCATAGATCAGCCGCTGCATGTTACCAGGGATCATAGATCAGCCGCTGCGTGTTACCGTAGATCATACATCAGCCGTTGCGTGTTACAGTAGTTCATAGATCAGCCTCTGCGTGTTACCGTAGATCATAGATCAGCCGCTACGTGTTACCGGAGATCATAGATCAGCCGCTGCGTGTTACCGCACATAATAGATCACCCGCTGTGTATTACCCGACATAATAGATCAGCCGCTGCATGTTACCGGACATAATAGATCAGCCTCTGCGTGTTACCGGAGATCATAGATCAGCTGCTGCGTGTTACCGGAGATCATAGATCAGCCGCTGCGTGTTACCGGAGATGACATATCAGCCGTTGCGAGTTACCAAAGATCATAGATTGGACACTGCATGTTACCAGAGATTTTGGATCAGCCACTGCGTGTTCCAGAGATCATGTGATAGAATCGGCTGCTGCGTGTTACCGGAGATTATGTGATAGGATCAGCCGCTTCTTGTTACTGGAGATCACGCAATAGAATTGGCCGATGCGTGTTACCAGGGATCATGTGATAGGATCAGCCGCTTCTTGTTACCAGGGATCGTGTGATAGGATTGGCCGCTGCGTTTTACCGGGTATGATGTGATAGGATTGGCCGCTGCGTGTAGCCGGGTATCATGTGATAGGATCGGCCGATGTGTGTTACCGGGGATCATGTAATAGGATCGTCCGCTGCATGTTACCGGGAATCATGTGATAGGATCAGCAGCTATGTGTTACCTGGGATCATGTAATAGGATTGGCCACTGCGTGTTACCGGGGATCTGCGATAGGATCGGTCACTGTGTGTTACTGCATGTCATTGGTCCATCCAATAAGCGGTAATCATCGGTTGGGGGTTTCTTCCACATTCTCTGGTCTTGGTGCCTATTCTGGTCCGGTGGAGCTTGATACCTGGTTAGGAGTTTTTCAATGTAATTAAAAAAATAAATTAGGGAAAGTTCATTATGGATTCTCTTCCAGTTATTTGGTACAGAATCCCTCTAGCTGTCGCTTTTGGAGTTTCCACATGCCACCATGGGCATGTGGGGGGAAGAACAGGCCGGG
Organism: Engystomops pustulosus; assembly: GCF_040894005.1. Taxonomy (NCBI): domain Eukaryota; kingdom Metazoa; phylum Chordata; class Amphibia; order Anura; family Leptodactylidae; genus Engystomops; species Engystomops pustulosus. The sequence goes on from NC_092419.1 coordinate 24,752,779, forward strand.
AGTAAGCCGGGCCAGGGTATTTACTATAGTGTCTGCTGAAAAACTGGCGCAGACTATAGCTAGAAAACTCCCCGAGTTACGATCTGGTCCAAAGATCGGAACTGGCTGACCTTGCACCCTAAGTCAATTATAGGCTCCGGCCGGCAGAGGGAAATTTTGAGACTAGCCTTCTAAATGCCAGTCTTAATGAAAATCCCCATTAACCAGCAAACACCCTGCAGGGGGTATTTATACTTTTTGGAGATAACTTTGCCTTTTCCACAAATTTCTGTCAATGGATTCAGGATTTTTGCAATGTAGAGTGACATCACTGTGTGTATTATCCCTCTACTGTGACATCACTGTGTGTATTATCCCTGTACTGTGACATCACTGTGTGTATTATCCCTGTAATGTGACATCTCCCTGTGTATTATCCCTCTACTGTGACATCACTGTGTGTATTATCTCTGTACTGTGACATCACTGTGTGTATTATCCCTGTACTGTGACATCACTGTGTGTATTATCCCTGTAATGTGACATCTCCCTGTGTATTATCCCTCTACTGTGACATCACTGTGTGTATTATCTCTGTACTGTGACATCACTGTGTGTATTATCCCTGTACTGTGACATCACTGTGTGTATTATCTCTGTACTGTGACATCACTGTGTGTATTATCCCTGTACTGTGACATCACTTTGTGTATTATCCCTGTACTGTCACATCACTGTGTGTATTATCCCTGTACTGTGACATCACTGTGTGTATTATCTCTGCACTGTGACATCACTGTGTGTATTATCCCTGTACTGTCACATCACTGTGTGTATTATCCCTGTACTGTGATATCACTGTGTGCATTATCCCTGTACTGTGACATCTCCCTGTGTATTATCTCTGCACTGTGACATCACTGTATTATCCCTGTACTGTGACATCACTGTGTGTATTGTCTCTGGACTGTGACATCAGTGTGTGTATTATCACTGTACTGTGACATCACTGTGTGTATTATCTCTGTACTGTGACATCACTGTGTGTATTAGCCCTGTACTGTGACATCACTCTGTGTATTATCCCTGCACTGTGACATCACTGTGTGTATTATCTCTGTACTGTGACATCACTGTGTGTATTATCACTGTACTGTGACATCACTGTGTGTACTATCTCTGTACTGTGACATCACTGTGTGTACTATCCCTGTACTGTGACATCACTGTGTGTATTATCTCTGTACTGTGACATCACTGTGTGTATTATCTCTGTACTGTGACATCACTGTGTGTATAGTCTTGCAGCACCTGTCACCCAGCAGACGCTGCCCTCCCATTCTTACAGCTCTAATAACATCACCATAAGGCTGCTCAAGCCCCCCCCCCCCCCCCACCTCCATCAAACATGAAGTCCTTGAGTTGTCCTCTTCTGTCTTCATAGACGCATCTGTTTCTGGAAAAGCTGGGTGCCAGACAATATGGCTGCCCTCACAGTAACTACAAGTCTGACTACATAGGAATAGCAATCCATAAGTGATAAGCTATTGAGGTCCAAGCACTAGGACCCACACTGATCCCGAGAACCGGGGTACCCCGTATCCCCATCCTACTCATAGGGACTGACACAGAGCTCAGGGCACCTAGAGCTGAAAGCCGGGGCAACAGAGATCAGTCATCTACTACCCAGACAGGGAGTCTTAGGCCCCCTTTCACACTTTTGTTGTTCTGCGCGTACTTTTGACGCTCCAAACTCGCATTGCACTCTGTCCCATTGTTATTTATGGCCCCGTTCTTATTTGCGTTTTTTTCAACCCCATTTAAGTCTATGGAAACGCATCAAAAACGCAGTGCGTTTTAAATGGACGGGTTGCTAGGTGATGTGAAAAAAAGGAGGAGGTGGCACATGGGCCCAAATTAAGGAATCATGTGATTTGAAACATGTGCATGAAAAACGCACCGAAAATGCAGTATAAACACGTGTGTAAAACATTAAAACACTGATGACCCCTAAAAAAAACTGATCAAAAACGCATGCAAAAACTTCAGTTTTTGATGCACTGCACTCTGTCGTGATCTGCAACGCAAGTGTGAAAGAGGCCTAAGGGGACAAATACCAGTCAGTAGTAATAGTAGGGAGCAGCTCCTTATTCAGGACCACAATCTATTAATCAATGATTCAACCTGTAGGATTGTAATGTAATAACACGAGCAGATCCCCTCTCAGATCACCCCTGAACTGTCAGGGGTCTCTGCCTATTTCAGGAAAGCCTTGTCCACAGGGGGCTAACTGAGTAGCGGCAGCGTCTCTGCATGGTAAGAGCCTGATAACTAGGATTATCTGCTGTCTGCCGCAGAATTTATGGAAAATCCCTTTAAGCATTGTGATCACTTTAGAAGCTCCTTAGACATGTCTCCTATATCACATGTATCTGCCACTTTCAAGAAAATATAGATATTGGGACTAGGGGTACATGTGCCATGAGGCGGGATGAAGTTTCTCAGGTGGCAGATTGCGGAGCAGACCCCTTTTAGGAGTGGCAGACTATATAATGGATGTTTTATGTGGGGAATAGTGTGTTCATTCGTGTTGTGTATTGAGGAACACACTCCATTATAATGTAATTGACTGTGGTATTTTTAGAGGCGCCGTGTGGAGTTGTGCTGCATGGAGCTGAAGACATTTGACTGTGAATTCAGTAGAGATAAACCATAGAAATCGTAAAGAAATCTCAAACTCTTCTGGATGTAGCTGTTTGTCACCTGTAAGGTACTAGATACTAGATGTCACAAATGTCTGTGTCATTGACTGTCTACTTGTGTGTGACGTAGCATCTTCGGGGCAAGGGGGGGCAGCATTTTCAATTTTTAATGCTAGAATCGGCCCTAATTGGGACTCATTTATCAGGGTTCCAGAACACCGTTGTAGAAGCTCTGAAATAATTGCAAATGTTAGCGCAACGATATACCCCTCTACGCCAATTCCACGCCAGGGGGGGCGTAATGGGGCGTGGCTGGCAGGGAATGGGCACAGCCTGGGGCCGTGGTCCAGCGCCAGTGCACTCACTGTAGCGACTTTTCTCAGGACCTGGCGTAGAAAAAAACTGGGGGTGGCAAGACTAACATAGAATAAATAACCCCCATATCTTTATTCTAATGAGCTTCTCAGTGCACTGAGGGCGGGGCTATATCTGCTGCTGCTTTCTATGGAGGAAGCCAATCTTTGCATAACAGAGTGGCATAAGGCAAGGTAAAGAAAGAGAAAACCTGAAATGTTTTAAGCCTTACACTAAGGTGGATTTGCCTGGTGGGGAGTTGGTAGCTCTTTTAAGGGGATTGTCTCACCATACAGTAAAGATTGCTATGGGTTAGACGTCTAGGAGCGCAAGTAAATGAGGGAGTGCTCTGCATGCCAGGAGTGCCAGTATTCATGACAGGAGCTCCATTTACTTCTGTGCCACTGACAAAACCCTGCACACGCTTCTGCCTCTCGCTTCTGCCTATAGCACTGCACTCCTCTCACTGCGCTTCTGCCTCTCTTGTTCCATTGTCCTGGCTCTCGCACTGCACTCCTGCCTCCAATACTGCGCTTCTGCCTATCTTGTACCTTTCTCCTGCTTCTTGCATTGTACTTCTACCTCTCTTTTACTGCACTTCTGCCTCTCTTGCACCGTGGTCCTACCTCTCGCACTGCGCTCCTGCCTCTCGCACTGCGCTTCTGCCTCTCTTGTACTGCGCTTCTGCCTCTCTTCTACTGCGCTTCTGCCTCTCTTCTACTGCGCATCTGCCTCTCGCACTGCGCTCCTGCCTCTCGCACTGCGCTCCTGCCTCTCGCACTGCGCATCTGCCTCTCTTCTACTGCGCTTCTGCCTCTCTTCTACTGCGCTTCTGCCTCTCTTTTAATGCGCTTCTGCCTCTCTTCTACTGCGCTTCTGCCTCTCTTTTAATGCACTTCTGCCTCTTTTTTTTAATGCACTTCTGCCTCTCGCACTGCGCTTCTGCCTCTCTTTTAATGCACTTCTGCCTCTTTTTTTAATGCACTTCTTCCTCTCTTTTAATGCGCTTCTGCCTCTCTTTTAATGCGCTTCTGTCTCTCTTCTACTGCGCTTCTGCCTCTCTTGTATTGTGCTTCTACCTCTCTTTTACTGCGCTTCTGCCTCTTGTACTGCGCTTCTGCCTCTCTTCTACTGCGCTTCTGTCTCTCTTCTACTGCACTTCTGCCTCTTGTACTGCGCTTCTGCCTCTCTTCTACTGCGCTTCTGTCTCTTGTACTGCGCTTCTGCCTCTCTTCTACTGCGCTTCTGTCTCTCTTCTACTGCACTTCTGCCTCTTTTCTACTGCGCTTCTGCCTCTCTTTTAATGCGCTTCTGCCTCTCTTGTACTGCGCTTCTGCCTCTCTTTTAATGCGCTTCTGCCTCTCTTCTACTGCGCTTCTGCCTCTCTTGTACTGCGCTTCTGCCTCTCTTTTAATGCGCTTCTGCCTCTCTTGTACTGCGCTTCTGCCTCTCTTTTAATGCGCTTCTGCCTCTCTTGTACTGCGCTTCTGCCTCTCTTTTAATGCGCTTCTGCCTCTCTTGTATTGTGGTCCTGCCTCTCGCACTGCACTCCTGCCTCTCGCACTGCACTTCTGCCTCTCTTGTACCATGGTCCTGCCTCTCGCACTGCGCTTCTGCCTCTCATACTGCACTTCTGCCTCTCTTGTACTGTGCTTCTGCCTCTCGTACTGCACTTCTGCCTCTCGTACTGCACTTCTGCCTCTCTTGTTCTGCGCTTCTGCCTTTCTTGTACCCTGGTCCTACCTCTCGCACTGCGCTCCTGGCTCTCTTGTACTGCGCTTCTGCCTCTTGTACTGTGCTTCTGCCTCTCTTCTACTGCGCACCTGCCTCTCGCATTGTGCTTCTACCTCTCTTTTACTGCGCTTCTGCCTCTCTTGTACCGTGGTCTTACCTCTCGCACTGCGCTCCTGCCTCTCGCACTGCGCTTCTGCCTCTCTTGTACTGCGCTCTTGTACTGCGCTTCTGCCTCTCTTGTACTGCGCACCTGCCTCTCGCACTGCACTTCTGCCTCTCGCACTGCGCTTCTGCCTCTTGTACTGCGCTTCTGCCTCTCGCACTGCGCTTTTGCCTCTCGCACTGCGCTTCTGCCTCTCTTCTACTGCGCTTTTGCCTCTCTTCTACTGCGCTTCTGCCTCTCTTCTACTGCGCTTCTGCCTCTCTTTTAATGCGTTTCTGCCTCTCTTGTACTGCGCTTCTGCCTCTCTTTTAATGCGTTTCTGCCTCTCGCACTGCGCTCCTGCCTCTCGCACTGCGCTCCTGTTTCTTGAAGCTATTGACTGCACTTCTCAGACTCCAGTCTCCCTCTGCCAAAGACCTGCACCGCTCACCAGGGACTCCCGCCCCTCCCTCCGCCGCCTCCTACTCCCTTTCCCCCCATCATCCCTGTGCTGTGGGCTCAGCAATGGGCAGCCTCCTCCCAGCAGAGATCCTGTGAGCTGCCCCAGGCCGCAGAGAGGGAAGGAAGCGCAGCAGAGAAGAGAAGGAGGCGCTGGGACTTGCAGCAGTGTCACCTCCCTAGAAGGGGCAGGCATTTATGTGTTATCTGTCAGCGTCTGTCTGTGTGCCTGGTCTGCATACAGCGATGTATGGTGCACACCTCACCCCATACACTGGCAGATGGCTGTGGAGCCCAACAGCACCAAACAGGACACTTTAAATGGAGCTTTTCCCACCTATGGTGTCACAGTATCCGACCCTCAGGGATAAATGATGAGGATGTGGATTAAGCCTCAGCACAGACAGAAAGATTTAGCCCCCGATTAGACAAACACTGCGCTGTTTTAGTCATTATCGGAATCTGCGTCCTTAAAGGGAATCTCTCACTAGACTTACCCTTTTACTCTGGAGACTATGAAAGACTCGATAAGCAATAAACAGACCCTCAAAGTGTTAATTTGCAAGTGCACCCCCCCATTATATAACACCCCCTAAGCCATACTGATCAGATAAAGCTGCTGATATCAGCAGAACAAGACGATTATCTGATGTGTATAGGGTGTCCCAACTGTTCCCCATGGCGGGTGCTAGGGAGTTAACGATCATTCAGTCGGATTTCAGCTGCTCGAGTCTTTTGTTCTCATCTACATAAGCCGCCACCAGAGGGGCCACGGCTTACTCCCATCTACGTACTGAATACATGGGGCATGCTCGACCAGGCCAAGTGTGCATTTCTTCCTAAAGGTCTTGACAGCTCCAGCGTCTAATATTTATTGTCAGCTTTAAAGCCCCCATAAGCAATAGATAGAATTGCTCCTCTGACGGCCATCTCTCCCGACGTCCTCATACACATACGCTCCGCGAAAGTGCATCTGAGATGAATGGGGTGAGTCTTCTGGTGGAGGCTTACTTACCAAGAACAAAAGGATCAGGCAGGTGAATTCCTTGTCTCCCGGTATCTCTCTGTCATCGGAGAGGCCACATATACATTGGCTCGTTAACCAAATCTGCCAGAGTTGGTGGATTTGTCCAGTTTCACCTAATGGGGAACATTTAGGCTACATTCACACGAACGTATGGAGGACGTATATACGGCCGATATACGTCCCCCATACACTCCTATGGGCGCACGGCACCCTACGGGAGCGGTACGGTGCAGCACACGTGCGGCACCGTACCGTTCCGTACCCGGGAAAAAGATAGGACCTGTCCTATCTTTTCCCGTAATACGGGGCCGTGCGCCATAGGTTGCTATGGAGAGGGGCGGGGGTGAGCTGCGCTCACCTCCTCCTCCTCTCCCCGTACACTGCCGTTGCCCGCTACGGTACGGTACGGTACGGGCGGGCAACGGCAGTGTGAATATAGCCTTACTAAGAGCAGTGCAGTGTGTACTATGTGCAGTGTCCTGTGTAGTGTGCAGGGGGCGCCAGATTCAGGATTTCTGGTGCACGTTTTTCATGAATCTGGTGCCCCCTGCACTACTGTTCGACAGAGTGCACCAATTTTTTTTTTGGGGGGGGGGACCTTTAACATGGGGTGTGCAGCACAATTTTGTCATACTACGCATGATAAATGTGGTGCAAGGTCTGACTGAGCACCGGAGCACCCCCTTCAGTGCAGAGCATAGTGCAGCTGCGCCACAAAATGACCACGTGCGACACAAATGTGGCGCAGACACTTCTTAAATACCTATGCAAGTAGTCTGCACTAGAAAGGACGTGCAAAGTCCGACAGAAAACAGGCGAATGCCCGTTAGTAAATCCGCCCCAATGTGTAACCATCATGGCACATCCATACAAATGAGACAGTGGTCAGTCACAGTCAAGTGTCGTGTTTGGCCAACTTAAGGAAAGTAAACACTGGAGATATGGGGGAAGGGGGTCGGCACCCACCGATTCACACTTTAGAGGACACCTGGGAAATGCCCTAGTTATAATGGCTTCAGGAATGGATAATTCATGAGTACGGATCATGTCAAAATAAGAAGCACTGCGCTTTCAGCTACTCCCCACCTGACACACGGCTCATATATCCATCACACTGCAACGTGGAGCCCTAATATATCATAGATCAGGGGCTGAAGCACACCTCCATTTAGACCCCCCAAATCAGACCCCGGTGCTCACTCTTTACTGTCACACCAATGGGTCCAGGAACTGTGTGCTAAGTCCACGCTATGCAGAGCATCTTTACCTGCCCCATGTCATATGGAGGAAGCATCGAAGTCCACGTTACACCCTTCAGGTCCCTATATTGAAACATATCTCATATTTGGTCTTATTGTAGGCGAATTAAAGTAATTTTACTGCGGAGAGGGACGCCATTCCCCTGACCTTGGCGATTCTGTGCGCATCGTGCTCAGCGCACCGACCCTTCCCTCCCAGCAGAGTGATCTGGAAGCTAAAGTGTTAAAACCGCAAGCGTTCTATGAAAACTCAAGCAAGCCGGGAACAGAGCCGCCGCGTCGTCGTCATTAGACTGGCCTTTTAACTCTTTCCTCGCCGGCTCACTCGCGTGCTGAGGAACAGAGACAAAAAAAAACAAAGGTAACGTCTCTCGTCACACGGATCCCCAGACCCCATGAAGCTAATTCCCACCATAAGTGTGACCCCGAGGACCGAGCAGCCGGACCTCTTCCTGTTATGTTACCGCCAGTAATTGGGAGGATGGGGCTTGCGGTGGGGCCAACTATACAACAGCTCCACTGCCTTTAACACGTTAATACCCTGTAAGCTCCTTTAATGCCGGGACTGATGTGTCCATATATCTTCCTTTAATCATTACTGCACTCATTTTACAGGCAGGAGCCATCACTTGGACTTAATACAACCCCCCACCCCAGAAGGATGGAAAACTGCTTATGGCATGTTTCCCTATCTGTAATCGGGGGAGGGGCGGGCAAATTGCACCTCGTGCCATTTCCTAAAGGGTGCACAGAGGCCCGGAGAGATGCAACGCCCTATTCTTATTAGCATATGTTTGCGGTAGCTCGATGTGACGACCCACGACGCTCACGGAGATCGTCACCCAGACTTCCTGAAGATATGGGACTGTGGAGAAAGGATGTATCACTGTAAAAGACATAAGAGCTTTCATTCCTTAAAGGGGTTGTCCCTATTCTCCACTCATCCCATATTCCAGCAGACAACCTCAAGTATTAGGGGTCCTCTTCCTTCTAGGTCAAGACTACAATGATTATAACCCTCATTCTTTGATGATTGCTGGGTGCCCGAGGAATAGGCAGTAACAGGTAAACATTGGACAATCCCTTTAAGGCGGCTATACACATTTTCCAAACATGACAGTACTAATGGGATCAGCAGGACTGAGCATCCAGAAGGTTGAGCGGTCCTGACTCCCCAAGAATGCAGTAAGGGGGCGGCACGGTGGCTTAGTGGTCAGCACTTCTGCCTTGCAGCGCTGGGGACCTGGGTTCTAGTCCCAGGTCAATATCTGCAAAGAGTTTGTATGTTCTCTCCGTGTTTGCATGGGTTTCCTCTGGGTCCTCCGGTTTCCTCCCACACTCCAAAAACATACTGGTAGGTTGTTTAGATTGTGAGCCCCATGGGGACAGGGATCAATTTGTCATGCTTTGTGCAGCGCTGTGTAATCTGTGTGCGCTATATAAAGAATCATCATCATCATAGAGAGGTGTGTGGGCAGCTTAATGGGGTTTATCCAGGATATGCGCAGGATGGAGGATAACATTCTGAGCAGAGGGGACTTGACCATCGTGACCCGCTCCGATCACATGAGTGGGGGACCCATTCCCCCTAACGTGGTCCACCTGCCCCATTCAACATCTATAGTTCTACTGGAGATCCCACCTGCCATTCCAATCATTCAAGATTCCCATTCTTATGATATTTGGGGTCCCATTGGTCAGACCCCCCCTAATCAGCACTCTATTCTGTGGATAGGGAAAATCCTGGGACATGATTAGTGGGGATCAGACCATGGAGACCCCCACTGATTACAAGATTGTATATAGTGGGCAGTGCTAGTGATATCCCTATGGGAGCCATGTATATAGTGTGCAGTACTAGTGATACCCCTATGGGAGCCATGTATATAGTGGGCAGTGCTAGTGATACCCCTATGGGAGCCATGTATATAGTGTTCAGTGCTAGTCATACCCCTATGGGAGCCATGTATATAGTGTGCAGTGCTAGTGATTCCCCTATGGGAGCCATGTATATAGTGTGCAGTGCTAGTGATACCCTTATGTGAGTCATGTATATAGTGTGCAGTGCTAGTGATACCCCTATGGGAGCCATGTATATAGTGTGCAGTGCTAGTGATAACCCTATGGGAGCCATGTATATAATGTGCAGTGCTAGTGATACCCCTATGGGAGCCATGTATATAGTGGGCAGTGCTAGTGATACCCTTATGGGAGCCATGTATATAGTGGGCAGTGCTAGTCATACCCTTATGGGAGCCATGTATATAGTGGGCAGTGCTAGTGATACCCTTATGGGAGCCATGTATATAGTGTGCAGTGCTAATGATACCCCTATGGGAGCTATGTATATAGTGTGCAGTGCTAATGATACCCCTATGGGAGCCATGTATATAGTGTGCAGTGCTAGTGATACCCCTATGGGAGCCATGTATATAGTGGGCAGTGCTAGTGATACCCCTATGGGAGTCATGTATATAGTGTGCAGTGCTAATGATACCCCTATGGGAGTTATGTATATAGTGTCCAGTGCTAGTGATACCCCTATGGGAGCCATGTATATAGTGGGCAGTGCTAGTGATACCCCTATGGGAGCTATGTATATAGTGTGCAGTGCTAGTGATACCCCTATGGGAGCCATGTATATAGTGTGCAGTGCTAGTGATACCCCTATGGGAGCTATGTATATAGTGTGCAGTGCTAGTGATACCCCTATGGGAGCTATGTATATAGTGTGCAGTGCTAGTGATACCCCTATGGGAGTTATGTATATAGTGTGCAGTGCTAGTGATACCCCTATGGGAGCCATGTATATAGTGTGCAGTGCTAGTGATACCCCTATGGGAGCCATGTATATAGTGTGCAGTGCTAGTGATATCCCTATGGGAGCCATGTATATAGTGTGCAGTGCTAGTGATACCCCTATGGGAGTTATGTATATAGTGTGCAGTGCTAGTGATATCCCTATGGGAGCTATGTATATAGTGTCCAGTGCTAGTCATACCCCTATGGGAGCCATGTATATAGTGTGCAGTGCTAGTGATACCCTTATGGGAGCCATGTATATAGTGTGCAGTGCTAGTGATACCCCTATGGGAGCCATGTATATAGTGTGCAGTGCTAATGATACCCCTATGGGAGTTATGTATATAGTGTCCAGTGCTAGTGATACCCCTATGGGAGCCATGTATATAGTGGGCAGTGCTAGTGATACCCCTATGGGAGCTATGTATATAGTGTGCAGTGCTAGTGATACCCCTATGGGAGCCATGTATATAGTGGGCAGCGCTAGTGATACCCCTATGGGAGCTATGTATATAGTGTGCAGTGCTAGTGATACCCCTATGGGAGCTATGTATATAGTGTGCAGTGCTAGTGATACCCCTATGGGAGTCATGTATATAGTGTGCAGTGCTAGTGATACCCTTATGGGAGCCATGTATATAGTGTGCAGTGCTAGTGATACCCTTATGGGAGCCATGTATATAGTGTGCAGTGCTAGTGATATCCCTATGGGAGCTATGTATATAGTGTCCAGTGCTAGTCATACCCCTATGGGAGCCATGTATATAGTGTGCAGTGCTAGTGATACCCTTATGGGAGCCATGTATATAGTGTGCAGTGCTAATGATATCCCTATGGGAGCCATGTATATAGTGTGCAGTGCTAGTGATACCCCTATGGGAGCCATGTATATAGTGGGCAGTGCTAGTGATATCCCTATGGGAGCCATGTATATAGTGTGCAGTGCTAGTGATACCCCTATGGGAGCCATGTATATAGTGGGCAGTGCTAGTGATATCCCTATGGGAGCCATGTATATAGTGTGCAGTGCTAGTGATACCCCTATGGGAGCCATGTATATAGTGTGCAGTGCTAGTGATATCCCTATGGGAGCCATGTATATAGTGGGCAGTGCTAGTGATACCCTTATGGGAGCCATGTATATAGTGTGCAGTGCTAATGATACCCCTATGGGAGTTATGTATATAGCGGGCAGTGCTAGTGATACCCCTATGGGAGCCATGTATATAGTGTGCAGTGCTAGTGATACCCCATATGGGAGCCATGTATATAGTGTGCAGTGCTAGTGATACCCTTATGGGAGCCATGTATATAGTGTTCAGTGCTAGTGATACCCTTATGGGAGCCATGTATATAATGGTCATTGCTAGTGATACCCCTATGGGAGCCATGTATATAGTGTGCAGTGCTAGTGATACCCCTATGGGAGCCATGTATATAATGGTCAGTGCTAGTGATACCCCTATGGGAGCCATGTATATAGTGTGCAGTGCTAGTGATACCCCTATGGGATCCATGTATATAATGGTCAGTGCTAGTGATACCCCTATGGGAGTTATGTATATAGTGTGCAGTGCTAGTGATACCCCTATGGGATCCATGTATATAATGGTCAGTGCTAGTGATACCCCTATGGGAGCCATGTATATAGTGTGCAGTGCTAGTGATACCCCTATGGGATCCATGTATATAGTGTGCAGTGCTAGTGATACCCCATATGGGAGCCATGTATATAGTGGGCAGTGCTAATGATACCCCTATGGGAGTTATGTATATAGTGTCCAGTGCTAGTGATACCCCTATGGGAGAGGCCATACTGACCCCCACGCAGCTATGAGGCAGAACAACTCAGGGAACCTAAGAGGCTTCGATTTACTGGTGTCTTCATAATTTTGGGGCAGAAGCTCAGTAACGGGGGAGTCTACTCAGATTTTATCTATATTTATCTCCCAGATGATCATTTTGTGCCTAATCTTGAAGCAGCCAAGCGGATGATGGGAGTCCTCGGCGTCTGTCAGGAGGCGGATGTGCTGATGTTATGAGCGGAGCTCACGCTCATGAGGACAGGGCTGTGTGTGCCTGGAGGAGGGGAACAGGAAGCCTCACAGTCTGATGATGAGCCGAGCTCCCCAATTCCAGGATCAGTCACAGACACCACCTCCATCACTGGGGATCTGGATGAGATCCATCATTCCTGGAATCCCACAATAGGTGGTCAATATCAGATTTGTAGTGGTCCAACCCCCCGCCCCCCAGACATTAGGTCTTTGAAGCTGTCGTATCGCTCCCATTAGTTGCACTTTAAAGGGCCGGTGACGTAATATCCATATGTCATGATTCCAGCGGACATGTAGTACCGAGTGCAGCCACTACACAATGTACAGTGCTGTGCTGTAAAACGTGAGGAAGCAGTCGGATGCTGCTTAATGACAGGTATCTCCAATGACATGATATGAACGGATTCACTAAGAATAATGGAATATCCCTTTAAGAGAAAAGCAAGATGAGTGAAGAGTGATTGCCGCAGATACCGGTTATCTTTCATGGTCACAAATTAGGCACTAAGATGGCACAAAGAGCCTGGCACCAGCAGCACACATGGTATATGGGCCAATCCCTAGTACCAGCAGCGCTCATGGTATAAGAGCCAATCCCTGGTACCAGCAGGGCTTGTAGTAAATGGTCCAGTCCCTGGCCCCAGCAGTACTTGTGGTGTATGGGCCAATCCCTGGTACCAGCAGCTCTCATGGTATATGGGCCAATCCCAGGTACCAGCAGCTCTCATGGTATGTGGGCCAATCCCTGGTACCAGCAGAGCTCATGGCATATGGGCCAATCCCTAGTACCAGCAGCGCTCATGGCATATGGGCCAATCCCTAGTACCAGCAGAGCTCATGGCATATGGGCCAATCCCTAGTACCAGCAGCGCTCATGGCATATGGGCCAATCCCTAGTACCAGCAGAGCTCATGGCATATGGGCCAATCCCTAGTACCAGCAGCTCTCATGGCATATGGGCCAATCCCTAGTACCAGCAGAGCTCATGGCATATGGGCCAATCCCTAGTACCAGCAGAGCTCATGGCATATGGGCCAATCCCTAGTACCAGCAGCGCTCATGGCATATGGGCCAATCCCTAGTACCAGCAGAGCTCATGGCATATGGGCCAATCTCTGGTACCAGGAGCGCTCGTGGTAAATGGGCCAATCCCTAGTACCAGCAGCGCTCATGGCATATGGGCCAATCCCTGGTACCAGGAGTGCTCGTGGTAAATGGGCTAATCCCTAGCACCAGCAGTAACCGTGATATATAGGCCAATCTTTGGCACCAGCAGTACTTGTTCTGTATGGACCAATCCCGGGCATCAGCAGTACCTGTGGTGTATGGGCCAATCCCTGGTACCAGCAGCGCTCTTGGCATGCAGGCCAATCCCTGGTACAAGCAGGGCTCTTAGTAAATGGTCCAGTCCCTAGCCCCAGAAGTACTTATGATGTATGGGCCAATCCCTGGTACCAGCAGCTCTCATGGTATATGGGCCAATCCCTGGTACCAGCAAAGATCATGGCAAATGGGCCAATCCCTAGTACTAGCAGTACTTGTGGTGTATGGGCCAATCCCTGGCATCAGCAGTACTCGTGGTGTATGGGCCAATATCAGGCACCAGCAGTTCTTGTGGTAAATGGGCCAATCCTAAGTGGTCCAGGTTTCCCGGACACAGATCTACCTGACATGCGGCTTATATTTACTGCTGATTCTTTGTCTTTTTCTCTAAGATATTTAGAGATTTCAGCTGATGATGTAGCGGAAGCTGCAGGTAGATTCACGTGGCTCCGGCTGGGGACTGGAGACAGTCAGAATTGGATGCCACTATGGTGCCAGTGCATGTGCCAAGCCAGGAGACGGCTGGCAGCGTGCCCCATGATCCTTCCCTGTATGACAGAAGAGAAGCCATAAGCAGGATGTAACGGCACAGTCTGCGGATCACTGGAGGCCGAGCACACAACTTCCCTCTCCTATTTTTTTTCCCTTTTTTTTAAAAAAAGGGGATGTGACAAGGACAATCCCCGCTGCAGCGTCGCTGCCACCAGATGCAGCCACAATGGCCTCAGCACAAAGTGATAGTGAGATGAGGTCCGGAGAACTATCCTGTCTAATGCTGATCATCCCGGGGTAATGCAGGAGCAGGAAGCAGCGCCGGCCGCCCCCACCAGGATCACTGCTCTGAAGAACACCTCAGGGGTCCCTAGAAAACAACAACCTTAAAGGGGTTGCACCAGTTCTTACCCGCAATCTTATATGATCAGAAAGGGCTCAAATTCTGGGACGCCCCCAGGTCACAGCCCCCATTGGTCCCACTCTCACTAGTTCAATAAGAGGCGGCACGCTCCGCTGAATAATATGGGAGTGTTGGAAACTGCTGAGCGCAGCGCTGAATATCTCCTGCATTGTCTGACACTGTTTATGTGAGTGCTGGAGACACCTGAGCGCTGAGCTCAGCAACTCCTGAATCTCGCATAGCATCCAGCCACTTCACCCATTTCTGGGGGTCTGTGTCAGGGGCCATCACACAACAAAGTGCATTTGTCCTGCTACGGCTTCCACTCAGGTCTCGGCCAGAAGCGCTGGCGGCCACAGGATCCGTTTAGACCCATCATTCAGACTGAGGAATGTCCCTTGGGACGTGAGAGGAGGGCCAATCATTGGTCACAATGGCTCCCGTGACCCACAATACTTTTCTCTGAGACTCAGGACCTATGATCGCCGGGGAGCAGTGCACGGACTGCACGTTATTCTCCGCCTCGTTATGTTTTCCGGAATTCCTGAAAAATCTCTTCAACCCCTTCTTAATCATGTTTACAACTTGATTGAAAAGAGGTGTGGCTTTCCGGGAAGGGGCGTGGCTAGCCCTGAGCATGTCCTGATCATTAAGTGCTACATGTACAACGCTGCCAACGCAAAGGGTTAAACAGGTGTTGCGAAACTCCAAACCCTCCTCCATACAAAGGGTTAATCTGGGAGAGTGATCAACTCACTGAGGACCTCCAGTGTGGAATCATGGTAATGCAGCTGTAAGTCTCTGTCTATGAAATCTTGTTGACCAATAGAATGCTGCCACCTCATAGGGGGAGGTTATTAAAGACCCTTATGGGGGGGGGGGGGAGTCCCAGCTCAGTCCTGGAGGCTCTTCATACAGTCTGCCTGCATGACACCTAAGCCTGCAGGAGACCAGGCCTGCAGAGCACAGAGCACAGAGCACAGCACTGTTAGGTATGACTACACACATAACACTGACTGCAGGGAGCACAGCAGTGTGAGGTCTGATTACACAACACTCCAGGGACATTACATAACACCGGCTGCAGAGAGCACAGGGCAAAGCAGTGTGAGGTCTGATTACACATCTCTCCAGGGACATTACATAACACTGGCTGCAGAGAGCACAGAGCACAGCAGTGTGAGGTCTGATTACATATCTCACCAGGGACGTTAGATAACACTGGCTGCAGAAATTACAGAGCACAGCAGTGTGAGGTTTGATGACACACTCCGGGGACTATACATTACACTGGGTGAAGAAAGCACAGAGCACAGCAGTGTGAGGTCTGATGACACACTCCGGGGACTATACATTACACTGGGTGAAGAAAGCACAGAGCACAGCAGTGTGAGGAGTAATTACACATTTCTGCAAGGACAATACAGAACACTGTCTGCATAAAGCACGGAGCACAACAGTGTGAGTATTGTTAAACAATTCTCCAAGGACAATACATTACATTGGCTGTAGAAAGCACAGCAGTGTGAGGTCTGATTACACATCTCTCCAGGGACAATACATAACTAAGCTGCAGAGAGCACAAAGCACAGCAGTGTGAGGTCTGATTACATATCTCTCCAGGGACATTACATAACACTGGCTGCAGAGAGCACAGAGCACAGCAGTGTGAGGTCTGATTACATATCTCTCCAGGGACATTACATAACACTGGCTGCAGAGAGCACAGAGCACAGCAGTGTGAGGTCTGATTACATATCTCACCAGGGACGTTACATAACACTGGCTGCAGAAATTACAGAGCACAGCAGTGTGAGGTCTGATTACATATCTCAGCAGGGACGTTACATAACACTGGCTGCAGAAATTACAGAGCACAGCAGTGTGAGGTCTGATGACACACTCCGGGGACTATACATTACACTGGGTGAAGAAAGCACAGAGCACAGCAGTGTGAGGTCTGATGACACACTCCGGGGACTATACATTACACTGGGTGAAGAAAGCACAGAGCACAGCAGTGTGAGGAGTAATTACACATTTCTGCAAGGAAAATACAGAACACTGTCTGCATAAAGCACGGAGCACAACAGCGTGAGTATTGTTAAACAATTCTCCAAGGACAATACATTACATTGGCTGTAGAAAGCACAGCAGTGTGAGGTCTGATTACACATCTCTCCAGGGACAATACATAACTAAGCTGCAGAGAGCACAAAGCACAGCAGTGTGAGGTCTGATGACACAACACCCCAGGGACAATACAATACACTGGCTGCGGAAAGCACAGAGCACGGCAGTGGCAGAAATAATTGCACATCTCTGCAAGCACAATGCATAACACTGGCTGCAGAGAGCACAGCAGTGTGAGGTCTGATTACACATCTCTTCAGGGACAATACAAAACACTGGCTGCAGAGATCACATGGCACAGCAGAGTGAGGAGGAATTGCACATCTCTGCAAGGACAATGCATAACACTGGCTGCAAAGAACAAAGAGCACAGCAGTGTGAGGTCTAATTACAGATCTCTCCAGGGACAATACATAACACTGGCTACAGAGAGCACAGCAGTGTGAGGTAGGATTAAACAACTCTCTCAGGACAATACATAACACTGGCTGCATTAAGCATAGAGCACAGAAGTGTGAGGTATGATTACTCATCTCTCCAGGGACAGTATCTGACACTGGCTTCAGAGAGCACAGAGCACAGCAGTGTGAGGTCTGATTACAAAACACTCCAGGGACAATACATTACATTGGCTGCAGAGAGCACAGGGCACAGCAGTGTGAGGTTTGATTACACGTCTCTACAGGGCAATATCTAATGGTTGCTGCAGATAGCACAGCAGCACATCTTTGCAAGGACTATGCATGACATTGGCTGCAGAGATCACAGAGCTCAGCAGTGGGAGGAGTAATTGCACATCTCTGCCAGGACAATGCATAACACTAGATGCTAAAAGCACAGAGCTCAGTAGTGTGAGTATGATTACACATTTCTCCAAGGACATGACAGAACACTGGCTTTAGAGACCGTAGAGCACAGCAGTGTGAGGTCTGATTACACGTCTCTACAGGGAAATACATAACACTGGTGGCAGGGAACACAAAACACAGCAGTGTGAGGTATGATATCTCATCTCTCCAGGAACAGTACATAACATTGGCTGCAGAGAGCACAGAACACAGCAGTGTGAGGTATGATATCTCATCTCTCCAGGGACAATACATAACACTGGCTGCAGAGAGCACAGAGCACAGCAGTGTGAGGTATGATATCTCATCTCTCCAGGGACAGTACATAACATTGGCTGCAGAACGCACAGAGCACAGCAGTGTGAGGTCTGATTACACAACTTTCCATGGACAATACACTACATTGGCTGCAGAAAGCACAGAGCACAGCAGTGTGAGGTCTGATTACACAACTTTCCATGGACAATACACTACATTGGCTGCAGAAAGCACAGAGCACAGCAGTGTTAAGATTGATTACACTTCTCTCCAGGGACAGTATCTGACATTGGCTGCAGAAAGCACAGAGCACATCAGTGTGAGTTCTGATTACATGTCTCTACAGGGCAGTATCTAATGTTTGCTGCAGAGAGCACAGAGCACTGCAGTGTTAGGTATGACTACACATATCTACAGGGAAATGCATAACACTGGCTGCAGGAAACACAGAGCACAGCAGTGTTAGGGTTGATTACACATCTCTGCAGGGTCAGTATCTGACACTGGCTGCAGAGAGCACAGAGCACAGCTGTGTGAATATTATTACAAATTTCTCCAGGGACAATTCATAACATTAACTTTAGAGAGCACAACAGTGTGAGGTCTGATTACACATAAGGACAATACATTACAATGTTTGCAGAGTACAAAGCACAGCAGTGTGAAGTATGACAACACAGCTCATCAGGAACAATACATAACACTGGCTGCAGAGAGCACAGAGCACAGCAGTGTAAGGTATGATTACACATCTCTCCCAAGGAAATACAAAACACTGGCTGCAGAAAGCACAGCAGTGTGAGGTCTGATAACACATATCTCCGGAGACAATACATAACTAAGCTGCAG
This sequence comes from Engystomops pustulosus, assembly GCF_040894005.1. Classification (NCBI taxonomy): domain Eukaryota; kingdom Metazoa; phylum Chordata; class Amphibia; order Anura; family Leptodactylidae; genus Engystomops; species Engystomops pustulosus. The sequence goes on from NC_092419.1 coordinate 24,771,600, forward strand.
AGAGCACAGAGCACAGCAGTGTGAGGTCTGATGACACAACAGTTCAGGAACAATACATTACAATGTCTGAAGAAAGCACAGAGCACAGCAGTGTGAGGAGTATATCTTTTCAAGGACAATGCATTACACATTAAATGGCTGTAGAGAGCACAGAGCACAGCAGTGTGAGGTCTAATTACACAACACTCCAGGGACAATTCATACAACTGGCTGCAGAAAGCACAGAGCACAGCAGTGTGAGGTCTGAATACATATCTCACTAAGGACAATACAATACAATGGCTGCAGGGAGCACAAAACACAGCAGTGTGAGGAATAATAACATATATGCAAGGACCATGCATATCACTGGCTGCAGAGAGCACAGAGCACAGAAGTGCGAGGTCTGATTACACATCTCTAAGGACACTACACGACAATGGATCCAGAGAGCATAGAGCACAGCAGTGTGAGGTAAGATTACACATCTCTCCCAAGGAAATACAAAACACTGGCTGCAGAAAGCACAGCAGTGTGAGGTCTGATAACACATATCTCCTGAGACAATACATAACTAAGTTGCAGAGAGCACAGAGCACAGCAGTGTGAGGTCTGTTTAAACCTTTCTCCTGGGACAGTACACAACCCTGGCTGTTACATTACAATGGCTGCAGAGATCACAGAGCACAGCAGTGTTGGGTATGATTTCACATCTCTGCAAGGACGACACATAACATTGGCTGCAGAGAGCACAGAGCACAGCAGTGTTGGGTATGATTTCACATCTCTGCAAGGACAACACATACCATTGGCTGCAGAGAGCGCAGAGGTGTGAATTCTGATTACACATCTATCAAGAACAATAGAAAACACTAGCTGCAAAGAGCACAGCAGTGTGAGGTCTGATTACCCATCTCTCCAGGAACAATACAGAACACTGACTGTTACAAGCTTCAAAAACACAGCAGTATGGTATCTCTCCAGAGACAACATTTAACACAGACTGCACAGAACACAGGGCACAGCAGTGTGACGCATGATAATTAATCTCCAGGGTCATCACATAACACTGTCTGCATAGAACACCAAGTTCAGAAGTGTGAGTGTGAGTCTGATTACGCATCTCTCCAGGGACATTTCATGGCACTGGCTGCAGAGGGCACAGCAGTGTGAGGTCTGATTACACATTTTTTCACAGACAATGGGGCACATTTACTTACCCGGTCCAGTCGCGATCCAGCGGTGCGTTCTCCGACGCTGATTCGGGTTCTGCTGGGATTCACTAAGGTCCGTGCGCCGATATTCACCAGGTGTCGCTGCTGCGCCGAGGTCCGCTGGAGTTCACCTGCTTTTTCTGGTGTATGTGAGTGCTTGATCTTGCGACACAAATGGCTTTTTAAATTCTGCGTTTTTTCCGAATCCTTCGGGTTGTCCGGTGGCCACGCCCCCCGATTTCTGTCGCGCGCGCCACAATTCCGTGAAATACAGCGCAAAGAGGAAATATTCGGGAAAAACCCGATGGATTCGCGGCTGCGGACCCTTAGTAAATGTGCCCCAATATCTAACACTGGCTACAGAAAGCACAGAGCACAGCAGTGTGAGGTATGATTAAACCTCTCTCTGGGGACAATACATGACACTGACTGCAGTGTACACAGTTAAATTTGATTCCCAATCAATATCCGTGTTCCTCACACTTTGTGCTCTCATATATAAGAGCATTGTGGAGAACAGGAGCATGCTCATATATTATTGGTGTTTTATGAGCTTGAGCTATCTTTTAAATTTCACTGAGCCTGGAGCTCCCCAAAATCAGGAGGTGTGAGAAGCCCAGACAAGGGAACTACAGACACAGCATCATTGTAGGGGCTGTCAGTATGTAGTATCTAGGTTTTATGTGCAATCGTAGCTTTGAGATGGCAACAGAGTGTCAGCCATGATAATGTGGAGATTGACTATAATCACTCCTATTGTTTTATATGACTGTTATTACTGTGTAATGTCTTATTTTATTTGTATATGTTCCCCAGAATCTGTGAAGCTACGGAATATATATACACTCATCGGCCACTTTATTAGGTACACCATGCTAGTAACGGGTTGGACCCCCTTTTGCCTTCAGAACTGCCTCAATTCTTCGTGGCATAGATACAACAAGGTGCTGGAAGCTCCTCAGAGATTTTGGTCCATATTGACATGATGGCATCACACAGTTGCCGCAGATTTGTCGGCTGCACATCCATGATGCGAATCTCCCGTTCCACCACATCCCAAAGATGCTCTATTGGATTGAGATCTGGTGACTGTGGAGGCCATTTGAGTCCAGTGACCTCATTGTCATGTTCAAGAAACCAGTCTGAGATGATTCCAGCTTTATGACATGGCGCATTATCCTGCTGAAAGTAGCCATCAGATGTTACAGGGTACATTGTGGTCATAAAGGGATGGACATGGTCAGCAACAATACTCAGGTAGGCTGTGGCGTTGCAACGATGCTCAATTGGTACCAAGGGGCCCAAAGAGTGCCAAGAAAATATTCCCCACACCATGACACCACCACCACCAGCCTGAACCGTTGATACAAGGCAGGATGGATCCATGCTTTCATGTTGTTGACGCCAAATTCTGACCCTACCATCCGAATGTCGCAGCAGAAATCGGGACTCATCAGACCAGGCAACATTTTTCCAATCTTCTACTGTCCAATTTCGATGAGCTTGTGCAAATTGTAGCCTCCGTTTCCTGTTCTTAGCTGAAAGGAGTGGCACCCGGTGTGGTCTTCTGCTGCTGTAGCCCATCTGCCTCAAAGTTCGACGTACTGTGCGTTCAGAGATGCTCTTCTGCCTACCTTGGTTGTAACGGGTGGCGATTTGAGTCACTGTTGCCTTTCTATCAGCTCGAACCAGTCTGCCCATTCTCCTCTGACCTCTGGCATCAACAAGGCATTTCCGCCCACAGAACTGCCGCTCACTGGATGTTTTTTCTTTTTCGGACCATTCTCTGTAAACCCTAGAGATGGTTGTGCGTGAAAATCCCAGTAGATCAGCAGTTTCTGAAATACTGAAATATCTGGTGTAGATTTGATTATACATACAGGTCAGTCAGTCCAATAATCACATATCACCAGTCATCTATTGGATACAATTCACACCTATGGTTTTAGTCCGGTAGGACGAAACGCGTAGTTTTTTTGCTGTGTCCATGATCGTGATGCCTGGATTTTTAATGTCGATGAAATAAAACTACTATTTTATACGGATTCCCATCGACGTGCTGGAGTTTTTTTTTCCTTGTGTATGGTTTTAGTTGTGTTATATAGACTCATTAAGGGTTAAAATAGGCCTAGGTTGAAGGTCGTGTTCTGGAAATAAAGGAACTGTGAGTGTAAGGTTGACGTCCATTGTCTCCGTGTGATCCTAAAGCTGCTAACATTAAGGGCCTCCTATCTAGCATCCACCCAGGGGATCCTCTCACACCCATAGGGAGTGCTCCAGGGAGAACTACTATTCATCCGCAGCTTCTCCCTCTTTTCTTGCAAATCTACCTGCCAGAAACCTGTCCGGCGTGGGCGAGGCTTGTTCCTCCGGTACCCGTCGACAGTCACCCTGTTGACACCCACCGCCCTCCACAATCCACTCAGGTACCAAAGGAAGTCCAGCTGCTCCCAAGCCCAAAAGATAAGGCCTCGGCGGGGGATGTTGCATTAGCACTACAAGTCCCAGCACCACGGGGTGTTCTGCAATCCCAGGCCATAGCAGGCCGAGGCATCGGACAGGCCTGGGTGTGTTAGTGCGTCATGTGAAATCCTCTAGTGCCGGATATATAGACCCTCCTTTGTCCCTTGATGTGACATGACAATCCCGTACAAGCACTGACATGGATCTGACAGCAGCTTCTACAATCCCTGACACATTGCACCAGAAGGCCCACCCGACATACAGATCCCACTACTACAACGTTGCTCACCGTCTGAAGGGATCACAAAAAATCACTTCTACTACAGATCATCTCTTGGGAAAGCTGGGTGACAAAGCACAATAGCCGCCATTGCAGCAATCACCCATCACCTGCTTCTGTATTACTCCTTCCAACAGAGCGAGCCATCCAGCTTTTCCAGGCTCTGGAATGTCACTGTCTTACTGGCAAAGCTGAGTGATAAGCAAGAAAAGATGCGCCTACAAAGCCTGTTGGTTGTTACCCAGCTTTCCCAGGCTCCTGTATGGTATAGATATCCAGTACTAAATCGCATTCTGTATTGATTCGTAGATGGACTGAGTTATTTAGCTTTAATTATAATAAAGTGGCATAATGTTGTTTTTACAGGCTCCATGAAGATTGTAACCCAGCTTTCCCAGGACTCCTGGAAGTCATGTTTAATTGTAGTGATACATAGAGTGATACATTTCCATTTCTGTTTTCCCTCCTAAGAATTGTTAATGTTAAAGATGCTGGGAAAGCTGGGTAGCAGCTAATTAGTTCACATTAATCACCCCTAAAGCATACCTCCCAACCTCTAAAGATTTATTACACGAAATAGTGAGTAACCCGTCGGATGCACATAGTCTGGTACAGGTAACAGCGGCTGGAGACAATGGGGACAGATATCGGCGACAACGCAAAAAACGAGACTAAGAATAGACAAAAAAAATTAGATTCTAGCTCCATTTTGCCACCTAGTGGTTGAGCTGAGGGATGCATGTCTGGATGGGTGGGTGCTTCTATCAGGGCTCATTCACACATACGAAAATATGGATCCGATTCCAGAAGTGCAAAGCAGATTTCTTTTGGTTTTGGTTGAATCTTGTGCTTCCTCTATAATTCTTTAGTTTTTTTTTTTGTTAAAAAATTGATTCTCTTTTTTACTTACTGTTTCTGGAACGTGAAAATGAACACATTTGCAAGTGTGAACTATGCAGATAGGGAAGGTGTTGCATAGTTTAACCCATTGATGCCTTAGGTAAGGAAGTTGGGCGGCTGTGTTCAGTCGGTGTAATATGTTGGTTGTAATTCCTGATCTGAACAGTATGTGGTGTCCTGATCTGTAGTCGCCCATGCTGCTGTGATCACCTGCCTCCCCGTAGCTTGTGCAGGCAGGGACTCACAGCAGCTTGGATGACAACGGCACCTGCACAGAATCCAAACCAGAACCGGTGCTGATGTTCAGTCCTGCATCTGTCATGTGACCACTTACACTTGAACGAGAGGATGTGCTGCAGAAACGGGAAGCCAGAGCAGGGTAAATAGAAAGGGCAACTAGAAACCAACCAACTCTAATTTATAAAAAAAAACTGCGCCCCCCCCATTGCTCCTGCCTCCAGTTAAAATCCTTACACGAGACTTCTCCAACCAATACGAGCCGGGGTGGACATCTTGGGGTCTTCTGCCGCCACCCCTTGGTGTGATGTGCTGCAGCCATGCTCATGCTCTCTTCCACCCCTCCACTTTTGATTTATCTGTCCCCTGCTTGATCTTGAGAAGTAAGCTCTAGTGGGGAAGGAGCAGGACAAGGAGAGATGTAGAAGGAGAATAGGTCCCTGCTTGGAGTATAGGGGTCTGCATCTGCAGTTAGGGGTGGCCCCAATGTTATGTTGGGTCCGCCAGGCACCATCGAGGTGTTGCTGCTCTTCAGAAGGGATGGTAAGACCTGGTGCACCCCAATGGGAAATACGTCCATAGAGTCAATGGGGCAGATTTACTTATCTGGTCCATTCGCAATCCAGCGGCGCGTTCTCTGCGGTAGATTCGGGTCTTCCGGCGATTCACTAAGGCAGTTCCTCCGACGTCCACCAGGTGTCGCTACTGCGCTGAAGTCCGCCGAGGTCCACCGGAGTTCACGATCCTATTCCTGGTGAAGGTAAGCGCGTGTCCAGCGACACTTTTTTTTTTTTTTAAATGCGGCGGTTTCTCCGAATCCATCGGGTTTTCGTTCGCCCACGCCCCCTGATTTCCGTCGCGTGCACCAGGGACTGGGACTATTCTCCTTATATACGTTCTACCAGGGGGGGGAGGTAGTGGTTACATAGACTTACATTGAGTCCCCATAATATTCTATGGCAGTAAATTTCTAAAGTGTAAACAACTTTCCAGACAGCACCTGTCATTCTAACGGTCAAACGTAGGGGAAATTTTCCCCAAATGTGTAAAGTTCAATGCTCTTCTGTAACAGGGCAGTACACATCCCGCTTTTTCTCTTGGCTCTACAACCTGCATCTTACGCTTTTGTGAGGACTTCTGTTTCGGGGGCCCCACACAGTTGCTTAGGATTTGTTATAGCCAAATCTGCCCCTGGACAGTTGTAATATGGCAGGGATAGGACTTGGCCCAAACATGTACAACATTCTTTATGATTAATTGGTGATGACTAGAGATGAGCGAGCACTAAAATGCTCGGGTGCTCGTTACTCGAGCCGAACATTTCCAGATGCTCGAGTGCTCGTTTCGAGTAACGAGCCCCATTGAAGTCAATGGGAGACCCGAGCATTTTTCAAAGGGACCAAGGTTCGGGAATAAAATGTGTTATTTAATTGAAAAAGAATGTCTTCTGATAATTTGCAAACATCTGCGATCTATTCTTCACTGTTCCGCGCGTATATTATCTCCCGACAAGTTAGCAGATGTAAAGAACAGTGAAGAATAGAATAAAAACAGTGAACACAGTGAACACAGTGAACACAGGATCATTTAAGATAAAAACACAGTGCAGAACACAGTGCAGAATAGATTACAGATGTTCGGCACATCTGCTTACTTGTCGGGAGATACGCGCGGAACGGCGCGTACAAAATAGCATGTGAAGAACAATATATATGTGTGAAGAAGACATTGCAGATGTATGGAAACATCTGCAATGTGTTCTTTACACACATATATATTGTTCTTCACATGCTATTTTGTTCGCGCCGTTCCGCGCGTATCTCCCGACAAGTAAGCAGATGTGCCGAACATCTGTAATCTATTCTGCACTGTGTTCTGCACTGTGTTTTTATCTTAAATGATCCTGTGTTCACTGTTTTTATTCTATTCTTCATTGTTCTTCACTGTGTTTTTTTAATTAAATGCTCGATCTCGAGCAGGGGAAATACTCGTCCGAGCAACGAGCCGTCTCGAGTACCCTAATGCTCGACCGAGCATCAAGCTCGGACGAGCATGTTCGCTCATCTCTAGTGATGACGCCAGCCGGTAGAGCGGTGACGGTCATTATTAATAAGGTGGGTCTGGCTGTGTGCGTGATAATTAACTAGCGACTCTCTTGGGCATCGGATTAGTTGGTGACGCTGTCTGATGCTCGTGAGTACGATCTGGTGCTCTCGGCTGTATAGTGTCACCATATAGGCGGGAGCCAGGGCACAGCACCCATACAGTAACACCGGAGAGCACAATTATCCATCTACTGTGCGTCCCCGATTCCAGACACTTCCTGGATGAGTCACTATTTTTCCTCTAATGGAAAGGAACAGAAGACACACGGGAAGGTCTACGAGGCTGTAGAGACTGCGGAGCCATAGTAATTGCTTGTCATTGTACTATTACCAGCCCCAAAATATAGAACGTCACATCACTCCCCCTCAAAGTGCTACAGTAATGTCAGTAATGCATATAATAATACTGCGCGCTCACATCCCTCCCCCCCCCCCCACACACACAAAGAAAGATGTAACCGGCAAGAGACGTGTAAGATGTCAGAGGTGATTAATGATAGAGGCGCAAGGTGAAGAGAGGAGGAAGCGCAGACGTATCACCGTTCCCCCCCCCCCCCCCCCCCGCAGACCAGTCACTGGCACCAGTCTTCACCTCACAAACCTTTCCTATCACCGATGTCCCTACCTGGACTAGTTTACAAAGTCCTTAAAGGGATGGTCAAGGTATAGACAATCACGGTATCTTCCAGCATCTGCCACGTGTGTCAACAGGTCAACCGTGGCTTCTCCTTTTGTGGTGGCCCTTTCTTTTCATCTCTATAGTAGCAGCACAGTAGTAGTACAGTAGTTATGGGAGCGAATATTCCTGTAGGATTGTACTTTCTGCTCCTTTATTATAGTAGCGCTGTAGGTTACCCTCTTATAGTAGCGCTGTAGGTTACCCTCTTATAGTAGCGCTGTAGGTTACCCTCTTATAGTAGCGCTGTAGGTTACCCTCTTATAGTAGCGCTGTAGGTTACCCTCTTATAGTAGCGCTGTAGGTTACCCTCTTATAGTAGCACTGTAGGTTACCCTCTTATAGTAGCACTGTAGGTTACCCTCATATAGTAGCGCTGTAGGTTACCCTCTTATAGTAGCGCTGTAGGTTACCCTCTTATAGTAGCGCTGTAGGTTATTCTCTTATAGTAGCGCTGTAGGTTACCCTCTTATAGTAGCGCTGTAGGTTACCCTCTTATAGTAGCGCTGTAGGTTACCCTCTTATAGTAGCGCTGTAGGTTACCCTCTTATAGTAGCGCTGTAGGTTACCCTCTTATAGTAGCACTGTAGGTTACCCTCATATAGTAGCGCTGTAGGTTACCCTCTTATAGTAGCGCTGTAGGTTACCCTCTTATAGTAGCGCTGTAGGTTATTCTCTTATAGTAGCGCTGTAGGTTACCCTCGTATAGTAGCGCTGTAGGTTATTCTCTTATAGTAGCGCTGTAGGTTACCCTCTTATAGTAGCGCTGTAGGTTACCCTCTTATAGTAGCACTGGAAGTTACCCTCTTATAGTAGCGCTGTAGGTTACCCTCTTATAGTAGCGCTGTAGGTTACTCTCTTATAGTAGCACTGTAGGTTACTCTCTTATAGTAGCGCTGTAGGTCACCCTCTTATAGTAGCGCTGAAGGTTACTCTATTATAGCGCTGTAAGTTACCTTCTTATAGTAGCGCTGTAGGTTACCCTCTTATAGTAGCGCTGTAGGTTACCCTCTTATAGTAGCGCTGTAGGTTACTCTATTATAGTAGCGCTGTAAGTTACCTTCTTATAGTAGCGCTGTAGGTTACCCTCTTATAGTAGCGCTGTAGGTTACCCTCTTATAGTAGCGCTGTAGGTTACCCTCTTATAGTAGCGCTGTAGGTTACCCTCTTATAGTAGCGCTGTAGGTTACCCTCTTATAGTAGCGCTGTAGGTTACTCTCTTATAGTAGCGCTGTAGGTTACTCTCTTATAGTAGCGCTGTAGGTTACTCTCTTATAGTAGCGCTGTAGGTTACCCTCTTATAGTAGCGCTGTAGGTTACCCTCTTATAGTAGCGCTGTAGGTTACTCTCTTATAGTAGTGCTGTCGGTTATCCTCCTATAGTAGCGCTGTAGGTTACCCTCTTATAGTAGCGCTGTAGGTTACCCTCTTATAGTAGCGCTGTAGGTTACTCTCTTATAGTAGCGCTGAAGGTTACCCTCTTATAGTAGTGCTGAAGGTTACCCTCCTATAGTAGTGCTATAGGGTACTCTTTACAGTAGTGGTGTTGGTTGCTGCCATGTAGTAGTATCTTGCTCTTTTTGAGGACATTGGTGGGTCCTGTTCCTGACCCTATACATTGTGTGTATCTATCTCTGATCTCCTAAGCGCCGGATGCAGATGAAAGCCTCACGCCTGCGCCCCCTCAGTGTGTAGGAGGGGGAGCCCCTGTGGGGAAATGCTTCACGCGCCGCTCCGGTTCTTCAGGAACAGGAGGAAAATCTCGTCAGATCAGCGAGAAGCTCCGCACTACACAAAGGAGAAGCCTCTGAGATGTTTTCTGTCCTTCCGGAGGGGCAGATCCGTATTCACTTTCTCATCATACTGTACGATGACCAATCCCATCCCCTCTTCAAGGATAATGGGGGAAGGGTAGGGATATCACACATATTGCACCATGGCGCAACTTCCTAATATAGAAAGGATCGGCAGGAGATTAAAGGGGCGGTGTTACACAAATAGCACCACTTGTGCTTGCGGGTCATGTCGGGTATTGCACTTCAGCTACATTGAAGTGAATAGAGCATCGCTGCAATATCATGCACAGCAAAGTCATTATCATTCATCTTGGACAACCCCTTTAAGTATGAGGCTATGCCCGTAAATCACAGTAGATAAGAGAAGATAAGAAGAAGCAGGAATGTACAACAGTGAGAACCCCAATCTGACAATTACATGCAGGGCAGTTTCTAGGTAATTTGTTGTCCAGGGTAAATCTAAAAAAATTCACCCCCCCCCCCAAGATATTAAAATATGTACAATCAATGCGCCCCAATATTTCGCTTAAACAGCCCCCCCCCCCCACCCAAATTTAGAATATTACAGACATGCATTGTGTATGGATTATAGTGTATGCCAGTATAAAGCAGCCAGCACTCTGCAGCCCCCCTCTCCCCTCAGTATATAAGTAGCCAGCACACTGCAGCCCCCCTCTCCCCCAGTATATAGGTAGCCAGCAATCTGCAGCCCCCCCTCTCTCCCGAGTATATAAGTAGCCAGCACACTGCAGCCCCCCTCTCTCCCCAGTATATAGGTATCCAGCACTGTGCAGCCCCCCTCTCTGCCCAGTGTATAAGTAGCCAGCACACTGCAGCCCCATCTCTCCGCGGTATATAAGTAGCCAGCACACTGCAGCCCCCCTCTCCCCCAGCTTGCTGGAAGAAACAGGGGACAATACCCGTGGCTTGTATAGAAAGTGTGGGACAGCAACCGATGACCATCTTGAGGTCTGATGATACAAGGGGCCAGGGTCAAGAAAAATGCAGAATAGAAGGTAAAGCAGCTATGAGAGTTAAAGGGATAACGTTTTATCAAGCAGACGGTAACTACTTAGCATGCAGGAGTCTCATTTGTTATTGGAAATAACAAGACATATGACTTAACCAACTTAAGATTGGCAATGCACCTCTATGCACAATTACGCACCCCCTCCCCCTGCTTGATGCTTTGTCAAAATGTCGGACTCTTCTGTCACTGCTGCATGTGTAGAGACGACTGCGGTGTATGGCCCTTTAACAAACAGCTTCCTGATAGTGACAGTGTGCGGGTGTGCCTGGAGGCGGGTGACCCATATCCACAGCGCACACATCAGTCACAGCAAATTCCTTTTATGTGGAATCTGATCATCCAGAAAATCTGATAACCCGTTATTGTAATAGTGATATGACAATGTATAAACCGAAGAGAATAAATTAGGGTTTCAATTTCTTCAAGGTTTCTTCCTGATTGCTCTCTTCTCTTAAAGGGGTTGTCCTACATAGTAACAAAATAAGGGCTGACTGCTAAGACACCTACTTATCACCAGTTGGGGTAGGTCAAATATGTGGGGTACACCTGACTGTTTAAAGAAGGTACCCCTAGACAGGGGGGGGGCTGATGTTATTAGATGCAAAAGGGTTAAAAGTTTGGGTACTATTGCACTTTAATAGGGTTGGTGATCTGTGCCTTTAAAATGTGTTTTTGCCCCTGTTACCTCATGACATCCTCCCCTCCTACAGGACACAGGGCATAGGGGATTGTATGGCTGATGACTCAATGTTATCTTCCTCTTTGAGGCGACATTCAAGCTGTCCCTCCCTCCTTATGTTATTAAGATGTTATGTTTTTTGGAATGTTTCACCTTTGTATTTTATACTGAATTTCAAGTCACAGCAGGCGGAACGGTGGAAGATTTGAGATGGTGGTTGCTCGCTTGGCCGACTTGCCAGCTGGGAGTTCAGCTGGATATACAGCTTGCAGACAGCAAAATATGTTATTCTATGCCAAGTGCCTGATTTTTGGATGTTACTGGTTAATATATAGAAAGATACAGCTGTGACCTAATTTTCCACCCAGCAAGAAGTGTACTAATATTTGTGTTATGGGTAATTTATTAAAGTGCCCTCACAGGTATTTTACATAATGGGGCAGATTTACTTACCCGGCCCATTCGCGATCCAGTGGCGTGTTCTCTGCGGTGGATTCGGGTCCGGCCGGGATTCATTAAGGTAGTTCCTCCGCCGTCCACCAAGTGGAGCTGCTGCGCTGAAGAGCATCGGAACGCACTGGAGTACGCCGAGCGGGGCTGAGTGAAGGCAAGCGTGTGACGAGCAGCAAATTTTTTTTTTCAAATGCGGCGGTTTTTCCGAATCCGTCGGGTTTTCGTTCGGCCACGCCCCCCGATTTCAGTCGCGTGCATGCCAGCGCGGATGCGGCAAAATCTGATCGCGTGCGCCAAAATCCGGGGGCAATTCAGGGGAAATTGGCGCAAATTGGAAATATTCGGGTAACACGTCGGGAAAATGTGAATCGGGCCCTTAGTAAATGACCCCTCGGCGTTCTACCCTCCACTCTATGCTGTTATCCCCTTTTCCTGTGGATAGAAGTTCAAATGACAACTGTGGACAATTCCTTTTAAAGGGGTTGTACCAAAAAGGAAGTTAGGCCCTATCCACAGGATAACTAACTGCAGGAAATTGGACGCACGATCTTAGTGAATCGCGGCAGCTCCGAATCCTCGTTGGACATTGCGGATCGGGATAGCGACGATATGGGTAAGTAAATGTGCCCCGATGTGTCATGTGTCTTAATCCCTGACCCTTGTTATCCTGAGGAAATTCATGTGGCCCCCCTAATCTCTAGGCCCCCAAACTATTGTTTTATATTTGTATATGGCCAACAAAGCAAAATATACATTTTATATTCTTTTCCCTGAGCATCTGACATCTATCAGGTCCTATTTATTAAAGGGATTTTGTTGTGATACAGAATTTTACCACCATAGCTAGGAGTCGCTTCTCAGTATCTACTACTCCTATGGTATAATGTGATGTATTAGAATAGGTTCCCTGTGTTGTAGAGAGCCAATGAGCAGGGAGAGCTCTGCTGACCCTTCCCGTTGCCTGTAGTGCACGAGGTCGGTTGATCCCCAGCGCTCGCTCTGCCGCTCCTCGTATAGACAATCCTTCCATTGTGAGCCCTGCCTCAGCCGTGACATCACGGAACAGAGAAACCTCATGTCAACCCCGCTCTCCTTATCCATGAAAAATATTCCCATCTCCGGCACTCGCCCCCCTCCCCTGCTCCACCGATACAATGCCCGGTGCTGTGCGGTCCTGAGCGTAAGCCCTATCCTAGGACTATTAGTGCTCTGCGGTTGTAGGCAGATGCTCCAGTATTGACGTAACCTACTTTCCGATGGCTGGATAATTTGTATCGAGGCAGGGAATGTGGCTGCGGCTTAGAAGTATCTGCCCCCCACTAAGCCTCTACCTGCTACAAGATCTCACATCACATTCACCATCAGTCCCAGCTTTTACCCCTTGTAGCATTCGGTCACCGTAACATCCGGGGGAGATGGAGGGTACAAAACGCAAATCCACTACATGAGACGTTTACAGACAGTTATATTGTATCCATGATGTATACATTTGATGTTGTAAATCGAAGAAATATCATTGACCTTCCTCTGGGACCAGCAGTTGAGCTGAATGAGTTGTGTGCAGGGCCGGCGCCAGACCTGGGTAGGTGCCGGGGCCCAGAGCTGCTAGGGGGGCCCACATAAAGCTGTATATAAGGAATCCATGGGGGTGAGGGGGGATTTATATATAATAACCATGAGGGGGCTGTTGGGATGATAAACTAGGGAATATTTTAGGGAACAGGAGACTGTTTTAGTTTCTGAATTTTTAATGCCGCCAGTGAGTTCACTGCAAAGGGGCCCAGTGAGGCTCCGTCGCCCAGGGGCCTACTGAAATCTGGAGATCACCCTGGTTGTGTGCCACGCATTAGCAGCCACGCAAATTTGCATCTATCATCTATTTATCATATTTCCAGTGGGAGGTAATGGTAATACCCCTTTAAAGGAAACCTGTCCCCCTTGCAGTTCATGTCCCTTCAGACCGCGTTCACACCTGCCGTTTTTGCTTTGCATAAAAACAATATGAAATGCATCAAAGTAAAACGCATCCTATAAAAGTGGATGTTCTCCCACCAAACGCAACGAAACACGTCAGAAATGCCACGTGTGAACTCGCCCTAAGGCTTCTCAGACTGCAAAGCTTCAGACTTGCACTGTTAACCCCTGCAGTCCCTGAGATATTTCACATTCCTCAAAGTCTTACCAGGTGCAAAGGACCCCCCCCCCCCCCCATACGCTCTACATGTGGGGGAAGGGCGCAGTCATCTCACAAATACAGCTTCCTGCCCCGCAATCCCCTCATCTGCTTGGTGTCAGTGCTCACTGCAGTACTATCATTCTATTCACAATCCAGGAGGAGTAAGATAAGCTCTGCCCAGATCATGTATATATGTATACAGTGCCCCCATATCTGGTGCGCTCCATCATATGATGGGGACCTATTATTCTGACAGTGTCAGTGCCCCCATAATAGTATCAGCCCCGGAAACAGTTCTACATACATATGTTCTGCTTTATAGTGACAAAAGGACCCCCATAATAGTAACACAGGCAGTTACACAGTAACATAGTCCTAAAATAGTGCCTCCTCTATATCCTATAACACAGCGCCCCCATAAGAGTGTCCACTGCAGGGCTCTGCGTAACAGCGTTCAATGATTGTGCCACCTATTATATCCTATAACACAGCGCCCCCATAAGAGTGTCCACTGCAGGGCTCTGCGTAACAGCGTTCAATAATTGTGGGACCTATTATACCTTATAACACAGTGCCCCCATAAGAGTGTCCACTGCAGGGCTCTGTGTAACAGCATTCAATAATTGTGCCACCTATTATACCCCATAACAACACAGCGCCCCCATAAGAGTGTCCACTGCAGGGCTCTGTGTAACAGTGAGTGTTTAATAATTGTGCCCCCTATTATACCCTATTAAACATTGCCCCCATAAGAGTATCCACTGCAGGGCTCTGTGTAACAGCATTCAATAATTTTGCCACATATTATTCCCAAGAACAAGACAGCGCCCCATAAGAGTGTCCACTGCAGGGCTCTGTGTAACAGCATTCAATAATTGTGCCACCTATTATACCTTATAACACAGTGCCCCCATAAGAGTGTCCACTGCAGGGCTCTGCGTAACTGTTCAATAATTGTGCCACCTATTATTCCCTATAACAACACAGTGCCCCCATTAGAGTGTCCACTGCAGGGCTCTGTGTAACAGCTTTTAATAATTGTGCCATCTATTATACCATACGGCACATTGCCCCCATAAGAGTGTCCACTGCAGGGCTCTATGTAACAGCATTCAATAATTGTGCCACCTATTATTCCCGATAACAACCCAGCGCCCCCATAACAGTGTCCACTGCAGGGCTCTGTGTAACAGCATTCAATAATTGTGCCACCTACTATACTCCATAACACAGCACCCCAATATTAAACACACCTGTATAGAGCCCCCTTGAAAGAGACAGTGCAGTGTCCCCATAACAACGATCAGCGCTGAGCTGCTTGTAATACAATACTGTATATCCTGAAGATAACCCATAGCTAACCCTAGCTAAGCACCATGACGTCACGCAGGCTGGGAGTGTCCTCATATACTGCAGGGCGGGGGCAGGCACCATGCGGTTCCATAGTGTAGCGGTTATCACGTCTGCTTTACACGCAGAAGGTCCTGGGTTCGAGCCCCAGTGGAACCACTTTTATATTTCACTTAAATTTTTGCTACTTTTATTTAATTCGGTTTAGGATTATATTTATATATGTATTATTATTCGTTTCACTTATTATTCCTCTCATGATTGTGGTTTGTTCTCATACTTGACTGCACTGAGCTGAGGCTGCGCTGCATGTGACTGAGGAGGCGGGAAATCCTGTCAGAGCTGCGGAGGACGCGGCATCAGGCGGGGGCTGACAGGAATTTCTCTCTACTTTCTCCGTGTTTAGTGTTCATTTGCTCCGTGCTGTTCGCGGCTCAGTGTATGACGTGTTTCATGCGTTCATTCCTCCACGGCAGAAGAGAAGAAATCCTCTTTCTGACTGGCAAGTAAATGCGGATTGTCAGTCACATCGGGCGCCATGTTCTACTATAGGAAGATGGAGGGCATCCGTATTTATATGTGTGTGAATATGGCAGCGGGTGATGATGCCCCAATTGAGGTTTAGAGGGGTCTTTATCAGCACTTCCACGCTTGTTTAGCAATTTCTTGGACACTGCGTACACTTGCGATGATTTTTGTAGCTACGCCGCTTCTTCGCCATGTGGGCGTGAAGAGGGAGCTTTGCATTGGGCCGGCACGCCTTTTGGCGTATTTGCCGCAACAGGGGACGCAACCTTTATCATACACTGCCTCACAAATGGACAGTTTTTTGATAAAAATAGACAGATTTGTCTATAAAATATATTGTTTATTAGTAATTCACTGTGTGTTCTGTTTGTTGTCACACTGTGGAAATCAATCATCCTTAGGCTACATTCACACGAACGTATGGGGGACGTATATACGGCCGACGTATATACGGCCGACATACGTCCCCCATACACTCCTATGGGCGCACGGCACCCTACGGGAGCGGTACGGTGCCGCACACGTGCGGCACCGTACCGTTCCGTACCCGGGAGAAAGATAGGACCTGTCCTATCTTTCCCCGTAATACGGCGCCGTGCGCCATAGGTTGCTATGGAGAGGGGCGGGGGTGAGCTGCGCTCACCTCCTCCTCCTCTCCCCGTACACTGCCGTTGCCCGCTACGGTACGGTATGGGCGGGCAACGGCAGTGTGAATATAGCCTTAGGTACATTCTGGAGAGGAGGTGACCCCTACCGTAGAGAACAGCAGCACTCGGACGCACACACGTGTGTGACACCATTCTGCACCACACACCAGGAAAAGATAGAGCATTCTCTATATATATATGCCCGCAGGTGGGAATACCGTGTGTGAATGTACCCTTCAGGCTCATTCACACGGCCATCTGCGTGGATGTATATGCGGCCGCACATACGTCCCCATAGACCACAATGGCCGCCCGGCGGCAGTACAGGGCCACACATGTGGGGCACCATTCCAGGTCGCACACCAGGAAAAGGTAGAACATGCTCTATCTTTTCCCTGGTGTGCGGCAGTGCACCGTACCACCGCCTAACGGCCATTGCTGTCTATGGGGACGTATTTGCAGCTGCACATATGTCCTCGCACACTGCCGTTCATGGGGACGTACTTGTGGCCGCATATACGTCCCCATAGACGGCAATTGCGGCCGCATGTACGTCCCCATGATGGGCCGTGTGAATGAGCCCTATGGCTGCATTCACACGCGGTATGGCTGCCGTGTGCTGGAGAGGGGGAGGAGGTGGCCCCTCCTCCCTCCATAGGAAACAGCGGCGCATGGCCGCACACTAGGGAAAACATAGAGCATGTTCTATCTTTTCCTGGTGTGCGGTGCAGAACGGTGCCGCCGTGACTCGCCATTTCCTTCTATGGGGGCGTATTTGCGGGCGCATGTACGCTCCCGCAGACGGCAGTGTGAATGAACCCCTATGGCTGTATTCTAGCCGTAAATACAGGACGTATTGCACCGTATGAAAACAAGTCCGTATAAAATACGGTGGGCTGTCTGGCAGAATGCTCCTCCCACTGGTTCTGGATACTGCACGTATATACGGCAAAGCATAGTGCACAGCCGTTTGCAGTCCATATTTAGGCTACATTGACACAAGCTTGTGATTTCTCCAGTCCTGTATAGTGGCCTGTGGCAGCCTGTGAAGCTGCAGCGTGTAGTGACCCTGGTGACACCCCAAGGGCCCTTGAGGCTCGTCAACATTATTTTTTAAAAAGTTGATCTCTCCGTGTTTCCGTGATTTTCCTCCTGTTTGCTCCTACACTCCAAAAACATACTGGTAGGTTGATTAGATTGTGAGCCCTATTGGGAAAAGAGTTGGCAAGTTCTGTGCAGCGCTGTGTAATCTGTGTGTGCTATATAAATAATTATTATTATTAATAATTTTTATACGTCCCGCTCGCGGTACGGAGGACAATACGGCCATGTACATGGATGGCTGTATTGCCCATTGAAATGCTTGGGGGCGTATGCCAGTCGTATATATACGTTTTAATATGTTCTCTACACGTTGGTGTGTGTGTGGCCTTCTGACAGAGGAGAAGTAAACAATGTAAGCGCCTTGTGCTTGTAATCGATCGCTTGTGTTACCCTTGAAACGCACATGTACGATCAGGTCAGGTTTTATAACATTATTGAAATGCTAACTAATGGAGGGTGTCTGCCTTTATATACATACTATGCTGCATATTGTACATTGTATAATGGATCACATCTTCCACATTATATAGTGTGAAGCAGCAGCACTCAGGGAAGAGGGAGAGGACAGCAGAACGACTGGACCAGGGATCTCTGTCTGCTATGGGGCCCTGCCTCTCCTAGTTTCGCCCTAGTCTTTCAAGTCAAGGAGATTCATACACACTCTTAACCCCTTACCGACATGTGATGTAATAGTTTGTCACATGCCGGGTGTGGCTGCATGGAGAGGGCTCATGGCCCGTGGCGTAATCGGGGAGCGGCGATCCGTCGCCATGACAGCCTCGGGTCTTCCGAAGACCTGAGGCTACTTCGGGTTAACCTATTCGTTACAATGTGCTATCAGCACATTGTAATGAATGAGGAGTAAAATCCCCTTATATTGCCATACTGTAGTATAGCAGTATATGATAGGATCATACAGACAACCTAGGGTTAAAGTACCCTAGGGAGTCTGAAAAATAGTAAAAAGAAAAAGCTTTAAAACAACTTATAATAAAAATCCTAAAAACTGAAATCACCCCCCCCCCCTTTCCCTAGAACTGATATAAATAAACAGTAAAAATCATAAGCACATTAGGTATCGATGCGTCCGAAAATGGCTTTCTATCAAAACATAATAACGGTTTATCACTTAGTTTAACTCCCTAACGGAAAATAGCGCCCGAATTCGAAAATGCCACTTTTTTTTTGCTATTTTAAAAAAAATAAAAATTTGAAAAATGAAAACGCAAAAATGAAAAAGGTCTGCAACGGGAAGGGGTTAAATGAGCAGAATCTGTTATGCACATGTAGACAATGCACAGGTCTTGGCTTCAAGTTGGCAGCATTTTTAAAATGTCCTTTTATTATGTCATGAGAGATCAGCTTACAAAGTAATCAGAGATTGTCTGGATTTATAAGTATTTTTTAGAATAGTATTTTTGGGGAGGATGATTTTAGTATTTTAATATATAAATATATAAAATATTTAAAACCCCAATGTATTTTTTGATGGATTTATTATAATAGGGTAAGTGAAACATTGTTTGCATGAAAGAAATAAAGAGATGTAAAATTGTTCTTTCAGGGTACATTCACACAGCCGTATGCCATACCATTGTGCGTTGGAGAGGTGACCCCTACATAAAGAAAAGTGCAGACACGGCCGCACACATGGGGAAAGATGAGCATTGTCGTCTATGGGGACGTATTTGCAGCTGCATATACATCCCCCCTGACGGCAGTGTGAATGTGTAATGTGAATGTGTAATGTGTAAAAATATTTTGGAAAAGTATATTTGTGGCAGAAGTAAAACAATTGGAGAATGCGGGCATCGATCCCGCTACCTCTCGCATGCTAAGCGAGCGCTCTACCATTTGAGCTAATTCCCCTGAATGGGTGGGAGGGAAAATTTCACTTTCTTGCCAGGGTGAGAACGTGGTGAATGGGTCTCTACAGCTGCAAGTGAAGCTTCGCTTTCCTACCTGAGAATGAAGGAAACTAGACGGTAGCTGTCCATGAGCTGTTTGTGTTTTACAAAAAAAAATGGAAGCATGTTCAAACTAATTTTTTTTTTTTTTGGATTGAAGTTCTACAAACCATAACTGTAAATGAAAATGTATTATGGAGTTAAAAACTTTTGAACAATAGTATAACTATTGTGTTGGCTGCCGCCTGTGATCACTTATATGACTGTTAATTTGCGTTTTAGCTTTCACATTCCTTCATTCGTACATATATAATTTGTCTGAATGAACATCCAACTTTTTTCACCTTCCATGAGTCTCTGTGGCGCAATCGGTTAGCGCGTTCGGCTGTTAACCGAAAGGTTGGTGGTTCAAGCCCACCCAGGGACGCTTCATTTTGTCCCATGTTTTTGTTTCTACATACTCAGACGTTATATATGTATATTTCAGAATTTCTTAGAGATATTTATATTAGTCACGCCCGAATTGCCAGCTGGATTCACTTTCAAGTGTAAAGTGTGAATTAGTTATAGTTTAGTTATAGTTAGAAACAAATATAAAAACAGGTGGAAATCACCTTGACCACTTGGCGCTCTGTGTCCGATATATCCACAGAGCTGATGCCACCTCACCTCGAGATCGGAGCTGGGCTGGCATCATAAAACACGGGGTGTAAGCTGTAACTAACAGCAGTCGGAGTGAGCCCCAATCACGGGTGTTTAACCTGTTAAATACCGCGACGGCAGCATTTCATCATACATCAGTATTGCAGAGTATTATCAAGAACAAGAAATCAGATAAGTCATGTCCCATGGTGGAAGGAAAAAAAAGTAAAAAAAATACATTAAGAAATAAATAAAAATACCGAAAATGCCCATTAACACATAAAATAACATATAATATGAAAAAAAGTCAAAATCATTACACCATCCCCACACATATAGTATCGCCACTTCCTTAACAACCTGTAGAATAAAAAGAAATAATTATTGAACCTGCACAATGAATACCAGACATATGGGAAATGTTATTTAATAACTTGTTTAGGTGGCAAATCTGTGCCCGAATAAGACATAATTTTGAAAATGGCAAATTTAAAAAAAAAATTCATCCATTTTTTATTTTTTATAAATAAAAGCAAAACTTATCAGCCAAAATTTACCACTAAAATGAAGTACAAAATGTGATGAAAAAAACAATCTTAAAATCGCTTTGATAAGTAACAGTGTTCAAAAGTTATAACCATATAAAGCGACGCAAGTCAGAATACAAAAAATGGGGCTGAGCTGTAAGCTACAAATGTCCTGAAGGGGTTAAAACTCCATGGTTTTCAAGGGGATCTCAACCCAAACTATTACCACACATCATTTCAGACAATTATAGAGGTAAAAAGATTTTCTGGAGAATGCGGGCATCGATCCCGCTACCTCTCGCATGCTAAGCGAGCGCTCTACCATTTGAGCTAATTCCCCTTCCTGTCTGCTGTGCAGAGACAACCAAGATCGTCACCTGATCAGTGCTGAGAAGTGTAGACGGCACTTGTAGTAGTTGCACTTTCAGTTATTACACTCTTTTGACTCTATGAATCAAGGGGTTAACCTCTGTGTACAAACAGACAGCGCTGCGGGGGGTGGGCAGGGGCAGAGTATATGTGCTCATTACCTCAATGTACAGGAAACATACACAAGGGGAGTGTCACACATGTTCTATGTGCTGCACCATGTCTATAGGTTTTTCACTGCTACATTTACAACAAAGGTGTCACTAAAATCATCCAGTTTTTTTCTAACATAAAATCAGTTTTTGTTTAACGTATATACTCAAGTATTAGCCGAGTTTTTCAGCACAAAAAATGTGGTGAAAACCCCTAACTCGGCTTATACTCTAGACGCCCTCCGGCAGGTCCTCTTCAATACATTGTGGCTACGGCATCGGCTCAGTGTCCCGGTCCATCGCAGGTATCGTGACGTCAGCCGCACGCTGAGATTCTAATGTGTACGCCGGCATTGGCACACCCCATGATGTCAGCGAGCGACTGATGTCATGGTGTCTGCGACGGACCAGGACATGGAGCCGATGCCGGTGCGGCAGTGGATAGAAGAGGACCTGCTGGTGGTGTCAGAAGGTGAGTACACTGTTTTTTTTCCTACAGCCATTATATTGGGTGCAGAGGCTGACTGGCAATATACTACAGGGGGCTGGCTGGCTATGTAATACAGGGGCTACCTGGCTATATACTACAGGGGGCTGGCTGGCTATGTAATACAGGGGCTACCTGGCTATATACTACAGGGGCTGGAAGCTATATACTGGGGGGCTTTGACCAATGAATTTCCCACCCTCGGCTTATACTCGAGTCAATAGGTTTTTCCAGTTTTTTTGTGTTAAAATTAGGGGTCTCGGCTTATACTCGGGTCGGCTTATACTCAAGTATATACAGTATGTCTCTGCCCACATTTAATTAAACATGTATTTGTATCACAGACAGCTAAACAATAAGGGATAAACACCATTACATCGCTACTGACAATTAAAAAAAAAAAAATAAAATACTTAAAAACATTTTGTGCAAATGGAGTAGAAAAAAGTTCAAGCACAAGAGAACAGCCCAAAAACGTAAACGTGTGTATCACAGCTTTGCAGCAGCTGTTTTGTAGTCACTGGTAGCATTATCAGCCATCACTAGGCGCTTCCATGTCTTGTATGAGCTCTTGCACAGCAGCTTCTCCTACAACAGGAACTTGTAGGTCTAAAAAATATCAGAAAAGTGATAAAACAATGAGGTGCCAGCAGGTGGCGATACTACATCAGGCCAGTCATTCCATAACTTGTCTTCTCTCACAGTTTCTATTTCAACATTTTACATTTCCCGTGAGAAGATTTCACCGGGACCCTGTGCTGTACCCACCAGCACAACGCCAAAACATCAAGGGAATAACAACACAGAAGCTTCAAGGTTCACACCACTTTTCTACCTGCACCTTAGACATTGTAGACATGATGTTACTATTAAGATCCTGGATGAAAGATGCTTCTCCTGTTTCTGTACACCAAGCCTTATGACTCATATGCATCTCTTTACTTCAGTTGTAAATGCACGTGACGTAAAGGAAATCTAAACCCCACGTGGCCACTTACCTTGCCAGCAGCGTCCTCAGCCCGCGCCTTGGTAACCTCAGTTGTTTGATCCCACAATGGCTAAACACTTGTGGCCTAGAACATGATGGAAGCCATGAAGCCTGGGCCCCTATGGGTTGGGGCCAGCACTGGGCACACAAGGGCCTAGAGCTTCAGGGGGGGCCACATAAGGCTGTACATAAGGAATCCATGGGGGTGAGGGGGGCTGTATCTAATAAATCCATGGGGTGTTAGGGGGCTTATATAAAACAACCATAAGGGGGCTGTTTGGGATGATAAACTAGGGAATATTTTAGGGAACAGGAGACTGTTTGTTTTAGTTTCAGAATTTTAATGCTGCCACGTGAGTTCACTGCAAAGGGGCCTAGAGAGGCTCTGTCACCCAGGGGCCTACTGAAACCTGGGGCCGACCCTGTCTATGGGGATTACCGTAGTATAATACATGAATATATTTGCATTAGTGTCTATTAGCAGCCAAATCCCTTCTAACCACATTGATTACACACAAAATGAAGGAAGGGGTCATCTCCCTCCCCTGTACATCCCCAGAGGATGCGCTACTCATAATAACAGGTCTAATGGGCCCAAAAAAAGATGCATTGGCCGCATTTTACAGATCGTCAGCGCAAGCCAAGTATCAGATCCGAGTCTTCGGATGAGCGGGTTTGTCTACAGTTGTGACCCATGTCGTGGTCCATCCTAAAAAATGAATTTTGCGTTTACATACTTATAAAAATGGAATTTGCGTTTACATACTTATCGTTGGGGGGGGGGGGGGAACAACTTTAAAGAAGTGAAAAACATTCAACGTTATCTGTATGGCACAGAAGGAGTTAACCAACGCAGCACAAATGTAAACTCCACAGATAGAAGCAGTGGCTACAGCTGATAACAAAAGGTTAAGTCTTTGCCAACCAACCAGATGCTCCCAGCAAGGAAGAGGCTCTTTCCATTGGCTTCCGGAGTAGATGGAGTCTCCATAGCTGCCAGTTGTTGCTGGGCGGAGCCTGTGCCCTAGAACTTCTCAACAACAAGTAAAGGTTACGTAGAGTTCTAGAGCCCCTCATAGATGTATCCTGCCTCATGAATGTAACTGCCAGGACCAGCAATGGCTTCTAGACCAGAACTCTATCTCCACAAGTTCTTAGTTTTGGCTTCTTCATCCTGATGCATGAAAGTGGCTTTAATAAATGGAATATTGGGTCCTGCACATGGCCAAACACAAAGGACATTATTATCCTTTTCTCTGATTTGCTTCAGTCTGTCATACACTTCCTGTAACTCTAGTCCTACCATTCGGGTGGTCCCGGCTGGATTTACCATACATGTTGCAGTGTGTAAGGCTTCATTTATATGGGCTCATGCACAAGGCCATAAGAACCTGTGCAGAATACACACATCATATACACTACATCTCTGCCCTGTAACTTTTTGCACAAGAGAAAATTAGGAACTTTATTTTCTTGACTCCATTATATAACTGACAATTCCTCAGACTGTAAGCTCTTGTGTCACCCCCTCATCCTCATAGACTGTAAGCTCTTGTGTCACCCCCTTCATCCTCAGACTGTAAGCTCTTGTGCTCCCCCCATCCTCATAGACTGTAAGCTCTTGTGTCACCCCCTTCATCCTCAGACTGTAAACTCTTGTGTCACCCCCTTCATCCTCAGACTGTAAACTCTTGTGTCCCCCCCTCATCCTCATAGACTGTAAGCTCGTGTCCCCCCCTCATCCTCATAGACTGTAAGCTCTTGTGTCCCCCCCCCTCATCCTCATAGACTGTAAGCTCTTGTGTCCCCCCCCTCATCCTCATAGACTGTAAGCTCTTGTGTCCCCCCCCCCTCATCCTCATAGACTGTAAGCTCTTGTGTCCCCCCCCTCATCCTCATAGACTGTAAGCTCTTGTGTCACCCCCTCATCCTCATAGACTGTAAGCTCTTGTGTCCCCCTTCATCCTCATAGACTGTAAGCTCTTGTGTCACCCATACATCCTCATAGACTGTAAGCTCTTGTGTCACCCATACATCCTCATAGACTGTAAGCTCTTGTGTCACCCCCCTCATAGACTGTAAGCTCTTGTGTCCCCCCCTCATCCTCATAGACTGTAAGCTCTTGTGTCCCCCCCCTAATCCTTATAGACTGTAAGCTCTTGTGTCACCCCCTCATCCTCATAGACTGTAAGCTCTTGTGTCCCCCCCCTCATCCTCATAGACTGTAAGCTCTTGTGTCCCCCCCCTCATCCTCATAGACTGTAAGCTCTTGTGTCCCCCCCCCTCATCCTCATAGACTGTAAGCTCTTGTGTCCCCCCCCCCTCATCCTCATAGACTGTAAGCTCTTGTGTCACCCCCTCATCCTCATAGACTGTAAGCTCTTGTGTCCCCCCCCTCATCCTCATAGACTGTAAGCTCTTGTGTCCCCCCCTCATCCTCATAGACTGTAAGCTCTTGTGTCACCCATACATCCTCATAGACTGTAAGCTCTTGTGTCACCCCCTCATCCTCATAGACTGTAAGCTCTTGTGTCACCCCCTCATCCTCATAGACTGTAAGCTCTTGTGTCCCCCCCCTCATCCTCATAGACTGTAAGCTCTTGTGTCCCCCCCCTCATCCTCATAGACTGTAAGCTCTTGTGTCCCCCCCCTCATCCTCATAGACTGTAAGCTCTTGTGTCCCCCCCCCCTCATCCTCATAGACTGTAAGCTCTTGTGTCACCCCCTCATCCTCATAGACTGTAAGCTCTTGTGTCCCCCCCCCTCATCCTCATAGACTGTAAGCTCTTGTGTCCCCCCCTCATCCTCATAGACTGTAAGCTCTTGTGTCACCCATACATCCTCATAGACTGTAAGCTCTTGTGTCACCCCCTCATCCTCATAGACTGTAAGCTCTTGTGTCCCCCTTCATCCTCATAGACTGTAAGCTCTTGTGTCCCCCCCCCCTCATCCTCATAGACTGTAAGCTCTTGTGTCACCCCTTCATCCTCATAGACTGTAAGCTCTTGTGTCCCCCCCCTCATCCTCATAGACTGTAAGCTCTTGTGTCCCCCCCCTCATCCTCATAGACTGTAAGCTCTTGTGTCACCCCTTCATCCTCATAGACTGTAAGCTCTTGTGTCACCCATACATCCTCATAGACTGTAAGCTCTTGTGTCACCCCCCTCATAGACTGTAAGCTCTTGTGTCACCCCCCTCATAGACTGTAAGCTCTTGTGTCCCCCCCCCCTCATCCTCATAGACTGTAAGCTCTTGTGTCCCCCCCCTCATCCTCATAGACTGTAAGCTCTTGTGTCCCCCCCCATCCTCATAGACTGTAAGCTCTTGTGTCCCCCCCCCTCATCCTCATAGACTGTAAGCTCTTGTGTCCCCCCCCTCATCCTCATAGACTGTAAGCTCTTGTGTCACCCCCTCATCCTCATACTGTAAACTCGTGTCACCCCCTTCATCCTCAGACTGTAAGCTCTTGCGCTACCCCCATCCTCATAGACTGTAAGCTCTTGTGTCACCCCCTCATCCTCATACTGTAAGCTCGTGTCACCCCCTTCATCCTCAGACTGTAAGCTCTTGCGCTACCCCCATCCTCATAGACTGTAAGCTCATATGTCATAAGCTCAACGATACACAAAAACTAGGGAATGGAGCAGTGATGGCTGAATGCCCAAACTACAACCAAAAACCCACGTATTTATCACAAAGACCAAACACTGCAGATTAATCAGCAACTTATTGCTTTCGGCTCTGCTACAGCTTTCAATTGTATTTATGTCTTTAGGACACCAGAACCATTGAAGTTAGGAGGCGCCCCACAGACTCATTTGCATAATTGTAAAACTTTTTTTGTAAAAAAAACAGGGCAAAAGAAGAGTTGATCCTGCCAGTGGGGTGCACACACCTGTATAATCAGTGTTCTGGGTGTACAATCCTTTATCCTGATGGTAGTGGCCACAGTGTCAAACTGCCTCTCTCCACCCCCACAAGAAAAATAAATTTCATCGGGAATCCCCCCCCTAAAATGGTTTCCTTTAGCAGATAACCATCGTATGTCAGAGATTTGCTACTTCATTTCAGCCAAAAAGCCATATTTACTATAAGTGGCAGCTCAGGAATAGACTCCCAGGTGTTACTCTCCTTATCTACAGCTGAAACCAGAAGTTTACATATGCGAAGGTTACTATGTCTTTAAACATCCAGACATGACCTCTTTGTAAGCTTGATAGGTTTATTGGCACCAGGTAAGTTATAGGGACACCTGTGGATGAATTTATAGGGACACCTGAAACACACTGGGGGAGATTTATTAATGTGTCAATGTTAGGCCAGTGGAGAGTAGAAATACAGTTCTCTGCTTCACCAGATTTTCACCATGTGATGCTGGATGATTACCCTGATGTAACCTGTATGACAAGCAAGTATTCCTTTGCAACAATCTAGACTCCTTTTATTGAATGACTGCTTAAAACCTCTGTGGCAAATATTACTCCAGAATTCTGTCATAGAAAGATTGAGACATTTCCTCCCACTGTTTCTTTGTGTTACATCATTGGAAAGTAAAGAAAACAGACATATCAAAAAGAGATGTAATTGCACAAGTATGGTTGATCCTTGGGTGCAATTTCCAGATAACCAAAAAGGCGCCTCATTCATCTGTAGGAAGTATACGCAAGTGATAAAACTAGATGGGAAAGTCTACCCATGACACCGCTGGCGATTGATGCAGGTTCATCTCCAAGACACAGAACCAACACAAGAATAAAAGCCAGAAGACTTTAAGATGTGGAGGGTAAGAGAATGTCAATAGCCACAGTGACAAGACCTGTATCCACATGGGCAGAGAGATTAACCTACCAGAAAGAGGCCATTACTCCAAACAATCTTAACATCTGGAGACATGTCCTGTGGTCCAACCAAACTAAAAATGTAACTGTTTGGAGCATGAATGGAAAAGCCCGAGTTACTTGTCTGGACTGACACCCAGGGGCTGCATCATGTTGTGGACTGACTGGGACGTCACATAATAGATTTATCAAGAGGAAAGGACATTTGTTAGATACTGAACATATGAAGGCAGGAAGGTGAAACATTGGTCCACATGGGTATTCCAGATGGATAGTGCCCAAAAACTACTGCCAAACTGGTTACAAAGTCAATGTTTTGTAGCAACCATCAACGTCCTGATCTCAAAGTCTATTGAAAATTTAGTGGGCAAAGCAGAAACCACTGGTGTGAGCACGAGGCTACAAACACGGCTCAGCTCGAAGTTATTGTGAGAAGCTTGTGAAAGGAGATCCATATCGTTTAAGGACAATGGTACCAAATACTAGTGAAGTCCAAGTGTATGGAAACTTCACATGCAGAAAATAATGAAAATGCCTTAAAAACTTTATTTCCCAAATGCCAGAATAATTTTACTAATCCTAATTGACCTAAAACAGGAAAGATTTATTCTGTTGTCATGTTAGAGTCTTTCTATATAGTGGCTGAAAACTTTCTAAACTTTGGGCCCCCTTTAGTTCTCAGAACAGGCCAAATGTGGGTAGCCCGACCTCACGCACCTCTTTAGGAGTATTGCAAACCTGGATAGAAATTCTAAGTGTTTGTAGCCGAATATGTCGTTTATAAGGACGGCTGCACAGGAACACGCTCTGTCTGTGGAAACAAACCCATGTTCTGAGCACAGAGGAGGGAGTCCTTTCATCAGAGATATAAGATGCAATGGATTCAGCAATTGGCTGACAGACACTGCACTCAGACCTAACACCATACAGGCACATGGACCATATATGTTCATGTACAGTTGTCCTACAACTGGCCTTCCAAATATACAAATCCCTCATTTGGCTCCTCAAGCTTTGCATACATTTCTCAGGAAACTTAAAAACGGCATAAAAAAACCCCAATAAGCTATGCTAAAAATATCAGTGCAACGTATTTCTATTATACAGACTTAAACCTACCAAACCCTAGGTTATCCCCATGTCATCATGTAGGGCTATGCACTCACACACTTATACAGCACAGACTGGAGAAGGGAAATACAATTTTCTTTATGCAGAAAGAGTAAAAACATGTACATCCGTCTATAAAAAGCACAAAAACACAGCAGGCAACGTTTCATTTCAAGTCTTCCAATAGCAAACTACACGGCTTAGATGCAACTCATCCACAATGGAATATTTGCCAGATGTTTAGGAACGAGGGAAAGGACAATCAGGATACAGGGGACTCCATGTGCATAATCCAAAGTTACGAGCAAGGATTTCCAGAAACCTGCTCCAATCTCCTCATTCGGCACCAGCTTCTACATTCATCCGCTTTAGGCTGGAACATAAGATATGGTCTTCAGAATGGTCTTTAAGGTGCAAGAGGCAATTTAGTCCCCTGAACACAAGTTGGCAATATCCTAGAGTCCATAATAACCAAGTACAAACAGAGCAAATTTAATTCTCAATAATAATGGTTGCTAGAAAATGGCCTGGCATTGGAATTCCCAATCTCAACCTCCTTCTTGTAGCAGTTGGTTAGGAGATTGGCTTTTTTGGTCAGCTTTGTTAGGACAGACAGAAGTCCTCTTAGGTGATGCTGAAATTGGTCCACTAGATCACCAGTCTCTTCCTCTGCGACAGGGCAGGGACCTTCCGTCTTTCCATTCTCATGCTGCACCCCCCATTTCATGTCGTTTCTTAGGGACTTGAGGAGGAGATAAGAATCGTAGAGGTTATGGTTCTTGCCAAGGAGATCTTTGGATTTCATGGGCTCCTCCTGTTCTTCTTTGGCTGGGGTGATGTCTTGTAACATGCTGGGAACCATGATGGTCTCATCCATGATGGTTGTGGCAGTGTTAAAACGATGGATGGCATCCAGGAGAGAATGGCGCTGAGGACTGCACTCCGACACTTCCATGGTGTTATATTCTGGGGGAGAGGCAGAAAGAAGAGTTAAAAAACAGTTCTGTATGGTGACATATTGGACAATTAGAGACTAGACCAGTCTTCTGCTGCACCAGATGCATCACTGAGAGACTGGATGATAAATCAGGCATAGTGTAGGACTTAGGAGTCATCTATTCAGTAGTGGATAATATAGGCAGTAACCTGGGGTCCAGTGCCACCCAAATGTTATACCAAGAAGGGCCTTCACCCATGAAATCCTCAAACATCTGTTCCTGCGCCCAATACGCACAAGCCATTTCAGGACCTTTGAAGGTCCTCTGAAACCGCAGATTGAAAACAGGCAGAAAGGAAATCTCCTCCATTCACCAAGATGCCGATTCTAGTACCAGATGTAGGGAGCAATTCCAGATTTGTAGGGCCTATAATATTTATACAGCCCATGGGAGCCATAATCCAGCTCCAAACCTATTAGTTGGTCTACCGAAATTTTACCATGAAGCCACACTCCTCCCTAGTTTATCATGGTTTTTTGTATATCATTCATGACATTACTCATAGATCCAGGCACAGTGACTTGACCAGTATCATCTTATACATGTTATCCATGGCCTCCTACCTTCTAAATATCAATGTACAAAATGAAGCCATCATGGATAAGACCTGAAGATGGCACAGCTCCGGTGCCTGGATCTATGACCAATGTCCCCGGTTTATCATGAGGATTCTGTTGAGAGATTTCCTTTAAGCACAATCTGAACACAAAAAGAAAACTCTGACAGTCTCACAAGTTAAAGAACATGTTTAGCAAGAAAGCAGCCCCCCCCCCCGCACATTTAACAATAGGTTTCCGCTTTCCTTAACTTAAGAACAAGTTTCCTGAAAGCAGCGAAATCTAATGTTTACGAGTTCTTGTAACACGAGTCTGTGGATCTGCCATTCACGGCCTAGTATTACGTTCACATGCGGCAGGCTGGTCGCCACACGTGGATTAACCTTTTGCATACAGAGTGGGATTAGGCTATCAGTAGAAGTCTAGTGCCCATCATCCTAAACCTCATAGACTCCACATAATAGCATCCCATGACAAGTGGTCCGCATCCTCCGCCAGTGTCTTTTAGGATTCCTGCAGCTTCCATGAGGACAGATTTCTATATAGACAGTATGAGTATGCAGAGTTTTAAAAAAAAACATTTCCTGCAGTCTGAGGCCAGACGTTGAACCCGTTTTTGGTCAGTTTAAGCAGTCCGTAAAAAGCATTTTTTAAAACGTATCCATTTTAATAAAGATAAAACTGTAAAACCGGGTGCGTTTAACAGACAGCTTAAAAACTAAACTGCCCAAAAACACGACATGTGCCGCCAGCCTTATACATTCATTCTTTATGGGAAGAGATAAAATTACATTGTTACCGTATGTTAATAGTTACCACATGTGTTACACCATGTAAACAAAGGTAACGCATGCCTTTTGTAAATGCAATGTTGACAACGATAATTAGTCGATTCTCCTCTACAGCCGTTTAAAAACGCATGCGCTAAACGCAAACAAAACAGTGGGGGACATTTACTTAAAGTGTCGGTGTCTGCATTGGCTTTGTTACCGACCTGCTCTCGGAAAGTAGATACACATTTAATATTGTAGAGCTGTGCAGAGACATTTCTGTCCCCGAGACCATTTTCTGTCCCCGAGCACCAGAAATATGTCCAACAGTCCCTGCTAGACCAGTTTTCTTTTGGTCTACTTTCCGCCAGTTTACAGCGCCCAAAAATGGCTGTGACACATTAATTCTGTCTGAGTTTCCACTCAGCCACGCCCCTTTTCGGAGAAGAGTCGGAAAAAGTCATTTTTTCTGTCCCCGACAGCTAATAAATAGGTCTGAGAGCAGAACATGTGGTGAGAGCGCCACAAAACTGGCGGAAACACCATAGTAAATGTCCCCCAGTGTGTGACCGCAGCCACACTCAGTTTTTCAGATGCAATTTTTGGAGCCTAAAATGGGTGAGAACTTCTCATGGAGAGAAGCTGCTCCTCCTCTATTCTCACTCCACTCCTGTTTTGGACATCAAAAACTACATATAAAATAACTAAACGTGTGGACGCGCCCCCAAGGGTCATTCATGTTGCATGAACAAGTTAATACTTTGTCCACATAAATACAACATTAATGTCAAGAACAATGTTTACATAGTGTAAACACAACCAAATTATGTTTACAACATCTTTACGCAGCCCAAATCCACGTGCGTTACATGCAGAGCTTTCCACCTACCCCCAGAATGTTACACTATACATCCTGACTCATTGCTAATCTCTTAAGCCATGATACTATGGAGTCCTGGGTGTAACAAAACCCACACAATCTGTATCTTTACAAAAACTGGATCCAACATTCACGTCACCTTATTAGTAGATTTCATCCAGAATTATCTGACACAAACCAGAGCAAATACCAGACCCAGCAAGAGATCCAGGGACCAGCAGAAACTTGTAACACAATGAAAGATCTTACATCAGGGCGAGAGATTCCCTTAAATATTACATGTACAGAAAAGCCCCCAATGAGCCCCATTCACACTGCAATCCTTACTGTGTGAGATGTGTCACCCCTCGGCCTGACGATGGCGCTGCTGGCGGTTACCATTAGATGTTCATCCTTCCTCTCCGGGCTCCAGCACAAAGACAAAAGTCCTAACTTGTCCCCTGCAGCCGGCAAGTGCTGCCCCTTCTCCAGCTGCTGCTCTATTTATGGAGTAATCGCCTGCAGCCGCTTAGCTCATCCCCTGCCATTGGCCAGGAGGGCAGAGCCACACCCCTCATTTCCTCCGCACCCCTTCACTGCCAGAGGAAATGTTGTTGTGACTGTGTGCTGAGCTCTGGCAGTGCAACACGTTGCGCTTTGGTTGCGTTTTCATTGAGTTTTAAGACGCATTACAACAGCTGAGGAGAGGTGATTTGCCTAATTACATTACTATTTACATTAGTTAACGCTATGTTAACACATGCGTTAACATCACATTTACAATGCGTTTTGTAAAACGCAAACGTTAACAGTAATTAGGCAAATCACCTAATCTCAGCTGTTGTAATGCGTTTTAAAACGCGATGAAAACGCAACCAAAGCGCAACATGTGAACGCGCCCTCGGGGTGATGCCACACATGGCGTTTTAAAAACCGGTTTTGGTCCGTTTTTAAGCAATCCGTTAAAAAAAAGCATGCGTTAAAAAAACGCATCCGTTTTTGACAAGTTTTCCAAATTTGCGCAATTAAAAAGGGACAAAAACGGATGCGTTTCCAAAAAATGTATGCCTTTTTTTTAAAAAACGGATGCGTCCGTTTTAACGGACTGCTTAAAAAACGGACCAAAAACGGTTCCAAAACGCCATGTGTGGCATCACCCTTAAAAGCGGAACGCTGGCGTCTGGTAGTGCGAAACTTGTGTCGATATATATCTGCATTGATGGATCAGCAAAACCGGGATGACGCTTAACCCCTTACTGACCAGGCGTGCCAATTCTTTAGTGAACGGACGCAGGTTCCGCTTGCAATGGGTTTTGAAACACAATGCAACCGCAAGGGGCTTGTGCGGATCACATGCAATCGGTAACAAGCACCACATGTTTTGCAGTGTTTACATGCGCCCCCTTAATGACCCGAGCATTTTTTGCGAATTTTCGTATGTATTGGTTTAAAGGGGTTGCCTGATGCGTAGGCCACGGTCACACATACCGCTAGGAGTCCGTTCATAAAGCGACACTAGCGCCCAGGTGGAGGTCCTCGGCCCAAACACACATGCGTTTCCAGGGAAAAGCATGCGATTGATAAGCCGATTGCATGCGTTTCGCTGGAAACGCATGTGCGTTCAGGGCGAGGACCTCCCCTGTGCGCTAGTGTTGCGGTATGAACGGACGCCTAGCGGTACGTGTGACCGCGGCCATAAAAAACCTATTGGTGGCCGGGGGGGGGGCTGGTTAAAAAAAAGAGATATTTACTTACCTCGCGGTCCCTCCTGGCGCCCCACGTTGCCATCTCTCCGGTCCGTGCCCCATGTACACCTGTCCCTATTTCCGATTTTTTTTTGCTACAATTTTGGGGGCTGTACGACCTTTTTATTAAAACTTTTATATCATGCAAAATTGAAAAAAAAGTGGCGCTATTTTCCGTTATTCGGAATAACCATTTTTTTCAGGCGATTTCGGATGTGGCGATGCCTGACATGTTTATGGTTTTCCTTTTTTTAATTTAATCTTAAAAATTTTTTTTACATTTTTTAAACTGTATTTTCGGCCCCTGAGGGCGTGTTCACACGTTGCGTTTTGGTTGCGTTTTCATTGCGTTTGAAACACATTACAACAGCTGATTAGAGGTCATTTGCCTAATTACATTACCATTTACGTTTGTCAACGCAATGTTAAAGCATGCGTTAACAAAATGCATGCGTTAACTCGTTGTTAACGCATGTGTTAACGTCGCGTTTACGATGCGTTATGTAAATTGAAATGTTAACAGTTATGTAATACAACAGCTGAGGAGAGGTGATTTGCCTAATTACATCACTGTTAACATTTCCGTTTACAAAACGCATCGTAAACGCGATGTTAATGCACACGTTAACAACGTGTTAACGTATGCGTTTTGTTAATGCCTGTGTCAACATTGCGTTAACAAACATAAACGGTAATGTAATTAGGCAAATCACCTCTCATCAGCTGTTGTATATGCGTTTCAAATGCAATGAAAACGCAATCAAAACGCAACATGTGAACGCGCCCTCAGGGTAGTTCAACCCTAGGGTGTCTGATCACTCTCAGCATCTACTGTAATATGATTGTATTGCAGTATATGGGGATTTTGCTCTGCATCTGTTTCTCAGGGCGCGTTCACACGTTGCGTTTTGGTTGCGTTTTCATTGCGTTTGGAACGCATATACAACAGCTGATGTGAGGTAATTTGCCTAATTACATTACCGTTTACGTTTGTAAACGCAATGTTAATGCATGCGTTAGCAAAACGCATGCGTTAACACGTTGTTAACGTATGCGTTAACATCGCGTTTACGATGCGTTTTGTTAACGCATGCGTTAACAGTGATGAAATTAGGCAAATCACCTCTCCTCAGCTGTTGTATATGCGTTTCAAACGCAATGAAAACGCAGGTCAAAACGCAACGTGTGAACGCGCCCTCACAGACCGTTCCAGATGCTGCCTGAAGACAGACCTGGGAATTTGTCATAAACTCATTCAACACTCAAAGGCCCCTTTCACACTTGCGTTTTTCACACGCGTTTTCTGCGCGTGCTTTTGACTGTGCGTGAAAAACGCATTGAAATTGCATTGAAATTGCATCAAAAAACGTGCGTGAAAAACTGAGACACTGAACAAACTCTGACTGAAAACTGATTGCACTCTGATGCAAAATGTGCGTTTTTCACTGACCAAACCCTGATCGCACCCTGATCAGACTCTGACGTGATCTGCAACGCAAGTGTGGAAGGGGCCTAATGCCCCCAACACATTTGCCAGCGGCTTTTAAATGGTTAACACCCACCGGTGCCGGCACCGATTCCAAGTGTTAGCGACACGTGTTTGCTGCTTAATGCGAATGTGAGTATGAAGGGGGCTCAGCCCATGAGCCTCACCCTCTACATATTCCCCTCCCGTATCAGGACGTTCAGGAAGGGGTTAAGGCCATAACTTTTTATGTTATCTGAAACATTTTTTGCAGTGTTTTTTTGGGACACAAAGGGCTAGTTAAATATTAACAAATGTTAAAGGATTTTTTCATTAGTCTTTTGGGGGGGGGGGGGGTTAACGTTACAAAAAGTGGAAAAGAAAAGTCATTTTTTTTAATGTATAGTAAATATATTGTTTCTTTTTCAAAATAACTCAAATTGAGCATTATAAAAGAAACCCCTTAGCCGGGTCATTTTGATATATAATATGTAGCGTCACAGACCAGCGGGGCAGCTATGGTGATGTGCGAGTAATTTATAGTGTAGGGTAAGGGGATTTTATAGGGAAATATTATGTATTATAATGTGTATTTTTATATATTTATTAATATTTTATGTGTGTGTTTTTGACTTAGGATTATATGTTAAGGTTAGGTTTAGGGTACATATGTTATATGTTCCTCATGGGGTCCTAAAAAACCCTAGGGGACATTTTTTTTAGGGCGCAGTCACACGGTGCGTTTTGAAACGCATTACAACAGCTGAGATGAGGTGATTTGCCTAATTACATGACTATTAACATTTGCGTTTACAAAATGCAGTGTAAATGCCAAGTTAACACATGTGCTAACAAAACGCAAATGTAAACACATTGTTAACACATTCGCTAACATCGGGTTTACACTGCATTTTGTAAACACACATGTTAACAGTAAGGTAATTAGGCAAATCACCTCATCTCAGCTGTTGTAATGCGTTTTAAAACACAGGGTGGAGGGCGGGGAGCGAAGGAGGGCAGGGTGGAGGGCGGGGAGCGAAGGAGGGCAGGGTGGAGGGCGGGGAGCGAAGGAGGGCAGGGTGGAGGGCGGGGAGCAAAGGAGGGCAGGGTGGAGGGCGGGGAGCGAAGGAGGGCAGGGTGGAGGGCGGGGAGCGAAGGAGGGCAGGGTGGAGGGCGGGGAGCAAAGGAGGGCGGGTGGAGGGCGGGGAGCAAAGGAGGGCAGGGTGGAGGGCGGGGAGCAAAGGAGGGCAGGGTGGAGGGCGGGGAGCAAAGGAGGGCAGGGTGGAGGGCGGGGAGCAAAGGAGGGCAAGGTGGAGGGCGGGGAGCAAAGGAGGGCAGGGTGGAGGGCGGGGAGCAAAGGAGGGCAGGGTGGAGGGCGGGGAGCAAAGGAGGGCAGGGTGGAGGGCGGGGAGCAAAGGAGGGCGGGGAGCAAAGGAGGGCAGGGTGGAGGGCGGGGAGCAAAGGAGGGCGGGGAGCGAAGGAGGGCAGGGTGGAGGGCGGGGAGCAAAGGAGGGCAGGGAGGAGGGCAGGGAGGAGGGCAGGGTGGAGGGCGGGGAGCAAAGGAGGGCAGGGTGGAGGGCGGGGAGCGAAGGAGGGCGGGGAGCGTAGGAGGGCAGGGAGGAGGGCGGGG
Source organism: Engystomops pustulosus (assembly GCF_040894005.1). Classification (NCBI taxonomy): domain Eukaryota; kingdom Metazoa; phylum Chordata; class Amphibia; order Anura; family Leptodactylidae; genus Engystomops; species Engystomops pustulosus. Next base: position 24,808,260 of record NC_092419.1, read on the forward strand.
AACGAAGGTGGGCAGGGCGGGGAGAGGAGGAGGGCAGGGTGGAGGGCGGGGAGCGAAGGAGGGCAGGGTGGAGGGCGGGGAGCGAAGGAGGGCAGGGTGGAGGGCGGGGAGCGAAGGAGGGCGGGGAGCGAAGGAGGGCAGGGTGGAGGGCGGGGAGCAAAGGAGGGCGGGGAGCGAAGGAGGGCAGGGTGGAGGGCGGGGAGCAAAGGAGGGCAGGGTGGAGGGCGGGGAGCGAAGGAGGGCGGGGAGCGTAGGAGGGCAGGGAGGAGGGCGGGGAACGAAGGTGGGCAGGGCGGGGAGAGGAGGAGGGCAGGGTGGAGGGCGGGGAGAGGAGGAGGGCAGGGTGGAGGGCGGGGAGCAAAGGAGGGCAGGGAGGAGGGCAGGGTGGAGGGCGGGGAGCAAAGGAGGGCAGGGTGGAGGGCGGGGAGCGAAGGAGGGCAGGGAGGAGGGCAGGGTGGAGGGCGGGGAGCGAAGGAGGGCGGGGAGCAAAGGAGGGCAGGGTGGAGGGCGGGGAGCAAAGGAGGGCGGGGAACAAAGGAGGGCAGGGCGGAGGGCGGGGAGCGAAGGAGGGCAGGGTGGAGGGCGTGGAGCGAAGGAGGGCAGGGAGGAGGGCGGGGAACGAAGGAGGGCAGGGTGGAGGGCGGGGAACGAAGGAGGGCAGGGTGGAGGGCGGGGAACGAAGGAGGGCAGGGTGGAGGGCGGGGAACGAAGGAGGGCAGGGTGGAGGGCGGGGAACGGAGGAGGGCAGGGTGGAGGGCGGGGAGCAAAGGAGGGCGGGGAGCGAAGGAGGGCAGGGTGGAGGGCGGGGAGCAAAGGAGGGCAGGGTGGAGGGCGGGGAGCGAAGGAGGGCGGGGAGCGTAGGAGGGCAGGGAGGAGGGCGGGGAACGAAGGTGGGCAGGGCGGGGAGAGGAGGAGGGCAGGGTGGAGGGCGGGGAGAGGAGGAGGGCAGGGTGGAGGGCGGGGAGAGGAGGAGGGCAGGGTGGAGGGCGGGGAGAGGAGGAGGGCAGGGTGGAGGGCGGGGAGAGGAGGAGGGCAGGGTGGAGGGCGGGGAGCAAAGGAGGGCAGGGAGGAGGGCAGGGTGGAGGGCGGGGAGCAAAGGAGGGCAGGGTGGAGGGCGGGGAGCGAAGGAGGGCAGGGAGGAGGGCAGGGAGGAGGGCAGGGTGGAGGGCGGGGAGCGAAGGAGGGCGGGGAGCGTAGGAGGGCAGGGAGGAGGGCGGGGAACGAAGGAGGGCAGGGCGGAGGGCGGGGAGCGAAGGAGGGCAGGGTGGAGGGCGTGGAGCGAAGGAGGGCAGGGAGGAGGGCGGGGAACGAAGGAGGGCAGGGTGGAGGGCGGGGAACGAAGGAGGGCAGGGTGGAGGGCGGGGAACGAAGGAGGGCAGGGTGGAGGGCGGGGAACGAAGGAGGGCAGGGTGGAGGGCGGGGAACGGAGGAGGGCAGGGTGGAGGGCGGGGAGCGAAGGAGGGCAGGGTGGAGGGCGGGGAGCAAAGGAGGGCGGGGAGCTAAGGAGGGCAGGGTGGAGGGCGGGGAGCGAAGGAGGGCAGGGTGGAGGGCGGGGAACGAAGGAGGGCAGGGTGGAGGGCGGGGAGCGTAGGAGGGCGGGGAACGAAGGTGGGCAGGGTGGAGAGCGGAGGGCGGGGAGCGAAGGAGGGCAGGGCGGGGAGCGAAGGAGGGCAGGGCGGGGAACGAAGGAGGGCAGGGTGGAGGGCGTGGAGCGAAGGAGAGCAGGGAGGAGGGCGGGGAACGAAGGAGGGCAGGGTGGAGGGCGGGGAACGAAGGAGGGCAGGGTGGAGGGCGGGGAGCGTAGGAGGGCGGGGAACGAAGGTGGGCAGGGTGGAGAGCGGAGGGCGGGGAGCGAAGGAGGGCAGGGCGGGGAGCGAAGGAGGGCAGGGCGGGGAACGAAGGAGGGCAGGGTGGAGGGCGTGGAGCGAAGGAGAGCAGGGAGGAGGGCGGGGAACGAAGGAGGGCAGGGTGGAGGGCGGGGAACGAAGGAGGGCAGGGTGGAGGGCGGGGAACGAAGGAGGGCAGGGTGGAGGGCGGGGAACGAAGGAGGGCAGGGAGGAGGGCGGGGAACGAAGGAGGGCAGGGAGGAGGGCGGGGAACGAAGGAGGGCAGGGAGGAGGGCGGGGAACGAAGGAGGGCAGGGAGGAGGGCGGGGAACGAAGGAGGGCAGGGTGGAGGGCGGGGAAGAAAGGAGGGCAGGGAGGAGGGCGGGGAACGAAGGAGGGCAGGGAGGAGGGCGGGGAACGAAGGAGGGCGGGGAACGAAGGAGGGCAGGGAGGAGGGCGGGGAACGAAGGAGGGCAGGGAGGAGGGCGGGGAACGAAGGAGGGCAGGGAGGAGGGCGGGGAACGAAGGAGGGCAGGGAGGAGGGCAGGGAGGGCAGGGAGGAGGGCAGGGAGGGCTGCAGGGAGGAGGGCGGGGAGCGGAGGGCTGCAGGGAGGAGGGCGGGGAGCGGAGGGCTGCAGGGAGGAGGGCGGGGAGCGGAGGGCTGCAGGGAGGAGGGCGGGGAGCGGAGGGCTGCAGGGAGGAGGGCGGGGAGCGGAGGGCTGCAGGGAGGAGGGCGGGGAGCGAAGGGCTGCAGGGAGGAGGGCGGGGAGCGAAGGGCTGCAGGGAGGAGGGCGGGGAGCGAAGGGCTGCAGGGAGGAGGGCGGGGAGCGGAGGGCTGCAGGGAGGAGGGAGGAGGGCGGGGAGCGGAGGGCTGCAGGGAGGAGGGCGGGGAGCGGAGGGCTGCAGGGAGGAGGGCGGGGAGCGGAGGGCTGCAGGGAGGAGGGCGGGGAGCGGAGGGCTGCAGGGAGGAGGGCGGGGAGCGGAGGGCTGCAGGGAGGAGGGCGGGGAGCGGAGGGCTGCAGGGAGGAGGGCGGGGAGCGGAGGGCTGCAGGGAGGAGGGCGGGGAGCGGAGGGCTGCAGGGAGGAGGGCGGGGAGCGGAGGGCTGCAGGGAGGAGGGCGGGGAGCGGAGGGCTGCAGGGAGGAGGGCGGGGAGCGGAGGGCTGCAGGGAGGAGGGCGGTCTGTCTATATACAATGTTTCTCCATGGACCTCTAGTTCTTCAGGAATCTGGAGCGCGGCTCAGTACTACAAGGAATAACCCAAACTACAGGCGCTTCCAGTTTAGCAGGAGAACATCTGATGTCATAGGGACGATTTGTGAAATATGTAGAATGTCTTCTGCTCGGCTGTGGATTCTCCAGTGGATTTTCCTGTTTGGTACCGAGGTTTTCTGGGTTGAGTTTTGAGCTCGGAGCGGGACAGGAAACTCTCTGTGCAGGGGAGGAAGTGTAAAGAGGAAGCGCAGGAACAAGCGTGAAATCTACTGCATGTTATGTCATAGCTACAGGTTTACATTGTGATCACCTGAATTGGGTGTTTTGTGTGGGAACCAATCTGGTTCCAGGTTTGGGTTTTCAAAGAGGCTTTTAAAATTACTACTAGAATCTTATGGATTTTTTTAATGAAAGACTCCGGGGTTTATAGGGTCTGGGATAGCAATGTATTAGTCCAGGGTGGAGGCCTACATAACGCAGTACAGGCAGTCCCCAGGTTACGTACATGATAGGGTCCGGAGGTTTGTTCTTAAGTTGAATTTGTATGTAAGTCGAAATTGTATATTTTATAATTGTAGATCCGGACAAAAAACTTTTGGCCCCGGTGACAATTGGAGTTTAAACATTTTTTGCTGTAATGGGACCAAGGATTATCAATAAAGCTTCATTACAGACACCTTACAGCTGATCATTGCAGCCTGGGACTATAGTAACATCCAGAGAGGTCACAGTGGGCAGAGGGGTCCGTCTTTAACTAGGGGTCGTCTGTAAGTCAGGTGTCCTTAAGTAGGGGACCGCCTGTACATGATATAAGTGATAACATGATCCCATGTCAGTGTCTCCTTGTGGGACAAAGTGAAAAATAATGTTTTATATATATAAAGAAAAAACAAAAATCGCCACCAACACAAAAAACTGACACACACAATTTTTACCTCCACACCTGCACCCACCCAGGCCTCAAACGACAAACAAACGACAAACGACCCAGGCCACCCTCCCCTACGACAAGTGTGTACAAATAAAATCTACAGGTCTTTCCATACGTCCAAGTTGGCAATAAGTTGGAAGGTCGCCGTGCAAAATGTTTTTTTCCCCCAACAATAAATAAAAAAAACTGATATTGCTGTGTGTATATTGGCAAATAGAAAATATTTTTAAAGTTATTTAGGTTCAATGATAAAGACGAAAAATTATTAGCAATAACATCAGATTTATGTTCTTTTTAAAAAAATATGCTGCACTGAAAGGGTTACTAAAAGTTCACCAGTAGGATACATGCAGGGTCGGACTAACTCACCGATGTGCAGATGAAAGCAGCGGTGTGCCCCAACGTATTTTAGCACCGCCCCTGCTGGATGTTGGCCCCACCCCCACACAGACTCCGCCCCTGTCGGCCATGTTGGGGTTTCAACTCTATATTTGTCCGGAGAGGACACAATAAGGACTGAATAAGCGGATGGTGCAGGGAGCTGTTAGCTCATCACTGTTCCACTATGATGCCGCAGGCGCAGGTCATGATGTCATCATCTGTCGGCACTACAGCACAGAGGAACATGAGAAGAGCAGAGCTGCTGGGGACAGGCGAGAATGTGGTGTTTATTTTTTTGTAATTAATTTGAAACAAGGAAAAGAGAACACGTGGGGGGCACAATATGGAGGGAGGGTATGAGAGGGTGCAACACAATAGGGGTATATGAGAGAGGGCCCACAATACAGGAGGGGTGAGAGAGGACCCACAATTTGGGGGTGGGATATGAGGGGACCTAAAATATAGGGGGATATGAGAAGGGGCCCACAATATGGGTGTATGAGAGGGGGGAACAATATAGGGGGGGCCTGAAATATGGGGTATGAGAGGGGCCGACAACATGGGGGGTATGCGTGGGCACCACAATATAAGGGATAGATGAGAGGCGCCACAATATGAAGGTAAAATGCGAGGCTACAACATGAGGGGGAGATGAGAGAAGCCACACTATGAGGGGAAAATGAGAGGCCACAATATGGGGGAGAGACGAGAGAAGCCATAACATGGGGGGGGGGGATGCGTAGGGGTCACAATATAAGGAATAGATGAGAGGGGACACAATATGAGGAAGAGATGAGAGGCTACAATATGAGATGAGAAGGGCCACAGTATGAGGAGGAGATTAGTGGGGCCCACACTACGAAGGGGAGTTGAGATGCCACAATATGAGGGGAAGATGAGAGAAGACACAATATGAGGGGGATGCGAGGGGCCACAAGAGGAGCTGGCAGAGGCACCCATTGCTTCTAATAGGTCCTATCTGATGGTGGAGCTTACAATCCATGCTCATAAGATTGATTATCATTTTAGGTGCCTCTGCAGAATCTCCTACTTCGGAACCTCAGACGTGCTTATACTTAAATACTTGCGTTAAGTAAGTAATATCAGAGCGCGTTACTACTTACCGAACACAAGCGTTTAAGTCTAAACACGTCTGCGTTCTGGAAGGAGATTCTCCAGATGCACCTAAAATGTAAATCTTGTGCGCACGGATTGTAAGACCCCTCCCACTTGCTTTTCGGATGCGTTACATACACCGGGGTCTGGTCACACATGACATTTGTGATGTGTTTGCTACAAAGTGTTTTTCTTCATTGCTGGAAGTGTAAGCAGCCGCATTGTCATTTTCCCACGTGCTTACACTTTCTCACGGGAGGAAGGAAATGTAAATTTCAGACGTTTTACTTGATAAAAAAGGGAATCGAGCAAAAGTCAGAACAAAAAAATCAATGCAAATAGCACAAGACGGGAAAATAACAAAGAGAATAAGACCCGGCCTGCCCCCTGGTGGTGATACCAGGAATACATTACTGGGGTATGCTCACACAGCAGGTTAGTCGCCGGCAGTTACTGGTGTCTGACCCGCTGTGTGGTACAGTATCAGAATTGGGGATAACATTTTACCTAAATTATGCAGAAGACCCGCAGTGATACCTGAGCGCTGATCCAAAACCCATCCTCTAGTGGGGTTTATGTATTGTCAGTACAGAAGCCTCAAGAAAACCACTGACCGGATGATCATAATGATTATAACCAAGAAAGAATCTTTAGTCCAAAAATGTGCAAGATACAAGAAATTAAAAATTATCAAAAAGGCGGGGACAAGGGAGAGTATACAATATATACTTCAACTCTATAAGACTATACACTGAAGACAGGGTCAGTTCCAGGTTTCAGTAGGTAAAAATTCAAAAACTGAAACAGTCTCCTGTTCCCTAAAATATTCCCTAGTTTATCATCCCAACAGCCCCTTCTTGGTTTTATATAGAGACTCCTCAGACCCTATGGATTTATTAGATACATCCCATACGTACAGCACTATATGGACCCCTCAGGCACTGGGTATGCCCAGTGCTGGCGCCGGCTGTGGGTGAAGATAATACATAGGTGTCTATCCAAACTGCATCAATGTAAGGCAAAATTCACACACACGTGTGCCCAGTGTACCATAGCATGACAAGCACACGCCAGGGAGAGGAGGAGGGGGTGAGCGCTGCTTACCCCATCCCCTTCCCATAGTTATATATGGCGCGCGGCGCCGTCTCCCGGGTATGGGATGGTACATTGCCGCACGTGTGTGGCACCGTACCGCTCCATATGGCAGCGTTTTTTGGAAAACGCAAGCGTTTTTGACAGGTTTGACCAGTTATCTTAATTCAAACGGGTCAAAAACGCATGCTTTTTTTAACGATGTGAAAACGCACTAACTAAAAACGGCCTAAAAACGCCATGTGTGTCTTCACCCTTGTGATGACACACGTAGCGCTTTGTCTGCACTTGCAAAGGCAAACAAAGCCGCGCCCACCGGGGCGGGCCTCGGCACGATCGCATCGGCGTTTCTATGGAAATGCCTGCGATCGGGAACGAGCCGCCGGTGTTTAGCGTTAATTTAAAGTTCACAAGTTCAGTTTTTCAGATGCAGTTTTCGATGTCCAAACCAGGACAGGAGTGAGGAGGATCAGCCCCTCTCAGTGGTAGGTGCTCACCTATTATCATCCTCACCTGCTTTTGGTTTTGAAAACGGCACCTCAAAAACCGAATGTGTGAACGCACCCTAAGGGGCAGTAACCGCTTATCCCCCCCACTCACCTGCTGATATCATCTATTATATTGATGCCTTCCTCTCCCCTGTACACTCTGCCCAGCAGGATTTCTGCGGATATGTACTGGGGGATGTGGCTATTAGACTCCTACATTGTATTAGTAATCACTGTGACCTTATGTGGCCCTGGATTTTTTTATGTATTGTTCCTCTTTTTTTATGTGGTTTTAGATTTGTTGTTATCTAATAAACTTTTACTAACCATGTGAGTTGGATGCGCTCTTGGATTTCCGCAGAAAGTGCAATGGGAGGAGCTTTGCCCGAACGCACGAGTTTTCACTGAAATGCATTATTTCAAAAACGACCGCGGCCTCAGAATGGGAGGACGTGAAAGAGATACCCGTATGGATTTTCAATAATGGATTTTAAGTGGAGGCTTATAAATAATTGTTCTCTTCTGCAATAGTGGAACTTAGTAGTTAAAGGGATTGGAAAAGGAATCGCTACCCAGCAGCATAAGGCGCTGTCCACGTGCTCCCTCTTGTGGCTGAACACCATAACTGCAGCTGCTGGCCGCCTAGTAAAGGCCACGAATACTAATTGCTAATCCATAAATTTGGAGGAAAGATTACACCGCCGCTGTTATAGCGCGAAAAGTTTTAAAAATCTTAAAGCTTTTGTATGTTACAGTTTGATGGTATTTTATTATATCAATTACACCACGTATAAGAATTCGAAGAAATATAAATACACTCCGTCCTCTTTTTTGCTTTATATGTTTTCCAATGGGATTTGGATTTAGTGTCTTTGCTCTGTGTTTTGTACATTGCGCTTTTTTTTAAAGGTCTGCGTTTAGGAGGTGCATTTTTCATTACATTTTTTTTTTTTTTTTAAAACTGTTGCATTTGTGGATTGCGTTTGAATACGCGTGCGATCACATGCACAGACAAAAAGAGACTTCCAAACACGAGCCAAAATCCATGCGTGTACCAATACCAAGAGACCCGGATTATTTCACCTAAAGCACAAAGAACTGTAGATTGTAGATCTATCACTACTGATGCGTGTCCCCTCTAATGCGCGGAGGCCCTCAGTCTCATTTGCATAATTCCAAAAGCCTTTTTGTAAAAACTGGGACATAAGAAGCTAAAAAGAGCAGATCCTGCCAGAAGGGCACACCAGTATGTCAGTGTGCTGGGTGTACAGTCCTGCATCCTGGTGGTAGATGTCCTTTAATATTACATTTCTTCATGGATCCGTTCCCATTTAAGGCAAAAATTTTAAGGCATACACATGATCCTCAATGGCCAATAGAAAGCATCTAGAAGGATCACCCCCATCATGTATCACTTACCATAGACATCTTTAAGGGACCTGCAGCGGATTTATCAAGGAGATTGCAGAATGTTTCCTGTACACAAAGTTACTAGAGCTCCGGGGACACAAATCCATCGCATGAATTTTTTTTTCTGCAGAATTTTCCTCTAGTGAATCCACAAGTAACCCTATGACAGAACCTGATACCACCGTAAGAATGTAACCCAAGCAACGGAAGAAGGGGGCAGGTTGTCATTGGGTTCTCTTTAGTGCAGTCTAAGGCCCCTTTCACACTTGCGTTTTTCACGCGCGTTTTCTGCGCGTGCTTTTGACGTGCAGAACTTGCATTGCACTCTGACCTATTGTAATCAATGGGTCTTTTCAGACTTGCATTTTTTTTTAACGCACACACGCACGTTTAAATCTCGACATGCTCTACTTTTGCAAGTCACGCGCGTGAAAAACGCACCATACAAGTCTATGGAGATGCATCAAAAACGCATCGCACTCTGAGACACATGCAAGTCCAATGCAAGTGCAATGCGTTTTTCACGCATCAATTGCCATAGAAAAGATAGAGCTCAGCCTGAGTCCATTTCACGCGCATTTTCTGTGCGTGAAAAACGCATTGAAATTGCATTGCAATTGCATCAAAAACGCGCGTGAAAAACTAAGAACCTGAACGAAAACTGATTGCACTCTGATGCAAAATGCGCGTTTTTCACTGACCAAACCCTGATCGCACCCTGATCAGACTCTGACGTGATCTGCAACGCAAGTGTGCAAGGGGCCTAAGGCTTTTGGCCTGTAAAGTCATAACATCTCAGCACAGAAAGAAGACAAAAAAAGACTACATTTCAGAAGACAAGAAAACTTTATTGTACATGAAAGGTTATCCCACATACAATGTGTACATCTCACATTACAGCAGCATATAATACTGATAACCAATGGGACGTGATGGAGAACCACACGTCCGGGTAAACACTTTCCATTCCCTTTTAGTATAACAACAGCAATAAAAGTACAATCTACAAGTCAGTAAATTAGAGGACAAAAAGATAACAAAGGGGGGGGGGGATCCTAAAAAAGCTTCAGCTGCTTCATAGCCGGAAGGTGAGAACAAAATAACTTACTAGAATAAAACACGTAAGAGGCTCATACTGAAGCGCAAATCTTCTCAGGCTTATGGCAAATTTTTTTACTTTTATACTAAAAAAACCAAAAACTGATATATAATCGAGACCAGTGTTAAGGAAAAGGAGGAATGTAATCAGAAAAATGGGAACGATACAAAAATCAGGAGGATGTAACCTGGCAGAGCGTCCGGATCACTAATCCGGCAATCACAAACGGGTTTACTTATATGAAGAGGTTAAAGGAAACCTACCATTTCAGATCGTCGGTGTAAGCTGTAAACACCGAGCACCAGCTCAGGGTGAGCTGGTGCCGGAGCTTAGTTTCGTTAGTGTTATAAACCGCGGTATCGCGGTTTTAACACTTTTTAAACTTTATAGCAGAAACTGCTTCGGCGCTGCGTGCGCACGCCTACATAGGAAATGCCGCAGGTCGCGTGCAGCGCCGAAGCAGCTTCTGCTATAAAGTTTAAAAAGTGTTAAAACCGCGATACCGCGGTTTATAACACTAACGAAACTAAGCACCGACACCAGCTCACCCTGAGCTGGTGCTCGGTGTTTACAGCTTACACCGACCATTTGAAATGGTAGGTTTCCTTTAACACCCTGATCAATGGGGCCCATTATACCATCTACTGACTATGATCCTAAAGTTTATGGGGGAGATTTATCATCAAGTTTCTGATGTAAAACTGGTCTAGTTGCCCATTGGAAACCAATCAGAGCTTAGCTTTCATTTTATAAACAGCTGTGGGGAAACGAAAGCTGAGCTCTGATTGGGTGACATGAGCAACTAGAACAGGTCTGTCCTAAAAGACTTCTGATAAATCTCCCCCTATGAGCGTGCACTCGCCTGTCTTTAGGGCGACTGGACCAAGACTTGACCCTATATTAATGATCGATGGGACTCAATCGGGGAACCAAGGAAAACATTAACCATTGAAGGAAAACATTAACCATTGCATTTGGCGCAACCCCTTTAAGACAAAGGAAAAATGAAGCAGAACATTAGATATACAAAATAAAAGTCATTAATAACAGATGGTAACTACATGATAGAAGGACAACGCTATAACAGGAGGGACAAAAAAACGCCAGGCCTTTATTTCTGGACATGATGAATAACATCCCAGCAATAACAATTACCAAGGACTAGAAGTGTTCTTAGTGTCTTCATATGACAGGATCTTACAGACAAAGTGAAGGAATATTCCCCATTGTTGTATGTAGTGTTCCCAATATAGTAGAGGTTTCCCAAATGTAATCATGGAAAGCGCAGGAGACAGATTTCCGGTCTCTGTGGCCGCTCATCCACGTCTAAGTCATTACAGGTTTTATGTGCGAAGAGAAAAATAATAAACTTCAGCCGGGGAGTCACAATACGAGTATCTGGAATCATGCAAAAATATAGACATTTCCCTGGAATGAAAGAAGGAATCCATTAAAAAGGGAAAGACAACAACACATCCCCAGGAGTTACAGGACGATTGTGGGACCTATCTCAAGTTTTGTGATCCCTGACTCCCATCTCGAAGAGGTGGTAATAGATGCAGCCCCCGCATCCCCCTCCCCGGTTGTGCACAGCACAGGAAGTACTACCCCCCACCCTCCCCAATTGCATGCAGCACAGGCAGCAGGTTTGTTCTTAAGTTCAGTTTGTATGCAAGTCGAGACATGTATATTTTTGAACGGTAATCAAATTTTTTTGACAATTGGACTTTTTTTTTTACATTTTTGGTTGTCATCGGGTAGAAGTATCAAAAATAAATTTCCATTGCAGACACTTTCCAGGACTCTTTAAAGGACACCTGTCATCAGTCCTGTCACCTCTACCTGTTGGAGCAGCTCACAAGGATCCCATCCCAGCCTTTATCTGGTCATTTCATACATTATTCATTGTAAAATCATCTATTCTTTATCATGTAAATGAGGCTGGTCACATGGTCAGAGGCAGTGATGTCACCCCTGTTACCCCTCCCCTCTCCTCCCCCTGCTCATGTCTGTGTGTAATGTATAGTAAAGCATTGCTAGTGTGTGTGCTGCATCTGCTGACATGCTGCATCCTCCTAATATACAGGTGAGAGACACAGACATCAGATACACATGAATCTGACATGTTCTGCTATAACATGGCTGCCTGGAGCTGCTGTATCTCTCCTATACACACACATGCACACACAGGCTGCAGGGGGCGCCAGAACCAGGAAGCACATCATTATACAGCCTCACTCCATTATACAGGCTGTCAGTCATGCACTGGGGGTGTGGCTGTGCCTCCCACTCATGAATAGAGTGGACAGCTTGAATATGCTAATGCTTCATTGGACATTTCACAGGTCATTTGCATACAGCTTTAGGACCTCATTGCTTAGGTTTACAGGCATGTAGAGGGACAATGAAGGGATACAGGCAATGCTCTCTAATGGCAGTTTATGAAAATATATTTAGTTTAGGGGGGGTTATTTTGCATGACGGGTTCTCTTTAAATGACAGTTATTAACAAGACCAAAGCATCAGAGGTCCGTCTCTAACTAGGAGTTGTCTGTAAGTCGGTGACCGTCTGTGTACCCAGTTTTATCATACTGTACCTTTATAATAAAAATCCGGAGTGTCGCCAGACTTACACCATCTCATACTGGTTGTTGGTGATATATCGCGATAGGCAGCAAGCCAGGAACATTCCTACCAGCTGCAAAACAGGGAACGGCACATTAATATCTGGGAAGGAGGGGGCCAAAAACAGCAAATCCTAATTATGTATCCTGAACGGTTCAGCCGGACCAGAACCAGTCAGCCAGTAGTCACATGATCGCTGCTTGTAGATGTGTCCGTCCTCCGAGCCGCATTGCCCGGGGCCCCCGCTGCTCACAGACACATCACAGCGACTACTGTGTGCACATCCACACTCACCTGGAAACAAGCTATTCCAAACGAAATCCCGGCTACAATGCCCATCCGAGACTCCATCACTGTGGTCACTTTGGAGATGCAGCCCTGAGAAGAAGGTTGTGTTAAAGGGGTTACAGACATCACCTTGAAGTAGCCTCCCTACCCAAATATAGGGATCCCCCAAATATAGGGATTTATAAACCCAAATATAGGGGTGGATAAACCCAATTTCTTTCTATTGTGTACTTTCACAATGCACGTCAGTGAACGTCAGGGCTCCCCCTAACAGGTGGGCCTCTATCAGTGGCCTGTGGAGGTCGTGTGCAAGAGGGTCTTCCCCAGCAAAACCAAATAAAAGGTTTGTCTCCCATAATCTGCAAATGGTCCCCAACCCCCTGTTCCAGTCGGGAGGAGGAGTGCGCGCTCCATATTGTCGGCTCCAGTGACGCTCATCAATCACACAAGTAAATGAGACCCAATGACTTACATCAGGGAAGACGACATTCTTGGCTTTCACCAAGTCCTTCATGATCTCCGGCGGACAAGTTCCTGCCGTCTTACAGCAGCTCTGAGGAATCCCGCTGAGCTGGAAGTAGGGGCTCTGTCCCCAGTCCGCGTAGGATTTCACCCCACAGCATTCAAGCTGCACAATGCAGAAGACAAGGGTCGGGGTCAGTATACAGAAGTGATAGGGCCGACTGCTAGGTTATTACATTTTCTATAGTCCACATCCATTCCCATTGCCCATAAATCCCCCCCCCCCCCCCCTGCAAAACCAAGTTTGCAGCTATTGATTTACTGTATAACAAGGTGACGCTACTAGACTGATCGCCCCTATGGTTGGGTACGAAATATTATAATATATATATATATATATATATATATATATATATATATATATATTATTAATGTACAGAAACCGCTGTGCAAGAAAATCTGTAAAAATAATAATTTTTTGTGCATATTTAAAAGGAACCCATCACCAGGCACCTAATTTTTACTACAGACAGGTTGTAGAAGCCCATTACAGCTGCACATTTGCCTTTCTGCTTTCTCTCAGCATTTGAATTACAATATAATAGTGTGCTATAACTTACCTTGCACCCTGACAGAATCTACTGAAGTCCCAGGGGTTGGGCTTTGGTTTGGAGGCATTTCAAAAAAGCAACATGTGAGCTAACGGTGCACAAAGGTGGGGGCTGAGAGCTGAGGAGTGAGCAGCACAGACAAGTCACATGTTTTTTTTTTTAAATGTTTCCAAACCAAAGCCCAACCCCTGGGACTAAACAGAGGATTCAGTCATGGTGCAAGGTAAGTTATAAAACACAATTAAATTGTAATGCAAATGCTTAGAAAAGGCAGAAAGGCATTTGTGCACTGCAGCTATAACGGGCTTCTGCAACATGTCTTTAGTGAAAATGAGTTCCCTGATGACAGGTTCCCTTTAAAGGCAAGACCGTGATAAATAAAAGGTGCGAGACAAAATAACATCCAAGAACAGGCAATGTATCCTCTCCTCCTACTCACCGTCCTCTGGATGGTGTCCACCGCCTGGCTCCGGGGGTCACCCGTCTCATTATACGAGTTCAGGGCTTGCATGTAACCTTGCTCAAAGCTGTTCTTAATCTGGGAACAGAGAAATACACTACAACCAATCAGGGCCAAGAGACCTACCAAAATAATTCACTCTAGCATCATGTTATATCCTGCATAGATGATCTGGTGTATACGGCCTCCTCCCAGTGAATAAGCCCTCCCTAGGTGACATTAGCTTGTGCAGTTATAGGACAAGATTCTGTGCCCCATTACTACATCCACATCATTAGTGCCCAAACACGACAGAATGACCCCTAGAGTCACATTACATTAGATAACCCTCCCCCCTGTGCAGAGAGTGCATGTGTCCTCCCGGGGACTGCGGGACACCCCATCACCGTACCTCATGTCTGAAGACCAATCCTACAATGGCAGCAACCAATTCAACCAGGAAGATCAGCGATAGGAACATGGCGTACTAAATCCGTAAAAAAGACACAAAGACAATCATTAATAAAGAGAACCCCAACTATTAATTAGGTTTTGTAGCAATTCATTATATTTGGCAAAACAAAAATGGTTATGGATCAGGACTCTCAGCGATGATGGCCATCTCCAGCAATAGACAATGCAGACGTCCAACTCGTCGCTCCGTTCATTAGAGAAATATAATCACAAATTTCTTTATTAATGGCGTCTCACTGACACTAAATATTGGAACAATTGGACACTTGGCCGTGAAGTGTATGTAAAATGTATGGGTGAATAAAGTCGCTGTGGGACAACTGGGGTAACATCAGATATTGCCAGATCCTTGCACCACTGAAGCTAAAGCAACAGAAAGCGACACCAATGGATCCATTTAAAAAAAAAAAAAAATGGTTCTGTGAAAGGTATCCATTAAAAAAGTAAACTTTGCTATTAATGGATCCGCCCCAAAAGTGGTTTAAATTACAAGTTTTATTAAAAAAACAAACTGCAAAACAAAATAAATAAATAAAACTAAGCTCCTGCACCCAATAGAAAGGCACCTTTCAGCCTATACCCTTGTGGGGAGAGTTCTCATACGCTGGCACTCCTGCACCCCCGGATACATCAAGATGCCTGAAGTGGTTTTGCCTAAAAACCAGAAAAGGGATGTTCGCTGGTTTTGCAAAAGAACGCAGGCACAGGGAGGAAAAGCCCACTCCTCTGGCCACCGCACCCCTCTACCCCCACAGTGTGTGGAGGTGGCGCAAATCACTGTTGGAAATGCGCAGTGCAAGAATTTGAGATTATTTCACCGCTTCTACGCAGAGAAAAGATAAATCTCCCTGTGCATCTATGGAGGCTCCATGACCTCACAGATAATCTTCCAGTGTTTAAAAATCTCCGAGAAGCGAGGTTAAACCCCTTCACTTTTAGATTGAACTTTCAAAATAATACTCATAGCATACTACAGCCAGGAAGAACAGAAAGGGTTAACACGCATAGCTGTGTAACAAAGGCATGGCAACATAGAAGTCAGATTGTAACTGAGGGGCACTTCGCAGGGTGCGGTCACACGTTCCACTGCAATGCATGTTAACAATGGGAAACACGTGCTGGCCGTTACCAATCCCCCGAGTTTCAGAGGAAATGCCGATGCAATCGGCACAAGCCCCTCCCCATTCCAAAAAAAAATGCACTGCCAGAGGAACGTGTGACTGCACCCAGTTTCTTTACAAACTAAGCAGAATGTCAAAAATCATCCGAAATGAGGGTTTCTCCATAATATTTCTTTTACCAATTTCAGCATCCAAGTGCTTGCCCGGCATGTGGCAAAGCATCCAAAAGTGCCCAGCAGGATGATGACCGCGCCGGTGCCGATGAGGACGTAGGGCACGTTGGTGGCATTTTCATTAAGCAGCGAGAAGTAGACGTCCAAGCCGACCTTCCCCCAGACGCCCACTGTCAGCAGTATGACACCCGTGATCTAACGAGAAGGGGAGGAAAAGTACTGAGTGAGTCACATGACAACATCATAGGGCGGCACAAGTCTAGTCTAGTCTAACCCCGCACCGGGGTATAACGTACACACAGACAGAGGTTTGGGGCATTTCCCACCTTTCTGGTAAAGCTTTGACCCCTTTGGTACAAGTTGTAAAAGTGTCTGAAAACTGTCAAACATGTGCAAATTGTGGTGCAAGACAATTTTTTGAGTTATCATTAGGACGCCATTTTTTCACCTGGTCAAATTTATCTTAATAGGTTCGCCTTTGTGATAAACCTCTGCGCCGCATTTATTAAATACAGTGCAGGGGGCGCCAGATTCAGGAATTCTGGTGCACGTTCTTCAGGAATCTGGTGCCCCCTGCACTGCTCCGCTTTGGTGCACCTTTAACACGGGCCGTGCAACACGGACTTTGCATGATAAATCTGCTGCGCTATCCGAATCCGCACCGGAACGCCGCCAGCGGTGCAGAAATTTGTGTGCAGCTGTACAAGCAGTTTCCACTAGAAATAACGTGCAAAGTCCAACAGAAAACTGGCGAACGACCCTTAATAAGTGTTAATTGTTAATTTAGATTATTTTTAAGCTGCGCTACAATTTAAAGACTTCAACATCTGGATTGAAGTGATAAATCAGGCACAACATAGAAAGGGCTCATATATTCCCCCAATCCCACAGTGCAGAGAATGGGAGTCCTTGCATCATATTTCTATAGAGTGCAGGGACTCCTGACCTCTGAGCTGTGTCTGGATCGTGTACATGAGCCCTAAATAATAAATGAAAAAAAAAAAAAAAATTGTCCTGGATCAGGACAGATGTGATGTACAGATCTCATTCCCGCGCCAAAACAATGGACGTACAGCGGAATTGTTAACCCCCAATGTTCCTGAATCCATAACCTTCTGTAATCGCTCCCCTCCCCCTACAAATTATCAGGAAGTCATCCGTTATCTGCACATTAATGACCGGCAGCTCCAACGTTCCTGTACTATGACCCCATCACCAAGCGCAGGTCATCAACGTGGCAGGAGTCCCCCGCGCTATAATCACTAGATAATAGCGACTGCACCTCCAGCTGACGGGCACACGAGGTCCCCAAAGACTTTGCGACTGACCCCCCCCCCCCTCCGTGTCTTTTGTCACTCGAGTAAGAAGGAAACAGAACAGACCAGTCTGGGTCTCTACGCCGCTCCTCTGTACACAAGTCACATAAGTTTAAAAACCTGATTTTCCTGATGCAAAATACGTACAACCCTACGATGAAACGGCACAAACGCAACAAACACAAGATCGGGGCTTATTCACACCAGTTTTTTCTTAAAATACTGATAATCGGTTTTGTCTGGGTTTTTCATCCATGTCTGTTTACATTAACTAGAAAGCAAACCCCCTGGATCCCAGCATCGTCCGTAAAAGAAACGCAGTGAACATAAACGTGGATCTATAGATATCTACTGTCGTCTGTGATCTCCAAAAGTGAAAAACAAAAATAGGACCAGTTCTAAAACATTTTCCCATGGACCACGGATACCGAAATGCGAGTCCGCAAAATAACGGAGGTCGTGAGGATCCTGAGGAGGACAGAAAGCAGCCATTAGGCCACATTTTATAATTTAATAATTCTTTTATTTATATAGCGCACACAGATTACGCAGCGCTGCACAGAACTTGCCAGATCAGTCCCTGTCCCCAATGGGGCTCACAATCTAATCAGCCTGATGTTGCAGATGTTGACCCTGGGACTTGAACCCAGGTCTCCAGCGCTGGAAGGCTAACCACTGAGCCACCGTGCTGCAAGGCTGCAGTGCTAACCGCTGAGCCACCGTGCTGCAAGGCTGCAGTGCTAACCGCTGAGCCACCGTGCTGCAAGGCTGCTTTGCTAACCGCTGAGCCACCGTGCTGCAAGGCTGCAGTGCTAACCACTGAGCCACCGTGCTGCAAGGCTGCAGTGCTAACCACTGAGCCACCGTGCTGCAAGGCTGCAGTGCTAACCACTGAGCCACCGTGCTGCAAGGCTGCAGTGCTAACCACTGAGCCACCGTGCTGCAAGGCTGCAGTGCTAACCACTGAGCCACCGTGCTGCAAGGCTGCAGTGCTAACCACTGAGCCACCGTGCACATCCAGAATCTAGAATCAGGTTACTGCACACACAGAAATTATCTGTCGATTTCATGGCCTCCTACACAGATCATCACACACGGAGGCGCCACTTACCTGACTGCTCACATCCAAATATGGCCAAGCACAAAAGAAAAAGGAAAAAAGAAAGCATTAACAAATGTCTGCCCCACACAGAGATCAGCAAGAGATCCACTCATTTCTGTACAGAACCATGGACTTTTCCCAACCCAAAATTGATCTTACATCTTATTGTGATACAGCTGGAAAACCATGTAGTTACCGTGTCCCGGATCCAGTCCTCACCACCAATGGCTCCGCCTCCACAGTCACGTTATGAGACCAGGAATCCCGGAGAACCCTTTTTGCCATAAATGAACTGATATTCAGGAAAAAGACTAACTTGTGTTGGATGGAACTTGATCTTTGCATTACAAATGTTCTATTCCGGAGCTGACCCTGCAGTGTGCGCCCCTCACCACATACAGCTTAAAGGGAACCTGTCAGCAGAAACTGACCTAATAAACCACCTCCAGTCTGTTGTCAAGCAGCTGAACGCCTTCCAGGTCATGTTTCTTTCATGACTCAGTGCGGTGTCCTAGAAAATCCACATTGAAGTGAGATGTAAACTGGTTGTATAAAGTCAAGGAGGCGGAGATTTCAACATGGAAGTCAAGCTCTCTCTTCCTCAGAAAGCCCACTCACTGTAATTGATGTTCCTGCATCCTGAGACATCACTAACCAGATCTCCTGAAGTCTGATGCATGATGTCAATCACAGAGGAGGAGGAGTCAGAGCTCCCCACCTTGACTTCAGTGTTAAACTCTCCGCCTCCTTGACTTTATATATAAACAATTTATCTCTCACAACATTGATTTTCTGGATGTTTCCACCACCACACTGGGCCATGGAAGAAACAAAAACTAAAAGGTGTTATATACTGGTAGAGGTTATTAGGCCAATTTCTGATGACAGGTTCCCTTTAAGGCCCAAACACACCCAGGTCACATCACATCCGATCCTGTACTACACATGGGCCGCAGGTAGGGGGACTGCAGGTTACTGTGGTTTGCAGCAGCCGGGGCAAATATCAGGTAGATGAGGTGTAGAATGTATTGTAGGGTTGGGTAGAGATGGATTAGGACTTTGCACATTACTAGGAACCTACCTAGGATCTAGATTCCTTATATAAGGAAGTCAGAGTTTACATAAGAGACTTTAGTATCATCTCTGCCCACAGAGCAGCAACACAGAGCAGTTTTATGGCCTTTGGGCTTCAGGCAATGAACAGGATAGAAGATCTACAACTCTGAAAACCGGATAGAAGACACATGATGCTATAAAAAAAAATGGATTGGTCCCATTTTTGACTGGCAGCTCCCATTGCCATAATTACCTCAGTGGTGACCTTTGACAATGGTCTTGTCATTGGTTATAGCTGGAGGGCCCCTTGAATATTGACTCAGTATAAAGAACATTTTGACAATCTGCTGACATCCCACAGATTGAGTGATCCCCCCCGGAATAGTGGTCTCATCCAGGTTATATTTCTCTGCACTTTGTTGCTGTTTTGTTATCATAATCAAAGGCAACAATGTGCTAATTGTTATAAATTATATGTCAAACATTCACCCAATAACCTACATTACAAAAGAAGGTAAGAAAGAGAAGCAAAATATCTGCAGAACATCCATATATTTGAATTTTACCCAAACACCTAAAGTATAAAATATACAATAATTGTAGGTTATCAGGATAATATCTGTCTACATTTCCACATATATATTCTTGTACATAGGGGGCAGTATTATAGTAGTTATATTCTTGTACATAGGGGGCAGTATTATAGTAGTTATATTCTTGTACATAGGGGGCAGTATTATAGTAGTTATATTCTTGTACATAGGGGGCAGTATTATAGTAGTTATATTCTTGTACATAGGGGGCAGTATTATAGTAGTTATATTCTTGTACATAGGGGGCAGTATTATAGTAGTTATATTCTTGTACATAGGGGGCAGTATTATAGTAGTTATATTCTTGTACATAGGGGGCAGTATTATAGTAGTTATATTCTTGTACATAGGGGGCAGTATTATAGTAGTTATATTCCTGTACATAGGGGGCAGTATTATAGTAGTTATATTCTTGTACATAGGGGGCAGTATTATAGTAGTTATATTCTTGTACATAGGGGGCAGTATTATAGCAGTTATATTCTTGTACATAGGGGGCAGTATTATAGTAGTTATATTCTTGTACATAGGGGGCAGTATTATAGTAGTTATATTCCTGTACATAGGGGGCAGTATTATAGTAGTTATATTCCTGTACATAGGGGGCAGTATTATAGTAGTTATATTCTTGTACATAGGGGGCAGTATTATAGTAGTTATATTCTTGTACATAGGGGGCAGTATTATAGTAGTTATATTCCTGTACATAGGGGGCAGTATTATAGTAGTTATATTCCTGTACATAGGGGGCAGTATTATAGTAGTTATATTCCTGTACATAGGGGGCAGTATTATAGTAGTTATATTCCTGTACATAGGGGCAGTATTATAGTAGTTATATTCTTGTACATAGGGGGAAGTATTATAGTAGTTATATTCTTGTACATAGGGGGCAGTATTATAGTAGTTATATTCTTGTACATAGGGGGCAGTATTATAGTAGTTATATTCCTGTACATAGGGGGCAGTATTATAGTAGTTATATTCCTGTACATAGGGGGCAGTATTATAGTAGTTATATTCCTGTACATAGGGGGCAGTATTATAGTAGTTATATTCCTGTACATAGGGGGCAGTATTATAGTAGTTATATTCCTGTACATAGGGGGCAGTATTATAGTAGTTATATTCCTGTACATAGGGGGCAGTATTATAGTAGTTATATTCCTGTACATAGGGGGCAGTATTATAGTAGTTATATTCCTGTACATAGGGGGCAGTATTATAGTAGTTATATTCTTGTACATAGGGGGCAGTATTATAGTAGTTATATTCTTGTACATAGGGGGCAGTATTATAGTAGTTATATTCTTGTACATAGGGGGCAGTATTATAGTAGTTATATTCTTGTACATAGGGGGCAGTATTATAGTAGTTATATTCTTGTACATAGGGGGCAGTATTATAGTAGTTATATTCCTGTACATAGGGGGCAGTATTATAGTAGTTATATTCCTGTACATAGGGGGCAGTATTATAGTAGTTATATTCTTGTACATAGGGGGCAGTATTATAGTAGTTATATTCTTGTACATAGGGGGCAGTATTATAGTAGTTATATTCTTGTACATAGGGGGCAGTATTATAGTAGTTATATTCCTGTACATAGGGGGCAGTATTATAGTAGTTATATTCCTGTACATAGGGGCAGTATTATAGTAGTTATATTCTTGTACATAGGGGGAAGTATTATAGTAGTTATATTCTTGTACATAGGGGGCAGTATTATAGTAGTTATATTCTTGTATATAGGGGGCAGTATTATAGTAGTTATATTCTTGTATATAGGGGGCAGTATTATAGTAGTTATATTCTTGTACATAGGGGCAGTATTATAGTAGTTATATTCCTGTACATAGGGGCAGTATTATAGTAGTTCTATTCTTGTACATAGGGGGCAGTATTATAGTAGTTCTATTCTTGTACATAGGGGGCAGTATTATAGTAGTTATATTCTTGTACATAGGGGGCAGTATTATAGTAGTTATATTCTTGTACATAGGGGGCAGTATTATAGTAGTTATATTCTTGTACATAGGGGGCAGTATTATAGTAGTTATATTCTTGTACATATGGGACAGTATTATAGTAGTTATATTCTTGTACATAGGGGCAGTGTTATAGTAGTTATATTCTTGTACATAGGGAGCAGTATTATAGTAGTTATAGTCTTGTACATAGGGGGCAGTATTATAGTAGTTATATTCCTGTACATAGGGGGCAGTATTATAGTAGTTATATTCTTGTACATAGGGGGCAGTATTATAGTAGTTATATCCCTGTACATAGGGGGCAGTGTTATAGTAGTTATATTCTTGTACATATGGGACAGTATTATAGTAGTTATATTCTTGTACATATGGGACAGTATTATAGTAGTTATATTCTTGTACATAGGGGGCAGTATTATAGTAATTATATTCCTGTAGGATAATAGTTGGTATTATATTTTAGATTCAATCAGTTTCACAAAACACAAGCCAATCAATTTCTTTTTTCCCATGGAGAAATAGATGTCCTCAAAAACTTGTACAAGTTGAACAAACGTCTATCAGGTTATTTAGTGCATAGAGAGTCTGATAAGTAAATACTAGACAGTCAGTGTCACATAACCTCTGCCTACAGGGTAGATAAGATCTGTAGCAGCAGATTAACTCTTTATGCACCAAGATGAAGGGAATGAAACAATCCTGTGTAGCATTTATAGTTTTAGGATCTTATTTTATTATTGTGTGTATTATTTATACATGTGAGAATTTATCCCATAAAAATTAAATATTTGTAGCTCATTTTCCTGCTGCTCTCGTGCGTCTGATCTACGAATGACTCTCCTGTAGTCAATGTAAATGAGGCCCCGGCAAAGGCAGAGAAGAAGTGCAAATGGAAGAGGAAAAGCTGCATATCTGGTGTTAATAAATGACCCCCGGAGACTGCGACCAGGGGGTCCCAGATGCCAAAGAATTAGCGCAATGAGATACGACCAATAGGAAGATTCATTGTATACGAAAAAAGATTTTTTTGAACAAAACAAAATTTCAGGCGTGAAGGTCCACGTCCTCTTCACGGATCAGTTCTCTTATCTGAATGGATGAGAATTTGGCTTTTTGGTGCTTTACACCGGATCACTCGCCCGTAATACCAAATATAAAATAATAAGACACCCGATAATCCAGCACAAGCCCCTAATCTACACATTTCTCTACGTGTCTATAGGGATCGGCGGGGAGGAGACACTCGTGTGTGATCTGGTATGTAACACGCGGCTGTTGCTTCTAACGTTTACCTCATTATTAAAAAACGTGAGTTGTCACCTTCAGATCATTCCGTGAGGTATCCAGGAACCTCGCACCTCACACTAGTGACAGGCAGCGCTGGGGTCACACGTCCTGGGGTCGTTATATATTAAAGTATTTGACCTCATTCTTTATCATAGAGACAAGAATCTATATACAGTATATACAGTCTACGCACTATATACACATACTATATACAGAATATACACTAGACACACTATATGCAGTCTATACCTACTATATACAGTCTATACCTACTATATACAGTCTATACCTACTATATACAGTCTATACCTACTATATACAGTCTATACCTACTATATACAGTCTATACCTACTATATACAGTCTATACCTACTATATACAGTCTATACCTACTATATACAGTCTATACCTACTATATACACACACTATATACAGTCTGTACCCACTATATACTGATTATATACACACACTATATACAGTCTATACCCACTATATACTGATTATATACACACACACACTATATACAGTCTGTACCCTCTATATACTGATTATATACACACACTATATACAGTCTATACCTACTATATACACACTATATACAGTCTGTACCCACTATATACAGTCTATACCTACTATATACACACTATATACAGTCTGTACCCACTATATACTGATTATATACACACTATATAGTCTATACCTACTATATACACACTATATACAGTCTGTACCCACTATATACTGATTATATACACACTATATACAGTCTATACCTACTATATACACTATCCCCACTATATACACACACACTATATACAGTCTGTACCCACTATATAGTCTATCCTTACTATATACATTATATACCCTATTCCCACTATACAAGTCTATACCTGCTATATAAACACACTATATACAGTATATAGTCTGTACCCACTATACACACACAGTATTTACAGTCTATACCTACTGTATACACTATCCCCCCTATATACAGTATATACATTATATACAGTCTATACCTACTATATGGAGTATATACCCTACCCCAACTTTATACACACACTATATACAATATAGATTAAGAAACATGGCTACAAGCAACTGAAAAAAAAACCCTGAAGACAAAAAAGTATCAAATTATCTGAGAGACAAAGAAGCGGCTGAAGAAACAAGACAGAAAGTTCCGGCACAATGGCGATTCCATCATCTCCGCCCAGAGGAGCGGTACCGCAGCGGCACCGCAGCTCACAGCACGCAGCCTTACCCAGAAGATGAAGGTGTAGATGAGCAGGACGCTCTTCAGACAAGTTATAACGGGTTTGGTCTGCAGCCTCCGGGACGGGGACGCCATGACTGCTCCCAACTTCTGCCAACTACGAGCCGTGAGCCGGAAACTGCCGAGTCCCTGCCGGAAACTGCCGAAGGAGCTCGGCCACTCCCGGGAGCCGCCGGAGTCTCCGGAGAACATATAGACGAAGCCCCGGGGGGTATCCAGGCGCCTCCTCCGTGTCATCCGGGGTCACCTCCACCAATGGGGCCCCAGGTCATTTTTTGTCTTCACACAAATGTGTGAACGCAGCCAGTAATAGTCTCAGATCCTCTGCCTCCCGTTACTGTGTTTTTATTATGTTATAGCTGTCCGTCCTTTCAGTAAAATAATGGAAGAGTTGATGTATAGGCAATGGGTGTATAGGCAAAGGTAAAGGCAATGTTGGCCACAATGTATTAAGGCAAATCTCTTCTCAGCTGTTGTGATGTGTTTGAAAACGCAAAACGCAATGTGTGAACGCAGCCTCCGAGACATCCCATTTGTAGGTGATGAGATTGTCTTTTTTTCGGGGCTATTGGAAATTGTAGCGTCCCCCATACCGGGGGTTGGTAGGAATCTGTAGTTAATGGGTTACACCCATCAATAAGAACATGTGATCCAAGTCCTGGACCCAAAGTACATTTCTAAAGAATATGGTGGAAGCTCAGATGATTGACAGGTGATTCCTTCTGCATGCAGCTCATAGGGTGATATGGAGCAGCAGCGTAGGGCTTTGTATAGAGCATTGGGAGTAGTAGTGGATGGACAATACCTGGAACCTGATCACAGTTTTCGGTCCTACGTGTTGTGTTGTCCCTTCTGCCGGGCACTTACGGTTTTCTATCTCACCGCTGACAGTCGGGCCACCACTCCATGGGCACTTTGGTTGTGGCCACGTTGTGTGCAGGAGCTTATTTTTCCTGCCATCCTTGAATTTCATAAAACTAAAGAGCGTGTATTCCATGGTGCTGTACATTGTAGAGAAACAAGTCCGGGTTCTACCAAGTTTGTGTGTTATCCCCTATCCACCGTCCAATGGACCCCTACCTACCTGAGGACAGACCCCAAGCGAGTCCTGTTCTCACTTGTGGGTGGAACTTTAGGTCCAGCTTGTGCCCTGATGCTCCATCCAATTGTATGGGAGTGTCAGATACCCCAGCGCTGTGCTCAGCAATTTCTGGGGTATTTTCAAGAAGACAAGATTCTTAAATATACACATTCTCTAATTTGCTGTTATTAGCAAAAATACAGCATTTCACAGATATGTCTGTCTCTATCAGTCCTGCTGCACACAATTTTTGGTTGCTCCGGGATACAACCGTAAATCTTCTGGCTTAGGGTCGGGCAGGACAGATTCTTCTCATGAATAGCTTCTGCCCTGCCCCCTGCATTACAAGACCAGCTCAGGCATAGGCAATTCCTATTGTCTATTGAGACTACAAACTACAGACAGATAAGGTCTTTATAGCGGGGAAGGAGATGTAGCAGAGCTGATTGTGTGTGTATGTGTGTGTTATAGCTGAGATGTAGCAGAACTGACTGTGTAATTGTGTGTTGTATCCATCTCATGCATCTCATCTCGGATCTGTCTCATCTCTTTTTCTATGTATAAGATACTAGTGAATGTTCAGAAGCTAAATCAAAGTGTGGATAAACCTTGTACCCTGACAATCCAAGTACAATGTCAGCACACAGCATCTCACAGCACAGAGGGATCATGGAGTGTCTGCTTAGAGAGTCCCCACTCACACTCTGGAATCTTACACTGACCCTCACTGACTGATGTTCTGTGTAGGCAGGGATCCGTTATCCATGGGTTTTTTTCAACGGCAAAAATGATGGAGGTTGCAGAACTTCTCCTCCAATTGAACAAAATGCATTGCTAACGGATTCCTGCCGCACTGACCATAACGGGTCCCTGACAAAATTTACATAAATGTCAATGGGATTTTTAAATGATATTTTAAACTTCAGTTCAACATACTTTTTGTACTCCAGATTTGTGAAATCCAATTTTTAAAAAGTTGCAATCTATTTTCAGGCTAAATTGCGCTGTGTGAACACTTCCTTATTTTATAAAGGTTTGTGCGGTACATACGGTAAGATGCTTTTTACATGGTTTGTGGATGTGTCTTCATGAATACATTATATTACTGGGTTTACACTTTACTTACTGAAGTTTATTTGTTTTGTCTCGTATACATGTAGATCTGTTGTGTCACTTACTTTCCTCCATTGTGTTGCTAATGGTTTTCCTGCTTATAATTCCCTTTGATCAGTTGTCCCGGGGTAGAGGAGACATCCTGGAGGCTTAGAGATTACTGGACTGGTCTCAGTTATACAGAATGTGCCACTCACACGTGGGAAACACTGGGGGTTATTTATCATTCGGCTCCTGGGGAAGGTTCTATGTCTGTTCATTTAAAGGGCTTTTCCATTTACTACATGTTCTTATGCTTTACTTTCTGTCTGGGATTTTTTTTTTCAAAAACTGCCAAGAATGTCTCAGATTGCATAAAAAGTCCCAGAACATCCACCAGCAGGGACTGGAGTGACTACAAGACTTTTTATGGGACTTTTTTTGCACTGTGTTGCCTGGCGCTGGACTCGCATTAGTTCTAAATTTAAAGAGGACCTGTCACCTATAATAAAAGGCACAAGGAGCTGCTGACTTTAGTAAGTATTAAACAATGTAAAAACAAAGTATCTTCAGGCAGCATGTTATAGAGCAGGAGGAGCTGAGCAGATTATACTTAAGTGTCCCATCTGCAAGCAACATGTTATACAGCAGGAGGAGCTGAGCAGATTGTACATATTGTCCTATCTGTGGGCAGCATGTTATAGAGCAGGAGGAGCTGAGCAGATTGTACACAGTATCCTATCTGCAGGCTGCATGGTATAGAGCAGGAGGAGCTGAGCAGATTATACATAAGTGTCCCATCTGCAAGCAACATATTATAGAGCAGGAGAAGCTGAGCAAATTATACATAGTGCGCTATTTGCAGGCAGCATGTTATAGAGCAGGAGTTGATGATCAGATTGTACATAGTGTCCTATCTGCAGGCAACATGTTATCGAGCAGGAGGAGCTGAGCAGATTGTACATAGTGCCTTGTGTGCAGGCTGCATGGTATAAAGCAGGAGGAGCTGTGCAGATTATACATAAGTGTCCTATCTGCAAGCAGCATGTTATAGAGCAGGATGAGCTGAGCAGATTGTACATAGTGTCTTATTTGCAGGCAGCATGTTACAGAGCAGGAGGAGCTGAGTAGCTTGTCTAGTGCCCTACCTGCAGGCGGCATGGTATAGAGCAGGAGGAGCTGTGCAGGTTATACATAAGTGATCTGCCAGCAGCATGCTATAGAGCAGGAGGAGCTGAGCAGATTGTACATAGTGTCCTATCTGCAAGCAGCATTTTATAGATCATAAGAAGCTGAGGAGATTGTACATAGTGTCCTATCTGCAGGCGGCATGTTATAGAGCAGGAGGAGCTGAGTAGATTGTACATAGTGTCCTATCTGCAGGCAGCATGCTATAGAGCAGGATGAGCTGAGCAGATTGTACATAGTGTCCTATCTGCAAGCAGCATTTTATAGATCAAAAGGAGCTGAGGAGATTGTAACTAGTGTCCTATCTGCAGGCGGCATGTTATAGAGCAGGAGGAGCGATTGTACTTAGTGTAATAAGTGCAGGCAAGAGCAGAAGGAGCTGAGCAGATTGTACATAGTGTCCCATCTGTAGGTAGCATGTTATAGAGCAGTAGAAGCTCTCTACTGGAGGCGGCAGTGTTTGCTGGATACCTATATACTGGGGAGGGGCAGTGTGTGCTAGGCTACCTATCTAATGGGCCGCAGTGTTTGCTGGATACCTATATACTGAGGAGCAGTGGGGCTACCTATCTACTGGGGCCTGCTATTCCCTGAGGAAGCCTGCCTGACTTTTAGGGGTTTTAGCTGTCTTTTATTATACAAGCCTTGAGGCAGAGTGTGCATTGATGCCTATTGTATGCTTGTGTTCTGATACTACTAGTTTGATTAGGTGATATATATATATTTTATTACTCTATTATTCTATAGAGGATCCAACTTGTGCATTGTTGCTTATTCATATCTTTGCCATCATGTTGTGATATATCAGGACTACATATTGGCAGCCAGTTTGCCTCTACATGACTTACTATGGTGTGAGGATAGGGAGGGTTTTTTTTTTTTTACATCTTTAAGTGTTTTTAACTCTATCTTCTGTGGGGGTAGGTTGTGCTGGGGCTACCTATCTTCTGTGGGGGTAGTTTGTGCTGGGGCTACCTATCTTCTGTGGGGGTAGGTTGTACTGGGGCTACCTATCTTCTGTGGGGGTAGGTTGTGCTGGGGCTACCTATCTTCTGTGGGGGTAGGTTGTGCTGGGGCTACCTATCTTCTGTGGGGGTAGGTTGTGCTGGGGTTACCTATCTTCTGTGGGGGTAGGTTGTACTGGGGCTACCTATCTTCTGTGGGGGTAGGTTGTACTGGGGCTACCTATCTTCTGTGGGGGTAGGTTGTACTGGGGCTACCTATCTTCTGTGGGGTAGGTTGTACTGGGGCTACCTATCTTCTGTGGGGGTAGGTTGTGCTGGGGTTACCTATCTTCTGTGGGGGTAGGTTGTGCTGGGGCTACCTATCTTCTGTGTGGGTAGGTAGTGCTGGGGCTACCTATCTTCTGTGGGGTTAGCTTGTGCTGGGGCTACCTATCTTCTGTGGGGGTAGGTTGTGCTGGGGTTACCTATCTTCTATGGGGGTAGGTAGTGCTGGGGCTACCTATCTTCTGTGGGGTTAGCTTGTGCTGGGGCTACCTATCTTCTGTGGGGGTAGGTTGTGCTGGGGCTACCTATCTTCTGTGGGGTTAGCTTGTGCTGGGGCTACCTATCTTCTGTGGGGGTAGGTTGTGCTGGGGCTACCTATCTTCTGTGGGGGTAGGTTGTACTGGGGCTACCTATCTTCTGTGGGGGTAGGTTGTGCTGGGGTTACCTATCTTCTGTGGGTGTAGGTTGTACGGGGGCTACCTATCTTCTGTGGGGGTAGGTTGTACTGGGGCTACCTATCTTCTGTGGGGGTAGGTTGTGCTGGGGCTACCTATCTTCTGTGGGGGTAGGTTGTACTGGGGCTACCTATCTTCTGTGGGGGTAGGTTGTGCTGGGGTTACCTATCTTCTGTGGGGGTAGGTTGTACTGGGGCTACCTATCTTCTGTGGGGGTAGGTTGTACTGGGGCTACCTATCTTCTGTGGGGTAGGTTGTACTGGGGCTACCTATCTTCTGTGGGGGTAGGTTGTGCTGGGGTTACCTATCTTCTGTGGGGGTAGGTTGTGCTGGGGCTACCTATCTTCTGTGTGGGTAGGTAGTGCTGGGGCTACCTATCTTCTGTGGGGTTAGCTTGTGCTGGGGCTACCTATCTTCTGTGGGGGTAGGTTGTGCTGGGGTTACCTATCTTCTATGGGGGTAGGTAGTGCTGGGGCTACCTATCTTCTGTGGGGTTAGCTTGTGCTGGGGCTACCTATCTTCTGTGGGGGTAGGTTGTGCTGGGGCTACCTATCTTCTGTGGGGTTAGCTTGTGCTGGGGCTACCTATCTTCTGTGGGGGTAGGTTGTGCTGGGGCTACCTATCTTCTGTGGGGGTAGGTTGTACTGGGGCTACCTATCTTCTGTGGGGGTAGGTTGTGCTGGGGCTACCTATCTTCTGTGGGTGTAGGTTGTACGGGGGCTACCTATCTTCTGTGGGGGTAGGTTGTGCTGGGGTTACCTATCTTCTGTGGGGGTAGGTTGTGCTGGGGCTACCTATCTTCTGTGGGGGTAGGTTGTAATGGGGTTACCTATCTTCTGTGGGGGTAGGTTGTGCTGGGGTTACCTATCTTCTGTGGGGGTAGGTTGTGCTGGGGTTACCTATCTTCTGTGGGGGTAGGTTGTGCTGGGGCTACCTATCTTCTGTGGGGGTAGTTTGTGCTGGGGCTACCTATCTTCTCTGGGGCTAGCTTGTGCTGGGGCTACCTATCTTCTGTGGGGGTAGGTTGTGCTGGGGCTACCTATCTTCTGTGGGGGTAGTTTGTGCTGGGGCTACCTATCTTCTGTGGGGGTAGGTTGTAATGGGGTTACCTATCTTATGTGGGGGTAGGTTGTGCTGGGGCTACCTGTCTTCTGTGGGGGTAGGTTGTGCTGGGGCTACCTATCTTCTGTGGGGGTAGGTTGTGCTGGGGCTACCTATCTTCTGTGGGGGTAGGTTGTGCTGGGGCTACCTATCTTCTGTGGGGGTAGGTTGTGCTGGGGCTACCTATCTTCTGTGGGGTCAGCTTGTGCTGGGGCTACCCAGCTGGATACCTATATACTGGGGGACATGTGCAGGCGCTCCCTATCTCTTGGGGGTTATTTGCTGGGGCTCCCTTATTTACTGAGGGACATGGGTGGGGGCTCCGTGTAGTATATATTGAGTATCCTTCACATTGCATAAGCATTTTGTGCTTTATGTTATGTGAATTATGGGGGGGGGGGGGGCTGTGTATATGGCTGAGGGGGGGGGGGGTCAAAATAAAAAAGAACTTCTCCTCACTTCTATACCTGCCCCTGTTCTCCGGAGTGTCTCCCCCTATAGGTGAAATCTGTGTCAGGTCTGAGCCTTCTGGTAGAATTAGGTGGCAGAGCATCGCTAGGGGGATTGCTGGTCCTAATATATTCCTCCGATTGGGTTGGCCAGGAAAAACTCCCTTCTACAGGTGACCGTCTGGCCTAATGGGTAAGGCGTCTGACTTTGGATCAGAAGTTTGAGTGTTTGAGTCTCATTGCGAGTGACATTAGTTTATGGATAGCGCCCCCTATCATTATGGGGAGGGGGATTTATAAGGGCACATAGGGCATATAAACCATGGGTTTGCTTCTTTTATGCCTCCAAAATGGAAGTTCCTCATCTCCCTCACAAATGTCAAAAAGAAAAGCGCGTGGAGGAATAAGTAGACCCCAACCTGTGGCGGATTCATCATGAAGTGCCCCCGCTGGTGTAGATGGGGGCAGGTAAGTGCCTATTCATCCTAATAATAATAATTCTTTATATAGCGCACACAGATAACGCAGTACTGCACAGAGCTTGGAAAATCGGTCCCTGTCCCCAATGGGGCTCACAATCTAATCAACCTACCAGTATGTTTTGGAGTGTGGGAGGAAACCGGAGGACCCGGAAGAAACCCATGCAAAAAACCACTACAAAAAAAATGATGTCAGAAGTGGGATTTGAACCCACGCCTCCATGTGGAGACCAGAACACCCATATGTGGGAAGAGCTTCCTCTTGAGTCTGGCGCCTTAGACCGCTCGGCCATCCTGACAATATACTGGAAACAGTTACTGTAACATATTTATATCATGGAGTCAGTGGCTCCACAACCTGTTTATAACGGATTTATCGGAAAATCCAATTATTACAGGCTGAAAATCCAAAAACCATAATAAATCTTTATTTCCAATAGCGCCATCATATTCTACAGATCATGGAGGACAGATTCAAATAAAATAACTGCGAAATAACATGGAAACAATATGAAACAATCGGAGTCACAAGTGCTGGGTGGGTGTTTCCAGAGCCCCTCTGTGCTGTAGCTTCACAGGCTGTTACAAAGTGCAGAGCACATCTCCCCTCCACCTGCACCTCCTGCTGCTACATTACACAGGCAGGGGGAGGGGGAGACATGACTCGCTCATTGTAACAGTCTGTGAAATTCTGTAACAGCCACCAGAGCCCTTCTGGCTCATTAACATAATTACAAAAGTTGATTTCAGAAGGAAGGAGGCCATAGATAACAAATATAAGAAGATTACCACAGTCACAGTGCCTGGATCTATCAGTCCTTGGCACTTTAATGGACACATTTTTTTAGGAAAATTTTTACATGCTGTTGCACAGCAAAAAAAACCCAGCAAATGTGGGAAATGATCGCACTACCTCTCTGATGGGAAGGGGGCGCTCTACCAGCTGAGCTGATTCCTTTCTTTGGTATTTCAGTGTTTGTACCGACCTAAAGAATAAAAGTGTTATTTGGGTCAAACAGTGAAAACCCACAAAAGTCCACAAGAAAATGGCACAAATGTGTTTTTCCAGCAATTTCGCATCATTTGGAATTTTTTTCCAGCCTCCTAGTACATGGCATGGAATATGGCATGGCATGGAATACTGTCACTGGGAAGTAGAATTTGTGATGCAGAATACAAGTCCTCACACAGCTTTTCACATGGAAAAATAAAAAAAGTTATAGATCTTTGAAAATGGGGAGTGAAAAATGGAAATGGAAGTGTCCTTAAGGGGTTAAATAGAAAAAAAACATTTTTTTACAATTATTTTGAAAACTGCTGAATTCTAAATCAAAGTAAACACAAAAGTTTCCCTTATTTTGTTCAATCCAAATGAAGATAGGAGGAGGACATGTAAAAAATAGAGGGTGTGAACGTTCCAGGCGGCCGACCATGACGTCTACCAGACTGGAGGGCAACAGAACAGTTTATGTAACCCACCTGTGAGGGCAATTTAATAAATTACCTGTAACACAAATATCAGTCAACTTTAATTGTATAATTAGCTTCCAAAATATGACACTTTTTGCTGGTTGGAAAATTAGGTCACGGCTTTATTTTTTTTTATATAGGTCACATATCACACACGTGAGCCGGCAAGTCGGCCATCCGAGCAACCACTATCTCAAATCTTCCACCGTTCCGCCTGCTGTGACATGAAATTAAAGGGAACCTGTCACCAGGAGACCCATTTTTACCGCTCCCCCAGTCCCCACAGAGCATAGTACATACGCTGCCAAAGTGTTTTTGTATAAAAAAATAGGTTTTACAGAAAAAAAGATATGTTATATTGTACCTTTCATTACCATCTGCTGTGTGACTAGGCAGTTGCCAAAAGGGAGTGGCTGGAAAGGAGCAGTTCCCCACCACCCTTGGGAAACATGTGACCTTTTCAAATATATGAATAACTCCCATCACTCGGGATTGGCTGTAGAGGAGCAGGGGGCGTCGCTAAGCCCAGTGATGGGTGTTTTCATATATTTGAAAAGGTCACATGGAGAAGCTGTTCCCCAAGGGTGGGGGGGGGGGGGGAACTGCTCCTTACCAGACCCTCCCTTTTGGCAACTGCCTAGTCACACAGCAGATGCTAATGAAAGGTACAATATAACATATCTTTTTTTCTGTAAAGCCTATTTTTTATACAAAAACACTTTGGCAGAGTATGTACTATGCTCTGTGGGGACTGGGGGAGTGCTAAAAATGGCTCTCCTGGTGACAGGTTCCCTTTAATTATAAAATGGTGCACACCCTCCATTCTTCAGTGTGTCAAGTTGGGTTATCAGGCCCTCTGATACTGTGGGCCCCATAGCAGCTGCTACCCATTGTGTCTATAATAGTGATCAGTGTCTTTTACAATGATCTAATTTACATTTTTATTCAGTGCTTAAGAATATTTACAATTCAAATACCGTATATACATTCAAGGTCAAGCCGACCCAAGTATAAGCCGAGGCACCTAATTTTACCACAAAAACTGTGAAAACCTTTTGACTCGAGTATAAGACATGGGTGGGAAATGCATTGGGCACAGCCTCCCCAGTATATAACCAGCTAACCCTCAGTAGAATATAGCCAGCCAGCCCCCAGTAGTGTATAGCCTGCCAGCTCCCTGTAGTATACAGCCAGCCCCCTGTAGTATATAGCCTGCCAGACCCTGTAGTGTACAGCCTGCCAGCCCCCTGTAGTATATAGCCTGCCAGCCCCCTGAAGTGTATAGTCTACCAACCCCCTGTAGTGTATAGCCTGCCAGCCACCTGTATTGTATAGCCTGCCATCTGCCTGTAGTATATAGCCTGTCAACCCCTGTAGTATATAGCCTGCCAGCCCCTGTAGTGTATAGCCTTCCAGCCCTCTGTAGTATATAGCCAGCCAGCCCCCTGTAGTTTAAAGCCTGCCATACCCCTGTAGTGTATAGCCTGCCAGCCCCTGTAGTGTATAGCCCCCCTGTAGTATATAGCCTGTCAGCCCCTGTAGTGTATAGCCTGCCAGCCCCCTGTAGTATATAGCCTGCCAGCCCCTGTAGTATATAGCCTGTGAACCCCTGTAGTATATAGCCTGCCAGCCCCTGTAGTGTTTAGCCTTCCAGCCCTCTGTAGTATATAGCCAGCCAGCCCCCTGTAGTGTAAAGCCTGCCATACCCCTGTAGTGTATAGCCTGCCAGCCCCCTGTAGTATATAGCCTGTCAGCCCCCTGTAGTACATAGCCTGCAAGCCCCTGTAGTACACAGCCTGCCAGCCCCTTGTAGTATATAGCCTGCCTGCCCCCTGTAGTACATAGCCTGCCAGCCCCCTGTAGTATATAGCCTGCCAGCCCACTGTAGTATACAGCCTGCCAGCCCCCTGTAGTATATAGCCTGCCAGCCCCCTGTAGTATATAGCCTGCCAGCCCCCTGTAGTATACAGCCTGCCAGCCCCCTGTAGTATACAGCCTGCCAGCCCCCTGTAGTATATAGCCTGCCCATAAAAAATAAACATCACAGTTGTAGGCTGGCCGAGCTCCGCTCAAGGAGCTTTCGGGGACCTGGAGCCGGCGCCGTGGCACATGAAGATAGAATAGGAGCTGCCCAAGGCATCAGAATGGTGAGTACACAGTTTAATTTTTATATACCCGAGTATAAGCCGAGCGGCAAAAAACCACTGAAGCAGTGGAATTGGTGAATTTGCGCCATTTTCTTGTGGGCTTGGTTTTTACGGCTTTCTCTGTTCACTCCAAATGACACCTCCCCTTTATTGTTTTGGTGCGATCATGGGGAATACCAAATTTACACAGGTGTTTTATTTATGGATTCTTGCAGAGCTCTTTCCAAAGCTAAGCTACTAACCAATCACAGCCTGAGATTCTGCAGGAAAGATAACACAAATATCCCATTTTAACCCCTTCAGTGCCCGGCATGATATACTAAAGGTGACAACACTACATTTGAGCAGTAGGTGGCAGCAAAGTACAGTTATAATAAGGATTACTCATCTAACCAAGGGAACCAATGGTTTTTACTTTTCTCAAAATCAGTGACTTTGGATCCATACAAAATTTTTAGGGGTGATGATGTAACCCATGAAGGTGATTTTTTGACAAACACTTGGACAGTTTAGCAAACGATACATTTTGACATTTTAAAATTAAATTTCTTACGTGTTCTATAAGAGTTCCCCAATCTGGAGAAAATATAAAGATATCATCCAATTAAAATTCGTTACACAACCCAAGGGGAGCAAAGTGCGTTTCTGTAATAACGCAGTCTTCCACTCATCCCCTTGTCTGATCCGGATCAGATTGTAGAGAACCAATGGGCACCCACTACCTGATTGTCTGGGTTTAATCTAAAAAATATAACTGGCCGGAGTGTAAGAAACAAAAAAAAAAAAGCTTAAACTTACCTTCACCGGCGGTCCTGCGCAAAATCTGCTGTTCTCCTCCTCTAATCTCTCCCTCAGACAGAACACTGCAATGTGCAATGAGCTGAACACATAACCAATTGATTCCCCATTTCTAATGTAATCGGCTAAGTGTAAAAAAATGGTCACCACATTTATTACTATGCTTGAACAATACCTGGAAAATCCAATGAAGGTAATTGAAAGAGTGTACCGGAAACAACAAGCTCAGCTGCTGTACTGGACTACCAGCTGGAAAGTCGGCCAGCCGAGCATCACCATTTCCAATATCTCATTCACCAGCTGTGACTTAAGAAAGAACCAAGAACAAATAAACAGTATAAGGCTAAATTCACATGCACGTACGTCCGGAGCACTGGAGATGCACAGCATATGGGGAAAGATAGGACATGTTCGAGGGGATGTACGGTCATGTGAATGCAGCCGAAAACAGTAAAAAAGTGCAATAAAAGAGGGAGGGGAGGGACTGCTTATGTGTGCTGCGATGGAGTGCAGGAGGAGCCGGAACCGCAGCTTCTATTCCCCCTATGTGCTGCAATTAGAAGGGGGAATCGTCATGAGGTCACTCACTGGGAGTGGTGAGTGCCCCCCCATACCAAAACCAGGCTCACTGTCCCTATCGTAAAGTGCCAGACACCCCTTTCGCCATTTACCCTATATAACTGGAAAACCGCAACCACCAGTCCAGGGGCACCAGTCCTACTTGGTCTGGCATATGTTTGTATGACTATGCAACCAAGGAACATGTAAGAACACACCTCTCAAAGTATCTGTAACTTTAAGCCTCTCTGTAACTGTGTAAGAATCGCCGGGACACTATGAACAAAAGAATTTCCCCCAGGGAATCAATAAAGTTGCATCGTATTGTATCCACAGAGGTGTGGATTTTATTGCACAGAGATGATTTTTGCTGTTGTGTCGATAAAGGGGAAAGAAAACTTTCTTAACCCCTTAACGCTCTGCGCCGTAGCTCTACGGCGCAGAGGTATAAGGGATGTATGAAGAGGGCTCAAGGGCTGAGTCCTCTTCATACAAAGGTGGGGATTTTTGCATTTTGCATAAAACCCCCACCGCTAATAACCGCGGTCGGTGCTAGCACCGATCGCGGCTATTAACCCCCCCCGTTGCCGCCGGCAAAGTCGCCGCCGGCATTTAAAAGACGGCGGCGTGCGGGCGCCACCATCCTTTTTTCGATCGCGACGCCCCCGAACGTCATTGGGGGGCGGCGATCGGTTGCCATGGTAGCCTCGTGTCTTATTTATCTGGCAGCCAGTGGCTCATTGTAATGAATGTGCTGCAAAAATGCCATATATTGCAATACAGAAGTATTGCAGTATATGGTAGCAGCGATCTGACTATCTAGGGTTAATGTACCCTAGATGGTCTAAAAGATAGTGAAAAAAAAGTTTAAAAAATAAAAAAAATTAATAAAATATTAAAAATTCAAATCCTCCCCCCTTTCCCTAGAACTGATATAAAACATAATAAGCAGTAAAAATCACAAACATATTAGGTATCGCCACGTCCCAAAATGCTTGATCTATCAAAATATAAAAACGGTTATGGCCGGCGGTGACCTCCGAGGCGGGAAATGGCGCACAAATGTCCGAATTGCGACTTTTACACCTTTTTACATAACATAAAAAATGAAATAAAAAATGATCAAAATGTCGCACAGACCTCAAAATGGTAGCAATGAAAACGTCGCTTCATTTCGCAAAAAAATGACCCCTCACACATTTCCGTGCGCCAAAGTATGAAAAAGTTATTAGCGTCAGAAGATGGCAAAAAAATTTTTTCTTTTTTGTACACATTCGTTTAATTTTTGAAAATGTATTAAAACACAATAAAACCTATATAAATTTGGTATCACCGCGATCGCACCGAACCAAAGAATAAAGTAGGCGTGTTATTTGGAGCGAAGAGTTAAAGTCGTAAAAACTGAGCCCACCTTTTCAATTTTTCCACATTTGGAATTTTTTTTCAGCTTCGCAGTACATGGCATGTTAAAATAAATAACATTACGGGAAAGTAAAATTTGTTACGCACAAAATAAGCCCTCACACAGGTCTGTACACGGAAAAATGAAAAAGTTAGGGATTTTTGAAGTTGGAGAGCGAGAAATGAGCCGAAAAACCCTGCGTCCTTAAGGGGTTAAACACCCCATCTCTTCTCCAAACTTTCTAGCCCTGCGCACTCCTGCGCTCAAATTCACACACATGTTGATAGCTTCTGCTCCAGCAGTAATAATCTCTGTCCCTGCATTTTGGAAGCTCCGCCCCTCTGCCAAAAGACCCTTCCCCCTCACCCACGAGGCTCCACCTCCTTCCCACAATGAAGAGAGCTCAGGAGCAGAGCACAGCAGGGAGAGCAGAGAGCTCAGAAGCAGAGCACAGCAGGGAAAGCAGAGAGCTCAGGAGCAGAGCACAGCAGGAACAGCAGAGAGCTCAGGAGCAGAGCACAGCAGGGACAGCAGAGAGCTCAGGAGCAGAGCCATACAGGGAGAGCAGAGAGCTCAGGAGCAGAGCACAGCAGGGACAGCAGAGAGCTCAGGAGCAGAGCCATACAGGGAGAGCAGAGAGCTCAGGAGCAGAGCACAGCAGGGACAGCAGAGAGCTCAGGAGCAGAGCCATACAGGGAGAGCAGAGAGCTCAGGAGCAGAGCACAGCAGGGACAGCAGAGAGCTCAGGAGCAGAGCCATACAGGGAGAGCAGAGAGCTCAGGAGCAGAGCACAGCAGGGACAGCAGAGAGCTCAGGAGCAGAGCAGAGCAGGAACAGCAGAGAGCTCAGGAGCAGTGCACAGCAGGAACAGCAGAGAGCTCAGGACCAGAGCACAGAAGGGACAGCATAGACCTTAATAAATGGCCTAGATGCCTTTTTATAACTAAATAACATTGTTGGTTATGTTATATAGAATTGTTTCCCTTAAATCCCTTCCTCATCCAATCCCTTCCCTTCCTTGGTTGAACTTTAAGGACATGTGTCTTCCAACCATATAAACTGTGTAACACTGACAGCAATTCAACTGACATAAAAGTCCCCTAACAATTATTAAAAAGATAAGTAAAGTTTTAAATAAAACAAAAAACAACAACACACTTTTCATCCCCTTCTCCTCCAAGTTAACATCAACTTTTATAATTACGCTTATGACCCTGAATGGTTCTGAGGTATTATCAGAGCCCCCTTTGTGCTGTAGCTTCACAGGCTGTTACACGGTGCAGGAGGACTTCTCCCTCCCACTGTGTGAGATTACATCAGGCAGACTAAGGGGAGAAGTACTGAGCGATGAGGGGAAGAAAGACAGTGTAACAGCCAGTGAATCTGCAGCACAGTGAGGCTCTGGTAACACCCCCAGAGCTCTTCAGGCTCATTAGCATATTTTAATAAGGTGATTTTAGAAGGAAGGAGACCATGGACAACACATATGAGAAGATTCACACAGTCACCTTCTCTAATTATTTAGCTTGAAAGGTTTAGTTAAACAATAAGATTTACGTATCCTGAGGCTACATTGTAATCAATGCGAAATACCGGGTGCTGGTCACCGATCACGTACGTTTCCATTAGTCCCCAAATCAATCCAACCAAAACGTGTGAATGTGGCCTTAAATGATACCATGAAAAAGTAATACTGCTCCCACAAAGAGACAGACCTCATGCATCAAGTTATGACTGCAACGAGGCAATGACCACAAGGGGTTAATGCGACTTGTAGGTAGTGGATTCCCAGTTCCCTTCAATGAAATGACACAGGCGGCTGCTGCTTGGCAGACGCACATCCGACTTCTCTTCCTCCACCCTAAAACCTCTCCTCTCCTCCACTACATGACTCTACAGAAGCAGAGGACGCCCGGCAGGAGTCACGTCTGGGGTCAGGAGCCTCCGAGGGAATGAAAGAGGTGACATCACATCAAGAACCGCTGGTAAATTCAGAATTATACAAAACCGGAATACAATATGTCAAGAAATCTTATTGTTACAATGTTGCACGAAATGTATCTTCTAGAGGCTTCTAAAGACAAAGTAAAATGTATGAAATCTTCTCCTTTCTGGTCTCCCTCATTCTCTCTCTATCCCTAATCCTAGTAGATTATCCGATTTATTTTAGTTTGTATTTTGTCATTTCTTATTTAGGCATCAGACAGATTTCTTGAGAAAAATTTATGCAGTTTAAATCATTTCCATACATGTCACTGGGGTTGTTTTGGCAGGAAGTTTATGGATTCCTCCGCTTCTTATTTAGTATAAATGGGAGAACTGCAGATTAGGGTTAGGACGTCTCGTCTGCATTCAGAATTTGGAACTTTATCCCTGCATTTTCTGCAATAGTTTTCGTTTAGTTACTGAATCATCATCCAATGTGAACAGTCAGAAAGTCCCCAATACTGATAATGTAGTGTCTCCTTCAGCTGGGACCCCCAGTGAGCATCCAATGGGGTGAATCCGATATCTCAGCCGGAAGCCGGAAGGACAGGCGTCCATCTATTCCGTCTGCTTATATGGATAAGATCAAAATTATTTGTATGAAATCATCACATTTCCATGGGAAATAACCAAGGTCCATGCAGTTCTCATCATCATCTGGGACCCAGTAAACAGACCAGGATCAAATTATTATCCCCAGTCCTGTGAATAGGAGACAAAAATTTGAGACAACCCCCTTAAGAATACTCAGCAATAATTGATATGTTGTCAACTCAAAACCTGCAAAGTAAATGATTTAATGTTGCAGATAGAAGAGTAACCCTCAGTGATTACATCTTTTGTGTCCCTGGCTTAAAGGACATTTACCACCAGGATGAAGGAATGTACACCCAGCACACTGACATACTGGTGCGCGCCCCCTCTGGTAGGATCTGATCTTCTTCTAGCTTTTTATGCTCAGGTTTTTACAAAAAAAGCATGTGGGGCTTTGGGCTCCATAGGTGTTAATATGATTTGCCCTACAGAATTTGATGCTGCTATATAAATAAAGATTATTATTATGGATCCAGGAGCCCCTCATGCACAATTACCTAATTTTTAAGCAATTTTTTTCTTACAAATCAAGGTCATAGGAAGCTTAAATCATAACTGTAAAGTCACAGAAAAAAAATTGTTTTCGAACAGCTGGAGAGAGTCTTTGATAACAATTCCAACAATACCTGTATCATGCTGCTGCGATATATCTGGTATATTTAACATTATTTCTTATTATATAAGACTCAGCTTTTTCTGAAGTGGGTGGGCACTTCCTGGTTGCGACATCAGCTCAGGGCACTGAAGCCAGAACAGGACAGCATGTTTGTAATTGGCCGATCTGAAGC
The DNA here is from genome assembly GCF_040894005.1 of Engystomops pustulosus. Taxonomy (NCBI): domain Eukaryota; kingdom Metazoa; phylum Chordata; class Amphibia; order Anura; family Leptodactylidae; genus Engystomops; species Engystomops pustulosus. The sequence goes on from NC_092419.1 coordinate 24,849,448, forward strand.
ATGTGACGAATCACATGCTTGTGACATCACTAAAGGTCCTACAGCCCCTCTCTACAACCCTCCTGTCATCTGTAACTGTTCTATGTGGTTTCCCTTGGTTACCAGAAAGCATGACAAATGGAGATTAGCCTGAGGGGAGAGATAAAACCTCCTTTAGCTGCTAAACACCTGCAGATAGCTAATTAGAGTAAATTGGATAATTGCTTATACTTGCTTGGTGCAGAGTTAGGCAAAAGTTTTTATACTTTTCAGTTGTTTCCAGCCCAAGAGGGCAGAGGTAGCCCAAGAGGGCACACACAACCTGGAGGTAGATGTCCTTTAAAGGAGATATTCCATTTGTTTTTATGCATTATGAACCAAACACATGTTTCTCTACTTGTACTGATTGAGGACCCCAGGGATATCCACTGCTTAGAGATATTTTACACCTCCCACATGAGTCATTTGTGAGAGTACATCTGGATTTTCATTCTATCACTGTGTCAGTCTGGTTTTCACCGTGGATCTTTCCTTTAACTTTTTATGTGTTATTATATTTATTAGATCAGTCAAATATATTTGGCAGGAATTTGTATTAGTTTGTTTTTTTGTAATAATTATGCATTCAGCCAGACAGACATTTTGGGGCACATTTACTTACCCGGTCCCGCGGAGTTCACAGAAAGTGCATTGTATGATGATAATGCACCTTGCCGCGATTCACTTAGATCGTGCACCCGATATTCTGCATTTGTCGCTCCGTGCTCAGGTCCGCCGGAGTTCACCTTCTTCTTCCTGGTGCATGTAAGTGCTTGGGCTTGTGACACAATTTGAAAGTTAAATCCCGCGCTCAGTCCGAATCAGTCGGATCGTTTGACGGCACGCCCTCCGATTTCTGCTGCATGAAAGCCACCGCAGTCCAATCGCGTGCGACACAATCCCCAGTTACATACCTGTCACAGCGGTGCAAATCCTGAAAATGTCGGAAAATCCAAGGAAAGTGCGGCCACGGACCCTTAGTATATATGCCCCATTTAGAGCACTGATCGTTTTCTATATATCTGTAGTTATTCTACTGAAAAGAGGAGGAAAAATTAAAAAAAGGACGTCGCCTTGTGCAAGATATCATGGTATAAAGAAAAAGAGTAAATTGGGGGAAGGCTGATTAATTTATCCCCCCCAAAAATTATGCAAGTTGGGCAAGTATATGGAGACGTGACAAGGCTGCCCTCGTCAAGCTGATATCATATCCCAAGAAGGGGTCGAAGGCCAGTGAGAGTAATAGGAGTGTCCTCCAAAACAAATAATCCTGCAACACTCTGTCAGTCCTTAAAGGAAATCTACCATTTGTTTTTATGCATTGTGAACCAAACATAACTTGAGAATGCTGTAGCGACACTGTTGCAGAAACATATCATGTATAATACCTGAGTGGTTTTGCTCAAAAAAACAGTTATAAAATGCTGCCGTACATAAAAAGCACTGAACTTCCTGAACTATCCAGACAGGACTATTCAACCTGAGCTGGATGACTCATGCACAGCAGCTGGGAAATGGTGCAGTGATTGATTACTTCTGCCTGTCAGGGACAACACGTGATGACGTATTCTCGGCTTATGCTGGGCAGTACGAACCTGAAGCAGTGCATAATTAGGGTGAGGAAAGCATCGGGGCAGCCACAGGAGCGACAGAGACTCCTTATCATAATTTTATAATTATTTTTTCAGCAAAACCACTCGGATCAGGGATTAAACAAGATATGTTTCTGCATCAGTGTAATTACAGCATTATCAAGGTATGTTTGGTTCTCAATGCACAAAAGCAAATGGTACATTTCCTTTAACTCCAAAGAATTGTTTCAGGCAAAGGTATGGAGAAAAAATCTATTTACTATCTAACTATGTAATCTGAGTACACGTGTGTGGGGCAGTATTGCTCTTCTTCGTAATTAGTAATTCATAAAATCCCACATTGTGCTGCACAGTCGGGACATCATTGGCTATTATACCTTATAGATGTCAGACCTTATGATCATAACCCTAATGAATACAGCACCTAGATCTTTCCAAAAGTTCTGCAGAGATACATGTTGTGGCACCATATATACTTTATATAGGGGACAGAGGCCCCCATTGATATGACCTATGGTGGTCTCAGTGGTCTCTATTCACATATTTCCAATAGCCCCAATCTTAAAGGGATTTTCTTTTTTATTTATTTTAAAAATGGTTTTCTGACTGTAGTATTTTATCAGCTTCCTGGTAATCAGGAATATTGCCGTAGAGGAGACTTTATTCTGCTGTAACTTCATTTCTACTTGAAATTTCAGGGCAAAGAATTTTCATGAAAGGAACAAATTGTTCTTTGATTTGATTCAGCTGTGAAATCCATTTCCTCGGTAGAATTTGCTGACTGACTGCGTCTAGGATCATCACCATGGAACAGTCCACCCCGCTGCTGCTGCTGCTCGTCCTGGTCCGGGCGCTCACTGCTCAGTATTCTGAAGGTAATTTTGGGTCTATTTTAACCTTTGCAGAATTGCGTAGATTGTGTGATGTTGATTTTTTTTTTAGTTTTCACACTTCCTTCCATTCCTTTTGCTTTTCCATTTACATTCTGGGACTTCATGTGGGAAGTTCTGTGATAATGTTGGGATATTACAAGTTTGAACAGCTCCTTCTTGGGCCCCCTGATCAGGACGTGATAATGGCGAAATGTTCTGGCCCCATCTTCTTCTATGGGCTCCAAAGCCCAGTGGCCGGTACAGTCTTCTAGAATTGTGCACTGCACACCCATTGATGACACATGGGCCCATTGAATTGCACACGTCTTGTGCCTTACATTGTATTTCTCCCTATATCAAAGACGTGTGCAGAAGATTACAACTAGGAGTTATTCTTTCTGCTGGATCTACTTCTGGCATAAAAAAATATACTCACCCTCTCTAAAAAACAAAAACACTCATGAAAGTGTCCTGTCTGCAGTATACTTAAAGAGAACCTGTCAGGGCGATTTGGAACACTAAACCCATGGATCATTATGGACCTTATCCTTATGCATTATACCTTCCAACTTTTTGGGTAGAGAAAAAGAGACAAAAAGGAACCTTCCCTTTTTCCTAAACCATTCCCTTTGTCCCAAAACATAGTATAATATCGACCTTAATGGCCCCTGCATAGTATAATGCCTCCTTCCTGTGGCCCCATATAATGCTGCTCTTTAATTTTATCCTCCCTTTAATTTTATCCTCCTTCAGCAATCTCAGTGTAGTATCTAATGTATGTAGTAATATTCATATAATTCAGCATTGGTGATGCTCAAAGAAAAAGTAAGTCCTAAAATACTCTGTGCTGCTGGGGCCTCTGTCCCTTACTCCACTATGTAACTCTGTCTGTGACAGATCTTCTCGTTGCCTTAGACTATGTGACTTCCAGAATCCTAAGAGATCCTGTACTTTCCATACAGATACAGAACAGCCATCCTTAAATACTCTGTGCTGCTCTATGTAACCCTATGCAAATCCACACACATTCATATTGTGCCCGTAGACCCCCCTCTCTTCCATCTCCTGAAATTCTCTGTGATACTGTGGGCTCCATGTAACCTTCCACAAGATAAGCAGGTCCCTCTCCTGAAATGCTCTGTACTGCTGTGAACGATTAGTATGTTCCTAGCTAGAAACTTTCTGCACTCCTAAAATACTCTGCATTCTGCATATTGTCTGTGCTTACACATCACAGTGTCCTCGGCCTCCAGGGGAGCCCGCTCTAAGATGCAGAGGGGTGCAGCGTTAAATGACTTCATCCCCTTGTAATATTTTCCGAATGTCCGGGGGGTTTTGCAGTAGACGGACTGAAACCACAAAGTGCATGTTCCTGCCGCTGCGTTCCCCCTCTTAGCATACTCATCTGATGAAGTCATATAGCATTCTGCTTAGTCATGGCTAATTCATCCGTCCATAGTCTATGTGAAGCCAATTAAAGGGATATTCCCAACTCAATGGCCAATATATATTAAAGGAAATCTACCATTTGATTTGATGCATTATGAAGCAAACATACCTTGAGACTGCTGAAGCTACACTGATGCAGGATCATATCTTGTTTAATCCCCGAGCTGAGTGGTTTTGCTCAAAAAACAATTATAACATTCAGAACCTTGGGAAAGCTGGGTCAGGCTGGCTGCCTAGATAAACACACTAGACACTGAGCTTGTAATTACAAATGGAGGTTAGTCAAGACATGACTAATCAACCTGAGCTGGATCACTCATACACAGCAGCTGGGGGATCGTGCAGCAATTGATTATTCTGCCTTTAGGCACAAGCCATGTATTACATCAACTAGGAGAAGCCTGAACCAAGTGCCGAAGGAGCCATAGAAGGGGCAGAGCTTCATTATTATAATGTTATATCTGTTTTATCAGCAAAACCACTCACACAGGGATTAAACAAGATATGTTTCTGCATCAGTGTAGCTACAGCATTCTAAAGGTATGTTTGCTTCATACTGCATCAAATCAAATGCTAGGTTTCCTTTAAAGTGTTTGCGCCAGTTATGTTATATTGGTAGCTTCTTTTTCAAATAAAGGGGCGTTCTGCTGTCGATCCGAAAATCCTGACGTAATTGTGGCGCACGTCCAGTAGTCAGTATTCTGGAGCGCTCTGCACATTAGTGACATTAGTGACTGTGCGGAGCATCTTTCTGCCTCCCTAATGATAAATGTGGGCCAATTTCTGCAGTGATGCATTAAGTGCAGATGGTGCTTGGCCTTCAATAATTTGGCGCACCCTGCTTGCGCCGATCGTGCACTCAGTTTGATGGGCAAGCGCAACATTTCTATGTGCAGAGTTTTGTGGCGCAGCCAACACAGTGCAGTTGTATTCAGTGCAAAGTCAGATAGAAAATTGGCGCAGATTTGGGCCACTCAGTCCGATTGGGTCATGCGCTGCTGATCAGTATGAGCATTGTCTACTCAACTCCATTGGACATGGAGTTTAGTTCATTGATCGGGGAAATCCTATTTCTTGGTCCAAACTGGTTCGCGGGCAACTGGCTTTAGACAACCCCTGGTGCAGGCCAGGCGTAGGAAAGAAAAGGGGGGACTTGCCCCGGCTCCTTGTTCAGAAGCTTTGGTCCCTGATGTGTTCAAAGGGCTGATGTGGTTGTTCGGTGGCTCCAGGAGGACCCAGCCACATGTTAACGTAAGACTCCACCTTGATGTACGTTTGGAGGTCTATATTTTTTTTATGTATTATTCAATGTTGTGTTTTTTATGTCCATAAATCTGCTTTAGATGATGGCAGAATATCCCAGAATTAAAGGGGGTTTCACCTTTTACAGAAAATCCCTGAAAGGGGAGCATTTGGTGCCCTCTAATGGGCATCTCCTGTTTGTCTGTTTTTTGCTCCCATCGGGCCCTGATGACTTCATGAGATTGGGCATGTGACGTGTATACTTACACCAGGGATTGTCCCAGACATGACGTGAGGAATGAACATGACACCGTCATCACTGTCCCATTGGGTGCAAAAACCCAGGGGATCGGATCGAGTGCATCTAAAATTTCCCTCAATTTCCCCCAAGTCCTGACCCTTCTAGGATTTTACCCTAAAGTGTTATTCTTATTAGAAAATGAACTAACCAACCATCTTTAATAACACAATGGGGTTCCCATCGTGACGAGGATCCATCTCTATCGGTTATTTCCAGCATAGTCTAATGTGAACGCAGTCTGTTGTGGGTAGGTTGGATATAAGACATTTTAATTTCTTCCTATAGGCTCAGGATATGCATCAGATGAAAGTAGCAATAATGAAGTCTATGTTGAGCTGCGGCCATCTATACCTCAACCAGATTACAGAGGTAAGTGGAAGAGCGAGGCAAGTTTTCAATGAAAGTAAATTTTATGCAGGACAGTAACACATAACAAAAGCTTAGATACTCAACATACGGCATCACAGTAATGGCGGTGGGTCATCTTCAATGGTGGTCACGGCCACGTCCTGCTCATAGGAACCCGGGTGCAGTGGTATAAAATAATCGTGCACCGATGTGTCCCTATCCAATCCCTGTGCATAGCTGGGAGGTGGCTGAGCATTAAAGAGAACCTGTCATTCAAATTAACCCACCCAAAATAAATACTTCATTAAAAACTATGGTTAAAAAGCATTGACCATATCTCTAAATGGTTCCTTTCCAAGGCTGCAATGTTAAAAAATCAGTTTGCAAACTTATATGCAACTGTCCTGACGTGAGTCCAATGAGGCCCTGCATATTCATTGGTTACTTGCATTGTCCGCCTCCTAGTTCAAGTCTCAGTGTCACAGAACTCGATGTGGAACATCATTGGAACATCATTGGCCACTTCATGTCATATGACCAGGGTGACATCATGTAAGGTCCTGTTACATCTATCCTATGTATGTATCAGATCACATGAAATCACAGCAGCCTCCATGGAGGATGGGGAGAAGTCTGCAGGGGCATGCTGTAATCATGCCATGATACTGCCATATGCATAGTGTACAGTTTGTTGTTAGGAGGCTAAAGGACCTGTGATGATGTCACCCTGGTCACATGGCATGCTGAGAAGAAGCATGAGACATGGTGGGTGGTCTTAACCCCTTCACACTCTGCGGGGGGCGTATGAAGAGGGCTCACGGGCTGAGCCCTCTTCATACATGGGTGGGGTTTGCATGGTTTCTGCAGATTCATTACAATGAGCCAGTGGCTCATTGTAATGAATACTGTGCAAAAATGCCATAATCTGCAATATAGTAGTATTGCAGTATATGGTAGGAACAATCAGACTATCTAGGTTATGACACCTCCCCCAGCTCCGTACACAGAAGTATGAAAAAGTTATTAGTGTCAGAAGATGGCAACAAATGTTTTTTTCTTTTTCGTACACAATCGTTTAACTTTTAAATAAAACCTGTATACATTTGGTATCACCGCGATCGCACCGAACCAAAGAATAAAGTAGACGTGTTACCTGGAGCTCACGGTGAAAGTCGTAAAAACTGAGCCCACAAGAACGTGAAGCAAACATGTTTGTTTTCTTCAATTTTTCCACATTTGGAATTTTTTTCCAGCTTCCCAGTACACGGCATGGAATAATACATAATGTGACGGAGAAGTAAAATTTGTTAGACACAAAATAAGCCCTGACACAGCTCTGTACACGGAAAAATGAAAAAGTTATGGATTTTTAAAGGTGGAGAGCGAGAAATGAGCGAAAAAACCATGCGTCCTTGATGGGTTAATTATGAGTCATATAGATAAGACCCACAGTCCAACGATGGATTCACAGAGTTATATATTGTACCAGAGCACAGTTCCTGCGGCCGGGCCTAGGATGGGATCTGTACACAAGTAGTAATTATATCATGAGGTAACATGTCCTTATGGAAACTTATGTTTTCCTAGTTCTGCTGTAATTGGTTGGCAGAGAATGGGTTACATTGGACCTACACCACACACAAACTGGCAACAGTGACCCCCACAGTCTGAGGTGGGAACTGCTTTAGGTAGTTTTCGTACTTTCCAGTTTTTCCTAGAACCTACTGGAAGGCATGCTAATGTAGCATGTGACAATACCTTGTGCTGGAGACATATATATATTTTTATAAAAATTCTTTCATAAGAGAATTGCTGGGTGTTGTAGTTCTTCTGATCATGAATGCAGGAGCTGGGAGACTCCTTATAAAAGGAAAAGGTCACGCTAACACGCATTCATATACAGGCAGTCCCCGGGTTACGTACAAGATAGGGTCCGGAGGTTTGTTCTTAAGTTGAATTTGTATGTAGGTCGAAACTGTATATTTTATAATGGAAGTTCTAGACAATTTTTTTTCTTTTGCACCAGTGACAATTGGAGTTTCAAAATTTTTGGTGTAATTGGACAAAGAGTTATCAATAAAGCTTCATTACAGACACCTTACAGCTGATCATTGCAGTCTGGGACTATAGTAAAGCATCCAGAGAGCTTCACCAGAGGTCACATGGGGCAGAGGGTTCCGTCTGTAACTAGGGGTCGTCTGTAAGTCGGGTGTCCTTAAGTAGGGGACCGCCTGTACTACTGGATAACATAAGGATAAAACATTGGGATAATCACATTAAAATATCCACATTGTTATTTATTCCTGAAATTTTTCCCCTACAGTTCCTCGCTGGTGTTATGACTTAAAGATCCAGGATGGGGAGGCCGCCTGTTACTCACCCCGAGGCGGGGGGTATCGCAGCACCCTAGGAACCAGATGCTCTTTGTCATGTGATCAGGGATTCCGTCTGATTGGTCAGAGCTCTGTGCGTTGTATGCAGAACCGGCGCTGGTCGGGATATGCTTACTGCAGGCGTAAGTGACCTTGTAGATAGATAAAAGGTTAAAGGGATGTGTCATATTATTTATCATTTTATTATCAAGATTTATAATATAATATATAATTTTTAATTTGTTTGTGTTTCACTTTCTTTTGACTTTTTTTTTAGATTCTAATTTTATGACTTTTGTAATGTTGTTCTGTTTTTACGTTCAGGAATCCAATGCCATGTTCTACCAGCGATATCTTACGGCTCGTACCAGTGCACGGCAGGGGTTAATGAGGGATCCCGTTGCGATTATACCTGTTCTCCAGGCTATCAGATTGAGGGCGATCGCAATCGCGTCTGCATGGAAGATGGGCTCTGGAGCGGGGGAGAACCTTTTTGTGTAGGTAAATTTTTTGGATGGATTGATTGACCTTTTGCCCCAGCAAGTGTCATCTGTGATCTTGGAATTGGTGGATTTTTAAGTTTACTGTGGAGGGTGAGAGGCTCATTAAACAAACAAGGTGAAACTTAAGGGGTTGTTCTACACAACTTTTTTTCTTTTGTAAGTGATAAAAATAAGTATAATTTTCTCACTTGCCTTTCCGTCTGGCGCTGGATCCAGCATTGGGTCATGGTTTGGTCGCCATAATCTTTGGTTAGCTTACGAGTGCTTCAACCAATCAGGGATGAGCAACCAATCTTTGTTTGAATGTATCATCATTGATTGTTTGGCTCGGGATTCTGCATTGGGTCTGCATTCTGTTTATAAGACATTGGTGGTCACTTTAGTGTCCCCCCATACCTCCAAAACTCTTACATGCGCCCATCCGTCCCCATGAAATTCCAACAAGTCCCTGGTTTTACACAGTGAAAGTGCCGTTCATTTTGTTATACACAGTATAATGACCTTTACAGCTGATTTTTTGTTGTTTTGAAGACCTACACTGTGATCTTCTCTTCCATCAGATATTGATCCACCAAAGATCCAGTGCCCGAACTCAAGGGAAAAAGTTGCCGAGCCAGAAAAACTGACTGCAATGGTGCACTGGGGTAGACCGCTGGTGAAGGATACGGCTGATGGGGTCATCACAAGGTGATAAGACAAACAGTATGTGACCATAGGGGCCGGTGGATCCGGGGGGTAACGTCTCTATGAAGCGAATGCACCTCTGTAGCTAATATACCTGGTTTCTGTTCCATCCAGAGTATTACGTAGAGGTCCTGAATCTGGTTCTGAGTTTCGCGAAGGTGAACACATCATCCGATACACGGCGTACGACAGAGCAAACAATCGTGCGAGCTGCAAGTTTATAGTTAAAGTAGTAGGTAAGGACCAAACTAACCTGAAGTTTGCCCATGAACAGCACAGCAGCCAATGAAAGCTTTTCTTATTGTCTTCCAGTGAGAAGATGCCCGATTCTGTCTCCCCCTCTACACGGCTACATGACCTGTAGTTCTGCTGGAAACAACTATGGCGCCAATTGTGAATATCAGTGTGAAGGGGGTTATGAGCGTCAGGGGGCGGCCGTCAGGGTCTGCCAGTTCAGTCGGCAGTGGGCTGGATCCCCGGCTATTTGTACACGTGAGTAGCTTCTAGGGATAAAAGGATTTAGAGGAGGTCTGTTAGGCCCAAAATGTCTCCAATCCAGTCCAATAATGCTGTATATGGGGCTTCTGCCAAAGACACTAAAACTTATATGGAATTGCTAATCAGCCTGCAAGTGCAGCGGGGGCGGACCTGACATCCAGTGTCGGCTACAGGTTTCAGTAGGCCCCTGGGCGACAGAGCCTCACTGGGCCCCTTTGCAGGGAACTCACTTGGAAACATTAACAATTCAGAAACTAAAACAGTCTCCTGTCCTGATATATTCCCTAGTTTATCATCCCAAACAACCCCCTCATGGTTATTTTGTATAAAGCCTCCCTCACCCCCTATGGGTTCATTAGTTACAGCCCCCCTCACCCTATGGATTCCTTATGTACAGCCTTATGTGGGCCCCCCCCAGCATCCTTGGGCCCTGGCACTTGCCCAGGTCTGCCCAGTGCTGGCGCCGGCCCTGCTGAAAGCTACAGAGAGGAGCTGGAGCAATTACTTCTCTACGTCCCGGCTCACTTGATTTGCATTACCATAAAAAGACGATAAACTCTGCATTGGTCTCTTGTTTTCCCCTCACTTTAGGGAGTTTGTAAAGAATGTTTAGAGGAAACTGCACTTTGCACCTTGTGTGTCGTGACTTTATGTCTATTAAATCTTCAGCCATGCAGATCAACGTCAATGTGAATTCCGCCGGTGGCTTCATTGACCAATTTTTTGAAAAGCAGCGACTTCTGATTATTTCTACCCCCAGTTCCTCTGACAGATACTACAGACTTCAGAGTAATGCTCTGCAGGTAGGTACTGATACAGATGATGTAAGTAGCCGTGCAACTCTCCTTCATATTCTTACCCATCCTCAGACTGGCCCAAAGAAGAGAAAGTAACTGATGATGGACCCCTGAGCTAAGAAGCTACAAGGGGAATACCCCCACCCAGGGCCCCATAATGGAAACAGCTGAAGACCAGGCAGCAGGACACTAACAGGACCTGTAACAGACCAGGGCGAGGCAGCAGGGCACTAACAGGAACCCTAAAACAGGACCCGTCATAGACCAGGGTCAGGCAGCGGGACACTGACAGGACCTCCATAACAGCAACTGTCACAGACCAGGCCGAGGCAGCAGGACTGACAGGACCCACATGACAGGAATCGTCACAGACCAGGGCCAAGCAGCAGGACACTGAAAGGACCCCCATAACAAGAACCGTCACCAGACCAGGGCCAAACAGCAGGACACTGAAAAGACCCACATAACAGGAATCGTCACAGACCAGGGCCAAGCAGCAGGACATTGAAAGGACCCACATAACAGGAATCGTCACAGACCAGGGCCAAGCAGCAGGACACTGACAGGACCCCCATAAAAGGAACTGTCACAGACCAGTACCAAGCAGCAGGACACTGAAAGGACCCCCATAACAGGAATCGTCACAGACCAGGGCCAAGCAGCAGGACACTGAAAGGCCCCCCATAACAGGAACCTTCATAGACCAGGGCCAGGCGGCAGGACACTGAAAGGACCCCCAAAACAGGAACCTTCATAGACCAGGGCCAGGCGGCAGGACACTGACAGGACCCCTGATAACAGCAATCGTCACAGACCAGAGACAAGGAGCAGGGCACTGAAAGGACCCCCATAACAGGAACCATCATCAGACCAGGGTCAAGCAACAGGACACTGAAAGGACCCACATAACAGGAATCGTCATCAGACCAGGGTCAAGCAGCAGGACACTGAAAGGACCCACATAACAGGAATTGTCACTGACCAGGGTCAAGCAGCAGGACACTGAAAGGACCCACATAACAGGAATCGTCACAGACCAGGGTGAGGCAGCAGGACACTGACAAGACCCCCATAACATCAACGGTCACAGACCAGGGCGAGGCAGCAGGACACCGACAGGACATCCATAACAGGAGTCGTCACAGACCAGGTCCAGCCAGCAGACCACTGACAGGACCCCCATAACAGAAACAGTCTGACACCAGGCCAGGAAGCATGACACTACTGAGAAGATCATTTCAACCCCTGACTCCACCATATTCTAAATTCCAAATCCCCATAACTTATATTTATATAGATTTTAAATCTGTTAGATTGTGAGCTTGCTGCACAAACTGCAGCTAACCAGGACCCCAAATCTTACTAATATAATCTATCTCATATCTTTGTATTTATCTATTTATCCCACGCAAACACGGAGAGAAAATACAGAAAACAATATAGTTCACTATTGGGGGGGGGGGGGTCGATCTCTTGACTTCTGTACTTGCCTCTAGGACTCCATAAAGGCAATTTACTAAATAGAGAGCAGGGCCATTGTCTTCTGCCAAATTTCACATCCTTCATGCCAAAATATTGGTGTTAAAGCTCATCGCATTTTACTCCAGTCTCCTATTGGAGTCAAATGTTGGGAGAATTCTGGGAAGGCCTATGCAGGAGGTATGAAGACCAGCTTAAAAAATGGCAATCTTGATATATGCCAACTCGCAAACACCCTTTTGAAGTCTTGGGGGTTTTATATCTGACATCTAGAAAAACATGAACCTGAATCTCAGAGGTGATATTTGTGGATGGCATTGAGGTCAGGACGCAGTAATACAGGCAGGACATCCTTCGGCCTAATGTGTCTCATCTCATAGCCGGACTCCGCACACAGCCATATTACTACACGTCCTTGGCTACACACTGGCCAGATTTTTTGACAATCCAGCATTTATGGGAGCAGTTGAGGAAACATGTGAGTGGACACCAAACAGAACCTGAATCCTCCATACCCAGGCGTATCTCATCCTGCATCCAGTCTGGAGGCAACATGTTCTAGACCAGTAAGCATAGTCTCCAAAGGTGAGCACCCAGTAGTCCTCCCCTGAGAACATTGGATATAAACTGGGAATTTTACAGGGAAAATAAGCCAATGCTGAGAGGTTATCTCCTAAATATCTATCATTTGTGTTTTCACAGAGAGCAAACTGTGGCTTTGAGCAGCGTCACGTTGTGGTGGTGGAGTTGGTCGGAGAAATACCCAAAGAAGTAGGACGTGTGAGAGCGCATCAACTATCCACAGAACTCATTGATCAATTGAGGTAAATTATCTAAAAACCCTTGTAATGTTATGGTTAGAGCATGTGTAAATCATGAAATGTGAGGGTTCTCCATGTTCTTAATTTTTTCTGGATATAACGCAAATCACTGAAATTGGTGCCATTTTTGCGCAAATTGTGTTCATAAAATCGTAAATAAACTCCAGTCCAGATCATGCATAGGAAAACCATTAGAAGAGATTGTAGTGTGTGACTTTTGCGCAACTTTTGGATAAAAAGTCAGAGGTTGATCAGACAGCAGAATCTGTGGGGTTTTTCTAAGACGAACACCTCAAAGTTCCACTGCACCTTTTCAATGTTATATTCCAATAGCATATTCAGAGGTCCCATATGTAGGAAAAAAAAATGTACTACTTACATTTTTGTTTGAGAACAAACAGTGAATAAAGATATGGCTGCAGCCTCACCTCATATCTCCATCTACCCTCCATATAGATTGTGTCCTCCCCTCGTGTCTCCATCTACCCTCCATATAGATTGTGTCCTCCCCTCGTGTCTCCATCTACCCTCCATATAGATTGTGTCCTCCCCTCGTGTCTCCATCTACCCTCCATATAGATTGTGACCTCCCCTCATGTCTCCATTTACCCTACATGTAGATTATGACCTCCCCTCGTGTCTCCATCTACCCTCCAGGTAGATTGTGACCTCCCCTCGTGTCTCCATCTACCCTCCATATAGATTGTGACCTCACCTCATATCTCCATCTACCCTCCATATAGATTGTGTCCTCCCCTCGTGTCTCCATCTACCCTCCATATAGATTGTGTCCTCCCCTCGTGTCTCCATCTACCCTCCATATAGATTGTGTCCTCCCCTCGTGTCTCCATCTACCCTCCATATAGATTGTGACCTCCCCTCATGTCTCCATTTACCCTACATGTAGATTATGACCTCCCCTCGTGTCTCCATCTACCCTCCATATAGATTGTGTCCTCCCCTCGTGTCTCCATCTACCCTCCATATAGATTGTGTCCTCCCCTCGTGTCTCCATCTACCCTCCATATGGATTGTAAACTCACCTCATGTCTCCATCTATCCTCCATGTAGATTGTGTCCTCATCTCCGGTCTCCATCTACCCCCCATATAGATTGTGACCTCCCCTCTTGTCTCCATCTACCCTACATGTAGATTGTGACCTCCCCTCGTGTCTCCATCTACCCTCCATATTGATCGTGACTCCATCTATCCTCCATATGGATTGTGACCTCCCCTCGTGTCTCCATCTACCCTCCATGTAGATTGTGACCTCCCCTCGTGTCTCCATCTACCCTCCATATGGATTGTGACCTCCCCTCGTGTCTCCATCTACCCTCCATGTAGATTGTGACCTCCCCTCGTGTCTCCATCTACCCTCCATATGGATTGTGACCTCCCCTCGTGTCTCCATCTACCCTCCATGTAGATTGTGACCTTCCCTCGTGTCTCCATCTACCCTCCATATGGATTGTGACCTCCCCTCGTGTCTCCATCTACCCTCCATGTAGATTGTGACCTCACCTCGTGTCTCCATTTACCCCCCATATAGATTGTGACCTCCCCTCATGTCTCCATCTACCCTCCATGTAGATTGTGTCCTCACCTCCGGTCTCCATCTACCCTACATGTAGATTGTGACCTCCCCTCATGTCTCCATTTACCCTACATGTAGATTATGACCTCCCCTCGTGTCTCCATTTACCCCCCATATAGATTGTGACCTCCCCTCGTGTCTCCATCTACCCTCCTAATGGATTGTAAACTCACCTCGTGTCTCCATCTACCCTCCATATGGATTGTGACCTCCCCTCGTGTCTCCATCTACCCTCCATGTAGATTGTGTCCTCACCTCATGTCTCCATCTACCCCCCATATAGATTGTGTCCTCACCTCATGTCTCCAGTTACCCCCCATATAGATTGTGACCTCCCCTCGTGTCTCCATCTACCCTCCATATGGATTGTAAACTCACCTCATGTCTCCATCTATCCTCCATGTAGATTGTGTCCTCCCCTTGTGTCTCCATCTACCCTCCATGTAGATTGTGACCTTCCCTCATGTCTCCATCTACCCTCCATGAAGATTGTGACCTTCCCTCATGTCTCCATCTACCCTCCATATGGATTGTGACCTCCCCTCGTGTCTCCATCTACCCTCCATGTAGATTGTGACCTCCCCTCGTGTCTCCATCTACCCTCCATATGGATTGTGACCTCCCCTCGTGTCTCCATCTACCCTCCATGTAGATTGTGACCTCCCCTCGTGTCTCCATCTACCCTCCATGTAGATTGTGACCTCCCCTCATGTCTCCATCTACCCTCCATGTAGATTGTGTCCTCACCTCGTGTCTCCATTTACCCCCCATATAGATTGTGACCTCCCCTCGTGTCTCCATCTACCCTCCATATGGATTGTAAACTCACCTCATGTCTCCATCTACCCTCCATGTAGATTGTGACCTTCCCTCATGTCTCCATCTACCCTCCATATGGATTGTGACCTCCCCTCGTGTCTCCATCTACCCTCCATGTAGATTGTGACCTCCCCTCGTGTCTCCATCTACCCTCCATATGGATTGTGACCTCCCCTCGTGTCTCCATCTACCCTCCATGTAGATTGTGACCTCCCCTCGTGTCTCCATCTACCCTCCATGTAGATTGTGACCTCCCCTCATGTCTCCATCTACCCTCCATGTAGATTGTGTCCTCACCTCGTGTCTCCATTTACCCCCCATATAGATTGTGACCTCCCCTCGTGTCTCCATCTACCCTCCATATGGATTGTAAACTCACCTCGTGTCTCCATCTACCCTCCATGTAGATTGTGACCTCCCCTCATATCTCCATCTACCCTCCAGGTAGATTGTGACCTCCCCTCGTGTCTCCATCTACCCTCCATGTAGATTGTGACCTCCCCTCATATCTCCATCTACCCTCCAGGTAGATTGTGACCTCCCCTCGTGTCTCCATCTACCCTCCAGGTAGATTGTGACCTCACCTCATGTCTCCATCTATCCTCCATGTAGATTGTGACCTCCCCTCGTGTCTCCATCTACCCTCCATATGGATTGTGACCTCCCCTCGTGTCTCCATCTACCCTCCATGTAGATTGTGACCTTCCCTCATGTATCCATTTACCCCCCATATAGATTGTGACCTCCCCTCGTGTCCCCATCTCCCTTCCATGTAGATTGTGTCCTCACCTTGTGTCTCCATTTACCCTACATGTAGATTATGACCTCCCCTCGTGTCTCCATTTACCCCCCATATAGATTGTGACCTCCCCTCGTGTCTCCATCTACCCTCCATATGGATTGTGACCTCCCCTCGTGTCTCCATCTACCCTCCAGGTAGATTGTGACCTCCCCTCATGTCTCCATCTACCCTCCATGTAGATTGTGTCCTCACCTCCGGTCTCCATCTACCCTACATGTAGATTGTGACCTCCCCTCATGTCTCCATTTACCCTACATGTAGATTATGACCTCCCCTCGTGTCTCCATTTACCCCCCATATAGATTGTGACCTCCCCTTGTGTCTCCATCTACCCTCCTAATGGATTGTAAACTCACCTCGTGTCTCCATCTACCCTCCATATGGATTGTGACCTCCCCTCGTGTCTCCATCTACCCTCCATGTAGATTGTGACCTCCCCTCATGTCTCCATCTACCCTCCATGTAGATTGTGACCTCACCTCATGTCTCCATTTACCCCCCATATAGATTGTGACCTCCCCTCGTGTCTCCATCTACCCTCCATATGGATTGTGACCTCCCCTCGTGTCTCCATCTACCCTCCATGTAGATTGTGACCTCCCCTCATGTCTCCATCTACCCTCCATGTAGATTGTGACCTCCCCTCGTGTCTCCATCTACCCTCCATGTAGATTTTGTCCTCACCTTGTGTCTCCA
Organism: Engystomops pustulosus; assembly: GCF_040894005.1. Lineage (NCBI taxonomy): Eukaryota > Metazoa > Chordata > Amphibia > Anura > Leptodactylidae > Engystomops > Engystomops pustulosus. Next base: position 24,866,336 of record NC_092419.1, read on the forward strand.
TTTACCCCCCATATAGATTGTGACCTCCCCTCGTGTCTCCATCTACCCTCCATATGGATTGTAAACTCACCTCGTGTCTCCATCTACCCTCCATATAGATTGTGACCTTCCCTCGTGTCTCCATCTACCCTCCATATGGATTGTGACCTCCCCTCGTGTCTCCATTTACCCCCCATATAGATTGTGACCTCCCCTCGTGTCTCCATTTACCCCCCATATAGATTGTGACCTCCCCTCGTGTCTCCATCTACCCTCCATATAGATTGTGACCTCCCCTCGTGTCTCCATCCTTATCACTGTTGTCTTGTATTTTGGACTTGTATTTGTTCTTGTCGTAATGTATGTGATTGTACAGCACCATGCAATTATTGCTGCTCTATAAAGAATAATAATTGGGCAATTGATAGCCTATGAGGCCCATGAGAACAACTGAAATCCTGATCCGGCCAAACATCTTGTGACTGGTATTAAGCGGAGCATAAAAATGAGAAATATAAAAATAAAAACCTCTTTTCGCATAATCCTCACAGACAGGCCCTGCGGATCTCCCGATCATACTTCAACATGGTTCTTATCGACAAGTATGGTGTTGACCGAGAACGATATGTGGAGCCTACGACCTCCGATGAGATCTTCACTTTTATCGACACGTATCTCCTGAGCACACGGGAGCGCGTTCAAGTAGAGGCCAACAAGGAAAACTGTGAGTGACAGACATCACTGCTGCTCTACGGAGACTGGAGATCGGAGCTGTGGATATTGTATTTATTAAATAAAACATAGATAATAACTCAAATGTATAATGTAAAGTTATGTACGACAATGTAACCTGTGGATATAAAACCCGTGTCAAAACTGAACAATCAACTACAGGCAGTCCCCGGGTTACATACAAGATAGGGTCTGGAGGTTTGTTCTTAAGTTGAATTTGTATGTAAGTCGAAACTGTATATTTTATAATGGAAGTTCTAGACAATTTTTTTTCTTTTGCCCCAGTGACAATTGGAGTTTCAAAATTTTTGGTGTAATTGGACCAAGAATTATCAATAAAGCTTCATTACAGACATCTTACAGCTGATCATTGCAGTCTGGGACTATAGTAAAGCATCCAAAGAGCTTCACCAGAGGTCACAGTGGGCAGAGGGGTCCGTCTGTAACTATGGGTTGTCTGTAAGTCGGGTGTCCTTAAGTAGGGGACCGCCTGTACGCGAGGAAAGCGATCAAACCGCGACAAGTAGAATTATTATAAAAGGCTTAAAAAAAAAACTTGCACAATCCATAATATTTCAGAAGATACATTTATTATTTCTACCCCCAGACTGTACATCACACAGGGAAAGATGTGATCAGACTTGGACTTTGTGTATAGAAAGTCCACGATGACTTTCTCCAATACCGTAATGATAGGTGTAGAGTCGTTCTCCGGGCAAAGCTCACACAGCCGGATGGATTCACACCTAATGCACCTCAAATTTCTGGTGCAAATGATTTTTAGGTAAATTCTTACTACTGGATCAACAAAGGGTTAGATAGAAGGGGCAACACAATTTTGGCAAAGTCAACCAATAGTTGGTGTACAGGCAGTCTATGCACCAGATTTATAGTACGGGGTCAACACAAGGATTCAAGTCCACTTAGAGCTACCCCTTATGTCAAAGGTCATATGCTCCATCATATCAGAAGTCTCATGGGGTCTGGTGCTCACATAGCAGCTCCCACTATGATGTGTAACAGTCACACGCACATAGTAGAGACCGGCAGCCATCAGCTGATCACTGGGCCGCCTTTGTCCCACAAAGATTGACCAACTTTTTTTTTTTTTAAGATTAAAGTCTTTTAAACGTAGTGTCTAATGTGTCTAGACAGCAGCTCCAGGGAGACGCTCTACACGTCCACATATAAACCATTGAACAACTTTTCCACCAATTTAAGTTAAAAATCAATAACCACAATTCAATAAATAATCAGCAACATCTACAATTATTGTTGGCTGCATAAAATCTAATTGTTCCAGTGTTATTCAGAGTCCTATAGAACCGAGGAGAACGGGCCAAGCCAGTCCCTTTCCAATATGTTGGGATCACTTTGACTTGGCCATTGATGGTCGGAGCTGTATGGATCCCTCTGCCCAGGATCCAGGATACTGTCTCATCTTAGTCCATAGACTGAGCTCTTCTCCTGTAGAGTCCATCCAATCTACAGGTTGTCCATTGTATACACCTATATAGGAAAATCAAAATCAGGATTACAGTTTCTTGAATAAGACAAGACATTAAAAGTGAAGCGGTCACCAGGAATGTCATTTTAAGCTGTTGTCAGGTTCTAATAAGCTCTGCTCTTTTAAAAAGGCCTTTGTCATCATTCTGAATACTTTCACTACTTTATAAAATGTTATTACACATCACCTGGCTCCCAGCCAGCAGCTGGTCTGTAATATCATAATGAGGGCCTGCTGGTCAGCAATATTATAAAGGAGGTGGCTGATGGTTAGTAATATTATAAGGGGAAGCCACTGCTCAGTAATATTATAAGGGGGGCTGATGGTTAGTAATATTATAAGGGGGACTGATGGACAATAATATAAGGGGGGAGGTGTTGCTCGGCTGAATTAGAATGGGGCTATTGAACTCTGTATTTACTAATAAGAAGGGCTGCTTTGCTAAATATTAGTGAATAGCTGCTGCATATAAATATAAATATATATATTTTAGGACATCCTTCTAATCCAGGTGACCTAGTATAAGTGACAGGTATTTTTAGGGGCGCAGTGTGGAGATGTGCTGCATGGAGTTGAAGGCATCTGCTAATAAATTCTGCAGCTATAAGTCACAGCTGGAAGAAGTTTTCAATGTTCATCATGGAAGACCAGGAAGAGCCATTCCAGCACAAGCGTAGAAGGTTATACAGTAAATGATGCAAACCACCTAAAAACATTAAGACCAAGGAGCACATTTGCCCACTTCTGCCGCAATCCCAGATATGTATTTGGCATCTGGCTGGGATGACCCATAATCGGCACATGAAGCTATTGGCCATATATCCTTTTGTAGGGAATTCTTGGTGCTGGCACAAATTCCTGGCGTTAACTCTTTGAATGCCACTGGCGTTTAAATCAATGTAACGAGTGCACGCTGGCACTACCATGCTGCACGCCGCTTATGGGATCGTCATTTTAGTGCCGCCACATATGCGCTAAATTGATTTAACAGTGTACCAGTTAGAAAGTTGATCCACAATATTCCCGGCTCTTGATATGCATTTTTAAAAGTAACTTTTAACAAACACTTTGTTAAACTGGAACTTCACTTCTCATGCAGGTTTATGAAAATATGACCGATAGTCCCATCACAAAGTGACTCTGTCCCCATTATTTTGTTTATATTCCCCCGGACCACCGACTAAAAGAGACTCCTTTCAGGCAAAAAATGACTCATCTCAACACAACTCTTAATGATTACTATGGAGGTAAATTATTTACTTATATGAAATAATATTTCATAGGTTAGTGGTGTAAAAGTTGAAGACAGGTCAGGTTTAACTAAAAAAAGCAGTTGCCCAGTTCACCGCAACCTTAAAGGAAATCTACCATTTGTTTGGACTGAGTAGTTATGCTGAAAAAATAATTATAAAATTCAGGACCTTGGGAAAGCTGGGTTGCACGCAGGCTGCCGTTCATAAACACATTACATGAAGCTTCCTGAACTGCCCTGACAGGTCTAATCAACCAGAGCTGGATGACTCATACACAGCAGCTGGGGGATGGTGCAGCGATTGATTACTTCTGCCTGTCAGGGACAACATAGTGATAATGTATTCTCTGCTTATGCCGGGCAGGACAAGGCTGAAGCAGTGCATAATTACGGTAAGAGGAGAAGCACTATACAAACCAGAGCTACAGAACCTCATTATCATAATTTTAGGATTGTTTTTTTTTAGTAAAACCACCCAGTACAGGGATTAAACAAGATATGTTTCTGCATCAGTGTCGCTACAGCATTCTCAGGGTATGTTTGGTTCACAATGCATAAAAACAAATGGTAGACACCTTTAACAGTATAAGATTTCATCTAAACCAGGATTACAATTCTAAATGAAGTCAAAGGAGACCAAAACTATGGTTGTGGCAACCCTTAACAAAATGACCTCACCTGTCCCCGGACCCAATCTTACTCCTCCCAGAAAATCATTGCTGGAGAGCGGCTCCCGATCCCAGACGGTCAGTTCCAGACATGTATTCTGCAGGTCCTCCGGCTTGATCCCATTGTATACAAATGTGTGGTTGTAGTGAGGGTTCAGACTCTTCTTCATCACCGGTGTTTTACGCTTGGTATTTCTGCTTTTGATTGGCAACAGATAACTAAGGAGAGAGAAAAACACACCAAGTCCCAATGGATCCAAACACAACAATGGACAGTATTACTTAGGCAGAAAGTTTTTAGGTAAGTCTTTACCCTTTGTACGTCCTTCATTAAGGAAAGCTATAAACTTTTGGTAAAACATAGACCCATTCATTAAAGGGGTTGTCCAGTCACTAGTTATGCCCTATCCAGAGGACAGGGCTGCTGGTCAGTGGAAGTCCCCTGATCGGGGGTGGGATCCCCAGGTATCACAAGAACAGGGCCCATTGTACCCCAAATAAATGGAGTCGCATATCGGACAACCAAGAACAGCGCTCGTTTACCCTCATCAGTGCCATAGAGATGAATAGAGATCGCTGACCTTGTGATATGTGGGGGTCCCGCCACTTGGACTCCTGTGGAAAGGGGAAAACTTAACTTTTTGGACCTCAGTGGCTGTACAACCCCTTAAACTAAAAGGTTTTTTTTTATTTACACAATTTGATTTTCTTTATGGAGAAAAACTTTAGCCTATAGGACAAAATGTCTAAATGTTAGGACTCCACAGTTTCTCACCCCTTGACGAAGCTATCGGATGTCCCGCCTGGTTTTACCGCAGTCAGGTTCTTAGCCTCTTTAATCCAAACCTGAAGTTCACCCGTTTCATCTGTCTTGGCTGGAAAAGGAAACGGAGATCAAAATAAATGTATAAAGGCAAAGGAAAAGTTTGGCACAAAAAATAAATCTCCATTGCCTCTCCATTATTCATGTGATTACCATCAGATTTAGGATCGAGATCCTATCTCCGTTATTTCTCTAAAGAAAACCTACCATTTGATTTGATGCATTATGAAGCAAACATACCTTGAGAATGCTGTAGCTACACTGATGAAGAAACATATCTTGTTTAATCCTTGAAATGAGTGGTTTTTCTGAAAAAAACTATTCTAACATTATGATAATGAGTCTCTGGCGCTCCTGTGGCTGGCCCGCTGCTTATCCCCTCACCCTAATTATGCACTGCTCCAGCCTTGTCCTGCCCAGCACAGTATTTTTCGGACTATAAGGCGCACCAAATTATAAGGCACCTGATTATAAGGCGCACCATCAATAAATGCCTGCTAAAACGTCTAGGTTCATATATAAGGCGCACTGGATTATAAGGCACACCTGATTATAAGGATGAATGACCAGCAGGTGGGAGACCTGTGCAAAGTTCAAGGCAGCTGTTGTGTGTAAGTACGGTTCATATATAAGGCGCACTGGACTATAAGGCGCACCTTTGATTTCCGAAAAATACGGTAAGTCATCACTGTGTTGGCACTGACAGGCAGAAGTAATCAATTGCTGCACCCTCCGCCAGCTGCTGTGTATCCAGTCAGTCATCCAGCTCAGGTTGATTAGTCCTGTCTGGACAGTTCAGGCAGCTCTTTTATGTACAGCAGCCAGTCTGCATCCAGCTTTCCCAAGGTCCTGAATTTTATGGATGCTTTTTTTCAGCAAAACCACTCAGCTCAAAGATTAAACAAGATATGTTTCTGCATCAGTGTCGCTACAGCATTCTCAAGGTATGTGTAGTTCACAATGCATAAAAACAAAATTTAGATAGATTTCCTTTAATGATATGAAGCAGAGATCTCATAAAAACTTACTTTTTCTCCTCTCGCTTCCAGCCGTGGACTTGGATGGTGGGATGTACTTCAGTGACACAACCAACTCTCCTTTGTAAGTGCTTGCCTCTGCTGTGCCCTGAAAGATAATTAGAGGGGGTTGGACAGGGTACACATCATGTAACAACCAGGGCTTTCCTAGATCACCAATAACACAAAGCCATGAAACCTCAACTTGTGAATAAGTTCTTAAATAGTTTGCCGGTATACCCAAAGACCCCCCAAAAAAACATTGGAATTACCTTCCCATGAAGAGGAAGACACTCGTCCATCACAACGTCAAAGTTCCAGGAGTTCAGTGGCACGTTGACCTCCCCGAGAAACGTGTTCCTTCCAAAGCGATCGTGATGCCACACAGAAAGTTGTAGGGTTCTGGTGTGAAGAGTGGACTCCGGCACGATATACTAGGAATAATGACAACCAATCAAAGGGTCTGTCGAAATCCCGCGACCAGCATCTATCCACCTACATGACACATTCACCTACCTGTAGGGTTTCCCCGTACAATGGATTGACAGTGTTCCGCTTTATCGTAGTCTTGCGTTTCCCCTGTCGGGATTTTTCTGGCAGTAGATAGGACTTTACATATCTATTATATAGAAGTGATGAGAAAACGGAGGAGGTTGTTGGAAAAAAAAACAGTATTTTTTTAAGAACCAAAATAAAGACTCCAATGTTTGGGGCAAGAGCTGAGTAGATATGATGAGAACTACATATTAGTGTGTCCACAAATCAGGGCAAGTCTGGGAATTATTTGGGAATACTGAGATTTAAAGGACATCTACCAACAGGATGAAAGACTGTATGCAAATTAACACTTATGGAGCCTGGAGCCACTCAGGCTCATTTGCATACAATACTTCATCCTGGTGGTAGATGCTCTTTAAAGATCTCAAAAATGGAAGAGAAAAGTTGGTTGACTATGGCAGATTTGTCTGGACTATGTATAGGGGCCTTATGTACCACACAGAGGATGTTTGTACTTTATTGTAGCCCCTTCTAGAGGTCTTCAAGGAGCACCCATGTGTATGGAGAGGGGGATCTGTGGATGGAGTCAGGGGCGTAACTACAGTGGTAGCAGCCATAGCAGCCGCTATGGGGCCCGCAGTGTCAGGGGGCCCCATTATCTGACCTGACACAATAAAGAATGGAGGATGTGCACCATTATATCTATATTGTACTGCACATGTCCAGCATAATATGTATATAACATATACTGTGATGTGTATATGGTGTCTGTATACACTGTATGCAAGTATGTTGCACATGGCTTTGTATGTGTATATGCACATGTGTGTATTTATATGTGATAGTAACTCGCATGTGTGAGTATACTAATATGTATATTTCTTAAGTGGGAAGGGGGGCCCCATGCAGTAGCCTGCTAGGGGGGCCCTGTCTCTCCGAGTTACGCCACTGGATGGAGTATAGCCACCTTCATGTAGTCCTTACTCACGGGTTGGATCTGTGCTTCACGTCATCCGCATAGGCCAAGTTCCGACACTCCTTCACAACAACACTGAGGATCTGCGTTTTGCCATCATATTTCATAGAGAACATGATTTCCCCCGTTACAATCACATTTCCAAAATCTCCAGCCTCACTGTAAATACTCATCATACTCCCAAGCGTGCTCTGATAGAAGAAGACAAAAAAACCAAAAGGTCAACAAAAATATTCTCTCCTATGGAACATCTATCTGCTCCCAGATACTGTATTTCTTGTGCACAATCCAAAAATATCCTAAACCTCTCACTATCAGAGTGAACTTTGACCCCGTATTTTACCCAGACTGAAAACACTCAAAAACTGTAAGTGTGAACAGTCCCCATGTCTGGCTCAACAGGTCAAAATGAAAGACATTCCACAACAGGACAAAGTGTCCAGCGCTCCGAGATCTGATAATAATAATCGTTATTTCTAACGATAGCGCCATCATATTCCATAGCACATTACACATCATAGGGGGCATATACAAATACAATGCTACATTACAGAGTAATAACCGTCATATGGAACAATAGGAGAGAGGGCGCTGATCACAAGAGCTTACAGTCTATGAGGATGAGGGCGTGACACAAGGGCTAACAGTCTATGAGGATGAGGGGAGGACACAAGAGCTTACAGTCTATGAGGATGCGGTGAGGACACACTTTAGCCCCGGCACCCCTGAGGACGCCACGAATGTGGCGAAACATGTCGGGGGGGCGTTAGTGTGATTAGTTTTTAGAGAGCAGACAAAGTGTGTGTGTGGTACAAATTGCTTGAATGAATACTAGGGCTAGACTAATACAGGTATAACGATACTACAGAAAAGAGCACTAGATACATAGGATCTTCAGTACACAGTGTTAGAGTGTAACCAGTTGACTGGCAGTGATTAATAACTGCAAATGACACAAGTGTCGGCTTTCTTCCAACTAGTGTACTGGGCACTCAAGACAGTTATACTAAAAATTCAGAGCTATCACAGCCACAATATCTCAATAATGTATTTGAGAGCTACAACATTGTAGCAATACCATTGGTAGCAATACCATTAGTATTAAATATTCAAATTGAGAGCTGCAACATTGTAGCAATACCATCCAATCTGCTGAATAACGTCAGTTTAAACAGCACTATACTGACATCTAGTGGCCGTTGATATATATATCAAGATCCTATGTTCTCTTATAGTCAGTCTTCATAGTTTCAGCGTATACCACACAATTATGTTTCCACGACGGTCTGCATAATTTTAACACAAATCCGACATTTGTCCTAGTGAAAATATTCTACTCTAGTGGTTGAAAGTTACAACCATTTTTTAAATATATATAAATAAAGGTGAAGTTTTAAAGACAAATGAGTCTCAGTGAGGCCTAACGGCCTTTTTTGTAAATAGGATGCGGGGAGGTCACAAGAGCTTACAGTCTATGAGGATGAGGAGGGACACTAGATATTACAGTCTATGAGGATGAGGGGGGACACAAGAGCTTACAGTCTATAAGGATGAAGGGGGACACAAGGTCTAACAGTGTATGAGGATGAGGGGGTGACACAAGAGCTTACAGTCTATGAGGATGAGGGGGTGACACAAGAGCTTACAGTCTATTAGGATGAAGGGGGACACAAGAGCTTACAGTCTATGAAAATGAGGGAGGACACAAGAGCTTAGAGTCTATGAGGATGAGGGGGTGACACAAGAGCTTACAGTCTCTTACATGAAAATGTGACTGCAAAGAAGCCTGGAGCTTGTATTGTTTGTCGGATAAGGATAACAGATGGGAGGAGGACATAGGATGGGATAGGAAAGAGAGTTGACATTTGTCTAAAGAGATGGGTTTTAATAGAACGTTTATAACTTTGGAGGTTGGGTATTAGTTCGATAGTCCGGGGAAGGGCATGAAGAGCACGAGAAGGGCGATAGACTGAGATGAGAGAGGAGAGGTAGGGAGGTGCAGCATTTGTTGATAAGGGTGATAATTTAAACTTTATTAGGAAAGGGACAGGCAGCCAGTGCAGTGATTGGTCCAAATTGGAGGCGTCCGTGAAGCGTTTGGTCGGAAAGAATACATTGGATAGGAGACGGTTTAGCAAATGGAAAACCCATTACAGGCGGTCCCCTACTTAAGGACACCCGACTTACAGACAACCCATAGTTACAGACGGACCCCTCTGCCCACTGTGACCTCTGGTGACCTCTCTGGATGCTTTACTATATTCCCTGGCAGCAATGATCAGCTGTAAGATGTCTGTAATGAAGCTTTATTGATAATTCTTGGTCCAATTAAACCAAAAATTTTGAAACTCCAATTGTCACTGGGGCAAAAGAAAAAAAATTGCCTAGAACTTCCATTATAAAATATACAGTTTCGACTTACATACAAATTCAACTTAAGAACAAACCTCCAGACCCTATCTTGTATGTAACCCGGGGACTGCCTGTAGTAGGGAGTTACAGTAGTCTAGTCGAGATTGAATAAGAACAACAATTAGTATTTTAGAAAGTTTCAATTGTATGAAATGGTCGGATTCTGAAGATGTTTCTGAGATGCACACAGCAAGAACGAGCAAGAGATTGAATATACAGTCCAAAGAAGAGATTGGAGTCCAGCACAATCCCAAAACAGTGGGCCTCCTGCCTTAGTGCTATAGTGATCCCGCAGATCGAGATGGAGAACTCAGGGTTGGGTCGGTTAGTGGATGGTGGAAAGACAAAAAACTCACTCTTAGAAAGATTACATTTCAAGAAGAGAGAGGACATGATGTAAGAGACAGCAGAGACAGTCACTAGTGTTCTGAATTAAGGCAGGGGTGATGTTACGTGCAGAAGTATATAGCTGGGTGTCATCAGCATAAAGATCATAGTGGAAACAAAATCTGCTGATGGTTTGTCTGATGGGGGCAGTATAAAGGAACTTCAACATGAAACTGTAACTCTCTTTACTAATCCATCCCATGTCCTCCTCCCGTCTTTTATACGGCAATCAGCAGATACCAAGCTGCAGGCTTCTCTATAGTCTCCCCGACCTTGGCCTTTGTATGTAAGGTGGTGGCTGATGGCTGGTTCAAACAGCAGCATTTTTTTTGCTGTAAATCTGCTCCATTTGAGCCTTTATAGAGGCCACATGTTGACCCCCCCATTAGTGTGTAATACAGATTTACCGTGGAAGTTCCACTGCGCAAGCTGCTTCTGGCTGTGGTCATCCGATGAATCTCCACCAGGTTGTCAATATCTTCATCTTCCTCATCCTGGGTACAAAATATTGGATTATCTGTCAAATTATCCAAGTTAAAGCAAATCTAATAATTTAACAATGAATAAAATAAACCAAGAACAGAAGTGCCTATTTATGGATCAGTCACAGCCACGTGGACACAACATAGCAACGGGTACAAAAGTCCTTCAGGACCTCTATAATAAACCACCGGGAAGTCTATACAATCATTTGCATGGTGGGTCCCTTCATAAGGTTCTGTTCCCTTATGTGGCCCCATTATATGGTGGGCCCAGACAATACTTACCATCTCAGCATTGAGTCCCGGAACCGACTTACTCCGATCACCCATCGTGTGCGTTTCTTGTGGCTTTTCCTCTGGACGCAAGTCTATCACAGATTTACTGTAGTCTAAAAACACCACAACATGATGAGAGTTTTATGACAATTCTGTATTCGTGGTTACTACAGTAGGGAAAGCATTTATTTCTCTACCTGATGGTTTTAGGAGTCTGCGGGGATTCTTCTTAAATATAGCCTCACTCTCATCTGCCGAGCCACCACTACGATGACCTAAACGTGGTTCCTAGAGGAAAAGATAATATGAAAGAGGTGTATTACACCCTAAAGCAAAGAGGATGGAGATAGTCCTGGAGCTTCCATATTACAATACAACCTAAAAAAATATATAAAGAAATGTTCTCGGTTTCATGGTTCCCATCCCTCTCTCCACTGGTGTCTGACTGGAAGGAATAGGGACCCCTCTGTTTAGTAATAGTTAAGTCCAACTTTTGCTTGTCAGAGCAATCCCATGAAATTGGTGAGTTTTAGGCAGGGTCGGCTCCAGGTTACAGTAGGCCCCTGGGTGACAGAGCCTCAGTGGGCCCCTTAGCAGTAAACTCACATGGCAACATTAAAAATTCAGAAACGAAAACAGTCTCCTGTTTCCTATTAATACCATAGTTTATCAATCCAAACAGCTCCCTCATAGATATATACCGCTCTCTCATGGTTGTTTTATATAAAGCCCCCCTCACACCCTATGGATTAATTAGATACAGCCCCCCTCAACCCCATGGATTCCTTATGTACAGCTTTATGTGCAGCTCTTGGCCCCCGGCACTTGCTCAAGTATTTAGTCCTGGGTTTAGGGTTTGGCACAGGCTCCATTGGGTCAAGATAGTCATGATAATATTCATCAGTATTTGGCACAAACCGATGTCTTAGCTAGATATTGCCCTAGATGAGCATCCTCAGCCATTTCTGTGCACCACAACATTTTACACGTCTTACTCCATACCCTGCAGACTATGAGACTCTAATTCAAATAAACCTCAGCTACGTTTATTACATAATTCGGAACTTTATTACAAAATGATAATATAACAGACAGGTTTCCATAGAATAATACATCAGGATTTCTTCACATTGTTTTCCAAGCACCTAATAAACATATGTACCTACCCCTTCTGAGTCTGAGTGATGGTCCCTGGAGCGCACAGGTACAGTCAGGGTGTCCACCTTAGCCCCACTCGGTCCATGGATTTTTCTTCCATCCTGGGAAGTGCTCATCTTTTCTGCAGAATTTCTCCTTTAACACAAAAAGTCAAAGTCATTGGTTTTGTTGGGATTTCTTGGCATAAAAATAAAAAAAAGGCTCAAAAAAGTTGCAAAGAATTTTTTACATCTTTTTACTGCTAAAAGGTTTCACAAGACTATTTCCAACACTTCACTATTCACTCTGCTGTAAACAATAGGACTACTGCGAGTCCAGCACTGCGCAGCGCCACATCCATGGGTCCCATAGTCACTCCAGTCCCTGATGATGGATGTGGTGGGACCTTTTATGACTTTTTCAACTTATTGAGAAAAAAAATCCAAGACATCCAAGAGCATCAGAACATTTATTAAAAGGCCAAAGCCACAGGAATGAATGTGACGACAGCAGAACTCCAAAGACCGACATAGAACATCCCAAGGAGTCCAGTGATACATAACCCCAAACTGTCCTGTTATCTATTCTCAGTTTCTTAAAGGCAGATTTTGGAGAAAAACTGCAGTAAAGGCTGCATGCACACAAAGGGGATGGGAATGGCTGCACATGCAGCACCGTACCGCTCTGTACATGTCCTATCTTTCTCCGTGTTACGACGCATGCGCCGTGGATCTCTATGGAGAGGGGTGGGTTCACGCCGTGCGGGAATATGTTCGTGTGCATGCTGCCAAAAAATGCTACAAAGGGGGCGACGGAACAAGCAGGAGGTATCTGCTGAAGCTCCGCTTCTCTCGTGGAGATTGCTAGTAATCCCCATTAGTCTCAAGGCTACTGAGCCCACAAAACCAAAAAGTTGGCCACTGGTGCCCCTACCTATCAGAAAAGGCCCAAATCCCTACGATCCAGAGGCCTAGCACATGCTGAAGCTGGGACCTTGATTTCTGGCCCAGCGTTACGGATATACCTCCTCCGTATCATCCAGCTGCAGGCCCTGGTGACTCCGGACCTGGAACACCACCAGAACACCAGGCGGGAGCCCTACCAGAAGAAGGAATTGATTACAGCCATCTGGCACCTCCTGCATTTACACAGAGCCATCATCCCCTATGGCCTGCTACCTCCAGGCCTCCCCAACCCTGTACAGAGGTTGGAGAAATACTCAGGTCATTATACAGTATAAGCCATCCACCTGGGGGTCTCCAGTACTTCCTCACCGATACCTACACCCACCCCTTTCCAATAGACAGTAGCCCTCTGATACATTGTTATTGGGTCTGAGGGCCTGTCTCCATCATCCCCACCCTCTCCTCTATCACCAGATACATCCCCATCTGCTATAGCTGAGGCTCCGTAGCTCTGGAGGAGTGGAGCGGCCACTGTGCCATATATCTTCTTCTATCTTGGACTCTTACTAGGAACTATAATGAAAGCAGAAGTCATGGAAACTTCCTGGGGTTAATAAACTTTTTATAAGATGCACTAAAATTGTATGCGAACAATGGTGAAGGGAGGAAAATATGACAACAATAAAACTCACAGGCAGATATGGAAAAAAATCTGGGAGAAGAAATCTCCATTTCGCCATGGAAACATTCCATATTTTAGGAGGAACTAGGAGCGAAACAAGATTAACCCAACCTCTTGTAAGACTCAGCAGTCCATGCAGAAGATTATCGAAAAGCTATTAGGCCAGTTTTATAAGAGCTATCGGATATAAAGCACAATGTGAGAAAGCTAGGCCCCTGGGGTTGAACGACAAGAAACGCAATCCTCTTTGGTTACTTTTGGGGATGTGACAGCCAGCGCTCTTTACAGTTGCCAATCTCACCTAAACAATATGTTGTTCTATGTAGAGAGTCAAGAGAGAAGGAGAAACAATCTTCGCATCAAATGGGTTCCAGAGACGATACTCCCTGCGGCCATCCCAGAATTCACAGGGACTGTTAAATTCGCAATACGGTTCCTCACACTAACAGCTTGCAGTGCACACACCACTCCAGAGTTTATAATCTACAATCTTAACCTGAACATAATAAGACCTCAATCTGACCCCCACCCCCCCACATCCTAATGACTACCCCATTAGAAAATGGCAGGTGTCAAGGTTACTTCCTGGAATATCAATGGGATGAAATCCCCACCCAAGATATCCAGGATATTCCATGCACTAAGGAAAGAAAAAGTTGATATTGCTATTTTACAGGAAACCCACTTCCTATTTGGACACCCCCCCCCCTTCTCCCCCAAAGACTTTTCCTTTATATTAACCTCTTATTTAATAGACTGAGAAGGTAGGTATTTATTCTATAAAGGGAAGATAGCCCACAACACTGTTACCATAACTGGTCTATACGCCCCAAATGAGAACCAGACACCATGGTCCTCCTCCACCATTCTCCAGCTTTGCTCCTTCAAATAAGGAATCTGTATACTAGGAAGAAACCTTAAGACAGCCCAGGGGCGTAACTAGAAGAGGGCCCCATAGCAGACTCCTAGATGGGGCCCTCTTCAATCCTTAGCTAGGCAGCCTTCTTATCGCAGAGTCAGGGTTAGGTTGAGGGTACATATCTATCTCTGTAGCTGCAGACCACATAGGGGAAGTACACAACAGAAAGCTAGAGATGAGAAATTCCTAGTCTTGCCGTCCAATCCACTGACACTTATTCTTTCCCGACTCAGCTGTGTACTGTACAAGATGTGCAGTGTTATATACATATTATGCTATACAAGGGGGCAGCAAGATATGTATATATTGGTGCACATCCTCCATTCATTTGTGTGTCAGGTCGATTGCTGGGGCCCCCTTACACCGCACGCCCCATAGTAGCCGCTATGGCTCCTACCCCTGTAGTTATGTCCCTGAAGCAGCGCTAGAACCTCTAATCAACTCTCCCAAACTAGTTCTTAATTCTAAAACCCTGAAACGAATAAACATGACCATCTCAGATGCATCACTACGCAATGTTTGGAGACTTCTGAATCCTTCCACCTAAGATCACATGGTTTCCTCAGCCCAACAAAACTCCTATCAGCGTATGGTTTATATATTCTATATGATATGGAATCCAGTCACGCCGAGTTTGTCTTTGCAAATTTATTTAGCCAAAAATATAGATATATATTATAGATAAATTGAGGTATACCGTTGCTGCTATGGAGGCGACAGGAGCAGAGAGGGAATCGGCGGGAAAACCGCTCAGTAGTGTAGTAGCGCCTCTCACAAAGTTAGGAGACCTCCCCTTCTTCTCATAGTCCAACCAACAAAAACTATGAACACTAAAGTCCTGGGCTCGTCCTGGAGCATTCCCTGCCTTCTCACAACTAGAAGAATGGATCCCCTCATGCCTTGGCCATACCACAGAGAGCGGCCGCCTCAGAGAATTGTCCTGGTAGGAGAAGACATTTGCAGCAAAGACACCACCTAGGAAACTGATGTCCACAATATAGAAATGTCTGCTTACGGAAAGTCTTCACCTAACTTCATTCAAACGTGGGAGAACAGGGGCGTAACAAGGTGCGGTAGGGCCCCACAGCAGACTTCTGGATGGGGCCTCCCCTACCCACTCACAAACACATTTATACATTGATATATACAAATTTATTCACTGATGTATATACATTTATACACTTACACAGATCTGTCCCAGAAGCTGCTGACCACATGGGGGAAGTACATGACAGGTATGAGAGATCCCTGGTCCTGTAGTTCTGCTGTCCTCTCCCCTGACATTTCTTACCTGCACTGCCAATTCATGCTGTATACTGTGGTAGATGTGCCCTGTTATATACTTATTATACTATACGATGTGCTGAATAATATATACCGTATGTTTCGGACTATAAGGCGCACAAAAAAATCATTTGATTTTCTCAGAAATCAAAGGTGCGCCTTATAGTCCAGTGCGCCTTATATATGAACCGTACTTACAGACAACAGCTGCCTTGTACTGTGCACAGGTCTGCCACCTGCTGGTCATTCATCCTTATAATCAGGTGCGCCTTATAATCAGGTGCGCATAATATATGAACCTAGACATTTTAGTAGGCATTAATTGATGGTGCGTCTTATAATCCGGTGCGCCTTATAGTCCGAAAAATACGGTATATAATGGTGCACATCCTACATTCTTTAGTGTGTCAGGTCAGAAACCAGGGCCCCGGTTGGACTAATAAAAAGTTGCCAAAAAGTTGCAAAATTTCAAAGAACAACCTGTCCTGTGCCAAGGAGTTAACTTAAATCATCATACATGATAAATGGATATAAAATGTATATGTTTTAATGCTCCACTCTGAAGTTATCCCAATACGGTTTCCTTTCAAAGGGAAAGGGGGGTCTATCTAATCAGTTATGTCTGAATAAAAATAATGAATACCTACCCCCCCCCCCCTCTTCCCCCCCCCCCCCCCCCGGCCTTATCAAATCCATCGAACTATCAAAAACACTTGACCAACATGTGCCATGAATACAGTAGTTGTGTGGCCGGTGCCAGTGTTGCCCCATCTTCCATGTGATCCCCGGTAGCGAGTGGTGCGGCTACAATGTTACTGCCCCTTGTGTAAATAATCTCAAATCTGCATTTGTCTAGACAAGAAGGACACTATTTGTTCAGTGACACACAAGATTATCCGGAGAATCTTGTCTGGTTTTAGAATTCAGAAGTCTACGGAATATTCCGACAGCAACGAGAAACCAAAATGAGAGTCCGCTGATCCCACGACTGGAGCGTTTGTGTCTCTCAATAGCGCCTCCAGCTGGGCACAGGCCACTCCAGTGAGGCTACATTGTCTTATGGGAGCCTGAAACATGAAAAAGGCGCCCTCTATGTCCACCTCCAATCTTTACACTGCAGCGCCCTCTCTGTCCACCCCCAATCTTTACACTGCAGCGTCCTCTCTGTCCTCCCCCATGCTTTACACTGCAGCGCCCTCTCTGTCCTCCCCCATGCTTTACACTGCAGCGCCCTCTCTGTCCTCCCCCATGCTTTACACTGCAGCGCCCTCTCTGTCCACCCCCATGCTTTACACTGCAGCGCCCTCTCTGTCCACCCCCATGCTTTACACTGCAGCGCCCTCTCTGTCCTCCCCCATGCTTTACACTGCAGCGCCCTCTCTGTCCTCCCCCATGCTTTACACTGCAGCGCCCTCTCTGTCCTCCCCCATGCTTTACACTGCAGCGCCCTCTCTGTCCACCCCCATGCTTTACACTGCAGCGCCCTCTCTGTCCACCCCCATGCTTTACACTGCAGCGCCCTCTCTGTCCACCCCCATGCTTTACACTGCAGCGCCCTCTCTGTCCACCCCCATGCTTTACACTGCAGCGCCCTCTCTGTCCACCCCCATGCTTTACACTGCAGCGCCCTCTCTGTCCACCCCCATGCTTTACACTGCAGCGCCCTCTCTGTCCACCCCCATGCTTTACACTGCAGCGCCCTCTCTGTCCACCCCCATGCTTTACACTGCAGCGCCCTCTCTGTCCACCCCCATGCTTTACACTGCAGCGCCCTCTCTGTCCACCCCCATGCTTTACACTGCAGCGCCCTCTCTGTCCACCCCCATGCTTTACACTGCAGCGCCCTCTCTGTCCACCCCCATGCTTTACACTGCAGCGCCCTCTCTGTCCACCCCCATGCTTTACACTGCAGCGCCCTCTCTGTCCACCCCCATGCTTTACACTGCAGCGCCCTCTCTGTCCACCCCCATGCTTTACACTGCAGCGCCCTCTCTGTCCACCCCCATGCTTTACACTGCAGCGCCCTCTCTGTCCACCCCCATGCTTTACACTGCAGCGCCCTCTCTGTCCACCCCCATGCTTTACACTGCAGCGCCCTCTCTGTCCACCCCCATGCTTTACACTGCAGCGCCCTCTCTGTCCACCCCCATGCTTTACACTGCAGCGCCCTCTCTGTCCACCCCCAATCTTTACACTGCAGCGCCCTCTCTGTCCACCCTCATGCTTTACACTGCAGCGTCCTCTCTGTCCTCCCCCATGCTTTACACTGCAGCGCCCTCTCTGTCCACCCCCATGCTTTACACTGCAGCGCCCTCTCTGTCCTCCCCCATGCTTTACACTGCAGCGCCCTCTCTGTCCACCCCCATGCTTTACACTGCAGCGCCCTCTCTGTCCACCCTCATGCTTTACACTGCAGCACCCTCTCTGTCCACCCCCATGCTCAGGGCCGGATTAAGGTTGGTGGGGGCCCCTGGGCAAAATCTGGTGGAGGCCCCCGAATTAGACAATCATTTTAATTTTTATTAGACATAGATGTGCATTTCTGGGATTCGTTTACAAACGCATCCAAAAATGCAACTCGCAGACACAGTTTAAGGCTTCTTAGAATGTTTTTTCCCCGTACTTGCAGGAAAATAAGAGAGCAAGCTCTTTTTCCTGTGGACAGTACGGTACAGTGACATACGTTGTGTTCACCATACCATTGCCGGACGCCACAGGCGTCTATGAGGACGGATATTTGGTCTGTACGGCCGGATACACATCCCCATAACGTTCATGTGAAAGGGGTCCAACAGGAATATAACTACTATAATACTACCCCCTATGTACAGGAATATAACTACTATAATACTGCCCCCTATGTACAGGAATATAACTACTATAATACTGCCCCCTATGTACAGGAATATAACTACTATAATACTGCCCCCTATGTACAGGAATATAACTACTATAATACTGCCCCCTATGTACAAGAATATAACTACTATAATACTGCCCCCTATGTACAGGAATATAACTACTATAACACTGCCCCTATGTACAGCAATATAACTACTATAATACGGTCCCCTATGTACAAGAATATAACTACTATAATACTGCCCCTATGTACAAGAATATAACTACTATAATACTGCCCCTATGTACAGGAATATAACTACTATAATACTGCCCCCTATGTACAAGAATATAACTACTATAATACTGCCCCCTATGTACAAGGATATAACTACTATAATACTGCCCCCTATGTACAAGTATATAACTACTATAATACTGCTCCTATGTACAAGAATATAACTACTATAATACTGCCCCTATGTACAGGAATATAACTACTATAATACTGCCCCCTATATACAAGAATATAACTACTATAATACTGCCCCCTATGTACAAGTATATAACTACTATAATACTGCCCTCTATGTACAAGAATATAACTACTGTAATACTGCCCCCTATGTACAGGAATATAACTACTATAATACTGCCCCCTATGTACAAGAATATAACTACTATAATACTGCTCCTATGTACAAGAATATAACTACTATAATACTGCCCCTATGTACAGGAATATAACTACTATAATACTGCCCCCTATATACAAGAATATAACTACTATAATACTGCCCCCTATGTACAAGTATATAACTACTATAATACTGCCCTCTATGTACAAGAATATAACTACTGTAATACTGCCCCTATGTACAGGAATATAACTACTATAATACTGCCCCCTATGTACAAGAATATAACTACTATAATACTGCTCCTATGTACAAGAATATAACTACTATAATACTTCCCCCTATGTACAAGAATATAACTACTATAATACTGCCCCCTATGTACAAGAATATAACTACTATAGGAATACAATATGCATAACACAAATATCTGCACCCCCACTGCAGGAGTGGTGTGTAATATATGGCATTACACAAAGGACTGCTGCAACCTGTAGCCCTGTACATTACAAAGTTCTGCCCTGTGTACTAGAATACGACAATGTTACACCTGAGCGCTTCACATAGAGGGAGTGGCAACAGTCCTTTCCAAGAAAACATAGGAGGTCAGGCTGCAGCAGACCAATGTAAAATATGGACCTATGTGGTGCATTAGACCTGTGTAATTTATCCACATGGCTGCTGCACCTCGTGTCACCATATTACATGCAGGAATGCTGCCGCAGGCCTAACATCTTTCCTTCCACAGGACTTATGCTGCTACCTTGTGTGAAGAAGAAAGTGACATTTAGCAACTCACAGGTGATGATCTGCTGCATCAGGTATAGAAGTGCATAAAGATTCTCCAGGCCAACACTTGTCGATGAACAATTCATGCTCAGCTGTGGTCGGCTCCTTGCATTACCTCTGTGATCCTAAAGACACTACAGTCACTTACACTATAGTGTCACCTGAATAACACCGTGCTCCTAAATTATATAGTATATACCCCTCTCACCACAACTGACCACACTGTGCCCTAGGATGTGTGTAATAAATTAATAATGATACTTACATGGCCCCTTTTAATTTACTATAATACATTCAGCTCATGTGCTGCCTTACTGTAGTATTGCAGTGTATTGTAGGATCAATCAGACAACCCAGGGGTGTGAAAAATAGTAAAACAAATGTTATAAAAAAAATACAACTAAAAATTGAAATCACAAATCCTCTAGAACTGATATAAAAATTAAAAAACTGTAAAAATCATAAACATATTAGGCATCCCCGAATCTCAAAATGTCTGATCTATCAAAATATGATAATGGTTATTCTCGGCATTCAACCTAGTAACGCAAAATAGCACCCAACTGATCAGAAATGGTACCAAAGAAAACATCAGCTCATCTCACAATATTTCACACATCTCCACATACCAAAGTATGAAAAATATATTTGCGCCAAAATATGGTGAAACAGAGAATTTTATTTTTATACAGAAGGTTGTAATTTTTTAAAATGTATTAAACTACAATAAATTTGGTATCCCCGTGATCGTACTGAGACAAATGTGTTTTTTTCACCATTTTCACTGCATTTGGAATTTCTTACCGCTCCCCAGTACACAGCATGGAATATTAAATACTGTCACTATGAAGTGCAATTTGTTACGCAGAAATCAAGCCATCACACAGCTCCGTACATGGAAAAGTTATAGATTTTTAAGTTGGGGAGTGAAAAATGGAATAAAAAAAAAAAAATAATGCAGGGCCTCAGCGTTAAGGAGTTAATAACAATAGATCTAGTGACAACCTAGTAGTATCCCACAATAACAAAGTGCTCAATATAATTAGTATTTGAATAATTAGTGTCCAGTCCTCCTAATAATAATCTACTGTAGTTTTAATTGTAAATAGTGAGTCCCTCGCCTGCCCCAGCAGTGCCCCCTCCCCCACATTCACTTCAAGTCTCACAGAGAAAGATAACATAAACAATAGGGCAGCAGAGGTTATTTAGTTCATTACCCTGCTTCTTTGAAAGCTGCTGTCACCTCTGGCCTTCTCCACGCTGTAAATCTTCATGGGGTCCTGATTTCTGCCATTCAGCCTGCAGCCGGGCCCGCGCATCGGAGCGCAGCACATAGTAAGTGCCGACACTCCTCCACGCTACACAGGTCGCGCAGTGACGTCACTAGCGCGACCTGTGTAGCTGACATACAGGCCAGGCGCGGTGGAAGGAATAGCTACTCCTCCCCTGCTAGGAGGGAGCGATGCTCTGCAGCCAGTACTCTGTGCTCTGCAGCCAGTCGCTCCCAGCAGACTGTTCTAGTACTGGAGCGGGCAGCTACAGGTGCGGGCCGGCGGCACATCACTTCCACTGTTTTGCACATGACTGGAAGCGCTACGATCGCAGCACAGCTGTCACTCATGTGACAGTTAACTTCCTGAGCTGACAGGAAGCATCGGCGCTGTCGGCTCAGGAAGTTAACTGTCACATGAGTGACAGCTGTGCTGCGATCGTAGCGCTTCCAGTCATGTGCAAAACAGTGGCAGTGATGTGCCGCCGGCCAGCACCTGTGGCTGCCCGCTAAGTCAACCAAGTCTACGGTACCCGTTACTCACTGTCTGTGTCGGCAGACATATAATCAGCTGGTGGAGGCCCCCTGGGGGGGCAAGATGGTGGGGGCCCCGGGGCTAGCGCCCCGGGAGCCCCGCCTATAATCCGGCCCTGCCCATGCTTTACACTGCAGCGCCCTCTCTGTCCACCCCCATGCTTTACACTGCAGCGCCCTCTCTGTCCACCCCCATGCTTTACACTGAACTGCTAAATGATTCAATAACCCATTAACTCATATTACAGGAAAAATAAAATGACACTTAAACATTCACAAAGTAAGAATGGTAAGTAGCTCCGATTCCTGTTGGTTGTATGACGACTGTCCCACCTGTGGTAGGTGTCTCTCCATAACTATTATCAAACCTCTGATTGGGGTGAATTTTTTTATGTAAATGTTCTATACTTGTGCTTTTCCCCCAGAATATGGTTCTGCACACTCCAGGTATAACACAAGACATCGGTACCTGGACAAGGTGGGAGTGCTTCTCTTGGAGTCCATCTTGTAACTGCTGATGCTCATCTGCTCTGTGGATTCTGTGTCGCTTCTCTGGTCCCTTAGGTCTGGAGATCCGGTCACTCCACTGCGATACAATAAAAAAATCCTTAAAGCAGGGGGACAGCGAAGGAGGGGTGCACAAGGTACCGGATAACTGGACACCCCAACAAGACACTCAGAGGGTTACAAGGTTAAGTGGGAGACTGGGAAGTTGCCGATTCCTAGTGAACAATTCAATTCTTTCTTTCCCATAGTCTCCCCATAATTCTGAAGCTTCTGTACAAGATCAGGCCCATGCCAGCACTGGGCATAACCGGGCCCAGAGTTGCTAGGGGGGCCCACATAAGGATTCCATGAGAGGGGCTGTATTCAATTAATTCATATGGTGTGAGGGGGGCTTCATATAAAATACCCATGAAGGGGCTGGTATAAACTTGGGAATATTTTAGGGAACAGGACACTTGTAGTTTCTGAATTTTTAATTCTGCCACATGTGTTCACTGCAAAGGGGCCCACTGAGGCTCTGTCAAACGGGGACCTACTGAAACCTGGAGCCGACCCTGTACAAGATGGTGAAGTAATGGAGATGTGATAAAGGTCAAGGGCCCCCGCAGTGGTAAGCTTAGAAGTAGATTTCCACATTCAATTTTTTTTTTGTTTTTTTTCTATTAAAGTTTATTCAAAGATTTTCCTACAAACTTACAAGTTAGCACACTTAAACTCCGTGTAGTGTCAACATAACACTTATGTACGCAAATGTACAAAAGCAAGTGTACATCAGCAATCAGCCCAGATATCACAGAAATTCTCCAAAGACATCTACACTATGAGGGGGAGAAATGTAGACATTAGATTTAAGGTAAATGACATTGTAGAACATGGGGAGAAAGGAGAGTGGAGCCAAGGGGGAAAAATGAGGTGGGATGGATGGAAAGGTAACCACCCCCTCCTCCTCCTGGTACCAGAATCTATGAGAAGCTAGCTCTCAGTTATCTGCAAAGGAATCACACTCTTCAATTCCAGATAGTGAGGAGAAGCAACAACGGAGGTCCAGAAGAACCAAGTTTTCATGGGGCATGCAGGCCAATTTGGATCCACTGCAGCTCGTTGACCCACGCCAACAGTGGTGTAACATGAAGCTGATGGGCCCCAGTGCAAAGTCTTTGCCAGGCCCCTGACTGTATTGTATGGCCAATAGTACTAGTCTTATACAGAAAAGTGACCCCTAAGGCTCTGGGCCCGGTTGCGACCGCAAGTTACGCCCCGGCATGCCAACCACGGATGCAGTGAGGGGGCTCAGTGGAATGGCAGCAGGCCGGAGTGCAGGCCTTCGCTTTGTAAGGAGTCAACACATCAGTGACATACGTGACAAGAGATATCTTGTGGTGATGTAGTAAAACCCCAGCAGGGTCATCCTGTAACTCATCCTGTCATCTCAAAAATCTCCTCCAATACCTGTTTTTCCACATTCTACTTACCCGGTTGCCTTTGGTCTCTCCTGTGGACTCTTTTGTCCTTTCCTCGCCTTCTGCTCGTTTATCTGTGAATATTCCAGCAATGTCTGTGCCGTTGTCTCCCGTTTATTCCCTGTCAACATAATGATTATTGATAAATTAAATGTTAATGAAAGGCCCAAAATAATTGACATTTCTTAGCAGTCTACCAACACGGTTACAACTCAAATCTTGTAGGTCGAAACAGTGATTTACTAGAAGCCAAAAGTGCCACCAATTGTCCCCATCCCATCAGGATTACCCTGTATTAATTTATCCTGGTTCTCAACGGGTGGAAGATCAACCAGAAGGACAAAGAGCTCGTTCTCTATATATATAATTTTGGTTTATGAAATTTTGCCTTCAGAACATTTCATGTGGAACAGAATGATATAGACTTGTACCTGGAGCTGGAGGTTTACGACGTAGCGATATCCTCACTAAATCACTGCCAAGTCTGTTGGCGAAACGATTGACCCTCTGATCATAAAACCAATCTCCTGTTGATTTCTTCAGCTCCCTGCAACGAATGAGAAGGTTATACATACTTGTTCTAACCCTAAGGACCACAGATGGATGTCAGGGCTGTGGCAAAGTCTACCAAAGTCTACCACAAGAGAAACACAGTAAACATCTCGTGTTATCCACAGATTTTACATGCAAGGAAAAAAGGCGTAAACACTAAATTCGAGGCTTCAGTTTAGTTTCAAACAACCTTTCTTATCGATTTCCTCCGTGCAATCCATTGCCTTCTAACATGCCTGAAGGTTGGTCTGCTCGGAGAAGAGAACCCTCTAGCAGTGGTTAGTCGTAGAGTTTGTTGCAGAATTCCATTTTGTATTGCCAAATGGGTGGTCCAGTTTAGAAAACTCATTTTCATAATCATTTTAAGGAATTCTGAGTTCACCACTCGGGCATTGTGGATTCAGAAAGAGTTATCTCACTCTGAAGAACCTGGTAGACAGGTAAACCATTGATTTGACGATTCAGGCATACATTTAGAGTGTGCAGAGTGCAGTTGAATCCCCTACAGGTGTTGGACTGGGGTCTCTTGGGCCTGCCACATAAAATGATTGGCGGAGACCACCCTAGATCAAAGTCTATTGGCCTCCAAATTGCGTTGTCTTGTGATGTACCTTTGGCCCATCAGTAGGTTACAGCTTGGGAAAATATGCAGAGTTTTCCAGGATAAGGAAATTCACGCCTCTCTAGCTACCTTGTAA
Source organism: Engystomops pustulosus (assembly GCF_040894005.1). Taxonomy (NCBI): domain Eukaryota; kingdom Metazoa; phylum Chordata; class Amphibia; order Anura; family Leptodactylidae; genus Engystomops; species Engystomops pustulosus. The sequence goes on from NC_092419.1 coordinate 24,891,560, forward strand.
AGCAGCTCCCTCGACATTAAGCATGACCTTCAGGAAGCCTAATGATTTGATGTGGGACTAAAGCCAAACCAGTATATCTATTCCAGAAAGAACAGATTCCCAACTGTATCCAGCACTGTTTCGATCGGTTTGCTTCTCTTCAGTACAGTGTAGGGAACTGGTTTGTCTGTGAGATGCTTGTGACTAGGTTTCGGGAAGTAAGAGTTCTCCTTACTGAGACTGGCAATGAAGGCCACCGTGTAGGCGTGTGGAGACTTGTAGCCATGGATGCTCCGCCTGGGACTACCCTCTGCTGGGCCATTGTGACACTGGGTAGAGGTTGTCTAAGGCCAAGAATGTCCAACATTTGCAGAATAGTGAAAAAAAGAAACCACCACCAGGCTGTACCTACAACTTACGCCTCTTTTATGCAGACATTACACTTCCATCCTCCAGTTGATGTCTCCATCCGGCAATCTTTGCACACCAGATGGTTGCAGCTCCGACAAGTGTTCATTTTCGGGAGTAAACGGCCCACGTTCTGTTGGCATCGGGCGCAGGTTCGGTCACTGTAGCGCTGGCTGCCCCTTTTTGCACCTTTTCTTCTTATATCCAGAAGCTCGTTCTTAAGTCTCCTATAGAACAAAAATCAGGTCAAGAATGGCAGATACACAAAAATAATGTGCAATTTTTAAACATTTTGGAGAGCTGACAATTTTAAACAGCTGACACTTTCTGTCAGGACAGAGACATGTTACAGGATGTACAGCGGAGGGCATACACAGTGAGCATGCCGTTTTTTGTTCTATAGGCAGACGGCACCCCTAGTGGTGAAGGGGGAGAAGCAGAAACAGCACAATAACAACTGTCTATGGTTGGTACATAGAATCATAGTTTATACGGTTGAAAAAAGACACATGTCAAGTTCAACCAAGGAAGGCAAGGGATTGGATTTAGTGGAACCAATTATATAGAACATAGCTATCCATGTTATTTAGGTGTAAAAAGCCATCTAGACCCTTCTTGAAGCTCTCTGCTGTCCCTGCTGTGAGCAGCGCCTGAGCTCGGCTATTCCACAGATTTACAGTTCTCATAGAAAAAAAAACCCTGTCTCCTCTGTAGAGCAAGTCTGTCTTGTCTTATGACCCTATAAACAAATGAAATGAGGTTTATGCCAATTTACAAGAACCTCATCTTCCCCCACATCTTTCATTAGAGGTTTATGAGGGGGCCATTGCATATTAGTCTAAACCCACCAAAATCAGTGAATTTATCCGTTGAGGGCCTCCACCAAACCAAACTCTTTGAATCATTTCGTAGGCTTTACTCTACAAATTCTGACACGTTTGGAATTTTCATCAGTGTCAGTAATTTTGGGTCTCTACTGTCAGATGGGTGGAGCCAAGTTGTCTGCTCCAGCTCAGGACCACAGAGCAGACAGTATAATTGGCATTTAACAATTATAGCATATATTTTAGCATGTAACATGCTAATTAGGCACTCTGTTTTTAGGTGGCTAGTCCTGGGCTAAAACGGACATACTGGCCCCTCCCATTTGACAGTAGCGAGGACTACTGAGAAAATTCCAACAACAATAGAATAAGTAAAGTGGCATCTACTAAATTTTCCGAAAGAAGCTGAAAATATAAATATAGAGCACAATGGAAATACTTTCTGGATAATAACCATGGTATGCTGCAGTAACCTGCTGCAGTATAAATGTGAACGCCGTCTTACTCCTCCCTCACCTGATCCGCCGATCCTCCGCTTTCCGCAGCTCTTCATCTCTCTGTAGGACTTGCAGGATGAAATCCTTTTCAGTCTCCGACAGGTAGGACAGATTTACCATTTCTGGATTTTGGGTCATGGTCGCCTCTATATGGTGCAGCCAATTCCCCGGTCACGGCACCTGGACAATAGAAGGAGGAGATTAACATAAAGGCAATGTAGGTGAGGTAAATGATTAAAGATTCTGCATCACCGTTATACAAAATTCTCATCTTTGTATTAGAATCCATAGAATTGATCTCTCTGGCTATATCAGTCATGACCTTGTCCAGCTGATAGGGATTACGATGTAGAGGAGGTGAAGAGGATGAGCTTCCACTCAGGTCCCTATAGCTACCCATTAGGTTATTCTTCCACATAGGAAAATTCTAGTAGTATATAGAATACATTAACCCCTTGCTGCCAATGCCCTTCTTTCAGTTTTTTGCACCCCTCCTCTCAAAACCCCCAATTTTTCCATTTACAGAGACATACGAGGGCTGGTTTTTTGCTTAACAAGTTATACTTCCTAGTGGCCCCATTTTATATTCCATTTCATGTATCCACAGTGATACCAAATTTATGGTTATGTTTGAAGGGTTGGAAATTGGGGGACAGCCTGACACATTGGGGCAGATTTATCAAGTGTCTGAAGGTCAGAATATTTCTAGTTGCCCATGGCAACCAATCACAGCTCAGCTTTCATTTTACCAGAGCTCATGAATATTTTAAAGGGGAGCTGTGATTGGTTGCCACAGGCAATTGGAAATATTCTGACTTTCAGACACTTGATAAATCTGCCCCATTGTGGTAGAGAGTTCCAGAATATGGGGGAAGCATGGGAGAAGTCCTGGATACATACGGTTGTGAGAAGAGCAGATGGTAATAGAGTGAAGCTGAAGGTCCTGTGAGGATCATAGATTACGTGTGGGACGGTATTGGCTGATGAGGTCAGAAATATATGGAGGGGACAGGGTGTGGACATGTAAACCAGAGTTTAGGATGGATTGGAGGGAAGTTCTACAATCTGTGCCATCACCAATCACAAGTGTTTGTTGCTTTTACACACCAAACATCCGGTATGTTGGAGACCGATAGGTCTGTCGGGTGCTGGTAAGGTGTTACAGTTACCATCCTGATAAGAGCTCTTTCCCTTCCCAACCTCTGCTTCCACAGTTGAGGCAAGTCATAGTGGATCCAAATACACATCCATATCAAAGCCCACAGTTTTAAGCTGCTTCTCAAACCACCCGAAGATGGTTTGGAGGAAAGCCAGACAAAGATGGATTTCTTGGACATTGAGATTTGGGTAGGAGATTGTGGACTCCTAAATACTGTGGCATTTTGTAAACAGACCTCGGTGAATCCTCTTTTAGATTCATCATCCTCGGATCCCTCTCATATTATCCGTTTCATCCCAACAGGGCAATTTTTAGGTGCCCACAGAATTTGTGATATGGAGCGTAACTTTACTTAAATCGTTGTTTCAAGGATTATGCTTCATCATAATACTCCATGGATATTGAGAAGGCAAAGCAGAAGACCAAAGCAGAAGACCACGATTGCCGCCTAACCCCTAAACCCCAAAAATCTTCCGATAATCAGGTGAGGATAATTACACCCTATAACATCCAATGGAAAAAGATTGAGATGGTAATGAAACGATTTTGACCAATTTTATTGTCTGACCCGGATTTCTGTAAATGTTTGGCATCTAGGTCACAATTGGTGGCTAAAAGAAGTCTATCGGGGATATGCTGGTTAGGAGTCATTATACACCACAATATCCATAGAACTACATCTTTGGATCAAGAGGACCAAAATGGAGTTCCTTGACTTGTGGATATTGCTTGATCAGTAAATTGATGGTCAAGACCGATACTTTTTGTGATTCATCAAACATTTAAAATTCTCCATTTTATAAATTGTAGCACATCCGGAGTGGTTTATCAATTGATGTGTCCGTGTGGATTCAAAAATATTAGAATGACAACTAGAGAACTTTGGGTCAGGATCCAAGAACATCTCAAGGATGTCTGAGCTGTGACGAAAATCTCGCCAGAAGATTGTGAGGCTTTCTCAAAATAAAAAAAAGTGTTCTGAGACCTTTCCATGAGCTCCATGACAACAGATGGCAGGATGGAGGCGTTTGAGGTTTCGATATAATTAAATGTGGATCACGTGGAGGAAATATTTTCCGTAAACTTGAAAGGATTGAGACAGATTGGATTGTGAGGTTGCAGACTGTTGCTTCATTGGGTTTGAATACAAAGAGTGTCCTTTGCATCTTGTGTGTAATTTCGGTGGTGTTCGCATCCGTAACTGGGGCATTGGTCATGGACTGAAATCGCTCTAGTGGTGATAGTTTGTAGCCGTTTGGAAGAATCCATTGTTTTGGTGTACTGGCATTCCCTAGGTTACATACAAGATAGGTTCCTTAGGTTTATTCTTAAGTTGAATTTGTATACAAGTCAAAACTGTATATTTTATAATTGTAACATCAGACCAAATGTTTTTTTGCCCCAGTGAAAATTGACAATTTCCAAATTTTTTGCTGTAATGGGACCAACGTTTAGCAATAAAGCTTCATTACAGACACTTTACAGCTGATCATTGCAGCCTGGGACTAAAGTAAAGGATCCAGAAAGCTTCAACAGCTCTCTGGATCCTTTTTTTTTTTTAGGAAACTTAGAAACTGCTTTAAAGTTATTAAAGGGGAGCTCCATAAAATGATAAGCTTAAAAAATGAGCTCCATAAAATCGAATAGCACAAAAAGTTTTCACTTTGCACCATTTTCAGTGACTTTAACCCCTGTAAATAATCCCCCAGTCCTCAGAGCGGGTCAGACCTAATAAAAAACTAAAAACCTAACAGCATTGATGAAACTGAAGCTGCAATCCCTGGACACAAAACTAAACCTAAAACTTTTCCTGTTTTGCTTTGTTTTGCTATAGTAACAAAGCTTTATTGACACTGGACGGGTGTAGTCACATCTCGTGCAGACACTCGTTTCAGCAGAGGCAAAAATATCAGAGCGGCCTCCACATTCCATGGAAAGTCTCTTAAGGGTGTATACAGGGGCGTAACTAAAACTTGACCCTATAGCAGGATACTGAATGGGGCCCCCTTCCCACTTAATATACATACTTGTATACTCATGCAAGTTACAATCACACACACACATATATATATATATATATACACACATACACACAGACTTATGTCTAGATATACAGTTCTTCACTCATATACACATATACACACATTGGGGCAGATTTACTTACCCGGCCCATTCTCGATCCAGAGGCGCGTTCTCTGCAGTGGATTCGGGTCTTAAGGCGATTCACTAAGGTAGTTCCTCCGACTTCCACCAGGTGGTGCTGCTGTGCTGAAGTTCCCCGAGGCCCGCCGGAATGCACTGAAGTTCACCGGCCTATTCCTGGTGCAGGTAAGTGCGAGTCCCGCGACACTTTTTTTTTAAATGCGGTGGTTTTTCCGAATCCGTCGGGTTTTCGTTCGGCCACGCCCCCGATTTCCGTCGCATGCATGTCAGCGCCAATGCGCCACAATCCGATCGCGTGCGCCAAAATCCCGGGCCAATACAGGGAAAAATCGGCTCAGATCGGAAATATTCGGGTAACACGTCGGGAAAACGTGTGGGGAGCATCTACAGTGGGGAAAGAAAGTATTGAGTCCGCCACCGATTGTGTTCTCCATCTTATAAAAGTATTTATTTGCAAATTATGGTAGAAAATAAGTATTTGGTCAATAACTAAAGTTCATATCCTTTGATGGCAGTGACAGAGGTCAGACGTTATCTGTAAGTCCTCACAAGGTAGGTACACACTGCTGCTGGTATGTGGGCCATTCCTCCAGGCAGATCTCCTCTAGAGGAGTGATGTTTTGTGGTTTCACATGGGGACCTTCATTTCCTCATGTGGTTCTGGGATTTCTGCGGGTCAGTCACTAGGTCCCGTGTGGTTCCAGGGATTCTGGAGGTCACGAGGTCTCTGTGTGGTAACCCCACGGGGTGAGATCTCGTGAAAGCCCATGATGGAAGGAGAATATCGGGGTCCGGTATGTTTCCATTGTCTAATTATTGCTCCCACAGGTCACAAGGTCCTGAGAGGAGGATGGAGGAGCCGTTACTACAGGTAATGAGAGGAGGAAACAGGAGCCATTACTACAGGTAATGAGAGGAGGACAGAGGAGCCATTACTACAGGTAATGAGAGGAGGAAACAGGAGCCATTACTACAGGTAATGAGAGGAGGACAGAGGAGCCATTACTACAGGTAATGAGAGGAGGACACAGGAGCCATTACTACAGGTAATGAGAGGAGTACAGAGGAGCCATTACTACAGGTAATGAGAGGAGGAAACAGGAGCCATTACTACAAGTAATGAGAGGAGGACACAGGAGCCATTACTACAGGTAATGAGAGGAGGACAGAAGAGCCATTACTACAGGTAATGAGGGGAGGACAGAGGAGCCATTACTACAGGTAATGAGAGGAGGGCAGAGGAGCCATTACTACAGGTAATGAGAGGAGGACAGAGGAGCCATTACTACAAGTAATGAGAGGAGGACACAGGAGCCATTACTACAGGTAATGAGGGGAGGACACAGGAGCCATTACTACAGGTAATGAGAGGAGGACACAGGAGCCATTACTACAGGTAATGAGAGGAGGACAGAGGAGCCATTACTACAGGTAATGAGAGGAGGACAGAGGAGCCATTACTACAGGTAATGAGAGGAGGACACAGGAGCCATTACTACAGGTAATGAGAGGAGGACAGAGGAGCCATTACTACAGGTAATGAGAGGAGGACAGAGGAGCCATTACTACAGGTAATGAGAGGAGGACAGAGGAGCCATTACTACAGGTAATGAGAGGAGGACAGAGGAGCCATTACTACAGGTAATGAGAGGAGGAGAGAGGAGCCATTACTACAGGTAATGAGAGGAGGAGAGAGGAGCCATTACTACAGGTAATGAGAGGAGGAGAGAGGAGCCATTACTACAGGTAATGAGAGGAGGACAGAGAAGCCATTACTACAGGTAATGAGAGGAGGACAGAGGAGCCATTACTACAGGTAATGAGAGGAGGACAGAGGAGCCATTACTACAAATGATTGGAGGACAGAGGAGCCATTACTACAGGAAATGAGGGGAGGACAGAGGAGACATTACTACAGGTAATGAGAGGAGGACACAGGAGCCATTACTACAGGTAATGAGAGGAGGACAGAGGAGCCATTACTACAGGTAATGAGGGGAGGACAGGAGCCATTACTACAGGTAATGAGAGGAGGACAGGAGCCATTACTACAGGTAATGATAGGAGGACACAGGAGCCATTACTACAGCTAATGAGAGGAGGACAGAGGAGCCATTACTACAGGTAATGAGAGGAGGACAGAGGAGCCATTACTACAGGTAATGAGAGGAGGACAGAGGAGCCATTACTACAGGTAATGAGAGGAGGACAGAGGAGCCATTACTACAGGTAATGAGAGGAGGACAGAGGAGCCATTACTACAGGTAATGAGAGGAGGACAGAGGAGCCATTACTACAGGTAATGAGAGGAGGACAGAGGAGCCATTACTACAGGTAATGAGAGGAGGACACAGGATCCATTACTACAGGTAATGAGAGGAGGACAGAGGAGCCATTACTACAGGTAATGAGAGGAGGACAGAGGAGCCATTACTACAGGTAATGAGAGGAGGACAGAGGAGCCATTACTACAGGTAATGATTGGAGGACACAGGAGCCATTACTACAGGTAATGAGGGGAGGACACAGGAGCCATTACTACAGGTAATGAGGGGAGGACACAGGAGCCATTACTACAGGTAATGAGAGGAGGACACAGGAGCCATTACTACAGGTAATGAGAGGAGGACACAGGAGCCATTACTACCGGTAATGAGAGGAGGAGAGAGGAGCCATTACTACAGGTAATGAGAGGAGGACAGAGGAGCCATTACTACAGGTAATGAGAGGAGGACAGAGGAGCCATTACTACAAATGATTGGAGGACACAGGAGCCATTACTACAGGTAATGAGGGGAGGACACAGGAGCCATTACTACAGGTAATGAGAGGAGGACACAGGAGCCATTACTACAGGTAATGAGAGGAGGACAGAGGAGCCATTACTACAGGTAATGAGAGGAGGAGAGAGGAGCCATTACTACAGGTAATGAGAGGAGGACACAGGAGCCATTATTACAGGTAATGAGAGGAGGACACAGGAGCCATTACTACAGGTAATGAGTGGAGGACAGAGGAGCCATTACTACAGGTAATGAGAGGAGGACAGAGGAGCCATTACTACAGGTAATGAGAGGAGGACACAGGAGCCATTACTACAGGTAATGAGAGGAGGACACAGGAGCCATTACTACAGGTAATGAGTGGAGGACAGAGGAGCCATTACTACAGGTAGTGAGGGGAGGACAGAGGAGCCATTACTACAGGTAATGAGAGGAGGACAGAGGAGCCATTACTACAGGTAATGAGAGGAGGACACAGGAGCCATTACTACAGGTAATGAGAGGAGGACACAGGGGCCATTACTACAGGTAATGAGGGGAGGACACAGGAGCCATTACTACAGGTAATGAGAGGAGGACACAGGAGCCATTACTACATGTAATGAGGGGAGGACAGAGGAGCCATTACTACAGGCAATGAGAGGAGGACACAGGAGCCATTACTACAGGTAATGAGGGGAGGACACAGGAGCCATTACTACAGGTAATGAGAGGAGGACACAGGAGCCATTACTACAGGTAATGAGAGGAGGACAGGAGCCATTACTACAGGTAATGAGAGGAGGACACAGGAGCCATTACTACAGGTAATAAGGGGAGGACAGAGGAGCCATTACTACATGTAATGAGGGGAGGACAGAGGAGCCATTACTACAGGTAATGAGGGGAGGACACAGGAGCCATTACTACAGGTAATGAGAGGAGGACACAGGAGCCATTACTACAGGTAATGAGGGGAGGACAGAGGAGCCATTACTACAGGTAATGAGAGGAGGACAGAGGAGCCATTACTACAGATAATGAGAGGAGGACAGAGGAGCCATTACTACAGGTAATGAGAGGAGGACAGAGGAGCCATTACTACAGGTAATGAGAGGAGGACAGAGGAGCCATTACTACAGATAATGAGGGGAGGACAGAGGAGCCATTACTACAGGTAATGAGAGGAGGACAGAGGAGCCATTACTACAGGTAATGAGAGGAGGACACAGGAGCCATTACTACAGGTAATGAGTGGAGGACAGAGGATCCATTACTACAGGTAATGAGAGGAGGACACAGGAGCCATTACTACAGATAATGAGAGGAGGACAGAGGAGCCATTACTACAGGTAATGAGAGGAGGACACAGGAGCCATTACTACAGGTAATGAGGGGAGGACAGAGGAGCCATTACTACAGGTAATGAGGGGAGGACAGAGGAGCCATTACTACAGGTAATGAGGGGAGGACAGAGGAGCCATTACTACAGGTAATGAGGGGAGGACAGAGGAGCCATTACTACAGGTAATGAGAGGAGGACACAGGAGCCATTACTACAGGTAATGAGAGGAGGACAGAGGAGCCATTACTACAGGTAATGAGGGGAGGACAGAGGAGCCATTACTACAGGTACTGAGTGGAGGACAGAGGAGCCATTACTACAGGTACTGATTGGAGGACAGAGAAGCCCTTACTACAGGTAATGAGTGGAGGACAGAGGAGCCATTACTACAGGTAATGAGAGGAGGACACAGGAGCCATTACTACAGGTAATGAGAGGAGGACACAGGAGCCATTACTACAGGTAATGAGAGGAGGACAGAGGAGCCATTACTACAGGTAATGAGAGGAGGACACAGGAGCCATTACTACAGGTAATGAGGGGAGGACACAGGAGCCATTACTACAGGTAATGAGAGGAGGACAGAGGAGCCATTACTACAGGTAATGAGGGGAGGACAGAGGAGCCATTACTACAGGTAATGAGAGGAGGACACAGGAGCCATTACTACAGGTAATGATAGGAGGACACAGGAGCCATTACTACAGGTAATGAGTGGAGGACAGAGGAGCCATTACTACAGGTAATGAGAGGAGGACACAGGAGCCATTACTACAGGTAATGAGGGGAGGACAGAGGAGCCATTACTACAGGTAATGAGAGGAGGACAGAGGAGCCATTACTACAAGTAATGAGAGGAGGACAGAGGAGCCATTACTACAGGTAATGAGGGGAGGACAGAGGAGCCATTACTACAGGTAATGAGAGGAGGACAGAGGAGCCATTACTACAGGTAATGAGAGGAGGACAGAGGAGACATTACTACAGGTAATGAGGGGAGGACAGAGGAGCCATTACTACAGGTAATGAGATGAGGACACAGGAGCCATCACTACAGGTAATGAGAGGAGGACAGAGGAGCCATTACTACAGGTAATGAGATGAGGACACAGGAGCCATCACTACAGGTAATGAGAGGAGGACAGAGGAGCCATTACTACAGGTAATGAGATGAGGACACAGGAGCCATCACTACAGGTAATGAGAGGAGGACAGAGGAGCCATTACTACAGGTAATGAGAGGAGGACACAGGAGCCATTACTACAGGTAATGAGAGGAGGACAGAGGAGCCATTACTACAGGTAATGAGGGGAGGACAGAGGAGCCATTACTACAGGTAATGAGAGGAGGATACAGGAGCCATTACTACAGGTAATGAGAGGAGGACAGAGGAGCCATTACTACAGGTAATGAGAGGAGGATACAGGAGCCATTACTACAGGTAATGAGGGGAGGACACAGGAGCCATTACTACAGGTAATGAGAGGAGGACAGAGGAGCCATTACTACAGGTAATGAGAGGAGGACACAGGAGCCATTACTACAGGTAATGAGAGGAGGAGAGAGGAGCCATTACTACAGGTAATGAGGGGAGGACAGAGGAGCCATTACTACAGGTAATGAGAGGAGGACACAGGAGCCATTACTACAGGTAATGAGAGGAGGACAGAGGAGCCATTACTACAGGTAATGAGAGGAGGACAGAGGAGCCATTACTACAGGTAATGAGGGGAGGACAGAGGAGCCATTACTACAGGTAATGAGAGGAGGACAGAGGAGCCATTACTACAGGTAATGAGAGGAGGACAGAGGAGCCATTACTACAGGTAATGAGAGGAGGACACAGGAGCCATTACTACAGGTAATGAGGGGAGGACAGAGGAGCCATTACTACAGGTAATGAGAGGAGGATGGAGGAGCCGTTACTACAGGTAATGAGAGGAGGACAGAGGAGCCATTACTACAGGTAATGAGAGGAGGACAGAGGAGCCATTACTACAGGTAATGAGGGGAGGACAGAGGAGCCATTACTACAGGTAATGAGAGGAGGATACAGGAGCCATTACTACAGGTAATGAGAGGAGGACAGAGGAGCCATTACTGCAGGTAATGAGTGGAGGACAGAGGAGCCATTACTACAGGTAATGAGGGGACACATGAGCCATTACTACAGGTAATGAGAGGAGGACAGAGGAGCCAGTACTACAGGTAATGAGAGGAGGACACAGGAGCCATTACTACAGGTAGGGAGTGGAGGACATAGGAGCCATTACTACAGGTAATGAGAGGAGGACAGAGGAGCCATTACTACAGGTAATGAGAGGAGGACAGAGGAGCCATTACTACAAGTAATGAGAGGAGGACACAGGAGCCATTACTACAGGTAATGAGGGGAGGACACAGGAGCCATTACTACAGGTAATGAGAGGAGGACACAGGAGCCATTACTACAGGTAATGAGAGGAGGACAGAGGAGCCATTACTACAGGTAATGAGGGGAGGACAGAGGAGCCATTACTACAGGTAATGAGGGGAGGACAGAGGAGCCATTACTACAGGTAGGGAGTGGAGGACAGTGGAACCTCTTGTAGGAGGAGAAGTTACAGGTCTGCGAGAGTCATAAATCTTGCTTGTTTGTAGGTGACCTTATGCTTATTTTCCATCATAATTTGCAAATAATGTTTTCACATTTTGCCTCTCATAGAGGTTGAGTAGAGGTGCAAACACCAGAACTTTTTAGTCTATGTGTCTCTAGTATAACACATTTCAAGGTGGTTGTACCTCTTCTTCAGGACTTGCTCATCTGACTTGAGGTTTGCTGAAAAATTTCTCCGATGTTCTTTTTCCACAATTTGTAAACAACAATTTAGCAAAAAAGAAATTCCTGCAAAGAAGATAATACCCGACTGCTATATGTAAATATATCCAGAATATTTCATCACTAACATAATATTAGTTAAAAGTCAAATAGATCGAAAAAAAAGTTACTGCAATGATATGGAGCTACATGAGGAAGGTCCTGAGAGGAGCCAAGGATCTGCTCGGGGAACACAGCATAAATCTGTCTTCAGTAACCCCCGTCCCCATAATAGTGTCAATAACGTTAGAGATAAAATTGTGACGCAGACTGGGCTGAGGCTAATATAGTTTTGATATAACACAGCTGTTACCAACGTGTTATCACAGCAAAACTGATTAGCTGTCTCCACCTGACCAGAGAAGTGCGAGAAAATAAGCTTATCTCTAGGACCATTCACGTGTTACCATATAAATAACATTGTCCGGTGGCCGTAACTGCAACCTCTGGGTGCAAATACACAAAACAATCAACTATCCTTTCAGTTTTATAGATTAATGATGGATCATTCATGAACATACCATATATACTCGAGTCTAAGCCCCCCCTATAAGCCGAGACCCCTAATTTTACCACCAAAAACTGTGAAAAACTACTGACTCGAGTATAAGCCGAGGGTGGGAAATGCATTGGTCAAACCCCCCCAGTAGTATACAGCCTGCCAGCCCCCAGTAGTATACAGCCTGCCAGCCCCCAGTAGTATACAGCCTGCCAGCCCCCAGTAGTATACAGCCTGCCAGCCCCCAGTAGTATACAGCCTGCCAGCCCCCAGTAGTATACAGCCTGCCAGCCCCCAGTAGTATACAGCCTGCCAGCCCCCAGTAGTATACAGCCTGCCAGCCCCCAGTAGTATACAGTCTGCCAGCCCCCAGTAGTATACAGCCTGCCAGCCCCCAGAAGAATACAGCCTGCCAGTCCCCATGTAGTATTTAGCAGCCCCTAGTAGTATACAGCCAGCCCCTAGTAGTATACAGCCAGCCTGCCCCCACGGCCCTTAAAAAAATAAACTTAAAATACTCACCCTCCGATGTCAGCGCGGCTCCCCGATGTCCCCGATGTCAGCGCGCCCGGTCTTCTTTCTTCTCCGCGGCTTCTCTTCTTTCGCGGGCGCGGCCATGTTTTTTCTTCTAGCAGGCGCATACTATGACGCGGCCGCTGCTGACGTCATAGTATGCGCGGCCACGAAGAAAACACGGCCGCGTCCATGACAGAAGAGAGAAGAGGAGCCGCGGAGAAGAAAGATGACGCGACACGCTGACATCGGGGAGCCGCGCCGACATCGGAGGGTGAGTATTTAAGTTTATTTTTTTTAAGTGGGTAATTAAAAAAAAAAAAAATAGACTCGTGTATAAGCCGAGGGGACGTTTTTCAGCACATTTTTTGTGCTGAAAAACTCGGCTTATACACGAGTATATACGGTAGTTATGGCAAGTAAGTAACTTTGGTAAAGCCATTCTTTTTACAGGTTCAGGGGTCCCTAAACTGACTCATTAGGGTAGATTGGCCAAGCATATAGTTTCTGTCTACGTTGGAAGAGGCAAATTTCAAGCTAAACCTTTCAGATAAGTCACTAAATACAAAATGTACATCTCTAGCAGTGGCTTTTGTTCTTTGTGGAAAAAATCCAACGTCACCCCTGCCCATGTGGGAAGATCTGGACACCATATTAACATATTGGAAAGTCTATTAGAGACCCAAATTGTATTGGCACCTGAACATGATCCCCACCCTCTTGCGCCTCAGGGTGGATTCCTGCTTTGCGTTTTTGCTTAGTTTCCTATTTGTAGCTTTGCATATGTCTCTTCATGATAGTTGACAATGCTCGTGGCCAAGTAGATGGACCGGAGGAATGAGGAGAAACCAGTATGAGAAGCGCATACTTCACATGATGATTCATATTTCTTACTCAGGTACAAGCTAATATTAAATACTGCAGGTTATGAAATAAACGGTAGACATATTTAGGAAATCACTGGATTCCGTAAAATCATAACAATTAAATAAATGCACATAGCCAAAAGCTGAGCCACCAGACAACTAGAGGATCCGCAGGGGAGCCTAAACGCGTCTCAGTGCTCCAAAGGCGAATCTGGAGTCTACGATTTGCCACCAAGTGTTCATTGTTATAAAGTCCTATTAGACTTTATTGTTATTATGAGGTTTTCTACATCATTACTGTATACTGGGCCTGGTCTTCATGAATCTGGCGCCCCCTGCATTGCTCGGGAAATGACCACCATTTTTTCATGCTCTGTTCATGCTGCAGAATTGTCGTGCACATCAGTAATAAGTGTGGGGCAAACTCAGAGTAAGAAGTAACTTGCCCTTTTATGTGCACATTTTTTTTTTAACTTGCCCCTTTATGTGCACTTTTTTATTCTGCACATAAAAAAATGTTCCGCAACACAGAACTGGCGCAGATGCTTAATAAATACATGTGCAAGATCCAACAATGTTCTATTTAGTGCATTTTAATTAGTGCACTTTAATAAATGTGGGCCAATACATGGTCTGCAAACCTGATCTCTGGTGGGTGCAGTGAACCCCAACATGACAAGGTTTCATCGCATGTTTAACATATGTAGGTATAATAGTGGTTTAAGGTCTCATACACATTGATACGCTACTTGGTACAGAGCCGTACAGTGTGAACCTTTACCATACACACTGTGCTGTACTCTACAAAGATAATGTTCTTTCATACTCTCTATGTCTGGAGAAACAGGAATCACAACAAGTTGTCTCTTTCATTGGGATTCTCACAAAATGTTTTCTCCTTCATATCAAAGTCTCTGGAGGTTGTAGATCTGTTATCAGGTTATAAAGTTTTATATTGACATTTAGCCTAGGCTCAGACAGATTATATAGTGCTGGTCAATAAAAAAAAAAATGAAGTGGCCATCCCACATCAAGAAAAATAGGGAATGTTGTGAACGGAAAATGTGTTGGCGTTATTAATAAAAAAGACCTGATTTAAAAAAAAAAGAAAAATAGAGAATTACATGATGGTAACTAAGCTGTTGGAACCAACCTCTGACCCCAGAATCATCTGGAGCCTCCACAAACCAGCCCCAGAACCTTCAAGTCTTTATACATATTCCACCAATGCCTCTATGCATAGGATTTGAGCAACTATTCTTCTAAAAAAAAAAAAACAACCTTTTATTAATGTCCTCTGTTCCAGTCATGGAGGCGGGGAGCTGCAGTATACAGTCATGGAGGCGGGGAGCTGCAGTATACAGTCATGGAGGCAGGGAGCTGCAGTATACAGTCATGGAGGCAGGGAGCTGCAGTATACAGTCATGGAGGCAGGGAGCTGCAGTATACAGTCATGGAGGCAGGGAGCTGCAGTATACAGTCATGGAGGCAGGGAGCTGCAGTATACAGTCATGGAGGCAGGGAGCTGCAGTATACAGTCATGGAGGCAGGGAGCTGCAGTATACAGTCATGGAGGCGGGGAGCTGCAGTATACAGTCATGGAGGCGGGGAGCTGCAGTATACAGTCATGGAGGCGGGGAGCTGCAGTATACAGTCATGGAGGCGGGGAGCTGCAGTATACAGTCATGGAGGCAGGGAGCTGCAGTATACAGTCATGGAGGCAGGGAGCTGCAGTATACAGTCATGGAGGTGGGAACTGCTTTAAACAATGACACTGCTAACCCAGCCATGTGACTCCCTGAAGACAATTCATGAGGGCAGCATGAGGATTATTTCTCTTTACATGGTCTCCCTCAGCCCCCCCTTTCTGAGGGAGTGGTTTATGATGTAGCATTGCTGAATCATAGCCCCTGTCTGTCTTTGTATCTCTCCTAACATTCCAACAAGGGATTGTGTTCAAATTCCTACTGCCCCTCAAGGTAAAAGTAAAGGGAGCTGTATATGTCTAGTTGAATATTGGCAGATGATCCCTACTGGCAACACATGTGTAGAAGTGAGACCTGTCAATCAGGAATAAGGAGACAGGGCACTGCAGTGATATATC
This sequence comes from Engystomops pustulosus, assembly GCF_040894005.1. Taxonomy (NCBI): domain Eukaryota; kingdom Metazoa; phylum Chordata; class Amphibia; order Anura; family Leptodactylidae; genus Engystomops; species Engystomops pustulosus. The sequence goes on from NC_092419.1 coordinate 24,907,537, forward strand.
TGCATGTACCGGACCCCAATACTATCATTGGATTCACATCAGGGCAGTTGCATATAAGTTCATAAACTGATTGCAGCCTTGGAAATGAACCATTTAGGGACAAGGGCAATGCTTTTCAATCATAGATTTTAATGAGTTATTTTTTGGGGTGGGTTAATTTGCATGACAAGTTCTTGACCTCGCAGGGAACAGATCTGTGTCCACAGCCAGTCCAATGTACAGATGGTACAAGTCATCAGGATTAACCAGGTGGCCATGACTGAGGGACAAAGCCCAGCAGGAAAAAGGTCATCTGTGTCTCTAAGAAATGAATGCAGATCACAAGTGAGACATATCTGAAGGCCGGGCACTCAGTCTGAAACTTACATGGTTTAATCTGATGAATATTTTTATTTAATAAAAATATTTTCTGCACCAAAGGCTTAAAGGTGATGGCACAGTCCCTTTACCTTTATACTATAGTCCATGTGCAGCCATATGGTGCCTTTATGGATTACAAGCAGTCCCTGGGTTACATAAAAGATAGATTTCATAGGTTTGTTCTTAAGTTGAATTTGTACGCAAGTCGAAACTGTATATTTTATCATAGAAGATCCAGACAAAAAAGTTTTTTGGCCAAGTGACAATTGTAGTTTCAAAATTTTGCGGTGTAATTGGACCAAGGATTATCAATAAAGCTTCATTACAGACACCTTACAGCTGATCATTGCAGTCAGGGACTATAGTAAAATCCAGAGAGGTCACCAGAGGTAACAGGGGCCAAAGGGGTCCGTCTATAACTAGGGGTCGTCTGTATATGTGAAACCTAAGTATTAGGAATACATTAACTACTGGCAGCGCTGGAAAGCAGACCCATAAAGCCTTGTTATTTAGATGCAAATTAATATTTAATAGCTGCCCCCCAATATGGAGGGCAGAGGCCTGCAGGTAGGGTGGATCAGCCACATAATCCATAGTGTGCAGCTCCCATGATGGGATTTCATGGCAGGACACCACAGTCTTCCACCTTCTGATGTGAGTGCGAAGTACAAACAGAAAGTAAAGGCAGTCGCTGTTTGTTCTAAGTAATATTTACTTTGGGTTTATTTTTGTCTTTCAGTCTATTTTGGGGTTTTAAAAATTTCTCCACTGAGAAACTCTCAAAATACTAGGTCCAGATACAAAAATGTGAATATTTGGGTGGAGTCTTACCATTTCCATTGTGGAACCATCATAATTTTAGTTATTTTTTTAAGAGCGCACATTCTGGGGGGGGGGGGGGGGGGGGGCACCATTCACCCTTCATGGACAGTGTCCAATGGACAAGTAATAAATGGACCATGAATTCTATCAATCTATCCAGTTGGACGATCCAAAGGGAATCTGTCAGCAGTGTTAGGTTTGACCCTGGAGATTTCTTTGTGTATGGTGTTAGTAACAGCAGAACTGTGAAATACGGATTTTTATTCCAGGTCTGTAGCTTCTGCAAGTGCACTGGGGGTGGGTCCTCACAGTGTTGTGCTCTCTGCACCGAATCCCCTCAGTGCACTTGCAGAAGGTACAATCCTAGAATATAAATCCATATATCACAGTCCTGCTGCTACTAACAACATACACAAAGGTCTGATTATATAGGGACTCTCCATGTCTCTCCAGGGACAATACATGACACTAGCTACATGTTTGAATGGTAATTATGGAGGAGGATCCAGATATGCAGATCTCTAACCTACAGCTTAGCAGTTGCCTTTCAATATAACTATTTGTCATGCCGGAGGGAACTTAAATTATATACAGTAAATAAAGGAAATCTAGGTCAAGAACAGTTCCCTATGCCCAAAATACGTCAGACACCCAAGACATACAGTGCAGGGACGCCTCCCAGCACCTCTGGCAATAGCAGCTCCATGACATTATTTCCAGCAGAGACTGAATAAATATACACCCAACAAACATTACACACAGGGCGCTCGGCCAAGTTACTTTCATGTATTTTTACCGTTTCCTGGGAACCGGTAGTTGTTTTAGAGGATTAAACTTTATGTGTATTCCATTATATACATACATACATGCGGGAGGAATTTTTCTCTCATGGAAATGCCCCCCAATTACTCCCCTCACACCGTTGCCCCCAGTAAATTTGCTCATAGGTTTGCCCCCAATAGTGTCCTCACACGGTTGCCCCCTATAGTGTCCTCACACGGTTGCCCCCTATAGTGTCCTCACACGGTTGCCCCCTATAGTGTCCTCACACGGTTGCCCCAGTAATCACAGGTCCTCTAGCCTCCGGGTCGTAATATTCTCCTGGAGGCTACAGGTCCTGCAAGGGAAAGCAGTGCCTGATGTACACTTTATCACCATCTCTGTCCTGAGGACACAGATATTGATGAGAGTGGAGAGAAATGCCCAGGACAAATGTCCTGCTGACCCAGGGAGATCCGGGCTCTGGCCAAAAGATCCTGGGGGAACTGACTCGGATCTTTCGACATAGCGATGCCCCCCCCCTGCTCCACCCTCCGTGGCTGGACAAGGGGTTTTAGGCCGGTCATATGTGTGTTGTAGGCTTTGACATCAATACTTTTTGACTTCAAGACAATAATTGGATCCATCAAATTAAAAAATAGGCCACATTATTGTGGTCACTAGGATTTTTGTTCCAGTATTCTTCCCTTTTTATTTTGGAAGAGGTTAGAATTGCGTAAGAGTGTATAAAACCCAATTATTGCACTACACAAGAATATATGAAAGGACGGAGTTGTTGGGTAGGTGCACATCAGACCTCAGTTACTGTCACCTCCCTGGGTTGTCACTGGGTAGAAGGAAATGAAGCCACATAAACCCCCACACGATCATAATCACCGCTAGAACATCTTCTATAGAAGCCAATGAAACGCCAATCACAGACTGAGTCTTGGTTCGGAGACGCGTCCCCTGCCCTCCACCACCCCCAGGCTTCACCGCACACGAGGTTTTATTGTTGTTACCGATGTTTTAGATGCTTCTGTGCTTAGTCATCGGGATGAGTAGCTGAATGTCAGCCAGGAGCAGGGTCACAGGGACCAGGCAGGAGATATTCACATCTGTTTAAGTGCACGATTGGAATACCGACAGTAGGTACATAATGTATTATAGCCGCTTATATGATGAGGCAAAGACAAGTGGAAGGAAATCCTAGTTACAGGCAGTCCCCGGGTTACGTACAAGATAGGGTCTGTAGGTTTGTTCTCAAGTTGAATTTGTATGCAAGTTGGAACTGTATATTTTATCATTGTAACCCCAGAAAGAATTTTTTTGGTCTCTGTTTCAATAAGATTTTTACAAATGTTAGATTGCCATTAGAACCAGGATAAATAATAAAGCTTAATTGCAGGCACCTTTAATAACTATTATAGCTGTTTATTGTAGCCTAAGGATAAAGTACAGTAATTTAACAATATCCAGAGGTCCGTTTGTAACTAGGGGTCGTCTGTATGTTGGGTGTTCTTAAGTAGGGGACCACCTGTACAAGCCAAGATCCCCTAGTACCTTAAAGGGAACCTACCACCACAAATCTACCTATAAAGGTAGATTGGGTGGTAGGTGGATCAATGGGACGTGAGGATAGCCCTTTTAAGGGCTAATCCTCACGTCCCTGCACTATTTTGATAACTTTAATTTGATATTTATTCAAATGTACTTATGCGGCTACCGGGGCGTGGAGTAGCCGCATATGAGATTACACGAGGCGGCTACTCCACGCCCCGGTAGCCACTTTACCCCTCCTACTCACCCATCTTCGGCGCACAGCTCCGCGTAGCTGCGCGCCCTCGGCCGGCGATCCTGCCGTCTGCGCATGCGCAGAAGAGCAGGCCCGCGCCTGGTCGGTCACAACTGCGAAACAGGCGCGGGCCTGCTCTTCTGCGCATGCGCAGACGGCAGGATCGCCGGACGAGGGCCAAAGATGGGTGAGTAGGAGGGGTAAAGTGGCTACCGGGGCGTGGAGTAGCCGCCTCGTGTAATCTCATAAGCGGCTACTCCACGCCCCGGTAGCCGCATAAGTAAATTTGAATAAATATCAAATTTAAGTTATCAAAATAGTGCAGGGACGTGAGGATTAGCCCTTAAAAGGGCTATCCTCACGTCCCATTGATCCACCTACCACCCAATCTACCTTTATAGGTAGATTTGTGGTGGTAGGTGCCCTTTAACAGAATATGCTGGTAACATGGGGAATCTATATTATAGTGACATATGTACATATGGACTCTACCAGCAGCAGAATAGTGAGTGCATCCCATTCTAGGCCGAACTGCTAGAGGGTGCGGTTGTGTGTTCCTGAGCTCCCGCACCACTCCAAACAGCTCAGGATGTGAAGCACAGGCCTACTATAGGGTTATGGCTTATAGCACAGAATGTATTCATCAAAGACTGTGTACATGTATCATATATTATATATGAAAAAGGTGTCCAACACCGAAACGTCGCTACCCGTTTCAATAAAAATCACTCACGTTTGATTTGAACCTTGGAGTGCTGCCTGTCTTTTTCCATTCGTTGACTACAAACCAGGATCAAGCCGAAATCCTTGGAGGCATTGCACCCCTCCTTCTCAGGAGTCACTTTACTGTGCGGACTTGAACTTTTTCCAATATATATATATATACTGGCTGTAGCTCCCAGCGTTGCCTGGGATAGTAAATAACTGCTCTTAGTTATAACAAAATAGAATAACAAATAATATTTTGTCTCTCTCTCTCTCTCTCTGACTGTCTCTGTCTCTACCTCAGACTGTCTGTCTCGGTCTGTCTCTAGTTTTCTCTGTATATGTCTCTGACTGTCACTTTGTCTATAGGGGAGATTTATCAGAAGTATCTGAGAGCAGAACTGTTCTAGTTTCCTGTGGCAACCAACCAGAGCTCAAGTCTCATTTTCTCAAAGCCGTTTATAAAATTACAGCTGTTCTCTGAGCAACTAGAAAAATTTTACCTCAAACGCTTCTGATAAATCTCCTCCTATCTCTGTCTCTCTCCATCTTACCTCACACATAAACGCCTTATACTCATTGCCTATAGCAGTGATGGCTAACCTATGGCACTGGTGCCAGAGGTGGCACTCGGAGCCCTTTCTGTGGGCACTCAGGCCATTACTAGAGAGGACTCCAGGTATCTTCCTGCAGTCACAGACAGCCTGGGACTTGCTGTGCACAGAACTATTTTAAAGTGACAGCTCTACCTGGGACTACTGGAGTGGTAGGAAGGTGTGGACAGATCTGGATTATCATTGTAGCTCCTGCTCCGGCCCTGACAATAGGACCCTGTAGGGAAACTACAATGATCATCCAAATTTCTTCTAATTTCTGCTTTATTGGTGTCCTCAGGTGCTGGTATCAATGAAAACTGTGACAGAGAAGGAAGTATAAATCACAAATTCAATTTCTGTGTTGGCACTTTGCAATAAATAAGCGGGTCTTTGTTGTAGTTTGGGCACTCGGCCTCTATAAGGTTCGCCATCACTGGCCTATAGTAACCAGTCACAGTTCAGAGCTCATATTAATGACCTGTGGCAGAACAGCAGCCAGTCACGGCTCAGCTTACAACTGCCACAGCATCAACAGCAGACAATGGCTCCTGTATATGGTGGTTAATAAGTGGATTTTGGAAAAAGATTCTATTCAAAACCGAGTCCCTGAGTCACAGTGGGCAGCTGTGCAAAATTTGGTGATCGTAAACATGACGGTGTAGATTCCTTTAGCGGACATACATACATACATACAATAATACACCAGACAAGGTCAATGGATCTCTATTTTGACGTTATATGAAATATACTGTTATTTGTTACTTGCCGTGCATTGTATTTTCCCATGTGCCATCTGTGCTGAAGGGGGTAGGCTTTTTTTAAAATATTTGGAGTGTTTGCAATGTGTCCATGATTAAGAACGGTCTGTTTGAAACGTGTTGGCCGTTTTACTGGATGTCACTTAGAAGATTTTAATGCAACGCCGAATAAAGTTACAGCATCTGTAGTTCGGCTGTAACTAGTGCCTTACCCGGGTAAAGACGTCAGCTGGAGTTTAGCTCTGTCTTCTGCTCCCAGGGAGGGATTGGGTTTAGGAAGTAAATGAAGCAGGAAAATCCCAGGCTACTGTCTCCCATACCAGGCCGGCGGAGCAGGAGAAGCCAGTTTCAGGCCAAACTCAGAGGTTAGAAGATCTATCCGAAGTCAAGAACGCAGAAATGTGACCTTGGCTCCCACCCAGAACACTCAAGGAAGCCACAAGATCTCCGGTAGACAGAAGAGCAAAGAAAGTAACATAAGCCCCAGTGCTCTTCCTAAACTGCTAGGTGCCTCTGCTGGAAAGCTGGGTGATCATGGAGGATTGGAGAAGTCTTATGGAGAATTCCTTGCCCAGGAATCAGGAAACAGAGAGCCTCCGTGAATACGAGGAACCTGGAAAGGACCTGAAGAAGCTTCAGGAGGAGAAATGGAAGACCATGGCCTTGAGGGGGGGGGGGGGGGGGGGCTACTCGGAAAAAAAGTCAGATTTTCTGACCGCCATTAACAGACTCAAATACAATCCGGGGGCCAGCGGACAGCGGCGCACAAAGAAACTGCTTAATGCCAGGGGTTAATGCCAGTGAGGCAGAGGGCACAAGTAAGTTCGGGATTGGAGAAATCTCTTATCAGGCCAAGCTATGGAATTGGCTCAAGCCCCAGTGTCCAGTGATCCCAAGGCCATAAAACATCCAAGTCTTCCTGGCTGTACTGGTGTGTCTGATGCAGGGATTAAGTCCGGTGATGTTAATAGTGTGTTGGCAGTTGATTCTGTGGTTATTGCTGGTCCACCTGCTCCTCCAGTGGTGACTGTTCCTATAAGGAGTTATGGCAATATCACAGATGGGGCAAGAATGGTTTACTCCTTGTCTTCAGTGGTGGTCAGTCTAAGAATCCAGAGTGTGAGCGGGGACTCTCTAAGCAGACACTTCATGATCCCTCTGTGCTATGAGATACCTGTGCTGACGTTGTGCTTATATTATCAGGGTACAAGGTTTATCTACACTTTTTTTAGCTTCTGAACATTCACTAGTATCTGACACATAGAAAGAGAAATCAGAGATGATGAGATCCATGAGATACATATAACACAATGACACTCTCTATAACAATGACATCTGAGTAGAGATGAGCGAGCACTAAAATGCTCGAGTGCTCATTACTCGAGTCGAACTTTTTCCGATGGGGACCAATAAAATATGTCATTTTATTGAAAAATAAGGATGTCAGTCCTGTTTCTTCATTTTTTTATTCAATGGAATATTCGTGGAACTTCAAAAAGGAGAATGACCCGTGTTAAACATCTGCAATGTGTTCTTCACACATATTGTTCTTCACATACTATTGTGAAGAACACCTTTCTGTACTCATGTCTTCTGATAAGTTGGCAGATGTACGGAAACATCTGCAATGTGTTCTTCACTGTGTTCTTCACTTAAATGATCCTTAAATGATCCTGTGTTCACTGTGTTCTTCACTGTGTTTCTTTAAGTGAAAGCTCGTTCTCAAGCAGGCGAAATACTCGTCCGAGCAACGAGCCATTTCGAGTACTCTAATACTCGAACGAGCATCAAGTTCGGACGTGTATACTCGCTCATATCTACATCTGAGCTATAACACACGTAGAGTACCTCCCTCCCCCAAATCTTGCCTGTAGCTTGTAGAGTAAGTGTCTGCACGCTGCTGCTTGCCGGCAGGAAGTGCCTGTGGTTGAGCTCATTTTGTAATGGAAAGGGAAGGGCTAGAGGTAGAGAGCACTGCAGTGTGCAGACAGAAGAAGCTATTCATGAGAAAAATCTGCCCTTCCCAACATAATCAGAAGATTTACGGTCAGATCTCGGGGCAACTGAAATCGTGTACACCAGGACTGATAGAGACAGGTTGAAATTATATCTGTATAAATGCCATATTTTTGTTACAGTCAATTAGAGAATGTGTTATTTTGTTATCCTGAGTATATTTGAGAATCTTGTCTTCGTGATAATACCCCTTTAAAGGCTGAAAACAGCCAATCATGGGGGATAAATTCATGTGATATAACAATGGACAATGTGTGACCTCATATAGTGTACATACACGCTCCTTCACAACCTGGGGATGGTGGGAATGTTTTCGCGTTCGGTATGCCCTGCAGGTTAATACCCCTGACACAGGGCTGCACTCATGTTTTATCGTTGTCTATTATGTACAATATACCAAAAACACATATAACCTTAAACACTGAATCATCCACACACCAGAATCTCTCCCCGCCATCTATAAAACCAATGCTGCACATAAACCACACAATAAAACAAAAATATCTGAACAGTAATAAAGAAACTGATGAAGTTGTGTAAATCGTTTGCAACAATGTTGAAATGTGATATTGACTGGATTTCAAATGTTCAATGGATTTCAGATTCTGTTGAAAATTTGATTATGGGGGTCACTGTGATCCACTGGGGGATAGAGCAACCCGCCAAAGATGCGTGCAAAGTGGTCCTTCTGTCAATGAGCAAGGGAGACCTCCATCATTACAACCCTGACCGTCACTGATGAGAAAGTTTCATGCATGCTGTCAGGCTCACATATCACTACTTGTCCCCTTGACCCAATTCCGTAACATCTTATCCCCAACCTCCTCCTGTACTTAGCTCAGCTCTAACTCATCTTTTTAAACTTTCACTATTCACAGGTCTCATTCCATCTTCCTTTAAACATGTAACTGTCACACCCATCCCAAAGAAGTCATCTCTGCACCCATCTACTCAGCGGAACTATCGCCCTATAACTCTACTTCCATGTGCTTCAAAACTCCTGGAACATCAGGTCCATCTGGAACTATCATCCAACTTTCTATACGACAAACAGATTTCCTTCTTGATCTGGCCTCCGCTTTTCACACTGTTGACCTCTTCTCCTTCTGCAGACACTTTGTTCTCTTGGCATCACTGACCTGGACCTTTCCTGGATCCCTAACCAGACTTTCAGTGTCTATCACTCTCATACCACCACCTCATTTTATCCCCTCTCTTACGGGTCCCTCAAAGGTCTATCCTGGGACCCCTACTCTTCTCCATCTCCACTTCTGATCGAGGAGATCTCATTAAATCTCACGACTTTCAGTACCAATCCCAAGCTGATGACACACAGATCTATATTTCTGGTCGAGATATCTCCTCTCTTCTAGCCAGAATCCCAGAGAGTCTATCAGCCATATCCTCCTTCTCTTCCCGTTTTCTAAAACTCAACATGGACAAAACTGAACTAATAATCTTTCCTCCTCCTAATACATCCCTCCCACCAGACCTAACCATCACAATTCATGGCTCCACACTCTGATCCCTAAAGTTTGCTGCCTTGGATTTATCTGATCCTCTGATCTCACATCCAGGCCCTTACTACAACCTGCCGCCTCCATCTCAAGAACATCTCTCACATCCGACCCTCATCAACCCGGAGTCTACAAAATTACCAGTCCAAGCCCTCATCATCTCCTGCAATATTGTTCTTTGTGGTCTCCAATCTAATTCTCCAACGTCCCTCCAATCCATCCTCAACTCTGCTGCCCGGCTCATCCATCTATCTCCTGGCTTCTCCTCTCAGCCTGTCTCTCCACTGGCTTCCCATTGCACAGCAAATTCAGGATAAAATACTAACCATGACTTACCTGTCCGTACCCTGTCCCCTCCATATATCTCTGAACTCATCAACCAATATCATCCCATTCGTAATCTCCGCTCCTCACAGGACCTCTATTACCATCCACTCTTCTCGCAACTGCATCTAGAACCGTACTCCAGGACTGTGCATCCCCCATACTCTGAAACTCTCTACACAAATGTGTCAGACTGTCCCCCACTTTCCAAACCTTAAACCTCACCTGATATCCCATTGTTTAGGATCTACAACACACAATAACTGTTCTGCTCCCTCACCTCGTGTCTCCATCCACCCACCATATAGATTGCGAGCCCTTTGGGGCAGGGTCCTCCTCCCACTTGTCCCCTGATCACTGTAGTTTTTATATTTGTACTTGCATTTGTTCTTGTCTTAATGTAAAGTATGTGACCCCCTTACTGATTGTACAGCACCAGGGAAGTAAGGCTGCTCTATAAATAAAGACAAGCAATAAAAAGACAATGATTGACATGATGAGGGTGGGGATTCTTACTTGGAGACCCCCATCCATTGTCTACTACAACAATCACTAATTGGAGAATTTAAAGGGGGGGGGGGGAGGTAATAATAGAGCCACACAAGCCGATAGGAGTGATTACTATGAAAACTATGAGTTCCAGGAAGTCTATCACAGGGACGCAAATCTTTCCGTGCACCTGAATGCCGTCCATTGTTTCCCATACAACTGTAGTATTTCTCTAGTAAGATGAAGGACATTTACACATCTGCCCCTTTAATGAGCATTGAATCTCCAGTGCACATAAACTCTGCCTATGTATCAACCACTCCACATCCACTTGTCCTTAATACAGAGTCGCCACTGCTACATATCACAGCCACATAATGAAAGGGTCTGTCCGAATCCAATGCACTGGATTTGGAGGTTTAGAATCATCTAAAACTGATACAAACAGCAACATAAACATCATGAAAAAACTAGAATGTAACAGCTGAGACAATCCACATAACATAACACTATAGAGCAGCGAGAACAACGCAGGGTTATAGCAGGAAACAGGTGGCAGCACTCAGGGACGGGCACCTGCCGGAACACAATAACACATGTTCTGTAACAATTAAAGGGGTCCTGGGACCTACCTGCTCTCTGTGGAGGAAGGGATCCAGGTTCCTGTGTGTACACTGCAGAAGAGGGAGAGTGACAGAGAGATCAGAAACTTTCACAGGAACAGCTGCAGCCAGGACTAAGGGAGAGGCAGGCGACTCTTAAAGGGACCGCGCTCCAATTCCTCGCAACAAAGAACTGCACCAACCACTTAGTGTCCTATTACCGATGACGGAAGCAGCATTTTAGTTGGTTGTGTATTGTTTTTGTTGTTTCCGTGCGGTTACGTACGTTAAACAGCAATTATGGCTGGTGACACGTGTTGTGTTTTCGAATACATTGAAAACGCACACGTTTTTCGTATGTTTACTTGAATTGGCGTTTTTAAAAAAATGTGCGGTAATCGCAATAAAAACGCAACTCAAAAACAGAGACACAAAAAAAAAAACGCAGGGGGAAAAAAAAACATTTACAAAGCTGATATGTGAAACTGATGCGTTTTACAAGGATGCAAAAATGCAATGAGAAAAAAAACACCAAAAACGCCACGCTACAGATTAATGTCAATTCTAGTAAATACAATTGAAGCTATAAGGGCGCCGTCACAGGGTCGCGTTTTAATTGCGTTTTGAAAATCACTACAACAAGGAGGTGATTTGCTTAATTACATTACTGTTAAGATTTGCGTTTACAAAACGCAACATAAACGCGATGTTAATGCACGCATTAGCAATTTGTATACATTTCAATTTTGTTAACGCACTGTTAACACATGCATTAACATTGTGTTTACATTGTGTTTTGTAAATGCAAATGTTAACAGTTCTGTAATTATGCAAATCGCCTCTCCTCAGCCGCTGTAATGCATTTCAAAATGCAATGAAAACGCAAACAAAACACAATGTGTGACCGCGGCCTTAGGAATATTTTCAAATGACATGGTGGCTCAGTGGTTAGCATTACAGCCTTGCAGCGCTGGGGTCCTGGGTTCAGGTCCCAGGATCAACATCTGCAAAATGTTTGTACGTTCTCTCTGTGTTTGTGTGGGTTTCCACCGGGTGCTCTGGTTTCCTCCCACACTCCAAAACATACTGGTAGGTTGATTAGATTGTGAGCCCCATTGGGGACAGGGACTGATCTGGCAAGTTCTGTGCAGCGCTGTGTTATCTGTGTGCGCTATATAAATAAAGAATTATTATTATGACACCATAAATGTCTAATAAATGCAGGACCTTTGACCGCCTCCAGAAAAGGGTCCCCAAGCCCCATCACCGTATTTTGTGTAGTAGATACATAATTTTGACTAAAGGCCCCTATTAGGGAAAGACCAGAATAGACCCATTATATAACGCCGGGATCACACGTTCTGCTACAGTTGCGTTCATAACGTGACACTAGCGCACAGGGGGTAGGCCTCGCCCCAATCCCATATGCGTATCCAGGGAAACACATGCTATCAGTAATCAGACACCGGTATCTTGTATTGTTGAAATGCGAGACACCGGGGCACCGGGGCTTAACGATCACTTGCGTTTCCCTGGAAACACATATGTGACGGGGCAGAGGCCCGCCCCCTGTGCACTAGCATTGCGTTATGAGGGCGTCTTCCCACATGGCGTTTTTGTTGCGTTTTTAAACGCATCCAAAATGCAAGTGGGAGGGGGGGGGGTCTGTCTGAAAAGCATACCTTTCATTGCAAACGTGTACGCGTTTTGGCCAAAGCTCCTCCCACTGATTGTATCGCTTGTATTGGAGGAGCAGTTGCTAATGGTAACACTTATGTTCTGTGCTTTATCAGTTGGGTTGTTGGACAATCGCTGACATATTTATCCGGGGTCAACTCCCTGGGACTAGTGATCCTCATGTCTGTTCTCACTATTTTTGGGGTGGTGACATAGATCCAAGAATGTATTCCTATAATTTCCAGATATTTCCAAACAGGAAGGAATTTTCCCTTTGTTACATGCCAATTCTCCGGGGATCCCTCACAGATCCCATGCAAGCCCCCGCTTATAAACTATTATATATTTGTCACTTGAGCTGAAAGAAGCTTTCGGGGAAGCTCATAGATCCACGCTATTCACACCCCCAGGGGTAAAAGCTGCGCCATGGGTTCTACATACTAAAAAAATATAAACTATAAGATGATAAGAAGATGGTGACAACCAACACCGAGTCCCAATGCTGTAAGTGTATTTAGGGGAGTAATGATATCCAGCTCCACAAGGGGCGCCATTGTAAAACATTAGCAAATACATTAGCAGAGAACCCTACAAACATTGGGGCAGATTTACTTACCCGGTCCATTCGCGATCCAGCGGCGCGTTCTCTGCGCTGGATTCGGGTCCGGCCGGGATTCATTAAGGTAGTTCCTCCGCCGTCCACCAGCTGGCGCTGCTGCGCTGAAGTCCGTTGGAATGCCTCGAAATACACCGGCCTATCCTGGATGAAGGTGAGTGAAATTTTCGCGACACTATTTTTTTTTCCGAATCCGCCAGGTTTTCGTTGGGCCACACCCCCCGATTTCCATCGTGTGCATGCCAGCGCCGATGCGCCACAATCCGATCGCGTGCGCCAAAATCCAGGGGCAATTCAGGTACAATCGGCGCAAATCAGAAATATTCAGGTAACACGTCGGGAAAGCGTGAATCGGGCACTTAGTAAATGACCCTCAATTTGTCAAACTGAGCAGTGTGCACGGCAATATCATTAGTAATGTGTATATAGTAATGTGTATTTTTTAATCATATACAATGTAACAGTTCACCATGAGCCCTTGATATATAGGGGTCCCTGAGGATAGACACCGCAGGAGGATCCCACATAGTTATACAGGGGTTATCACGCTACATCGGTGCATTGTTGGCAGGAATCGGGGGCGATGTATAGGTAGGTACTTCATTTAGCAGCCCACCTTGTTAGTCACCCTGATGGATGCTTTCATCTCCTGGTTACGGATAATTCTGCACCTGGATACTAATGGAATGATGGAAGTATTGCTGGCAGCGAGATGTGGACGTGCAGGTGCTGCTGGTGATTCTTGCTCTGGGATTTCTTCCGCTTTAATGAATTGGAGTCTTAATGGAGAAATAAAAACGTTCCTCGCTGACATGAGAGAGGGGGATCTACGCCCCCGCCTGGGCAAGGAATCAAAGCTCTTGTATTCTGCAGCAGCCGATGATTGTTTTGGGGGAGATCTTGTTTGTCAAGGAAAAAAAAAAGTTTCCTACTGCTATTGCTATGTATCGGTCCGTCCGAAGTGTTGTCTCTGGTGGACATTGACAGATTACTAAGGCCTCTATTATTCGCCATTAGGTTTGGTTTGGGCAAATAGAGACACTGTGACTTGTGACATTTGTCTCTGGAGAAACAATTCTGTCGTCTGGATACCGTCTCATAAGCCACAAAGACCCGACATTCTTCTAGAGAAGAAGCTGAAAGCTCTTGGGCCCCATTGCCAAATCTGGAACAAGGTCCCCACTTAGCATGTATGATATTGGGTTTTCTGATATGGCAGAGAGACCTGTAGGGTGTAGCTTGTGTCTTGCATTTAGACAATACAAGACACTGGTTCTGGTTAACGATCGCATTTGTTTCCATTGAACCGCATATGTGATCGTCCATGACGCGCCCCAGGACAGGCAGAGGAGAGGCAAAGGAAAGGCAAGGCACAGAAAAGGCAGATGACAGGACAGGCAGAGGACAGGCAGAGGACAGGCAGAGGACAGGCAGAGGACAGGCAGAGGACAGGCAAAGGACAGGCACAGGACAGGCAGAGGACAGGCAGAGGACAGGCACAGGACAGGCAGAGGACAAGCACAGGACAGGCAGAGGACAGGCAGAGGACAGGCAGAGGACAAGCACAGGACAGGCAGAGGACAGGCACAGGACAGGCACAGGACAGGCAGAGGACAGGCAGAGGACAAGCAGAGGACAGGCACAGGACAGGCACAGGACAGGCACAGGACAGGCACAGGAGAGGCACAGGACAGGCACAGGACAGGCACAGGAGAGGCAGAGGACAGGCACAGGAGAGGCACAGGAGAGGCACAGGACAGGCACAGGACAGGCACAGGAGAGGCACAGGAGAGGCACAGGACAGGCACAGGACAGGCACAGTATAGGCACAGGACAGGCACAGGTCAGAGGCTACTGAACAAATTCAGAGCCCTGTGTGATGCATCACATTATAGTTCGAACCTCTTCACTTGGAGCTGCAGATGAAGCTGAAATCTGGCGGCTCAGAAATCGTGATGAACAGACAACTGGATCAGGAAATATCCTCCTGCAGAAGGGTTGATGAGATGACATTTATTTCAATGAAGCTCTCCATGGGGTGTAGAGGACAAGACTCTGTGGGTGGGAAATCTAAGATAAAAGATCAAGACCCAGAGATTACCTTGAGCTCAGACATCCTGCAATGGGCTATTTTGAGGAGGGGGCACTTTCTTATGTTAATCCCCTGAGCCTCCGCTGACATTATTGCCCAAACCAATTAAAAGTGAAGTCATTGGAAAAACAAAGCATTCACATTGCAGGAGGAAGAAGCTGCAGGTGACTTCATGTGATGACTTATTTATTTTTTATCAGAAATACATTTACTTACGGCCGACATATGGAAAAATACATTGTTGTACATAATTCAGTCTTCGATATTAAATGTATGTAACGCCATGAAGGAGACATGGCAGAGGGACACTGCACACTTTATATATTTTACAATGTTTTACTATCTTCATTGTAAACCTGATTCCTTTATTTCTACTATAACCCTTGTCATAATGAACTACCATATATACTCGAGTATAAGCCGACCCCAATATAAGCTGAGTTACCTAATTATACCACAAAAACTGGGAAAACCTATTGACTTGAACATAAGCCAAGGGTGGGAAAAGCATTGGTCAGAGCCTCCACCTAGTATATAGCCAGCCTGCCCCCTGCCCCTAGTGTATAGCCAGCCCCTGCCCTCCAGTATGTAGCCAGTCAGCCCCAGTATATAGCCAGCCTCAGTGTATAGCCATCCAGCCCATAGTATATAGCCAGCTAGCACATAGTATATAGCCAGCCAGTCCCCTGTATATAGTCATCCAGACCATAGTATATAGCCAGCCAGCACATAGTATATAGCCAACCAGCACAAAGTATACAGCCAGCCTGCCCCCCAGTACATAGCCAGCCCCCTGCCCCCCAGTATGTAGTCAGTCAGTCAGCCCCCAGTATATAACCAGCCCCTATATATAGTCAGCCAGCCCATACTATATAGCAAGCCCATAGTATATAGCCAGCCACCTCATAGTATGTAGCCAGCCAGCCCATAGTATATAGCCAACTAGCCCATAGTATATAGCCAGCCAGCCCATAGCATATAGCTAGCCAGCCCATAGTATATAGCCAGCCTTTAGTATACAGTCAATCAGCCCGCGCCCACCCCGCCCCCCCAGCAAATAAAAAAAATAAACTCACTACTTACCTTTCCGACACTCCCAGCAGGTTCTCTTCTTTCTTGCAGCGGCAGGTCCGTGCTGGCCACCTGCTGACCTCATTGCACAAGTTTTGTGCTGAAAAACTCGGCTTATCCTCGAGTATATACCATATGACAATCAATTGTATCTTCTGTTCTCCAGGATTGCTTCTGGCAGAACTGGATACAGTCTTTATGCTGCCCTAGGCGCTCTCAGTGATTACTCCCCCTATTGGTGCCATAAAACTTCTTACAGAACACACATGTGATGCGTTTTGCACAATACATTTGAACACAATTCCAGCGCAGTGCATAGGAGTTACTGAAACACTTGTGGGCGCCATTTTGCTTTGTGCACATGTGATCAGGAGAAACTCCTCACTTTGCTAGAATTGTGTTCCTAAATGTAATTCAAACGCAGCGTGTGAACACAACCAATGTGCCCACTAACCCTAAGCTACTGAGCCACTAACAAATACAGTGCCCTCCATAATTACATGGGTTGTCCGAGCTCAGGACTACCCCAGTAGCCACAGTGCTGCTGCCAGTAGCCAGTGCTGCCCCAGTAGACTGTAGTCACAGTGCTGCCCCCATTATTTAAAGTGCTATCCCCAGTAGTAACAGTACTGCCTCCAGTAGAAACAGTGCTACCTCCAGTAGCCAAAATGCTGCCCCCACTAGCCAGTACTTTCCCCAAGTAGTAACATTGCCACCCCCAGTAGAAACATTGCTTTCCCCAGTAGTCATAGTGCTGCACCTCCTACCCAGTACCTGCCCCCACTAACCACAGAGCTACCCCCACTAGCCAGTGTTGCCCCGAGTAATAACAGTGCAGCCCCCACTAGCATGTGCTTTCCCCCAGTAGTCACAGTGCTGCTCCCGGTAGTCAATAGTAAAAAAATTACATTACATTACATGTCGTCTTTGCTGCGTCTTATATCACATAGACTGCAGGCTTTCGGTCTGTATTATAGATAGGGAGCAGCGTAACACAGGAGCTGATAGCTGTCTCAAGTACAGGGTGGGAGGCGGCACCTCGGCCTGATCCCACCACTGAAGTAATCTGAGGTGCAGGTGCCTGCTCCACCATCTCCCAGGCAGGCGGCTTCCCGAAGAAACTTTGTTTTTTAAAATGAAAAATTCCCTCTGTGCCTGGCTGCCCGCCCTAGGCACCATGTCCACCATGTTTTTTTGGTCTAAAAGCTGAAAATCGTCCAATGTACGTACTCTTGATTTCAAAGGGTAAAAATCAGGATTAGAGATGAAAAAAATCACCTGTATATCTACACATTCACTGTTACTTAAAAGGGAACCTGTCACCAGGGACCTCATTTTCACTAAAGCCAAAGCTTGCAGAAGCCCATTACAGCTGCAGTGCAAATATTCCATTCTGCTTTCTCTGAGCATTTGCATTACAATATAATTGTGTATTATAATTTACCTTGCACCCTGACAGAATCCCCTGTGTAGTCCCAGGGGTTGGGCTTTGGTTTGGATGCATTCCAAAAGACAACATGTGCTGCAGACTCCTCAGCTCTCAGCCCCCACCACTGTGCTCCTGTACAGCTCCTCTTAGGACAACCCCTTTTTCAAGTGGGTTTGGCTGAGATACTCTTTGTACAAAGACTTGAATTTTTTCTGAAGTTTCGGCTGCCCAACAGTCAGATTTTGTGTGCTGCATTGACACTCAACACAAAACACAAAACCAGGAGATGGACTGGATCGGTGCCAGAAACAGAAAATGGATCCAGGAGAGACAGGGCCTGGATGACGGGGCCCCATAGCAGCTGCTACGGCTGCTACCACTGCAGATATGCCCCTGATCCACACTTAATGTAAATCCAGCAACTTGGAGGAGCTTGCTCAGAGGAATTCTCTTTCATCTTCTTCTATCTAGAGGATATGAGAGCTTAAAGAAGCAAAAAAGTTAGTCTCCTTATTTTATCTGTATCTTATTCACCTTCTACCAGAGATCACATTTATGTCATACAGCAGCCAGTAGTCACAGTGCTGCCCCCCAGTAGCCAGTGCTGCCTCCATGCTACAGTAGTCACAGTGCTGCCCCCAGTACCAACAGTGCTGCCCCGAGCAACAACAGTGCTGCCTTGAGTAGCAACATTGCTGCCCCCAGTAGCCGTAGAACTGTCCCCAGTAGCCAGTGCTGCCCCCAGTAGTCACAATGCTGCTCGTAGCAGCCAGTGCTTGCCCCCAGTAGTTACAGTGCTGCTCCCAGTAGCCAATAATACAAAAAAAATACTAACCTTGCTCCTCTTGGCACCTTTTTCAGAGCTTTAGCACAGACAATGTATGATCACCTCAATAATAATAATCTTTATTTATATAGTGCCATCATATTCTTTAGAGCTTTAAAATGAACCTTATACGTCCGTTTCTGCTGGGTCAGTTCTGGCCATAGGCCCATGACCTGGCACTGGTGGACGTGTGGTCACTTTGATGGCAGCTCTATGCACCGTCCATTGTGCCCGGGGGTGAATACGGCCCTAGTAAGGTGTCCTCCATGTCAAGGACCATTCCTTAATATTCTGCCATAGCATCAGTGTGGCCGCTAGGACAATCTGACTCTCGCCCCACCGCACCACCAGGGCTCATGTGACATGTGATTGTGAATTACCATCCAGCCGAGATGTTAAACACATAAACCAGAACCTCAACCTCAGAGTGGAAAAACAAATAGAAGCAGGAATGTAGCGAATTGACGCTGGCGGAGTGTAACAAATGTCACCATCGAAGAGTTTATCTCTGAAAGTGTGGGGCATGTTATCGCATAGATCCTTTTTTAGTAGGTGTTTATGTAACCTCCGCTGCACGTGGCTGTAACTGAAGTGGTAAAAAGTTTAAAATTAAAATATCGCCTTAAGAAATTTCTGATCAATGCTGTGAACTGTTGTAAATATTAAAGGGACTCAGCAGGTGCGACCATACAGACTGCAGCCAGTGTTATGTATTGTCCCTGGAGAGATGTGTAATCAGACCTCACACTGTTGTGCTCTGTGCTCTCTGCAGCCAGTGTTATGTATTGTCCCTGGAGAAATGTATAATCACACCTCACACTGCTGTGCTCTGTGCTCTCTGCAGCCAGTGTTATGTATTGTCCCTGGAGAGATGTGTAATCAGAACTCACACTGCTGTACTCTGTGCTCTCTGCAGCCAGTGTTATGTATAATCCCTGGAGATATGTGTAATCAGAACTCACACTGCTGTGCTCTGTGCTCTCTGCAGCCAGTGTTATGTATTGTCCCTGGAGAGATGTGTAATCAGACTTCACACTGCTGTACTCTGTGCTCTCTGCAGCCAGTGTTATGTATTGTCCCTGGAGAGATGTGTAATCAGAACTCACACTGCTGTACTCTGTGCTCTCTGCAGCCAGTGTTATGTATTGTCCCTGCAGAGATGTGTAATCAGACCTCACACTGCTGTGCTCTGTGCTCTCTGCAGCCAGTGTTATGTATTGTCCCTGGAGAGATGTGTAATCATACCTCACACTGCTGTGCTCTGTGCTCTCTGCAGCCAATGTTATGTATTGTCCCTGGAGAGATGTGTAATCATACCTTACACTGCTGCAGTTCAAATATGTTTTAAAACTTAAAATAAATATATGTGAAAAAAAAAACAAAAGAAGGATAAAATGATATTTCTTACTATGTTATTTAACAATTTATATATATATATACACAAGGCACCGGAGGATCCTTGGTGCGGTGCATCCTCATCCTGTGCCCCGGCGGTGGACACGGCTGCAGGGGCTGCTCCCGCACCCAAAATGGCGGCACCTGTTTCTCCTAGGCAAAATGTAAAACAAATCCAGCTTCACACAACCATCCAGGATAAGTAAAACGTAGCAATTTATTTCATATTTTTTTAAAAGTTCATAGAAGCAAATGAACATATAGGAGGACACAGACATACACAGTGTAACTGCCTACGCATTTTGGAAAAAATCATCAGTCATGGCATAAAAAATTAGAAATAAATTGCTACGTTTTACTTATCCTGGATGGTTGTGTGAAGCTGGATTTGTTATACATTTTGCCTGTGCTGGACTTGGAACGAGAGTTGTGCGTGCTCTTCAGGTGAGCTGACTCTACACTTCTATAGTATATTCTGCTTCTCCTAGTGGTGCGAAAGACAAGCAGCACAAACAGCAGAGCTCCTCCCACAGACGTGCCTCTGAGCCTCTGGACACCTCAAGAGGGACTCAAAGCCGGCCTCCAGAATCCAGACTCCGGGCCTCTACCTCCGAAACTTTAACAGCATCTTCCGAAGAGAGACCCAGCATTCATGACCTGGCACCTGCTGCACCCCAGGCGGTGCCTGCCCTTTCCACTGCGGAGACAGGGTGCAGATGGATGCCCCTAGCCAATAACAGCCTCCTGCGGCTCTTCCTGAGCCTCCTCACCACTAGACAACAGTGTCCTAAAGCAGACGCCCATCTCTCATGAGCCACCAGCATTGGACCCTACTGACATCTTCCCAGCCTGGGGCATCCCCCCTCAGCAGCCCCAAGCGATGATGTTCTAGCTTCCACATGCTCTACCATCACAACTAGGAGTTTGGTGCATTGGCTGAGCTGCATGTTCTATGTACCCAGCTCGGCTCTATTCCTACTAGGGAGGACATGAAAAGTTACATGGCTTGTTTGGAGCAATCATATATTACGGAGTTATGCGTGGTGAGAAAGGATGTTCAAATACTGACCACCAGAGTTTCTATCTTAGAGAACGACTGCACAGCTTCAGCCATACTGGTGGGTGTGCATGAATCAGCCATGACTACAACTACAGTTTCTGGATGACCAGTTAGACGACACAGCAAATAGATGTCGCCAGAATAATATAAGGATTTCTGGTCTCCCTGAGTTAGTAAAATCTTCTCGTTTACACGATATCCTTCAACAGATCTTTAACTCTCTTATGGAAGTCCCAATCCGGCTGATGTTCCCAAAAAATTTTGTCTGCCCTTGGATTCCCAGCTCCTATCATCACCGAATGGCCGAGTCTTCCTGCTCCCTCGGGTCCTGGTTTGGCTCTTCGACTCCCAGCTAGACCTCCGAGATGCCGAAGTCACCGAGGTGGCAGAGCAGCCTCTCTACAGCCACCAAGAACTCTGCCCAATTGTTGACATGGACTGCCCTGCTCTGGTTCAACATATGGATAGGTTACTGGACATAGATTGTTGTTTTTTTTCTATGTTGCTTAACACTCCCTACATATGCCCGACATAGTCTATGGCCACTCCACCTCTCCGCATTCATGCTCCCACACTCCTGGGTCTACCTAGCGTTGCTCTCCCCGGGGTTAGACATGTTATAGATGATAGCAGATCTTGGCTCTAGGGGTGTGCCGGGTTCTCGGTTAAAATATCTTCAATTAAGACACTTTATCTCTTCTCTATCCCCTATTGCAAAGCTCACATCTACATTCACCACATTCAAGGGACTATGTCTGGGATGTGACCCTCCCACACATACTGTCTCACTATTGTATGGCTAGATGTTGAACTAAAAACCTTATTAAGCCAGGGCTTGGGAGAGTTCCCTTGGTAGGGAGCTTTTGCCAGAACAGTGGTCTATAGTGTGCACCCTTGCACATGTTCTATCGTCATTATGTCACCTTTAAGAATGAAATTTTAAAATACTGTATTGTCACAATGGTATCGAACTCCAGTTAAGCTGAGACAATTATCTGCGATGTAATGTTGATGCTGTGAGGACAATGTAGAGAGGATGTTATTTATATATTTGGTGGAGCACTCCTCCCATTACCTATAAAGGTAGATCGGGTGGTAAGTGGACCTATAGGACGTAAGGATAGCCCTTAAAGGGCTAATCCTCATTTCCCCGCAATCTTTCGCTAACTTTTATTCGGCAAATATGTAAATTTTGTGAAGCGGCTACTGGGGGGTGGAGTAGCCGGAGCTGAGGCTATACGGCGCCGCTACTCCACTCCCCAGTAGCCACTTTGTTCCTCCGTCCGAGAATCCTGCCGTCTGCGCATGCGCAGACGGCATGATTCTCGGCCGAGGGCGCGCGGGTACGAGGAGCTGCGCATCAAAGATTTTTTAAAGGGGGAACTAAGAGGCTACTGGGACGTGGAGTAAGCGATGTGTAGCCTCAGCTCCGGCTACTCCATGCCCCAGTAGCCTCTTTCCAAATTTTACATATTTGCAAAATAAAAGTTAGCAAAAGATTGCGGGGACGTGAGGATTAGCCCTTAAAAAGGCTATCCTCATGTCCTATATATCCACCTACCATCCGATCTACCTTAATAGGTAGATATATGGTGGTAGGTTCCCTTTAAAGGAAACCTGTCACCAGGGACCTCATTTTTCACTAAAGACAGGTTACAGAAGCTTATTACACGTGCAATGGAAATCTGCCTTTCTGTCTTTTCTATGCATTTGCATTACAATATAATTGTGAGTTATAACTTACCTTGCTCCATAACAAAATCCTGGGGTAGTCACGGGGCTGGACTTTGGTTTAGATGCATTTCAAAAAAGGCTGTCTCCACCTTTGTGCTCCTGTACAGCTCCTCCTCCTGCTCCTTCTCAGAGGTCACAGCCTGGTCAGCCTGACATCAGTGGGGGAGGGACAAGCTGTTCAGGTGCACAAACATGGAGACAGCCTGCAGCTCAGACAAGTCACATGTTGTTTTTTGAAATGCATCCAAACCAAAGCCCAACCCCTGTGACTACCCCAGGATTTTGTCAGGATGCAAGAGTAAGTTATAACACACAATTATACTGTAATGCAAATGCTTAGAAAAGGCAGAGAGGCATTTTTTCACTGCAGGTGTCATGGGCTTTTACAATCTGTCTTTAGTGAAAAATGAGGTCCCTGGTGACAGGTTCCCTTTAAGCAGTTGTACAATGTTCTTGCAGTTATAACAATTCCACCATAGTTCTCACACCAGAACAAGCCATGCTTTCCATTCTGTCAGGTCCAATCTCCAAAATTAAAAGGAGTCTATTGCGATTCTTTATTGTAGCCACAAACCAAATTGTTCTCAGGAACCCTCCTCTCGTACAGACTGGGTTTCACCTCTCAACCATATATAAAGGAGAGAAGAACTGAAAGCAATAGACGATGTTTGGACCACAATGTTTCTATTTTTTCTTTATGGTTCTTCAAGATGTGCAGCCTCACATGTCACTGCTTATTATTGCACTTTCTTTTCACGCATTGGGTCTATGTGGATCCAAGATTACTTAAGATTTGCCTTCCTAAGAATTAAAAAAGCATTAAAAACATTAAAGTTAGGAGGATTCAAACCATCATCTTCTGATCCGTAGCCGGATATATTGTGGCTTATTAACTAAGGGTCCGTACGCACACTTTCATCGGACTTTCCGACTTTTTTGGGGATTGCACGGCTCAGACAGGTATTTAACAGGTGTCTGCGCTGGGATTTTGTCGCACGCTGTCGGATTTTGGCACAGCCGCGGTGGCTTCCATGCGACATAAATCGGGGGCCGTGCCGCCAGACAATCCAACTGCTTTCGGACTGAGCGCAGTATTTAACTTTCAAATTGTGTCGCAAGATCAAGCACTTATATGCACCAGGAAGAAGAAGGTGAACTCCGTCGGACCTGAGCTGGGAAGAGACGCATGCAGGGTATTGGGCGCACAATCTTAGTGAATCACAGCACAGGGCATTATACACGGACAATGCACTTTCTGTGAAATCCTTCGGACGGGTAAGTCCATTTCATTGCACCACTGGCCACATTTTTTATAGCTTTAGAGGTTTTTGAAAATTGTTGAAAACATTTTGATATGTGTACAAAAATTCAGAAAGGTACGTTTTATTTCACTTAATTTCACATGACCCTGGTTGTCAATGTTAATTCATTTGTAAAATTGTCATATTTGTCAAGTTTACAGAAAAAAAACCCCAACCACTTAGGCCCCTTCCACACTAGCGTTGCATTTTACGTCAGGGTGCAATGCGTGAAAAACTGATGTTTTTGGCTGCGTTTTTGTTCCATTTTTCCTTGGAGTCATTAGCGTTTTTGTGTTTTTCACGCGCGCGTTGTTCGCGTTTTTTTGCGTTTTCGGTGCGTTTTTCACGCACGTTTTTCAAAGGGACCATGGTTCGGGAATAAAATGTTTTATTTAATTGAAAAAGAATGTCTTCTGATAAGTTAGCAGATGTATGCAAACATCTGCAATCTATTCTTCACTGTTCCGCGCGTATATTATCTCCCAAGTTAGCAGATGTGAAGAACAGTGAAGAATAGAATAATAACAGTGAACACCGTGAACACAGGATCATTTAAGTGAAAAACACAGTAAAGAACACAGTGCAGAATAGATTACAGATGTTCGGCACATCTGCTTACTTGTCGGGAGATACCTGCGGAACGGTGCAAACAAAATAGCATTTGAAGAACAATATATATGTGTGAAGAAGACATTGCAGATGTATGGAAACATCTGCAATGTGTTCTTTACACACATATATATTGTTCTTCACATACTATTCTGCACGTATCTCCCGACAAGTAAGCAGATGTGCCGAACATCTATAATCTATTCTTCACTGTGTTCTTTACTGTGTTTTTCACTTAAATGATCCTGTGTTCACTGTGTTCACTGTTATTATTCTATTCTTCACTGTTCTTCACTGTGTTTTTTTAATTAAATGCTCGATCTCGAGCAGGGGAATTATTCATGTCACCTAGCAACCCATCCATTTAAAACGCATTGCACTCGCATTGCACTTGCAATGCTTGCGAGTGCAATGCATTTTTGATGCGTCTCCATAGACTTGAATGGGGCGGGAAAAATGTGCGTGAGACGCAAAAGTTGAGCATGCTGCGATTTTGACGCGCGTCAAAGCAAACGCAAGCACGCGCGTGAAAAACAACGCAAATGAGGAAAGACCCATTGGAAACAGTGGGACAGAGTGCAATGCAAGTTCTGCGCGTGAGAAACGCTAGTGTGGAAGGGGCCTTATATACAATACAGTATATCATTATTTGGTGAAAAGGCAAAAATAAAATATAAAAACTAAAATTTTGAGCTAGGTTGGAGTCGAACTGATTTCTATGGCTTGGGCTTGTTCACAAATTTTTGATTTGTCTTCTCAATTATAGACTGTGTTCACACACTCAGGTTTTCACAACAGTTTTTGCAGCCAAAAACTGTGCAAAGAGCATATATAACTTATATTGCCTTTTTTTTTTTTTGCTTTAGAATACCATGTTTCAAAAACTGCATTAAAAATCTGCATAAAACAACCTAAAGTAGAACAACTTTTTGTTATGTGAAGAATAAAAAAAATGAAAAAACCCCCCATGAAAACAGGAGAAAAACATTTCCTCACTACAGAGATCTCATTCGTTGTACAAAAACAAAAATTTGCTTCCCGTAGGGAAATCGAGACTAGTACTGACACCTGTAGGCCAAAATAGGTATTGAGGGTTTGCATATTTTAAGTACATTGTCAATTTACTATAAAAAAAACTATTAGGAGATCATTTAAAGGGGAATCACTGACCAAAAGACTAAAAAGAGAGGACAATATGATTAGTGTGGTACAGACAAAGTACAGAAATATAAGCAGGTTGTGTTGTCTAGGTGGCAGCTCTCAGCTCCCGTGCTCCGCTGCTTTCCATCTATCATACAGACCATGAATGTGTGATATTAGATGCAGCACAGACGACGTGTAATGACACTTCCACCTGTGCTAGGGCTAGGCCGCCATCATACGTCGCCTCTGAAGAAGGTGCCAAGGGGAGCAAGGTAAGTATAGTATTTTAACTATTGGCCACTAGGAAAAGCACTGTGACTATCGGGGGGGGGGGGGGGGGGTTAGCACTGGCTAGTGGATGCAGCAATGTGATTACTGGGGGCAGCACTGTTACAACTGAGGCAGCTCTGTTACTACTGGGAGCAAACACTGGCATTAGTGGAGGCAGTATTGTGGCTACTGGGGGCAGCACTTTGATTACTGAGGGTAACATTGTGACTATTGGGTTCTGTGGACAGCACTACGGTTCCTGTCTACTGGAATCAGCACTGTGACTACTGGTGGCATAACTGGCTACCATACCTCCCAACTTTTCACAAATAGAAAGAGGGACATTAACCACGCCCTTGGCCACACCCCCTAGCCACACCCCCTTCTCGCTGTTCAGTGATTGTTTTCTTTCAAAGCTGAATTTTACAAAGGTGATCACATAATTTTTGAAAGCCTCAGAGTGCGGTTACATGTACCACTAGCGCTACATTTACAAATGCAACGCTAGTGTATTGGGCGCGTCTTGGCTCAATCGCATTTGCGTTTCCAATGAAAGCATGTGATCGCTAAGCAATCACATGGAAATGCAAATTAGATGGGGTCGAGGCATTCGCTCATGCGCTAGTGTTACGTGTGTAAACACTACCCTAGTGGTGCGTGTGACCGCACCTCGATGTGTATACATGCAATATGCAATAGTGTCCTCAAGAATGCCCACACGTGCCCATCTGCTTCTTGGCACCATCTGAATGGTGAGCAATAAGCTACATTCACACGATGTATGCCCGCTGTAACGTAGTACGGCGGGCATACACCGGTGCAGGGGAGAGGAGCAGGGGATGAGCACAGCTCACCCCCGCCCCTCTCCATAGGGATATACAGCGCCCGGCGCCGTATCACATAGAAAGATAGGACATGTCCCATCTTTCTATGGGCTACTGAACAGTATGGTGCCGCACGTGTGCTGTACCGTAACGCTCCCGTACAGGGCCGTGAGCCCATAGAAGTGTATGGGGGACGTATATTGGCCGTATATATGTCCCCCATACGTTCATGTGAATGCAGCCTCAGTCTGGTGTGGAGTTAGAGGCATTAGTTTAATCCTGCATCATTAATGGCCTGTTTAATTTTTGCATTTTTCAATCCTGAGCTTTTTATATTTCTCCATGTACAGAGCTGTGTGATGGGATACCAAATTTGTAGGTTTTATAATGTTTTCATACATTTACAAAAATGAATCTTCTGGCGCTAAGAACTTTTTCATACTTCAGTGCACGTGTTTGTGGTTGGGGTCATTTTTTGCGAGATGAGATGCCATTTTCAATGCTATCATTTTTAGGACTGTAAGACCTTTTGATCACATCTTTAATATTTTGCAAAATGGCAAAAAAGTGGCATTTTTTGACTTGGACGCTATTTTCCGTTACGGAGTTAAACTCTGGGAATAACTGTTATTATATTTTGATAGATTGGACATTTTCGGACGCGGCGATACCTAATGTGTTCATGATTTTTACTGTTTATTTATATTTATATCAGTTCTAGGTAAAGAGGTGATTTGAATATTTATGGGCTTTGTTTATTTTATTTTTTTTACAATTTTTCAGATCATCAAGGGTACTTTAACCCTAGGTTGTCTGATTAATCCTACCATATACTGCCATACTACAGTATACTACATTATGGCAGTATATGGGGATTTTCCACATCATCTATTACTATGTGTAAATCGCACATTGTAATAGATCGGTTACAATCAGACAGGTGTGGAAATGCTTCGTAACCTGTGAACTTTCAGTCATGAAAGTTCACAGGTTATAGCGAGGGCGCAGGCGCCCCTGTCTGCATCTCCTTCATGCCCTCTTGGCATGGAGAAGGCGTGAGGAGCAAAATAATCGCAATGTCTGGCGATTTGCAAGGCGTTGCGATTATTTCAGGGCTTGTACGTCACAAAACTGACACACAAGCCCTAATAAATGTCTTCTAGCATACAGTCACTGACCTTACTCACTGATGGGAGTAGTTGTCCTCCCTGGTCCCTGCTGTGGAGATGGTCAGTGTAGAGGTGGCAGCGATGTGGTCTCTGTCTGTGCTGCCTCCCTCCCCCTCCACAGCTATCAGGAGCTGCAGAGGAGTCTCCTATGGCCGGGTCACCTCTCCTGCTGTGCCCCGTGATGACTGGAGACACAGGGAAAGCTCACACAGGGGAAAGAGGAGGAGGAGGGGGAACAAGCAGGAGCTGCAGAGGAGCCTCCTATGGCCGGGTCCTGCACTGACTCCGGACAGCTCTCACAGGGGGGGAGGGGGAACAAGCAGGAGCTGCAGGTGAGTCTCCTATGGCCGGGTCCTGCTGTTTCCCTGGGATGATAGCTGGACTGACTCCGGACACGAGGCTCAGCTCTCAAAGGGGGGAGGGTCCGGCCCGGGGGAGGAGGAGGGGGAAGTGCTGGGAGCTGTCAGCTCACTTCCTTGCAGCCGCGCTGCTCCAGAGCCCGTGTCTCTGCATCTACAGCAGTGTGTCCCGGGACCAGGAGACGGGACTTCGTCTCTCGGTCCGGGACAATGGCAGGAAAAACGTGACTATCTCTCAACCGCCCGGGGCAGCGGGACATTGGTGTAAAACCGTGAATGTCACGCTGAAACCGGGACGGTTGGGAGGTATGGGCTACTGGGGGCAGCATTGTGACTACTAAGGGTAACACTGTGACTACAGGGGTCTGGGGGCAGCACTGGGGTTGCTGTCTACTGGAATCAGCACTGTGACTACTGGTGGCAGCACTGTGACTACTGTAGCCTGGGGACATTACTGGCAGCAACACTGTGCCTACTAGAGGCAGCACTGTGCCTACTGGCTACTGTAGGGGCATAACTGTGACTCCTATCACAGTAGCGAACCACAGAAATGACTTGACGCAGTCTCAGGATTTTGAAACCATTTACTATAGGATATAGAACATGACTGATCCCTTTTTTTTGCGTCTCATTAGATTCTTTGGTTGTAATTCTGGGATCTATAGTGCAGGATCAGATTTCTGGGTGACTCTCCTCTCCGACCAGTTTTATATTTTTTGCATGCCTTAGGCCCCTTCCACACGTCAGAGTCTGATCAGGGGGCGATCAGGGTTTGGTGAGTGAAAAGCGCGCATTTTGCATCGGAGTGCAATCAGTTTTCAGTCAGTGTTTGTTCAGTGTCTCAGTTTTTCACGCGCATTTTTGATGCAATTTCAATACAATTTCAATGCGTTTTTCACTGACCAATGGACTCAGGACTGAGCTCTATCTTTTCTATGGCAATTGATGCATGAAAAACGCATTGGACTTGCATTGCACTTGCAAGTGTCTCAGAGTGCAATGCGTTTTTGATGCATCTCCATAGACTTGTATGGTGCGTTTTTCACGCGCGTGACTTGCAAAAGTAGAGCATGTTGAGATTTAAACACGCGTTAAAAAAAACACGCGTGTGTGCGTGAAAAAAAAGTCTGAAAAGACCCATTGGTTACAATGGGTCAGAGTGCAATGCAAGTTCTGCGCGTCAAAAGCACGCGCAGAAAACGCGCGTGAAAAACGCAAGTGTGTAAGGGGCCTTAGTGTCATGCACAGTCTTCACCCACATTTTGTTTTGATCCTGAGAAGATTTACTGTATGTAATTGGGTTTGGAATTTGGTTGCGTTTATCATGAAACGTGTAACTATGGCAACACCATAATAACAAGGCCATCCGCTCTGACATCTGCTGCAGCGGCACTGGAGGCAGAAAACATATCCTGTGACACTGTGTGCCCTAAATTACTCTGTAAATTGCGGGGCCAACAGAAATCACTCTGAGGTCTCCAACATGTGCACTTTTGGATCCGCTGAATGTGTCATTATAGTTAAAGTACAACTGTAAAGTATAAAAACTTTTGCCTAACTCTGTACTAAGCTAAAATAAGCAATTCTCTAATCTACTCTAATCAGCTATCTGCAGTCTTTTGCCTTCTAGCAGATGTTTTACCTTGTCCCCCTGGCTGCTCTCCCTGCCATTGTTTGGATTGGTTGCCATGAGAATCCGTATCTGGATGCTTGGGTTGGGTGGAGCGTGGGTGGACGTTGATGGCTGCTGGTTGCAAGAGAATATCAGTTCTGACTATAGCCGGTCAGCAAGAATTGGACTTTTAGTGATGTCACAAGCATATGACTGATCACGTGCTTCAGGTTATCCAATTACAAACATGCTGCATTCTTGACAGAGCTACTGCAACACCCCTGTCAATGCAGTGTGCTTGCAAAATACAACTCCTAATGGATATAATAGGAATCATTGAGATTGATCATCTCAGTGAGCCCTCCAGTGTATACAAATGGTAATGCAGATGCTGAATATCTGCCTGACAAGGAATGTTAATAGTGTTATTGATTGTGACCAATAGAGTGCATTGTTAATTACCTATGTAAGAAAGCTGCTGGTTGTATAACCTGAGCTGGACAATCCAAAGGGAAGTTTATAGACCCAGAACTGGACAGATCTGGGTCTTTTTCTCCTGATGATAGAGGGGACATGATTAATTTATATAAATATATGAATGGTCCATACAAAAAATATGGTGGTAAGTTGTTCCAGATTAAATCAATTCAAAAGACGAGGGGGCACTGTCTCCGTCTGGAGAAAACAAGGTTTAATCACCAGAGGCGACAGGGGTTTTTTACTATGAGAACTGTCAATCTGTGGAATAGCCTGCCTCAGGCGCTGGTCACAGCAGGGACAGCAGAGAGCTTCAGGAATGGTCTAGATGCCTTTTTACACCTAAATAACATTGATGGTTATGTTATATAGAATTGTTTCCCCTAAATCCCTTCCTCATGCAATCCCTTCCCTTCCTTGGTTGAACTTAATGGACATGTGTCTTTTTTCAACCGTATAAACTGTGATACTATGATAGCTCCGCAGCTGTGCAGAAGCCTTGATAAATATAGCCCAGTATGTTAGTTCTGTTCAGAAGTTCTATGTTTGGGTCGGTAAATCCCACAGATGCCTGGAACAAGTTAGTAAGAGCACATACTGATGTACAATCTGTCTTGGAACAACTTGACTGATTGGGGTAATTGGAGCCTTGAGTTGAGAGGTATTTATTTTCTTAACACCCTTCAAGCGCAGGTGTTTGGGGGTTACCCTCTAACACAGTGGTGGCGAACCTATGGCACGGGTGCCAGAGGTGGCACTCAGAGCCCTTTCTTGGGGCACTCAGGCCATCACCCCAGGACAGAGTTCATCAAACAGGACCAAATCCATCAAATCTTTCTGCAGTCCCAGGCAACTTAGATGCCACTCTTAGCTATTTTGCAGCAACACTTCATTGTTTGGAACTGCTTGAAAAGTGAGAAGGTGTTGAAAGAAATGCATTATCTTTGGAGGTCCTCATTCTGGACCCACCGTTCTGTCTGTACAGAGAGACCCTGGAGACAAGCTGCAATGATAATCTGAATTTGCCCTCCTGCTTTCAACTGTATTGCTGGCCTCGGGTGGCCGATACAATTGAAAGATGTCGAAGAAGAGGTACTGTAGCAATAAGTAACTGCCACGTTGGCACTTCACAGTAAATAAGTTGATTTTGGTTCCTTTTTTGGCATTCGGTCTCTGAAAGGTTCGCCATCACTGCTCTAACAGGTTCCCATCTGTCATTGCAATCAATCAGCACCCTCTGATGATGTCGCCAGGGAGTGGTGGAGGTGGGGGGCACCAATCAGCATTTAAAAATGGTGGCGCCAATGTGCAGCACTGTTAAGGTTATCAGGTACTAACAGAGTTTGCTGTTACGGTAGGAAATCATCTGCCTGTGCTAACCCTGCCAGTTACCTCTCCATATTCCCTCAACAACAAAAAATTTGTTAATTTAAGTGTGCTGGTCATCAAAGGGTTAAGTTAGGGTTAATTTAAGGTTTTCCCTTTTCAGGGGGAGGAGTGAGGCTTGTTGTCACGGCCAGCGCCAGCACTGGGCAGATAATGCCCAAATAAGGCATAGATCATTTATGTAAGGAATCCATGAGGGGTGAAAGGGACTGTATCTAATGAATCTATAGGGGGTGAGGGGGCTTTATATAAAATTACCAAGACGAGGCTATTTGCGCTGATAAACTAGGGACTATTTTAGGACAGGAGACTGTTTTAGTTTCAGAATTTTTAATGCAACCACCTGAATTCACTGCAAAGGGGCCTAGAGAGGCTCTATCACCCAGGGGCCCACTGAGGCTCTGTCACCCAGGAGCCCACTGAGGCTCTGTCACCCGGGGGCCTACCGACACCTGTAGCCGACCCTGTCTGTTGTGTTCCGATTTCAAAGGGTATATTGGTTCATAGGTGGTGCCTGACCTAAAAAATGGGGACTCTACGTTCTGAATGATCCTCCCTATTCCTCGGCCTTCTCTCCCCCTCTATGGCCCTTTGATTTGTCCTTGCCCCTCCACTACCTCTCCTAGTTGATGTTTTTTCCATTTACAGTTTCCTGTCCCTCAGGATCTGAGAAATGAACCTCTGATGAGGACACCTCAGTGTCAATGTATTTGTATTTTTATTATTCTCTGGGAGAAAAGAAAGATGTTTCCTTAATAGTTTACTTAACCTTTCTATTTGGTCCAAGATTTATATTTGAAGGATAAGGAAATTGCTCTCACAAAGTTACATGCAAAATAAGAGTGCACTCGCATGAACGTAATGGGGACCAACATTAGGCCGCAACATTTGAAGGCTCAGTGCTGTATAGTATGTCCTGCAGTGACCCTATAACCATTAGGCCCCTGTATAATATGCCCCCCACTGACCCTATAACCATTAGGCCCCTGTATAATATGTCCTCCACTGACCCTATAACCATTAGGCCCCTGTATAATATGTCCCCCACTGACCCTATAACCATTAGGCCCCTGTATAATATGTCCCCCACTGACCCTATAACCATTAGGCCCCTGTATAATATGTCCTCCACTGACCCTATAACCATTAGGCCCCTGTATAATATGTCCCCCACTGACCCTATAACCATTTGGCCCCTGTATAATATGTCCCCCACTGACCCTATAACCATTAGGCCCCTGTATAATATGTCCTCCACTTTCCCTATAACCATTAGGCCCCTGTATAATATGTCCCCCACTGACCCTATAATCATTAGGCCCCTGTATAATATGTCCCCCACTGACCCTATAACAATTAGGCCCCTGTATAATATGTCCCCCACTGACCCTATAACCATTAGGCCCCTGTATAATATGTCCCCCACTGACCCTATAACCATTAGGCCCCTGTATAACATGTCCCCCACTGACCCTATAACCATTAGGCCCCTGTATAATATGTCCCCCACTGACCCTATAACCATTAGGCCCCTGTATAATATGTCCCCCACTGACCCTATAACCATTAGGCCCCTGTATAATATGTCCTCCACTGACCCTATAACCATTAGGCCCCTGTATAATATGCCCCCCACTGACCCTATAACCATTAGGCCCCTGTATAATATGTCCCCCACTGACCCTATAACCATTAGGCCCCTGTATAATATGTCCCCCACTGACCCTATAACCATTAGGCCCCTGTATAATATGTCCCCCACTGACCCTATAACCATTAGGCCCCTGTATAACATGTCCCCCACTGACCCTATAACCATTAGGCCCCTGTATAATATGTCCCCCACTGACCCTATAACCATTAGGCCCCTGTATAATATGTCCCCCACTGACCCTATAACCATTAGGCCCCTGTATAATATGTCCTCCACTGACCCTATAACCATTAGGCCCCTGTATAATATGTCCCCCACTGACCCTATAACCATTAGGCCCCTGTATAATATGTCCCCCACTGACCCTATAACCATTAGGCCCCTGTATAATATGTCCTCCACTGACCCTATAACCATTAGGCCCCTGTATAATATGTCCCCCACTGACCCTATAACCATTAGGCCCCTGTATAATATGTCCCCCACTGACCCTATAACCATTAGGCCCCTGTATAATATGTCCCCCACTGACCCTATAACCATTTGGCCCCTGTATAATATGTCCCCCACTGACCCTATAACCATTAGGCCCCTGTATAATATGTCCCCCACTGACCCTATAACCATTAGGCCCCTGTATAATATGTCCCCCACTGACCCTATAATCATTAGGCCCCTGTATAATATGTACACCACTGACCCTATAACTATTAGGCCCCTGTATAATATGTCCCCCACTGACCCTATAACCATTAGGCCCCTGTATAATATGTCCCCCACTGACCCTATAACCATTAGGCCCCTGTATAATATGTCCCACACTGACCCTATAACCATTAGGCCCCTGTATAATATGTCCTCCACTGACCCTATAACCATTAGGCCCCTGTATAATATGTCCCCCACTGACCCTATAACCATTAGGCCCCTGTATAATATGTCCCACACTGACCCTATAACCATTAGGCCCCTGTATAATATGTCCTCCACTGACCCTATAACCATTAGGCCCCTGTATAATATGTCCTCCACTGACCCTATAACCATTAGGCCCCTGTATAATATGTCCCCCACTGACCCTATAACCATTTGGCCCCTGTATAATATGTCCTCCACTGACCCTATAACCATTAGGCCCCTGTATAATATGTCCCCCACTGACCCTATAACCATTAGGCCCCTGTATAATATGTCCTCCACTGACCCTATAACCATTAGGCCCCTGTATAATATGTCCCCCACTGACCCTATAACCATTAGGCCCCTGTATAATATGTCCCCCACTGACCCTATAATCATTAGGCCCCTGTATAATATGTCCCCCATTGACCCTATAACCATTAGGCAGTTGCTGTATACCAAGATGAGGTTCTGCAGCAGCTGCTGTATACTAGGATGAGGTTCTGCAGCACCTGCTGTATATTATTATGAGGTTCTGCAGCAGATGCTGTATACTAGGATGAGATTCTGCAGCAGCTGCTGTATAGTAGGATGAGGTTCTGCAGCAGCTGCTGTTTATTAGTATGAGGTTCTGCAGCAGCTGCTGTATATAAGAATGAGGTTCTGCAGCAGCTGCAGAGTCGTGCTATAAGATGTGCTAATATTGCGATCATGGCAACTTGTCCTCATTTCCTGGATAAGAAATTAAAGGGGAATAAAGTCCTCAAAACCCCCATGATGCTCAGCTACATGAACCCAACGAGCTACTCGCCCCTGCCGAGTCCTGTCTTCAGTGCATCGGCTCGAGCATCCTGTATGCCTCCCTGGTGGTCTAGTGGTTAGGATTCGGCGCTCTCACCGCCGCGGCCCGGGTTCGATTCCCGGTCAGGGAAGTGAATTTTTTTTTCTATATTTTTCTGAAAGAGAGTTTATTTCTGTTTTTCTGAGTGTTTATAGTTACCTATGGGAATATGTTTAGTTGACATTTATCACATGTGTAAGAAATACAGTGACTATAGCAGAACAGAACACTTCATGTTGATATGAATAATGTATAATTTAACATATAAGCGGCGGAGCCTGTGAACAAATAATTTACGTTTGAACAACTGAATATTATATACTGGCAGTGATATAAATAATATATACATATATTTTAATTGAATTGGCAAAATAAATGTAAACTAAAAAAAAAAAATATTCGCTGCGTTGGCCGGGAATCGAACCCGGGTCAACTGCTTGGAAGGCAGCTATGCTCACCACTATACCACCAACGCCTGCTGGAGGCTGATGCTGCAGGAACGTCTCATCACACAGGACAGAGGGAAACTCCTCCTGAAGCAGAGTGTCCTCTACTATGAGCCTGATGCCAGAACACACAGACATTACAGACTTGTGGCTCCCAAAATAATTCACTTTCTTTGTCACAAAGGTCCCAGTTCTATATCTAGAGCAGGGGTAGCTCCAGGTTTTAGTGGGCCCCTGGGCAATAGAGCCTCAGTGGGCCCCTTCATGGCCACCCTCCAGTAGCCACACTGCCTCCCCTACCCCGCATAGGCACACGTGATCCAAGGACAGGTGAGTTACGGATTCTGCCACGAGCTGGAAGGGGTTCATTTGTACCAGTGTCTTAAAGCGACATTGGTACAATTGATCCGGGGGCCTGAGTGGGCCCCTCCAGTACCCGGGGCCCCAGCACTTGCCCGAGTAAGCCGGGTGCAAGCGCCGGGCCTGATCTAGGCGGTATTGGTGAAATTTCAACAGTATGGGCATCTGCTGTGGACATTTCATGAAAAGGGGCTCTGATGTTGACATTACATTAAGTGGGGTTCTGTTGTGGACATTTTATTAAAGGGGAGCACTGCTGTAGACATAGGGGGCTCTGCTGTTGAAATTTCACTAAAGGGGGCATCTGCTGTGGACATAATATTAAAAGGGGTGATCTGCTGTGGACATGTCTGTAAAGGGGGGCTCTGCTGTAGACCTTTCATTAATAAAGTGCGGCTGCTGCAGAACATTTTATTGGTAAGATTAGGAGCCTCTGGTTATACGCGAGTATTTACAGTATGAGGGGGAGTTCAGCTACAGAGCACAGAGGCCGGGCCAGGGGAGATCTGGTGTGGATGGCAGTCGGGGTGGATGTGTCATGCAGTTAGAATGTGATTTCCTGAATAGCTGGGATATAAGAGCAGGCGTGAATTTTATCATTAAATTACTTTTATGAACAATACAAGATTAAGTATATAGAGGATATAGAGGGGGTCTAGAGTATATAGAATAGTATTTAAGTCCTAATATCCGGGCACATGTTTTGTGGATGCTGGGGGGGGGGAGTTGTACTTGGGAACACCCCGAGGCCCAAGACGTCTTAGTGGTTGTTGATCTTCTGCGTCTGGGATCTGGGATGTCAAGAGTGTGTGAAGGTGGTCAGAAGAGGCAGTAGACGTTACTGAAGGGTCTAGATTTTGCGCTTGAGCCTGGAGAGGTTCTGGTAACTCAAAACAATATGGTAACAATATTCTTTATAGAACAACAAGACTGCAGGGAAAAAGGGTGGATTCTGAGGAGTGTGAATCCCACCCTTCACAGTGTCTGGCCTATCTTGGCTTCTCCGCTCCTCCTGTGGAGTGAGGCGCTATGGAGCAGTGTCTGGCCTATCCTGGCTTCTCCGCTCCTCCTGTGGAGTGAGGCGCTATGGAGCAGTGTCTGGCCTATCCTGGCTTCTCCGCTCCTCCTGTGGAGTGAGGCGCTATGGAGCAGTGTCTGGCCTATCCTGGCTTCTCCGCTCCTCCTGTGGAGTGAGGCGCTATGGAGCACTGTCTGGCCTATCTTGGCTTCGCTGCTCCTCCTGTGGAGTGAGGCGCTATGGAGCAAGGTGTCTGACCTATCTTGGCTTCTCCGCTCCTCCTGTGGAGTGAGGCACTATGGAGCAGTGTCTGGCCTATCCTGGCTTCTCCGCTCCTCCTGTGGAGTGAGGTGTCTGGCCTATCCTGGCTTCTCCGCTCCTCCTGTGGAGTGAGGCGCTATGGAGCAGTGTCTGGCCTATCCTGGCTTCTCCGCTCCTCCTGTGGAGTGAGGCGCTATGGAGCAAGGTGTCTGACCTATCTTGGCTTCACCGCTCCTCCAGTGGAGTGAGGCGCTATGGAGCAGTGTCTGGCCTATCCTGGCTTCTCCGCTCCTCCTGTGGAGTGAGGCGCTATGGAGCAGTGTCTGGCCTATCCTGGCTTCTCCGCTCCTCCTGTGGAGTGAGGCGCTATGGAGCAAGGTGTCTGACCTATCTTGGCTTCACCGCACCTCCAGTGGAGTGAGGCGCTATGGAGCAGTGTCTGGCCTATCCTGGCTTCTCCGCTCCTCCTGTGGAGTGAGGCGCTATGGAGCAGTGTCTGGCCTATCCTGGCTTCTCCGCTCCTCCTGTGGAGTGAGGCGCTATGGAGCAGTGTCTGGCCTATCCTGGCTTCTCCGCTCCTCCTGTGGAGTGAGGCGCTATGGAGCAAGGTGTCTGATCTATCTTGGCTTCTCCACTCCTCCTGTGGAGTGAGGCGCTATGGAGCAAGATGTCTGACCTATCTTGGCTTCTCCGCTCCTCCTGTGGAGTGAGGCGCTATGGAGCAAGGTGTCTGACCTATCTTGGCTTCTCCACTCCTCCTGTGGAGTGAGGCGCTATGGAGCAAGGTGTCTGACCTATCTTGGCTTCTCAGCTCCTTCTGTGGAGTGAGGCGCTATGGAGCAAGGAGTCTGACCTATCTTGGCTTCTCAGCTCCTTCTGTGGAGTGAGGCGCTATGGAGCAAGGTGTCTGACCTATCTTGGCTTCTCCGCTCCTCCTGTGGAGTGAGGCGCTATGGAGCACAGTTTCTGGCCTGTCTTGGCTTCTCCGCTACTTGAGTGAAGTTGCGGCATCCTGGAGTCTTACAGAAGTGGTGTGAGGCGGAGTATGGGCGCCAAGTTTAGCTTTAGCCCCTGCTTTGCACTGGACCCATTAAGGTGAGTAAGGTTACTCTGTGGTGATCTCCTACCTCTGGCTCTTCACATGTAAAAGCTTTGCATGAAGCATGTTTTTAAGTTTTACCTGCACTGCACTCATGTCCTGGTGAACATGTAATAACTTCCATGTCTGTTACTTCCAGATCTTCATCTCCATCTAGGATGCTGAAGTCACTGCTCAGAAGATCACATGATGCACAAAATTTTACCAGAACCTTCACACTCAGTCTTACCTGGTCTCTTTCTAAAGGCAGATTCTGAAGACTTCCAGCCTCTCTAGACCTCCTATCCCCTTACGTTACAATGTTACTCAGTGTCATTGCTGTTTTAGCTCCTACCACTCAGTGATGGTCAGTGTAAGATTCCAGAGTGTGGGAAAGAACTCTTCATGATCCCTCTGTGCTATGAGATGCTGTGTGCTGACAATGTGCTTAGATTATCAGGGAACAGGGTTTATATACAATTTTATTTACCTTCTGGACATT
This sequence comes from Engystomops pustulosus, assembly GCF_040894005.1. Lineage (NCBI taxonomy): Eukaryota > Metazoa > Chordata > Amphibia > Anura > Leptodactylidae > Engystomops > Engystomops pustulosus. The sequence goes on from NC_092419.1 coordinate 24,946,390, forward strand.
CTACTACACTGTATCAACTTATGACCTATCCACAAAATAGTGGTTGACATCTGGGGTTCCTCCCACTGATTGTGGGGACACGGGGCCTTCCATTCTCACCATGAACAGAGCGCTAGTCATGTATTTGTGCCGCCACACCTCCAACCCTATCAGCAATTCTAGGTATAAGTCTTAAGTTATTATTGTGGCCACTAAGTTCTAACTGTTGCTTTCCCCAGTTTAACACAAAATATGATCCGGCTATGGCTCTGTCGATAGTATAGATGCACATATAGACAGTCCCTGGGTTACGTACAAGATAGGAACAAACCTACAGAACCTAAGTTGAATTTGTATGTAAGTGGGAACGGTGTATTTTATAGTTGTAGCTCCAGACAAATTTTTTTTTGGTCTCTGTGACAATTGGATTTTAAAAATGTTGGATTGTCATAAGAACCAGAATCAACAATAAATATTCATTGCAGACGCTTATGATAAGTGTTACAGCTGTTTATTGTAGCCGAAGGTTAAAGTACAGTAAATTACCAACATCTAGAGGTCCGTTTGTAAGTAGGGATTGTCTGTAAGTAGGGGACTGCCTGTAGTCAAATTATTCTGACTATACTAACCAACTTGGCTAAAGTATTGTACTATTTTCCAATAAAATGTTTCATTTCACATTAGTGCCATTAGCGGTACAACAAAGTACATGATCACCAAAATATATTCTCTTTGAAGCTGCTCTGTGAATAGTTTCATCTCGGAAATACTACAGTCCATAAATCATTTTAGGACATTTGGTTGTTAGACTCCGTTCACATCAGCTTCAGGGGTTAGACCATCTTTTATTAAAGAGCGCAAATAAAAAAATATGGAAGGTGTAAGGAAAATATTAATGGGGTTTTCCCGTAAAAGCAACTCTGTGCTGAGACCCCCTCAGATAGCGAGAACGAGGGGTCCGACTGCCGATGGAGCTGACGAAAATTGCAGAGCGCAGCACTCGCCAATCCGCGTCAGCTTCAGAGAGATTATTAGAGCAGAACAGTCATTTGCGGCCGTCTGCTCCATTAGTCTGAGGAGCGGCGAAGGGCACAACTTGTCTTCTTGGAAAAAACCCTTTAAGTAGATCATCCAATCCCCCCAGAAATCCATGTACAAAGGGTTAGCTTTCTAACTTAAAAAGTAGAAAACAAAGTTTTTTGGGCTACAAAAGCCAGCAATGGGATTCCCAAGTTACCTGAAAATACAACAAACTATAAACAGAAAAAAAACTTGACCTGGACCCTCACGGTTTGATAGAAAACCTGAACAGGAATTTCATTCACATCATAATTTCCAGCATCTAACATTGCTTAAAGGGCTACTCCCATTTCTGCAAATTAATGTTATTGTTTGTATGGTGAAAAGTTATACAATTTTCCAATATACTTTCCGTATCAATTCCTCACGGTTTTCTAGATCTCTGCTTGCTGTCATTGTATAGAAATCTGACCATGGTCACACAGGTGCACAGCGCGTTATAGCACAGAGTAATCAGAGGAAGGATGAGCAGTGCACCTGTGTGATTATGGTGAGATTTCTGTCAACCGGAATTAAACATTATATAATGACAGCAAGCAGAGATCTAGAAAACCGTGGGAAGGTAAAACCTCTGCTTGCTGCTAAACCCCTGCAGAGTAAAGTAGAGAATTCCTTTTTTTTTGCTTAGCGCAGAGTTAGGTAAACGTTTTTATACTTAACAGTTGTACTTTAAGTCGATTTTTGTAGAATATATATGTATGTATGTATGTATGTATGTATGAGGATTTAGGCCCACACTCTAACCCAGCAACCTGTTATAAAGATTGTGATTGCCCTGTTACCTCTGGGTGACAAGGTTGTGTATAAGACTGTCTCCTGCTGATCGGACTGACAATCTTACACTGCCAGCACGACCATCAGGACGAGAATGGCCGTCCTAATGTGGGTCGCATTAGGACGCGCATTCTCGCCCTGTGACGTCAACCAAAAACCTTATACTTGCCGCTCAGCCTGCCAACCCAAGAGTAACCAAACTTGTAGGCTGTCCATCAATGTAATTGCCTTACCCATTGACGAGAACATCAGAGGGACCCACAGGGCTTGCTGCTTATCTGTAGGACAACAGAGCCTAGTGCTGCGGCTCCTCTGATACAGTGTGAGAATAGGGGCAGCACCAGGTTCTGTTATCTATCAGGAGGCATCACAGCGCCTCACAATCATAACAAGACATCAAGGTTTAAGAGAAATTTTGTTTCCACTAAAGCTAGATCCCCAAAGCAAACGCTGTGGTGCAACCATCCCCTGGAGACAACAGCAGGGACCTAACATTAGCTTAGCCCTCATACACCACAAGCAGAGCAGTTCTGGTGTTCAGACTATGCAAAAGGCATCATTTGAAGCTCTTGGGTACAAAGCAATTGTTGGAGTTGGACAAGTCTTTTCCAATTCTGCTCTGCTCTTTTGTTGAAGAAACGACCGCCTGCAGCTCCATCTCTGTGACCATAACGAGCACAGATATTCTGCGCAAAGATAATGTACAATAAATTGACTCTTTTTAAAGCAAATTTGTGAAAGTGGGCTAAATGAAATCTATAACCATTCTGTGTCATTTAGAATTACCGTATTATTTTTTTTTTTGTAGAAATCAATTACAAGGTTGAGGCATCAATTAGGTCCCTTCTCTCCTCTTGTTTGAAGGCCTTTGCTTGTGAGTGGTCAGTCGGAGCCGTGTGCCGGGGGTAACGGGTCATTCTGTGCTTTAACGTGAGATGTACTCTGTTCATTTGTGGAACATGTGGCTGCAGGTATCGTCCCAGCAGAGTTTGACAGGTGTTGTAAAATACCCTGAAGTATCAGGTTGTTCTCGTGCATGAGCCTTTCTTTCCGTTCATGGTGTCCCTGCATGATCTTCAGCTTGGCCTCATGGTGTTGCCTTAGCAGACTTAACTTCTCCATTCGATATTGTCTCTGATCCTCGACATGTTTTTGCTTCTGCTTCGCCTTTCTTACCCGATCCTTTGCTCGAACGTGGTTGTTGACTTTAACATTTCGGGTCAGCTGTTGAAGACCCACACCCAAATGTAACAAGTCCATGTGGAGAACATGCAACTGGTGGCTTTGGGACCTGTGATAATGACGTTGTGCCGTATGAAGACTCCCAACAACTTTATTAATGTTGGATGGAGCCGACGATGAAGAAGAAGGGTAGTTCGATATCGAAGGAGGTTTAGTAGTCAGGAAACCAGGAAGTGATACCGGTTTGTTTAGAACAGGAAGAGACTTTGTGCTACCTGGAATATGTTTAGGTGGAATAATAGGAGGCCTGGACGCAACAACTGGATTTGAAGAAGGGATATTAAGTTGGGTAGCGCCAAGCGGAGGTGGAGAAGCAGATGGAAAGATTTGAGCTGAAGGTGCGGGCGCTTCGTTGTTGTAGTCAACGGGTTCCGTCTTTATTGTCATCTCTTTGTCCTCTTCGTCTTCCTCTTCTGCCATGTCAACTAAATTAAGATTAAAAAAAAAAAATCATTTGTACAACATTTCTGATTTTAAGCTATAAAAACAGTCTCCAAATTAAAAACGTATCAGTGTACATTGCACACGGCTCAGCATGACTTAGATAACCATATTGGTTCAAAAGGCAGATGCTTACAAGAAGAATGGTTCCAAAAGTCATCATCATAGCAGTGGAAATCTTCAGGATCATATTGACCTGTCCAAAAGTATAAAATTGGATAAGTATCCATTTTTTTATAAGTATCAGTTGCTTTACTTTGTACTTCTAAATCGCTCTTTTCAACAATAAACCAAACCTTTGACTCCTCAGTAATGAGGCTTTTTGTCACCACTAATAAATAATAACCAAGTAATTTAGGTAGAAACTAAAAAAATATATACATTTATTGTAATACAACCAATAAACTTTAATAAATTGTAGTTATGCAAAACATTATGTGGAAAAAAACCATTATTTAGCACATTTTTGCTAAAAACTATTTGTCTATGAATTTGTTCTTACAAACAGCATCTCCTCCATCGGATCCTCAATCCTTGATGACCTCAATTCTGATCTACTTATTCTAAGGCTAGAGAACAGCGTCTCTACACTGACTTGGGTTGGTGGCAATGCGGTAACCACATGGACAACATCTCTAACAAGTTCTGGATATAGAGGAATTGCCAAATGAAAAGTCAGTTTGGATGAACAATTGAAGCTTCAATATGGGGTTTCTCTAGTAACAGCTCCGCAAGTGTTTCCCATGATAATGCTGCACAGTATAGTAACGCTAGATAACACGAAGGCTCGGCTTGTATACCTATAGTACTTTTACATATGTGCGTTTCTGTATTTATCAATTTGAGATGTGAGAATATAAGGGGGAGACTATATTCTATGTACAATGTAAAGAACCAATCAGAGCAGCTAACCTCTACAAACTAAAGCATAAAGCAATCCTGCCTTCATCCAGTTTTCCTGATCACTCTAGCAGTTCTAAGATAAGTGCAGACATTCCTTCTCCTCTGATCTGTAGGGGAGAAGCTTTACTACTGAGCAGGAGCAAAAAGTGCATCCTGATTCATCTCAACCAAAAGACTACATCCTTAGTTTAGGAATATACATTTAGAGGACATTCCATATTTTCCCCAAATTCTGATAAAAAAAATGTTTCCGTACTTGCTGCAGTGAATTAATCGTAACAATTTATCATATATTTTAGGAGTGCGATTCCATCCACTTTATTCCGACTCCGCCTCAACAGCCCTGATTTACAAACACGGCCCAATTTGTAGACGGCTGTACATACCATCGTTCTTTTGTCCAGTACTTGAATAGGAAGTGAAGCCCATATGCGCTCGAGCATTGTTATTACTAGGACCTACAACAAGGTAAACATCAAATATCTCATTAATTACTTGTAAAACATATATCAGTCCTTAGTGCATTGGCTGTGTCTTTCTCTTCATTATAACACATGCATTGGAAACAAAAGAAATAACCAGACTTGTCAAGTAAAGGAAGTGTCACAATGTCTGGACATTGATGTACGCAAATGCAAATATTTATAGTCTTTAAAAATGTTAAGAAGCTTCAATGGAATCTGTAACCAGCGCTATCCTGCCTCCCACCCAAAACTACTCACAGTACCTTGTAGACTTGTTGCCTTTATACATCTATACATTTAGGATAAGAGGCACTATTGATCCCCTCTGATCCAGCCATGAGGCTAAGGTACCTCCAATATGCAGTTGAGCTGCCCAGCCTCACGTGGTCCTTGACTTACGTGGTCCTCGATCTGTGTCCACATGTCCTTCTATCGGCCGTACGATGTCCGGACCAATGACATGCATCAGTTCTTCTTCATATGATAAGAACTGTAAATCCAGGCAAGGGGCTCCGCCATTCTGTTGCGAATGCTTTTGCTGATCCACCATCTTGGCCTTTACACCGCTTATTATATTTCGCAGTCTCTTCTTGCAGTTTTCCACACTTCGGGGCTGGCTGCCTGCCGCATTTACAGCTTCTGCAATCCTAGACCACAAAAGGTTTTTCTGGCTTTGCGAGGTAGTTGCCGCGTTCCTTCCGATGATACCGTCCCAGACGCCTACGGATTCGTGTACCAGTACACAGTTTTCATCAAAAGAAAATTTGATGTTGCGGGGAGCCTTAGAGAGGTTACAATCACCAGTCTTTTCCCTATTGTCCCCATTCTGTGCACGCAAACCCTCCTTTGTATCTCCGGGGACTATATCTTTACTGCTTTGGCTTCCAGGAACATTTGATGCCACTGGTGGGTAAGTGGCACTTCTAACGACATACTCCAGTTTGAAAAGATTGGCCGCTCTGCCCTCCAATGGCGTCAATCGGGCAAGTAGTGTGGATTCCGATCCAGCTCCTGGCGTTTGCTTCTGCATTGCCACTAATTTGTCTATTAGTCTATGTTTGTAGAAATGCCAGTGCTTCTTGGCCTCCTCGATACCTCTACGCCGGACACTCACAGAGTTGACATTTTCTAGTACCCGCTGCCAAATCGAAACTTTTTGTGCGAATGGGGTAATTCGAGCTCTTTCCCCATACAGCTTATCATAATGTTTCAATAATTCCCTAACTAAAACCAATTCCTCTGTAGCTGTAAATATGGGTTGTCTCTTTGCTGCCTTGTGGTTAGTGCTTGTTCCAGTTTTAAGGTGTAAACTTCTTTGTGATGGTTCTGTCAAAAAGACAAAAAAAAAAGACCATAGATAGTTTTCAGGATCAACGGGGCTGAGAAATTATTCAGAGAAGGGTCTACTCTACCTACATACCTTTTTCTGTAGAATCATCATCAGTAGTGACATCGGTTTCATTGACACTCCTAATCCAGAGCAAAGTATCAGGATCATAGACCAGGTCACCTAATGGATATACAACATGTGTTACAAGAAGCAGAGGTGAATATTATGTCAACCATGTTAAAGGGAAACTGTCAGCGCGTTTATACAACTCTCTCTAAAGGGGTTAGGGAGAAATATATTCCTACATATATCCCTATAGATCAACCTCATATGCATGGACCCCAGGACTGACTTTAGATCAGGCACTTGTATGACGATGTTTGGATGGATCTAGAAATTTGGCCTATACTTTATAGAGGTTACGTGTAAAAGGATTTGTACAATTCTGGGTTTCAAAAGGTGAGACTTCTGTAACTGAGGGGCTGGATGTCTCCCACGAAGCTGCATGAATCCAGCCCCCTCAGTCATAGTAACTGGAAGACGTTTCGGCAATCAGTCACATGATACAAAGACATGAAGACATCCAGTCCTTTCAGTCACAATATCTGCAAGTATGAATCCAGTCCGGAGTCTTGGGGGGGTGGGGGGGGGGGGGGTAAGGGGGTGGACGGGAGACAATTTGGCCCAGGACCGGAGTAATTGTAAAGTTGTGTAAAGGCGCCGGGCCTAGAATTTTCCATTATATTGTATTTTTGATTCTGACTCCTTCACCGGAAAGAGTCTTCAGTTTTAACAAGACTGGGGGCATCCGACGTCATGGGAAATTCTAAAGGATACACAAAAGGACAGATGCTGAAATACTGCGTTCAAAATTAGATATGACTTATGCATATGAAAAAAGGAAAAGTGGGTGCAACTTTTTATGATCTTGTGAAAATAAATTCAGAAGTGTTTGCATATGAAGACTCCAGGGCTTCTTCCTCCTTAATTCTTGGAAAAGTGCATGAATTTATTGACCCCTGTTTCTATTACACTGGCACCGGCTCACGAACAAAGTAAATTACAGCTGACATCGCGCTCCGACACTCGATCATACCTGCTCCAATCGTGAGTGTCAACCCCTTACAGTCAAGCAAGACCGTGGCGTGTTAGGGTTTTTACCCTAAGGATCAGATCCCCAAACAGAACTGTCTTGCGCGGACGTCTGCTCCAATAATCTCATGGAGTGACGTGGGGTACCTGGGACCCCGTCGGATCCCTCGTTTTTGTATTCTGTGGGTTAGGCCATATCCTGTGGATGTGGAGCAACTTGAATTTGTGGGAAAACCTCTTTAAAGGATCAATTAGAAAATACATAGAAGGAATATCATTTTGATTTAAAGGGGTTATCCGGGTTTTAAAAATGACTGAGGGCTGGGCTGGGGCGGGCTAGTTAAACATAATAAACTTGTACTTGCCTCCTCCGGCGCCGCCGATGTCCCGCTCCACGGTCCCTTCGATCCGTGCCCCCGTTTGTTTACAGGGGCACAGAAGCCGCGCACAGGGAACTTCCGGTCCACGATAGGGACGGATGGGAGGAGCCGGCCACATCTCTCAGCGTTGTAAGCGCTGGGAGATGGTGTCGGATGGGAGCTTCCGGCCGGCCGGACGAGGTACGTACAGGTTTATTATTTTTAAATAGCCCTCCCAGCCCTGCCCTCAGTAATTTTTAAAACCCGAATAACCCCTTTAAATGCATGCAGAGCAAAAGAAAAAGAGTGATATATATATATATATATATATATATATATATATATATATATATATATATATATATATATATATATATATATATATATATATATCTATCTATCTATATATCACTGGCAAAATCTCCTAAAAAGGGGTTTTATCCGATAAGACACCTCCTTTAAAGGTCTATTAGATACTTGCATACTTGCATGTAGGATGTGCACATATGTTACCACTTCAGTGATGGGCTTAAATGCATACAATGTAAAAGTAGTCAATGTACTAAAATATCTGATAAAAAGGAAAGGGCTACCCTTGTTCATGGGGTCTTCCTGCATCATGCAAAACAAAAATAGGAAAAGTCTTACAATGTCACTTGTCACTTGAGTGTCCGTGAGCTAAAGGAATCTGTACTGTCACATTTATAGTCACCTAATTTTGCACGGCCGCCCTCTGTGACTCAGGGAACGTTATAGAGGAGGTCTTGAGTCAAAATTTTTACCCTGCATTTTCCAAAATGCACTTGTTCACCACCATATGCAGGAGCCATTATATCCTGATGCTCTGGCAGTTAACAACCAATCACAGCTCAGCTTCTATTATGCCGCAGATCATTAATATGAGCTCTGAGCTTTGCTTTATTACCATAGGGAATGTACGTGATGTAATACGCGGGGTGATATGAGGAAATATGTGAGATAAGCATCATAATTGAAAATATATCATCTGTGATACTCTAGTCACATTCACAGCTGCAATCAGCTATCTGCCATTGAATCAATGCAGATGCCTACAGCTCTGGCTGTGACCGGAGTATCAATCTGCTGTTATTATTCCTAGTATGAGGCAGCTTGTGTGTGAGGTAATATGACTTCAATTGCCCTGCTTACATCATATGTGATACTCCAGTCACATCCAGAGCTTCAGTCTTATCCGTGCCATTATAATGAGTTGTAGATAAAGAACTTCACATTACTTGGACAATTATTTAGTCAATCTGTTTTGCATCTTTGGGGTGTTGAATACAGGCAGTACCTTGCTTGAGAACATCCGACTTACAAAACGGAGCTCTGGATGTTGGTAATTTAATATACTTTATCCTTAGGCTACAATAAACAGCTATAACAGTTATCAGAGGTGTCTGCAATTAAGCTTTATTGATAATCCTGGTTCTTATGACAATCCAACATTTCTAAAATCCAATTGTCACACAGACCAAAAATTTTTTTTGTGGAGTTCCAATTATAAAATATACAGTTCCGACTTGCATACAAATTCAACTTAAGAACAAACCTACAGAATCTTGTACGTAACCCAGGGACTGTCTGTATAAGATTTCAAATACTTCTATTATTTTTTGGGATTCTTCAAAATAAAATGTCTTTATGATTTGTGATCTTTGTGTGCAAAATATTTTTGTTAACCCGTTCTATTTATAGCTAAGAGTTATACTATCCCAGGCACCGCTGGGGGCTGCAGCCAGTACTGTATATATAATAAAAGAAGCCTCGTACCAATATGATCCTGTCCGGGCGTCTCCTGGTCTTGCATCAGTCTTTTTACTTCCTGCTCCAGATAGAAGATCCTAATACGCGACTGCTGCAGCCAACGTTCATCCGTGTAGCAAAATCATCACTGGAATAGAAAATACAGATACCGCAAAGATGTAAGCAAAGGGAATATGAAATTTGATTACTTAAAGGAAACCTACCACTGCTAATGGTAGGTATTAGCTGTAAACACTGGGCACCAGCTCAGGGTGAGCTGGTGCCGGAGCTTACCTTTGCTAGTGTTTTAAACCGCTATATCGCGGTTTAAACACATTTTGATGAACAGACCCGAGGTAGCTTCGGCGCTGCGCATGGCCGTGACGCCTCCGGCACTTCCTATGGAGGCGCACGCGCACACTGTTCATCAAAATGTGTTTAAATCGCGATATAGCGGTGAGCTGGTGCCCGGTGTTTACAGCTAATACCTACCATTAGCAGTGGTAGGTTTCCTTTAAAGGAAATCTAACATTTGTTCTTGTGCATTATGAAGCAAACATACATTGAGAATGCTGTAGCTACACTGATGCAGAAACATGTCTAGTTTAAACCCTGATCCAAGTGGTTTTGCTGAGAAAACAATTATAACATTATGATAATGAGGCTCTGAAGCTCCTTTGGCTGGGTGAGTGCTTTTCCTCACCCCAATTATACGCTGCTCCAGCCTTGTCCTGCCCAGAATACGTCATCACTGTGTTGCCCCTCGACAGGCAGAAGTAATCAATCGTTGCACCATCCCCCAGCAGCTGTGTATGAGTCATCCAGCTCAGGCAGCTCCTGTGTATGTGGAAGTAATGCGTTTATGTAGGCACCCAGCTTTTCCAATGTCATGAATTATATAATTGTTTACTTGAGCAAAACCACTCAGCTTGGGGATTAAACAAGATATGGTTCTGCATCAGTGTTGCTACAGCATTCTCAAGTTAGGTTGGGTTCACTATTCATAAAAACAAATGGTAGATTTCCTCCAATAACATTGTAAGGCATTTTTTTTGCACGAAATAAGGCTACATTCACAGTACCGTATGGGGGACATATGTACGGCAGCAAGCTTACGGCCGTACATACGTCCCAGTAAGTGGCAAAGGCCGAATGGAGCGATACAGGGCGCTGTACCACTCCCTATCTTTCCCTGTGTACACGGCCTATACACCAGTTCCTGTAAATGCAGCCTAAAACCCTGAGAGGATAGATTTCGTAATGAAAAATATAAAATAAAAAAAAAAACAATTCACATCTCTGTTAGGCCGTGTTCACACATTGCACTTACCCCTGAAAACATAAGCTTAGACCTAAGCATTTATCACATTAAGTGGCGTAACACGTATTACAAGTGTTTGTGTGTAAAAGCATCGGTGTTCCTCCCCGTGCAGAACTCCATTCAAGTGCAATGTATGCATCGGTTATTTGCATCAGTTACTGTGAGCAAAAACCAGGAGTGGTCTAACACACAGAACAGGTCCAAGTATTTCCATTCTACCTCTCCTCTGTGTAGACCGGCACCTGCTCTGTGTTAGACCAGTCCAATACTTGATACAAATAACCAGAGACCTAATGGAGGCATCAACTGGTCCTCATCACTCTGAAGGTCCATGACGGCTCCACCACGGAGTCTCCGCTACTTACACTCCCAACAAGTGAGGACAATGCACTTGTTCTGCCTGACACCATGGAGGTCAGCAATGCAGAACCAACATGACATCACAGCTTATTGTCCAATGAGCTATGGGGGGTCCCTCCTGAGCAGAGCCCCCCAGATATAGGCGTCGCCGGAAGCAGAACAGAAGCTGCTGCGCTTGTGCTGGAGACACACCAGAAGAGTGAGAGCCCAGTGGGTAGGCGGCTCTGCAGGGGCTACTGGGGGAGTGGAATAGCCTTCACCCCCGCAGCTTCCTAAGGCTGCGTTCACACGCTTACCTTTTCAGATGCAAAAAGTGGGTGATGGGTGAGAACATATCATGGGGAGAAGCTGCTCCTCCTCTCTTCTCACTCTACTCCTGTTTTTAGACATGGAAAAACTGCACCAGAAAAACTGAACATGTGAACGCGTCCTATGGTTTCTACACACCCCAAGTAGCCCTGGCAATTAATTAGCATAAATAGGAAATCACGTTTATTTTAGAAAAGGCTGAATACCAGAGTCAGCGGATAACAGTATCCGGACGCTGCAGGGAGGGGGAATCTCATTCAGAAAGTAAATTTCCTCAAACCCGTTTTTAAGCAGTCCGTTAAATAAACGCATGCGTTTTTGACCTGTTTTACCAATTATCCTAATGAAAACGGGTCAAAAACACGCGCGTTTTTAACGCACTGCTTAACGGCCCAAAAACTGGTTCAAAGTGTGCCGTCGGCCTTTAGGGTGCATTCTCACTTTGTGTTTTGAAACCCATTACAACAGTTGATTAGAGGCGATTAACCTAATTACATTGCTGTTTACATGTGTTAACGTGATGGGAATGCACAGGCTACGTTCACACGATGCGTCGTTTCACGGTTTTTGACGCATTTAAATGGCACTGCATCGCGATCACGTGCAGAAGTTACATTGCGTTTTGTCAGATGTGATGGAAACACAATGTAACCTCAGCACGGGATCAAGGCTGAAGCCTTTGGAATGCGTCAAAAGTGTGACGCAACGCATAGTGTGAACGCAGCCTTACAGTTTTCTCTTTCGTGTAACGCTAGCCGGTTGTCATGGCTACTCATGATATATAAGTGTATCATATTACAGTATATATACCCGCCCCCCTCATAAAAGCCTCAGCTACAGCCCCTCCTGCAGATAAATGTATAGATTACAGGAACCTGCAGAAAACGCGTCCGGTACTATAAGTAAACGTCTCTTATACGGAGATAAATGATAACGGACGGAGTTTTTATTCCTTATATCTCAGGCCGCTGCTTCCAGAATTAGTCATAAAACATAAACCCACAAAACCCAATAAGAACCGGCAATAAGGACCGACCCGTTACCTGCGGCTCCGCATCATCATCATCAGCAGCAGTCGCCACAGAGCGCGCCGCGCATGCGCACACTGACCGGCGCGCTGCATTCTGGGAAACTGCCCTGGGGGTCCGCAGCGGCAGATTCGTTTACAAGTTATACCACAACTCCCATCATCCGTGTCTACCCCCCTGCAGAGTTGTTCTGAGAGGCTAATAAAGTGTCTTAGTGTGATTCCTTAAACGCGCGGGAAACGCTCTTCCGTCCCCGTTCGCTAGCGCTCACCCTAGTTCGGCGGTGTGTGTGGCACTACATGTCCCAGCAGGGCTTCTCCGTCAGTAAAATGTCTATAAATCCTTATGACTTGTTGAAAATATTAAAAGGGAACAATTATAGAAAGACAAAATGTTGTTACCAGAAGTGGGGTTCGAACCCACGCGGACATATGTCCATTGGATCTTAAGTCCAACGCCTTAACCACTCGGCCATCCTGGTAGCTGTGGAGTCAGGAGGGGAGGACGGGTAATGAGAGCTGCGGCCCGGAGACTGGCGCTATTATAATGTGCAGAGCAGAGGCGCAGTAACCAGTAGGACACAGTTTTTGGGATAAGCATTGAGATATGTACGGCAGATAATGTATTCAGTCAAATGTTACAAAGTGTCCCCTCAGCTGTTCTACTGTCTTTTTGATAAGACACAATGTAAAGTGTAAGAATGTGAGATCCAATTACAGACTCTCTTTAAAATATTCATGAGCGCCACTAAAATGAAAGCCGAGCTGTAATTGGTTGCTTGATAACTCTTAGGCAGCTTGATAACTCTTCCCCCCAATATCCTCTTCCTTTCCAGCGCTTTCAGTCCGGCTGATGTTCTTCATGTCCCCAGCAAAGAGTTTGCAGAGAATTCAAAGTCCTAAAATCGCTAATATTAAAAAAAATATTGTTGCAAAATGTTGTTACCAGAAGTGGGGTTCGAACCCACGCGGACATATGTCCATTGGATCTTAAGTCCAACGCCTTAACCACTCGGCCATCCTGGTAGCTGTGATTGGTGCAGGGAAATTGGGTTTAAATAACAGGGGATGCCTCAAAATGCTAGGTATTAACCCTTTAACAACCCAGCACAGTTACATTTTTCACACACCCCCCTCCTTCAATAATCTATGACTTTTTTATGAGTTATTTTTTCTTTTACCGGAACAAATTGAAATTTTTTTGTCCTGGCAGGAAGTTGGGTCAGACCAAATTTTTACCAGTTGTTTTGGTTCACGGTTCTCCCAGGAGGGGCCCAAAAGACCATAGTGGATTTGCCTCCACTGCAGAGTCCGACAGGGGCGCCAGGGAAGGCGGCGTGCCGCTCGCTCGTACCCAGAGGATGGGTGGACGGAGCAGAAGCCACCCTGTCCCCTTATACAAGTCAGTCTTTATCACCAGGAAAATGACAAAGTGTCGGCCATTGCCATGTGAGGTGGACGATGCTTGATCCACGCTGTCTCCCAAGATGAGTGAAAGGCTTCAGTCTTTGTCACCAAAAAGTTACAAAGTGTTGGCTTTTACCTGCTATGGCCATTTGCTCTCTGTGGTGGAGGCTGGCGATGGTGAGGGGTAAGCGGCTGCCCAGGGGTTTGTGCTGCGTGCTTGTACCTGGGGGTGGTGTCCTCTGGGTTTGGGCTGGGGAGACCTCAGGGAGGATGGCTCTTAGGCAATGCTTTCCCCCTCTCCAGGTGCAGGAGGGGTGGTGTCCTCTGGGTTTGGGCTGGGGAGACCTCAGGGAGGATGGCTCTTAGGCAATGCTTTCCCCCTCTTCAGGTGCAGGAGGGGTGGTGTCCTCTGGGTTTGGGCTGGGGAGACCCCAGGGAGGATGGCTCTTAGGCAATGCTTTCCCCCTCTCCAGGTGCAGGAGGGGTGGTGTCCTCTGGGTTTGGGCTGGGGAGACCCCAGGGAGGATGGCTCTTAGGCAATGCTTTCCCCCTCTCCAGGTGCAGGAGGGGTGGTGTCCTCTGGGTTTGGGCTGGGGAGACCCCAGGGAGGATGGCTCTTAGGCAATGCTTTCCCCCTCTCCAGGTGCAGGAGGAGTGGTGCCCTCTGGGTTTAGGCTACCAGGGAGACCCCCAGGTGGACAGTGCTTAAACCATGGTATCCGCCTAGACCAGTGGTGGCGAACCTATGGCACGGGTGCCAGAGGTGGCACTCAGAGCCCTTTATGTGGGCACCTAGGCCTCTACCGCAGTACAGAATTTGCTAGATGTGACTCAAGGCTTCCTCATGCGGTCCAAGACAGCCATGGACATGCAACGCTCAGTGCTATTTTAAAGCGGCACCACCTTGGCTGCCAGGACTACTCGGAAAGCGAGAAGGTGTGGGCAGAGATGGATTATCGTTGGAGCTCCTTCTCTGGGTGCCCTGATTCTTCCTCTTCAGGGACCCTGGAAGGAAGCTAAAATCCAAATTTCTCCATCTTCTTTCTATTGTATTGGTGAACTCAGGACACCAATATGATTGAGACTTGTGATACAGCAGGGATCAATAAGTTCCTGCTAAAATTGTCATGTTGGCACTTTGGCATCTATCCCCGGCACCCTGCTTTTATGGCCTGAATATTCGGTATACATTTTTCTTATTTGTGCATGGTTGTGGCTGATCTTCTAACCGTTTGTTCAATTCCCTTTGTTGTTACTTTGCATTTGCATAGATTCATTTTGATTTGATTAGCCTACCATTTGTACCATCTTTCTGCACATGGTAATATTCAATTGTGGCCACAAGGGGGAGCTGGAGTACCGGGAATAGTGCACATTATCATTTGTCCAGCACTATCCCGAGGATTCATTTGTTCACAATTTTTTAATGTTTTTTTAAATTTGTTTTGTGGTGCATTTTTCTATGAATAAAGATAATTTTTGATTGATCTATTCTGCATGCCTCTGTTCTTTTTGTGTTGTTGGTTACATACAGTGGCGTAACTAGTAGTGGCTGGGCCCCATAGCAGATTTCTGCATGGGGCCCCCCTTCCCGTTTAAAAGATATATGCAAATGTATACAGACATATACACACATATAAAGTTCTACACTCATGCATTCACGATCCTATATTCGCATCCACATGCATACATTTATGTACTCAAATATACATTTATACACATATATACAAACTCATACAGTATATACACACATACAGTATATACAAATCAAATTTGCACACTTACTGTATAGTACACACATTATATACATATAGTATGTATATGTATACTTATACATACAGTATGTATAAACATATACATACAGTGTTTCCATACAGTACAGACAGCATTTACACACATACATTTAGTATATATAGCATATACACACACGTATAGCATGTACACACATACAGCACACGCATATACATACATTCAGTACATATATATATATATATATATATATATACACACACATACATATATAAGCATATATACACACACATACATATATAAGCATATATACACACACACATACATAAGCATATATATATATATATATATATATATATATATATACACACATTTACATAATCATATATGTACACAGATAGATGTAAATAATAGTGCTTACTTTTTTGATGTCCAGCGTGGCGGCTGCGTAGGCCATCAGGCGGGTGGTTCAGCGTTCGGGCGAGCTGGTAACTTAGGTGGGCTCGTGGGCAGGTGAGCTTGCGGGCTGGCGGTTGGCAAGTGCGTTGGGCAAGCGGATGGCAAGTGCAGGGGACAGGCGGTTGGCAAGTGCGGGGGGCGGGTGTTTGGCAAGTGCAGTGGGCGAGCTGATGGCAAGTGCGGCGGGCAGATGGTTGGCAAGTGCGGTGGGCGAGCTGATGGCAAGTGCGGTGGGCGAGCTGATGCCAAGTGCGGGGGGCGGGCGGATGGCAAGTGCGGTGGGCGGGCGGATGGCAAGTGCGGGGGGCGGGCGGTTGGCAAGTGCGGGAGGTGGGCGGTTGGCAAGTGCGGGGGCGGGCGGTTGGCAAGTGCGGTGGGCGGGCGGATGGCAAGTGCGGGGGGCGGGCGGTTGGCAAGTGCGGGGGGCGGGCGGTTGGCAAGTGCGGGGGGCGGGCGGTTGGCAAGTGCAGTGGGCGGGCGTATGGCAAGTGCGGTGGGCGGGCGTATGGCAAGTGCGGTGGGCGGGCGGATGGCAAGTGCGGTGGGCGGGCGGTTGGCAAGTGCGGGGGGCGGGCGGTTGACAAGTGCGGTGGGCGGGCGGGCTTGGTTGGCAAGTACGGTGGGCGGGCGGTTGGCAAGTGCGGGGGGCGGGCGGATGGCAAGTGCGGTGGGCGGGCGGTTGGCAAGTGCGGGGGGCGGGCGGTTGACAAGTGCGGTGGGCGGGCGGGCTTGGTTGGCAAGTGCGGTGGGCGGGCGGTTGGCAAGTGCGCGGGGCGGGCGGATGGCTAGTGCGGTGGGCGGGCGGTTGGCAAGTGCGGGGGGCGGGCGGTTGACAAGTGCGGTGGGCGGGCGGGCTTGGTTGGCAAGTGCGGGGGGCGGGCGGTTGGCAAGTGCGGTGGGCGAGCGGATGGCAAGTGCGGGGGCGGGCGGTTGGCAATTGCGGTGGGCGGGCGGTTGGCAAGTGCAGTGGGCGAGCGGATGGCAAGAGCGGGGGGCGGGTGGCAAGTGAAGCGGGCGGTAAAGTGCGGTGGGCGGGAGGCCGGCTAAGTGCGGTGGGCGGGTGCGCGCCTGGATAGTGTGGTGGGGGCGGGCAGTGTGGTTGGAGTTTCCTTGTGCCGGCGGCTGGGAGGGAAGTTTAGTGTTCGGGCGGGCAATGCAATGTCAGTCACGGGGTGGGTGGTTGGTCCCCTTTGTCGGCCGGCGTATGGGAGGCTGTTTGGGAGGGAGTAGGCGGGTTAGGCACATGTGGCCGTGCGTCCCCGGGCCCCTTTACTTCACGGGCCCCGTAGCAACCGCTACGGCTGCTACGGCGGTAGTTACGCCACTGGTTACATATTTTGGCATGCTTTGATCAGTGTTTACCTTGTGGCAGTGCTGGTCCATCCTTCTGTGTACATGTTGGCACTTTGCGACATAAAACTAGGTTTTTTTTTGTAGGTTGGGCACTCTGTCTCTAAAAGGTTTGCCATCACTGACCTAGACCAGGTAACTTTTTTTTTTCCCACCTAAAAGGCAAAACATTGACCAAAAATTTCCACAGATCCTGTTATACCTTGTCTAATGACATTTATTTCATTCTTTACTTTTAGGTGAAGAACCTGGCTTGAAAAGATCTCAGTGAAGATACAGCTATGGAGGATCATTGATCAAGGTCAAAATCTGGAGACGGAAGGGACTAGAATTGCAGAAGACAAATGGCTGGTGAGTATTTAAAAATATATAACATATATATTTATGTTGTTGGTTGTTATGTCATGGCAAAAGCAATTCCTTAACACTTGTTTTCTTCTTACAGCTGTTCTACTACTACTTTAAAAATGTGCGACTGACACAACTGGAAAAAGATGGGAAGATTGTGAAGGATCTTCTTTGTATCCTGTAAAGGGAAAGCGGTGGCAAATCCATCTAACGATACAAATGGACCTCAGAAGTAAGTAATCAGTGGGAGTAAGAATCTGAGTATAAAAATGATTATATCTAACAATGTCATTATGTATTTTCCTCAGGTTTAACTTGCTACCAATAACCGGAAAAGATGCCAAGGAAGTAGGTGGACGGAGGAGAACCTAGGTCAGTGATGGTGAACCTTTTAGAGCCTGAGTGCCCAAACTTCAACCAAAAGCCACTTATTTATTGCAAAGTGCCAGCGCAGCAATTTATTTCTCCTTGTTCTTTGATAACTTTCAATCATTCAGCCTCCTGAAGACACCAACGCAGTTGAAAGGAGGAGGGCAAATTCGCCTATCATTGTAGGAAGATTCTTGGAATCCTGTCTGGTGGCCCGGGTGCCCACAGAGAGGGCTCCGAGTGCCGCCTCTGGCACCAGTGCCATAGGTTCGCCACCACTGACCTAGGTACTGAAGATATTGAAGTTGCAAATGGATATATCAACCAGGATATGAAGGAAAAATCTGATGAAATGAGCATCATCAATGGAAATTTGTTCCTCACTAATTTAAAAAAGCAGATCAGTGGACCATCATCTAAGAAAAGAATAGAACATCAAGAATCAGAAGGTGAAAGAGAAGAAGATGAAAGTAGAAACTATTGATGTTGCAGTGAAATTAAGAGGAGCTGCTAGAAGTTGTTTCAACTTCATCCTTTGGACCTCCATGAGCACCCTCCATCCATGTGCGGGCAGGCCAGCGAGCAGATTGCACAGCACTGTCTGGACAAGTGGAGACGAGCCAAAGTCAACTCTGAATCGAGGATGTTAAGTTTCTCATAAAAAGGACCTGTCACCCATAAAGGCTCTAGGAGCTGCTGACTAAAGTACGTGGCTCCTAGTGCTACACCAGATGTAGCAGTGTTACACTGCAGGCGTTATTGGAGACCTCTGATAATGCTAACAAACACTGCGCGGAACAATGGGAACACTGGACCCCGCTCATAGTGGTCCGGCGTATTTATGAACCGGTGGGACTAGTTGGTGGTGACTGCAGCATGAAGCCCGGCAGTCACCACCGGACCATGGAGTGGGAGGCGTGGTCCGGGGGAGAAGCAGCCCCTCATGAATACGCTGGACCTCTGAGCATGGTCCTATTGTACAGTGGGGCAGTGTCTGGTAGCTTTATCGGGGGGTTCCAATAACGCTAGGAGTGTAACACTGCTGCACCTGAGGTAGCGCTAGGAGCTGCTTACTTTAGTATGGGTGTCAGGTCTTTTTTAAATGTACTCTGAAATTCAAATATAAATATGAACAATCACCATGACCTCACTGTACCAGGTTATTTATTTATTATTTTTTGCTCTTGTAGTTTGGTTCTCTCATTCTGCCGTCTGATGCAGGTCAAAGGGCTTCTGGGGTACCGAACCCCCTGGACCACCACGGACGATGACACAAGCCGACACCTAGGACCGGAAACTAAGTGGCACTCGGTCTTCACCAGAGCCCGCCGCAAAGCAGGATGGTCTTGCTGCGGCGTGGTGCCACCAGGTTGTTCCACAGGCGGGACTTGGCGGTGGCAGCCAAGGTCGAGGAATAGAATCGAGGAACAGAATCTGCAGGTAATCTCATAGTCGGGGACAGGCAGGTGGTTCAAAGTCAGGGACGGAGCAGGTGGTCAGGGCTGGCAGCAAAGTCGAGGACGCGCCTGGGGTTACAATGAGAGGTGAGAACACAGGTATCACTCATGGAAAGCTTTCTCAACGGCATGTAGCTCAAAGATCCGTCGGGGAATGCTGGAAGAAGCCGGCCTCTATGGGAAGTGAACAGCTCCAATCAGCAGCGCGCTGGCCCTTTACATTTGCGAGGACCGGCATGTGCGCCCCAGGGAGTAACATGGTAACATGGAGAGGTAAGTGATCCAGGGCCGGAGAGGGGCACAGGTGTGCCTGCGATCCGAGATGTGGATTGCAGGGGCAACCGTGAGAGACTGATGAAAAATGTTTTAGTTTCTTTTTCTGTGACAATGGCGGGAAGAAATGAATTAATGCCACCAAGATAGATTTTTTACATACACTGATTCAGCAAAGAAACCCAATTTAAACCTCAAACATTTGAACCAAGATGCACAACCTGTAATAGTTTTTGAGGCCAAGAAAGCTCTTGCTCCTGGCACTGAACTGTTATTTGACCATTCATATGGAGAAGGAGCAGATCTGAGTTGACTGAACACCTAAGGTATTTTTTTCTTTTTGGCGTTTTTCACCCCCCCCGTCCCATTATTTAATGTTTTTACTATTGTATCTATTATTTTTATTCTTGCCTTCATTATTTTTTTTTCAATGTTGCTCAATTTTTTACAATAAACTGTTATTGGGTTGTTTATAACATGTTCTTTGTTATTCATTAAACAGTTTGGTTGTTACTCTTTAACCAGTCTTTATGATGATTTAATAAACTGTTATGTTGCTTTACTAGTGTTCTTGATTTTTCAATGTGAGCGCTGCCCTCATGTGTTTAAATATGAGAATGCACAACACCATAAAAATTACACACTGCCAAACCCACTCTTTAAGTTGGTGACAGTTTATTATACTCATTGGGGAACATTTTACTTACCCCGTGACCGGAGTTCACAGAAAGTGGGTGTCCGTGTATAATGCCCTGTGCCCGATATCCTGCATGTGTCGCTTCCCCGCTCAGGTCCTACGGAGTTCACCTTCTTCTTCCTGGCACATGTAAGTGCATTGTCTTGCGACACAATTTGATAGTTAAATCCCGTGCCCAGTACGAATCAGTCGGATCATCCGACGGCCTCCCCCCCCCCATCCCCAATTTGTGTGGCCGCCTCAGTGATTGCTATGTCCATCTCCGCTATGAAAAGGTACAAACCCAGGTTGGGTAGCTCACACCAAGGTTGTAGCTAACTTAGATTTGTAACTTTGAAACCATAAATGGTGGACACTGAGGTTGGGGAATGACATGCCATGAGAGGTGCTGCTCACCTTTAGAAACCTGCTGCGGATACGGCCTGGCACAAGGTTTACACCATCTTCTCCAATTTTCATGGGCCAGCAAAAGCTCACCGGACGCTGCAATGCTTTCCAGGGTTCAGGCCTCTCTCGATGAACCCATTCCAGGACATGCCGCCCTTTGCAAAGAAAAGAGAACTTTCCCTGGGGTTTCCGTTGGCATCTCCAGAGTCGGTTGCATCGATGCACCGTGAGGGGCACCCGTCTCAGCCGCTCCGGTTTTGAGGATCTGAACCAGGCTCCCTTCCAATAGGCCAAGGGCAATGGAGCCCACCGCTTCGGAATGGCGCTCGCCTATCTCTCAGGACTGACTATCCCATGTTCAATTGTTTTTCACATGGAACCCTTCTCCACTTCAGCTTTGAAAGTTCTTGTTTGAATATTTGCTACTACTCCCACTGAGATCTGAGCCCAGGGCAGTTCCACTCAGGCCCCTGCCCTGAGCTTCTGCACTCATTGTGGCGGCCCGGCTTAAAGCCCCCCTGGAGGCAAGATGCAACAGCCAGGTATGGGCTTGATGCTATAGCGCCATCCATTTTCAAAGCTAGTTCATTCGGCAGCTGAGTTGTTACACACTCCTAACCAACTCCTTTTCTGGGGTCTTATGAGTGTCGGCATTGGGCGCCTTAACACGGTCAAAAAATGGAAAAATTAGGAGCAGCACCGCGTTGGGGAGAGAAAAACTCGTGTGCAGGTCTTCACAACAGGGTCCACTAAGGGCCCTTGTATCCAGGAAAGAAGAAATACTGAAGCAACACTCCGTAAACGTGTTTTTATTCCACCTTCATGATGCGACGTTTCGTCTATTCAATCAAGACATTTTCAAGCATTAACACAGTGTTTGGTTCATCCCACAGAGACAGTTCTACTTACCAAAAGTGGCCCACTAGCTGGCTCACATTCATTGCTGTGGGTTCAAGCCAGCGACCCGGGCTTCTTACCTTTTTAAAGTTTGAGATTAGGTTGAGATTGTTATGGCCCCAAGATCTCTAATCATTCGCTTTACCGGATAAAACTGAGGAGGGAGTTGAGCACCAGCTATCCTGAGGGAAACTTCAGAGGGACCTAGCTACTAGATGGTTCGATTAGTTTTCGCCTTCTATACCCATGTTGGACGACCAATTTGCACATTAGGACTGCTGCGGATCTCAACCAGAGTTTACTCTAGCCCTGCCCTGGCCGGACACAGTTCACCATCTTCCGGATGAACTGCTGTACAACAAGGCTGCCTGAAACCGGCAGAACCATTTCCCCTAGCCAGGCTCGTGGAAGTAGGGCCCAGTTGCACTCTCCAGGGAGCTCCTGGGCCCTTCCTGGATGAAAGGGGCAATTGCCATAACAGGGTGACACTGCAGAGGGCATGCCACGTTTGTAGCCCTTAGCCTGGCCACTGCTCTCTGTTGTGTATCGGTCAAAAGACCTCCGTCCATGGAGGTCAGGGAACCGGGAAAAGTCACTTCCTGTAGCCATGCTCCTGGAACTGGTCCCTGGCCACACTTGGAGGTTGGTCCTGGTAAAGGACATGACCCTGGAAGTACAGAGTACCTCCACAAACGGTCAGAAGGAGTTACCAGGAAACCTAGCAGGGCTCCTGGAAGTGGACCCCAGTCACACTTGATGGTTTGTCCTGGTAAAAGTCTTAGCTCTGACAGTAGAGAGAGCTTCCATAAGGCGTCGGTGGGAGTCACCAGGAAGCCTAGCCAGGCTCCTGGAAGTGGTCCCTGGCCACACTTTGTGGTTGGTCTGGGTAGAGACCATGGCCCTGGAAGTACAGTGTACCTCCACCGAGGGCTAGCCAGAGGAACTGGGAGGCCTAGCCAGGCTCCTGGAAGTGGATCCCAGCCACACTTGGAGGTTGCTCCCAGTAAAAGTCTTAGCATCCATAGGGCATTAGCAGGAGTTACCAGGAAGCCTAGCCAGGCTCCTGGAAATGGTTCCGTGCCACACTTTGTGGTTGGTTCTGGGGAAAGACATGGTTCTGGAAGTGGTTCATAGGCTGGCAGTGGAGCACAGTGGAAAGATAACCCCCAAGTGCCTTCTCTGGAGAACTTGTGGTGGTAATCAGCAAAACTCACTCCCCCAAGACGGGCTCATGGAAGTGGGGCCCGGCTGCATTATCCAGGGAGCTCTTGGGGCCTGCCTCCAACCCCTGGAGGTGACTGGACTCCTCTCCATGCAGGCTGCTGTGATTTTATGTTAGAAGACTAAAGGACTTGCAGTGATGTCAGCCTGGTAACATACATTACTGCTGCATGGGGATGAGATATTGGATTCAGCCCAAGGAGGCCATGCACACCCACAAGCATAGTATCATATCGACCTTGATTGTTCCCACATGGTACATTGCTCCTTACTTTGGCCAACCTCCCGCATGGACCCGTAAAATATCCCCAATGCAACTCTGCAACATATAAAACTTTCATTTTATAATCCCTTCACATTTGGTTTTCAACTTTTATTTATCTCCTCAAACCTATAAATAATACTATCTGTACTCCTATCCCTATCCCTTCTCACATAGTGTGGTCCCTGCTCTCTATCCTTCTCATACTGTGGCCTCCTGTCCTCCATCCTCCTCCAGTAGCCCCCTGTCCTCCAGCCTAATTCTGTGGCTTCCTGTCCTCTATCCTCCTTGTGTGGCCCCTCTCCTCCAGCCCCTCCTGTGGCCCCCTGTCCTCCAGCCTCCTCCTGTATCCCCTGTCCTCCAGCCTCCTCCTGTGGTGTCCTGTCCTCCAGCCTCCTCCTGTGGACTTCTAACCTCCAGCTTCCTCCTGTATCCCCTGTCCTCCAGCCTCCTCCTCCTGTCCCCCAGCCGCCTCCTCCTCCTGTGTCCCAGCCTCCTCCAGCATCTTCCTCTTGTTCACAGTCTCCTCCTCCTGTCCCCCAGAAGCCTCCTCCAACCTCCTCCTCCTTCTATCCCCCAGCCTGCTCCAGCATCCTCCTCCTGTCCTTTAGCCTCCTCCTCCTGTCCCACAGCCTGGTCTAACATCCTTCTCCTGTCCCCCAGCCTGCTCTAGCCTCCTCCTATCTCCTAGCATCCTCCTTCTGTCCCCCAGTCTTCTCCAGCAACCTCCTTTCCACAAGCCCCCTCATCCAGTATCCTCCTGTCCCCCAGCCTCCAACTGTCCTCCAGCTTCCTCCTTCTGTCCCCAGCCTGCCCCAGATCCTCCTTTCCTCCAGCCTCCTCCTCCTGTCGCCCAGCCTCCTCCAGTCTCTTCCAGCCTCCTCCTGTCCTCCAGCATCCTCCTCCTGTCCTCTAGCATCCTCCTGTCCTCTATCCTCCTCCTGTCCCCCAGCTTTCTTCTCCTCCAGCAGCCTCACCCTGTCCTCCGGCCCCCCTGTCATCTATCCTTCTCCTGTCTTCCAGCCTCCTCCTCCTCCAGCTGCCTCCTTCTGTAGCCTCCCATGTCCTCTATCCTCCTCCTGTCCCCCAGTCTCCTCCTGTAGCCTCCAGACCTGTTCTCCATCTCCCGCTCAGGTCCGCCGGAGTTCATCATCTTCTTCCTGGTGCATGTAAGTGCATTGTCTTGTGACACAATTTTAAAGTTAAATCCCGCAGTTTGTCTTAATCAGTTGGATCATTCGACGGCCCGCCCCCGATTTCTGTCGCATGAAAGCCGGCGCCCATATGCCAAAATCCGTTTGCGTGAAACACAATCCCCTTCTAAATGCCTGTTCCAGGGGCGCGATTTCTGAAAAGTCGGAAAACCCGACGGAAATGTGGCCGTGGGACCCTTAGTAAATAAGAGCCATTGGGGCACATTTACTTACCCCGTCCTGTCGCGATCCTGCGGTGCATTGTCCGACGAGGATTGGAGTGCGGCACGATTCACTAAGGTCGTGCGTCCAATTTCCTGCAGGTGTCGCTGCTGTGCTGAGCTCCGCTAGGGGTTCATCTTACGACACATTTAGTTTTTTTAAATTCCGCGGTTTGTCCGAATCCGACGGCCTCGCCCCCCATTTCTGTTGCATGCAAGCCAGCGCCAATGCGCCACAATCCGATAGCAAAACGTAAATATTCGGGAAAACCCGACGGAATCGCAGTCCGTGGACCCTTAGTAAATGTGCCCCATTGTGTTTTATTTTTTTTACCTATATATGAAACAATCTCTGTAGTTAATATTGTTGAAAAAAGACCTATGTCCACCAAGGAAAGAATCATATAAAAGGATCTATCTAATGTAAAAATAATTTGGGAAAAGCTAAAGTATTATAAAAAATTTTAGATAAAAATTTTGGTGAATAGTAAAGCTGCTGACTCAGCATATATAGAGAATAACTATGTTCTGTAGTAGTCAAAAAACGCATTTAAATGGTCATTCTCCATCAATTCTCCTCCTATCTCCTCCTATCTGTCTTGTGAAAAACTGTAATTCCTTATACATATCACAGTACTGCTACCCCAGCCTTTATACATGGATATATAACATTCCTACAGCCAATCAATCTTATTTATATTCTAGCTCCACCTCTGCTTAGAGGAACATTCTGTTAATATCAACTTCCAAAGTAGATAACATGGAAATAACTCAACAGAATTCTAAATGTGCTCTTCTCTTAGCCATCTCATCTTTCTTTTGTTGAGTTTATACCACATTTATTGATGCATGACCACTACATTGCATATATGCCACCATTTTCCCGTGAATTCTCACAACCCGATGACGTCACAAGGAGATATATACGGGGGATGTATATAGTTATTGTTTTGGGAAAATGGCATCAGCATTTAAAGAGTTAACACCCATGATCAGAGCCAGCACCGATCATGGGCATTTATGGAGGGGCTAGCTGGACGCCATACCATACAGCCCCCTCATGGTGATTTTATATACCGCCCCCCCCCCCCCTTATGGGTATTTAATATAAAGCCTCATTCGTACCCTATGAATTTATTAGATACAGCCCCCCTCAACCACATTGATTCCTTATGTACAGCCTTATGTGGGTCCCCAGCACCGGGTATGCCCAATGCTGGCGATGGCCACAGTCTGGTGCTCTGTAAGATCACAGTGCATGTCACTCCCTATAAATACACAGTTGCTTCTGTGGTAATTAGCCCCACAAGAATATCTTAATTAGTAATTAGGGACAGTTGTTTACAGATACAATTTCAGCTACAGACTCTCTTGGGCATTAATCATATCTGTTATCAGAAAAAGCAACTCTGTAATACTGAGACTGAGCTCTAATGTATTTTGATCCAGGACTGTATCATTAATTATGCTGGCGAGGGAGTTCAGATCCCACAACATTCCCTGCTTGTTCAGTGTCTATACAACAAGGTCAGAATGAAGTTCTTTTGTAATTACAATAGTATTTACATATTAAACATTAAAGGGGTTGGACACTTAAAAAAAAAGCCCTACTAGGGTAAGCACGAGACCCAAATAGGGACACACAGCAAATGGAGGGGGCCATGCATTCTTTACTGTGTACAAGCTCCTTCCATCATAGCCACTTCCATAGCAGTGGTTGAAAAGGTCAAGGACATTCGCATCTCCCTCCTATATGGGTGATCCTATGAAGGCCCTGTAAGACACCCAAAATGGATGCTATGGAGAACTAAAGTTAGGGGTGGCTAAAAAAGTTCTGATTAAGTAATCATTAGAGATGAGCGAGCACTAAAATGCTCGGGTGCTCGTTATTCGAGACGAACTTTTCCTGATGCTCGAGTGCTCGTCTCGAATAACGAGCCCCATTGAAGTCAATGGGAGACCCGAGCATTTTTCAAAGGGACCATGGTTCAGGAATAA
Source organism: Engystomops pustulosus (assembly GCF_040894005.1). Taxonomy (NCBI): domain Eukaryota; kingdom Metazoa; phylum Chordata; class Amphibia; order Anura; family Leptodactylidae; genus Engystomops; species Engystomops pustulosus. The sequence goes on from NC_092419.1 coordinate 24,973,126, forward strand.
AATGTTTTATTTAATTGAAAAAGAATGTCTTCTGATAAGTTAGCAGATGTATGCAAACATCTGCAATCTATTCTTCACTGTTCCGCGCGTATATTATCTCCCGACAAGTTAGCAGATGTGAAGAACAGTGAAGAATAGAATAAAAACAGTGAACACAGGATCATTTAAGTGAAAAACGCAGTGAAAAATACAGTGAAGAATAGATTGCAGAAGTTCGACACATCTGCTTACTTGTCGGGAGATATGCTATCCCGGGATCCGCTCCTCTTCTTCCACTGAAGTCTCCCCGATCTCTCTGCCCTTCCCGATGTCTCTGTGCCCGCCGCTGCCCCGCTGTCTCCGTGCCTGCCGCTGCCTGTGCAGCTCCCCGGTGTCGCTGTCCTGCTCACTATGTTCTTCAATGTGTTCTTCCGACAAGTAAGCAGATGTGCCGAACATCTGTAATCTATTCTTCACTGTGTTTTTCACTGTGTTTTTCACTTAAATGATCCTGTGTTCACTGTTTTTATTCTATTCTTCATTGTTCTTCACTGTTTTTTTTTTATTAAATGCTCGATCTTGAGCAGGGGAAATACTCGTCCGAGCAACGAGCCGTTTCGAGCAATCTCTAGTAATCATCCTTCTCCATGGGTCATATGAGCTTGTGGGTGCCACTTGCTGACATCTATTCACCGCTCACCACCTTGTATGACCTGGTTATGATCACAGTTCTCCGATCCTTGCCTGCAGATTGTGCTAGTCATATCAATAACTCTAAACCCTTCAGTATGCTCACAGCATATCACCTGCACCTCTGGGCTAGTTAAGGCCACTTAACATAGGAAGGTGACTAATAAAAGATCCTAGTTTGTGTGTTACTGCAAGAGTATCTTTCTGCAGTTGTGTTTCCTGATTATCTGGGGTTTGACCTTGGCTTGTCAATTTAGCCCTGACCTTATAATGTCCCCTAGCCGGGACTCTGCCTGTTCCTTTGGTGCCTTATGCCAGCTACTTCTTCCCAAATCCCCTCTCCAGGGTTAGCCTGATGATTTCTGCGATTGTGCCTCCTGATCAATTTTGTTTTCAAATTACAGTCATTCTAGTTTTTGTCATGGTCATGTGGTGTTGCATCAATTATGTTTGTGGACACGTCTGTACTCCACACTATGTGTGAGATAGGCCCAAGATCTAATTGTCACGCAGTCCAGTAGAACCTACACGAAGACAATGTCTCATCTCCTCCCATCGGGCCCTTTTATTTCAACCTCAAATCTCCTTTTAACATGATAGCACATACAGTGTATTGATTAGGGATAGTCTAGAAGCCTTTCCCTTGTGATCGACACACAGCACCAACAGAATTCACAGGTTCAACCAATGACCTTGCCTTCTAAATGCTGGAAAAACACAGTCCTTTTTCATATAGCAGAAACTGTACAATTCATCAGCTCATCATCTGCTCCATGGCGACATTCTCCAGAGGCTGATGGATACTAAAGGATTATAAATCTCTTAAAAGTAAACTATGTCACATTTATATAGCGACCTTAAAATCTTTCATAAAGAACAGGTCCATTCCGACCTCCAGCCCAAACTCAATTATCACATAGTTGCACCCCCTTTGGTAGACCATCTATCCTATGCGCTATGGGCAGTTCTGGAAACCATACCAATTTTATAAAAAAAACATGTACATATCTTACTTCCATCCTAATTAATTTCCTAGTACATAATGGTGACATTTTCTAATGATCATGGTAAGTGAAACCTATGAATATGTTATGTACAGCCCAGGCTTTACCAATTACTGTAACTAATATCGAGGGATTAATTATCACAAAGGTTTTGTTGTAAATACACCTAAACAATAGCGTAGTATCCGAGAAGAGCAGATCACAAGGGAGACAAGATTCATCTTCTGTAGCAAGAGGATCGTGACCAACATAATATTAATAATGAGTGAATTAGATTAGGCTACATTAGAAGGATAAACATCTGAAGGTTGGCGTGGATTGGAAGTAAGGTAAGTTTAACAGAAATACCCTAGAGGACCTTTCACAAATGAATCCAAAAATATACAGTGTGTAAACCTGAGCATGAAATCATATTGGAGGCATCCTGTCAGGGCTGGGAGTCTGTGGACCCTTTGGACCACCGCGGAAGGTGGTACTAGCCGACCTGGGATCGGAGTCTAAGTGGCACCCGGTCTTCACTAAAGCCTGCCGCAAAGCGGGATGGGCTTGCTGTGGCGGGATACCACCAGGTCGTTCCACAGGTGCGACTAGCCCACGGTGGCAGCCGAGGTAGTAACACAGGAGACAGTCTGTACCCGGGGAGGACGGCAGGAGAATAGCACAGAAAGGCACACCAGGACTCACGTCAGGAATCACAGGAGCTGGCACACGGGTCAGGAACACAGGAATGGACTGGCATACAGGAACGCAGGAATCACAGGAATGGACTGGCACACAGGAACGCAGGATTCACAGGAATGGACTGGCACACAGGAACGCAGGAATCACAGGAATGGACTGGCACACAGGAACGCAGGAATCACAGGAATGGACTGGAACACAGGAACGCAGGAATCACAGGAATGGACTGGCAGACAGGAACACAGGAATCACAGGAATGGACTGGCAGACAGGAACACAGGAATCACAGGAATGGACTGGCAGACAGGAACACAGGAATCACAGGAACGCAGGAATCACAGGCTACACAGGGCAGCTTTCTCTTCAGGAGAAGGCTTGAAGATCCGGCAAGGGTCACAGAAAGGGACAGGAAGCACAGCGAGCTGCGGGAGCAACGGAGATCGCCGCTGGAGCCAGAGGAGGTAAGAGGCACCGGGCCCCAAGACAGGGATTGAGGGAGCAACCGTGACACATCCTTTAGAGGTATACATTTTATTAGGAAAATTCATCTCAATCTAATGTAGAAGTCAGATAAACACTTCAAATGTCGATACAACTTTAGATTTTTTAACAAAATTGACAGGGATTGCCACTTCTAAGTACAACTGTTAGTCCAAGTCTAACTAAGTCTAACTATTTGGTCTCCAAGTCATGGCAAAATTTTAAAAACTGAAGAAACTAATTAGAAATTATTTGGAATCAAATTTGGAAGAAAGTCCTTAAGATTACAGGGGAAATTATCTGATGCACCATAACATCCAACTTTTTCTGACAATTATAGAATATTTGAAATTTGTAAGTTTTCTTATATTGAGTATTACCAAAGGCTAAAAAAAAAGAGAAGAAACTTTTCACCTTTCAAATACTATAAATAAGTCCCACTTACCATTTTATGTGGGATGTTTTTGTTAAAAGAAGATTGACAGATGTAACTTAGAACCTAAAACTCTGGAGATAACCATATTTAATGCTAAAACTTTATTATATACTTACATTTACTAAACATTGCACCACATTGAGTTAATAATATATAAGGTAAAATAGATAACAATTTATTGGTTTCGCCAGGTCATAGATCTTGAAGAAAATGGACCCCAACCAAACAGTTATCAAATCATAAAAGGAATCACTGATGTTTCAGGTCTTCAAGTTCTTCCTCCTGGTACTTCTAATCTATCTCATAACTCTTAGTGGTAACATGACCCTTCTTCTCTTGTTATGTCTGGATGGCCATCTCCATACTCCAATGCATTTTTCCCTGGGTAACTTGTCCCTAATAGACTTGTCTTGTTCTACGGTCACCCTACACAAGTCTATTTCTTGCATGATACAGATGTACATGTTTGGTTCTTTGAGGGTTCATGAGTTATTGATGCTGACGGTTATGACCTTTGACTGCAATGTGGCTGTTTGTAACCAATAACCATATAACATGATTATGAATACTAGAACTTGTAGCTTATTGGCTTCTATGTGCTGGGTATGGGGTTTTTTTTGCAAGTCTTTCCAACACTTGGGATCCTCTACAGCTTCTCCTATTATTCATCCAATGAAATCCACCACTTTTTCTGTGAGATTGTTCCCCTGATGAGAATACAGAGCAGTATTGGAAGATGTAAGAACTTCTACACGTGTTCCTCTCACCTGATGGCCTTCATCTTGCTCTACACAACTCTTGTTGGACAATATCTGACACCAAATCTCTGGAGCACCCTGGAATCAGAAATATATTTTGCATTTTTTAACACGCCGCTGTCCCGATGTTAAAGACGTAAAACAAGCTTTCAGGCAGAGCTTCAGGCATTTCAAAAAATAATTGTCAGTATGTTCTGTGTAATTTACTTTCTGTCTGTCTGATCCATACCAAACCATGGGTCTAGCATTAAGTTGGGGCATTTAAGTAAATTAGTCTTTGAGATATCATTAAATTACAGTAATGATTTCATTAATTATATTTTATTTTACAAAGTCTGGGCTCCAGATATTCGTTGGGTCAGTATTTTACTTAAATTAAGGGGTACATTCTGCTTGCTTGGCAATTCTGTTTACTTTTATGTTTTAATATACAGGGGGTCCCCTACTTAAGGACACCCGACTTACAGACAACCCATAGTTACAGACAGACCCCTCTGACCTCTGGTGAAGCTTTCTGAATGCTTTACTATAGTCCCAGATTGCAATAATCAGCTGTAAGGTGTCTGTAATGAAGCTTTATTGATAATCCTTGGTCCCATTACAGCAAAAAATGTTTAAACTCCAATTGTCACTGGGGCCCAAATTTTTTTGGTCTGGATCTACAATTATAAAATATACAGTTTCGACTTACATACGAATTCAACTTAAGAACAAACCTCCGGACCCTATCTTGTACGTAACCCCGGGACTGCCTGTAAACCTAATGAATGGATAAATCATATAGAATTCATGGGAATTTTAAAGGGAAATGTGCAATTCTTCATTTCGCATGAGGTGGCGCTTCAGAGTAACTGAACACTTGCCTGCAGAGTCCCTCATAGATCACAGCTGGTTACTGGAAGTTACAACATTGGTTTCTCATTCACCCAAACAGTTCTGGAACACCTTGCTCCTTGGGTTTCCTATTTTCTATTCTGACCCCATCATGGCTGACTTCTTTTCTATCCTATGAATTTTCCATCTTTGTTATTCTCCTATATGCAAAGATACGTGATTTGTCTTTATCCATCACTTAGCTCAGTGCAGGGATCCTATATATGGTCTGCAGGAGCTCAGTGCAGAGGTTGTCTATAGGGTCTACAGGAGCTCATTGTCAGGATCTTCTATATGGTCTACAGGAGCTCAGTGCAGGGATTCTCTATAGCAGTGATGGGCAACCTTTTGAGCTTGGTGTGTCAAAATTCGCCAAAAAAACGAGCATAACTCGGGTGCTGTGTCACCTTTAGGAAAAACCTAATTTTGTAATAACATGTCCAGCAGCGGCCTCCCCTTATTAATAACATGTCCAGCAGCGGCCTCCCCTTATTAATAACATGTCCAGCAGCGGCCTCCCTTTACTATTAAAATACCCCTAGCGGCCTCCCTTTACTACTAAAATACCCCTAGCGCCCTCCCTTTACTACTAAAATACCCCTAGCAGCCTCCCTTTACTACTAAAATACCCCTAGCGGCCTCCCTTTACTACTAAAATACCCCTAGCTGCCTCCATTTACTACTAAAATACCCCTAGCGGCCTCCCTTTACTAATAAAATACCCCTAGCGGCCTCCCTTTACTACTAAAATACCCCTAGCGGCCTCCCTTTACTACTAAAATACCCCTAGCGGCCTCCCTTTAATACTTAAATAACCCTAGCGCCCTCCCTTTACTACTAAAATACCCCTAGCACCCTCCCTTTACTACTAAATTACCCCTAGCGGCCTCCCTTTACTACTAAAATACCCCTAGCGCCCTCCCTTTACTACTAAAATACCCCTAGCGCCCACCCTTTAAATATAATATAATAATAAACTTATATACTTACCCAGTGATGTCTTCTTCCCTGTAGCTTTACTGCAGGTCTGACGATAATGGCGGCTCGGCTCCTCCAGGTTGCACCGCGCGCCTCGGGTCACGTGACTGACGTGACCTGACGTCAGGTCGCCTCAGTCACGTGACGAGCAGCGTGCATTGCAGCCTGGAGGAGCCGGAGGAGTTGCAGAAGGTGGGCGGACCAATGCGGCGCCGGACAGGTAAGCAGGGGGCAGAAACACAGGGACGGGGGCGGGACATTAACACAGGGGGAACACATTACACAGGGACAGAAACACAAGGACGGGGGCGGGACATTAACATAGAGGTAGCACATTACACTGAAGCAGCACATTACACAGGGCGCTGGGCGGCCGCGTGTCAGCAAAAATGACTACGCGTGTCAGTGCTGACACGCATGTCATAGGTTCGCCATCACTGCTCTATAGGGTCTACAGGAGCTTGGTGCAGGGATTCTCTATATGGTCTACAGGAGCTTAGTGCAGGAATTCTCTATAGGGTCTACTGGAACTTATTGCAGGGATCTTCTATATATGGTCTACCGGAGCACATTGCAGGGATTTTCTATATTGTCTAAAGGAGCTCAGTGCAGGGATTCTCTATAGGGTCTACGGAAGCGTGGTGCAGGGATCTTCTATATATGGTCTACCGGAGCACATTGCAGGGATCCTCTATATCAGTGGTCTTCAAGCTTTTTTGCACAGTGACAAACTGTAAACATAAATTTTCTCCAGGGACCAGTGGGGTGGGGTTGGGGGGATGCCGTCAGTTGTCAGTTTCCTAGCCAAAAAAAGTATGTTTGAATGCGCCACAATAACACCCTGTGTGCCTAGCCTGTATTGTCCCATTTCATGAAGAAGCAACCCCCAGTTATATTGTCCCCTTTCCTGCAGCATGCCCCCTCCCATGCCTCCTTTCCTGCATCATGCCTTTCTCCCATGTCCCCTTTCCTTTAGCTTCCCCCACCCTCTGCACCAATATCACTTTTCCCAGCCGAACTCTGTAAAATTATATTGTCGTGACAATCATGACACTAGCCAGCAATAGAGTAGTGCATTGACATAGAAATTAAGTAAAGGAAGAGAAGACTACAGAGGTCGGCTCCAGCCCGGAACCAGGTGTTCCACGGCCCGGTCTTGGACCACAGACCGGTGGTTGGGGAACACTGTTCTATATGGTCTACAGGAGTTGTCTATAGGGTCTACGGGAGCTTTGTGCAGGGGTTGTCTATAGGGTCTACAGGCACTCAGTTCAGGGATCTTCTAAATGGTCTACAGGAGCGCAGTGCAAAGGTTGTCTTTTTGGTCTACAGGAGCTCAGTCCAAGGATTCTCTATATGGTCTACAGAAGCTCAGTGCAGGAGTTGTCTATATGGTCTACAGGAGCTCAGTGCAGGCATCTTCTATATGGTCTACAGAAGCTCAGTGCAAGGGTTGTCTTTGTGTTCTACAGGAGCTCAGTGCAGGGATCTTCTATATATGGTTTACAGGAGCTTATTGCAGGGATCCTCTATATGGTCTACTGGAGCTCACTGCAGGGATTCTCTATAGGGTCTACAGGTGCTCATGCAGGAATCTTCTATAAATGGTCTACATGAGCTCAGTGCAGGGATTCTCTATAGGGTCTACAGGAGCTTTGTGCAGGGGTTGTTTATAGGGTCTACAGGAGCTCAGTGCAGGGATCCTCTATATGTTCTACAGAAGCTCAGTGCAGGGGTTGTCTATGTGGTCTACAGAAGCTCAGTGCAGGGGTTGTCTATGTGGTCTACAGAAGCTCAGTGCAGGGGTTGTCTATGTGGTCTACAGAAGCTCAGTGCAGGGATTCTCTATACTGTCTACAGGAGCTCATTGCAGGGATCTTGTGGTCTATGTAGTCTACAGGAGCTCAGTGCAGGGATTCTCTTTTGGGTCTACAGAAGCTTGGTGCAGGGGTTGTGTTTAGGGTGTGCAGGAGCTCGTTTCTTGCATCTTCTATATGATCTACAGACTTGTGCAGTATCTATACAGTTTTAGACCACAGACCTGAAACCCTAAATATGAACCTAATACGAAACACCTAAATACAGGCACCAAAAATGCAATTTAGAAGGGTATTCAAAGATTTTGGTGCAAGGTCCAAGTTTTTGGAGCAAATTGTGCAGTAATTTACACTAAGATGTTAGATTGTTGCGCAAGGGTTTAATGGCTTTACACACCACCGACAAGGTTCTGACCCGTCCCCACATTAATGAAGGTGAACTTTGTAAGATAGCTTTTAGCTCCTCTATTTTGTGCCAGAAAAGCATGCAAAAAAAGTGTGGGGAAGATGTGCCCAAATTAAGTTACAAAAAAATAAGGGCGTGAGTGTTAGAAAAGGAGCAATACTGCAGTGCCGACACTTCATAAATCTGGAGCTCAAGATGCAGCAATGGGAAAAAAAATCCACAAAAAAACTGTCAGAAAGAGAATAATGAATGCCCCTCTTAATGTTCCCTTACAGATCTTCAGAACGAGCACAGCACTCGGCAATTTCTGTCATCTCCATAGAGATTAATGGAGCAGAACGGTCAAGCGAGGCCGTCTGCTCCATTAGTCTGAGGACCCGCGCGGGGTCGGTCGGACCCCTCGTTTCAGCGATCTGCGGGGCCTCAGCACTGAGACCCCCACTGATCAGCAAGTTAGGGCCTATCCCGTGGATAGGGCCTAACTTGCCTTCATGGAAAAACCCCTTTAAGGTTATTTTTATTGTCCACAACCTCTACAATAATGATGGATTGCAGGTGGTTTTCCCCTGCTTCAATGTTTCACACCCTGGAGGATAGATACCTTCATGTTAATTATGAGCGTGAGAAATGTAGGTAAAATTACATCTCATTTTTCCCTAATTGGCAATTAAGGATTACATGAGGGTTTGCTTATCCCCTAGGACATGCTATATGTACAGGCAGATAGTTATTAGTAGCTCCATTCTGTGTGACCAATGTCTGCATCTACGAAGAAGAGAGAACAGACAAGACCGTGTCGAAATATTTTCACAGTGTAAGAGAATATTATGGAGGAAGGCCAGCAGATTATATAAGTGCAGGACAGGGTTATCTCTTTGTTACATTGTGGCTATTGTTGATGTCACTAATTTAACAATGAGTCTGATTAACACAGAAGCACATAGTTGTTTATGTACAGGGACAGAAGAAGATTTTTACTAAAAAACATAAAGGATGGTGAATTGCATTTTGGCAGGGAATAACATATCCATCATGATGATTAACAACTGGAGGGAAAAGAACAGAGTAGAACAGTCTGTTAGATAATCACTGGGAGTAGAGCATAAGAGGGAAAAAAAAGTTACTGAGAACTGAGGGATCATGGGACTTGTAGTTGCAGATCTTAGCCACCTTGGATATAACTTTGTCTACTTTAGAAAAAAATTTTGTAAATCATAAATGCAAACTCTGTTCTATGATTAATGACTTTGAGTTTTATTATGTTCACTTATTTATAGCATTATGGGTTTCGTATCAGAAGTTTATATTCTCGTAATACCCCTTTAGGCTTCTCCGTTTAAAAGTACCAACATAGAGCTAGGGACAATTTGAGCTTTTTCTGTATTCTTTTCCCACAGATTTTTGTTTTGTTCACCATAGCCTCATTTTCTATATCCAGGTTTATATTCTGAGGATCATGGAAGGACCACCAGGATTTCCTGCATAAGTTTTTGCTCTTCAAGTACCAGAAATCAGAAGCAGAAATGCTCCTTCAGAAAAGGTTCTCTACATTGCTTTTCTCAATGGCAGAGCTCCATCGGATCGGATTTATTTCAGTTCTTCACAAAGGTCAGTGAATCTTTTTTGTGGGGAGGGTCACCGATAGCTACAGGAGCAAATAGTAGCAATAATATGAAAAATAGAGGGTGCCCGGTATTAAGAGGTTACACTGGGGAAAGATACTGAGGATACTCGGGATAGGTCAACAATACTAAAGTTTCAGATAAAACCTTTGAGGCAAAAATTATACAAATTTTCAGTAAATACACTTTACTGTAATTGATGTATGTTCTCTTTCAGATACTTAAACTTGGCCAAAATGCGAACAAACCAAACAGCAATCACATTTTTCATCATTAAGGGGATATCCGATAATCCAGCGTTACAGCTTCCAATCTTCCTTCTGGTTCTCATGTTTTATCTCATCACAATATCTGGTAACTTGACTATTCTCATAGCATGTAAGGACCCTCGTCTCCACACTCCAATGTACTTCTTCCTTGGTAACTTGTCCATCATAGACATCTGTTTTTCCACAGTTTCCTTGCATAAGATCCTCACAAATTTTTTGGCTGGAGATAAAAGAGTTTCGTTCTTGGCTTGTATGGCCCAGATGTACATTTTTGGATCATTACAAGGCTTTGAGTTGACAATTTTAACAGCCATGAGCTACGACCGCTACGTGGCCATCTGTAAACCTCTACGATACCATCTGGTGATGAATGCTAGAACTTGTGGAATATTGGCTTCAGCCTGTTGGATTATAGCATTTTTGCAAGTTATGCCCCCTGTTGGTATGGTGTATAGTTTCTCTTGCTATTTTTCTATTGAGATCAACCACTTCTTCTGTGACATTATTCCCGTCATAAAAATTTCTTGTGAAGACACCAGTTTTGTCGAAATGCTCTTTCTCATAGAAACCATATTTCCCATGATACTACCTCCCTTTCTCCTAACTTTTGTGTCTTATATATTCATAATACACGCCATTCTGAGGATACGGTCCAGTTCTGGAAGACTGAAGGCCTTCTACACATGTTCCTCACACCTTACGGTTGTGATATTGCTATATACAACGCTCTTCAGTCAATATACGACACCAAACATAAGTAGCACTTTGGAGTTTAAGAAGCTTTTTGCTCTGTTAAACACGGCCGCTGTCCCTATCCTCAATCCAGTGATCTACAGCCTCAAGAATAAAGATGTAAAAAGGGCTTTACAAAAGAGTCTAGGCCCCATTAGAATTTTGTGACTATTAGCATATTCTCTCTAAGAACCTCTGCAGAGCTATTGAGAATCATATTCTGTGTTACCTCAACTTGAACATTTGATGTTAGGCTTTGGGGTTTTAGATCAACAACAATTTTCCAGGGCAAAAAGTTTCTCTCTCCAGGGGATCCATCTTCTCCAGCCACTAATATATAACTTTCTTGTACTTGACTCCACCAGATAAGAAAGAATACCATGAAACTTATCCAAATATTTACCATATTTGCCCAAAAATTACATTTTATCATTGGAAGTCCCAACAGAAGAACAAGCAGTAGAAAGTTTAATTATTGAGGGAACCTTTCTAAAAATATCCTTTATGACAACCTTTATGATGTGCAGTCAAATGATTAGTTTGTGTCATCTGCTTGAGATATGAATGTATCTATGGATAAAATATAGAGCCATGATAGGTTGCCTAGTTTTGTAATGTTTATGTATATTTTCGACACATTTATAGCTTACAGTGTGAATAAAACTGAAAAAAAACATAAGGGTAGCGATAACATTGCTATAATGTATGTTTAGAAACAATCTCATTGTCTTCTTTAACCGGTTAAGGACCGGGCCCTTTCCTGTTTTTTCATGTCCATTTTTCACTCCCCACCTTCAAAAATCTATAACTTTTTTATTTTTACACGTAAAGAGCTGTGTGACGACTTGTTTTCTGCGTAACAAATTGCACTTCATAATAATGGTATTAAATATTCCATGCCATGTACTCGGAAGCGGGAAAAAAAATCCAAATGCAATGAAAATGGTGAAAAAACGCATTTGCGCCATTTTCTTGTGGGCTTGGATATTACGTCTTTCACTGAACGCCCCAAATGACATGTCTACTTTATTCTTTGGGTCGGTACGATTAAGGGGATACCAAATTTGTATAGGTTTTATAATGTTTTCATACATTTACAAAAATTAAAACCTCCTGTACAAAAATAATAACTTAATAATAACTTTTTTATACTATGGTGTACGGAGCTGTGAGTGGTGTATTTTTTTGCGAAATTTGATAATATGTTCATCATTTTTAGGACTGTACGACCTTTTGATCACTTTTTATAGATTTTTTTAGATTTTTCAAAATGGCAAAAAAGTGCCATTTTCGACTTTGGGCACTATTTTCCGTTACGGGGTTAAACGGATTGAAAAACCGTTATCATATTTTGATAGATCGGGCATTTTCGGACGTGTCGATACCTGATGTGTTTATGATTTTTACTATTTATTTATATTTATGTCAGTTCTAGGGAAAGGGGGGTGATTTGAAATTTTAGTTTTTTTTATTATAATTTTTTTTTTAACTTTTTTTTATTTTTATTTCTACTATTTTTCAGACTCCCTAGGGTACTTTAGGTTGTCTGATCGATCCTATCATATACTGCCATACTACAGTATGGCAGTATATGGGGATTTTCTTCCTCATTCATTACAATGTGCTATCAGCACATTGTAATGAAGGGGTTAAAACGAAATAGCCTCGGGTCTTCGGAAGACCCGAGGCTACCATGGAGATGGATCGCTGCCCCCCGATGACGTCACGGGTAAGATGGCGGCGCCCATGCGCCGCTATCTGTTTGAGGCTGCCGGCAGCTTTGCCGGCAGCCCATGCTGTGAAAACACCCGCGATCGGTGCTAGCACCGATCGCGGATGTTACCGGTAAGCCTTTGCTGCAATATGCAGCAAAGACTTACCGGCTTTGGAGAGGGCTCAGCCCGTGAGCCCTCTCCATGCAGCGCGACGCGACCTCCGCCGTGAATACACGGTGGGCGGTCGCGAACCAGTTAAAAAGGCTGGATTAAGTTTGATGGAAGCTCCACCAAAACTTCAAACCTTTAGCCCCCCAAAAGAAGACATATATGGGATAAGCTGAAATCTATAGGAGCGCAGAAAATGGAAACGACCTTGGCACAAATCCGCAAATTCACCATTTTGGTCTTATCTATCAGTATTTGTCTACACAAACGGTTAGAAACCGACTCCATGAGGATGGTATGAGTGATCAGTAATGGTGTTGCGGGACACTTCGTTGAAGAGCCGCACAGCCCTCTATGTGCTCACCAAAGGTAGCCTGACTGCCATTAGGTACCAAGAACCTCAGACCCCTTGTCAGACCATATCCTAGTGCACCTGGGGCTTGGTTCCTTTTAATAGACACTGTTAGCTGGAGTGTGTCAGCAGTTCCTGCAAGATGAAGGAATGGCTTACTCATTCCCCAGACCCCAGATCTGACATCACGTCTCGCTTCATTCACCAACATCTCGCTGCACTCAGACTGTGCAGGAGTTGGCGGATGCTTTTGTAGAGGTGTGGGAGGAGATCCCTCAGGAGACCATCGCAACCTCAACAGGAGCAAGCCAAAGCATTGTAAGGAGGTCATACGGGCACGTGGAGGCCACACACAATACTGAGCCTCATTTAGATTTTTTAAGGACATTAGATCAAAGTTGGATCAGCCTGTAGTGTGTTTTTCCACTTTAATTTTGTGTGTGACTCCAAGTTCAATCCTCCATTGATTATTTTGTGAATTTGTTGTCAGCACATTCAACTTTGTACAGAACAAAGTATTCAATGAATTATTCAAGAATATTTCATAGATTCAGATCTAGGATGTGTTATTTTAGTGTTCCCTTTATTTTTTGAGCAGTGTATATATAAAAATTATTTTTGTTCAAACATATTTGTTATTAGATTTTTATTAACATTTTATTATACATCAAGATAGACACCCAAAAGTCCCCACTATTTTGCTATTTCACCAACCATAAAAGCTTTAACGTAAAGTTCAACACCCGTGCCCCTCTCTGCAGCGTGCCCGTCCCGGTTCCCACTTACTTCTCCACGCTCCTGCTTCCGGGTCTGTTGGTCCATGCAGACATTAACACTCCCTAAGGCGCGCGCAAGCTCTCGAAGATTTATAGCACCAGCGCACCGCTGATTGGCACTAGCCACTTCGGGTTTGCATTTAAACCGTTGGCTCCCATCTTTCCCAGATGGATCTTTGAGCTCTTTCTTTCCCAGCCAGATCTTTGAGCTCTTAGCCATAGAGAAAGCTTCCCTAGCGTTGGTTGTTCCTGTCCTTGTTCCCGTTCCCACTTCTGCGTTGATCCTCTGTTGTGATCGCGGATCTGACCCTGACGTTGCTCCCGTTCTGCCAACCTTGATCTCCTACTCTGTTCCTGACTATGCACCTATGCCGCCTACCCTGAACATCTGTCTGCTTCTGACCTCGAGACTGCCTGCCGCACCTGGGCTGCCTGACCTTGGCTGCCATTGTGGGCTAGTCGCACCTGTTGAACGACCTGGTGGCACCATGCCACAGCAAGATCATCCTACTTTGTGGCGGGATCTGGTGAGGACCGGGTGCCACTTAGATTCCGGTCCCAGGTGTCGGCTAGTGTATCTCCTGCGGTGGTCCAGGGGGTTCACTGACCCCGAGCCCTGACATTATCATTATTTATCTGAAATGTTTTGAAACGTTTATGGAAATAATATGGAACTGAGCATTGTGACGTTTTTTTTAATTTGGAACGTGGTGTATAGTCTAGAGTCGGTACAGACAAAATAGGAACTGATACTTGTCAAAGAAACCTAAGAAAATGCTAACAGCATTATAGATAATACCAAATACAAAGACAGGCCACAAAGTACCAGCCCAAAAGAGCTGCTGAGCTGCTTTTTATTGCCCAAAAATGGCTGAAATGGCTGGGAGAAAAATATAAGTTTGTAAAAATTTGATGTGTTGTGTGATGTGCATCCTCCAAAGGCCTTATATGAGACCCTAAAGAATAGACTAGGACAAGCTAAAGAGTTTCAAACCTAATGCCAGACTCCTAAACACATAGATCAGACTGTTAATACAATTCATTTTCTCCTGTAGGTCTTCCCACTGTTACTTAAAAGGAACCTGTCATCAAAAACAATGAACCTTACCCCCACCCTACTGTCCCAGCTTAAATCTGTCTCCTCCCACCATTAAAATCATTCCCAAACTTTTTCTGCCTTTTATTATGTTGACCTTGCCCAATTATTTGTGACCCCCATCCACTTCTGCTTGGATCCCCCATTGTAGGGTGTGTGAAATGTGTGGACTTGCAAATTCACAATGTAGTCAAAGGCATTCTACTAAGCACAGGAAGTGGACAGGGAGATGACTTCCTGTCTGCTCAGATTGAGATTTGAGGAGACACAAAGATCAAAGTTCCTTTTCTCCTACTACTAAATAGATTGTAGATTCTGTTCCCCAGCAGCCTAAAGGACCCCAATTCATTGTTTTTAAACTTTTTGGCAGATTTTGATTAGTTTCTATTCTTTATCTGTAAATATACCCTATAATTTTTTAAAGCACAGCTGAATATGTTGGCGGTAGAGATGGGTGAATCGATTCTAACAAATCAGAATTTGATTAGAATTTCAGGAAAACTTCGATTCATCACAAATCCAAAGTTTATGGTGTTTCGTAGGAAGGAAGTTTTTTGTTTTCCTCCCTTATTACCAAAATGAGCACGAGAACAACGTGTTACATGGGGCAGAGAACTCTGGGAAGGAGAAAGGAACACCCTTGATTACATGTGCAGACCTGTAATCCTATCAGCGACCGGCAGCCTTATGTGATGTCACACAGTCCTATAAAAACAGGCAGCCATTTTCAAATCTTGGCACTTCACACTGCATGTGCTGCCTGTAGCGTCCAGCTGCTTCTACTGTACTGTACTGTGCTGTAGTAATTTTTGCTCCAAGGGTGTCCATTTTGATCTGTATACCCCAAATAGCAGTTCTTTTTTGTTTCTGAAGTGAATAGGAAGAAATCTGTGTGAAATCCACATGCTTTCTGTAGTGATTTCTGCTCCTATCCCAGGGTGTCCGTTTTGGGGGATCTGTATACCCCAAATTGCAGGTCTGTTTTCTTGCTGAAGTGAATAGGAAGAAATCTGTGTAAAATCCACATAGTTTCTGGAGTGATTTCTGCTCCTATCCCAGGATGTCTGTTTTGGGGGATCTGTATACCCCAAATTGCAGGTCTGTTTTCTTGCTGAAGTGAATAGGAAGAAATCTGTGTAAAATCCACATAGTTTCTGGAGTGATTTCTGCTCCTATCCCAGGATGTCTGTTTTGGGGGATCTGTATACCCCAAATTGCAGGTCTGTTTTCTTGCTGAAGTGAATAGGAATAAATCTGTGTAAAATCCACATGCTTTCTGTAGTGATTTCTGCTCCTATCCCAGGGTGTCCGTTTTGGGGGATCTGTATACCCCAAATTGCAGGTCTGTTTTCTTGCTGAAGTGAATAGGAAGAAATCTGTGTAAAATCCACCTAGTTTCTGGAGTGATTTCTGCTCCTATCCCAGGATGTCTGTTTTGGGGGATCTGTGCACCCCAAATTGCAGCTCTTTTTTGTTGCTGAAGTTAATAGCAAGACATCTGTGTAAAATCCACATAGTTGCTTTAGTGATTTCTGCTCCTATCCCAGGGTGTCCGTTTTGGGGGATCTGTATACCCCAAATTGCAGGTCTGTTTTCTTGCTGAAGTGAATAGGAAGAAATCTGTGTAAAATCCACCTAGTTTCTGGAGTGATTTCGGCTCTTATCCCAGGATGTCCGTTTTGGGGGATCTGTATACCCCAAATTGCAGCTCTTTTTTGTTGCTGAAGTTAATAGCAAGACATCTGTGTAAAATCCACATAGTTGCTGGAGTGATTCTTGCTCGAAGTCCAGGGTGTCCATTTGGGGGGAGCTGTATACCCCAAATTTCAGTTCTTTTTTGGCAAAGACATAATATTTTCAGGGAAATTGTAATGAATGATGCATGTGCCGTCTCTAATCTTGAAATTCAAATTTAATTAAAAAATTTCAAATTAATTTCAAACTTCAAATTAATTTCAAACTTCGCTATTGTGCCATGTTGCTGCCACCTAAAGAATTTGTCATCGTGCCACTCTCTGACCTCATGATGCTGCTGGCACCTCCAAACTTTGTCATTGTGCCACTCTGTGGCCTACCAGGATGCTGCCAGCTCCAGAATTTGTCATTGTGACACTCTCTGACTACATGCTGCTGTGGTACCTCCACACTCTATGATTATACCACACTATGGCCTACCATGTTGCTACTCCTTCCAGAATTTGTCATTGTACCACTCTCTGACCTCCTGCTGCTTCTGCCACCTCCATGCTCTATCATTGTGCCACACTGTGGCCTACAATGTTGCTGCAACCTCCAGAATCTGTCATTGTGCAACTATGGGGCCTACCATGTTGCTGCCACCTCCAGAATTTGTCATTGTGCCTCTCTCTCACCTCCTGCTGCTCCTGCTGCTCCCTCCTCCATACTCTATGATTGTGCCACACTGTGGCCTACCATGTTGCTACCAGCTCCAGAATTTGTCATTGTGCCACTCTCTGACCTCCTCCTGCTGCTTCTGCTGCTGCCACTTCCACGCTCCATCATTGTGCCACACTGTGGTCTACCATGTTGTTGCCACCTCCAGAATTTGTCATTGTACCACACTGTGGCCTACCATGTTGCTGCCACCTCCAGAATTTATCATTGTGCCACTCTCTGACCTCCTGCTGCTGCTGCCATCTCCACTCTCTATGATTGTGCCACACTGTGGCACACCATGTGATTTCCATAATGCCGTTTTCACCCTCCATCACTCTATGAAGTTGCCACTATGTTTGGTTTTCCCCTTCATTTCATCTGTCGGAAGGAATGAAAAGCCTCAGGATTGATAGCCAAAAGCAGGAATGGATACAGAACACAGAGGACATGCAAATATCCCATTTACTGGTCATCTCTGTTTTTGATTAACTCCTGTTTGTTTTTGGCTTTAGCAATACTGAAGGATTATTGACCGATTGAAAGCGGACACTGATGGATGAAAAGATGGGCAAAATGATCAGTGATGTCAGTGCAAAATTACTGCCGACACCCTCTCTAGGGGGGTTTCTATATGTATCCACGTTTAACAGAACAGATTCTGTCGTAATCTATGGAATCATCTGATGTCAGTGTAAAAAGAGTGCACTCTTTGATGTTACAGTGGGATCTTGGCCCTCAGCTCGGTCCTTTCGAGCTGGCACAGACGTCACCTTGTCAGGCTATGTTCCCGCTTCGCTTATTTGGGGAAGTTGGCCTCTGTAAGTGCACATGGAATTGAAGAGCGGCGGCTGTCATGTGCATGTCATACTAAAACACAGCATTGTTTGAAGACCAAACCACGCTCCCTATGCATATTTGAGCGTGGCACAACGTTCTACAACATCCTACAGGCTCTCTGCAGCCAGGAAATACCTGTTTTTTAACATGATTCGTCATGATTTGATTTGGATCTAATTTTTTTTTTAAAATTCGGCGAATCAGGTCAAACCAAATTGAAAACAAATAGCCCATCTCTAGTTGGTGGTATAGACATAAAGATTTTTATTATTTTCTATCCTCTATCTCTTTTATAACTTTTATATATCTCCGATTAATCACTGCATAATATATGACCTCTACTTTTATTATTACAAAACATTCTCTTTAATGTTGGTTTGCTGGTAGTTTTCCCCTGATGCAATGTTTCACACTCTGGGGGATAGACACCTGCATGTTCATTAGGAGCGTCACAAATGTATATAAAATTATATGTAATTTTTCTATAATTGGCAATTAAGGATGTGACAAGGGTTCGCTTATCCCCTAGGACATACTATATGTACAGGCAGATATTTATTAGCAGCTCCATTCTGTGTGTCCAATGTCTGCATCTACGAAGAAGAGAGAACGGGCAAGACTGTGTCGAAATATTTCCACAGTGTAAGAGAATATTATGGAAGAAGGTGAGCAGATTATGTAAGTGCAGGACAGGGTTATCTCTTTGTTACATTGTGGTGATTGTTGATGTCACTAATTTAACAATGAGTCCCGATTAACACGAAAGCACATAGTTGTTTATGTACAGGGACAGAAGAACATTTTTGCAAAAAAAAAACATAAAGGATGATGTATTGCATTTTGAGCTCTATACAAGAAAAAATGGAACTCTAATGGAGTATGGCGGGGAAAAACATATCTAGGACAGTCTGTTAGATAATCACTGGGAGCAGAGCATAAGAGGGAAAAGCAGTTATTGAGAACTAAGGGATCATGGGACTTGTAGTTGTAGATCATAGCCATCTTGAATATAACTAGGTCTACTTTAGAAAAACCCAAAACATTTTGTAAATCAAAACTATTTAAACTCTGTTCTATGATTAATGACATTGAGTTTTATTGTATTCACTTATTTATAGCATTATGGGTTTCGTATCAGAAGTTCATATTCCTGGAATACCCCTTTAGGCTTCTCCAGGTAAAAGTAACAATATAGATCAAGAGACAATTTGAGCTTTTTCTGTATTCTTTTCCCATAGATTTTTGTTTTGTTGACCCAAGCCTCATTTTTTTATATCCAGGTTTATATTCCAAGGATCATGGAAGGACCACCTGGATTTCCTGCATAAGTTTTTGGTCTTCAAGGACCAGAAATCAGAAGCACAAATACTCCTTCAGAAAAGGTTCTCTACATTGCTTTTCTCAATGGCAGAGCTCCATCGGATCGGATTTATTTCAGTTCCTCACAAAAGTCAATGAATCTTTTTTATAGGGATTGTCACCGATAACTACAGGAGCATAGCTCATACACTGGATATAGTAGCAATAATGAAAAATAGAGTGTGCCCGGCATTACACTGGGGATATAAGTAGTCTACCTCGAGGATAGATCACTATATTAAAGTTCCAGATAAAACCTTTTAGGCAAAAATTATACACATTTTCAGTAAATACACTGTACTGTAAATTGATGTAAGTTCTCTTTCAGATACTTAAACTTGGCCACAATGCGAACAAACCAAACAGCAATCACATTTTTCATCATTAAGGGGATATCCGATAATCCAGCGTTACAGCTTCCAATCTTCCTTCTGGTTCTCATGTTTTATCTCATCACAATATCTGGTAACTTGACTATTCTCATAGCATGTAAGGACCCTCATCTCCACACCCCAATGTACTTCTTCCTTGGTAACTTGTCCATCATAGACATCTGTTTTTCCACAGTTTCCTTGCATAAGATCCTTACAAATTTTATAACTGGAGATAAAAGAGTTTCGTTCTTTGCCTGTATGGCCCAGATGTACATTTTTGGATCATTACAAGGCCTCGAGTTGTCAATTTTAACAGCCATGAGCTACGACCGCTACGTGGCCATATGTAAACCTCTACGATACCATCTGGTCATGAATGCTAGAACTTGTGGAATATTAGCTTCAGCCTGTTGGATTTTAGCATTTTTGCAAGTTCTACCTCCTGCTTGTATAGTATATAATTTCTCTTGCTATTTTTCTATTGAGATCAACCACTTCTTCTGTGACATTATTCCAGTCATAAGAATTTCTTGTGAAGACACCAGTTTTATCGAAATACTGTTCCTCGTAGAAACCATATTTCCCATCATAATGACTCCATTTCTTCTAACTTTTGTGTCTTATATATTCATAATACACGCCATTTTGAGGATACGGTCCAGTTCTGGAAGACTGAAGGCCTTCTACACATGTTCCTCACACCTTACGGTTGTGATATTGCTATATACAACGCTCTTCAGTCAATATACGACACCAAACATAAGTAGCACTTTGGAGTTTAAGAAGCTTTTTGCTCTGTTTAACACGGCGGCTGTCCCTATCCTCAATCCAGTGATCTACAGCCTCAAGAATAAAGATGTAAAAAGGGCTTTACAAAAGAGTTTAAGTCTCATTAAAATTATGTGAATATTAGCGCATTCTCTCTGAAAAACCTCTGCAGTGCTAATAAAGGAGTCGATTGAAAATCATATGTATTACCTCAATTTGGACATTTGATTTTAGACTTTGGGGTTTTAGAGCACAAACAATTTTCCAGGGCAAAAAGTTCCATCCATCATCTCTAGCCACTAATATTTAACTTTCTTGTGCTTGATTCTCCCAGTTAGGAAAGAAACTTATCCAAATATTTACCGTTTTTGCCTAAAAATTATATTTTATCATTGGAAGTCCCAACATAAGAACGAGCAGTAGAAAGTTTCCTTTTTAAAAATTTCCTTTATGACAACCTTTACGATGTGCAATCAATTGATTAGTTTGTGTCACCTGCTTGAGATATGAATGTATCTATGGATACTATATAGAGCAATGACAGGTTGCCTAGTTTTGTAATGTTTATGTATATTTATGAGACATTTATAGCTTACAGTGTGAATAAAACTAGATAACATTACTATCATGTATAATTAGAAACGATAAGGTCATCTCATTGTCTGCTTTTAAAAGGCTGGATAAAGTTTGATGGAAGCTCCACCAAAACTCCAAACCTCTAGCCTCTCCCAAAGAAGACATATATGGGATAAGCTGATATCTATAGGAATGGTATAAATATGTAGTGACTACTACTTAAAGGGTTTTTTGCCATGAAAGAATATTTGTACATTTCAACCCCTTATATGTTAACACAATAAATATTATTTTAACCCCTTACTTTACAATTTTACTTAATTTTATTGATGTTTTAGCTCCTATCACTCCCTAGGCTGGTCAGTGAAAAATCCCAGGGTGTGGACTCTCTAAGCAGTCACATTATTATGCATCTGGTTCTGTGGGGTGGCAATGTGGTTACATTATTAGGGTACAGGTGTACTGGCTTCTGACATTGTACTAACACACTGACACATAGAAAGAGAGATGAGACAGATCAGAGATGATGGAATGTATGAGATGCCTATTACACAGAGGCTGACAGACTTTTACACTGTTACACTTTTAGCTCTGCTACGTCTCAAAGATATGTTTCTGCCTCCCCCTTCCCCCCGTATCTTTTATCTCCCTGTAGGTTGTTGTTTGCAGCTGCTGTTTCTCACAATGTCCTGACAGGAAGTGTCTGAAATCTCAGCTCCACGCCGTCACATACAAATCCAAGAAGGTGGCCACCCGACCCTAAGTAAGAAGTTACAGGGTCGTGTCTAGGCGAAACTGAAATTGTGTACAGCAGGACTGATAGAGACAGGTTAGACTTATATCTGTGAAATGCTGCAGTGAATTAGAGAATGTGTTATTTTGTTATCCTGAGTACATATAAAAAACCTTTTGTGGGAATACCCCTTTAACACTTTAACAAACTACAACTCTTATATGGTAACACTCCATGGCTTGGCCCTGTGGTGTCATTGAGGGACACTGATCTGATGATCATAATAGCAAGGTCTAAAGCAGAAGCACCATATCAGCAACATACTACAAATACAATTGTATTGCAGTGCATTGTCTGAGCGATCAGACCAACTGTATATAAAATATATATACACTGCTCCAAAAGAATAAAGGGAACAATTATATAGCTCCAAGTAAATCAAACTTCTGCTAAATCAAAACTAATTGACAATCAATTTCACCTGCTGTTATGAAAATGGAATAGACAACAGTTGGAAATTATTGGTAATTAGCAAGACACGCTCAATAAAGTAAAGGTTCTACTGGAGGGGCTGCCAGGAGACAGGTCAGTACAACAGGAGAAATGGAGGGGGCCGTAGGAGGGCAACGATATGTTGAATGTTAAAAAGTATTACCATTTTGGTCAAATCTATCTGTATTTGTGTGCACAAATGGTTAGAAATCCATGAGGATGGTATGAGGGGCCTGATGTCGACAGACGGGGGTTTTGCTCACAGTCCAGCACCATGCAGGAAGCTTGGCATTTGCCAGAAAACACCAGGATTGGCAAATTCACGCCCTGTGCTCTCCACAGATGAAAGCAGATTCACACTGAGCACATGTGACAGACGTGACAGAGTCTGGAGACAACGTGGAGAGTGATCTGCTTCCTGCAACATCCTTCAGTATGGCAGTGGTCAGTATTGGTGTTGAGTGACATTACTTTGACTGACATTACTTTGGAGGAGTGCACAGCCCTCCATGTGATGGTCATAGGTAGCATGACTGCCATTAGTTACTGAGATGAGATCCTCAGACCCCTTGTGAGACCATATGCTGGTGCAGTTGGCCCTGGGTTCCTCCTAATGCAGGAAAATGCTAGACCTCATGTAGCTGGCAGCAGTTCCTGCAAGATGAAGACATTGAAGCAATGGACTGGCTCACTTGTTCCCCAGACCAGACATCATGTCTCACTTCATCCACCAATGTCTCATTGCACCACAGACAGTGCAGGAGCTTTTGTCCAGGGCTGGGAGGAGATCACTCAGGAGACCATCCGCATCCTCATCAGGAGCATGTTGAGGCTTTGTAGGAAGGACATACAGGCACGTGGAGTCCACACACATCAATTCAGTCCTCCAGTGATTATATAGTGATTTTGTTGTCAGCCCAATAACCTTTGTACAGAACAAAGTATTCAATGAGAATATTTCATATATTCAGATCTAGGATGTGTTATTTGAGTATTCACTTAGTTTTTTAAGCAGTGTATATAAAAATTCTTTTGGATTTTTATCAACAGTTTATAATATATCAAGATACACACCCAAGATTGGGGTTTAAAAAATTATTGAAATCCGCACTATTTTGCCATTTCACCAACCATAAAAGCTGTAACGAAAAGTGACCAAGGGTGATCAAGCGTTCCCATAATGGAATCAATGAAAACTACAGCTCTGTTCACCAAAGTATGACATTTTTTAAAATATTCAACACAAGGGTCTAACAGCAGTTTTGCTTTCCCATTTTTTAATTCTGTTTTAATTCCCATTTTTCTGGAGGCATGTTTTTGTGAGACCATTTTTACATCTTAGTCAAGTTATTTTATATTCCATGCTAGTTATTAAATTTCCAAATGCTGTTATATTGACAAAAAAACATAGTTGTGCCAATTTCTTTGGCCGACGTGACATATCTCCTTTATTCCTTGGATCTGTAGAATCACGAAGATCCCAAATTT
The DNA here is from genome assembly GCF_040894005.1 of Engystomops pustulosus. Taxonomy (NCBI): domain Eukaryota; kingdom Metazoa; phylum Chordata; class Amphibia; order Anura; family Leptodactylidae; genus Engystomops; species Engystomops pustulosus. Next base: position 24,996,982 of record NC_092419.1, read on the forward strand.
GTATCATTTTATTATGTCTAAGGTTGCATTCACACAGCCGTTACCCGCCGTGCTACACGTGCACATGGCGGCGCTGGGGAGAGGAGGTGGAGGTGAGTGGTGCTCACCCCCGCCCCTCTCCATAGGAATATATGGCGCACGCAGCCGTACTCCGTCGAAAGATACGACATGTCGCTGCCCATACGTTCATCTGAATGTAGCCTAACACCTACAATAATAATATAAAAATTCTACATCGCCATTTTCTAACAACAGCAACTTTTTTTTTTTTTTTTTAATTATTTTTTGCAGGTGTTGACATTTTTACTCATAAAACTTTTACGTGCGCAACCTTTTAGCCAATTTTTATAAAATTTTTTATTTTCCGTTATGGGTGCACTGCACATGATGATCATGTCTACATCTGGAATATGGGGACACCTAACCTGTTTATCATTATTTATATGGATTCTAGGGAATGTAATAGTAATGTAGTGAATGTAATAGTTACATAGAAATATGTAAAACTACTGCATCCAACTGCACCATCCAGGGTTGCACGACTATCCGTAAACAAGACTATTCGAAAATTAGTCTTCATGTATGTCTTGGCTAACTAACCCTATTCCTAACCCTACCCCTCCTTACCCCTAACTCTACCCCTATCCCTAATCCCATATATGATGGTGGGGGGCAGCTCTGGGAGGCATTTTTGACACCATGCAAAGAAATTCAAGCAGAAACTCTCCAAAAACTCACAAGTTCAATGGATGCAAGAATTGTGAAGGTGATATCAAAGAAGCTTCATATGATACATGTACCTTGGCCTTGGAATAGCTTTTGATTTTAGTCACTGTGACTCCCTAATGATGCAAATTCAACAAATGACCATTTTTGGTTCTTTACAACCTATAAAATGTTTTGAAACATTGATGGAAAAAATATGGAATTGAGCATTTTGAGGGATTTTTTAATTTGGAAGACTATTCTGTAATCTTTGGAGGTTTGTTCAATAAAATTTGATGTATACTCTAACGGGTGATGACTTTTATTACATTGACTGTCATTCGCATCGACCATTTAGGAAAATCAGAGATAAATATAATTTGCATAATGATTTGGAACGTGGTGTATAGTCTAGAGTTGGGACAGACAAAACAGGAAGTTTGTTCTTAAGTCGAAACTGTATATTTTATAATTGTGTTTTGCCCCAATGACAACTGGAGTTTCAAAATATTTTGCTGTAATTGGACCAAAGATTGTCAATAAAGCTTCATTACAGACACCTTACAGCTGATCATTGCAGTCTGGGACTATAGTAACATCCAGAGAGCTTCACCAGAGGTCACAGTGGGTAAGTCGGGTGTTTTTATGTAGGGTCCACCTGTACAAAGACAGGCCACAAAGTACCAGCCTGTATATTTGTGCAGAGCTGATTTTTATAGCCCAAAAATGGCTGAAATGTCTGGGGGAAAAATATAAGTTAGTAAAAATTTGATGTGTTGTGTGTTGTGCATCCTCGAAAGACCTTATATGAGACCTAAAGAATAGACTAGGACAAATTAAAGAGTTTCAAACCTAATGCCAGACTCCTAAACACATAGATCAGACTGTTAATACAATTCATTTTCTCCTGTAGGTCTTCCCACTGTTACTTAAAGGGAACCTGCCATCAAGAATAGGCACAATGAACCTTACTCCCCCCCATCCCCACTGTGCCTTGTTGAAAAGTGCAGCACAGGGGTCTCAGCTTAAATCTGTCTCCTCCCACCAGTAAAGTCATTCCCAAACTTTTTCTGCCTTTGACTATGTTGGCCCCGCCCATTAATGTGTGACCCCACCCATCCACTTCTGCTTGGCTCCGCCCCTTGCAGGGTGTGTGTAATGGTAACAAGATCTTCAATTTTCTATACAGTGCTCACTGCTAAATTCACTATGCAGTCAGAAGACAGGAAGTGGACTGGAAGTGGACAGGGAGAGGACTTCCTGTCTTCTCAGGTTGAGAGGTTGAAGAGACACTATGAATCAAAAGATGGAGGTGGGGTTCACTGGCAGCCTGGAGAAAACATAACTCCTCTATTCAGAAGTTGACTCATCTATATTCATTTGTATACTAGAAAAATGTCTGTAATTGAGGTACAGAGTCTCAGTGGCATGTAATTTTAGGTGATATGGGGAGGACGTTTAACCCTTTACGAGCAGGTATTGAGGGGTAAAATTCTGGTGACAGGTCTTCTTTATGGACCAGCAGCTCATGCAGGGGCGCACCTACCATGAGGCGAGTTGAGAAACTCGCCTCAGGCGGCGCCTCCTGGTGGACGGTGGGGGCGGCATAAGGAGGTCACTTACTCCCAAGACGGCTCCATCTCCGGCCACTTGGGCTGCCTCTTCTGTATGCAGCCGCCTTTGGACCTGCTTTTCTTGGACCCCCGGCCCGCCTCTCCCGTCCACGGCCCACCTCTCTCGTCCGCGGCCCACCTCTCTCATTCATCGCCCGCCTCTCACATCTGCCCAACCCACACCTCCCATCCGAGTCCCGCCTCCCCTGTCCGCGTCCCGCCCAGCCCGACTCAGCCGTCCACGTCCCGCCCACCTCAGCTGTCCGCAGCCCGTCCGCCTCAGCCGTCCGCGGCCCGTCCGCGGCCCTTCCGCCTCAGCCGTCCGCGGCCCTCCCGCCTCATCCGTCCGCGGCCCTCCCGCCTCAGCCGTCCGCGGCCCTCCCGCCTCAGCCGTCCGCGGCCCGCCGTCATGGTAAGTATATAGCTGTTATATCTTTATATTGTATATATGTATATTTAGATCTCTGTGTACATGTATATACTGTATAGTGAGTGTGTGTGTATGTATACTGTATAACTGTATAAACGTGTGTGTATACTGTATGTGTGTGGTGAGTGTGTATATATGCATGCTACATGAGTGTATATGCTGTATATATGTGTACATGCTTTATGAGTGTGTATACTGTGTATGTATATATATATATATATATATATATATATATATATATATATACATAACGGCACGCTGTATGTATTATATGGTATATGGCGGCACGCTGTATGTATTATATGGTATATGGCGGCACGCTGTATGTATTATATGGTATATGGGGGCACGCTGTATGTATTATATGGTATATGGAGGCACACTGTATGTATTATATGGTATATGGCTGCACGCTGTATGTATTATATGGTATATGGCGGCACGCTGTATGTATTATATGGTATATGGCGGCACACTGTATGTATTATATGGTATATGGCTGCACGCTGTATGTATTATATGGTATATGGCTGCACGCTGTATGTATTATATGGTATATGGCGGCACACTGTATGTATTATATGGTATATGGCTGCACGCTGTATGTATTATATGGTATATGGCTGCACGCTGTATGTATTATATGGTATATGGCTACACGCTGTATGTATTATATGGTATATGGCGGCACACTGTATGTATCATATGGTATATGGCGGTACACTGTATGTATTATATGGTATATGACGGCACACTGTATGTATTATATGGTATATGGCTGCACGCTGTATGTATTATATTGTATATGGCTGCACGCTGTATGTATTATATGGTATATGGCGGCACACTGTATGTAATATATGGTATATGGCTGCACGCTGTATGTATTATATGGTATATGGCTGCACGCTGTATGTATTATATGGTATATGGCTGCACGCTGTATGTATTATATGGTATATGGCGGCACACTGTATGTATTATATGGTATATGGCTGCACGCTGTATGTATTATATGGTATATGGCTGCACGCTGTATGTATTATATGGTATATGGCGGCACACTGTATGTATTATATGGTATATGGCTGCACGCTGTATGTATTATATGGTATATGGCTGCACGCTGTATGTATTATATGGTATATGGCTGCACGCTGTATGTATTATATGGTATATGGCGGCACACTGTATGTATTATATGGTATATGGCTGCACGCTGTATGTATTATATGGTATATGGCTGCACGCTGTATGTATTATATGGTATATGGCTACACGCTGTATGTATTATATGGTATATGGCGGCACACTGTATGTATCATATGGTATATGGCGGTACACTGTATGTATTATATGGTATATGACGGCACACTGTATGTATTATATGGTAAATGGAGGCACGCTGTATGTATTATATGGTATATGGGGGCACGCTGTATGTATTATATGGTATATGGCGGCACGCTGTATGTATTATATGGTATATGGCGGCACGCTGTATGTATTATATAGTATATGGGGGCACGCTGTATGTATTATATGGTATATGGCGGCACACTGTATGTATCATATGGTATATGGCGGTACACTGTATGTATTATATGGTATATGACGGCACACTGTATGTATTATATGGTATATGGCTGCACGCTGTATGTATTATATGGTATATGGCTGCACGCTGTATGTATTATATGGTATATGGCGGCACACTGTATGTATTATATGGTATATGGCTGCACGCTGTATGTATTATATGGTATATGGCTGCACGCTGTATGTATTATATGGTATATGGCGGCACACTGTATGTATTATATGGTATATGGCTGCACGCTGTATGTATTATATGGTATATGGCTGCACGCTGTATGTATTATATGGTATATGGCTGCACGCTGTATGTATTATATGGTATATGGCGGCACACTGTATGTATTATATGGTATATGGGGGCACGCTGTATGTATTATATGGTATATAGGGGCACGCTGTATGTATTATATGGTATATGGCTGCACGCTGTATGTATTATATGGTATATGGCTACACGCTGTATGTATTATATGGTATATGGCGGCACACTGTATGTATCATATGGTATATGGCGGTACACTGTATGTATTATATGGTATATGACGGCACGCTGTATGTATTATATGGTAAATGGAGGCACGCTGTATGTATTATATGGTATATGGGGGCACGCTGTATGTATTATATGGTATATGGCGGCACGCTGTATGTATTATATAGTATATGGGGGCACGCTGTATGTATTATACGGTATATGGCGGCACGCTGTATGTATTATATGGTATATGGCGGCACGCTGTATGTATTATATGGTATATGGGGGCACACTGGATCTATTATATATTACATGAAGGACGCTGTATGTATTTTATAATATATGGTGGCATGATGTATTGATTTTATATTATATCGCGGATTGTTGTATGTATTTTGTTCTTTGTGGTAGCTTGCTTTGTTTATTATATAGTACATGGAGGGATGCTCTTATGTATTTTGCATTGCTTTATTTCCGAAGTAAACCAATATGATTTGGGTCTGGTTCTGACACTCCTTGATATATTACATATATGGAGTGGGGGGGGGGGGGCGTCTTTCTATAGCTCGCCTCAGGCAGCAGACAGGCTAGGTTCACCCCTGAGCTCATGATATCATCAAAGATTCTTTTCCTCTACTACTAAATAGATGTAGATTCTGTTTCCCCGTAGCCTAAAGGACCCCAATACATTGTTTTACATACCTTTTGGCACATTTTGATTACTTTGTATTTTTTATCTGTAAATATAACCTATATTGTGTAAAGCACAGCTGAATATGTTGGCGGTATAGACATAAAGATTTTTATTATTTTCTATCCTCTATCTCTTTTATAATCCTATTAATCACTGCATAATATATGACCTCTGCTTTTATTATTACAAAACATTCTCTTTAATGATGGTTTGCCGGTTGTTTTCCCCTGTTTCACACCTTGGAGGATAGACACCTTCATGTTTATTAGGAGCGTCACAAATGTATATAAAATTATATGTAATTTTTCTATAATTGGCAATTAAGGATGTGACAAGGGTTCGCTTATCCCCTAGGCCATGCTATATGTACAGGCAGATATTTATTAGCAGCTCCATTCTGTGTGACCAATGTCTACATCTACGAAGAAGAGAGAACGGGCAACAGAGAACCAAGTCCAACTATGACCAAAATTTTCACAGTATGAGAGAACGTTATCGAGGAGGGTGAGCAGATTATGTAAGTGCAGGACAGGGTTATCTCTTTGCTTTATGATGTTTCATTATAGAAATAGAAGGTGTCAAGTTTCTCTATTAAAAAAGTACCAACCTAGATCTAGGGACAATTTAAGCTTCTTCCCTAGAGATTTTTTTCTAACCTTTTTCTGGACGGTCCCTGGAAACTGAAAAATTATTGCACTGATGACTAGTTGGAAATTTTGCCTACGTAGCAAACCCTCTTCCCAAAATTTTTTGTTTCAATTTACACTGGCATCTGTTTCTAGATCCAGACTTCTTGGACCTTGGAAGAATCACCTGGATAAGTCTTTAGTCTTTAAGTGGCAAAAACAGAAATAGAAATACTTCTTCCGAAAGAGTTTTCCAAACTGCATTTCCTGTAATGGCAGAGCTTCTCCTTGGTGGAGGACCGGTCCATGGTCAAGATTTCTTTTAATGTTTCACAAATTTTTAGGAGTCTGTTTTTTGTGGGGGGTAGGTTTTGGTCCTACCAATAGCCACCGAAGAATATATCATAGGAACAAAATGAATGGAGGGTGCTCGGCACCTAGGAGCTAAACTGGGGATATGAGTAGCCTATTTTAACCCTTTAAGGACGCAGGGTTTTTCGGCTCATTTCTCGCTCTCCAACTTCAAAAATCCATAACTTTTTCATTTTTATGTGTACAGACCTGTGTGAGGGCTTATTTTGTGCGTAACAAATTTTACTTTCCCGTGATGTTATTTATTTTAGCATGCCGTGTACTGCGAAGCTGAAAAAAAAATCCAAATGTGGAAAAATTGACACGTTCTTGTGGGCTCAGTTTTTACGACTTTCACTCTTCGCTCCAAATAACACGCCTACTTTATTCTTTGGTTCGGTGCGATCGTGGTGATACCAAATTTATATAGGTTTTATTGTGTTTTAATACATTTTCAAAAATTAAACGAATGTGTACAAAAAAGAAAAACATTTTTTTGCCATCTTCTGACGCTAATAACTTTTTCATACTTTGGCGCACGGAGATGTGTGAGGGGTCATTTTTTGCAAAATGAGGCGACGTTTTCATTGCTACCATTTTGAGGTCTGTGCGACATTTTGATCATTTTTTATTTCATTTTTTATGTTATGTAAAAAGGTGTAAAAGTCGCATTTCGGACATTTGGGCGCCATTTCCCGCCTCGGAGGTCACTGCCGCCCGTAACCTTTTTTACATTTTGATAGATGGGCAGTTTGGGACGCGGCGATACCTAATATGTTTGTGATTTTTACTGTTTATTATGTTTTATATCCGTTCTAGGGAAAGGGGGGTGATTTGAACTTTTATTATTTTATAAATTTTTTTTCTATTTTAAACTTTTTTTTTCTTTTTTTTTTTCATTATTTTTTAGACCATCTAGGGTACATTAACCCAAGATGGTCAGATCGCTCGTACCATATACTGCAATACTACAGTATTGCAATATATGGCATTTTTGCAGGTCATACATTACAATGAGCCACTGGCTCATAGTAACGAACCTGCATAAGCCATGTAGCCTCGTGTCAAAAGAAGACCCGAGGCTACCATGGTAACCGATCGCCACCCCCCGATGACGTTCCGGGGCGCGGCGTTCGGAAAAAAGATGGCGGCGCGCAGGCGCCGCCGTCTTTTAAATGCCACCGGCAAAGTCTTTTAAACGCCGCCGGCGCAAGCACCGACCGCGGTTATTAGCGGTGGGGGTTTTGTGCAAAATGCAAAAACCCCCACCTCTGTATGAAGAGGACTCAGCCCGTGAGCCCTCTTCATACATCCATTATACCTCTGCGCCGTAGAGCTACGGCGCAGAGCGTTAAGGGGTTAAGGATAGGTCAACAATATTAAAGTTCCAGATAACATCTTTAAGGCTAAAAATATATATTGAATATATAAAATATAATTGATGTAAGTTCTCTTTCAGATACTTAAACTTGGCCACAATGCAAACAAACCGAACATCAATTACATTTTTCACCATTAAGGGGATATCCGATAATCCAGCGTTACAGCTTCCAATCTTCCTTCTGGTTCTCATGTTTTATCTTATCACAATATCTGGTAACTTGACTATTCTCATAGCATGTAAGGACCCTCGTCTCCACACTCCAATGTACTTCTTCCTCGGTAACTTGTCCATCATAGACATCTGTTTTTCCACAGTTTCCTTGCATAAGGTCCTTGCAAATTTTATAACTGGAGATAAAAGAGTTTCATTCTTTACCTGTATGGCCCAGATGTACATTTTTGGGTCACTTCAATGCCTCGAGTTGTCAATTTTAACAGCCATGAGCTTCGACCGCTACGTGGCCATCTGTAAACCTCTACGATACCATCTGGTGATGAATGCTAGAACCTGTGGAATATTGGCTTCAGCCTGTTGGATTTTAGCATTTTTGCAAGTTATGCCCCCTGTTGGTATGGTGTATAGTTTCTCTTGCTATTTTTCTATTGAGATCAACCACTTCTTCTGTGACATTATTCCAGTCATAAGAATTTCTTGTGAAGACACCAGTTTTGTTGAAATGCTCTTCCTGATAGAAGCCATATTTCCCATGATACTACCTCCCTTTCTCCTAACTTTTGTGTCTTATATATTCATAATACACGCCATTCTGAGGATACGGTCCAGTTCTGGAAGACTGAAGGCCTTCTACACATGTTCCTCACACCTTACGGTTGTGATATTGCTATATACAACGCTCTTCAGTCAATATTTGACACCAAATATAAGTAAAACTTTGGAGTCCAAGAAGCTTTTTGCTCTGTTTAACACGGCCGCTGTCCCTATGCTCAATCCAGTGATCTACAGCCTCAAGAATAAAGATGTAAAAAGGGCTTTACAAAAGAGTCTAGGCCCTGTTAAAATTATGTAAAAATATTGGTTTTCTCTTTATTAAAGGAGATCTATAAAAATTATATTCTGTGATACCTTCATTTGGACTTTCGAGGTTAGAATTTAGGATTTTAGGATTTTAGACCACCATCAATTTCCCAGGCAAAAACATGTCTTTCTCCGGGAGATCCATCACATTCAGCCACTATTAGTTAACTTTGCTCATTTCACCAGCTAAGAAAGAATGCAGTGGAACTTATCCAAATATCTGTCAGGCTTGCGGGTTGTGGATCCACTGGACCACTGCAGACGATGACACAAGCCACTACCTGGGACCGGAGTCTAAGTGGTACCCGGTTTTAACCAGAGCCCGCTGCAAAGCTGGTTAGACAAGCTGCGGCGTGGTACCACCAGGTCGTTCCACAGGCGTGACTTGTCTGCAGTGGCGGCCAAGGTTGAGGTACAAGAACGGTAATCAATCTCGTGGTCAAAGTCCAGGCACAGGGTCAGGGCAGGCGGCAGAGATGCAACGTCAGAGTCCATTCCAGAGTCAGCAACAGGAGGTCCAAGCAAAGGGCACGGGAACACAGCACACAGGACAGCAGCACGGAGGATCACTAGTACATGGGAACACGGAGGAGCTCAGGTAACACAGGAACACGGAGGGACACAGGAACGCAGGAGACACAGGAACGCAGGAGACACAGGAACGCAGGCTAATCGCAGTAAAGCTTTCTCTCAGGCTGTGAGGCACAAAGATCCGGCAAGAGATAGAGGAAGAGGCAAGCTTAAGTAGTTTTAGTGAAAATGGCCAGCGCCAATTAGTGGCGCACTGGCCCTTTTAAATTTTAGACCATGAATAAGAACTAAATATCTACGTTCGAAACGCGTAGGTCGTCTGCTATCTGTGAATGTACACTCGATTTTAATGGATATGGAATAAAGCCTTCAGTTTTAAAGCAATTTTGAGTGCCGGTCATACTCTACTCTCTTTGGATATCTTAACTGGTCTCCGACAAGCCGTCTTGGACTCGTGCACCTGGACTATGCAGATACCTCTACTCCCTCTCCAAGAGCGGCATACGTGAGTGAGCGGACAGCTCTGTAAACTTTTTTGTCTTTCTACAGCTATGAGGGAAGTGCATACATTAAGATACTAGGCTCCCTGAGGCACTCGGGTGACGGAGCCTAATTTGCATTACTTTTATAACTCTATTTTCCGAGAGATATAGAGTTATTATAAAAGTAGTCCTGAGGAGAGATGTTCCTCAAGAACTTCTTACTAGGACACATCCACATCATCATACTAATTGTAGATGTCCTTTGAAACTGAAAAAAACATAAGGTTAGAGATAACATTACTACATATCCAATGAATGTTTAGATATATATGATAAGCTATAGTGTAAAGGAGTAATATAAATATCTAGCAACGACTACATGATAGCCTGCATGTCTCAAAGAAAAAACATGACACCAGAATTACCCCTCAGACCAGTAATTACTGCTGGTAAGTAAAAAAACTCCCCATATCATCTAAAATTATCTGCCACTGTGGTGCTGAACATTAATTACAGCTGTTTTTCTAATATATTTAGGCCCAAGTCAACTTCTGAAGAGAAGGGTCAACTTTTCCCCCAGAATGCCAGTGAAGCCACCTCCTCCTTTTGACTGACAGCTCATTGTCTCTTCAAATCTCTACCTGAGCAGACAGGAAGTCCTCTTCTTGCTCACTTCCTGTTCTTACCAGAATGCTGCCTCTCTCAGTGAATGGTGTATTTAGCAGTGAGCACTGAGTGGGAAACTGCTGGGCTTCACACCATTCTATAAACCATGTGATGGGCAGGCCAATCCGTGGCAGACCCACATGCCAGTGGGTGGAGTTAACATAGACAAGGGCAGAAACAGTTTGGGGAACAATTTTGCTGGTGGGAGGAGGCAGATTTAAGCTGAAATGTCTGTGCTGCATTTTCAACAAAGGCACAGTGGGTTAGTAAGGTTAATTGTGCCTGTTCTTGATGACTGGTTCTATTTAAATGGCATTGCTGCATGGTTTGGCCCTGTGGTGTAATTGAGGGGTGCCATTTGATCTATATAAGGGTCAAAATAATAGGAGCTAATACAGATGCACCATGCATTGCATTGCAGTTCATTGTATGAGTGATCAGATCACCTAGGTAAAAAAAAAAAAAAAATATATATAAAAGTTCCAATTAACTCCCCTTTCCTTAGAATTTATAAATAAATAAACAAAATTATAAACATAATGTTAAGTGTCCCCATATATCAAAATGCCTAATCTATCAAAGTATAAAAATACGTTTCCCATACTATCATAAAACAGAAGAGAAAACAATCATTGATGTTTCAGGATCACAAATATTTCGCTATTTTACTAACCAAAAAAAATCTAATAAAAATTGATAATTGGTAATTGCGTTCCCAAAATGGAATCAATGAAAAGAGAGTTCATCCCACACAAAAAATTAAACATTAGCCACTTCCATACACCAAAGTATGAAAAAGTGTATGGATATGCAAGACAATGAGGGTGTCAGGTTCGCTAGGGAGAATGCTGGGACTTCTGGTTCTTCTGGTGGTGCCAGCAGCGTTCTCCGACCCCCGACGCGTATCCGCGCAAACTCCACCTCTCGTCCCGGGCAGCGGCTGCTAAGATCTCGCGCTGTTTAGGAGTTGTGTTAGGAACTGCTGGAACTTGTGGTACCTCTGCATGCTGCCTAGTTGTTCTGCACCATGAGGGGTTAATTCCCAGAAGCTGTCCAGCTCCTATCAGGTTCTGGAGGTGGAGTTCTGGCTGCATAAATTGCAGCTTCACTAGTCACCTGTGCCAGTGTTTGAAATCCCTTCACCACTCGCTCTGTGCATTAGGTTTGACTCGCTCTGTATCTGTATCTTTATCGTTGTGACCTCGGCTAGTTTTTGACATTGACTCTTTGCTTTCTGACTTTGTTCTTGATGTACCCTCTCGTTGGGACCCCGGCTAGTTTACCATTCTTTTGTGTTTTAAGTTTGTCAGTCTGTTTCCCTTCCCACACTTATCCAGTGTATTTCGAGTCTTCAAGTAGTCGCCCCACGGTTTAGCGTGGGGGGGCTATAGGAAGGGACAGAGGTTGGGGCAAGCTCAGGGCATGCTATCCCTTGTCTTCTGTGTTGCCCAACCCTAACAGAAACACTGGCCCACACATAGGTCTGCATAGGACCTGCTACATTCACTCCTTCCATGGAGCCTTTGTCAGCTGTGGTCGCTCAGGTCCAGACCTTAACTAAGCATGTTCAGAGTCTGTCAGCCCGTCTTCAAATGCAGGTTTCGGGGCAGACAACACCGCAGGCTCCACCGCCACCTGCACCAGAACCTAGGGTTCCTCTCCCTGACTTGTTTTTTGGTGACCGTAAGAAATTTTTTTCATTTAGGGAGGGATGAAAACTTTATTTTTCTTTACGCCCTCACTCATCAGGCACAGAGACACAAAGGGTGGGCGTGGTCATTTCTCTTTTGATCCGCAAAATTGGGCCTTCTGACTCTCCAGCCCGCTCTTCTCTTGACGCTTTGTTTTTCGGCTTTAGGCCAGATTTATGACGAACCTGACCGCCGAGCACTGGCAGTTTCCCACCTTAAATCTCTGTGTCAGGGAAAACTGACGGCGGAAGATTATTGTGCCCAATTCAGACAGTATGTGACTGACTCGCAATGGAACGACTGTGCCCTAAAAGACCAATTTATGTCCGGACTGTCAGACCGAGTACAGGACTTAGTCCTAGCTTATGCCAAGCCTCAGACATTAGACGAAGCTATGACTCTGGTCGTCCGAGTTGATCGTCGCCTAAGATCCAGGGGATCACCTCGGGTGTCCCCTGACTGTCAGCCAGCGGCCAGTCTGTCTCCAGGCCGTCAAGAATTGGAATCCATGGAGCTGGATAGCATCTCTCCTGCACAGCAGAAGCAACATCGAATAAGACGCCATCTTTGTTTCTGCTGTGGAAGTCCTGATCATCAGATACACACCTGTTCTTCCAAGAGGCAGCAGCAGGAAAAACTTCAGCTCCAAAGCAGTTATCGAGGGGGATTTGACCCCTCTACAGGCAGGGTTGCTTAAATTCCGAACCCCGCAGATAAAACTTATGGTAGGAGCTATGCATGAAGAATGGTGTTCTTTCCTAGTTATGGAAAATTTGTCTGAAAATGTCATTCTTGGTCTACCCTGGCTCCGGGTCCATAATCCGGTAATTAATTGGAAAACTCTGGAGCTGGTTCATTGGGGTCCTCACTGTAAGGATCACCTGACCAGAGTTTCATTATGTACAGTAGTGGCGGAAGATCAGAGTCTTCCAGGTTTTCTCTCTGACTACTCAGACATGTTTTCAAAACCATTGTCCCAAGTCCTTCCTCCTCACAGGGAGTTTGATTGTAAAATTGTCCTTCTTCCTGATGCTAGATTGCCGAAGGGTCGTATATATAACCTGTCAGTACCAGAACGGGAGGCACTGAAGAGTTATATTGATGAGAGTTTGGCAATCGGACATTTCCGTCCCTCTGAGTCGCCCACTGGGGCCGGGTTCTTTTTTGTTGAAAAAAAAGATGGTGGTTTACGGCCGTGCATTGATTATCGAGAATTAAATAAGATAACGGTAAAAAACTCAGGTCCTCTCCGCTTGATCCCGGATCTCTTAAATCAGGTTTCTGGGGCCCAAGTTTTCTCTAAATTAGATCTCAGAGGGGCGTACAATTTATTTTCAAATTTTGGCGAGCATTTTGTTCTAGACTTGAAGTTAATTTGTCGTTTCACCCTCAGTCTAATGGCCAGTCCGAGAGAATGAATCAGGAGATGATCCAATATCTGCGACTCTTTGTCTCGGACAGTCAGGACCAGTGGGTGAAATTCCTTCCGTTGGCAGAATTTGCTATTAATAATCACTGTAGTTCTTCCACTCAGGTTTCTCCATTTTTCTGCAATTATGGTTTTCATCCTCGTTTCTCCTTTTCATCTGTGCCTGTCTCTAACATTCCTCGGGCAGAAGCTATTACATCCAAGTTGCGCTCGCTCTGGTCACAAGTTCGGGAGAATATTCAGAGGGCACAAAATTCTATGGTCCAACAGACTGAAAGAAGGCGCACTAACTCCAATACGTTTGTGGTGGGGGCTAAAGTGTGGTTATCAACAAAAAACCTTAAATTGAAGGTCCCCTCTTTGAAGTTTACGCCCAGGTTTGTAGGTCCGTTTGTTGTTACTCAAATTGTTAACGCGGTTTCCTTCAAGATTACTCTTCCAGCAGGGTGGCGAGTTCATAACACCTTCCATAAGAGTCTTCTGAAGCGCTATGTTGAGCCTGTTTTGCCTATTCCTGACCCTCCTTCTCCATCTATTGTGGAGGGGAATCTGGAATTTGAGGTGGAAAAAGTTGTGAATTCCAGATGGGTAGGTAACTCCCTGCAGTACCTGGTCCATTGGAAAGGTTTCGGTCCTGAGGATAGGCCTTGGGTTCCGGCTAGAGATGTTCATGCTCCGCGGTTACTCAGGGTATTTCATCAGGCCTATCCTCAGAAGCCATCTTTACGATATAGGGGTCCGAAGGCCCCGCGTCAGGGAGGGGGGGGGGGGGTACTGTCAGGTTCGCTAGGGAGCATGCTGTTAATTCCCAGAAGCTGTCCAGCTCCAATCAAGTTCTGGGGGTGGAGTTCTGGCTGCATAAATTGCAGCTTCACTAGTCACCTGTGCCAGTGTTTGAAATCCCTTCACCACTCGCTCTGTGCATTAGGTTTGACTCGCTCTGTATCTGTATCTGTATCTTTATCGTTGTGACCTCGGCTAGTTTTTGACATTTGCTTTCTGACTTTGTTCTTGATGTACCCTCTCGTTGTGACCCCGGCTAGTTTACCATTCTTTTGTGTTTTATGTTTGTCAGTCTGTTTGTGTTTCCCTTCCCACACTTATCCAGTGTATTTCGAGTCTTCGGTTTAGCGTGGGGGGGCTATAGGAAGGGACAGAGGTTGGGGCAAGCTCAGGGCACACTATCCCTTGTCTTCTGCGTTGCCCAACCCTAACAGAAGGTCTAAGCATTTTTAATTTCCAATTTTTTGCATCTGTTTTACTTCTTGTTTTTCTGTGTACTGGGTTTATGGGGGCTTATTTTTTGAGACCTAATGCATTTAATATTCCATGCAATTTACAGAATTTTCAAAAAAACTTATTTTTTTATGGCTTTTAGTGTACGGTCCAAGTGACATATCTCCTTTAATCTTTGGATCAATAGGATAATCGTATAATTTGTATAATTTTATTACATTTAATAACATTTTAAAAATTCCTGTTCGCCATTTCATTACACCAGAAACTTTGATTTATTTTGGTGAATGAGCTAACATTTTCATTCATCACAGTTTGGAACATGTGGGACCTTTTTAGTCCCCTGTCCCTTGGCCCCTGTCTCTCGGCTCCTCCCCACCCAAAATGGGCCTGGGGGCCAGAAGCGTTTACTTTGAAAAAATTATAATTTTCAAAGCAGGCCGAGTCGTTTGAATATTTTACCTAGGAATAATGGAATAGCATAGTGGTTCTATTTTTAATTGTTTTTACAGAAATGGTTCCATGATTAAGAGCGACAGTATGGGGCATCCATATTGCGCTGCTATGATTGCAACTTCAGGTCTCCAGCATGGCAGCGACAGATGGGCCGAGTTCCACTATGTATCTGGTGAAACACCTGGGTGGCGACAAAGTTAACATGGAAGCCATGAAAACAACCCAAAATTCTGCCTGACACAGCTCGTTTGATAAGGGGACGATGTATGGAGGCAGTGAACTAGTAGTAGATTAAAGGTGCTGCAGTTAAAACTATGTTAGTTGGATCTTGGGATGGAGCTGGCGCTCCGCTGCCAGGCGAGCTTTCGCCAATCCAAGCCCCTGTCTCTAGGCTACTCCCCAAACAGCACTTCTAAGAACCTTTTGTATAAGATCAAGTGTAGTAGCGTTCTTATAAGTTTGGGTTATGGCGGGTGAGGGGAATGTAAACAGATGTGCAAGAAGCGCTGAAATAATATCGGTAAGTGATAAAAGTTTGCCAGTATATTTTGTGGATTACACAGCAGGGTGGCAACAAAGTTAACAAGTTTGATGTGGAAGCCATGAAAACAACCCAAAATTCTGCCTGACACAGTTCATTTGATAAGGAGACCATGTATGGAGGCAGCTATATGGACGACTTTTGGAGGCAGCTATGGCGATGACGTGTGGAGGTAGCAATGGAGACAACGTGTGGAGCCAGCTAAAAAGACGACATATGGAGGCTGCTATGGAGACAATTTAATTTGGATAATGCCTGTATATGGCAGTCCAAAAAAGTTTTCAAACCAGAGGAGCAGGTAGGTGGTCCTCCAGAAAAATTAAATAAATTGAGTGCCTGTATGTGGCAGTCCAAAAAAGTTTTCAAACCAGAGGAGCAGGTAGGTGGTCCTCCAGAAAAATTAAATAGATTGAGTGCCTGTATGTGGCACTCCCAAAAATTGATTAAAACAGAGGACCGGGTAGGTGGCCCTCCAGAAAAATTAAATACACAGAGTACTATAGCTAGAGCCAGTTGGCCCTGGCAAAAAGTAGCCAGTTTCCTCTGCTTTAGTGTACAAAGAGGAGGAGAAGGAGGACAATGAGGAGGAGGAGTGCATACATTATTCAGGTTGAGCTTCTTTCACCTGGTGGAGAATGAAAATCCAAAGAAATCCAGGCTTTATTCATCTTGATAAGCGTCAGCCTGTCAGCGCTGTCAGTCGACAGGCGTGTACGCTTATCGGTGATGATGCCACCAGCTGCACTGAAAACCCGCTCGGACAACACGCTAGCGGCAGGGCAGGCAAGAACCTCCAAGGCGTACAGCGCCAGTTCGTGCCACATGTCCAGCTTTGAAACCCAGTAGTTGTAGGGAGCTGTGTGATCTTTTAGGACGATGGTATGGTCAGCTACGTACTCCCTCACCATCTTTCTGTAAAGATCAGCCCTACTCTGCCGAGACTGGGGACAGGTGGCAGTGTCTTGCTGGGGTGACATAAAACTGGCAAAGGCCTTGTAAAGCGTACCCCTGCCAGTGCTGGAAAAGCTGCCTGCTCGCCTACTCTCCCTCGCTACTTGTCCCGCAGAAGTACGCCCTCTGCCGCTAGCGCTGTCAGAAGGGAAATACTGTTTCAGCTTGTGCACCAGGGCCTGCTGGTATTCATGCATTCTCACACTCCTTTCCTCTCCAGGGATGAGAGTGGAAAGATTTTGCTTGTACCGTGGGTCCAGGAGAGTGAATACCCAGTAATCGGTGCTGGAATAAATTCTTTGAACGCGAGGGTCACGGGATAGACAGCCTAGCATGAAATCTGCCATATGAGTCCCAACGCGCAAGAATTCACTCCCCTCACTGGCCTGACTGCCCATTTCCTCCTCCTCCAACTCCTCCAACTCCTCTTCTTCTGCCCATACACGCTGAACAGTGAAGGACTGAACAATGGTCCCCTCTTCTGTCTCGCCAACATTCTCCTCCTCTTCCTCCTCATCCACCTCCACCTCCTCCGATATGCGCTGAGAAACAGACCTAAGGGTGCTTTGGCTATCAACAAGGGAATCTTCTTCCCCCGTCTCTTGTGACGAGCGCAAAGCTTCCGACTTCATGCTGACCAGAGAGTTTTTCAACAGCTTAAGCAGCGGGATGGTGAGGCTGATGATGGCGGCATCACCACTGACCATCTGTGTTGACTCCTCAAAGTTACTCAGCACCTGACAGATATCAGACATCCACGTCCACTCCTCATTGTAGACTTGAGGAAGCTGACTGACCTGACTACCAGTTCTGGTGGAAGTTGACATCTGGCAGTCTACAATCGCTCTGTGCTGCTGGTAAACTCTGGATAACATGGTTAATGTTGAATTCCACCTCGTGGGCACGTCGCACCACAGTCAGTGAGCGGGCAGTTGTAGGCGGCGCTGCGCTGCCCTGAGAGTGGCATCATCTGTGCTGGACTTCCTGAAATGCGCACAGATGCGGCGCACCTTCGTGAGCAAATCAGACAGATTGGGGTATGTCTTGAGGAAACGCTGAACTATGAGATTTAACACATGGGCCAGGCATGGCACATGTGTCAGTCTGCCGAGTTGCAGAGCCGCCACCAGGTTACGGCCGTTGTCACACACAACCATGCCTGGCTTCAGGTTCAGCGGTGCCAGCCACAGATCAGTCTGCGCCGTGATGCCCTGTAATAACTCTTGGGCGGTGTGCCTTTTATCGCCTAGGCTCAGCAGTTTGAGCACCGCCTGCTGTCGCTTAGCGACGGCACTGCTGCTGTGCCTAGAGCTACCGACTGATGGCGCCATGCCCACGGATGGTAATTCGGAGGAGGAGGTGGAGGAGGGGTGGGAGGAGGAGGAGGAGGCATAGTAGGCCTTTGAGACCTGGACCGAGGTAGGTCCCGCAATCCTCCGCGTCGGCAGTATATGACCAGCCCCAGGGTCAGACTCAGTCCCAGCCTCCACCAAGTTAACCCAATGTGCCGTCAGCGATATACAGTGGCCCTGCCCGGCAGCACTCGTCCACGTGTCCGTGGTCAGGTGGACCTTGTCAGAAACGGCGTTGGTCAGGGCACGGATGATGTTCGCTGACACGTGCTTGTGCAGGGCTGGGACGGCACATCGGGAAAAGTAGTGGTGGCTGGGGACCAAATACCGAGGGGCGGCCGCCGCCATGAGGTTTCGAAAGGCCTCGGTCTCTACCAGCCTATAGGGCAGCATCTCCAGGCTAAGCAACTTGGAGATGTGGACGTTGAGGGCTTGGGCGTGTGGGTGGGTTGCGCTATACTTCCTTTTGCGCTCCAGCGTCTGGGGTATGGAGAGCTGAACGCTGGTTGATGCTGTGGAGGATCGTGGAGGCGAAGATGGGGTTTTCGCACGGGAGGTGTTTGGGCCGTGGTCCTGGGCAGGGGGCTGACTAGCAGATGACACAGGGCAAGGAGCAGTGGTGTGCCCGGCCGGAGGTGAACGGGCTTGGTGCCATTGAGTGGGGTGTTTAGCATTCATATGCCTGCGCATACTGGTGGTAGTTAAGCTATTAGTGGTGGAACCCCTGCTGATCCTGGTTTGGCAAAGGTTGCACACCACAGTCCGTCGGTCATCCGGTGTTTCTTTAAAGAACCTCCAGACTTCTGAAAATCTAGCCCTCGCCACGGGAGCTTGACTACGGGCAACATCTGGCGCTGATGCACCAGCTCTGACCCTGCCTCTCCGTCTGGCCCCACCACTGCCTCTTCCAACCTGTTCTGCTATAGGACTCGCCTCTGTCTCAGAAGCACTGTGTTCACCCGGCCTATCAACCCAGCTTGGGTCTGTCATCTCATCATCCTCCGATCCCTCACTCTGCTCCCCCCTCGGACTTCCTGCCCCTAGCCCTCGGGTTAAACATTTTCAAAATTAAAGTGTAAACTTCAAATCTTTTTTTTTGTGTTTTTTGTGTTTTTTTTTTAAACAAAGTGATGCTATCCTATTGCTATGGCTAGTTTCTAACCTACACTGACAGCACACAACTGGATTTTGTGCTGTGCCAGATGACTTTGAGTTATAAGAGAAATAAACGTAAAAAATAAATAAATAAGCAGACTGTGCCTAATTCAAATCAAACCCCTAATAAATTGTCCCACTTCGGTGTTTGAGGTGGATATGTGTGTTACTAAGAGCTAAACACAACGGTCGCAAGTCTCCCTGCAAATTCCTCACAATATGGTACTAGCTGCACTACTAATGCCAGCAAGCCCAGCCACAAGCAAACCAAAAAAAAAGGAAAATATAACGCTATTGTAGGCCTAAATAAGCCGTTGGGGTTCTCCTATGGCTGTTTTCTAGCCCACACTCAAAGCACACTGCTTTGTCAGATTACTGTGAGTTCTAAAAAGAAATAAACGTAAAAAAAAAATAAATCAGCAGACTCTGCCTAATTCAAATCAAACCCTAATAAATTGTCCCACTTCGGTTTTTGAGGTGGATATGTGTGTCACTAAGAGCTAAACACAAGTCTCCCTGCAAATTACTCACAATATGGTACTAGTTGCACTACTAATAGCAGCAAGCCCAGCCACAAGCAAACCAAAGAAAAGGAAAATAAAACGTTATTGTAGCCCTAAGAAGGACTGTTGGGTTCTTGTAGAATCACTCCTGCCTAACACTATTCTAATAGAACAGCCTAACGCTTTCCCTGACCAGCAGCAGCTCTCTCCCTAGCGGCATCCAGACAGAGAATGACGCGAGCAGCGCGGGCAGGGGCTAGTCTATTCCAGGGTCACCTGATCTGGCCAGCCAACCACTGCTATCGACGTGTAAGGGTACCACGTCATGCTGGGTGGAGTGCAGAGTCTCCTGGCTTGTGATTGGCTCTGTTTCTGTCCGCCAAAAAGCAAAACGGCGGGAGATGCCATTTTCTCGAGCTGGTGAAATACTCGTCCGAGCAACGAGCAGTTTCGAGTACGCTAATGCTCGAACGAGCATCAAGCTCAGACGAGTATGTTCGCTCAACTCTAGTCATTTTGGATGAAGAATTTTTACGGGTCGTGAAAAGTGATTCTAACATTTGGAATTTCTTATCGGTTCCACGTTCACTGCATTTGATGATCATTTGCATTTGGAACATAGTGACAAATGGATTATATTTTTCATTCTAGGGGTGTGGGGAGGGGAGTGATTTGAACTTTTCGTTAAAATAAATAAATATTTTTATAGACATTTCTCAAATGTAATATGGAAATATATATAGTTTATTATAAACAAACATCCTGCACTCATTTATAATTATTATTTGCATATTCTTGTAAAACCCCCTGAGATATCATCCCAGTGGTCGTAGAGATGTATAAATGCTTGTGTCTTGTGTATGAAGCACCTATAATCCATCTTACACCAGGTATGTCTATGTAACATTGATAACATTGTCTTCCTTTTGCTTTTTAATTTTTTTTTGTTCACATTATATCAGGCAAGTAACCCTACCCCTAACGCTATCCTTACCCCTAATACAATTATGATGATGGGAGGCAATTCTGACACTATGCAAAGAAATTCAAGCAGAAACTCTCCAAAAACTTACAAGTCCAATGGACGCAAGAAATGTGAAGGTGATGTCATTGATGGTTCATATGATACATGTACCTTGGCCTGTTAGGATGTTTTGGATTGAAATAGCCTTTGATTTCAGTGAATGTGGCCTCCTAATACTGCAAATTCAACAAATGACCATTTTCAGTTCTTTACAACCTATAAAATGTTTTGAAACGTTTATGGAAATAATATGGAACTGAGCATTTGAGGGTTTTTTTTAATTTTGAAGACACTGGGAGGTTTGTTCAATAAAATTTGATGGATACTCGGGTGATGACTTTTATTATAGAGATCGTCATTTGCATCCACCATTTAGGAAAGTCAGAGATAAATATTATTGGCATAATAATTTGGAACATGGTGTATAGTCTAGAGTTGGGACAGACAAAATAGGAACTGATACTTGTCAAAGAAACCTAAGAAAATGCTAACAGCATAATAGATAATACCAAATACAACACACAGATCCGACTTTAAATACAATTAATTTTCTCCTGTAGGTCTTCCCACTGTTACTTAAAGGGAACCTGTCATCAAGAACAGGCACAATGAACCTTACTCCCCCCCCCATCCCCACTGTGCCTTTGTTGAAAAGTGCAGCACAGGGGTACCAGCTTAAATCTGTCTCCTCCCACCAGTAAAATCAGTCCCTAAACTTTTTCAGCCTTTGACTATGTCGGCCCCGCCCATTCATGTGTGACCCCCATCCACTTCTGCTTGGCTCGCCCATTGCAGGGTGTGTGGAATGGTAACAAGATCTTCAGTTTTCTAGACTGCATGCAAAATTATGTACCCAAAACTTAAGAACCTGCTGTCCCCTTTAAATAATGAACCACAGACACAGGTAATATGCTTAAACTTGTGGAGTGACATCAGGGAGTCTGCCACAGCTTCATTGAATAAATTTAACCCTTTTAACTCATAGAGTAGCAACTTTATTAACACTTAACATAATAACAGACTAAGGGCACCTGAAATGCCAGCCTCGTCAGAGGGGATTTTTTTTTATCACTCAAGGCTTTATTGGTTTAAGTTGAGAAACATACAGAATATTATGAATTTATGCATTATTTGCCTTTAGGGCATGCATAGTTAACAAGTCAATATTCCAGTTAAAGATACAAAGAGGGAACATTTATAACAAGAACGAGCAATAAGAACTGATCTTCACTATAGTATTATCTTTGTCTTAAAAGGTTATACATTGGGGTTAAGCTAAGGCAAACCTTGTTGCCAATACACATAACATATATAGATTGAGAAGATAGGAGATAGAGGGGGGGTACAGAGGGGGGGAACGAAAGATTAGGTAAGTGGGGTTAG
Source organism: Engystomops pustulosus (assembly GCF_040894005.1). NCBI lineage: Eukaryota > Metazoa > Chordata > Amphibia > Anura > Leptodactylidae > Engystomops > Engystomops pustulosus. Next base: position 25,019,294 of record NC_092419.1, read on the forward strand.
GAGAGGATGGGGGGAGGACGGAAGGAGGGAGAGGAGGGGCATGTAATGGTATCAATGATGAGGACAGGGGGTTGTAGTTTTCCCCAGTTGCACCACCTCCACAGAAACCTTAGTCTTGTAATGTGCGATAGGATTGGGAGCTCAAGAACTGCTGCCAATGAAACCACGTCTTAGAAAATCGCATACGGTCCTTTGGGGACTGAGCGATGAGTTCCTCCATTCTGTGCGTTAGGGCTACTTCCCCGAACCATTCACTCAATGTGGGGGGGGAGTCAGATTTCCACTTCCGTGGAATGATTGTCTTGGCTGCCTGCAAGAGGTGTTTTGCCAACGATTTCTTGTATGTTGAGATGGGAATATCAAACATGAATAGTAACACTGCTTCAGGGGTGTTGGGTATTTTAAGGCCTGTGACTTCTTCAATGACCTGAAGTACCTTGGGCCAAAAGCTTTGTAGGCGAGGGCACCGCCACCAGATGTGGGACATTGTACCTGCCATCGATCCACAACGCCAGCAGTTGTCTGGGACATTTGGGTACATTTTGTGTAGTAGCGAGGGTACTCTGTACCATCTCGTCAGAATTTTATAACTAGTTTCTTGGTGTTTAGAGGCTATGACTGCCTTCTGAGCCAGAGAGAAACATTGTGACCATTGTCCTTCTGAAAATGACTTCCCCAATTCAGTTTCCTGCTGTGACATTTTGATAAAAAAGTACATCAGTAATAGGGAGGGAAGATTTCCAGAAAGAGGGTAAGTGTCATCAACAGCCCTCTTTTATCACTTAAGCTCAGCCCCCGCAGGTGTGGCTACCATTAGCCCTGCCCCCGGTCACGTAGCCCACGATTGCCAGACACAACACTCTCTTAAAGGGGATGTGCCATTTCACCTCTAACTGCCTGCAGTCCCTAGTCCAACGTCTATATGCCTACGGGCTATCAACACAGTGCTCACTGCTAAATTCCCTATGCAGTCAGAGGCATTTTACTAAGGACAGGAAGTGGACAGGGAGAGGACTTCCTGTCTGCTCAGTTTGAGATTTGAAGAGGCACCATGAATCAAAAGAAGGAGGTGGGGTTCACTGGCATCCTGGAGAAAACATAACTCCTCTATTCAGAAGTTGACTCAACTATACTCATTTGTATACTAGAAAAATGTCTGTAACTGAGGTACAGAGTCTCAGTGGCAGATAATTTTAGGTGATATGGGGAGGACATTTAACCCTTTACCAGCAGGTATTACTGATGTGAGGGGTAAAATTCTGGTGACAGGTCTCCTTTAAGGACCTGCAGCTCATGATATCATCAAAGATTTGTTTCCCCTACTACTAAATAGATGTAGATTCTGTTCCCCCGTAGCCTAACGGACCCCAATACATTGTTTTTCATACCTTTTGGCACATTTTGATTACTTTGTATTTTTTATCTGTAAATATAACCTATATTGTGTAAAGCACAGCTGAATATGTTTGCGGTATAGACATAAAGATTTTTATTATTTTCTATCCTCTGTCTCTTTTATAATCCTATTAATCACTGCATAATATATGACCTCTACTTTTATTATTACAAAACATTCTCTTTAATGATGGTTTGCCGGTTGTTTTCCCCTGTTACAATGTTTCACACACTGGAGGATAGACACATTTATGTTTATTAGGAGCGTCACAAATGTATATAAAATTATATGTAATTTTTCTATAATTGGCAATTAAGGATTTGACAAGGGTTCACTTATCCCCTAGGACATGCTATATGTACAGGCAGATATTTATTAGCAGCTCCATTCTGTGTGACCAATGTCTACATCTACGAAGAAGAGAGAACGGGCAACAGAGAACCAAGTCCAACTATGACCAAAATTTTCACAGTATGAGAGAACGTTATCGAGGAGGGTGAGCAGATTATGTAAGTGCAGGACAGGGTTATCTCTTTGCTTTATTATGGTGATTGTTGATGTCACTAATTTATCATTGATTCCGGTAAACATTAAGGCACATAGTGATTTTTGTACAGGAACAGAACATGAATGAAAAAAAAATTGCTCAAAAAACAAAAAGGATCTTTACCTTTGTGCTAGGGTAATGAATTTAGAGCTCTATACAAGAAAAAAAATAGGGACTCTCTAAAGTGTTACCCTATCACATTAACACGGCAGAATGATGGGGAAAAATATGTCCATCATGATGAACCAATAGAGGTAAAAGGACATGGCCAACGAGACGGGGTGTAGGCATACATGCTATTGGCATGGACTTTTCGATGCAAATGATGCTGCTGAGACCAGATCCTGGGGTGGTAAAGTACCAGCTCCTGAGACCAGACTCACTGCTCAGACAAGGAAGACCAAGCTCATGAGGCGATTGCTCCACATACTTAATGCTATAATTTCAGCTTCAATATAAAAACCCAGCTACAGTAGCTCCAACCTTCTGAAGACTTCAGTCTCATGAAGAGCTTATGAAAATAGAAGGTGTCAAGTTTCTCTATTAAAATGTACCAACCTAGATCTAGGGACAATTTAAGCTTCTTCAGTAGAGATACGTCTAACCTTTTTCTGGACGGTCCCTAGAATCTGAAAAACTATTGCACTGGCATCTGTTTCTAGATCCAGACTTCTTGGACCTTAAGAAGAACCACCTGGATATGCATTTAGTCTTCAAGTAGCAAAAAACAGAAATAGAAATACTTCTTCTGAAAGTACTTCTTCTTTCCAAACTGCATTTCCTGCAATGGCAGAGCTTCTCCTTTGTGGAGGACCGGTCCATGGTCAAGATTTCTTTTAATGTTTCACAAATTTTCTTGTGGGGGGGTAGGTTTTGGTCCTACCAATAGCCACCGAAGAATATATCATAGATACGGTAGGAACAAAATGAATGGAGGTTGCTCGGCACCTAGGAGCTAAACTGGGGATATTAGTATCCTATTTTAAGGATAGGTCAACAATATTAAAGTTCCAGATAACATCTTTAAGGCAAAAACTATTAGTATTTCCGTACATATACTGTACTGTAAATTGATGTATGTTCTCTTTCAGATAATTAAACTTGGCCACAATGCGAACAAACCAAACATCAATCACATTTTTCATCATTAAGGGGATATCCGATAATCCAGCATTACAGCTTCCAATCTTCCTTCTGGTTCTCATGTTTTATCTCATCACAGTATCTGGTAACTTGACTATTCTCATAGCATGTAAGGACCCTCGTCTCCACACTCCAATGTACTTCTTCCTAGGTAACTTGTCCATCATAGACATCTGTTTTTCCACAGTTTCATTGCATAAGGTCCTTACAAATTTTATAACTGGAGATAAAAGAGTTTCATTCTTTGCCTGTATGGCCCAGATGTACATTTTTGGGTCACTTCAGTTGCTCGAGTTGTCAATTTTAACAGCCATGAGCTACGACCGCTACGTGGCCATCTGTAAACCTCTACGATACCATCTGGTTATGAATGCTAGAACTTGTGGAATATTAGCTTCGGCCTGTTGGATTATTGCATTTTTGGAAGTTATGCCCCCTGTTGGTATGGTGTATAGTTTCTCTTGCTATTTTTCTATTGAGATCAACCACTTCTTCTGTGACATTATTCCCGTCATAAGAATTTCTTGTGAAGACACAAGTTTTGTTGAAATGCTCTTCCTGATAGAAGCCATATTTCCCATGATGCTGACTCCCTTTCTCCTAACTTTTGTGTCTTATATATTCATAATACACGCCATTCTGAGGATACGGTCCAGTTCTGGAAGACTGAAGGCCTTCTACACATGTTCCTCACACCTTACGGTTGTGATATTGCTATATACAACGCTCTTCAGTCAATATTTGACACCAAATATAAGTAGCACTTTGGAGTCCAAGAAGCTTTTTGCTCTGTTTAACACGGCGGCTGTCCCTATCCTCAATCCAGTGATCTACAGCCTCAAGAATAAAGATGTAAAAAGGGCTTTACAAAAGAGTCTAGGCCCTGTTAAAGTTATGTTAAAATAAGGTTTTTTTTCTTTATTAAAGAGGATCTATGAAAATTATATTCTGTGATACTTTCATTTGGACTTTCGAGGTTAGAGTTTAGGATTTTAGACCACCATCAATTTCCCAGTGAAAAAAGAGTCTTTCTCCAGGGGATCCATCACATCCCGCCACTAATAATTAACTTTGCTTGTATCCCCAGTTGAGAAAGAATCAAATGGCACTTATCCAATTATCTAAATTTGACCCAAAATTGGATTTTATCACTGGAAGCCCAAGTAGAAGAACAAGCAGTAGAAATCCTAGTTATCACGAGAACCTTTATAAAAATATCCTCTAAGAACATTTACTATATAGGTGTAATAAAGTTTGCGTCACCTACTTACTTGAGATATGAATGTATATATGGAAACTGTATATATCTATGGATAATATATAGAACAATTGTAGATTGCATAGTGTTACAAGGTTTTATGCATATTTTAGACACTTTTACAGCTTATCGTGTGGTTAAAAGACATCTACCATCAGTTTAGTGTCCTAGTAAGAAGTTTTTTTTTATGACACTATATCCCGCAGAAATATTGGATTGTAACAGTTATGCAAATAAACCTGGGACGCTCGGACTACCTCACCCGAGTCTAGTATTCTAATGTATGCACACCATAGCGGCCCCATCCGTCACCTATTTATGTACTCCAGGGGGTCGGAACTGGGCGGGACTGCTAGCGCTATGGGGGGAGTGCATACATTAAGATACTAGGCTTTTTTGAGGCACTTGGGTGATAGAGCCTAATTTGCATTACATTTATAACTGTATTTTTCTGAGGGATATAGAGTTATAATAAAAGTAGTCCCGAGGAACGATGTTCCTTAAGAACTTCTTACTAGAACACATCTACATAATTTAACTTATGGTAGATGTCCTTGGAAACTGAAAAATCATAAGGTTAGAGATAACATTACTACATATCCAATGTATGTTTAGATATTGGTCATCTCATTGTTTAATTTAAGGGCTGGAATTAAGTCTGATGGAAGCCCCACCAAAACTCCAAACTGCTCCCCCAACCAAAAGAACCATATACACTCACCGGCCACTTTATTAGGTACACCTGTCCAACTGCTCGTTAACACTTAATTTCTAATCGGCCAATCACATGGCGGCATCTCAGTGCATTTAGGCATGTAGACATGGTCAAGACAATCTCCTGCAGTTCAAACCGAGCATCAGTATGGGGAAGAAAGGTGATTTGAGTGCCATTGAACGTGGCATGGTTGTTGGTGCCAGAAGGGCTGGTCTGAGTATTTCAGAAACTGCTGATCTACTGGGATTTTCACGCACAACCATCTCTAGGGTTTACAGAGAATGGTCCAAAAAAGAAAAAACATCCAGTGAGCGGCAGTTCTGTGGGCGGAAATGCCTTGTTAATGCCAGAGGTCAGATGAGAATGGGCAGACTGGTTCGAGCTGATAGAAAGGCAACAGTGACTCAAATCGCCACCCGTTACAACCAAGGTAGGCAGAAGAGCATCTCTGAACGCACAGTACATCGAACTTTGAGGCAGATGGGCTACAGCAGCAGAAGACCACACCGGGTGCCATTTCTTTCAGCTAAGAACAGGAAACTGAGGCTACAATTTGCACAAGCTCATCGAAATTGGACAGTAGAAGATTGGAAAAACGTTGCCTGGTCTGATGAGTCTCGATTTCTGCTGCGACATTCGGATGGTAGGGTCAGAATTTGGCGTCAACAACATGAAAGCATGGATCCATCCTGCCTTGTATCAACGGTTCAGGCTGGTGGTGGTGGTGTCATGGTATGGGGAATATTTTCTTGGCACTCTTTGGGCCCCTTGGTACCAATTGAGCATCGTTGCAATGCCACAGCCTACCTGAGTATTGTTGCTGACCATGTCCATCCCTTTATGACCACAATGTACCCAACATCTGATGGCTACTTTCAACAGGATAATGCGCCATGTCATAATGCTGGAATCATCTCTGGTTTCTTGAACATGACAATGAGTTCACTGTACTCAAATGGCCTCCACAGTCACCAGATCTCAATCCAATAGAGCATCTTTGGGATGTGGTGGAACGGGAGATTCGCATCATGGATGTGCAGCCGACAAATCTGCGGCAACTGTGTGATGCCATCATGTCAATATGGACCAAAATCTCTGAGGAGCTTCCAGCACCTTGTTGAATCTATGCCACAAAGAATTGAGGCAGTTCTGAAGGCAAAAGGGGGTCCAACCATTAACTAGCATGGTGTACCTAATAAAGTGGCCGGTGAGTGTATATGATAAGCTATAGTGTAAAGGAGTAATATAAATATCTAGCAACGACTACATAATAGCCTGCATATATCAAAGAAAAAACATGACACCAGAATTTTACCCCTCAGACCAGTAATTCCTGCTGGTAAGTAAAAAAAACTCCCCATATCATCTAAAATTATCTGCCACTGAGGCACTGAACATTAATTAATTTTTCTAATATGCATATGTGTAGGCCCAAGTCAACTTTTCCCCCAAAATGCCAGTAAACCCCACCTCCTCCTTTTGACTGAAAGCTTAGGGTCTCTTCAAATCAATTATGATTTTTACTGTTTATTTATATTCCTTAGCGGGCATACATCGGCGCCCGTGGAGAGGAGGAGGGGCAGAGCGCTACTCATCCCCACCCCTCTCCATAGAAATACACAGCACACGGCGCCGTATTCCATAGACATAGGACATGTTCTCTTTCTACGGGCTACGGAACGATACGGTGCGGCATGTGTGTGGCACTGTACTGCTCCCGTACAGTGCCGTGAGGCCATTGCGATGTATGGGGGACGCATATCTGCTACATATACGTCGGCCGTATATACGTCCCCCATACGTTCGTGTGAATGTAGCCTTATACTTTTTATATAAGGACGAGTAATGACTAGTTTTCATGACACCTGATACTGTACTGCCTGATCATTGCCTTTACTTCTTCCTTTAAAGCCAAAGAGCTGAGTTATATGATGCAAACTAACGTGTAAGAATAACATATTGAATCAGACAGCATCAGTCTGACCCAGTTCTTGTTTAATGCCAACAGATAGAAACAAAGCTCCAATTAAGTTTTAATCCTTTGTATCTTTATGTGATGACTAATAATAAAAGGTGAGTTGAGTCCATGAGTTCCATAAATCAGACGATAATAACAGACTTTAGACTTAAAGGTGTCTCAGATGCTGCTGAGCTACAAGTTCTCATCTTTCTCCTGGTTCTTCTCACTTATCTCTTGTCTTGTGTTGGAAATTTAACCATTCTACTCCTGGTCTGCCTTGATGTCCACCTGCACACTCCCATGTACTTCTTCTTGTCCAACTTATCCATCATAGACATCTCCAGCTCCACCACAACTCTACACAGGATTCTTGTTATTGCCACAACGCAAAACCCCATGATTTCCGCCTCGGCCTGTATGACCCAGTTATACATATTCTGTTCATTAACAAGTAACGAGTCTTTGATTTTGACCTCCATGAGTTATGATCGCTATGTAGCCATCTGTAGGCCCCTACATTATCACAACGCCATGAGTTGGAGACTCTGTGGTCTTCTGGCATCAGGTAGTTGGGGATTTGGGTTTGTAATAATGGTTCCTACCGTTGTGTTCATTTCAAGGTTCACTTGTTACATTTCTAAAGAAATTGATCATTATTTTTGTGATGTTTTGCCGATCCGGGACATAACATGTAGTGACACAACACTATTGGATCTTAATGTTCTTATTGTTAGCAATGTGAGCATATTTATTTCACTTGTCCTTATTATAGCTACTTATGTCTTTATTATTACAAGTATTTTAAGAATACGTTCTCATGCTGGCAGGCGTAAAGCCTTCTACACGTGTTCCTTACACATCATGGTGGTCGTCTTCTTCTATTCATCTCTGTTCTTACAATATGTTGTCACTGTCTCCGGGAACAACATGGGATCTAACAAAATATTTTCTCTCTTTAATACGGCCATTGTCCCCATGCTGAATCCATTGATCTACAGCTTGAAAAATAAGGACGTAAAATCTGCTCTACAGCGAAAACTTTCTATTTTTTCAAACAAATGGAAAAAAATTCTAATGGCTCAATCCTCAATCAAATGGATATAAACATGTCAATATGTCAAGGGTCATCAACCCTTAAACACTCTGGACTAATCTTTTAAATCCAACATTTGTAATAATGTAATTGGTAATAAGGTCAAACTGATTATTTTACATAATATATTATGCATTTATCTTAAAAAAAAAAAAATTTGGCAGAAGTCTTGGAATATTAGCAATTTTCAGAAATTATAATATTAATTTTTAGATACTACTATCAGAAAAACTAGTATAACATCTGTGCTTGTGTCCATACAGTTGAAGATGTGCTGAGTGTGATTTTTTTTCTTAGGTTACATTCTGTCCCTACTAGTCTGAACACTGATTTAGTCCTTCCTGGCTGTCTTAATTGATTTATACCACACTTGTTTGTCTTCTGTGGATTTGTTCTGGGTTACTAACAGGGTTGTTCTCATCTGGAGATTCACATGCTATATAATTCCTCTATCATATATAAACATTTCTTCAATTGGATGTTATTTAAAAAAAAATGTAGCTGTGTGAAAGTTTCCCATAAATCAATTAGAAAATTATTAAAATCAGATTAAATTAAATATGAATGCCCAGGTGAGAATACCACTTAAAGTTAGATGAGATGGACAGAATTTCCCTCTACTCACATTTCTGCATTGTCTTGTCTGGATGTCAAGGAACTAGTCCAATCACCTACTGGACTGAGGCATGAAAGATTTGCCTGCCATCTCCCCTATTGTTGCTGTAAGTCTCCTTTAGAGCTAACTGCTGTTTATCTCTACTTCTGTATCTTGGATTCCTTGACCCTTTGCTTGTTTTCTGACCATCTCTTTTGCCTATTGATTCTGTACTATACTACGGTTGTCTTGGTTCTGACTTGTATTTTGTAAACTACTTTTCTATGTTTGTATTGTCCAGTCTTTGTCTCCATTTTTGCACATTAAGGATATTTCGACTAATTGTCACCTACAGCTTAGGGTAGGCTGGGCAATTAGATACAGAAAGCTATGAAGGGGAGTTAAGCCTTGGGTTCACTGTCCTTTTCTTTTTTCTAGTTCATGCTTGCCATTTCCTTACTGCATAACTGAATAACTAAACTAACTAATGAATTAACTAAATAATCAAATATTTTATTGTAATAAATTAATATTTTCTATTTTTATTTTTTTATGTTTTTAGATTTATACTTTTACACATTATTAAAGGGAACCTGTGTTATTTAATAATAAGCAGATAGAGCTGTAAATGTCAGTAGTTCAATATTGCCTGATGGTTCCTAACTGCTAGTTCCATACAGCAGCATGTTCTTGCAGTGAGACCTGTCAATCAGGAACAAAGAGGCAGGACAATCAAAGCCACATAGAATATGAAAGACTCATTTAATATTATTGGACTCACCTAAGGGAAGTTACATGTAAGTTTACACACTGATTTTTTTAAATATTGCAGCCTCAGAAAGGAACAATTTAGCGATAAGGGCAATGCTTTTCAATAATTTTTATGCTGTATTTATTTTAGGTGGATTAATTTAAATTTCTGGTTCCCTTTAAGAAAATTACCAATTCTGTTCAGCCTAAAAATTAAAAAAATTCATAATAAATCCTCGTATTTTTATGCCCCTCATAAAATTCAGCTGCAAATAACAGGTTTGCTAACCCGTTAAGAATTTTTTAGGTGTCCTGATCTTAGGAATCATATTCTTTATGTAATTGCTCCTGTTATTTAAATTTCTTATTGTTATTTGGGGTTTATTTCATTTCAATTTTTATCACGTCATTTTATCTGTATTCAATAGACTTTAACTTTTTATCAAAATATTTTGACTCCATCTAAAGAGAAGAGAAAGTTTTGACCTGGTTTTGAGCCTGAATGTATTGCATAGAATTTACATAGATTGCTTTAGCTCCAAATATTAATTTTACAAGAAATAGGAGGAGAAATTGTTCCCCACAATCTGGTAGATCATTTCTACCAAGCTTGGAATCATCTCATATGTGTATGCAAACTACATAACGATGTCAATTCAATGTAACAAGTAGAAGTGCAAAATTCCCATTCTTGAGGTGTGTTGTTTCTACCGGCCCCACAACATGACCCACAGCTGCCCAAAGAAAGTTATGATGTGTCCTAGCCAGGTGCAGACTACATTTTCAGCATCTAGGGAGTGCAATGAGTGTCCACCTGCGTCTCAATCTGTTCCAGGACACTGGGGTTGGTTTATATGTAGAACTCATAATGGAAAGCATAGAATCAGAACCATGTTTGGTGTCCAAACATGCTGGAGTTCCGATGGCAGTGGTACAGCTACTCTATGATCTTCCATTGAGGAGTTCTGATCTGTCCTAGGTTTGGAAAGGTCCAGAGATTCAACCCAAGTGGGAGGAACACCAGGACCCTCCCTGGGGGAGACAGGGAGTGTCTAACTTAGGGGTTAAAATCTCAGGAGACATGTACATCTTTGTTATCTTCTGGGGAAGGTAATACCAAAAACTGTGCTGGAGAAAACCCTGCAACCACTTGCCGTATTCGACCTTCAGTGTTGGTGCAACACCATGGTAACTGACTTATTATTTATTTGCCGAACTTGCTTGTAACATCCTCTTGTAACGTCTATTGTATGTGGGTTCCCCTTGTGTAAATAGAGTTGCCCAAATGAAATATCTGAATTTAAACTGATCTGCTATTTATTTTAATCCACAAATCCACACGTCCATGTTCTCAGTCTAACATTACAAGCCATCTGGGCTGGTTTCTGGACTGACCTAATCCTGCTGCAAACTGGCAGTAGTGGAGTATATTATAGGTGGTTTGGTTGGTAGCCCAAGCCTTCTAGGGGGCCGTAGCCACCAAAACCACATACCAAATCATATCCCGAGAAGGAGTTTCACCCTTCCCTATACATCTGTTCCTGCTCTCATTACACAAGTACACAAGAGCTATTTCAGGACCTTTAAATGTTCTCCAATGGTCGTGAAATCCCAGATTGAATAAAGGCAGAAGGGACACATCCTCCATTCCCCATAAAGCTGATTCTAGTACCATATGTAGGAAGTGAATCCAGACTTGTAGGGCCCATGGCAGTCTTAATCTGCCCCTGCAAACCGGAGCTACATCCAACACAGAAGCTGGCGGCAGTGCTACCGTGCAGACAGGGCTCTGTTTCATTGAGGCTAGTCAAAGGGGTCTCTTAGCTTTTCAAGATTCACTTCAATGTGTAAGATAAAATATGTAAAGTCTTTAAGGGTTAACACTACCTCTGAATATATTATAGAGATTTCATGTCTTCAATGCTTTCTTCATTTAAGATAAATATATAATTCTTTATATACATATGTCCTGCAATAATTATTTATTTCCTTTGACATTTTATAAAAGCCCATTGAGATATCATTCCCATGGTTGGAGAGATGTATAAATGTTGGTGTCTTGTGTGTGATCCATGTTACATGTGCTCTGTCCATGTCACACCAATACCATTGTCTTTGTTTTACTTTCTTTCTCTTTGTTCTTGCATCATATTCTAGCAGGTAAGTGACTACACTGCATTGCCCCTATGGTGGCTGTATGACATACTTGTGTGTTACCCTCTCTAGCAGGTTATCTTGTTGCTCAGCTCCTTACACTGATGTCTATGCATACACTGATTGGATCAGTTTATAGCAGGTTATATGGGGAGCTTGAGGATGATTTCACAGCAGATCGGGGTTTCAGTATTATGTACGGACTACCACCTTGTACAATGTGTTCAGCTTCAACCTGTACTTGTCCATAAGGCAAGTTGAGTCTCTTACCTCAGGCAGCACCAACTGCAGCAATATCGGGGGCAGCATCAAAGGCACAGTCACCTGCTAAAATATCGGGGCACATTTACTTACCCGGTCCAGCGAGTTTATGATGCACTGTGCCGTGATTAACTAAGATTGTGCGCCCGATATCCTGCATGTGTCGCTTCCCCACTCTGGTCCGCCGGAGTTCACCATCTTCTTCCTGGTTTATATAAGTGCTTGGTCTTGTGACACAATTTAAAGGTTAAATTCTGTGGTCAGTCCGAATCCGCTGGATCGTCCAACCAGAACGCCCCCTGATTTCTGTCGCATGAAAGCCATCGCAGCTGCACCAAAACCTGATCACGTACGACACAATCCCAGCACGGACCCCTGTTAAGTACCTGTCAAAGCCACAGAAAACCTGCAAACGTTGCAAAGTCGGACGATAGTGCAGCACACGACCCTGAGTAAATAAACCTTAGTGTCTCTTCACACGCATTGTCGCCACCAGTGTGAGACTGCATTAAGCTACATTGAGCTGGAGCTGGTGCCGGCACGTATGAAGTAAGAAGAGAACCTTCCTGGGGCATCAGAAAGGTGAGTACTCAGTTTATTTTTTATGTTCTGGCCATACTGGGGGCTTGCTATATACCACACATGGCAGGCTGCCTATATACTAAAGGGGGCTGCTTATATACTACATGGGGCTGGCTATATACTACAATGGACAGGCTGGCTATATGCTACTGGGGCTGGTTGGCTATATATTATTGGGGGCTGGCAGGCTATATACCACTGGAGGCTGGATGGCTATATACTGGGGAGGCAGTGACCGATACATTTCCCACCCTCAGCTTATACTCGGCATATTTTTTGGTGGTAAAATTAGGTGCCTAAGCTTATACTCGGGATGGCTTATACTCGAATAGCGGTAAATTGGATGGTAAATAGTGATCAAACACACAAATTTGAAAGAAATTTAAAGATTTTACAAATATTTAAAAAGAAATTAGTCCAAGGAACTTTGTATGAGGAATTAAAAAATTTCCATTGTGAAGTGTCTTTGATTATTTACCAATATGTCCAAGTTTTTAGTTGAAGGTCATTAAGGAGCCACAATCAGTTTCTATTCAGATATTTGTATTACTGTCCATTCATGTGAATGTTTTCACTTTTATAGGAAAAGTCTATCCATGAGATCCAATAACCAGACCACAATAGCAGGATTTAGACTTACAGGAGTTTCAGATGTTCCTGAGTTACACATTTTTCTCTCTCTTCTGGTTCTTCTCATTTATCTCATTTCTCTTGGTGGAAATCTTACAATTTTTCTTCTTTTCTGCCTTGACGTTCACCTGCACACTCCCATGTACTTCTTCCTGTCCAACCTGTCTGTGATAGACATATTCAGCTCCACCACAACACTACACAGGATTTTTGTTATCTTCACAACCCACAACCACATGATTTCTACCTCGGCCTGTCTGACCCAGTTACATTTTTTCTCTTCATTAACAGGTAATGAGTCTTCGATTTTGACTGCCATGAGCGTTGACCGCTACGTAGCCATCTGTAGGCCTTTACATTACAACATTATCATGGGTCGGAGACTCTGTGGTCTCCTGGCATCAGTCAGTTGGGGATTTGGGTTTATAGAGATGGTTCCTACAGTTGTGTTCATCTCAAGATTCAATTGTTACACTACCAGAGAAATCAATCATTACTTATGTGATGCTTTACCCATCCGGGACATTACATGCAGTGACACGTCACTCTTGGACCTGTGCATTCTACTTTTTGGCAATATGAACATATTTACTTCACTTTTGCTGATTAATACCACTTATGTTTTTATTATTCAATGCATTTTAAGAATACGCTCTAGTTCTGGAAGACGTAAAGCCTTCTACACGTGTTCCTTACACATCATGGTGGTGGTCATCTTCTATTCCTCTCTGTTCTTACAATATGTAGTATCTATTTTTTGGAGCACAAAGGGCTCTAATATAATTTTCTCTCTGTTTAATACGGCTGTTGTCCCCATGATGAACCCACTGATCTACAGCTTGAAAAATAAAGATGTCAAATCTGCTCTACAGAGACAACTTAATTTTCTTTCAAAAAATGTTATGAAAAACTAGTTGGAGAATTGATTAGAATTCATCTTCTGACTTTAGAAGGACTTTTGTTCAGAGGATCCAAATTTGGAATTATTACTTAAGTAGAGGAATATATGTCCAATACTCCTTCCCTAATATCTAGGTTAAGTGCCTTATCCACAACCCCCCCCCCCAATTGTCCTTATCTATCTCATATCCTATGCTGGCTATATACTGGGGAGGCTGTGCCCTATACATTTCCTACCCTTGGCTTATACTCCATAGATTTTAGCAGTTTTTGGAGGTAAAAGTAGGTACCTTGGCTTACACTTAGGTCAGCTTATACTTGAGTATATATGGTAATTTGGATGGGAAATACTGATTAAACAGACAAATTTGAAAGAAATGTAAATATTTTACAAACATTTAAAAAGAAATTAAATAGTCAGAATAGTCTGGGCATCGAGGAGGAGTCAGGATATCTGGTTCTTATCTGCAATCTAAATTCAGGAATAGGCACTCATTTAGCTGGCAGAGAGTAACAGCAATGCAGCGTTTAAAGGTAACCTGCCGTTCAAATTAACCCACCTAAAATAAATACTTCATTAAAAACTCTGATTAAAAAGCATTGCCCTTATCCCTAAACGGCCCCTCTCCATTGCTGCAATGTAAATAAATAAAGTTTGTAAACTTATATGTAAGTTAAGGCCCCTTCCACACTAGCGAGTGTGATGCGATGAACTCGCATCACACTCGCAACGCAAGCTGCCGGGAACGCACGGCCCGAACGCTGCACCGCGGGAGTGAACTGACATGCTGAGTTCACTCCCGCGGTGCAGCGTTCGGGCCGTGCGTTCCCGGCAGCTTGCGTTGCGAGTGTGATGCGAGTTCATCGCATCACACTCGCTAGTGTGGAAGGGGCCTAAGTGAGTCCTGCATATTCATTGTTCCCTGCCCTGCCCTACATCCCTTTCCTGATTGACAGGTCTTACTGCTACCATCATACTGCAGGTATGGAAGTAGTACTAAGGGACCGCCTGCCAATTTCTGTTTCTGATTTAGAAAAATAGACCTTTGGAAGGCTGCAGAGAAATCTTGAGGGAGGGGTGAGAGAGACAGTGGCTTTGTATGACCTGCCGCTGCTACATTATTGACCATTCCCTTTAGAACAGGGGTCTCAAACTCGCGGACAATAGTTTGCGGCCCCCCACCTGGAAAAGCACTTAGCCACCTTAACCCCTTAACGCTCTGCGCCGTAGCTCTACGGCGCAGAGGTATAAGGGATGTATGAAGAGGGCTCACGGGCTGAGTCCTCTTCATACAGAGGTGGGGGTTTTTGCATTCTGCACAAAACCCCCACCGCTAAGCACCGACCGCGGCTATTAACCCTCTAAACGCCGCCCGCAAAGTCGCGGGCGGCGTTTAAAAGACGGCGGCGCGCGGGCGCCGCCATCTTTTTTTCGATCGCCACGCCCCCGAAGAAAAAAAGTTTAAAAAATAAAAAAAATTAATAAAATATTAAAAGTTCTAATCACCCCCCTTTCCCTAGAACTGATATAAAACATAACAAACAGTAAAAATCACAGACATATTAGGTATCGCCGCGTCCCAAAATGCCCGATATATCAAAATATAAAAACGGTTACGGCCGGCGGTGACCTCTGAGGCGGGAAATGGCGCCCAAATGTCCGAAATGCAACTTTTACACCTTTTTACATAACATAAAAAATGAAATAAAAAATGATCAAAATGTCGCACAGACCTCAAAATAGTAGCAATGAAAACGTCGCCTCATTTCGCAAAAAATGACCCCTCACACATTTCCGTGCGCCAAAGTATGAAAAAGTTATTAGCGTCAGAAGATGGCAAAAAATTTTTTTTCTTTTTTGTACACATTCGTTTAATTTTTGAAAATGTATTAAAACACAATAAAACCTATATAAATTTGGTATCACCGCGATCGCACCGAACCAAAGAATAAAGTACGCATGTTATTTGGAGCGAAGAGTGAAAGTCGTAAAAACTGAGCCCACTTTACTCCTCCTACTCACCCATCTTCGGCGCGCAGCTCCACGTAGCTGCGCGCCCTCGTCCGGCGAGCCTGCCGTCTGCGCATGCGCAGAAGAGCAGGCCCGCGCCTGTTTCGGAGTTGTGACCGCGCAGGCGCGGGCCTGCTCTTCTGCGCATGCGCAGACGGCAGGCTCGCCGGACGAGGGCGCGCAGCTACGCGGAGCTGCGCGCCGAAGATGGGTGAGTAGGAGGAGTAAAGTGGCTACCGGGGCGTGGAGTAGCCGCCTCGTGTAATCTCATAAGCGGCTACTCCACGCCCCGGTAGCCACATAAGTACATTTGAATAAATATCAAATTAAAGTTCTCAAAAAAGTGCAGGGACGTGAGGATTAGCCCTTAAAAGGGCTATCCTCACGTCCCAATGATCCACCTACCACCCAATCTACCTTTATAGGTAGATTTGTGGTGGTAGGTGCCCTTTAAGGGGTTTTTAATCCCCTTCCCTCCGGTACTTGAAGAAGATGAAGTGGCCGCTCTGGAAGCACTTGGTGCAGGTCAGCCTCCGGCGGTGTTACACAGCGGGCAGCGCTCCACCGCCAAGTACAGTACCTCGGCGTCTCACCAGGGGGAGTAGGTGGCGGTGGAGCGCTGCCCGCTGTGTAACACCGCCGGAGGCTGACCTGCACCAAGTGCTTCCAGAGCGGCCACTTCATCTTCTTCGATGGGAGATACACGGAGAGGCAAGTACCGGGGGGGAGGGGATGGAGGTGGTAAGTGCTTTTCCTAAAAGAGGTTGTCACCTCTAAGTACCCAGCTTCTTACAGCTTCTTACTGTGATTGGATTGAGGCACAGGGAGAAGGAGACGCCCATTGAGAAACCCCAGTGTCTCCTCCTCCTTGATGCCCAGTAGCATACAGGGCAGGAAATATACGGAGCCCACAGCGGAGTGGAGGAGTGCTATTTTTATAAACCAGACCGGGTGCCAGCATCAGCGGGGGGTGCCCACCCTAAAGGTATTTGGCTACTCCTGTGAGTAAAAATCAGGTCCTCTTTAATGCTGCCGAAGGTCATGCTAGGCAGCTAGGGGGACTGGGAAACTCTATTGCCGCTCATCCAGAGCACCTTGCCCTGAAGTGGGTATCTCAAGGCACCATAGGCCTAAGTTTTTGCTACACAGCCCCAAATATGTCTTGCTCAAAGCCTGCAGTGAAGAGAAAGGTTGATGATGAGCACAGACAATTTCAGGAAAAGTGGGAAAAGCAATATTTCTTTATTGAGCACAAGGGCATCCCAACTTGTCTTATTTGCACAGAGAAAGTCGCAGTGCCCAAAGAATACAATTTGAAGCGTCATTACACAACTAGACATGCTGAGGAGTATGCAAAGTACCAGGGAGATGAGAGAGCCAACCAGGTTGCTAAACTTAAGACATGTCTGCTGAGGCAACAAGATTTCTTTAAGAAAGCAACCAAAGAGAATGATGCAGCAGTCGAAGCCAGCTACGTAGTTAGTATGATGATTGCTAAAGCAGGAAAGTCATTTAAAGAAGGGGAATTTATAAAAAAGTGCATGTTACAGGCTGCAAGTATTATCTCTCCAGAAAAGAAAGGTCAGTTTAGCAACGTCAGCCTTTCTGCCAACACCGTAGCAGAGCGCATTTCTGACCTTTCAAGTGACATTTATGATCAACTGTGTGAGAAAATAAAATGTTTCAGTGTATACTCAGTCGCTCTTGATGAGACCACAGACATCACCGACACTGCCCAGCTTGCAATCTATGTCCGGGGTGTTGATGACAATTTTGAAGTCACAGAGGAGTTGCTCTCACTAGTTCCAATGCATGGCCAGACCACCGCTCAAGAGATATTTCACCAGCTGTGTGATGCTTTTCAGAATGCTGGTTTGCCTTGGAGGAAGTTTGTCGGAATAACAACTGATGGAGCTCCATCAATGATAGGGAGGAAAAAAGGACTGGTGGCACTTGTTAATAAAAAAAAGGAAGAGGAAGGTTTAGAGGAGGTCATTGCTCTGCACTGCATTATCCATCAGCAGGCCCTTTGCAGCAAATGCCTGAAGTTTGACAACGTGATGTCTTTCGTTGTGAAATGCATCAACCAAATCAGATCCAGGGGCTTAAAACACAGAATGTTTCGTGCTTTTTTAGAGGAAATAGAGTCAGAATATGGGGATGTGCTCTACTTCACCGAGGTGCGTTGGCTCAGCAGGGGAAACGTATTGAAGAGATTTTTTGAGTTGAGAGCGGAAGTGAAAGCTTTTATGGAGAAAGATGGGGCTTCTGTTCCTTTGCTAAGTGATCCAAAATGGCTCATGGACTTAGCTTTTTTGGTTGATATCACACATGAGCTTAATGTACTGAATAAGAGGTTACAAGGCCAGGGGCAACTTGTCAGTGCTGCCTATGACAGCGTGAGAGCATTCTCTACAAAACTTACGTTGTGGAAAGACCAGCTTTCTCAAACAAACCTTTGCCATTTCCCAGCATGCAAGTCACTCATGGATTCAGGCACACTATTCAGTCATGAGGAGTATGTGGATGTCATTTTGAAGCTACAGGAGGAATTTGATCATAGATTTGCAGACTTCAAGAGACATAGAGCCACATTTCAAATTTTTGCAGACCCCTTCTCCTTTGATGTGCAAGATGCCCCTCCAGTGTTTCAAATGGAGCTCATTGACCTGCAGTGTAACTCTGAACTCAAAGCCAAGTTCAGGGATGTGAGTGGAAAAGCAGACAAACTTGGGCAATTTTTAAGAGAATTGCCCCCCAGCTTCCCTGAGCTTTCCCGAATGTTCAAGCAGACCATGTGTCTTTTTGGGAGCACATACTTGTGCGAAAAGCTCTTCTCTACCTTGAACTTCAATAAGTCAAAGTACAGATCTAGAATTACTGATGCTCATCTTCAAGCTGTGCTGAGGGTCTCAACTGCTTCCTCACTTACGCCAAATGTGGCTCGGCTATGCAAGAGTAAGCGCTGTCAGATCTCTAGCAGCAAGAAGTAGGAAGATAAAGCCATGTTCAAAACAGTTTATGTCCATTCATGTTCTGAAAGTTAAATGTTAAAGAACTGTTAATAAAGACATTTGAATCTGAATAATGATATTTTGTAAGCGCATTTTTTGTGGAAAGCTTGATGCGTCCCAGCCTTACCCAGAATCTACCTCCAGCGGCCCCCAGGTAAATTGAGTTTGAGACCCCTGCTTTAGAAGGAGAGGGTGAGAATGAGGCCTCCTCAACCCTTCCACAGGAATACTCTTCAGCCAGTAAGGAGGGCAGGGAAGCTTCAATTCACCTATGGGCTCATGCTCCCAATTTTTAAACTGACAAAACATAACTGCACTAAATATATTACTTTTACATGCACACAAGTTTATTTAGTGGTCCAGGTGTCCATTAGAGAGTAGATCATACCCAAGTCTGATATGTTTTCACAATAGAAGTAAATGGGTCAGTGAAAAAATGGACAGTTCTCCATTGTCTTCTGTGCTGTTCATCAAAAACTGATGATTGCTTGGATAAATGTTAGAAACTAACCAGTTTTTTGGAAGACAGGAAAAAAATCAATTTCTGATGGATTTAACTCATTGGTTAATAATAGAGACATGGAGATGTGAAATGTATGCAAATCAACAGTGATTTCTACGTGTGCGGCCACCGAGGCCTCGTAAAGTAATTTGCAATGTTGCATTATTCTATTATCATGAAAGAATATGCCGTATTATAATATTATATATTATATGTATTATATATTATTATATTGGATTCACCTTATTTTTATAACTTGTCTTTGACTTTTGTTAATAACTTTTCACTTGTCTTTGACACGGCTCTTTTATTTCTTATCTAGTATGTGGCATGCCTGTTTTAATGTATGAAACGGCTTAGACGGAAGTATGGCCCAAAAGTAGCAATATATGTGTATACCATAAATGGGATCCAAACTTCAGCAGTGTGATGTACCGAGTCATGCACCTGTGTGACACCACAACGCCGGGGATACAATGGGCTGAGTTCCTGTGTTACATCTCATGACCAGGGATTTAACGAGCAGTCCAATTGTGTGACAGTACATGACCTAGGATATACCAAGCCGTGCACCTGTGTGATATCATATGACAAGGCATATAATGAGTCATGCACCTGTGTCACATCACATGACCAGGCATATATCAAGCCGTGAACCTGTGGGATATAACATGACAAGGCATATAACGAGCCGTGCACCTGTGTGACATTTAAAGATCAGGAATATAATGTGCCGTGCACCTATGTGACATCATATGACCAGGGGTATGGTGAGTTGTGTACCTGTGTGACATCACATGAACCAAGGATATAACGAGCCATGCACCTGTATGACATCAGATGACCAGGGATATAAGGAGCCGTGCACCTGTGTGACATCACATGATCAGCGATATAAGGAGCCCTACACCTGTGTGACATCACAAGAAAGCTTCATATAGAAAGACAGCAAGCTGAGAGAAATAGATACAGAAAGAATATTACAGAAAATTGTATAACTTTACACAAACAATAACATTTATTTGTTGAAAGTGGGCAACCCCTTTAATAAAAGGTTTTCATCGCGTAATCTTCAGATAACTTTTTCTGCAAAATTTTAGAAATTTTACATTCTGAAGCAAAAATAAAGAAAATACATTTCGATATTCTATAGTCCTTTACGTGTCTTTATAGCAATTATAATTTAATTTATTTAAGGGAATTGATCGCTTTTGATGCAATCATCCTCTAATGTATTATCAAGAGGTCTAGTAAAATTGGAAACAAAAACATCATCATTTTATAATGTATGGGTGTCCCAAAGGTGGACTGAAAATTAGATTGTGATTGGAATATGGCGCAGCACAATTTGTGTTGTAATGTTAAGAGAAATGGTTTATTTTAACTTTTATGGTTACTGTAGTTTCACTAGATTTGAAAACAAGACCTGTTAATTGCTCATAGAATATTTGAGTACACTGGGCCTGCACCTGTAGAAATTCTTCCCTATTTTAGTTCCAACATGCCATAACCCTCCATTTATGGAATCATATGGGTCCATACATTGGACATAGGTCACACTCACTGACAGAAAAAACTTGTTGGATGACACTTTCTAGCTTTGCAGCTTTCTAGTGGATCCCAAAAAAGTAACATTTCAAGGTGTTTCCAAGAGAGAAAAAGATAAAGGTTGACTGGGGTTCCCCTTAAAAAAAAAAATAATCCACCTGTCCATGCACCACGGTCTCCACCCAAATGATTAACAAAGTCAACATTTGTCTAGATCTGCTTATCTAGTCATAGATGAGGGATCTTAATTCTATCTAGGGGCTAGTTCAGCCTTCAGTCTATGACAGAGTATTCTGGTGTAACCTCTAGTTGATCTTTGTTTTATAATTTGGTTACAGAGTATCAAGGTAACTTTGACTTTAGCCTCACAACTACACAGGAATGGATTATAGGGAGCAAGCAATGGGGTCCCACCAGTGAGCAGGAGAAGGCCCCCACCACCCTACCTTTACTGACACCTGCTTTTTGATCAGCAGTATCAGGGTTCTCAGGGCTCAGGGTTGGTGAACCCCCTGGACTACAGCGGACGATGACACAGTAGCCGACACCTGGGTGCGGAATCTAAGTGGTACCCGGTCTTCACCAGAGCGTGCCGCAAAGCAGGATGGGGTTGCTGCGGCGTGGTGCCACCAGGTCGTTCCACAGGTGTGACTAGCCTGCAGTGGCAGCCAAGGTCGAGGTACAGGAACGGCAGGCAATCTTGTGGTCAGGAGCAGGTAGAAGTTCAGGACAGGTGGCAGAGGTGCAGAGTCAGGGTCAGATCCAGGATCACAACAGGAGATCAAAGCTGGAGTACAAGGAACACTGGGAACATTCATGGAAAGCTTTCTCTAAGGCTGGTAGCTCGAAGGTCTGGTGGGGGTTGATGGGAGCAGCCGGCCTTTATGGAAAATCCAGAAGTGAATCAGCGGAGCGCTTGCCCTTTCCATTTTTGAGCAGGTACGAGTGGACGAGGAGGAAGCTGGATCATGAAGAAGTAAGTGAGGGCCAGGGGTCATGCCGTGGATCGCAGGGACACCCGTGACAAGGGTCCGGCCACACACGGAAAGGGAGCAGAGCTTTCTGGGTGAGTGTGTGGAGCCTTTCAGGTCAGGTCTCGGTGCATCCCAAGTCCTAGATATATAAGTGAAAATAGGAGCAGTCACTGTCTTCAGGTGAGAGCAGCAGAGGTGTGAGGAAAAACAGCAACAAGTGTGGGTTCTTGGGGGCTATTAAAGGAAAGGATGATTTAAGAGGTTTTGCAACAGCTGAGGTGTGTATTATTATGTTCTGCAACAGTTGATGTGTTTTTTTTATGAGGTTGTGGGGGTATGTATGGCATTAGGAGGTTCTGAGGCATCTGAGGTGTGTATTATGCTCTTGTGTGGCAGCTGAGGTGTGTATTATAATGTTCTGTGGCAATGGAGGTGTATTTAGATGTTTTGTGGCACCTAAGGTGTGTAATAAGACCTTCTGTGGTAGCCTCCTCTAAAAAGTCTGTAAAATTCTTACTAATTATTTACTTATTCTGGTCTTGCAACTACTATTCATAACCCTCTGGTTTGGCCATTGCCTGCAACTATTCACCTGTTGTATGACACCTTTGTCTGCAGATATAACCTAGCACCCAAAGCCATCCTATTTAGTGAGTCAAGTACAAACATAGGTCTTAGTTTAATGCCGCGGTTTGGGGACAGACAATAAGATGGAAAAGGAAAGGACGGACACAGACAGTGAGCCCTAAAACCAGACACAAGCAGCTGTCCCTACATACTTGCTGACCCTACCCTAAATGGTAGATGACAACCGGTGGATGTTACTTTCCTGCTCCAAAGTGATAACAAAGAGACAAAAGAGAGAACAAACAATAAAGAATGGTTGCAAAAATATTGGTCTAAACCAAGCAGACAACGCAGTACTGAATCAAGAGACAAGGTGTAGGCAGGAGTGTAACTTGAGGGGGTGCAGAGGGTACAGTTAAATTGGGCTTTAGAGGCTTAGGAGGCCTACCAGGTGTCACTTTCCCATATGAGAAGATTAGTACTATAAACCATAGATTATAGTCAGGGCCTGGCACAGACTTTGCATTGGGGCCCATCAATTGCAAGTATGCCACTGGGTTCAAGTCCTACCTCTGGGACCTGCCCGTTTTTATGGATGTCCTTTTCAGAAGCAGGCTGATTGGAGAATGCAATAGATGCACTTAAAGGTACATA
The DNA here is from genome assembly GCF_040894005.1 of Engystomops pustulosus. Lineage (NCBI taxonomy): Eukaryota > Metazoa > Chordata > Amphibia > Anura > Leptodactylidae > Engystomops > Engystomops pustulosus. The sequence goes on from NC_092419.1 coordinate 25,042,548, forward strand.
AAGGTATATAGAGAAGAATTCCATAATAAATTACTTTGGATCTTTTTGGGTGTTAGAAATCCATCCTAATGCAGCTGCAACAGATCTTGGAGGATCTTGAATGGTTTTCAGCTCATCCTCTATATATTCTCTGATGGGTTTCTTACAACCAAGATGAATGGGGGTTATTTTTTTTAAACTCAGTTTTATTAATGAATGCATGAATCAGGTTACATACATATAATATTCATAAGATATAAAATATGACAGTATTCCAGTGTACAAGTACCCTGATTAGAGATGAGCGAACATACTCGTCCGAGCTTGATGCTCGATCGAGCATTAGCGTACTCGTAACTGCTCGTTGCTCGGACGAGTATTTCGCCCGCTCGAGAAAATGGCAGCTCCCGCCGTTTTGCTTTTTGGCGGCCAGAAACAGAGCCAATCACAAGCCAGGAGACTCTGCACTCCACCCAGCATGACGTGGTACCCTTACACGTAGATAGCAGTGGTTGGCTGGCCAGATCAGGTGACCCTGGGATAGACTAGCCGCTGCCCGCGCTGCTCGGATCATTCTCTGTCTGGATGCCGCTAGGGAGAGAGCTGCTGCTGCTCAGGGAAAGCGTTAGGGTGTTCTATTAGCTTACTGTTAGGCAGGAGTGATTCTAAAAGAACCCAACAGCCCTTCTTAGGGCTACAATAACGTTATAATTTTTTTTTTTTTTTATTTGCAGCTAGTACCATATTGTGAGGAATTAGCAGGGGGACTTGCTACCGTTGTGTTTAGCTCTTAGTGACACACATATCCACCTCAAACACCAAAGTGGGAAAATTTATTAGGGGTTTGAGTAGAATTAGGCACAGTCTGCCAGTTTCTTTTTATTTTACGTTTATTTTTTTCATAACTCAGCGTCATCTCATCTGGCATAGTAGTGTGCTGTAATACTTGGCTAGAAAATAGCCATAGGAGAATACAAACGTCTTAATTACGCCTACAGTAGCGTTATATATATTTGATTTCTGGTTGATCTGCTGGTGGCTGTACTTGCTGCAGTGCATCTACTATCAAATTGGGAGCAATTTGGAGTCAGACTTGCGACCACTGTGTTTTAGTGACGCACATATCCATCGCAAAGACCGAAGTGGGAAAATTTATTAGGGCCCGGGGTTGTATTTCAATTAGGCACAGTCTGCCAGTTTCTTTTTATTTTACGTTTATTTTTTTCATAACTCAGCGTCATCTCATCTGGCATAGTAGTGTGCTGTAATACTTGGCTAGAAAATAGCCATAGGAGAATACAAACGTCTTAATTACGCCTACAGTAGCGTTATATATATTTGATTTCTGGTTGATCTGCTGGTGGCTGTACTTGCTGCAGTGCATCTACTATCAAATTGGGAGCAATTTGGAGTCAGACTTGCGACCACTGTGTTTTAGTGACGCACATATCCATCGCAAAGACCGAAGTGGGAAAATTTATTAGGGCCCGGGGTTGTATTTCAATTAGGCACAGTCTGCCAGTTTCTTTTTATTTTACGTTTATTTTTTTCATAACTCAGCGTCATCTCATCTGGCATAGTAGTGTGCTGTAATACTTGGCTAGAAAATAGCCATAGGAGAATACAAACGTCTTAATTACGCCTACAGTAGCGTTATATATATTTGATTTCTGGTTGATCTGCTGGTGGCTGTACTTGCTGCAGTGCATCTACTATCAAATTGGGAGCAATTTGGAGTCAGACTTGCGACCACTGTGTTTTAGTGACGCACATATCCATCGCAAAGACCGAAGTGGGAAAATTTATTAGGGCCCGGGGTTGTATTTCAATTAGGCACAGTCTGCCAGTTTCTTTTTATTTTACGTTTATTTTTTTCATAACTCAGCGTCATCTCATCTGGCATAGTAGTGTGCTGTAATACTTGGCTAGAAAATAGCCATAGGAGAATACAAACGTCTTAATTACGCCTACAGTAGCGTTATATATATTTGATTTCTGGTTGATCTGCTGGTGGCTGTACTTGCTGCAGTGCATCTACTATCAAATTGGGAGCAATTTGGAGTCAGACTTGCGACCACTGTGTTTTAGTGACGCACATATCCATCGCAAAGACCGAAGTGGGAAAATTTATTAGGGCCCGGGGTTGTATTTCAATTAGGCACAGTCTGCCAGTTTCTTTTTATTTTACGTTTATTTTTTTCATAACTCAGCGTCATCTCATCTGGCATAGTAGTGTGCTGTAATACTTGGCTAGAAAATAGCCATAGGAGAATACAAACGTCTTAATTACGCCTACAGTAGCGTTATATATATTTGATTTCTGGTTGATCTGCTGGTGGCTGTACTTGCTGCAGTGCATCTACTATCAAATTGGGAGCAATTTGGAGTCAGACTTGCGACCACTGTGTTTTAGTGACGCACATATCCATCGCAAAGACCGAAGTGGGAAAATTTATTAGGGCCCGGGGTTGTATTTCAACTAGGCACAGTCTGCCATTTCCTTTTTTATTTTACGTTTATTTTTTTCATAACTCAGCGTCATCTCATCTGGCATAGTAGTGTGCTGTAATACTTGGCTAGAAAATAGCCATAGCAATAGGATAGCATCGTTTGGTTTTAAAAACTAAAAAACACAAAAAAAAAACAAAAAAACAAAAAAAAGTTAAAAAAAAAATACAAGTTATAACTCTCATTTTCAAAATGTTTAACCCGAGGGCTAGGGGTAGAGGACGAGGGCGGGGACGTGGGCGTCCAACTACTGCAGGGGTCAGAGGCCGTGGTCCTGGGCGGGGTGAGACACCACCTGCTTATGAGGGAGCAGGGGAACGCCGCAGAGCTACACTCCCTAGGTTCATGTCTGAAGTTACTGGGAATCGTGGTAGAGCACTGTTGAGGCCAGAACAGTGCGAACAGGTGATGTCGTGGATTGCCGACAATGCTTCGAGCAATTTGTCCACCAGTCAGTCTTCCACGCAGTCCACCCATGTCACCGAAATCGGCACTCCTCCAGCTCCTGCACCTCAGCCTCCTCCCCCCCAGTCTGCCCCCTCCCAGCAAAATTTGCCATTTGAACCGGCATACTCTGAGGAACTGTTTTCTGGACCCTTCCCACAGTCACAAACCACTTGTCCGGTTGCTGATGAGCAATTTTCCGATGCCCAGGTTTTCCACCAGTCGCAGTCTGTGGGTGATGATGACCTTGTTGACGTAGTGGAAGAAGTGTGTAAAGAGGTGTCCGACGATGAGGAGACACGGTTGTCAGACAGTGGGGAAGTTGTTGTCAGGGCAGGAAGTCCGAGGGGGGAGCAGACTGAGGGATCGGAGGATGATGAGGTGACAGACCCAAGCTGGGTTGAGAGGCCGGGTGAACACAGTGCTTCTGAGACGGAGGAGAGTCCTCAACCAGAACAGGTTGGAAGAGGCAGTGGTGGGGCCAGACGGAGAGGCAGGGCCAGAGCTGGTGCATCAGCGCCAAATGTGTCAACTAGTGAAGCTCCCGTGGCGAGGGCTCCTGCGGCGAGGGCTAGATTTTCAGAAGTCTGGAGGTTCTTTAAGGAAACACCGGATGACCGACGGACTGTGGTGTGCCACATTTGCCAAACCAGGATCAGCAGGGGTTCCACCACTACTAGCTTAACTACCACCAGTATGCGCAGGCATATGAATGCTAAACACCCCACTCAGTGGCAACAAGCGCGTTCACCTCCGGCCGTGCACACCACTGCTCCTTCCCCTGTGTCAGCTGATAGTCAGCCCCCTGCCCAGGACCCTGCCACAAAAACCCCATCGTCACCTCCACGATCCTCCACAGCATCCACCAGCGTTCAGCTCTCCATACCCCAGACGCTGGAGCGGAAACGCAAATATAGTGCAACCCACCCGCACGCCCAAGCCCTTAATGTGCACATCTCCAGATTGCTAAGCCTGGAGATGCTGCCCTATAGGCTAGTAGAGACCGAGGCCTTTCGCAGCCTCATGGCGGCGGCCGCCCCTCGGTATTCGGTCCCCAGCCGCCACTACTTTTCCCGATGTGCCGTCCCAGCCCTGCACCAGCACGTGTCAGACAACATAATCCGTGCCCTGACCAACGCCGTTTCTGACAAGGTCCACCTGACCACGGACACGTGGACGAGTGCTGCCGGGCAGGGCCACTATATATCTCTGACGGCACACTCTGACGGTTAACTTGGTGGAGGCTGGGACCGAGTGTGACCCTGCGGCTGGTCATATACTGCCGACGCCGAGGATTGCGGGGCCTACCTCGGTCCAGGTGTTTGAGGCCTACTATGCCTCCTCCTCCTCCCACCCCTCCTCCACCTCCTCCTCCGAACGACCATCCGTGGGCATGGCGCCATCAGTCGGTAGCTCTAGGCACAGCAGCAGTGCCGTCGCTAAGCGACAGCAGGCGGTGCTCAAACTGCTGAGCCTAGGCGATAAAAGGCACACCGCCCAAGAACTATTACAGGGCATCACGGCGCAGACTGATCTGTGGCTGGCACCGCTGAACCTGAAGCCAGGCATGGTTGTGTGTGACAACGGCCGTAACCTGGTGGCGGCTCTGCAACTCGGCAGACTGACACATGTGCCATGCCTGGCCCATGTGTTAAATCTGATAGTTCAGCGTTTCCTCAAGACATACCCCAATCTGTCTGATTTGCTCACGAAGGTGCGCCGCATCTGTGCGCATTTCAGGAAGTCCAGCACAGATGCTGCCACTCTCAGGGCAGCGCAGCGCCGCCTCCAACTGCCCGCTCACCGACTGTTGTGCGACGTGCCCACGAGGTGGAATTCAACACTGACCATGTTATCCAGAGTTTACCAGCAGCGCCGAGCGATTGTAGACTGCCAGATGTCAACTTCCACCAGAACTGGTAGTCAGGTCAGTCAGCTTCCTCAAGTCTACAATGAGGAGTGGACGTGGATGTCTGATATCTGTCAGGTGCTGAGTAACTTTGAGGAGTCAACACAGATGGTCAGTGGCGATGCCGCCATCATCAGCCTCACCATCCCGCTGCTTGGCCTGTTGAAAAACTCTCTGGTCAGCATGAAGTCGGAAGCTTTGCGCTCCTCACAAGAGACAGGGGAAGAAGATTCCCTTGTTGATAGCCAAAGCACCCTTAGGTCTGTTTCTCAGCGCATATCGGAGGAGGTGGAGGTGGAGGAGGATGAGGAGGAAGAGGAGGAGAATGTTGGCGAGACACAAGAGGGGACCATTGTTGAGTCCTACACTGTTCAGCGTGTATGGGCAGAAGAAGAGGAGTTGGAGGAGTTGGAGGAGGAGGAAATGGACAGTCAGGCCAGTGAGGGGAGTGAATTCTTACGCGTTGGTACTCTGGCGCATATGGCAGATTTCATGCTAGGCTGCCTATCCCGTGACCCTCGCGTTCAAAGAATTTATTCCAGCACCGATTACTGGGTGTTCACTCACCTGGACCCACGGTACAAGCAAAATCTTTCCACTCTCATCCCTGGAGAGGAAAGGAGTGTGAGAATGCATGAATACCAGCAGGCCCTGGTGCACAAGCTGAAACAGTATTTCCCTTCTGACAGCGCTAGCGGCAGAGTGCGTAGTTCTGCGGGACAAGTAGCGAGGGAGAGTAGGCGAGCAGGCAGCTTGTCCAGCACTGGCAAGGGTACGCTTTACAAGGCTTTTGCCAGCTTTATGTCACCCCAGCAAGACACTGTCACCTGTCCCCAGTCTCGGCAGAGTAGGGCTGATCTTTACAGAAAGATGGTGAGGGAGTACGTAGCTGACCATACCATCGTCCTAAATGATCACACAGCTCCCTACAACTACTGGGTTTCAAAGCTGGACATGTGGCACGAACTGGCGCTCTACGCCTTGGAGGTTCTTGCCTGCCCTGCCACTAGCGTCTTGTCAGAGCGGGTTTTCAGTGCAGCTGGTGGCATCATCACCAATAAGCGTACACGCCTGTCGACTGACAGCGCTGACAGGCTGACGCTTATCAAGATGAATAAAGCATGGATTTCTCCTAATTTCAAATCTCCAGCAGGTGAAGGAAGCTCAACCTGAATAATTTATCCACTCCTCCTCATTTTCCTCCTTCTCCTCCTCTTTCTACAGTAAAGCAGAGGAAACTGGCTGTTTTTTGACAGGGCCCACTGGCTCTAGGTATAGTACTTTATGCATTTAATTTTTCTGGAGGGCCACCGACACGGTCCTCTGTTTTAAACAATTTTTGGGAGTGCCACATACAGGCACTCAATCTATTCAATTTTTCTGGAGGGCCACCTTTCCGGTCCTCTGTTTTAAACAATTTTTTGGGACTGCCACATACAGGCACTCAATCTATTCCATTTTTCTGGAGGGCCACCTACCTGCTCCTCTGGTTTAAAAACTTTTTTGGACTGCCACATACAGGCACTCAATCTATTCCATTTTTCTGGAGGGCCACCTACCTGCTCCTCTGGTTTAAAAACTTTTTTGGACTGCCACATACAGGCACTCAATGTATTCCATTTTTCTGGAGGGCCACCTACCTGCTCCTCTGGTTTGAAACATTTTTTGGACTGCCACATACAGGCACTCAATCTATTCCATTTTTCTGGAGGGCCACCTACCTGCTCCTCTGGTTTGAAAAATTTTTTGGACTGCCACATACAGGCACTCAATCTATTCCATTTTTCTGGAGGGCCACCTACCTGCTCCTCTGGTTTGAAAAATTTTTTGGACTGCCACATACAGGCACTATCCAAATTGAATTGTCTCCATAGCAGCCTCCACTCGTTGTCTCCATTGCTACCTCCAAAAGTCGTCCATATAGCTGCCTCCATACATCGTCCCTTTATCAAACGAGGTTTGTCAGGCCGAAATTTGGGTTGTTTTCATGGGTTCCACATCAAAGTTGTTAACTTTGTCGCCACCCTGCTGTGTTATCCACAAAATACACTGGCAAACTTTTACCATTTACGGATATTATTTCAGCGCTTCTTGCGCATCTGTTTACATTCCCCTCACCCGCCATATCCTAAACTTATAAGAACGCTACTACACTTGATCTTATACAAAAGGTTCTTAGAAGTGCTGTTTGGGGAGTAGCCTAGAGACAGGGGCTTGGATTGGCGAAAGCTCGCCTAGCAGCGGAGCGCCAGCTCCATGCGCATCATGCGCTTCTTGCGCATCTGTTTACATTCCCCTCACCCGCCATATCCCAAACTTATAAGAACGCTACTACACTTAACTTGGTGCAGGCTGGGACCGAGTCTGACCCTGGGGCTGGTCATATACTGCCGACGCAGAGGATTGCGGGGCCTACCTCGGTCCAGGTCTCAAAGGCCTACTATACTTCCAAATCCTCCCACCCCTCCTCCACCTCCTCCTCCTCCGAATTACCATCCGTGGGCATGGCGCCATCAGTCGGTAGCTCTAGGCACAGCAGCAGTGCCGTTGCTAAGCGACAGCAGGCGGTGCTCAAACTGCTGAGCCTAGGTGATAAAAGGCACACCGCCCAAGAGCTATTGCAGGGCATTCCACATAAAACTTGTTAACTTTGTCGCCACCCTGCTGTGTAAGCCACAAAATATACTGGAAAACTTTTTTCATTTACGGATATTATTTCAGCGCTTCTTGCGCAGATGTTTACATTCCCCTCACCCGCCTTATCCCAAACTTATAAGAACGCTACTACACTTGATCTTATCCGAAAGGTTCTTAGAAGTGCTGTTTGGGGAGTAGCCTAGAGACAGGGGCTTGGATTGGCGAAAGCTCGCCTGGCAGCGGAGCGCCAGCTCCATGCCAAGAACCAACTAACATAGTTTTAACTGCAGCACCTTTAATCTACTACTAGTTCACTGCCTCCATACATCGTCCCCTTATCAAACGAGCTGTGTCAGGCAGAATTTTGGATAGTTTTCATGGCTTCCATGTTAACTTTGTCGCCACCCTGCTGTGTAATCCACAAAATATACTGGCAAACTTTTATCATGTACCAATATTATTTGAGCGCTTCTTGCTCACCTCCTTTGGTTCCTCTCTGCTACCCATTGGTTTGAAGCCTGAGTCCATTTAGGGTATGTCGCCATGCCACTCTCTAGCCTTCCGCTGCTGCCGCTGCCTCTGCATGCCGTCCCCTATAGTGTCAGGGTCAATTATTGGATGTTTTAGATGCTATCTAGCTTCATTCTGTCACTCTGTCATGGCCATGCTGTTGCCCATAATTTTGGCATAATGGTGCATTTAAGCAGCCTCAGAGGCATCCATGCATGCTGCCCCTGCTGTTTCCTGTCCATTTCCGTGGTGTTTCCATCCTTTTCTGAGGTTCCCAGGTGTTTGGCCAAGCTTCCCTGTGCAGAGCCTTGGTCCCCTTGAAAAATGCTTGAGTCTCCCATTGACTTCAATGGGGCTCGTTACTCGAAACGAGCACTCGAGCATCGGGAAAAGTTCGTCTCGAATAACGAGTACCCGAGCATTTTAGTGCTCGCTCATCTCTAACCCTGATATGCAAAAATGTTTGACATTATCGTTCAATTCAAACAATTAAAAAAACAAACTAACACTAACTAGACATAACACGCTTGCTACTTCTAGTACTCAGTATTTGGGTTATCAGTTTTTAATGTGTGATTAGGTCAGGTTAAGAGAGAGAAGGTTTAAGAGCCAGGCTACGCACCTCAGGTCAGTGAAAGATATATCAGAGATCCAGGTTTCTAGTTATGCAATTAGGGCTCATGCCAAGTTTCTGATGGCATCAAAGAGGTCTCGCGAATCAAGAGCTGTGTCAGTTGAATCACACCATCTATCCCATATTTTATTAAATTTTGCAGGACATTTCCTGTGTTTGAAAACTACCTTTTCATATGGAATGATGGTATTAATTAAGTTTTTCCACATATTTGTGGTGGGGGGCCTAGAGTCCATCCACCTTAGAACAATGGATTTCCTGGCTAAAAATAGGGTCTCTCGAAGTAGAATTCTCTCATAATGGGTCCACAGCTCCTCATCCAACAACCCAAACAGACACACCTCTGGGGAATGCGGTATGGGTCTCTCTAATACCAAGGATAATAAGGTAGTTACCTCCTCCCAAAATTTCTGAATGGTGGGGCATTCCCACATCATGTGGTGAAATGCCGCCGGCATCTGTCTACATCTGTGACACTCTGGAGCAGGTATACGCCCCATTTTGAAGAGTCTCAGGGGGTTCAAATAACTTTGATGAATGATGTGCAATTGTATCATCTTATTATTTACCGCCGGCGACACATGTAATTGTGACTGACAGACTTCTTCCAATTGTTCTGCATCCAAGCTAGGCATTAAAGTATGCCATCTCTCAATAGCCTGCAGTGGCGTAGAGGTAGCCTCTGCATTGATCAGATGTGAGTAAATAAGGGAAACAAGCCCAGCTGGGCCCCGGGATCGGATTACCCTTATCAATGGATATCTAGAGATGCGTAGGTCTGCACTGGGAAACTGCGCCGACAAGGCATGCCTGAGTTGTAGGTACCTATAAAACTGCCTTTGAGGCAAATCACAGCGCTCCCGCAGGGCGTCAAAGGTAACTAATGTGTCATTGACATACAGATCTGCTATTGTATGTATCCCCAACCCTGACCAAAAGTGACTCTCCTGTAGTTCTACTAGATGCGAGAGGGCGGAGTTGCCCCATAATGGTGTTTGGGTTATGGTACCTTCTACCGGATCAATGTTCTTGGCCGCTCTCCACACTTTCCTTGCCGTATGGTGTACTGGCAGGAGCCTCCCATCAAACGTACTAGTGCTCTCCAGCACCCCCCATAAGGAACGCTGATTCAGGTGAGTTGCTAGGTGTAGCTCTGGAGGATTTAGGCTTTCATGTCCTAGCCATGGGCCCAAGATTTTGAGTTGGCCAGCTAAATAATATAGGAATATATTCGGCATTGCCATGCCTGCTAATTCCTTGGGGCGTTGTAGCTTACCTAACTGCAACTTAGCTCTGGAGGAACCCCACGTAAAATTTATTAATAGGGAATCTAGGGCTTTAAAAAAGGAATGCGGAACGGGAGTATATATGTGCTGTAGAACATATAGGCATTTTGGCAACACCACTATCTTCACCAGATTAATCCTGCCCGGTACTGATAGTGGTAGGCTAGACCAAGTCTTGAATTTGTCTTTAAATAAGTTTAAGAGAGGGTTAACATTTAACTCTAGTGATCTAGTAGAATCTCTAGTTATGACAATTCCCAAGTATTTAAATTTGTCAGAAACCTCCAAATTACAAACATATTGTGGGATGTTAATTCTCTTTGGTGATATAAACATTACATTGGACTTGGACCAGTTGATGAGGAGTCCAGAAACTGCTCCAAAGTCATCTATCAATTGAATAGCTCTTGGAAGGGATGTGTCTGGGTCAGACATCAATAGAAGAAGATTGTCGGCATATAAAGCCAAACTCTCCTCTCTCTCTGCCAGTACCATACCCTTGTATGTGGGGTCATTACGAATGCGTACGGCCAGGGGCCAGGGCAAAAAGAAGAGGCGACAGGGGACATCCCTGTCGAGTGCCCCTTCCAAGTTCAAAGCTGGGGGATGACTGTCCATTAAGCGATATGAAAGCACTGGGGGACTCATACAACAGCGAGACCCAATTGATAAAAGTCGGTCCAATACCAAAACTTTCAAGCGTTCAATGGCCACTCTACAGAATCAAAGGCCTTAGCGGCGTCAAGAGACGCCAAGGCCCAGTCTTCCCGGCTACTCCAATCTGTGTCAGTATCTGAGCCCGCCTTAAGTTGTCAGATGTGCTTCGTCCTGGCATAAAGCCAGCTTGATCAGTATGTATAAGACTTGTAATAACCCGGTTCAATCTAGCAGCTAGTACTTTGGTGAGGATTTTATAGTCAGAATTTAGGAGAGATATGGGTCTGTAAGACCCACACTCTGTTGGATCCTTATCTGGCTTAAGGATTAGGACAATATTGGCATTGTAGAAGGAGGACGGGAATCTACCCCTATCTAGAGAGCGCTGTAATACCTCTAGTAGGGCAGGAAGCAGCTGCTCTTGGTACTGTACCAGGACCTCCACTGGAAGGCCATCCGGACCAGCTGCTTTCCCCTTAGCCATATTCGCTAGGGGTTCTTGCAATTCTGTCAGTGTGATCGGGGCATCTAGTCCCTGTCTTTGCTCATCTGTTAGTCGTGGGAATGTCAGGTCTTTCAAATAGTCCCTAAGTTCTGTTCGGGTCTTATTACACCGTGAGCTGTACAGGTCTCTGTAAAAGTCAGTGAATGTTGTTAATATAGCCTGATTGTCTGTGTGTATTGTACCGTCTATGCTCTTGACCCTTAAAATCGTCGGGGAGGCATTATTCTGGTGTATAAGATGAGCCAACAAGCTGCTGGACTGGTTGCCATGCTCAAAGTATCTCTGCTGTGTGAAGAATGTACGTCTCTTCTGTTTCTCATACAAGCAGTGCATGTATTTCCGTCACGCATTCAACCATTCATTCCTGTGGGCATCAGAGGGGTTCGCAATGAACGTTGCCTCTAGGTTCATGCAATTATTGGCCAATTCCTTCTCCTCCAATGTTGTGGAACGTTTGACCTTTTTAATGGCGTATTGAATGGGGGTTATTTTATCCAATAAAGTGACTATACCCTTAGACAAAGGGAATTATATGCTATAAAATACAACTTCAATGTATGGTTCTTTGTTTTTTATTATCAGGCTGTATATGGATACATTGTAAAAGTTTCATGAATTAATTAAATAATAATTTACAATAATCTCTCATTGTCTTATTGCTTCATGTTCAGACCCAGGGAGAATTTATCCCACAGGTCGGGGAGATGTATAAGAGCCGATGCCTTGTGTGCACAGAGAAGCTTCTGCTCTCCATGTTACACCAGGTATAACTCCTGTACATTGTCTCACAGTTCTATAATTGTTTCACTTTGCAATTTCTTCTGCTTTTCCTTCTTTGTTTGTTTTTTTTAAATCTAAAATCAAGTAAGTATATACACAGAGATGTGCTATTATTTTCTTTTGCTGTAAGTGTAGTTACACATTTTATACAGATTAGTCTCATAGTTTTATGCCATTTTGCCATAAGTAAGGCTCTGTCAACATTTTGGGGGTCATTTACTAAGGGCCCGATTCGCGTTTTCCCGACGTGTTACCCGAATATTTCCGATTTGCGCCGATTGTACCTGAATTGCCCTGGGATTTTGGCGCACGCGATCGGATTGTGGCGCATCAGCGGCGGCATGCGTGCGACGGAAATCGGGGGGCGTGGCCGAACGAAAACCCGACGTATTCGGAAAAACCGCCGCATTTAAGAACCGAAAATGTGTCGCTCGGGACCCGCTTACCTTCACTCAGACGGCCTCGGTGAATTCCGGCGCGTTAAAATGCTTTTCAGCGCAGCAGCGCCACCTGGTGGACGGCGGAGGAACTACCTTATTAAATCCCGGCCGGACCCGAATCCAGTGCAGAGAACGCGCCGCTGGATCGCGAATGGACCGGGTAAGTAAATCTGCCCCTTTGTTTTATACCTACATTGTGACATGCGCCGTCCTTTGTAAGGGCTCTGAACCCTACATTCATTTATTAACCTCATGAATTTGCTGCGTAAATGGGAAACTGTCAGCAGCAGTATTGAACCTAATAAACCAAGCAGCTAAACCTCTTTAGGATCCTGTTTCCTTCATGGCCTTTTGTGGTGGCAATATCCAAAAAGTATCAGCAGTGATTCTCCCTGCCCCAGAATGACCCCTTCCCTTAGATTGATCATCCATCACATTGCTTCAGGAGAGCAGATAGTGATGATTCTAAACGTAAATGTATCAAATACAACAGAGGAGGCATTCTAAGGTGGAGAGAGCTTGACTTCAGTGTTAAACTCTCTGCCTCTATGACTTTAAATGAGATTAACATATAATCAGTTCCAATTTTTATCAAATACAACAGAGGAGGCATTCTAAGGTGGAGAGAGCTTGACTTCAGTGTTGAGCTCTCTGCCTCCATGACTTTACATGGGATTATCAGATGATCAGTTCCAATTTTTAGCAAATACAACAGAGGAGGCATTCTAAGCTGGAGAGAGCTTGACTTCAGCATTGAGCTCTCTGCCTCCATGACTTTACATGGGATTATCAACCCATCAGTTCCATTTTTTAACCGCAAACACAACAAGGTATAACAAAGATTTTCCATACAGGTTATTTACTCTGCTCTTTATATTACCTTTAACACATGGAAATGTTGCATATATATCTGTTTACATCTAAACTATTTTTAGGCAAGGAAACCATCTATGAGTTCTAAAAACCAGACTATATCCGGCTTTATACTGAAGGGGGTCTCAGATGTTCCTGAAGTTCAAGCGCTTATCTTTATTTTGGTTCTTCTAATTTACCTTATTTCTCTTGGTGGGAATCTGATCATTGTACTCCTGGTCTGTCTTGATCTCTACCTGCACACCCCCATGTACTTCTTCTTGTCCAACTTGTCTGTGATAGACATCTCCACCTCCACTACAACGCTACACAGGATCTTTGTTGACTACGCAACACATAACCACATGGTTTCGACGCCGGCCTGTATGGCCCAGATATATATGTTTGGTGCAGTAACCTGTAATGAACTTTCTATTTTGGCCGCCATGAGTTATGATCGCTATGTGGCCATCTGTAGGCCCTTACATTATCACATTATCATGAGTCGGAAACTCTGTGGTCTCCTGGCATCAGTCAGTTGGGGATTTGGGTTCATCGAGATGATTCCTACCTTTGTGTTCACTACAAGGCTCACTTGTTTCATTTCCAAGGAAATTGATCACTACTTTTGTGATATTTTGCCCATCCGGGACATTACTTGCAGTGACACTTCACTTTTGGACCTTTACATGCTAATTTTTGGCAATATTAACATATTTATATTACTTGTATTGACTATTACCACTTATGTTTTTATAATTGCATGCATATTAAGAATAAGCTCTAGTGCCGGGAGACGTAAAGCCTTCTACACGTGTTCCTCACACATCATGGTGGTTGTCATCTTCTATTCTTCTATTGTCTTACAATACATAGTGACCGTGTCCGGTAACAATATAGGAACCAACAAAATCTTCTCTCTGTTTAACACGGCCGTTGTCCCCATGCTGAATCCACTGATCTACAGCTTGAAGAATAAAGATGTCAAATCTGCCCTACGACGAAAACTTAATTTCCTTAGCAAAAAATATTAACCCTTTGTTTTGTTTCACTTTTTAGTAGATTCTGGTCAGGAATCAAGACAAGTAAGAATAAGATACATAAATCTGTAAATTTTAATAGAACCATTCATAACCTCATGTTGTAACATCTCTGCCAGTTTCTTTCTCTGTCCACAAAATGCAGCTTAGATGCGTTAAATGTCTCTGTTTTTGTTCACCTTTTCATAGTGTGAACTGTGCTTTATTATTGTATTGAGACTAACTGTACCACACCCAGCTAGGTCTGATGCTCTCTGGCCACTTATTTAGATCTTGTTCACACCTAGTATTATGCTGGGTATATATTTCCTGCCTAGCTCTTAATTATCTTTGTTTGCTCTTCTGCTGTATTTCTGCTTATCCGATCCTGGCTTATGTATTTTGACTACCCCTTTGTGTTCTGATTTTGTGCTTTCGGTATCTCTGCTGTGGTCCAGACCTCTGACCTCTGTTTTGTGTTATTTGTTCATAATTCTTGTTTCATGTTCTCATTTTAGTTAGAGATTGTCTTCTAGTTGTCCTCTTTCACTTAGGATACGCTGTCTTGTTTTCCCTCCCCGAATCCATTCCCTGCATTACACATGTACATGTATTTTTATAACAACTCTTTAGATGATTCTTCTTCAAAATATTTCCAGGGGCTGTTTTAATATTTTAGGGTTTTGGGAGTTTTATTAAGTCAACCTCAAACATATGTCAAGAAAAACCTATAATAAACTAACATGCATCACATTAGATTGTCACTCCATTTATGGGATGGGAAGCCTACCCACTCAACCTTCACCTAAGTCGAAGGGTGGCAGAGAAGTCCAAAAAGCCACAATGACTGTGAAACCAGGGAAGCCCAAGAATAATTTTCCCTCAACTCCTCAACAGCGTTGGTGATTTTGGCAACTTATTCCATAGGTGTACCTGGTGTGGAGGTCTACATTAAGCTGAACCGAAGAAAGGCTTAAAAGTAACAAGAATAAGCAGATTCTGTATAAGATACTGGACATGAGCAGATAACCAAAGGCTATGCAAAGCTCTTTAACCCTGGAACTCACTGAAGTTGAACCATATTGCAAAAGGGGAAATAAGAGATGGCAAAAGAAGTGCCTATTTATACTAAGGCACGAAGAAGGGTTTGGATTTTTTCATGTTTGGATTGTTTACAGTGCCAAAAGGTGCAAGAGTCTCTAACATATGGATGAGATATGTGTCATATGTGGGACAACGCCACCGTGTGTAACAATATAGAATGTAATCCTCATGATGGTCATGATAGTTGTATTATTGTACATAAAGAAAAGTTTAGTAAAGCTGAATTTTTTTTTACTAAATTTGGTCTGCTATTGTATTCTTTATAAAATTAAAGGGGTTGTCCGAGTTCTTGAAAAAAAGCTAAAAGTGGCCGGCACAGGGCTGCTTAAAAAAAATAAAGATGTACTTACCTTCCGGTGCCCTCTGGTATCCAGCGCTGCTGTCACTCTGGTCCATAAACAAACATGGCCGCCGGAGCAGCGCTGGATTCAGCTTCCGGCCGGCCGTGGCCGGGCACGCCTATCCGTCCCTATACACAGCATTGTGTATGGGGGCCGGAAGGTTGTCGGGTCCGGCCGGAACTGAGTCCAGCGCTGCTCCAGCGGCCATGTTTGTTTACATGGCGCCCTAACCGGAGCGACAGCAGCGCTGGATACCGGAGGGCACCGGAAGGTAAGTACATCTTTATTTTTTACCTTCAAAAATGTAAAACATTTTAATTTGTCTGTGTAGAGAGCTGCTGTATGAGGGCTTATTCCATGCCGTTTACTGGGAAACGGGAAAAAACCCAAATGCAGTAAAGTTGGTGAAAAAAAAAACATTTTCTTGTGGCCTTGGGTTTTAAAATTTTCACAGTTCGCTACAAAAAACACCTCTTCTCTATTTTTTTGTTCAGTACGATCACAGGGATACTAAATTGATACAGGTTTTATTGTTTTTTAATACATTTTAAAAAATTAACCAAAAAATGTTTTCCTTTCTTTTTCCTACTTCCGTTTACAGGTCTGTGACCTTTTGATCACTTTTTATTACATTTTTATATAAGTTGCAAAATGGCAAAAAGTGGCATTTCCGACATCCATTATGCGGTTTAACACTGGGAATAATTGTTATTATATTTTGATAGACTGGATGTGGTGATACCTAACATGGTTATGATTTAACTGATTTATTTATTTTTATACAAGTTCTAGGGGGCTGATTTGAACTTTTAGGTTTTAATCATTTTCTTTAATTTTTTACCTTTTTTTTTACATTTTGTTATTTTTCAGACCCCCTAGGGCAGTGGTGGCGAACCTATAGCCCTCTCTATGGGCACCCGCGCCAGCACCCCACCGCAGACTTCGCCAGACAGGACTTAAGGCCTCTTGCAGTCCCAGGCAGCCCAGGATCCTAGAAGGAAGCTACAATCATAACCAAAGCTTTTCTTTTCTCCTTCTTTGTACTGTATTGGTGTCCTCAGGTGCCTATACAATTTAAACATGTGACAGAGCAGGGAGTAATAAGCTACTGTTTGAATTGTCGCATCGGTACTTTGCAAAAAATATGTGGGTTTTGGATGTAGTTTGGGCACTCAGCGTCAAAAAGGTTTGCCATCACTGCCCTAGGGTACCTTTAACCTAGGTTTTCTGATTGATCCTACCATATACTACCATACTACAGTATGGCAGTATATGGGGATCCACATTGTAATAGATGGGCTAGAACAAAACAGAATAATCAAATTCTGTATATAATATTGTAAATGATCAGGTAGCTGAAAGCTACCTAAACTCTTCAACCCTGGAAGTCTATGAGTTAGAGCATATTGCAAAAGGGGCAATAAGAAATGACTAAAGAAACATTTTCAAAACAGGGTGAAATTGACAAAAAAATTCAGTTGTGCTTTATTTTTTACGTCTTTCACTGTACGGTCAAATTGACACCACTCTTTTTTCTTTAGTTTGGTAAGTGATACAAAATGTATATACAGGCAGTCCCCGGGTTACATACAAGATAGGGGAGGAAGGTTTGTTCTTAAGTTGAATTTGTATGTAAGTCGGAACTGTATATTTTATCATTGTAACCCCAGTTAGAACTTTTTTGGTCTCTGTGACAATTGGATTTTAAAAATGTTGGGTTGTCATAAGAACCAGGATTAACAATAAATCTTCATTACAGACACCTGTGATAACTGTTATAGCTGATTATTGTAGCCTGGGACTAAAGTACAATAAATTACCAATATCCAGAGGTCCGTTTGTAACTAGGGGTCATCTGTAGGTCGAGTGTTCTTAAGTAGGGGACCGCCTTTAGTTGTGTAATTTTGAATGTATTTACATGTAAACATGTATTTTTATTGTAGTTTTCTGTCATCTACAACTTTTTCACACTGTTGCAGATCAGCTGAGGATTGCCTTGAAACTATTCTTAATTCTTGCATTGTACAGTGAACACTTTTTAATAAAATTCTTACAATAATAATTCTTATAATAATAATAGCACTACATGACATCATGAGCCCTGGTTTCGGTGACCGTCTCCATGAAGTTCTTAAGTGGGAAATGCCTTCTGTCAGGGGTTGTTCAAGTATCTTAGACAATTCTAGTCTTTCTTGGTGCTACATGACCACCTCACCATTAAAAAAAACTTGCCCTTAACCCAATATGGCAGCTTTGAAGATGGTGCCAATATTTTGGGCTTCCCTAAACAATAGGCCCCATTACCCATTACTTGCTGGGGTATTCAGATTTGCTATTTTTATTTTTTTTTCTAAATTGTAATGGTGCCCTCAGACTTTTAATTGCTTTAACCATAGGGATGCATTTATTTACATCATCAAAGAAAACCAAAGCAAACGAACAAGTCACAAATAATAGATAAATTAAAAGAACAATAAAAAGGCTTAAAGGGAATTTACCACCAGAACTAACAGCACACTGACATACTGGTGCGTTCCTGCTCTGTCAGGATCTCTCTTCTTTT
The DNA here is from genome assembly GCF_040894005.1 of Engystomops pustulosus. Classification (NCBI taxonomy): domain Eukaryota; kingdom Metazoa; phylum Chordata; class Amphibia; order Anura; family Leptodactylidae; genus Engystomops; species Engystomops pustulosus. The sequence continues at coordinate 25,060,716 of NC_092419.1, forward strand.
AGCTTCTTTTTAAAACCATGGTTTTTACAAAAAAGGCAAGCTTGTGGCCATGTACACATCCCCCAAATGCCGGTAATTTGCACACGGAGCGGTTCGGTGCAGCACACGTGCAGCAATGTACTGCTCCCTACACGGAGAAAAGATAGGACATGTCCTATCTTTCCCTGTGTTATGAGGAGCTGTGGCCAAAGATGTAAGGGTAGGAGGGGCAAATAGGCTACTGGGGCGTGGAGTAGCCGCGACGTGTAGCCTCATGTCCAGCTACTCCACGCCCCAGTAGCCGCTTAGCAAAATTTACATATTAGCCTAATAAAGTTTTCTAAAAGATAGCCAGGACTGAGGATTAGCTCTAAAAAGGACTATCCTCACGTCCCATGCATCCACGTACCACCCGTTCTACCTTTATAGGTAGAATCGTGGTGGTAGGTTCCCTTTAAGTGTTAACAATTAAAAAAATCCTTTTTTCTACATTTTTATGGGAGTATAATTTTTTTGTTTTTATAGATTTGGGATGCAAGGTGTTATTTAGTTACTATTGTATTTATTTATCTTATTTTCTTGTCTATGTGGGGGAGGGGGGTAGTATTTTGTTGTATGATTACAGCAGGGAAAATAGTAAATTTTGGCTCCCATATATATATATTTGTATATATATATATATATATATATATATATATATATATATATATATATATATATATATATATATATATATATATATATACCACAAGATGGATATATTGGGGCTTATTTTTAGGGATTTGCGCCACTGTGAGAGGTATATAGAAGGGGATTGTGTCGCAAATTGGGGGGTGGGCCATTTGACATTCCAACTGATTTGGACTGAGCGCGGAATTTAAGATTAAAGCTGCATTCACACTACAGTATGGGGGACGTATATACGGCCGACGTATATGCGGCCAATATGCGTCCCCCATACACTTCTATGGGCTCGCGGCGCCTTACGGCCATACATCGCTATCCTCTCCCCGCGCCGCCGTGTGCCCGCCGTGCTACGGTGCGGCGGGCTCACGGCAGTGTGCATGCAGCCTAAAATTGTATCACAACCAATGCACTTACATACACCGGGAAGAAGAAGGTGCGGGAAGCGACAGATGCAGGAAATCGGTTGGATGATCTTTGTGAATCGCGGCAAAGTTCATTCTCGTTGGACACACTGCGGGGATTGCACTCAAGCCATATTTTGTACCGGTCAACATGTTATTGAAATTAAGATTACAGTAAATGTTACTTAAGAGGTGCAGAGGCTCTCGAGTACATTTTACAATTAAAAATAAAATACTGAACAGAAATTGAATCCTCCATTGTATAAAAATATGAATCTATTTTTTATTTGGTCCCAAAGAGATTTTGTCCCTCAGCTCAGAGACATGTATAAGCGTTGTGTCTTGTGTGCAACAGAGAAAAACCTGCCATGATTATTATGACCTTGTGCTTCATCTTCCGATTGTTTAGCCTTTTTACTTTATAATGTTACATGAGGTAAATGACTGCATTTTATTGTCCTGCAGTTGCCATATGTCATAGTACACACTCCTACAGTCTCGTTTTCTACTAGAGCGTCTCTGAGATTGTAGTAGTTTATCATACACTGCCTTCCAAAACGTTTCTGGGTGAGGTTCTGGCCATCATATAGTATACATAAAAAAAACATATATGAAAAATTGTGAGAGACCACAAATGCTAACACAAATATCCATGTAGGGGACTCAAATACCATATTTGGTCAAATACCAAATTTTTACTTGCAATTAGCTTTGTGGCCACTACTCACTACTTTTCACTTATTTATATTCCTAGTTGCATTGCTTAAACATCCTGTGACTTTTATTTCTGTACAGTCTTCAGTAGGCTTTTTTTTTTTTTTTTTAAACCTCAAGTTGATGTTCTTACTTTTGGCTACCTGCACCGAAAGTGTGGAATATCGGCTAAGAAGCAGTGGACCCATGGTCCATTGTTTACAGCATTTATGTTGATGCTCAAGCCCTGTCAAAAGTAGAAATGGACTGTCCAAGCCTCAAACATGGGCAGAAGTTGGACCGAATCCAAAATAGGCCAAGCTTATGAGCCCATAGAAATATATGGAGCCACTTGCCAGCCATTGAAACAACATCTTGCACACAGCCCAAAAAATAAATTTCTTGGGAAGAATGGGGGACTAATTGTTTAAATATTTTTTGTGATTATTGTGGCATTACCAAGTCTTTAGAGTCTTGTAAAGGGGGTAGCCATCAATTGAGTTACTAAATATCTGTAAGCAATTCCCATATTATTTATTCAACATGTTTCTTCATATCTGCAACATCCTCAGGGTTAACACGTATCTTTAAGCACATTGATATTAGGCAGTTACAGAACAAAAGGTTTTAGCCATACAGATAGTATGATAATTAGGGTATTGGGGTAATTGGTCATTTACGGCAAATTGTAAATATATTTACAAGGTAAGGCCCTTCCCAACATCGTGGTCAGCAGGAGCGGATTGGCAATTAACTTTACCACAAGATAACGAGTGGGTCACCTCTTTTGATCAGACAGTCACAAAAACTGTTAGAAAAGTTATTTAGTTTACCTAAACTATTAGGGTATACACTCACCGGCCACTTTATCAGGTACACCTGTCCAACTGCTCGTTAACACTTAATTTCTAATCAGCCAATTACATGGCTGCAACTAGACATGGTCAAGACAATCTCCTGCAGTTCAAACCAAGCATCAGTATGGGGAAGAAAGGTGATTTGAGTGCCTTTGAACGTGGCATGGTTGTTGCTGCCAGAAGGGCTGGTCTGAGTATTTCAGAAACTGCTGATCTACTGGGATTTTCACGCACAACCATTTCTAGGGTTTACAGAGAATGGTCCGAAAAAGAAAAAACATCCAGTGAGCGGCAGTTCTGTGGGCAGAAATGCCTTGTTGATGCCAGAGGTCAGAGGAGAATGGGCAGACTGGTTTGAGCTGATAGAAAGGCAACAGTGACTCAAATCGCCACCTGTTACAACCAAGGTAGGCAGAAGAGCATCTCTGAATGCACAGTACGTCGAACTTTGAGGCAGATGGACTACAGCAGCAGAAGACCACACCGGGTGCCACTCCTTTCAGCTAAGAACAGGAAACTGAGGCTACAATTTGCACAAGCTCATCGAAATTGGACAGTAGAAGATTGGAAAAACGTTGCCCAGTGTGATGAGTCTCGATTTCTGCTGCGACATTTAGATGGTAGGGTCAGAATTTGGCGTCAACAACATGAAAGCATGGATCCATCCTGCCTTGTATCAACGGTTCAGGCTGGTGGTGGTGGTGTCATGGTGTGGGGAATATTTTATTGGCACTCTTTGGGCCCCTTGGTACCAATTGAGCATCGTTGCAACGCCACAGCCTACCTGAGTATTGTTGCTGACCATGTCCATCCCTTTATGACCACAATGTACCCTGTAACATCTGATGGCTACTTTCAGCAGGATAATGCGCCATGTCATAAAGCTGGAATCATCTCAGACTGGTTTCTTGAACATGACAATGAGGTCACTGGACACAAATGGCCTCCACAGTCACCAGATCTCAATCCAATAGAGCATCTTTGGGATGTGGTGGAACTGCGGCAACTGTGTGATGTCATCATGTGAATATGGACCAAAATCTCTGAGGAATGCTTCCAGCACCTTGTTGAATCTATGCCACGAAGAATTGAGGCAGTTCTGAAGGCAAAAGGGGGTCCAACCCGTTACTAGCATGGTGTACCTAATAAAGTGGCCGGTGAGTGTATACATCAGTAATAATCAAAAAATTATAAGCTTAGGCACCTGCTCATAAATCTACTAATGTCAAGGCGTCTTCTTTAGTGCACCTTCTTAACGGGATATTGTTCAGTCGCTTCCGTATAATTGTGGGTTTATTTATTGTAAGATTCATTGGCCATATAAAAAATATTGGGTCTCTACTCTCTGCTGGGTCTTTTACTATTTTTTCTTTCCTGCCTACAAATGCAAAATTGATTGAAGGCAACTGATTTGCTGATCCCACTTACTTAAATTGGACCTGGTCATCTGCCAATTTTGGCCAAACAATAACATGGAACCACCTTTTGATTTTTCTTTCCTAACTACATTTTTTGATGGCCCCTTAGATACTTCTTCTGCTCTTGGTGATTGCAAACAGAAGCTGGAAGAGCGAGATTCCTGGTCGTTGTGACTACAATTTTTAATTTCTCACTCGTTGCAGAGTGTTGCATAATCCTCATTAGAAATTGAGAAGATTCTCTGAGGTTCACATTTGCATTCACAAGGATTTTTGATGATTGAATCTGCTGATAATTTATCAAATTTAAAAGAAACTAATAGTTTTTGCATTTGAAATGTCAGTGAGTTACTGTTTGTCCCACATACATCCTGTGGTAATGAACACTAAATCCAGGTGGTCAGGCAAGACCCAATAGCACATGTCTGGCCACAGCTGTCAGGGTTGTAGAGGTGGTCATATCCAACTACTACTATCTTGTTTCTATGGGACAACTTGGCTACATTTATGGGAAATTATCTTCACACTCCTGTTTTTCATTAACATCTAATTGAAGAAATGTATCTATTGGCAGATAAATTAAATTAATGTTGTGTTATGAGGATTTATCTGAATGCCTTTTAGAGGTTTGTGAAGTAAACAAACCCAGGACATTAATATGTGTATTCTTCATTAAATATAGCTACCCTGCACTTATCATTAATGACGCTCCTGTCCTTTATCAGGACTCTTGAGATCTTATCCCGAAGGTTGTGGAGATGTATAAGAGCCGGTGTCTTGTGTGAGGCAGAGAAGCTTCTGCTGTCCATGTTACACCAACTCTGACCTGTGTACATCGTCTTATGTTATTATCATTGTTTTACTACGAATGTTATGACATCCCGTGTAATATTCCATAAGGTCAATGACATTGTATAGTCTTCTCCACGCACTAGTGTCTCACAGTCTCTGGGCCACACAGATTTTTGATGTAGATTTTTTGATTTACAGTTTTCTGGTTTTATCATAATGTGTAGTAACATGATTGTTTAAAGGGAATCTGTCATGAGGTTTTAGGCCCAAAAGCTGCCACTAACTGTTTATCCAAGGCAGCGACAGGAACACAATGATGATGTCCTTCTATATTCTGGGAAATTTAGCTTTATGCAGACAGTGGATCTTTTCATGCTGTGAGGAATCACAAGAATAAAATTGGGATATCCTGATAAAGGTAATGTCCAAGGTCAGATTAGAGTGACCCTTATCCACCCCTTATATGTGTGCAGCAAGGATCCATTTCTGTAAAGTTACATTTTCAAAAATAACAGAAGGACATCATTGTGATCGTGAAATTTTCCCGGATAACAGGTCGGTAGTAGGAACTTTTTGGAACAAAAAGGTCAGTTACGACTCCATTATTGTGTTAAGAAAGTTGGAAGAGTGAAATATGTTCGCATTGATCCTGGAAAGCATTATCTACTGTAATTGTTAAAGGGGTATGTCCATAAAAGAGATCTTAGATCTTAGTCCCCTAGTGATGCTTACATGATAATGATAACTTTTAATGCCTTATGTTGCAATTTTTCTCAGTTTTATTACTGCTTTTGCTCCTATCACTGCATTATCTCCTCACTGTAATAGTCAGCTTCATGGGCAGACACTTCCTGATTTCTCTGTGCTTTGAGATGCTGTGTGCTGACAATGTGCTTCGATTATCAGGCTACAGGGTTTATATACACTTTCATTTACCTCCTGAAGATTCTACTAATATCTGACACATAACAAAAGACAGATGATTAATTCTGGAGATGGTTATACAGTCTGTAATAACGCATTCAATTCATATCCATCTCACCAATACAATCAAACACACTCAGCTCTGCTATTCCCTCCCCCACCTCGGATCAAGGCACTATCCTTGTTTGTGTAGCTTGTCTCCTCATCACGCTACTGGACAGTAAGTGCAAAGTGGACCGGAGATACATGTCCATCTGAAAGAAATCTGACCACACAGGAAGACCTGCCCGACCATAGTCAGGACTGAGTGTATGGTCGGATCCAATGACAACCAAAATAAACAACAGCGGTACTGATAGAGACAGATCGGAATTATATCTGTGAAATGCTGCACTTTTGTTAATAACATTGAATTAGAGATTGAGTTATTTTGCCATCCTGAGTTTATTTAACCCTTTTGTCTCCATGAGTATATCCCTTTAAAACACGAGCTGTCAAGAGGATTAACAAGGACCAGTGACATCTCCGTCAGAGGTTTTTTGTTTTACCCTTTCCATTATAGAAGAATGTTACAGAAAACAAAATGGTGAAGGGGAAGTGATGGTCTCCCATTCCCCAGAAATTTTCTGACGTAGAGGGGAAACTTTTATAATTATTCCATTATTTATCTCGAAAAAGTGAAGCAGCTGCAGAGGAAATTTTTTAAACAGTGAGAAATGTGGAAACTGAGCACAATTTTATTTTTATCACTACTAATTGTACCTTATTCTTTATGTCCATATATTTATCTAGCTCCAAGATATTTTATATTAGTTTTTTCATGCATAGGTTGGTGTGAATCTGTATTGACATTACTGTAGCTAAGAAGAAGTCCATCAATGAGCTACATGAACCAGACAATAATAGAAGGTTTCAGAATTAAAGGATTTTCAGATTTTGCACAACAAGATCAAATCTCCTTTCTGGTTCTTCTCATTTATCTCATCTGTCTGGGTGGAAATATGACAATTCTACTCCTCTTCTGCCTTGATGTCCACCTGCACACTCCCATGTACTTCTTCGTGTCCAACTTGTCTGTGATAGACATAGTCAGCTCCACCACAACTCTACACAGGATTTTTGTTATCCTCACAACCCACAACCACATGATTTCTGCTCCAGGCTGTATGACCCAGTTATTTATCTTCTCCACAGCATGTAGTAATGAGATCTCCATTTTGACCGCCATGAGTTTTGATCGCTATGTGGCCATCTGTAGGCCTCTACATTATCACACTGTCATGACTTGGAGACTCTGTGGTCTGCTGGCCTCAGTCTGCTGGGGTTTTGCCTCCATAGAGGTTTTTCCTACCATTTTCATGGTTTCTAGGTTCACTTGTTATGTTTCCAAGGAAATTGATCATTATTTCTGTGACATTTTACCCATCCGGGACATTACATGCAGTGACACTTCCGTTTTGGATCTTTTCATTCTCATTTTTGGCAATCTAGTTATATTTATTCTACTTAGTCTGACTTTAGTTCCATACACTTTTATCATCTCATGTATTTTAAAGATAATCTCGAGTTCTGGCAGATATAAAGCCTTCTACACATGTTCCTTACATCTCATGGTGGTGGGGATCTTCTATTCTTCTATCTTCTTACAGTACATGGTAACAGTTTTTGGGGGGAGCACGGGATCCAACAAAATCTTCTCTTTGTTTAACACGGCTGTTGTCCCGATGCTGAACCCACTGATCTACAGCCTAAAAAATAAAGATGTCAAATCTGCTCTACGACGACAATTGAAATTGTGAGCAAAAAAATTCTACAATTTTCCAGATTTTATGCAAATTTTTTTGTTTTGAAGACGATACTTGAAGGCTGTCTATCAGTTTTCTATCAGGGATTCAAGAAATATATTGTATCTGTATTAACAGATGTATTAACATGTATATTTTAACAGGATCCCGAATCACATCATGAAGCCTTGTTTTGGTGACACGTCTCCATTAGGAAAATCTCTCCTGTCCAGGGTGGTTGAAGCATCTGAGTGGTTCAGGGGTTTTCATTTTCCAAAAATAAGCATCTACTACAACCTGCCACATATCTATAAAGGTCTATCAATCAGGTGTTATACGTGCATGGAAACAGAAATATGCTAAACCCTTTCCTGCACATTTGTCCTTTTTTAGCTTTTGTGTTTCCATTTCTTTCTAAAAAATCTATATTGTCAAGGGTGCTCCCGTGAGATCCTTGTGATCCTCGGTGTGCCCCAGCACCCCTCCGCTCTGTCTTACCTCTCCTCATTCCTGACCCCCACCTGGCAGCCGTGGGTGCACGTTCCCGTCCCCTAGGCCGTGCGCGCCGGGCTTCAGAATATTTAAAGGGTCAGCGCACCGCTAATTGGTGCTGGCCCTTTTTAGGAAATGGATAAAGCCGGGCATCTTCAAGCATTCCCTGCTGGATCTTTGTGCTATAAACCGTTGAGAAAGCTTTGTCCTGTGTCTAGTGCTTGTGATTGGATTCCCCATTGTGACCCCGGACCTGTTCCCGTTTACGCTCCTCCGCTACATGCCCTGACCTCCTGCTCCGCCCTAGGCCCTGAACCATTGCCGCCTCCCTTGACCATCTGCCTGTCCCCGACCACAAGATTGCCTGCCGATTTTGTACCACGACCTTGGTTGTCACGACGGACAAGTCGCACCTGTGTAACGACCTGGTGCCACCCTTCTGTATCAAGACCAACTTGCTTTGAAGTGGGCTCTGGTGAAAACCGGGTGTTACTTAGACTCCAGTCCCAGGTGTCGGCTTGTGTCATTGTCCGAGGTGGTCCAGGGGGTTTACTGCCCCAGAAGCCTGACACATATGAGGACTTGTTTTAAACATAACAAATTGTACTTCCTAGTGACAGCATTTAATATCGCATTCCATTTCCTGGGAAACAAGAAAAAAAATTGAATACAGTGAAAATTTGGGCAAGTTTTTTGTGGCCTCTGTTTTTACAGCTTTCACTGTGCGCTCCAAATGACACCTCTGCTTTATCACAAGGTTTAATACAATCAGAGAGATACAAAGTTACACAGGTTCCATTAGGTTTTAATAGATTTGAAAAAATTAAAACCCTTTGAATAAAAAACTTTCTTTGTTGCACTGAGGCTAATAACTGTGTAAAATGTAATTTTTGCAGGGTTAGTTGTCGTTTTTAATGCTACCATTTTCGGACTGTACGTCCTTTTCATCTTCTTTTATTCCAATTTTTACAAGATGCAAAATGGCACCTTTTCCATTACAAGGTTCACTTCCGGGAATAACTGTGTTCATATTTTGTAGTTCTGGATTTTAGAATGTGGTAATGCCTAACTTTTTACAGTTTTTGTAGACCCCTAGGGTACTTTAGACCTCTTGTAGCTCCTATAATATCCTGCAATACAGTAGTATCACAGTTTATGATTATTTTGTTCACAATCTTCAGAAATCACAGGCCATGGAGTCTCGTATAGACTCCAGGCTGTCATGGCGACAGGTCATCAATCCCCGATGATGCCCAGGAAAGTGAATTTCCTTGCTAAAATACTGGTGCCCTCATGCCAGCACTGGTGCTACAGATGGGTGTACAACTGGCATGTTTGAAGAGAGTTCAGCCCATGAGCCTTCTTCCAACAACTATAACATTTCTGTGAAGTCCTAATACATGTGTTGTTGATGTATTAATCCCTAATATGGAGCCCTTCTCTAGGGTTTATTCAGACAGGCTTATCTGCTGAGCATCTGTTATCAACGTGTCAGATTTTTTTTTGTGTGTGTTTTCCATTTTGTATCCATATTTGTTTTTCATCGTGCCCCATATGTCTATTATTCCATTTTTTTAAAGGAAACCTACCAAGAGGAATCTAGACCTGATGGTAGATTCCCCCTGCCTGTCTCTGCCCTAATCGGTAATTTAATAATCCAGGATCCTATTCTAACTTCTTAAAACTTAATTTTAATAATATGTAAATTAGCTGCAGAGGATACTGGGGCCGGCTGGGCACTGGGAGCTAAGGCTAGTACACGTCCTAGTAGCCGTTTACGGTTAATTTATATATTACTAAAATAAAGTTTTTAACAAATTATAGGATTATAAAATTACAGATTAGGACAGAGGCAGGAGGAATCTTCCATCTGATCCATTTCTGATTTTAGATTTCTCACGGTAGGTTTCCCCGCCAAAAAAACTTATGGTTTAAAATTGGTTAGAAGGCATAAACCTGGTTCCCAAGCCTCATCTGTTAGGGTTGGTTACACAAAAGACAGGGGAAAGTGTGCCCTGAGCTTGCCCCAACCTCTGTCCCTTCCTATAGCCCCCCCACGCTAAACCGTGGGGCGACTACTTGAAGACTCGAAATATTCTGGGTAAGTGTGGGAAGGGGAACACAAACAGACTGACAAACATAAAACATAAAAGAATCGTAAACAAGCCGGAGTCACAACTAGAGGGTACGTCAAAAGCAGAATCAGTAAGCAAGAGTCAAAGTCCAAAACTAGCCGAGTTAGCAACAATATAGATACAGATACAGAGCAATACAAACTAGCAGCAACCAGGTGGAGAAAGGGATTTTCAAACACTGGCACTGGTGACTAGTGAAGCTGCAATTTATGCAGCCAGAACTCCACCTCCAGAACCTGATAGGTGCTGGACAGCATCTGGGAATTAACCCCTCATGGTGCAGAAACAACCAAGCACCAAGCAGAGGTTCAAAGTCCCAGCCACTCCTAGACAGCGCGAGATCTTAGCAGCCGCTGCCCAGGACGAGAGGTGGAGTTTGCGCGGATACGCGCCGGGGTTCGGAGAAGGCTGCTGGTACCACCAGAAGAACCAGAAGTCCCAGCAATCTCCCTAGCGAACCTGACAGTACCCCCCCCCTGACGGGGGGCCTTCGGACCCCTAGATCTTAAAGATGGCTTCTGAGGGTAGGTCTGATGAAATAACCTGAGTAACCGTGGAGCATGAACATCTCTAGCCGGAACCCAAGACCTATCCTCAGGACCAAAACCTTTCCAATGGACCAGGTACTGCAGGGAGTTACCTACCCATCTGGAATTCACCACCTTTTCCACCTCAAATTCCAGATTCCCCTCCACAATAGATGGAGAAGGAGGGTCAGAAAGAGGCAAAACAGGCTCAACATAGCGCTTCAGAAGACTCTTATGGAAGGTGTTATGGACCCGCCACCCTGCTGGAAGTGTTATCTTGAAGGAAACCGGGTTAACAATATGAGTAACAACAAACGGACCCACAAACCTGGGCGCAAACTTCAAAGAGGGGACCTTCAATTTAAGGTTTTTTGTTGATAACCACACTTTATCCCCCACCACAAACGTATCAGATTTAGTGCGCCTTCTTTCAGTTTGTTGGACCATAGAATTTTGTGCCCTCTGAATATTCTCCCGAACTTGTGACCAGAGCGAGCGCAACTTGGATGTAATGGCTTCCGCTCGAGGAATATTTGAGACAGGCACAGATGAAAAAGAGAAACGTGGATGAAAACCATAATTGCAGAAAAACGGAGATACCTGTGTGGACGAACTACAGTGGTTATTAATAGCAAATTCTGCCAACGGAAGGAATTTCACCCACTGGTCCTGACTGTCCGAGACAAAGAGTCGCAGATATTGAATCATCTCCTGATTCATTCTCTCGGACTGACCATTAGACTCAGGATGAAACGCTGAGGAGAACGACAGATTAACTTCCAGTCTAGAACAAAATGCTCGCCAAAATTTGGAAACAAATTGTACGCCCCTATCAGACACAATATCATCTGGTATACCATGGAGGCGTACAATGTTCTGTATAAACAAATCAGCCAATTCTTCAGCTGAAGGTAACTTTTTTAATGGAACAAAGTGTCCCATCTTGGAGAAACGGTCCACTACCACCCAAATCACTGTATAGCCTTGAGATGCTGGCAGATCAGTGACAAAATCCATTGACACTTTAGACCATGGCCTGGTGGGAACTGGAAGCGGAAGAAGAGGCCCCTCAGGACGTCTCCTGGGAGTCTTTCCTCGCGCACAGACCTGACAGGCTTGGACAAATGCGTGCACATCATTAGTCATGTGAGGCCACCAGTAACTTCTCTTTAAGAGATCCAAGGTACTCCGCATTCCCGGATGACCTGCCAATACTGAGCAATGCGTCTCCTCCAACACTCTCAAACGACAAGAAAGAGGAACAAATAATTTGCCTTCCGGAAGGTCTTTGGGTGCAGATTTTTGTCCTGCTAAAATTTGAGAGGAGAGGTGGGAGGAGACAGCTGCCAACACAACACCTGGAGACAAAATATTACTGTCCGTAGTCGCTGGAAGCTCAGGAGTCCCGAAGCTACGGGACAAGGCATCAGCCTTCACATTTTTTGACCCAGGTCGGTAGGTGACCACAAAATTAAAGCGAGAGAAAAACAAGGCCCACCTAGCCTGACGTGAGTTCAAACGCTTAGCAGTATCCAAATATACTAAGTTCTTATGATCTGTGAGCACAGTTATCGGATGAAGAGCTCCTTCCAAAAAGTGTCGCCAGACTTCAAATGCCCACTTAATGGCAAGGAGCTCTCGATTACCAATATCATAATTCCTCTCACAAGAGGAAAACTTTCTAGAGAAATATGCACAGGGCCTAAGTCTGGTGAGAGTGGAGGACCCCTGAGACAACACAGCACCTACTCCTACCTCGGAGGCATCAACCTCCACAACAAACGGTAGAGAGAGGTCAGGTTGAACCAAAACTGGGGCTGACGAGAATGCCGCTTTTAAAGTTTCAAACGCTGAGCAAGCGGCAGGGGACCAGTTGTTTGGATCAGCACCCTTACGGGTTAGATCCGTGAGGGGTTTGGCGATCACAGAAAAGTTCTTTATAAAGTTCCGATAATAGTTAGCGAAACCTAAAAATCGTTGTAGGGCCTTAAGATTGGTAGGCCGAACCCAGTCCGTGAGCGCCTGAACCTTACTCGGATCCATCTGTACATCAGAGGGAGTCACAACATAACCTAAGAAGGAAACCTTCTGGACGCAAAAAACACACTTTTCCAGCTTAGCGAAGAGGTGGTTTTTGCGCAACCTGGTAAGTACTTGGCGGAGATGTTGCTGGTGAGAAACCATATCAGGAGAAAAAATCAAAATATCGTCTAGATACACCACCATAAACACACCGATGTAATCATGAAAAATGGAGTTCATAAAGCCTTGAAAAACCGCTGGGGCATTACTCAAACCAAAGGGCATAACCAGGTATTCAAAGTGCCCCAAAGGTGTATTAAATGCGGTTTTCCACTCATCCCCTTCCCGGATTCGAATCAGGTTATAAGCCCCTCTGAGATCTAATTTAGAGAAAACTTGGGCCCCAGAAACCTGATTTAAGAGATCCGGGATCAAGGGGAGAGGACCTGAGTTTTTTACCGTTATCTTGTTTAATTCTCGATAATCAATACACGGCCGTAAACCACCATCTTTTTTCTCAACAAAAAAGAACCCGGCCCCAGTGGGCGACTCAGAAGGACGGATATGTCCGATTGCCAAACTCTCATCAATATAACTCTTCAGTGCCTCCCGTTCAGGCACCGACAGGTTATATATACGACCCTTTGGCAATCTAGCATCAGGAAGAAGGTCAATTTTACAATCAAACTCCCTGTGAGGAGGAAGGACTTGGGACAAGGGTTTTGAAAACACATCTGAGTAGTCCGAGAGAAAACCTGGAAGACCCTGATCTTCCGTCACTACTGTACATAGTGAAACTCTGGTCAGGTGCTCCTTACAGAGAGGACCCCAATGAACCAGCTCCAGAGTTTCCCAATTAATTACCGGATTATGGATCCGGAGCCAGGGTAGACCAAGAATGACATTTTCAGACAGGTTTTCCATAACTAGAAAAGAACACCATTCTTCATGCATAGCTCCTACCATAAGCTTTATCTGCGGGGTTCGGAATTTGATCAACCCTGCCTGTAGAGGGGTCAAATCCGCACCCGACATCTGGATAGGAGTGGACAATGGAATCAATGACATGCAAAACTGAGAGACAAAATTATAATCGATTAAATTAGTCGCAGCACCTGAATCCAAAAAGGCGCGACCAGTGCAGGAAACAGACTGAAACTTAACCGTACACGGTAAATACATTCTAGACACAATAGGGAGTACCTGAGCTCCTAAGCAGTCCCCCCGACTACTGCTTAGGAGCGGAAGTTTTCCTGCTGCTGCCTCTTGGAACAGGTGTTGATCTGATGATCAGGACTTCCACAGTAGAAACAAAGATGGCGTCTTATTCGATGTTGCTTCCGCTGTGCAGGAGAGATGCTATCCAGCTCCATGGATTCCAATTCTGGACTACCTGGAGACGGACTGGCCGCTGGCTGACAGACCGAGGACAGCCGAGGTGATCGCCTGGATCTTAGGCGACGATCAACTCGGATGACCAGAGTCATAGCATCATCTAATGTCTGAGGCTCGGCATAAGCTAAGACTAAGTCCTGTACTCGGTCTGACAGTCCGGACATAAATTGGTCTTTTAGGGCGCAGTCATTCCATTGAGAGTCAGTCACATACTGTCTGAACTGGGCACAATAATCTTCTGCTGTCCGTTTTCCCTGACACAGAGATCTAAGGTGGGAAACTGCAAGTGCTCGGCGGTCAGGTTCGTCATAAATCTGGCCTAAAGCAGAAAAAAAAGCGTCAAGAGAAGAACGGGATGGAGAGTCAGGTGGGAGAGAAAAAGCCCAATTTTGCGGATCCCCACGCAACAGGGAAATTACCACGCCCACCCTTTGAAACTCTGTGCCCGATGAACGAGGGCGTAAAGAAAAGTAAAGTTTACAGCCCTCCCGAAATGAAAAAAATTTCTTACGGTCACCAAAAAACACGTCAGGGAGAGGAACCTTAGGTTCAGGCGTGGGTGGCAGTGGATCCTGCGGTGCTGTCTGCCGTGGAACCTGCATAGATTCCTGAATTTGGAGACGGGAAGCTAGATCCTGAACAAGCTGAGTTAGGGTCTGGACCTGAGCGACCACAGCTGACAAAGGCTCCATGGAAGGAGAGAATGTAGCAGGTCGGATACAGGATGCAGACCTATGTGTGGCCAGTGTTTCTGTTAGGGTTGGTTACACAAAAGACAGGGGAAAGTGTGCCCTGAGCTTGCCCCAACCTCTGTCCCTTCCTATAGCCCCCCCACGCTAAACCGTGGGGCGACTACTTGAAGACTCGAAATATTCTGGGTAAGTGTGGGAAGGGGAACACAAACAGACTGACAAACATAAAACATAAAAGAATCGTAAACAAGCCGGAGTCACAACTAGAGGGTACGTCAAAAGCAGAATCAGTAAGCAAGAGTCAAAGTCCAAAACTAGCCGAGTTAGCAACAATATAGATACAGATACAGAGCAATACAAACTAGCAGCAACCAGGTGGAGAAAGGGATTTTCAAACACTGGCACTGGTGACTAGTGAAGCTGCAATTTATGCAGCCAGAACTCCACCTCCAGAACCTGATAGGTGCTGGACAGCATCTGGGAATTAACCCCTCATGGTGCAGAAACAACCAAGCACCAAGCAGAGGTTCAAAGTCCCAGCCACTCCTAGACAGCGCGAGATCTTAGCAGCCGCTGCCCAGGACGAGAGGTGGAGTTTGCGCGGATACGCGCCGGGGTTCGGAGAAGGCTGCTGGTACCACCAGAAGAACCAGAAGTCCCAGCAATCTCCCTAGCGAACCTGACATCATCAGTGAAAAAAAGCTGACTGCACACAAATGTCATCAAATTTTCTTTTGCAGACCCCTTTGACTTCATTGTTACCCATGATCCACAAACATGAAAGAAATAGGACAGGCTGTAAAAAAAGTTTTTAGCATACAATGGATCTGTTGAGAAAATATGCTGAAAAAATCACAGATTAAGTAATATTTAGGAAGATGATCCAGTGTTCTAATCTACTCCAGATACAACATCCTTTAGAGATGAGCTGACCCATCCGGTGTTCAATTTCGTCTAGCATGACCCGGGCATATTGCCAGATTGGTGGATGAACAGCCAGTCCTGCAAATTGACACCACTTGGCCAATTTCTAGGCTCGTCAATTTTAGCGGATTGGCTTTTCGCCTGCCAATACGGCAATATGTCTGGGTTGCGTTGGAGGAACCCAAACCATGAACCCGAACAAAAACATCAGGCCCACTCATCTCTATCCCGCATGATTTATCTGGTGCACAATAAGAATGTGTGGTCTGAAACATCATAAAATTTCATAAAATCTCCCCCACTGGGTTTTATTTAGCATAAGCCTTTGGCATTTTTTCATTTCCATTTTTCCCTTCCCGTATTCCAAAAACTTGGGATGTGGGGAGACCAAACATCTTCACCTTGATATTTATTTTGTGTTCTAGGAGAACCCCCCAATATCACATCTATATACAGCCCCCAACCCCCGAGTATTACATCTATATACAGCCGCCTCACCTCCAGTAATACATCTGTATACAGCCGCCTCACCTCCAGTAATACATCTTTATACAGCCGCCTCACCTCCAGTAATACATCTGTATACAGCTGCCAATTCCCCAGTACTACATTTACATACAGCCACCAACCCCCAAGTACTACATCTATATACAAACGCCAACCCCCCAGTATCACATCTATATACAGCCGCCAACCCCCCAGTATTACATCTACATACAGCCGCCAACCCCCCAGTAATACATCTATATAAAACCGCCAACACCCGGGGGGGCGTGGCCAGCCATGGAAGAGTGAGGACGCACGGAATCTGAGCTCCGCTGTGCACCCCTCTTCATCCAACGCCATCAGGCATCCAGGCATGGGGAAACCCACCAGAAAAAGGCTACTTAAGACCCCACATACGAAATCGACAACCAGGAAGGGTATTGGCCATTTCTTTACCTCCACTCCGGAGAACATGGACCTTGTGCCCCCGACCACGAGGAGCCAAGATGGCCGCCACTGCCAGCCAAGCTCTCCACTGCGACCAGGCACAACAGAAGCTGCGCAGCACATAGCCCTCGAAACCGGGCCGACAACGGGAGTGGACACAGCTCCGCCGGAGCCAGCGGCCCGCGCCGCAGAAGGTAAAGTGGCGCGCACTGAGCCTGTAGATCTGGCGCAGCCCGCGACCGATCCCCGAGCCTCCTCATCCCTGCCGCCGACACAGACAGTGTCCCAACCGCGATCCCTCGTGGGCACATCCATAGGGACAGAACAGACTCCCGACATGGCCCACGCCAACACCCAACGGCAGGTACCTGACAAGGGGCCAGAGGAAGAGGTGCTGACTCCAGAACAAGGAGCAACGAGGGCCAATAGCCGGGTTGACACCCCTAGAGGAATCCAGCTTACATCTGGGGCAGGAGTTCCAAGGCCTTCAAGCCCCAGCAGCTCAGGCCCAGGCCAGAAGCCTTACAGTGAGTACGGGGCTGGAGTCCCCTTAACCTCCCCCAGGCAAGAAGCACCATACCTTGGGGCTGTGCCCACTTCTGTGCATACAGGACATATAACTAATCAACATGTGGGAACAATCACCACTCCCAAGGCACAGTTGCATGACCCCATATGTACACAACCTACTCCCACTGAGGAGAGAATACCCACCTTGTCAGACCTCCACACCTTGCTTGCCTCCTTACCTACTAAGGCTGACATGTCCAACTTCGCAGCGCAGATAACCGCCGACTGCAAACAGGAATTTGCTAAACTTCACTCTGAGATCTCAACGCTCTCCAGTAGGATTGATGTCCTGGATCAGGCCAAATCTTCCACAGAAGCATCACTTGAGACCTTACAAGACACAGTCCTGCGACAACAGACCCAGCTATTTGCCATACAGCAACATATAGATGATATTGAAAATAGAAGTAGACGCAACAACCTGCGCATCAAGGGTCTTCCAGAAAGCGTCTCACAAGCTACTCTGTTCTCGACATTAACCACCATTTTTAACGGCATCTTAGGACGCCCACCTGACATATACATTGAAATTGACAGAGCACACCGCGCTCTGAGACCCCCTGATCCAAACGCTCAAACACCTAGAGATGTCATCTGTCGGATTCATTTTTATG
The DNA here is from genome assembly GCF_040894005.1 of Engystomops pustulosus. Classification (NCBI taxonomy): domain Eukaryota; kingdom Metazoa; phylum Chordata; class Amphibia; order Anura; family Leptodactylidae; genus Engystomops; species Engystomops pustulosus. The sequence continues at coordinate 25,078,555 of NC_092419.1, forward strand.
CGTTGAAGGAGCAGCTTCTGTTCAAAATCCGCTCTCAGAAACAGATAACATACCAAAGCACTGTCATTAAAATCCTACCGGACTTGTCCCACTATACGCTAGCTCAACGGGCTGCCCTCCGACCCTTGCTAGACATGCTACGGGAACGCGACATACCCTACAGATGGGGTTTCCCCTTCGCTTTACAAGTCCGCCAAGGAGGCAAGGAATTCTCCCTTCGCTCAGCTGACGACCTGCCATCCTTCCTACGCGACCTGAATTTACCTGCAGTCCACTTATCTACGTGGCCCTCTTTTTCCATACCACCCAAAGGAAACATCAACCCACATTCAGCCAACCTGACGCCACTGGGCCTCCCGAAAAGAAGCCCCAGGAAGCGTCCTCATCGTCCCAACGGCCAGGATTCCGTTCCTCCACTCGGACACACGGGTCCGAACCGCCACAGCAACAGTCCCTGAGTCTGAATCTGAATGCTTCTCCTTCTCATGAACCTGTACCCTTCCTGATGTAATGTATACTGGTTTGCCCACTTTAGCTAGTATCAACATATTTTTGTCATTGCCTGATGGCCTATATTCTTGCCATCCTATCCAAGGGGGTTCACTCACGGCTCAATTGGCTAGAGTCTACCACCCCGTTAGTTTGAGGATCTCAGTCGACACTGGTTGTCAGTCCGACACCCTCCATAACACTTGTTATTAGTTACTGCTGCAACTGCCCTTTTCTTTGAGGCGCTGCTCGTGTCTTGTTTTTTGTTTTGTTTTTCTTCCCCCCCCTTTTTTTCCCACTACTTTCCTTTTCCCCCTCTCCTCCCCAACCTAATCCCCATCCCCCTCCCATACCCTTCCTCAAGTATAACAATTATCTCAACGTCTAACTCTTCTCTCCCTTAGTACCTAGAGGTGTGGAAATTCTATAACGTGATAACTCACCTTACCGATGGCTGACCTCAAGATAGCTTCCTTCAACGCCCAGGGACTCAACTCCCCCTCCAAAAGAGCCCAGGTATTGCACCACTTCCACAGGAAAAAGGTACAAATCTTATGCCTGCAAGAGACACATTTTAAAGTTGGCCATTCTCCTTCGATGAGACACAAACACTATACCTCCTGGCATTTTGCTAATAATCCTCAATCACGCTCCTGTGGAGTGGCCATAGCGATACATAAATCCCTACCCCACACAATAATTGATTGTACAGTGGACCCCAACGCCAGATATCTCTTGCTTACCATCGACATAAGCGGTCACATTTTCACCATTCTCAATGTCTACGCACCCAATCAGGGTCAGGTGGCTTATATACTTAAGCTACTCGATGATGTACTTCCCCTGATACGGGGTTCTGCTATACTATGTGGAGACCTAAACCTAACCTTAGATCCTACCCTTGATAATTCATCGGGTAAATCCAGCATCGCTTATTCAGCTCTGAAAAAAGTGAAACGAGCCCTCAGACACCTACAATTGTGTGATGCCTGGAGGATACAACATCCCTCGGATAGGGATTACAGCTTTTACTCTTCCCCACATGGTGTTTATAGCAGACTAGACTACATCCTAACACAACATAGCACTCTTCCCTGGTTAGTCTCCACTTCCATTGATAACATACTCCTCTCGGATCACGCACCAGTTTATTCCTCTTTTAGACTACCTTTCTTGACCAAGCGAGAATGGTCGTGGAGGCTAAACAAATCACTTTTACTAGACCCCCGTTGCACTGCTGAAGTGTCTCAAACTATAAACAACTATATTCAAGAGAGAGAGCAGGACACAACACCCCTCTTGACTAAATGGGACACACTCAAATGGCTCATAAGGGGTGTATTCGTCAGACACGGGACCCGCCTGAAAAGGGAAAAGGCTCATAAATTGCAATTAGCCCTACAAAGGGTTTCCTCCCTTGAAACGCAACATAAACATGCACTAGGGACTTCCATGCTACGTGAATTACAGATGGCCAGGTTGGAAGTCAGACGCCTGCTTGACCTGGCGTATGGTGGAATGCTGCAAATTTGCCGCAGTAAGTTTTATGAATATGGCAATAAATGTGGGCAAATGTTAGCTAGAGCCCTAAAGAGAAGGGCAGCCCAATCCTTCATCTCAAGTATTAAGTCTGCCCCGAACACAATAGCACACTCTACCCCAGATATTTGTGAGGCTTTCCAATCCTTCTATGCAGACCTATATAATCTCCCGGCAGCCCCACCTCCCACCAGAGACATGAGCATACACCCCCCTTCCCCGTTTACCCCCCTCACAGTAGGAACCATCTCAGCCCTAGAACAACCCTTCTCACATGCAGAACTAGACGCGGTGATCAAAGCCCTCCCTGGAGGTAAGAGTCCGGGCCCTGACGGATACACAGGGAAATTCTATAAACACTTCCTGCCCATTTTGAGCCCTATTCTACTGAAAGCATTTAACAGTGTCTCCCCGGAATCCCCTTTCCCCCCCAGGCTACTTCCGCACATGTCGTAGTCATCCCCAAACCAGGCAAAGACCCTCAATTCTGCACTAGCTATAGGCCAATTTCGCTCCTAAATGTAGATCTTAAGATTTTTGCCAAGCTTATAGCCAACCGATTGAACCCCCTTTTGCCAGATCTTATTCATAAAGATCAAGTAGGGTTCGTGCCTGGCCGAGAAGCCCGCGACAACACCATAAAAACCCTTGACATCATGAAATACGCCCAGTCCCATGAGATTCCTATGATGATACTATCCCAGGACGCGGAGAAGGCCTTTGATAGGATCTCATGGTCCTCGCTAAGAGATACACTATGTAATATAGGAATTGGTCCGGGTTTCACTGCCAAAATACTGTCCCTATATAAAAACCCATCAGCCAGATTAAAAATCAATGGTACCCTATCCGCTCCCTTCTCCATCAGCAACGGAACCCGACAGGGATGCCCCCTCTCCCCGCTCCTATATGTTCTGGTGATGGAGCACTTGTTAGGAGCCATACGCGACGACCCTAATATCCAAGGTATCTCCATCGCTGGAACCGAGTATAAATGCTCGGCTTTTGCAGATGACCTCCTGGTCTATATCACCAACCCTACCCAATCCCTACCAGCCCTGATGTCTACACTTTCAGTGTTTGGGAAATGGTCCAACTTTAAAGTTAACACGACAAAATCCGAAGCACTGAACGTATCACTCCCCCCCTCTGAAGTTACAACCCTTAGGGCAAACCTCCCTTTTGCATGGCCCTCTGGGGGCATTACATACCTGGGTGTTAAGATCTCCAGCGACCTATCCAAACTGTTTAACAACAACTTCTCCCCCCTCTTGGCCAGCTTCACCTCAGACCTGGACACATGGCGGAAAAAAGACTTCTCCTGGTTCGGCAGGCTAAACATTCTCAAAATGACCCTCCTACCTCGACTGCTATACCTCCTACAAACCATCCCCATTGCTATCCCCGCCAAAACATGGGTTTCACTGGCACAGGGTATATGCCCCAGGGAAATTTCCACCCTTCCATGGACCTGGTCCCCTGCTTCCAGAGATGCCATCCCTCTCTCATTTTCTACCGAACACACACTCCGAATTTTAAAAGGTCTGGGTTCTAGGTACTCTCTGGTGGACAGGCAAGGTCCCCTCACACCCATCACAGACAATCCCCTCTTCCCACCTGCCCTCCACAAAGGCGAATTCCTAACGGGTGCACAACATAAACCCCTTCGTTTCACACATGTCCTGGCGGGTACCAACCTACAACCACTCTCAGTGCTTTTACCAAGCAGCACGCCAACAGCCACTCACCATTTTCAATATAATCAACTCCAACACTTTCATACCTCCATCAAATCACACTTCCAACTCTCTCGCACCTTGACACATTTTGAACAAATGTGCATGGCACGCTCTCATACGCCCCACGCCCTTTCAGAAATGTACAAATTATTAACCACTCCCGACCGCACGTCCACACCTCCATTTTGTAAAGCCTGGGAAAGAGAACTGGGGACGACATTCACAGAGGGACAATGGTCACAATGCTTCTCCTTAGCTCAGAGAGCAGTTATAGCCTCCAAACATCAAGAAACCAGCTACAAAATTTTGACAAGATGGTACAGAGTACCTTCGCTTCTACACAAAATATATCCAACAGTCCCGGACAGATGCTGGCGTTGTGGGTCTGCGAGTGATACAATGTCCCACATTTGGTGGCAATGTCCTCGCCTACAAAGCTTTTGGTCCAATGTACTCCGAGTCATTGAAGAAACCACAGGCCTTAAAATCCCCAACTCCCCTGAGGCAGTCCTATTATTTATGTTCGACATTCCCGTCTCAACATACAAGAAATCTCTGGCCAAACATCTCTTGCAGGCAGCTAAGACAATAATTCCACGGAAATGGAAATCTGACTCCCCTCCCACTTTGAGTGAATGGTTCGGGGAAGTTGCCCTGACGCACAGAATGGAGGAATTGATCGCTCAATCTCCAAAAGATTGCACACGTTTTTCAAAAACGTGGTTTCATTGGAAGCAGTTCCTGGGCTCCCAGTCCTACCGCACACTTGAAGATTGAGGTTTCTGTGGAAGTGGTGCAACCGGGGAAAAGAAACACCTCGACTAAACTTCTAGTACCACCTAGTGCCCTTGCTACCCCCCCATCCCTCCCATCCACTCCTATCCCCAGTCACCCAACCTTGTTTTCCCAGTTTTGCTTGTTTTAACTCTGCCACAATTATTATATATCTTCTGAGAATAAGACAGTGTATAGGCAGAGGCCGGTTCTCACCATTTGTTCTTGCTATAAATGCCTTCTCCTTACCTGTTTAATCTGTATGTTGACTTGTTAACTATGCATGCCCTAAAGGCAATAATGCATTATCTTACGTTACTTTGTATGTACCTTAACTCTCTCAATAAAACCTTGAATGAAAAAAAAAAAACCGCCAACACCCCCAGTAAATATATCTATATACAGCCGCCAACCCCCCAGAAATACATCTATATATAGCTGCCAAACCCCCAGTAATACATCTACATACACCTGCCAATCCCCAGTAATATATCTATAGAAAGTCGCCAGCCCCCCAGTAATACATCTATATATTGCCGCCGAGTCTGCCAGATGATATATATATATATATATATATATATATATATATATATATATATATATATATATACACTCACCGGCCACTTTATTAGGTACACCATGCTAGTAACGGGTTGGACCCCCTTTTGCCTTCAGAACTGCCTCAATTCTTCGTGGCATAGATACAACAAGGTGCTGGAAGCTCCTCAGAGATTTTGGTCCATATTGACATGATGGCATCACACAGTTGCCGCAGGTTTGTCGGCTGCACATCCATGATGCGAATCTCCCGTTCCACCACATCCCAAAGATGCTCTATTGGATTGAGATCTGGTGACTGTGGAGGCCATTTGAGTACAGTGAACTCATTGTCATGTTCAAGAAACCAGTCTGAGATGATTCCAGCTTTATGACATGGCGCATTATCCTGCTGAAAGTAGCCATCAGATGTTGGGTACATTGTGGTCATAAAGGGATGGACATGGTCAGCAACAATACTCAGGTAGGCTGTGGCGTTGCAACGATGCTCAATTGGTACCAAGGGGCCCAAAGAGTGCCAATAAAATATTCCCCACACCATGACACCACCACCACCAGCCTAAACCGTTGATACAAGGCAGGATGGATCCATGCTTTGATGTTGTTGACGCCAAATTCTGACCCTACCATCCGAATGTTGCAGCAGAAATCGAGACTCATCAGACCAGGCAACGTTTTTCCAATCTTCTACTGTCCAATTTCGATGAGCTTGTGCAAATTGTAGCCTCAGTTTCCTGTCCTGTTCTTAGCTGAAAGGAGTGGCACCCGGTGTGGTCTTCTGCTGCTGTAGCCCATCTGCCTCAAAGTTCGACGTACTGTGCGTTCAGAGATGCTCTTCTGCCTACCTTGGTTGTAACGGGTGGCGATTTGAGTCACTGTTGCCTTTCTATCAGCTCGAACCAGTCTGCCCATTCTCATCTGACCTCTGGCATCAACAAGGCATTTCCGCCCACAGACCTGCCGCTCACTGGATGTTTTTTCTTTTTCGGACCATTCTCCGTAAACCCTAGAGATGGTTGTGCGTGAAAATCCCAGTAGATCAGCAGTTTCTGAGATACTCAGACCAGCCCTTCTGGCACCAACAACCATGCCACGTTCAAAGGCACCAAATCACCTTTCTTCCCCATACTGATGCTCGGTTTGAACTGCAGGAGATTGTCTTGACCATGTCTACATGCCTAAATGCACTGAAGTGCCGCCATGTGATTGGCTGATTAGAAATTAAGTGTTAACGAGCAGTTGGACAGGTGTACCTAATAAAGTGGTCGGTGAGTGTATATACATACCGTATATACTCGAGTATAAGCCGACCCGAGTATAAGCCGAGGCTCCTAATTTTACCACAAAATACTGGGAAAACCTATTGACTCGAGTATAAGCCGAGGGTGGGAAATGCATTGGTCACAGCCTCCCCAGTATATAGCCAGCCAGCCCCTGCCCTAGTGTATATAGCCTGCCAGACCCTGCCCCAGTGTATATAGCCTGCCAGACCCTGCCCCAGTGTATATAGCCTGCCAGACCCTGCCCAAGTGTATATAGCCTGCCAGACCCTGCCCCAGTGTATATAGCCTGCCAGACCCTGCCCTAGTGTATATAGCCTGCCGCCGCTGCCGGACAGATCGCTCAGAAGATAGAGGGGTTGCCGGAAAGGTGAGTTTAGATATATTTATTTTTTTGACTCGAGTATAAGCCGAGTTTGGGTTTTTCAGCCCTTTTTTTGTGCTGAAAAACTAGGCTTATACTCGAGTATATAAGGTACATTATATACATTAAGGAGTTGTACCCACCATACAACCCAATAATGTGAGCAGACTCAACTAGTGACTGTTCACACAGTATTATTAAATTCTGCACTAGGGAGCACATAGTTTCTATTTTCCTATTGTACTTTTCATATTGTTCATTTCCTGTTTCTCATTTCCTAACTTCTCTGTGCCCTGGAGATTAGACTATCCATTGACTGTCTTTAAACAGTCAAGTCATTTGACACTTTATTGGTTTCCTTTATCAATAAGCTGGTTGTGGATTCAAGACAGAAAGTGAAATTTACACAAACTGCTTAAATAGGCATTCCCATCCAGGCATTCACATTTACTTTAATCCATCTGCCATATACTGTATATACCGTATATACCGGCGTATAAGACGACTTTTGAAGACTGAAAATACGCCGGTAATGTTTCTTCTCACCTTTCCCGCGATCCACCGAAGCTCTGCTGCTACACTCCGTCCGGCAGTGACAGCTCCGTGGGTGCCGGCGTCTCAGAGAATATGACGTCGGCACCCGGCTGACGTCATATTCTGTGAGCCGCCAGCGCTCAATGAGCTGTCACCGCTGGCCGGAGTGTAGCAGCGGAGCTTCGGTGGATCGCGGGAAAGGTGAGAAGCAGTTGTATTAATTTAATGCCGGAATATACGGTACATTCCTCCCTATTTTTTTCCATTTCTCTCTATCTCCTGATTTTTCTCTTTCATTTTCTATCTTCCTGTCTGTAGGTCAGATGCTACCCCATAACAACTTTGCTCTTTAGTACTTGGCAGATTAGCAGATTGGAGGTGTGGGTATTGTGTCCAATAAAGGTCCACAAAAGGTCAATGGTTTCATATGGAAGACAGATGAATGTATATTACTCAGCACATCTTGTTAATAATCACGTGAATGATCTCTTTGAAGGAAATCTGAGCCATGGCTTGTACATCCAACAACAAAAAAAAATTATACTTTTTACTTTCAAATGTAAAACTTCATTATTAATGTACATTACTTCTTGTGCTGTAACTGTAGTTTCAAAGAATTATTGTTAGGAAGATGAGCCTGATTACCGGTGTTTTGTATGCGTTGGAAAAGGGGTAGTATATATCTTAAACTCTATATTTTAACAGTAAAGTAGGGGGGTCGTCTTATACACCAGGTCGTCTTATATGCCAGAATATACGGTACATTTCATCAATTGGATGGTATTGACATAATGTACCACTGTGAAGAAACTTTCCTATAAAGTTGTCCTTTAGGAATGATATTGTTGTCCTTGGATACGACCACTGCTGCTGGAGGGTTTGCACAAAGAAACTAATAGTTTTTGCATTTGAAACGTCAGTGAGTTACTGTTTGTCCCACATACATCCTGTGGTAATGAACGCTGAATCCAGGTGGTCAGGCAAGACCCAAAAGCATATGTCTGGCCACAGCTGTCATGGTTGTCGAGGTGGTCATATCCAAGGACTGTTATCTTGTTTCCAAGGGACTACTTGGCTACATTTATGGGAAATTATCTTGTTTTTTTATTAACATCTAATTTAAGAAATGTATTTATTGTCAGATAAATTAAATTAATGTTGTGTTATGAAGATCACTGCTGAGCCTCCATATACCAACAGTGGCCAGCAGTTATGGGACCGCACTGGACAAGAGGTAAGAAACAAGATGTACATTTTTTTTTTTACTTACCGTATATACTCGAGTATAAGCCGAGTTTTTCAGCACAAAATTTGTGCTCAAAAACCCTAACTCGGCTTATACTTGAGTCAACGAAAAAAGTAAAGTAAAAACTCAACTTTCCGACAACACCCGTAGGTCCTACGCTTGTTACGATGCTCCGGTGCAGGCTCGGGTCCTTTGGATCATCTTTGAGTTCTTCCGCTCCTCTTTGGCTCCTCTTCGGGAACTTCCGTTCCTCTTCAGGTCCCCTCGGGATGCCGGCGGCTCACAAACAATGACGTCGGCAACTGCTGACGTCATTCTGTGTGCCGGCCGAGCGCGAAGACACAAAGAGAAGCGGAACGTTCGGAAGAGGATTCGAAAAGGAGCGGAAGAACTCGAAGAGGACCAAAGGACCTGAGGCGGCACCGGAGCATCGTAGACAGAAGAGAACCTACGGGGGACATCGGAAAGGTGAGTTTAGTGTTATTTTTTTTTCCTACTACAGCGGCTGGGCAGGCTGTATACTACAGGGGCTGGGCAGAGAGGACACTAGAGGGGCTGGAAGACTATAAACTACAGGGTGCTGGCTGGCTATATACTACTGGGGGCTTTCTGGCTATAAACTGGGAGGCTGGGACCAATGCATTTCCCACCCTCGGCTTATACTCGAGTCAATCGGTTTTCCCAGTTTTTTGCAGTAAAAGCTGGTGACAGGATCCCATTAAGGCCTTATCTGAAAACCTTCTAGAGGTTTGTGAAGTAAACAAACCCAGGACATTAATATGTGTATTCTTCATTAATTGTAGCTACCCTGCACTTATCATTAATGACTCTCCTGTCCTTTGTCAGGACTCTTGAGATCTTATCCCGAAGGTTGAGGAGATGTATAAGAGACGGTGTCTTGTGTGAGGCAGAGAAGCTTCTGCTGTCCATGTTACACCAACTCTGACCTCTGTATATCAACTTATGTTATTATTTTGTTTTACTATGTGTAATATTCCATAAGGTCAATGACATTGTATAGTCTTCTCCAGTAACTGTATCAGGCACTAGTGTCTTACAGTCTCTGGGCCACGCAGATTTTGTATGTCGACTTTTTGATTCACAGTTTTTTGGGGTTTTATCATAATGTGTAGTAACATGATTGTTTAAAGGGAATCTGTCATGAGGTTTTAGGCCCAAAAGCTGCCACTAACTGTTTATCCAAGGCAACCTGGTAAAGGTAGTGTCCAAGGTCAGATTAGAGTGACCCTTATCCACCCCTTATATGTGTGCAGCAAGGATCCATTTCTGTAAAGTTACATTTTCAAAAATAACAGAAGGACATCATTGTGATCCTGAAATTTTCCCGGATAACAGGTCGGCAGCAGCAATTTTTTGGAACAAAAAGGTCAGTTACGACTCCATTATTGTGTTAAGAAAGTTGGAAAAGCGAAATATATTCGCATTGATCCTGGAAAGCATTATGTACTGTAATTGTTAAAGGGGTATGTCCATAAAAGAAAGTCCCCTAGTGATGCTTACATGATAATGATAACTTTTAATGCCTTATGTTGCAATTTTTCTCAGTTTTATTACTGCTTTTGCTCCTATCACTGCATTATCTCCTCACTGTAATATTCTGCTTCATGGGCAGACACGTCCTGATTTCTCTGTGCTATGAGATTCTGTGTGCTGACAATGTGCTTTGATTATCAGCATACAGGGTTTATATACGTTTTAATTTACCTTCTGAAGATTCTACAAATATCTGACACATAAAATAAGACCGATGATTAAGTCTGGAGATGGTTATAAGATCTCTAATAACACATTCAATTCACTTGCATCTCACCTATACAATCAAACACACTCAGCTCTGCTATGCACTCCCCCAGCTCGGATCAAGGCATTATCTTTGTTTGTGTAGCTTGTCTCCTCTTCACGCTACTGGACAGTAAGTGCAAAGTGGACTGGAGATACATGTCCACCTGAAAGAAATCTGGCCACACAGGAAGACCTGCCCGACCATAGTCAGGACTGAGTATATGGTTGGATCCAATGACAACCAAAACAAGCAACTGTGGTACTGATAGAGATAGATTGGAATTATATCTGTGAAATGCTGCACTTTTGTTAATAACATTGAATTAGAGAATGTGTTATTTTGCCATCCTGATTTATTTAACCATTTTGTCTCCATGAGAATAGCCCTTTAAAACACAAGCTGTCAAGAGGATAAACAAGGACCAGTGACATCTCCGTTAGAGGTTTCTGTTTTACCCTTTCCATTATAGAAGAATGTTACAGAAAACAAAATGGTGAAGGGGAAGTGATGGTCTCCCATTCCCCAGAAGGTTTCTGAAGTAGAGGGGAAACTTTTCTAATTATTCCATTATTTATCTCGAAAAAGTGAGGAAATTTTTCAGATGCAGCTGCAGATGTAAACTGCATCTGAATGCGAAAAGTGAGAAATGTGGAAACTGAGCACAATTTTATTATTATCACTACTAATTGTAACTTATACTTTATGTCCATATATTTATCTAGCTCCAAGATATTTTATATTAGTTTTTTCAGATTGGTGTGAATCTGTATTGACATTACTGTAGCTAAGAAGAAGTCCATCAATGAGCTACATGAACCAGACAATAATAGAAGGTTTCAGAATTAAAGGATTTTCAGATTTTGCACAACAAGATCAAATCTCCTTTCTGGTTCTTCTCATTTATCTTATCTGTCTGGGTGGAAATATGACAATTCTACTCCTCTTCTGCCTTGATGTCCATCTGCACACTCCCATGTACTTCTTTGTGTCCAACTTGTCTGTGATAGACATAGTCAGCTCCACCACAACTCTACACAGGATTTTTGTTATCCTCACAACCCACAACCACATGATTTCTGCTCCAGGCTGTATGACCCAGTTATTTATCTTCTCTACAGCATCTAGTAATGAGATCTCCATTTTGACCGCCATGAGTTTTGATCGCTATGTGGCCATCTGTAGGCCTTTGTATTATCACACTATCATGACTTGGAGACTCTGTGGTCTGCTGGCCTCAGTCTGCTGGGTTTTTGCCTCCATAGAGGTTTTTCCTACCATTTACTTCATTTCTAGGTTCACTTGTTATGTTTCCAAGGAAATTGATCATTATTTCTGTGACATTTTGCCCATCCGGGACATTACATGCAGTGACACTTCCGTTTTGGATCTTTTCATTCTCATTTTTGGCAACCTAGTAATATTTATTCTGCTTTGTCTGACTATTGTTCCATACACTTTCATCATCTCATGTATTTTAAAGATAACATCAAGTTCTGGCAGATATAAAGCCTTCTACACATGTTCCTTACACCTCATGGTGGTGGGGATCTTCTATTCTTCTATCTTCTTACAATACATGGTAACAGTTTTGGTGGGCACCATGGGATCCAACAAAATCTTCTCTTTGTTCAACACGGCTGTTGTCCCTATGCTGAACCCACTGATCTACAGCCTAAAAAATAAAGATGTAAAATCTGCTCTACTACGACAATTTAAATTGTGAGCAATTAAAATTTTTTTTTACATTTTTCAACTTTGGTGTAGAAAAATTTTAATATTATTGCAAAGATAAGATGAAAATCTTGGCATAGTTTTCTTCCATTTCCTCTTCTAGGTTGCTACACATATTCAGAGGCACTTAGAATTTTTTTTCTAGCCCCCACGGTTGCTTAGATATCAGTCCTTTTACCTGGCCATTGTAATCCTCTTTACTGTCAGAGAGGAGTGGTTGAAGTAGAGGAGGAGGCGTGTGTTGTGATTATCTTCTCACTGAGACAATAAGAAAGATATCACAACACATGCCTCCTCCTCCACTTCAACCACTCCTCTCTGACAGTAAGGAGGATTAAATCGGCCAGATAAAGGGGCTCATAACTCAGCAACCGTGGGGGCTTAAAGGAAAATTTTAAGTCCCCTGAATCTCTGAAACAGCCCATAATTAATGTTAATGAATGTTAATCCTTACATGTGTGAAATTAACCAAATTGTGGGAAAATACTGGAAACATTTTCCAAACTGGGTTAAATTGACAAAAAATTCATTTGTGCTTTATTTTTACGGCCTTCACTGTACGGTCAAATTGACACCTTTCTTTATTCCTTAGGTTGGTAAGATCACAGTGATACAAAATTTATATAGTTGTGTAATTTTGAATGTAAACATGTATCTTTATTGTAGTTTTCTGTCATTTACAACTTTTTCATACTGTTGCATGTGTAATTTTTTTGTGGGATCAGTTGAGAATTGCCTTGAGACTATACTTAATTCTTGGATTGTACAACCTTTGATCAGTTTTTAATAAAATTCTTATGGGCGGCAAATAATGATTTGGCAATGATTTCAACATTCTTTTTTGTTATGTTATTCAGTGTATGGTATAATCTTTTTTTTGTTTTAATATATTGGGCAATTTGGAACGTGGGAATACATTATATGTTTATGATTTTATTTTTTATATGTGTAAACATATGTAGGGAGATGATTTGAATTTTTATGTTTGCTTTTTTTTCAGTGTTTTTTCAGGCTCTATCAGGGGCCCATTCTCTTATACACAATAAACTGCCATCACAATGGATTGTAAATGTACTGCTTATCTATTACAGTCTGCCTCCAGCAGGCTATAAAACATATTACAAAATGAAAGACCTGAAAGTCTCTGGCAAGCGATTATCCTTTACTCGATGCTTAATTCCAGTCTTACTACATGTCCTATCCTTCCTTGTGTTACGGCGCTGTGCACCGTGTATCTCTATGGAGAGGGGAGGAGTCAACCTCCTCTCCATAGCGCCGGACATATGTCTGCCCGGCTACGGCCCAGCAGACATACGTTCTGTAAATTACATACCACAAGAAAAATAAGGAGTCAAACAATTCTCCAATAAAATTACATATAGTTTTTTATTTCATTGATATATTAAAATTACAATTACAATGGATGTTAAATGGAGGATATCCAAAAATTGGTCTGGGTGTGCTGCCCACCTCACTAACAAAAGGGTATGTTCACCATAAAACTATCACAGTTGTTGCTTATTTCCCCAGTAAGAGGAGTAAAGTGCATAGGTGCCTAAACAACATCTACTTAGGTATAACATTTTCATTTTGGTGAAGCTTTTAAGTAAAAGACCAGTGTCTTACCCATAATGTAGTGTAGGTAGAGAAAGCTCCCAGACACCCCAACGCGCGTTTCGCCCACGCTTCCTCAGGGGGTACGAAACAAACGCTGGGGAGCCGGAATTTAAATGTTTGACCTGACCGGATGAAGTATATTGCGCATGCGCCTTGAACAAATCTCCGGCGTGTTAACATGCCCCACTTCCGGTGCCCGGGAGCCAGTGCGCACGCTCGGAATCCGACAGCGCTATCGGACTTCCGGTCATGCGCAGAGCGCCCTAGGCAACGGGGGATGCCAACCAGTCAGAGATGTCTACTGCGCATGCGCCATCATCCGGATCGAAATGGGTCTAGGGTAAGGATATAATGTATATGGAATAGAATGCATAGATCGTAATTAGTCAGAGTAAAAGTGACAATGTGCATAACTTGTATATCAGATTAAGGCATCTTGGAAGGTAGGAGTTATCCTATTGTGAAATTATGATTATTATGTTGATTGTGTTAAATATACATTTTGTGACTATAATTATATATCACAAAAAATAAATAATTAATAATTAATAAATAATTAAAGTGCCCACCGTCAATTAATATTAATATTATGAAAATATATATATATCTCAGTGATCTCCAAAATTGCATAAAGTGCAAAATCTATATAAAGTGCTAATTACAAAGTGTCTTGTGCAATAAATCGTACACACACATATAAAAATATACAGACAGACGATCAAACAATTTTTAGAAAAATATACTTCACCCCATATCCAAGTATTTATCCCATTTGAAAGAAAGGGATATTGACCTCCCTATCTTTTTCAAAAAAGTGCAAATAATAGTGCAACCAATTGACTATTACCTTCCATCTCTTAACCCTTTGGGGTTAAATGTTCTCTCTTTAGATAACTACTATATACAATAAAGTGCTACTTTTTTTCTATTATAGAAATTATATACAAGTATACTCTCCTCCAAACATAATTTCTTTACTAAACATACCAAACATGTTAAATATATTAAACATACAGGGCATATTGCGACTTCATTCCGACAGCTTCTTATGTTTTATTCCATTGTTTTCGTTCTACAATACGTAAATTTCTTCTATTAATTCATTATTCCTTCTCCCATCTCATTTCATCATAAAGTCCAGCTCCTCCCAGCATGTAATCCTTCTACTCAGTACAAGAAAAAATATATATAGTTAAAATCTAGAAAACGGATATAGACAATTTTCCAATTTAGTTCAGCTCACAGAAATGGGGCAAAGCTCAAGGCTTCATTAAGACCTGCTGGGGACATGGTGCCCAGTTGCACAATCCACCTACATTCCTTCTGGGCTAAAATCCTTTTCAAGTTACCCCCCCTGACTCCACAATGTACCACTTCTATACCCCTTACCTGAAATCCCTTCGGGTCACATCCATGGTGGTGGTAGAAGTGGCGCGGCACCGGTTTTAATTCTCTTATATTGGTCGCACTCTTCGCCTTCATAATATCCCTTACGTGTTCCCTCACTCTTGTACCTAGATCTCTCGAGGTAAGTCCCACATAAATTTTTGGGCACTCACACACCGCGTAATATATCACCCCCGTGGTGTTACATGAGATGTACTCTCTAATTTCATATGTCCTACCTCCATCTGCCGCATCAAAAGAGTGGGCACGTTGTATGTTTTGGCACGATATACATTTACCACATGGGAAACTGCCTACCTTTTTTGTTCTCTGTCCAAAGGGATATTCCATCTTGGGGACGTAATGGCTTTGTACCAATAAATCTTTTAAATTTTTGCTTCTCCTTGCCGTAAGTAATGGTCTCTCCGTCAGCAGTGTTTTCAGTGTAACATCTGTTTTTAAAACGGACCAGTGTTTACTAAGAATACCTCTCAGATTATCCCATTGTTTGTTATAGGTTGATATAAATCGGACATTGCGATCACTTTTTATTTCCTTTTTTTTTATTTCCTGCAGCAATTCCATTCGTCCTTTCTTTTTGGCATTACGGTAGCCCATTTTGATACAGCGTCCGCTGTATCCCCTATTTTTAAATCTTTCTTCAAGGTCCTTAGCCTGATATTCGAATTTTCCATCTGTGGAACAAATGCGACGGGCTCTTAAAAATTGACCTCCAGGTATGGAACGTATAGTGGACGGGGGGTGAGCCGAGGAGGCATGCAGGAGAGCATTCACAGAGGTGGGCTTTCTGTACATGTCGGTCTGTAGAAATCCTTCAGCATCAACCTCAATCGTGATGTCCAGAAAGTCAACCCTGGTCCTGCTATATGAATATGTAAGATGAATGTTAAATCTGTTATCATTAAGCTCCCGCATGAACTCAATCAGCTCCCCCTCCGTCCCTTGCCACACAACCAGCACGTCGTCCATATATCTTAGCCAGCACTGCACATGGGGGGACCCCCTGGCACCGTCGTCGCCAAAGATGGTTCTCTCCCAGTAACCTAGGAATAAGTTGGCGTACGACGGTGCACAGGCGGCCCCCATGGCAGTGCCCTGTTTTTGCACATAAAACTGATCTTTAAAAGTAAAGAAGTTGTGGGTTAAAATAAAAGACAGAAGTTCCAATATCAATGATCGATATTCCAGATCTAATGTGCTGTTTGAAAGGAAGAATTTTACCGCTTCCAGCCCATCACAATGTCTAATACACGTGTATAGACTTTCCACGTCAATTGCTACCAACATCATGTCCGGTTCAATACAGATCCCGTCGACCCTCAACAGTGCGTCCATGCTGTCCCTGACATATGAGGGCAAAGTTTCAACCAAAGGTTTTAAATAAAAGTCGATAAATTTGCAACTAGGGTCACAAGGGCCCCCAATGCCAGAGACTATAGGGCGCCCAGGAGGATCGACGGGATCTTTGTGTATTTTTGGAAGTAAATAAAACGTTGGAACCTTAGGTTCCTTCACTACTAGTCCATCAAATACTTTTTTTGGGATCACTCCCGATTCCACTGCTGAGTCCAGAATGGAAATAATTTGACCATTATATCCTCGTATGGGATTAAAGGGAAGCTTTTCATAGGTATCTTTTTTGCGTAATTGTCGCAGGGCCTCCTTCTCATATTTATCTTTTGGCCACACCACGACGTTCCCCCCTTTGTCTGCCGCCTTATAGACAACATCATCGAAGGACTGCAATTCCTTCAAGGCTGTCCGCTCTTGAACTGTTAAGTTATCATTTCTCCTACCTCTCAGATCGGCTAAGGCTTTCAAATCTTCAGCTACAAGTCTAGTAAAGATCTCTATTTGAGGGCATAGTGACAAAGAGGGGAACGTCCTGGATCTAGGCATAATGGCCTGAGGGAACCTACCTTGAATTTCAATTGATTGTTCCTGTTGGAGTTCTTCCAACGCTTGTAATGCCTCCCTTTCCCTTTCGTTATCAATTTCCAGTCTTGCTTCACCACCACCATGGAGTTTCCCCAGAAGTAATTTTCTTGAAAATAAGTGTAGATCCTTTAGTGCTGTAAAATAATCAAGATTGTTACTTGGGGAAAAATTCAAACCCCTACTTAGTAGGCTACATTGTGGGTCAGAGAGGGACCTTGAAGAAAGGTTAATCACCTCAAGTTGATTTTTAGATCTCTTCTCTGATTGATTATTCACTGTCCACTTCCGCTTTGCTCCGAGATTCTGTGGTTCAGTCTGAATATTGTTTTGAGAGTTCTGAGTAGCTGTATCTCCTGTCTGTTTTTTTGTGTTACTCCTAGTTTTTGGTTTCTGATGTCCCCCACCAGAACCCTGTGATGAAACCGATATGGATCGGGATCGGGATCTATATCTAGTACGCCCCCTTCCATGTGTCCATCTATAGACTCGCCCTACTTGGTAGTCCGTCATATCTCTCTGCAATTTTTCGGATTTCGTGTGGCAGACCCCTTTTTCCCATTTCCCAAAATCGCTGTCTAGTTCTTGGTTCAGTTTCTCTAGGGCTTCTTTTGATAGTGTCTGTTTGATTTGTTCCTGAACAATATCTATTTCGGTCTCCATTTCTATCAATTGTAAGTTGTTCATTTCAATTAATAGTTCAATGTACCCAAAAGAGCATTTTGAGGATAAGTCTTCCCATTTTTTTCTCATCATTTCATCCTCTACTTCAAATGAGGGGAATACCTGTATCCTAAGTCCCCTAGGTATCAGTTTTTTCTTTAAGTATTTTTCTAAGAATGCCCTATTCCACCATATTCTAGTTCTTTTTTCTAGGAGTCCCTTCAGCTTTGCTACAGAGTCTCTCATGTCTATACCATTCACATTAAAATCAATATTGGAATCTTCTTTAAACATTACATCCAATTGTTCCAACCAGGATTGGTCACGGACTCTAAAATCCATGTTTAGCGTTGAAGAAGTTGCTTTGAAAAACACAGAAATCGTAATCAGAAACCACATCTTCATTTTGCTACATAATGGGACCGGGCATCCAGCCCTCCACCCTTAAATTACGGAATTTACTCCCAAATACATTACATACCACAAGAAAAATAAGGAGTCAAACAATTCTCCAATAAAATTACATATAGTTTTTTATTTCATTGATATATTAAAATTACAATTACAATGGATGTTAAATGGAGGATATCCAAAAATTGGTCTGGGTGTGCTGCCCACCTCACTAACAAAAGGGTATGTTCACCATAAAACTATCACAGTTGTTGCTTATTTCCCCAGTAAGAGGAGTAAAGTGCATAGGTGCCTAAACAACATCTACTTAGGTATAACATTTTCATTTTGGTGAAGCTTTTAAGTAAAAGACCAGTGTCTTACCCATAATGTAGTGTAGGTAGAGAAAGCTCCCAGACACCCCAACGCGCGTTTCGCCCACGCTTCCTCAGGGGGTACGAAACAAACGCTGGGGAGCCGGAATTTAAATGTTTGACCTGACCGGATGAAGTATATTGCGCATGCGCCTTGAACAAATCTCCGGCGTGTTAACATGCCCCACTTCCGGTGCCCGGGAGCCAGTGCGCACGCTCGGAATCCGACAGCGCTATCGGACTTCCGGTCATGCGCAGAGCGCCCTAGGCAACGGGGGATGCCAACCAGTCAGAGATGTCTACTGCGCATGCGCCATCATCCGGATCGAAATGGGTCTAGGGTAAGGATATAATGTATATGGAATAGAATGCATAGATCGTAATTAGTCAGAGTAAAAGTGACAATGTGCATAACTTGTATATCAGATTAAGGCATCTTGGAAGGTAGGAGTTATCCTATTGTGAAATTATGATTATTATGTTGATTGTGTTAAATATACATTTTGTGACTATAATTATATATCACAAAAAATAAATAATTAATAATTAATAAATAATTAAAGTGCCCACCGTCAATTAATATTAATATTATGAAAATATATATATATCTCAGTGATCTCCAAAATTGCATAAAGTGCAAAATCTATATAAAGTGCTAATTACAAAGTGTCTTGTGCAATAAATCGTACACACACATATAAAAATATACAGACAGACGATCAAACAATTTTTAGAAAAATATACTTCACCCCATATCCAAGTATTTATCCCATTTGAAAGAAAGGGATATTGACCTCCCTATCTTTTTCAAAAAAGTGCAAATAGTGCAACCAATTGACTATTACCTTCCATCTCTTAACCCTTTGGGGTTAAATGTTCTCACTTTAGATAACTACTATATACAATAAAGTGCTACTTTTTTTCTATTATAGAAATTATATACAAGTATACTCTCCTCCAAACATAATTTCTTTACTAAACATACCAAACAT
The DNA here is from genome assembly GCF_040894005.1 of Engystomops pustulosus. Lineage (NCBI taxonomy): Eukaryota > Metazoa > Chordata > Amphibia > Anura > Leptodactylidae > Engystomops > Engystomops pustulosus. The sequence continues at coordinate 25,097,991 of NC_092419.1, forward strand.
GTTAAATATATTAAACATACAGGGCATATTGCGACTTCATTCCGACAGCTTCTTATGTTTTATTCCATTGTTTTCGTTCCACAATACGTAAATTTCTTCTATTAATTCATTATTCCTTCTCCCATCTCATTTCATCATAAAGTCCAGCTCCTCCCAGCATGTAATCCTTCTACTCAGTACAAGAAAAAATATATATAGTTAAAATCTAGAAAACGGATATAGACAATTTTCCAATTTAGTTCAGCTCACAGAAATGGGGCAAAGCTCAAGGCTTCATTAAGACCTGCTGGGGACATGGTGCCCAGTTGCACAATCCACCTACATTCCTTCTGGGCTAAAATCCTTTTCAAGTTACCCCCCCTGACTCCACAATGTACCACTTCTATACCCCTTACCTGAAATCCCTTCGGGTCACATCCATGGTGGTGGTAGAAGTGGCGCGGCACCGGTTTTAATTCTCTTATATTGGTCGCACTCTTCGCCTTCATAATATCCCTTACGTGTTCCCTCACTCTTGTACCTAGATCTCTCGAGGTAAGTCCCACATAAATTTTTGGGCACTCACACACCGCGTAATATATCACCCCCGTGGTGTTACATGAGATGTACTCTCTAATTTCATATGTCCTACCTCCATCTGCCGCATCAAAAGAGTGGGCACGTTGTATGTTTTGGCACGATATACATTTACCACATGGGAAACTGCCTACCTTTTTTGTTCTCTGTCCAAAGGGATATTCCATCTTGGGGACGTAATGGCTTTGTACCAATAAATCTTTTACATTTTTGCTTCTCCTTGCCGTAAGTAATGGTCTCTCCGTCAGCAGTGTTTTCAGTGTAACATCTGTTTTTAAAACGGACCAGTGTTTACTAAGAATACCTCTCAGATTATCCCATTGTTTGCAGAGAGATATGACGGACTACCAAGTAGGGCGAGTCTATAGATGGACACATGGAAGGGGGCGTACTAGATATAGATCCCGATCCCGATCCATATCGGTTTCATCACAGGGTTCTGGTGGGGGACATCAGAAACCAAAAACTAGGAGTAACACAAAAAAACAGACAGGAGATACAGCTACTCAGAACTCTCAAAACAATATTCAGACTGAACCACAGAATCTCGGAGCAAAGCGGAAGTGGACAGTGAATAATCAATCAGAGAAGAGATCTAAAAATCAACTTGAGGTGATTAACCTTTCTTCAAGGTCCCTCTCTGACCCACAATGTAGCCTACTAAGTAGGGGTTTGAATTTTTCCCCAAGTAACAATCTTGATTATTTTACAGCACTAAAGGATCTACACTTATTTTCAAGAAAATTACTTCTGGGGAAACTCCATGGTGGTGGTGAAGCAAGACTGGAAATTGATAACGAAAGGGAAAGGGAGGCATTACAAGCGTTGGAAGAACTCCAACAGGAACAATCAATTGAAATTCAAGGTAGGTTCCCTCAGGCCATTATGCCTAGATCCAGGACGTTCCCCTCTTTGTCACTATGCCCTCAAATAGAGATCTTTACTAGACTTGTAGCTGAAGATTTGAAAGCCTTAGCCGATCTGAGAGGTAGGAGAAATGATAACTTAACAGTTCAAGAGCGGACAGCCTTGAAGGAATTGCAGTCCTTCGATGATGTTGTCTATAAGGCGGCAGACAAAGGGGGGAACGTCGTGGTGTGGCCAAAAGATAAATATGAGAAGGAGGCCCTGCGACAATTACGCAAAAAAGATACCTATGAAAAGCTTCCCTTTAATCCCATACGAGGATATAATGGTCAAATTATTTCCATTCTGGACTCAGCAGTGGAATCGGGAGTGATCCCAAAAAAAGTATTTGATGGACTAGTAGTGAAGGAACCTAAGGTTCCAACGTTTTATTTACTTCCAAAAATACACAAAGATCCCGTCGATCCTCCTGGGCGCCCTATAGTCTCTGGCATTGGGGGCCCTTGTGACCCTAGTTGCAAATTTATCGACTTTTATTTAAAACCTTTGGTTGAAACTTTGCCCTCATATGTCAGGGACAGCATGGACGCACTGTTGAGGGTCGACGGGATCTGTATTGAACCGGACATGATGTTGGTAGCAATTGACGTGGAAAGTCTATACACGTGTATTAGACATTGTGATGGGCTGGAAGCGGTAAAATTCTTCCTTTCAAACAGCACATTAGATCTGGAATTTCGATCATTGATATTGGAACTTCTGTCTTTTATTTTAACCCACAACTTCTTTACTTTTAAAGATCAGTTTTATGTGCAAAAACAGGGCACTGCCATGGGGGCCGCCTGTGCACCGTCGTACGCCAACTTATTCCTAGGTTACTGGGAGAGAACCATCTTTGGCGACGACGGTGCCAGGGGGTCCCCCCATGTGCAGTGCTGGCTAAGATATATGGACGACGTGCTGGTTGTGTGGCAAGGGACGGAGGGGGAGCTGATTGAGTTCATGCGGGAGCTTAATGATAACAGATTTAACATTCATCTTACATATTCATATAGCAGGACCAGGGTTGACTTTCTGGACATCACGATTGAGGTTGATGCTGAAGGATTTCTACAGACCGACATGTACAGAAAGCCCACCTCTGTGAATGCTCTCCTGCATGCCTCCTCGGCTCACCCCCCGTCCACTATACGTTCCATACCTGGAGGTCAATTTTTAAGAGCCCGTCGCATTTGTTCCACAGATGGAAAATTCGAATATCAGGCTAAGGACCTTGAAGAAAGATTTAAAAATAGGGGATACAGCGGACGCTGTATCAAAATGGGCTACCGTAATGCCAAAAAGAAAGGACGAATGGAATTGCTGCAGGAAATAAAAAAAAAGGAAATAAAAAGTGATCGCAATGTCCGATTTATATCAACCTATAACAAACAATGGGATAATCTGAGAGGTATTCTTAGTAAACACTGGTCCGTTTTAAAAACAGATGTTACACTGAAAACACTGCTGACGGAGAGACCATTACTTACGGCAAGGAGAAGCAAAAATTTAAAAGATTTATTGGTACAAAGCCATTACGTCCCCAAGATGGAATATCCCTTTGGACAGAGAACAAAAAAGGTAGGCAGTTTCCCATGTGGTAAATGTATATCGTGCCAAAACATACAACGTGCCCACTCTTTTGATGCGGCAGATGGAGGTAGGACATATGAAATTAGAGAGTACATCTCATGTAACACCACGGGGGTGATATATTACGCGGTGTGTGAGTGCCCAAAAATTTATGTGGGACTTATCTCGAGAGATCTAGGTACAAGAGTGAGGGAACACGTAAGGGATATTATGAAGGCGAAGAGTGCGACCAATATAAGAGAATTAAAACCGGTGCCGCGCCACTTCTACCACCACCATGGATGTGACCCGAAGGGATTTCAGGTAAGGGGTATAGAAGTGGTACATTGTGGAGTCAGGGGGGGTAACTTGAAAAGGATTTTAGCCCAGAAGGAATGTAGGTGGATTGTGCAACTGGGCACCATGTCCCCAGCAGGTCTTAATGAAGCCTTGAGCTTTGCCCCATTTCTGTGAGCTGAACTAAATTGGAAAATTGTCTATATCCGTTTTCTAGATTTTAACTATATATATTTTTTCTTGTACTGAGTAGAAGGATTACATGCTGGGAGGAGCTGGACTTTATGATGAAATGAGATGGGAGAAGGAATAATGAATTAATAGAAGAAATTTACGTATTGTAGAACGAAAACAATGGAATAAAACATAAGAAGCTGTCGGAATGAAGTCGCAATATGCCCTGTATGTTTAATATATTTAACATGTTTGGTATGTTTAGTAAAGAAATTATGTTTGGAGGAGAGTATACTTGTATATAATTTCTATAATAGAAAAAAAGTAGCACTTTATTGTATATAGTAGTTATCTAAAGAGAGAACATTTAACCCCAAAGGGTTAAGAGATGGAAGGTAATAGTCAATTGGTTGCACTATTATTTGCACTTTTTTGAAAAAGATAGGGAGGTCAATATCCCTTTCTTTCAAATGGGATAAATACTTGGATATGGGGTGAAGTATATTTTTCTAAAAATTGTTTGATCGTCTGTCTGTATATTTTTATATGTGTGTGTACGATTTATTGCACAAGACACTTTGTAATTAGCACTTTATATAGATTTTGCACTTTATGCAATTTTGGAGATCACTGAGATATATATATATTTTCATAATATTAATATTAATTGACGGTGGGCACTTTAATTATTTATTAATTATTAATTATTTATTTTTTGTGATATATAATTATAGTCACAAAATGTATATTTAACACAATCAACATAATAATCATAATTTCACAATAGGATAACTCCTACCTTCCAAGATGCCTTAATCTGATATACAAGTTATGCACATTGTCACTTTTACTCTGACTAATTACGATCTATGCATTCTATTCCATATACATTATATCCTTACCCTAGACCCATTTCGATCCGGATGATGGCGCATGCGCAGTAGACATCTCTGACTGGTTGGCATCCCCCGTTGCCTAGGGCGCTCTGCGCATGACCGGAAGTCCGATAGCGCTGTCGGATTCCGAGCGTGCGCACTGGCTCCCGGGCACCGGAAGTGGGGCATGTTAACACGCCGAAGATTTGTTCGAGGCGCATGCGCAATATACTTCATCCGGTCAGGTCAAACATTTAAATTCCGGCTCCCCAGCGTTTGTTTCGTACCCCCTGAGGAAGCGTGGGCGAAACGCGCGTTGGGGTGTCTGGGAGCTTTCTCTACCTACACTACATTATGGGTAAGACACTGGTCTTTTACTTAAAAGCTTCACCAAAATGAAAATGTTATACCTAAGTAGATGTTGTTTAGCCACCTATGCACTTTACTCCTCTTACTGGGGAAATAAGCAACAACTGTGATAGTTTTATGGTGAACATACCCTTTTGTTAGTGAGGTGGGCAGCACACCCAGACCAATTTTTGGATATCCTCCATTTAACATCCATTGTAATTGTAATTTTAATATATCAATGAAATAAAAAACTATATGTAATTTTATTGGAGAATTGTTTGACTCCTTATTTTTCTTGTGGTATGTAATGTATTTGGGAGTAAATTCCGTAATTTAAGGGTGGAGGGCTGGATGCCCGGTCCCATTATGTAGCAAAATGAAGATGTGGTTTCTGAATACGTTCTGTAAATGTAGCCTTAATGAAGCCTGGAGCCCTTCAGGATCATTTGCATAAACAAGGGCATATGAAGCTTAAATAAGAGCAGATCATGCCAGAGGGGGCGTGCACCAGTATGTCAGTGTGCTGGGTGTACAATCCTTCATCCTGGTGGTAGATGTCCTTTACATAAAACCTTTATTTTCTCTCTTCTACAAACGTTAGTTAATCCAGGTAAAATCAGTAAAGAAGGTAGAGAGATACCTCCATCCTATAAATCGCAATCTGGAGTAGAAACTCCAGTACTATTGAATAGGGCTGTATAATGGATTATTGGACCACTAGATAGGAGTAATGATCCAGGAGGTGCCTGAATGTTGGTTACACACAGGCTACACCTGGGAATGAAGGTCCATGCTCTGCTTGTTGGGAAAAGCTCAGCTTGATGTCCTTAGGGAAAAGAGGAGTAGGTATAGTACTATGTTCTTTTACCTGGAATTACCAAGGTTTGTAACAGAGATAAAAAATGCGGTTTTTATTTTATAGGCCTTGTGCCACATGTGCTGCTCTAACATCTGCAATTTAGTCCTTTGTCCATCCTTGTCTACAACTCTTGCATTTAAGGTCTCTGAGTTAACCTCTTAAAGCCTTTTTGTCTGTTTTGCATTTACATGTTCTACTCAGCTCCATCCAAAATCCAGAACATTAAAATGTTTGAGTTCACAGAAATGTCTTTTTGTCTGTCTGAAAAATGTACTTCCTTTTGGTACCTTGTAATTTTCCATGGAATGTGCTGGAAAAATGGAAACAAAATGTACATGTTTTTTTTTATAAAGTTTTTAACAATTTAAAAAAATAATAATAATTTTTTATGGGAGTATAATCATTTCGTTTTTATAGATTTGGGATGCAAGGTGTTGTTTAGTTCCAATTTTGTTTATTTATTTATTTATTTTATTATATTTATTTTCTTTTCTATGTGGAGGAGGGAAGTAGTATTTTGTTGTATGATTACAGCAGGGAAAAAAGTAAATTTTGGCACCCGTATATATATCCCACGAGATTGCATCAGTCAGTTGGGGATTTGGGCTCATAGAAATAGTTCCTACTCTTGTGTTTATTTCTGGGTTCACTTATGTCTAATGAAATTGATCGTTATTTTTGTGACCTTCTGCCCATCCGGGACATTACATGTAGTGACACTTCACTTTTGGACCTCCACATCCTTATTTTTAGCAACATGACTATATTTATTTTACTTTTACTTACTATAACATCCTATGTTTTTAGTATCTCATCTATTTTAACAGGTCAACATGTTATTGAAATTAAGATTGCAGTAAATGTTACTTAAGAGGTGCCGAGGCTCTCGAGTACATTTTACAATTAAAAATAAAATACTGAACAGAAATTGAATCCTCCATTGTATAAAGATATGAATCTATTTTTTATTTGGTCCCAAAGAGATCTTGTCCCTCAGCTCAGAGACATGTATAAGCGTTGTGTCTTGTATGTAACAGAGAAAAATCTGCCATGATTATCATGACCTTGTGCTTCATCTTCCGATTTGTTTAACTTTTTACTTTAGAATGTTGAATTAGGTAAATTATGGCATTTTATTGTCCTGCAGTTGCCATATGTCACACACTCATACAGTCTAGTTTTCTAGTAGATGGTCTCTGAGGTTGTAGTACGTTATAATACACTACCTTCCAAAACTTTTCCGGGTGAGGTTCTGGACATTATATAGTATACATAGTAGTAAAATGGATGTAATCTTCATACAGTTGACATCATAGACTCAAATTAAAAAACATACATGAAAAATTGTGAGAGACCACAAATGCTAACAAAAATATCCTTGTAGGGGACTCTTGTCAAATACCTCATTTTTACTTGTATTTTGTTTTGAGGCCACTACTTTCCACTTATTCATCATCCCAGGATGCATTACTGAAACATCCTTTAATTTCTGTACAGTCTTCAGTAGGTTTATTTTTTTCTAAAACCCTCAAGTTGCTACTATTGCTTTTGGCTACCTTCATCAAAAGTGTGGAATATCGCCTAAGAAGCAGTGGACCCATGGTCCATTGTTTACAGCATGTAGATTGATTCTCATGCCCTTTCAAAACTAGAAAAGGACTTTCCGGGCCTCAAACACGGGCAAAAGTTGGATCTACTCCAAAATAGGATCACGGCCGAGCTTATGAGCCATCAACATCTGCAAAGAGTTTCTATGTGTTTGCTTGGGTTTCCTCCGGGTCCTCCGGTTTCCACCCCCACTCCAAAACATACTGGTAGGTTTATTAGATTGTGGGCCCCATTGGGGACAGGGACTAATTTGGCAAGCCCTGTGCAGCGCTGTGTTATCTGTGTGCGCTATATAAATAAAGGATTATTATTATTAATTATTATTCTAGAAGTATATGGAGCCACTTGCCAGTCATTGAAATGACAGCTTGCACACAGCCCAAATAATACATTTCTTGCAAAGAATGGGGGACTAATGGTTATATTTGCTGTGACTATTGTGGCATAACCAAGTCTTTAGAGTCTCTTAAAAGGGGGTAGCCATCAATTGTGTTACTAAATATCTGTAAGCAATTCCCTTATTACAGGCGGTCCCCTACTTAAGGACACCCGACTTACAGACAACCCATAGTTACAGACGGACCCCTCTGCCCACTGTGACCTCTGGTGAAGCTCTCTGGAAGCTTTACTATAGTCCCAGACTGCAATGATCAGCTGTAAGATGCCTGTAATGAAGCTTTATTGATAATTCTTGGTCCAATTACACCAAAAATTTTGAAACTCCAATTGTCACTGGGGCAAAAGAAAAAAAATTGTCTAGAACTTCCATTATAAAATATACAGTTTCGACTTACATACAAATTCAACTTAAGAACAAACCTCCAGACCCTATCTTGTATGTAACCCGGGGACTGCCTGTATTTACTCAACATGTTTCTTCATATCTGCAACATCCTCGGGGTTAACAGGAATCTTTAAGCATATTGATATTGGGCAGTTACAGAACTAAAGGTTTTAGCCGTACCGATAGTATGATAATTAGGGTATTGGGGTAATTGGTCACCTACGGCAAATTGTAAGTATATTTACAAGGTAAGGCCCTTCCCAATATCGTTGTCGGCCGAAGAGGATTGACAATGAACTTTACCACAAGATTATGGGTGGGTCACCTCTTTTGATCAGACAGCCACCAAAACTCTTACAAAAGTTATTTAAGTCACGTAACCTATTAGGGTATATACATAAGTAATAATCAAAAAATTATAAGCACATTCTCCTAAATCTACTAATGTCAAGGCATCTTCTTTAGTGCATCTTCTTAAGGGGAAATTGTTCAGTTGCTAACAACCTTAAATTGTAGGGAAGATTCATTGGTCATATAGAAAATATTGGGTCTCTACTCTCTGCTGGGTCTTTTACTATTTTTTTCTCATGCCTACAAATGCAAAACTGATTAAAGGCAACTGATTTGCTGATCCCACTTACTTAAATTGGACCTGGTCATCTGCCAATTTTGGCCAAACAATAACATGGAACCACTTTGGGATTTTTCTTTCCTGACTACATTTTTTGATGGCCCCTTAGATACTTCTTCTGCTGTTTTTGATTACAAAAATAAGCTGGAAGGATGAGATTCCTGGTCGTTATGACCACAAGAAAGAAATTTTTAGTTTCTCACTCAATGTAGCGTGTTGCATACCATCATTTAAACCTTATATTTTTGAAGGTAAGTTATTGCAGCTCTAATTATAATCGTTTCCATATCATGTGAATTTGAGAAGATTTGCATTCACAAGAATTTTTGATGATTGAATCTGTTAAAAATGTATAAAATTTAATAGAAATTCTGAACCTATTTTCCCTTTTCCCACCAATTTAACACTTCACCTTGTATCCCAAAACACATTGTCACTAAATTTTGTCTGTCTTTGTTCCTTTTTCTGTTTATTGAAATAAAAAAAACTATTCCAAAAGTCCAACTATGAGTTCAATAAACCAGACCATAATAACAGGTTATAAACTAAAAGGAGTCTCAGATGTTCCTGAATTCCAAGTTCTCATCTTTCTCCTGGTTCTTCTCATTTATCTCCTTGGTCTGGGTGGAAATTTATCTATTCTTATCCTGGTCTGCCTTGACGTCCACCTGCACACCCCCATGTACTTCTTCCTGTCCAACTTATCCATCATAGACATCTCCAGCTCCACTACGGCGCTGCATAAGATTTTGGGTATGTTTACACCAGATAATCATTTGGTGTCTACCTCGGCCTGTATGACCCAGTTATATATCTTCTCTACGTTGGCCATCAATGAGCTTTCAATTTTGGTTTCAATGAGTTTTGATCGCTATGTAGCCATCTGTAAGCCTCTATATTATCACATCATCATGAGTTGGAAAATTTGTGGTCTGTTGGCATCAGTCAGCTGGGGATTTGGGTTCATAGAAATAGTTCCTACTCTTGTTTTTATTTGTAGGTTCACTTGTTATATTTCTAAGGAAATTGATCATTATTTTTGTGACCTTCTTCCCATCCGGGATATTACATGTAGTGACACTTCACTTTTGGACCTCCACATCCTTATTTCTGGTAACATGACCATATTCATTTTACTTTTACTTACTATAACATCCTATGTTTTTATTATCTCATCTATTTTAAGAATAAGCTCCAGTGCCGGCAGACGTAAAGCCTTCTACACGTGTTCCTCGCACATCATGGTGGTTGTCATGTTCTATTCTTCTGTCATATTACAGTACATAGTAACAGTATCTGGGAACAATACGGGATCCAACAAAATCTTCTCTCTGTTGAACACGGCTGTTGTTCCTATGATGAACCCACTGATCTACAGCTTGAAAAATAAAGATGTGAAATCTGCTCTACACCGGAAACTTAATTTCTTTCTGACCAGGTCTTAAAAGGCTTTAGTGACTGGAGCATTATTACCGTAGTGAATTTTCATACTTATTGGCCTAATGCCCTTAACTTATTTTCTTTGTAAAATACCTCAAAGATTTTTGCAACATAATTTTTGTTATATATAAGTAATACTTAAAAAGTGAAAAATTGTTAAAAGGGCCATTTTTTTCACTTTTATTTTTTTTTTTTTTTAGTTAATTCAGAATTGCTCTGAAGCCCGAATTGGCTCAGATGTTACACAGCCCTTGTGCTCATTACACTAAAAAGGGAACCTACATTTGTCCATAGATAGAAATGTCAGAGATGCTTCATTTTGTTATCCTTTTGTATTGTATGTTATTTTAGGTGGTGTAAATAAAGTGAGAATACAAAATAAAGATAATTTGGCCACAGTGCACACCAGCTAGGTTTTTAATCCCAGTTTGGTTGTAATGTAGGTAAGACTATTGGCCATGAATATACCTCTAGATCTTGTGGGTCATCCAGCACCCTTATATGTAATGCTATCATATATATCATAAGACCAGAAGCGTGAGAGGATGATATTATGCCCAAAATCTGTAAACTTCAGACTTTTCTGATGCATTATTCAGGCAATGTGTCATCACTATAACACATTAATACAAGTTTATAGTGGTTAGATACCTGCATATTCATTACGGTACACAAGATTATCTAAAATTATTGCTGAATGTTTCCTAATTGCCAATAAACAAAACAACTAGGGGCCAATGAGGAGGAAACTACCTGGATTAATTATCACTATTTGTCTCCATTTTTATTCACACTGAGTAATTCAGATATGAGATACAGCTCAGAGTCATGTTATCTTCACAAATGTTCTATTGATACATTGGTGATTGGTAAGGTGGAAGGGCGAGCATCATATTGTAACCTAATTTCATCGATTGGGGTAGAGTTTGGAGAATGGCCTGTGTTTTAAGAAGGTACTTATCAGGCCCTTGGGGGCAGGTTTTCGTTTTGTGAAGAAAAAGTTTGAAGGCCTTGAACACAGTAAGCTTAAGAATCCATACCCTCTTCTCCTACTTCTTGACTTGTTTAACGAGAATCCAGGTGCTAAATGGTTTTTCACACACAGAACTCATGATGGATCATGTCATGTAAGCCAGGGCAGATTCCCCCACTCTCCAGTGCCACCATTCTGCATTTGGTGGTGTTGGAGAGTGGAATACTTGTGATCTGTGCTGCATATACTATTACACAAACACGATTACCCCTCCGGTAATCCGGTGAGCAGTGTGTCCACCGGCAAAACTATGCCAGGTTCCTACCTGGCGTAGCTTTGCGCAAAAATCTGCGAACAAACGCCCATTAAGCAGCCTGCCCCACCCTTCTACTCCCCCTCCACGGCCACACAGCTTGTGTAGTCCCATTATGATTGCAAATTCTTTCACTGCACAAGAATTTGCAATTATTTCACTGTTTCTACACCACATAAGCATCACACTGATAATAAACAAGACCACTATAAAAAGGGCAATATTATCAATGAGGGATAAAGACAAAAAACAAATTTTGAGATAGTCAGTTCACTCACATATCTTCATTCCTGGATAGCGTGGTGGAGGGTGCACGAGAGCAGGCAAGCTGTGTCGGTCAGCTGTAGTAATCCAAGGGAAAAACAAAAAGTAGGTTCCGGCACTCCAAACAAAAATTCTTGTATTCGTTAAAACATGTGAACTTTATTCCATCCTTTAAAATAGATAAATCATCTTGGTCAGATGCGTTTTCATAGGAAGAACCTATGTATGTTGTAGTACAGACGACCTATGTTGATTGGTAGTGTAACTTTGGGTATGTATGTTCTATTAGGTTCCCATAGACAGGCTCCTATAGCCTTTTTTAACCCCTTTCTGACATGTCATGTAGCTGTCCGTCACATGTCGGGTATGAGTGTATGGGCGGGCTCACAGGCTGTTCACGCTCCATACACAAAGGGTGTATTATACAGTTAACATCCGTGGCTCACACCCACGATTGGTGCTGATACTGATTGAGTGTGTTGACCCCTTAAGTGCCTCCTTAAATGACAGCACCGCCTCCCGTAATGTCATCGGTGGCCATCGACCAGATGCTGTGTCATTCAGGACCCTAACAGAGGGTTTCGTGGCTGTCAGCAGGCTCTTTAGCAGATCCAGTAAATATACTGCAATACTGTAGTGTTTCGTTATATTGTATAAGTGATCAGGTATATGGCATATGTCTACTTAAAGGACATCTACCACTAGGGTGAAGGATTGTACACCAAGCACATTAACATACTGGTGTGCGCCCCCTCTGGCAGGATCTGCTCTTCTCTAAGCTTCCTAGGCTCCATTAACACCTATGGAGGCCAGAGCCCCTCTGACTCATTTGCATAATTTTAAAAGCCTTTTTTTGTAAAAACAAGGGCATAAGAAGCTTAAAGAAGAGCAGATCCTGCCAGAGGGGCCGCGTACCAGTATGTCAGTTTGCTGGGCAAGTTCTGCTGAGTCACCTGAGTGACCTGCTTCATCCAATTACTGACCTGCTCAGACTACATAGGGGACAAAACAGGAAGTGAAGTTGGGAACCTTGGGCTTTTTCCATGAACAAGTTAGGCCAGTGATGGCGAACCTTTTAGCGGCCGAGTGCCCAGACTACAACCCAAAACCCCCCTTATTTATTGCGAGGTGCCAACCAAAATCATATTGGCCTCCTGAGGACACCAACACAGTAGAAAGATGGAAAATTTTCATAATTTTAGCTTCTTTCCAACAATTACACAGAGAATCGTGGGGCCAGCAGGAGGTCCTTCAAAAATAATTCAGCCCTGTCTACTCATTCCCCCCTCATTCCTGAGTCTTGTCTGGCGTGCTCGGGGGACGGCCCATGTGCCAACAGAAAGAGCTCAGAGTGCCGCCTCTGGCACCCGTGCCATAGGTTCGCCACCACTGAGTTAGGCGCTTGACAGCTCCATAAAGATGAACGGACTTTTTTGAAATTTTCATCTTCGGGATATGAAGATGGTGAAAAAAGTCTATGATTACCTTGCCGCCCCTATTTTTGTAAAAACCAGGGCATAAGAAGCTTAAAGAAGAGCAGATCCTGCCAGAGAGGACACACACCAGTATGTCAGTGTGCTGAGTGTACAATCCTTCATCCTGGTGATAGATGTCCTTTAAAGAGTCATTAAATTTACTTGATTAATAGAAATAACTTGTAAATTGGTTTGCTTCAAGAAAGTTCCCTACATCCAACATCATCTAAATTGAAAGTAAAATCTGTAAGATGTTTATGTTTTTTAGGCAATCTCAATGTAAAGTTTTTCTAATGAAACTACAACATTTTTTGTAGAAAAAAACTTTTTTGTAAAAAAAAAACATTTACCTTTTTGGACAGTCTCTTGAATGGTTAGTATATTTTTTGTTTTATTCATTATAAACCCCCTCATTAAGCCAACTATACATGGCTTATGGTACTTGAAGAGGATTGGCTATTGTAGACCCAGCTCAAGGATAACCCAATAGAATTTCCTGGAGAAGAGTTTTGGTGACCATTGGAAATTTCTCATGGTCTTTCATCTCTTCTGCACTGCCAAAATAGAAAGTCGTGACAACCCCTTTAAGATTCAGTCTGCATTGAAATATATTGTAAGAGTTGAATGAATCCATAAACATTATGAAAAGAATTGTTCATGTTCCAATGTACAAATAAACTCCGTGTACTACTTGTTTTTTTCTAGAAGTTTACTTTTGCTTCCTAAGTTTCATTACTTCTTCTTCACTTTCCCTAATTATCTCTCTTTCTCACCCTGAGAGAATTCATCCCATGAGTCGGGAACATGTATAATTGTGAGTGACTTTTATGCGAGAGAGAAGCATCTGCCTTTGTGTGACACCATGACGTGACTTGTGTGCATTGTGTTAGATGTTTAAGATTGGTTTTATTTCATTATTTCTTCTACTTGGTCCTTTACAATACGATATCAGGTAAATTATTACATTAAACTGTACTGTACATTTATAGCGGCTTTAGTATATTTTTTTGTTTGGCAGCATTTTTGGGGACATGATTTCCTAAGCCTTGTGGGAAATGGGAAAAAAATTACTTCACTATTGTTTTTTTTATTTATTTACTTTACCATAGTATTAATGACACAAGAAGTTTTCATTGTTGCACTCTTTATGTTTAACATTTTTTGATTTCCTAACTAAAAGACTGACAACCTTTTACCACCTCTACAAACTCTAACTCGTTACATCCTTTTAGACGTGCCACTCCGCTGATTTCAGCAAAATTGTAAAAAATAATTTGTAGCTACCATTGATATTGCTGTAAACTTGCGTCAATGTATTCTAAAAACCATAGATTTTTTTTTTACTTCCACTCAATAATCTATTTGAGGGATTTTTTTAATTTGACATATGTGGCTAAGCCAATGTGGAATGCATATTAGAATTATAAAAAACACCTGTGAACCTACAGATAGTAGTTATTGGGTACTAGGACCCTGTAGGTATTATTCTCACCTGATAGTTTTATGCTATGTACATAACAACTTAAAGGAAATATACCATTTGTTTTTTATGCATTATGAACCAAAAATACCTTGAGAATGCTGTAGCTGCACTGATGCAGTAACATATCTTGTTTAATCCCTGAGATGAGTGGTTTTGCTGAAAAAACTATTATAAAATTCACGACCTTGAAAAAGGCTGGGTGCTTACATAAATACATTACACACAGAGATTCCTATACTGTCCATACAGGACTAATCAACCTGAGCTGGATGACTCATACACAGCAGCTGGGGGATGGTGCAGCGATTGATTACTTCTGCCTGTGAGAGACATCACAGTGATTACATCATTATTAGGTTGGGGAGAGTGCTAGGGCAGCCACAGGAGGGAAAGAGCATTATTATCATAATTTTAAAGCAGTGTTTTCAGCAAAACCACTTAGTTCAGGGATTAATCAAGATATGTTTCTGCATCAGTGTAGCTACAGCATTTTCAAGGTATATATGGTTCTAGTCCAGACACTTCAAAGGGCCAACATAAGTAGAAAGAGGTGCGAAAAATAAGAAAACTAGAGGAATTGGAGCCACACTGAAAAGATGCTTGCATCAAATCTTAAATTTTTAATAAATTTTCATAAATGTTTAAAGGGAACGTGTGGAATACAAGGTGATATTTCAGCATGTGGCTGGCACACCAGCGTTATAAGGCCATGCTTTCAGCATTTACTACACCCTATAAGGTATGTTTAGGGGTTTAAGACAGGTTCCCTTTAAGACAAAGTCTAAATCTAAGCATCTTTCCAATGGGATAAAAAAAATCCGCATTTTACTTATTTTTCATACCTCTATCAATGTGAAATGCAGACCCTTTTACACCACGTAGATGTTATTTGTATAAATCATATCCAGAATCCTGCAAACACAACATTCTGCAGGTAAGTCTACAAGAGAATGATTCCCAGATACTGTTGTAAGATAAAATGCACGTAATTGTTTTTTTGCACTGAGCGTTTCTTAAATTCATAAAACATCATTTTCAAATTGCAGCCTCTTCTGCATTCAGATTTTTGGATCTGTGTAGCATTTGCATATGAGAGCTTTATCTGTTCCCATCCTCTGTTCTCCATATCAATACATGATATCAATGATATTCAGAGAATATGTGATGATCTTTTATTTTATCTGTTGACACTGATAGATGTTGAGGAGGAAAGAATAAGCAGTGAGTGTTACACACGGAGGGAATGGGGACATGGCCAGCGGCCACCTCTACAGTGAGCCGTCTGCTGTGAGATGGGAGCAGCCAGACTTAATGAGATGTCTGCTGTGAGATTGTAGTAGGAGGAGGCATGGCTGAGGTGCTAGACTAACATATAATACTGCTTGATAATTTTATACAAATTTTGTCATTGGTGATGTCACAGGTGACAAGTAACAAACAAGACCATGTGTTGAACTTGATCTTTTGGAATGTTAGGGGGTCGGGATCCCGAATGAAAAGAGCTGCTGTATTGGATCTGTTCAACAGAAAGTATTATGGTATAGTTGCAATTCAAGAGACCCACATGAATAAAGAATCAGCTATTAAATTTAGAGCTAAATGGTTTGGTCCAGTTTACCATGCATGTTATTCTACATACTCTAGGGGGGGTATCACTTATTATTCACAAAGACTTAGATTTTCAAGAAATTGAGGTAAAATATGATATAGAAGGTAGATACATATTTTTGCACTGTAAGATTAGGGGGCATGTATGGGTTATAGCAAATTTGTATATTCCACCGCCATTCAAATCAGAAATTTTATATGCTTTATTTGAATTTGTAGTTAAGGTGGGTAATCCCCCACTATTAATGATGGGGGATCTGAACACAGTAATGAACCACAATATTGATGTGTTGGGTATGTACACTTTTAGGAGGCAAACACATAAATACTGTATAGTAGATTAGCTGATATTACAGGGGAATTGGGTTGGATTGAAATTTGGAGACATTTTCATGGGGATAAGAGAGAATTTTGTTGTTACTCAAAATCTCACAAAGTAGCAACAAGACTTGATATGGTATTCACAAATAGCACGGGTTGTAAATATGTAAAAAGGGTAGAATACGGTAATAAGGGCGTGTCTGATCATGCTCCTGTGCATATAGGCCTGTCGTTAGCTGGACCTATGCAAAGACCAGTTTTTAAGATAGCGTCCGTATGGCTCTCACTGATTAAGTCCAATGAGCAGCTCAAGGAGAGAATCAAAGAATTTTTTAAAATAAATTCTGGGACGGCGGGAAAGGCCGCCATTTGGGAGGTGGGTAAGGCCTTCATCAAAGGAATGTATAAAGCTGAAATTTATAAATACAAACTGGAGACTAAGCAGAAGATAGAAGAATTAGAGATTAGGGTAAATAATGAGTTGGAATGGGAAAAACTACAGTCTATTTATCTTGATCTGTTGTTATACACTGGTAGGAAAATATCAGTACAGTCTCAGAGATTTTGTATGGAGGGTAACACCCCTGGCAAGATCTTAGCAAATATGGTAAAAAGTCAAAAAGAAAGGAACTTTATAGTTGCAATTGAAAAAGGAAAGGATGCCCTAGTAACAGATTCAGAGGGCAAATTGGAATGTTTTGCTACTTATTTTGAAGAGTTGTATAAAACAAAGGTATATTTGTCTGACATTGAAATAAATAATTATTTGGAAAATAGTGTAGTAGCCAGATTATCTGATGAGGAAAGGGAGACATTAGAGGCTCCAATTACAAGAGCTGAAGTAGAATCGGTATTAAAGACTACACCTAGAGATAGAGCTCCCGGATTGGATGGCATCCCATTTGAACTTTATAGTTTACACAAGGATTTGCTTATAGAACAACTTATGGGTGTATGGAATGAATCATTGAATTTGGGCATACTTCCAGCATCAATGCGAGAAGCATTAATGATTCTAATACCTAAACCTGATAAAGACAAAAAAAGAATGGATTCATACCGTCCAATATCACTTATGAACACAGACACTAAAATCCTAGCCAAAATACTAGCTGAAAGATTGAAAAGAGTTATTAGATCCTTGGTCCATCATGACCAAAATGGATTTATGCCTGGGTCATCTACAATGGAAAATATTCGACGGCTATATGTCAATCTGCAATTAACGCCATCCAATCCAGGAGAGAGAACAATCCTCATGTTAGATGCATCAAAGGCTTTCGACACCCTGGAATGGAAATTTTTGTGGAAGACTTTGGAAATTATGGGCCTAGGTAAAAAGTTTATGGCATGGGTCAAACTGCTTTATAACTGCCCTACTGCGAGAGTTTTAGTGAACAACCAGACTTCAAAACCATTTTACCTGCATAGAGGTACAAGGCAGGGTTGCCTCCTCTCTCCTCTCCTTTTTGCCCTGGCGGTGGAACCTTTGGCTGCCAGGGTAAGATGGGACAGGGAGATTGTGGGGCTGCAATATGGGGGAGTAGAAGAAAAGATCTCTCTATGCAGATGATATGCTACTCTATCTGGGGAGTCATAGATCCATTCCCAGGGTGTTGGAAGTCTTTGATACTTTTGGCCAGGCTTCTGGACTATATATTAACTGGAAGAAATCTGCATGTATTCCCTTAGATCCTTTGGGAGATAATAAACCCCACGATTTAGAACTTATTACAGGGGGCCAGTAAATAAAGTACTTAGGTATATATATATCAACTACAATATCCGATTTTATCAAGTTGAATATCATTCCTTTAATTGTAACATTAAGAGAAAAGATAAAAACCTGGAATAAAACTCTCCCTTAACATATTAGGCAGAATAGCCCTTCTCAAAATGTTTCTTCTTCCTAAATTAATATATGTATTAAGTGCATCACCTATATATATTCCTAATAAAATGTTTAAGTTAGTAGAGAGTCTATTTAAAGATCTAGTATGGCGAGGGAAACATCCAAGAATTAAGATGAGCACCATGAAATTACCATCTCAGAAAGGAGGACTTGATGTCCCGGATATCCGTTTATATTATTTTGCGGCCCAACTTAAATACCTCCTGAATTGGGGAAAATTGTCTCTTTGTTCTTACTTTAGAGATAGTTGGGGGGCTATATATAGACAATATAATATTTTAGAGATAATAGAATGTGGACTATTTTGGAAGGGCCCTAGCACAGTGAAATGTTCAATAATGCAAATGTTACATAAGATATGGCTGGACATTAAAAAATTGTGGAATATAGAAGGGTTTTTAGGTCTACTCCACTTTGGGGGAATCTATATCTTGGGTTACCAGTAGAGTTTGATTATAGATTGTGGGTATTGAAAGGACTGATTAGATATGAACAGATAACCAAGGATGGTACCATCAAAACTTCTGATGAAATGAAAATGGATTTTGGTTTGAAAGAAACCGATTAGTTTAGATATATGCAAATTAGACATGCTGTATTGAAAAAAGTAAAGCAGAAATGTATATCTCAGGATAGTGCAAATATTTGGAATATAATTATTTGTTCCATTACTAACACGAAAAAAAGAAAAATGTCTGAATTTTATATTCCTATGTTGGAACAGAAAATTAACTTCAGTGGAATTAAAGATAAATGGACCCGAGAAATAAACACGTTAAAGGACACCTGTCATCAGGTCCCTGCCACTAGTCCTGTCACTACTACCTGTTGGAGCAGCTCACAAGGATCCATCCCAGCCTTTATCTAGTTATTTCATACATTATTCATCATAAAATCACATATTTTTTATCAAGTAAATGAGGCTGGTCACATGGTCAGAGGCAGTGATGTCACCCCTGTTACCCCTCCCCTCTCCTCCCCCTGCTCATGTCTGTGTGTAATGTATAGTAAACCATGTTAGTGTCTGTGCTTTACCTGCTGACATGCTGCATCCTCCTAATATACAGGTGAGAGACACAGACATCAGCTACACATGAATCTGACATGTTCTGCTGTAACATGGCTGCCTGGAGCTGCTGTATCTCACATGCTGCAGGGGGCGTGGCCACCAGCACCAGGAAGCACATCATTACACAGCCTCACATCATTATACAGGCTGTCAGTCATGCACTGGGGGTGTGGCTGTGCCTCCCACTCATGAATAGAGTGGACAGCTTGAATATGCTAATGCTTCATTGGACATTTCACAGGTCATTTGCATACAGCTTTAGGACCTCATTGCTTAGGTTTACAGGCATGTAGAGGGACAATGAAGGGATAGAGGCAATGCTCTCTAATGGCAGTTTATGAAAATATATTTAGTTTAGGGGGGTTATTTTGCATGACGGGTTCTCTTTAAGTCCTACTCAATGGGCACAAATACAAAGGGATATTAAAAACATTCCCAAGATTCCATCACATAGAAGTGCTCAGCTATTTATATTGCATAGAGCATATTTTTCCCCTCAAAGGTTGGCAAAGATGTATAAGGGACGTAAAGCACTATGTAATCGATGCAATGGGATGGAAGCAGAAGATATACACTTGTTATGGTATTGTCCCAAGATAAAGGTTTTCTGGATTAATGTTATCAAGGAAATAGAAAAACTGACAGGTACACATGGGCTATATTCATTTCAAGTGTGTATTTTAGGGTTGGTGGAATATTTATCAATACAGACCCAAAACAAATACTTAATTAAAAAACTATTACTATATGCAAGATTCTGCATCATTAAGAAATGGATTGTAAAAAGTCCTCCAACCACCAATATGTGGATTAGAATATCTAACCTGTCTCTACAAGGAGAATGGTACAAGTATTATATGACAAGTAGAGTAGGAAAGTAGGAGAAAGACTTTTGTATACTGTGCTTAAGATTGCGGCCAGTGTAGTGTAGAATTATTTGTAATTGTAACTGTAAAATTGTTTAGAAAAGAAACAATGTGATACGTGTATTGATAGGAATTCTTTACCTCTTTCTAATCTTTTGTTAATTTTTGTATGTGAAATTTTTAAATAAAAAAAAAAAGTTAGGAAGAAGTAGAGATGAGCTCAACTACCCATGGCTTTGATTGGCCAGGGGGGAGTCTGGCCGAACCCTAAATCCAACTGTTGGGTTTGCTCATCTCTCGGAATAAGCCTGTCAAGTTTTAAAGTCTACGTCAATAAGAGTTCAGTTGATGTGTATGCATGTACCCTTTAATAGGCAAGAAAAACAAGTCCATCTATGAATTTCATAAACCAGACAATGATAAAAGGCTTTATACTTCATGGAATCTCAGATATTCCTGAATTACATGTTTTCACCTTCTTTCTTATTCTACTCATCTATCTCCTCGGACTTGCTGGAAACTTGGCCATTGTACTCCTGGTCTGCCTTGATGTCCACTTGCACACCCCCATGTACTTCTTCCTTTCCAACTTGTCCCTTATTGACATCTCCAGCTCAACTACAACGCTACATAGGATTTTTGTTGCTTTGGCAACACAAAACAATGTAGTTTCCCTCTTGGCCTGTATGACCCAGTTATATATTTTCTGTTCTTTAACCAGTAATGAGCTTTCGATTTTGGCCGTCATGAGTTATGATCGCTATGTAGCCATCTGTAGGCCTCTGCATTATCACACTATCATGAGTCGTAGACTTTGTGGACTGATGGCATTAGTCAGCTGGGGATTTGGGTTCATCGAAATGATTCCAACTGTTGTCTTTGTATCACAGTTCACTTGTTACATTTCTAAGGAAATTGATCATTATTTCTGTGATGTTTTGCCCATTCGGGACATAACCTGCAGTGACACTTCACTTCTGGACCTTTACATCCTAAGTTTTGGCAATATTAACATGATTATTTTACTTCTGCTTACTATAACTTCCTACGTTTTTATCATCAAATGCATTTTAAGAATAAGCTCCAGTGCCGGCAGAAGTAAAGCCTTCTACACGTGTTCCTCACACATCATGGTGGTTGTCATGTTCTATTCCTCCATCTTCTTACAATACATAGCAACAGTTTCTGGGAGTAACATGGGATCCAACATAATCTTCTCTCTGTTTAACACGTCTGTTGTTCCCATGCTGAACCCACTGATCTACAGCTGGAAAAATAAAGATGTAAAATCTGCTCTACGACGAAAACTCAACTTCTGTGGAACCAAATAAACTTTTCTAATACTACAGTCAAAGAAAAAACACAAAGAATGAAAGATTTTTCTACTTCTGTAAAATGGCATATTATTTTGGTAGCGCCAGTAATCACATGAGCCATTCCTTTTTAATGACACATTTCTATAAGGTTCTTCTGTCAAAATCTCTCCTATGATGGGTTGTCAAAATATTTAAAGGGGTTTTCCAAGTTCATTGTCTTTTTTTAATGTAACTATTAAATGCTATTCACTAGTCGTTCAGAGCATAGCATGTCTGACAAACAACAACTCTAATTCCAGATACTATAGTAAACACTGTGCATGCTCATAATCAGCTACATCAGATATAGTCAGAGGGATAATACTAACATAAGGGCATGATTGACAGAAAATAACCAGGGGGTTACATATGGATATGAGTGTATGAAACTCACAACCATAAGAGACCAATCTCATAGAGACTGTCACCTTGTATTCAGTGATTAATAATCTGGACAGAGCCACTCTGGGGTAGAGCGAATACCGCACAGTATGACAAAATAACTTTCTGTAGCCTGTTGTTTGTAGTACCCAAATTACCTCCGTGACACATGTGAACACATACCAACTCTACAACATTCCCTTTCATATACAAATGAAAAATTGAAATTCTACTCCCACCTCTCCTATTTTTAACAATTTTCTTTGGTTTCTATACATGGAGTCTAAATAGGATATTTATCCTGCTTTTTAAAAATTGTTAATAATAAAAGTTAATTTAAAATAAAAAATATTTCTTTCCTGGTCGAAGGACCTTCTGTTTGCAGAATGCAAAGTATGTAACTATATACAGTCAGGGCTGTGACGTACCATGTAGAGCTGAGGCCGGCTCTACACAAACATGTGCAAACCATGGAAAAGGGAATTTATGTAGACCCGATCCCACAGACTACACACCTTCCACAAGACAGTAGTCCTTGCATTTTATTAAAATATGATGTGAGGACTCTGCATGTTGCATCAAATTTCGGTTAGAACCCAAGGACTCCCATCCTAAGCAAGGTGTGCAGCCGATTTATGGGCCCATTTCCACAGGTTTGTGTACAGACAACCTACACAGCTATATGCAGACCTGCTTGTAACAGATCCTGTCCGCTCAGCCGTTGATGGTCTGAAAAAGCTACATTCTGGCTGTGGCAAAACAGAGACTAGTAGCCACATGGGACATCACAGGGGGTAAAAGAAGCACACTTTATTTGGACAGCATTTTGGAGCGGTGTGTCAAGAATCGTGCCTATTCAGGACTTATACGCCAGATTTCAGGCTTGCCTTGTCTAAAACATCCTATTACGTCACGGGTCGTTAAAGGGTTACGTTTCCAGCTATAACAGAGGCATTAATGGCTACTTTTGATTTGCTACTGAAGAAGGAGCAGAGAATAGCTCAGAAACGTGTCTATAAGATTTGGAGGATCAGGGTCAAAAGGCTTTTATTCTACATGTACGGCTCGTCACTCATAGATGCCGACGGCAAGTCTGCCATTTATTTTTTTAAAAGAATTTATTTTTGCAATTTTGAAATTTTATACAATTAAAATAAACAAAATCGAAGAACAATATTGTCTGTCACATATTTCTTTCCCCCCATTACAGGATTATTAAGCAACAACCATGGTAACAATCAGGTTCTTACTGCGTTTCAAAACTAACCGAGGGATATTACAGTAAATGACAGCAGGATACTACAGCCAGACATCCTGATACAACACAAATAACTATTGACACATAGACAATCAGTCACACACACACACATACCAGCACGCTCAGTCTCCTTCATCATGGAGAGGAGTATATATCACACGTGATTATAAGGCTGTATGGGGAGTCGCGCACCATCTGGACCAGATGCGATCAAACTTCTGGGGACACTTCCTGTTGGTATACAGGGACCGGTAGTGGGGAATGACACTGTTAATAAGTAGTATCCATCTTTTTAATGGAGGGGGCTCCTGGTCCTTCCAGGTCATCACCACCACTTTTCGGGCGTAGTATAATACAAACCTAAAGAAAATTTTGTCATAGTGGCCATTGATAACATCATTTACGATGCCGAGGAGACACACAGAGGGAGACAGTAAGCGTGGGAAGTCAAAGTGTAGACCTAGGAATTCCAGCACTTCGGACCAGAAGACAAGAACCCTAGGGCAGGACCAGACACAATGCAGGAAGGATCCGACTTCAGCCTGACAGCGAAAGCAAAGGTCATTGGGCATTGCTCCCATGCGGAATAGTCTAGCAGGGGTGAAATATACTCGATGGAGGAGTTTAGATTGGATCAGGAAGTCCCTCGCACTCACTACAGATGTGAAGTAGGACAGTTCGACCTCCCTCCAGTCATCATCTGACAGGTCAGGGATATCCTGCCTCCAGCGTTCACGGGCTCTATCAAACGGTCTGGACTTTTGCTCTTGCAGGAGAGCATAGCACTGAGTGAGTGGCCTAGGGAGGTCCGGGGTACTCATCAGAGTCTCTAGTTTGGAGAATTTCACTGCCAGGCTGAAGGAGCCGAATTGGGCTTTGAATGCGTGTCGCAGTTGCGTGTAATGGAAGCTGGCCGTATTGGGTACAGTATGTCTCTCCCTTATTTCGTTAAAGCTGAGTAATTCTGCTTCCGGAGATAAGAGCTGACCTACAAATTTCACCCCCGCCGCCCCCCACATTGTCCAGCCCGGGAGGGAGAGGAAGTGAGAAAGCCACGGATTGAGCCACAATGGAGTCCTGGGCGAGAGAGGGGGAGAGCTGCTCGGTTCTACCAGGGATTGCGCCCTACGCCAGCACACCGCTACCGTACGTAGGGGCAGTGGGGTATCAGATGGGGACTTATACCTGTACAGCAAGTTTGTAAGGGCCTCGTAGGAACCTACCAGGGCACCAGCCAGTGCAGTAGCTGCATTACCCATGTCTATATCTATCCACCACTGGGCATATACTAGCTGGGAAGCCAGGTAATAAAGGTACAGATCCGGGGCAGCCAGTCCACCCCTAGCCTTGGGAGCCTGAAGCAGCGCTAAACTGAACCGCGGGGCACTACTCTGCCAGTAGAAGGACCTGAGAATGCCGTCCAAGCGTTTAAATAGGCTCTTAGGAAGCAGTATAGGACAAGCGTGAAAAAGGTATAAGAATTTTGGAAGAAAAATCATTTTAAATATGTTAATACGCCCGTACAGAGACAAGGGGAGAGTGGACCAGGCTTTTAGACGCGATTCGGTTGCAGTTATCAGGGGTGTAATGTTTAACTCTGTAAATGCCTGGACCTTGCGTGACACCTGGACTCCCAGATATTTAAAGGTGGACACCACCTGAACTGGGACGGGGAGGGAGTGTACCCCTACATCAGATAAGGGAAAGAGGGCTGATTTGTCCCAGTTAACCCGAAGGCCTGAGAACCCCCCATAGCGTTCTATCAAGGACAGAAGGGATTCCAGAGAGGGGCCCACATCTCCAAGATATACAAGTGTATCATCAGCATAGAGAGATACCTTCTCAATAATAGTACCTCTAGTTATGCCCTTAATGCCCTCAGAGTGGCGGATCGCCACAGCAAGGGGTTCAATGGCGAGTGCGAAGAGGAGGGGAGATAGTGGGCAACCCTGTCTAGTGCCCCTGGCCATAGGGAGAGTAGGTGAGATGTTAAGATTAGTCCGTATCCTAGCCTTGGGATCATTATACAGTAGTTTAACTAATGCTGTAAATCGAGGGCCAAAACCCATTCTAGGCAAGAGGGTCCATAAATATGTCCACTCTACAGAGTCAAACGCCTTACAATTGTCTAAGGATAATATAAACCCAGGGTCTGGAGACCGCTCTGCCTCTGCAATGTTCAGGTGTAGTCTTTGTATATTTATGTCAGTTCCCCTCCCAGGCATAAAGCCCGTCTGGTCCGGGTGAACCAAGGATAATATTACTTTGTTAAGCCTTGTCGCCAGAATTTTTGCTAGTATCTTAACATCTGAGTTTAGGAGGGAAATTGGACGGTATGAGTCGGGAAGCAGAGGGTCCTTGCCAGGCTTGGGAAGAACTACAATAAGGGCCTCTCGCATGGAGTCGGGGAGGGAACCGCTGTCAAACGCATCGGAGTACAGGCTAAGGAGAAGGGGGACCAGAGTCTCACAGTTGTCCCTATACCACTCACCTCCCAGCCCATCAAGTCCAGGAGTCTTACCGGGGGGCAACGATTGGATGGCCAGTTCCACCTCCTCCGCCGAGAGCGAGGCATCAAGCTCCGATGACTGTGCCGGTGTGAGCCTCCATAGTGGAAGACTGTCAAGGAATCTGGAAATCTCGACGGAAGAGGCGGACAATCTGGAGCTGTAAAGAGAGGAATAGAATTCATAAAATACCATGTTAATGGCCCGGGGTTCTGTAATCAAGGCTCCGTTACCATCAATAATAGAGGGAACGGAAGCACAAGGACGTTCAGCCCGCGAGAGATACGCAAGCAGCTTCCCATTTTTATCTCCGAATTCAAAGATGGACGCTTCCCTGGCTTGCAGGCGCTTGCTGGTGCACTCCTTCACTACAGCTAAATGGTTCCTCTGCGCCTGAGCCCAAGTCTTTTTATTCCCTGGAGTAGGTTTCTCCAGATAGTCCTTTTCTGCGGTCACCAGTGCAGCGGTCAGCCTCTCCTCCTGCGCATTTAAGGACTTCCTATGGCCAGCTACCCCCGACATGAATGCTCCCCGCACCGAGGACTTGTACGAGTCCCAGACTAGAAGAGGATCAGGATGAGTTGAGTGTACGTCCCAGAACTCGCTGTGCGCTGCCCTAACAGTACTCTGGACCGCTGGGGATAGGAGCCAAGCCGGGTGCAGGCGCCATAAGCGGGAGTCGCTGGGGGGGCCTATAAGGAGACTGATGAACAAGGCGGAGTGGTCTGATGCACTGCGCGGGCAATAGGATACCTGATCAACGTGCGGCAACATATCTGGGGAAACAAAGGCCAGATCAATCCGAGAGAAGCTCTTATGAACGGAGGAATAAAATGAATATTCTCTCTCTTGAGGGTGTTTACTACGCCAAACATCGGCGAGGTCTAGAGAAGTGAGCCACTCGTTCAGACGGACCGAGCCTGTGTCCAGACCACTTGTACGATCTAAGGAGGGATTAGGGACAGCATTGAAGTCACCAATGCAGAGTATCGGACTTGGAGGCATAGCAGCAAGTTTACTGGATATTAGGTGCAATACTGCTGGATCAAAGGGAGGTGGGACATAAATAGACGCTATAGTAAAGGTAAAGCCCCACAAGGCGCAATGTACGATCACAAAACGGCCAAAGTGATCCGGTGCTACCTGTATGACCTCTATGGGAAGCGCTTTGGATATGAGTATGGATACTCCCCTGGCGTAGACAGAGTAGGAGGAATGATAACCTCTAGCCACCCATGCCCGCTTCAGGGAGAGGACCTTCTGACCCGTAAGGTGTGTCTCTTGGATACATACAATATGGGGGGCCTGACGCTTAATGACATCTAACATCAGGGCCCTCTTGAATTTGGAGTTAAGTCCCCTCACATTCCAGCTCATTACCTTAAGTGAAGACATATTAGCGGAAGGGAAAGGGGTGTGGGGAAGGAGACGTGAGCAACCAAGCATTCATCCTTTCATACCACAGAGACATAGACAGACAAACAACCAACAGTGAGCATAACAAATATAACAGAACTGAACTAACAATCCCAATAGTACAAACCCCCTGTCTAGCACCCTAACAGCAGTAGTGTAGACCTATACCCACTAACAATCAAAGAGTAGAACAGTGGTCCCTAACTCAAGACAAACCTACACCATTTGCCCCGGGACCTTCAACCCTTAATGAATAGATGATCAGGAGGTTATTAGGCAGCCATATTTTGCGAGAACCAAAGAGGAGATAGGGGAGGGGGGGGGAGAAAGGAGGGAGACGTAGGGAGGTAGTGGTAACAGGAAAGGGGGGAGGAGGGAGAGGGAGGAGGGCGGAGGGAGAGGAGGAGGGAGAGGGAAAAGTGCCATGTGTGGCGCACTGGTCGATATGACCAAAAAATAGAACGCAATCAGTCACAGGGTACATTTTCTGAGGCACGTAGTATGTAAACAGATAGTAAAAACCTATAATAGTGATCTGGGACCCCTAAATATCTAATCAGGACTAAGTCCAGCACTGTCATTGCATATCAGATAAAAGGATATATGAGTCCAGTCACTCAGGAGGTGCGGGCCTTCCAGCTGGAGCCCGTGGAGCTGCATCAGCCCAGTGAAGTGCTTCGGTTGGGCAGGTGAAGAAAAGAGTCTTCTGTCCGTCCACAATTCGGAGCTTGGAAGGATACATCATGGAGTATTTATACCCCTTGTCACGGAGACGGGCACGGACCTCAGTAAATTGTGCTCGCTGTTTCCTGATGGATGCAGAGAAATCAGGGTAGAAGGACACTCTGCTGTTGGCATAGAGAATTTCTCCCTTGGTACGGACAGCCCTGAGGATAGAGTCCCTGTCCCTAAAGTGCAGCAGCCGGGCCAAGAAGGGTCTTGGATTGCCCCCTGGAGGGCCAGGGCGGGATGGCACACGATGGGCCCTCTCCACTGTGAAGAACGGGGAGAAGGTATCTGCAGGCAGCATATTTTTGAGCCAATTTTCAAAAAAGGATACCGGGTCAGACCCCTCCACTTTTTCGGGGAGGCCGACCACTCTGACGTTGTTCCGTCGCAGGCGGTTTTCGAGGTCGTCAGCTCGATGGATGCAGACATTTGGCGCTGAAGCTCTCTGATCTGTGTCGGCATAGGCCTCTGGACGTCCTCCACCTCAGATATTCTGCGTTCAGTTTCAGTAATTCGCTCTTTAGCTTTGTGGACATCATGTCTTAAAAGAACAAAATCCTGTCGCAGCTCATCCACCTTGGTGACCAATTTGGATTGGCATCCGTTAATGGCCGCCAGCACCTCTGCAAATTTTCGATCCAACTCCGTGGCCGCGTCAGGCGGATCATCGCCCTCTTCATAGCTTACAAGCTGCGGCGGGCTCTGGGAGCCTTCAAAGAGGGAGGGAGAGGAGTTTGGGGACCCCTGAGGAGAGCAGGGCTGTGTGCGGGAGAATCTCCCCAACTTTTTAGCAGCATTCGACTGTATCTGCGCAAGAACGGCTTGGGATGTGGAGCAATCCTGCGCGTCCAGGGGTTCCAGGGACTGGAATGGAGGATCTTCATGGACGGATTCATCATCCGATGGAGGCGCAGACGGTGCTTTGAGCATTTTAGCCGTTCTCCTCCGGTTACCCATGGCGTCTGGGCAGGGGGGGCCAGTGATAAACAATCGAGGAGCCTAGCGTCCTGTAATTAGCAGAGATACAGTACAAACCCACGTGGAGTATTGCAGCGGCACTGCGAGGGTTAATATAAAGCAGAACCCAGGAGCAGGGGATCACTGGGAGTATGGAGGACTCAGTGCTGGGCTGCACAACTAGGGGTCCCCAGGGCAGAGGTGGGCAGCAACAGGGGAATTACTTCCCTACCTGGTCCCGGCTCAGTCTGGCAGTGTCAGGGTTAACCCTGCGCGCCTAGGCCTCAGGCAGCGCAGGGGAGTCCCACAAGATGGCGCCTCCGGCAGGATGCAGTGCTGGCTGGAGCTGTCACGGTGCCTCCGGTGGTGGAAGCGGTGTTTCGGGCTGCAGGGGAGGAGGCTGATTTCCCCGGTGATCAGCAGCGCTGTGTACCTGCCGCGGTACCGGCGGCTAGGATCGGGCCGCCGCGCTGGTCACGTGGCCGGCTGCAGGGGAATGCCGGGGAGCGGTGCGGAGTCCACAGCCGCCTCAAGATCGGTGCCGGTGGACAGCGGCAGGTGTGCGGGGCACAGCGGAGCAGGAGAGAGGTGGCACAGGTGAGGGATGGCTGCCTGGGAAGGGAGATAGGGTGTCGGGTCCCGGGAGCTCCGCGGCGCACGTCCGCTCAGTCCGGCATCAGGCCACGCCCCCCAAGTCTGCCATTTATAAAGAGGAACTTCACATTTCATCCAAGTCAAACAGAACAGCATGCGCGTTGCCAACTCTGCGATGCCAACCGCAGCAGCCGCCATGGCTACGTACTTCCACGGTAGAGTTTTAGCACTGTGTCAAAACTTGATTAACATCGACAGTGAGTAGTTATTACAAATACAACTACTGTTCCGTCTTCACCAACAAATTGTATTACATAAAATGGTGACTACTCTTTTGGGAGATACGGCAATATATTGTTAACATAATTTGATATTTTAAACCTAGGACATTTATGGCATTGTATTTTTCTCATTTTGGTATTACTGTCACTAGGGCCCTTCAGTGTCAGTAACCCATTAGCCCAACGTGTGATGTTAAACATTCCAAATTCTTATGAGCAACTGCAAACTATTATTTGGCCATGTGTTATTTTGTCTGCTACTAATACAGGCACTCTCCGGGTTACGTACAAGATAGGGTCCGGAGGTTTGTTCTTAAGTTGAATATGTATGTAAGTCGAAACTGTATATTTTATAATGGTAGATCCAGAAAAAAATTTTTTGGCCCAGTGACAATTGGAGTTTGAACATTTTTTGCTGTAATGGGACCAAGGATTATCAATAAAGCTTCATTACAGACACCTCACAGCTGATCATTGCAGTCTGGGACTATAGTAACATCCAGAGAGCTTCACCAGAGGTCACAGGGGTCTGTCTGTAACTATGAGTTGTCTGTAAGTCGGGTGTCCTTAAGTAGGGGACCGCCTGTAGTATGTTCTACATTTGTAGGCGCATCTGTAATATTGTGACGATATATATAAGAGGATGATTTTATGCAAAGTATCATTTTTTTAATAAATTAAACAGTTTTAATAGAAGTTAGTGCTCAGCTCTTTTATCTATTGTATTTTCCACTTTGACACATCTTCTATATTTTTGGTACACCCATATTGTAAGGTTTAGTGCGGCAAGCACAATTTATTCATATGAACATAGGCCTATGGGGTATGATCTATGATCTCGACCCACATGTTCATCTATTACATTGAGAAGGTGGTGCACATGTTTTGAAATCAAAACCAATGTGTATTCATTTTTTATAAAAAAATTTACATTGTAAGAAATGAGTTGTAAAATCCCCATAAACTGACATACTGTATATGGTAGGATCAATCAGACACTGGGATTAAAGTACACTAGGAAGTCTGAAAAATAGTAAAAATTTAAAAAAAGTTAAAAAAAAGAAAAAAAAAAGAAAAACCCTAAAATTTCAAATGACCCGCCTTTCCCAATAACTGATATAAATATAAATAAACAGTTAAAATCATAAACATGTTAGTTATCGCCGCATCCCAAAATGTCGGATCTATGAAAATATAACACCGTAACAGAAAATAGTGCCCAACATCTAAAATGCAACTTTTTTGCCATATTGCAACATATAAAAAATTGAATAAAATGTTATCCAAAGGCTGTACAGTCCTCAAAATGGTAGCATTGAAAACATCATCTCATCTACCAAAAAAATTACACCACACACAGCTATGAACACTGAAGTATAAAAAAGAAGACGAATTTTACCAGAAGATGGCAAATTTAAGAATTTTTATTAGTACAGAAGGTATTAATTTTTGTAAATTTATGAAAGCATTAGAAAACCTATATCATTTTGGTATCCACGTGATTGCACCTATCCAAAGAATAAAGGAGACGTCTATTTTGAGGTGCACAGTGAAAGTCAAATCCAAGCCCACAAAAAAACGGGACAAATATCCCACTTCCCAATACACAGCATGGAATATTAAATACCGTCACTATGAAGTGCAATTTGTTACACAGAAAACAAGCCCCCGCACAGCTCTTTACATGGAAAAATAAAAAATGTTATAGATTTTTGAAGGCGGGAAGTGACAAGTGAAAAAAATTTAACAAAAAAAGGGCCTGGTCATTAAGGGGTTGAGCTGTAATTTTGGTTTTATTTGTATATATTAAAAATGTAAAAAGAGAGGAACACCCAATGTACTTCATACAACTTATAGATTCTTTCTTTACCATCCTCATCTCTGGAAAATAAGTAAATGGAATATATTCGTGGCCTAAAATGTTCACTATACCCATACTAATTTCTTTGAGAGGGGGCGGGGTTATTGTTCTGGTATCTCTGAGGCTCTAAAATGTGACAAAACACCCAAAATCCATTACAGCAAACTCTAAAAGCAAATTGTCCCTCCATCCTTCTGAGCCCCACTCTGCGCCCCTATTTTACTACCACATACAACCACATCTATTGTAATTCCTTGGAGTTTGTATTGTAAAAAATAAATATTTTGGGGCCAATGCAACATTCTTTGAAAAAAATAAAATTTTTCCCTTACTCAAGTCAAAGTGAATTAAGTTACATGAAACGTCTGCGGTGTTAAAATGCTCACTATATCTCCTGATAAATTAATTGAGGGGCATGGTTTCTAAAAATACGATTTTCTAAATCTTTATAAAAATAAATTGCTGTCTAAAATATGTATTTTGAAAATATGTAAAATTGTTGTTCGAATTGTAACTCATAAGCAGGAACATTGTAAAAAGTAGTTAATTACTCATCATATTTGTCACTTACACAAGTGATGGTAGGACTATCTGTCTGATAAGCATACCATTTAGAATTCTTAATATGGGGATTTTTCCAAAATTTCAACAAATACAACATGTCACAAAAACCAATCTGAAACTTGTGTAAGTTAAAGAACGTTTTCACAGTTGATAATGACACATGTAAGATTTGAAAAATTGGGCTTGGTCTTCAAGGTGAAAAAGAGTTTGGTCCTTAAGGGGTTAATGGCCTTAAAGGGTTTTGCCCATGAAAAAAAGGTCTCAAATTTTAATCCCCTAGTAATATTTGCACGATAATGATCATTTTTGACCATTTACTTTGCAATTTTATTCCGTTTTATTTCTGTTTTAACAGCAACTCGTTGTAAAATTACTCATAGATGGGCAGGGAGTCTCTAAGCAGAAACTTCGTTATTCCTCTGTACTATGAGATGCTGTGAGCTGACAATGTGCTTAGATCAGGGAACAAGGTTTATCTACACTTTCATTTAGCTTCTGAACAGTCTACTACTATCTGACACATAGAAAAGGAGATGAGACAGATCAGAGTTATGAGATGGATGTAAGAAACAACAAGACACTCAGCTCTGCCGGCTCATCTAATTAATAAAAAAGGGTTAGCACTACTATGTCACGCCCTCCCCATTGATTCAGGCTTATCTTGTGTGTAGAGATGCTGTTGAGTCCTCTCCACGCTGCTGGAAACACTGCTAAATCGGGAAGTGCCTGTAACCCAGTATTGCTGTCTGCCTTCTACCCCTCTCCCTTCTGCTGCAAAGCTAGATACGCTACAGGGAATTGTCTGACCATAGATTTATGGTTAGATCCAGGGACAACCAAAATTGTAAACACTAGGACTGACAGAGACAGGTTGGAATTATATCTGTGAAATGCTGTATTTTTGGGGGCGGCTGATCAGAATTCTTACAGGGAACAATGTGGGATGAAGAGGAGCAGCCGTTTCCTCTTCCCTCTGCACAGCACTCTGTCTTGGACCTATGCCCCTTAGACCTGGTACATACACTCACCGGCCACTTTATTAGGTACACCTGTCCAACTGCTCGTTAACACTTAATTTCTAATCAGCCAATCACATGGCGGCAACTCAGTACATTTAGGCATGTAGACATGGTCAAGACAATCTCCTGCAGTTCAAACCGAGCATCAGTATGGGGAAGAAAGGTGATTTGAGGCCTTTGAACGTGGCATGGTTGTTGGTGCCAAAAGGGCTGGTCTGAGTATTTCAGAAACTGCTGATCTACTGGGATTTTCACGCACAACCATCTCTAGGGTTTACAGAGAATGGTCCGAAAAAGAAAAAACATCCAGTGAACGGCAGTTCTGTGGGCGGGAATGCCTTGTTGATGCCAGAGGTCAGAGGAGAATGGGCAGACTGGTTCGAGCTGATAGAAAGACAACAGTGACTCAAATCGCCACCCGTTACAACCAAGGTAGGCAGAAGAGCATCTCTGAATGCACAGTACATCGAACTTTGAGGCAGATGGGCTACAGCAGCAGAAGACCACACCGGGTGCCACTCCTTTCAGCTAAGAACAGGAAACTGAGGCTACAATTTGCACAAGCTCATCGAAATTGGACAGTAGAAGATTGGAAAAACGTTGCCTGGTCTGTTGAGTCTCGATTTCTGCTGCGACATTCGGATGGTAGGGTCAGAATTAGAGATGAGCGAACATACTCGTCCGAGCTTGATGCTCGTTCGAGCATTAGCGTACTCGAAACTGCTCGTTGCTCGGACGAATACTTCGCCCGTTCGAGAAAATGGCAGCTCCCGCCGTTTTGCTTTTTGGCGGCCAGAAACAGAGCCAATCACAAGCCAGGAGACTCTGCACTCCACCCAGCATGACGTGGTACCCTTACACGTCGATAGCAGTGGTTGGCTGGCCAGATCAGGTGACCCTGGGATAGACTAGCCGCTGCCCGCGCTGCTCGGATCATTCTGTGTCTGGATGCCGCTAGGGAGAGAGCTGCTGCTGGTCAGGGATAGCGTTAGGGTGTTCTATTAGAATAGTGTTAGGCAGGAGTGATTCAACAAGAACCCAACAGCCCTTCTTAGGGCTACAATAACGTTATACTTTTTTTTTTTTTGTTTGCTTGTGGCTGGGCTTGCTGGCACTAGTAGTGCAGCTATTACCATATTGTGAGGAATTTGCAGGGGGACTTGCTACCGTTGTGTTTAGCTCTTAGTGACACACATATCCACCTCAAACACCAAAGTGGGAAAATTTATTAGGGGTTTCAATTAGGCACAGTCTGCCATTTACTTTTTATTTTACGTTTATTTTTTCATAACTCAGCGTCATCTCATCTTGCATAGTAGTGTGCTTTCATACTTGGCTAGAAAATAGCCATAGGAGAATCGAAACGGCTTACTTACGCCTACAATAGCGTTATATATATTTGATTTCTGGTTGATCTGCTGGTGGCTGTCCTTGCTGCAGTGCATCTACTAGCCAATTGTGAGGAATTTGTAGTGAGACTTGCGACCGCTGTGTTTAGCGCTTAGTGACGCACATATCCATCGCAAAGACCGAAGTGGGAAAATTTATTAGGGGTTGGATTTCAATTAGGCACAGTCTGGAAGTTTCTTTTTATTTTACGTTTATTTTTTCCTAACTCAGCGTCATCTCATCAGTGTGCTTTCATACTTGGCTAGAAAATAGCCAAAGGAGAATCCAAACGGCTTACTTACGCCTACAATAGCGTTATATATATTTTATTTCTGGTTGATCTGCTGGTGGCTGTACTTGCTGCAGTGCATCTACTAGCCAATTGTGAGGAATTTGTAGTGAGACTTGCGACCGCTGTGTTTAGCGCTTAGTGACGCACATATCCATCGCAAAGACCGAAGTGGGACAATTTATTAGGGGTTGGATTTCAATTAGGCACAGTCTGACATTTACTTTTTATTTTACGTTTATTTTTTCATAACTCAGCGTCATCTCATCTGGCATAGCAGTGTGCTTTCATACTTGGCTAGAAAATAGCCATAGCAATAGGATAGCATCGTTTGGTTTTAAAAACTAAAAAAAACAAAAAAAAACACACAAAAAAACACAAAAAAAAGTTAAAAAAAAATTAAAGTTATAACTTTCATTTTCAAAATGTTCAACCCGAGGGCTAGGGGTAGAGGACGAGGACGTGGGCGTCCAACTACTGCAGGGGTCAGAGGCCGTGGTCCTGGGCAGGTGATGACACCACCTGCTGATGAGGGAGCAGGGGAACGCCGCAGAGCTACACTCCCTAGGTTCATGTCTGAAGTTACTGGGACTCGTGGTAGAGCACTGTTGAGGCCAGAACAGTGCGAACAGGTGATGTCGTGGATTGCCGACAATGCTTCGAGCAATTTGTCCACCAGTCAGTCTTCCACGCAGTCCACCCATGTCACCGAAATCGGCACTCCTCCAGCTCCTGCACCTCAGCCTCCTCCCCCCCAGTCTGCCCCTCCCAGGAAAATTTGGCATTTGAACCGGCATACTCTGAGGAACTGTTTTCTGGACCCTTCCCACAGTCACAAACCACTTGTCCGGTTGCTGCTGAGCAATTTTCCGATGCCCAGGTTTTCCACCAGTCGCAGTCTGTGGGTGATGATGACCTTCTTGACGTAGTGGAAGAAGTGTGTAAAGAGGTGTCCGACGATGAGGAGACACGGTTGTCAGACAGTGGTGAAGTTGTTGTCAGGGCAGGAAGTCCGAGGGGGGAGCAGACTGAGGGATCGGAGGATGATGAGGTGACAGACCCAAGCTGGGTTGAGAGGCCGGGTGAACACAGTGCTTCTGAGACGGAGGAGAGTCCTTGACCAGAACAGGTTGGAAGAGGCAGTGGTGGGGCCAGACGGAGAGGCAGGGCCAGAGCAGGTGCATCAGCTCCAAATGTGTCACGTAGTGAAGCTCCTGTGGCGAGGGCTCCCGCGGCGAGGGCTAGATTTTCAGAAGTCTGGAGGTTCTTTAAGGAAACACCGGATGACCGACGGACTGTGGTGTGCAACCTTTGCCAAACCAGGATCAGCAGGGGTTCCACCACTACTAGCTTAACTACCACCAGTATGCGCAGGCATATGAATGCTAAACACCCCACTCAGTGGCACCAAGCCCGTTCACCTCCGGCCTTCCCCTGTTTCAGCTGATAGTCAGCCCCCTGCCCAGGACCCTGGCACAAAAACCCCATCGTCGCCTCCACGATCCTCCACAGCATCCACCAGCGTTCAGCTCTCCATACCCCAGACGCTGGAGCGGAAACGGAAATATAGTGCAACCCACCCGCACGCCCAAGCCCTTAATGTCCACATCTCCAGATTGCTTAGCCTGGAGATGCTGTCCTATAGGCTAGTAGAGACCGAGGCCTTTCGCAGCCTCATGGCGGCGGCCGCCCCTCGGTATTCGGTCCCCAGCCGCCACTACTTTTCCCGATGTGCCATCCCAGCCCTGCACCAGCACGTGTCAGACAACATCATCCGTGCCCTGACCAACGCCGTTTCTGACAAGGTCCACCTGACCACGGACACGTGGACGAGTGCTGCCGGGCAGGGCCACTATATATCGCTGACGGCACATTGGGTTAACTTGGTGGAGGCTGGGACCGAGTCTGACCCTGCGGCTGGTCATATACTGCCAACGCAGAGGATTGCAGGGCCAACCTCGGTCCAGGTCTCAAAGGCCTAGTATACCTCCTCCTCCTCCCACCCCTCCTCCACCTCCTCCTCCTCCGAATTACCATCCGTGGGCATGGCGCCATCAGTCGGTAGCTCTAGGCACAGCAGCAGTGCCGTCGCTAAGCGACAGCAGGCGGTGCTCAAACTGCTGAGCCTAGGCGATAAAAGGCACACCGCCCAAGAGCTATTACAGGGCATTCCACATCAAACTTGTTAACTTTGTCGCCACCCTGCTGTGTAATCCACAAAATATACTGGCAAACTTTTATCATTTACCGATATTATTTCAGCGCTTCTTGCGCATCTGCTTACATTCACCCGCCATATCCCAAACTTATAAGAACGCTACTACACTTGATCTTATACAAAAGGTTCTTAGAAGTGCTGTTTGGGGAGTAGCCTAGAGACAGGGGCTTGGATTGGCGAAAGCTCGCCTGGAAGCGGAGCGCCAGCTCCATCCCAAGATCCAACTAACATAGTTTTAACTGCAGCACCTTTAATCTACTACTAGTTCACTGCCTCCATAATAATAATAATAATAATCTTTATTTATATAGCGCCATCATATTCCGTAGCGCTTTACAAATCATAGGAAACAAATACAAAAGTAATGTAACAGAGCACAACATTTGTATGGAACAACAGGAGTGAGGTCCCTGCTCGCCAGAGCTTACGGTTTATGAAGATGATGGGGTAACACGAGGTAAAAGAATATTTAATGGTCAAGCCATTCTTCTTAGGGAATAGAACAAAATATAATAAATGGAATTGCTGTCGCTTGAACCACTCAGCCGTCATCTTATATACCAGGTCCAGGGTGAATGGGACTGCAGAGAAGTCTGGTGCCTGTTGGTTGCTGGATAACAGATGGGAGGACGACACAGGACGGGTTAGTAGAAGAGTTAAAACTTCATGCAGTTAATGAGTGTTATAGGCTTGCCTAAAGAAATGGGTTTTAAGATCACGTTTGAAACTTTGGAGGTTAGGTATTAGTCTGATAGTCCGGGGCAGAGCATTCCATAGAATTGGTGCAGCTCTAGAGAAGTCTTGGAGACGCGAGTGGGAGGTCCGCACTAGGGTAGAGGTTAATCTAAGATCACTGGTGGATCTAAGAGCACGGGTTGGGCGATAGACTGAGATAAGAGAGGAGAGTTAGGGGGGTGCAGCATTATACAGAGCTTTATGGATGAGGGTTATTATTTTAAACTGTATTCGAAAGGAGACTGGCAGCCAGTGCAGCGACTGGCATGAACTGTAGGCATACATGGTCCCCTTATCAAACAAGCTGTGTCAGGCAGAATTTTGGGTTGTTTTCATGGCTTCCACAACAAACTTGTTAACTTTGTCGCCACCCTGCTGTGTAATCCACAAAATATACTGGCAAACTTTTATCATTTACCAATATTATTTCAGCGCTTCTTGCGCATCTGTTTACATTCCCCTCACCCGCCATATCCTAAACTTATAAGAACGCTACTACACTTGATCTTATACAAAAGGTTCTTAGAAGTGCTGTTTGGGGAGTAGCCTAGAGACAGGGGCTTGGATTGGCGAAAGCTCGCCTGGCAGCGGAGCGCCAGCTCCATGCCAAGATCCAACTAACATAGTTTTAACTGCAGCACCTTTAATCTACTACTAGTTCACTGCCTCCATACATGGTCCCCTTATCAAACGAGCTGTGTCAGGCAGAATTTTGGGTTGTTTTCATGGCTTCCATGTTAACTTTGTCGCCACCCTGCTGTGTAATCCACAAAATATACTGGAAAACTTTTATCATGTACCGATATTATTTGAGTGCTTCTTGCTCACCTCCTTTGGTTCCTCTCTGCCACCCATTGGTTTGAAGCCTGAGTCCATTTAGGGTATGTCGCCATGCCACTCTCTAGCCTGCCGCTGCTGCCGCTGCCTCTGCATGCCGTCCCCTATAGTGTAAGGGTCAATTATTGGATGTTTTAGATGCTATCTAGCTTCATTCTGTCACTCTGTCATGGCCATGCTGTTGCCCATAATTTTGGCATAATGGTGCGATTAAGCAGCCTCAGAGGCATCCATGCATGCTGCCCCTGCTGTTTCCTGTCCATTTCCGTGGTGTTTCCATCCTTTTCTGAGGTTCCCAGGTGTTTGGCCAAGCTTCCCTGTGCAGAGCCTTGGTCCCCTTGAAAAATGCTCGAGTCTCCCATTGACTTCAATGGGGCTCGTTATTCGAGACCAGCACTCGAGCATCGGGAAAAGTTCGTCTCGAATAATAACGAGTACCCAAGCATTTTAGTGCTCGCTCATCTCTAGTCAGAATTTGGCATCAACAACATGAAAGCATGGATCCATCCTGCCTTGTATCAACGGTTCAGGCTGGTGGTGGTGGTGTCATGGTGTGGGGAATATTTTCTTGGCACTCTTTGGGCCCCTTGGTACCAATTGAGCATCGTTGCAACGCCACAGCCTACCTGAGTATTGTTGCTGACCATGTCCATCCCCTTATGACCACAATGTACCCAACATCTAATTGCTACTTTCAGCAGGATAATGCGCCATGTCATAAAGCTGGAATCATCTCAGACTGGTTTCTTGAACATGACAATGAGGTCACTGGACTCAAATGGCCTCCACAGTAACCAGATCTCAATCCAATAGAGCATCTTTGGGATGTGGTGGAACAGGAGATTCGCATCATGGATGTGCAGCCGACAAATCTGCGGCAACTGTGTGATGCCATCATGTCAATATGGACCAAAATCTCTGAGGAATGCTTCGAAGAATTGAGGCAGTTCTGAAGGCAAAAGGGGGTCCAACCCGTTACTAGCATGGTGTAACTAATAAAGTGGCCGGTGAGTGTACTTTCTACAATTCTTGAACTTGTGACTATGAGGGCCACCATTACGTGATCGCTTCCTACAATCGTCCTGCCAGGACCATATGATAGTATTCATGAATAACAGAGGACACATGACCAGGATAGGGCTGAGTCCTAGGAACGGCTCTCAGGGCAGAAAAAGGGAAACTCCTTACCATATAACTAAAATAATACACACACAACTTTTATTGTTGGAAAAGTGACTGGTCACAGCTTTATTAATATCTTCTGAAAATATGTAAAGTATCATCTTTATTAAATACAAATTATATAATACAATAAATATTTTAAATACAGAATACAGAGAAACAGTGGCCGAGTACTTGACAACAGAGCAGCAAAGGCTTGTCCATATTGACAAGTCCGCTATAATACTAAATAAAAGTAACATTGCTCAATAATCACGCTCAGAGTGCAGTGTGCAATGGTCACACAGACAACAGAAGGTAGTTGGATATACCCGGGAGGAAAATCTCTATGGGAAGAGTCTGGAGGGAGGAGTCTGTGGACCAGTGGACCCTCCGGAGCACCGCAGGAGATGGAGTGAGTACTAGCCGCAACCCGGGACCAGAGTCAAAGTGGCACCCTGGTCTTCACCAGAGCCCGCCGCAAAGTGGGATGGTCTTGCTGTGGCGGGGTGCCACCAGGTCGCTCGACGGGTGCGACTAGGCCTGTGATGGCAGCCAGGGATGACAGGGATGTAGGACACAGTCCAAATGCGGCTTGACAGGATGAGCTGAA
Organism: Engystomops pustulosus; assembly: GCF_040894005.1. NCBI lineage: Eukaryota > Metazoa > Chordata > Amphibia > Anura > Leptodactylidae > Engystomops > Engystomops pustulosus. The sequence goes on from NC_092419.1 coordinate 25,138,512, forward strand.
ACTCACTGCAGGTGAGCAGGCAGAAGCTGGCACAGGACCCAGGCAGACAGGAACAGAGAGGTCCTTGGAGGAGAGTTGGTGGCTTGGAGGCATCTGGGAGATGCTGGAAGATGGCAGCCACCAGGAGCGTCTGGGAACGTTGGAGACAGGAAACACAGAGGCATCTGGAAACGCTGTAGGAACACAGGGAACACGGAGGCATCTGGAAATGCTGGAGGAACACAGGGAAACACGGAGGCATCTGGAAATGCTGGAGGACAGGAGCGTCTAGAAACACTGATGGGCAATCACTTCAACAAGAACCACTGTGGGAAGCGAGGTGTGGAAACCTCGGAAGTTCCATGAAGAATGCTGAAACAATGCTGAAGATCCGTCCAGGAAGGAATGGAGGTGCCGGATTATAAGGGTGAGGCCGGATTAGCCTGCACCAAACAGAAGGATGCTGGCCCTTTAAGGGTGTGAGAGACAGCGCCCGTGCTTCTGCTGCTAGGGCAGGCAGCAAGAGCGAGGATGCAGTCTAGTCGGGAAGCAGGAGCGCTGGAGAGGTAAGTCCGGGCCAAGGGTTGCCGCGCCACATGGAAGGGCATGGGTGTACCCGCAATCCATACCGAGGATCGCGGGTGAGGCCGTGACACAGTAAAACCACACCTACCATATCCACAAGCCGCACACCTCCAGGCAAGTGGCGAGAGCAAAAAGTGACCAGACCAAACCAATCCCTCTCCTGACAAATAACAAATAATGAGACTAATTTACCTTACATAAAATATCTGCTGCCAAGCACCTAACAAAGAGTGGCATCTTGACCATTCAAGACGCCACGCACCACCACACCCTCAAACCAAAACCAGCAACCTCAGACAAACTATCATTAAAAACATCCAACCCGATATCAGTCAGATGCACTCCGTTCTTTCCTGTATAGCTGCGATCATCCTCCAACAAACCAATGATGCATCACTAAACCCCCGTTCAAGCGTGCAATCTTGCCAACACACTTATTGATCTTTACTCGGTCTGGTTCAGTGCTGCCACTGATACCGCATTCCTCCATCTCTCCCTTCTCACCATCTCGGACTAAATCAACAGCATATCCAGATATTCACTCATCAACCACAAAACATCTCTCTTTATCGCTTTTATCAGATGCCGCATTGGGAAACTCCCGATGTCATTACCTCCAGCGTGAAGAAGCAACACATTTGGATAACCCCCCCTTTCGATAGCCACAGGCAACCTGGATTGCACAGTATCCCATGTGAGTCCCCTGTAACCCAGCCATCGCACACTTACCAAGTTTTCTGCAAGCCCAAGAGACCTACCACCTAAACGCATCTGCGCTCTCTTCTCTGCCCAGTAAATGAAAGACTGTCCAAATATCCAGATGACACATCTTTTAATACCTATCAAATAAATAAATAAACATAACAGCCACTCCTCACTCCAGCTCTGCTTACTTCTCCAAACGATGAAGCCAAACATAGGATTGAAATCGCCTTGACTCCCATCACCCAATCCTCTTAATATCCGCTTCCAACAAACCCCTACATAGCGGCTTCTGTCGCTACCCTAATTTGAAAAGAACGTGAACAAAATTCCTTCGCGTTTAAACCCAAGCAGACCAAAAATTTCCAGAAAAACTGCCACAAATTGAAATCTCGATTTGTACAAAAAGGTCAAAGCTGCTTAAACCCTCTGAACGCCATCAGAAAGCAAAAAAGAACAGAAGACACCCAACTAGAAGACACCCAAGCCGCACACCACTTGTCCTCCATTAAGAACCAATCATGCCATACCTTCTTATAAGGCTCCCTAGTCGCAGGAGCCAAGGATAATTGAACCCAAGACAGCAGCCTCAACGCACCATCTCCCACAAATGCTCCGGACAATGCTTCGGCTGCTCCAGTTCCTGGAACCTGTTCAGCTGTAATAGAGACAGAGCATCCGCCACCTTATTATCCACCCCAGGCACATGAATAGACCGAAAATAGACATTAAAACGGAGGCACAACAACACTAAATGCTGCAACAAAACAATGACTGGAGGAGATGCTGAGTTTGCTTATTAATGACTTTGACCACTGACATGTTGTCGCAGTGAAAAACAACACATCTATTCGCGAGCTGGCTACCCCCAACTCTATGAACACAACAATCGGGAGCAAATCCAATAAACACAAATTAACAGTCAAACCTTGCTTGTGCCACCAAACAGGCCAAGACCCCACACTCCATTCCCCTTGAAAAAAGGCCCCAATAAAGTGCTCTGGCCGTTTGATCCCCGCTGTTGCCTTCAAGCAAAATTCAACCTCTCTAGCAAGAATTGCAACTGCTTCAATGTCACTTTTGACTTTACCAACGCCTCTTTTACAAACAACCGCAACTCCTCCAGCTTCTTCTCAGGCAAAAGACACTCCATGCGTACTGAGTCCAACTCTATACCCAAAAAACACAAAGTCGTGGCTGGGCCTTCCGTTTTGTCAACCGCCAATGGCACGACAAAACTCGCAAATGTCTCAGACAATGTGGACAACAAAACTTGACAATGAAAACTCCCTGCAGGGCCCACGCACAGAAAGTCATCTAAATACTGAATGACCACTGGACAACCAGCCAACTCATTTACAACCTACAAGGAACTAAAAGCCTCAAAAGGGTGGTTGAAGCCCCCACAGCCAGGGCACTCATGTTTGTAGGTGAAGGGTGACACCCATGTGCAATTACCCTCATTATATCTCCAACAAACCCCTTTTTTACTGATGCCTGACGGACCTCCTGACTTGGCTACATCGGGCCCCAACTGAAAGGGGGAACCTGCCACTGCTACCCCACCAAAATATGAACTCTTAATTGCCGGCTTAGACGCCGTCATCAACTGCATCCATACTGCAATATCCCTATGACCGCACTCCAATGAAAGTCGCACAGCCATTCTTTGACAAAACTGTGTGTCATAATTCAACCATAGTCTCTAACTAAACAAACCCGAGCACCACTCTGGATTCTTTTCCCCAATGACACTTACCAATATGGAGAAAGCATGTAACCAATTCCCAAAATTGCGCAGAATCGTTCCTCATCTTCCTCTTTGCGATGCTCTTTCCCCTTCTCCCAACGCACCATACTAAACCTTTCCAAAGGTAACAACGTGAAAATGTTTATATTTTCACGTTTGCAAATTTTCTCCTTCACCTCCTGTTTCAAATGACCCCCAAGTGGCTCGCCAAAGCAAATGTGTAGGTTGCTCATTGCCCCGTCCAATACCTGCAGTGACTTAGCAACGCTATCCATCTTCTCTTCCTGCACCGCAGCTCCAATCACAGCCACAACACACCTCCCGGTGCCTCCCCTGACACTGCCACCATGCTAGACAACCCGGCTGAATCCACCGTCCTCAGACTCCTCACCGCTGTCGCCGCCTCGTCCCCCGATCTGCTTGCGCATCCACGCAGTACCCCTCACCTCCTCTTGGGCCTGCACCTGGGCCAAAAACACCTCCAGTTCGGCCATCCCTATGCTAACCACCCGACAGGAAAATTATGTAAAAACAGCAAAATACGCTCACTACTAAGTTCCCCCCTTGGCAGGCCTGTACTTCCACTTCACTACAATTTGCTCTGGCCAAGAAAGATGGCGTACCCTTCCGGATTTGCCTTATCAGCCCTCTTCAATTTCCTCCCCCGAAATCAAACCCACCTATCACCTCACTTGGTGTTCCGCTCCCCAATGTTACTCCTCCCGCCATTTTCCATTTTCCAGCTAGGTCCATGATAACATAACCCTCCATCTGCAGCCATTTTATGGACAGGAATGTCTAGCCTCACTGGAGGCTTCACTTTACATATCAAGAAAGTGGAGCAGAACTATGAATACATGTATACATGTAAATTAGCTAATATTCTGCCCCCCACTTTTAAACACACATTACAAAAATCAAGAGTTAAAGGGTTCAACCCCTTTAACATTAAGCCTTTATTGAAATACATTGTAGAAGTTTAATGAATTCATAAACATTCTGAATAGAAAAGTACAAATAAAGTATTACTAATTTTTTCTACAAGTTTACTTTTACTTCCTAAGTTTCGTTACTTCTTCTTCACTTCTCCTAATTATCTCTTTTTCTCACCCTATGAGAATTCCTCCTTAGAGTCGGGAACATGTATAATTGTGAGTAAATTTTGTGCGAGAGAGAAGCATCTGCCTTTGTGTGACACCATGACGTGACTCGTGTGCATTGTATTAGATGTTTACTATTTGATCATTTCTTTTACTTGTTCCTTTACAACACAATATCAGGTAAATGACTTATTATATGTGCAGTACTTTTCATTTATAGCCGGGTGAGAACTTTTTCTTTTGGCAGCATATGCGAGAATGTGATTTCTTAACCCTTCTGCAATGGGAAAAATTTAAATCATTTTTATATTTAGTTTACCATAGAAATAATGACTTGAGAAGTTCTCATTGTTGCATTTCATCATCAGAAGACGACCTTTTACCACCTCTACAAACTCACACTCTTTACATTCTTTACTACCTGCCCCTCCACTGATGTAAGCAAAATTGTAAAAATAATGTCTGGTCCCCCTTAATTTTGCTGTAAACTTGCATCAATGCATTTTAAAAGCCATAAAATGTTTTCCCCCGCTAAGATTATTGCTCTCACCTAGTAGTGTTGGAGCTCTTCCAGACCCTGCTGCTGGCTTCCTCCCTACTCCGGACACCTCAGATGACATAAATGGATAGAGGTACAAGAAATAGGGACCTTGGAGCAACGCTGGAAAGATTCTTGGATCAAGACTTGTTCAAAATCTTCTGTCTTAAATAAATGTTAAAGACGTAAATGTTAAAGTTTATCTTTCCAGCGCGGCTCCAGGAGCCCTAGTTTTCTTATTTTTCATACCTCTGTCAGTGTGCAATGCAGACCTTTTACACAGTGTAGATGGTATTTGTATAAATCATAGTATCCAGTATCCTGCAAGCATAAAATTCTGCAGGTAAGTCTGCAAGAGTATTATTGACGCTCGGCTACTGTTGTAATATAAAATGCACTTAATTGTTTCTTTGCACTAAGCGTTTCTTAAAGGGGTATTCTCGTCTGGGCATTCACATTCAGTTTCATTAATCTGCCATATAAATACATTTCTTCAATTAGATCTTATTAAAACAGAATTTACCTGTTTGAAGATAATTTCTGATAAATGTAGTCATATGGTCCCTTAGAAGCAAGACTGTGTCCTTGGATTCGGCCACCTCTGCTGCAGGGATTTCACAAAGAAACAAAAGGTTTTTTGTATATGAAATGTCCTGGAGTTGCTGCATGTCCCACAGCCGTCCTGTGGTAATGATCGCTGAATCCACGTAGTCAAGCAAGACTCAATATTGCATGTCTGGTCACCGCTGCCAAAATGTGAGGTGGTCGTATCCGAGAAAACTTCTAAGGGACCATATGACTACATTTATGAGAAATTATCTCCGCACAGGAACATTTTCTTTAATAACATCCAATTGAAGAAATGTTTACATATGACAAATGAATTAAATTAAATGTAAGTGCCCAGATGGGAATAACCCTTTAAATTCATAAATCATAATTTTCTAATTGCAGCCTCTGTATACATTCAGATTTTTGGATCTGTGTAGCATTTGCATAAAAGAGCTTCATCTGTTCCCATCCTCCGTTCTCCATATCAATACATTTCAATGATATTCGGAGAATATGTGACGATCTTTTATTTTATCTGTTGACACTGATAGATGTTGAGTAGGAAAGAATAAGCAGTGAGTGTTACACACGGAGGGAATGGGGACATGGCCAGAGGGAGTGCAGCAGCCACCTCTACAGTGAGCCGTCTGTTGTGAGATGGGAGCAGCCAGACTTCCTGTATCACACTGAGCAGTCTGCTGTGAGATGGAAGTAGGAGGAGGCATGGTTGAACCCCCTGGTTTTCTCGTTACTTGTCGCTATATTGTACTTAGACTTTAACCTATCTGCCCTTTTGTGTGGCTTAGGTCTCATAGTTCATGTAGGTTACACAAGAAATACAATAGCCTGAATAGTACACAGCTGGGGCGAGAATAGCTTATGGGACTGATTGACACTACAGTATAAGGAAGCCAGTTTTAAAGTCTATGTAAATAAGAAGTAACAAAGCTAAAACATGGGTTAGTTGATGTGTATGTATCCTTTTATAGGAAATAAAGTCCATTTATGAATGAACCAGACAATGATAAAAGGTTTTATACTTCATGGAATCTCAGATATTCCTGAATTACATTTACTCACCTTCCTTCTGGTTCTTCTCATCTATCTCCTCGGACTTACTGGAAACGTGGCCATTGTACTCCTGGTCTGCCTTGACGTCCACCTGCACACCCCCATGTACTTCTTCTTGACCAACTTGTCCCTTATTGACATCTCCAGCTCAACTACAACTCTACACAGGATTTTTATTGCCTTTGCAACACAAAACAACAATGTTCCCCCCTTAGCCTGTATGGCCCAGTTATATATTTTCTGTTCTTTAATGAGTAATGAGCTCTCGATTTTGGCCGTCATGAGTTATGATCGCTATGTAGCCATCTGTAGGCCTCTACATTATCACACTATCATGAGTCGTAGACTCTGTGGACTGATGGCATTAGTCAGCTGGGTATTTGGGTTCATCGAAATGGTCCCAACTGTTGTCTTTGTATCACAGTTCACTTGCTACATTTCAAAGGAAATTGATCATTATTTCTGTGATGTGTTGCCCATTCGGGACATTACCTGCAGTGACACTTCACTTTTGGACCTTTACATCCTAAGTTTTGGCAACATTAATATGTCTATTTTACTTTTGCTTACTATAACTTCCTACATTTTTATCATCAAATGCATATTAAGAATAAGCTCTAGTGCTGGGAGACGTAAAGCCTTCTACACGTGTTCCTCACACATCATGGTGGTTGTCATGTTCTATTCCTCCATTTTCTTACAATACGTAGCAACAGTTTCAGGAAGCAACATGGGATCCAATGTATTCTTCTCTCTGTTTAACACGTCAGTTGTCCCCATGCTGAACCCACTGATCTACAGCTTGAAAAATAAAGATGTAAAATCTGCTCTACGACGAAAACTCAACTTCTGTGGATCCAAATAAACTTTTCTGATATTACGGTCAAAGACAAATCACAAAGAATGAGAGAGTCTTCTACTTCTGTAAAATGACATATTGGGGCAGATTTACTTACCCGGTCCATTCGCGATCCAGCGGCACGTTCTCTGCGCTGGATTCGGGTCCGGCCGGGATTCACTAAGGTAGTTCCTCCTGAAGAGCATCGGAACGCACTGGAATACACCGAGCCGGGCTGAGTGAAGGTAAGTGCAATTATTGCGACACATTTTTTTAAAAAATTGCAGCGGTTTTTCCGAATCCGTCGGGTTTTCGTTCGGCCACGCCCCCCCATTTCCGTCGCGTGCATGCCGGCGCCAATGCGCCACAATCCGATCGCGTGTGACAAAATCCCGGGGCAATTCAGGGGAAATTGGCGCAAATCGGAAACATTCGAGTAACACGTCGGCAAAACGCGAATCGGTCCCTTAGTAAATGACCCCATTATTTTGGTAGAACCAATAATCACATGAGCCATTCTTTTGAATGACACATTTCTATAAGTTTCTTCTTTTAAAATCTCTCCTGTGGTTTTTAAAATATTTAAAGGGATTTTCCAAGTTTAATCTTTTTTTTTATTTAACTCTTAAAGAGAACCTGTTATGTAAATTCACCCACCCAAAATTCACTCACCCAAGATTAAATTAAAAACTATGATTAAAAAGAATTGCCTTTATCCCTAAATGGTTCCTTTCCATGGCTGAAATATAACAACATCTATGTGTAAACTTATATGCAACTCACCTGGTGTGAGCCCACCACACTACCTGAGTCCAATGAAGCCTGTATCTTCATGGTTTACTTGCATTGTCCTGCCTCCTTGTACCTGATTGACAGTTCTCAGGGCTATGATATTCTGCTAACTCATTGGATGACATGAAACACAGCAGCCTCCATGGAGTATAGGGAGAAGTAGAAGTTAAAGGAGGCTCCTGTGATTTCATGTCATCAGATACATACATGATGTATAGTTTGCTAATGTTAGGAGGCTAAAGGACCTGTGATGATGTCACCCTGGTCACATGACATGCTGAGAAGAGGCATAATGGATGTATATTTGAGAGCAACCGGCCAAGTGGGACAAGCCTTCTCTGATGCCAGGGAATCCAATATATAAAGCTGAGTTTATGTGTGTATGTGTCTGTGTGTATGTGTGTATCTCCGCTTTGTATGTGTTTCCCAACCTTTTTATATCTGGGGACCGGCTGCACCCAAAATTTTTTACCAGGGTAACCCTCTTACCATGGTCCCTGTAAAATAAATTATTGTGCCAGCAATTAGTCCATATATAACCCCAAACCAAATAATGCCCCCTTTCCTGCAGGTGCCCTGTGAGGAAAAAAATTTGCATACCGTATATACTTGAGTATAAGCCGAGTTATTTAGCACAAAACATGTGCTGAAAAACCCTATCACGTCTATTAAAAAACAAAATGTGTACTCACCTCTTGACGTCCCCTGGTAGGTCCTCTTCCATACATTGATGGTCTGCCACACGCATCATAAGGTCAGCTGCTCGTGACATTCTAGTTTGTGCGCCGCCATTGACACACACTATGATGTCAGCAAGCGGCTTACCTCATGATGTATAAATTTACAAATTTTAGGTCCAAATAAATGCTTTATTGTCAAATTTTGATCATTCTAAATATAACTATTATATTTAAAACATGTGAGAAAATTAACGGATTAAAAAGCTTAACTAAAATGGTTTTGAATTGTTTGAAGGGTGTAGATTTATGAATGGGGTTGTATCAAATAGGATTTTATAAAAGCCTCTATAAAAAATATTTAATTTTCTTGAAAATATGGAAAATTGCAGTTAGAATTGTAACTCTATTAGTTTCCTTATTAAATAAAAAACCATTAAAAAATTATGTAATTATAAATTACCGTATATACCAGAGTATAAGCTGACCCGAGTATAAGCCGAGACCCCTAATTTTGCCACCAAAACTGGGAAAAACTATTGACTCGAGTATAAGCCGAGGGTGGGAAATGCGTTGGTCACCGCCCCCCCCCCAGTATATAGCCAACCAGCCCCCTATAGTATACAGCCAGCCCAGCCTGCCCCCTGTAGTATACAGCTTGCCCCCAGTAGTATACAGCCTGCCCTTAGTAGTATACAGCCTGCCCCCAGTAGTATACAGCTTGCCCCCAGTAGTATACAGCTTGCCCCCAGTAGTATACAGCCTGCCCCCAGTAGTATACAGTTTGCCCCCAGTAGTATACAGCCTGCCCCCAGTAGTATACAGCCTGCCCCCAGTAGTATACAGCCAGTCCCCAGTATTATACAGTTTGCTCCCAGTGGTATATAGCCTGCCCCAGTGGTATACAGCCTGCCCCCAGTGGTATACAGCCTGCCCCCAATAGTATACAGCTTGCCCCCAGTAGTATACAGCCTGCCCCCAGTAGTATACAGCTTGCCCCCAGCATAAAAAAAAAATAAACTTATATACTCACCCTCCGGTGGCCCCGATGTGCAGCGCTGCTCCCCCGAAGTCCACGCAGCTCGTCTTCAGGCTTCCGTGCCCGTCTTCTTTATTCTGCTGGGCGCCACCATTGCTCTCTCCCGGCCGGCGCCTAGTATGACGCGCCGCTGCTAAAGTCATACTAGGCGCCGCCCGGGGGAAAGACATGGCGGCGCCCAGCAGAAGAAAGAAGATGGGCGCGGAAGCCTGAAGACAAGCGGCGCGGACATCGGGGGAGCAGCGCTGCACATCGGGGCCACTGGAGGGTGAGTATATAAGTTTATTATTTTTTAATAAATCTGATATTCACTTTGGTAAGTTAAAGAGCTCTAAAGTTATCACCTCATATAGTAACACATATTTAAAAATTGGGCATAGTCTTCAAGGTAAAAATGAGCTCTCTCTGCACAGCACTCTGTCTTGGCCCTGTGTACCTTAGACCTTATACATATGCAACATCCCCCACCGGGCCTAGCCTTTTCTTGGGGGCCTGGAGGCAGGCGGGGCCCAGAATACTGGAGTGGCTGGCTAGTGTGGCCTTGGGCATGCTGTGGTCACGGTGCATGGTATGGGGACCAGAGGGCTGACCTACAGCTTGGCAGGTCTCCACCAAGAAATATGGAGGGAGAGGCTGATGCAGTGGTTTATGGGGCAATCCCTGAAGTATTTGTAGGATGAGTCCCTGGGTAATGAATGGGGAGCCCGTGATAATAAGAAGCCGTATCCAGGGATCAGATGGAAGCAACATTGTGCAAATCAACTTACAGTTCTTTATTGAACAGCAGGCAACGGTCAGAAACAGGTAACAGCAGATTCTCTATGCACGCAGCCTAATAGTAGGTGCAGGCTGGGCTGGTTCAGATGGAACTGAGTCTAAGTGGTGGAAGCTGCAGTTCTGGGCTGAAGTCTCCGGACTTGCCCTGTGTGTCAGGCAGTAGGCCTGAGGTACTAGAAGTTCCTGGGATGAATGGCTGTGGCAGCACTAAAGGTGTGCTACTCACTCTCCTTGGGATAAGACCCAACAGACCCCGTGCTCTCACTCAGCAGGTGTTTCTATACTCCCCCTGGTCAGGTGGTAGCCTGACCTGATCCCCTTCTAGTTTGTATAACAGACACATCATTGGATAATTACATACACCAGTTAACTGTCGCCTTGCCAGTCAGTATCTAAAGCTGCATTTACACTATATTTCAAGTTCTAGAAACATCCTAGAGGTTTCATTACTCCCCCTAACAGCTTCTGACCTGGAGAGGGCGCTATTTGCATATCCCCTGGTAATTGAACGAGCCAACCAAGGCTTGACTATTGACCAGATGGAAATGTAGGCTAAAGCTGGATGGCAGCATATAGCTTCCAAATGGTCCATGCACACTACAGCGTGTAGGGGTGCAAGTAATAAAGTGCACTAGTGCTTGGCTATGTGCAGTGTAGGGGAGACAAACCGCCCACAGTCCTGGCTGCAGGCACCAGGGTTGGTTTTGGAGTGAGGACCTTACAGTTAGTAGCTAACGCCCTTAAAACAACCGTTTTCTAAGAAAAGGCATAGTGTCATATCCTGTAATCCACTTCTTGCACCAAGGCCTGAAGTTTGCCCGAAGACACATCACGTAGGTGGCATAATCATAAACGTATATAATACATATTGTATACCTGCCATCTGATGGTCTTACCCTAGTGTGGGATGCCTAGGTGTCACTGCTTAGCCACCCCGGGTCTCCTATAGACCTGCGGTTTACAGAGGCCACACAAGTACAGAGCTCCGATTTGAGGCATAAGCCTGTGGTCAGGATTTCACATAAAGACAAGGACGGTCCGACAGAGTCCTATCCTCCTGGCTCCAAAGCCTATAAAAAGGTTAAATGCAAACTAACTTATAGTAACGGTTACTGTAGTTACGCAAACATTCACATTGGCTTTACCAGCCCAAAGGGTACATAGCTTGGAATGTTACATAACGTTCCATAAACCTGATAGTTTGAGTAGCAAAAATAACAATGTCCATTTCCTGAAAGAAAGGCATAATATGCAGAATAGCATTGTATCAATGAAGAATTTTTTTTAACCTGAAAGAGAAGTAAAAAAAAAGCAAGAAAAAATGTCTCTTTCCTGTAAGGGAAGGCATAAAGTGCATAAAAAAAACTTTTTTCTTAAAGTAGATCAAAAGTGACTCAGAGAGGTAGCATTACAGAGAGTCCATCCTGTGGGAACAGTCCTTGGTGAAGGAAAAAGCAGCAAAAATAATGCAAAGTATCTCCCCTGGATGTGAGGGATACAACTGGGGAGAAGATCAGCAATGTCTCTGGCTTATGGACAAGTAGAGGGGAGTCTCTGGCTCAATAAGGGTAAAGGCACAGCCCAACTGGGAGAAAAATCACCAAAACTAAATGTCCTATTTACAAGATGACAATGGGCTTCAGCCCATCAGGGTACTACACACTGTCCGAGCAGGAAGTATCGTGGTCTGGATTCCGTGGTGGTGCTGCAGCTGACTGGGGACACCCGTTGGTGATCTTGGGAACTCCAGGCTCCTTGGTGTCTTCGCTAGTTTCCTGAGGTTCAGGAGCAGGAACACTGATCTCCAGAATGTCAGCCTCACCATCTGGTTGATTGATAAGGCTTGCAGCCATGGACGGGTCTAGGAATAAATAGACTGGAGCTGGAGGCAGTGCCGTAGCTCTCTTTGCATCCTCCAAGTCTACTGGGGCTGGGTCATCTCTCCACTGATAGGAAGCCACCTGACGAGGGTCTCTTGCTGAGGGAACCTGGAAGAGGCTCATCTGCCGGACCATCTGCCACCACAGAGTAACCCTGGGATCCGGCAACATTTGCGGCTGGGAGATGTCCAGGGTGCTCCCCTGGAGCAAGCCTGGTCCATGGATAGCAATGGGGCCCACACTTAAGATCCCGGTGGATGGGGCACTTACGTGGGTGCCTGGGGAGTTGCAGCCCGGGAAGAGATGGGAGGCCAGAAGTCCTCTGGACAGTGATCGTAGAAAAGATGCTCTTTGGGGTTCGGAATCCGGGTGGCCCTTCTTGAAGGCTAAACTCGATCCACTCTCCCGGCTTGAGATTATGGAATCATACCCTTTTATGTCGAAGGCCCGTACTTGGCCTGTTGTATGGTCCCGCCGCACCTAGGCACCTTTAGTTGACCACACAGCCATGAAGCATTGGGGCTCCCGCTCTAGCTGACGCTGATCTTAGATGGCATCTTGTAGGTTCCTGTGGAGTGTCTCACCGCAGCCATGCAGCTTCTGAGGTGCTAAGTGTGGTCGTAGGGCCACAGGCATGGGCCTTGCAGGTGCGGGGACAGGAGCCCCTACCGGTGGGACATCAGCCGGGAGTTGCTGTTGAACTGTCGGAGGCAGATACCAGCTTCGGAGCAGGGGGTACGGTCACCTCCACGGTGGTTTCTTGGGGCTTTTGTGGGAGAACTCAAGCCCGGACTCTCGCCACCAGCCCGGTTGCAGGGAGAAGCAGCAGGAAATGCCCAGGCAGGGAGCCCTGTTCCGTCACTGACCGTAAGTAAGTATTAAGGATGGAGGCCCTGGTTAGTCCTCAATGAAACAGGTGCACGGCGAATGGCCGCCTGATGGGATGTACTGCCAGCACAACCACAGTTTCAAACACCTCAAAGAATTCAGGCATATGCTCCAAAGGTAATAGCCGTGGTCTCGCCATACTGAACGATTCCTGGTCACATGGTACGATACCACTGCACGTGATACGGAGGATCTCTTCTCCTGTGTTGAGCGAGAGAAGGAAGTCCTCCCACCAGGGGGTGAAGTTTGGGTGCTTCCCACCAGGGGCTGTAGCAGGCGCAATTTTCTCCTGCGCCACAGGGTTCTCATGCTTTATGTAGAAAAAAATAGGGCTAGTTGGACATAAGATTTGGTCCTCATGCAGGATGCACGCAATAAAATAACACAGTCGCTAGGGCCTTAACCCAAATGGCAGCAGGATTAGATAGCATAGTCTTTAAAACAACAGTTCAAAGTGCCAGTATAAGGCACAGAAGCATATATCCTGTTCGTGATGCCACTTGCAACATCCTCCATCGGGACCTAGCCTTTTCTTGGGGGCCTGGATGCAGATGGAGTGGCTGGCTAGTGCAGCCTTGGGCAAGCTGTGGTCATAGTGCTTGGTATGGGGACCAGAGGGCTGACCTACAGCGTGTAGGTCTCTAGCATGTGGTGTGTGCAAGACATATGGAGGGAGAGGCTAATGCAGTGGTTTCTCCCTGGGGCAATCCCTGAAGTGTTCCTGGGTGATGGATGGGGAGCCCATGATGGTAAGCAGCAGTATCCAAGGATCAGATGGAAGAAACGTGGTGTAAATCAACTTACAGTTCTTTAGTGAACAGCAGTCAACGGCCAGAAACAGGTAGAGGTATTGATTCTACAGAGGTATCAGTTTTATCATTGGTCAAGGGCTAGGTAGGATCTCCATATCCTCCAACAAATCGCATCAGTGAACAGTGTCCTATATAATGACCATTTGAGACTGTAGTATGCTTTTTCAAACTTTACTATACAAGTATTTACATCTATTCAAATTCATCTTTTATCTTCAATACATTTTCATGGCATGCAATACGTTTTTGTCTGCAGCTAGCAAGAATGGGTAATCATGTGAGTGTGCTAACATGTAGAAAAGTCAGGAGGTTCACCTCTCTTGGCGTTCAGCGGTATCTTCACACTACTCACTTGTTCGAAGACCCCAGGGCTGAGCCATAACTCTAACTGTTGGCCAGAAACAGGTAACAGCAAATTCTATATGCTGGAAAGGTCTGAAAGCTGGTTCAGATGGAACCGAGTCTAAGTGGTGGAAGCTGCAGTTCTGGGCTGAAGTCTCCAGACTTGACCTGTGTGCCAGGCAGTAGGCCTGAGGCACTAGAAGTTCATGTGATAAATGGCTGTGATAAGACCTAGCTGACCCTGTGCTTTCACCCAGCAGGGGTTTTTATACTCCCCCTGGTCAGGTGGTTGCCCCTCTCCAATCCCCTTCCGGGAATGCCTAGTTGATAGGGTAAACCACTGAAGGCTGCACTTTATATATCAAAAAAGAGGAGCAGAACTATTTACACACACATTAAATAAAACATGAGGTAAAGTGGCCAACTCCTTTAACATTAAGCCTTCATTGAAATACATTGTAGAAGTTTAATGAATTCATCAACATTCTGAATAGAAAAGTGCAAATAGAGAATAACAATTTTTTTCTACAAGTTTACTTTTGCTTCCTAAGTTTCGTTACTTCTTCTTCACTTCTCCTAATTATCTCTTTTTCTCACCCTATGAGAATTCATCCTTAGAGTCGGGAACATGTATAATTGTGAGTATCTTTTGTGCGAGAGAGAAGCATCTGCCTTTGTGTGACACCATGACGTGACTCGTGTGCATTGTGTTAGATTTTTATGATTTGATCATTTCTTTTACTTGTTCCTTTACAACACAATATCAGGTAAATGACTTATTATATGTAAAGTACTTTACTTTTAAAGCTGGGTAAGGGCTTTTTTTTGGCAGCATATACAGGAACATGATTTCTTGTAGAATGGGAAAAAATTTAATCATTTTTATATTTAGTTTACCATAGTATTAATGACTTGAGATGTTCTCATTGTTGCATTTCATCATCAGAAGACGACCTTTTATCACCTCTACAAACTCACACTCTTTACATTCTTTACTACCTGCACCTCCACTGATGTAAGCAAAATTGTAAAAATAATGTCATGTCATGTTTTTCATCCCTCTATCAATGTGCAATGCAGACCTTTTACGCAGTTTAGATGGTATTTGTATAAATCATATCCAGTATCCTGCAAACATAAAAAGCGTTTCTTAAATTCATAAATCCTCATTTTCAAATTGCAGCCTCTTCTACAGTCAGATTTTTGGATCTGTGTAGCATTTGCATAAAAGAGCTTCATCTGTTCCCATCCCCCGTTCTCCACATCAATACATTTCAATGATATTCAGAGAATATGTGATGATCTTTTCTTTTATCTGTTGACACTGATAAATGTGGAAGAGGAAAGAATAAGCAGTGAGTGTTACACACAGAGGGGATGGGAGTGCAGAGGCATTTCTACAGTGAGCTGTCTGCTGTGAGATGGGAAGGGGCTTGGCTGATGCATGGTAGAAGCCACACTTCCCTTATCACTTTGAGCAGTCTGCTGTGAGATGGGTGCATCCAGACTTTCTGTATCACACTGAGATGTCTGCTGTGAGTTTGGATTAGGAGGAGGCATGGCTGAGCCCTCTGGTTTTCTTGTTACTTGTTGCTATAGTGTACTTAGACCTTTTTGCCCTTTGGTGTGGTTTAGATCTAATAGCTCAGGTAGAAATACTATGTGTGAAATACTATGGCCTGATTACTACACAGCTACTTTTCTTCTTCTCAGCAGTAAGCCAACCTGCTATATTTTATGAGGAGGTCAAGGTGCTAGAATAACATCTAATACTGCCTGACATTACTGTATTAGGAGGAAGTAAAGATGAGCGCAACTAGCCATCACTATAATTGTCCAGGAGGGAGTCTGGCAGAACCAGAAACCCAACCGTCGGGTTCGCTCATCTCTAGGAATAAGCCTAGCTCAATTGATGTGTATGCATGTATCCTTTATAGGCAAGAAAAACAAGTCCATCTATGAATTTCATAAACCAGACAATGATAAAAGGCTTTATACTTCATGGAATCTCAGATATTCCTGAATTACATGTTTTTACCTTCTTTCTGATTCTATTCATCTATCTCCTTGGACTTGCTGGAAACTTGGCCATTGTACTCCTGGTCTGCCTTGATGTCCACCTGCACAACCCCATGTACTTCTTCTTGTCTAACTTGTCCATTATTGATATGTCCAGCTCAACTACAGCTCTGCACCGGATTTTTATTGCCTTTGCAACACAAAACAAAATTGTTTCCCCCAAGGCCTGTATGGCCGAGTTATATATTTTCTGTTCTTTAACCAGTAATGAGCTCTGTATTTTGGCCGCCATGAGTTATGATCGCTATGTAGCCATCTGTAGGCCTCTACATTATCACACTATCATGAGTCGTAGACTTTGTGGACTGATGACATTGATCAGCTGGGGATTTGGGTTCATCGAAATGGTCCCAACTGTTTTCTTTGTATCACAGTTCACTTGTTACATTTCTAAGGAAATTGATCATTATTTCTGTGATGTGTTACCCATTCGGGCCATTACCTGCAGTGACACTTCCCTTTTGGACCTTTACATCCTAAGTTTTGGCAATATTAACATATCTACTTTACTTTTGCTTACTATAACTTCCTACATTTTTATCATCAAATCTATTTTAAGAATAAGGTCCAGTGCCGGCAGAAGTAAAGCCTTCTACACGTGTTCCTCGCACATCATGGTGGTTGTCATGTTCTATTCCTCGATCTTCTTACAATACATAGCAACAGTATCTGGAAGTAACATGGGATCCAACATAATCTTCTCTCTGTTCAACACGTCTGTTGTCCCCATGCTGAACCCACTGATCTACAGTTTGAAAAATAAAGATGTAAAATCTGCTCTACGACGAAAACTTCTGTGGATCCAAATAAACTTTTCGGATACTACGGTCAAAGACAAATCACAAAGAATGAACGAGTTTTCCACTTCTGTAAAATGACATATTATTTTGGTAGAACCAGTAATCACACGAGCCATTCTTTTGAATGACACATTTCTATAAGTTTCTTCTTTTAAAATCTCTCCTGTGATTGGTTGTCAAAATATTTAAAGGGGTTATCCAAGTTCAATCCTTTTTTTAAAAAATTTAACTCTTAAAGAGAACCTGTTATGCAAATTTACCCACCCAAAATAAATATTTAATTAAAAACTATTACAAAGCATTGTCCTTATCCCTAAATGGTTCCTTTCAATGGCTGAAATGTAACAAAATCTGTTTGTAAACTTGGCGTGAGCCCAACACACTACCTGAGTCCAATGAAGCCCAAATATTCATGAGTTACTTGCATTGCCCCGACTCCTTGTTCCTGATTGACAGTTCTCAGGGCTTTGATATTCTGCTGTATGGAAGACTGAGAAAAAGCTTATTGGGCACTTAAAGTCAAGTGACCAGATGAAGCCTCCCTGGAGTATAGGGAGAAGTTGAAGTCAAAGGAGGGGGCTGTGATTTCATGTCATCAGATACATACATGATGTATAGTTTGCTAATGTAAGGAGGCTAAAGGACCCGTGATGTCACACTGGTCACATGACATGCTGAGAAGAGGCATAATGCATGGGAATATAAGAGGGACCGGCCGAGTGGGACAAGCCTTCACTGATGCCAGGGAATCCAATATATAAAGCTGAGTGTATGTGTCTGTGTGTATGTATGTATATATTGTGTATGTAAATTAATCAGTGTTCCACATAATGCGCCATTTACTGCAGCCCCAGGTTTAAAATGCCCCCTTTCCTGCAGCTGCCCTTTTTTCTGTATTCCCCTGTTAATATTTCAAAAGATGGCTACAGAAAAAATTATTGTACCCCTTTTTCTATAGCAGCCCCCACACACCTATAATGTCTTTGGGCTTTTCACTGAGAGGAAAAAAAAATACATACTGTATACACCCGAGTATAAGCCGAGTTATTCAGCATAAAAAATGAGCTGAAAAACCCTAACTCGGCTTATCCTCGAGTCTATTAAAAACCACCTTCCGACGTCCCCCTCTGGCAGTTCCTCTTCTATATATCGATGCTCCGGCATCGACTCCATGTTGGCATGTGGTCTGCCGCACGAATCATGAGGTTAGCCGCTCGGAGACATTCTAGTGTGTGCGCCAGCATCGGCACATACTATGATGTCAGCGAGTGGCTGACGTCATGGTGCGTGTGATGGACCACATGGGGACATGGAGTCAATGTCGGAGCATCGATGTATAGAAAAGGAACTGCCGGAGGGATGTCAGAAGTTGAGTACACATTTTTTTTTTTATAGGCTGGGTATACCTCAAAGAGGAGCTACAGGCTATATACTGCAGGGGGGCCGGTGCTGCTACATACTGCGGGGGGCAGGTGCTGCTATATACTGGGGGGGGGGGGCAGGTGCTAATGGCTATATACTAGGGGCAGGGGAAGCAGGCTATATGCTGGAGGTTCAGGGGCTGCAGGCTATACTGTATATCCACTATGAATTGCATTTTGTTGTGCAGAAAACAAGCCCACACACACTTTAAATAGAAAAATTATAGATTTTTGAAGGCGGAGAGTGAAAAATGAACGAAAAAGGGCCTGGTCATTAGGGTTAAGCTGACGTTTTTGTTTTATTTGTACATGTTAAAAAATGTAAAGCTTGCTCTGGCCAATAACACAACATAATTTCCAGAAACATCTGGCAGGGACATATATATGACCTGATGGGAAATATAGAAAGAATCTCTTCAAAGGTTATGGTTAGAGATGAACACCCAATGTACTTCATACATATTATAGATCCATTCTTTACCATCCTCATCTCTGGAAAATAAATAAATGGAATATTTGTGGCCTAAAATGTTCACTATACCCATACTAATTTCTTTGAGAGGGGGGGTGGGGTTATTGTTCTGGTATCTCTGAGGCTCTATAAATGTGACATAACACCCAAAATCCAAATCCAATGCAGCGTTCTATAAAAGAAATTTAAAGGGGTTGTCCAGAGGTTGAAAAACATGGAGGCTTTCTTCCAAAAACAGTGCCACACCTGACCATGTTTCGTGCTGGTATTGCAGCTCAGCAGCATAGAGATGAATGGAGTGGAGTTGCAATACCAGCATAAACCATAGTCAGGAGTGGCGCTGTTGTTAGAAGAAAGCAGCCATGTTTTTCAACCTCTGGACAACTCCTTAAATTTTTCCCTTACTCAAGTCAAAATGAATTAAGTTACATGAAACGTCTGTGGTGTTAAAATGCTCACTATGTCTCCTGATAAATTTGTCAAGGGGCGTAGTTTCCAAAATGTGTGTGGGGAGGGGGGTTTGACTATTCTGGTATCTCAAAAAAAGAGTTTGGACCAGTACACTGTACTGGAGGGACACACAACGACATCAGGGCAGGGTTAGCGGGAAAAACGGAATTTACAATCACAGAATCTAAAACCTCATATCTTGTCAGTACAAAGTATACTGACAAGTACATCATATCAATAACACTGAGGGCTCATGCTAGTAAATCACGTAGCATTATCACAACCTGTGTTCTATACTGCAAATAGTAGATGTTAATGATTCCTTTGATAGAAAGAAAGTAACAATCATTTACATGGGCAACATGGGAAGTAAAGAAAGTGCTTAGTGCATATCCTCGATTGCTGTATCATCCCATAGCTTTACAGTGCCAAAAAGAAATGTTAATCAGCTTTCTATATGTGCAATATATAACACCATAAAGGAGCACTTAGTGTATATTACCTGCACTCCGCAAGCGCCTGCCTCTTCCCGAATGACTGACACCCCGACGCGCGTTTCGGTACGCTGCCTTTGTCTGCCCAGGAATTGTCTGACCATAGATTTACGGTCAGATCCGGGAACAACCAAAATTATAAACACCAGGACTGATAGAGACAGTTTGGAATTATATCTTTGAAATGCTGTATTGTTTTGGGGGGCTGGTCAAAAATTGTAAAGGGTACAATATGTGATGAAAAGGAGTAGCCGTTGGCCCTGTGTGCCTCAGACCTGGTACATACTTCCCATGCTGCTACAAATTCCTGAATATCACGTGACTACATGGGCCACTAGTACGTGAACGCTTCCTACAATTGTCCTGCCAGGACCTTATGAAAGTATTCATGAATATAAGATTAACCCCTTAATGACTACCGTATCAGCTTTATACGGCGGTCATTAAGGATACTTCTTCTGACGCGACGCCTTTCTACGGCCCAGACCCGTCACTACCACCCGGGATCCCGGGTGTTTAACCCCTTAACCCCAGTTACACATAAAATGCAAATAAAGTATATAAAACACAAAAACACGTGCATATTTGGTATCACCGCGTTCATATCACTCTGTACAATAAATCTAAATCAATATTGAACCCGCTCGGTGAACGACGTAAAAAAACAACTTCCCGTAATATACAATTTTTCATCAAACAACAATGTTCTAAAAAGTGATAAAAAAAAGTTACGTTCCCTAATATGATACAACTGAAAAGAACAACTCTTTTCGCAAAAAATAAGCCCTCAACCAGATCTGACAACAGAAAAATACAGAAGTTATGGCCCTGAAAAGTTGTCAATAGTAAAAACAATGCAATTTTCTCCAATATTGGTTTTGCTCAGGAAAATTGAGCAAAGATAAGAAAAACTATGTAAATCACCACAATCATAGTGAACCAGAGACTAAAGATAAAATATAATTTTTACGTTACAGTGAGCGGGGGAAAAAATTCCAAATTCCCAAATGAATTATCTATACTTTGTATCTCATCCCATAAATAATAAGCCCTCATACGTTCGCAATACCAAAAAAAAAAATTTTATAGGTCGTACAATGTGACAATACAAATCTGCTGTGAATGGCGCCTCCTTTCATTCTATACTCGGCAGTTTAATACCACATATGGCATATCAGTACACTCGGGAGGAATTGGGCATCAAAAGTTGCAGTGCGTTTCATCATTTAATTTATTCTGAAACAGTCAGTTTTTGCCTAAATGAATATATTTTCCAAAAAAATTCTAAAGTTTCTAAATTGCATATTGTTTTAACACATGTGAAACACTTAAAGGGTTAATAGACTCAATAGAAGTTGTTTTACATATGTTGAGGGGTCACGTTTCTATAGTGGGGTAATTTATGGGGTTTTACTATTATTTAGGCCTCTCAAAGTCACTTGAAAGCTGAGTTGTCCCTCATAATGTTTTGGCAATTTTCATGAAAATGAGAAAAATCACACCTAACGTTCTGCGCCTCATAACATCCTAAAAAAATGAGAGGATGCATAAAATATCATCCTAATATAAAGCAGACATTCCGTAAATGTTAATTATTAAGCTTTTAGGGTAGTTTTACTTCCTGTCTGGAAAGCAGAACATTTCAAACTTGGAAAATGAAGACTTTTTTACAAACTTTTGCCAAATTTTCACTTTTTTTCAGAATTAAATTTTATAACTAACATGAAGTACAATGTGTCACGAGAAAACAACCTCAAAATCACCTGGATATGTTAAAGTGTTCCGAAGTTATAACCAATTATCGTGAGACATGTCAAATTTGAAAAATCGAGTCTGGTCATTGAGCTGAAAACTAGTGTCGGTGATAAGGGGTTAAGGTCCAGGCAGGGTGATTGTTTATAGACAGACAGAGATCACATGACCCTCCATCTGCAGCCATTTTATGGACAGGAATGTCTGGCTGAGGTAACAGGAGGCTTCACTTTACATATAAAGAAAGAGGTGCAGAACTACTTACACACACATTACACAAATCATGAGGTAAAGTGGCCAACCCCTTTAACATTAAGCCTTCATTGAAATACATTGTAGAAGTTTAATGAATTCGTCAACATTCTGAATAGAAAAGTGCAAATAGAGAATAACAATTTTTTTCTACAAGTTTACTTTTGCTTCCTAAGTTTCATTACTTCTTCACTTCTCCTAATTATCTCTTTTTCTCACCCTATGAGAATTCATCCTTAGAGTCGGGAACATGTATAATTGTGCGAGAGAGAAGCATCTGCCTTTGTGTGACACCATGACGTGACTCGTGTGCATTGTATTGGATGTTTACTATTTGATCATTTCTTTTACTTGCTCCTTTACAACACAATATCAGGTAAATGACTTATTATATGTACAGTGCTTTACTTTTATAGCTGGATGAGGGATTTTTCTTTTGGCAGCATATACGAGAATGTGATTTCTTAACTCTTCTGCAATGGGAAAAATTTAAATCATTTTTATATTTAGTTTACCATAGAAATAATGACTTGAGAAGTTCTCATTGTTGCATTTCATCATCAGAAGACGACCTTTTACCACCTCTACAAACTCACACTCTTTACATTCTTTACTACCTGCATCTCCACTGATGTAAGCAAAATTGTAAAAATAATGTCTGGTCCCCCTTAATATTGCTGTAATCTTGAATCAATGTATTTTAAAAGCCATAAAATGTTTTCCTCCACTAAGATTATTGCTCTCACCTAGTAGTGTTGGAGCTCTTCCAGACCCTGCTGCTGGCTTCCTCCATAGTACGGACACCTCAGATAACGTAAATGGATAGAGGGACCTTGGAGCAACGCTAGAAAGATTCTTGGATCAAGGCTTTGTTCAAAATCTTCCGTCTTTATTAACTTTATCAAGACGTAAATGTTAAAGCTTATCTTTCCAGCGCGGCTCGAGGATCCCCATTTTTCTTATTTTTCATACCTCTATCAATGTGCAATGCAGACCTTTTACGCAGCATGTAGATGGTATTTGTGTGGATCATATCCGGTAAGGTAAGTCTGTGGCAAATTTGTAAAAGTTACGGATGTAAAATAAGTTGCACTTACCTGTATATTCTTGTTACCTGAGTTTTTGCTGAAAAACCCAACCCAGGGCTTATATACAAGTGTATAAAAGTAAATAATCTTACACACTCACCTTTCCTGATGCTCCGGGCGGCTCCTCTTCCTTCTTCTTTTCACTGGAAAAAGAGCGAGCAGAGATGTGTCCGTGCACTCTGCTTGACAGTGCACACTATGATGTGCCGCTGTTGCTGGTGATGATGTCATAGTGTGCGCTGACGGGCAGAGCACATCTACGCGTCTCTGCCCGATCTGTTAAATGCGAAGAGAAGAAGGAAGAGGAGCCACTCGGTGCATTAGGAAGCGCCTAAGTAGTGCCAGCAGTTTGTAAGTTTATATATATTTATACACCTTTGGACTGCAGAGCACTTCATCGGTAGGAGGGGGCTGGAAGCAGAGCACGTCTTCATTAGGGGGACTGCAGGACATTTCATCAGTGGGGTAAGGGTTGGTTGCATGACATTTCATCATTACGGGGGACTGGCTGTAGGGCATTTCGTCATTAGGGGCTGCAGAATCATTGCACTGCATTTCATTATTAGGGGGCTGTATCGGCATTTCATTACTGGGGGGCTGTATCAGCATTTCATTACTAGGGAGGGCTGCATTGGGTGTTTCATTACTAGAGGGGGGCTGTATCTTATTTTATTATGTGGTGACTGCTGGGCATGTTATAAGTGGAAGGCTGCTGCTGGGCATTTCATTAGTGCAGGGAGGCTGCAACCAATGCATTTAACACCCTAAGCTTATACTCGAGTCAATAACTTTTACCAGTTATTTGTGGCAAAATTAGGGGGCTCAGCTAATACTCGGGTCTTATACTTGATTTATACTTGAGTAAATATGGTAGTTATTTTTTGCACTGAGCTTTTAAATTCATAAAAAATCATTTTGAAATTGCAACCTCATTTACATTATGATATTTAGATGTTTGTAGCACTTGCGAAAATGAGCTTCATCTGTTTCCCCCTTTGTGCTTCATGTCATTAGATTATGCCAGGGGGTTCTGAATTCCTCTTTGTGATAAAATGATATGCAGAGAATATGTGAGAGATTTATCTTTTCTTTTATCTGTTGACACCAATGTTGGAAGAGGAAAGAATAAGAAATGAGTGTTACATAGTGAGTGTTGCAGCAGCCAGTCTTCCTTTATTACACGGAGCTGTCTGCTGTGAGATAGGAGCAGGAATGGGCTTGGCTGAGGGGAGGCACAGCCAGACTTTGTGTATCACACTGAGTTGTCTGCTGTGAGATGGGAGCCGGAAGGGGCTTGGCTAAGAGATAACAGCAGCCAGTTTTCCTCTATTACACTGAGCTGTCTGCTGTGAGATGGGAGCAGGAAGGGCCTTGGCTGAGGGATGGCAGCAGCCAGTCTTCATCTATTACACTGAGCTGGCTGCAGTGAGATGGGTGCAGGAAGGGACTTGGCTAAGGGAAGGCAGCAGCCAGACTTTGTGTATCACATTGAGCTGGCTGCTGTGAGATGGGAGCAGGAAGGTGCTTGGCTGAGGGAAGGCAGAAGCCAGACTTCCTGTATCACACTGAGCTGTCTGCTGTGAGAGGGGAACATGAGGGGACAAGTCTAAGCTCTCTAGCTTCTTGTAACTTGTTGCTAAGCTGTACTTACCCTTCAACCTATTTGCTCTTATGTGGCTCAGGTCTAGTAGTTCAGGTAGTTTACACATAAAATACTATGGCCTGAATACTACACAACTAGGGCTAGAATAAAATATGGGGCTACTTGACACTGCAGTATTAGGAATAAGCCTGTCAACTTTTAAAGTCTATGGGGGACATATATCTTTATTTCTGCTAGTTTATTTGTAAAATTTTTTGCAAATTTTCACTGAGACTTTTGCTGTCGTTTTTCAAATACTCCTTAGTCTGCGCTTTGTGCCTATGTATTTTAATTTTCCAGATTGTACTGCGACTTTTCACTTATGTATCACTTTTTTGTTTATTTTTGCAACCTTTTAGGTGCAAATCTGCACCTGGTCCAGGCTAGGTGCAAAGGAAGGATTTTTTTTTCATAGACCCTATTTTAACATGTAAATTGGAATCATTTCACATGCTGTAAATGTTTAAAACATGTGCGTTCACATTTTATTGAAATTTATTGGTTACTTATAAGGTTGAGGTCACACATGGCGTTAACACATGGGTTTTCAAATTCATCACAACAGATGAGAAGAGCAGATTTGCCTAATTACAGTGCTGTCAACATGGAATTCATAAAATGCATGTGATAACACAATGTTAACATGTAGGTTGTATTAATGACATTTTGTAACCGCCATTTTGACAGCAATACAATTGCAAATCCTCTCTTCTCCGCTGTTGTAATGTGTTTGAAAACGCATGAGTTAACATCACATGTAACCACAGCCTCGTTTGTCATCATCTCTCTGGGCTATGACTAGAGTGCGTCAAAATCCTGGGCAAAATTGACGGTAGTGTCCACTCCTGCCAGGACAGGAAAAACTAAACATGTATCACAAGAAAAAAGACCTGCCAAAAGTCTCAATTGTACAACAAAAACTAAGATACATGTCCCCCTATGGGGATAAGGAGCAACCAAGCTAAAACATGGGTCAGCTGATGTGTATGCATGTATCCTTTTATAGGAAACAATAACAAGTCCATCTATGAATTTCATAAACCAGACAATGATAAAAGGCTTTATACTTCATGGAATCTCAGATATTCCTGAATTACATGTTTTCACCTTCTTTCTTATTCTACTCATCTATCTCCTCGGACTTGCTGGAAACTCGGCCATTGTACTCCTGGTCTACCTTGACGTCCACCTGCACACCCCCATGTACTTCTTCCTGTCTAACTTGTCCATTATTGATATGTCCAGCGCAACTACAGCTCTGCACCGGATTTTGGTTGCCTTTGTAACACAAAACAACATAGTTTCCCTCTTGGCATGTATGACCCAGTTATATATTTTCTGTTCTTTAATGAGTAATGAGATCTCGATTTTGGCCGTCATGAGTTATGATCGCTATGTAGCCATCTGTAGGCCTCTACATTATCACACTATCATGAGTCGTAGACTCTGTGGACTGATGGCATTAGTCAGCTGGGTATTTGGGTTCATCGAAATGATTCCAACTGTTTTCTTTGTATCACAGTTCACTTGCTACATTTCTAAGGAAATTGATCATTATTTCTGTGATGTGTTGCCCATTCGGGACATTACCTGCAGTGACACTTCCCTTTTGGACCTTTACATCCTAACTGTTGGGAATAGTAACATGATTATTTTACTTTTGCTTACTATAACTTCCTATGTTTTTATCATCAAATGCATTTTAACAATAAGCTCCAGTGCCGGCAGAAGTAAAGCCTTCTACACGTGTTCCTCACACATCATGGTGGTTGTGATGTTCTATTCCTCCATCTTCTTACAATACATAGCAACAGTATCTGGGAGTAACATGGGATCCAACGTATTCTTCTCTCTGTTTAACACGTCTGTTGTCCCTATGCTGAACCCACTGATCTACAGCTGGAAAAATAAAGATGTAAAATCTGCTCTACGCCGAAAACTCAACTTCTGCTCAATACAAAAATAAAATATTTAAACTTTTTTGACAAATCACAAAGAATAAGAGTTTTCTACTTCGAAAATATCGGAAAGCTGAATAACTTTTCATTACACAAAGAATATTAATTATTTGCTAATAGTTGACAACCCCTTTAATGATTCTTTGAATTGTTATTATGGTGATACCATGTGTTTCTTTAAGTTTACTGTTTTTTAAAAAGCAATCATTGTATTTCTGTTCATTGGTCTGGTAGGCCTATTTTACTAGCTATGGAGGTCTTTGTAAGATCATTAGGAGCCACCAAAATCTAAAGTACCCTCCAATCAGTTCATAGGGCCACTGATGGACTGTGAGGCACTGTGACTTGGCTACTGCGGGGGGAAGGGGGTACTATGACTATTGGCTACTTACAGTAACATACAGTTTAAGTGACTATGTCCAAGATTTAGCCAAAAGAAGTAACATTACTGTGCCAAATAGGTTCCAATCCCATCTATATATGTATCCATTGTAATATGTGAGTTGAGTTGATGTGTATGGATATAGCTTAAAAGGAAGAAAATATAAACATCTATCGATGACTTCCATAAATGAGACCACGATAGAAGCTTTTATACTTAGAGGAATCTCAGATGTTCCCGAAGTACAAGTTCTAATTTTTCTCCTGGTTCTTATCATTTATCTCCTGTGTCTTGGGGGAAACCTGATCGTTCTACTCCTGGTCTGCCTTGATGTCCACCTGCACACTCCCATGTACTTCTTCTTGTCCAACTTGTCTGTGATAGACATCTCCAGCTCCACCACAACACTGCACAGGATATTTATCTTCACAACCCACAAGCACAAGATTTCTACCTCGGCCTGTATGACCCAGTTGTGTATTTTCTGTGCATTAACCAGTACAGGCGGTCCCCTACTTAAGGACACCCGACTTACAGACAACCCATAGTTACAGACGGACCCCTCTGCCCCATGTGACCTCTGGTGAAGCTCTCTGGATGCTTTACTATAGTCCCAGACTGCAATGATCAGCTGTAAGATGTCTGTAATGAAGCTTTATTGATAATTCTTGGTCCAATTACACCAAAAATTTTGAAACTCCAATTGTCACTGGGGCCAAAGAAAAAAAATTGTCTAAAACTTCCATTATAAAATATACAGTTTCGACTTACATACAAATTCAACTTAAGAACAAACCTCCAGACCCTATCTTGTATGTAACCCGGGGACTGCCTGTAATGAGATCTCAGTTTTGGCCGCTATGAGTTATGATCGCTATGTGGCCATCTGTAGGGCTTTGCATTATCACTCTATCATGAGTCGGAGACTCTGTGGTCTTCTGGCCTCAGTCAGTGTCTTCATTTCAAAGTTCACTTGTTACACGTCAAGGATAATTGATCATTATTTTTGTGATGCTTTGCCCATCCGGGAAATTACATGCAGTGACACAACACTATTTGACCTTTACATTCTAATTTTTGGTAACATGACCGTATTTGTATTAATTCTCTTGACCATAACTCCTTATGTTTTTATCATCTCATCTATTTTAAGAATAAGCTCTAGTGCTGGGAGACGTAAAGCCTTCTACACGTGTTCCTCACACATCATGGTGGTTGTCATCTTCTATTCTTCTATTGTCTTACAATACATAGTGACCATTTCTGGGAGTAGCATGGGATCCAACAAAATTTTCTCTCTGTTGAACACGGCTGTTGTTCCCATGATGAACCCACTGATCTACAGCTTGAAAAACAATGATGTTAAATCTGCTCTAAACCGGAAACTTAAGTTGTGCAGAAGCTAATCATAATTTTTTTTTCACATTTTCTTGAACCTATTATTTTTTATGTCAAATTGTAGATACACAGGATGAAAGTATTTTTTAAAATCACGTCTTCATGTAGAAAAACAGATACATAGATTCATAAGAGGGAGATGAGGGTCAACGATAGGAGAGAGAAATGAGGGGGACAAAATATGAGGGAAGATGAGGGGCACACAATATGACAGGGAGATAAGGGGGCAACAATTTGAGGGGTAGATGAGGGGGGCACAATATGAGAGGGAGAGGGGGACCAAAAGGAAAGAGGGCATTTTGAGCAGGGTGAGTGCCAAATAAAATATTATAATGGGCACTAGAATAAAAGGGGGCATTATATGTGAGGGTGAAACAAAAAGGCGGGTATTATATGTTAGTGGGTATTTTATATGGGGTACACAACAGCATGGGAGCCAAAGGAAAGTGGGATTATACTGTGTGAGAATATAAAAGGGTGGAGTAAGGGACAACTCATTTCAATCCCTCTTTCTCGAACAGGTAACAGTAGTTTTATGTTTGGCTTTGGCTTTTGTGCTGGGAACAGCCCAGCCCATGTATGGCACGGCACTCGTATACACACTTTAGGTTGTTTAGTAATCCTGTTGCTAAGAATTTGCTTTTGGGCCAGTTGCATTAACTTTATAAACATCTCCTAAAATAACAATGTCAACCCCAAAATTCATTGTCATAATCCATTTTGACCTGCACGAGGCAGTATAACTCTATATTCAGTATTAAGTGACGTTTCCTGGAAATCAGCAGGTTTCTTCTGTAGTAACTTTTAGGTTAATGTGAATGAGGGAGCATTATTATGTATCCACAGTCCCAACTATTAATAGCTGGAAAACAATTCTGTAATGTACTAAAAGCTATACTTTATTTTACTGATGAGTGAGCTGACTGATAGATACAGCACAATAAGACGCTAAGCTGAATGCCTGCAATTACACTTGAAATACAGGCAGTCCCCAGGTTACATACAAAATAGGTTTTGTAGGTTTGTTCTTAAGTTGAATTTGTATGTAAGTTGCAACTGTATATTTTATCATTGTAACCCCAGATTGATTTTTTTTCTATTCTCTGAGACAATTGGATTTTAAGAATGTTGGATTGTTATAAAAACCAGTATTATCAATAATGCTTAATTGCAGACACCTTTGATAACTATTATAGCTGTTTATTGTAGCCTACAGATAAATACAGTAATTTAACAACATTCAGGAGGTCCGTTTGTAACTAAGGGGTTGTTTGCAAGTCAGGTGTTCTTAAATAGGGGACCGCCTGTACTTTGAACTAGTTGCGCTCCCAAATATATAAAAATAAAAAGTTATTCTATATTTTTCTTAGACATTAGGAGAAGATTTGGCTGAAGACACACTACAAACTTTGCGACAGATTTCACAGAGAACCCCCTAATTTATTCTATATTGGCGGAATCTGCATGGATTCTTCTAAAAATATAGTGCAGGTCTGTCAAAAACCGCATAAGGTTTCACCATGTGAACACGCCCTTGGATTCAGACTTATATTTTGCATTTCATATGGCAGGTCTTCGAAATTTGAGTTAGGTTTTTAGTCACTATGAACGTATTCTCCTGCTTTTCCATGATAAGTAATTTTTCGGAGATTCTTCCAAATTTCTGGGATCAATAGAGAACACAACTTTGAGTCTCTAATGTCAACAGCATTTATCCAAAGAGATAAGATGAGGGCTCCATTTTATGAGAAACGTATGTGAAGCCCAGTCTGTTCCTGTGAAGACTGAGGATGAAGTAAATAGATGTAACTTCATGATCTGGTATAGAGCTTTAGGAAGCATGGGTGTATACAAGGGATTAGCATCCAATTTCACACTGATGTTACCACATAAAATTCATATGTCATTTAGAATCGGATTTCCAGCTGGCAAATCAAATAAGGGAGAATTTTTACCACAGAAATTCATGTACGGGCCTTGTATCATGCCTCACATTGCTGCTCCCAGTTAACTTACACAATGCAAAACATGGCTGATATGTAATGTATAGGAGAATTATTACCACATTTTATGTAGTCTGTAAATCTCATGTACCTGCTCTAATTTACATTAACCATTATTTGATGCTGTGTGTTACCATAAATAGAGTAATATTGCCACAGGTGTTTATACAACCCACGATATCTCCTCATTACTGCTCCAAATGACCTCACATACTCAAGAAATGTCTGCGGTAGATAATTACTACCGCAGGAGTTTGTGTTTTTACTATTTCTCCTCATGTACAACTTAACCCTTTCACGACCCGTGACGTAATAGCACGTCACGGGTCGGCCGCGGGTGCATGGAGAGGGCTCACGCGCTGAGCCCTCTCCATAGCCGGTAAGTCTTTGCTGCATATTGCAGCAAAGGCTTACCGGTAACAGCCGCGATCGGTGCCAGCACCGATCGCGGGTGTTTTCACCTCGATCGCCGCCGGCAATGCTGCCGGCGGCTTCAAAAGCATGGCGGCGCGTGGGCGCCGCCATCTTTTCGAGGATCGCCGCTCCCCGTGACGTCATCGGGGAGCGGCGACCCGTCGCCATGGTAACCTCGGGTCTCGCGAAGACCCGAGGCTACTTCTGGTTAACCCATGCATTACAATGTGCTATCAGCACATTGTAATGTATGAGGAGTAAAATCCCCATATACTGCCATACTGTAGTATGGCAGTATATGATAGGATCGTGCAGACCCCCTAGGGTTAAAGTACCCTAGGGAGTCTGAAAAGTACTAAAAATAAAAAAAAGTTAAAAAAATTATAATAAAAAAAACCCTAAAAACTCAAATCACCCCCCTTTCCCTAGAACTGATATAAATATAAATAAACAGTAAAAGTCATAAACACATTAGGTATCGCCGCGTCCGAAAATGCCCGATCAATCAAAATATGATAACGGTTTTTCACTGCGTTTAATCCCGTAACGGAAAATCGCGTCCAAATTCGAAAATGGCACTTTTTTTGTCATTTAAAAAATTCTATAAAAAGTGATCACAAGGTCGTACAGTCCTAAAATTGATAACATTGTAAACGTCATCAAAAGCCGCAAAAAACGACACCACCCACAGCTCAGTACACCAAAGTATAAAAAAGTTATTAGCGCCAGAAGATGGCAAAATCCCCAAAAAAATTTTTGTACAGGAGGTTTTAATTTTTTTAAATGTATGAAAACATTATAAAACCTATACAAATTTGGTATCCCCGTAATCGTACCGACCCAAAGAATAAAGTAGACATGTCATTTGGGGCGCACAGTGAAATCCGTAAGATCCAAGCCCACAAGAAGACGGCACAAATGCGTTTTTTTACCAATTTCA
Source organism: Engystomops pustulosus (assembly GCF_040894005.1). Taxonomy (NCBI): domain Eukaryota; kingdom Metazoa; phylum Chordata; class Amphibia; order Anura; family Leptodactylidae; genus Engystomops; species Engystomops pustulosus. The sequence goes on from NC_092419.1 coordinate 25,170,379, forward strand.
CTGCATTTGGAATTTTTTTCCCGCTTCCTAGTACACGGCATGGAATATTCAATACCATCACTATGAAGTGCAATTTGTTACGCAGAAAATAAGCCGTCACACAGCTCTGTACATGGAAAAATAAAAAAAAGTTATGGATTTTTGATCATGGGGAGTAAAAAATGAAAATACAAAAAAGGGCCAGGTCCTGAAAGGGTTAAATCAAACGCAAGCATGGCTAATAAGTATGCAAGCTTATTACCTCACGCACTGAAGAAAAGTTTTACCTCATGCTCCTGTCGTGTCTCCTCTTGTATCTGCTCCCATTCATCGGATACGCTGCCGAAATATGTCGTTGCTGGATAGTCTTACAATCTATACATATATCATACAATGACTGATATATAAAAGCTTATTACCTCAAATCACTGTAGATATGACTACTAAATGTTACAAGAGAGCAATATTACCTCACGTATATGTCACATTCACCTCACGCTCATTGATATACTGGCAGAAGGAAGCATAGCCGTCACCAGTGGCGACACACTCCCCCAATTATAATGTATTGTTTATAATACTAGTCTTCTCATAAATGAAAGATACACCATATGGGCCCTATATGCCTCATTGGCCCGGTTGTGACCGCACCCCTCAAGTTACGCCCCTGGCTTCGCCTCAGTCTTTTACAGAATACGCTGTATACTGAGCAAAGTCTTACCATCCGGCTCAGTGAAATAATACGCTGAGCGAAGGCAACAGAAACATATGGGGAGTGGATGCAACATCCCCCAACCTCTGCTTAGCAGATGAAGGATGCTGGCGATGTCCCTGTCCATATGAAAACAGAATAAACATACAGTGGGATATGTCTGTGCCATATGTTGTAAGGACACATTGATAATCAGTCCTTCCAACGTAGGGGGGACACACGTGTAAACCCATCCTTAGGCCTCATGCACACTACCGACATGGGGATTTGTGCTCTGGCCACAAAACCTCCACTACGTCAATGAATTATTGAGATGACCTTGTTCTTAAATCGATAAGCAAGAATCGAACTTTGTACAAAAAACTTAACACAGCATGCTAGAGGGAAAGGGCTGAAGCTCCACCATCATATGGTAGTAAATTTAGATTACCAAGAAAGTAATACAAGAGAGTTAAGTAAAATCAAACCATAGTTTTAATTAGTGACATAAACACATCTTGTCAATAAAATCATAAGTCACCCATAAAAAGGTCTATTAGGAATATTAAACGTTATATCTACATATAGGGTTAGGGGAATAACTTAAACTTTTATGTACATAAGAGCCATAGGTCAGTGGATAAAAAGACATCAGATTCCAACAAGGGATAATCTGAAGTATTTAAGATTAGTGTAAGAAACACCAGGGCACATCATAGACATCAGAAACCCTGCGCGTCCTGGGAGTTGTCATCCTCTGACAGGCCGGGACTGGTCGCAGCGATGTCCTCCTCTTCTCCCAGGATCTGAAGCCTCAATGCAAGTGGTAGGAGCAGACTTGAAAAGTTAAAAGCATTGTTAGCGGATGCCTCACGGAAAGGATCGTTCCCAGCATCAGTGTCCGATTCTGCGGGAGAGAGGGACCCACTACCAGCAAGACTTCCCGCTCCCCAGCGGTCTGGAGGTGGGGTGTGCTTAAACAGACAGTGGGTGCCATATGGACATACGCCAAGGGCAGCATAATGGCGGCAAACATCACGAACAGCACCTGGGTGCTGAAAGAGGCAGTTTGATCCATACGGGCAGCCAGTGGGTGAGCGCCACAGGCGGCATTGCTTTTTGCTGTAGAACGGTGAGGGCCGACGCTGTCTGAGACGGATTGTATCCGGCACTTCCCTCTTCTCACTATGGCCATGTATGAAAAGGCAGCGAGGACCATAGCTACAGGTTCCTTCAATATGGAAAGAACGGCACAGTTCAGTCTTGTACTTTGGATGCTGGAACGGTGGACGGAGGTCACTGAGGCCATGGGCAAATTGGCAGCGACTTCTGTAAGCACAGAAGCCACTCTCCGCATATCGATTGCATAGCTCAGTCTTGTAACGCAAGGAGGAAAATCCTGTGCCCTTGGGTGCGGTGCAGGAGGAACCTAGCGGGGTCTCACCCAAGGGTGGACTTATCGATGAGAAGATATCCAGACTGTTGGAGAACTGCAGGAACATCTGCAAGACAAAAGCAACTGTTTAGAAAAGTTCATCCACACACCAAACAGATTGGTATTCCCAAATAGGGAAGGGGTTAGGGGGGAGAGAAAATTATTCATGCTAGATATGCCAAGAAGCTCCTGAGACTTAAGGCGCACATTTATTGAAAAACATGCAAACCACACTGTGCAGAGGGCGCTAGATTCAGGATTTGTGGCATCCATTCTGCATGAACCCTCTGTACAGCCCTGACAGAGTGCTCCTCTTTTTGCTGCACCTTTAGCATAGGGCGCGCAACTCTATTCTGTGGGACTTTACATGTTATATCTGCCGCATGGTCCAACTGAAGAATAATGCGCCTGCACCACAAAACTGAAAGCAGTCTGTGCCCGTTTTCTGGGGGGACTTTGCTCATTCTTTTAGTAAGTCTGCCCCTTAGCATCCACAGATTGGATGAAAACAGATTGATAAACATCTAAAGCAGTGCAGATTTGCATCGTGAGAAATACTCTTGAAGGGTTTTGAGTGACAATATTGGTTTCTATTAGTTGGAATAAGGCATAGGCCAGCATCACAGGTGAAACATTAAAAGAGTTTCGGGAAACTTAACAGAAACAGTTTTTTTGTCTTTGCTTTTGTTTCCATTGAAGATTAACATCTCCCACCTCTCAGCTGTAAATCCTATAGGAAACCATTCAGACATGATAACCCCCCAACAGCAGGCCACGTTACCCAGCCGCTGCAGTTTGTACTTCATGGGGGACACGTATCACTACATTTGCTTTCTTCTGTGTGACTTTTTGCAGTTTCAGACTTTTTAGGTGCAGAATAAAGTAGTGTACCAAAGTCATCTGCCTCAAGGATTTAGTGCAGTGTGTCATGTTTATTTTTGTAGCCCAGATGTTTGTTGAAGATTGAGATTTTTGGTCTCTGAAATTGTCCCATTCCGGCACCTAATAAGTTCCAAAACAGAACATGTTAGACACAGACTTACTTTTAGGAGCTACTATTTGGGACTAAATAGTCACACACCACAAAAAGCCGCAACAGTAAGACTAAACAGCCAAAAAACGGTGATACACATGCCCTCATGTCTAGTGTTAGGACAATGCTCACCTTCACCTCCTCATTCTGGTCCATGGTTAGCAAGTCTGGAAGTGAGTGAACACTAGATACCACTTGCACCCCTCCACATCCCCAGCTATTTCATATCAACTGAAAGCCAATGAGGGAACAGGGAAGAGGCGTGGTAAAGGGCAGGCAGAGTTAAACTTAAATTAATGACACCTGCGCCTGAGGTTGTCACTTGTGATGGTGCGTTCACATGTTCAGCTTTTCAGATGCAGTTTTTGAAGCCAAATGCACGTGTGGATCATGAGGAGTGAGAACATATCATTGATGGTGCGTTCACACATTCAGGTTTTCAGGTGCAGTTTTTGATGTCCAAACCAGGAGTGGATTGAAAAAAAGGGGAGGAGCAGCTTCTTTTGATGATATGTTCTCACCCATTATGACCCAACACATGAGTTAACAAAATGTATGCGCCCATGCATTGTAAACACATATGTTAACATTGTGTTTACAATGCGTTTTGTAAACAGAAACGTTAACAGTAAAGTAATTAGGCAAATCACCTCATCTCGGCTGTTGTAATGTGTTTTAAAATGCAATGAAACCGCCACCAAAGCGCAACGTGTGAACGCGCCCTGAGGCTGGTGCCACACGTACGGCTTTGGCCGGCGCCACACGTGGCGCTTTGTCTGCGCTTTGCGTTAATTTAACGCGAAACACCGGCGGCTCGTTCCCGATCGCAGGCGTTTCCATAGAAACGCTGATGCGATCGGGCCGAGGTCCGCCCCGGTGGGCGCGATTTTGTCTGCGTTTGCGTTTGCAAGCGCTGACAAAGCGCCGCGTGTGGCGCCGGCCTAAGGGTGAAGACACACATGGCGTTTTTGGGCAGTTTTTACTAAGTGCGTTTTCAGATCGTTAAAAACGCATGCGTTAAAAAACGCATGCGTTTTTGTCCGTTTTTCATTGCGCAATTTCGGAAAAACGGACAAAAACGCATGCGTTTTAAAAAACGGATGCGTTTTTAAAGATCTGAAAACGCACTTTGTAAAAACGGCCCAAAAACGAGTTAAAAACGCATGCGTTTTTGTCCGTTTTTTATTGAGCTATTTCGGAAAAACGGACAAATACGCTTGCGTTTTCAAAAAACGGATGCGTTTTTTAAAAACGGATGCGTTTTTTAACGCATGCGTTTTTAACGATGTGAAAACGCACTAATTAAAAATGGCCCAAAAACGGCCTAAAACGCCACGTGTGTCTTCACCCTAAGGGCACGTTCACAAGTTGCGTTTTGACCTGCGTTTTCATTGCGTTTTAAACGCATATACAACAGATGAGGAGGGGTGTTTTGCCTAATTACATCACTGTTAACATTTCCGTTTACAAAACGCATCGTAAACGCGATGTTAACGCATGCGTTAACAACGCGTTAACGCACTTGTTTTGTTAACGCATGTGTTAACATTGCGTTTACAAAGGTAAACAGTAATGTAATTAGGCAAATCACCTCTCATCAGCTGTTGTATATGCGTTACAAACGCAATGAAAACACAACCAAAACGCAAAGTGTGAACGCGCCCTAAGGGTGATCGCAGACGTGCCGTCTTGGCTGCGTTTGCAAGCCGCGGCCCGGAAACGCCTGCGATCCGGAACGAGCCGCCGGTGTTTTGCATTAAATTAAAGTAAAACACCGGCGGCTCGTTCCCGATCCATAGAAACGCCGATGCGATCGGGACGCCCCGGTGGGTGCGGCTTCGCCTGCGTTTGCATTTGCATCACCCTTAGGCCACGGTCACACAATCCGCTAGCAGTCCGTTCATAACGCGACGCTAGCGCACAGGGGGTGGTTCTCCCTGGAAACACGTTTAATGTGTGCTAGCGTCACATTATGAACGGACTGCTAGTGCAACGTGTGACCGCGGCCTAAGTGTTTGATATATAAGGCAAGTAAATCTATTGGTTTTTTGAGACTTCTGTCTGGAAAGTTGTACAAAAGGCTGCTGTCACATGGTGCGTTCTTGGGCCGTTCTTGCATGCGTATGTTTTTACATGCCTTTGGCTGGTTTGAATCCTGTATTAAAATTTAACAGCTGCTAAAACTTCTACAAATTAAGAAAAACAGATTCAAACCAGCGATATGCACGGTAAAGATGAAAGACCAAAAACGCACCGAGTGACAGCAGCCAACGCTGCAAATGTGTAATCTAAACTATTGCCTATTCCTAATCTTGACTGAAGTTTATTTTCCAACAGTTCCAACATTTTACCGTAATTGAGAAAAACTGTGCAACTTTTTCAGTCATTCACATCAGGATTTTTAAGACAGATTTTTGGCACTTTTGTTAAACTCTATTGCAGCAAACTTAGCAAAACGAGTGTAATTGCATAAATTATGCAAAAAATTCACTGAATTCAATGAAAAAAGTTTGATAAATGACCCCATGGAGCTTACAGAAGGTTTTTTTGCACCAAAATTTGTGACTTTGTAAAAGATCCATTTCTGGATTCCTGAGATAAATCAGAGGCAGCACTAGACTTATAAATTGCAGCGAAATTTGCCGGGTGGGTGTCTTAGTTGCATGGCTCACACATGGTCAGACTGGCCATTGGTGTACCTGTGAATGCACCTCCATCTCCTTCGACTCCGCCCTTATGGCAGCTGACTCCATGCCCCATCACTTGTTGGCCTGTTGTACACAGCAAACAAGAATTGAGAGGAGAGAAGAGCTGCTGGGAAATGTGGATAGGCGAGTATCTGTTGTTTATTATTATTTTTATTACACTGCAATGAGGTGAGGGGGCCACAAATAAGGGGAGGGATGAGAGGTGGAAAATGACAGGAGCCACAATAGGAGGGGGTGATGAGAGGGACCTAAATATTAGGAGGAGATGAGTGGGGTCCATAAGATGGGGGGGATGTGAGGAGCCACTATAAAAGGGCAGAGATGAGAGAAGGCCACAATAAGAAGGGGGTAACAATGAGAAGTGACCCTCGATAAGAAGATGGGAAGGAGAGGGGGGGAGATCATAGGGGGCCACAATATGAGGAGAGGGGCCACAATATAAGGGGGAGATGAGAGGTCACAATATGAGGAGGAGATGAGGGGCCACAATATGAGGGAGCATTAAATATAATATAATATTGGGTATTATAAATTATTGCAAACAATGGGAAAAATACAAAACAAAAACACATCAGTGTTTTTTCCATCATTAATAAAAATACATTTTGCCTGATGTATTTGTACATTTGTATATTTGTGCATTGTTTCAGTGTGGCCTATAAATGTGCAGTTAATATTCCTATGTAGTTGTAGGTGGACCCCCAGAATCTAGGTACCCCAGTTTGACTCTGGGTTCACTTAAATTAATACTTGTGCTTATACTGTATACTATTTATGGAATGTGTGACGCTGGATATATATTATACATAGATGGATACAGAATAATAAGCTATAACTGTTAGTGCCCTTATCCACATCTTGCCGGGCACCTTCATTAGACATTATCTGCAGGTTGTGGAGACCTCGGAGGAGCTGGCTTTTGGACGTGCAGTATTATTTCCTTCTTTTGTAGCCCTCCCATATCATTTTGCTCCCTCCCCTTTGTAGGAGAATTACACTATTCCTCATTCCTCTAGTTATACGTTTCCTTTCCCTTCTATTAAAGTTTTTTGCAGATCATTTCTCTTTTTAATAACACATATAGGAGCTGGTCCGCACAGGGTTTTATTGACCTCGTAAGTAGTTTAGTCTTGTGACCTGTCCTACCAGTAGCAGGGAATTAACCTTGTCCTTTCTCTGCTGCTGCAGGAAGAAGAATAGTATAAGTATAATTCTGGCTTGTTACTGCTCTGTATATACTATGGCGCAGGTTTTAGCAGCTAGATATATTGTGATCCTTTATATAGAGTTTAGGGATTATATACCCTCCATATCACTGCTATATACTGGTTACATCCTGTAAATAAATGCTGTGTCTTTATACTGCGGAGGGGGACAGTGTGCTGTCTATCAATATACTGGTGGCAGTCTGCTGGCTACTTATATACTGGGGGTCATGTGCTGGGGCTAATTATATATTGGGGCAAGTGCTGGGCTACCTATATACTGGGGGTCAGTGTGGTTGGGCTAACTATATACTGGGGAGACAGTGTAATTGGGCTACCTATAAACTAGGGGAAGTGTAATTGGGCTACTTACATACCAGAGGCCAGTGTACTGGGGCTACCAATGTGCTGCAGCTACCCATATATGGTGTGGTAGTATGCTGGGGCTACTTATATACTGAAGGGACATGTGCTGGGACTAGCTTTATACTGGGGCCAGAATTCGGGGCTACTTATGTGCTTTGGCTACCCATATACTGGATGGCCGTGGGCTGGAGCTACCTATGTACTGGGGACAGTATGATTTGGCTACATAAATACTGGGAGCAGTGTGCTGGGGCTACATATGTACTGAGGACTCTCTACACTGGGGGGATGGCAGTGTGCTGGCTACCTATATACTGGAGGCAGTTTGCTGGTTACCTATATTCTGGAGGGCATGTCCCGGGGCTACTTATATACTGGGGGCATGTGCTGGGGCTACCTATATACTGGGGGCAGTGTGCTGGGACTACCTAAATACTGGGAGGCAGTGTTCTGGGGCTACTTATATGCTAGAGACAGTGTTTTATAATAAACGGGGCATGTGTTTCTGTAAGATGCTTGGTTCTAGTACTGTACTTCTATATTGACCTAATTTGAAAGACACTGTACATATTAATTAAAGGGGTATGGTGTATTTGTTAGAATAATTTGGGGGGGGAGCAATGTCTAAGACAGCTTAGTGGGCTAGTGCTGCAAACACTACCAACTATACATAAATGTGTGTCTCTAATATTTTTATTTTGGTGGGGGGGCTGTTTAACCTAAAATCGGGGCGAATAGTATAGTAATTTAATGACCTGGGGGAGGGAATTTTGAGATTCAACCGTGTACAATAAATTACCTAGAAACTGCCATGACTGTATACACTGCTGTGTAATGTCCTCTAAGGATTATAAACTCTCCATGTGACTGCTATATACTGGTCTCATGCTGTATACATCTCTGTAGTGGCCTCTACCTTTATATAGAATCTAGTGATTATATTACCGCCATATCACTGCTATATACTAGTCACATGCTGTATACATCTCTGTAGTGGCCTCTACCTTTATATAGAATCTAGTGATTATATTACCACCATATCACTGCTATATACTAGTCACATGCTGTATACATCTCTGTAGTGGCCTCTCCCTTTATATAGAATCTAGTGATTATATTACCGCCATATCACTGCTTTATACTAGTCACATGCTGTATACATCTCTGTAGTGGCCTCTCCCTTTATATAGAATCTAGTGATTATATTACCGCCATATCACTGCTTTATACTAGTCACATGCTGTATACATCTCTGTAGTGGCCTCTCCCTTTATATAGAATCTAGTGATTATATTACCGCCATATCACTGCTTTATACTAGTCACATGCTGTATACATCTCTGTAGTGGCCTCTCCCTTTATATAGAATCTAGTGATTATATTACCGCCATATCACTGCTATATACTAGTCACATGCTGTATACATCTCTGTAGCGGAATCTCCCTTTATATAGAATCTAGTGATTATATTACCGCCATATCACTGCTATATACTAGTCACATGCTGTATACATCTCTGTAGTGGCCTCTCCCTTTATATAGAATCTAGTGATTATATTACCGCCATATCACTGCTATATACTAGTCACATGCTGTATACATCTCTGTAGTGGCCTCTCCCTTTATATAGAATCTAGTGATTATATTACCGCCATATCACTGCTATATACTAGTCACATGCTGTATACATCTCTGTAGCGGAATCTCCCTTTATATAGAAGCTAGTGATTATATTACCGCCATATCACTGCTATATACTAGTCACGTACTGTATACACATACATCTTTGAAGAGGCCTCTCCCTTTAAATGGAATGTAGTGACCCTGAAACAACCTTTCGTTTAACCCCTCTTAAAAAATTTAATAAAAGGTAAAAGTCCAATGTGCGTCTCTGTTTACACTAAGGTCACGATGTGACAGACGTTTCCTCATTTGTAGCACAGAGTTACTCTGGAATACTGGAATAGCAGAGCTCATTCTGTTATTCTCTACATCACAACGTAACCAGAACCTGATGACCACATCTGAGGTAAGTGTGAACAGAGGCTTTACATCCCCTGATTACCAGGAGGGGCTATGTGACTGTGTCTGATCCAGGCCTAATCTCTTACAAGTTTTCTATAAAACTAATTTCTACGATATCTCCAGATGTTACTTTCACTTTCTGCAGCCTTACTCTGCCCGGTAACTGAACAGCTGTTCCTATTGGAGGAAATTAAAACTATTGTCCAATCAGAGTTGAAATCTACTTTTTGTGACTCGGGGTCCCTCCAAAAATCAACCCAGGATGAGGAAGATGTCCCCCCTCATTGTCCTGCTCCTGCACCTGTCTGCCGGGTATTGTGGTGAGTTATTATGCCTTATATCACAGGATTATTATCTCCTATGTATCTAGTATGTTGTGTATTGTGGTGAGTTATTATACCTTATATCACAGGATTATTATCTCCTATGTATCTAGTATGTTGTGTATTGTGGTGAGTTATTATGCCTTATATCACAGGATTATTATCTCCTATGTATCTAGTATGTTGTGTATTGTGGTGAGTTATTATACCTTATATCACAGGATTATTATCTCCTATGTATCTAGTATGTTGTGTATTGTGGTGAGTTATTATACCTTATATCACAGGATTATTATCTCCTATGTATCTAGTATGTTGTGTATTGTGGTGAGTTATTATACCTTATATCACAGGATTATTATCTCCTATGTATCTAGTATGTTGTGTATTGTGGTGAGTTATTATACCTTATATTACAGGATTATTATCTCTTATGTATCTAGTATGTTGTGTATTGTGGTGAGTTATTATACCTTATATCACAGGATTATTATCTCCTATGTATCTAGTATGTTTTGTATTGTGGTGAGTTATTATACCTTATATCACACGATTATTATCTCTTATGTATCTAGTATGTTGTGTATTGTGGTGAGTTATTATACCTTATATTACAGGATTATTATCTCCTATGTATATAGTATGTTGTGGATTGTGGTGAGTTATTATACCTTATATCACACGATTATTATCTCCTATGTATATAGTATGTTGTGTATTGTGGTGAGTTATTATACCTTATATCACAGGATTATTATCTCTTATGTATCTAGTATGTTGTGTATTGTGGTGAGTTATTATACCTTATATCACAGGATTATTATCTCTTATGTATCTAGTATGTTGTGTATTGTGGTGAGTTATTATACCTTATATTACACGATTATTATCTCTTATGTATCTAGTATGTTGTGTATTGTGGTGAGTTATTATACCTTATATTACACGATTATTATCTCTTATGTATCTAGTATGTTGTGTATTGTGGTGAGTTATTATACCTTATATTACACGATTATTATCTCCTATGTATCTAGTATGTTGTGTATTGTGGTGAGTTATTATACCTTATATCACAGGATTATTATCTCTTATGTATCTAGTACAGGCAGTCCCCGGGTTACATACAAGATAGGGACTGTAGGTTTGTTCTTAAGTTGAATTTGTATGTAAGTCGAAACTGTATATTTTATCATTGTAGTTCCCGACAATTTTTTTTTTTGCCCCAGTGACAATTGGAGTTTCAAATTTTTTTGCTGTAATAGGACCAAGAATTATCAATAAAGCTTCATTGCAGACAATTTTAAGCTGATTATTGCAATCTGGGACTATTTTAAAGCATCCAGAGAGCTTCACCAGAGGTCACAGTGGGCAGAGGGGTCTGTCTGTAACTATGGGTTGTCTGTAAGTCGGGTGTCCTTAAGTAGGGGACCGCCTGTATGTTGTGTATTGTGGTGAGTTATTATACCTTATATTACAGGATTATTATCTCTTATGTATCTAGTATGTTGTGTATTGTGGTGCGTTATTATACCTTATATTACAGGATTATTATCTCCTATGTATCTAGTATGTTGTGTATTGTGGTGAGTTATTATACCTTATATCACACGATTATTATCTCCTATGTATATAGTATGTTGTGTATTGTGGTGAGTTATTATACCTTATATCACACGATTATTATCTCCTATGTATATAGTATGTTGTGTATTGTGGTGAGTTATTATACCTTATATCACACGATTATTATCTCCTATGTATCTAGTATGTTGTGTATTGTGGTGAGTTATTATACCTTATATCACAGGATTATTATCTCTTATGTATCTAGTATGTTGTGTATTGTGGTAAGTTATTATACCTTATATTACACGATTATTATCTCTTATGTATCTAGTATGTTGTGTATTGTGGTGAGTTATTATACCTTATATTACACGATTATTATCTCTTATGTATTTAGTATGTTGTGTATTGTGGTGAGTTATTATACCTTATATCACACGTTTATTATCTCTTATGTATCTAGTATGTTGTGTATTGTGGTGAGTTATTATACCTTATATCACACGTTTATTATCTCTTATGTATCTAGTATGTTGTGTATTGTGGTGAGTTATTATACCTTATATCACACGTTTATTATCTCTTATGTATCTAGTATGTTGTGTATTGTGGTGAGTTATTATACCTTATATCACACGATTATTATCTCCTATGTATCTAGTATGTTGTGTATTATGGTGAGTTATTATACCTTATATCACACGATTATTATCTCTTATGTATCTAGTATGTTTTGTATTGTGGTGAGTTATTATACCTTATATCACACGATTATTATCTCCTATGTATATAGTATGTTGTGTATTGTGGTGAGTTATTATACCTTATATCACAGGATTATTATCTCCTATGTATCTAGTATGTTGTGTATTGTGGTGAGTTATTATACCTTGTGTCTTATGTTTCTTTATTCTCCATATGTTCTGTGTATGACTTTTCACTTATGTACCACTTAGTGTACCACTATTTTCCAACATTAGTTGCAAATCTGCACCTGTTTCAGGGCAGGTGCAGAGGAAGGATTTTTTTTTTCCTGGACCCTTTTGTAACATGTAAATTGGAATTAGTGGATATGCTTTAAGGCTGTGTTCTAAGGTGGCATTTACAATTGTATACAATTGTATTTTCAAATTTTACTTTTTTTAGTGCTGGAAATACCCCTTCTGTATCGCACAGTCATCAAAATGTTGACATTTTATTTAACAATTTTAAATATTAGAATGTGCAGTCATCTAAAAATAGTGTAATTTGTTATACTATAAAGGACATGGGGTATCCAATGCACAAATTCATATACTGCTTGGGAGCTGCCTGTCCCACTACTATTGCACAATATTGACTACTAGGGGGTTGGGTGACTATTGGCTACTGTGGTTGTGTGACTATTGGATACTGTGGTTGTGTGACTATTGGATACTGTGGTTGTGTGACTATTGGCTACTGGGGTTGTGTGATTATTGGCTACTGGGGTTGTGTGACTATTGGCTACTGGGGTTGTGTGACTATTGGCTACTGGGGTTGTGTAACTTTTGGCTACTGGGGTTGTGTGACTATTGGCTACTGGGGTTGTGTGACTATTGGATACTGTGGTTGTATGACTATTGGCTACTGGGGTTGTGTGACTATTGGATACTGTGGTTGTGTGACTATTGGCTACTGGGGTTGTGTGACTATTGGCTACTGGGGTTGTGTGACTATTGGCTACTGGGGTTGTGTGACTATTGGCTACTGGGTGACACAATACCTATTACTTAAAATTAACAATCCGGAGTAGAAATAACATTTGAAACCCAATAGTGCAATGTGGATTTTCCTGCAGGTGTGTATCCAATGTGCAACCAAAAACCAAGCACCACCAGGTCTGGGGAGGGAGCTGGGCCTGTGCTATTAGCTGTAATGCAGTGAGGGATGCCCAAGTCATGTAGTATATGTGTGATGTGTCAGTGTGATATGTGACCCTTTCTTCGTCTCTCAGACAGTCACTTCCTGCAGTATTATCACCTGGCGGTCTCAGCTCCAGTGTCCGGGCTGCCTGAATATTCATCAGTGGGATACGTGGACGACCAACAGATTGTGAATTATAACTCTGACAGCCGCAGATCAAAACCCAAGGTCCGGTGGATGGAGAAAATAGAACCAGAATACTGGGAGACAAATACTCAAACAGAAAAAGGGAATGAGGCTTTATACAAAAACCGAGTGAAGGTAACAATGGACCACTTCAAGCAGACTGAAGGTGAGAGCCAAACATACACAATACACACTAATACATACTGTGCTGTATATACTTATATATACAATACACTGTATACACACTGATTTATACACATTACACCATATACACACTAGTATACATCAGCTGTGAGATCTCCTGCCACTCAACGTCTCCGCCCTGGTGGTAACTTCCAGACTCTGTCTACTTGTCCTGAAGTTGTAGATATGTGCAGTGTTGTAGATAATAGAATATAGTGGGTTGTAAAAAATATTTGTAGCCCCTGAACTTTTCCTTTTTTTTAACATTACTGGGGCACATTTAGTTACCCGCCCGGTCCTGTCGAGATCCAGCAGCGCGTTCTCAGACGAGGATTCGGGTCTTCCGGCAATTCACTTAGGTTGAGCGCCAGATGTCCACCAGGTGTCGATGCAGCACCGAGGTCAGTCGAGGTTCGCCGGAGTTCACCAACCTATCCCTGTTGCATGTGAGTGATTTTGCGACACAATTCGGTTTTTAAATTCCGCGGTTTTTCCGCATCTGTCTAGTTTTCCGACGGCCACAGCCCTCGATTTCCATCGCATGCAACCCGGCGCCGATCCGCCGAAAACCCGATTGCGTGCGCCAAAATCCCAGCGGAATTCAGTGCAAAATGGAAAATAAATTGGGAAACCCGCCGAAAGTGTGGCCACGGAGCCCTTAGTAAATGACCCCCACTGTCTTTAGTTTAGGTGGGCCACCATGTCTTGCTTAGTTAGCAGTGGGGGCATTCTCCACCATTTGTACTGTTGATCTAGAACGTGATAGAGATTGAGTCATACATGAGTTGTATAACTGAATCATACACTCTGTACATTACATGTGTCACACATGACCTACACATACATGATCTGTGTGATATATGTAACATGTTCTGTGTTCGCTGCAGGTTTCCATTATTTCCAGGTGATGCACGGCTGTGAGCTGAGAGATGATGGCAGCTTCACTGGATACCTGCAGTATGGATATGATGGGAGAGAGCTCCTGTACCTGGACACACAGACGTGGACATTTATGCCCTCCATTCCCGAGGCTCAGATCACCACACAGACATGGAACAGCCCAGAGGTACAATGGGGGAAGAGAATGAAGATATATCTGGAGAATGAATGTATTGAGGGTCTTCAGAAACATGTGAAGAATGGGAGAGAAGATCTGGAGAGGAGAGGTGAGTGTTCACTATGACCTCTGGTCTGTCTGGGTTATGCTCTTTGTAATAGCCGCTCTTCCTCTCTTTTTGTGGAAATCACATTAAATCCTGTTGCATGTAACAGAATATCTGGTGATTTATGATAACTGAACTCTTTGGGCCCTATCCGGCATAGCCGGGCACCTTATCCCAGTCACAGCAGAATTTCTGCAAAGACCAGGGGGCTTCTAAAAAGTAGCCCTAGAGCCCTGGCTTGGCCTATGTTTACAGGTCATCCTGCTCCAGACAGGAAAGGCTTGGACAGATGCTCCCTGGGAACTGCAGCCCTTGTTCAGCACTAGGAGGACAAAGGCCCCTCAGGCTGGGACAGGTCGGAAGGAGGGCAGCTACTTTTTGAGAGCCTCTCGGTCTTAGCAGAACTTAGCTATGCCAAGGTGCTAGGTCGCAACAGAAAGGGCTCCAAAAGGATGGAAAAGGCTTTCCACGACCTCCTGGTTCGGAATGATCTGACTTAGACCTAAATCAATTTTTTTTAAGTTTATCAAATTTAATAAAATTTTTGAGAAATTTGCTCAGCAGAGAAAAGTAAGGTCTAAGATAAAAAGAATGGAGAAGAGTACTGACCGATACAGAGAGGATCAAAGTTATAATTTTTTTCCGACAATAATTCTAGTTTACTGATTAAAAACCCAATCATAAAAATTCATAGAATAAATAAAATGAAGTAATTGTTTAGAGTGGTCAATGGTTCAGATTTGGGCCACAAGGCATCCATTTATTCTTTACATCTTTTTTTTCCCTCTCAGTTCAGCCAAAGGTGAAGGTATCCGGTCAGGAGAGCGATGATGGGATCCTGACGCTTCACTGTCTGGCGCACGGATTTCACCCCCGAGCTGTGGATGTGAAGTGGATGAAGAACATGGTGGACGACGTTCCCACATATGAGACCACACACGTCCTCCCCAATCCTGACGGCACCTATCAGATCAGGGTCAGCGTGGACGTCCGCCCCAAAGAGGGCGACACTTACTCCTGTTATGTGGATCACAGCAGCCTGACAGAACCGCTGCACATTGTGTGGGGTGAGTTGTATCCGCACTGCAGGGATGACAGGAGGAAGACTATGAAGGAGGTCAGGACTGGGGATCAGTAATGTGTCATTGTATGGGAGTAATGGGATATACACTCACCGGCCACTTTATTAGGTACACCTGTCCAACTGCTCGTTAACACTTATTTTCTAATCAGCCAATCACATGGCGGCAACTCAGTGCATTTTGGCATGTAGACATGGTCAAGACAATCTCCTGCAGTTCAAACCGAGCATCAGTATGGGGAAGAAAGGTGAGTGCCTTTGAACGTGGCATGGTTGTTGGTGCCAGAAGGGCTGGTCTGAGTATTTCAGAAACTGCTGATCTACTGAGGAGCTTCCAGCACCTTGTTGAATCTATGCCATGAAGAATTGAGGCAGTTCTGAAGGCAAAAGGGGGTCCAACCCGTTACTAGCATGGTGTACCTAATAAAGTGGCCGGTGAGTGTAGATCAAGTCTGTGTAGTATGGAGGATCGGTTTTTGGAAGAACCATGTCCACTGTGTAGTATCTATTCAGATTTTGGTTACTCTAGTGAACCTGAAGCACCACAATCTGTAGCAGCGGTAGCAACTTCAGCCATTGTGAAACTACATCTCACAGCATATTCCATTCACATGCATGCATGCTGGAAGTTGTAATCTTACAACAGCAGGAGCACAAATAATTCTTACCCCCGATCTACAAATTGCAAAACGTTTTTAGCACAATAGGGATTGCACTGCCCCCTGTCCCATAGCAATATTTTCCCCTGCACTTTAATTTCTTCAGAGGATCTGTTGTAGCATACAGCACAGCCGATCCTGAAAGTCCGATTTACCATATTGCAGCTCAGGGGGACATGTAGTTTAGCTGATTGTGGGGTCAGAAATCTCATAATCAGTCTAAATTTACCCTAAGTGTTTTTAATTAAAGGGAACCTTTCACCACATTTTTCACAAATCCAGCTAGTGATAGGTTCCTATAGAGCCCTAGTAACTATTTGATTTTAATTAGCTAAAAATTGTTTCCCTTACATTCCCATAAAATCAGACTTATAAACTTGCCTGGTATCTGGGGATCTATAGAGGGAGTCAAGGGGCATGGCCTAATGTAATGTGACAGGGTGACATCATCACAGGTCCTTTAGCCTCTTAACATTAGCAAACTGTACCCCATGCACATATCTGACCACATACGAAATCACAGCAGCCTGCATGGACTTCTAGTCCTCTCCATGCAGGCTACTGTGATTTCATGTGATATAAGCTGTGATTTCATAAGATATAGGCTTGGTGTACAGTTTACTAATATTAGAAAGCTAAAGGACCTGCAATGATGTGACCCTGATCACATTAAATTACTGCTACATGCAGAGAAAGCATGGGGAAGAGCTGGTAGCTGGTGGATTTAGCCCAATTCGCTATAGACATCCTTGGATGCCACGTAAAATTATAAAGTTGAATAAATGAGAATCTGAGGGGAACCATTTTTAGCTAAAAGAAGTGTCAGTTAGACACTAGGGCTCTATGGGAACCTGCCACTAGCTGTATTTGTGAAAAATGTGGGAACAGTTTCCCTTTAAAGACAGTAATTCCTTTATTCTATTCCCTTTCATTTTAATAAAGCTTATTTTAACTCTCCTGTTCTTTAACAGAACCAAAACAGCCAAGTGTCTGGGTCATCCCTGTGATCATCACTGTGGTGGCCAGTCTTCTTCTTGCTGGTGGCATTGCTGGATTTCTTGTATATATAAGTAAGTGTGTGAAGACAAATATATGCACGTAAGATCACATACACATAAATATCTGTAAGAAAACTCAGTAGGATAGCATAGAGAGGTGCAAAAATCAAAGGAAAGTCATGACACAAACTGAAATAATTAGTAATTAGAAAGCAATTCGGCCACTTAGTGGAAAATAATTTCAGCTGGGCTATAAAAAAAACCTGTCTCAGTACCAAGGTGCCGAAAAAGAAACATCTTATGATGGGTAAAACCATATACAACTTTATTTCTGCAAAACATATTGATGGCATTGGTGACAGAAGAACTTCTAACCTACTGAAGGTTCTCTTGAGCAATGTTAGAGCCATAGTCCAGAAGTGAAAAGAATCTTGTTTTACAATTACACGGTCCTGACCAGGTGCTTCACATAAGATAGTGGAGTGAAAAGAATTATCTACATGGACTGATTTACTCTCTAAGGGAAGATGTATACGGCATTCTGTGACATTGCTAGGAGTCATGGACCACTGTGTGTTGTTAAAGACGCTTCAATGTCATTTGATCTCACCAATGGGGCACATTTACTAAGAACAGTGCATCTGTACTATGTGCAGGGGGCGCTAGATTCAGGATTTCTGTCGTCCTTTCTTCATGAATCTGGTGCCCCGTGCACCAGAGTGCACGTTTAATATGGGGCGTGCAACACAATTCTATCGGACTTTGCATGTTAAATCAGGTGCATGGTCCGAATGAGCTCTAGAATGGCCCTTAATTTGTGTTGCATGAGGAATAGTGCAGCCGCGTCACAAAAGGGTCACATTAGACACAAAATTGTCTCAGACACTTCCTAAATACCTGTGCAAGTAGTTTGCACTAAAAAGAATGCGGAAAGTCCAAGAGAAAACTGGTGCATGGCCCATAGTAAATGTGCCCCAAAGTGTCTATAATGGGGCACATTTACCTACCCGATCCTGCGCGATCCCCAATCCGGACTGTCCTACGAGGATGAACTCTGCTGCGATTCATGAAGATTGTGCGCCCGATATCCTGCATCTGTCGCTTCCCCGCTCAGGTCCGCCGGAGTTCACCTTCTTCTTCCTGGTGTATGTTGATGCATGGCACGCGACACAATTTTTAAGTTAAATCCCGCGGTTTGTCCGAATATGCCCCCCCCCCTCCCCGATTTGTGTTGCATGAAAGCTGCCGCGATTGCATCCAAAATCCGATCGAATGCGTCAAAAACCCCTTTTAAATACCTGTCCCCGCAGTGCAAAACGGAAATCGGTGGGATGTCCGACGAAAGGGCGGTCCGCGGTAGTAAATGAGCCCCAATGTCTGTGTGTTCCCACTCTCCATCCACCCCCAATGTTCCTCATTTTATTTATGATATCCTCTACAAAACAAGTAATAATAGAGGGAAATGACTTTATAGGATGTTATTATTCTTCCTAATTCCATCTCTTCTTCTTGTTTTAGGGCACAGAGACAAGCGGTAAGTATTCTGTATATGTGGCTCCTCTCACATAGTTGTGATGCTATGAATGCACCATGTAAGGTTATGGTCACAACCATTTAGAGACTATTTACAATGACATAACTCCGCATCCAATGCTATTTTTTAAGTCAAGCAAACATCCTGGTATACCCTAACACTTCCTTTATAAATCAATGGGATACCGGGGCCAACATATACTCCATATTCTTTCTATGCACTCCATAATGTTGATATGAACAGAGCCTATGTGAAGGAGTAAATAGGGAGGACAGTATGTGACTATATATATATATATATATATATATATATATATATATATATATATATATATGAAGAGGCTATGGGGGTATGCACACAATGGGGCACATTCACTTACCCTTCCAGAGGAGTTCACAAAGTGCATTGTCCGACGACAATGCACTGTGCCGCGATTCACTAACATCGTGCACCCGATATCCTGCAAGTGTCGCTTCCCCGCTCAGGTCCGCCGGGGTTCACCATCTTCTTCCTGTGTATGTAAGTGCATTGGTTGGGACACAATTTTAATATTAAATTCTGCCCTCAGTCCGAATCATTCAGATCATCCGACGGCAGGCCCCCCGATTTCTGTCGCATAAAAGCCGGCGCCGCTGCGCCAAAATCCGATCGTGGGTGACACAATCCCCTTGTAAATCCCTGTCCCTGCGGCGCAAATCCCGAATACAATGAACAGTCTGATGGAAATGCAATCCGCGGACCCTCAGTAAATAAGCCCCAATATAATCATTGCTCCCTGCATGAAGGTTAGTTCTGTGGTTTCTATAACATGGTTATAGCGTAGAGTAGCATTAACCAAGCTTGTACCAGTGATACAGGTGATGTATTTTTTGCTCATAAAACATTTTTATATAACCAATGTTCAAAGAGGTCACCCCATAAATTAGCACTTTTATAATATTGGAATCACCATGGTATTTGGGATAAAACCAAGCCCCACTTCCTGTATATGATGAGTCTGGGTGTTGGACCCTTTAGGAGAGTGCCATTTAAAGCTCTAGTTCATATGATGTCTTCATCTTTGCGCAGGAAAAGGAATAAATATCGGCCTCCTTCAGAAAATAGAGTTGACCCTATCTATAAGCTGTATGTGTTATTCCAACCAAGTCCACATAAAGGTAGGCATATCCTTGTTACTGATTTCTTGTTTAATCCCTGAACTGAGTGGTTTTGCTGAAAAAAAATATTATAAAATTCAGGACCTTGGGAAAGTTGGGTGCAGACTGCCTTCTGTATATAAAAGAGCAGCCTGAACTGTCCAGACAGGACTAATCAACCTGAGCTGGATGACTCATACACAGCTGCTGGGGGATGGTGCAGCGATTGATTACTTCTGCCTGTCAGGGACAACACAGTGATGACGTATTCTCGGCTTATGCTGGGCAGGACAAGGCTGAAGCAGTGTAAAATTAGGGTGAGGAGAAGCGCTGGAGCAGCCACATGACCACTTAGTCATTTAGTCTAGGGATTAAACAAGATATGTTTCTGCATCAGTGTAGCTACAGCATTCTCTAGGTATGTTTGGTTCATACTGCATAAGCAAAGCATAAGCAAATTGTAGATTTCCTTTAAATTATTGACAGTTTCTAAACTTGTTCCAGTTGTAATATTTTGATAAAATGTAGGTTTTCACTTTACTTTCGCAGAAACCACATCAGACTTCTCTGATTATGTTGCCGAAGCCTAAAGCTGAGCTATGATGCCGCCGTGTCATGTTATCAGAAATGAGAATCCTACTGGGATAAAAGAGTCAACTAGGGAGGTCAGAGGGGGTTTTAGTTTAGGACAAAATCTTTGCAAGAAAAAAAGACAATGCTGTTTTTTCATTGTTTTCACATTCCGTTGGAATAAACCTCATGTATTCCCTCCCGGAACATATGGATTATATAGAGTCCACCCTAATATCCACCATATAGGAAACTGCTGGAAATTGTAGCTTTTCCTTATTTTAAGTAATTGCTCACATTGCAGTATTTTCTGTAAGGATTTCTGTTTCATTTTATTATAGTTTAAGTTGTATAGATTTTAATTTATTCTTTTTAAATTTGCACAATTTGATATGCAATTTGTATATAGTGTGAGATACGCATGTAATTGGTGCTAATAGTTATTGTTTACCCCTCTACCCATCTATACAAGATAGAAGATATAGCTCGGCAACCCCCTCCCCACTGACAGCTCTGCACAGATCTACAATACAGTAACACAAAGCTGTCACAATAACTGTGATTAAAATGAGTGGGGGGTCGGGTTATCTAGAGAACTGACTTTCCCATTTCTGTTCTTCATTTCTTTTCATACTTGTTTTTGTTTAATGGTTAAAACTTTCCCCCCTGTTGTGGTATATAAGCTTGATCACCTCATACATCTATTCAAAGATATTGAATATTTTAAGGAAAGGTTTTGTGTTAGAAACAGCAGTTCTGGATAATTATGGATAAGACAAGTGCCATTATATCCCATAATGTATAAGCATCTTATAGGATTTCCTAATGTTCTAAAGATCAAATAGTATGTGAAGAACACAGTGAGCAGGACAGAGACACCAGGGAGCAGCACAGAGACACCGGGGAGCAGCACAGGCAGTGGCAGGCACGGAGACAGCGGGGCAGCGGCAGGCACGGAGGCAGCGGGGCAGCGGCAGGCACGGAGACAACGTGGACAGCGGCGGGCACGGAGACAGCGGGGCAGCGGCGGGCACGGAGACAGCGGGACAGCGGCAGGCACGGAGACAGCGGGGCAGCGGGAGGCACGGAGACACCGGGGCAGCGGCAGGCACGGAGACAGCGGGGCAGCGGCAGGCACGGAGACAGCGGGGCAGCGGCAGGCACGGAGACATCGTGGGCAGCGTCAGGCACGGAGACATCGTGGGCAGCGTCAGGCACGGAGACATCGTGGGCAGCGGCAGGCACGGAGACATCGGGTCAGCGGCAGGCACGGAGACAGCGGGGCAGCGGCAGGCACGGAGACATTGGGGCAGCGGCACAGAGACATCGGGAAGGGCAGAGAGATTGGGGAGACTTCAGTGGAAGAAGAGGAGCGGATCCCGGGACAGCGTATCTCCCTACAAGTAAGCAGATGTGCCGAACATCTGCAATCTATTCTTCACTGTGTTTTTCACTGCGTTTTTCACTTAAATGATCCTGTGTTCACTGTTTTCACTGTTTTTATTCTATTCTTCACTGTTCTTCACATCTGCTAACTTGTCGGGAGATAATGTGCGCGCGGAACAGTGAAGAATAGATTGTAGATGTTTGCATACATCTGATAACTTATCAGAAGACATTCTTTTTCAATTAAATAACACATTTTATTCCCGAACCATGGTCCCTTTGAAAAATGCTCGAGTCTCCCATTGACTTCAATGGGGCTCGTTATTCGAGACGAGCACTCGAGCATCAGGAAAAGTTTGTCTCGAATAACGAGCACCCGAGCATTTTAGTGCTCGCTCATCTCTAATTTACACCAATTCCATGACTTTTTATGTTTATCTGTGTAATTCTTACTTTGGAAAAGTAAATTATGAACTGAAATTGGATACTTGTAATAATAATAATAAACAATTTATTGTCCCCAGGGGGAAAAGAATGTGTCACATCCAATTTAAAACACACAATACATAAAACACACAATACATAAAATACACGATACATAAAATACACAATACATAAAAACACACAGTACACATACCATTTAAAACATCTAAAACATATATACAGGCAGTCCCCTACTTAAGAACACCCGACTTACAGACGACCCCTAGTTACAAACAGACCTCTGGACGTTGGTAATTTAATGTACTTTAGTCCCAGGCTACAATGATCAGCTGTAAGAGTTATTAAAAGTGTCTGTAGTTAATATTTATTGTTAATCCTGGTTCTTATGACAACCCAACATTTTTAAAATCCAGTTGTCACAGAGACCAAAAATAATGGCGCGTTCTCTGCGGTGGATTCGGGTCCGGCCGGGATTCATTAAGGTAGTTCCTCTGACGTCCACCAGGTGGCGCTGCTGCGCTGAAGTTCCCCGGAACGCACTGGAATACACAGAGACGGGCTGAGTGAAGGTAAGTGCAAGCTCCGCGGCGGTTTTTCAGAATCCCTCGGGTTTTCGTTCGGCCGAGCCCCCCGATTTCTGTTGCGTGCATGCCAGCGCCATTGTGCCACAATCCCGGGGCAATTCAGGGGAAATCGTCGCAAAACGGAAATATTCGGGTAACACGTCGGGAAAACGCAAATCGGACCCTTAGTTAATGACCCCCAATATGTCTGGTGCTGCAATTATAAAATATACAGTTCCAACTTACATACAAATTCAACTTAAGAACAAACCTATAGACCCTATCTTCAAAAAAGGAAAAAATCGGATCGCTCACCCAATCACCTAGATGTCCTCCTGCACCCGATGCCTGTGGTGGTGCACGCTGCCAGATCCTTGACTGTTGAGATCCCAAAGTATAGAGCAAATTCACGGTCAGCGGCACTCATGAAAACCACAACGGAATTGGTGCAAACAAGTCCTCTTTATTTGGCTTTAGCCGTGTGTGAATACATGGATAAAAAGAACTTGTGAGATCGACGCGTTTCCACGTTAATCATGATCTCCACAATACATACTGTAGCGGGACCTTATTGGCAACTCTGGAAAATGTAGGTAAGCATGCATGCGTACAAACCCAATGATGACATAATTGAAATATGTGACTATTATTAAGACATCACAAATCTTGCCTAGTGGCTTAAATCAAACTGTAAATTACAAATGTTCATTGTAGGAATGTCATGATGTGCAGGGTACACTGTTATATAACCTAGAGGAGTAGACATTTGAGAAATAATGTATACACTTCAACAAAAAAGGAAACAATGTTATAACTCCGCAAAACGACATATGCCAGAAACCAGTGTCAAGGTTAAGATGTTAGAAAAATATATAGGTAAAATCTGCAGTATTAGCACTCAATTTTAAAATATCATGAACCCTATTGATTTCTAAGAAATGTTCTATATAGAATCAAAGCATAAATCGGGTCAATACCTATAATCCATAGAACTACTCCATATTACATTATGATATACGGAAGAACTCATCAAAAAATGTATTGTATGACCCAATGTATAACGTTGGGGTATAATAAAGAGCACAATGCAGACTAATAATACTACTGAATAGTTATTGTTATATATGATTGTCTTCACAATACTAAATGGCCATATCTGTGTAAATAGACTTCAAAAATCTAATACATATAATAACCTGATACTACGGAGTATTGACTCCTCAGGATAATGCCATCTCTTCAGAATTAGTATGTGAGGATCAAATCAAGTCTCCTATTGAGACCCTCTGGGTGCCGACTGCCAAGTACAAACATCCAAAAAGTCTCTCTGCTAAGCAGTTTGCGTTTAAGGTCACCTCCTATTTGCTGCAAGGAGACCTTTTCAATGCCACACCAAACAAAGCCGGTCACATTTTTATTATGTTTTTCCCTGAAATGTCTTGATAGAGTCGACACATTTACTGTATTATTCCCGACATCGGACAGATGTCGTCGTATGCGGGTCTTCAAAGGACCTGTGGTGTGTCCCAAATGGAACATCCTGCCAGGTATATTATGTTGTTAGAATTACAATTACTGTAACTGCATATGTCCTACTGTTTATCGGTGGAGTACGAAGTGAACGTATTTTGTACTGTGATGTATGAACAGGCTTTGCACCGATTATGGGGACATTTGTAACACCCGGGAAATTTTAACCAGCTAGGGGTATGGGTTTTATTCACCGAACTGTCAAACAAACTGGGAGATAGAATTGAACCCAGGGTTTTGGCCTTTTTGGCCACACATCGAACCCCTGGTGAGACAATCTGTGACATCTCGTCGTCTTCAGGAGTATAGGTAAGTATCTGTTTACTATCCGTTTGATTTGGAAAAACTGTTTGCTGTAACAGGTGGAGAACACCAGTGATTTGTATTCATTATTAGAACTGAGGGGGTTTTTTTTATAATGGACTGACTGTTGCTAAGAATGCCTGGAATGAGTTGTCGATCATGTGACGTGAGTGACGTGAGCCACATGGTCACGTGTCACCTGTTCGAGCGGATGTGATGTCATCTTGGGGAGGCATGCTAGTAGTGGACGGATTGTAGCCACACAGGTGTGTTTCTCCCTGGATGCCGCTGCTTCCGGTCTCGTCTCCTCCCTCCCGGCTGGGGTATTGGGTAAGTGTTTTTATTTAAGCTTTCATTTTGTACAAATGTATTGTGGAGATCATGATTAAGAAGTTGTGAACGTCGAAACACGTCGATCTCATGCGTTCTTTTTATCCATGTATTCATGCACGGCTAAAGCCAAATAAAGAGGACTCGTTTGCACCAATTCCGTTGTGGTTTTCATGAGTGCCGCTGTCCGTGAATTTTCTATAGACCCTATCTTGTACGTAACCTATCTTGTGTATATAGATAAATTATGTAGGTATGTTTACATGTTTGAGCCCCTCCTGAGAGCCTTTTTATATGCCTCTCGGGCTGGGGATGAGCTCCACTATTCATCCAGATGTTCGAGTTCGGTGTTCGGGCTTATCTGCAAAAGCTGGTTAATTTGATGCCGAGCAGCCATCTTTTAGCACCTAGAATCCAGGTGAGAAAATGAAATTGAAGGGATCCTTTATAAATCCCATTGAAGGCAATGCAATTTTTAATGTCACCAGTTGTCATCTGTTAGACAGTCTTCTGTTTTTCTTCAGTTTTGTGGGGTTTGAAGTACTTTTTGTCCTAGCGGATGATGCCTAACTGACCATAATAAATGAGATTAAGTTATCTTTTACATTAATGGATAGTAAGTGTCAGTTTTTACAGTTTTTTAGATGAAGAAATAGACAGATATCGATAGACAGAAATAGTTAATATAAAGATATACAGATAGAAAAAGAGATGATGGATAGATTATAGATAAATGTGAAAAGGATAGGTAGGAAGATAGAAATTAAAGATCAATAGGTAGATAGATAGGTAGGTAGAAAAGAGAGATCAATAGGTAGGTAGAAATTAGATATCTATAGATGACATCTATGAGGGATAGATAGATAGATAGATAGATAGATAGATAGATAGATAGATAGATAGATAGATAGATAGATAGATAGATACTAGAACCCCTAGTAATAAAATGCCCGGCAGCAGAGCCCCTAGTAATGAAATAGCCCATGCAGCACCCCAAATAATGAAACGCCCTTTAGACTCCCTCATGATAAAATGCCCTTTAGCCCCCTAATGACGAAATGCACTGCAGCCAACCCCCCTAATGGTGAAAAGCACTGCAGTCCCCTCTAATGATGAAATACACTGCTGCCGGCCCTCTTACTGATAAGATGCCCTGCAGCAATCCCCCCACAGTATGAAATGCCCTGCAGCCAGCTCCCCTATTGATGAATTGCCCTGTAGCCAGCGCCCCCCATTGATGAAATGCCCTGCAGCGAGCCCCCACACCTATGCCGCCTAATGCTCCATGCGGCTCCTCCTCCTTCAACTCTTCATCTATAATAAAGCGGGCAGAGATTCCTCCATGCGCTCTGCCCACCGGCGCACACTATGATGTAGCACTTGCCTTGTCCGCCATTACCTGCAAAGTCACGCCTGTGGAGAGACCTGGTGGTATCCCGCTGCAGCAAGTCTAACCCGCTATGCGGCGGGCTCTGATGAAAAACCGGGTGCCACTTACACTCCGCTCCCAGGTGTCGGCTTCATTGCTCGCGGTGGTACAGTGAGTCCACTACCCCTGAATCCTGACAGTAAGATCCATGGATCCCACCAAGGTTCCGCTACCTGAGCTGCCTGATCTCACCTCCATGGTGATCCAGCAGTCCCAGAAGATTGCTGCCCAGGGTCAGCAACTTGGACAGGCCACTGCCATGTTGCAGCAATTGTTGGCTACTCAGCAGCAGGGTCAAGTTCCTGCGGCAACTCCTGCTACTCCAGTTAATCTACCATCTGCAGAACCAGACTCTCCTTGCCTTCAAAGTATGACTGGAACGCAAAGTTATGCAGGGGCTTTATCACCCAGTACTCCTTGAACAATGCACATTGAACTAAGTTCAATCACAGAACAGACTAAAGTGTCTTTCATGATCAGTCTTCTCTCCGGGAAAGGCATGGGCTACTCCCCTCTGAGATAGGAATGACCCGGTCACAGCTAATAACACCCCATTCTTCACTGAACTGCAGTTTGTCTTTGAGGAACCAGTCCGGGTGTCATCTGCTGAAATTGCCCTGCTAAACTTGCGACAAGGGGACTTGTCTGTCGGTGACTATGCGATTCAGTGCCATACCCTAGCTTCTGAACTAGCCTTGGTTGCTACCTTTAAAAAGGACTTTCTGGACAGATTAAAGACGCCCTGTCCGAGACCTAACGACTTCTCTGAGTGGTCTCAATCCCTGGTCACTCGGATCGACATCCGGTTCTCTAAGCATTTTAAAGAGCAGTGCCTTGAGCAAGCGCAAGTCAGGACCTTAAGACTGCCCCGCTTGGTTCCTGTCTTCCAAAGACCACCTCTGCTGTCCTCTGAGTCTGCTGCAGAGGAGTCCATGCAGGTGGATAGAGCTCATCTGTCACCTTAAGAATGTTTCAGAAGAAGACAAGAGAATCTCTGCCTCTATTGTGCCAGCCCAGAGCTCGTCACCCAGACAAAAACCTGATCACAAAAACCTCCTGTATATCCAGACTGCTCAGCTACTCAACAAGCATCTCGTTGGTCCATTTTCTTCTCCCGCTTCAATTTGTTGATACATTTCTGCCTGCAGAGAAGAATTTTAAGGCCAATGCCCTCTCTCACGCCTCAGATATCATTGGGGAAGAACCTGCTCCTGTAAATACCCAGTTGCCCATGGTCTCACATTGCCATGGACTTTGTTACGGATCTTCCGCCATCTTCTGGTAATACTGTCATCTGGGTGGTTATAGACTGGTTTTCTAGATGTCCCACTTCATTCTTCTGCAGGGTTGGCCATCTTCTCCTCATCTTGCCAGCTTGTTCTTCCTCCACATATTCCATCCTCATGGTCTCCCTCTGCATACTGTGTCGGACCGCGGGGTCTAGTTTGTTTCTCGGTTCTGGGGTTCCCTCCGCTGTATTTTTCCTCTGCGTACCATCGGCCATATTTGGCATTTACATTTTTTCAAAGCAAAGGAAGCCATCTTGCAAGCAACTAGGGCCACAGAGCCACTATCCCTCAAAGGCAGCCACCTAGCGGTACTACCTGACCTGGGCGATGCATACTACAACTGCGGAAGGCACTTAAACCTGACCCTTCTCCGTGAGCACAGCACTTATAGATGGGGGTACCCATTTCACTACCACTGCCACTTTCAATTTCACTACCCCTGAAGCCTGACAGTAAGGTCTGGATATGGTTCCCGCCAAGGTTCTGCTTCCTGAACTGGCTGATCTTACCACCATCATGGTCCAGCAATCCCAGCAGATTGCCACACAGGGTGTACAGCTTGGACAAGTCACCGCCATTTTGCAGCAATTGATGGCAACTCAGCAGCAGCATCAAGTTCCTGTGGCTCCTCCAGCTACTCCGGTTAGCCTGCCTTCTGATGAACCTAGGCTGAGACTTTCCAGGACATCAAAGTAGGATAGACCCCAAGTTGTGCCAGGGGCTTTATCACCCAGTGCTCCCTGCACATTGAGCTGATGCAGACACAGTTCGTCACGGAACGATCTAAAGGAGCATTCATCTTCAGCCTCCTCTCAGGGAAGGCCCTCGCATGGGCTACTCCCCTCTTGGACAGAAAAGACCCAATCACCGCTACGATTACCTCCCTCTTCACTGAGTTCTGCTCTGTCTTTGAGGAACTTGTACAGGCGTCTTCTCCTGAGATCGCACTACTGAACCTGTGTCAAGGGGACTTGTCTGTTGGTGATTTTGCTGTGCAGTTCCGTACTCTGGCCTCTGAACTGTCCTGGAATGAAGCGGCGTTGATTGCCACTTTCAAAAAAGGGCTTTCTGGGCGCACTGGCTACACGTGACCTGCTGTCTATGCTGAGCGGCCTAATCTCTCCGGCCACTCAGATTGACTTAGGGTTTGCTGAATGTTCTGAGGAGCAACATGACAAGTGGAAGACCGCCTTTAATACTCGTGATGGACACTTCGAGTACCTAGTTATGCTGTTCGGTCTCTGGAATGCACTAGCCGTCTTTCAGGAAATCGTTAACGACATCTTCAGAGACTGGCTATATACCTGTTTCGTGGTCTATCTTGATGATATCCTGGTGTTCTCTACAGACCTTGAATCCCATCGGTTCCACGTATGCCAACTCTTCAGGTTCTCCAACGTCTAAGGGCCAATCACCTATATGCAAAACTCGAGAAGTGCCAGTTCCATCAGAAGAGTTTTCCCTTCCTCTGCTACATTATCTCTGACAGGGGTCTACAGATGGATCCTGCCAAGTTGTCTGCAGTTCTTCAATGGTCACACCCAGTAGGACTCTGTAATACAGAGATTCCTGGACTTTGCAAATTACTACCAGCAGTTTATCCCGCACTTCTCCTCTCTTGTGTTTTCACCAGAGCCCGCCGCAAAGCGGGATGGGCTTGCTGCAGTGGGATAATACCAGGTCGTTCCACAGGTGCGACTAGCTTGCAGTGGCTGCCAAGGTAGTAATACAGGAGACAGTCTGTAGCCAGTCTGGAGATCACTGCTGGAGCCAGGGGAGGTAAGAGGCACCGGGCCCTGGGGGCACACGGAGAGACACGGGTGCGCCCGTGATCCGAGACAGGGATCACGGGAGCACCCGTGACAGTACCAACCCCCCCTTCAGCCTCCCCCTCTTCTTCTTGGTCCCAAGAAATCTCTGGAGGAGAGTCCGATCCAAAATGTTCTCCTCAGGCTCCCAGGATCTCTCCTGAAAGGAGTTCGGGATGCGCGTAGATGGAGGCTTGTAGGCCACTTGATTGATGCGCTTAATTACCTCAGAGGAACCAAGGAACCAGGGACCAAGTTTGTAGCTGGGTATCTTAAGCCGGATGTATTTGGAGGACAACTACATTTTGTCACCAGGAGAGATGACAGGAGGAGCTCGACGTTTCTTATCAGCCTGGATCTTGGTACGGTCTGTAGCTCGTAGAAGAGACTGGTGGGTCTGGTCCCAAATAGACTTGAGGTCCTGCACCAAATCTTCTACCCCAGGGACATCAGAGGGAGTAGACAACAGAAGAGGCCGGCAAGGAATACGTCCATAGACCACAAAGAACAGAGCCGAGCCAGTAGACCCCGAGTCCAGGGAATTGTAGGAGAACTCAGCCCAAGGTAGTAGGTCAGCCCAGTTGTCCTGGCGGGCTGAAACGAAGTGACGGAGGTAGCAGCCCAAAGTCTGGTTCACCCTCTCCACTTGACCATTAGACTGAGGGTGGTAGGCAGAAGAAAAGTCAAGGTTGACCTGCAGTTGGTTACATAAGGAACGCCAGAATTTTGATACAAACTGGACTCCTCGATCGGACACGATGTGTATCGGAAGACCGTGCAGCCGGAAGTTATGTCTGAAGAATAGACTGGCAAGCTGTGGGCAAGACCTGGAAGGGGAACAAAAAGGTACATCTTTTAAAACCAGTCCGTCACCACCCAGATGACAGTACTGCCCGAGGAGACAGGCAGATTGGTGACAAAGTCAATTGCCACGTGGGACCAAGGGCGACTGGGTATCAGCAACGGCAGTAACAGTCCAGTCGATTTGAGACGAGAGGCTTTGTTGCGGGCACAGGAGGAGCAGGATCCCACAAACTCCCGAACATCTGGGAGGTCTGGCCACCATTAGTAGCGGGAGATGAGGGCCACGGTGCATTGCACCCCAGGGTGCCCAGCCACACAAGAAGAATGTCCCCAAGATAAAATCCTCATCCGGAGAGCAGGTCTAACATATGTCTGGTCCAGAAAAATTATGTGCCGAGGAGCCGGTTCTTCTCCAACAACATCTGAAGCCCGGGACAGGGCATCAGCCTTGACATTCTTGTCAGCCGAATGAAAATGGATTAGCAGGTCGAAATGGGAAAAGAACAATGACCACAGGGCTTGCCTGGGATTCAGGTGCTGGGCTGTCTGGAGGTATAACAAGTTTTTCTGGTCAGTGTACACACTCACGGGATGGAGAGCACCTTCCAGAAGATACCGCCATTCTTCTAGCGCAAGCTTGATGGCCAACAGCTCTCTGTCCCCAATCGAATAATTTCTTTCAGCTGTTGAAAAGGTCTTGAAAAAGAAGCCGCATGTGGAAGTTCAGCCCTTGGGCCCTCTCTGGAAGAGCACCGCTCCAGCTCCTATAGAGGATGCATCCACCTCAAGTTGAAAAGGTTTGTTCATATCAGGCCTAGAGAGGACTGGAGCCAAGGCAAAAGCGGACTTCAACTTGGAGAAGGACTCTTCAGCTGTAGGAGACCAGGCACATGGATTGGCACCCTTCTTAGTAAGTTCCATAATGGGAGCCACAACAGTGGAGAAATGGGGAATAAACTGTTGATAATCATTCGGAAACCCCAGGTACCTCTGTATGGCTCGGAGACATTCTGGGCATGGCCACTGAAGAACAGCAGACAGTTTCGCGGGATCCATCTGCAGGCCTCTGTCGGAAATTATGTAACTGAGGAATGGAAGGCTGTGCTCATGAAACTAGCATTTCTCCAGTTTGGCGTAGAGATGATTGGTATGAAGTCAACCAAGAACTTGTCGTACGTGTGTCTGGTGGGATTCCAGGTCTGGAGAGTATACCAAGATGTCATCTAGGTAGACCACGAGAAGGTCCCGGAAAATGTTGTTAACAAATTCCTGAAAAACAGCAGGGGCATTACACAGTCCAAAAGGCTGTTCAAAATGTCCGTCACGAGTATTAAACGCCGTCTTCCACTCGTCACCTTTGCGGATCCGGATGAGATTTTAAGCACCCCGAAGATCCAGCTTGGAGAACACCCTGGAACCACGTAGACGATCAAAGAGTTCCGTAATCAATGGTAGAGGGTAGCCCTCGATAGTCTATACAGAGATGCAAGGAGCGGTCCTTCTTGATGACAAAGAAAATAGCTGCACCAGCTTTAGAGGAGGACTTGCATCTGAAACCCCCCTGTGGGTTCTCCTTGATGTATTCAGACATGGCAGGCGTCTCTGGAACAGAAAGCGGATAGACCGGACCGCTGGGAAGAGTGGCGCCCGGAAGGAGATCCACAGGGCAATCATAGGGACGATGTGGTGGCAAAGTCTCCACTTGTTTCTAAGAGAAGACATCAGAAAAGTCCCAGAAACAAGCTGGCAGACCCTCCAGTGACTTGGAAGACACAGTAGAGGACAGGACCGGAAGTGGTGCCACCATACATCGGGATTGGCATTCAAGGCTCCAACGCAGGATCTCACCAGTCTTCAAATTGAGGTCCGGGGCATGGAGCTGGAGCCAAGGAAGACCCAGAAGAAGAGCTGATGTGGAGCGAGGCAGGACATAGAAGGCCAATTTTTCTTGATGTAGAGCTCCAACCTGAAGATGGATAGGTTCCGTGCAGTACTGGACCAGATTGGAAAGAAGCTGTCCGCTTACAGAAGGAATTACGAGGGATGACTTGAGGGGGACCACCGGAATGTGATGCCGGGAGACCAGAGCGGCATCCACAAAGTTCCCTGCAGAACTGTAGTCCAAGAATGCTGAGACTTACACAGGAGCATCGGTGCCGACACTGAGGAGCACAGGAATAGTCAGACGTGGAGAAGCTGAATTCACACCTAGGGGCGCTTCTCCCAGCTGGAACAGCTTCTGGAAGACCTGAGCCAACCGGGGCAGACGTGAAAGCCGGACTAGAGGTCGCTCGTGCTGCAACTCTTCAGCTCGTTCCAAGAACTGCACGTCTATCCGGGTGGCCAAGTCTGTGGACCCTCTGGACCACCGCGGGAGATGTTACTAGCCGACCTGGGACTCAATCCACAACAAGCCCGCTGGTCACTCTTCTTTTCCCGGTTAAATTTCCTTATCCACTTCCATCCGGCTTAAAAGAACATCAAGGTTGACGCTCTCTCTCATGCCTCTGATGTCATTGGGGAAGAAACGGCTCCTAGGCATGTAATCCGTCCTGAGCGACTGGTTGTTGCCTCTGCAGTACACCTTCGGCAGCTACTTCCTGGCAAGATCTAGGTCCGACCTGCTCTGCGGAAAAGGATTCTGACTTGCTCACGTGTGGCTGGGCACCCTGGGGTCACCCTCATTTCCTGTTTCTATTGGTGGCCAGATCTGGTCAAGAATGTACAGGATTTTTGGGGGCCTGCGTTTCCTGTGCCCGATAAGCCATCTTGTCTCAAACCTGCTGGTATTCTTCAGCTGTTGCCGACACCCAGCTGCCTGTGGACTCATGTGGCTATGGACTTTATAACAGACCTTCCTCTGGTAATGGGTGGTAACCGATCGGTTTTTCAAAATGTCCCATTTTGTTCCTCTGCCAGGTCTGTCGTCTGCTCCATGCCTCGCCAGTCTATTCTTCCATCACATCTTCCGGCTCCATGGACTTCCCCAGAACATAATTTCTGATTAGTTTATTTCTATATTCTGACATTCCCTGTGTAGCCAGCTTCAAGTAAAATTGGACTTTTCTTCCGCCTATCACCATTTTGTTTCAATGTTTTGGGGCGCACAGTGAAAGCCGTAAATTCCATGCCCACAAGAAAACGGCACAAATGTGTTTTTTACTATTTTCACTGCATTTGGAATTTTTTCCCCGCTTCCCAGTACACGGCATGGAATATTCGATACCATCACTATGAAGTGCAATTTGTTTAGCAGAAAGCAAGCCATCACAGAGCTCTTTACGTGTAAAAATAAAAAAGTAATGGATTTTTGAAGGTGGGGAGTGAAAAATGGAAATGAAAAAACAAAAAAGGGCCAAGTCGTTTAGGGGGTTAATAGGAATCCATCAGTTAGGTTGCCATGTCTTTTTCCTGCCATAAACTGGAGGCTGTGTTCACACAATGCCTTCACATTGTGTTTACATTGAATAAACATTGCATTTATATGTAAATGCTATGAGGAAACTCAGCCTAAGACTACATTCACACACATGTATGGAGGACGATACTGCCAATATACGTCCCCCATACACTTCTATGGGCTCCCGGCACCGTACAGGAGCAGTATGGTGCAGCACACGCGCTCCGTAGCCCGTAGAAAGATATGTCCTATATGTCCTATCTCTGCAGCGCCAATGTATGCCCGCCGTACTACGGTATGGCGGGCATACATCGTCTGAATGTAGCCTAAAGGGAACCTGTCATTAGGTTTTGACATATTCAAAACCTTATCACAGGTTCCTGTTGCTTACAACACCTGGTTTTCTCAAAAAAGTCATCAGTCCTGTTACATCTGAAATAACATCTGGAAATATGCTTAGCTGTATGCCAGAGAAGCCTCCCAGCTCTTTGGGGGTTAATTGACGAACCGGCCATGTCTCGGAGTCATCCTCTTTAACGCTTTTCTTATCTCCCGCTTCCAATCTATACACATAGTTAGATGTGCTGTTGAATTCTCGCGCATGCACATGTTAGGTCGGTCTACTCTTGGCTCCGGACATATACGCTGGAACAGTGAAACAGTGATTTGTGCGGGTCCTGCCATAATCATCACATAAGGCATGGAAGTCTGAACACTATAGATACTATAGATACTCTGCCACCAACATCTAGAAACAGTTAAAAAAGTTTCTTAAAGCATATTTCCTCCAAATACAGTTAATGTATCCTCCATGGAACTGATATACCAAACATGTTATCACTAGTTACTCTTATAATTTACTTCTTCTCCTAGATTTGTTTTACTTCTTGATGAAACCCCTTAAGAATTTCTCCCTCAGCTCTAGGAGATGTATAAGTAATAGTGTAACAATGAAGCCTCTGCCATCCATGTTACACCAGGATGTGACTTGTGGACATCTTATTATTATTCTTGGATTCATTAGAAGCTTTTCTTTCGTGATATTCCATGAGATAAGTGATTACATTTGTGTAAATGTGTACATGTAATGTATATATTATACAATATACTCTTGTAATCTACTTTCTCTATGTCACACATAAAGAAGCTGCACATTAATTTTTCAAATGGAAAATTTTGTAAGTAGAGGATAAGAATTCTGATGTATGCTTTTATTATAGTAGAAACCAATCATGAGGAATCTACTATGAGAAGTAGATCTGATAGAAGATTCCTCCTGCTGCCTCTGCCCTAATCTGTAATTTAATAATCCTGGAACCTAACTTGTTAAAAACTTTATTTTAGTAATATGTAAATTAACTGCAGAGGCTACTTGGGCGTGTACTAGTCTTAGTTCCCATTGCCCGGCCAGGTTGGTACACACCCCAGTAGCCTCTGCAGTTAATTTACATATTACTAAAATAAAGTTTTTACCAGTCAGGTTCCAGGATTATTACATTACAGAATAGGGCAGAGGAAGGCAGTAGGATTCTACCATGAGATCTGCTTCTTATGGTAGAATCCTCATGGTAGGTTTCTTTTAAAGAGAAGCCGTCATTTCAGATGATTTTTGTACTGTGGGCAGGGGGCAGTTGTGAACATTTTTCTAATATACTTTATTAACAAATTCTCCTTAGTTTGTAAAGTAATAGGCAGTAAAGTGCCCCCTAGTTACAATGTTACTTCTATGTTGCTAGGGCAAATCTGTCTACAGGATAGAAAATAGATCTCTCTCTTCTCTCCTGTTTTCTAGACAGCTGTGAGTGTTGACCCTTTCTACTCTCTCCCTGGCTGTAGTATGCTTTGAGCATAATTTTCAAACATCAAGCTGAAAGTAAAGGGGTTCATCCTCATTGCCAGAGTTGTTTAACCAAACACAGGGAGATTAGAAGTGAACTCATGCAGCCTCCATAGACACCCACTGTACAGGCTGGAATACGCATCCCTATGGGAGGGGTAGCTTGATTTTTTTTCATAAACAAAGCAAAATTTGTTAATAAAGTTTATTAGAAAAATGTTCACTACATCCTCCCATACACAATAAAAATGATAAATGATAAATGATTTCAAATGACGCTTATGCTTTATTCCGTAAGGGATATTTGGCCCTTCATTAACAAGGTTTTTTTTTTTATAACCAAAAGCAATAACTTTTTTGTAATTCAATATCTATTTATTTGTGTTATGAAATGTATTGTATTACCGTAACTTACTAACTAGTTTTTATTTAATTTTAGGATTCAGATGAAACAAGCCATTTTCAACTGTTTGTACTGATTTGACAATATACTACACTATTTAACAGGTGGTAACATTATGCGAGAAAATTACATTTACACCTTAAGAAATAAATTGCAAAATCTAAGAAGTTCACTATTTTTTATTATACCATTTGCTATCTTAGCATAAAACAAACACGATTTTGGTGTCGCCACATTAGCAGAGCCATAAAGTTTTTCCTTTTTTTTTCGAGTAAAAATTGTTTTGAGCTCTAAATAAATTATTGGTTAAAGAAAAAAAAACTAATCGCCAATAGTTTTGCCATTTATTTTATTTACCATGATGTAAGAATATTAAATCATTTATATTATTTATGGTTATACCATAATTGTAACAATTTGTAAACAAAATATTTTAGATTTTTGTGTCTATCAAGAGTTTTTTGATGCTTTAGAACACTAAGTATTTGGAAGCATCATATCCTAACAGATTATAGCTTTCAGATCAGCAGAGAAAGAAGTAACAAAGCTGTGAAATAAGTTGGACTTTTATCTATTCATTAGTATTGTAAACCGTGAGCTGAGTGGATTTATGTGTACAGGCCGTCTCTGACTTAAGGACGCCAAATTTACAGATGACTTCTAGTTACAGACGGACCTCTGGATGCTGGTAATTTATTGTACTTTAGCCCCAGACTGTGATATCAGCTGTAAGAGTTATCAAAGATCTCTGATTTGGTTTATTGTTAATCCTTGTTCTTATGACAACCCAAAAATTTGAAAATGTAATTGTCACAGGACCAAAAATAGATGTCTTGATTTACACAAAATATACCTGATCCGACTTAAAATCAAATCTACAGAATCTATTTTATTGGCGACTGCCTACATATATTTTTTTAGAAATAAAAAACTTGCAACAATGAGTTCCTCAAATCAGACCACAATAGAAGGTTTTAGACTGAAAGGATTTTCCGATGTTCCTGAATTACAAATTCTCATCTCCCTTCTGGTTATTTTCATTTACCTTCTCTCTCTTGGGGGAAACCTGATCCTTCTACTCCTGGTCTGCCTTGATGTCCACCTGCACACCCCCATGTACTTCTTCTTGTCCAACTTGTCTGTGATAGACATCTCCAGCTCCACCACAACACTACACAGGATATTTTTCATGACACACAACCACATGATTTCATATTCAGCCTGTCTGGCCCAGGTGTATATTTTCTGTTCATTAGTCAGTAGTGAGACTTCAGTTTTGGCCGCCATGAGTTATGATCGCTATGTGGCCATCTGTAGGCCTCTACATTATCACATTATCATGAGTCGGATTCTCTGTGCTCTGTTGGCCACAGTCACCTGGGGATTTGCATTTATTGAGATGCTTCCTGTAGTTGTGTTAATTTCCAGGTTCACTTGTTACATTTCCAAGGAAATTGATCATTATTTCTGTGATGCATTGCCCATACGGGACATTACCTGCAGTGACACTTCAGTTTTGGACTTTTACGTTCTAACATTTGGCACTATGAATGTATTTATCTTACTTTTATTGACTATAATACCCTATGCTTTTATTATCACATGTGTTTTAAGAATAAGCTCTAGTGGCGGCAGACGTAAAGCCTTCTACACGTGTTCCTCGCACATCATGGTGGTTGTCATCTTCTATTCTTCTATCATATTACAATACATAGTAACAATTTCTGGGAGTAGCATGGGATCCAACAAAATCTTCTCTCTGTTGAACACGGCTGTTGTTCCCATGCTGAACCCACTGATCTATAGCTTGAAAAATAAACATGTCAAATCAGCTCTAAGACGAAAACTTAAAAAACTTCTACTTTGATTTTTTTTTTATTGTAAGGTCAAGACCAAGATGGAAAGGATGTAAGAGTTTTTATAAGTTGAAATAGTAAAATGTGTAACAAATTAGTCAGAATCATTGTGATAAAACTCTTGTTACTAGGACCATGGACACAGACATACTTTTATAAAGACTGGGAACACTCATTTTGGTGCTTTAAAAATGTAACCTGTTAACGGAAATCTACCATCAAAATCCACCAAGGGCACTAACTTTTAGATCCATGCAACGTGACTTTCGGTACTCCTATTATATTTGTTATCCATGGCTTCCTATCTTCTAAAATCAACTTTTGACATTATGCTAATGAACGGCCAAAAAAACCCCACAAAAAAATCTTCATGAAAATTGATGATTTTCATTTCCTCCACCAACAAAGAGTTAATAAAATCTCACCAATTAGCTATAGATGCCCCAAAATTATGTACCAGAAAAGTGCATCTCATGTGGCAAAAAAATAAGCCCCTATAGGTCCACAATAAAAAAAAGGAAAAAATTATAGCCTGTACAATGTGACATAGCAGATCTGCTCTGCATGGCGCCTCCTTCCCTTCTATGCCCGGCTGTGGGCCCATACAGCAGGTTACCACCACATATAGGGTATCGGTGTACTCGGGAGAAATTATGTATCAAACTTTGTGGAGCCTTTTTTCATTTAATTCATTGCAAATGTTTAATTTTCCACCCAAAATGAATGTATTGTCAAAAAATATTACAATTTGTAGACCACACCTCCATTTTGTTTTAACCTCTATAAAACACCTAAAGGGTTAACAAAGTTCTTAAAAATTCTTTTTCATATGTTGAGGGGTGTAGTTTCCATAATGGGGTAATTCCATAATGGAGTCTCGCTATTATTTAGGCCTCTCACAGTGAATTATAAGTTAAGCAGGTCCATCTAAATACAGGTTTTGGTGATTTTCCCAAAAAACTTAAAAATGGCCCCAGATTCTGAGCCTCATAACATTCTAGTAAAATATGTGGAATCTTCAAAAACCATGCCAACATAAAGCAGACATGTAGGAAATGTAAGATATGAATTTTTTGGGTGCTATGACTATCTGCTTCAAAAGTAGGGAATTTAGAACTTTGAAAATGAAGAATTTTCGTGTTTTTCATAACTAAACACAAAATATTTCATCCAAATTTTTAAACTAATTTGAAGTACTATGTGTCACGAGAAAACAATGTCAAAATCCCCTGGATATCTCATAGCGTTCCAAAGCTATAACCACTTATAGTGACACAGCGCAGATTTGAAAAATGGGGCCGCGTCCTAAAGGCCAAAATAGGCTGAGTCCTGAAGGGGTTAAGTATGTTTAGGGCCCTGATTCTCGCAATGAATCCCATTTTTCCCTATCAGAACCATAAGAGCCTTAGTCACAAGAACAAGATACTTATTGCATCAACATCTCAAAAAATTCTGGGCATCATGAAAATTTTTTTATTTTTTATTTGTTCCCCAATGTAATACCCAGGTGTTTTTTTGGAAAAGAAAAAGAGTGTAATGTTTATGTAAATTACTCTGAAGGGCTCCGGGAGGGGGGAGGGGGCATTATCAGAGCAACACGTTCCAATGTTGGTTTATGTATATACACATATTCACTTTCTAAATCCTATTGAGTCTTAGTAAGTGTTTTGTCTCAATTGTAACCTCTAATGATACTTTATATCTACTACCTCAATCTCCAGCTAACTCTCTACGGAGTGTAGGACCTCAAATGTGAACTTGATCTTTAATGCATTGGTTTACTCTATGGATTTATTTCAATGTTTACATGCATTGTTGTATATTGGGTGCAAGAGCCCTGCAAATTTAAGTGTTCTTTTTTTTAAGTTTTTATGTGCAAGTTGTATGTTTTGTGTAAAATTAGGCTGAATAATACAGATTACTAGTGCCCATGCATTATTTATTTTTAACTATTATGTGGGTGTTTTAACCTCTACAAAGCACTCGTGGTGATGTAGTAGATTTCCTTTAAAGGGTTATTCCAGGAATAGGCATACACTATGATGAAGAGACACATGACAGAAGATGGCTGCTGGTCACATGTCCTGCACCTGCCTGGGCAGGTCATGTGATCACCACGATTTTTGGCTGTAGTTGGTTGGTTGCGGTGCATCCAGTATGGCCGGTGTTGAGTTGAGACATCATCTCAGTGAGGTAATGTGCAGTGATGGCAGTTACACATCATTACTATGTTACCAGAGCAGGACAGTCTGTTACATCATCACTGGGAGCAGAGCTGTTATTGAGAACTGAGGGATTATGGGAGATGTAATATCCTGTGGCGGCCATCTTGGAGATAAATTTGCCTACTTTAGAAAGCCCATAAAACTTTGTGTATCATAAAAGCAAACTAGGCTTTCACATTTAATTAAATTAATTTTCCATATGTAAACATTTTTTCAATTGGATGTTATTTAAAAAAATGTTCCTGTGTGAAGATAATTTCTCATAAATGTAGCCATGTTGTCCCTTAGAAACAAGATAGCTTCCTCGGACACGACCACCTCACATTTTGGCAGTGGTGGCCAGACTTGCGCTATTGAGCTTGGCATGACCACATGTAACTCCCGGACATTTGATATTCAGAAACTTTTTGTTTCCTTGTGCAATCAATCCAACAGAGGTGGTCGTATCCAAGGACACAATTTCTCATAAATGTAGTAATATGGTCCCTTAGAAACTAGACTGTCTTCACACAGGAACATTTTCTTTAATAACATCTAATTGAAGAAATGTTTATTATATGGCAGATTAATGAAACTAAATGTGAATGCCCAGACGAGAATACCCCTTTAAGCTTCCTTTTGTGATTGATGACATTGAGTTTTGCGCTATTCATATTTGTATCAGACATTCATATTCCTGGAATACCCCTTTAATATAAAAGATTACATAGGTTAATATAAGAAACTGCTCCAAAACTGATGGTAAAAAACCCTACATGTACAATAGCGATACCCCTACTCCTAGTGCCTAGTAAAATTGAACCTGGATACAATTTCACATGTTTTAGGTGTGTTTTTCAGTTTGAGATGAATTATCTAGGTGTGTTTACATGTTTGATCCCCTACTGACAGCCTTTTTATATGCCTTTCGGACTGGGGAGAATATGAACTTTTCACAGTGATTACAGGTGAATATAACGCTAGAAAAATATAGCACATTATATTAAAGGGAACCCGTCACCACTATTTTCACAAATACAGCTAGTGATAGGTTCCTATAGAGCCCTAGTAACTATCTGACACCCTGCTTGTAGCTAAAAATTATGCCCCTGAGATTCCCATATATTCAACTTTATAGTTTTATCTGGTAACTAAGCATGGCTACATGTAGTCCAGGTGGGCGTGGCCTCCTCGGGCTGAATCCAGCAGCTCCTCCCCATCCCTATCTCTGTATGGTGCTATAATGTCATGTGACCAGGGTGACATCATTGCAGGTCCTATAGCTTTTGTAGCATTAGGAGCTGTACACTAAGCATATATGTCATGAAATCACAGCATATTTTATCACATGAAATCACAGCAGCCTGCATGGAGAGGAGTAGAAGTCCATGGAGGCTGCTGTGATGGTTTTATGTGGTCAGATATGTACATGGGGTATAGTTTTCATATTAAGTAGCTCAAGGACCTTTGATGATGTCACCCTGGTCACATGACATTAGGCCACGCCCCCGTGGACTCGCTCCAAAGCTGCATAGATACCAGGCAAGATTATAACTCTGATTTTATGGGGATCTGAGGGGAACAATTTTTAGCTAAAAGCAGGGTGTCAGATAGTTATTAGAGCTCTATAGGAACCTGCCACTACCTGTATTTGTGAAAATAGTGGTGACGGGTTCCCTTTAATAATAATTAACAGTTGAAAAAAGTTTGAACACATCTACAACTTCTTATTAATAGTTACTCTACTAGTTTTCTTCTTCTTTGTTTTATGACTTGATGAAACCCCTCAAGAATTCATCCCTCAGCTCCAGGAGATGTATAAGTGGTAGTGTAACAATGAAGCCTCTACCATCCATGAGACACCAAGGTAAGACTTATCAGGGTGTTGTCATCACTTAACTTCACTTTTTATTACTTTTTACATAAAATAGATGATTATCTTGTATTATCCACTAATCAATGTATATATATCATTTAATGTGGATAATACAAGGATATATAATAGGATATTATTTAGAAGCTTTATTGCTGCAATCAAAAATTGTTAACATTTATTAATGAGGGGAGGCTACTGATATTTTATTAATGAGGGGGGGGAGCTGCAAGACACTTTACTAATGAGGGGAGGCCACTGCTGGTTATTTTATTAATGACAGGAAGCTGCTGCTGGACCTTTTATCAATGAGGGGAGGCTGCTGGACACTATAAATAAGGGGAGGCTACTGGACATTTCAATTGTAGCAGCTGCATTTTCCACTCTAGG
Organism: Engystomops pustulosus; assembly: GCF_040894005.1. NCBI lineage: Eukaryota > Metazoa > Chordata > Amphibia > Anura > Leptodactylidae > Engystomops > Engystomops pustulosus. The sequence continues at coordinate 25,212,956 of NC_092419.1, forward strand.
CTTATAGTTGAGTTAATAAGTATGGTATGTAAGTTTTAGAAAATATTTTAGGGGAATGAAAAACTAAATACATTTATGAATATTCTGGTGTTTTATAATTTGTTTTCTGCATAATTTGAATTTTTATTTTAGTAGAATAAAGTATACATTTTTATATATTACAGTTTTAGTGTTTTTTAATATTGTTTTATAACACTTAAAAGGGGGAATTTGTCACAAGATGGACAGGTGTGCATGTTTAGCACCAAAAATGTTGCATGTCCGTAACTTTTTAGCCACAAAAATGGCATAATTACAAATATTCTTTCCTTTGTGGCACAAAAAAACAAAAGTACATACATCAGACTAGTCAAAGTTGTGATAAATCCCCCCCTTGTTTTTCAAACAGTATTGCCTGTTATCTTAACATTCACTCTAAGGCATCATCTGCCAATGAAATCCCAATGTATCCTGTGATCACTGGACAGAGCCACTGATGTACTGCCCAAATAACATTATATGGGCTGCCATATTTGGGAATTGGAAATAAAATGAACTGAGCTACAATTTTGATGGCCTCATGACACCCTTAGAATAGGGCATTAATTTCAGAGTGTTGCAGGAGGACTCATCACCCCCACCAACCATCTATTTGAAGTAACAATGGGCTGATACAGTTGTAGCACCTCTTCATCATTCACACTTGGTGTAGTAGCTACTCCGCAGTGTTATTATGCTTTATACAATTCAAGTAACTATCTCTTATCTTTGTCCTAGCGGTGAGATATTACTTGCAGTCCAATTTATACAATACACTTATTACATAAGAACTGAGTTGATGTGGGTCTAAAATCTTTTCTAGGAAAAGAAATTTATCAATGACCATAAACCAGACTATGATAGAAGGCTTTGTACTTAGAGGGTTCTCTGATGTTCCTGAACTACAAGAACTCATATTTCTTCTGGTTCTTCTCATTTACGTTCTGTCTCTTGGTGGTAATATGACTATACTACTCCTGGTCTGCCTTGATGTCCACCTGCACACCCCCATGTACTTCTTCTTATCCAATTTATCTGTGATAGACATCTCCAGCTCCACCACAACTCTACACAGGATTTTCATTATCTCTACAACCTACAACCACATGATCTCTACCTCGGCCTGTCTGGCCCAGTTGTATATTTTCCCTACTTTAACTAGTAATGAGTTTTCCATTTTGGCCGCTATGAGTTATGATCGCTATGTAGCCATCTGTAGGCCTCTACATTATCACTCCATCATGGGTCAGAGACTCTGTTGTCTCCTGGCATCAGTCAGCTGGGCTTTTGGGTTCATCGAGATGGTTCCTACCGTTGTGTTCATTTCAAGGTTCACTTGTTACATTTCCAAGGAAATTGATCATTATTTTTGTGATATTTTACCCATCCGGGACATCACATGCAGTGACACTTCACTTTTGGACTTTTACATTCTAATTTTTGGCAATATTAACATATTTTTATTACTTTCTTTGACTGTAACTCCCTATGCGTTTATCTTCATTTGTATATTAAATATACGCTCTAGTGCTGGGAGACGTAAAGCCTTCTACACGTGTTCCTCGCACATCATGGTGGTTGTCATCTTCTATTCTTCTATTGTCTTACAATACATAGTGACAATTTCCGGACACAACACAGGATCCAACAAAATCTTCTCTCTGTTGAACACGGCCGTTGTCCCTATGCTGAACCCACTGATCTACAGCTTGAAGAATAAAGATGTAAAATCTGCTCTACACCGGAAACTTACATTTTGCAGAAGCAAATAACAATTTTTTAACTTAGGTTTTTAAGTTTTTCAAATTCTATTCTCAAAGCTGAGATAAAGAGGATGACGGTATATATAAAAATATATATATATATATATATATATATATAAATGTATTTATTAGATAAAGTAGGTTCTATTGTGCTGATTGTTGAGTGAAAAGAATACAGCATGGAAACCTATGGGGAATGGAGGGTAGACTGCCTGTTCACCTTCAATATTTTTTGTATCCATTTTTCTCTTCTATGGAAGAGGGTTATGGAAAAGTTATCAAGGAGTGAACTTGGCCTCAGTGGGAATCATTCTGATAAAACAGTTGATGTTTGCTGGACTCTGAAAGCCATTATCCAATATATATTATATATTATTAATATATTTTTAATGATATGGCTCCACCGGGTTCTATTGTTGAAAATCCCCACTTAGGTTTTATCCATACATTTACTTATTTAGATCTAGATTACTAATCTAAATTTAGATTTATTTACTTATGAACGACTTCTAAAATCTCCTCCAGGTCTAACCTGGCAGAGATTTGCCCCTCACCAGCAGAGTTTAAATCTGCATATACTTAAAGGCCAGAGCCAGTGGGGTGGGTATTAAGCCCTTAACGACTTGTCCCTTTTTTTTTTGCATTTCCATTTTTCACTCCCCACCATCAAAATCTATAACTTTTTTATTTTTACATGTAAAGAGCTCTGTGATGGTATTAAATATTCCATGCCGTGTACTGTGAAACGGGAAAAAATCCGGATCCAGTGAAATTGGGGAAAAAATGTGCATCCAAAATTACCTGTCTACTTTATTATTTGGGTCATTGCGATCAAATTTGGATAGATTTTATAATGTCTTCATACATTTACAAAAATTAAAACCTACTGTACAAAAAAAATTTCTTTGATTTTGTCATCTTCTGACACTAATAACTGTGCATACTTTAGGTGAACGGAGCTGTGGGTGGTGTAAGTTTTGGAACTTTTGATGACATTTTCAACGCTTCAATTTTTGGACTGTATTGCCTTTTGATCACTATTAATATATTTTTTAATATTTTTCAATATTAGAAAAAAGAATCAATTTTCGACTTTGCGTGCTATTTTCCGTTACATGGTTAAACGCAGTGGAAAACCGTTATTACTGTATATTTTAATATATCAGGATTTTTGGGACGCAGCGATACCTAATGTATTTATGATTTGAATTTATTTTTTTTACTACAGTATGACAGTATATGGGGATTTTCCTTCTCATTCATTACAATGTGTGAATCCTACATGGTAATGAATAGGTAAATCCAGACAGCCTTGGGTCATTGATGACATCACGGGGAGTGCCGGTCTTCACCAAGATGACGGCGCATCTTTTTGAAGCCGCTGTCGGGTTTTGCAGCAAAGACTTACAGGCTATGGAGAGGGCTCAGCACCCGCAGTTGACGCATGCTGTACTATTACGGCACACGCTGGGAAGGCTTTAAAGGGAACTTGCCATGTTTTAATTAAAAAACGTATAAAACTTAATGTAAAATAAAAACTTAGGTTTAAAAAAGCATTGCTCTTATCCCGAAATGGTTCCTTTCCGTGGCTGCAATGTTAAAAAAAATCAATTGGTAAACACATATCCAATTCAAAAGAGGTGAGTCCAATGATATTACTGTCCTGCTTATTAAATTTTATTTGCATTGCCCTGCCTCCTTATTCTTGATTGACAGGTCTCACTGTTAGGACATGCTGCTTTATGGAACTAGTGCTTAGGGACGGTCTACCAATATTCAACTACAGACATATACAGCTCCATTTACTTATTATTTGAGGTAGTAAATACTATGTCAAATCTTTTACATGGTTCCTTGTTGGAACTTTGAGACAGAGCTCTGTCACATCATTGAGCGTTTAATGTCATGTGACGAGAATGATGTCACCTATGGTCCTTTACCCAGTAACATTTGCTTTACCCAGTAACATTAACATCGTCCCCATGTATGTATCTGATTACATTAAATTACAGCAACCTCCATGGATGATGGGGAGGAGCAGAAGTCCATGGAGGTTGCTGTGATTTCATGTGATCAGATACATACATGGGGTAGATGTTAATGTTACTTGGTAAATGAGCTTAAATTATATCACTTTGGTCACATGATATGAAGTGCTGAATGGTTAGGAGGCATATGGCATATGGAGGAGTAGATGGGAGGGGCTGGGGCTACCCACGGGGAGAAGTAGATGGAAGGGGCTGGGGCTACCCAGTTGTTATTAGTACAATGATGCAGAATCCTCATGGAATTCTCAATAACTGTTGAGAATCCTCAACACTTATTGACATGATACCATTTTTTACCTTGCATTGGTTTTTGCTACACCTTTTTGAACAGATTCTATGGATTCATTATAAAATCAGTGGGAAACTTTATGGTGGGACCTGCCATTGGTGTGCTGGTTTAATAGTTTAAAAAAAGCAAAAAAACCATAAAATAAAAATCACCCCCCTTTTGTATAGAACTAAAATAAAAATAAAATCAGTAACATGTTAGGTATCGCAACGTCATAAAATGTCAGATGTATCAACAGTAGGGCAAAATAAAGACAATTTTTTTTTTTTTGTACAAAAGGTTAATTTTTTTTAGAAATAATAAAACCTATATAAATTTAGTATCCCCCATGATCCTTCCTAACCAAGGAATAAAGTAGAGGTGTCGTTTTGAATGCACAGTGAAAGCCATAAAAGCTGTTTGGATTTATATATGGATTTTAAAGATGGGTGGTGAAAAATGGAAATGCAAAAAAAAACTAAAATGGTTTGGTCCTATATAGGAGTGATAGAGGGGTTTCAAATAAAAGTTCTGCCATAACTTACATATTTATTGCTAAGAACACCAAGAATATGGAAAAATGTAGATGTAGCTTCACTGATTCCAATGGAGTTAATTTTTTTTAGCCCCCAATATTCCCAAGCAATTAATATTCTGAATGAGATCTCTTCTGTCTGGTGGGCGGTACCAGGATTTCTGCAGCAGCCCAGAAGCAGCCACCTAACAGTCTATTTAGCAAATTGGGCGACAAAAATAACATTTTGCTCAAAAAATGAAAAGGGCTGGAAAAAAGAAATTCCAACTGCCCCCGGATCAGTGAAGTGACTCCTCACTGTGCTGTGTATGTAGAGGTGTCACCATGTGTTGCTGCTTTCCGGAAAGGATGGTAAGGCGTGGTGCACCCCAATGGAAAATCAGCCCAGAGAATCAGGGTCTGTAGTAAACAGTTCCCTACTTTACTGAAGTAATTCAGGTACAAAGCAATACAAGCAAATCAAAGGGATGGATTCTCCAATCTCCTCCCCGACAGAAGAAGTATTCTACACTGCAAAAAGACCTGGGCTAGCTGTCCCGCTCTTTCACGGAAGACTGGTACCCTGGACAAAGGCTACTAGCACAGGGTCAATGGCAGACTATCCCCGTCTCAGCTAGTTCTTCTGGTTGTTTAGGTAGACTGGCAGTCTTCTCCTCCAAGCTCTACACCCTAACTGCAAGACTCTTGGGACTGGAACTGTTCTTTTTATATACCTTATTTTTTATTATAACAAAATGAGAAACTCCTCTCCTGTAGACTTATATTGAGTTGCCATAATAGCCTATGGCAGAAAGTTTCTAAAGTGGTAAACAACTTTCCAGACAGCAACTGTCATTCTAAAGGTCGGGTTATCTGCTTTATGTTTTTCTCCTGCAAAACAATTTCTTCTATTGCTGTGAAAATTACTAGCTTTTCTTTAGTTAAAGATACACTGTCAGAAATGTCTCCCAGTGTTCATTAACCCTTTCTACAGGTCTATATAGATACAGTACTAATAAACTGAACATCTATAACTAAACACTATAGATTAAAAGGTCCTCTTCAAGGGCCATGGATCTGTAGGATAGAGAATATTCTGAACAGAAATGTGTATTCTCTGTTGTGTACAGATATTATTAGATCTGTTGTTATTGTCTAGGCTCCTCAAGATTTCATCCCACAGCTCAAGAAGATGTATAAAGCTGCCGTATGTGACAGCTCCGTGTTACACCAGGGTGTTCTTGTGTACATTGCCTACTAGTATTTGTTATGCTTAGATTTATCTTCTACTTTGGTGTTTCTTGTATAGCATAAGGTAACTGACTACATGTGTTTGTCCTGTAATTGTGTAATGTGCTCACATCATGTTCTTGCTCAGTAGAACCTCCTTAGGTTATATTAACACTACAGCACATTTTTCTATTATACCATAATCTGAAAACCTTATCATTTTTAGATGCTCTGTAACTGGTTTGGGACCAGGGTAGTTAGCATTTTCTGGCACAAACATCGTCTCTTTTTTACTTTTTGACCAAGAAGATTTTTCAGTGTTTTTTTATTTGGCGGTGGGGGGGGGGGGGAATACGGGATTCTTCTTTTATAATTTAGTTTTTTTGTTTTATCAAAGTTGATAAAATAGCAAAAAAAAATCTGTTTTCTACATTTCTTTTCTGACGGTAATACAGTGTTACCCTAAAACAAATTTTTAGAAAAGTGTTTGTCATTTTATGCTACAAATCCTAATACAGTGGTGGCGAACCTATGGCACGGGTGCCAGAGGTGGCACTCAAAGCCCTTTCTGTGGGCACCCAGACCTTCACACCAACAGAGAGTTTGCCAGACAGGACTCAAAGCTTCCTCCTGTGGTCCAAGACCACATGCCATGCTCAGCGCCATTTTAAAGCAACATCCTTGGCTGTCAGTACTACAGGAGGAGCGGGAAGGTGTGGATAAAGATGGATTGTCGTTGGAGCTCCTGCTCTGGGTCCTCTGATTCTTCCTCTTCAGGGGACCCTGGATGGAAGCTACAATCCAAATTTCCCCATTATCTTTCTATTGTATTGGTGAACTCAGGACGCCAATACAATTGAAACCTGTGATACAGCTGTGATAAATAAGTTACTACTTAAATTGTCATGTTGGCACTGTGTGACGTATAAATGTTGTAGTTTGGGCACTCTGTCTCCAAAAGGTTTGCCATCACTGTCCTAATACATCTATTTTAAGGGAACTTGATGTCACATACCCCTTTCGGGGTATATTTTTTAGTGTATTTTTTACCTGTTTATTTACGTTTTCAGTTTTAATTTCTGTCCTTTGAGTCCCTAATTTAATTTAATTTTTTACATTTACATTTTCCACTACTAGACCTCATGCACACAACCATAAATGGCAGCAGTGAGCTAGTCATAAAATCAGTCTCTATCTCATGACCGCCATTGACTTCACTTATGCCGGACCACACCATGTCTGACCACAGAGTGGAGGATTATAAATATTCCCTCTCAATGGATTTCTTGAGAGCTCCGGACTAGTTATCAGCCAGTCCACATCATCTGAGGTCTTCAGAGACTGGCACCCTAGCCACTCAGGTACCAGGGGAATCCGGCTGCCCCCCACACCAAAAGGTCAAACCGTGGTGGGAGGACTTTGAACTGACACAGGATTTATTGGTGAGACAGACCCTAATCATCCCTGACATAATGGGGCACATTTACTTACCCGGTCCATTCGCGACCCAGCGGCGGGTTCTCCGACTCCGATTCGTGTCTTCCGGCGATTCACTAAGGTAGTGTGCCCGTTTTCCACCAGGTGTCGCTGCTGCGCTGAAGTCCATCGGAGTTCACTGAAGTTCACCAAGCTAGCCTGGGTGCAGGTAAGTGCGTGTACAAGCGACACATTTTTTTAAAAAATACGGCGGTTTTTCCGAATCCGCCGGATTTTCCGACGGCCACGCCCCCCGATTTTCATTGCGTGCATGCTGGCGCTGATGCGCCACAATCAGATCGCGTGCGCCAAAAACCTGGGCCAATTCAGGGAATATTGCCACAAAACGGTAATATTCGGGTAACCCGACGGAAAAACGCGATTCGGGCCCTTAGTAAATGACCCCCAATGTTGCAAATCCAAATAGATTGAGTCCTTTGGTCTTGAATTATAGACCCTTCACCAAGGGGGTTTGTTCATGGTAGCGCGTCGTTGTACAACACAAAAGTAGTCTCCGAGCCTGTGTGGGAGCTCTGGTTGACAATGTGCTACTTGTTGTAGGCACCATGTAGACACTTTTTGTACATCCATCCTTTTTCCCATCCTTTTGTATTGATAATTTCCAATAAAGGTTATATTCTAATATCCCAACAAGTTCACATATCTAATGTTCTAAATGGTATTATTTTATGAACCATAAAGTCAGACTTATTTTGGGGCACAGAAATATTATTAGATAACTTTTAGAAAATATTTTAAGGGAATGTAAAAAAAAGTACATCTATGATTATTTCACTGGTGTTTTACTTTTTTATCTGTATAATAAGAATTTTTATTTTGTATATATTTTTATATATATAAAAGTTTTAATGTTTTTTAATATAGCTATGAAACACTTATAAGGTGGGTGGCAGGATTTATCACAACTTTGTCGGGTTGCATGTCTATAACTGGTCTAAGGTGACACAATTATGGATATGTGACTTTTTTGGCACAAAAACACATGCATCAGACCAGTAAAAGTTGTGATAACCCCCCTCAAATCCCCTTTTCAAATCATTATAATCTACTATCATAACACTGACCCTCAGGCCTCAGATATTTTATTAATTGCATGTGCAGTAGCTCCAGCCTCGAAGCCGTGGCCTCACACCCGCAGGCCTGCGGATGCGCAGAACGCCAGGTATCTGAACGAGGGCGCGCAGCTACGAGGAGCTGTGCGCCGAAGATGCAATGGTAGGCGGAGAAAAGCCGCTTTAAAAAATCTCCCGATTCAAGTTTTCTTAAAGATAGCCGGGACGTGAGGATTAGCCCAAAAAAGGGCTATCCTCATGTCCCATTCCTCCACCTACCACCCGATCTACCCTTATAGGTAGAATCGTGGTGGTAGGTTCCCTTTAAAGTACCTTGGGGCTGGTACAGGTGAAGAACGTTTTCATTGTTCAGTGTGCATGCTGTAGTAGCAAGTAGCTTTAGCTCAAAGCCATAAGAAGTAACAAAAACTGTATGTACGATGCCATAAAAGTCGCAGTCCAATCTAAATATTACCCTTATTACATAAGATCTGAGTGTATGTGTATTTAATCCTTCATAGGGAAACAACTCTTTAATGACTTTCATAAACCAGACTATGATAGAAGGCTTTCAACTTAGAGGGGTCTCAGATGTCCCTGAACTACAAGAACTCATATTTCTTCTGGTTCTTCTCATTTACGTTCTCTCTCTTGGTGGAAATATGACAATTCTTCTCCTGGTCTGCCTTGACGTCCACCTGCACACCCCCATGTACTTCTTCCTGTCCAACTTGTCTGTGATAGACATCTCCAGCTCCACCACAACACTTCCGGGGATTTTCATAATGATTACAACTCAAAACCACATGATCTCTACCTCGGCCTGTCTGGCCCAGTTGTATATTTTCTCTACTTTAGCTAGTAATGAGTTTTCCATTTTGGCCGCCATGAGTTATGATCGCTATGTAGCCATCTGTAGGCCTCTACATTATCACTCTATCATGGGTCGGAGACTCTGTTGTCTCCTGGCATCAGTCAGCTGGGCTTTTGGGTTCATCGAGATGGTTCCTACAGTTGTGTTCATTTCAAGGTTCACCTGTTACATTTCCAAGGAAATTGATCATTATTTTTGTGACATTCTACCCATCCGGGACATCACATGCAGTGACATGTCACTTGTAGACTTGTACATTCTAATTTTTGGCAATATGAACGTATTTATATAACTTTTTTTGACTCTAACTCCCTATGCGTTTATCTTTATTTGTATATTAAATATACGCTCTAGTTCTGGGAGACGTAAAGCCTTCTACACGTGTTCCTCACACATCATGGTGGTTGTCATCTTCTATTCTTCTCTGGTTTTACAATATATAGTGACAATTTCTGGAAACAACACAGGATCCAACAAAATCTTCTCTCTGTTGAACACGGCCGTTGTCCCCATGCTGAACCCACTGATCTACAGCTTGAAAAATAAAGATGTAAAATCTGCTCTACACCGAAAAGCAAATTACAATGTTTTTACAGGCGGTCCCCTACTTAAGGACACCCGACTTACAGATGACCCATAGTTACATACAGACCCATGTGCCCCCTGTGACCTCGGGTGACCTCTCTGGATGTTTTACTAAAGTCCCAGGCTGCAATGATCAGCTGTAAGGTGTCTGTAATGAAGTTTTATTGATAATCCTTGGTCCATTTACAGCAAAAAATTTTGAAACTCCGATTGTCACTGGGGCAAATAATCTACAATTATAAAATATACAGTTTCGACTGACATACAAATTCACTCAAGTACTGCCTGTACTTATTTTTTAAGTTTTTAAATTCTATTCTCGAAGCTGAGATAAAGATGATGAAGGATTTTTTACAAGATAATCTTGTGATTGTAGCAGATAAGGCTAAGTTCTGTAGGTTCTGTTGTGGCTTTTCAATGTTTACAGTGGAGAGAATAGCGAAGCCACTAAAGTAATTTTTCCTGCAGTGAACAATGCAAGCATGACAGAAGCTTCCACAGATGGAAACCTATGGGGAATGGAAGGTGGACAGAAGACCCGACGTTCACCTTCAATATTTTTCATATCTTTTTTGCTGCTCTATGGAAGAGGGTTCTGGAAAAACTATTATAAATGTGAACTGGGCCAAGTGGGAATCATTACGATAAAACTGTTGATATTTGGTGGACCCTAGATGACATAATCTGCTTCTGTTTCTGTAACTGCCTGGATGTTACTACTCTATATCCTCTATATCCTTAATCTTATACTGTTCATAAAGTCATTTAATGATGAACTTCAGCCGTGCTCTTAAAACCCATCTATTTAGGAAAGTTGATTACATTCCCTAACTGCATGAAACTCTCCACTCTGACTACTGTCCAGAACAGAACTCCCATACAGCGTGGATGGTACCCCTGGTTGGCCCTCCTCCTGGAATCATGCCCTGAGGCCTAATCTCCTCCGCCCAACAACACCACCACAGCCCGCACTGGACACCCCCCATAGTACTTCACTTTAGAGTCACCGGGGGAAAGTGACTCCCCACAGAAGATGGAGGGGGCACTGTTAGTCTGTGGTGATGGAACAGTCGCCAGGTCCAATGTCACGTGCATGCCTGGGATGCGCCACAGACATTGGTGCAGCACATGGACACAGGTCGGTGCCACCGTGTCACCCCTAGTCACAAAGCCGGCAGTAGATATATGGGGGTAGAGAGTGGCAAGGAAGGATAGGGAGAGAGCACTAATAGAGTGACACCTTTTTAGGAGTAGTATCGGTGTATAGGAAGAAATGTGCTCACCGTGTGCGGTTGTGCTGAGGGTAGGCACAACGCTACGTTCAGGTTTCGCGAAAATTTTTTTGCAGGTGCTGCCTTCAGATAGAAATCTCCTGTCAGTCGTTTGCCAAACGATACAGGAGATGTACAGAGTATTTAGAGAGGGTGGTCTGATCGAATGGCGCACTCTGGGAGGTTAGTCAAAGGATTTTTATTGACGGTCTACAAGTCACAACGCGTTTCGGGGTGCAAGGACTCCTTTATCAAGTGAAAAAGACTTACCCAGCGCCATCTTCAAACAAATCTGAAAGTGACGGCTTCAAAAATGTTTTGCCGCCAACGAGTCACGTGATCTCCTGAGGTGGCTCGACCAGTGGCGCAGCAGATATATGACACTGTCAGTGACTTACATTACCTGCAAATCCTCCGATGCAGTGGTCCCCAATCTTTTATGTATCCAGGGATCGGAGCCAGTAAACCCCTTTCCATAGTCCCTGAAAACAATTGGTCTCCCCACAAATACCACATATCTAACCCCAACCCATGTAATGTGCCATTTTCAGCAGCCCACAGTATAAAATGCCCCCTTTCCTAAAGCTGCCCCCCTTTTCTGTAACCCCTCCTGATAGTGCTGCTTTTTTCTGTTGTCTACCTATATAAGAAAAGGGCTACAAAAAAGGGGACACTATAATACCCCTTTTTCTATAGCCTCCCACATCTTTTCACTATGAGGGGAAAACTATTTCATGCTGTAAATAAGTAAAAGCCGAGACACCAAATTCTAGCACAAAAAATAGGAAAAGTTATTGACTCCAGTATAAGCCCTAGGGTAGGAAATGCAGCCACTACTCTAATAAAATGTCTAGCAACAGCCACACCTCACTAATAAAATATGTCCACAGTAGTGCACCCCTTTAATGAAATGTTCACAGCAGAGCCCCCTTTAAATAAAGGTCCACAGCAGAGTCCCCCCTTTCACAAAAATATCCACAGTAAAGTTCTTCTTTAGATAAATGTCCACAGCAGAGCCCCCATTTACAAAAATGTCCACAGCAGGTCCCCGTTTACAGAAATGTCCACAGCAGAGTCCCCATTTACAAAAATGTCCACAGCAGAGCCCCCATTTCCAGAAATGTCCACAGCAGGTCCCCGTTTACAGAAATGTCCACAGCAGAGCCCTTCCCCCCCCCCCCTGCTTAACAGTAATGCCCACAGCAGGCCACCATTTCCACAAATGTACACAGCAGGGCCCCCCTTAACAGTAATGTCTACAGCAGAGCCCCCATTTACAGAAATGTCCACAGCACGACCACCCCTTTACAGAAATCTCCACAGCAGAACTTCCTGCACCCCTCCCCCATGTAAAATGTATACATCAGAGCCCCTTTTAAAAAAAAAAATTCCCTCTAGCTGTCTTCTCTTGCTGCCCATGCGCATACACTATGATGTCACGTTGCCTCAATACCACCTATGCACGTGGGCAGGAAGAGAAGACGCCGTAGGTAAGTATAGCATTTTTTTCTAAGATAAAGATAGCTGCTCGTCATATGGGGCTCGGGTTTGGGTGAACGTGTGCCCCTCGGAAGCCAAAGGTCCTCCCATACCACCTATATAAAGGTCCGCCATTGTATTTATAAATATATATACTTTGGGGGGTTATACCATGCCTTCTATGCCAGTTTTCTGGCAGATAGAGCATGTATATAGCCCCATTTCAACCAGTTTCTTTGAATTCCACCCCGCATTCCTCCCAGACACTGGGAGCTAAGACTACTCCCCGCCCCAGTAGCCTCTGCAGTTAATTTACATATTACTAAAATAAAGTTTTCAACTGCAAAGGCTACTGGGGCGTGTACTATCCTGGCCAGGCACTGGGAGCTAAGGCTACTCCCCGCCCCAGTAGCCTTTGCAGTTAATTTAAATATTACAAAAATAAAGTTTTTAACAGGTTAGGTTCCAGGATTATTAGATTACAGATTAGGGGGGGATCTACCATAAAATCTTCTTATGATAGTAGCTTCCTCATGGTAGATTTACAGATTTCTAGAAAGAAGAATATTCTGAACAGAAATGTGTATTCTCTGCTGTGTACAGATATTATTAGATCTGTTGTTATTGTCTAGGCCCCTCAAGATTTCATCCCACAGCTCAGGAAGATGTATAAAGCTGCCGTATGTGACAGCTCCGCGTTACACCAGGGTGTTCCTGTGTACATTGCCTATTAGTATTAGTTTTGCTTAGATTTATCTTCTACTTTGGTGTTTCTTGTATAGCATAAGGTAAATGACTTCATATTTTTCTCCTGTAATTGTGTAATGTGCTCACATCATGTCCGTGCTCAGTAGAACCTCCTTAGGTCATGTTCACACTGCATCACATCTATGTCATTTTTCTTTTATGCCACAATACAAGAGCTTGGCCATTTTAGATGCTCCATAACCGGTTAAGGACCGGGATAATTAGAGTCTTCTTGACCAGACTTTGGCTCTCACGTCTTCATGTTTTGGACTACCAACAACATTTTGGCAGTGTCTTTTTTTTTTTGGAGGGGGGTGAGGGTGGATACAGGATTCTCACTTAATAGCAAACAGTCCGATTGTGGAGCAGCACAGCGAGTATAATGGATCTAGTCCAATAGTGGGTGCACGCCTCCAAAAAAACCAATCCACCAGTTTGTAAGGTCAGATATCCAAAAAAAAATGTGATGAGGCAGCACTCCGGTAAGTATAAAGGTGATCTTTATTCACCCATGGCAAAATAAGGTGCAACGTTTCAGCTCATCCATAGAGCTTAATGCTTGATAATGGCTCTATGGCCATTTTGGGCTTAAAAGTTGATAAAATAGTAATAATATATATATACAGTGGGGCATATATACTAAGTACCTTGCACCAGTTTTCTGCTGATCTTTTATGTGCAAACTCCTTATATTTGAGAGATGTCTGTGCCACATATGTCACATGAAACCATTTTGTGTCATAGCTGCACTATTCTTCACAAGACACAAATTCTGTCAATGAAAGGGGACAGTGCGCCACATTTTGCATGCAAGGTCCTACAGAAATATGTTGCACGCCCCTTGGTAAAGGTGCAGGGGGCGCCCTGAAATTCTGAATCTGGTGCTTCCTGTACTCTATATAGGTAACTGCACATAGTACACACTGCACTGTTCTTAGTAAATATTCTGTAAGCTCTTGTGTCACCTTCTCATCCTCATAGACTGTAAGCTCTTGTGTCACCTTCTCATCCTCATAGACTGTAAGCTCTTGTGTCACTCCCTCATCTTTATAGACTGTAAGCTCTTGTGTCACCTTCTCATCTTCATAGACTGTAAGCTCTTGTGTCACCCCTCATCCTCATAGACTGTAAGCTCTTGTGTCACACCCTCATCCTCATAGACTGTAAGCTCTTGTGTAACCTTCTCATCCTCATAGATTGTAGGCTCTTGTGTCACTCCCTCATCCTCATAGACTGTAAGCTCTTGTGTAACCTCCTCATCCTCATAGACTGTAAGCTCTTGTGTCACTCCCTCATCCTCATAGACTGTAAGCTCTTGTGTCACTCCCTCATCCTCATAGACTGTAAGCTCTTGTGTCACTCCCTCATCCTCATAGACTGTAAGCTCTTGTGTCACTCCCTCATCCTCATAGACTGTAAACTCTTGTGTCCCCCTTTATCCTCATAGACTGTAAGCTCTTGTGTAACCCCCCTTATCCTCATAGACTGTAAGCTCTTGTGTCACCCCCTCATCCTCATAGACTGTAAACTCTTGTGTCCCCCCCTCATCCTCATAGACTGTAAGCTCTTGTGTCACTCCCTCATCCTCATAGACTGTAAACTCTTGTGTCACCACCTCATCCTCATAGACTGTAAGCTCTTGTGCCACCCCCTCATCCTCATAGACTGTAAGCTCTTGTGTCACTCCCTCATCCTCATAGACTGTAAGCTCTTGTGTCACCCCCTCATCCTCATAGACTGTAAGCTCTTGTGTCACTCCCTCATCTTCATCCCTCCTAACTCCTCTCCCTTCTATTTAATTTGCCCCCTATCATGACCACAGTGGTCTAATAGGATTTCCCTTATAATCTTTTCTTTTGTCGTCCACCCTAGTATCAAACCTGGTCTCAGAAATGTCTTCCTCTACACAGGACACGTCCATGGGCCTCTCTAGATTCCTTTAGAGCCTGTTTTTGATGTATTATCCTATATCAGTGATGGCGAACCTTTTAGCGGCCGAGTGCCCAAACTGCAACCCAAAACCCTGCTTATTTATTGCGAGGTGCCAAACAAAAATTAAAGCAGTGACTTACTGCTCCCTGTTCAACAAGTTTCAATCATATTGGCCTTCTGAGGACAAGATGGAAAATTTGCATCATTTTAGCTTCTTTCCATTTCCCCCTGTACACAGAGAATCATGGGGCCAGCAGGAGGTCCTCCAAAAATAATTCGACCCTGTCTAATTCTACTTCCTACAGTCCCAAGTAGTGAAGTAAGTATCAAAATATGACTGAAAGCAGCATCTTTTAAGTTGCTTGGAACTGCAGGAAGATTCTTTGAGTCCTGTCTGGAGTGCTGGGGCGATGGCCCATGGTGCCCACAAAAAGTGCTCACCCGTGCCATAGGTTCGCCACCACTGTCCTATATCATTGGTATTATTCATATATCATATTATGTTAATGTCTATACAAAAATGCTCAATAAAAAAAAGTTCGATCTATAGACACAAAAAATGTGATTTTCAACACAACATTTTATTTATTATTATTTTAAAGTATGTATAGACTTCTGGAAAACATTTTGAAAGCACTTAAGGGAAATCTGAGAAATTTGACATAATGGGGCAGATTTACTTACCCGGTCCTGTTGTGATCCCTGAGGTGCGTTCTCCGACGCAATTCTTCAAGATCGTGCGTCCATTTTCCTGCATGTGTCGCTTCCCCGCTCAGGTCCCCCGGAGTTCACTTTTTTCTTCCCACTGCATGTGAGTGCATTGTCTTGCGACACAATTTGAATTGTAAATCCCGCGCTTCCGAATCAGTCGGGTTGTCCGTTGGCCATTCCCCCAATTTGTGTTGCATGCAAAATCCGATCACGTTTGCCAAAAACCCCACCTAAATGCGCCTAAAAATCCCACCTATCGGAAATAGTCGGGAAACCCGACGAAAATGCGCCGTGCGGACCCTTAGTAAAGGTGCTCCATTTTCTTAACACTGGGCAGTTAAGGAGAAGTGTTATCAGTGTCACATCATTGTGGTCCGGCACTCAGTACTGGTTTCTGATGGTCACCTTCAGAACAGGAAATATGGTTCATGTGATTGATGCCTTCCCCAGATCAACTACACTGAACTGAGCTCCGTTCATCATCCTCACAGCGCTGAACACAGCTGGTCCTCCTGGAATCGCAGTGACCACGTGGACCATTTTTCTTGGACTGAATATGGATATATTCCGAAACCAGTTCTAGGATTAGTCTGTACCGGATTTCAAGTAAAGGCCAATAAAAGTAACAACGCCATATCAAAATAGGTCTATTGACATTGAGGAAACTAGCTTGAATATTTTGAGGTGAGTTGATATGTGTCTGTACACTGCTATAGGATGAATCCAAATCCACCTTTCAGTCCCATAAACCAGACCATGATAGAAGGCTTCAGACTTAAAGGTATCTCTGATGCTCCTGAACTGCAAGTTCTCATTTTTCTCCTGGTTCTTCTCATTTACCTCCTCGATGTTGGTGTAAATCTGACCATGCTACTCCTGGTCTGCCTTGATGTCCACCTGCACACTCCCATGTACTTCTTCCTGTCCAACTTGGCCATCATAGACATCTCCAGCTCCACTACGGCATTACACAGGATCTTCATCATGATTGCGACACAAAACCACACAGTTTCCAAGTTGGCCTGTATGACTCAGTTATGTTTTTTCTGTATGTTGACCAGTTGTGAGTTTTCCATTTTGGCCGCCATGAGTTATGATCGCTATGTGGCCATCTGTAGGCCTCTACATTATCACACTATCATGAGTCGGAGACTCTGTGGCCTGCTGGCCTCGGTCACCTGGATTTTTGGGTGCCTTGAGCTTTTTCCTACAGCTTTGTTCACTTCAAGGTTCACTTGTTACATTTCCAATGAAATTGATCATTATTTTTGTGATGTGTTGCCCATCCGGGACATTACCTGCAGTGACACTTCAAATTTGGACTTTTACATTCTTATTGTTGCTAACTTGAATATGACGATATCTCTTTTCTTGACTGTAACTCCTTATGTTTTCATTATTGCATCAATTTTAAGAATAAGCTCCAGTGCCGGCAGAAGTAAAGCCTTCTACACGTGTTCCTCACACATTGCGGTGGTTGTGATGTTCTATTTTTCTATCGTTTTCCAATACATACTTACAGTTTCTGGGATCAACATGGGATCCAACAAAATGTCCTCTTTACTAAACACAGCTGTAATCCCCATGCTGAACCCAATAATCTACAGCTTGAAAAATAAGGATGTAAAATCTGCTCTAAGGCGAAAACAAATGAAATTAAATTCATTGATAAAATTTATATTATTGGGGAACAAACTATTACAGTTTTAAAGAATTATGTAAAAATATGAGGATGGACTAACCCAAACATCCTCAAAATGTTTTGTTTTATTATTTTATCTTTATAAACTTGTTTCCAAACAACAAGTTATACCGGTGAAACACCGACTTTAGGTTAATGTGTTACAAATACCACCATATATCATATATTCATCCCACCGGATAATTCATCCTAGTGAATTTCTTTGCTTACATAATACACTGCAAGACTATGTATAAGATCGGTTCTGTAGGTTTGTTCTTAAGTTGAATTTGTATGTAAGTTGGAACTGTATATTTAATAATTGTAACTCCAGCCAAATCTTTTTTTGGTCTCTGTGACAATTGGATTTTAAAAATGTTGGTTTGTCATAAGAACCAGGAGTAACATTAAAGCTTCATTACAGACACCTGTGATAAGTGTTATAGATGTTTATTGTAGCCTAAGGCTAAAGTACAGTAAATTACCAACATCCAGAGGTCCGTTTGTAACTAGGGGTCGTATGTAAGTCAGGTGTTCTTAAGTAGGGGACCGCCTGTAATTCTGTACAGGACCTAGTATCTGTTTAAAAAATTTTAGCCAGCACAAAATTTTCACTGAATGGTCCGAATTATATTTTGCCTTAATTCTTTGGGTGAGTTTGATCATGGAGACACCACATTTAAATATTTTAGTTATGTAAATACTTCGAAAGGATTTAAAACCTTTTGAAAAAAAGAAGCATTTTGACATTCTAGCACTTTTAACTTTTTATACTCGGGTATATATATACAGTATATTTTGTGTAAAGTTGCATTTTTTTTACGAGACGACCCGTCGTTTTAATTTTTATTCTTTTGGTAAATACATGACTTTTTGATCACTTTTTATTTAATTTGTTATGGCTGGGTTTGGACATTTGGGTATTTTTTTCTGTTATGGTGTTCACCCCAAGGGATCATTATTTTTAGAAAGATTATTTTAAAAGATTGGGCAACTACTAATGTAGATGTGGATGTCTTATGATTTTGTTTATTCAATTCTAGGGATATTTTTTCTTGTTTTATATATTTTTTTTACTTCCCATGGGTTTTAAGTGAGACTCTTCCCCCTAGTTCATGTCATGAAATGAACAACATCAGTTTAAATATGGAGAAGCAATGACTATCTGCCCCGGTGTAAACTTTGGATTGAGCCGCCCTATGCCTAAACCTTTACTGCAATCCCCAATTAAGACTGTGTCACAATAAATAAAATAAAACAAAAACATACCAGCAGTAAATTTACGACACACAAAAATATGTACCTGCAATGAATATAACAGAAATAAACCTGTAAAGAATATACTATATACCAGTGTTGATGAACCTATAACACAGGGTTCAGAGGTGCCACTCAGAGCCCGTCCTGTGGATACCCAGTCCATCACCCCGGCACAGAGTTCACCAGACACGACTCAAGGCCTCCTCCTGTAATCCAGTAGCAAAATTACAGTTATGAAGTAGCAACAGAAGTAATTTTATGGTTTGGGGTCACACAATTGTATAAAAGGGCTCCAGTATTAGGAAGGTTGAGAACCACTGCTATAGACTTTGACCTTCCTTGGGCCCCATTCCAATAATACTACAAACCCTGATGCACCAACTTCTATAGACTATTTAAACTTGCCCTCACTTTCTGGATCACTCCAGGGCCTCGGCTCCCATTTCGCTCAAGTGCCCACCGGTCAATCCATCTGTTCACCTGTGGACCATCCAAGTCCACGGAATAACTTTATCCAATTTCAGAATCCAAAACTTATACCTTTTATATGATGTATTGGAGGTTTTTTTGTACAGAATAGATAAACTTCAAAATCCAGTGAAGGATGTAAATGATCACATTTACATCATTTCACTGAAAAAGCCCATTCTTACTGATATAATGATATACAACATCCAGGCAATGTGTCATCCGGGTGGGAATAACTCTAACAATGGTTTACGAGTGGTCTCCTCTGAGCCGATATCACACACCCGAGAGGATAGATCTCTGCATGTTCACTGCAAAATGTATCCAAATACATCTGTAACTGTTCCCTCATTGCCAATTAAGTAAATTCATTCAGAAACAAACAAATTGCAGATCAGGAAACAAGAAATTTCGGCTCTCTCATAGACTTTCCAGTAAAAAATCACTTTCTTTTATTAGGACACCATCAGTCAGATCAACTTACACTTTTTCGGGCATATAAAACAGTTAAAGCCCCCCCTGGACATCCCCTATTCTGAAGATAGAGATTAAATAATATAATACATTCATCATGATTGCATCTGTGTTTTACTCTGTTCCAAACATATTGGGGCACATTTACTTACCCGGTCCTGTTGCGAACCCCGATCCGGACTGTCTGACAACGATGAACTCTCGCGCTATTCACCAAGATCGTGCGCCCGATATCCTGCGTGTGTCGCTTCCCCGCTCAGATCAGCTGGAGTTCACCTTCTTCTTCCCGGTGCATGTGAGTGCTTGGGCTTGTGACGCAATCTGAATGTTAAATCCTGCGCTCAGTCCGAATCAGTCGGGTTGTCCAAAGGCCATGCCCCCCGATTTGTGTCGCATGAAATTCGGCACTTTCATCTGATTGTGTGCTCCAAAAACCCCTGTCAAATGCGGCGCAAATCGTAAATAGTCGGGGAACCCGACATAAATGCAGTCTATGGACCCTTAGTAAATGTGCCCCATAGTCTTTCTATTCTATTGATGATGACCATTCATGGTATGAAAGAAGTTTGTGAGATGAGAATAGCCCATACCCTCACTGTAGCGCATTCAGCTATGATATTTTCATTACTCATTGGAAGTTATGGAAACAGCCTGGAAAAGCCACATCCAGCAGTTTCCATAACTCCAACCACCAAAGCTCGGCGACATATGACTAAGATTAGAATATCCCTTTTAGTCCTTTATCCCTTTAAGGTGTGGCTTAATATCTTTTCCAAAACTTTCCACAGATGCATAAAGGGCTTTTCCAACAAAGACATGGGATAGGGCCACGGGATAGGGCCTAACTTGCTGATCAGTGGGGGTCTCAGTACTGACCGACCCCTCGCCGCTCCTCAGACTAATGGATGAGGAGTGATGGAGACCAAGACGACCATGTAAACTTTTTGTCATTTTACTTACTAACCAATGTTAACCAATCAGATATTCTGTATCATTGTAATGCAAACGCAAGTTGGTTGGATAAGGAAGCTTCCACCTCACAAGCAAAGGTGATAAAACCCCTTGTGGCTGGGAAGTTCCAGGTCTTTTTCGCAGAGATCTTCTAGAGAGGGATCTTCTACAGAGATCCCAGGAAGCAGAGGTCCACCATCAGGACTGTGCTCCAAATCTGCTGCTGAAGCAGCCAACTCTCCTACCCCAGGCTGTGGACAGGCCTCCCCCTGATACCAAGCACTGTGACCATCGCCGTGACCATCGCCATTCAGGCTCCTGGATTGCTCCAGCCACCTAAAAGATCTTGCAACCACCATATCTCAAAAAGAATGGAAAGCCTCATTCTTATACATCAAAAGACATTCCCACCGGGAAGCAATCCCTAAAATACACCTACACTGGTATTACACACCCTCATTATTACACAAGATCTACCCCATTGTCCCTTCAACGTGTTGGCGCAACGGCAGCAATGTGGGGGACCTACTTCATATGCTATGGAGCTCTGACCACATGCAACCGCTATGGACAGCTACATACAATATCATTGACAGACTAACAAAAAAAGAGGTAGCTAGATCTCCGGCCCGAGCTCTCCTCATCATCAACATGGACTCTTTTCCAATAAAGTACGGAATTGTGACCGGACACATCTTCATGGCAACAAAACTCGTTATCATGAGACACTGGAAATCAGTAGAAACTCCCCCCCCCCCCCCATATCAATGAGGTTATAGCACAGGTAAATATGACCTGCACATACGAAAAATCCTGGCCTACCAGCTCTCATCTGTATATAGATTCACCAAAATATGGGACAACTGGATGACCAGTACCACCTATAGCTTCCAAACTTATTATCAATGATGACTCCCAAATGTTGTTGGGCTGCAGAACAAGCGCAATGCTCTATTACTACTGAACTGTTTTAAAATAATAAAAACATTTAAAAAAAATAAATAATAATTTAAGGACTGGAGATGGAGTACAACTTTGGCCTGCTACTACTTTTCAGCAGAAATTATGCTAAACTCTGACATCTTCAGGGAATACATTTCCCAGCACTGGATTGCTGCTACTTTGCTGCAGAAAATACCCTAAAATATGTTATTGTTGCCAGCAAACATGTTGTTGGAGCAGCACATACAGTAAAGTGCTGGCGAATGGTCCCAGCCTAACATAGTTAATTGACCTGAAACACTACTGACCTTTCTCCTTTCTTTCCCTTTAATATTTCTCTGCAGCCTCCCCCATCAAAAAATGTTGAAGACCTTCAGTGAGGAATCACCAGTAAGGGGTCCCCCTTGAAGATGGGGCCCTGTGCAATTGCCCAGTTTGACCCCCGACCTACCGCCAGCCCTGAATCCTGTATGTGAATGGCTCCTTAGCAGCCTGCACTTGTACAGTTAGCCACTGCTTACTTCCGTTGCTAAGTGAGGGCGAGTAAAGCTTCATTGCACCTTGCAAGTTTTTTTTTTTTTTTGCTGTACGGTGGTTTATCTAGAAGACACATTGGGGGTCATTTACTAAGGGCCCGATTCACGTTTTCCCAACGTGTTACCCAAATATTTCCGATTTGCTCCGATTTCCCCTGAATTGCCCCGGGATTTTGGCACACGCGATCGGATTGTGGCGCATCGGTGCTGGCATGCACGCGACGGAAAAACCACCACATTTTAAAAAAAATCTGTCGCGGAGCTTGCACTTACCTTCACTCCAGTGTGTTCAGATGCTTTTCAGCGCAGCTGGTGGACGGCGGAGGAACTACCTTAATGAATCTCAGCCGGACCGGAATCCAGTGGAGAGAACGCGCCTCTGGATCGCGAATGGACCGGGTAAGTAAATATGCGCCATTGATCTCTTTGTCTGACTTGATGTCTCATCTAAAGCACGTTCTTCAGTGTCTTGGGGAGGATAGACTCTAGTCAATGCTCGAGGTCCTACATTTTCTTTGGTATGTCATCTATGAGCAAGGTCTACAACAAGTTGAGCCTGTAAAAACTACTCCATTGTGTAGGCAATGGAGCAAACAGCCAGTGATTATACAGAGGTAGAGTTTAATGCACATGCACCGTTCTTTGTGTTCCACCATTCCTGGTTTTATCTCACAATCAGAGGCGTAACTAGAAGCTGATGGGCCCCAGTGCAAAGTCTGTGCCAGGCCCCGACTATAATGTATGGTTTATAGTAATAGTCTTCTCATATGGGAAAGTGACACCATAAGGGCCCCCGAAGCCTCTTGGGCCCTGGTGTGACCGCAACCTCTGCACCCCCTCAAGTTACGCCCCTGATTACAATATATGAATGACATACCCTACCAGAGATGTGAACTGGGCCTACCTCCATTCATTAGGGGTACAATGATCTCCCAATCTTGTGGAGTCATGGAGATATCATTTGCACCAACATCCTACATAGGAAACAATTCTTTTAAGGTTTATGGTTATTTATGAATGCACTGTAGAGGTTTCAGAATAAGATTTGTATGCTCCATTGGATGTCTCTTGTGTACATCACTCAGGATCTCATCCTAAAGGGCAGGGAGATGTACAAGAGCCGGTGTCTGGTGTGTGGTGGAAAACATCTACACTCTATTGTATTATTATTATGACTGTCTTTTATTTCTTCCAGTATAATATTACATCCAGCTGATGACCATAATACATTCCCCTGTAGCTGTTTCCTTAGGTTACACCTCGAGTAGCTGCATTTTGATATATACCCCTTCAAAGCTATATACCCCTATAGACCTCCTAATATATACCCCTTCAAAGCTATATACCTCCTAATATATACCCCTTCAAAACTACACCGTTTTTAACTAGGACAAAGAGGTTCACAATGATAGAAAAAATATTGAGTACTTTCACAATCGTAACAACCTATAACCAACCTACTTATTTATAACTTGTGTTATATAACATGGTGATGATTTTTCTGCCATCTTTTTTCTCAATTCCTCTTACAATTTTTTTTTTCATTTCAATAGTAGATACAGCTCCCTGCTCACTCAGGAGGGAGGGGAGGGAGGTCGTATGACAGTGATCTCTGTGTGAAGCTTAGTGTATAAGTATAGAATTTCCTACACAGAATAGTGAGGTACAATATCTCCCCTGTTACCTATTAGCCCCTCCCACCCAGCCTGTAATTCTGTAGAACTTTCTCTCTGCACCTCATGCTGTTACATATACTCCTCTACAGTCTCTTCTGTTCTGTGGAAACATCAGACAAACTATTAACCATTAGTACTTACAGAGCACGGACTATACATTTAATTATTTAACTGCTGGTTTCTACTACTTATTACATTTGATTTGTAAAGCGCTATGGAATTTGATAGCGCTATATAAATATAAAGATTATTATTCTTCATGATCCTCCAGGGGAAGTCACTATATAGATCTTCTATGTATGTTATGTAGTGTTTGTGGCCTTTTTTAGTAGATCTTCCTCAATGGTCTTTATACAATTTTTATTTTGATCTTTAAAGAATGCACATTTATAAATTCTATTTTTAACTGGGTGTCACGTTATACGGCAAGGTTGAGGATTTGACATTTGAGGCCATTTTTCACTCCAAATGTGATTATATTCATCTGATCAAGGATATAATCACATCACATGATCATGTATATAACGAGATGTGCACCTGTGCGACATCACATGACCAGGGATATAATGAGCCGTGCACCTGTGGAGGAGTGTCAGATGTTCCTGTATTACAAGCTCTCATCTTCTTTCTGGTTCTTCTCATTTATCTCCTTATTCTACTCGTGGTTTATCTTGACGTCCACCTGCACACCCCCATGTACTTCTTCCTGTCCAACTTGTCCATCATAGACATCTCCAGCTCCACTACGGCATTACACAAGATTTTTGTTACCTTTACAATACAAAACAACATGATTTCTGCCTCGGCCTGTATGGCACAGTTGTATATTTTCTGCTCAATATCCCCCAATGAATCTTCAGTTTTGGCCGCTATGAGTTATGATCGCTATGTAGCCATCTGTAGGGCTTTGCATTATCACTCTATCATGGGTTATAGACTCTGTGGTCTGGTGGCCTCAGTCTGCTGGGGACTGGGGTCCATAGAATCGGTTCCCATCACTGTGATAATTGTAAGATTCACTTGTTACATTTCCAAGGAAATTGATCATTATTTTTGTGATATTTTGCCCATCCGGGACATTACATGCAGTGATACTTTAATTCTGGA
Source organism: Engystomops pustulosus (assembly GCF_040894005.1). Lineage (NCBI taxonomy): Eukaryota > Metazoa > Chordata > Amphibia > Anura > Leptodactylidae > Engystomops > Engystomops pustulosus. Next base: position 25,238,040 of record NC_092419.1, read on the forward strand.
TCTTTATATTCTCATATTTGCCAGTGTGAACATGTATCTATTACTTCTCCTCATCATATCTTCATATGTTTATATTATCACAAGTATTTTAAGAATAAGCTCTGGTGCCGGCAGACGTAAAGCCTTCTATACATGTTCCTCACACATCATGGTGGTTGTCATCTTCTATTTGTCTCTCGTCCTACAATATATGGCGACTCTTTCTTTCCGGGGGAAATATGGAATCCAACAAAAGCATCTCCCTGCTGAACCCTCCGATCTACAGCTTAAAAAATAAAGACATAAAATCTGCTCTACAACAAAAACTTAAATTTTGTGGGAAAAAAAATGTATATTTGAAAGTGTAACTCACCTTTGGAAAAAATGTTATCTATGAAAAAGTGCAGATGATAATTGTAAACACTGTAATATATTTTATTAAAGAAATCTGTTCCGGTGTCCTTGTTTTTCCCTTGCCTTTCTTCCTTATTTAAGCAGTTTGTGTAAATTAATTTTCTGCCTTGTATCCACTGACAGCTGAGAGATAAAGGAACCTGGTAAAGTGTTTAATGACTTCTCTTATCTCCTCCTTGGTAGAAGGATTAATGCTGAGGAAAGACCTGGGTTAGCTGTCCCCATCTCTGATGGCTGGTACCTTGGCCAAAGGGTAGGAGCCCAGGACCTATGGTAGAGTATCCCCTTCTTCTGGTCATTTGGGCAGTCTGGCAGAGTATGCTTATCCAATTTCTGTTCCCTAACAGCAGGACACTAGGGGCAGGGACTGTTCTTATATACCTTCTTCTGGGAAAGGGGGTAGTGGGTACATTTCAGCACAAACAATGACAAAGCATTCTACCATACACTTGCATTGAGTCCAGATAATATTCCATGGCAGCAAGTTTCTAAGGAGGTAAACAAGTTTCCAGACAGCACCTTTCAAGGTGTCTGCTCTAGTAGTAAACAAGTCTGTTTTTTCCTCCAAAAATTTTCTACAATAGCTGTGGAAATTGCTAGCTTCTCTATAGTAAGGGATAAATGTTTCCTATGTTTGTATAGGGGGAATATTTAAAATGCTCAATGATCCCCAGATTTTCATCCCATCAATGGTTGGGTGTTTGCAGTATTGAAGTGCTCACTATGTAATGTAATGGGCACCGTGAGACCAAATTATGTTCTGTTAAGCAGAGACCAAAAGGTGAAATTAAAGGACCACCTGTGTCTGGGCCTCTGCTTGTGAATGTTAGTGGATCCACTGATATTCCCTACTAGTGCTTCTTTCAGCAAGGTCAGAACAGCCTAGGTGGTGAGCAATCTGTTAAATGGTACCATCATCATTTGGTTCAAAAATATACAATCTTAAAGGACACCTACCCTTTGTTTCGATGCATTATGAAGCAAACATACCTTGAGACTGCTGTAGCTACACTGATGCAGGATCATATCTTGGTTAATCCCTGAGCGGAATGGTTTTGCTGATAAAACAATTATAACATTATGATAATGTAGCTCTGTCCCTTCTATGGCTCTTTCAGCACTTCTCCTAGCACGTGAGTTACTCACTGCAGGAGAGGATGATGTAATACATGGGTTGTGCCTGAAGGCAGAATAATCAATTGCTGCACCATCCCCCAGCTGCAGTGTATGAGTGATCCAGCTCAGGTTGATTAGTCATGTCTTGACTAACCTCCATTTGTAATTACAAGCTCTAGTGTCTAATGCGTTTATCCCAAGGTGCTGAGGTATGTTGGCTTCATAATGCATCAAATCAAATGGTAGGTTTCCTTTAAATTCTATAAACAGGGGAAATATGTGTTCAAGTTAATCACAGAGGCGCGTCTAGTGGTCAACAATCTCTAACCATGTGGGACATATCCTAAGAGGTCCTTTATATTTGTCATGGAGTACATATTTTTTTTGGCAATGAATGTATTCAACAGTGAAAAAGCATATTATAATCTAAAGGCTGAGGAGACAAACTTGGGGTGGGAGGTTTTCAATATATATCAAGCTCCATTGCTTTCACAGTTTGCAGTATTGTACCCAGGCACACTTACACATTGGTGTGCCTTTTCTGAAAAAGGATCTGTTCTTTTTTTCTAATGGCCTCGCTTTGGAGAAAATGCATATGAGCTTCAGGGGCTCCCGTCTACATCACAGAAGCCCCTCCTAACTCTGCCTTCTACTATCTACGTTTCTGTTCAGAATTACTGCCCATCCCCTCCCTCCCTTCCCAGAGAGACAATGGGGTCATTTACTAAGGGCCCGATTCGCGTTTTCCCGACGTGTTACCCAAATATTTCCGACGATTTTCCCTGAATTGCCCCGGGATTTTGGCGCACGCGATCGGTTTGTGGCGCATCGGCGCTGGCATGCATGCGACGTAAATCGGGGGGGCGTGGTCGAACGGTAACCCTGACAGATTCGGAAAAACCGCCGCATTTAAAAAAAAATAAAATAATTGGTCGCACGGGCCATACTCGCATGCACCACGATGAAGACGATGAACTCCGGGGCACCTCGGCGGACTTCAGCGCAGCAGCGCCACCTGGTGGACATCGGGCGCAGGACCTTCATGAATCGCTGGAAGACCCGAACGCTCGTCAGAGAAGCCGCCGCTGGAACGCGAATGGACCGGGTAAGTAAATGTGCCCCAATGACTCCATAATTAGATGAATGAGCCAGAAAGGGCTCCTGTGGTGAGCCTCAGGGGCTCCTGACTACACTTGAATAACTTTAAAAGACTATTTTCTCCAATATAAGGCCATTAGAAGAAAAAGAAGAACAGATCATATTGCAGGGGATACTCACCGGCATGTAAGTGTACTTGGTCTTCAATTCTGCATCAATTTGGTAGATTTCCTTTAAGTCACTTTAAGATATAATTTCGTAAAATAAGGCAAGTGTAGTCGGCTTCTGCACAATATTAACTTTAATAATAAACAAATATTAGAACTTGTTTTTATTAACCTGTGATTATCAGAACATAAATACAAACACAAAACCAAATCCACACTCACAAGGTTCCCGCCTCTTCTTCCATAATCGGCGAGATAAAACTTTTGTCTCCATTCTTTTTTTTCAGGATATTTTACCTGTAATAAAAACTTTGTCATTTGTTACATATGTACAGAAATACTGGAAAACATCGAAGAGCCGTTAGAAAACGTGTACAGAACGTAGAGATCTCGAGTGGAAGTGCTGATCACTCACAACATTGTGAGGTCTGATCAATATATTTTAGTAGGTTAGTAACCGTCAATGTGTAGCAAGACATCTTTGCAGGTAGGTACCAAAACAGACAAAATGTTAAAACCTTCAAAAAAACTTTAAGGTTTCTTATTTACGCCAAGTTATGCCTAAGGTCAAGTTGACATGTTCTGATCTTCTCTTTCATCAACCAAATTTTCATGTCTTTTTGATGTTCTAGGCATCATCATTGGTGATTGCCGTGAATTTACCATTAACATTTGAACAAAAACTTGGAAAACAAGAACAAGAGTACTCTGTTCCCCCAAATAAATGGGGTGGCTGGTCCTTAAAGTCTCTTTCCGCCGAATGGGGGAATCCTCCATTCACATCAAACCATTTGACAAGAAACCCAAGATTGTGCTCGAAATCAAAACGGCCTGAAGGAGCAACCACAGGAAGTGGGAAGTACCACTTCGTCTAAATGAAGGGGTGCCCTGAGTAGAAGGACATTTGGTTATGACTAACCTCGGACAACTGTACAGTTTAGACGCATGGTTGGGCCTCCACTGGCAATCATAGGGCCAAAAATGTCCACCCAATGAAAAAAAGTGCAAAGTAACTGAATACTATCAAACTCAGCAAAAAACATCTAGCAAAGTGTGTGTCATGGAGGAGCAAGGTCTCCAAAGAAGTTCTTCGGTCCTGCAGGACAGTGACTGCTGAGACGACGCAGCAAAGCCGTGTCCTGCCTCACTGGTCATTGATCTTCTCCCTCATGAGCTGCAGCATCATGTCCGAGTAATGCTCCAGTAACCGCAGCGCTGGGGTGCTAGAGCTCCTCTCATGGGCCAACAGATCCTTCACGGAAGGGTTCTTCTTCTGCCTCAGCCCTGTTAGGTCTATTTCACTTTGTATGTAATCGAAGGCGTCGGAGAATAAGGATCGGAGGTGGGATTTCTCTTCATTGGAACCGCCACAGTCTTCAATCTGTAAGAGACCAATAGAAACAGGTAAATGAGGGGTGGACTTCTCAAAATTTAAACCATAGAGGTAAAGGGGTGGTTTGGGATGACCATACTGGAATGCAGCACACTTCTTTAAAAGAAATCTCCCATCAGAATCGATCCTGATAAACCAGGGGCATTACTCATGGATCCAGGCACCGGGAGTGTTGGAATCTTCTCATATTTACTATCCATGGCCTCTTCCCTTCTAAAATCAACTATTAAAATTATGTTAATGAGCCAGAAGGTCAACAAATATAAGAATATTCCCACAGTCCCGGTGCTTGGATCTATAAGTAATGTCCCTAGTTTTTCATGATGGACTCGGATGGTAGATTTCCTTTAGCATGTGGCAAAAGTTAAGGCTACGTGATCTTTTGGACGGTCTCACCCGATTGTCTGACTCCAAAGTCTAGTTCTGCATATTATATGTGTATTGTGGATAATGTGTATCCTTTGCCATCAAGAGTTTGTGTCTGATAGCTAGAATTCTGTGATTGTTACATAAACTGAAACTATGGAACCAATCTTCATCATGTTCATGTTCTCCCAATCACTTACCTCTTTGTAAGTCTTCAGAGTCTTCTGGAAGGCGCCATGAAGCTCATGTATCACCCGCTCACATTGGATCGCCAGGAGAGAGACCTCTGACAGAGGGAGATTAGAAAACAAACCAGATCATTATAACGTATATCAACAATATCCGACTGCAAACCATACAGAAGATAAAAGACAACCTGTCACTTCCTGCTCTGTAGAGATCACTTTTCCTCAGCCATCTTTTTGCAGGTTGTATTGAAATAAAATGGTAGCAATTCTATTAGAAAACTAACATTACATTACATCACAAGTGGATACAGCCAACCTCGACCTCCATATTCCGCCACGCCACATGAAACCCGTAGCCATTACTGGAAGATAGTAACTACGCTTCTGTATTATTGGACAACCCATTGAAGCACAAGTCACGAGAAGCTCAAAATTCCCAGAAGTCACACTTCTAGTCATCCAGGAAATGGTGACGTGGAAATACATTTTTTTCATGTTCATATGCCAGAAATGTTTTTTGAAAGTCCTATACTATCACTATAGTAGATTTTACATACAATTTCAAATCAGGAAGACAGTGTTCTGACCCAAACATAGAACTTCCCATTCGTGAACTACAGAATCCCCCCCAAGACCCAGATACGAGGGAAAGAAACAAGATCAGAGGTTAATTGTCGTCCTGCTTAAATTTTTTAGGTTTGGTTGGATACTTAGTTTTGGATGCTTTAGACCATTGAGTAGCATCTACTTACTTGGTTCTCCAGGACTCCAACATGAAGACATTTGTGAAGGTGATGAGCTGTTGCTTTTAGGTTCTTCCATACCCTGGTTGCCTGTATGGAGACTGACCCCTGCATGGTTTGGGAAGCCCGCTATAGACGCTCTTCTGGGCAAGTCCTGGACCTCCGGTGGCCTACTGATGGCTGAAGAGCTTCTCCTTTTCTGTACGTCGTTGGCAGGTCCACTCTTGAGGACATCTCCGCCTTTGGCCTTCACATCATTCTCCTCTTTTCTAGACGCCTTGGGAAGGTTATTGACCGATTTTGCCTTCTTCTTTAGCCGAGGAACAACTCCACAGGTGGAGGGCGGTGGCATTAGGAGCTTATCAGATATTGGGTTGGAGGAGATGACTGAAGGTTTTCCCCTCTCTTGGTGTGAGGAGGAGATCTGCTCACAAGAGGCGGAGGTTGGGAGAGGTCTATAACTATTGTCCTCCGCAGGAGGCAGAGAGTACAAGTCAATGCTGGAGACCGGCCGAGACAGATGGGACAACCTCTTGTGGTCTTCTGCTTGGGCGCCATTAATGCTGTCTCCCATTGATACGCTACGGAATATTTTCGCCTTGAAGCTGGCCGTGGCTTCCATGTAAGATCTCTCTTTGTTGGGTTTGTTCTTATTTGGCCAACATCCGGGGAACGAGGATCGCGAGGACGCCGCCTTCTCATTTACTTGAAGTTTTTGAAGACTGGAGGGCAATTTTGAGGTTTCTTAGCAAAAACAGAGAAAAAATAAAATAAAAAGAGACTTATTGATCAGTTTATTCCAGAAACTTCTCATAATTTACACTAATTAGTTGTAAGGAAAAGGGGGGCAGTCCCTGTAGATCCACTCACCAGCGCTCTTTTCGGTTCTTCTCCTTTCAGTTCTGTCTGGTTCTTTTTCCGTCAGTTTCTTACACAAAGAAAAAAAAAATTACATTTTTTAAAATAACATTATCCACTTATTCTTGTGCTACTAAATTCATAAACCTTTATTGAGAACGAGGGTCCCATGATACAAAGGAGACCCTGTTGATGAATAGTGACATTAAAGGAAATCTACCATCAAAATCAGGGCCTCGTTCCTTCTAAAATCAACTTATAAAATTATGCTAATGAACCTGAAGGCCTCTACCCTCCACAAGCTCCTCCTGCTATTTTCCCAGCAGCACACAGTGGGGGCAGGGAGAGAGTCTGTGAAGCTAAGGCATGGGGAGGCTATGGCAACACCAAAGCATAATTATAAAAGGTGATGTTAGAAGGAAGGAGGGGCGTTAACAGAGCCCCTCCTTGCTGTAGTCTCCCCTCCCTTGACCTGTGGTAATCTCACTACACAGCACAGGAATATTCAGCACACAGTGGGAGGGAGGAAGTGCTCCTGCACAGTGTAACAGCCTGTGAAGCTGCAGCATGTGGTAATACCCCCATAGCCACACATTAGCAGGATTTAAAAAATTGATTTTAGATGGAAGGAGGCCATGATTAACAGATATAAGAACATTACCAAAGCCCCGGTGTCTGGATCTATGAGTAATGTCCCTGGTTTATCAGGATGGATTTTAAAAGGTAGATTCTTGAAAAGACAAGGCCTCATGGGGAAAATAAGGAAGCAAGTTGGATTTACACCAGAACCAAAAAAACACAAGTGTAGCCAAAGAGATCTTCAAAAGGAGATTTCTTAATCAGACATCCTGTGACCAAGTAATGTCCATAAATGGGTGTATCCCTTTAAGAGGTCCCAGCAGCTGTCCCAGTGATCAGCCAATCTCCAAGCCCAGGCTCCTTACACCGCTCTCTGTGGGGCTCCACGCATGGTACCTCTCCCCTATGAAATCCCACGTGTACAATTCGAGGGATTGTCCATTCACCAGATTTCTATACTTGTATAAAAGAACGGAGATGGACCGACATCTTAGGTTTACAATGTTCAGGGTTTCTTTTCTATTAATCCTCTTACATCAGTAAATCTCTTCTGGGATCGGTCAGATTGAGGTTCTGTACTCAACGCTGTCGCCACCTGCTGGCCGTCTGGAAGGAAGTTATATCCATTCCTGCAGAATTAGAGGAACATATGGTAAATGTAGGGACGCAGAACGTCTAGCGTAGTGGGCTGAACCTTGAGGTATCGGGTCGTTACCGGTTGCTCCTAAGGCTCCGCGATAAGAACCTGGCGGAGAAGCTCAGGCGTGGGTTCAGCTCCTCGTCATCTTCAACCGGCTTCAGTTGGTCCAGTGTGTTGTCAAACTTCTCTGCACAGACAAGACAGCAATGGGTTAAAAAAAACACTAGCGATGATATGGACAGAACCAGAGCATCTCTACAGAATGGGCCAAACCAAGTACATCTACCACTAGGATGAAGGATTGTATACCCAGCACACAGACATACTGGTGTGCGCCCGCTCTGACAGGATTTGCTCTTCTTTAAGCTTTCTAGTCCCTTGTTTTTAATTAAAAAAAAAAAAAGACTTCAAAATTATGCAAATGAGCGTGAGGGGCTCCAGACTTCATTAACACCTTTGAAGCACAGAGCCCCAAAGGCTCATTTGCAGAATTTTAACTGCCTTTTTTTAGTATAAGAAGAGACGGTCCTGCCATAGGGGATGCGCACCAGTGTGTCAGTGTGCTGGGTGTACAATCCTTCATCCTGGTGGTAGATGTCCATTAAAGTGACCCCCTACCCATAACAATGAATTACGAGACATAACCTTCCTTTATCGGACCTCCTCCCATAGTCACCTTCGGCGAGTGCGTCCGCTAATGTATCAAAGTGTTTCCAGAGGAATCGCTCTTGTTCGGGGGTCTCTGGGCGGAAGTTCTCCTCCGCATCATCCGCCTCTGCTTCAGAGCAATTGTCTGACGCCAATGAATCTTCGTCTATGGAAAGAAATATACAGTCATGATGCTCCTACGAGACACATAACCCCTTTAACTGATGGCCAGCAACAGTGCCATGCCTCTGCTAGTGGCCATACCCGGTATTCCAGCTCATTGCCAACAACATGAATACAATTGAGCTGCAATAACCAACGACAGCCTCTAAGAAAGAAATTGCGCCGTATTCAGTAAAATATAACCTGTACATGTGATGTCAGTCACCTGGGTCACAGCCGGATACCGACTCCGTAACATGCGAGTCGTTGCTCTTGTCAAAAGTCCGTTCTTCGATGGAAAACTCACTGAAAAAGAACAGAAATGAAACATTGGGGCATATTTACTAAGGGTCCGCACACCGCATTTCCGTCGGGTTTCTCAACTATTTCCGTTTTGCGCCGCATTTAACAGGGGTTTTTGGCGCACTTGATCAGATTTTGCCGCAATCGCGCCGACTTTCACGTGACACAAAACGGGGGCCTTGCCGTCGGACAACCCGACTGATTCGGACCAAGCGCGGGCTGTGACAATAGGGAGGGGGGTTGTGTGGCCCTGTTGGCTCTGTACATAAGGGAATGGGAGGGGAAGCTTCTGCTGCGACTACTGGGGCAAGTTCTAAGAGGTGGTCTTCTCCCAGAGGTGGTCTTCTCGAGATGTTTTACCTTTCCTCCTGCTGGGACACCTGCAGAGATGAAGGGTAGCATATTCCATTGGACCCTGAGGACTGGGACTGTAGGTCGGTGTCTTCTAGAGCGGATGACGTCTCGGTGATGAATGTCCGGTTGTCCAGGAAGTCGTTCCCGTCCTCACACTGCGGAGAATAAAGGATAAATACAGGATGGGAGTATTTAGGGTTGGAAATCCGCAGGGTCCCGCCGTCACTTACCTCCAGCAGTTCCTGCAGACTTTTCGGCTCGATGTGGGTGGTCTCGTCCAGGAAGGAGTTCTCCCCTTGCTCGTGATTCGGGGTCCCGCAAAAGCTCAGGTCATTGCCGTTTAAGAAATTTCGGATCAGGACGGTGCTGTCGCTTTGGGCCCATCGTCCCTGAGGCCGGTATTGGTTTTGGGACAGGACGACCAGGGGCTCATTCTTTTCTTTATCCTATCAGATCGGAGAAGACGTGTGACTGACATAACAACACCAATGGCCATGGTTTCCTATTTGACAACATCAAAGAGATTTTCCGGCACCGGATTCTACTGGTCTGTAGGAAATCTTCCATCAAAATCCATCCTGATAAACCAGGGACAATACTCATAGATCCAGGCACCGGGGCTGTGGCATCTTCTGATACGTGTTATCCCTTATAATTATACTAATGATGGACAGAAGTTACCAGAGCTACTCTGTGCTATAGTCTCCCCTCTCCCTACTCCTTCAGCACTTTCCCCTCCCTCTGCCTTATGTAATATCACTACAGCAGAGGAAGTTCTAGCACACAGGGGGTGGGGGTAAGTGCTTCTGCACAGTGTAACAGCCTATGAACAGCAAGGAGAGGCTCTGGTAATGCGCCCTATAGCCCTTCCAGCTTATTAGCATAATTATAGAAGTTGATTTTAGAAGGGAGGCAGCCATGGGTAACAAATATAAGAATATTACCACAGTCCCGGTGCCTGGATCAATGAGTAATGTCCCTGGTTTATCAGGATGGACTTTGTTGGTAGTTTTCTGTTAAATAGGGGCTAACTTGATGATCGGTGGGGTTCTTAGTGATGGCACCCCCACAAATCATGGGGGGGGGGGGTTTGTTTTTTCCCCTTCATCAGCACAGAGCAGGTTCTGGAGGGCTGGGAAACAAGCCTGTAAAATCGTCCACAGCCGGAATGGACATTCTTTAGAGGAAAAGCTCCATAAGGCAATAATATGCAAATGAGCTCTCCTCCAAAAAGGAAGACAACTGGTGAGAAGTAGAATCGGTCCATATCTCGAGACATAAAGGGGAAGCAAGAGAACAAACGGATAGAGAGCTGGGCCAAAGAGGGATGAGGAGATGCAACAGAGACTGTGGGCAATATAAAGGGAAAATAATTACAATCAAGGATATTTTTTTTTTATTTGAGAACAATTCAGATTGGTTAATATTCTCCTACAGGGTCCATCTTACCAGTTTCCTCGCCCACAGGGGGAGTTTCCCATTGGTCTGTAGAAAGGTGGGGTCTACAATACAATAAAAAGCTTTGTCAGTCATATCTGCCCTGGTACATCCCAGGTATTTTAGTACCTTCCTAGATGTAGTAGGGTCCGAAGCACCGGGTGTAGCTACAAGCCGTTTGTGTCCCCCCCTCCCCTCTCCATAGACTATAATCAGAGCAGAGATACCTGCTCAAAGCGCACTGCTGCAAATTTCTCTGACGAGACATACTACAATAATTTCACATATTAACCTTCAATATTCCCTATGGTCCTCATTTATTATGAGATTTAACGAAAAAAATCCGCGCCCCTCCTCTCTTCTGCAGCCAGTAGTTGGCGACGTTTATATGATTTGTTATACACACTATATACTTCTGAGGGGGCCGGCTCTTCTCATGGATTCCATCCAATAACAATCCTTTCCTGTTGCCCCTCCCTCAAAAGTGTGGGAAGCTGCAGCTGCATCCCCCTCCTCCTCCCTCTCAGTATTACTACAATAAAGCATTAGCTTCGGGTTAATGGCTAAAAGACCATCGCCGAGAGATGTTTAGAATAAGAAGGGATAGGAAGATGAGCGTTACCGGCTTCAAAGCTGTCGCTTATGGGGGTATCGGGTGTGGGCTCCTCCACATCACTGCTCCGGTCCAGGAACAAGTCGTCCTGGGAGCTTTCGTCCAGGGGGCCAACGACAAAGGTCTCCCTCCTAGGTAGAGCACAGATCACAGGTGGTCAGTAATAAAACATATATATCAGTGTATAGCAGGTGGCGGGTGACTGCCATTACCAAGGAGAGGTTGGTGCTCGTGACTCACTTGTTATTAAGGAGGCCTCTTCCCACCACAGCTCCGGTGGTCTTCCCCTCCAGAGACATCCCCATCAGCTGGTGCCTCATACATGTGGTCATGATGGGGTCCAGCTGCCAGACGAATACGCAGCTGCAGAAGACGATCACAAGACGTTACCGCGGCTAATATTTCTTTTTGTCATATTCATCAAACAGGCTGAGCCAAATCCATACAAGCCGGGTGTTTGTTGCATATTGCGGTAACATTTACGGTAAGTGCTGGCACCGATCACGGGTGGCAACCCTTTCACGGCTTTTGGCAAAGCCAAAGTCGCCAGTCAATGGCTAGTCAATTTCCTTATCAAATCTAATGAAATAACCCCTTTAGGAGAACAGACCTGTCTCCGGACACGGTGATCAGTCTTCTGCAGTCGGAGGTAAACTTCATGTCGGTCACAATATCTGGAAGAAGAAGAAGAAGAAGAAGAAGAAGGTGATCACCTCCTTGTATAGACACCTGCAGGCTACAATATACTATAGAGAAGCTTGTGGCGCAGGTTCTCCCTACCCGAGTGTCCGTACATGGTAGAGACACATTCTCCAGTCTGTAAATCGTAGATGGAGATGTTCTTATTGGAGCAGCTTGTAGCAAAGAACCTGCCTGATGGATCCATCTGGACCTGGTGGTCAGTAGAGACGGCACAATGACACACATGACCTTTTACATCACAGAACACCCCTATGGATCCACAGAGACCATGTATTTCACTGTACAGGGTCCGTGTAGATGGTTTGGTGAACATCATGAAACCGAGAGGAGTTTGAGAGGAACTAGGTCCCAAGCCATACAAGACCTTAGGCGGCCACCTACCTTCAGCAGCGCTCCTCCACTTGTGGAGCCTTTCAGAGCTTTCTCCTGCTTCCCGGATGAAATATTGTACAACCTGCAAACAAACCACCGCTGTAACATGGATCATGGAGTCTGGAGATGAACATGAGGATCACACATTAGGATGGGAGGAAACATCAGAAATGAAGAAGGACGTCCATCATGTAATATACTCCGCGTACTGGTCATGTACATACACGACTTACCTGACATTCTTATCCTGACAGGCGACTATGGCTGTTTTCTGCGTGACATCAACGTCCAGGTCGTACAGGGTGGTCTTCTCCACCGCATGGTGCAGACGCACAAAACTAATCCCCTCGGGGAGCTGGAAACAAGGAAACAGAGACCTTCACCTTCCCAGACTCCGGAGATGCCAAAATTAGTCCCCCCGAGTCACTCATTGATAGTCTGGACATTTAATGGTGCCAACAACCTAGATCCAGACCTTTGGTCTTCACAAGGAAATATGAAACATGGTCCAAGTCCACCATGATCCCCACATGTAATGTATCACCATCTAAGGTATCAGAGGAGGTCATCTGCTCCAGATAATGAACCGCCCATGTGAAGCCATCTACAGAGTACAATCAAGTGCCACTCGCCTCATGTTTGGGGCCAATTAAAAGGACCAGACAGATGAAGTCCATAAATAAAAGAATTACCATGTGTGCAGGACGGAAATAAATGCTCTTATCGGCTCCGCAGCTTATCATGTGCATCTGCTCCTCATCACCTGGAAGACACAACCGGACAACACACATGAAAATACCTCACCACACACAGATATATATATATACATATACACACACACACACACACACACACACACCATACATACAGGGAGCACACCTGCAAACTTCACTGCGGTAATAGAGGACGAGTGGTCGTCCAGGGTCTGCAACAAAGTATAATCATGACCAGCGTCTAGTATATGGATCAAGCGATCTCTGCTAGCGGACGCCAAGAGCGTCATTCCTAGAAGGGAGAAGAATACACATAGACTTTACATACGGATCAGTATTATAGTAGTCATATTCTTGTACATAGGGGGCAGTATTATAGTAGTTATATTCTTGTACATAGGAGGCAGTATTATAGTAGTTATATTCTTGTACATAGGGGGCAGTATTATAGTAGTTATATTCTTGTACATAGGGGGCAGTATTATAGTAGTTATATTCTTGTACATAGGAGGCAGTATTATAGTAGTTATATTCTTGTACATAGGAGGCAGTATTATAGTAGTTATATTCTTGTACATAGGGGGCAGTATTATAGTAGTTATATTCTTGTACATAGGGGGCAGTATTATAGTAGTTATATTCTTGTACATAGGGGGCAGTATTATAGTAGTTATATTCCTGTACATAGGGGGCAGTATTATAGTAGTTATATTCCTGTACATAGGGGGCAGTATTATAGTAGTTATATTCCTGTACATAGGGGGCAGTATTATAGTAGTTATATTCCTGTACATAGGGGGCAGTATTATAGTAGTTATATTCCTGTACATAGGGGGCAGTATTATAGTAGTTATATTCTTGTACATAGGGGCAGTATTATAGTAGTTATATTCTTGTACATAGGGGCAGTATTATAGTAGTTATATTCCTGTACATAGGAGGCAGTATTATAGTAGTTATATTCTTGTACATAGGGGCAGTATTATAGTAGTTATATTCCTGTACATAGGAGGCAGTATTATAGTAGTTATATTCTTGTACATAGGGGGCAGTATTATAGTAGTTATATTCTTGTATATAGGAGGCAGTATTATAGTAGTTATATTCTTGTACATAGGAGGCAGTATTATAGTAGTTATATTCTTGTACATAGGAGGCAGTATTATAGTAGTTATATTCTTGTACATAGGGGCAGTATTATAGTAGTTATATTCCTGTACATAGGAGGCAGTATTATAGTAGTTATATTCTTGTACATAGGGGGCAGTATTATAGTAGTTATATTCTTGTATATAGGAGGCAGTATTATAGTAGTTATATTCTTGTACATAGGAGGCAGTATTATAGTAGTTATATTCTTGTACATAGGAGGCAGTATTATAGTAGTTATATTCTTGTACATAGGGGACAGTATTATAGTAGTTATATTCTTGTACATAGGAGGCAGTATTATAGTAGTTATATTCTTGTACATAGGGGCAGTATTATAGTAGTTATATTCTTGTACATAGGGGGCAGTATTATAGTAGTCATATTCTTGTACATAGGGGGCAGTATTATAGTAGTTATATTCTTGTACATAGGGGGCAGTATTATAGTAGTTATATTGTTGCACATAGGGGGCAGTATTATAGTAGTTATATTCCTGTACATAGGGGGCAGTATTATAGTAGTCATATTCTTGTACATAGGGGACAGTATTATAGTAGTCATATTCTTGTACATAGGGGGCAGTATTATAGAAGTCATATTCTTGTACATAGGGGGCAGTATTATAGTAGTCATATTCTTGTACATAGGGGGCAGTATTATAGTAGTTATATTCTTGTACATAGGGGGCAGTATTATAGTAGTTATATTTTTGTACATAGGGGGGCAGTATTATAGTAGTTATATTCTTGTACATAGGGGGGCAGTATTATAGTAGTTATATTCTTGTACATAGGGGGGCAGTATTATAGTAGTTATATTCTTGTATACAGGGGGCAGTATTATAGTAGTTATATTGTTGCACATAGGGGGCAGTATTATAGCAGTTATATTCTTGTACATAGGGGGCAGTATTATAGCAGTTATATTCTTGTACATAGGGGGCAGTATTATAGTAGTTATATTCCTGTACATAGGGGGCAGTATTATAGTAGTTATATTCCTGTACATAGGGGGCAGTATTATAGTAGTTATATTCCTGTACATAGGGGGCAGTATTATAGTAGTTATATTCTTGTATACAGGGGGCAGTATTATAGTAGTTATATTCTTGTATACAGGGGGCAGTATTATAGTAGTTATATTCCTGTACATAGGGGGCAGTATTATAGTAGTTATATTCTTGTATACAGGGGGCAGTATTATAGTAGTTATATTCTTGTACATAGGGGGCAGTATTATAGTAGTTATATTCCTGTACATAGGGGGCAGTATTATAGTAGTTATATTCCTGTACATAGGGGCAGTATTATAGTAGGTTATATTATAAAAATTGTACGTAAACTAAATTTCGTATATTGTCCCAGTGACACATACCAGTCCAGGGTCTGGAGTACTCAAGACACAGGACCTCCCCATCATGAGCTTCAATAGTTAACATCTCCTCAAAGCTTCCCAAATCATAGATTCTAATGAGGGAAAAGAAGAGATAATAAACCCCCCTCACTCATGTCCAGTTCTCCAGTCTTGGTAAAACCACAACTTCCATAATCACATCCTAGAGGAGATCTACCGTATGTTCCCTGTCCGGTCTCCAGAGGCCAGCTGATGCCCATCATGGCGAATTTTCATGACACGGATTCCACTCTTTGAGTCTTTGGGCTCTGGCTTCTCGGCGGTCCCCGATGTGTCCTTCAAGTAAACCAGGTTGTCTTCCACATAAATCACTTTAAATAAATCCTGAATGGAAAAAGTAAAAAAAAATTATTTTTTTTTAAACTCAGCTATGGTGGGATGAGATGCAGAGGCGCCTACTACACAGGTCATTACGTTGCTGTAGATGTTCCTCTGCAGCCGGTGGTCGGGGCTCCTCTCCAGGTTCCATAAGCGGATGGTGTTATCAGAAGAACAGGTGAAGAAGGATCCGGGGGGTAAGCTCCGCTTCTGTCTGCTCTCCGGATAGACCTACGCGATACAGCAGATACATGGAGACCATTAATAGATGGTCCCTATAACGCAATGGTGTGTTGGCCACCACCCAGGAGCTACTTACCTCTATATTCCATACATAGGAGCTGTGGTACAGGGCTGAGTACACCTTCCCGACCTTGCGGGTGTTACTGACATCCCAGACATAGACGCTGTGGTCATTGTACACACAGCAAAGCCATTGACTGTCCTCATCATATACCAGGGCGCACGTATCCGGGAAACTGCTACTGCCATGTTTACTAAAAAGTGCACTGAAAAGTAGAAAGAAAAAAAAGAGATAAAAGGCAAAAATGTATCAGGTGAAAAAACACTGGACTCACAGTTAATTATGGTGACTCTTAGGTCAATGCAAGCCTTTAATCACCGAGTTTACCTGGCGTCAAGGCCTAGAGCAATGTCCGTGCCCAGGCTGTGAGGTTTGGGGAGGTCGCTCACGTATTGGAGGTTGTGGCCATGGAATATCCTTACGATTCCTTCTTCGCAGCCGCAGAATACAAACTCCTCAGTCACACACAGACAACTGGAGGAAGACACCTGAAGGTAAGGAGGACACAGATCACATCAAGTGAACCAAGGTAGCCGATACACGGGGAACCCGAGCAGCCGGTACTCGTGACCTCTCACCTTCAGCTTCAGCCATTTCTCCAGGAGTCTCTTCTCGCTGAACTGACACAGGACCCCGGAGTAGGACACACAGTACGTGCTCCCCGCGTTCTTCCCCTTACCACATGCCACTCCTCCAAATATATTATTATGGAGGTCGCCCAGAAGTCCGGAGCGGCCCACCAGCGGAACCGTTCCATTAACCTGGAAGAATTTACAGAGGGGGGAAAAAAAAGGGTTCATATCATTATCATACAAATTTGTAAAAACTCTGAAAATTGTATCCGTCTCAAATTTCACATTGCATAAATCTCACCTTTCACCATGGGTGCACCGATTATGTTTTGCTAGCAATCTCATGATGCCTCAGCCTAACACATGACCATTTAAAGCCAGAACCATCCCTGCCAGCTGAAGGTGCACGGATTGTGTTTTGCTATTAATCTTATGATGCCTCAGCCCAACAACGCATGATCATCAAATAACAGAATCATCTTTGATTATCATCTCCAGTGGCATTTTCCGCGCCATATGGACTCAGTCAGGGAGACAGCGAGCTCCTCATTGTGAAGTGTGAGGTAGGAACCTTTCGGATCATTATTAGTAACTATGATAGAAGTTTTTGCCCCTCCCCCGGTTTTATGGTGCACCCACATTTCCCTGTTATACACAGGTACCTGAGACTGCTTAGAACTCTCCAGATACCAGAACTTGACGTGTCGGTGCCCAGCGGTCACAAAGTAGTTGCTGTCTTCGGAGAATGACACGGCGCTGACCTTACTGGAGACCTTGTTCTTCGCCACTATGTTATTGTTCTGTGAAGATTGTAGGAGGAGTCCATTAAAATTTGGGGGGTTAAAAAAAAAAAATTAAAACTTTAGTTAAATAAAAAAAACTTTTGACTCTGACTGTGCCATGCTCCAACCGGATGTCAATCACCAAACTATATCGTAGCCCCCCCCCCCCCCCCCCCAACTACGGATCCTGGGAATAGAAAAATCGGACAAGGTTAACCTTCCAGTCCCAGACGTTGACCACCATGTCGTGCTGATAGCCCACGGAGACCACGTACTTCATGTTGGGGGAGAAGCAGACGCAGGAGACGCCATATTTGTGACCGAGCATCTCGGAGACCTGGGTCTTCTCGGCCACGTCCCAGACCCGGACCGCTGGCTTGTGGCCACTCTGAAGGTAGAAGATACAGTGAGGAGGCGGGAAGAAAAAGAAAGGAAGGGGATAAATGGGGACGTGGCCACCTACCTCACCACTGACGATAAACTTCCCATCGGGGGAGAATGAGAGAGCGCTCAGCTGTTTACTGTGGAGAAGGAGACCACAAGGTTATTGCCAGGATGTGAGTAACAACTGCAACGGGAGAACTCCGCCCCATAAAACTTATACTCTAGGTAGGGCCTAAGAAGGCGGAGCTAGAGTCCATTTCCTGTGTTATGCTCCACCCCCTTCAGCCTCAACCCTTGAAAACCAACTTACCTTGCTGAGCTTCCCGTTCCCAACAGAGACTCATCAAGAACAAGAAGCCGGAGAAAGGCAAGTACTAGTTTTATTTTCTGCCCTGAGAAAATTTCTTTCCAGGGGTCATGGAGGTTTGGGTGGGAGCAAATAATACTTATCCTTTAATTGGCTCTCAGCATCACAGTGGTCTCCCATTTTCCGGCTTGGGTGACAGGTCAAGGTCAAGGTCAGAGATGGTCAGACCTGACGTTTGTGTTCGGCTGCATAACCTAGACATATTGCCGAATAGCCAAAAGGGCAAACTAACAACCATAGCAATGGCTCCAATTGGCTAGGGGTGTCCAATCATAGCCATGGCTAGCTGCTAGAGGTAACACTTTTCCAAATGGGCTGATCCGGCTGCCAATACGGTAATACGTCGGGGGTCGCATGGCTGAACCTGTACTCAAATAATGGGTCCACTCATCTCTAGTCAAAGTGGGTCCCATGATCGCCGACACTACTGGGGCACCCAGCAATGCTGAAAAACAGGAGGCCGGTGTGGCTCTAGAAATGGGAGCTGTAGTAAGGTAGGTGCACTATTTTTTCGTGTGTGGGGGGTCTGGTAACCTCAGCACTGGCACAAGGTGGTTTTTTTCGGGATCCCGTGAAATCCCCTTTAAGAAATTCTCAGAAATGAAAGCAACAAATATTTTATCATCATGGCCCTACAAGTGTCACACACCGTACTATGACCGCCCAGCGATCCGGAATATCCGATAATCTGCCTGGATAAACGGAATAAATTGATTGGGATCATTTCCCATAACCCACCTGGATAAATTGAAGATGTGAGACTGATTGTTCTTCCTCGGGCACAAGAGGACGATGACGCATCTGGGGAAAGAGAGGAGACACACAAGGAGATCCAGGTCAGACCAACGTATTGTATAATACCGCCACATAGTACTACGGCTGGAGACAAGAATCAGCAACATGGGGGATCCACAACATGATGGAGGAGAGGTAACAGTCTGTCTACACCAGAAAGTAATTTGCACCTGAAATGCCGTGCGCCACATCTGAAGGTTTTAGACCAATTTTAGGCGGTTTCCCGACTCCTATGAAAAAGGGGTGTGGCCTCGGTAAAAGGGGGTGTGTCTGCACCAGAATTAACTAGTGCGCCAGATAATTCAATATTGTGGAGTAGCAAACTAGACGAACCAATAGGAGGCGCAAAGTACAAGTCACCGTCTTATCCTGCACCAGATTCATCATCAGCATCAGACACAGGGATTAATCTGGTGCAGCAGAGATCTGTCTAGTCCTTCTCTGCACTAAAGAGCAACACATTCATACATCTCCCCCCACTGTCACAAATACTTACCCTGCTGGATAGGCTACCAGCCCGCTACCAGGGTCACAGGTCAGACCGCTGCTGCTAGAGAGCGTAATACCCAGGACCTTCTCCAACTCCACCTAATAAATAATCATATACTCATATTATAGTAGTTATATTCTTGTACATAGGGGGCAGTATTATAGTAGTTATATTCTTGTACATAGGGGGCAGTATTATAGTAGTTATATTCTTGTACATAGGGGGCAGTATTATAGTAGTTATATTCTTGTACATAGGGGGCAGTATTATAGTAGTTATATTCTTGTACATAGGGGGCAGTATTATAGTAGAGATATTCTTGTACATAGGGGGCAGTATTATAGTAATTATATTCTTGTACATAGGGGGCAGTATTATAGTACTGTAGTTATATTCTTGTACATAGGGGGCAGTATTATAGTAGTTATATTCTTGTACATAGGGGGCAGTATTATAGTAGTTATATTCTTGTACATAGGGGGCAGTATTATAGTAGTTATATTCTTGTACATAGGGGGCAGTATTATAGTAGTTATATTCTTGTACATAGGGGGCAGTATTATAGTAGTTATATTCTTGTACATAGGGGGCAGTATTATAGTAGTTATATTCTAGTACATGGGGGGCAGTATTATAGTAGTTATATTCTTGTACATGGGGGGCAGTATTATAGTAGTTATATTCTTGTACATGGGGGGCAGTATTATAGTACTTATATTCTTGTACATGGGGGACAGTATTATAGTACTTATATTCTTGTACATGGGGGACAGTATTATAGTACTTATATTCTTGTACATGGGGGACAGTATTATAGTACTTATATTCTTGTACATGGGGGACAGTATTATAGTAGTTATATTCTTGTACATAGGGGGCAGTATTATAGTAGTTATATTCTTGTACATGGGGGACAGTATTATAGTAGTTATATTCTTGTACATGGGGGACAGTATTATAGTAGCTATATTCTTGTACATGGGGGGCAGTATTATAGTAGTTATATATCTGTACATAGGGGGCAGTATTATAGTAGTTATATTTCTGTACATAGGGGGCAGTATTATAGTAGTTATATTTCTGTACATAGGGGGCAGTATTATAGTAGTTATATTTCTGTACATAGGGGGCAGTATTATAGTAGTTATATTCTTGTACATAGGGGGCAGTATTATAGTAGTTATATTCTTGTACATAGGGGGCAGTATTATAGTAGTTATATTCTTGTACATAGGGGGCTGTATTATAGTAGCTATATTCTTGTACATAGGGGGCAGTATTATAGTAGTTATATTCTTGTAAATAGGGGGCAGTATTATAGTAGTTATATTCTTGTACATAGGGGCAGTATTATAGTAGTTATATTCTTGTACATAGGGGGCAGTATTATAGTAGTTATATTCTTGTACATAGGGGCAGTATTATAGTAGTTATATTCTTGTACATAGGGGGCAGTATTATAGTAGTTATATTCTTGTACATAGGGGGCAGTATTATAGTAGTTATATTCTTGTACATAGGGGCAGTATTATAGTAGTTATATTCTTGTACATAGGGGGCAGTATTATAGTAGTTATATTCTTGTACATAGGGGGCAGTATTATAGTAGTTATATTCTTGTACATAGGGAGCAGTATTATAGTAGTTTTAGTCTTGTACATAGGGGGCAGTATTATAGTAGTTATATTCTTGTACATAGGGGCAGTATAATAGTAGTTATATTCTTGTACATAGGGAGCAGTATTATAGTAGTTATATTCCTGTCCATAGGGAGCAGTATTATAGTAGTTATATTCCTGTACATAGGGAGCAGTATTATAGTAGTTATATTCTTGTACATAGGGGGCAGTATTATAGTAGTTATATTCTTGTACATAGGGGGCAGTATTATAGTAGTTATATTCCTGTACATAGGGGGCAGTATTATAGCAGTTATATTCTTGTACATAGGGGCAGTACTATAGTAGTTATATTCTTGTACATAGGGGGCAGTATTATAGTAGTTATATTCTTGTACATAGGGGGCAGTATTATAGTAGTTATATTCTTGTACATAGGGAGCAGTATTATAGTAGTTTTAGTCTTGTACATAGGGGGCAGTATTATAGTAGTTATGTTCTTGTACATAGGGGCAGTATAATAGTAGTTATATTCTTGTACATAGGGAGCAGTATTATAGTAGTTATATTCCTGTACATAGGGAGCAGTATTATAGTAGTTATATTCTTGTACATAGGGGGCAGTATTATAGTAGTTATATTCTTGTACATAGGGAGCAGTATTATAGTAGTTATATTCCTGTACATAGGGAGCAGTATTATAGTAGTTATATTCTTGTACATAGGGGGCAGTATTATAGTAGTTATATTCTTGTACATAGGGGGCAGTATTATAGTAGTTATATTCCTGTACATAGGGGGCAGTATTATAGCAGTTATATTCTTGTACATAGGGGCAGTATTATAGTAGTTATATTCTTGTACATAGGGGGCAGTATTATAGCAGTTATATTCTTGTACATAGGGGGCAGTATTATAGTAGTTATATTCTTGTACATAGGGGGCAGTATTATAGTAGTTATATTCTTGTACATAGGGGGCAGTATTATAGTAGTTATATTCCTGTACATAGGGGGCAGTATTATAGCAGTTATATTCTTGTACATAGGGGGCAGTATTATAGTAGTTATATTCTAGTACATGGGGGGCAGTATTATAGTAGTTATATTCTTGTACATGGGGGGCAGTATTATAGTACTTATATTCTTGTACATGGGGGGCAGTATTATAGTACTTATATTCTTGTACATGGGGGACAGTATTATAGTACTTATATTCTTGTACATGGGGGACAGTATTATAGTACTTATATTCTTGTACATGGGGGACAGTATTATAGTATTTATATTCTTGTACATGGGGGACAGTATTATAGTAGTTATATTCTTGTACATAGGGGGCAGTATTATAGTAGTTATATTCTTGTACATGGGGGACAGTATTATAGTAGTTATATTCTTGTACATGGGGGACAGTATTATAGTAGCTATATTCTTGTACATGGGGGGCAGTATTATAGTAGTTATATATCTGTACATAGGGGGCAGTATTATAGTAGTTATATTTCTGTACATAGGGGGCAGTATTATAGTAGTTATATTTCTGTACATAGGGGGCAGTATTATAGTAGTTATATTTCTGTACATAGGGGGCAGTATTATAGTAGTTATATTCTTGTACATAGGGGGCAGTATTATAGTAGTTATATTCTTGTACATAGGGGGCAGTATTATAGTAGTTATATTCTTGTACATAGGGGGCTGTATTATAGTAGCTATATTCTTGTACATAGGGGGCAGTATTATAGTAGTTATATTCTTGTAAATAGTGGGCAGTATTATAGTAGTTATATTCTTGTACATAGGGGGCAGTATTATAGTAGTTATATTCTTGTACATAGGGGCAGTATTATAGTAGTTATATTCTTGTACATAGGGGGCAGTATTATAGTAGTTATATTCTTGTACATAGGGGGCAGTATTATAGTAGTTATATTCTTGTACATAGGGGCAGTATTATAGTAGTTATATTCTTGTACATAGGGGGCAGTATTATAGTAGTTATATTCTTGTACATAGGGGGCAGTATTATAGTAGTTATATTCTTGTACATAGGGAGCAGTATTATAGTAGTTTTAGTCTTGTACATAGGGGGCAGTATTATAGTAGTTATATTCTTGTACATAGGGGCAGTATAATAGTAGTTATATTCTTGTACATAGGGAGCAGTATTATAGTAGTTATATTCCTGTCCATAGGGAGCAGTATTATAGTAGTTATATTCCTGTACATAGGGAGCAGTATTATAGTAGTTATATTCTTGTACATAGGGGGCAGTATTATAGTAGTTATATTCTTGTACATAGGGGGCAGTATTATAGTAGTTATATTCCTGTACATAGGGGGCAGTATTATAGCAGTTATATTCTTGTACATAGGGGCAGTACTATAGTAGTTATATTCTTGTACATAGGGGGCAGTATTATAGTAGTTATATTCTTGTACATAGGGGGCAGTATTATAGTAGTTATATTCTTGTACATAGGGAGCAGTATTATAGTAGTTTTAGTCTTGTACATAGGGGGCAGTATTATAGTAGTTATATTCTTGTACATAGGGGCAGTATAATAGTAGTTATATTCTTGTACATAGGGAGCAGTATTATAGTAGTTATATTCCTGTACATAGGGAGCAGTATTATAGTAGTTATATTCTTGTACATAGGGGGCAGTATTATAGTAGTTATATTCTTGTACATAGGGAGCAGTATTATAGTAGTTATATTCCTGTACATAGGGAGCAGTATTATAGTAGTTATATTCTTGTACATAGGGGGCAGTATTATAGTAGTTATATTCTTGTACATAGGGGGCAGTATTATAGTAGTTATATTCCTGTACATAGGGGGCAGTATTATAGCAGTTATATTCTTGTACATAGGGGCAGTATTATAGTAGTTATATTCTTGTACATAGGGGCAGTATTATAGTAGTTATATTCTTGTACATAGGGGGCAGTATTATAGTAGTTATATTCTTGTACATAGGGGGCAGTATTATAGTAGTTATATTCTTGTACATAGGGGGCAGTATTATAGTAGTTATATTCCTGTACATAGGGGGCAGTATTATAGTAGTTATATTCCTGTACATAAGGGGCAGTATTATAGTAGTTATATTCTTGTACATAGGGGGCAGTATTATAGTAGTTATATTCTTGTACATAGGGGGCAGTATTATAGTAGTTATATTCTTGTACATAGGGGGCAGTATTATAGTAGTTATATTCTTGTACATAGGGGGCAGTATTATAGTAGTTATATTCTTGTACATAGGGGGCAGTATTATAGTAGTTATATTCCTGTACATAGGGGGCAGTATTATAGTAGTTATATTCCTGTACATAAGGGGCAGTATTATAGTAGTTATATTCTTGTACATAGGGGGCAGTATTCTAGTAGTTATATTCTTGTACATAGGGGGCAGTATTCTAGTAGTTATATTCTTGTACATAGGGGGCAGTATTCTAGTAGTTATATTCTTGTACATAGGGGCAGTATTATAGTAGTTATATTCCTGTACATAGGGGGCAGTATTCTAGTAGTTATATTCTTGTACATAGGGGCAGTATTATAGTAGTTATAGTCTTGTACATAGCGGGCGGTATTATAGTAGTTATATTCCTGTACATAGGGGCAGTATAATAGTAGTTATATTCTTGTACATAGGGGGCAGTATTATAGTAGTTATATTCCTGTACATAGGGAGCAGTATTATAGTAGTTATATTCTTGTACATAGGGGGCAGTATTATAGTAGTTATATTCTTGTACATAGGGGGCAGTATTATAGTAGTTATATTCTTGTACATAGGGGGCAGTATTATAGTAGTTATATTCCTGTACATAGGGGGCAGTATTATAGCAGTTATATTCTTGTACATAGGGGCAGTATTATAGTAGTTATATTCCTGTACATAAGGGGCAGTATTATAGTAGTTATATTCTTGTACATAGGGGGCAGTATTATAGTAGTTATATTCTTGTACATAGGGGGCAGTATTATAGTAGTTATAGTCTTGTACATAGGGGGCAGTATTATAGTAGTTATATTCCTGTACATAGCGGGCGGTATTATAGTAGTTATATTCCTGTACATAGGGGCAGTATAATAGTAGTTATATTCTTGTACATAGGGGGCAGTATTATAGTAGTTATATTCCTGTACATAGGGAGCAGTATTATAGTAGTTATATTCTTGTACATAGGGGGCAGTATTATAGTAGTTATATTCTTGTACATAGGGGGCAGTATTATAGTAGTTATATTCCTGTACATAGGGGGCAGTATTATAGCAGTTATATTCTTGTACATAGGGGCAGTACTATAGTAGTTATATTCTTGTACATAGGGGCAGTATTATAGTAGTTATATTCCTGTACATAGGGGGCAGTATTATAGCAGTTATATTCTTGTACATAGGGGCAGTATTATAGTAGTTATATTCCTGTACATAAGGGGCAGTATTATAGTAGTTATATTCTTGTACATAGGGGGCAGTATTATAGTAGTTATATTCTTGTACATAGGGGGCAGTATTATAGTAGTTATAGTCTTGTACATAGCGGGCGGTATTATAGTAGTTATATTCTTGTACATAGCGGGCGGTATTATAGTAGTTATATTCCTGTACATAGGGGCAGTATAATAGTAGTTATATTCTTGTACATAGGGGGCAGTATTATAGTAGTTATATTCCTGTACATAGGGAGCAGTATTATAGTAGTTATATTCTTGTACATAGGGGGCAGTATTATAGTAGTTATATTCTTGTACATAGGGGGCAGTATTATAGTAGTTATATTCCTGTACATAGGGGGCAGTATTATAGCAGTTATATTCTTGTACATAGGGGCAGTACTATAGTAGTTATATTCTTGTACATAGGGGCAGTATTATAGTAGTTATATTCTTGTACATAGGGGGCAGTATTATAGTAGTTATAGTCTTGTACATAGGGGGCAGTATTATAGTAGTTATATTCTTGTACATAGCGGGCGGTATTATAGTAGTTTTATTCCTGTACATAGGCGGCAGTATTATAGTAGTTATATTCTTGTACATAGGGGGCAGTATTATAGTAGTTATATTCTTGTACATAGGGGCAGTATTATAGTAGTTATATTCTTGTACATAGGGGGCAGTATTATAGTAGTTATAGTCTTGTACATAGGGGCAGTATTATAGTAGTTATATTCTTGTACATAGGGAGCAGTATTATAGTAGTTATATTCTTGTACATAGGGGGCAGTATTATAGTAGTTATATTCTTGTACATAGGGAGCAGTATTATAGTAGTTATATTCTTGTACATAGGGGGCAGTATTATAGTAGTTATATTCTTGTACATAGGGGGCAGTATTATAGCAGTTATATTCTTGTACATAGGGGGCAGTATTCTAGCAGTTATGTATAACACTCCTCTACCCGGTAGATGGTTCATGCCCCGCTGACCTGTCTGCTCCCCTTCCCGGTGCCGGCGGTCCCCATGCCTCCTCGGGATGAGCGGCGCCGGGCGGGCGGGGAGCTGCTCTGTATCCGGTGGTTTGCGCTGTTCCCCTCCGACATGTCCCGTTCAAAACTGCCGCTAAACCCAGCATCAACTGCCAGTTCTCTGATTGGACAAAAACATAAGAGGCGGAGTTCCTCAGAAGCGATTCCACGCCCATCCAAGTTTATTGATCACAGGACAGGCCCCGAGATATGTCAATCGTCAAAGAACATATCGCTACTTCCTTTCCGGATTGGCTGTGACTTAAAAGGGGCGGTGTTATGGTATAGCAATACGAAATGTAGCTGTCATTGGCTTGAACCGTTCGCTGCTTTGATTGGCTAATCCTTTAAAACGTTAGCCCCCTTTCACTACAACTCCCAGCAATCATTGCTTCTGGAGGTCACATGACACAAAAGTAACCAATCGAAGCAGAGCCCGTTTCTAAGGAAGGTAAGAACTGTCTTTCTGGCTGTTTGTTCTGTCTGTGAGAGTTTTATGCTCCCCGCTGCATCTCTGTGACCGCACTATGTACAGGGGGTGGTGGACTACAACTCCCAGCATGCTTTGGCACCTCGCATTCCTCAGCGCTCGCTGTAACGCATATCTCCGCTGCTGCCCCGCTCGCGCAGAGCTTTCGCTGTGTTGTTACATGAAGCGCAATGATAACGCCCCATGGAGAGGCGAATGTGCTGCGTTTTCTAGCAAAATCGTCCATTTGCAGCCGCAACCAATCAGGCACTTGCTTGCATGCTGACGGTTGGATGTTTGAGGTGTTAGCTGATCGCTGATTGGCTGCCGCGGCCATTTTGCTTTCTGTGCAGTGTCGACCTCTTCCTGTGAATGTTGTGGCGTTTCTGTTCCCCTCAGCTGCCTCCCCCTCTCCTGTTTCTCCAGTTTATCAACAATTAAAGCTATAACTGGCTGATAACTTTCCATAAATCCTCTTTTTCTTCCCCTCCACACCCATTATGGCCCATCTCCTGTTCAAAATACTTTTTCCACCATATTTAGGGGTATCCACCCAAAATGTGCACAAATGGCAACAACCTGTGTCCCAATGACAAAAGTAAAATATAATCTGATAACAAAACATCAATTTTTGGAAGGGTGTTTGTGATTTGGGAACGTTTTAAGATCTCTGCTTGCTGTCAGTGAATAGAAACGTTCATTCTAATGGGATCACTCTTCACAGATGAGGGTTTGCTGCCGTAGAATCCATGGAATATCCTATACCTGATGATCTGGACCACACTGTTGTGCTAGGAGCGGGGGTCCTGGGTATAATTTTGGTTAGGTACATGCAGTGCAACTCTATTCACTGACTGCATGCGGTTCTGTGATGTGTCAGATCACATTCGTGAGTATCAGCCACTTCAAATCCTTGGGATATGGTTAGGACCCCTATTTTGGGGATCCTTAAAGTCATATAGGGAATCGTTGTGTAATAATCAGCAGCACATGACTCTATACTGCGCTACATTGTATCACATGAGATCCAGGCTGATCTTCTAAAGCCACTGGGCACAATTGTAACAAACTATCAGCAGTGAATAGTATCTGGAGTAAAAGCCGGAAGGAGAAATCAATACGCCTGGGAGAGGACAGGGATATAGGAGAATGAGGAGGGTTAAAAGGAGGCAACTATTAACCCCTACGGGACACAGCATCTTTTGGCCTAAAGGACGCGGACCCATTTTTCAAATCTGCCCTGTGTCACTATAAGTGGTTATAGCGTGGGAACGCTATGAGAAATCCAGGGGATTTTGAGATTGTTTTCTCGTGACACATTGTACTTCAAATTAGTTTAAAAATTTGGATGAAATCTTTTGCGTTTAGTTATGAAAAAAAAACAAAATTTGGCAAAAAATTGGAAAAATTCTATATTTTCAACGTTCTAAATTCTCTACTTTTGATGCAGATAGTCATAGCACCCAAATAAATTCATAACTTACATTTCCCAAATGTCTGCTTTATGTTGGCATGGTTTTTTTAAGATTCCACATATTTTACTAGAATGTTCTGAGGCTCAGAATTTAGGTATCATTTTTCACATTTTTTGTAAAATCACCAAAACCCGTACTTAGATGGACCTGCTCAACTTCTAATTGACACTGAGAGGCCTAAATAATAGCGAGACTCGTAAATTACCCCATTGTGGAAACTACACCCCTCAACGTATGAAAAACCACTTTTAAGAAGTTTGTTAACCCTTTAGGTGTTTTATAGGGGTTAAAACAAAACGGAGGTGCAGTCTGAAAATTGTAATATTTTTTCACAATACACTCATTTTGGGTGGAAAATTAAACATTTACAATGGATTAAATGAAAAAAGGCTCCACAAAGTTTGATACCCAATTTCTCCCGAGTACACCGATACCCTATATGTGGTGGTAACCTGCTGTATGGGCGCACGGCCGGGCATAGAAGGGAAGGAGGCGCCATCCAAATCAGATTTGCTATGTCACATTGTACAGGCTATAATTTTTTTCTTTTTTTATTGTGCACCTATAGGGGCTTATTTCTTTTGCCACATGAGATGCACTTTTCTGGTACATAATTTTGGGGCATCTATAGCTAATTGGTGAGATTTAATTAAAGCTTTGTTGGTGGAGGAAATGAAAATCGTCAATTTTTAGGAACATTTTTATGTGGTTTTTTTTTGCCCGTTTACCATACCATAAAAATAGTATATTATTTTTATTCTATGGGTCGCCACGATTACAAAAATACTTCATTTATATATATTTTTAATTTTTTCCCATTTTTACTGAATAAAAAGTAATTTGGCAAAATTGTTGTTAATTTTAGCATCACCGTCTTTCATATGCATAACTTTTTTATTTTTCACCTCACAAATCTGTTTAAGGGCTTATTTTTTGCGAGAAGGATTGTTCTTTTTAGTGGTCTTATTTTAGATTGCGTAACTTTTTTAAATCACTTTTTAGAGCATTTTTAAAGGGCATTAATAAAAAATCATCTTTTTTTCAGAGAGTTTTTTGAGGTTGTTTTTTACGGGGTTCACTTTGCGGATCTAATAACGATTCTGTTTTATTATGCAGATTGTTACGGACGCAGGGATACCAAATATGTGGGGGTTTTGTGTATTTTATTCAATTGTACTGAATAAAAACTAATTTGGAGAAAATCTTATTCATTTTAGCCGGGCAGCTCCGGGGCACATGCCAGTCCTCGGAGCTGCCCAGGAGAGGATCGGATCCCCCGGTAAGCGGCACGGGGGATCCGATCCATAGGGGGAAGACCCTTACACGCCGCGGTCATGCTTGACCGCGGCGTGTAAGGGGTTAACACCCGCGATCGGAGTCGGCTCCGATCGCGGGTGTTAGCGCAGGCTGTCAGCTGTACTAGACAGCTGACAGCCGCTGCTTCTGGTACCGGCTCCGTTCGTGAGCCGGTGCCAGAAGCAGGACGTTATAGTGCGTCCTGGTGCGCTAAGTATCTAGCCACCGGGACGTACTATAACGTCCTGGTGCGCCTAGGGGTTAAAAATGTGTGACTGGATAGACTGGGAATTCTGTTTTATAAGAAAATAAATCCCCATCAGAATCCATCATGATAAACCAGGGACATTACTCATAGATCCAGGCACCGGGACTGTGGTAACTTCTTATGTGTGTTATCCATGGCCTCCGTCCTTCTAAAATCAACTTTTATAATTATCATAATGAGTCAGAAGGACTCTAGGGGTGTAACCAGAGCCCCTCTGTGCTGTAGCTTTATAGGCTGTTACACTGTGCAGGAGCAATTATCGCTCCCACTGTGTTAGATTATATCAGCCAGAGGTAGGGGAAAAGTGCTGAGGGGGTATTGGAGACAGTGTAACAGCCTGTGAAGCTGCAGCACAGAGGGGCTCTGGTAACACATCAAACAGCCCTTAAGGTACATTTGTATAACTTTAAAAGTTAGAAGGAAGGAGGGCATGGATAACACTTATCAGAAGATACCACCGTCCCGGTGCCTGGACCTATGAATAATGTCCCTGGTTTATCAGGATGGGTTTTGATGTGCATTTTCAATGAGGGTTTTAAATCTACCAACTAATCCCAAGTACCTGTCGGAAATCTGAAGTCTCCTATGAGGCTTCTGCTTCAGGAGTTACTCACAGCAAGCAGAGATTTTAAAATCAGGGATTGTAGTATATTGGATATTATAAAGTGACCCTATATTAAAGGGGGGTCAAATCACAATATTGGGGTTCTGT
Source organism: Engystomops pustulosus (assembly GCF_040894005.1). Lineage (NCBI taxonomy): Eukaryota > Metazoa > Chordata > Amphibia > Anura > Leptodactylidae > Engystomops > Engystomops pustulosus. The sequence goes on from NC_092419.1 coordinate 25,268,790, forward strand.
GCACCCAGAACTTGTAGTTAATCTCTAGCGATTTACAGAAGATCTTACGTCTTGGCTGGTTATAGCCACAAATGTCTGAACATGATGGGAGTTGTGTTTTTTTTCAGTGCTGGGGGAAGCAGAGGTCCATAATTGGTCAGGCATCGGCAGTGGAGCTTCACACTGAGGATATGGGGGGGGGGACTTTGGTGTCCTGTACTATTCATCTGTCTTCTCCTCTTCACCCGCAGCCTTCGTTGACAATGCTGGATCACATTGCATCAAATCTGGGCCTCTCCAAGGAGAAGATATCTGAGAAGATCCTCAATCACGCCCTGGAGATCATCTACCTGCTGACGGGAGAAGTAAGACGTATCACATCACTATATCCAGGCAGTACCTTCATTTAAAGGGGCTTTCTAGGAACTCTGAGGTGGCTCCTGGATCCCGCGTTGCTCCGGTACTTCCAGTTTACGACTCTGCGCCCACCCGGAAGTTCTAGAGGGTCCGGGGACCACACTTGACTAACAAATGGACCAGGGGGCAACAAAGGAAGTGAATTCCTTTGGTCTAAGAGTGGGTGTAATGGTTCCTGTGACCACCCTAGATCCAAGCCAAATACCGTATGTACTGGAACAACGTAGGAACTTCTTTTCCCCTTCAGTTATCCTAGAAAACCCCTTTAAATTACAGCTGTGATCCGTGACTGCTGCCTTGTCTATCGGAGTCTAAAGTAGTGTGAAATCCAACGGTCTGTCTCGGAAGTATTAGCTGTCCCTCCTCCGTGCTTTACACTGCAGCTCTGCCTCCTTTTACAGGCTGCTAGGACTTGCAGCACATTTTGTACATACACAGTGGCAGGTATGAGCAGGCAGAGCTGCAGTGTAAAGCATCAGGGGGAGGTGGAAGCAGACGTCCTATATATAGAGACCTGTGTAGTATCATTACTACAGGAGTAACAATCCTCTGTCTGTGCACTTCTGTCTTGTAGAAATATGTCCTTGTGATGAAGAAGTCTCCGCACTGCTGCATTCACCCAAAAGCAGAGACGGTGAGCACCCATCATGTTGTGATAACGCTGTCTGCCGATTCTATACTCTACTGGACCCTGAGAAGCCTAAAGGGGTTGGGTTCCTGTTCTAATGACGTGGCAGTCCAACCCCTTTACAGTGGGGGTCCGATTCCCTCATCTGGAGATATTGTGTGTGAACATGGCCCAAGCTCGTATTTATGAGCCAGTACAGCAGAGTAGTGCTGGATGTGCTCCTTGTGTATTGTAATTGGTCTCTTCTGAACTGACCTAGAGGTCGGCCTCCTTGCGGCCATCACTGTGTTTGTAGGTGCCTGTGAAATGCGATGACATCGCCGTCTATTTCTCTATGGAGGAATGGGACTATGTGAAAGGACACAAGCAGCAGTACCAGAACATCATAACCGAGACCGGACCTGTCACCGACACAATGGACATCGCAGACCCAGAGACGGCAGAGGATGACCATGACCGGAGCTCCCCAGGTAATCTCCATAGAATAACTTTATTAGTAGAATTACACATAAATCAGACAGAGCGCCAGTCATGGGAGGAGGAATGGATGGCGACTCCTCATAAGGGGTCACACAATAACTTACCCTGGAAATACGGCTTAGGAGGAACACTGTGGGTATGGATGTAGACCCCAGTATAGCACCTCAGGGGCAAAAATTACTCATAATGCTGGTGCCTGGGTCTGGTATACTGCTCATAGTCCTTTATATCCTTCTATATTTCTTTATTAAGAATTATCAGATCTCCATGTGGAAGAAATAGACTACGACTCCATCAGTGCAAAGAATGTTGTGGAGTGTGATGAGGAGGAAGAGGAGGACTACAAGGAGAAACACAGATATGCCCGGAGCAGTGCACACCCCGGGACCTCTGCAGGTAGGAGGGCAAATAATATGCTGGGAACATACATAACACGTATTATACTCAGGAGCTGCACTCACTATTCTGCTGCTGGTGCAGTCACTGTGTACATACATGACATTACTTATCCTGTACTGATCCTGAGTTACATCCAGTATTATACACCAGAGCTGCACTCACTATTCTGCTGCTGGTGCAGTCACTATGTACATACATGACATTACTTATCCTGTACTGATCCTGAGTTACATCCTGTATTATACCCCAGAGCTGCACTCACTATTCTGCTGCTGGTGCAGTCACTGTATACATACATGACATTACTTATCCTGTACTGATCCTGAGTTACATCCTGTATTATACCCCAGAGCTGCACTCACTATTCTGTGAAGGAATAACCCTTTATGCTGTGATTTCTCGGCAGCCACCTCCTTTCCGTCCATCATAGATGACTCCATCCCTGTGACCTCATTACTGAATGAAAGTGAAATCAAGGTAGAGATGACGGAAGAGATAAAGGAGGACGGTACATATGAGAGCCTAGTTAATAAGACTTATACCCCGGCCGCTGCACCTGCCCCCCACTATCGCTGGCACCCCAACATCTGGAGCGTCAGCGAACGCTTTATATGTGGCGGCAACAGCAGAAGCTTTTACCCGTTCACGAACATTAAACCCTCCAACCAGGACAAGCCCCCGGAGCCGTCGCGCCTGCAGTTCATCGACCGGGTGCTCTTGGAGGAGAAGCCTTTCCGGTGCATCGCCTGCGGACAGATGTTCAAGCACAAGTCCAGCGCCATGAGACATTACAGCGTGGTGCACGGGGTGAAGCCCCACCAGTGCGACGAGTGCGGCAAAAGGTTCTCCACCAAGTTCAAGTCTGTCATCCACAAGTGCAACCCCCGCAAAAACAGGGATGTCTGGGATGACCAGGCGGGGTTCAACACCTAGGAATCAATGGTGATGGCGTCTTCTATTCGTATTCTATCCTTCTTAAAGGGGCACTCTAGATTAAACTGACCGGGGTGTGATGTCAATGGGGAGCCTGAATGGGAGTTCTCAGTTTTATCTGGAGTGTTCCTTTAACATCTAAAACAATCAATCAGTCCTTGAGTTTAGCCCATATGGTCATCATTAGATCTTAAAGGGGTGGTCCCACCTCTGCCTCGCAGGTGCTGCCCTCTTCTTTAACTTTGGCTATTGAATTCCCCTATAAGTCGATGGAAAGAGGCCACATGCGACCACCTTCCAAATCACAGTGCATGACCCATGTTATTGTGAACGGGATAAAGGGGATGTCAATTAATGGACACTAAGTTGGTGTCTCTTGATCTAATTGGGTTCCAAATTATCTGTAGATTTAATTTCATACGTGTTTTATAGCTTTATTTTTTTGCTGCTGCAAATCTCCTGCAGAGATGTAGATTTATGTAAAATATATGAAGTTAATATTGAGCATCCACTAGGGGGAGCTGACTGCATTCTGCTTTTGCATTAAAGGAAACCTACCACTTGAAGCAATGGCAATACCGAGCACCAGCTCAGGGTGAGCTGATGCCGGAGCTTATTTTAGTTAGTGTTTTAAACCGCGGTATCGCGGTTTAAAACACTTTTTAAACTTTATAGCCGGCGCAGGCAGGTACGCGCTCGGCGCTTACCGTGCGCGCGGCTACATAGGAAGTGAATGAGAGCCGCGTGCACGGTGAGCGCCGAGCGCGTACCTCCCTGCGCCGGCTATAAAGTTTAAAACACTAACTAAAATAAGCTCCGGCACCAGCTCACCCTGAGCTGGTGCTCAGTATTGCCATCGGAAACCTGCCACTTCAAGTGGTAGGTTTCCTTTAAAGGACTTTTCCTTAAAGGGGTTTTCTCATGAAGACAAGTGGATAGGGGCCTAGCTTGCTGATCAGTGGGGGGTCTCAGTGCTGAGACCCCCACAGATCACGAAATTGGCCACGCATGACCGTTCTGCTCCATTAATCTCTATGGAGCTGAGGGAAATTGCTGAGCGCCGCGCTCACTGATCACCATCAGCACCATAGAGATTAATGGAGCAGGACGGTCATGCGCAGCCATCTGCTCCATTAGTCTGATGGAGCAACAAGGGGTCTGACGGAGGTACGTAGGACCCCATTGGTCCCCTTGTTTTTGTGATCTGTGGGGGTCTCAGCTCTGAGACCCCCACTGATTGGGAAGTAAAGGTAGGGCCTAACTTGTGTTCATGATAAAAATAAAAACCCCTTTAAGTCTTCAGTATGAGATTGGTTGAGGCTTAACCCAACTGATCAGATGTTCTCTGCTGCTAATAAACAGAAGAGGAGGCAGATGGCGCCGTTCTCTGTGTAATGGTCAGCTTTCGTTACTGCAGATTAGGACTGATTCATTTGTATGGGAGCTACGCTGCAGTGACTATTTTCAGCCACAGCACAGAGAATGGAGCTGTCAGCTTCCTCAAGGGGTGGCTAGGTGTAGGACCTCCATGAATCTAATAATGACTGACATGACATATACCTGGATATGCTATCAATATTATTAGATCTGTGACGAAATGTATGCAGTGAACTCATAAGCTCCCTCTAGGGGCGACTAGGGTCAATCATTTAATTTTGGGTCTGTGCAGACACTTTGAATTCGAAAAGTTGATCTGGACCTAAAGGATGCTGTTACAGTTATTGGATCCAGGATGGAAGTGATGGATTGATCACTTTTGTGTCACTTCAGCTCTTTCAGGGCCCCTCACCCAGCTTTCCTCAAGTCCTGAATTGTATCCGTTCCATGATATGAGATGCTTCTGAGTATTTAACTTGTTCCATATGTGATGATAGAAAAGCTGGAAGAGACCCTGGAGGGAGGTGAAACGGTGGGAAAAGTGTGTGAATTATGGAAAAAGTGAAAACCTGATAATAATGGTGAGATTTTGTATTGATTAATTACAGGGGAAGCTGGGTGACCTTTTTCCCACCCTGACCCCAGGGACATTTTTCTGATTCTTGGAGGTGTTATCCAATTTCAGCAAAATAATTCATATTGTTTGTGTAATGAAAAGTTATAGAATTTAGCAGTTTACTTTCTGTATCAATTCCTCAGTTTCCTAGATCTCTGCTTGCTGTCATTCTATAGGAGGCTTCACTGTTTACTTCCTGTAGATAAACACCGTTCCCTGGTCATGTGATGTCACACAGGTGCATGGCTCATAACACACAGGTCTGATTGCACTTGTGTGACATCACATGACCAGGGATATGAGCCGTGCACCTGTGTGACATCACTTGACCGGGGATATAATGAGCCGTGCACCTGTGTGACATCACATGACCGGGGATATGAGCCGTGCACCTGTGTGACATCACATGACTGGGTATATAACGAGACGTGCACCTGTGTGACATCAAATGACCGGGGATATAATGAGCCGTGCACCTGTGTGACATCAAATGACCGGGGATATAATGAGCCGTGCACCTGTGTGACATCAAATGACCAGTTTTTGTCCACAAGAAATAAACTATAAATCTTCTAGAAATCCATCCAAGTAATTGGAAAATTTTAGAACTTTTTGTTACACAAATAATTTACTTTTTTTTTTTTTATATATATATATATGGGAGTGCAGGTAGTAACAGTTTCCCCCATTGGACAACCATTAAACATGTCCGGGGGATCCCAGCGTGAATTGTACCTATTATGTCTCTGCATCCCAATTATGTGATGGATATTGGATTCTTACTGTGTTATGAAGGATGTTGGAAGATTTTGGAATTTGCCTTTTTTTTTTTTGTAATTGAATGGTCCAATGGAAATTACTTAAGATAAACTTTTTGTAGAGTTTGTTTTTTTTTTTTTCCATTTCGAGTCCGTAAAGCAGAAGCGCATCTCTGCGCAGAAATAAAGCCTTGAGTTCTGCTCCAGGAACCGGTGTGATCCTGAACTCGGAACGTTATCCAAAAAAAAAAAACTATTGTTTGTCAGAATCCCGATGTAAAGCCAACAGGGCCGCGGAGTCCAACTCTGCAAACATATAAAAACATAAATGAAAAATCTGAAAGAGAAAATAATTTAAAGGAAACCTACCATTTGCTTTTATACATTATGAACCAATCATACCTTGAGAATGCTGTAGCGACACTGATGCAGAAACATATCTTGTTTATTCCTTGTATCAGGTGGTTTTACTCAATAAACAAATTATAAAATTTTGATAATGAGGCTCTTACCCTAATTATACACTCCGACAGCAGCCATAAGGCTGCCTCATCCCGCCCCCCATAAGCCTTCCTAGGAGCCTGTGACAGTATACTGCAGGGCCTTATGCTGCAATGTCATTCAGGACCTTGGGAAAGCTGGCTGCCATACATAAACACATTAGTCACACACACACCACACACACTGCCTCAACTGTCCAGACAGGACTAATCAACGTAAGCCGATGACTCATACACAGCAGTTGGGAAATGGTGCAGTGATTGATTACTTCTGCCTGTCAGGGACAACACAGTGATTACATCGTTCTCTGGAACAGTGCATAATTAGGGTGAGGAGAAGCACAGAGCAGCCACAGGAGTGACAGAGCCTCTTTATCGTAATTTTATAATTGTTTTCAGCAAAACCACTTGGCTCAGTGATTAAACAAGATAGGTTTCTGCATCAGTGTAGCTACAGCATTCTCAAGGTAGGTTTGCTTCATAATGCTTCAAAGCAAATGGTAGATGTTCTTTAAATGCTGATCTAATGATTTATTCCAGGGGTGAACAACATTTATTGGTCCAAGGGTTACATTGTCAAACTTTAAGGGGCCGCATCACTAAGCGGCACCCTAGAAGCAACAGCAATCTCAGTACAGTGGAATATACCATCTCCAAGATATTATAAACATCACCCCAGAAACTGCATTCAGACAGGTTCTCCGAGAGCAGATAATAATGGTACCCAAGAGTGAACAAAAATAAAATGTTCTTCTTTCCTGGCTCTTCTGCAGTTTTTCTCTTCTCCATGTGCTGCTGTGTATCCCCTACTGGCGGTATGTGCTGGCATCAGGACCCAGAGTGAAGCTGCATCTGAAAAGGACCTGAGAGCAGTACAGTACAGCTGATAAGAACTTGCCACTCCGAGGTTGGCTCTGCTCCGTGTCCTTACTCTGACACATACAACCAGAGTTGGGACTCAGAACAACAGGAGAGAACCATAGAGCAGTGAGAACTTCTCAGCTGCACTGCCCTCTACCCAACCCCCTGCAGCAATGATCTGGCATCAGTTATGGAAGTGCTCGTCAGACTCTTGACCATTAGGTGGCATGTGACCTGTTGGCCACAGGTTGAGCACTCCTGTTCCAGTTGAGATGAATGTGGCTGCACTTTATGTACATGCTCAGCAGTGAAGAGAGATGACTATGGCTGCACTTTATGTACATGCTCAGTAGGGAAACAAGATGAATGTGGCTGCACTTTATGTACATGCTCAGCAGTGAAGCTATTTTACTACAAATTGAATGAATGAGACACTGGAAAGGAATAGCCACATTTATCTCAGCACTGCTAGAGCGACCAGGAAAACAGGGCTGTGGAGTTGGTGACCATTTTGGTGGAGTTGGAGTCGAAATTAGGGAATATGAAGTTTTGCTTGGTGACTGCACAGCCCTGAAAGCGAGAAGTCCCCCATCACCCAGTAGGGAAGAGTGGTAGATGCTCAGCTATAGGCTCCAAGGCCCAGCTCTCAGTACAGTAGAGGCTTCAGATTACACAACTACAGGCAGTCCCCGGGTTACATACAAGATCGGGTCTGTAGGTTTGTTCTTAAGTTGAGTTTGTATGTGAGTCGGAACTGTATATTTTATCATTGTAATCCCAGCCAGAACTTTTTTGGTCTCTGTGACAATTGGATTTTAAAAATGTTGGGTTGTCATAAGAATTAAAAAACTATAAAGTTTCATTACAGACCCCTGTGATAACTGTTACAGCTCTTTATTGTAACCTAGGACTAAAGTACAATAAATTACCAATATCCAGAGGTCCGTTTGTAACTAGGGGTCGTATGTAAGTCGAGTGTTCTTAAGTAGGGGACCGCCGGTACTATGATTATCGCTTCCTATTGTACAATCACTTATAACAGGAGTCACCACCACGCTGTCAAATGTTTAACCCCTTTAAATCTGAGCTTGATAGCCTCATAGGCAACTACGGCCCAAATCTTCAATGAGGACATGCATATGCCACATATAATCAGAGGGAAATTTATAATAATCCTAGGTAGGATCATAACATTTCCCTTGTTTAGATGAAAGAATATGGAGGATCTTCTTTACTCTGATTTGATCTATGGTCGGGAAGCCAAGGTAACGCTTGAAGCACCCAGGGAAAAAAAAAAAAAAAGGGTCTTAGATCCTCAGCTACGGGATCTAAGGCCAAGCTCTCAATACTGTCTTGCCTTTGGATTACACAACAGTTAGGGTAGCACTACCTACTGTATGATCACTTATAACAAGAGGAACTTCTAAAAGGTTCCAATCCAGTAGAGATAGGCCCCGCCCAGGAGGTTCTAACATTCCCCGCCGATGAGGTTCCAATCTGAGATGGAAATGAAGAGAACATAGGAGCTACGGGGCCACACCTGCTCCAGGTGCAGTGAACAATGATAAGGAAACGGAACTCCCCACATTGGTTATCTATTGCCCGATGAAATACTGAACCCAATATATGGACCCTGGATCACTGACCAGGCACAGCCATATATAGTTTCCTCTTTGGTCTGGTGTCTGAAGTGAATGGGTCGGATTCGTAACTGCTGGTGTCAGCTATGTAAGCTCCCCCCTTCCCGGCCGAGTACAACACTCAACGCAAGCTGGTTGGACATGATTTTATTTTATGCCTTTGGATCACAGTCGCTGAATAGATGAAAACATGTTACATTTGTGTCCCTTCTAAAGGAGCACCAGGGACACTTGGATCGGAACAGGCCCGGAAGTGTTTGTGCAGCTCTGGCTCTTCGGGACATGCAAGTTACCATCCAGCCCTATATATTTATATATATATGATTTCGCCTCTGTCAAGAAGATACAAGTTTGTTTCTTGTATTCTCCCTCGACGTCCTAGTCTACAGATATAACTAGTCATTGGGGGTCATTTATCTTATCTCCGTTAGTTTTTAATCGTCATTTTTCCGTCTTCTTCTTTGGTAATTTATCAGACTCACTTTTTACTTAAATGGTTGTTTTTTTTTTTTCTTCAGATCTCTATTTGAGACATTTGTTACACAAATGTCGCACAAAATGTCTCAAGTCACTTCTTTCCATTTACTAAGTTTTCTTCACTATGGTTTAGTCTGGAGTTTTTTAGCGCCAATAAATGTTGCAGATTTGAGACAATATGAAATGATAAATGTCACTGGACATCTGGAATAGAAGACAAATCAGTCTTCCTGACGAAAAAAAAAAATGTCAAAGGGTCCCCAAAAAGGCGCAGAAATTGCAATGCGCCAAAAAAAAGGTCTAATAAAAAACGAATAAAGATAAATGACCCCCATTATGTCTCCAATCTCAAGGATTCTTTTCATTTCCTCTTCTGGAAGAGTCATGGTGCCTCGGTCCTGGTCATCCCTTGGTCTGGTTCTGCTAGGACTTCTCCGACTCCTTGGCGTGGACTTTACGTTTGTGCTTGTTGAGGGTTGAGTTGTCGAAAAAGCATTTATCGCACTGCGGGCAGGAGAAGGGCTTCTCCCCGGTGTGGGACAGTTCATGGCGAAGCATGGTGGCCTTACAGGCAAAGCCCTGCTCGCAGTGTCTGCAGGTGAACGGCTTCTCCCCCGAGTGTAGTCGCCGGTGGACCACCAGGTTGGCATACTGGCAGTAGCTCTTCCCACAGTCTTGGCACACGTGTGGCTTCTTCTCGGCATGCATACCGGAGTGCTTGACCACACTGGATTGCCTGGTGAAACGCTTCCCGCAGACAGGACAGGTATACGGCTTCTCCTTGGTGTGGACCACCTTGTGGAGCACCAGATGGGAATGGTTAGTGAATCTCCGTCCACACTCGGCACAGGAGAAGGGTCTTTCCCCGGTGTGGATCCTGTGGTGGGTCTGCACATGGTTCTTGCAGGAGAACTTCTTCCCGCATACGTCGCACGGATACTGTCCTTTCCCTGTATGCATTTTCATGTGACGGCTGAGAGACGCTTTGGTGCTGAATCTTTTCTTGCACATTCCACACGGATTCGGCTTTGCTCCTGACTTTGATTTTCTCCGTCTTTTATTGGTGACGGTTATTTGGTAGATAATTTCCGACCTCATGGTCTCATTGTCTATGAAGTTGTTATCTGGTAGAAGAAAGACAAAAGTTTAAACAAAGACGTCCAGCTTATTAGTAGAGATGAGCAGACCCGAGCTTCTGGTGCGGATGCCCAACTCGACGTATTGTTAGCAAAACAACCAATCCAGCAACTTGACGCCCCTAACAATGGCTATGACTGGCCACAAATGTCCCCCTGGCAAATCATGGCCCGACCCCGTGACCTCCACCAATCACGAGAGTCCTGTTTTCACTAATGAATAGAGCAGAAGGTTGAGCATGGCTCTTGTGGCTCTATTCATACCAAGAGATCATCAGAACGTGTTGAGCACAGTGCTCAGGTATCTCAGGTAATCATTTATTGTCCGGGGATAGTGAAGGGCTGTGCTCAGCAACTTCAGACACTCACATAGACAGGGAATGGAGCGACAGGACACATGCTCAACCTGCTGCTCCATTCGTTAGCAAGAGCGGTGATTGGCGTAGGTCCCATCAGTAGGGATCAGATTGTTACATAACCCCTATAACATCTGCTGCGTCATTATCTAGTAGCGGGACCATTCTGTAGTCATCTTACTTCCCAGGGGTCTTACCTAGTGCAGAGAGTGGAGCCGCGAACGTCTCCTCAGGCTCCTTTGAGATTGGAACCAGAACTGAAGGAAACTGGGAGAAATCTGGAGATAAATGAAATTCAAAAATAAGTCAAATATCGACCATCGTACATCAATGAAAATTCCTGGACAATCCCTTTAAGTTGACAATACTAAGTAGATGAGTAGCCCCCACTGATGATGGGACTATAATAAATCTACAGAATGAAGATAAGGCCTTGATCCTCGGACCTGTGCGGCTGGGGTCCTCGCTGGGCTCCTCGGGGACGTCCATAGGCTCTGACTTCACAGCACATGGCAGGACACAACCCACACTGACTACAGGCGGCACATCTAGAAAGGAGAACATATCATCACAACACTGATACCGACACATACAGCGGATGTCTCCACCCTGTCTTAAAGGCAAAGGTTTCTTCCGTACCCCCATAATCTCCAGTGTCCGGCTCCTGCTTGATACAAGGCTCCGCAGGGATCACATGCTCAGCGTCATGCTGGTTTATAGGATCGGGATCTGCTGTGAGGGATGAAGGAAGAGAACATTAACCACCACTTTCCTATAGGCAGTTATCAAGGATATTTTCAGATGGACATCACCTTTAAAGGAAACCAACCGCATGGGTGTGGCGCTACTAAGCCAAGTACGCGTACATGTAGGCGTGTACATCCGGAAACCAGATCAGTTCTTCTTTTTGCTTCCAACAGATTTATTTTTTTTAGAAAAAGCCTTTTAAAATCATGCAAATGAGCCTCAGGGGCCCCTGTATACATAACATCAGCTCCTCCAGGCTCAGTAGCATGCTAATTTTTTACGTCTCCATTCGGAAAAGGCAGAAACGCCAAAGAAAGGTGTGAACAATTAGACAATGGAGCCAAACGGGGCTTTTGTAAGTATCAGGAGCCCCTGAGGCTCATTTGCATACGTTTAAGAGATGTTTTCTCACAAACTAAGCTATTAGAAGCATAAAGAAGGACAGATCCTGCTTCAGGAGGCACACGCCAGGGTAGATTTCCCTTAAAGGACATTATCATCAGTTTAGACGTGTATCGGAACGGGAGGAGACGAGGTGATGTAACTCTATATTATCGCAGTCGCTGCGTAAGGAGTTATAATAAAAGAAGAAAGTCTTAGTAGGACACATCTACCGTCTGTAAAAAGGAAGTGAGAATTCCAGGGGACTATGCTACCATCTTTGGCCAAGATCGGGTAGATTAACTTTCAACATGCCTGATCCCATGTTCTCAAAGGAGGCAGGACCCCATCAGGCAACAATCTTTCCCCCACCCCCATTGAGATACAGGATGATACTGCTCCAGGACACATCCCAAGACTCCACTTTACCTCTCGCTTCAGTCATTTGCTTGTAGTCATAATGTTCCCCGTGCCCTTCCAGATACTCCCACTCATCCTTAGAGAAGTAGACCGCCACGTCCTGACACTTTAAGGGCACCTGAAATACAAGAAGGGCACCAAATACTCTGGGTCAACCTGTCGTTCCATCAATAACGATTAAACGTGGAACCGCCCCTTTAAGTTAAAGGGAACCCGTTACCAAATTTTACCCTACTGAACTACAAACCCCCTTAAGTAGAGGATGAAATGTCCTTTCTAAAATTCTCCTCCTTTATGTGAAATTTCCCCGTTTACCTATAAAAAATATCCCACAAAGTCAGGCAAACATGACTCTTCTCACATGAGATAAGTCAAGTTCAGTCATTTCAGGTGGATAGGGGGAGCCCCGATCTTCTGTTCTATAGCACCTAGAGACTTGCAGTAGGCGTCACATTAAATATATAGATCTCATCTTTCAGAGCACACCAGGCTTATGGCATTGTGAGCTACAGAAGATACAGGCAGCTAAAGACATAGCTGGAAATGTAAGCTGCAGATAAAGATCCAGTTTTTGCCTATTATTTACCTGCCTGTGTGTCCAATTCTGTAGCTCACCGAACCACAAGCTTTATGGGATCTGAGAGATTAGATTCTTTTCTTTAATGTGACACCAGCACAATGTTTCTAGGTGCTACAGAACAGAAGATAAGGGTTTCAGAAGAGACACTCCTGCTGCAACCACTAAACTTGACTCATCTCATGTGAAATACAATGAGAAGAGTCATATTTGACTGACTTTGGAGGAAAATTTTTATGGGAAAATGGACGAGAACTCTAGAAAGGACATTTTATCCCCTACCTGAGGGGGCTGCTAGTTTAATAGGACAAAATCTGATGACAGGTTCCCTTTAACACGCTGTTATCAATTTAGTCGAAATACAACCTGTAAAGATAAGTCCTTACTGGACCATCCCTTTAAGAACCTTTTGAAGCTTTCTCCAATCCAAGTTTCTCACCTCACACGTCAACAGCCCGATGATCTTATTGGCCAGCTCCAGGATCTTCTTCTGATCCGAGTCCTGTATTCCAAGGAGGGTGAACGAGAGATCGGGACTCGTCACTGGAGGGTCTGTGGCGCCGTTGCGAATTTCGGCTGCGCAGAGGCTGTAAGTGCACTTGTCTTCATCAGTCGCTCTCTTCACAATAATGTAGTCCTACAAGAAGAGCAGAAGACCCTGAAGGTCCAGTAGAAACCCTCACAGATCTATAATAGCAGAAGAGTGGACAGTCCTGTGGGCAGAGAGTGCTTAGAGCAGCTCGCTCTCTGCCTCTATCACAGCAGGAAGTCTCAGCATTATCTCAACAAACCCCGACTACAAGCCTCACCTCCACAGTCAGGAGACAAATCATCTCCAGGGTGTGGTTCAATATGGCCTCTGCCTTCTCCATCGTCTCCACACATATATCGCGCCCTAGAAAGAGAAGATTTTGGTTACAGTCGTGGAAGTGATAAACTTTGGCACCGCACCTGCCTGCGGGTTGCGTCTGACATTGTGCCTCCAATACAGTTAATTAGGATAGAGCTGCAAAAGCACATACGACCTGTAGACAGTAGATGCTGTTTTTTGGATAAAGTTTTTTGGATACAGAATGTTAGTAGAAGCAGGACTGTGAAAACTGGATTTATATTCTAGGATTGTCGCTCTTTCTAGTGAACTGGGGATGTGTCCTCACACTGCTGCGCTCTCTGCAGCCAGTATAAGGTTTTGTCCCTGGAGAGATGTGTAGGATCGTAGGACTGTAAAATATGCATTTACATTCCAGGATTGTATCTTCTCCAAGTGCACATGGGTGTCCTCACCCTGCTGTGCTCTTAGCCCAATGCAATCATCTGCTCTGCAGCCCCACTTCTCTGCATAAAAGCTGTTCAAGGCTTCAGTTTGAACACTACAGTAGTCACTACAATGGGGAGCAGTAGAAGGCAGGCCCTATGTGACAGCTCGGTCCAAAGCGCTGAGAGCACAGCAGTGTGAGGACACATACCTAGTGCAAACACACAATGAAACCACTCGGATGTGGAGGCGACTACATGCTGGACAGCACTCCTGACAATGAAATCGGATCTTGGCACAATACTGGATCAGATGGGCGCCTCCTAGGATCACTCTGCATATCCCAAATCACCCCACAGCAGAGAAAATCCCTTTAGACTAGTCTGTTACTGACAGCAAGCAGAGATTTTGCCATTTTAGTTTATAAAGTAGAACCTGATCTATGGGCGGAGCCCTGGTCACTAAGGGCGGGGCCTCTCCTCTGGATACTACAAGGGCGGGGCCTTAATCCTAAACATGAGTGGACGTGAAGGAGGGGCACTTGTCGGTTTATGGTAGAGCCCCTAAAACAACTAATCAGCTCTCACTTTCTCCTCTGCAGGCTATAAGAATGCTATACGGTAGTCATTTTCCATATGTGACTTAAAGGGGCAGATCCCAGGTGCATGTATGGAGTCACGTGATCACCTGCGGCTCTGCCTGTGTATGACACCGTACAGACACGATAACGCGTACCCCCCGCTCCTGTCCCCGCACACAGACAGCGCTATGACGCGCACATGTAAACACTTAGCGCACTCCAAACAAAGCTCCTACCTTCTCCGACCATGTGAGTGGGCGTGTCCGTCAATGCTCTGCTCCTATTGGCTCCCTGGGGTATGCCATCCAAAGGCATTCTGGGAGTCGTAGTCGCTGCTTTATAATCCGTTAACAATCACTTGCTTCGTGAAACTACAACTCCTATGATTCCATTATTTTCACAGCGGTTTGGGATTTGTAGTTCCGCAGCGCTGATTCGTCGATACACACAGCAGCAGCGGGACTACAATTCCCGAGATTCCACCGAAGACTCTCTGCACTTTCATTGGTTGTTTTCTATCGCCCTTTGCATGTCGGGATGTGTAGTTCAGAGTAGCTAATTGGTCGTAAGGTTGTAGGACCTATGGACTACATTGCCCAAGATTCCACAGTAACATTCGCGCGTGATATTCACCAGCTCCCGATGCATTCTGGGATGTGTAGTTCAGCGTTGGTTACTGATTTCCAGCCCCATCCCAGAGTTTTGGGGGCAGTGGATATTGAGGTTACTGTCCTGGGGGGTCGTCCTATCCTGTAGCGTGTGATGTAGTAGGATAATAGCAGAATACACAGAACAGTTCTGTCCTAAGTGGCTAAAATTCAACAGTGGGACAGTGTTTTGTTTATAAACTCCAATCTTTTGCAATTTTCTACAAGTTGTGTATCAGTTTCTCTACATGTTCGTGATCTCTGCTTGCTTTCTGTGAATGGAAACTAGAAATCTTTACTGGCAGTGCTCCGGACACAAACAGGTACCAGGACACCCGCTGTGTACATCACATGAGGGGGGGAAAGTGGCAGATCGAGAGGTGACCCCGGGTCATTGGGCAACTGTTCACCATCTGCAATCTGCAGATAACCATTCACTTACAGCAAGCAGAGGCAGGAGAGCAGCTGTCAATATGGAAGACACAATTTTTGACAAAGAAAACGCCTAAACCAGTGGCTGAAGTCACACAAGTGTCGGAGCTCAAAGCAAAAGGATCCATTCATTTCATAGTGGCCGTACTGGGGTACTGCAACTCCGCTTCTATTTCAGCGAATGATGGTTAAAGGAAATCTACCATCACAATCCATCATGAAAAACCAGGGAAATTAGTGATTGATCCGGACACCGGGACTGTGGTCTCCTTATATTTATTATCCATGGCCTCCTTCCTTCTAACATCAACTTGTAAAATAGTATGGAAGTATTTTGTAGGATCAATCAGACAACCTAGGGTTAAGGTACTCTAGGGGTTCTGAAAAATAGTAAAAAAAAAAGTTAAAAGAATAAATAAAATAAGTAAAGTAAAACATTTAAATCACCCCTTGAACTGATATAAATAAACGGAAAAAAATTATAAACATGTTAGGTATTGCTGCATCCCCAAATGTCTGATATATCAAACTTCGATCTAATCTTCCTACCAGTATGTTTTGGAGTGTGGGAGGAAACCGGAGGAAAACCACGCAAACACGGCTACATTGTCAAGCTATAAAAACACCATGTAAACACTTGAAAACTGGAAACAATGTAGCGTTTGGGCTTTTGGGTGATAGCGCAAGTGACAGATTCCGTTTAAACTGCCCAATAATCCAGCACCGGACTCTTTAGACATTTGTGTGATAATGGCACAGGCAACAGTCTGATTTTTTGTTAAGATTTATTTGGACTGGGACACACTGTACAATGTACACCACATGCCCGACCTCCACCTGCAGGCAGTCACTTCCAGTAAAAGGGGCTCACGACCCCCAAAATACTGCAGTCAGTCAATGGCCGCAATGTTGACATGTGGGCACCACTGAGGTCTCTCTGGCCGGTGGCTTATCGATGGAGTCAGGTGAACACGACTGAGGGGGGGGGGGGGGGGGGCTATAGACAACTATTAACAATTACTAGAAAATGGAAGAAACACAAGATAACCGTCAGTCTTCCTCGATCTGGTGAAGATGTCGTCTCATGGGATTAGGATGATTCTGAGAAAGGTCAAGATTCATCCCAGGACTACACAGAAGGACCTGGCCGATGACCTGTGGCCTACAATAAAACTGCAGACCTCTCCATTCTTTGTAGGTGAGAAAACTTGTCAGTTTATCAAATACTTATTTTCTCCCCTGTAGGTACAGAATGAATTTTGATGTCACTGTGTTGAGGGATGTTCGATACCTTAGAGTCTGGTCTGGCTGTGTAAGCCAAGATCATGCCGAGTCCTCCAGAGCTACAGACCTCCAGTAGCTACTGTTTTACCTATCTGATAAATGACCCCAAGTTAATATATCCCATTAGGTCGCAAAGTTTCAAGCCCTAGACCAGTAGTGGCGAACCTATGGCACGGGTGCCAGAGGTGGCACTCGGAGCCCTCTCTGTGGGCACCCAGGTCATCACCCAGCACAAAGGTCACCATACAGGACTCCTCCTCCTGCAGTAACAGGCAGCCCAGAAAGTGCCATGTTCAGCACTATTTTATAGAGACTTGAAGTAGAGGAGGAGCAAAGAGGTGTGGACAGAGCTGGATTATCATTGAAGCCCCTCCACAGTTCCTGTGATTCATCCTGTTAAGGGGGGCTACTGTATTGGTGTCTTCAGGACGCCAATATGTCCAAATCTGTGACACAAAGGGAGCAATAAGTTACTTTAAATTGGCATTTGGCACCTTGGCAAAAATATGTGGCTTTTGGTTGTAGTTTGGGCACTCAGTCTCTAAAAGGTTCGCCATCACTGCCCTAGACCTTATCTGGTACCACATATTAGCTTGAAAATACACCTTGACTCCTCAGTAGATTTCACATAGTGGTTGTTGGGTCCAGTGTTAAGAACAGTCTTGCCCCAAGGCAAAGGTTGGCTGAAGCTTTGCCTTACAATGAATCCTTTTATGTACCATGAGGGAAAACCATAAAATGAAACTTTTCCCACATTCACACTGATAAGGCTTTGCTCCAGAGTGCTCAATTTGGACATCACTGTCACAGTCCATGTCATCTCCTAGAAGCTCCTGAGTCTTGTGCGTTCTCTGGTGTCTGTACAGATGTGACGTGGAGGTATAACTTTTGCCACACTCACATTTATAAGGTTTCTCCATGGTTCTTTCTTCCGCCCGATATCTAGTGCTTCCGGAGACCACCCCATCTTGGTGACTCCTTTGATGCCGGTAGAGATGAGAACTAGAAGTGTAGCTTTTCCCGCATGGACACACATATGGTTTTATCCTCCCTGGAGCCTCTGCCTCGGTATCTTCTACACAGTCATCTCCGTGTTTTTCTATCAGGGGCGTCTCTTGGGTGTGGGTCTTCTGGTGGCTTTGCAGATGGGACCTACTGCTGAACATCTTCCCACAGTCACATATGTAAGTCTTAGCACTTTCTTTAGTTCCATCTACATGAGATCTCTGATGTCTATAGAGATGAGAGCTGCTGGTATATCGCTTGCCACAAGCACAGGCATACGGCTTCAATTGACTTTCCTCACCTTCAGACTCAAGGTTAGTCATGGAAATAGCTTGACATGTCTTCTGATGTCTGTACAGATGAGAACTTATGGTATAGCTCTTCCCACAGATGCATGCAAAAGATTTTTCACTGGAGAGTTTCACTTCACGAGGTTCTTCAACATTAGGACCACCACTTATCTCATTACCTCCTACGTGAGTCTTCTGATGTCTATGGAGGTTGGAGCTGCTGGTATAGCTTCTGCCACATTGGCAATAATATGACTTTGACTGTTTGGTTTTTGTTGGTTTCATACTTTCATCTGTTTTTTCTTCATAGGCAACATCATTTTTTAGAGTCTTCTGGAGTTCAGTCTGTCCTGGTGCCAAACAATTTTCTTCTACCAGATTGTCTTCATGATTATCGCCAGAACCTCCTGTATTTATTTCTTTACTACAAATGGAATCTAATTTTGCTTCATCAGTCCTAACACTCTCTACATTACTTATAGTTTCGTGGTCAGTCTTGGCTTGATGGTCCTCATCAGGACATGAGCCACAAGATACGTCAGAGGACGCCAAATCCATTGGTTTTGACTTCTTCACTTCATATGATGCTTGTAAGGATGTCTCTTGGGAAGCTCTCTTCCTGGTATGGTCCATGGGCAAATTCTTCTCTTACTGGATTAGGTGACCAGAATCTGCAAGATAGAAGAAAAAATTCCATTATCAGAACAGATACTGGCAATACATGGATGATCTAACGTTCAAGGGGTCTTACAATTCTATGAAATGCCCATTAGAAGTAGGGTTTTGAATACAGTTTAAAAAATATTTACCTCTTGGGAGGGATCCCATCGCTTCACCAACGCTACTGATCTACGGTGCTTCCTGCCTCATCGGACTAAAAGTTCATGTGAATTGTGTGACCGCTAAGAGCACTAATTGGCTCAGTGGTCCTATACACCAGAGGTCCCCAACCGCCGGTCCGTGGACCAGGCCGTTGGAGTTCATCAGCCGGTCTGCGCAGGGGCGGCACCGGTCAGCACTGAGCTCCCGCACCGGACAGGACCACGTTGCAGCCCTCCGTCCAGCACCTTGCTCCCCGACGCTGCCAGCACCTTGCGCCCACCCCCCGACGCCGCCGGCACCATACAACGGCCCCCAGACCCTACCGCAACCGAGCTCCCCCCCTCCAAGCTCTCGGCTCCCCGCTCAAGCTCCAGGTTCCTTTCCCGCTCCCTCCGCTAACGTCCTCCCTGCTACCGGCTCTCCGCCCCCCGCTCCCGGCTCTCCACTCCCGTCTCAACCTGTCTCTGCTAACGCCCCCCCTCCAGGCTCTCGGCTCCCTGCCCCTGCTCAAGCTCCACGCTCCCCTACTGCTACCTCCGCTCTCGGCTCTCCGCTCCCTCTGCCACCCCGCTCCCGGTTCTCGGCTCTTGACCTACCTGCTTCCGGCTCTCCGCTCCCGGCTCCCCTTCCACTCCAGTCTCAACCCGGCTCCCCCCGTCCCCCCCCTCCAGGCTCCCGGCTCCCTGCTCCCCCTGCCCCCGCTTAAGCTCCCGGCTCCCTAGCCTACCGGCTCTTACGACCTACCCGCTCCCGGCTACAGCGCCACCACCACTGCAGGACAAGGCAACGAAATTTCCAAGAACACAATAGGTAAGGTTACTTTATCTTTGCATATATATGTGTAATATGTGTATATATGTGTAAATATATGTAATATGTGTGTATATATGTGTGTGTGTGTATATTTGTATGTGTATGTATGTGTGTGTATATATGTATGTGTATGTATGTGTGTATGTGTATATGCTGTATCTACTGTTTGTTTATATATATGCTGTATGTATATGCAGCATTTGTGATATTTATCAGGGCTTCTATTTTGTACTACATGGCAGTACTCGGTATGCATTTTATACTACTTGGCGGTACGTTGTACCTATTTTATAATACTTGGTGGCATGCTGTGTGCATTTTATACTACTTGGTGGCACGCTGGATGCATTTTATACTACATGGCGGTATTCTGTATGCATTTTATACTACATGGTGATACGCTGTATGCATTTTATACTACATGGCGATACGCTGTATGCATTTTATACTACACGGTGATACGCTGTATGTATTTTATACTACATGGCGGTATTCTGTATGCATTTTATACTACATGGTGATACGCTGTACGCATTTTATACTACATGGTGATACGCTGTATGCATTTTATACTACATGGTGATACGCTGTAAGCATTTTATACTACATGGCGATACGCTGTATGCATTTTATACTACATGGCGGTATTCTGTATGCATTTTATACTACATGGTGATACGCTGTACGCATTTTATACTACATGGTGATACGCTGTATGCATTTTATACTACATGTTGATACGTTGTGTGTATTTTATACTACATGGCGATACGCTGTATGCATTTTATACTACATGGTGATACGCTATATGCATTTTATACTACATGACGATACGCTGTATGCATTTCATACTACATGGCGATACGCTGTATGCATTTTGCATTGCTTTATTTTTACAACAAACCAATATGATGGATCTGGTCCAGACACTCCCTGATATCTTATATTATAAGCTCCACCCCTCCATAACCCCACCCCATATGACCAAAGCCCCGCCCCCACCGGGCCATGGAAAACTGGTCTAGCTTACAACATCAGCTGTTCTGGTCCAACAAACAACAGGCCCAAGAACTGGAGGCCCTAATGGGTCTACTACAGGATCGCCGACAACAGGTAGATTATTGAAGGTTTACAATTTCTCATTTGCATATTTTTAGGCTGTGCGTAGAAGATATTACTGAGGCCAGGGATTGGGTCAAGCTTTGATCTATTCGAACAAAACATCAATGGGTAACAACCGAACCTTTACACCTCGATGTTCAAACTTTTATCATACTCGCAGTATCCCTTTAAGACTGTGGTTTTACTAATGAATTGGGGTGCGGAAATCTGTGTTTCCATATGTGAATGATACTGTATCTCTTGGGCACCACAATAAGACAAAGGAAGGCACTTTTGGTTGAATGTTTTTATACTTTTTTTTTTTATTATTATTTAAGTGCTCTTTAATTAACAAGAAGTAAATTCAACAGGTACAAAAGTAAAACTTTTCACAAAATAAAATAACTAACATAAGGCTTAACGTATCCTCTGGAGATTTGACATAGAGAGTATCAATTTCTAGGATCTGATCACTAAGGATCTGACTACTGGAACCCCTAAGACAGTGATGGCCAACCTATGGCACTGGTGCCAGAGGTGGCACTCAGAGCCCTTTCTGTGGGCACTCAGGCCATCACCAGAGAGGACTCCAGGTATCTTCCTGCAGTCCCAGACAGCACAGGACTTGCTGTGCACAGAGGTATATTAAAGTGACAGCTGTACCTGGGACTATTTTCTGCTTTATTGGTGCCTCAGGGGCTGGTATCAATAAAATCTGTGACAGAGAAGGAAGTATAAATCTTAAATTAAATTTCTGTGTTGGCACTTTGCGATAAATAAGTGGGTCTTTGTTGTAGTTTGGGCACTCGGTCTCTAAAAGGTTCACCATCACTGCCCTAAGAGATCACAAAAACAGGGGCTTGCAAGTCCCCAAAGGTTATTCACTTATATGGACTTTCTGGTATATCTACTGTATGTCCCATAGCCCCATAAAAGTGAATACAGTTCTGGTCCAGCAGCACATTCACATTGAGAACTTCTGGGGTTTGACGCCCCATGGTTTTGTGATCAATGGGGGTCCCAGCGGAAGGACCCCGAGAGATCAGACACCATAAAGCTAAGAGATATATGTCCATAGTGAGAAAACCCCCTTAAGGTTGTCCTGGCACTTCTTTGAACTATAAGGCCACTTCAACATAACTAGGTCGTGTCTTCTGGATGGACCACCTATAATAACTTTTACATGCAGTTTGACAAGAGGTTGCTTTTGAATTTTCCAACTTTTTGACTTCAAGACGCCTCAGGAAGGCATGTGATGAAGGTCGTAGAGATTTTCTGAGGTTAATTTGTTCTCTAGAAGTTGAGCTAGTGTAATAATATGGCCTTGCTTGGAAAACTGGGTTTTCTCTTGTCTACTGCCTTGTAGTGCCCAATGGGAACCCATAGGTGTCCATGTATGATAGGTCACTATCGATGTCACACTGTACTCCTCTGCTTGTCACCATAACTGCTTGCACCCCGATACTTCTCATATTTATATTCGGATCAGTCATGGTCCAGGCGTCTGTCTTATCTATGAAATAATCAGTATTCATTCCACTGGAAGTCTTCACTCTCTTCTCCGGGATTTCATCCTCGTTGTCCTCACTTGTCCTCTTCTCAGAAGATGGGGAAACTGAATGACCAGCCCAAAATATTGTAGGCACGGCATCCTTCCTAAGGCGTCTCCCAAATCCTTTGTAACACCATACAGAGAAATGTCTGGAACAAATTCTATACCAGTTTTTTTCTTCTAGAACTTTCTGGGCAAAGTCGTCAATATCACCAAAGTCTTGAGGGATTTGGCGCAACCACGATTTTATGGTTTCTTTATTTTTGGGGAAAAAGTGCAGAGTGATGTCAGTGTGGTTTTCCCAGCTCTTATAACATCCTTTTACAATACAGGACGGCATTCTGTAAAATAACGTACGTGCAGGGTTGTTACCGTGACATCATCATGAAGTCTCTGTTATTGGTGGAGTATTCTTTTTTTTTTTTTGGACTACTAGTCTGGTAGTTGATTCCACCACTTCCGATAAATCTCTGCCATTGGGTCTCATCTGAGCAAATATGGCAACCAATCAGAACTCTCCATGTTCTTAACTTACTCTAGAAAACAAAATCTGCTAAGTGATTAGTTGCTAGGGGAAACGTTGATTTTTTTTTTCCATTCTGAGGTCCCAAGTCTTGGTAGAAGAATTCGGAACCAAAGGATTTCTCAAAAGAGCTTCACTCCATTTACAGGGAGGATTCAGGTGGACTCTCAATCCCTGTTCTCCTGATTAATGACTGGGGGTATAACCACTGGGTTAAGGGTAATTGTTTCTAGTGGGACATGTCCTTTAAAGATGTTGCAGATTACAGTTATTATTTGTAAGGAGCCAATAAAAACTACAAATCAAAATGTGGTTGCTCTAGGCAACTCCTCAACTACATGCACCATTTTTCAAAATTTACACAAAAATAACACTTTTACCCAATTGTGAAGTGTGAACATAGCCTTACTGTTTTATGTCTCCCATTAAAAGAGAGAGCATTACGATACAAGGCAGAGGAGTCTGCAAAATCATTGTCTAGGCGGCCAACTAGGTCAATACTGGCAGCCAAAAGCCAACGGTCCAACTTCAGATAATCATGCCAACAGATGGCGACAGTTTTAGATCAGCTCTTCCCTGTATGGGCAATAATGAGATTGCGGTAGTCGGAGACTGTGCTGGTACCTTATCATAGACACCAGAATAATCTATCCTATGGAGTAGGTAGGTACAGACTTATGATGCCACTCAGTAGGTCGGTCACCTTGCGCAACATTTTTTTTTTTAGTGTAAGCCTCAAGGTGGAAGGAAGATAATATGATGGTCATATGGGGACTGGACGATGACCTGTAAGGCTTTATTCACACCCCCCACATCCGGTGAAAAATACATGACCCAGACACATACCCTACAGGATATGATGCCCAAAACAGACTTACCTAATAGGGGATTCTGGGTTAAAAATGTCGATGACCCCTAGTATGGGTAGATCTGTGGTATCAGATTGCTCGGGGGTTACCCAAATGATTACAGTCGTCACTGCTGTTTCGTGGGGAGACAAGGACTCCTTGCATCACACATCATTATGATGCTCAGATATCCGTCCCCAAGATAGGACAAGATTCACAGACTCACCAACGTTGTTCAAAACAGGTCTAAGGCTTCTGCTGGGCCCAGTTTCTTGTTTTTTCAATACATCTTAACTTTTTGCTAAAGATTTCAGTGATTTTTATTATGATCTGAAGTGGGAAAGAGTAATTTCCCGAACATATGTCAATTGAAAAATTTGAACACCTCCATGTATTTCTTATGGGCAGTGATATTACACTGATTTTTGTGGATTGTGACAAGAAGTCTAGGTCGAGACGCAGCATTAGGCAAAGGTTACATTCAGATGGCCATATTTGGGCCGGGATACACAGTCTGTGTGTCAGCCATGTTTCCCAGCCCCTGTAGCTCACCAGAACAGAACATGCTGTGAATTCCAGAATGCCCATGGTTGTATATGAGCTTATTGGTACATGATGGCCGGAGGGGTGAACCTAAACTCTCTGCTGCCTGAGAATGATGGCCCTTCCTGTAGTAATCTATCAGGTTATTTCTGTAGAAAGTGCAGTGTCTCTGACGTTTGGGTGTGAGGTAAGAGGTGCATCCCCTCTTGATGCCTGTAGTGCTGCATGAGGCAATAGGATCAACCTACCTCATAGCTAGTGCACCCCAGCCTTCTAGTCTTCAAATTTTAGGCTTTTCAGTATGCCAATTCTGGGAAGAAGTGTCCTATCAGCTATGACATGTCTTCCCCTGTGCTTGAGACATTGTTAACATCTATCCACTAAAGGGAAGATTCAAGATGGAAGACGTTGATGATGGCTCCAGCCAGTGTCGGACTAGAGTGCCTAGGGCCCACCGGTAAAATCTTTTAATAGGGCCCAGCACTGTACACCCTAGCTTGCTTTCTAGCCATTGCCTTGGACTGTTATGGTATTAGGAGTCCATCAGTAACCTACTGACCGGTCTTTTCCTTTAGCTTAGGCCCTCTAAGCTCTGTGACTTAACAATATACACCCATTACATAAGGCCTGGGGGCCCACCAAGCACAGGGGCCGCACGGTGAATCCACCTGTTCACCTGTGGGCCAGTCCGAGCATGGCTCCAGCTGAGGGCGGCCATGATGTTTGAGCTATGAGGGCAGTGCTACCTGTGGAGGGCAGAGTAAAATGCATAAAATGGGTCGGCGGGCCTCTAATGCGCCAATTAGCTCATATTCATAAGTTTATATAGGTTATTTTGAAAAAACAGGTCAAAACATTGTTGTAACACATAGCAACCAATAAACTTAGCCTCTTGATAGAAACTGGAGCATATTCTCAGATTCAGGGAGAAAATGGTTTTTTTTTTAAGCCAAAGAATGGAGAATCTATGAAAGACGGATCCCAATACCCTTCATTTTACAATCCATTCCTCCTTTTGGCTGCAAAAACTACAGGCGGTCCCCTACTTAAGAACACTCGACTTACATACGACCCCTAGTTACAAACGGACCTCTGGATATTGGTAATTTATTGTATTTTAGTCCTAGGCTACAATGATCAGCTATAACAGGTATCACTGGTGTCTGTAATGAAGCTTTATTATTAATCCTGATTCTTATGACAACCCAACATTTTTAAAATCCAATTGTCACAGAGACCAAAAAAGTTGTGGCTGGGATTACAATGATAAAATATACAGTTCCAACTTACATACAAATTCAACTTAAGAACAAACCTACAGTCCCTATCTTGTATGTAACCCGGGGACTGCCTGTATATGAAATGTATAAATGTGTGTTCTCACGCTTATATAAAAAATTTCTACAACAATGACTTTTGTTGCACACGGCAAGCAATCTTTTCTTAAAGGAATTTGCCAGTTTTTTTAAAAATTGACTACCCAGACCTAGGATTGGCAGGACCAGCGTTCCACAGAGGTGAGTATATGGCATTTGTTATTTTCATGGCGAGACAAGTTCGGCTGCGTGGGAGACACACGTGTGTATTTGGCACTTCTGTCAATTCAATTGTAAAAACATGAGCGTCTGCGGTCCCAGAAGAGTCTGAGATATTCTACAGATTACTATCATCTGTAGCGCAAGATGAAGGACGTGGTGATGTTTATTCGGCGGTTTAGTGAGGGTACAAATAGTTAGCAAAATTGAGACTGGCCGGACGATTGCATCGTACACGCAATCTGATTTCCTCATGTAGATAGATGGGGTCTGACCAATAACCATCTCACCCTTAAAATTATTCAAAAAGCCATTAATACTATTGGTCCGGAATTCGAATATGTCCATTTTTGAACCAGTTCCTCCTTCTGGAATTAGGAGGAACTGGTTCAAAAATGGGCATATTCGGATTCCGGACCAATAATAACCATCTCACCGCCTACGCCACTGGGCTTTTCAATCATTGAGGGAACGTACAGGCCCCGTTAGAGGAGACATCTGAATTGGTTATTGCTGCAGTGTTCATGGCTAGTGACCACACCAGGAGCTATGCTCCATTGAGGCTCTGATTGACAGCTCGCTGCCTCTCTGAGCTGGGGATGTGTCACAGCTGCCTTTTGGAGTGACGGCCAGCCCAACCAACCAGCTGCAAGGACGGAGTCCAGGCAATCCAAAAAAAAATTATCTGTCTCTCCATTCAGGCCATTATATAGGATCTTCTGACTGTTGTGTTCGTTTGGCTCTGGTGGCTACGCTGCTGACTATTAATGGTTTCCTTAACCTTTGCCTGTTCCCTGAGGATTATTTTGCCTGCTGTCTTGACGCAGACTGATTGACTCTGTAGTCTGTCTGTTGGTTGTCTGTGTGTGTTTGTATTCCTTTCTGTTGCTGAGCACTTATCCAGTATCCGCTGCCCAGTTGTCACGTGTAATTTAGCACAGGCCAGGCAAGTAGGTAGGGACAGAGGTTGTGGGAAGCTCAGGGCTCAACCACCTTCTTCCCTGTCATACCATTGCCATTATAACCTATGAGCACCCTATGATCACATTGTGAGACACAAACTAGTTAAGAGAGGGTTCCCCATCACTGATCCTCTGGGAAACCCTGTGACCGCCATCATCGCTGCTTGTGAGGAAACTGCTGAGATCACAGTCATTTCCATTCCCGGGTGTTGTAGCAGGACCATGATTGTGTAATACGTCCCAATTTCTGGTGCTGATCTTATGGGTAGCGTGGAGCATTTTTGCAATGCTCAGTTTTGCAAGATTTGAAGCGGTGGCAACTCCCTCTTAATCAGGTGACTGCATCGGCCAATCACTGGAGATGACTGGCAAGGAGTGAAAACATTGAAGGTCATTCGGCCAGTAGTAGAGGGGAAGGTGGGTGGTGAGGGAATGTACTTTATCATGTTAATGTTAAACTATCAGGGCTTGTCCAACAGATATTTGGCTGTAGACAGTGAACTCACCTCTTCTTACTTCTCCTTTAATAGCAGTTGCCTCCTGCTCATCCCTCACCACAGCAGTGACCTTGGCGCAATGGCAGCCCTTCAAAGGGAACCTGTCTTTTAAACTAACCCACACTAACTAATCTTTGAAAACTTTACTATACAGCAATACAACTATCCCTATATTGTTCCATCCCATACCTCTGAATTTCGAAAGTATGTTTATAAAATTGACAAAACCATCTATGCATATTCTTGTTCGTATAACTCAGCCACGCCTCCAGTTTCCAATTGACAATGGGTGTGCTTTGTCATCAGCCAAGCCAACTTGGCTCTGCTACATCACTCACTCCTCCATCAGGAATGAGACACTGGTTGTGCGACTCACTAAAGAGTATTCGTGAGGGAAGGGAAATGAGGGACATGATTTCTCTTCAACAAGTCACACACAGCAAGCGCCTCTCTTAACTCGCTCACCCCCTCCCTCAGGAATTCTCTTCAGCAAGTCACACAGCCAGCATCTTTCTCATTCCAGCTGGAGAAGTGATGCAGATGAAAAGACGGCATGCCCCTTGTATATCAGTAAATTGGAGGTGGGGCTGATCTGAATGAATATGAATATACATTAAAGACGAGTCAATTTTATGAACAGCCTTTGAAATTTTACAGGCATGGGAAGGAACAATATAGGGATAGTCGTCCTGCTGTATAATAGCAGTTTTCAAAAATATGTTGAGGGTTAGTTTAAATAAAAAATGTTACTGGTGGGCTTGGAGCTGTGAAAAACAATAAATACTTACCCACACTTACCGTCCGTGCTGCCGTACATCGGTGGCGTTCACCTGTTTGTTTTGGTGTTTTTTTTTTATAGCCCACCAGTAAATTTTTTATTAATTTCGGACAACCCCTTTAACTGACAGGTTGTCTTTAAGTAATTACGCACTGCAACCAACCTCTTTATCTTAGGTACCGAAAATGGACATTTCCACAAATGTATATTTAACCACTTGTGAGCCAAAATGTATAAATCCTCTCCAATGCGTCCTGACAAATGTGTATAGCCTGCAGCTGTGGTGCATTGTGGGGGTGGTAGTTTTGCATCCTCTTCTACATGACAGACAGGTTGGTGACAACCAATGTCACCTGCAGTCAGACCTTCCCTTTAAGACTGACCTCCCCCTGTGACGGTTTCATTTAAATTCTCTTTTATAATGCAGTTTAAACAAAATTAACAAATAAGAGATGGAAATGCGCATGCACTACAAGTCCCAGCATGCCCCGGGGCTCCCACACTCCGTGCACCACTCACCAGCCTCCTCCTGCAGATGTGTCCTGTATCACACCGCTGCTCGCTGAGGACGGACGACCTGCAACCTGATTGGCTGCTACCCATCCAGTGACCTCTCTCGTCCAATCAGACTTAGCGAGTCACCGAGAGATGTGAGCCAATCACAAAGCTGCTTTCAAGACAGGTCCTGGAGTTTGTTACAAGCATGATGGGAATTGTAGTTCTCCCTGCTATTATTACTATTATAAAATGACCGGTATATACTACAGTGACCAGGGATCTGTGCTTTAAAGTAGCTGTGGTGTCGAAGAGCAATGTTTGCTGGGACTTGTAGTTCCAAGTTTGTAACCCTGCAGCTTCTATATAGAGGTAGATGATAGAGCGAAACAACAACTCCCAGAATTCCTTGTACTCGTCACTTCTAATGTAGTGTTGAGACTATTTCAGTTTATGACTCAGTTCACATTAGTGCAGATTCATTAAAAATGGTTCTGGCAATTCAGTCCATTATAGACTTACTTGTGTAAAATGAACCTTCTGCATTCTTTGCTGATTATTTATTGTAAAGAGAACCTGTCAGCCCTCACTTCCCTGTGACCTGAATGCAGAAACCAACATTTTTTGTTTATATGCAAATGAGCCTCTAAGTGCCATATGGGTTTGGCCAGCAGGTCTGGTGCCACCCACAAGTACCACTACCATGACACCAACAACTCAGCTCCTGAATAAACTGGACACAAGAGGCTTCATCATTGGACTCATGGTCATCAAGCGGTAGTACCAACAGTTTTAACACAACGGACCAGAGTGCGCAATCACCAATAAGTACAATTATCATTAAAACATCTTTATATTATTCACAATAACTGGTTATTATAGACCGCTTCCCCTTTAAGGCTGCGTTCACACATTCAGGTTTTAAGATGCAGTTTTTGATGTCAAAACCAGGGCCAGCTTCTCTCACCCATTATCATCCATCCTGCTTTTGGCTTAAAAAACTGCATCTGAAAAACTGAACGTGTGAACACACCCTGAGGCCTCATTCACACATTGCGTTTTTGTTGCGTTTTTCAACGCGTGGTGAAAGACGCTCTCACTCCTCTACCATTTAAATACATGTCTTTTCGCCCCCTCCTGTCTCTATGTTGCGTTATGTGGAGAACACAACCAAGAAAAAAAAAATCACTGCGATTTTTAACCCCTTTAAATCCATGTTCACATGATGCGCTTGAATTGCATTTTCAAACACAATTTAAGTGTATTAAAGGGGTTGTACCATCCTAACTAGTGAGGCCCTATCTAGTTGCTGATCAGTAGGGTTTTCAATGATGGGTACCCCACAGATCATGAGAACTGGGATCCGTGTTAACCCTTGTTGTACCCTAGATGATGCAGCAATAGACAAGTATCAGCACCATAGAGATGAATGGAGTAGCCGAAGCATCATCTCATGTGCAGCGGACCCCCGATCTCATGATCCTTGGGGGTCCTATCACTGATACCTCCCCTGATCAGCAAATCAGGCCCTATCCGAGGACTGGACAACCCCTTTAATGATAGACGTAATTTGGGCAAATTGTCGTACGTGTATAACTTCCTCTTTTTTTGGGTGCTACCTTAAAAATTTTTACTTTTTGTTTTTTTTTCGTGACACTTGTCAAAAGTGAACAAATGTTAAAGGTTTTTCTTTCATTTTTAGATTTTGGGGGGTTTAAACAGTCACAAAAAGTGGATCTATAAGAGCCCCGGTTACAGGGGATATTGACCTCCATGTTGGGGGCTTTTGTGAGATCAGAGTTGTACTAGGTCTCATCCGACCCATCGCCTCTGCTTAACCCATTCTAACCTGGTGACCACCGGGTCTATGGAGAAAGGAGAAGGCAGAAGCGGTAATAAACCTTCTCTACCTTCACCCTACAGTCTCTATGTCCCACAGCCGTAGACCCAGACCCATCCACAGCGAGGTTAAAAGACTGGAGCCCCGTCAGAAGACAAGCGACATCAAGTTAAGAAGGAATTGGCCCCATTTAGACCTAAACACTTGCATCAGGAACTTGCAGCAGATTTTTACTTTTTTTTACACCACATAACGTGCCGGTAGTTCCCAAACGCAAGTGCTTAGGTCTAAACGATTCTGCATTTATAATTTAAAGAGGACTATTCGCCACTTCCCACACGTGTTAAACAGATTCAGGAACACTTTAAATTTTCTTTTTAGCCCGTACTGTTGCAGAGATATAGGGGCTTATTTACTAAGGGTCGTGCTACACACTTTTTGTCGGACTTTGCACTTTTTTCGGGGATTGCACGGCTTGGACAGGTATTTAACAGGGGTTTGTGCTGGGATTGTGCCGCAATCGGTTTCTGCCGCAGCTGCGCTGGCTTCCATGCAACACAAATTAGGGGGCGGGCCATAGGACGATCCGACTGATTCGGACTGAGCGTGGGATTTATGTTTCAAATTGTGTCACAAAACGATGCACTTACACGCACCAGGAAGAAGTAGGTGAACTCCGGGGGACCTGAGCGGGGAAGCGCACAATCTTAGTGATTCGTGGCACAGGGCATTATCGTCGGACAATGCACTTTCAGTGAACTCCGCAGGCTGGGTAAGTAAATGTGCCCCATAATGCCTGGTATATGACAATTGCAATTCTCTCCAGAACCCTCTCCTGTGCTCCAGAACCTCCTCTATGACATTACACAATGGTCCAATACCAAGACTGATTTCTCTGAAATCTAGAAAGAAAATTTGAAGTGTCCCTGAATCTCTGTAGCAGCCTCTACAACATGTTAATCAGGGGCGTAACTACAGTGGTAGCAGCCATAGCAGCCGCTATAGGGCCCACAGTGTCAGGGGGCCCCGTCATCTTACCTGACATACTAAAGAGTACAGGATGTGCACCATTATATACATATTATTCTGCACATTTTACAGCATAACATGTATATAACATATATGTGATGTATATATGCTGTATGTGTGTGTATAAATGTGTGATTATAACTTGCATGTGTGAGTATAAAAATATGTATATTTCTTTAGTGAGAAGGGGGCCCCATGCAGAAACCTGCTATGGGGCCCTGCTTCTCCTAGTTACGCCACTGATGTTAATGTAAGTTCATCATATGTGTCAAGTGGTTAAAGTCCTTATAAGACAGAATTCAGAACCCTCATTGTCTGGAGCTTGAATAAAACAGACTTTCCATTTGAATAATAATAATAATAATTCCTTTATATATCTAGAGCACAGATTCAGCAGCGCTGCACAGAGCTTCCAAATCAGTGAGGATCTACACTTTATCGATTCATCTTTAGGCCGGCACCACACAGGGCGCTTTGTCTGCGCTTGCAAACGCAAACGCAGACAAAGTCGCGCCCACCGGGGCGGGCCTCGGCCCGATCGCATCGGCGTTTCTACGGAAACGCCTGCGATCGGGAACGAGCCGCCGGTGTTTTGCGTTAATTTAACGCGAAACACCGGCGGCTCGTTCCCGATCGCAGGCGTTTCCATAGAAACGCCGATGCGATCGGGCCGAGGCCCGCCCCGGTGGGCGCGACTTTGTCTGCGTTTGCGTTTGCAAGCGCAGACAAAGCGCCCTGTGTGGCGCCGGCCTTAGGCTACATTCACACGGACGTATGAAAACGGCCGTATCCGTACCGTACCGTACCGTTTTTTACGGATTACATACGGCCACATTCATTTCAATGGACAATACGTCTGACCATTTATATTGCCATTGTTAAATCCGTTCCGTACCGTATACTGGCCGTATAAAAATAAAGAGCATGTCCTATTTTCTCCCGTATTTCAGTTCCGTATGCACTAGAAGTCTATGGGGACGTATAAAATACGGGTTACATACGTGCTGCATACGGATGAAAAACGTCACATATATACGGCCCGTAAATACGGGACTGGAGAAATCATACGGTCGTGTGAATGTAGCCTTAGGCTTCATGTTCATCAATCATCAGAATCATCCGTTGTTCCAGAAGACTCAGGATCTTCTTGTGGTCTCTTCTCAGTGTGGATTCTGTAGTGTGAAGTCAGAGTATATCTCCTACAGAAGGTCTTCCCGCACTTGTCACATTTGTAGGGTTTCTCTCCGGTGTGTATCATCCAGTGGCGCACCAGGTGGGTCTTCCGTGTAAAGGCTTTCGGGCACTCGGTGCACTTGTGCGGCTTATCCCCGCTGTGAGTTAGTTGATGGATTTTAAGACCCGATATGTAAGTAAAACTCTGAGTACACAGGGTGCACTTGTACGGTTTCACCCCTGTGTGACATCTGTGATGGGTTGTAAGGTGGGACTTAGTCGCAAAAGTCTTCCCACACTCGGAACACTTGAAGGGCTTCTCCCCAGTGTGGAATCTGTGATGGATCTCCAGTTGTTTGTGATCACGAAAACTTTTAGAACATTCACGACATTTGTAGATGCGGCGCCTGGAGTGCAACTTTTTGTGCCTATTTAAATGACAACTTTGCTTAAATGATTTCCGACACACAGGGCAGATGTGACGGATCTTTCTATCTTCACCCTCCACAACATCATCAGGGTCATCATTCCCATCATTGGTAAAATCAACTTTCTTGCTGTCCACATTCTGGATATCTTCATCCACATTTAGATCATTTGCCAACTCCATAGTGAAACAGAGTCCAAAGTTTTCCTACAAAGGGTTAGAACTCAAGATTCTCCTGAGGTTTAGCTTCTCGGATCGTTGACTTCTCTTTTGGTGATCCAATTTGGCTTCTCAAGGTCATCTGGCTTCTCGGTCTAAAGTATATTCTCCATCCTATAGAAACCTTTCATTGTCGAAGGCTAGTGCTTTAGGGAGGGTTACAGTGCCGGCAGCCACCAGTGATCTCACTTCCTTATTAGGAATCGCCCCTAAAGTATAGAAAATAAAAATCAGGAAGGCAAAAAACATTCTGGTTCTGGACAGCTGAAGTACAGATGTGGTGGGTAGTAAACCACGATTCCCCTCTCTTGTATAACCTGGCATAGTATATACTGTATATTGAAGAAACACATATATAGGCACATTATAACCCTACTGAACGGACAATCTTAGTATTTTAAACATGTATAGTTATGTACTCTTTGTATTTATCAAGGGAAAAGAAAGAAAAGTATAATATGTTGTAAAGGATTAGGTCCGGGATCGTCGTCTCCTGGGGTAGATAGCCATAGTTCACCAGCACTCAAGCAATTCACAGTCCACACAGTGTGCAAATTGTGCCAGTTCTATTCGGGCTCTCCGGCACTTATTAAACTTCCTTACCTCACCCGGTGCTGGCCTACTGTCAGGCACCCCAAAGACTCATGGTATCTCATTTCACAAGTGCCTCGGCTCCCCAGACCATTGGCATGGCCACTCTCTTCTCCAGGGGGGACCATTGTGAGATGTTTGTACCAGGTTCTTATGCAGGACTTCCAGCTGAAGGCTAATTAAATTGATCCGACAGACCCAACTTTCCCAGGTCTGCCTTCTACTCAGCTTTTCCTTGGGCAAGATGCAAAATCTGCTTTAGTGGCAGCTCCCTTGCCCCTGTATAAAGAAGATGGTAGGTAACAGAAAGAAAATGATGGTTAAAAGAAAAAGCTAATGTTACTTTTAGTAATATCCTTCATGGGGAATTTGTAGCAATAAAAAGCAACATAGTCATCGAAAAATTAGCTATTTGAAAAACAAGTGAGGTTCTTATATAACAGTGATGGCGAAGCTTTTG
Organism: Engystomops pustulosus; assembly: GCF_040894005.1. Taxonomy (NCBI): domain Eukaryota; kingdom Metazoa; phylum Chordata; class Amphibia; order Anura; family Leptodactylidae; genus Engystomops; species Engystomops pustulosus. The sequence goes on from NC_092419.1 coordinate 25,303,173, forward strand.
GAGACAGAGTGCCCAAGCTACAACAAAAACACACATATGTCGCAAAGTGCCAACTTGCCAATTTAAGCAGTAACTTATTGATCCCTGCTGTATCACAGGTTTTAATCGTATTGGTGTCCTGACTTCACCAATACAATAGAAAGATGATGGAGAAAATTGTATTGTAGCTTTTCTCCAGGGTCCCCTGAAGAGGAAGAATCAGGGGACCCAGAGCAGGATCTCCAATGACAATCCATCTATCCACACCTTCTCGCTCCTCCTGTAGTTCTGGCAACCAAGAATGTTGCTTTAAAATAGCACTGCGCATGGCACTTTCTGGTCTGCATTGGACCACAGAAGAAAGTCTTGAGTCCTATCTGGCAAACTCTGTGTTGGGTTGAAGGCCTGGGTGCCCACAGCAAGGGTTCTGAGTGCCACCTCTGGCACCCGTGTCATAGGTTCGCCACCACTGTTATATAAGAACAAGCAACATAAACAAGGGACCTTGTAGAGGGGGGCACTCATACGCAGCACTAGGGTATGGGGCGGGCTTTGGGCTGATCCATGGAAACTGATCAGTAACCAGAACCCAGTGTTTTGCATTGTTTTGATGCAAGACACCAGGTTCTAGTTATCGAATGCATGCGTTTCAATAGAAACACATACACGATTGTGCCGAGGCCCGCACAATCACGTTGGTAAACGCAGTGCTAGTGCAACGTGTAAAAAAAAGTGTAGGTCCACTTTTTTCCTGTTAAAACTTGCCCAATAAATTAGCACTTTTATGTTGCAGTCACATACACGTGTAAGGGTGATGCCGTTTGGACTGTTTTAAAGTATGTGTTGTGTAAATTGCAAGAGCAAAAAGTTTTGGAGTTATGTGCGGGTGCGCTACAGACCGAATGAGGAGGTAAAGGGTATACAATGCTTAAATGGTATACAACAAAAATATAAAATGGATGGAATGAGATAAATTATGTGTATTTTTATTTGATACAGCAGTAAAAGAAATCCAATGGTAATGGTTACGCGTTTCGGGAAACACTCCCTTCGTCAGACCATAACTAAAACATATAATAAGAATATACAATAAAAAGGTTAAAATAAATTGCACTAAAATATTTGTAGGATAATGATCGGCAAACATAAAATGAGTAGTAAAGGATGAAGTATACTCGATCGTACTGAGCAGACAATATGTACAGGGAGTAGTGTGATAGGACTTATTGGAGATGCAGCAGGTAAAACTTAGCAGAAAGTGATAAAGTGGAGCCAATAATTAGGGAATGTATTAAGTGGCCAATCTCAAAGGAGACATGCACAGAAGAATAATATAATGTTACTGGATAGCTCCAAAGAGGTGTTGGTAATAATGGGAACATGTACTTACATGAAGATTGGATCGGCACGAGGAGGTGGTGCTGATTAGCTGGAAGCTAATGGACAGATTGTATTTATGGCGCTCGGGGACGCCGGCGCATGCGCGGTCGCCGCGGAACACTGGCGCATGCGCGGTCCCGACAGAATACTGGCGCATGCGCAGTGAGAGATAGTGAGTAGCGATGTGGATGAATATCTTGTAGAGTAGGAAGGAGATATACAGATATGCGCCTGAATGTGGGCAGTAAGGAGAAAAGGATGATGTCGCAAATAACAATGACAGAGAGTGTTCATAGAGGATAATACAACAATTGCATAAAAAATAATCAAATGATAGAATACATAAATAACAGCACTAGGATGACAGGCTGAATCATAAAAGGTATATATATATCAAAGTGAAACCAAAAGAAATATACAATGTCGATAATTGTAGAAAATTAAGATATACAATAAAAGTAGATATGTTATGTTTAATGAATATATTAACAAAGGTGAGAGAGGTCAAAAAATGTTTTCTAGGCTTTCATTAAGACCGGCTGGAGCCAAAGTCTGGAGCTTGTAAATCCAGTACATTTCACGTTTGGTATCACAGAAGCGGTACGATTGCTATCAGACACCAACTTTTACTCTAAACTCCCGAACAACCCTACAACTATTTTCAAAAAAGAACTTTACACCCTCATTGATGAAGGCACCACTCTAGGTGTTCTTTCCAAAAAAGAGGCCCTCTACCTCAAGGTAGAGGAACCTTCTATCCCTATTTTTTATTATTTGCCAAAAATCCACAAAAACTCCAAACAACCACCCGGTCGCCCTATTATTTCAGGCATTAATTCCCTCACAGCCAACCTGTCGCACTACGTAGATCTATTGTCATTGTCTATCTAATATGTCAAAAAATTAAAATCATTTACGCTAGACACCTCGGATCTCATTAGGCATGTCCTTACGTTACCCTGGGAAGACTCATATATATTCCTCACCATGGACATCTCGTCTCTTTATACTGTCATACCACACGATCTAGGGGTTAACGCTATCTCACACTTCCTTAGAAACGATCCCGACATGCCAAACATTCAGAGCAACTTTATTCTCACCGCCATCACATTCATTCTCTCTCATAATTATTTCTCTTTTCATGAACAAATCTATATTCAACAGCGGGGTACCGCTATGGGTAGCAAATTCGCCCCTAGTTACGCCAACCTTTACGTGGGCCTCTTCGAAGAACTAAATATCTTCTCCCATCCTAACTTCAACAAATGCGTAACCTATAAAAGGTACATCGATGATATTTTTATAATCTGGAATGGCAGTAAAGATGAAGCCCTAAGCTTCATAGAAAACATCAATGACAACAGCTGGGGCCTCACTTTTACCTCCAATCTGGCAGCCAATGAGATTGAATTTCTGGACGTTACTATTTTCCATACGAATCATCAAATTAATACTAAAACATTCTTCAAACCTGTAGATAGCAATAGCTACCTTGATTTTACCAGCAATCACTACAAAAAATGGAAAACAAACATTCCATATGGTCAATACAAACGAATAAGACGGAACTGTACCACAAACAAAGATTTTGAGGAACAAAGTAAAATTCTGAGTGACAGGTTCAAGGCAAAAGGCTATCCTCCTCCCTTAATTTCATCAGCACTCACTAAGGCCGGCACCCTTAGCCAAACAGATTGCCTTAAGACGAGAGATAAAACAACCAACAATCCCAACAATGATGTCAATTTCATCACCACTTTTTCAGATGACGGGGCAGCAATTAGGGGAGTGCTCAAGAAACACTGGGACTTACTCCTCCATGATCCCCACCTCAAAAACATCCTTCCAAACAACCCTAAGATCACTTTTAGAAGGCCGCGCACCCTGAAAAATATATTGGCCCCTAGTCGTTTACGCACCACCAAACAGAACACCACTTCTTCCTCCTTCTTTCCCAAAATGTTGGGTAGTTATAGGTGCGGCCATAAGCTATGCAAATGCTGCGAAACAATCAGGCACAGACAAACAACATTTAGATCTAACAACACTGGCGAGACTTTTCAGATTAACAATTTCTTGAATTGCAGTTCTAATTACGTCATTTATTTAATCGAGTGCAGTTGCAAACTTCAATATATTGGTCGAACCATCCAACCACTTAGAGAGCGTTTAAATAAACATAGAAGTAATATCTGCAACGGCTTCCTTTTACACAGTGTATCTCGACATGCTGCTCAACATCATCAACGTAATTATAGGGACTTCAACATCACCCCGATCGAATACATTTCCCCGTCCACTCCCCAGAGGTATAACCACCTTACCAAACGTGAAATGTACTGGATTTACAAGCTCCAGACTTTGGCTCCAGCCGGTCTTAATGAAAGCCTAAAAAACATTTTTTGACCTCTCTCACCTTTGTTAATATATTCATTAAACATAACATATCTACTTTTATTGTATATCTTAATTTTCTACAATTATCGACATTGTATATTTCTTTTGGTTTCACTTTGATATATATATACCTTTTATGATTCAGCCTGTCATCCTAGTGCTGTTATTTATGTATTCTATCATTTGATTATTTTTTATGCAATTGTTGTATTATCCTCTATGAACACTCTCTGTCATTGTTATTTGCGACATCATCCTTTTCTCCTTACTGCCCACATTCAGGTGCATATCTGTATATCTCCTTCCTACTCTACAAGATATTCATCCACATCGCTACTCACTATCTCTCACTGCGCATGCGCCAGTATTCTGTCGCGACCGCGCATGCGCCAGTGTTCCGCGGCGACCGCGCATGCGCCGGCGTCCCCGAGCGCCATAAATACAATCTGTCCATTAGCTTCCAGCTAATCAGCAGCACCTCCTCGTGCCGATCCAATCTTCATGTAAGTACATGTTCCCATTATTACCAACACCTCTTTGGAGCTATCCAGTAACATTATATTATTCTTCTGTGCATGTCTCCTTTGAGATTGGCCACTTAATACATTCCCTAATTATTGGCTCCACTTTATCACTTTCTGCTAAGTTTTACCTGCTGCATCTCCAATAAGTCCTATCACACTACTCCCTGTACATATTGTCTGCTCAGTACGATCGAGTATACTTCATCCTTTACTACTCATTTTATGTTTGCCGATCATTATCCTACAAATATTTTAGTGCAATTTATTTTAACCTTTTTATTGTATATTCTTATTATATGTTTTAGTTATGGTCTGACGAAGGGAGTGTTTCCCGAAACGCGTAACCATTACCATTGGATTTCTTTTACTGCTGTATCAAATAAAAATACACATAATTTATCTCATTCCATCCATTTTATATTTTTGTTGTATACCATTTAAGCATTGTATACCCTTTACCTCCTCATTCGGTCTGTAGCGCACCCGCACATAACTCCAAAACTTTTTGCTCTTGCAATTTACACATTATTACGGTTTCCGTTGGATACCGGTCTTTGGAGTTAGTGGGAGCTGCTCAAGACACCAATATTGGAGACCTACCAAGGAGTGGATACGTTGATTTCCATCCTTCCCCACTGCACTTTTACAAGTGCTCAACAGGTGAGCACAATCTATACTTACCTCCTTTAACTTCTCCGACGATATCACGCGAGGCGCCGTCCTCCTTGTTGTCCTTTTTGTTCTCCTATTTTCGTTTTAAAGTATGTGTTTTCAGTCCGTTTTTAAAACGCATGCGTTTTTGAATGTTTCAAGACGTCCCGGAATATTATAAGCATAACAACCTGGAGACTCTGATATGCTCCATATAAATGTGATGATCTTATCTTTGAGCAATTACACCTTGTTTATTTTGCTTGTCTAAATATAATAAACTCACTTGTTTTTTAAATAGCAATTTTACTTGCAACATTTAGCGTCTACTATACTGCTTTGTATTGCTACAAATTCTCCATGAAGGATGTTACTAGAAGTATCATTTGTAGCCAGTATGGACGCTTGTAGAATAAGTGGATGCTTTTTCTTTTAATCATAATTTATTTCCTGATACCTACTGTAATGTATTTGGTTGTAAAAACATTTATTACCAAAAAAAAACCCAAAACACATGAAAACAGAGCAAAAGCAATAAAATTCCCAAAACAGAATACCGGATACAAAAAAACAGAAAAATCTGAGAACAGGCTGGCAGGAAAGCAGGATACCGGGGTCCTGCGTCATTGGCAGGATGCCAGGTCCCAGGACCAATGGCAGGAAGGCGAGGTAAGTAAAGTTCCAGCAAATGCAAACAGGCGTACATTGCCAAAATCTAGTCCAGTCAAGCCTAAGCCCAAAACAGGTAGAGGGAGTCCCCGGGTTACGTACAAGATAGGGTCCGGAGGTTTGTTCTTAAGTTGAATTTGTATGTAAGTCGAAACTGTATATTTTATAATTGTAGATCCAGACAAAAAAAAAATTGGCCCCAGTGACAATTGGAGTTTAAACATTTTTTGCTGTAATGGGACCAAGGATTATCAATAAAGCTTCATTACAGACACCTTACATCTGATCATTACAGCCTGGGACTAAACTAAAGCATTCAGAGAGTTCCACCAGATGTCAGAGCGGTCTGTCTGTAACTATGGGTTGTCTGTAAGTCGGGTGTCCTTAAAGGGAACCCGTCACCACTATTTTCACAAATACAGGTAGTGGCAGGTTCCCATAGAGCTCTAATAACTATCTGACACCCTGCTTTTAGCTAAAAATTGTTCCCCTCAGATCCCCATAAAATCAGAGTTATAATCTTGCCTGGTATCTATGCAGCTTTGGAGCTAGTCCACGGGGGCGTGGCCTAATGTCATGTGACCAGGGTGACATCTCAAAGGTCCTTGAGCTACTTAATATGAAAACTATACCCCATGTACATATCTGACCACATAAAACCATCACAGCAGCCTCCATGGACTTCTACTCCTCTCCATGCAGGCTGCTGTGATTTCATGTGATAAAATATGCTGTGATTTCATGACATATATGCTTAGTGTACAGCTCCTAATGCTACAAAAGCTATAGGACCTGCGATGATGTCACCCTGGTCACATGACATTATAGCAGCATACAGAGATAGGGATGGGGAGGAGCTGCTGGATTCAGCCCGAGGAGGCCACGCCCACCTGGACTACATGTAGCCATGCTTAGTTACCAGATAAAACTATAAAGTTGAATATATGGGAATCTCAGGGGCATAATTTTTAGCTACAAGCAGGGTGTCAAATAGTTATTAGAGCTCTATAGGAACCTGTCACTAGCTGTATTTGTGAAAATAGTGGTGACGGGTTCCCTTTAAGTACAGGACCGTCTGTATAGTAAATACTGATCTTCCCGGAGACACTAGTGCCCCAGCCTTTCATCAACCCCGGGTCCATACCCTCCGCACCTGAAACAGCTCTGATCAATATTACCAGCAACCCAGCTTTCCAAAGACAAAGGAAAGCTGGGTGTTCACAAGCCTGCACCTTCTTTATACATATACAGGCGGTCCCCTACTTAAGAACACCCGACTTACAGACAACCCCTAGTTACAAACGGAGCACTGGATGTTGGTAATTCACTGTACTTTAGCCTTAATCAGTTGTAGGAGTTATCAGAGGTGTCTGTAATGAAGCTTTATTGATAATCCTGGTTCTTATGACAATCCAACAATTTTAAAATCCAATTGTCACAAAGACCAAAAAACATTATGGCTGGGGTTACAATTATAAAATATTCAGTTCCGATTTACATACAAATTCAACTTAAGAACCAACCTACGGAACCTATCTTGTACATAACCCGGGAACTGTCTGTATATAGAAATAGTGCCATGTTTTACTTATCGAATATTATAGTATATATTTTGTTTAAAATATAAATTAGATGAAATAAAAATATTAAAAAAATTATATTTAACGTAAAAAAAAATTGGTTATTCCTGATGATTTAATCTAAATCTACCCTCAAAACCCATTACTCATAGATCCAGGCACCAGGAATGTGGTAATCTCCTTATATTTGTTATCCATGGCCTCCTTCTTTCTAAAATCAGCATTTATAATGATACAAATGAGGAACCAGAGCCCCTCCGTGCGGAAGAGTCACAGACTGTTACAATGAGCAGAACATATCTCACCATCACCTTTCACTCTTCCTCCTCTCTCTACCTGTGTAATCTTGCAACTGCAGGAAGTGCAAGGGGAGGGGAGACTTTTTGCTCATTGTAACACCCTGTCAATATGTAGCATGGAGGGGCTCTGGTAACACCCCCAGGAGCCCTTCTGACTCAATAGCATACTTTTTAGAAGGAAGGAGTCCATGGATAACAAATCTAAGAACATACCACAGTCCCCGCGCCTGGAGCTATGAGTAATGTCCCTGGTTTATCATGATGGATTGTGATGACAGATTAACGTTAAACCTGTCACATTTCTTGTATTTAACTTCTATGTAAATATTACATTCAGTATAACCGATTATAAAGGTAATATATTCCGGATATATATGATATGGATGTGACTGCAAGCGTGTTATTTATTCCACTTGCTCCGGAACTCACCTTTTGTGCAGCGCAGCGTAATCTGTGAGCGCTATATAAATAAAATAATTATTATTATATAAAAATAGCTATAAATTACATCCCAAAACAGACATGCACCCCAGGTATACGCTACCACCCTCAGATATTAAGGCTAATAGGTTTCCAGCACACACCCAATTCCTGCTCCCCAGCACCCACATGGCAAGACTCTCTTAAAGGCAATGGATCAGCAGATCTTACAGGGACTTAAATTATCATAAACACAAAAATGCTCAAAATAGATAAAATAAAATGACCTACAAGAGTTACCAAAAATGGGAGAAAGGAACATATGATCCCACACTTACGAGCTGCAGTCCTCCAGATCCTTGGGTGTAGGAGGTAATGGGGTGTAGACTTGGCCGCCTGCACAATGTGCGACACAGGACTGGGAAATGCCATGGCGAGGGGAAGGAGTACAGAACAGATTGATTGCCCAGTCCAGGTGGGTCGGGGGAAGGAGTTGACCATTTGTTCTTCCCCTGAAGCTTGTACAAGAACGGCTTCGTTGTCAGCTCAGGATAACAGCTGTTATACCATCATAAAACCCCCTGGACTCATCTTATTTTGTAGCTATATATATATATATATATATATAGAAAGGAAAGTCCAAGCAGCACAGCCATTATCCCAGGAAAAAACATATAATGATTGTGAGCAAAGCCGTAATGGGTCCGGGCAAAGGAAAGGATCCTCCAAATAATAAATGATGGATGAAAAGGCAGCACAAAAAAAATGAAAGTGAAAAAAACGGTGGTTTTAATCCATAAAAGACGACGTTTCGGCTCGTATACACGTGAGCCTTTCTCAATATATATACACACAGGCAGTCCCCGGGTTTAGGTTTGTTCTTAAGTCGGAACTGTATATTTTATCATTGTAGATCCAGACCAAAAAAAAAAATTCCCAGTTACAATTGGAGTTTCTGAAGTTTTTGCTGTAATTGGACCAAGAGTTATAAATAAAGCTTCATTACAGACACTTTACAGCTGATCATTGCAGCCTGGGACTATAGTAACATCCAGAGGTCACAGTGGGCAGAGGGGTCCGTCTGTAACTAGGGGTCGTCTGTAAGTCGGATGTCCTTAAGTAGGGGACTGCATGTATGTGTGTATATTATATATATACCACCACCACTATCAAAGCAAAGCCGAGCCCTCTCCATAGCCGGTAAGTCTTTGCTGCATATTGCTAGCACCGATCGCGGGTATTTTCACAGCGATGGCTGCCGGCAAAGCTGCCGGCAGCCTCAAAAAGATAGCGGCGCATGGGCGCAGCCATCTTACCTGGGATCCGTCTCCATGATAGCCTCGGGTCTTCCGAAGACCCGAGGCTATTTCGTTTTAACCCCTTCAATACAATGAATGAGGAGGAAAATCCCCATATACTGCCATACTGTAGTATGGCAGTATATGATAGGATCGGTCAGACAACCTAGGGTTAAAGTACCCTAGGGAGTCTGAAAAATAGTATAAATAAAAATTTAAAAAAAGTAAAAAAAAAAAATTATAATAAAAAAACCTAAAATGTCAAATCACCCCCCTTTCCCTAGAACTGACATAAATATAAATAAACAGTAAAAATCATAAACACATCAGGTATCGACGCGTCCAAAAATGCCCGATCTATCAAAATATGATAACGGTTCTTCAATGTGTTTAACCCCGTAACGGAAAATAGCGCCCAAAGTCGAAAATGGCACTTTTTTGCCACTTTGAAAAATATAAAAAAATCTATAAAAAGTGATCAAAAGGTCGTACAGTCCTAAAAATTATATCATTGAAAATATTATCAAATTTCACAAAAAAATGACACCACCCGCAGCTCCGTACACCAAAGTATTAAAAAGTTATTAGCGCCAGAAGTTGGCAAAATCAAAAAAATTATTTTTGTACAGGAGGTTTTCATTTTTGTAAATGTATGAAAACATTATAAAACCTATACAAATTTGGTATCCCCTTAATCGTACTGACCCAAAGAATAAAGTAGACATGTCATTTGGGGCGCTCAGTGAAAGACGTAATATCCAAGCCCACAAGAAAATGGCGCAAATGCGTTTTTTCACCATTTTCATTGCATTTGGAATTTTTTTCCCGCTTCTGAGTACATGGCATGGAATATTTAATAAAATAAAAATTTAAGGTACAGTATGGTAACATTTACAGTAAAATGGACGATGGTAATGTTGTTGTTGTATGCCTTATGTTTATGAGCGACAGTTTTCCTGCTATATACCTGCATGTCATAAGAATTTAAATTAAAAAAAGGACCATGTTAAATTCAAATCTGTTTTTTTTTTAATTTTTACCGGTGTTTTGTATGCGTTGGAAAAGGGGTAGTCTTATACGGTGAATATATCTTAAACTCTATATTTTAAACAGGAAAGTAGGGGGGTCGTCTTATACACCAGGTCGTCTTATACGCAGGAATATACGGTATGTACATGAACATGGCTAAGCTTCCATATTGTCTGCTATAGAGGTGTTATCATCTTTACCCCAGTTGTTGCACAATTATCCAGGCCTCATGATACTTGTAGAAGGCAAAGGACATTTCATGATGTTATTGAGGTACCCAATGTCTCCTGTTTAGGTCTAACTTGAGAACTGAATAATTCCAGATGTCCGAACCACAAGATATTGCCAATATGCTATCATGTGTAATGATGTAATCAGCCGCGTATCGTTATATACATTGTACCACCCATTACCACCCATAACTCCCATCATATGTATTAATAAAGATTTTTGGGTGAGGTCTTTGAAAATCTTCCTTAAGATACCCGTTTCTTTATTGTCGGCGTTGCACAGAGTAATGCTCAACAGGTAGATTAAATTAACAATTAGGTTGAAATTGAACTGCCCAATTTCCATCTGGCCATGCAGGGGGTCAGGAGATACAATTACAGGCAGTCCCCGGGTTACATACAAGATAGGGTCTGCAGGTTTGTTCTTAAGTTGAGTTTGTATGTAAGTCGGAACTGTATATTTTATCATTGTAATCCCAGCAAGAACTTTTTTGGTCTCTGTGACAATTGGATTTTAAATATGTTGGGTTGTCATAAGAACCGGGATTAACACTAAATCTTCATTACAGACACCTGTGATAACTGTTACAGCTGATCATTGTAGCCTAGGACTAAAGTACAGTAACTTACCAATATCCAGAGGTCCGTTTGTAACTAGGGGTCGTATGTAAGTCGAGTGTTCTTAAGTAGGGGACTGCCTGTACTTGAATTCTCGCTAGTTGACATTTCCAGTGTAATTTAGTATTAGATGTTCTTTGATTTCATAAATATTCTCTGCCTTAGAAGTTATACCTATCCACACATCATTTTTATGTGCTCCTGTTTGACTTGTAAGGGTTATTAAGTCTATTAGGTTCTATAAAAGAAACCCCCCTGAATTGGATAAGCTTTTGTGCTTGAAAAAAACACTCCCCTGGCTGCTGATTGACAGCTACCTTTCGGGTTGCACAGCCAAGCCAGTCAGCTGCTGGGGGCGGCATCCAAGAACTCCTTTATACAATTACCCAGTTCTGATAATTGTTGGTTAATTAGGGTTCTGACGCTTCTCCTGCCTTTTGCTATTCTATGTATCTTCGCTTGTCTGCCTATTATCTGTTGTTTTGTCCCTCTGCATCTTGTCATCTTTCCCGTGCAGTCAGTGTATGGATCGTCAAGCAGAAGTCCCTCACCACTAGGGTTTGCCAGACTTGTTAGCTAGGTGACCTAACTGCATCCCTTTCTCTATCAAAACAGTCCCTGGTTCCTAGGATATTACTAGATAAACCTTTTATGATTTTGGGTCTCGGATCTAATTATTTTATAATGTCTGGAGTATGGATTTGTTAGCTGTTAACTAAATATCCAACTCAAATTCAGCCACAGATTAATTTAAATTGATCTTCTATATGGGAGTTGGGTCTTTCAGAACACAAATCAACTTAGTCATCTTACCTGGCATACAGCCAGATAGATCTGAAGGGGGCGAGTCCTGCTCGGCTTGGTGAATGCCTTCTTCTCACCATTCAGAACGTCATGTCATGTGACCAGGGTGATGTCATCTAAGGTCTTTTACCCACAAACATTTGCAAAATGTACCCCATGTATGTATCTGATCACATGAAATCACAACATGCCTCCATGGACTACTCCTCCCCATCCCATAGAGGCTGTTTTGTTTTCATGTAATCAGATAAATGGGATGGATTTTTCAAATGTTAGTGGGTAAATGACATCACCCTGGTCACATGACATAAAGTGCTGAATGGTAAGAAGAAGGCATTCACTAAGCCGAGCAGGACTCGACCCTTCAGATCTGGTGAAGAGGGCATTAGGAGGAGCTACCGGACTGTATGCCAGGTAAGATAATGAAGTTAACAACTTTTATGGGAATGTGAGGGAAACTATTTTTAGCTAAAAAGAAGAGTGGCATTTAGTTAATAGGGACCTATGTTAGTGCCACCCAAAAAGTAAAAAAAAAAGACAAAGACTCTTCGAGATGGCTCCAATCCAATTAAGTTTAATACTGTGAGTCAGACACTGACACTTTCCATAGGAGAGAGACAATGAGAATAAAACAGCACCAACATAACGGTAGCACCAATACGTATAACTCCGCCCTCAGTGCGACACAATGAACATCACCACGACCATGCAGTATAGTGTCGTATATCTCAAAATGTAGTATCTGTATAAGAACTAGGTCAAAATTCACTTTTCATCTATTAAAGTGAACTTCTGGGCAAAGCTGATCCACCATCTTATGCCTTGAATAGGACCTGAGGGGTGGAACATGACACAGGAAGTCATATAGCACCAAACAGGAAGTCTGTGTCATGCCCCACCCCCTTCTTAGTGGCATAACACAGTACATCAGAGCGCCCTTTAATTATTTCTGTCTATCAATACAAGTATTTTTCATTAAAAAAAAAAACATTTACAGTAACAGGTTTTACAAGAACATTTAACTTAAAAATAACAAAGAAAAATCTACAGTAGATGGAACTCACTGGGGTCGCCCTCTTTTGTAAAAACTTCTTCATACGTCTGCCCGTGTGTGACAATATGGCCTCCAAAATTGTATATTCTGTACAATGTGTAAGAAGACAATCAATGGGGTGACATTTAAAAAAAAAAAAAAATTATTGCACTTTAAAAATTTTTTATAGGTTTTTACATTTTATATTGTGTGGTACAGCTGATGTAATTTTGCTAATACCACGTGTATATAGTGACGATTTATTACTTTAAGAATAGAAAACTCTGACATCTCGTTACATTTTCATCTGTGGGGAAGTTTTTGTTGCAGGGTTTAGCTGTAATTTTTATTGACGGCATGTAATACTTTTTGAACACTTTTCTTAACTTAAATAAAAACCCTCATTATGGGTGTATAAAGGATATTTTTAAAATATTGACTGGAATACTTGAATCGGTTGCATATTTAGTGCAGGCTTGAACTGGATCGCTCATACTTTTAGAATGGCAGTCTATAGAAACACATATACTATACCATATGTAACGCGCAGGCAGCGTGTTATAGAGCAGGAGGAGCTGAGCAGATTGTACATAGTGTCCTATCTGCAGGCAGCGCGTTATAGAGCAGGAGGAGCTGAGCAGATTGTACATAGTGTCCTATCTGCAGGCAGCATGTTATACAGCAGGAGGAGCTGAGCAGATTATACATAGTGTCCTATCTGCAGACAGCATGTTATAGAGCAGGAGGAGCTGAGCAGACTGTACATAGTGTCCTATTTGCAGGCAGCATGTTATAGAGCAGGAGGAGCTATTTTATCTTTTTCAAGCTTTAATTAGGGATCGGCAGCCTCGTGAATGGGTCTGGTTTTGTTACTATGCTACTGAAACTTTATATTCGTACCTTGAATTGTAAGTGAATTTCCCAATACGTTTTGGCGGTTTCTATCAACCTGGTACTTATGGATCTGCAGACTCTCGTCATCTTGACAAGTTCTTTGCTGGGGTTTCCTGCCAGGATAAAGTATGTCCCAAAACTCTTTCTCCAATGCAGTTGAGTTTTTGTGGTCTACCGTCACGATCCTAATCATGTGCCGACATACAATGGAGGTGGATAAGCTGCCTCCTCTTTGGGACTATGGCTGTCCTCAGACTTTTCCTCACGGAAAAGTCACTGCCTAATAAACATACCAAGTCCTAACATAGTGAGGATAAGGTTCAATCGAAAGTCTACTTCACGGTCCGGAGCTTTCGTCTTCTTTGTATAATGGAAAGATGCTTCTCTTCATCTTTGATTATCGAGGACTGAGTAAAATACATCATAAAAATTGTAATTTCTAAAATTTTTCGGGCTCTTATCTCCAACTCTGACCAAGAAAAAGGTAGATGCATAGAACCGGACTCCGGTGGAAGAGACTGCGTTCTTCACAACTAAGAGTTCCTTCACATCACCTTATCTTCTACAAGATCCCGATGTCACCATTTTCATTTTGAGGCATGATCCTTGGGAGCCAAAGCCTTGTTGACCCAAAACAAATGGGAGACTCATTACTTGTAGCTTCTTATCGAAAACCGAAAATCGGTGAGCCATCAAACGCACTCTAGAAGATTGGAGAGATCTTGTGCAACTGATGATCATCTTCACAGATCTCAAAAGCCTTACTGATTTGTGTTCACCAGTCTCAAAGTCTTAACCAGATTTGCCCTTATCTTTTTCTTCCTTATACCCTGAGGGACTAATCTTATCTTGACTCAGAAGTGGCTGGCCATCTCCGGATGCATTGGACCCACAAACTTGTATTGTCCATACTGTTTGACCAGAGCAAGGCTTCGAAAAGTACATCAATACCACCAGTGGTTACACACAGAAATGGATGTGATCGACCTTGTACAACCACTTCCCATCTGGCTCTCATCTTATTCGGTCCTTATTACATGTTCTCTTTCTGCCTGGCCTAATCCTCCATATAGTCCCTGACCAAGGAGTCCTCAGCCAAAGATCTCTGAAGATCTGTTTCTGCCCAAGTGGCTTATTGGGTGAACCTTCACTCCGAGAAAATTACGATAACCACTCTGGAGAGTCAACTGGTTCTGCTCCCATCTTCATCATTCACAGTGAACATCCCAGTAAACCACATCCAGTTCATCTGCAGCCACAGAAATACCAGTGGCTTACACCTCCTATGGGGACTTTCTTTTTATGACCAGGTCTTCTATTATTGAGGCTATGGCCTCCTGGAAATATACAAGTCTACCAAGTTCAGATTTCCTCTTCTATTTGCTCTGGGAGACTTTCTTCGTCTGAGGGTATCACATGATAGCTACAATCAGATTCTGTTACTACTTCCATTGGGCCAGAGAACAATAATTAAATCAAAAGACATCCTCAAGTGCAAGAGAGTTGGGAGGGGAAACTTACTTTGTTGACTGGAAAGTTTATGGTATGAAAGTAAGTTTTGGGTTGACAGCAGAACGGTATTAAAGCTCCAGCTTTGTTCTGGATTGGTGGAAGGTAGAGTGGTAGGGTGGGTGGGAGGTAGAGCTTCTTCTCTTCTGGCCTGTGGAACAAATGCACTAGCTATTATTGCTTCTTCAAGAGCCACTTGGTGAAGGTGCACACCCAGTATTGGGTCGATAGCTAATCCGGTCTGACTCCTGGTTATACTAGGGGGTCACAAGAAGGTTGGTAGTGTGCCAAATACTTCACATATTCCTGTAAACGAGTTAAAGGGTGAAAACTGAAGTGGTCACTTGTCAAACACCCTTGGGAGTAGAACTTTGGGTCCACGACTCGATTGTCGGTTACTGAAGTGGTCTCATTAGGGACCGACAAGTCCTTCATGTGTCACAATCAACAAAAATACAAATAAATAATAAGTTATAGTGATCTTTGCCCCCCAAAACGTCACATAAATCTGATCAGCTCCTCCTGCTCTATAACAAGCTGCAGGTTAAACTGTATTTTCATGGTAAAATGTTTGCTTACAGCCCTGCTGCAGCACAGGTGCCTTGGCAAAGGGTCTCTCTGTACCTGGGCCTGCAACTATGAAATTGGGGAAACCTCTACATCTTACGGAAAAGCCGTTTCACCACCAACATAGACAAGGATTCTTTAAGGTAAAAGCAGTGACGCCATACAACTGTGATGTCTGATACACGGAGCAAGCTCCTGTGAGGCCTGGTTGAAAATTATAACATTGCACATTAAAGGCACTAGATTTCTGGAGAAGAACCGACGCTTCACCTCACTATGAAGTAATTGGCATCTAGATTGGATTTTGTGAACTTCTCTCTCCATATACTATAGATCTATCATATAATGACCTATTCTCATGGACCTCATGAACGTCATCCTTCTACATCTAGGTGGCACTATTTTTTTTATAGAACATTTTGGTGGGGAACCTAGATGTTGGGGGTCATATAGGGGTTTATAGAAGACAATTATTCTGCTCTTTACTGGTTCATCTTCATCTCGTGTCTTGGGTTCACCAATCGTCAGAATCATCCGTGGTTCCAGAAGACTCCGGGTCTCCTTGTGGCCTCTTCTTAGTGTGGATTCTGTAGTGTGTATCCAGAGTAAATTTCCTATTAAACGTCTTCCCGCACTTGTCACATGTGAAGGGTTTCTCTCCTGTGTGTATCCTCAAGTGTCTCACCAGGTGGGTCCTCCTTCCGAAGGCTTTCGGGCACTCGGTGCACTTGTGTGGCTTATCCCCGGTGTGAGTTTGTTGATGCCTTTTTAGGCTCGATGAATGAGTGAAACTCCGAGTACACAGGGAGCACAAGTAGGGTTTAACCCCCGTGTGACATCGCTGATGAGCTGAAAGGTGGGATTGACTCACAAATGTCTTCTCACACTCAGAGCACTGGAAGGGCCTCTCCCCGGTGTGGACTCTCTGATGGATATCCAGTTCTACCTGATCACGGAAAGTTTTATAACATTCCCGACATTTGTAGAAATTCTGTCCGGAATGGTTGTTTTTGTGTCGATTGAAGTGGCCGATGTGCTTGAAGGACTTCCCGCACAAGGAGCAGACGTAACGGATCTCTCCGTTTTCATCCTCGACAAATTCAGGATTATTGGTGACGTCACCTGAAACCTCATCAATGCTGTCATTCCCCACCTCCGAATAATCGGTGACATCCACCTGTGGCGCACAGCGCTCTGACCTCTTACTGTCCACATTCTGGATCTTTTCATCCATCTGCAGATCATTCTCCAACTCCATGGTAATAGATGGTGAGGCACAGGGCAAGGTCAATAAAGGGTCCAAACTGAAGCCCCTTCTGGGGTCTAGCTTCTAGGATGGTTAACGTCTCTTGGGGGTTTGAATTGGTTACTATAGAGGACCAGCTGGCCCCTCAATGTCTAAAGTCACACATCCTGGGCTTAGAAGATGTTCCTGATGGAGGCTGGTGCCGGGAGGAGGGTTACAGTGTGCAAGCTCCTGCCCAGTGTCCTTCACAGGGGTCACATCTATAGTATAGAGAATAACAATCAGGATTACACCGCAGCCTCACCCCCCCTCGTCTGCCGTTACAGCGCAGCCTCCCCCCCCTCGCCTGCCGTTACAGCGCAGCCTCCCCCCTCGCCTGTTATTACACCGCAGCCTCCCCCCTCGCCTGTTATTACACCGCAGCCTCCCCCCTCACCTGTTATTACACCGCAGCCTCCCCCCCTCGCCTGCCGTTACAGCGCAGCCCCCCCCCTCGCCTGCCGTTACAGCGCAGCCTCCCCCCCCTCGCCTGCCGTTACAGCGCAGCATCCCACCCCCCCTCGCCTGCCGTTACAGCGCAGCCTTCCCCCCCTCGCCTGCCGTTACAGCGCAGCCCCCCCTCGCCTGCCGTTACAGCGCAGCCCCCCCCTCGCCTGCCGTTACAGCGCAGCCCCCCCCCCTCGCCTGCCGTTACAGCGCAGCCCCCCCCCCTCGCCTGCCGTTACAGCGCAGCCTCCCCCCCTCGCCTGCCATAACACCTGTTATTAAACCACAGCCTCCCCCTCACCTGTTATTACACCGCAGCCTCCCCCTCACCTGTTATTACACCGCAGCCTCCCCCTCACCTGTTATTACACCGCAGCCTCCCCCTCACCTGTTATTACACCGCAGCCTCCCCCTCACCTGTTATTACACCGCAGCCTCCCCCTCACCTGTTATTACACCGCAGCCTCCCCCTCACCTGTTATTACACCGCAGCCTCCCCCCTCACCTGTTATTACACCGCAGCCTCCCCCCTCACCTGTTATTACACCGCAGCCTCCCCCCTCACCTGTTATTACACCGCAGCCTCCCCCCTCACCTGTTATTACACCGCAGCCTCCCCCCTCACCTGTTATTACACCGCAGCCTCCCCCCTCACCTGTTATTACACCGCAGCCTCCCCCCTCACCTGTTATTACACCGCAGCCTCCCCCCTCACCTGTTATTACACCGCAGCCTCCCCCCTCACCTGTTATTACACCGCAGCCTCCCCCTCACCTGTTATTACACCGCAGCCTCCCCCTCACCTGTTATTACACCGCAGCCTCCCCCTCACCTGTTATTACACCGCAGCCTCCCCCTCACCTGTTATTACACCGCAGCCTCCCCCTCACCTGTTATTACACCGCAGCCTCCCCCCTCACCTGTTATTACACCGCAGCCTCCCCCCTCACCTGTTATTACACCGCAGCCTCCCCCCTCACCTGTTATTACACCGCAGCCTCCCCCCTCACCTGTTATTACACCGCAGCCTCCCCCCTCACCTGTTATTACACCGCAGCCTCCCCCCTCACCTGTTATTACACCGCAGCCTCCCCCCTCACCTGTTATTACACCGCAGCCTCCCCCCCTCGCCTGCCGTTACAGCGCAGCCTCCCCCCTCGCCTGCCGTTACAGCGCAGCCTCCCCCCTCGCCTGCCGTTACAGCGCAGCCTCCCCCCCTCGCCTGCCGTTACAGCGCAGCCTCCCCCCTCGCCTGCCGTTACAGCGCAGCCTCCCCCCCTCGCCTGCCGTTACAGCGCAGCCTCCCCCCCTCGCCTGCCGTTACAGCGTAGCCTCCCCCCCTCGCCTGCCGTTACAGCGCAGCCTCCCCCCCTCGCCTGCCGTTACAGCGCAGCATCCCACCCCCCCTCGCCTGCCGTTACAGCGCAGCCTCCCCCCCCTCGCCTGCCGTTACAGCGCAGCCTCCCCCCCTCGCCTGCCGTTACAGCGCAGCCCCCCCCTCGCCTGCCGTTACAGTGCAGCCCCCCCCCTCTCGCCTGCCGTTACAGCGCAGCCCCCACCTCGCCTGCCGTTACAGCGCAGCCTCCCCCCTCGCCTGCCATAACACCTGTTATTAAACCACAGCCTCACCTGTTATTACACCGCAGCCTCCCCCCTCACCTGTTATTACACCGCAGCCTCCCCCCTCACCTGTTATTACACCGCAGCCTCCCCCATCACCTGTTATTACATCGCAGCCTCCCCCCTCACCTGTTATTACATCGCAGCCTCCCCCCTCAGCTGTTATCATACACAGCTGATGCCCCCCATTCCCAGCCTCCCCCTCCTGCAGCCGGGCTCACTCTCACCATCACGTTACTGCGGAACATCATGGGATACGCGGAGTCCCCATTGGAGATAGCGGAGTCTGCACCGAGAAGAGAAGCGCGAGGCCCCGCCCACTCACAGCAGCCCGCCCACTAACAATGATGCTTTTCTATGATTGGTGGAGGGAGACCGGCGCTGCATCCAGGCCTCGATGTCACGAGGGGCCACGAGCCTCCTGATTGGCGGAGACTGTGCTGGAACGCAGGAGCTGACTTCCGGCTGTCAGGAGGCGCCGTGCAGGTGGTGTATAGTATATACCGGGGACAGAGAGGCAGGAGGAAGGTCAGTGCCGGGAGAGAGGGGCGGCACATATGATATATACCACCATATACTGTCCTATAATAGCTACACTGTATACTTTATAACTGACACATATACTGCTCCTATACAGCTCATAAGTGATAATACCGCCATATAGTACTAATACAATATACTTCCCAACTGTTCCTAATAATACTGCAGTGCTGACCTTCCCCTAACTGTGCCCATATAATACCACCATACCACATCCTGAATCTGTTCTTGTGTAATACCGCCATATAGTAACTAAATAATAGATTTGCCTGTGTATGCTGCCATGTAGTAACACCCAAACTGTGCACAGAATGTAGTAAGGTGTTCATGTCTTCCAGGGCTCCTCCCTGTTCTTCACAATGCTCCGCCTCTTGGGCCGCACCGGTCGTGGGGGCTCCGGCAGAGCCCCCCGCAGAGGCGCCAGCACCGTCACCGAGCGGTTGAAGAGGGACGAGAGGCGCCGGCAGCAGCAGTGTCAGCTGGAGGAGGGCGCCATGCAGGAGACGGTGTGTGATACTGGGTATCCTATTGCTGATTATGGGATAATGATTCATATTGATGGTTTTCTCTCTTCCAGGGGGCTCCAGGGAAGGGGCGGCAGTGGAGCGACAAGGAAAGTATTGAGTATGAAGGTCGTACTGCCCCGGGAGAGAAGAAAGGTATTGCGATATATCATAGGGCGGTATACTGGGGCACTGCAGCAATGGTCCCTCCTGCTCAGTCTCTCACAAAATAATATACATACAGGGAAAGAAAACGCTCTATATGAGGAGACGACCGTTATCTGTGGACGCTATGGCACTTGTAAAGCCTATGTGATAGTATGAACTCTGCCTAGTAGCTTATTGCACTGTGCGGGCACAGTGTGGCGCTATGTTTCTTTCATGTTATTATATGAGCTCTGTTGTATGGCACTGTATGAGTGCTATATAGTCCTATATATCCACTGCATGGCGCTATATTAGTACCGTATCATTATATGAGCTCTGTCTAGCACCAAATTTTTTTCTATAGTGTGTCGCTATTTAGTTTCTGTCTGGATATATGAGCCCTGGGCACGGTATGGCGCTATGTTGCCTTTTTATGGTTATATGAGCTCTATATAGTACTGTATGGCTCTGTGTGGGCACAATATGGTGCTATTTTGCCTCTCTGTGGTTATATGAGACTCGTGTAGTACTAAATGGCACAGTATGGTGGTGTGTTAGCCATATATGATTATATGAGATTTCTTTGATAATGTATGGATATTTATGGGCACAGTATGGCGCTATGTTGCTTCTGTCTGGATATATGAGCTCTATATAGTACTGTATGGCTCTGTGTGGGCACGGTATGGGGTTATTTTGCCTCTCTGTGGTTATATGAGACCCGTGTAGTACTAAATGGCACTGCATGGGCACAGGATAGTGGTGTGTTAGCCCTGTATGATTATATGAGATTTCTTTGGTAATGTATGGCTATTTATGGGCACAGTATGGCCCCGTGTAGTACTAAATGGCACTGCATGGGCACAGGATGGCGGTTTGTTAGCCTTATATGATTATATGAGATTTGTTTGGAAATGTATGGCTATTTATGGGCACAGTACGACAGTGTGTTCACTCTGGATGACTATATGAGCTCTGTCTGACTCTGTGTGCCAAGGATGGTACCATGTGGGCAGTGCTGCCAGATCTGCATGTCTCCCTGCTTCATCCTAATGGCAGCTTCCCTGACCGATGTGTTCCATTTCCTTCTAGATACAAGTAATCCACTACCTGCAGGGTACAGCCCGAGGTACGTTGAGGCCGCCTGGTATCCTTGGTGGGTGAAGAAAGGGTTTTTCAAGCCTGAGTACCAGGTAATGATGGAGCACTGCATGTTATGGGGCAGGTACAGACATAAGATGGATAACAGATGACGTGTTTCTCCCATCACAGAGGCTTCTTCCCCATGCTAGGCCGGGGGTCTTCTCGCTCTGTATCCCCCCTCCTAATGTCACCGGCTCCCTCCACCTCGGCCATGCTCTCACAGTAGCCATAGAAGATTCTCTTGTGCGTTGGTAAGAGATGAGAATGTTCATTTAAAGGAAATGTTCCCTCAGAAATAGATCTACAATACCAGACACAACCTGTGTCATGGCGTGGCGCTGTTTCCAGTGAAATAATCTGGTTCTTTCTGTAACCTCTTCTGTGTACCAGGAGGCGGATGCTGGGGCAGAAGGTCCTGTGGGTGCCTGGATCGGACCACGCAGGGATCGCCACTCAGGTTTGTGGTGAATTCATTCACGTTAATTTACTGATTTTGGAAAAGGTTCAGATTTTGGTATCCTATCACCTTATGTAAACAGTCCAAAAAAAAGAGTACACTCACATTTCCCTTGGCAGGTCTGGATGTCGGGGTTCTCCAAGGCAGGTGCTGCAACGGCGTCTGGCAAATAGAGTAATCCAAGGAAAAAACTGTGGTAGCCGGAGCACATGTTATAAATTCAAAACATCGCTTTATTAAATATCCATTAAAAAGCACACATTGAGTGCATGGACGGTGCAGGTTACAGAGGCAAAAAAACCTACGCGTTTCAGCTCACTGCGGAGCCTTAATCATGGTATGCACTGCAACAATAAAAACAAACCTTTAAACCCTAAGGCACACCTGAACAATTAGTGGCTGCCGACATCCCATCTGGCAACATAGGCGTCGACACAACAGTTAGCTTGTGTAAAGTTTGTGTAAAGTTTACAAAAAGTTAACTTGTATAAAGTTTACATAAGAAATTTAGAGTTTGTGCAAAGTTTACAAAAAGTTAACTTGTATAAAGTTAACACAAGAAATGTAGACATAAATGTATAGAAGATATATCTAAGATACATACACTTGTCCTCATAAGAGTTGTTAGTAAATATATGACAGGTCATTCTTAAAATTCATGTCATGAGGATACCTGGAATTTAGTGCGAAGATCCAAAAAGCCTCCCTCCTAAGGAGGAGTTTTCTCCAATTGCCTCCCCTTAAGGGTCGATTAACATCGGAAATATGTTCCGGTATTGAATCAAGATAATGTTTTGTGTGAGATCATGAGGAATGGCCACAGAAGTGTCGCCAGGCGTGGTAAAACGCATGACAATATTTTGTCGCCTAGTGTCCCCAATATGAATGTTAAACCCCATAGTTGGCTGTTGATGACAGGTTTTTTTAAATGTGGAGGCAATAGATGTAATGTTTGTGTTTTTGCAGCCAACAAAACAGTAGAATTTACAACTGACACGGGTGCCAGTAGAAAGATAAAAACCTTCATCAACTGCAACACACAATACGTGCTGTACATTATTCGTTGCACATGTTGTTCTATTATTTATGTTGGATGCACAATACAGAAGTTAAAAACAAGGATAGCTCAACATTTAACTAGCATAAAGAATGGAGATGTTAATGCCTCAGGAGCTGCCAAACACTTCATAGAGACACACAATAAGAACCTTTGTGGTTTTTCCTTCTTTGGCATTGAACATGTTAATCGACCCTTAAGGGGAGGCAATTGGAGAAAACTCCTCCTTAGGAGGGAGGCTTTTTGGATCTTCGCACTAAATTCCAGGTATCCTCATGGCATGAATTTTAAGAATGACCTGTCATATATTTACTAACAACTCTTATGAGGACAAGTGTATGTATCTTAGATATATCTTCTATACATTTATGTCTACATTTCTTGTGTTAACTTTATACAAGTTAACTTTTTGTAAACTTTGCACAAACTCTACATTTCTTATGTAAACTTTATACAAGTTAACTTTTTGTAAACTTTACACAAACTTTACACAAGCTAACTGTTGTGTCGACGCCTATGTTGCCGGATGGGATGTCGGCAGCCACTAATTGTTCAGGTGTGCCTTAGGGTTTAAAGGTTTGTTTTTATTGTTGCAGTGCATACCATGATTAAGGCTCCGCAGTGAGCTGAAACGCGTAGGTTTTTTTGCCTCTGTAACCTGCACCGTCCATGCACTCAATGTGTGCTTTTTAATGGATATTTAATAAAGCGATGTTTTGAATCTATAACGTGCTCCGGCTACCACAGTTTTTTCCTTGTATCACCTTATGTAGTTTCTGAGGAGGTGAAGGGTCTCCTTAACCATCTTTTAGACTGTTTGTATTGACTGACATCTGGTTTCCCCTCACAGACTGTAGTGGAGAAGAACCTGTATAAGGAGCAAGGGGTCTCCCGCCATGATTTGGGTCGGGACAAGTTTCTGGAGGAGGTGTGGGAATGGAAGGAGAGGTAAGAGAGCAGTCGTGTGTGTGTGCAGACCTCTGTGTGACTGCGTCTCTGCTGTGTGGCAGTAATTGTCTTCCTCCCTGAAGTAAAGGGGACAGGATATATCATCAGCTGAGATCTCTGGGAGCGTCTCTGGACTGGGACCGATCCTGCTTCACTATGGATGAGGTGAGTACCGGGTGTGTACGGTAACACTGCGGACCAGATGATGTCAGAGCTGCATTTCTCTCATGTCATTAGCATAAGCCATGGATATTTGATGAGATTGGGGTCCTCTTATCCCCAGCGCTTCTCCCGCGCCGTGTCTGAAGCCTTCATCCACCTTTATGAGAAGGGTTTGGTTCAGCGGCGCCATCGTCTGGTGAACTGGTCGTGCGCCCTCCGCTCCGCCATCTCTGACATTGAGGTAAGACATTGGGCTCTGGCTTCCACTTCGTCTTCCTCTCCGGACACTACAGACCACTCTGTATCCCACAGGTGGAGAGTCGGCAGCTGAACGGTAAGACCTACCTGACGGTGCCCGGCTATGAGAAGAGAGTTCCCTTCGGGCTCCTCTTCAGCTTCGCTTATCCCACTGAAGATGGAGGTGAGATGGTTAATGTCATAGGATGTTACAGGCAGTGCTATATGATGGATTCCTGATATTTGTGCGGCTTTACTTGCTTTGTAGATGATGAAATCATTGTGGCCACCACACGTCCGGAGACTATGCTGGGGGACACTGCAGTGGCTGTCCATCTGGAGGATCCCCGATACCTGGTGAGATTCCCTGATCCTATCAGGATTAATTATAGATTGACTTCTCTATTAATCTCTATGGGGCTAAAGGAAATTGCCGAGCTGCTGTCTGCTCCATTACTCCATTAGTCTTTCACAATCTGCGTGGGTCTAAGCACTGAGATCCCCACTGATCAGCAAGTTAGGTCCTAGCCGTGGACTTGTCTTTGTGGGAAAACCCCTTTAAAGCTGCAGCATATGACCCTTCTATATTCACTTAGTACCTGTCCAGATGTTGGTGGTTCTCTCTGCACTGCACTGACTTATTATTGATTTAATATTAATCTAATTAACGATTTAATTTGTCTTAGAAATTCCATGGGAAGAATCTCCGTCACCCCTTTACTGGGCGTTTGCTTCCTGTTATCACCCATCAGATGGTCAACCCAGAGTTTGGGACTGGTCAGTATAGCTCAAGTATGTCAATGGTCAGTATAGGTCGGGTGTAATCTCGGTCGTCATAGGTCGGGTGTAATCTCGGTCGTCATAGGTCGGGTGTAATCTCGGTCGTCATAGGTCGGGTGTAATCTCGGTCGTCATAGGTCGGGTGTAATCTCGGTCGTCATAGGTCGGGTGTAATCTCGGTCGTCATAGGTCGGGTGTAATCTCGGTCGTCATAGATCGGGTGTAATCTCGGTCGTCATAGGTCGGGTGTAATCTCGGTCGTCATAGGTCGGGTGTAATCTCGGTCGTCATAGGTCGGGTGTAATCTCGGTCGTCATAGGTCGGGTGTAATCCCGGTCGTTATAGGTCGGGTGTAATCTCGGTCGTCATAGGTCAGGTGTAGCCTTTGACGATACTGGTCGGGTGTACCCTTGATATAGTCGGTATGGCCTCGGTATAACACGGGTCGGGTATAACCTCAGTCGGCACAGGTCAGGTGTAGCCTTGGTCGGCACGGCTCAGGTGTAGCCTTGGTCGGCACGGCTCAGGTGTAGCCTTGGTCGGCACGGCTCAGGTGTAGCCTTGGTTATAGCCTCTGTGGGTAAAGCAATTCTATTCCTTACTACTTGTGCATGTCCCGGGCCGCCCCTTTATTTCCAGGTGCTGTTAAGGTGACGCCCGCTCACAGCCCGGTTGACTTTGAGATGGCGCAGGACCTGGCGCTGCCATTGGTTTCTGTGATCGGGGAAGATGGAGCCATGACAGCAGCCAGTGGGGACTGGATTCAGGTTTGGCCGATGTTTAGTATCTGTACATCCACGTCTGGTGTTTGCGCCGCTGTCTATATTCTCTTTATGTTGATGTTTTTAGGGTGTGAGAAGATTCGATGCCCGGGAGAAGGTTGTGGCCGCGCTGAAGGAGAAGGGTCTGTATAGAGGAGACTGTGAGCACGCCATGCTGCTACCTGTGTGCAGGTGAGACCACTCCACTACTGCTGCCTCTAGATGGCGCTAAGCAACTACATCACATCAAGTAACAAATCCCAACACACTAAGTGACTGCGCTTCCCACTAGTGGTGGCTGCCGGAACAACATACACATACAAAACACTCATCCCAAAAAGGAATCCACAATACTGACCCAACACAGCTGTGTTATTTAATGTCCCTAGAAAGATGCATAATCATATATTTGTGTATGTTTTAGTAGCAGCAGGACTGTGAAATATGGATATATATTCCAGGATTGTAGCACTGGGAAGATGTCCTCACACTGCTGTTCTCTCACATGTCCTCACACACTATGCAGCCAGTGTTATGTATTGTCCCTGGAGGGATGTGTAATCAGACCTTTGTGTATCTTGTGTACATTGTGTTATGTGTAGTAGCAGCAGGACTGTGAAATATTGATGCACTCAGGGGTTTGTCCTCACACTGCTGGACATTTGTCTGTCTGCATTGATCTACCTACCCAACAGATTCTCTTCTATAGTAGTATGTGATCATAAGTTGCAGACAGCTTTTCAGAGCAGAGGGGAGAGCAGCTCAATAAAGATAGCTTGGAGCACAGCAGTGTGAGGAGACTCTAGCATCCTGGGATATAAACCCATATTTCATAGTCCTGCTTCTAATAATAACATAGAAAATTGTCTAATTATGCATCTCTTCAGGGACAGTGCCTAACACTGGCTGCAGAGCACAGCAGTGTGAGGGTAGGCCCCCAGTGCACTTGGAGAATAAGTCCTTCTATCTCAGTCTTTCGGTTAGTAACAACATACACAAAGGTCTGATTGTATAGATCTCCAGTGACAACACATAACTCTGGAGAGAGCACAGAACACAACAGTGTGAGTACACTTTCTCAGTGCAATCCTGGAATATTAATACATATTTCACAGTCCTGCTGCTACTAACAACATACACTCTGATGACATCTCCATGATCCCTTTAACCCTCCTCCTCTTTCCTTGCACCTTGTAGTCGCTCCGGTGATGTGATTGAGCACTTACTGAAGCGCCAGTGGTTTGTGAACTGTGAGGAGATGGCCCGGAAGGCCCTGCAGGTAAGAGCAGCTATTCCTCTATACTCTCCATCCTGCCTGCACCCCCGGGCTTCACTCATGTTGTGATCTTGTTCCTAGGCAGTGGAATCAGGACGGCTGAAGATCACCCCGACTTATCACCAGAAGAACTGGAAGAATTGGCTCTCAAACATCAGGTAGACTCCACTGAGAAGATCCATGGTCATTGAATACAATGGAGCTGGACTGCAATACCAAGCGCGGCCACTAAACAATGTGGGGCGCTGTAATAAGTGGGGAGACTACATCGCTCATTCAAACACTTTTGAACTGTTTAAAAAGTTATGGTCTCAGGTCACCATTGCTCAGATTTTGACCATTCATCTTAAGAAACATTGGTCAATAGACTGTAAAATCCCCTTTAAACAGCTCCGGGTTGTAACGCCATGATGGGAGTTGTAGTCACTGACTAGAGGAACCATTGGGTGTCTGTGAATGAGAGCCTCCATGCTTTACACTGCAGTCTCTATTCTGTAATGTGAGATTTGTGCTATTAATCAATACACGGTATAATTTCTCGTTTTAACCCTTTCTGTTCCAGTGACTGGTGCATTTCACGGCAGCTGTGGTGGGGCCATCAGATTCCCGCTTATTTCGTGACCGAGTCTGAGCCACCGTCTCCCCAGGTAAGTAGACCCCTTATAATGGTGCGGTCAATAGATCAGATTCTCGACCTCATTGACCTCCATGTTGTGTTTATCACAAGGGTGACATTGATGAGAGTGAAGGATTCTGGGTCGCTGCTCACGACGAATCTGAAGCCAGAAGGAAGGCGTCCAGGGTCTTAGGGAAATCTGAGACCGAAATTAGCGTTCAAAGAGGTGAGAGTTATGTGTGGTCTTCTACTCTACCTAAAATTTAAATCCTGGAATATCTGATAATCCGGTGCCTTCAAGGATGTCTATCACCAGATCAAGTATTGTAAACCAAACATGCAGACATACTGGTGTGCGCCCCCTCTGGCAGGATCTGCTGTTCTTTAAGCTTCTTATGACCTTGTTTATAAAAAAAAAGGGCTTTAAAAATTATGCAAAAAGGCATGAGGGGCTCCAGGCTCCATTAACTCCTATGGAGCCTGAAGCCCCACAGGTTCATTTGCATAATTTTAAAATACATTTTTTTTTTTTGGTAAAAACCAGGGCATAAGAAGCTAAAAGTACAGCAGATCCTGCCAGTGGGGGTGCACACCAGTATGTCAGTGTGCTGGGTTTACAATCCTTCATCCTGGTGGTAGATGTCCTTCACCGATTCTGACCTAAAGAGGGTTTTAACTTCCTGAGGATCTGATCACCATTGTTTTCTCCTCCTGTGTAGATGAAGATGTTCTCGATACTTGGTTTTCTTCCGCTCTCTTTCCATTTGCGATGCTGGGATGGCCGGAGCGGGTGAGTCCTGTTGCCTTTCTCCATAGGCTTCTATGTAAAGCTGTAACATGACCCCTCTGCAACCTCGAGTCTGTCTTGTCCATTTCAGTATTTTCTTTTTTATACAGACGAAAGACCTGGAAGAGTTTTACCCCAATTCTCTTTTGGAGACGGGCAGTGACCTCCTGTTCTTCTGGGTGGCCCGGATGGTGATGTTAGGAGAGCAGCTCACGGGGCAGTTACCATTCAGAGAGGTACCGGAATATTCATGGGTGGGGGTGGTTTGCTTTATTTTGGTGTTTCGGGTATTGGAGGACCTGGCAAGTCTGGGCATTACACAGAAATCTCATTGATATCAGTAGCAATTGTGCAATACTTCAATTGTCCAGCGGTGGCACTGCAGGGAAATTGAATACTTATTACCAAGTCATCACCGATCACTCGAGGTGTCATGGAAGGGAGAAACCCAGGGGAGCAATATATAATAAAAGGATTGTAAAAAAGTGAAAACTTTTAAATTTGAAATATAAGAAGGCGGGGTCTAAATTTCTTAAAATCGATTCAGTATGATATACATACTTTTTAACCCCTTGGTGGCCGAGGGTCATTGGTGCCTGCGTGTCCAGGTCAATTTTTGCAGTTCAGTTCTATGATGATATTGCAAAACCGTTTTCCATATCATAACAATTTTTAGTTTGTTAGTTTTTTTTTTTCATGACATGTGAGCCTTTAACATGATAGAATAATTTTATTAATACTCTTTGTTTTGTTTAGTTTTTTAAGAAATGGCAAACAAATTACTAAAAATGTGAAAAAATAGGGTTTTTTGTCATTTTTCCCATTAAAAAAATGTAATAAGTGGTAAAATTATATAAACCTTTTACCAAATTTTGTTATTAATGTGTACAGCGTCAGTCTGTCACCATTTCCAGGTTTGGATTCAGAGGCAGAGGGTGCATGTAGTTTAGCAAAGTGTCTTCTGCAGCTCCTGCAGTGGTATTGCTCAGTCTAGCCCAGGGGTAGGGAACCTATGGCTCGGGGAGCCAGATGTGGCTCTTTTGTTGGCTGCATCCGGCTCTCAGACAGATCTTTAATAAATAGTGACGGCTGCTGTGTGTCTCTTAGACTGATCACAGGCAGCGATGTTACCACTGCCTATGTCCTTTGTTCGACCCAGGCGCCATCATCTAAGCCTGGGTCAAAGAGAAGAGCGTGGGAGCGATGAGGAGCTGACTGCGGAGAGCACTGATAAGTGAATATTCTTCTTTTTTTTTTTTGCTGTGACTACCTATCTACTGGGGGGCATGTGCTGTGGCTACCTATCTACTGAGAGTATGTGCTGGGGCTACCCTATCTACTGGGAGTATGTGCTGTGACTACCTATCTACTGGGGGGCATGTGCTGTGGCTACCTATCTACTGGGAGTATGTGCTGGGGCTACCTGTCTACTGGGAGTATGTGCTGGGGCTACCTTATCTACTGGGAGTGTGTGCTGTGGCTACCTATCTACTGGGGGCATGTGCTGTGGCTACCTATCTACTTGGGTGCATGTGCTGTGGCTACCTATCTACTGGAGGTATGTGCTGGGGCTTCCTATGTATTTGAAGTATGTGCTGGGGCTACCTATCTACTGGGGGTATGTGCTGTGGCTACCTATCTACTGGGAGTATGTGCTGGGGCTACCTTATCTACTGGGGGTATGTGCTGTGGTTACCTATCTAATGGGGGTATGAGCTGTGGCTACCTATCTACTGGGGGCGTGTGCTGTGACTATCTATATACTGGGGGCGTGTGCTGTGGCTACCTATCTACTTGGGGGCATGTGCTGCGGCTACCTACATACTGGGGGACATGTGGTATGGCGACCTATCTGGCAGCCGCCGGTCTTTATAGGAACCCAGGAAGTGGGCAGCGGCACACTGGCCCTTTAAATCCGCAAGTGCTGGGGAGCATGTGCATGTGGTACGGCTCTTACGGAATAACATTTTAAAATATGTGGCGTTCATGGCTCTTTCAGCCAAAAAGGTTCCTGACCCCTGGTCTAGCCTGTGGCACTGAGATGTAATTCCAGACCCAACCTATAAACAGGAGGGGGGCGCTGTTACTGGCATTACACATCCATTACAGGGGGGACTTGTGTTTATGATTTGCCCTTCTGTCTTCTGCCAGGTTTTCCTGCACTCTATGGTCCGGGACGCACACGGAAGGAAGATGAGTAAATCTCTGGGAAACGTCCTGGATCCTCTGGATGTAATGACGGGAATTTCCCTGGAGGTAAGAACCTCTCTGCGGTAGTTCTAGATTGTAAACCCTGGCATGACCGATTCAGCCGGGCACCGTGCGGTCACATGACCCATTACCAGGGGCTTTACCCCCTAATAATGTCACCATTTATTTCCAGAACCTGCGGGAAAAGTTAAAAGAGGGAAATCTAGACCCACGGGAGTTGAAAGTAGCTGAGTCTGGACTGGTAAGATGTGCACATGTAGTTTATAGATAATACCGCCATACTATACACAAAACAGTATTTGTATATGCTGCCATATACTGCACCGGTAACAGTGCAACATATAGTGTTTAATTGCATGTAAAACAATACCGCCATATACCACAATCTGCAAGAATAATAGTGCCGTATGGTAACCTAACAATACCGCTTCATTGTACCTAACATACTACCATACAGTGCAGATACAAAATAATACCGTCCTATGGTGCCCCAGTAGTGTATATATTGTACCTAAAATTTGGTCTTTGTGCCTCTGCCAGGTGAAGGATTATCCCCACGGGATACCGCAGTGCGGGACGGACGCGCTGAGGTTTGCCCTCTGCTCTCATAGAGTACAAGGTGAGGCCTAGTCCTGTTTTTTAGAAGCAGCGCCACCCTTTTTAGTGGCCATATCCGGTACTGCAGCTCAGTCCCATTTGGATAATGCTCATTGTACTATCTCCTCCTCCCAGGTGATGACATTAATCTGGATGTGGCTTCGGTTCTCGCCGTGCGACATTTCTGCAACAAAGTGTGGAATGGGGTGAAATTCACTCTGTCTGCGCTGGGGGAAGGGTTTACTCCACTACCAATGGCCGAGGTGAGGGAAGCGTCTATCACATGCGCTGTCCCTTTAAAGGAAATCTCCCATCAGAATCCATCCTGATAAACCAGGGACATTACTCATATATCCGGACACCGTGACACTGGGAATCTTCTTATATTTGTTATCCGTTCCTTCTGACATCAACTTTTAATAATAATTAATAATAATAATAAGCTTAAGGGCACTGTGGGTTACCAGAGCCCCTCAGTGCTGCAGATTCACAGGCTGTTACACTGTGCAAGGAACACTCCCTCCTTTCCCACTCTGTGTAATTACATCAGGCAGATTGAGGGAGAAGCACTTAAGGGGGCGACAGTGTAACAGCCTGTAAAGATGCAGCACGGAGAAATTCACCCCAGAGGCCTTGAGGCGCATTAGCATAATTTTAAAAGTTGATGTTTAAAGGCAGGAGGCCATGGATCACAAGTAGAAGAAGATTACCACAGTCACAGTGCCTGGATCTACGAGTAATATCCCAGGTTTATCATGAGATTTCCTTTAAATTATAACATGAATGTTCTGGTGATGTAATAATGTGATGTTTGGGTCTTGGCCTCAGCTGAGGCCGCAGGATCCCCTGGATCGGTGGCTTCTGGACCGCCTGCGGCAGGTGACGGAGGAGTGTGAGAAGAAGCTCCAGGACTATGAGATTCACCAGGCCACCGCCGCCATACACGCCTTCTGGCTGAAGAACTACTGTGATGTTTATGTGGTAAGTGGGAGTCTGTACTTGTAATCCCCAGTACTACAACTACCATCATGCTCTGGCGGCTTCCCTGCTGAGTGTTATCCCAAATCTGCAGTTTTTTTGTTACTCCATTGCACTCCCTCTGCTATTTTTTTTGAAAATGTATCCCTATGAGACCAGACTACACATCGGCTGTGTGTAGTCTGTTACCATAGAGACACATTGGTCTGCAGAGGAGCTGTATACGCAAAACAATGTTTGTCTGCTTTTTTTTTTAATCTGTATTTTTTTTTTTCTCGTGTCTGGTGGTATGTAGTAAGATTTCTGCTCTTCATACAGGAAGCGGTGAAGCCCGTACTGAAAGGTCCTGCAGGCTCAGACGCTAAGCAAGTTCTGTACTGGGGGGCGGAGCAGACTCTGCGTCTTCTCGCGCCCTTCACCCCTTACCTCTCGGAAGAGCTGTGGCAGCGATTGCCGTCAACAGCCTCGGGGCGCGTTCCCAGCGTCTGTGTAGCTGAATACCCCAGCCCCCAGCACACGGTAAGGGGGAACCTGCTGGAAGCTACGCATTGTATGTAGACGCCACTCACCTCTCCCGCTCCTCTCTCTAGGCTCATTGGATGTATCCGGAGGAGGCGCAACGTTTTGACTTCGTATTCTCTGTGATCAGGACGTTGCGAGGAATGAGGAGTGACTACAACCTGACTAAGGCCCGGCCGCAAGGTAAAGAAGTCTTGGATTATTTTTGGTTCAGGTATATTAAATATTCTACAATTTTCAATATATTAAGTTCCGGGGATCAGTCTCCTTTCTCTTACGGGACTGGACAGTATTCCTCTGGTAGCAGATTCTTCTCCAATATACTTCCATGTACTGCTAAGGCTCTGCTCCTTTCCTGACAAGCAGGGCAAAAAGCTATTCCCATTGGCTGACCTGCAGTGAGCAAAGTATTACCATGACACTGAGCATGTGTGTCCACCATCACATAAGTGGTCACATTTGTATAGACTCTGAACACAAGGTGGGATCCCGGATGAAATAACCCCCTTTAAGTTTATTTACATAGAACAAGAACCTCCTAAAAAAAATGTAGCTCTAATTCAGCATTTCCTCCCTTATTCTCCAGTCTTTATCTGCTGTTCCCAAGAAGATGATCTGATCGCTCTACAGTCATTCTTATCGCCTCTTCAGACCCTCTCATTATCAGGCACTCTTCACCTCTCAGGCCCCGCCCCTGAGGAGCCCGGGGACGGTCCTGGTTGGGCCTTGGGAATAGTGACCGATACCTGTCATATTCACATGAACCTCAAGGTTAGTGGGTTGGTTAAATAATTCATCTCCTTCACTGTGGTCCTGGATACTGCTATAGATCTCTGCTTGCTGTAAAAGAATAAAACGATCCTAATTGTGAGACAATTCTGATCACTTTGATGCGGGATTCAACATAATGCGCCGAATATTTAGTATTTATTACAGGACCATAGAGCACATGGCAGGATTTTGGACTCCATTTCTACTCCTTTACAGAAAGCAGAGATAGATGATGTAACACAAAGAGGGAGGGGCAAATGTATTAATCAATTCTCATTTGGAAAATTTTGTCTGCAAAAATTTGTATCTTTCTGCCACTTTCTAAAAAATGTGGGTGTGGCTTATTATATAGACCAGGGAAGATATTCTTGGTGGTGGAAGTTTATTTGCATAAATATTTTGACAAATTCTTATTGGCTGCTTCAGGGATTGGTGGATCCTTCCTCGGAGCTCCCAAAACTGCAGGCAAAACTAAAGAAGATGGAGAAGCAGCTTAAAGGCAAAGTGAAGGAGTATGAGACGGAGGTGAGTTTTAGCTCTGACTATGACAATTGTGAACATACGTGGTCCGGACAAGGTCCTGGTGCTGGTTATGGGACCTCATGCAGGTGCCCCCCATTATCGTAGGATTATGTATGATGGGAATACTCCGGATAGAGCTGCTCATACACCATCTCTTCTCTTCTTCGCTGTCTTTTTTTTAGGAAAATTCACTGGAGATGAAAATCTCAAGGATACTGAGTGTAATGAAGACCTTGGAGCGGATGTCCTAGCAGCACAACATGTAATCAGGACTGACCATAGAACTGAGCGCCGGCTTGTGGTCACTGTGTGTATTACAAGCGCCGATGTGCTGTGTGAACGGGGGGAGCTGTGGTCATCACGTCTTCGCTTTGCTAGCACCTCGCGTAGGTCGCTGTGTACATTGTAATATTGAATTGTAATACAGTATTTTTTTTTACTAATTTTGATAATTATTTTTTAAAATCTCATATTTTTTGCTGGAATCGCACCATATAATGTATCGTTAACACACACCATGTACTAGAAGCCTATTACTGGAGCCCTACTAGAAATGCTATACAGAGACAAACTTTTGTTGTCCTGATCCATGCTCCTCTGGAATCCAGTTGTTCAAAGTTCTTAAGTTTAATTTCTCTGTTAGATGGGTTTAAAGGGATTGGCCACTTTACCTCATGTTTTCAGCAATGTGTGTGTGTGAGTGTGTTTGGCAGGATATTAGGTAATATACCAATATACATCTATTAGTAGTTCTGCTCCGCTTTCCTGATATGTAAAGTGAAGCCTCCTGTCTTTTTCCTCATCAGCCAGAGATTCCTGTCCATAACATGGCCGCAGATGGAGGTTCATGTTACTATTATCTGTCCATGAGCAATCGCCCTGCCAGGAACTTACGACAATATTCCTGAATATAAGATCATTGGGTTTCCCTGATATGATGGAGAGTATAAGAAGTAAGAGGACCTTCCATCAGCTCCATTGTTGAGTTGAGCTTTTTAACCAGTAGATGCCAATGGGTTTGATCAGTGTCTTTTACAATTATATAAAAATATAAATGTAAAAGACACTGATCAAAATTAAAGAACACTTTCAGATACCTGCAAGTTCTTAGTGTTAATATGGCACCTGGTGCTAATTTCAATAATTATCTATTATGTAACTGGTGCAGAGCTTTCCATTTTATGCTGACTTTGTGCCGGTCAACAGTGACTGAAACCCTCTGGCAGCAGGTTGTCCAGATGAAGGCCTAAGGGGTGAGACCCTGTCAGCCATAGCAAGAGAAGCCGGTCGTTCCAAGTCTGATTTTTAGAATATTGCAACTATACAACATCACAAACTCATTTAAGTCCCCCGAAAAGGCTGCTCACCCCTGAAAGACAAATGCAAGAGAGGACGGGATCATGCAGAGAATCTCCATGGGGAATTGTTTCAACACTGCAGCTGGAATTGCTCACCAGTTCAGCACTGAACAGGGTAAGGATCTGCCTTGTCATAAAGTGTCAACGTTTAAGAGCATCTGGACTGAAAGCAGAACATCTAATAAGCAAAAAGAATCAAAAGGCTAGACTGACCTTTGCTGAGGAGAATGTTATGTAGACAGAGAAGTGCTCATCAGTTCTTATTGGTGATGAAAGCAAGTCTCATTTAGTTGGATCTAATTGGAAACATTCGTTGACAAAATGGAAAAAGACTGAACCAAAATTGTGAAGTGAGAGGTGGTGGAGGAAGTGTCATGGTTTGGGGAATATTTTCTGCAGCAGGAGTTGGACCTCTCATACAGCTACATTTTCAGTGTATATGATATATAAATGTACATGGTGGTCTCCACCCCTCATGTGACGGTATATAGTATATACATATCAGTCAGACCACAACACTTGGACGTTACCTCATCAGGTTTTATTGCACTTAGGAAAAATACAAAATCATTTTTAATTCTTTATTTTAACAAAGGACGACACATCCACGCGCTGTATGGCACAGACGCCCCCCGGCGGGAGCTTGTTAAGTGGTTGGAGGAGGAGAAACATAATATCTGAAGCTACGAGTGAGGAGAAACCATCATCAATGAGACCACCTGGACACATCACACAGACAACACGGAGCGGGAACCGGTACAAAAATAAATATATACAATTTTATGTTTCGACTTATTTATAAAAAATTTTTTTGCTTTTACTCTCGTCGGTCGGTCGGCAGCAGATTGAGGAGAGACGTCCTGAAGAGTAAAAAGATGCAGATCAGCAAATTTGTTGTCTGTGAATAAATCCAAATTTTTTCCTAATCCTAACCCCATATTATAATCCTACGTCACCTCCTTTCAGTGAACTATTGACTCCCATACACTTACCTCTACAGTGACCAATCATGTCTCACTCAGCCAGACTGCGACTGTTGCTGTATAGAGCCTGTATACAAATATAGACATAACACCCTTATTATATGTACATATACATCATCACATAGTACATGCTACACAGAAACGCAAACCTTGTATGTGTATACTGTGATAATGTGTCAGTGGCTGCACCAGCAGCAGAAAAATGAGTGCAGCTCTGGAGTATAATACAAGATGTAACTCAGGATCAGTACAGGATAAGTAATGTCATGTATGTACACAGTGACTGCACCAGCAGCAGAAAAATGAGTGCAGCTCTGGAGTATAATACAAGATGTAACTCAGGATCAGTACAGGATAAGTAATGTCATGTATGTACACAGTGACTGCACCAGCAGCAGAATAGTGAGTGCAGATCTAGAGTATAATACAGGATGTAACTCAGGATCAGTACAGGATAAGTAATGTCATGTATGTACACAGTGACTGCACTAGCAGCAGAATAGTGAGTGCAGCTCTGGAGTATAATACAGGATGTAACTCAGGATCAGTACAGGATAAGTAATGTCATGTATGTACATAGTGACTGTACCAGCAGCAGAATAGTGAGTGCAGCTCTGGAGTATAATACAGGATGTTACTCAGGATCAGTACAGGATAAGTAATGTCATGTATGTACACAGTGACTGCACCAGCAGATTAGTGAGTGCAGCTCTGGAGTATAATACAGGATGTAACTCAGGATCAGTACATGATAAGTAATGTCATGTATGTACACAGTGACTGCACCAGCAGCAGAATAGTGAGTGCAGCTCTGGAGTATAATACAGGATGTAACTCAGGATCAGTACAGGATAAGTAATGTCATGTATGTACACAGTGACTGCAACAGCAGCTGAATAGTGAGTGCAGCTCTGGGGTATAATGCAGGATGTAACTCAGGATCAGTACAGGATAAGTAATGTCATGTATGTACACAGTGACTGCACCAGCAGCAGAATAGTGAGTGCAGCTCTGGAGTATAATACAGGATGTAACTCAGGATCAGTACAGGATAAGTAATGTCATGTATGTACACAGTGACTGCACCAGCAGCAGAATAGTGAGTGCAGCTCTGGAGTATAATACAGGATGTAACACAGGATAAGTAATGTCATGTATGTACACAGTGACTGCACCAGCAGCAGAATAGTGAGTGTATCTCTGGAGTATAATACAGGATGTAACTCAGGTTAATAGAAGTAACATAATGTATTTATATATTTACCCACTACACAATAACTTTCCTGTGTCTACAAGGGTGGGCAAACATGGAAGCTACAAGTAGATGTTCTAGTTCTTTGAGACAACTGTGATAACCTCTAAGCAGTTCCAATATTCTACTGTAACTTTCTATATTGGAGGACTATAATACCCAGCATGATCTGACAATTTATCAGATGCAAACCACTTCTGCATTGGTACATCTTATGTAGATCTTCATCACGTAATAATATTGCAGTGCCTTCTCATCCATTACCTGAACTTTGACTTTGGGATTGTTGGTGTTGATTAAAACTTCCGCCACCTGTTCCTTGATGTATTGATCCACCACTTTGACTGGATCCGTGGGATTGTGAGATCTGTTGGACCCCTCCTCCAGTTCCCCCAGATCCACCACCATGGTTTTGTGAGATTTGTTGCGACCCACCACCAGTTCCTCCAGATCCACCACCATGGGTTTGTGAGATTTGTTGCGACCCACCACCAGTTCCTCCAGATCCACCACCATGGGTTTGTGAGATTTGTTGTGTCCCACCACCAGTTCCTCCAGATCCACCACCATGGGTTTGTGAGATTTGTTGCGTCCCACCACCTGTTCCAATATTTCCAGTGCCCCCAACATTGTGGGATCCTTGACCAGCTGTAAAAAAAAATAAAGATTTTATGATTTATTGTGTAGTAAATTGGCCTTGTTTTTAGAAAAAAAAATAATCCCAACTATGAAAGTGACCATAAGTATGAATGATCCTGGAACATCTTCTCTAAATACTTAAAATGGCTTAGCATCCCTGTACTAACACACAGACAAAAACACACAAATTTAGCTGCTTATTTCTACCACTAGGTGGGGCTGATCTGTATACAGCTCTATTGACCACCTAGAAGCCACATAGATAACGGAGATGCACTGCTTTAATTCCAAATGACCAACATAGAGTCATATCATGCAAGAGCGTTTGTGTAATCCTTACGTTGTTGGTTCTTCTTATTACATCCTGGAGAAACAGGAACATCCTTTGGGTTTACTCCCGCTAGAAAAAAAAACAACAACAAAAAACATTAAAGTGTAAATTGAACCTTAAATTTCTTCCCTTCCTGACGTGTTGTTTTAGTAAGTAAATTAGAACTACTAGAAATTAGTAAATTAGGTGACAAACCAGTTTGGGGTGTATCCCTACACAATCTGATTATGTCCAATAAGGGTTGACTGTATAAGATATCAGAGATGTTCCATTTTTGTTAGGGGAATGGTAACGCCCAGTTGCCAATTATTCATGACCCCACAGCAGCTGAATATTTGTTTGTGGTCATAGATAATATAGCCAAATCTTGAATGGCGGTACTAAACCTAGAGCACTGTAGCACCCCATTGAGTTTCATTGTTCAGTATGGTTCTGTTCAGTAGCACAACAGGGAGGTGCCGGTATTTTGATCTTAAAACAGACCCTTCACAATGTAATTATGGGGCCAATAGAGAGACAATGTCCTAGTCTTAGTTGGTTCTATCTTTAGCCCCTAGTTTCGGACTGAGGTTTCTGGGGTACACCAGATACAACTATTTTTGGAGTCAACATTCCATCAAACCCTAAGAAGTAGACTCTAGTGACCTCTTCTGATGAACCCCTGAGGGCAAGTCTTGGGTCAGAGCCTGGGCCAACCAAAGGATCCTCTTGTATTCTGGTGGGCCAATCCGACATGGGTTAGCAAGTGTATGGTGAGAATCTGAGCAATGGTTATGAATTTGTGGGCTGGGAACCTGGCCCAAGGGAGAAAGAAACATCAAACCCCTACTGTTGCTAAATCCAAAGCCTAAAAGCTATGGCTATGAAGTCCTTGGCCTCTACCAAATATCCCTTGGTATGGATCAATCTTAGTAAATAAAATAGGGTACATCATCAAACATTATAATTTTGTATCTATATTTACGTGGTAGCTTCATAGAACTTGTTGAACTGCCACCAGACGTGGATCCACCGCCGAAAATAACTCCAACGCCACTAATACTTCCTCCTTGAACCCTCTGTCCACCACCACCAGAGAAGGAGCCTCCACTTCCTCCAGAGAATGAACTTCCACTTCCACCAGAGAAGGAGCCTCCACCTCCTCCAGAGAATGAACTTCCACCAGAGAAGGAGCCTCCACTTCCTCCAGAGAATGAATTTCCACTTCCACCAGAGAAGGAGCCTCCACTTCCTCCAGAGAATGAATTTCCACTTCCACCAGAGAAGGAGCCTCCACCTCCTCCAGAGAATGAACTTCCACTTCCACCAGAGAAGGAGCCTCCACCTCCTCCAGATGAAAATGAACCACCTCCTCCACTAGAACTGAATGAACCTCCACCGGTTCCTTGGGATGGATTAAACTTCACTGGTCCAATAATGATAGAGCCTCCACCTCCACCTGTTGATACAGAAAATGAACCTCCATTAGTGGAACTGGGAGAAGAGAAGCTGCTTCCTCCACATGGTGGGACAAAATTACCTGATCCACCACTGACAGAGCTTTGATGGGAAGAGCTGCCACTCATGCCGCCACCCGAGATGTATTGTGAACTTCCTCCTCCTCCAGAACTACTATGCATGGAGGATCCCCCTCCTCCGCCTCCTCCAGAACTACTATGCATGGAGGATCCCCCTCCTCCGCCTCCTCCAGAACTACTATGCATGGAGGATCCCCCTCCTCCGCCTCCTCCAGAACTACTCTGCATGAAGGATCCCCCTCCTCCGCCTCCTCCAGAACTACTCTGCATGAAGGATCCTCCTCCTCCGCCTCCTCCAGAATTACTCTGGACAACTGCTCCTCCGCCGGCTCCTCCGCCACCACCACCAGAAGTCCAGATGCCACTTCCACTTTGCATGCTTCCTCCTCGGATAACTGTGTTGCTGTATTGGATATCAGCTTGCACTGACTGGGAGCCGCTTCCACCACTTGCAGATCCACTCATCATAGATCCTCCTGAAGATCCAGATTGACCTGTAAGAACCAAAACAAAGGCTGAGAACAGATCCTCGATGTAGGAATTTTTTTGTGTTTTTTTTTTTAACTTTGAGTGGTCTGGATGGCAGTGATATAGTGAAATTTTCAAGTCCCACCCAGATCAACATCTGCAAAGAGTTTGTATGTTCTCTCCGTGTTTGCGTGGGTTTCCTTCGGGTCCTCCGGTTTCCTCCCACACACTAAAACATACTGGTAGGTTGATTAGATTGTGAGCCCCATGGGGACAGGGACTGATTTGGCAAACTCCGTGCAGTGCTGCGGAAACTGTGTGCGCTATATAAATAAAGGATTATTATTATTCTGACGAAACTATTGGTCTATATGGATCACCCTAACAGATTGCCTTTAAGAAACAGTCCTGGTATAACTCAAATAGACCCAGAATAAGATGCCATTGGACCTTCTGACCGTCAGGAATTATGCATTTTAGAGGAGTGAAACCAAGGTCCTCCTACTTATCCTGGTATTGAGTTACAAACATCTTATAGGCCTCCAATGACTTCCGGGAGCCTTGTGTTAGAGTACACCCATATAGATTTGAGCATGGCTGACTTTGTTGTTAACACCACCTACCAGAGGAGGCACTGGAGATCTCGATGTAGTCTAGATTCGGATCACACACAGGCAATGAGGCAAGAGGATCTGCAGGGAGGGCAGAACAAAGTGAAAAGGAGAGAAAGTAAGGGTTAATAAGTAACTATAATAATATACTCGAGCAGCTGCACGGATTTAAAAAAAATACTATAAAATATAAACATTTGAATATAAAAATTAAGTCAAAATTCAAAAATTAAAGGAAATCTACCATCAAAATCCATCATGGTAAACCAGGAACACTTACTCATAGATCCAGGTCCAGAGACTGTGGTAATCTTCATATATTTCTTATCCATGGCCCCTTCCTTAATATCAACTTTTGTAATTATGCTAATATCGCCCCCAGAGGCCTTCTGCCGCATTAAAATAATTATAAAAGTTGATTTTAGAAGGAAGGAAGCCATGAATAACAAATATAAGAAGATTCCCACAGCCCCGGTGCCTGGATCTATGAGTAAGTGTCCCTGGTTTATCAGGATGGATTTTGATGGGAGATTTACTTGAAGAAACTTCAGATACTTTATAGGAAACCTTCCACCACGTATCTACCTATTAAGGTACATCCGATGGAAGGTTCCTCTAATGTACAGTAGTATAGCCCATTTTAGGGCTAATTCTTTCGTGGCTTATAACTTTTATAAATTTTAATTACCCCAATTTTCAAATTTCCTAAAGAGACTACCGGGGGGTGGAGTAGCCGGAGCTGAGGCTACATGGCGCGGCTACTTCACGCCCCAGTAGCCTCTTGCGTTCCGCCTATGTGTTCCGCCTATGTGTTCCGCCTATGCGTTCCGCCTATGTGTTCCGCATGCGCAGAACCCAGCTTTGCAGACGAGTGCTGCGCACTAAAGATGAAATAGTAGTTGGAACACAAGAGGCTACTGGGGTGTGAAGTAGCACCCCTGTGTAGCCTCAGCTCTGGCTACTCCACGCACCAGTAGTATCTTTAGGAAATTTGAATATAAGGGGAATTAAAATTCATAAGCCACTAAGGAATTGGCCCTAAAAAGGGCTATACTACTATATATTAGAGGAACCAGCCACCGGATCTACCTTAAGAGGTAGATCCGTGGTGGTAGGTTTCCTTTAAGGGTAGTTCAATGTGTCACTTATCTATTTCCATTGAGCTTGTAATTCTAGTAACACTTGTGACCTACCTGAGGGACCAGATATTTGGTATGTTGGGCTCCTG
The DNA here is from genome assembly GCF_040894005.1 of Engystomops pustulosus. Lineage (NCBI taxonomy): Eukaryota > Metazoa > Chordata > Amphibia > Anura > Leptodactylidae > Engystomops > Engystomops pustulosus. The sequence continues at coordinate 25,345,808 of NC_092419.1, forward strand.
CAATACTTTTGGGCATCAGATTCTGCAAAGATAAAAACTAGCATAAGACACGTGACACTGCTTCTGTCATTGATTAACGTATTTTGGGTCATTGATGGCTTTTTTTGTTTAGTTACGAAATCAAAAATATTTAATGTCCCGAATGTTTTTTTTTTTAATTTTCTGGAGCTTTATGTTTACAATAGAACATGCTGATAATTTTATTTAAAAAAAAAATTTTGGAAAAAAAAATCATAAATATATATCAAATATTTTTTTTTAATTTGTACATTTGTCATGCAATCCTATTGAATGGGCCCATGACATTTTTGTGTAATTTATAACATATATTTTTTTTTTAATAAAGTTTTTATTTTTTTCATGCAACAGTATCTACATCAATCAGAGTAAAAATTTTGAAGAAAAAAAAAATAATGAAGTTATTAGTTTTTAGTAGTAAAGCAATGCCAGTTCCTATTTTTGTGATATTTGAAGCAGATGCATTTGTTATTTTACCAACATTTGTGATAGATATTTAATTTTTTTTTTTTAATTTGTATCTGCATTATTTCACAGAAGTTATTAAAGAACTTTAGAAATAAAATAAAAAAACTACGGAAAGAAAACAATTTGTAAGTCTTAACTTTCAATACCATGCAAAATGTAAATTACAGGCAGTCCTCGGATTATGTAGAAGATCGGTTCCATTGGTTTGTTCTTAAGTGGAATTTGTATGTAGGTCGACACATTATATTTTATAATTGTAGTTCCAGACAAAAATTTTTTTGCCCCAGTGACAATTGGAGTTTTTTCTGTATTTGTACCAAGGATTATCAATAAAGCTTCATTACAGACACCTTACAGCTGATCATTGCAGCCTGGGACTATAGTAACATCCAGAGAGGTCACCAGAGGTCACAGTGGGCAGAGGGGTCCGTCTGTAATTAGGGGTCGTCTGTAAGTCGGCTGTCCTTAACTAGGGGACCGCCTGTAATTATATATATTTTTAATTTTTTTTTATCTTTTGCAGTCCCGTCAATTCAAAGGTTAAGTTTTGAAAAAAATTGAACCTAAAGCTTCGGACTTATTCTGTGACTTACTACCCCATAGCGTTGTAGATACAGAGTATATATGGGTATATATGAGTATATACTCATATAGTATATGGGAAATGTTTATCTTAAATATGATAGGGCTGAAAGGGTTAAAAAACTACCTCTGCTCCCCCCCCCCCCTTAGCTTCGAGCCCATATTACATTTGACAATAAGGCATCAGATCTGTCCCCTGATGTGATCCATTCCGCAGTCATCATCGCAACACGCCCTGTCACGCCCTATAGCGAAAGTTTGCTGTCTTAGCACAAACTCGATTAGGAAACCGCCCTCCATCATTCCCAAAACCGCCATTACATAAGTTATATCGCCATAATCTTTACTCAATCTTGAGTCATCTTATCTCGTTTTAGCAGGTCCTAGATAAGCTAATTGGAGAAAATCCCTACATTCAATGTTCAAACTTAACAACAGGTCCCTTCATGCAACTTTGTAATTTTTGGACAAAACTCTGTTGCACAACATTGGATTCTTCAACCAAGTCCCCTCATGCAACTTTGACATTTTGGACCACATCTCTTTGTGAATGTGCAAAGTTCCTTCATGTATCTTTCAGATTTAGGACCATGGCCCTTCACACAGCTTTAGAATTTTGTAGGACTTGCAAATTTTTGTAGAAAGTGATGTCACGCAACATTGAGATCTTGTATACACCTCTTCATGCACATTTAGGATCCTGGACAAACTACTACATGCAGCTTTGAGATTTTGGACCAAGTTCCTTCATCCATCTTTGATATTTTGGACCACATCTCTTCATTAATTTTAGGATATTAGACCAAGCCCCTTCATGCAACTTTGAGAACTTGGACCAAGCTGACTTCATCCAACTAAGAGATCTTGGACCAAGTCCCTTCATGCAACTTTGAGATCTTGGACCATGTCCCTTCATGCAACTTTGAAATCAAGCCATCCAGTATCTTTTACTGCACAATGATATGCCTAAATGTCTTATTAAAGCAATCAAATAATAAAATAAAGAAAACAGCACTTGGATTGACCAGATTCCAAAAATAAAACAAAATGCTGAAAAATGCATGGAAAATGCATGAAACCAACAGAATAATAACCAAAAATTGCAAAAAAAAAAAATTAAAATGAGTAAAACTTCTGCTTTTTTGTTCTGTATTATTTATACTTACAGTGTAGTTATGTGTTTTAGCTATTTCTTATGCAATATTATGTATGGTAATATTATACATGTATATGTCCCCATCTTCTATGGTAGTATGTAATATTGTATAATATCATACATATATCCCCATCTTATATGGTAATATGTCATGTTATATGATATCGTACATGTATATGCCCCCCATTTTGCATAGTATTATGTGATATTATATGATGTCATACATATGTCCCCCCATCTTATATAGCAGTCCCCCCTCTTCGTCACACTTACTACAGACAAGTAGCAGAGCGGTCCAGCAGAGGAGGGCCCGGGCTGGAGCAGAGCCGCTCATCCTGGAGTTTGGAGGTCACACAGGATCTCTTCCTCACTGAGTCAGTGTCATATATAGAGCTGGCTCGGTGGGAGGAGAGGTGCCTGTGTTGGTTTGGCTTGTATCCTGGGATGAGCCTGACAAAGCATGCCTCATGAGGGTGTGAGAGGTGCTCCAGGAGCTGACACCCATGGGTGCGACTGTTTATGGCTCTGCATTTATTTCTATCCCAAAACAAGCAACCCAGCAGTTATAGGGTGGTGACTGGTAGTGATTCATCCTGCCCAGCGCTGCTACCCCCTCCTTGTCCTCTGCTGCATCCCTATACCTTCCCTATCAATCTTACTTATCTTATGCCAGTCAGTATCGTAACACTTAGTTTTGGCTATTTTGCATTTTTTTTTCCTATAATCTTCATTTTTATAGTTTGGTGTGTTTTCTTCAAATTTTTTATTATAAAATCTGCTACCACCTTTTATGTGACTTTAATATCTTTGAATTTGTTGAATTTCGTTTATCTTCCCTTTTTTATTGAAATATATATTTTGTGATATGTTGTATTATATTTCATTATGTGACCTGCCCCGGAGACCTCTGAACGTGGAGTGTTTAGAATAATTGATGCTATGGAGGTCATTTATCTTACCCCCCCCCCCCTTCTCTGAGCTCTTTTTGGGCCGCTTTGAGTCTATTTTTTGCACCTCATATTTTTTTTGTCGTTTTGGCTCTTTGTCAAATGCAGGTTTTTTGCAACTTATTAGGTGTAAATTTTAAAAAAATGGCGTAATTTGTTGCGCAGATCATACCATTGCCTTTCCTAAGCATGGTCAGGACTGGCGTGTTATTGCACAATTATTTGCCCCCATATAGGCTCAATAGTATAATAAATTGGGCACAAACATCTATAAAAAGGCGCAATGTCATGACAAATAGGGCGCAATAACGCACGGCGAATTGAGGCGTAACATTCCAAAATAGGTGCAAAACTGCCATTACGCAGCAAAAAGGTGCAAAAACACCAACGGAAGGAAAAGATAAATGACACCCTATACATTTCCAATTTGGATACATTATGGGGCAGATTTACTTCGCGGTCCTGTCGCGATCCCCGAGGTGCGTTCTCCGATGAGGATGAAGTCCGGTGCGATTCTTCAAGATCGAGCGTCCATTTTCCTGCATGTGTCGCTTCCCGGTGTATGTAAGTGCATTGTCTTGCGACACTATTTGAATTGTAAATCCCACGCTTAGACCGAATCAGTCGGGTTTTCCGACGGCCACCCCACCCCCCCTGATTTGAGTCGATTGCAATCCAATCGCGTGTGCCAAAAACCCCACTTAAATGTGGCGAAAATACGAAAATGTACAGTGCGGACCCTTAGTAAATGTGCCCCAATATATATTCAATTCTAATTTCCTGCCTATAAATATTCCCTATAACCAGTGGTTTGTACACAGGGGGCAGCAGTAAGGTTGAGGTTTCTATTTCTTAAATAAAACCGCAAACCTTCTGCTTTTGATCCTAATTTGTTTTTCTAATCGTCTTTTTCTTTGTTTTTTTTATGATGTCTTCTTATCATCCTATCTTATTTGTTATGTATATATTATCATAATCTGTAACCCGGTGTCCTCTACTGATCAGTATTCACCACACCTGTCTGATACAGTCATCCGAATATGTTATCTATCTCTCATCTATCTCTTAATTCAATTCAAAGAATCTTTATTGGCAGGATGAAAGACAAGTTAGGGTACATTCACAATCATATTTGGGCCGTGATCTGGTCTCACAATTTGCAGACAGATAACGGCCCATTTGATGGTCTATGGCACCCGGTCATGGTGCAGTGAGCCCACACTGGCCCACGTCTTGTATCATAGAGATACATCTCTATGATATGTATCTCATCTACTGCTGTTTTACCCTCCAGTATAGCTGCAACTCAGCTTTCCTCGTCTCTTGAATGGGATGTCACCCTGAATGCTCCCGTAAGTATAATCTTCTATATTTGCTTCTGTGTAATGATCTCACATATTGTTATATTGTGCGTGTGACCTATGAGAGTATAATCTCCTGGCCGTCCATTATAAGCATATTACACATTATTACAGCCAGTCCTACTATTCATAAGTCACATGAAGGTTTTACTGTTTCTCATTCACACCTATTACCTCATAAAATACTCTATATATAATGTGAGGTAATTATATCATGACCCATCATTACATGTGAGGAGTCATTTATATCATTGTCCTGGTGACTGATGAAAGACGTGGAGGCTGGAGCCATTGTTATGGTCTCGGCCTATGACAATGTATGGAGCCATTGTTATGGTCTCGGCCTATGACATTGTATAGAGCTATTGTTATGGTCTCGGCCTATGACGGTGTATGGGGACATTTTGATGGCCTTGGCCTATGACAGAGTATGGAGCCATTGTTCTGGTTTAGGCCTATGACATTGTATAGAGCTATTGTTATGGTCTCGGCCTATGACGGTGTATGGAGCCATTGTTATGGTCTCGGTCTATGACATTGTATAGAGCCGTTGTTATGGTCTTAGCCTATGACATTGTATGAAGCCATTGTTATGCTCTCAGTCTATGACGGTGGATGGAGCCATTGTTACGGTTTCGGCCTATGATGGTGTATGGGGACATTTTGATGGCCTTGGCCTATGACGGAGTATGGAGCCATTGTTATGGTCTTGGCCTATGACAGTGAATAGCACCATTGTTATGATCCCGGCCTATGACGGAGTATGGAGCCATTGTTATGGTCTTGGCCTATGACAGTGAATAGCACCATTGTTATGATCCCGGCCTATGACGGTGTATGGAGCCATTGTTATGGTCTATGACATTGTATAGAGCCATTGTTATGGTCTTAGCATATGACATTGCATGAAGCCATTGTTATGGTCCTGGCCTATGACGGTGTATGGAGCCATTGTTATGGTCTCGGCCTATGAAGGTGTATGGAGCCATTGTTATGGTCTTGATCTATGACATTGTATAGAGCCATTTTTATGGTCTTAGCCTATGACATTGTATGTAGCCATTGTTATGGTCCTGGCCTATGACGGAGTATGGAGCCATTGTTATGGTCTTGGCCTATGACATTGTATGAAGCCATTGTTATGGTCTCAGTCTATGACGGTGGATGGAGCCATTGTTATGGTTCTGGCCTATGACGGAGTATAGAGCCATTGTTAAGGTCTGTGATGCCATTGTTATGGTTTCAGCCTTTGATGGTTTATGGAACTATTGTTATGGTCTATGAAGCTATTGTTATGGTCCTGGCCTATGACGGTATATGGAGTCATGTGTCTATTACTCTTGGATATCTAGTTGATACATCAGGGTCAAGGCATAGGAGGCGACAAAATGTCACTTGTTACCGGCTTATGTCTAGGATGGATTTTCCTCCTGGAAAATGGGTTTGGTCAGGAATTTTTATTGATGGCCTATTTTCAGTAGTTGATTGTTGGAGCAATGACACACAACACCCATATGATCAACTGTTTGATGCCCCATATACATAAAGTCTAGGAGCTGGAAGCAGCTGGCTCCTTGCCCCTGTAGTGTTCAGAAATCTCTACTGGAGACGTGGCTCTTAATGAAAATGTATGCTAGCCGTGGCTGAGGGCTACAGGAGCAAGGAGTCAACTGCTTCTAGCTCCAGGGCCGGCGCTAGGGGTAGGCAAAGGTGGCAATTGCCCAGGGCCCCTGGGAGAAAGGGGAGAATCTCTTCTTTCAAATGAATCTTGAATTTTGTTTCTAGGTGCCAGGGATCCAGAGATATTCAGGTTTAAAGTGAGAACATCAGGTGCCATTTTTATATATAAAAATCACTCCCAACGGCAGTTTAACAGTTAATAGCTCCGTTTTCCTACATTTTAGAAACACAAATTTAGATTCATATAAAAGAGGAGACTCTCTTCTTTCATAGGAAAAAAGAAGTGAGGTTCTATGTGTCACAGAGCCAGAGAAACTGGCCCCTGAAATTGACCCCCCTTTCCCAATTCAGATTCTTAGCCATCAGGCTTCAGGGAGCATTTTCTGCACACAGGAGCTGCTGCACCTCACAGATAATGGAAAAATTCACTTTGGGCCACATTTATCACTTGTTTTTTTCTGTTGTTTTTGCGCCTTTTCGTTTAGGCGCACCGTTTTTGCGCCATTTTTGCGATTAAACGTCAAATTAGCCGCGCAGCAAAAATAAGCAGCTTTCCCTCATCTATCTTACCAATCCAGATGTTTTGATGCGCCTAATGATATTCATCACGTGCGACTTTTGCATTTAGGCGCAAAAACGGGCGCAAAAACACTCCAGCCCGAAGGTGGCGTTATCTGAGAAGAAAGCACTGAGCCCCTTTGCAGGACAGCTCATTTCTAGCAGCAGAGCTCAGCCAGACACTGGAACATATAATAGATACATTAGATACTCTGCAGACACTAGAACATATAATAGATACATTAGATACATTACAGACAGGAGCTGCAGACTCTATTTACAGTTCATCACCTTCTATTTACAAAACATTCTGCAAAACGCTGAGCTCACAGCAAGAGAGAGGAGAAGTTTGCACAAGTTTGCAGAAGCTTGCAGAAGTTTGCAGATACTACAAACAAGTGTCCCCCATGTAATTCTGCACAGTATCACCAGTGTGTCTGAGGGGGATATTGTGCAGAATTACAGGGGTGCAGCAGGAGACCAGCACTGGGGGATCCCCTCCAGGAGAAGCCCCTGCTGAGGAGGTCACTGGGTGCAGGGTGTCACACACCTGGGTGCTGCTGTGAGTGTTGTCTTCGTTCTGGGCTGTGGGAGAAGCAGAGAGGAGCTTGTAGCAGGATCACATGTAAGTGCCCGAATCTAACATTGCGCCTAAACTGCGCCAAAATTGCGCCTAAACTCAGTTAAAGTAAAGTGATTAATAAGAGGCAGAAAATATACTTATCACAGATGGTTGTAGCTTGTGATAATTCTGGCAAAACAGTGCGCCAGAATTTAGGCGCAACTACTACACTTAGGCGCACAAAAGTGATAAATGTGGCCCTTTATATGTTACTACATTTTGAGAAGGGATAATATCAACTAATATTCATGTTTTTAACCCTTCTCTATGCAGAACTATCTAAGAACACACTTTGGGCCACATGTATCAATCGTTTTTTTCTGTTGTTTTTGCGCCTTTTCATTCAGGCGCACCGTTTTTGTGCCATTTTTGCAACTAAACGCCAAACTAGCCGTGCAACAAAAAAGCAGCTTTCCCTCATTTATCCTAGCAATCCAGATGTTTTGCTGCGCCTAATTATATTCATCACTTGCGACTTTTCATTTAGGCGCAAAAACGGGCGCAAAAACACTCCAGCCCGAAGGTGGCGTTATCTGAGAAGAAAGCACTGAGCCCCTTTGCAGAACAGCTCATTTCTAGCAGCAGAGCTCAGCCAGACACTGCAGACACTAGAACAGATCATACAGACATGAGATACTCTCTGCAGACAGGAGCTGCAGACTCTATTTACAGTTCATCGCCTTCTATTTACAAAACATTCTGCAGAATCCTGAGCTCAGAGCAAGAGAGAAGAGAACGTTACAGAATGTTGCACATAGTACTGACAAGTGTCCCCCATGTAATTCTGCACAGTATCACCAGTGTTTCTGAGGGGGATACTGTGCAGAATTACAGGGGTGCAGCAGGAGACCAGCACTGGGGGATCCCCTCCAGGAGAAGCCCCTGCTGAGGAGATCACTGGGTGCAGGGCGTCACACACCTGGGTGCTGCTGTGAGTGTTATCTTCATTCTGGGCTGTGGGAGAAGCAGAGAGGAGCTTGTAGCAGGATCACATGTAAGTGTCTGAATCTAACATTGCGCCAAAATTGCGCCTAAACTGTGTTAAAGTTAAGTGATTAATAAGAGGCAGGAAATTAACTTATCACATATGGTTGTAGCTTGTGATAATTCTGGAAAACAGTGCGCCAGAATTTAGGCGCAACTACTACACTTAGGCGCACAAAAGTGATAAATGTGGCCCTTTATATGTTACTACATTTTGAGAAGGGATAATATCAACTAATATTCATGTTTTTAACCCTTCTCTATGCAGAACTATCTAAGAACACACTTTGGGCCACATGTATCAATCGTTTTTTTCTGTTGTTTTTGCGCCTTTTCATTCAGGCGCACCGTTTTTGTGCCATTTTTGCAACTAAACGCCAAACTAGCCGTGCAACAAAAAAGCAGCTTTCCCTCATTTATCCTAGCAATCCAGATGTTTTGCTGCGCCTAATTATATTCATCACTTGCGACTTTTCATTTAGGCGCAAAAACGGGCGCAAAAACACTCCAGCCCGAAGGTGGCGTTATCTGAGAAGAAAGCACTGAGCCCCTTTGCAGAACAGCTCATTTCTAGCAGCAGAGCTCAGCCAGACACTGCAGACACTAGAACAGATCATACAGACATGAGATACTCTCTGCAGACTCTATTTACAGTTCATCGCCTTCTATTTACAAAACATTTTGCAGAATCCTGAGCTCAGAGCAAGAGAGAAGAGAACGTTACAGAATGTTGCACATAGTACTGACAAGTGTCCCCCATGTAATTCTGCACAGTATCACCAGTGTTTCTGAGGGGGATACTGTGCAGAATTACAGGGGTGCAGCAGGAGACCAGCACTGGGGGATCCCCTCCAGGAGAAGCCCCTGCTGAGGAGATCACTGGGTGCAGGGCGTCACACACCTGGGTGCTGCTGTGAGTGTTATCTTCATTCTGGGCTGTGGGAGAAGCAGAGAGGAGCTTGTAGCAGGATCACATGTAAGTGTCTGAATCTAACATTGCGCCAAAATTGCGCCTAAACTGTGTTAAAGTTAAGTGATTAATAAGAGGCAGGAAATTAACTTATCACATATGGTTGTAGCTTGTGATAATTCTGGAAAACAGTGCGCCAGAATTTAGGCGCAACTACTACACTTAGGCGCACAAAGTGATAAATGTGGCCCTTTCTCTCTTATTCCCCTTTATTTTGTGATACTGTTTTAGGAAAGTAGATTTTCTTTATATAAGTATCTGGATTTGTACATATTTTAGAGGAAATCTTGCATGTTAATTGCCAAATGCATCGCCTGGTTGTCTGCTTTCAAAATTCTATAGGTTTTATGGCGCCTTTACTTTTTATTCTGTTTTATTGATATATTTTGCAGGTTGTGACTGTCTAAAAATGTCTAGCTGAAAAGCAGATATCTAGTTATTACAGTTTTAGTGATATTATGTGGATTTATTTATGTGAACATATCAATATGGGACATTTGTGAACTGTACAAATGTCCACGTATTACATTTAGGAGATGCGAAGGTAAACATTTTCTGTTTGGATCAAATTTTTTGCCATCAAAGTCAAATTTTAAGTATTTTTAATAAAATGTTTCAATTTGAATCAAAATTGCATAAAGGCGCCAATTTCTATAAAATCCTTGATGCAATTTTGAAAATGGGGCAAGTGTCTGCTTTCAGAAAATATAGGTCCCTCTCCCCAATGGGCCTCACAGTCTACTCAACCTACCAGTAATTTTTTGGAGTGTGGGAGGAAACCGGAGGACCCGGAGGAATCCCACGCAGACACACGCATACAAAATCTTTGCAGATGTTGACCAGCACTGCAAGGCTGTAGTGCTAATCACGGAGACACCATGCTGCCCATAAATCTCCCTATCATTTATCTATCTCCTATAAAATTCTCCCATATTACAGTTTGTTTTACCATACTAAATGGAGCCTCTTGCTTACTGTGACTGGTCATAAAATAGTTTTATTTTGGGGCCCCACTTTTAGTTTTGCCCAGGGCCCCACTTTGTTTAGAACCGGCCCTGTCTAGCTCTATGTCCTTGTGGTTGTCCAGATGACCGCAGATGTCTAGTCCCAACTCTTCAACTATTGATGGTCGATCCTTGGGAGCCCCTTTGTACCAATCTCTTTGTAAAAGACTGAAGGCACAGTAAATGGTAGTGACACGTTGTGGATGTATTCTTACATTTCCAGGAGGAATCACGTGGACAGAGTTTTAAGAAAAATAATTTTATGGAGTTATGACACACATGACACAACCTAATATACATAACTTTCTATATTCACCTCTATAGGATAGAGCCACACATGTGTGTTAGAGCTCATACATGGTGGTTATGACACCAATCATGGAAAGGGTTGTGGGACCTCGGTTCTGGCGATGAGTCTTCCTAATTCATTGGGACACAACACAATATGATATTTAAGGCATGTTCATGTTTATGATAAAAAAAAATATCCTTTTTTCTTTAAGGAAGCGTTTAAGGGGTTTTCCCATCTGGGCACTTACATTTATTTTAATTCATTTTCCATGTGTAAACATTTCTTCTGATTGGATGTTATTAAAAAAATGTTCCTGTGTGAAGATAATTTCTCATAAATGTTGCCATGTTGTCCCTTAGAAATGAGATAGCTTCCTTGGATACAACCACCTCACATTTTGGCAGCGGCGTCCAGACATGCGCTACTGAGCCCTGACCTCCTGGATTCAGCGATCATTACCACAGGACGGCTGAAGGATATGCAGTAACTCCCGGACATTTCATATACAAAAACTTTTTGTTACTTTGTGAAATCACTCCAGCAGAGGTGGCCGTATCCAAGGACATAGACTTGTTTCTAAGGGACCATATGGCAACATTTATTAGAGATTATCTTCACACAGTTTTCTTTAATAAGATCTAATTGAAGAAATTTATATATATGGCAGATTAATAAAATTGAATGTAAATGCCCAGACGAGAATACCCCTTTAAGTTTGTGGCAGATCTGTCCGGGAGCTGACATCATGGATCTATATCTGGAGACTTCGGAGATGTAGGTTGGCCCTTCCATGGCAATATCTATAGATGGGCCTTTAGCTTCCCTGCCAATGGCTCCTTGTCTAATGATGATGTTAAGTATTATCTACAGCTTGATCCATGTAAGGCTACATACATGTAATGGGCTGCACACCAGGGGATGATTTGGGTTGGTTGTAGATGGGAGGGGTGAGTCCTCCATAGAGAGGAGGCTACCCAGCTCAGTCACAGTGCCGTGAGAGGTGATATACTCAACACACCGTGACCTGGAGTAATAGACCTCAATGGTGGGCGATATCTGGCCCCAAATTGGGCATCCAGATCATGACCACTGCAGGTGTGCATTAGGCCTAATAGGACCTATGGGACCCTCTGAGAGCAATACGGGGGTAGCTGTAATAATTCTTGAATAACATATTAGCCCAAAAATTGCTGCTCTGCTGATCGCCTGATTGGATATGGCAGATCACTGGAGGGTTATATGTATGTGTGTAGGAATGATGACGTCCCCTCTTCTCCCCCCTCCCTCTCATTACGGTATTATATCTATTACAGATCTGACGGATATTTTGGCCATTAGTCACAGAGATGTCAGGACGTCACAGGTGTGAGGAGGACATGACAGGTCTGTATGGGAAATCCTACAACCATCATCCAGTGACCGTCGCCTGGTGATAATATGGATCTTACACATGATGTAATATAGATGGAGGTTTCACAATCTTTTGTTCATCCAAGAAAGATTCTCTATTAGTCATTTAGATGCCGACATTTAGGATCACTATAGGGATTACATCTGAGCTTGTGACTTCTCCTATAGTGGAAAACCTAAATACCATAGGTGACCGCAGAGAAGGAACTTAAAGCTGCCAGGTCCCAGTAAGAAATCTATAATGTACAGGTCTTCATAAGGGAAAGAAACTGTATATAAACCCCCTAAGGCTCATTGGCCATGGGTGACCATCGCAATCAAGCATGAAACCAGGGGCTCTTATTCTTAGATCCAGGCACCGTGACTGTGGTAATCTTCTTATATTTGTTATCTATGGCCTCCTTCCTTCTAAATTCAACTTTTACAATTATGCTAATGAGCCTATAGGACTCCTGGGGTTGTTACCAGAGACTCTCTGTGCTGCAGCCTCACAGACTATTACACTGCCTTCCCCACCTCCTTCTCCCCCAGCACTTCCCTCCTGGGGAGGAGACTGGGTAATGGTCTGTGAAGTTACAGCACAGAGGGACACTGGTAATACCACCCCCCCCCCCCCCCCCCAGATCGCCTCTGGCTCATCAGCAGAATGATAAAGGTTGATTTTAGAAGGAAGGAGGCCATGGATAACACATATGTGTATGAGTAATTGATCCTGGTTTATCAGGATGGAATTTGATGGCAGATTTAATATTAGGATCTCACTAATTAATTCAGTTTTTCTATGAATTGAACCAAAAAGTCCTAAAATCTCATGTGTCACAAATTAGCATCAAAAACTGCAACTCCTCTCATCACATGTCAAATCTGAACAGCAACTAGATAAGTGGACGAAAAAAAAAGATCAGTAGAATTTATTTTATAGTAAAATGGCGCCAATTTTTTTGTAACAAATCAACAATTCAGTTATCAAAATTTAGCACATTTTTTTACTTCATTTTTTCCCATGTTTATCGCTGTCTCTCCTTGTCAGAGCTGGTGAATGTGAAGCTGAGATCTTACTATACATAGAGTCTCCCGGTGATATCTATCTAAATAGCCATGTAATATGTATGTAGCAGCCAATCACAGCTCAGCTTTCATTCAGACAGAGCAGCTAATAAAATGAAAGCAGCGCTGTGATTGGTTAATATGGGTAACACTACTTTACTACAATCAGCTCATGTATAACTCCCTTATGTATAACAATGGGACATAATTTGGCATATGTTGGGCTAATTTGGACCTATGGATGTATATGGCAGGTATGAGGTCACCACCTGGACACTATTATACAAATGTCTTTGGGTTTAGGCAGAAATATTTTTGGCTGCCCTATCAGTTGATATAGTTGATATACTGATATATGAGTAACTCCCAGAATAGAAGAGAGTCAAAAGAGTTAAATTCGCCATATTTAATATACATTTATCATGTCTCCATCATTTATTATACAAGATGGCCGCTCCCTGTACTAGGTTACCATGGAATCAGAATCCTCCCCATTCAACTGAGTTCTAAACATGATGTCATACCCGCTGTGATGTCATCACTGCTATATAACTCCCGCTCTGTACCCATAATTCTCTGAGGGTTGTATAGTTGAGGAGTGGAGAGTGAAGAGGAGTTTTTTTTGCTGCTTTACTGACGAATGATGGAAAGATTTTTTGTAAGTAGACTTTATTTACTGACGGATATCAGGATTATTGTTAGTGATGAAATTTAGACATCAGGAAATAGATGGTCGGATTGTAATGTAGATAAGGGGAATCCTGGGCGGTGTCATAATGGGATACTTAGGTCCACCAGATAACATTTTTCTGGAGGACCCTCTTCACATTCAACTAAATAAAAAGACCCTTCCAGCTTCCAAATTTAGTTATCTTCCGCTGTATCTTTGTAATCCAGTGTAAGGTTGGAGCCTGGGCCCACCGGAGGATCCTCCGATCCTCTGGTGGGACAGTCCGACACGGATCCTGGGGAATATCTGCTCTCATTTTTTGGTTTCTGTTCTACATTTGGGGCATTATTGATAGTGCTGTGTGTCCAGAGGAGCAGGAAGAAGATTTACCCCCCTGACCCCTGTCCCTAAAGGACATATTATAAAACATGGTGGCATCATATCCAGGTCCTGATGTCCCCTCCACCCATTCCTGGTTATACTGAGGTCCTAGATCTGTCATTAGGGTGACATTGAGGTGTCTGGGAGGGTGAGGGGAAGATCTAAACCCTGTATCTACTGTGCACTAGTTATAATATGTCACCCCCAGACTCATTCTTACTCTCCTCTTGCTGATAACAGTTTAAAATTATAAACTTTATGTGAAGAAATTGCAAAAATTGTATAATATACTCTAAAATAAAGATGGCGGATGTGTGTACTGGTTACCATAGCAATAGAATCTTTCTCCATTTACTTTCTCTATCACTGCTGTATACAGCCTGGTATTACCCATAATGCTCTGAGAGATAGACTATGTGATATTGAAGATGTTCTAGAGCCGTCTACTACATCTTTACTCATTTCTGGTTATATCAATGTCTGTTTCCACCAATGTCCTCCTATACTCCACTAGTGGTCTCCACCATCTCCGCTCCTGAAGGTCTATGGTTACTTTGCATGATTCCTTCTGGAGACGTCTCCATCATGTGGAGCCACAAATAATTTCACTGACCCAAAATTCTGTTCTTCTCTCTCCCCTATAGGATAAACTGACTGGGCGCACCCGTGTCCAAGTCCTGTCCCGCAGGGCACTGGAGCCGGAGGCTAAGCGCACATGGATCAAATCCTACAACGACGGGGTAAATAATTCTAGAGACGTCATCAGCCATCACCACATTATACATGACATGTGATATGTCATTGATCTGAAAGTAATGTTTCTATTTTTATGTCCCACAGCTAGGTCCTTCTCCTGCCTTTTATGATTTGGCTGCTGCTGCACAGGATGGACCAGGAGAGCTGATGCCGGAGTCACCTGAGCCCTGCTGGATTGTTAGATCGGTAAGGAGGCCATTACTATATAGTCATGGACTCGCCATGTCCCATAACTGCTGCTGATGCTATTGATGATGATGTTGGAGGTGATGATGAATTGAGGGAAAATGATTCGAATTTGACACTTAATATGTATTGACAGGAGAGTTTCCTACCCCTGGATACGCCTGC
The DNA here is from genome assembly GCF_040894005.1 of Engystomops pustulosus. NCBI lineage: Eukaryota > Metazoa > Chordata > Amphibia > Anura > Leptodactylidae > Engystomops > Engystomops pustulosus. The sequence goes on from NC_092419.1 coordinate 25,361,065, forward strand.
AGAGTATAGTACAGGAAAAACGCCACTGGACTTGGACTGCATCATCACGGTAATGTCTCTTCTCCTCTATGATCCACACACGACTTATAGACAATGGGGCAGATTTACTAATATTCTCTAATAGACGCAAGATAAACTAATGCGTGTTATCAAGTACATGATTTACAAATTTAGATGTAATAGTTACATCTGGTGTCCGCTGTATGTTTCTTAGATCCAGGCACCGTGACTGTGGTAATCTTCTTATATTTGTTATCTATGGTCTCCTTCCTTCTAAATTCAACTTTTAAAATTATGCCAATGAGCCTATAGAACTCTTGGGGTTGTTACCAGAGACTCTCTGTGCTGCAGCTTCACAGACTATAACACTGTCTTCCCCACCTCCTTCTCCCCCAGCACTTCCCTCCTGGGGAGGAGAGTGGGTAACGGTCTGTGGAGTTACAGCACAGAGGGACACTGGTAATACCCCCCCAGATTGCTTCTGGCTCATCAGCAGAATTATAAAGGTTGATTTTAGAAGGAAGGAGGCCATAGATAACACATATGTTTATGAGTAATTGATCCTGGTTTATTGGTTTCCACCAATGTCCTCCTATACTCCACTAGTGGTCTCCACCATCTCGGCTCCTGAAGGTCTATGGTTACTTTGCATGATTCCTTCTGGAGACGTCTCCATCATGTGGAACCACAAATAATTTCACTGACCCGAAATTCTGTTCTTCTCTCTCCCCTATAGGACAATCTTACTGGGCGCACCCGTGTCCAAGTCCTGTCCCGCAGGGCACTGGAGCCGGAGGCTGAAAACACTTGGATTAATTCATACGAGGACGGGGTAAATAATTCTAGAGACGTCATCAGCCATCACCACATTATACATAACATGTGATATTGGGGTTATCTGGGGTTCACCTCCTCAATAAGATGTCATTGATCTGAAAGTAATGTTTCTATTTTTATGTCCCACAGCCAGGTCCTTCTCCTGCCTTGTATAACTTTGCCGCTGCTACTGATGATGGACCAGGAGAGCTGATGCCGGAGTCACCTGAGCCCTGCTGGATTGTGAGATCGGTAAGGAGGCCATTACTATATATAGTCATTTAGTGTGTGGTGTCCGCTGTGTGTACAATTTTTGGTGCTTTTCCATAGTAAGTCTGGACCCATGTTTATAGCTGAATGGAGGATTCATTTGCTTTCTATCACTCTAAATTTCTCTGTATTCAAATTCTCAACAGGAGAAAAGAAGATCATCAGGATCACGATGGAGAAAACGACTGAGGAGCCTCTTCTGCATGGTGAGGAGATCTCAGTCTAGGACATGTATCTCAGCCTGGTGATACGTGTCGTGTATCTCAGGATCTCATTCACAAGTGACTGGACTCGTGATACACACATCATCATCAGCTTTCTCTTATCTTTCCTCTGTAGAGCCGGGAATCAGTGATGGTGACTCCTTTCACGCCAGCTCCCAGCAGACCCGACACAAAACACTTTGGATGCCAAGTGACAGAAGAAGAGCTCAGCCTGATGTCACATGGGCCAAAAGTCACCGTGATCCAGGTGAAACCCTATATGGTTGACGCTTCCACCCAGGTCCATAAGGATGAGTTCTGAGGTAGGTGGAACGCACATCAGTACATTGTGACAAGGACAACATCCGGGAGATCTGAGATTCTGCAGATCGGAGTCTTCAGAACTTGTCCCGATATCACACACTATTTTACTATTACACGTCTACAGCTAAGGTGATGCTACTGCTGTTTTCCTCTTAGTTTGGAAAAGTGCATTATGGAAGCTCAAAAAATATATTTACACCATACACCGACTGATTTTTGGCTTTTGCGTTGGATTATATGACCTAATGTGAGACTTTCCAATGAAGATAATCCAGAGATTTTTTTTTTTTGCAGCTTTTATTCCTGAACTTCCTGACTGCTCTGCACTTCATCCCCAAGGATAAGAAGATCTTCTAGACGACCTGTGACCTACCGAGCCTGTAAGTCCTGATAGTCTATACTCTGCCACATAGATGGAAACCTATCACTTCTCTACTAGTGAGCAATGTCCATAAGATATTCCCATCTAGGCGATGTCCATGTGGTATCATCACTGCTCCAGACACTTAGATATGGATCACTCCAGGATGGCCCCAGTCTTGTAGACATGTAGCAGCCACTTGATGAGGAATGTATGAAGTGATATATCTTTGTTCTTTCATTAGGCCAATAGACGCGTCCTCCCGCCCCGGGTGTCAGAGCTGGACGTCTATGACTATGAAGATCTGAACATCGACACAAACCTTTCTACTGAGGTTTTATACTTTTGACCATTAAACGGATTATGTCAGTGTCAGGAGACTATGGTCTGCTGTACTGGATCCATGAGAGGCTCCACTAACACTCACTGTCTGGTCTCTTCTTGTCCGCCTTTATATACATACACAGTACAGGGGGATCTCCCGAGTGTTATACACAGTACAGGGGGGTCTACCGAGTGTTATACACAGTACAGGGGGGTCTCCTTAGTGTTATACACAGTACAGGGGGGTCTCCCGAGTGTTATACACAGTACAGTGGGGGGGTCTCCTTAGTGTTATACACAGTACAGGGGGGTCTCCCGAGTGTTATACACAGTACAGGGGGATCTCCTGAATGTTATACACAGTACAGGGGTCTCCCGAGTGTTATACACAGTACAGGGGGATCTCCCGAGTGTTATACACAGTACAGGGGGATCTCCAGAGTGTTATACACAGTACAGGGGGGTCTCCTTAGTGTTATACACAGTACAGGGGGTTCTCCTTAGTGTTATACACAGTACAGGGGGATCTCCCGAGTGTTATACACAGTACAGGGGGTTCTCCTTAGTGTTATACACAGTACAGGGGGATCTCCCGAGTGTTATACACAGTACAGGGGGGTCTCCTTAGTGTTATACACAGTACAGGGGTCTCCCGAGTGTTATACACAGTACAGGGGGATCTCCCGAGTGTTATACACAGTACAGGGGGATCTCCAGAGTGTTATACACAGTACAGGGGGGTCTCCTTAGTGTTATACACAGTACAGGGGGTTCTCCTTAGTGTTATACACAGTACAGGGGGATCTCCCGAGTGTTATACACAGTACAGGGGGGTCTCCTTAGTGTTATACACAGTACAGGGGGGTCTCCCGAGTGTTATATACACAGTACAGGGGGATCTCCCGAGTGTTATACACAGTACAGGGGGGTCTACCAAGTGTTATACACAGTACAGGGGGGTCTCCCGAGTGTTATACACAGTACAGGGGGGTCTCCCGAGTGTTATACACAGTACAGGGGTCTCCTTAGTGATATATATACAGTACAGGGGTCTCCTTAGTGATATATATACAGTACAGGGGGATCTCCCGAGTGCTATACACAGTACAGGGGGATCTCCCGAGTGTTATACACAGTACAGGGGGGTCTCCTTAGTGTTATACACAGTACAGGGGGATCTCCCGAGTGCTATACACAGTACAGGGGTCTCCTTAGTATTATACACAGTACAGGGGTCTCCCGAGTGTTATACACAGTACAGGGGGGATCTCCCGTGTGTTATACACAGTACAGGGGGATCTCCCGAGTGTTATACACAGTACAGGGGGGTCTCTCGAGTGTTATACACAGTACAGGGGGGTCTCTCGAGTGTTATACACAGTACAGGGGGGTCTCCTGAGTGTTATACACAGTACAGGGGGGTCTCCTTAGTGTTATACACAGTACAGGGGGGTCTCCTGAGTGTTATACACAGTACAGGGGGGATCTCCTGGGTGTTATACACAGTACAGGGGGGTCTCCTGAGTGTTATACACAGTACAGGGGGGTCTCCTTAGAGTTATACACAGTACAGGCGGGGTCTCCTTAGTGTTATACACAGTACAGGGGGGTCTCCTGAGTGTTATACACAGTACAGGGGGGTCTCCTGAGTGTTATACACAGTACAGGGGGGATCTCCTGAGTGTTATACACAGTACAGGGGGGGGTCTCCTTAGTGTTATACACAGTACAGGCGTGGTCTCCTTAGTGTTATAAACAGTACAGGGGAATCTCCTGAGTGTTATACACAGTACAGGGGGGGTCTCCCGAGTGTTATACACAGTACAGGGGGTCTACTGCGTGTTATACACAGTACAGGGGGGTCTCCCAAGTGTTATACACAGTACAGGGGGGTCTCCCGAGTGTTATACACAGTACAGGGGGGTCTCCCGAGTGTTATACACAGTATCGGGGGGGTCTCCGGAGTGTTATACACAGTACAGGGGGGTCTCCGGAGTGTTATACACAGTACAGGGGGGTCTCCGGAGTGTTATACACAGTACAGGGGGATCTCCCGAGTGCTATACACAGTACAGGGGGGTCTCCGGAGTGCTATACACAGTACAGGGGGGTCTCCGGAGTGTTATACACAGTCCAGGGGGGTCTCCGGAGTGTTATACACAGTCCAGGGGGGTCTCCTGAGTGTTATACACAGTACAGGGGGGTCTCCTGAGTGTTATACACAGTACAGGGGGGTCTCCTGAGTGTTATACACAGTACAGGGGGGTCTCCCGAGTGTTATACACAGTACAGGGGGGTCTCCCGAGTGTTATACACAGTATCGGGGGGGTCTCCGGAGTGTTATACACAGTACAGGGGGGTCTCCGGAGTGTTATACACAGTACAGGGGGGTCTCCTGAGTGTTATACACAGTACAGGGGGGTCTCCTGAGTGTTATACACAGTACAGGGGGGTCTCCTGAGTGTTATACACAGTACAGGGGGATCTCCCGAGTGCTATACACAGTACAGGGGGGTCTCCGGAGTGTTATACACAGTACAGGGGGGTCTCCGGAGTGTTATACACAGTACAGGGGGGTCTCCTGAGGGTTATACACAGTACAGGGGGGTCTCCGGAGTGTTATACACCGTACAGGGGGGTCTCCGGAGTGTTATACACAGTACAGGGGGGGTCTCCGGAGTGTTATACACAGTATAGGGGGGGGTGTCTCCTGAGGGTAATACACAGTACAGGGGGGTCTCCGGAGTGTTATACACCGTACAGGGGGGTCTCCGGAGTGTTATACACAGTACAGGGGGGTCTCCCGAGTGTTATACACAGTACAGGGGGGGCTCCCGAGTGTTATACACAGTACAGGGGGGTCTCCTGAGTGTTATACACAGTACAGGGCGGGTCTCCCGAGTGTTATACACAGTACAGGGGGGGATCTCCCGAGTGTTATACACAGTACAAGGGTCTCCTTAGTGTTATACACAGTACAGGGGGTTCTCCTGAGTGTTATACACAGTACAGGGGGGATCTCCTGGGTGTTATACACAGTACAGGGGGGTCTCCTTAGTGTTATACACAGTACAGGGGGGGTCTCCTTAGTGTTATACACAGTACAGGCGGGGTCTCCTTAGTGTTATACACAGTACAGGGGGATCCCCTGAGTGTTATTCACAGTACAGGGGGGATCTCCTGAGTGTTATACACAGTACAGGGGGGTCTCCTGAGTGTTATACACAGTACAGGGGGGGTCTCCTTAGTGTTATACACAGTACAGGCGGGGTCTCCTTAGTGTTATACACAGTACAGGGGGTCTCCTGAGTGTTATACACAGTACAGGGGGGTCTCCTGAGTGTTATACACAGTACAGGGGGGTCTCCTGAGTGTTATACACAGTACAGGGGGGATCTCCTGAGTGTTATACACAGTACAGGGGGTCTCCTGAGTGTTATACACAGTACAAGGGGGGGGTCTCCTTAGTGTTATACACAGTATAGGGGGGTCTCCCGAGTGTTATACACAGTACAGGGGGGTCTCCCAAGTGTTATACACAGTACAGCGGGGTCTCCCAAGTGTTATACACAGTAGAGGGGGGTCTCCCGAGTGTTATACACAGTACAGGGGGGTCTCCCGAGTGTTATACACAGTATCGGGGGGGTCTCCGGAGTGTTATACACAGTACAGGGGGGTCTTTGGAGTGTTATACACAGTACAGGGGGGTCTCCTGAGTGTTATACACAGTACAGGGGGATCTCCCGAGTGCTATACACAGTACAGGGGGGTCTCCCGAGTGCTATACACAGTACAGGGGGGTCTCCGGAGTGTTATACACAGTCCAGGGGGGTCTCCGGAGTGTTATACACAGTACAGGGGGGTCTCCTGAGTGTTATACACAGTACAGGGGGGTCTCCTGAGTGTTATACACAGTACAGGGGGGTCAACCGAGTGTTATACACAGTACAGGGGGGTCTCCCGAGTGTTATACACAGTATTGTGGGGGTCTCCGGAGTGTTATACACAGTACAGGGGGGTCTCCGGAGTGTTATACACAGTACAAGGGGGTCTCCGGAGTGTTATACACAGTACACGGGGGTCTCCTGAGTGTTATACACAGTACAGGGGGGTCTCCTGAGTGTTATACACAGTACAGGGGGGTCTCCCGAGTGTTATACACAGTACAGGGGGATCTCCCGAGTGCTATACACAGTACAGGGGGGTCTCCCGAGTTCTATACACAGTACAGGGGGGTCTCCGGAGTGTTATACACAGTACAGGGGGGTCTCCGGAGTGTTATACACAGTACAGGGGGGTCTCCTGAGGGTTATACACAGTACAGGGGGGTCTCCGGAGTGTTATACACCGTACAGGGGGGTCTCCGGAGTGTTATACACAGTACAGGGGGGGGGTCTCTGGAGTGTTATACACAGTATAGGGGGGGGGGGTCTCCTGAGGGTTATACACAGTACAGGGGGGTCTCCGGAGTGTTATACACCGTACAGGGGGGTCTCCTGAGTGTTATACACAGTACAGGGGGGTCTCCCGAGTGTTATACACAGTACAGGGGGGGCTCCCGAGTGTTATACACAGTACAGGGGGGTCTCCTGAGTGTTATACACAGTACAGGGGGGGTCTCCCGAGTGTTATACACAGTACAGGGGGATCTCCCGAGTGTTATACACAGTACAAGGGTCTCCTTAGTGTTATACACAGTACAGGGGGGTCTCTGGAGTGTTATACACAGTACAGGGGGGTCTCCTGAGTGTTATACACAGTACAGGGGGATCTCCCGAGTGCTATACACAGTACAGGGGGGTCTCCCGAGTGCTATACACAGTCCAGGGGGGTCTCCGGAGTGTTATACACAGTCCAGGGGGGTCTCCGGAGTGTTATACACAGTACAGGGGGGTCTCCTGAGTGTTATACACAGTACAGGGGGGTCTCCTGAGTATTATACACAGTACAGGGGGGTCTCCCGAGTGTTATACACAGTACAGGGGGGTCTCCCGAGTGTTATACACAGTATCGGGGGGGTCTCCGGAGTGTTATACACAGTACAGGGGGGTCTCCGGAGTGTTATACACAGTACAGGGGGGTCTCCGGAGTGTTATACACAGTACACGGGGGTCTCCTGAGTGTTATACACAGTACAGGGGGGTCTCCTGAGTGTTATACACAGTACAGGGGGGTCTCCCGAGTGTTATACACAGTACAGGGGGATCTCCCGAGTGCTATACACAGTACACTGGGGTCTCCCGAGTTCTATACACAGTACAGGGGGGTCTCCGGAGTGTTATACACAGTACAGGGGGGTCTCCGGAGTGTTATACACAGTACAGGGGGGTCTCCTGAGGGTTATACACAGTACAGGGGGGTCTCCGGAGTGTTATACACCGTACAGGGGGGTCTCCGGAGTGTTATACACAGTACAGGGGCGGTCTCTGGAGTGTTATACACAGTATAGGGGGGGGGGGGGGTCTCCTGAGGGTTATACACAGTACAGGGGGGTCTCCGGAGTGTTATACACCGTACAGGGGGGTCTCCGGAGTGTTATACACAGTACAGGGGGGTCTCCCGAGTGTTATACACAGTACAGGGGGGGCTCCCGAGTGTTATACACAGTACAGGGGGGTCTCCTGAGTGTTATACACAGTACAGGGGGGTCTCCCGAGTGTTATACACAGTACAGGGGGATCTCCCGAGTGTTATACACAGTACAAGGGTCTCCTTAGTGTTATACACAGTACAGGGGGGGCTCCGGAGTGTTATACACAGTACAGGGGGGTCTCCCGAGTGTTATACACAGTACAGGGAGGTCTCCCGAGTGTTATACACAGTACAGGGGGGTCTCCTGTGTGTTATACACAGTATCGGGGGGGTCTCCTGAGTGTTATACACAGTACAGGGGGTCTCAGTGTTTTGTCTATGTACAACATGGCCAGGAGGAGGTTCCCTTACAGGTGACTTATTACACTATAATCTATGTAAATTATGTGCAACACCCTCGCCGATGCAATGGCGAGGGAGTGTTTGCGAATACGTCCCACCTGCATGTATCCACATTACACTACATGGTCCTTATAGGACATAGGGGATATTGCAGTGGTGGATCCTGCCTGGCAAGGCAGAGGTTAAGTGTTTTGTATGATGCAAGATGCTATTGTCCAATGATTTGTGTTACATCCTGTCCTTTGTGAGCTGAGATGTGATTGGAGGAGCAGCCACCACTTGACCAAAGGGAGGTAATAAAACCCCCTGGCCAGGAATGTTCTAGAGAGGACTCTGTGAGTTAGTCTAGAGAGAAGACTCAGAAAGATTCCAGTGTAGGGGAATCCTAGAGATCAGTGAGTGAGTGAGCAATCTCTGTCTAGCCCATACCAGAGCAGGAAGAGCCTAGCCCCTGCCTCTGAAGAGTGGAGTCTAAGACTAGAGTTAGGGTAGTGAGGAAAAGGGGTATCATCTTACCTTTAAAGGTGATACCTGAAGCCCTACAGGACAAGCTGAAGCTTCCTACCAGGACACAGCTGCCTCCCAGCCTGCCCTCTACATCCAGGCTGGTGAACTATCTCCTGAGGCTCCCTCCAAAAGCATCTCAGCACTCCATCTACCTGTTAAAGGCACATTGCTGCGGTTCCTGACGGTTCAAATAAAGAACTTTAAGTTGTTTTCTTCAACTTCTGTCTCCGTCTGGTCCCTGCTAATACGGCTGCCTTCATCACCGGCACCCTGTCCATCACCCAGAGACTCACACTCGGGACATTAAGGGGTTGCCCCAGGGAGATCCGCTATAGCAGCCGCTCCCTCATTATTTCTTGCCAACACCACCCTGCTGGAGACCTGCCAGGCTGTAGGACAGCCCTCCGGTTCCCCCGTACCAAGCACCGTGACAATAGCGTGCTTAGGCCGCAACCGCCAACCACTCCGGTACCGCGGGCCCCGGCTGTCTCCAGGCCTCACCTCAAGGGCTAGGCCCCGGTGGGGGATGTTGCAAGTGGCGTCACGAACAGGATTGATACTTCTGTACCTTATTACGGCATTAAAGACTTTCCTTTATTAAAAAGACTGTGCTGCCTAACCCTGCTGCCATCCGGGTTTAGGCCCAAGTAATTGTGTGTTTCTGGAGTGAACTGTGTTATACTGCTGCCACGTGCTGTCGAGCGCCGCTCCAGCACTCAAGAGGTTAATTCCTGCAAGAACTGTACCAACTCTGCTACATCCGGCGCTGCCGCGCCTGAAGATTTTTACCTCAGAAACTGTGGCGCAGCAAATAATTCAAGCCCGCCAAAACCTTCACTGGCGGGAAACCCAGATGACTCACCAAACTCCGCCCACGCGCGAATGGCGCGAACCCCGCCTCCTCTGGCGCAGGAAAAATTAGAGCCCGCCACAGCTCTTGGCGGGAAGGACTTGGACTCCTCCCACTGGCTCGAGGCGGACTTCCTGCCCCGCCCCAGAGAAGGGCCAGAACTCGTGCTGATCTTGGAGAGTGAGGTCAGCACCATGTGGGGTCCTCCGCCATTCCCCCCTGTGGAGCAGCCGGAGTTCTACGAAATACTGGAGACTATGGTCGTGGTCTCTGCCCAGCCGGTCCGGAGACCCTCCGCTGGACATCGGCTGCACCGAGGACTGACCCGGGCCTTCGTCACCAGGACGTGTTTCCAAACGGTGACGCAGCACCAGGTACCACCCGGGCGGTTCCTCGTGCCTCTCCTGGCTACCATGCTGGTACCGCGGGCCCATGTGGAGGCGCCACGTGGGGAGGCCCCGACTCCTGTCGAGCCAACGCCTGGACCTATCGCTGCCGCTCCACCTGCTCCGAGGCCTACCATTCCCGCTGTGCGGCCTGCCAGCCCCGCTGTGGCGGTTCCTGATCCTCCGGCACCTACCTGTCGCCCAAGGAGATCCGAACCTGCACCGGAGCCACGAGCCACAGCACCGGCACCTCCGCAGCCTCAAGGCCGAGGTGAGACCGCCCGCCGGCGACTCCGAGACGCTGTCTCGGAACAGCGACGCCGAGAGAAGGAGGCCTAACGGTATATGGCCGGCCGATCTACAGCCGGAGCTTGGGTGGAAAAGAACCGCACCACTGGCATGGTCCGGTTCTTCGATAAGCAGCGTGGCTATGGCTTCGCCACGCAGGACTACACCGGACGGGAGGTATTTATTCCCCGCCAGTCTGTCAAGAGGACTGACTTGCCGGAGAGACTGCACAATCTGAAGCCAGGAGAGTGCATCGAGTTCTCCATGCAGGAGGGGCCCCGAGGACCATGGGCGGCTGGTGTGATCCGGATCCCGGACTCCGATGAGGACCGCTACCCATCGTACGACGAGCTATATGAGGACGACGAGTGGCCGGAATCCCCGAACACTTCTTCTTCCTCGGCTGCGAGTCCCCGGGCGGTGACCCACGTGAATGCCCCATCCACGGTAATCGTGAGTACGGGTCCCATTGCCATCCATGGGCCGGACATGATCCAGGGCGCCACCCTCACCGTCTCCCCTGCCGGGAGCATTGCCAGGTCCCGCGGCTCTTCTGTGGGAGAAGACATCCCGGCTAGTGAGCCTTGTCCGGAGATTCCGTCTAGGTCCACATCTCCCCTTGCCGGTTACCAATGGGGTGATGACTAGAGATGAGCGAGCACTAAAATGCTCGGGTACTCGTTATTCGAGACGAACTTTTCCCGATGCTCGAGTGCTCGTTTCGAGTAACGAGCCCCATTGAAGTCAATGGGAGACTCGAGCATTTTTCAAGGGGACCAAGGCTCTGCACAGGGAAGCTTGGCCAAACACCTGGGAACCTCAGAAAAGGATGGAAACACCACGGAAATGGACAGGAAACAGCAGGGGCAGCATGCTTGGATGCCTCTGAGGCTGCTTAAATGCACCATTATGCCAAAATTATGGGCAACAGCATGGCCATGACAGAGTGACAGAATGAAGCTAGATAGCATCTAAAACATCCAATAATTGACCCTGACACTATAGGGGACGGCATGCAGAGGCAGCGGCAGCAGCGGAAGGCTAGAGAGTGGCATGGCGACATACCCTAAATGGACTCAGGCTTCAAACCAATGGGTAGCAGAGAGGAACCAAAGGAGGTGAGCAAGAAGCGCTCAAATAATATTGGTACATGATAAAAGTTTGCCAGTATATTTTGTGGATTACACAGCAGGGTGGCGACAAAGTTAACATGGAAGCCATGAAAACAATCCAAAATTCTGCCTGACACAGCTCGTTTGATAAGGGGACGATGTATGGAGGCAGTGAACTAGTAGTAGATTAAAGGTGCTGCAGTTAAAACTATGTTAGTTGGTTCTTGGCATGGAGCTGGCGCTCCGCTGCCAGGCGAGCTTTCGCCAATCCAAGCCCCTGTCTCTAGGCTACTCCCCAAACAGCACTTCTAAAAACCTTTCGGATAAGATCAAGTGTAGTAGCGTTCTTATAAGTTTGGGATATGGCGGGTGAGGGGAATGTAAACATCTGCGCAAGAAGCGCTGAAATAATATCCGTAAATGAAAAAAGTTTTCCAGTATATTTTGTGGCTTACACAGCAGGGTGGCGACAAAGTTAACAAGTTTGATGTGGAATGCCCTGCAATAGCTCTTGGGCGGTGTGCCTTTTATCACCTAGGCTCAGCAGTTTGAGCACCGCCTGCTGTCGCTTAGCAACGGCACTGCTGCTGTGCCTAGAGCTACCGACTGATGGCGCCATGCCCACGGATGGTAATTCGGAGGAGGAGGAGGTGGAGGAGGGGTGGGAGGATTTGGAGGTATAGTAGGCCTTTGAGACCTGGACCGAGGTAGGCCCCGCAATCCTCTGCGTCGGCAGTATATGACCAGCCCCAGGGTCAGACTCGGTCCCAGCCTGCACCAAGTTAAGTGTAGTAGCGTTCTTATAAGTTTGGGATATGGCGGGTGAGGGGAATGTAAACAGATGCGCAAGAAGCGCATGATGCGCATGGAGCTGGCGCTCCGCTGCTAGGCGAGCTTTCGCCAATCCAAGCCCCTGTCTCTAGGCTACTCCCCAAACAGCACTTCTAAGAACCTTTTGTATAAGATCAAGTGTAGTAGCGTTCTTATAAGTTTAGGATATGGCGGGTGAGGGGAATGTAAACAGATGCGCAAGAAGCGCATGATGCGCATGGAGCTGGCGCTCCGCTGCTAGGCGAGCTTTCGCCAATCCAAGCCCCTGTCTCTAGGCTACTCCCCAAACAGCACTTCTAAGAACCTTTTGTATAAGATCAAGTGTAGTAGCGTTCTTATAAGTTTAGGATATGGCGGGTGAGGGGAATGTAAACAGATGCGCAAGAAGCGCATGATGCGCATGGAGCTGGCGCTCCGCTGCTAGGCGAGCTTTCGCCAATCCAAGCCCCTGTCTCTAGGCTACTCCCCAAACAGCACTTCTAAGAACCTTTTGTATAAGATCAAGTGTAGTAGCGTTCTTATAAGTTTAGGATATGGCGGGTGAGGGGAATGTAAACAGATGCGCAAGAAGCGCTGAAATAATATCCGTAAATGGTAAAAGTTTGCCAGTGTATTTTGTGGATAACACAGCAGGGTGGCGACAAAGTTAACAACTTTGATGTGGAATCCATGAAAACAACCCAAATTTCGGCCTGACAAACCTCGTTTGATAAAGGGACGATGTATGGAGGCAGCTATATGGACGACTTTTGGAGGTAGCAATGGAGACAACGTGTGGAGGCTGCTATGGAGACAATTCAATTTGGATAGTGCCTGTATGTGGCAGTCCAAAAAATTTTTCAAACCAGAGGAGCAGGTAGGTGGCCCTCCAGAAAAATGGAATAGATTGAGTGCCTGTATGTGGCAGTCCAAAAAATTTTTCAAACCAGAGGAGCAGGTAGGTGGCCCTCCAGAAAAATGGAATAGATTGAGTGCCTGTATGTGGCAGTCCAAAAAATTTTTCAAACCAGAGGAGCAGGTAGGTGGCCCTCCAGAAAAATGGAATAGATTGAGTGCCTGTATGTGGCAGTCCAAAAAATTTTTCAAACCAGAGGAGCAGGTAGGTGGCCCTCCAGAAAAATGGAATAGATTGGGTGCCTGTATGTGGCAGTCCAAAAAAGTTTTTAAACCAGAGGAGCAGGTAGGTGGCCCTCCAGAAAAATGGAATAGATTGAGTGCCTGTATGTGGCAGTCCCAAAAAATTGTTTAAAACAGAGGACCGGAAAGGTGGCCCTCCAGAAAAATTGAATAGATTGAGTGCCTGTATGTGGCACTCCCAAAAATTGTTTAAAACAGAGGACCGTGTCGGTGGCCCTCCAGAAAAATTAAATGCATAAAGTACTATACCTAGAGCCAGTGGGCCCTGTCAAAAAACAGCCAGTTTCCTCTGCTTTACTGTAGAAAGAGGAGGAGAAGGAGGAAAATGAGGAGGAGGAGGAGTGGATAAATTATTCAGGTTGAGCTTCCTTCACCTGCTGGAGATTTGAAATTAGGAGAAATCCATGCTTTATTCATCTTGATAAGCGTCAGCCTGTCAGCGCTGTCAGTCGACAGGCGTGTACGCTTATCGGTGATGATGCCACCAGCTGCACTGAAAACCCGCTCTGACAAGACGCTAGCGGCAGGGCAGGCAAGAACCTCCAAGGCGTAGAGCGCCAGTTCGTGCCACATGTCCAGCTTTGAAACCCAGTAGTTGTAGGGAGCTGTGTGATCATTTAGGACGATGGTATGGTCAGCTACGTACTCCCTCACCATCTTTCTGTAAAGATCAGCCCTACTCTGCCGAGACTGGGGACAGGTGACAGTGTCTTGCTGGGGTGACATAAAGCTGGCAAAAGCCTTGTAAAGCGTACCCTTGCCAGTGCTGGACAAGCTGCCTGCTCGCCTACTCTCCCTCGCTACTTGTCCCGCAGAACTACGCACTCTGCCGCTAGCGCTGTCAGAAGGGAAATACTGTTTCAGCTTGTGCACCAGGGCCTGCTGGTATTCATGCATTCTCACACTCCTTTCCTCTCCAGGGATGAGAGTGGAAAGATTTTGCTTGTACCGTGGGTCCAGGAGAGTGAACACCCAGTAATCGGTGCTGGAATAAATTCTTTGAACGCGAGGGTCACGGGATAGGCAGCCTAGCATGAAATCTGCCATATGCGCCAGAGTACCAACGCGTAAGAATTCACTCCCCTCACTGGCCTGACTGTCCATTTCCTCCTCCTCCAACTCCTCCAACTCCTCTTCTTCTGCCCATACACGCTCAACAGTGTAGGACTCAACAATGGTCCCCTCTTGTGTCTCGCCAACATTCTCCTCCTCTTCCTCCTCATCCTCGTCCACCTCCACCTCCTCCGATATGCGCTGAGAAACAGACCTAAGGGTGCTTTGGCTATCAACAAGGGAATCTTCTTCCCCTGTCTCTTGTGAGGAGCGCAAAGCTTCCGACTTCATGCTGACCAGAGAGTTTTTCAACAGGCCAAGCAGCGGGATGGTGAGGCTGATGATGGCGGCATCGCCACTGACCATCTGTGTTGACTCCTCAAAGTTACTCAGCACCTGACAGATATCAGACATCCACGTCCACTCCTCATTGTAGACTTGAGGAAGCTGACTGACCTGACTACCAGTTCTGGTGGAAGTTGACATCTGGCAGTCTACAATCGCTCTGCGCTGCTGGTAAACTCTGGATAACATGGTCAGTGTTGAATTCCACCTCGTGGGCACGTCGCACAACAGTCGGTGAGCGGGCAGTTGGAGGCGGCGCTGCGCTGCCCTGAGAGTGGCAGCATCTGTGCTGGACTTCCTGAAATGCGCACAGATGCGGCGCACCTTCGTGAGCAAATCAGACAGATTGGGGTATGTCTTGAGGAAACGCTGAACTATCAGATTTAACACATGGGCCAGGCATGGCACATGTGTCAGTCTGCCGAGTTGCAGAGCCGCCACCAGGTTACGGCCGTTGTCACACACAACCATGCCTGGCTTCAGGTTCAGCGGTGCCAGCCACAGATCAGTCTGCGCCGTGATGCCCTGTAATAGTTCTTGGGCGGTGTGCCTTTTATCGCCTAGGCTCAGCAGTTTGAGCACCGCCTGCTGTCGCTTAGCGACGGCACTGCTGCTGTGCCTAGAGCTACCGACTGATGGCGCCATGCCCACGGATGGTCGTTCGGAGGAGGAGGTGGAGGAGGGGTGGGAGGAGGAGGAGGCATAGTAGGCCTCAAACACCTGGACCGAGGTAGGCCCCGCAATCCTCGGCGTCGGCAGTATATGACCAGCCGCAGGGTCACACTCGGTCCCAGCCTCCACCAAGTTAACCCAATGTGCCGTCAGAGATATATAGTGGCCCTGCCCGGCAGCACTCGTCCACGTGTCCGTGGTCAGGTGGACCTTGTCAGAAACGGCGTTGGTCAGGGCACGGATTATGTTGTCTGACACGTGCTGGTGCAGGGCTGGGACGGCACATCGGGAAAAGTAGTGGCGGCTGGGGACCGAATACCGAGGGGCGGCCGCCGCCATGAGGCTGCGAAAGGCCTCGGTCTCTACTAGCCTATAGGGCAGCATCTCCAGGCTTAGCAATCTGGAAATGTGCACATTAAGGGCTTGGGCGTGCGGGTGGGTTGCACTATATTTGCGTTTCCGCTCCAGCGTCTGGGGTATGGAGAGCTGAACGCTGGTGGATGCTGTGGAGGATCGTGGAGGCGACGATGGGGTTTTTGTGGCAGGGTCCTGGGCAGGGGGCTGACTATCAGCTGACACAGGGGAAGGAGCAGTGGTGTGCACGGCCGGAGGTGAACGCGCTTGTTGCCACTGAGTGGGGTGTTTAGCATTCATATGCCTGCGCATACTGGTGGTAGTTAAGCTAGTAGTGGTGGAACCCCTGCTGATCCTGGTTTGGCAAATGTGGCACACCACAGTCCGTCGGTCATCCGGTGTTTCCTTAAAGAACCTCCAGACTTCTGAAAATCTAGCCCTCGCCGCAGGAGCCCTCGCCACGGGAGCTTCACTAGTTGACACATTTGGCGCTGATGCACCAGCTCTGGCCCTGCCTCTCCGTCTGGCCCCACCACTGCCTCTTCCAACCTGTTCTGGTCGAGGACTCTCCTCCGTCTCAGAAGCACTGTGTTCACCCGGCCTCTCAACCCAGCTTGGGTCTGTCACCTCATCATCCTCCGATCCCTCAGTCTGCTCCCCCCTCGGACTTCCTGCCCTGACAACAACTTCCCCACTGTCTGACAACCGTGTCTCCTCATCGTCGGACACCTCTTTACACACTTCTTCCACTACGTCAACAAGGTCATCATCACCCACAGACTGCGACTGGTGGAAAACCTGGGCATCGGAAAATTGCTCATCAGCAACCGGACAAGTGGTTTGTGACTGTGGGAAGGGTCCAGAAAACAGTTCCTCAGAGTATGCCGGTTCAAATGGCAAATTTTGCTGGGAGGGGGCAGACTGGGGGGGAGGAGGCTGAGGTGCAGGAGCTGGAGGAGTGCCGATTTCGGTGACATGGGTGGACTGCGTGGAAGACTGACTGGTGGACAAATTGCTCGAAGCATTGTCGGCAATCCACGACATCACCTGTTCGCACTGTTCTGGCCTCAACAGTGCTCTACCACGAGTCCCAGTAACTTCAGACATGAACCTAGGGAGTGTAGCTCTGCGGCGTTCCCCTGCTCCCTCATAAGCAGGTGGTGTCTCACCCCGCCCAGGACCACGGCCTCTGACCCCTGCAGTAGTTGGACGCCCACGTCCCCGCCCTCGTCCTCTACCCCTAGCCCTCGGGTTAAACATTTTGAAAATGAGAGTTATAACTTGTATTTTTTTTTTAACTTTTTTTTTTTTTTTGTTTTTTTGTTTTTTTGTGTTTTTTAGTTTTTAAAACCAAACGATGCTATCCTATTGCTATGGCTATTTTCTAGCCAAGTATTACAGCACACTACTATGCCAGATGAGATGACGCTGAGTTATGAAAAAAATAAACGTAAAATAAAAAAGGAAATGGCAGACTGTGCCTAGTTGAAATACAACCCCGGGCCCTAATAAATTTTCCCACTTCGGTCTTTGCGATGGATATGTGCGTCACTAAAACACAGTGGTCGCAAGTCTGACTCCAAATTGCTCCCAATTTGATAGTAGATGCACTGCAGCAAGTACAGCCACCAGCAGATCAACCAGAAATCAAATATATCTAACGCTACTGTAGGCGTAATTAAGACGTTTGTATTCTCCTATGGCTATTTTCTAGCCAAGTATTACAGCACACTACTATGCCAGATGAGATGACGCTGAGTTATGAAAAAAATAAACGTAAAATAAAAAGAAACTGGCAGACTGTGCCTAATTGAAATACAACCCCGGGCCCTAATAAATTTTCCCACTTCGGTCTTTGCGATGGATATGTGCGTCACTAAAACACAGTGGTCGCAAGTCTGACTCCAAATTGCTCCCAATTTGATAGTAGATGCACTGCAGCAAGTACAGCCACCAGCAGATCAACCAGAAATCAAATATATATAACGCTACTGTAGGCGTAATTAAGACGTTTGTATTCTCCTATGGCTATTTTCTAGCCAAGTATTACAGCACACTACTATGCCAGATGAGATGACGCTGAGTTATGAAAAAAATAAACGTAAAATAAAAAGAAACTGGCAGACTCTGCCTAATTCTACTCAAACCCCTAATAAATTTTCCCACTTTGGTGTTTGAGGTGGATATGTGTGTCACTAAGAGCTAAACACAACGGTAGCAAGTCCCCCTGCTAATTCCTCACAATATGGTACTAGCTGCAAATAAAAAAAAAAAAAAATTATAACGTTATTGTAGCCCTAAGAAGGGCTGTTGGGTTCTTTAAGAATCACTCCTGCCTAACAGTAAGCTAATAGAACACCCTAACGCTTTCCCTGAGCAGCAGCAGCTCTCTCCCTAGCGGCATCCAGACAGAGAATGATCCGAGCAGCGCGGGCAGCGGCTAGTCTATCCCAGGGTCACCTGATCTGGCCAGCCAACCACTGCTATCTACGTGTAAGGGTACCACGTCATGCTGGGTGGAGTGCAGAGTCTCCTGGCTTGTGATTGGCTCTGTTTCTGGCCGCCAAAAAGCAAAACGGCGGGAGCTGCCATTTTCTCGAGCGGGCGAAATACTCGTCCGAGCAACGAGCAGTTACGAGTACGCTAATGCTCGATCGAGCATCAAGCTCGGACGAGTATGTTCGCTCATCTCTAGTGATGACCCGACCCCGGAAGAACCGGAGCTGGAAGGAGCTGCGGCGCTGCCGCAGGTCCCTGTTTATTTTCTTCTGGACCCCTCCGTGGTCCCTGGCTCAGTTGAGCCCCCGGCTGGAACAGCCGACACCCCGGGCGACAGTGCTCCTCCCCCTGAAGGTCCGGAGGATGTTGCTGCATCTGCAGTACATGCTACTGCCACCGGGTGTCCCCAGCCGGCACCTACTCCCGCTGAGGATGCACAGGATTCCCTGCTGGAGCTGGATCCTGTCTCTGCTGAACCCAGCGATGCAGAGTAACCCCTGAAGGGCTGTAGCCCACTTCAGGTACTGTACATATTGTGTATTTATCTCCATTTTCCCTAAAGAGCCAGAGACTTTCCTGAGACTCTCATCCCTATTTATCTCAGTCAAGAGACATACCTTGGTACAAAGATAGATCCCGGCACTCACCAAATAATGCAGATATTGTTTAATAGTAAGATCAACTTACAGCATGATGTGCAGGGACACAACACAAGGGAACGCGTTTTCGGCTCAACACTCGAGCCTTTGTCAACCATACTGCATAGTTGAATGGCACACATTTAAATACAAAGTAACGAACTAGACCACGCCCACTGACGTCACATCCTACCGGAAGCGGGATCTCCGTGGTGTGACGTAGCGGTTTCAGGTATTGTCCTCATTCTGGTTACGTTTCTAGAGAGAAAATTGGAACAAGGTCAAAAGAAAATTACAACCAACATTTGGTAAAATTGCAACCATAAATAAAAGCATAAACATATCAAGGATAAACTATTGGGATATTATGAAAGGTCTCTCAGATCGTAATCACGATTTAACCCTCGCGGTTCTAGGGTCCCCAGCGTATGTATCCAATATGCCTCTCGGCGGCGAAGAAGAATTTTGATGTTGCCACCTCTACGGGGGACTTGGATCTGTTCGACCACTTGAAATCTCAGCTGTGAAATGGAGTGTTTTCTATCATGAAAATGGTAAGGAATAGGTAGTAGTCTGTTATTACACCTGATGGTAGACTTATGTTTATTAATGCGAGATTTTACAGGTTGCATCGTTTCCCCTATGTATAAATATCCGCAGGGGCATTTAATGGAGTAAATTACATTGCGGGAGTTACATGTGAAATAACCTGGAGTGCCGTCCATCTACAGTCACAATTATCTGCCTACGGATCGAGCACCTGTACTTCCAATGTCAGCTACAACACTTGCTTTTAGTGAGGATGAAGCTGCTAATATCCTATCGCAGGTGACCAACTCTACAGATTTCCTCAACATCCCACAGGACGTCTTCAAAAGAAGAGACTGGGAGAGGGATCTCAAGAAACTGACCTCATTTGAACTTCACTCCGCAACATTAGCGGAATATCACAAAACTGGCCGTATACCACGCGGCTTAAGGATAAACTTACGACCAACCCTCTTCTCTGAAGAGGAAGACTTTCGCAACAATTTTGAGAAGATTCTCAACAAATGTTCCTTGGACTTGATTGTACTCACGATATCTCGCCTACAAAAGGGGATCGAGGAACTACGTTCCAAAACAGAAGCAACTAAACAACAGCTACAAGATTGCATGAAACCAGAAGATTTCTCCACTTTAAAATCGTCTGTGGAGACTCTAATCAACAAATATCGTAAAGATACGGAAGACACCAAAAGGAATAAATATCTGCGAGATCTAGAGGATTATAGACTCAACAGAGTCTACAAATGGCGCGACTTCTCCAACAGACAATATGGCGCACCGAAGTCTGGAAGAAGGTACGACCAGCGCTCCTCCAGTTCCAGCAGCGACCGGAGCACCAATCAAGGGAGACGTCGCCCTTTTCACAGAGGGGGAAACAGGGAACCCCCAGGAAAACCCGACGCGGGGGCAGACACCATCGTAGAAACTACCAATCCCCGGCCTCCGGTGAACTTACCTCCTCCTCAACCTCCACTCACTCGGTCTCAGGTACTGTACCCAGTTTAATTATTAACATTTCCTCAAAGAACTTGGATCCCAACCAATTGAGTGTACTACAAAAGGGACTGTCGTTTAGTCCCGTTGGGAAATATGACTCCTTTCTGATGGACTTAGATCTACAGAAATTCTTTAGAAGTGTGAGACTGAAAGCTTATTTTGCTGACCCTATTGTTATGGAGTCCTCCAATGTCACTTCTGTTGATACTGATACCCCTCTTAAATTGTCAGATCTTGGCTTGAGAAATACAAGTTCATTTAACCCTCCCAAAAGGTTCCACCCAGTCGAAACCTTTATTGATGTAGTAAAGAGAGATGTAGCTATCATTAACCAACGCTATAAATTGGGTGATTTTACAGTATCTAACAACCTCACGGGTAATGAATACAGAGCTCTGAGGTCTCTCTGTTCGGACAGTGACATAATTTTGAAGCCTGCAGATAAGGGCGGTGCCATTGTCATTATGGACAAGATAGCCTACAGAAAAGAAATATATCGTCAACTGTCCGACCAGACGACCTACGAGAAATTACTGTCTAATCCCACAATGCGGATTAAAACCAAACTCATGACATTGGTCAATACAGCTGAACAGGGGGGTTTGATTGATAATAATATGGCTAGATTCCTAATTAACCACGACCCGATAACACCGGTTCTTTATATCCTACCGAAGGTCCACAAGACCTTGGTAAACCCACCGGGAAGGCCGATTGTGGCCTCTACCGATTCTGTGTTGACGAATCCTGCTAAAGTATTGGAGAAAATCCTGACACCCTATGTTAAGGAGACAACCTCTTTCCTTCTAGACACGACAGCTTTTCTCAATGTGATTAAACAATTGGATGATGTTACAGCCATTGACTTACTGGTCACAATTGACGTAGTCAGCCTATATACATCAATTGAACATACGTTGGGTATTGAAGCGGTTGAGAAAATGCTGAGGAATGATACATCTGTTTCTACAGAAGTAAGATCCTTCTTAACGAAATTGCTAGAAATTGTGCTCTCTGAGAACTACTTTCTGGTTGAGGACAACTACTACATGCAGAAAAGAGGGACAGCAATGGGGTCCAATGTGGCCCCGCCCTACGCAAACTGTTATATGGCAGCATTTGAAGACGAATATGTGTACCAACATCCTCTCTTTTTGAGACATGTCAAAATATGGCGTCGTTTTATCGACGATATCTTTTGCGTGTGGGCGGGGCCACAGGGGACCCTGGAGACTTTCCTCCAACACCTCAATTCTATACGGAGCGAACTGCAGTTCACTATGACTTATAGTGATACCAGCATCAGCTTCCTGGACACAGTAGTGTATAAAAGACTTGATGGGACTTTGGGTACGGATTTATTTAGGAAGGAGACAGATAGGAATAGTGTATTACACTATAGTAGCAATCATCCTTACACCACAAAGAAATCCATCCCCAATTCCCAGTTTCAAAGAGTCCAAAGAATAGTATCAGATGACAGTACCAGAGAAAGTAGGCTGGACGAGATGCAATCTAGATTTCGAGATAGAGGCTACCCCGAACATCTCCTTAAAGGGGCCAGGGACTTGGCATCCACAGGTACAACCAGACCTAGGGTACGAGCAGAAAAGAGGATAGTCCTTAGTCACCAACACCATCCCCTTAATAGCAAAATTGACTCAATAGTCAGGAAACACTGGCGTATACTTCGTACATCGTTTCCTCAGGTGGAAGAGTTCCAAAATCCACCTCTGATATGCAATAAGAGAGCCCCCAACCTACATAACAAACTTGTACGGGCTGATATGGGGAGCACACGGATAATACCCAAGCAAATGTTCTTAGCGACCCAAAAGAGAGGCACGTTCCCATGCCTGAATTGTTCTGAATGCTCCAATATTCTCCGTGGCGACACACTATATCATCCCCATACCGGACAACCTTTCAAGATACAAGGTTATTTCACATGTAACTCCCGCAATGTAATTTACTCCATTAAATGCCCCTGCGGATATTTATACATAGGGGAAACGATGCAACCTGTAAAATCTCGCATTAATAAACATAAGTCTACCATCAGGTGTAATAACAGACTACTACCTATTCCTTACCATTTTCATGATAGAAAACACTCCATTTCACAGCTGAGATTTCAAGTGGTCGAACAGATCCAAGTCCCCCGTAGAGGTGGCAACATCAAAATTCTTCTTCGCCGCCGAGAGGCATATTGGATACATACGCTGGGGACCCTAGAACCGCGAGGGTTAAATCGTGATTACGATCTGAGAGACCTTTCATAATATCCCGATAGTTTATCCTTGATATGTTTATGCTTTTATTTATGGTTGCAATTTTACCAAATGTTGGTTGTAATTTTCTTTTGACCTTGTTCCAATTTTCTCTCTAGAAACGTAACCAGAATGAGGACAATACCTGAAACCGCTACGTCACACCACGGAGATCCCGCTTCCGGTAGGATGTGACGTCAGTGGGCGTGGTCTAGTTCGTTACTTTGTATTTAAATGTGTGCCATTCAACTATGCAGTATGGTTGACAAAGGCTCGAGTGTTGAGCCGAAAACGCGTTCCCTTGTGTTGTGTCCCTGCACATCATGCTGTAAGTTGATCTTACTATTAAACAATATCTGCATTATTTGGTGAGTGCCGGGATCTATCTTTGTACCATATTGAGGCTAAGGCCGTACCCGGAGCACCGCTACTCACAGAGTGCCGTCCATCTACAGTCACAAGAGACATACCTTGAACTGATTATTGTCCTGTGCTATGATAGCACCCCTTCCTCTGCCACAGCAGAGAATTTCTTCAAAGGACTCTGTCCCTCTACACTAGAGGAGACCCTTTGCTTCTTAGTGCACTTTTCCCCACATCAAGGGCTGTACCCAGAAGATGGACTTTGCTATTAAAGACCTTCTGTGAGACTTTTGCCAACTCCAAGGAAAAGTTGCTATTGCTATTTATTATCATTTTGCACTTAATGCCTTCCTTTTTAGGTATGGACATTCTGCTTGCACTCTTTATGCCTTTTCTTTGCAGGAAAAGAGACATTTATCCTGCTACCCTGAGTAGCCTACCTCTGTAACGTTTGTAACGTTCAAGATGTGTACCCATTGAGCTCCTAAGCCAATGTGAGTTGACCTGTTTGCACACTGTCAAAATGTATGCCAGTAGTCTGCATTAACCCTTTCATAGGCTTTTCAGGTTGTAGTGTGGTGGACCGTCTTTTTGTGTAAAACACTGACCGCTACCTGATCCCTCAAACCGAGGTTTGCACATGGGGGTAGTCCGTAAACTGCGGGTCCTTCGGGGACCGGGGGTGTTACAGAGTTTAGCACCTGGATGCCACCCATACATGGGTAAGGATGCCAGTCAGGAGGTACTCGTGTCACATATGCCAATGTAATGCATATACACACACTATATAATTGCCGCCAGGGAAGAAGTGTTGATACAACAAATATACAGGCCTTGGTGCAAGGAGTGGATTACAGGACATGACACCACACCTTTCCTACTGTACAGTTCGGTTTAATGGCGTCAGCGACCAACTGTCATACAGCTACATGTTTTTGTCTTTAGTCCGACACCAACCCAGGTGCCTGTCTCCAGGCGGTTTGTCCCTACACCTCACATAGCCTGCACTTCCCAGAAGTGCCCTTAGCCCCCTCTGTGCCCCAAAACATCTGTAGTCGAGCCGAGGGCGGCTCTTTCAATTGCCCCCGGGGTATGCAACACCCTCGCCGATGCAATGGCGAGGGAGTGTTTGCGAATACGTCCCACCTGCATGTATCCACATTACACTACATGGTCCTTATGGGACATAGGGGATATTGCAGTGGTGGATCCTGGCAAGGCAGAGGTTAAGTGTTTTGTATGATGCAAGATGCTATTGTCCAATGATTTGTGTTACATCCTGTCCTTTGTGAGCTGAGATGTGATTGGAGGAGCAGCCACCACTTGACCAAAGGGAGGTAATAAAACCCCCTGGCCAGGAATGTTCTAGAGAGGACTCTGTGAGTTAGTCTAGAGAGAAGACTCAGAGAGATTCCAGTGTAGGAGAATCCTAGAGATCAGTCAAAAATAAAACAGGAACGGTGCAGGCACAGTCGATCTGGAGTCGGGCAATATGTCACGGCTAGGAGGGTAGTGGGGAGGTGAGGGTGTAACAGCAATCACTATGGTCGTGCTTCGTCTTCAGAGAACAGTCCAAGCATCCAAATGTACAAAAAGAGGAAAGAAGGAGCACTCACCAATGTCGTGAAAAATATTTGTCTTCTTTATTCACATCAAGTGGTACACAGGGAGGCACGCAGTGCCTAGAGATCAGTGAGTGAGTGAGAAATCTCTGTCTAGCCCATACCAGAGCAGGAAGAGCCTAGCCCCTGCCTCTGAAGAGTGGAGTCTAAGACTAGAGTTAGGGTAGTGAGGAAAAGGGGTATCATCTTACCTTTAAAGGTGATACCTGAAGCCCTACAGGACAAGCTGAAGCTTCCTACCAGGACACAGCTGCCTCCCAGCCTGCCCTCTACATCCAGGCTGGTGAACTATCTCCTGAGGCTCCCTCCAAAAGCATCTCAGCACTCCATCTACCTGTTAAAGGCACGTTGCTGCGGTTCCTGCCGGTTCAAATAAAGAACTGTAAGTTGTTTTCTTCAACTTCTGTCTCCGTCTGGTCCCTGCTAATACGGCTGCCTTCATCACCGGCACCCTGTCCATCACCCAGAGACTCACACTCGGGACATTAAGGGGTTGCCCCAGGGAGATCCGCTATAGCAGCCACTCCCTCATCATTTCTTGCCAACACCACCCTGCTGGAGACCTGCCAAGCTGTAGGACAGCCCTCCAGTTCCCCCGTACCAAGCACCGTGACAATAGCGTGCTTAGGCCGCAACCGCCAACCACTCCGGTACCGCGGGCCCCGGCTGTCTCCAGGCCTCACCTCAAGGGCTAGGCCCCGGTGGGGGATGTTGCATATGTCTGTATGGTAATCGATCACGTGATCACATATGGCTGTACACTTTATATAATGATAAACGGATACACACCTCCCAACTTTTGGACGAGAGAAAGAGGGACAAAAGCCCTCCCTCTTTTTCTAAACCACGCCCATTGTCCAACCCACAAGCATAGTATATATCAACCTTTACGGTCCCCACATATTACAATGCCCCTTACTTTGGCCACCCCCATGCACCCGTATAACACACCCTAATGCAAATCTGCAACATATAAAACTCCTCTTTAATTTTATCCTTCCTTTACATTTTGTTTTCCACTTTTATTAATCTCCTCCTGTGACCTCCTGTCCTCCAGCCTCCTCCTGTCCTCCAGCCTCCTCCTGTAGCCTCCTGTCCTCCATCCTCCTCCTGTAGCTCCTGTCCTCCAGCCTCCTCCTGTCCTCCATCCTCCTCCTGTAGCTCCTGTCCTCCAGCCTCCTCCTGTCCTCCATCCTCCTCCTGTAGCTCCTTTCCTCCAGCCTCCTCCTGTAGCCTCCTGTCCTCCAGCCTCCTCCTGTAGTCTCCTGTCCTCCAGCCTCCTCCTGTGGCCTCCTGTCCTCCAGCCTCCTCCTGTGACCTCATTTCCACCAGCCTCCTCCTGTGACCTCCTGTCCTCCATCCTCCTCCTGTAGCTCCTGTCCTCCAGCCTCCTCTTGTAGCCTCCTGTCCTCCATCCTCCTCCTGTAGCTCCTGTCCTACAGCCTCCTCCTGTAGCTCCTGTCCTCCAGCCTCCTCCTGTAGCCCCCTGTCCTCCAGCCTCCTCCCGTAGCCCCCTGTCCTCCAGCCTCCTCCTATCCTCCAGCCTCCTCCCGTAGCCCCCTGTCCTCCAGCCTCCTCCTGTCCTCCAGCCTTCTCCTGTAGACCACTGTCCTCTAGCCTCCTCCTATAGCCTCCTGTCCTCCATCCTCCTCCTGTATTCTCCTGTCCTCCAGCCTCCTCCTGTAGACCACTGTCCTCTAGCCTCCTCCTGTAGCCCCCTATCCTCCAGCCTCCTCCCGTAGCCTCCTGTCCTCCATCCTTCTCCTGTATTCTCCTGTCCTCCAGCCTCCTCCTGTCCTCCAGCCTTCTCCTGTAGACCACTGTCCTCTAGCCTCCTCCTGTAGCCCCCTGTCCTCCAGCCTCCTGTCCTCCAGCCTCTTCCTGTAGCCTCCTGTCCTCCAGCCTCATTCTGGGTCCTCCTGTTCCCCAGTTTCCTGTAGCCTCCTGTCTTCCAGCCTCATTCTGTGGCCTCCTGTCTTCCAGACTCATTCTGTGGCCTCCTGTCTTCCAGCCTCATTCTGTGGCCTCCTGTCCTCCAGCCTCCTCCTGTAGCCTCCTGTCCTCCAGCCTCCTCCTGCAGCCTCCTGTCCTCCATCCTCCTCCTGTAGCTCCTGTCCTCCAGCCTCCTCTTGTCCTCCAGCCTCCTCCTGTTCTCCAGCCTCCTCCTGTCTTCCAGCCTCATTATGTGACCTCCTGTCCTCCAGCCTCCTCCTGTAGTCTCCTGTCCTCCAGCCTCCTCCTGTGACCTCCTGTCCCCCAGCCTCCTCCTGTGACCTCCTGTCCTCCATCCTCCTCCTGTCCTCCATCCTCCTCCTGTAGCCTCCTGTCCTCCAGCCTCCTCCTGTGATCCCCTGTCCTCCATCCTCCTCCAGCCTCCTCCTGTCCTCCATCCTCCGGTCCTTCAGCTTCATTCTGGGTCCTCCTGTTCCCCAA
Source organism: Engystomops pustulosus (assembly GCF_040894005.1). Lineage (NCBI taxonomy): Eukaryota > Metazoa > Chordata > Amphibia > Anura > Leptodactylidae > Engystomops > Engystomops pustulosus. The sequence goes on from NC_092419.1 coordinate 25,388,202, forward strand.
GCTCCTGTGGCCTCCTGTCTTCCAGCCTCCTCCTGTATCTTCCTGTCCCCCAGCCTCCTCATGTGGCCTCCTGTCCCCCAGCCTCCTCATGTGGCCTCCTGTCCCCCAGCCTCCTCCAGTCTCCTCCTCCAGTCTCCTCCTCCTGTCCCCAAGGATACAAAAATTATAGGTTTTATAATGTTTTTATACTTTTATACAAAAATTAAAACCTTCTCTGCATTTTGCCATCTTCTGATGCTAATAACTTTTTCATACTTCAGTGTACGGAGCTGTGTTTGGTGTCATTTTTTGCGAGATCAGATGACATTTTCAATGTTACCATTTTTAGGACAGTACGGCCTTTTAAACAATTTTTTTACAGGTTTTATGTTTTGCAAAATGGGAAAAAAGTGTCATTTTTCATTGTGCCGCTATTTTCTGTTATTATTTGGGTTTAAACTCTGGGAATAACTGTGATTATATTTTGATAGATTTCAGACACGGTGATACCTAACATGTTTGTGAATTTTACTGTTTATTTAGTTTTATATCAGTTCTAGGGAAAAGGGGGGATTTGAATTTTTTAGATTTTATAATTTTTTTTAACTACAGGCACCAATCAAGGGGTTAACTTCTGTCATTGGTGCAAGCAACAATCACAGCTGTTAGTGATGGGTGATTGCTGCAATATGCAGCAAACCCCATGTGTGTATGAAGAGGGATCACCCCGTGAGCCCTATTCATACACCCTCGGCCACAGAAGCCACTTTTCACCTTCCTCACGCGGCCGTTTTTTCAGATCTGCCACGTGTCACTATAAGTGGTTATAACTTTTGACCTTCAAAATGTGGGGGTTTTGTGTATTTTATTCAATTTTACTGAATAAAAACTAATTTGGAGAAAATCTTGTACATTTTAGCATTACCATATTTTCATATGCATAACTTTTTTATTTTTCAGCTGACAAATCTGGTTAGGGGCTTATTTTTTGCGAGAAGAGTTATTCTTTTTAGTGTCTTATTTTAGAGTGCGTAACTTTTCTTTGTCACTCTTTAGGGCATTTTTTTTAAAAGGTATTTATTAAAAATGATCTTTTTTTGGAAAGTTTTTTGCGTTTTTTTTTCCCTGGCGTTTACCGTGCGGGTCCAGTAATGATTCTGTTTTATTATACAGATTGTTACGGACCCGGCAATAGCAAATAAGTGGGTTTTTTGTGTGTTTTTATGGGAAAGTGACATTTTAGAGGCTTATTTTTTTATGTTTTTATTTATTCTAATGTGTAGTGTTTAATGTTTTTACATGTTTTTTATTTTTCCATACTTGAACTTGAACCAGTGATGCTCTGATCGTTGCTTCAAGTTCAATACACTGCTCTACAATACTTCTTTATTGTAGAGCAGTGTGAACTGTCTGAGCATGCAGGTGCATGCGGAGACAGTTTACAGTCAGACCCGGAACATCGGGCAGCCCCGGAGCACATGGCAGTCCTCGGAGCTGCCCAGAAGTGGATCGCATCCCCCGGTAAGCGCACAGGGGATCCGATCCATAGCGGAAATGCCCTTACACGTGGTGGTCATGCTTGACCGCCACGTGTAAGGGGTTAAAACCCGCAATCGGAGTCACCTCTGATCGTGGGTGTTAGAGCGCGGTGATATTGCGATTATTTCAGGGCTTGTACGTCACAAAGCTGCCATACAAGTCCTTATAGATGTCTCCTGTCACACAGCATAAACAGCTACATGTCAGTGTGAGGGTCAGGCTCATACCTCCCAACCGTCCCATTTTGGGCGGGACAGTCCCGTTTTTTAACCTTTGTCCCGCCTGCACGGGCCGGTAATTTCTGCGCTGTCACGGATTGTTCCGTCTTGTCCCACCCCCGAGTCCCGTCTCCATCCTGCTCAGGATACAGAGAAGCCAGGGGGTGGGGTGCAGCGTCCTCCTCCTCTCCAGCTCCCGGGCTGTCTGCTGCAGAGCCGGCACCTCCCCCATCTCCTCCCCTGGGAGGCAGAGCCCTCCCTGTCCTCAGGCTGCCACTCGGCACAGGATGCAGGCAGATGGATGGATGGATGGAGCAGTGCAGAGTGTCATATTCTCTGCACTGCCCCTGCACAGCAGCCCCAGGGGATCAGCCTCCGTGCAGGCAGGAGCTCTCCAGCTCTGCTACATCAATAGCTCCCTGCCCCCACCTCCTCCTGTGCCTCACTGAAGTTCGTCTGATGAAGCAGGGCCGAGTGTGTGCAGCTGCTGCAGTGTGATAACAGGTACTCTACAGTGACTACAGGCAGCAGCTAAAGGGTTAAACACTTCACATTCCTGCGGGGTACGCCTGACTAAATCATAATTATTCACGCCTTCTGGCGTGTGGATTTAAGCCTTGCCAGAGGAGTGGTTCTTCCCTCTTCTTGTCAAGCCGGCAAGGAAGCAGTCCCTCCCTCCCGCCCCCTTTTTTTGTGTTTCTGTGATAATTTATTGTTCTTTTTGTTATTTAAGTCACAGCTGGCGGAAAGTGGGCGATGGATGTGAAGGCTCGGTTGGCCGACTTGGCAGCTGGGAGGCCAGCTGGCATACAGCGGCCGGGCCGACAGAACGATTTACATGTGCCTTTACAAGTTAAAAATTTGAATTGTTAATTAAATAAAGCTGTGACCATCTTTTATACCCAACAAAAAGTGAGTCTGTGCGTTTTATGGTTATGTGTTTTATAAAGGGGTTTCATTAAAGGGCCTGAGAGATGTTATTAAGTTTGTTAGCTCATGCCACCCAGTCTCCATAGACCCCCTGCCCCCATCCCTAATCCCCCCAGTGCCCTTCTATTCTGTTTTTATTGTACCATATACTTAAAGGGGTTATCCGGGTTTAAAAAATTTTTTTATGGCCGGGCTGGGGAGGGAGAGTTAAACATAATAAACATGGACTTACCTCCTCCGGTGCTGCCGATGTCCCGCGCCGCGGTCACTTCGATCTGTGCCCCTGTAAACAAACAGGGGCACGGAAGCCGCGCACAGGGAGCTTCCGGTCCGCGATGTGGACGGCTCCTCCCATCCGTTGTAAGTGCTGGGAGATGGTGCGCATGGGAGCATCCGGCCGACCGGAAGCACCCTGTGCGCAGGTGTAATGAAACCGGCGCACGGAGAAGACGGGCCGCGGCGCGGGACATCGGCAGCACCGGAGGAGGTAAGTACATGTTTATTATGTTTAAATAGCCCTCCCCAGCCCGGCCATAAAAATTTTTTTAAACCCGGATAACCCCTTTAATCCCTTAACCCCTTAAGGACGCAGGGTTTTTCCGCTCATTTCTCACTCTCCGATTTCAAAAATCCATAACGTTTTCATTTTTACATGTGCAGACCTGTGTGAGGGCTTATTTTGTGCGTAACAAATTTTACTTTCCCGTAATGTTATTTATTTTAACATGCCGTGTACTGCGAAGCTGAAAAAAAATTCCAAATGTGGAAAAATAGAAAAAAAAACGCACGTTCTTGTGGGCTCAGTTTTTTCGACTTTGACTGTGCACTCAAAATAACACCTCATCTTTATTCTTTGGTTCGGCGCGATCATGGTGATACCAAATTTATACAGGGTTTTATTGTGTTTTAATACATTTTCAAAAATTAAACGAATGTGTACAAAAAAGAAAAAAAAAATTTGCCATCTTCTGACGCTAATAACTTTTTCATACTTTGGCGCACGGAGATGTGTGAGGGGTCATTTTTTGCGAAATGAGGCGACGTTTTCATTGCCACCATTTTGAGGTGTGTGTGACATTTTGATCATTTTTTATTTTCATTTATACCTAATGTGTCTGTGATTTTTACTGTTTATTATGTTTTATATCCATTCTAGGGAAATGGGGGTGATTTGAACTTTTAATATTTTATACATTTTTTTTATTTTTTAAACTTTTTTTTTTCTTTTTTTTTCACTATTTCTTAGACCAGCTAGGGTACATTAACCCTAGATGGTCAGATCGTTCCTACCATATACTGCAATACTTCTGTATTGCAATATATGGCATTTTTGCAGCTCATTCATTACAATGGGCCACTGGCTCATTGTAACGAATCTGCAGAAGCCAGATAGTCTCGGGTCAAACAAAGACCCGAGGCTACCACGGCAACCGATCTCCGCCCCCCGATGACGTTCGGGGGCGCGGCGATCGTAAAAAAGATGGTGGCGCCCGCGCGGCACTGTCTTTTAAACGCCACCGGCGACTTTGCCGGCGGCAATGAAAGGGTTTTCATTGCAAAAACCCCCACCTTGTATGAAGAGGACTCGGCCCGTGATCCCTCTTCATACACTCCTTATACCTCTGCGTCATAGAGCTACGGCGCAGAGCGTTGAGGGGTTAAAGGGGTTTTCCCACAAATACAAGTTAGGCCCTATCCATAGGACAGGGCTTAACCTGCTGATGTGTGGGGGTTTCAGTGATGTGACCCCCACAGATCATGAAAACGAGGGGTCTGTTGGGGTCCACATAAGGTACATGTCATCGCTCTATGACAGTAATGGAGCAGAATGGTCATACACGGCCGTCTGCTCCATTACTCTGACGGAGCGACGAGGGGTCCGTTGGAGGTATGTAGGATCCCTCGTTTTCATGATCTGTGGGGATCTCATCACTGAGACCCCCACTGATCAGCAACTTATGCCCAATCCTGTGGATAGGAACTAATTTGTATTAGCAGGAAAACCCCTATAAGGACATGGCCCTTTTTAATTTTTGCGTTTCCATATTTCACTCCCCACTTTCAAAATCTTTTTTATTTTTCCACGTACAGAGCTGTGTGCGGCCTGTTTCTGCGTAACAAATTATACTTCCTAGTGACGGTATTAAATATTCCAGGCCCTGTACTGGGAAGCGGGAAGGAAAAGATGAAATGTGGTTTTTATGGCTTTCACTGCGCGCTCCATAGGACCCCTCCCCTTTACTGCGCTCCATAGGACCCCTCCCCTTTACTGCGCTCCATAGGACCCCTCCCCTTTACTGCGCTCCATAGGACCCCTCCCCTTTACTGCGCTCCATAGGACCCCTCCCCTTTACTCTTTAGTTTGGTATATTATGTGGCCCCCTGGCTGCTTGCTATTCATATTGGAGCACATTTACTTACCCGGTCCAGTCGCGATCCAGCGGCGCGTTCTCTGCACTGGATTCGGGTCCGGCCGGATTTAATAAGGTAGTTCCTCCGCCGTCCACCAGGTGGCGCTGCTGCGCTGAAAAGCATTTTAACGCGCCGGAATTCACCGAGGCCGTCTGAGTGAAGGTAAGCGGGTCCCGAGCGACACATTTTCGGTTCTTAAATGCGGCGGTTTTTCCGAATACGTCGGGTTTTCGTTCGGCCACGCCCCCCGATTTCCGTCGCGCGCATGCCGGCGCCGATGCGCCACAATCCGATCGCGTGCGCCACAATCCCGGGGCAATTCAGGTACAATCGGCGCCCCCCTAGACATTGTCGAGGGGGGGCATGCTCGTCTAGGGGGGGGGACATGCTCGTTGTCTGGGGGGGCATGCTCGTTGTCTGGGGGGGGGCATGCTCATTGTCTAATGGGGGGACATGCACGTTGTCTGGGGGGGACATGCTCGTTGTCTAAAGGGGGGACATGCTCGTTGTCTGGGGGGGACATGCTCGTTGTCTAATGGGGGGACATGCTCGTTGTCTGGGGGGAACATGCTCGTTGTCTAGGGGGGGACATGCTCGTTGTCTGGGGACCCCCCTGATGATTCCTCTTCACACATCCCGTGCACAGCTCACACAGGGGGGAGGAGGAGGAGGGGCCGTGCTGTGCTGTGCCATGCTCTGCGGTGCTGTGCTGTGCCATGCTCTGCGGTGCTGTGCCATGCTCTGCGGTGCTGTGCTGTGCCATGCTCTGCGGTGCTGTGCTGTGCCATGCTCTGCGGTGCTGTGCTGTGCCATGCTCTGCGGTGCTGTGCTGTGCTATGCTCTGCGGTGCTGTGCTGTGCTATTCTCTGTGGTGCTGTGCTCAGCTGGGAGCTCAGGATGTAAAGCCACAGCAGCCGCTCTCCAGGTGACCCCCCTGATGATTCCTCCTCACATGCCACAGGGGGAGGGGAGGCCCGGGGGAGGAGGAGAAGGTGCTGTGCTGTGCTGTACTGTACTGTGCTGTGCTGTACTGTGCTGTGCTGTACTGTGCTGTGCTGTACTGTGAGCTCAGACTTCACAGCGTCCGCGTTGCCCGTGTCTCTGCAGTCAGTGTGTCCCGGGACCAGGAGACGGGACTCAGTCTCTTGGTCCGGGACAAAGCGTAGCAAAGCGTGACAACCTCTTAACCTCCCGGGGAGGCGGGACACAGCTAAAAAAACGTGACAGTCCCGCCGAAAGTGGGACGGTTGGGAGGTATGATATAATATACATATGCTGAGATGTAGCAGTGCTGCAAGTGTTGTGTAGCTGCATTAAAAGAAATAAATAAAACACTGGGTCACATTACTAAGGGCTTTGCGCCAGATTTCTGTCGAAGTTTGAGCTTTCTTTTAGGTCTTTCACAGATATTTAAGAAGTGTCTGCACCACATTTCTGTTGCACGCAACTCTTTTGTGTCGCGGCTGCACTATTTTTCACTCGAAAAACACTTCGTCATTGAAAGGGACGTTCCAGTGATCATTCGGACCGTCACATTTATCATGCAAAGTCAGACAGAATTGTGTCACACGCCCCATGTTAAAGGTGCACCAAAAAAAGCGATGCCCTCTGTCAGAGCAGTGCAAGGAGCGCCAGATTCATGAAGAAGGTGCACCAGAAATCCTGCACTATAGACAGGTAACTGCACATAGTACACCCTGCACTGTTCTAAGTAAATGTGCCGCAGTGTATCAGTGGTCAATATAAACTTCTACACTATGGGACATAAATTATTGACCGTTTATGTTCTTTTTATTTTTCTTATATATACGGAGGAGCAGTGGTGTTTCTTTGAGCCAGAGATGCAGATATCACTAGCCCCACATCATTTAGAGAAGGGGCAGGGGACTGTAGGGGGGTGGAGATTTAATTTTAAAAAGTGCTCTTGCAGCGATTGGCCCCCTCTTCAAGGGGAGGTTTAGGCGGGCCTATGGGGGCCCGCCCCGGTGGTTTATAAGTTATGGGGGCACGTAGAGGGGGCCTCTTTCCTTCTACCCTCAACCCAGAGAGTGTGAAGTCTGAGACCCCCTCCTAGCTTACCTCCACCCTTGAAGATGTCCTCACTCGAGGCCCAGGTGCTCAAGCGCGTTGCCTCTGAGGGTTCTGCATGGCTCCAGGAGTTATTCCAGCGGGGCGTAGCTGCATCGGATGCCCAGCAGCAGCGTGCGTCTGAAGCTTCCACTCCCGACGTCATCACTAGCCGGCCCCCTACCCTGTCTCCTCCTCCAGCCCAGAGCTCCTCACAGACGCCCGTCCCTGCCACCGGAACATCAGGGGAGTTGCTGGTCGGCGAGCGCGGGAGGCCCACGCGAAGAACAAGGCCTCCGCTTCGTCTCAGCCCCGGGTCCCCATCTACAAGCAGGCGGCGCGGCTCGGCTTTGAAGAGAGGAGCATCGGCGCCACGTGCGGGAGCTGCCTCCCGCTACCGACAAGATCAGGGTGGGACAGATCCTGACGCTCCTCAAGGTAAGCAGCGCTGCCATTTCGTGCTACTACTTTGAGGTTTTCAGCACGTTTTTGGAATGGCTCCTGGGGTTTGAGACGGGTATCTATTCCACCACTCACTACCTGGACGACTTCTTGTTTGTCGGTCAACGGGACACCAACACTTGTTCCCGTTTGTTAGAAACCTTCACAACTTTAATGAAGTTCGTTGGTGTCCCCTTGTCCGCCGACAAGACGGTCGGCCCGGGTTTCCAAATTGTCTTTCCTAGGTATCGAGCTCGATACGGAAAATATGACTTTTAGATTACCGGAAGAAAAAGTGTCCAGGCTCTGCCAAGAGATTGAGTCACTTATTGGGAAGAAAAAAGCCACTTTGCATCAGTTCCAGGTCCTCCTGGGACTGTTAAATTTCGCCTGTAGAGTTATTCCCATGGGGCGAGCTTTCTCTAGCCGCCTTTCTTTATCTACAAAAGGCACTTGTAATCCAAACCATTTTATCAGGGTCACTGATCCCCTGAGGGAAGACTTGTCAGTCTGGCAGGTTTTTCTCCAGGATTTTAATGGCACGGGCATACTCCAAGAGGCTGAGAAGGATAACTCCTCACTAAACCTTTTCACGGCTTGTTCCCTCTCTCACGGGTTCGCCTCTATTTATGGCTCAAATTGGTGCAGGAGTGATTGGCCCCCCATGTGGTTAGACACGGGTCTGACAAATAATTTAACCCTTTTGCATTTATTCCAATTGGTGGTAGCGATTGAACTTTGGGGCCCCCTCTTGGCGGATAATAGGATAAGGTTTTGGTCAGGTAACATTTCGGTGGTTCAGGCCCTTAATAGCCTCTCTTCCTCTTCCTACCCGGTCCTTGCGCTGCTTCGACACTTGGTGCTACGCTGCCTTCAGTCAAACATTTGGCTGAGGGCGCGATACGTTACTGATCCTGCGAACGGCATGGCTAATGCCTTGTCTCGTTCCCAGTTTCAGGTATTCAGAGAGCTCCACGGGTCAGCGGATGTGGCGGGGACGGAATGCCCGCAGTGCTTATGGAACCTGGTCGTGAGCAGTTGCAACAGATAATAAGAAGTTCACTGTCAGAATCCACTTGGCAAAAATATACATCAGCGTGGAAGCAATGGCTTATTGTCTCTGGCGGTTACTTACCCGTGGAGAAACCTGCTATCCTCAAATTTACCCTAGATTTTCTAGTCTCATTGAAACACCAAGAGGCATCCTTTCACATGGCAAAGGCTAGTTTAGCAGGAATAGCGTTTATGTTAAAATTACATGATCGGCCGGACGTCACAAAGACGTTTGTGATATAACAATTATTAAAAGGGTGGAAGCGCCAGCGTCACACGCAGGATTCTCGGCGGCCGGTTTCCCTTCCTCTGCTGAAGCGGATTCTTGAAGTTGTGGACAGCATCTGTAGCTCAAATTTTGAGGCATATTTATTTAAAGCGGCTTTTTCCGTTGCCTTTTTCGGTGCTCTCCGCATCGGCGAGTTAGTCCCTTTTAGCCGGAAAAAACAAGGGGGTTTGCTACGTTCCGACGTTATCCCTGCCCATTCTTCGGTCAAAATTCGGATTCGTTATTCAAAAAACGATACCTTTGGATGAGGCACTTGGTTATCCATCTTACCAATGGGATCTGACCCCTGCCCCGTTACCCACATTTGTAATTACGCTCGTTGTAGGCCAGAGGGTTTTGATAATTTCTTTATACATGAATCAGGTTCCCCTCTCACACGTTTTCAATTTAGTTCCGTATTTAAAAGAACCCTTCTTTATCTTGGGCTTAACCCTACAGAATTCGGGACCCACTCTTTCCGCATTGGTGCGGCTACCACTGCCCACTCTTGCGGTATGAGTACTGAAGCTATAAAGCATCTGGGTCGGTGGAAATCCGAGTGCTTTAAATCCTATATTCGCCCAGACCTTAAAGGGGTTGTCCGAGTTTAAAAAAAAAAAAATATATGTGGCCGGGAGCGGGGTTACTAAAACAATAAAGCTGTACTTACCTCCCGGTGCCCTCCCGTATCCAGCGCTGCTGTCGCTCCGGTCCGGGTGCCATGTAAACAAACATGGCCGCCGGAGCAGCGCTGGACTCAGCTTCCGCCTATCCGTCCCTATACACTGCATTGTGTATGGGGACCGGAAGGTTGTCGCATCCGGCCGGAAGCTGAATCCAGCGCTGCTCCGGCGGCCATGTTTGTTTACATGGCACCCGGACCGGAGCGACAGCAGCGCTGGATACGGGAGGGCACCGGGAGGTAAGTACAGCTTTATTGTTTTAGTAACCCCGCTCCCGGCCACATATATTTTTTTTTTTAAACTCGGACAACCCCTTTAACCCTTTATTTTAGTTTTCGCCCTCTTATACTAGATTTAATCATAATATATATATATATATATATATATATATATATATATATATAACTATTTAAAAAAAAAAATTGTATTCCTTAGTTTAATTGTTATATTTGCAGGTCCCATCATCTGGATAGTGGGCCATTCTTTCGTGCACTGGGCTGAGCGGAGAGCGACGGTTCGGCGATGCGGTCAGGATTTGGGAATTCCAAATGCACGCGTGCACTGGCGCGGGTCCCGCGGGATGAGGTGGTCTAAAGTCCTTGCCGAGGTGGTGCAGATTAGTCAGGTCTGTCGGGAGCCGGCGGTCTTGATTATTCATGCAGGTGGAAATGACTTGGGGTAGGTCAAGTTAGGAGAACTTGTTTCACTTATGAAGCAAGACCTGCCCGTTTTCCTTCCTTTTTCAATTCGGTGGTGCTTGCTTGGTCGGAAATAATACCCCGGTGTTTTTGGAGGGGAGCCAGAGACTATGTGGCAATTGAGAGGGCTCGCAAGAGCTTAAATATAAGAATTTCCAAGCATGTAGCAACGCTTGGAGGAGTTTCTTTCCGGCACAAGGATCTGGAAGGGGACAACCGTCACCTGCTGATAGGGGACGGTGTTCACCTTAACCCAATTGGCACAGATATTTTTTTGTTGGGTCTCCAGGAATTAGCCGAAAAAGCTATTGCCTTGGGCCGTGTGGGGGGTCGCAGCCGGGTTTAGTATTTTCTAAAGAGGGCTGCTCCGTGGCGGTCTGTCACATGCCCGAAGGCAAAACGGAGGTGCCCTCATGATGTCTGCCGGCCAGCAGCCGCCATTCGGGCGAAGGTTTTGTTTCAGAAGAAACGTAGGGCCCGTATGGGCAGAAATTTTTGTGTTTTTTGGTCGTTGGTTTTGAAGTTTATACTGTTATTTATTAAATTCAAGGTTTATTATAAAATAAAGCTGTGGCCTACCCACATACCCACAACAAGCACGGTGTGGTTTCCCTTAATGTTTGGTTTGGTGAAAATGGCGTTTTTTCCTGTGGAAACGCTGGGTCAAGAGCGGAGATTTTAACATCATGGTTTATTTTGCTAAGTCCCTACAGTCTTCAGGGTTATCGTTATGGTTGGCATTGAGATCTTCATATGTAGCTCTCAATAACAACTGTCACTTAAACAGTTACAAATGTTTCTTCTATAGCACACGTCTCCATAACCTTTTCATGGGCTCATACACAGCTCTGGTTTTCATAGGCAGATTATGAGCAGACTGCCCGGCCGTCTATTGTATTGTCATCTGCACTCATCACTTTTATGTGCCCCAAGACCTGCGCACGTTCATGTGAAGGTCTCCGAAAGGTGTAAAAGGATGATCTTTGCCTTATTTTATCACATATTCACACCTGCCATCCAGAACTTGTCCAAACAGATGCAAAGAACATGTAACATTTACATTAATGAGTAATTTCTTTTATTTTACATTGTCCTTCCCCTATTTCTACCTCTGTTATGGTGGTCTAACTCAAGGTCCTATGAACTATAGGAGGTTCAGTAATCATACTGCTAATATAAAGCTCACATATTACACCCATCTAAACGTTACATAAGGGGGGGGGGGAGCGGCATAAATGCTAGAATGGGCCCTGTATACACTACTTATTAAAATTGTGTTTATGTTTAAGATAATGTTAACCCCTCAGCGGTTTATGGAGCCATTGTTATGGTCTTGGCCTATGATATTGTATAGAGCCATTGTTATGGTCTCGGCCTATTACAGTGTATGGAGCCATTGATATGGTCTCAGACTTTGAGCTATTGTTATGGTCTATGAAGCCATTGTTATGGTCCTGGCCTATGACGGTGTATGGAGTCATGTGTCTATTACACTTGGATATCTAGCTGATACATCAGGGTCAAGGCATAGGAGGCGACAAAATGTCACTTGTCACCGGCTTATGTCTAGGATGGATTTTCCTCCTGGAAAATGGGTTTGGTCAGGAATTTTTATTGATGGCCTATTTTCAGTAGTTGATTGTGGGAGCAATGACACACAACACCCATATGATCAACTGTTTGATGCCCCATATACATAAAGTCTAGGAGCTGGAAGCAGCTGGCTCCTTGCCCCTGTAGTGTTCAGAAATCTCTACTGGAGACGTGGCTCTTAATGAAAATGTATGCTAGCCGTGGCTGATGCTACAGGGGCAAGGAGTCAACTACTTCTAGCTCTATGTCCTTGTGGTTGTCCAGATGACCACAGATGTCTAGTCCCAACTCTTCAACTATTGATGGTCGATCTTTGGGAGCCCCTTTGTACCAATCTCTTTGTAAAAGACTGAAGGCACAGTAAATGGTAGTGTCACGTTGTGGATGTATTCTTACATTTCCAGGAGGAATCACGTGGACAGAGTTTTAAGAAAAATTATTTTATGGAGTTATAATGACACACATGACACAACCTAATATACATAACTTTCTATATTCACCTCTATAGGATAGAGCCACACATGTGTGTTAGAGCTCATACATGGTGGTTATGACACCAAGCATGGAAAGGGTTGTGGGACCTCGGTTCTGGCGATGAGTCTTCCTAATACATCGGGACACAACACAATATGATATTTAAGGCATGTTCATGTTTATGATAAAAAAAAATATCCTTTTTTCTTTAGGGAAGCGTTTAAGGGGTTTTCCTGGGCACTTACATTAATTTTCCATATGTAAACATTTCTTCTGATTGGATGTTATTAAGAAAAATGTTTCCGTGTGAAGATAATTTCTCATAAATGTTGCCATGTTGTCCCTTAGAAATGAGATAGCTTCCTTGGATACGACCACCTCACATTTTGGCAGCGGTGGCCAGACATGCGCTATTGAGCCCTGACCACCTGGATTCAGCGATCATTACCACAGGACGGCTGAAGGATATGCAGTAACTCCCGAACATTTCATATACGAAAACTTTTTGTTACTTTGTAAAATCACTCCAGCAGAGGTGGCCGTATCCAAGGACACAAACTTGTTTCTAAGGGACCATATGAGAGGTTATCTTCACACAATTTTTTTTAATAAGATCTAATTGAAGAAATGTATATATATGGTAGATTAATAAAATTGAATGTAAATGCCCAGACGAGAATACCCCTTTAAGTTTGTGGCAGATCTGTCCGGGAGCTGACATCATGGATCTATATTTGGAGACTTCAGAGATGTAGGTTGGCCCTTCCATGGCAATATCTATAGATGGGCCTTTAGCTTCCCTGCCAATGACTCCTTGTCTAATGATGATGGTAAGTAGAATCTGCAGCTTGATCCATGTAAGGCTACATACATGTAATGGGCTGCACACCAGGGGATGTTTTGGGTTGGTTGGAGATGGGAGGGGTGAGTCCTCCATAGAGAGAAGGCTACCCAGCCCAGTCACAGTGCCGTGAGAGATGATATACTCAACACACCGTGACCTGGAGTAATAGACCTCAATGGTGGGCGATATCTGCCCCAAATTGGGCATCCAGATCATGACCACTGCACGTGTGCACTAGGCCTAATAGGACCTATGGGACCCTCTAAGAGCAATACGGGGGTAGCTGTAATAATTCTTGAATAACATATTAGCCCAAAAATTGCTGCTCTGCTGATCGCCTGATTGGATATGGCAGATCACTGGAGGGTTATATGTATGTGTGTAGGAATGATGACGTCCCCTCTTCTCCCCCCTCCCTCTCATTACGGTATTATATCTATTACAGATCTGACGGATATTATGGCCATTAGTCACAGAGATGTCAGGACGTCACAGGTGTGAGGAGGACATGACAGGTCTGTATGGGAAATCCTACAACCATCATCCAGTGACCGTGGCCTGGTGATAATATGGATCTTACACATGATGTAATACAGATGGAGGTTTCACAATCTTTTCTTCAACCAAGAAAGATTCTCTATTAGTCATTTAGATGCCGACATTTAGGATCACTATAGGGATTACATCTGAGCTTGTGACTTCTCCTATAGTGGAAAACCTAAATACCATAGGTGACCGCAGAGAAGGAACTTAAAGCTGCCAGGTCCCAGTAAGAAATCTATAATGTACAGGTCTTCATAAGGGGAAGAAACTGTATATAAACCCCCTAAGGCTCATTGGCCATGGGTGACCTTAACCCCTTAAGGACGGAGGGTTTTTCGCCTCATTTCTCGCTCTCCAACTTCAAAAATCCATAACTTTTTCATTTTTCCGTGTACAGACCTGTGTGAGGGCTTATTTTGTGCGTAACAAATTTTACTTTCCCGTAATGATATTTATTTTAACATGCCATGTACTGCAAAGCTGAAAAAAAATTCCAAATGTGGAAAAATTGAAAAAAAACCGCACGTGCGTCACGTTCTTGTGGGCTCAGTTTTTACGACTTTCACTCTTCGCTCCAAATAACACGCCTACTTTATTCTTTGGTTCGGTGCGATCGCGGTGATACCAAATTTATACAGGTTTTATTGTGTTTTAATACATTTTCAAAAATTAAACGAATGTGTACAAAAAAGAAAAAAAATTTTTTGCCATCTTCTGACGCTAATAACTTTTTCATACTTTGGCGCACGGAGATGTGTGAGGGGTCATTTTTTGCGAAATGAGGCGACGTTTTCATTGCTACCATTTTGAGGTCTGTGCGACATTTTGATCATTTTTTATTTCATTTTTTATGTTATGTAAAAAGGTGTAAAAGTCGCATTTCGGACATTTGGGCGCCATTTCCCGCCTCGGAGGTCACCGCCGGCCGTAACCGTTTTTATATTTTGATAGATCGGGCATTTTGGGACGCGGCGATACCTAATATGTCTGTGATTTTTACTGTTTGTTATGTTTTATATCCGTTCTAGGGAAAGGGGGGTGATTTGAACTTTTAATATTTTATTAATTTTTTTTATTTTTTAAACTTTTTTTTTTCTTTTTTTTTTCACTATCTTTTAGACCATCTAGGGTACATTAACCCTAGATAGTCAGATCGCTGCTACCATATACTGCAATACTTCTGTATTGCAATATATGGCATTTTTGCAGCACATTCATTACAATGAGCCACTGGCTCATTGTAACGAATATGCAGCTGCCAGATAGCCTCGTGTCAAAAGAAGACACGAGGCTACCATAGCAACTGATCGCCGCCCCCCGATGACGTTCGGGGGCGTGGCGATCGAAAAAAAGATGGCGGCGCCCACGCGCCGCCGTCTTTTAAACGCCGCCGGCGACTTTGCCGGCGGCGTTTAGGGGGTTAATAGCCGCGATCGGTGCAAGCACCGACCGCGGTTATTAGCGGTGGGGGTTTTGTGCAAAATGCAAAAACCCCCACCTTTGTATGAAGAGGACTCAGCCCGTGAGCCCTCTTCATACATCCCTTATACCTCTGCGCCGTAGAGCTACGGCGCAGAGCGTTAAGGGGTTAATGGAAATCTACCATCGCAATAAATCATGAAACCAGGGGCTCTTATTCTTAGATCCAGGCACCGTGACTGTGGTAATCTTCTTATATTTGTTATCTATGGCCTCCTTCCTTCTAAATTCAACTTTTACAATTATGCTAATGAGCCTATAGGACTCCTGGGGTTGTTACCAGAGACTCTCTGTGCTGCAGCCTCACAGACTATTACACTGCCTTCCCCACCTCCTTCTCCCCCAGCACTTCCCTACTGGGGAGGAGACTGGGTAACGGTCTGTGAAGTTACAGCACAGAGGGACACTGGTAATACCCCCCCCAGATTGCTTCTGGCTCATCAGCAGAATTATAAAGGTTGATTTTAGAAGGAAGGAGGCCATGGATAACACATATGTTTATGAGTAATTGATCCTGGTTTATCAGGATGAAATTTGATGGCAGATTTAATATTAGGATCTCACTAATTAATTCAGTTTTTCTATGAATTGAACCAAAAAGTCCTAAAATCTCATGTGTCACAAATTAGCATCAAAAACTGCAACTCCTCTCATCACATGTCAAATCTGAACAGCAACTAGACAAGTGGACGAAAAAAAAGATCAGAAAAATTTTATAGTAAAATGGCGCCAATTTTTTTGTAACAAATAGAGATGAGCGAGCACTAAAATGCTCGGGTACTCGTTATTCGAGACGAACTTTTCCCGATGCTCGAGTGCTCGTTTCGAGTAACGAGCCCCATTGAAGTCAATGGGAGACTCGAGCATTTTTCAAGGGGACCAAGGCTCTGCACAGGGAAGCTTGGCCAAACACCTGGGAACCTCAGAAAAGGATGGAAACACCACGGAAATGGACAGGAAACAGCAGGGGCAGCATGCATGGATGCCTCTGAGGCTGCTTAAATGCACCATTATGCCAAAATTATGGGCAACAGCATGGCCATGACAGAGTGACAGAATGAAGCTAGATAGCATCTAAAACATCCAATAATTGACCATGACACTATAGGGGACGGCATGCAGAGGCAGTGGCAGCAGCGGCAGGCATGGCAACATACCCTAAATGGACTCAGGCTTCAAACCAATGGGTAGCAGAGAGGAACCAAAGGAGGTGAGCAAGAAGCGCTCAAATAATATTGGTACATGATAAAAGTTTGCCAGTATATTTTGTGGATTACACAGCAGGGTGGCGACAAAGTTAACATGGAAGCCATGAAAACAATCCAAAATTCTGCCTGACACAGCTCGTTTGATAAGGGGACCATGTATGGAGGCAGTGAACTAGTAGTAGATTAAAGGTGCTGCAGTTAAAACTATGTTAGTTGGATCTTGGCATGGAGCTGGCGCTCCGCTGCCAGGCGAGCTTTCGTCAATCCAAGCCCCTGTCTCTAGGCTACTCCCCAAACAGCACTTTTAAAAACCTTTCGGATAAGATCAAGTGTAGTAGCGTTCTTATAAGTTTGGGATATGGCGGGTGAGGGGAATGTAAACATCTGCGCAAGAAGCGCTGAAATAATATCCGTAAATGAAAAAAGTTTTCCAGTATATTTTGTGGCTTACACAGCAGGGTGGCGACAAAGTTAACAAGTTTGATGTGGAATGCCCTGCAATAGCTCTTGGGCGGTGTGCCTTTTATCACCTAGGCTCAGCAGTTTGAGCACCGCCTGCTGTCGCTTAGCAACGGCACTGCTGCTGTGCCTAGAGCTACCGACTGATGGCGCCATGCCCACGGATGGTAATTCGGAGGAGGAGGAGGTGGAGGAGGGGTGGGAGGATTTGGAGGTATAGTAGGCCTTTGAGACCTGGACCGAGGTAGGCCCCGCAATCCTCTGCGTCGGCAGTATATGACCAGCCCCAGGGTCAGACTCGGTCCCAGCCTGCACCAAGTTAAGTGTAGTAGCGTTCTTATAAGTTTGGGATATGGCGGGTGAGGGGAATGTAAACAGATTCGCAAGAAGCGCATGAAGCGCATGGAGCTGGCGCTCCGCTGCTAGGCGAGCTTTCGTCAATCCAAGCCCCTGTCTCTAGGCTACTCCCCAAACAGCACTTCTAAGAACCTTTTGTATAAGATCAAGTGTAGTAGCGTTCTTATAAGTTTAGGATATGGCGGGTGAGGGGAATGTAAACAGATGTGCAAGAAGCGCTGAAATAATATCCGTAAATGGTAAAAGTTTGCCAGTGTATTTTGTGGATAACACAGCAGGGTGGCGACAAAGTTAACAACTTTGATGTGGAATCCATGAAAACAACCCAAATTTCGGCCTGACAAACCTCGTTTGATAAAGGGACGATGTATGGAGGCAGCTATATGGACGACTTTTGGAGGTAGCAATGGAGACAACGTGTGGAGGCTGCTATGGAGACAATTCAATTTGGATAGTGCCTGTATGTGGCAGTCCAAAAAATTTTTCAAACCAGAGGAGCAGGTAGGTGGCCCTCCAGAAAAATGGAATAGATTGAGTGCCTGTATGTGGCAGTCCAAAAAATTTTTCAAACCAGAGGAGCAGGTAGGTGGCCCTCCAGAAAAATGGAATAGATTGAGTGCCTGTATGTGGCAGTCCAAAAAAGTTTTTAAACCAGAGGAGCAGGTAGGTGGCCCTCCAGAAAAATGGAATAGATTGAGTGCCTGTATGTGGCAGTCCCAAAAAATTGTTTAAAACAGAGGACCGGAAAGGTGGCCCTCCAGAAAAATTGAATAGATTGAGTGCCTGTATGTGGCACTCCCAAAAATTGTTTAAAACAGAGGACCGTGTCGGTGGCCCTCCAGAAAAATTAAATGCATAAAGTACTATACCTAGAGCCAGTGGGCCCTGTCAAAAAACAGCCAGTTTCCTCTGCTTTACAGTAGAAAGAGGAGGAGAAGGAGGAAAATGAGGAGGAGGAGGAGTGGATAAATTATTCAGGTTGAGCTTCCTTCACCTGCTGGAGATTTGAAATTAGGAGAAATCCATGCTTTATTCATCTTGATAAGCGTCAGCCTGTCAGCGCTGTCAGTCGACAGGCGTGTACGCTTATCGGTGATGATGCCACCAGCTGCACTGAAAACCCGCTCTGACAAGACGCTAGCGGCAGGGCAGGCAAGAACCTCCAAGGCGTAGAGCGCCAGTTCGTGCCACATGTCCAGCTTTGAAACCCAGTAGTTGTAGGGAGCTGTGTGATCATTTAGGACGATGGTATGGTCAGCTACGTACTCCCTCACCATCTTTCTGTAAAGATCAGCCCTACTCTGCCGAGACTGGGGACAGGTGACAGTGTCTTGCTGGGGTGACATAAAGCTGGCAAAAGCCTTGTAAAGCGTACCCTTGCCAGTGCTGGACAAGCTGCCTGCTCGCCTACTCTCCCTCGCTACTTGTCCCGCAGAACTACGCACTCTGCCGCTAGCGCTGTCAGAAGGGAAATACTGTTTCAGCTTGTGCACCAGGGCCTGCTGGTATTCATGCATTCTCACACTCCTTTCCTCTCCAGGGATGAGAGTGGAAAGATTTTGCTTGTACCGTGGGTCCAGGAGAGTGAACACCCAGTAATCGGTGCTGGAATAAATTCTTTGAA
Source organism: Engystomops pustulosus (assembly GCF_040894005.1). NCBI lineage: Eukaryota > Metazoa > Chordata > Amphibia > Anura > Leptodactylidae > Engystomops > Engystomops pustulosus. Next base: position 25,407,071 of record NC_092419.1, read on the forward strand.
CGCGAGGGTCACGGGATAGGCAGCCTAGCATGAAATCTGCCATATGCGCCAGAGTACCAACGCGTAAGAATTCACTCCCCTCACTGGCCTGACTGTCCATTTCCTCCTCCTCCAACTCCTCCAACTCCTCTTCTTCTGCCCATACACGCTCAACAGTGTAGGACTCAACAATGGTCCCCTCTTGTGTCTCGCCAACATTCTCCTCCTCTTCCTCCTCATCCTCGTCCACCTCCACCTCCTCCGATATGCGCTGAGAAACAGACCTAAGGGTGCTTTGGCTATCAACAAGGGAATCTTCTTCCCCTGTCTCTTGTGAGGAGCGCAAAGCTTCCGACTTCATGCTGACCAGAGAGTTTTTCAACAGGCCAAGCAGCGGGATGGTGAGGCTGATGATGGCGGCATCGCCACTGACCATCTGTGTTGACTCCTCAAAGTTACTCAGCACCTGACAGATATCAGACATCCACGTCCACTCCTCATTGTAGACTTGAGGAAGCTGACTGACCTGACTACCAGTTCTGGTGGAAGTTGACATCTGGCAGTCTACAATCGCTCGGCGCTGCTGGTAAACTCTGGATAACATGGTCAGTGTTGAATTCCACCTCGTGGGCACGTCGCACAACAGTCGGTGAGCGGGCAGTTGGAGGCGGCGCTGCGCTACCCTGAGAGTGGCAGCATCTGTGCTGGACTTCCTGAAATGCGCACAGATGCGGCGCACCTTCGTGAGCAAATCAGACAGATTGGGGTATGTCTTGAGGAAACGCTGAACTATCAGATTTAACACATGGGCCAGGCATGGCACATGTGTCAGTCTGCCGAGTTGCAGAGCCGCCACCAGGTTACGGCCGTTGTCACACACAACCATGCCTGGCTTCAGGTTCAGCGGTGCCAGCCACAGATCAGTCTGCGCCGTGATGCCCTGTAATAGTTCTTGGGCGGTGTGCCTTTTATCGCCTAGGCTCAGCAGTTTGAGCACCGCCTGCTGTCGCTTAGCGACGGCACTGCTGCTGTGCCTAGAGCTACCGACTGATGGCGCCATGCCCACGGATGGTCGTTCGGAGGAGGAGGTGGAGGAGGGGTGGGAGGAGGAGGAGGCATAGTAGGCCTCAAACACCTGGACCGAGGTAGGCCCCGCAATCCTCGGCGTCGGCAGTATATGACCAGCCGCAGGGTCACACTCGGTCCCAGCCTCCACCAAGTTAACCCAATGTGCCGTCAGAGATATATAGTGGCCCTGCCCGGCAGCACTCGTCCACGTGTCCGTGGTCAGGTGGACCTTGTCAGAAACGGCGTTGGTCAGGGCACGGATTATGTTGTCTGACACGTGCTGGTGCAGGGCTGGGACGGCACATCGGGAAAAGTAGTGGCGGCTGGGGACCGAATACCGAGGGGCGGCCGCCGCCATGAGGCTGCGAAAGGCCTCGGTCTCTACTAGCCTATAGGGCAGCATCTCCAGGCTTAGCAATCTGGAAATGTGCACATTAAGGGCTTGGGCGTGCGGGTGGGTTGCACTATATTTGCGTTTCCGCTCCAGCGTCTGGGGTATGGAGAGCTGAACGCTGGTGGATGCTGTGGAGGATCGTGGAGGTGACGATGGGGTTTTTGTGGCAGGGTCCTGGGCAGGGGGCTGACTATCAGCTGACACAGGGGAAGGAGCAGTGGTGTGCACGGCCGGAGGTGAACGCGCTTGTTGCCACTGAGTGGGGTGTTTAGCATTCATATGCCTGCGCATACTGGTGGTAGTTAAGCTAGTAGTGGTGGAACCCCTGCTGATCCTGGTTTGGCAAATGTGGCACACCACAGTCCGTCGGTCATCCGGTGTTTCCTTAAAGAACCTCCAGACTTCTGAAAATCTAGCCCTCGCCGCAGGAGCCCTCGCCACGGGAGCTTCACTAGTTGACACATTTGGCGCTGATGCACCAGCTCTGGCCCTGCCTCTCCGTCTGGCCCCACCACTGCCTCTTCCAACCTGTTCTGGTCGAGGACTCTCCTCCGTCTCAGAAGCACTGTGTTCACCCGGCCTCTCAACCCAGCTTGGGTCTGTCACCTCATCATCCTCCGATCCCTCAGTCTGCTCCCCCCTCGGACTTCCTGCCCTGACAACAACTTCCCCACTGTCTGACAACCGTGTCTCCTCATCGTCGGACACCTCTTTACACACTTCTTCCACTACGTCAACAAGGTCATCATCACCCACAGACTGCGACTGGTGGAAAACCTGGGCATCGGAAAATTGCTCATCAGCAACCGGACAAGTGGTTTGTGACTGTGGGAAGGGTCCAGAAAACAGTTCCTCAGAGTATGCCGGTTCAAATGGCAAATTTTGCTGGGAGGGGGCAGACCGGGGGGGAGGAGGCTGAGGTGCAGGAGCTGGAGGAGTGCCGATTTCGGTGACATGGGTGGACTGCGTGGAAGACTGACTGGTGGACAAATTGCTCGAAGCATTGTCGGCAATCCACGACATCACCTGTTCGCACTGTTCTGGCCTCAACAGTGCTCTACCACGAGTCCCAGTAACTTCAGACATGAACCTAGGGAGTGTAGCTCTGCGGCGTTCCCCTGCTCCCTCATAAGCAGGTGGTGTCTCACCCCGCCCAGGACCACGGCCTCTGACCCCTGCAGTAGTTGGACGCCCACGTCCCCGCCCTCGTCCTCTACCCCTAGCCCTCGGGTTAAACATTTTGAAAATGAGAGTTATAACTTGTATTTTTTTTTTAACTTTTTTTTTTTTTGTTTTTTTGTTTTTTTGTGTTTTTTAGTTTTTAAAACCAAACGATGCTATCCTATTGCTATGGCTATTTTCTAGCCAAGTATTACAGCACACTACTATGCCAGATGAGATGACGCTGAGTTATGAAAAAAATAAACGTAAAATAAAAAAGGAAATGGCAGACTGTGCCTAGTTGAAATACAACCCCGGGCCCTAATAAATTTTCCCACTTCGGTCTTTGCGATGGATATGTGCGTCACTAAAACACAGTGGTCGCAAGTCTGACTCCAAATTGCTCCCAATTTGATAGTAGATGCACTGCAGCAAGTACAGCCACCAGCAGATCAACCAGAAATCAAATATATCTAACGCTACTGTAGGCGTAATTAAGACGTTTGTATTCTCCTATGGCTATTTTCTAGCCAAGTATTACAGCACACTACTATGCCAGATGAGATGACGCTGAGTTATGAAAAAAATAAACGTAAAATAAAAAGAAACTGGCAGACTCTGCCTAATTGAAATACAACCCCGGGCCCTAATAAATTTTCCCACTTCGGTCTTTGCGATGGATATGTGCGTCACTAAAACACAGTGGTCGCAAGTCTGACTCCAAATTGCTCCCAATTTGATAGTAGATGCACTGCAGCAAGTACAGCCACCAGCAGATCAACCAGAAATCAAATATATCTAACGCTACTGTAGGCGTAATTAAGACGTTTGTATTCTCCTATGGCTATTTTCTAGCCAAGTATTACAGCACACTACTATGCCAGATGAGATGACGCTGAGTTATGAAAAAAATAAACGTAAAATAAAAAGAAACTGGCAGACTCTGCCTAATTGAAATACAACCCCGGGCCCTAATAAATTTTCCCACTTCGGTCTTTGCGATGGATATGTGCGTCACTAAAACACAGTGGTCGCAAGTCTGACTCCAAATTGCTCCCAATTTGATAGTAGATGCACTGCAGCAAGTACAGCCACCAGCAGATCAACCAGAAATCAAATATATCTAACGCTACTGTAGGCGTAATTAAGACGTTTGTATTCTCCTATGGCTATTTTCTAGCCAAGTATTACAGCACACTACTATGCCAGATGAGATGACGCTGAGTTATGAAAAAAATAAACGTAAAATAAAAAGAAACTGGCAGACTCTGCCTAATTGAAATACAACCCCGGGCCCTAATAAATTTTCCCACTTCGGTCTTTGCGATGGATATGTGCGTCACTAAAACACAGTGGTCGCAAGTCTGACTCCAAATTGCTCCCAATTTGATAGTAGATGCACTGCAGCAAGTACAGCCACCAGCAGATCAACCAGAAATCAAATATATCTAACGCTACTGTAGGCGTAATTAAGACGTTTGTATTCTCCTATGGCTATTTTCTAGCCAAGTATTACAGCACACTACTATGCCAGATGAGATGACGCTGAGTTATGAAAAAAATAAACGTAAAATAAAAAGAAACTGGCAGACTCTGCCTAATTCTACTCAAACCCCTAATAAATTTTCCCACTTTGGTGTTTGAGGTGGATATGTGTGTCACTAAGAGCTAAACACAACGGTAGCAAGTCCCCCTGCTAATTCCTCACAATATGGTACTAGCTGCAAATAAAAAAAATAAAAAATTATAACGTTATTGTAGCCCTAAGAAGGGCTGTTGGGTTCTTTAAGAATCACTCCTGCCTAACAGTAAGCTAATAGAACACCCTAACGCTTTCCCTGAGCAGCAGCAGCTCTCTCCCTAGCGGCATCCAGACAGAGAATGATCCGAGCAGCGCGGGCAGCGGCTAGTCTATCCCAGGGTCACCTGATCTGGCCAGCCAACCACTGCTATCTACGTGTAAGGGTACCACGTCATGCTGGGTGGAGTGCAGAGTCTCCTGGCTTGTGATTGGCTCTGTTTCTGGCCGCCAAAAAGCAAAACGGCGGGAGCTGCCATTTTCTCGAGCGGGCGAAATACTCGTCCGAGCAACGAGCAGTTACGAGTACGCTAATGCTCGATCGAGCATCAAGCTCGGACGAGTATGTTCGCTCATCTCTAGTAACAAATCAACAATTCAGTTATCTAAATTTAGCACATTTTTTTACTTCATTTTTTCCCATGTTCATCACTGTCTCTCCTTGTCAGAGCTGGTGAATGTGAAGCTGAGATCTTACTATACATAGAGTCTCTTGGTGATATCTATCTATATAGCCATGTAATATGTATGTAGCAGCCAATCACAGCTCAGCTTTCATTCAGACAGAGCACCTAATAAAATGAAAGCAGCGCTGTGATTGGTTACTATGGGTAACACTACTTTACTACAAACAGCTCATGTATAACTCCCTTATGTATAACAATGGGACATAGTTTTGGCATATGTTGGGCTAATTTGGACCTCTGGATGTATATGGCAGGTATGAGGTCACCACCTGGACACTATTATACAAATGTCTTTACTATAGGCCGAAATATTTTAGGCTGTCCTATCAGAAGTTGATATACTGATATATGAGTAACTCCCGGAATAGAAGAGAGTCAAAAGGGTTAAATTTGCCATATTTAATATACATTTATCATGTCTCCATCATTTATTATGCAAGATGGCCGCTCCCTGTACTGGGTTGCCATGGAATCAGAATCCTCCCCATTCAACTGAGTTCTAAACATGATATCATACCCGCTGTGATGTCATCACTGCTATATAACTCCCGCTCTGTACCCATAATTCTCTGAGGGTTGTATAGTAGAGGAGTGGAGAGTGAAGAGGAGTTTTTTTTGCTGCTTTACTGACGAATGATGGAAAGATTTTTTGTAAGTAGACTTTATTTACTGACGGATATCAGGATTATTGTTAGTGATGAAATTTAGACATCAGGAAATAGACGGTCGGATTGTAATGTAGATAAGGGGAATCCTGGGCGGTGTCATACTGGGGCTCCTTGGGTCCACCAGATAACATTTTTCTGGAGGACCCTCTTCACATTCAACTAAATAAAAAGACCCTTCCAGCTTCCAAATTTAGTTATCTTCCGCTGTATCTTTGTAATCCAGTGTAAGGTTGGAGCCTGGGCCCACCGGAGGATCCTCCGATCCTCTGGTGGGACAGTCCGACACGGATCCTGGGGAATATCTGCTCTCATTTTTTGGTTTCTGTTCTACATTTGGGGCATTATTGATAGTGCTGTGTGTCCAGAGGAGCAGGAAGAAGATTTACCCCCCTGACCCCTGTCCCTAAAGGACATATTATAAAACATGGTGACATCATATCCAGGTCCTGATGTCCCCTCCACCCATTCCTGGTTATACTGAGGTCCTAGATCTGTCATTAGGGTGACATTGAGGTGTCTGGGAGGGTGAGGGGAAGATCTAAACCCTGTATCTACTGTGCACTAGTTATAATATGTCACCCCCAGACTCATTCTTACTCTCCTCTTGCTGATAACAGTTTAAAATTATAAACTTTATGTGAAGAAATTGCAAAAATTGTATAATATACTCTAAAATAAAGATGGCGGATGTGTGTACTGGTTACCATAGCAATAGAATCTTTCTCCATTTACTTTCTCTATCACTGCTGTATACAGCCTGGTATTACCCATAATGCTCTGAGAGATAGACTATGTGATATTGAAGATGTTCTAGAGCCGTCTACTACATCTTTACTCATTTCTGGTTATATCAATGTCTCTTTCCACCAATGTCCTCCTATACTCCACTAGTGTCTCCACCATCTCCGCTCCTGAAGGTCTATGGTTACTTTGCATGATTCCTTCTGGAGACGTCTCCATCATGTGGAACCACAAATAATTTCACTGACCCAAAATTCTGTTCTTCTCTCTCCCCTATAGGATAAACTTACTGGGCGCACCCGTGTCCAAGTCCTGTCCCGCAGGGCACTGGAGCCGGAGGCTAAGCGCACATGGATCAAATCCTACAACGACGGGGTAAATAATTCTAGAGACGTCATCAGCCATCACCACATTATACATAACATGTGATATGTTATTGATCTGAAAGTAATGTTTCTATTTTTATGTCCCACAGCTAGGTCCTTCTCCTGCCTTTTATGATTTGGCTGCTGCTGCACAGGATGGACCAGGAGAGCTGATGCCGGAGTCACCTGAGCCCCCCTGCTGGATTGTTAGATCGGTAAGGAGGCCATTACTATATAGTCATGGACTCACCATGTCCCATAACTGCTGCTGATGCTATTGATGATGATGTTGGAGGTGATGATGAATTGAGGGAAAATGAATCGAATTTGACAATTAATATGTATTGACAGGAGAGTTTCCTACCCCTGGATCCGCCTGCAGAGTATAGTACAGGAAAAACGCAGCTGGACTTGGACTGCATCATCACGGTAATGTCTCTTCTCCTCTATGATCCACACACGACTTATAGACAATGGGGCAGATTTACTAATATTCTCTAATAGACGCAAGATAAACTAGAGCGTGTTATCAAGTACATGATTTACAAATTTAGATGTAATAGTTACATCTGGTGTCCGCTGTACGTTTCTTAGATCCAGGCACCGTGACTGTGGTAATCTTCTTATATTTGTTATCTATGGTCTCCTTCCTTCTAAATTCAACTTTTAAAATTATGCCAATGAGCCTATAGAACTCTTGGGGTTGTTACCAGAGACTCTCTGTGCTGCAGCTTCACAGACTATTACACTGTCTTCCCCACCTCCTTCTCCCCCAGCACTTCCCTCCTGGGGAGGAGACTGGGTAACGGTCTGTGGAGTTACAGCACAGAGGGACACTGGTAATACCCCCCCAGATTGCTTCTGGCTCATCAGCAGAATTATAAAGGTTGATTTTAGAAGGAAGGAGTCTATGGATAACACATATGTTTATGAGTAATTGATCCTGGTTTATTGGTTTCCACCAATGTCCTCCTATACTCCACTAGTGGTCTCCACCATCTCCGCTCCTGAAGGTCTATGGTTACTTTGCATGATTCCTTCTGGAGACGTCTCCATCATGTGGAACCACAAATAATTTCACTGAACCCGAAATTCTGTTCTTCTCTCTCCCCTATAGGATAATCTTACTGGGCGCACCCATGTCCAGGTTCTGACCCGCAGGGCACTGGAGCCGGAGGCTACGCGCACTTGGATTAATTCATACGAGGACGGGGTAAATAATTCTAGAGACGTCATCAGCCATCACCACATTATACATAACATGTGATATTGGGGTTATCTGGGGTTCACCTCCTCAATAAGATGTCATTGATCTGAAAGTAATGTTTCTATTTTTATGTCCCACAGCCAGGTCCTTCTCCTGCCTTGTATAATTTTGCTGCTGCTCCTGATGATGGACCAGGAGAGCTGATGCCGGAGTCACCTGAGCCCTGCTGGATTGTTAGATCGGTAAGGAGGCCATTACTATACAGTCATTTAGTGTGTGGTGTCCGCTGTGTGTACAATTTTCGGTGCTTTTCCATAGTAAGTCTGGACCCATGTTTATAGCTGAATGGAGGATTCATTTGCTTTCTATCGCTCTAAATTTCTGTGTATCCAAATTCTCAACAGGAGAAAAGAAGATCATCAGGATCACGATGGAGAAAACGACTGAGGAGCCTCTTCTGCATGGTGAGGAGATCTCAGTCTAGGACATGTATCTCAGCCTGGTGATACGTGTCGTGTATCTCAGGATCTCATTCACAAGTGACTGGACTCGTGATACACACATCATCATCAGCTTTCTCTTATCTTTCCTCTGTAGAGCCGGGAATCAGTGATGGTGACTCCTTTCACGCCAGCTCCCACCAGACCGGACACAAAACACTTTGGATGCCAAGTGACAGAAGAAGAGCTCAGCCTGATGTCACATGGGCCAAAAGTCACCGTGATCCAGGTGAAACCCTATATGGTTGACGCTTCCACCCAGGTCCATAAGGATGAGTTCTGAGGTAGGTGGAACGCACATCAGTACATTGTGACAAGGACAACATCTGATTCTGCAGATCGGAGTCTTCAGAACTTGTCACCGTATCACACACTATTTTACTATTACACGTCTACAGCTAAGGTGATGCTACGGCTGTTTTCCTCTTAGTTTGGAAAAGTGCATTATGGGAGCTCAAAAAATATATTTACACCATACACCGACTGATTTTTGGCTTTTGCGTTGGATTATATGACCTAATGTGAGACTTTCCAATGAAGATAATTTTTTTTTTTTGCAGCTTTTATTCCTGAACTTCCTGACTGCTCTGCACTTCATCCCCAAGGATAAGAAGATCTTCTAGACGACCTGTGACCTACCGAACCTGTAAGTCCTGATAGTCTATACTCTGCCACATAGATGGAAACCTATCACTTCTCTACTAGTGAGCAATGTCCATAAGATATTCCCATCTAGGCGATGTCCATGTGGTATCATCACTGCTCCGGACACTTAGATATGGATCACTCCAGGATGGCCCCAGTCTTGTAGACACGTAGCAGCCACTTGATGAGGAATGTATGAAGTGATAGATCTTTGTTCTTTCATTAGGCCAATAGACGCGTCCTCCCGCCCCGGGTGTCAGAGCTGGACGTCTATGACTATGAAGATCTGAACATCTACACAAACCTTTCTACTGAGGTTTTATACTATTGACCATTAAACGGATTATGTCAGTGTCAGGAGACTATGGTCTGCTGTACTGGATCCATGAGAGGCTCCACTAACACTCACTCTCTGGTCTCTCCTTGTCCGCCTTTATATACATACACAGTACAGGGGGATCTCCCAAGTGTTATACACAGTACAGGGGGGTCTCCCGAGTGTTATACACAGTACAGGGGTCTCCAGAGTGTAATACACAGTACAGGGGTGGTCTCCCGAGTGTTATACACAGTACAGGGGGGGTCTCCCGAGTGTTATACACAGTACAGGGGGGTCAGTGTCAGGAGACTATGGTCTGCTGTACTGGATCCATGATGGGCTCCACTAACACTCACTTTCTGGTCTCTCCTTGTCCGCATTTTCTATACATACACAGTACAGGGGGGTCTCCTTAGTGTTATACACAGTACAGGGGGTCTCCCGAGTGTTATACACAGTACAGGGGGGTCTCCCGAGTGTTATACACAGTATAGGGGGGTCTCCCGAGTGTTATACACAGTACAGGGGGATCTCCCGAGTGTTATACACAGTACAGGGGGGTCTCCAGAGTGTTATACACAGTACAGGGGGGTCTCCCGAGTGTTATACACAGTACAGGGGGGTCTCCCGAGTGTTATACACAGTACAGGGGGGGTCTCCCGAGTGTTATACACAGCACAGGGGGAGTCTCCCGAGTGTTATACACAGTACAGGGGGGTCTCCCGAGTGTTATACACAGTACAGGGGGGTCTCCTGAGTGTTATACACAGTACAGGGGGGTCTCCAGAGTGTTATACATAGTACAGGGGGGTCTCCCGAGTGTTATACACAGTACAGGGGTCTCCCGGGTGTTATACACAGTACAGGGGGATCTCCCGAGTTTTATACACAGTACAGTGGTCTCCTTAGTGTTATACACAGTACAGGGGTCTCCCGAGTGTTATACACAGTACAGGGGTCTCCTTAGTGTTATACACAGTACAGTGGGGTCTCCTTAGTGTTATACACAGTACAGGGGGATCTCCCGAGTGTTATACACAGTACAGGGGGTCTCCTTAGTGTTATACACAGTACAGGGGGTCTCCTTAGTGTTATACACAGTACAGGGGGTCTCCTTAGTGTTATACACAGTACAGGGGGGTCTCCCGAGTGTTATACACAGTACAGGGGGGTCTCCTTAGTGCTATACACAGTACAGTAGGGTCTCCCGAGTGTTATACACAGTACAGGGGGGTCTCCTTAGTGTTATACACAGTACAAGGGGGGGGGGGGGTCTTCCGAGTGTTATATATAGTACAGGGGGATCTCCCGAGTGTTATACACAGTACAGGGGGATCTCCTGCGTGTTATACACAGTACAGGGGGATCTCCCGAGTGTTATACACAGTACAGGGGGGTCTCCCGAGTGTTATACACAGTACAGGGGGGTCTCCTGAGTGTTATACACAGTACAGGGGGTCTCCTGAGTGTTATACACAGTACAGGGGGATCTCCCGAGTGTTATACACAGTACAGGGGGTCTTCCGAGTGTTATACACAGTACAGGGGGTCCCCCGAGTGTTATACACAGTACATGGGGGTCTCCCGAGTGCTATACACAGTACAGGGGGGTCTCCTTAGTGTTATACACAGTACAGGGTGGGTCTCCTTAGTGTTATACACAGTACAGTGGGGTCTCCCGAGTGTTATACACAGTACAGGGGGTCTCCCAAATGTTACACACAGTACAGGGGGGTCTTCCGAGTGTTATACACAGTACAGGGGTCTCCCGAGTATTATACACAGTACAGGGGTCTCCCGAGTGTTATACACAGTACAGGGGGGTCTCCCGAGTGTTATACACAGTACAGGGGGGTCTCCTGAGTGTTATACACAGTACAGGGGGGTCTCCTGAGTGTTATACATAGTACAGGGGGGTCTCCCGAGTGTTATACACAATACAGGGGGGTCTCCCGAGTGTTATACACAGTACAGGGGGGTCTCCCGAGTGTTATACACAGTACAGGGGGGTCTCCAGCGTGTTATACACAGTACAGGGGGATCTCCCGAGTGTTATACACAGTACAGGGGGATCTCCCGAGTGTTATACACAGTAGAGGGGGATCTCCTGAGTGTTATACACAATACAGGGGGGTCTCCCGAGTGTTATATACAGTACAGGGGGGTCTCCCGAGTGTTATACACAGTACAGGGGTGGGGGGATGTCTCCCGAGCGTTATACACAGTACAGGGGGGCCTCCTTAGTGTTATACACAGTACAGGGGGGTCTCCTTAGTGTTATACACAGTACAGGGGGGTCTCCTTAGTGTTACACACAGTACAGGGGGGGTCTCCTTAGTGTTATACACTGTACAGGGGGGTCTCCCGAATGTTATACACAGTACAGTGTGGTCTCCCGAGTGTTATACACAGTACAGGGGGGTCTCCCGAGTGTTATACACAGTACAGTGGGGTCTCCCCAGTGTTATACACAGTACAGTGGGATCTCCCGAGTGTTATACACAGTACAGGGGGGTCTCCCGAGTGTTATACACAGTACAGTGGGGTCTCCCAAGTGTTATACACAATACAGTGGGATCTCCCAAGTGTTGTACACAGTACAGGGGGGTCTCCCGAGTGTTATACACAATACAGTGGGGTCTCCCGAGTGTTATACACAGTACAGTGGGGTCTCCCGAGTGTTATACACAGTACAGTGGGGTCTCCCGAGTGTTATACACAGTACAGGGGTCTCCCGAGTGTTATACACAATACAGTGGGATCTCCCGAGTGTTGTACACAGTACAGGGGGGTCTCCTTAGTGTTATACACAGTACAGGGGGGTCTCCAGAGTGTTATACACAATACAGGGGGGTCTCCTGAGTGTTATACACAGTACAGGGGGGTCTCCTGAGTGTTATACATAGTACAGGGGGGTCTCCCGAGTGTTATACACAATACAGGGGGGTCTCCCGAATGTTATACACAGTACAGGGGGGTCTCCCGAGTGTTATACACAGTACAGGGGGGTCTCCAGAGTGTTATACACAGTACAGGGGGATCTCCCGAGTGTTATACACAGTACAGGGGGATCTCCCGAGTGTTATACACAGTAGAGGGGGATCTCCTGAGTGTTATACACAATACAGGGGGGTCTCCCGAGTGTTATATACAGTACAGGGGGGTCTCCCGAGTGTTATACACAGTACAGGGGTGGGGGGATGTCTCCCGAGCGTTATACACAGTACAGGGGGGCCTCCTTAGTGTTATACACAGTACAGGGGGGTCTCCTTAGTGTTATACACAGTACAGGGGGGTCTCCTTAGTGTTACACACAGTACAGGGGGGGTCTCCTTAGTGTTATACACTGTACAGGGGGGTCTCCCGAATGTTATACACAGTACAGTGTGGTCTCCCGAGTGTTATACACAGTACAGTGGGGTCTCCCGAGTGTTATACACAGTACAGTGGGATCTCCCGGGTGTTATACACAGTACAAGGGGGTCTCCCGAGTGTTATACACAGTACAGGGAGGTCTCCCGAGTGTTATACACAGTACAGTGGGGTCTCCCGAGTGTTATACACAGTACAGTGGGGTCTCCCGAGTGTTATACACAATACAGTGGGGTCTCCCGAGTGTTATACACAGTACAGTGGGGTCTCCCGAGTGTTATACACAGTACAGTGGGGTCTCCCGAGTGTTATACACAGTACAGGGGGGGGTCTCCCGAGTGTTATACACAGTACAGGGTGGTCTCCCGAGTGTTATACACAATACAGTGGGGTCTCCCGAGTGTTATACACAATACAGTGGGATCTCCCGAGTGTTGTACACAGTACAGGGGGGTCTCCCGAGTGTTATACACAGTACAGGGGTCTCCCGGGTGTTATACACAGTACAGGGGGATCTCCCGAGTTTTATACACAGTACAGTGGTCTCCTTAGTGTTATACACAGTACAGGGGTCTCCCGAGTGTTATACACAGTACAGGGGTCTCCTTAGTGTTATACACAGTACAGTGGGGTCTCCTTAGTGTTATACACAGTACAGTGGGATCTCCCGAGTGTTATACACAGTACAGGGGGTCTCCTTAGTGTTATACACAGTACAGGGGGTCTCCTTAGTGTTATACACAGTACAGGGGGGTCTCCCGAGTGTTATACACAGTACAGGGGGGTCTCCTTAGTGCTATACACAGTACAGTAGGGTCTCCCGAGTGTTATACACAGTACAGGGGGGTCTCCTTAGTGTTATACACAGTACAAGGGGGGGGGGGGTCTTCCGAGTGTTATATATAGTACAGGGGGATCTCCCGAGTGTTATACACAGTACAGGGGGATCTCCTGCGTGTTATACACAGTACAGGGGGATCTCCCGAGTGTTATACACAGTACAGGGGGGTCTCCCGAGTGTTATACACAGTACAGGGGGGTCTCCTGAGTGTTATACACAGTACAGGGGGTCTCCTGAGTGTTATACACAGTACAGGGGGATCTCCCGAGTGTTATACACAGTACAGGGGGTCCCCCGAGTGTTATACACAGTACAGGGGGTCCCCCGAGTGTTATACACAGTACATGGGGGTCTCCCGAGTGCTATACACAGTACAGGGGGGTCTCCTTAGTGTTATACACAGTACAGGGTGGGTCTCCTTAGTGTTATACACAGTACAGTGGGGTCTCCCGAGTGTTATACACAGTACAGGGGGTCTCCCAAATGTTACACACAGTACAGGGGGGTCTTCCGAGTGTTATACACAGTACAGGGGTCTCCCGAGTATTATACACAGTACAGGGGTCTCCCGAGTGTTATACACAGTACAGGGGGGTCTCCCGAGTGTTATACACAGTACAGGGGGGTCTCCTGAGTGTTATACACAGTACAGGGGGGGTCTCCTGAGTGTTATACATAGTACAGGGGGGTCTCCCGAGTGTTATACACAATACAGGGGGGTCTCCCGAGTGTTATACACAGTACAGGGGGGTCTCCCGAGTGTTATACACAGTACAGGGGGATCTCCCGAGTGTTATACACAGTACAGGGGGGTCTCCTTAGTGTTATACACAGTACAAGGGGGGGGGGGTCTTCCGAGTGTTATATATAGTACAGGGGGATCTCCCGAGTGTTATACACAGTACAGGGGGATCTCCTGCGTGTTATACACAGTACAGGGGGATCTCCCGAGTGTTATACACAGTACAGGGGGGTCTCCCGAGTGTTATACACAGTACAGGGGGGTCTCCTGAGTGTTATACACAGTACAGGGGGTCTCCTGAGTGTTATACACAGTACAGGGGGATCTCCCGAGTGTTATACACAGTACAGGGGGTCCCCCGAGTGTTATACACAGTACAGGGGGTCCCCCGAGTGTTATACACAGTACATGGGGGTCTCCCGAGTGCTATACACAGTACAGGGGGGTCTCCTTAGTGTTATACACAGTACAGGGTGGGTCTCCTTAGTGTTATACACAGTACAGTGGGGTCTCCCGAGTGTTATACACAGTACAGGGGGTCTCCCAAATGTTACACACAGTACAGGGGGGTCTTCCGAGTGTTATACACAGTACAGGGGTCTCCCGAGTATTATACACAGTACAGGGGTCTCCCGAGTGTTATACACAGTACAGGGGGGTCTCCCGAGTGTTATACACAGTACAGGGGGGTCTCCTGAGTGTTATACACAGTACAGGGGGGTCTCCTGAGTGTTATACATAGTACAGGGGGGTCTCCCGAGTGTTATACACAATACAGGGGGGTCTCCCGAGTGTTATACACAGTACAGGGGGGTCTCCCGAGTGTTATACACAGTACAGGGGGATCTCCCGAGTGTTATACACAGTACAGGGGGATCTCCCGAGTGTTATACACAGTAGAGGGGGATCTCCTGAGTGTTATACACAATACAGGGGGGTCTCCCGAGTGTTATATACAGTACAGGGGGGTCTCCCGAGTGTTATACACAGTACAGGGGTGGGGGGATGTCTCCCGAGCGTTATACACAGTACAGGGGGGCCTCCTTAGTGTTATACACAGTACAGGGGGGTCTCCTTAGTGTTATACACAGTACAGGGGGGTCTCCTTAGTGTTACACACAGTACAGGGGGGGTCTCCTTAGTGTTATACACTGTACAGGGGGGTCTCCCGAATGTTATACACAGTACAGTGTGGTCTCCCGAGTGTTATACACAGTACAGGGGGGTCTCCCGAGTGTTATACACAGTACAGTGGGGTCTCCCGAGTGTTATACACAGTACAGTGGGATCTCCCGAGTGTTATACACAGTACAGGGGGGTCTCCCGAGTGTTATACACAGTACAGTGGGGTCTCCCGAGTGTTATACACAATACAGTGGGATCTCCCGAGTGTTATACACAGTACAGGGTTCTCCCGAGTGTTATACACAATACAGTGGGGTCTCCCGAGTGTTATACACAGTACAGGGGTCTCCCGAGTGTTATACACAATACAGTGGGATCTCCCGAGTGTTGTACACAGTACAGGGGGGTCTCCTTAGTGTTATACACAGTACAGGGGGGTCTCCAGAGTGTTATACACAATACAGGGGGGTCTCCTGAGTGTTATACACAGTACAGGGGGGTCTCCTGAGTGTTATACATAGTACAGGGGGGTCTCCCGAGTGTTATACACAATACAGGGGGGTCTCCCGAGTGTTATACACAGTACAGGGGGGTCTCCCGAGTGTTATACACAGTACAGGGGGGTCTCCAGAGTGTTATACACAGTACAGGGGGATCTCCCGAGTGTTATACACAGTACAGGGGGATCTCCCGAGTGTTATACACAGTAGAGGGGGATCTCCTGAGTGTTATACACAATACAGGGGGGTCTCCCGAGTGTTATATACAGTACAGGGGGGTCTCCCGAGTGTTATACACAGTACAGGGGTGGGGGGATGTCTCCCGAGCGTTATACACAGTACAGGGGGGCCTCCTTAGTGTTATACACAGTACAGGGGGGTCTCCTTAGTGTTATACACAGTACAGGGGGGTCTCCTTAGTGTTACACACAGTACAGGGGGGGTCTCCTTAGTGTTATACACTGTACAGGGGGGGTCTCCCGAATGTTATACACAGTACAGTGTGGTCTCCCGAGTGTTATACACAGTACAGGGGGGTCTCCCGAGTGTTATACACAGTACAGTGGGGTCTCCCGAGTGTTATACACAGTACAGTGGGATCTCCCGAGTGTTATACACAGTACAGGGGGGTCTCCCGAGTGTTATACACAGTACAGGGGGGTCTCCCGAGTGTTATACACAGTACAGTGGGGTCTCCCGAGTGTTATACACAGTACAGTGGGGTCTCCCGAGTGTTATACACAATACAGTGGGGTCTCCCGAGTGTTATACACAGTACAGTGGGGTCTCCCGAGTGTTATACACAGTACAGTGGGGTCTCCCGAGTGTTATACACAGTACAGGGGGGGGGTCTCCCGAGTGTTATACACAGTACAGGGTGGTCTCCCGAGTGTTATACACAATACAGTGGGGTCTCCCGAGTGTTGTACACAGTACAGGGGGATCTCCCGAGTGTTATACACAGTACAGGGGGGTCTCCCGAGTGTTATACACAGTACAGTGGGGTCTCCCGAGTGTTATACACAGTACAGGGGGGGGGCTCCCGAGTGTTATACACAGTACAGGGTGGTCTCCCGAGTGTTATACACAATACAGTGGGATCTCCCGAGTGTTGTACACAGTACAGGGGGATCTCCCGAGTGTTATACACAGTACAGGGGGGTCTCCCGAGTGTTATACACAGTACAGTGGGGTCTCCCGAGTGTTATACACAGTACAGTGGGGTCTCCCGAGTGTTATACACAGTACAGGGGGGGGGTCTCCCGAGTGTTATACACAGTACAGGGTGGTCTCCCGAGTGTTATACACAATACAGTGGGATCTCCCGAGTGTTGTACACAGTACAGGGGGATCTCCCGAGTGTTATACACAGTACAGGGGGGTCTCCCGAGTGTTATACACAGTACAGGGGGGTCTCCTTAGTGTTATACACAGTACAGGGGGGTCTCCCGAGTGTTATACACAGTACAGGTGGGGTCTCCCGAGTGTTATACACAGTACAGTGGGGTCTCCCGAGTGTTATACACAGTACAGGGGGGTCTCCAGAGTGTTATACACAGTACAGGGGTCTCCCGAGTGTTATACACAGTACAGGGGTCTCCCGAGTGTTATACACAGTACAGTGGGGTCTCCCGAGTGTTATACACAGTACAGGTGGGGTCTCCCGAGTGTTATACACAGTACAGTGGGGTCTCCCGAGTGTTATACACAGTACAGGGGGGGTCTCCTGAGTGTTATACACAGTACAGGGGGGTCTCCAGAGTGTTATACACAGTACAGGGGGATCTCCCGAGTGTTATACACAGTACAGGGGGATCTCCCGAGTGTTATACACAGTAGAGGGGGATCTCCTGAGTGTTATACACAATACAGGGGGGTCTCCCGAGTGTTATATACAGTACAGGGGGGTCTCCCGAGTGTTATACACAGTACAGGGGTCTCCCGAGTGTTATACACAGTACAGTGGGGTCTCCCGAGTGTTATACACAGTACAGTGGGGTCTCCCGAGTGTTATACACAGTGCAGGGGGGTCTCCCAAATGTTATACACAGTACAGGGGGGTCTTCCGAGTGTTATACACAGTACAGGGGGGTCTCCCGAGTGTTATACACAGTACAGGTGGGGTCTCCCGAGTGTTATACACAGTACAGTGGGGTCTCCCGAGTGTTATACACAGTACAGGGGGGTCTCCTGAGTGTTATACACAGTACAGGGGGGTCTCCAGAGTGTTATACACAGTACAGGGGGATCTCCCGAGTGTTATACACAGTACAGGGGGATCTCCCGAGTGTTATACACAGTAGAGGGGGATCTCCTGAGTGTTATACACAATACAGGGGGGTCTCCCGAGTGTTATATACAGTACAGGGGGGTCTCCCGAGTGTTATACACAGTACAGGGGTCTCCCGAGTGTTATACACAGTACAGGGGTCTCCCGAGTGTTATACACAGTACAGTGGGGTCTCCCGAGTGTTATACACAGTACAGGTGGGGTCTCCCGAGTGTTATACACAGTACAGTGGGGTCTCCCGAGTGTTATACACAGTACAGGGGGGGTCTCCTGAGTGTTATACACAGTACAGGGGGGTCTCCAGAGTGTTATACACAGTACAGGGGGATCTCCCGAGTGTTATACACAGTACAGGGGGATCTCCCGAGTGTTATACACAGTAGAGGGGGATCTCCTGAGTGTTATACACAATACAGGGGGGTCTCCCGAGTGTTATATACAGTACAGGGGGGTCTCCCGAGTGTTATACACAGTACAGGGGTCTCCCGAGTGTTATACACAGTACAGTGGGGTCTCCCGAGTGTTATACACAGTACAGTGGGGTCTCCCGAGTGTTATACACAGTGCAGGGGGGTCTCCCAAATGTTATACACAGTACAGGGGGGTCTTCCGAGTGTTATACACAGTACAAGGACTCGACCGCCACCAAACAAAAAAAACCCCATCAATGGGAATGCAATGGGTTGACGAATAAAGTGAGAAAATTACCAACACAATCCACATGCGCAAAGTGGTAAAAACATTGCGAAACTCCAAACTTCTATACACTTCAACTATGATGTGGGATAACTGTCTTCAGAACTAAATATATTCTGAAAAGACTAAGGCTACATTCACACGATGTATGCCCGCCGTACCATAGTATGGCGGGCATACATCGGCGCTGCAGAGAGGAGCAGGGGATGAGCGCTGCTCACCCCTGCCCCTCTCCATAGGAAGATACAGGGCCGTGAGCCAATAGAAGGGTATGGGGGATGTATATCGGCCGTATATACGTCCCCCATACATGTGTATGAATGTAGCCTAAGTACTGAACAAGATTTATCTCCCCATCGCTTATTGTATCTCCAGTAATTTATTTTTTTTTTTTGCTTCTGGATGCCGGCCTATATATTACATTGCAAAACATGCATTGCCCTTATTCTAAAACACAATATACTGTACCGTGTATCTAGAGAGCCACTAATCATACCTCAATATATGTATCACGCACCAATACTATTGACAGAACAGACAAGAAGAGGATAGGTAAAGAAGAAGAAAGTTTACTTCTGTGCTCAGCTAATTCATAGATAAGGCGGGGGGGGGGGGGCAACCCCACTATGTGGCATAGCGTGTGCACTGCCACGGCGTAGCCCCTGACAAAATGTTCAAAATGCTGTGCGATGTCTTCTCTCTCTCTCTTTTTTTTTTGATATGGTATTAGAATAACATAGTGAGCTGAGCCGAGATTTACTCATCTCAAGCCTTATAGCAAACCAATTGAAAATGTATTTTGTAGTTGCCCTAGCACCAGCTCAAATACAGAATACAGCGCAATGGTGGGCAAGTACTTGAGAACAGAACACCGAACCAGAACTATCTTCTCAGGGACCACCCCTCAGAGAAGTGTATATATGTCTCCACATATAATCCACTAGCCACCAACCTCCAAGCTAGTGGTGTAACCAAGCGTGGAGAACTTGTCTCCCATAAACCATAACTACACTCACCGGCCACTTTATTAGGTACACCTGTCCAACTGCTCGTTAACACTTAATTTCTAATCAGCCAATCACATGGCGGCAACTCAGTGCATTTAGGCATGTAGACATGGTCAAGACAATCTCCTGCAGATCAAACCGAGCATCAGTATGGGGAAGAAAGGTGATTTGAGGCCTTTGAACGTGGCATGGTTGTTGGTGCCAGAAGGGCTGGTCTGAGTATTTCAGAAACTGCTCATCTACTGGGATTTTCACGCACAACCATCTCTAGGGTTTACAGAGAATGGTCCGAAAAAGAAAAAACATCCAGTGAGCGGCAGTTCTGTGGGCGGAAATGCCTTGTTGATGCCAGAGGTCAGAGGAGAATGGGCAGACTGGTTTGAGCTAATAGAAAGGCGACTCAAATTGCCACCCGTTACAACCAAGGTAGGCAGAAGAGCATCTCTGAACGCACAGTACGTCGAACTTTGAGGCAGATGGGCTACAGCAGCAGAAGACCACACCGGGTGCCACTCCTTTCAGCTAAGAACAGGAAACTGAGGCTGCAATTTGCACAAGCTCATCGAAATTGGAAAGTAGAAGATTGGAAAAACGTTGCCTGGTCTGATGAGTCTCGATTTCTGCTGCGACATTCGGATGGTAGGGTCAGATTTTGGCGTCAACAACATGAAAGCATGGATCCATCCTGCCTTGTATCAACGGTTCAGGCTGGTGTGGGAAATATTTTCTTGGCACTCTTTGGGCCCCTTGGTACCAATTGAGCATCGTTGCAACGCCACAGCCTACCTGAGTATTGTTGCTTACTAGAGATGAGCGAGCACTAAAATGCTCGGGTACTCGTTATTCGAGACGAACTTTTCCCGATGCTCGAGTGCTCGTCTCGAAAAACGAGCCCCATTGAAGTCAATGGGAGACTCGAGCATTTTTCAAGGGGACCAAGGCTCTGCACAGGGAAGCTTGGCTAAGCACCTGGGAACCTCAGAAAAGGATGGAATCACCACGGAAATGGACAGGAAACAGCAGGGGCAGCATGCATGGATGCCTCTGAGGCTGCTTAATCGCACCATTATGCCAAAATTATGGGCAACAGCATGGCCATGACAGAGTGACAGAATGAAGCTAGATAGCATCTAAAACATCCAATAATTGACCCTGACACTATAGGGGACGGCATGCAGAGGCAGCGGCAGCAGCGGCAGGCTAGAGAGTGTCATGGCGACATACCCTAAATGGACTCAGGCTTCACCAAAGGAGGTGAGCAAGAAGCGCTGAAATGATTTCCTATGTGAACAAAAGGTTGACGGTATATTTAGTCGATAACACAGCATGGTGGCGAAATAACGTATCTGGTGAAACACCCGAAAAATGAGCCTTACACAGCTCTTTTGATAAGGGGACGACATGTGGAGGCAGCCATGGAGACGACTTCCATGATTAAGAGCGACAGTATGGGGCATTCATATTGCGCTGCTATGATTGCAACTTCAGGCTTCCAGCATGGCGGCGACAGATGGGCCGAGTTCCACTATGTATCTGGTGAAACACCTGAAAATTCTGCCTGACACAGCTCGTTTGATAAGGGGATGATGTTCTGCATATCATCACATGCTCCAGCGTCTGGGGTATAGAGAGTTGAAATGAGACATTGGTGGACGCTGTGGAGGATCGTGGAGGCAAAATGGACAGGAAACAGCAGGGGCAGCATGCATGGATGCCTCTGAGGCTGCCTAATCTTGGGATGGAGCTGGCGGTCCACTGCCAGGCGAGATTTCGCCTGTCCAAGCCCCAGTCTCTCGGCTCCTCCCCACCCAAAATGGGCCTGGGGGCCAGAAGCGTTTACTTTGAAAAAATTATAATTTTCAAAGCAGGCCGGGTCATTTGAATATTTCACCTGGGAATAATGAAATAGCATAGTGGTTCTATTTTTAATTGTTTTTACGGAAATGGTTCCATGATTAAGAGCGACAGTATGGGGCATCCATATTGCGCTGCTATGATTGCAACTTCAGGTCTCCAGCATGGCGGCGACAAATGGGCCGAGTTCCACTATGTATCTGGTGAAACACCTGAAAATTCTGCCTGACACAGCTCGTTTGATAAGGGGACCATGTATGGAGGCAGCCATATGGACGACTTTTGGAGGCAGCTATGGCGATGACGTGTGGAGCTAGCAATGGAGACAACGTGTGGAGCCAGCTAAAAAGACGACATGTGGAGGCTGCTATGGAGACAATTTAATTTGGATAGTGCCTGTATGTGGCAGTCCAAAAAAGTTTTCAAACCAGAGGAGCAGGTAGGTGGTCCTCCAGAAAAATTAAATAGATTGAGTGCCTGTATGTGGCACTCCCAAAAATTGCTTAAAACAGAGGACCGGGTAGGTGGCCCTCCAGAAAAATTAAATACATAGAGTACTATAGCTAGAGCCAATTGGCCCTGGCAAAAAATAGCCAGTTTCCTCTGCTTTAGTGTACAAAGAGTAGGAGAAGGAGGACAATGAGGAGGAGGAGTGCATACATTATTCAGGTTGAGCTTCTTTCACCTGGTGGAGAATGAAAATCCGGAGAAATCCAGGCTTTATTCATCTTGATAAGCGTCAGCCTGTCAGCGCTGTCAGTCGCCAGGCGTGTACGCTTATCGGTGATGATGCCACCAGCTGCACTGAAAACCCGTTCGGACAACACGCTAGCGGCAGGGCAGGCAAGAACCTCCAAGGCGTACAGCGCCAGTTCGTGCCACATGTCCAGCTTTGAAACCCAGTAGTTGTAGGGAGCTGTGTGATCATTTAGGACGATGGTATGGTCAGCTACGTACTCCCTCACCATCTTTCTGTAAAGATCAGCCCTACTCTGCCGAGACTGGGGACAGGTGACAGTGTCTTGCTGGGGTGACATAAAACTGGCAAAGGCCTTGTAAAGCGTACCCCTGCCAGTGCTGGAAAAGCTGCTGCTCGCCTACTCTCCCTCACTACTTGTCCCGCACAAGTACGCCCTCTGCTGCTAGTGCTGTCAGAAGGGAAATACTGTTTCAGCTTGTGCACCAGCGCCTGCTGGTATTCATGCATTCTCACACTCCTTTCCTCTCCAGGGATGAGAGTGGAAAGATTTTGCTTGTACCATGGGTCCAGGAGAGTGAATACCCAGTAATCGGTGCTGGAATAAATTCTTTGAACGCGAGGGTCACGAGATAGGCAGCCTAGCATGAAATCTGCCATATGTGCCAGAGTCCCAACGAGCAAGAATTCACTCACTGGCCTGACTGCCCATTTCCTCCTCCTCCAACTCCTCCAACTCCTCTTCTTCTGCCCGTACACGCTGAACAGTGAAGGACTGAACAATGGGCCCCTCTACTGTCTCGCCAACATTCTCCTCCTCTTCCTCCTCATCCTCCTCCACCACCTCCTCCGATATGCGCTGAGAAACAGACCTAAGGGTGCTTTGGCTATCAACAAGGGAATCTTCTTCCCCCGTCTCTTGTGACGAGCGCAAAGCTTCCGACTTCATGCTGACCAGAGAGTTTTTCAACAGGCCAAGCAGCGGGATGGTGAGGCTGATGATGGCGGCATCGCCACTGACCATCTGTGTTGACTCCTTAAAGTTACTCAGCACCTGACAGATATCAGACATGCACGTCCACTCCTCATTGTAGACTTGAGGAAGCTGACTGACCTGACTACCAGTTCTGGTGGAAGTTGACATCTGGCAGTCTACAATCGCTCTGCGCTGCTGGTAAACTCTGGATAACATGGTTAATGTTGAATTCCACCTCGTGGGCACGTCGCACAACAGTCGGTGAGCGGGCAGTTGGAGGCGGCGCTGCGCTGCCCTGAGAGTGGCAGCATCTGTGCTGGACTTCCTGAAATGCGCACAGATGCGGCGCACCTTCGTGAGCAAATCAGACAGATTGGGGTATGTCTTGAGGAAACGCTGAACTATGAGATTTAACACATGGGCACATGTGTCAGTCTGCCGAGTTGCAGAGCCGCCACCAGGTTACGGCCGTTGTCACACACAACCATGCCTGGCTTCAGGTTTAGCGGTGCCAGCCACAGATCAGTCTGCGCTGTGATGCCCTGCAATAGCTCTTGGGCGGTGTGCCTTTTATCGCCTAGGCTCAGCAGTTTGAGCACCACCTTCTGTCCCTTAGCGACGGCACTGCTGCTGTGCCTAGAGCTACCGACTGATGGCGCCATGCCCACGGATGGTAATTCGGAGGAGGAGGTGGAGGAGGGGTGGGAGGAGGAGGAGGCATAGTAGGCCTTTGAGACCTGGACCGAGGTAGGCCCCGCAATCCTCGGCGTCGGCAGTATATGACCAGCCCCAGGGTCAGACTCGGTCCCAGCCTCCACCAAGTTAACCCAATGTGCCATCAGCGACATATAGTGGCCCTGCCCGGCAGCACTCGTCCACGTGTCCGTGGTCAGTTGAACACTGTCAGAAACGGCGTTGGTCAGGGCACGGATGATGTTCTCTGACACGTGCTTGTGCAGGGCTGGGACGGCACATCGGGAAAAGTAGTGGCGGCTGGGGACCGAACACCGAGGGGCGGCCGCCGCCATGAGGTTTCGAAAGGCCTCGGTCTCTATCAGCCTATAGGGCAGCATCTCCAGGCTAAGCAACTTGGAGATGTGCACGTTGAGGGCTTGGGCGTGTGGGTGGGTTGCACTATACTTCCTTTTGAGCTCCAGCGTCTGGGGTATGGAGAGCTGAACGCTGGTGGATGTGGAGGATCGTGGAGGCGAAGATGGGGTTTTCGCACGGGAGGTGTTTGGGCCGTGGTCCTGGGCAGGGGGCTGACTAGCAGATGACACAGGGGAAGGAGCAGTGGTGTGCCCGGCCGGAGGTGAACGGGCTTGGTGCCATTGAGTGGGGTGTTTAGCATTCATATGCCTGCGCATACTGGTGGTAGTTAAGCTAGTAGTGGTGGAACCCCTGCTGATCCTGGTTTGGCAAAGGTTGCACACCACAGTCCGTCGGTCATCCGGTGTTTCTTTAAAGAACCTCCAGACTTCTGAAAATCTAGCCCTCTCCACGGGAGCTTGACTACGGGCAACATTTGGAGCTGATGCACCTGCTCTGGCCCTGCCTCTCCGTCTGGCCCCACCACTGCCTCTTCCAACCTGTTCTGCTATAGGACTCGCCTCCGTCTCAGAAGCACCGTGTTCACCCGGCCTATCAACCCAGCTTGGGTCTGTCACCTCATCATCCTCCGATCCCTCAGTCTGCTCCCCCCTCGGACTTCCTGCCCTGACAACAACTTCACCACTGTCTGACAACCGTGTCTCCTCATCGTCCGACACCTCTTTACACACTTCTTCCACTATGTCAATAATGTCATCATCACCCACAGACTGCGACCGGTGGAAAACCTGGGCATCGGAAAATTGCTCAGCAGCAACCGGACAAGTGGTTTGTGACTGTGGGAAGGGTCCAGAAAACAGTTCCTCAGAGTATGCCGGTTCAAATGCCAAATTTTGCTGGGAGGGGGCAGACTGGGGGGAAGGAGGCTGAGGTGGAGGAGCTGGAGGAGTGCTGATTTCGGTGACATGGGTGGACTGCGTGGAAGACTGACGGGTGGACAAATGGCTAGAAGCATTGTTCGCAATCCACGACATCACCTCTTCGCACTGTTCTGGCCTCAACAGTGCTCTACCACGAGTCCCAGTAACTTGAGACATGATGAACCTAGGGAGTGTAGCTCTGCGGCGTTCCCCTGCTCCCTCATCAGCAGTTGGTGTCTCACCCCGCCCAGGACCACGGCCTCTGACTCCTGCAGTAGTTGGACGCCCACGTCCACGCCCTTGTCCTCTACCCCTAGCCCTCGGGTTAAACATTTTCAAAATTAAAGTGTAAACTATCCTATTGCTATGGCTAGTTTCTAACCTACACTGACAGCACACAACTGGATTTTGGAGTTCGGAGTTATAAGATAAATAAACGTAAAAAAAAAAAAAAATCAGCAGACTTGGCATAATTCAAATCAAACCCCTAATAAATTGTCCCACTTCGGTGTTTGAGGTGGATATGTGTGTCACTAAGAGCTAAACACAACGGTCGCAAGTCTCCCAGCAAATTCCTCACAATATGGTACTAGCTGCACTAGTAATGCCAGCAAGCCCAGCCACAAGCAAACAAAACAAAGAAAAATCAAAAAGCAGTGAAAACGGCACTCACCAATCTTCTTCCTTTAAAATGTTGCTTTATTGATGCATACTCACGAAAATTTTCTTAAAAACAGTTGACCAAATGGCAGGGGTAGGGGAGGACACAAATGGACTCACGAGACAACCAAACACATGACAGCTGTTTCGCGCTAACAGCACTTCATCTGACCAAGTCAGACACAGAATGATGTGAGCAGCGGGGGCAGGGGCTAGTCTATTCCAGGGTCACCTGATCTGGCCAGCCAACCACTGCTATCGACGTGTAAGGGTACCACGTCATGCTGGGTGGAGTGCAGAGTCTCCTGGCTTGTGATTGGCTCTGTTTCTGGCGGTCAAAAAGCAAAACGGCAGGAGATGCAATTTTCTCGAGCTGGCGAAGTATTCGTCCGAGCAACGAGCAGTTTCGAGTACGCTAATGCTCGAACGAGCATCAAGCTCGGACGAGTATGTTCACTCATCTCTATTGCTTACCATGTCCATCCCTTTATGACCACAATGTACCTTGTAACATCTGATGGCTACTTTCAGCAGGATAATGCACCATGTCATAAAGCTGGAATCATCTCAGACTGGTTTCTTGAACATGACAATGAGGTCACTATACTCAAATGGCCTCCACAGTCACCAGATCTCAATCCAATAGAGCATCTTTGGGATGTGGTGGAACGGGAGGTTCGCATCCTGGATGTGCAGCCGACAAATCTGCGGCAACTGTGTGATGCCATCATGTCAATATGGACCAAAATCTCTGAGGAATGCTTCCAGCACCTTGTTGAATCTATGCCACGAAGAATTGAGGCAGTTCTAAAGGCAAAAGGGGGTCCAACCCGTTACTAGCCTGGTGTACCTAATAAAGTGGCCGGTGAGTGTACGTGCACAGCGCGCGCCACATCCCCAGCTCCACATAGCCGCCAACCTCCTAGCTAAGTGGTGAAAGAAGATGTGACCTTTGGAGACAGTAACATCAACCACACATAAGACATTATATAAATGTACCAAGGGCCTGGATATATAGGATCCATTTATCTAACAGAATTATGTACATTAGTAACACTGACCATGTGTCTGGCTAATTCTCCAGCCATTTCATGGGGATAAATGTAATGAACTATAATGGTGAATTAGCATTGTAATATTATGAGGTGGCATGAAACCCCCTCAGTATTGTACCAAGTACCACTCATGTAATCTAGAGTATATATATATACATCACTACACTATACACCACCTACACTATACAACACCTACTCTGTTCTTACATCACTACACTATACACCACCTACTCTGTTCTTACATCACTACACTATACACCACCTACTCTGTTCTTACATCACTACACTATACACCACCTACTCTGTTCTTACATCACTACACTATCCCACCTACTCTGTTCTTACATCACTACACTATACACCACCTACTCTGTTCTTACATCACTACACTATACATCACCTACTATGTTCTTACATCACTACACTATCCCACCTACTCTGTTCTTACATCACTACACTATCCCACCTACTCTGTTCTTACATCATTACACTATCCCACCCACTCTGTTCTTACATCACTACACTATGCCACCCACTCTGTTCTTACATCACTACACTATCCCACCTACTCTGTTCTTACATCACTACACTATCCCACCCACTCTGTTCTTACATCACTACACTATCCCACCCACTCTGTTCTTACATCACTACACTATCCCATCCACTCTGTTCTCTTACATCACTACATTATACACCACCTACTCTGTTCTTACATCACTACACTATACACCACCTACTCTGTTCTTACATCACTACACTATACACCACCTACTCTGTTCTTACATCACTACACTATACACCACCTATTCTGTTCTTACATCACTACACTATCCCACCTACTCTGTTCTTACATCACTACACTATCCCACCCACTCTGTTCTTACATCACTACACTATCCCACCCACTCTGTTCTCTTACATCACTACACTATACACCACCTACTCTGTTCTTACATCACTACACTATACACCACCTACTCTGTTCTCTTACATCACTACACTATCCCACCTACTCTGTTCTTACATCACTACACTATCCCACCCACTCTGTTCTCTTACATCACTACACTATACACCACCTACTCTGTTCTTACATCAC
Organism: Engystomops pustulosus; assembly: GCF_040894005.1. Taxonomy (NCBI): domain Eukaryota; kingdom Metazoa; phylum Chordata; class Amphibia; order Anura; family Leptodactylidae; genus Engystomops; species Engystomops pustulosus. The sequence continues at coordinate 25,435,270 of NC_092419.1, forward strand.
TACACTATACACCACCTACTCTGTTCTTACATCACTACACTATACACCACCTACTCTGTTCTTACATCACTACACTATCCCACCTACTCTGTTCTTACATCACTACACTATCCCACCTACTCTGTTCTTACATCACTACACTATACACCACCTACTCTGTTCTTACATCACTACACCATACATCACCTACTCTGTTCTTACATCACTACACTATACACCACCTACTCTGTTCTTACATCACATCACTACACTATCCCACCTACTCTGTTCTTACATCACTACACTATCCCACCTACTCTGTTCTTACATTACTACACTATCCCACCTACTCTGTTCTTATATTACTACACTATACATCACCTACTCTGTTCTCTTACATTACTACACTATACAACACCTACTCTGTTCTCTTACATCACTTCACTATCCCACCTACTCTGTTCTTACATCACTACACTATACACCACCTACTCTGTTCTTACATCACTACACTATAGACCACCTACTCTGTTCTTACATCTCTACACTATACACCACCTACTCTGTTCTCTTACATTACTACACTATACACCACCTACTCTGTTCTTACATTATTACACTATACACCACCTACTCTGTTCTTACATCACTACACTATACACCACCTACTCTGTTCTCTTACATCACTACATTATCCCACCCACTCTGTTCTTACATCACTACACTATACACCACCTACTCTGTTCTCTTACATCACTACACTATCCCACCCACTCTGTTCTTACATTACTACACTATACACCACCTACTCTGTTCTTACATTACTACACTATACACCACCTATTCTCTTCTTACATCACTACACTATACACCACCTACTCTGTTCTTACATCACTACACTATACACCACCCACTCTGTTCTTACATTACTACACTATACACCACCTACTCTGTTCTTACATTACTACACTATACACCACCTATTCTCTTCTTACATCACTACACTATACACCACCTACTCTTATCTTAAATCACTACTCTATCCCACCTACTCTGTTCTTACATTACTACACTATCCCACCTACTCTGTTCTTACATCACTACACTATCCCACCTACTCTGTTCTTAAATTACTACACTATCCCACCTACTCTGTTCTTACATCACATCACTACACTATCCCACCTACTCTGTTCTTACATTACTACACTATCACACCTACTCTGTTCTTACATCACTACACTATCCCACCCACTCTGTTCTTACATCACTACACTATCCCACCTACTCTGTTCTTACATTACTACACTATCCCACCTACTCTGTTCTTACATCACATCACTACACTATCCCACCTACTCTGTTCTTACATTACTACACTATACACCACCTACTCTGTTCTTACATCACTACACTATCCACCACCTACTCTGTTCTTACATAACTACACTATGCATCACCTACTCTGTTCTCTATACATTACTACACTATACATCACCTACTCTGTTCTTACATCACTACACTATCCCACCTACTCTGTTCTTACATCACTACACTATCCCACCTACTCTGTTCTTACATCACTACACTATCCCAACTTCTCTGTTCTTACATCACATCACTACACTATCCCACCTACTCTGTTCTTACATTACTACACTATACACCACCTACTCTGTTCTTACATCACTACACTATCCCACCCACTCTGTTCTTACATCACTACACTGTCCTACCTACTCTGTTCTTACATTACTACACTATACACCACCTACTCTGTTCTTACATCACTACACTATACACCACCTACTCTGTTCTCTTACATCAATACACTATACAACACCTACTCTGTTCTTACATTACTACACTATCCCACCTACTCTGTTCTCTTACATCGCTACACTATCCCACCTACTCTGTTCTCTTACATCACTACACTATCTCACCCACTCTGTTCTTACATCACTACACTATACACCACCTACTCTGTTCTTACATCACTACACTATACACCACCTACTCTGTTCTTACATCACTACACTTTACACCACCTACTCTGTTCTTACATCACTACATTACACACCACCTAATCTGTTCTTACATCACTACACTATCCCACCTACTCTGTTCTTACATCACTACACTATACATCACCTACTCTGTTCTTACATTACTACACTATACACCACCTACTCTGTTCTCTTACATCACTACACTATACATCACCTACTCTGTTCTCTTACATTACTACCATATCCCACCCACTCTGTTCTTACATCACTACACTATCCCACCTACTCTGTTCTCTTACATCATTACACTATAAACCACCTACTCTGTTCTCTTACATTACTACACTATACACCACCTACTCTGTTCTTACATCACTACACTATCCCACCTACTCTGTTCTTACGTCACTACACTATCCCACCTACTCTGTTCTTACATCACTACACTATCCCACATATTCTGTTCTTACATCACTACACTATCCCACCTACACTGTTCTTACATTATTACACTATACATCACCTACTCTGTTCTTACATCACTACACTATACATCACCTACTCTGTTCTTACATTACTACACTATACATCACCTACTCTGTTCTTACATCACTACACTATCCCACCTACTCTGTTCTCTTACATCACTACACTATCCCACCTACTCTGTTCTCTTACATTACTACCCTATCCCACCTACTCTGTTCTCTTACATTAATACCCTATCCCACCCACTCTGTTCTTACATCACTACACTATCCCACCTACTCTATTCTTACATCACTACACTATCCCACCTACTCTGTTCTTACATCACTACACTATCCCACCTACTCTGTTCTTACATCACTACACTATCCCACCTACTCTGTTCTTACATCACTACACTATCCCACCTACTCTGTTCTTACATCACTACACTGTACATCACCTACTCTGTTCTTACATTACTACATTATACATCACCTACTCTGTTCTTACATCACTACACTATACACCACCTACTCTGTTCTTACATCACTACACTATCCCACCTACTCTGTTCTCTTACATCACTACACTATACACCACCTACTCTGTTCTCTTACATCACTACACTATACACCACCTACTCTGTTCTTAAATTACTACACTATACATCACCTACTCTGTTCTTACATCACTACACTATACACCACCTACTCTGTTCTCTTACATCACTACACTATACACCACCTACTCTGTTCTTACATCACTACACTATACATCACCTACTCTGTTTTTACATCACTACACTATACACCACCTACTCTGTTCTTACATCACTACACTATATACCACCTACTCTGTTCTTACATAACTACACTATGCATCACCTACTCTGTTCTCTTACATCACTACACTATACACCATCTACTCTGTTCTCACATCACTACACAATACACCACATACTCTGTTCTTACATTACTACACTATACACCACCTACTCTGTTCTTACATCACTACACTATACATCACCTACTCTGTTCTTACATCACTACACTATACACCATCTACTCTGTTCTCACATCACTACACAATACACCACATACTCTGTTCTTACATTACTACACTATACACCACCTACTCTGTTCTTACATCACTACACTATACATCACCTACTCTGTTCTTACATTACTACACTATACACCACCTACTCTGTTCTTACATCACTACACTATATACCAACTACTCTGTTCTTACATAACTACACTATGCATCACCTACTCTATTCTCTTACATCACTACACTATACACCAACTACTCTGTTCTCTTACATTACTACACTATACACCACCTACTCTGTTCTTACATCACTACACTATACACCACCTACTCTGTTCTCTTACATTACTACACTATACACCACCTACTCTGTTCTTACATCACTACACTATACACCACCTACTCTGTTCTTACATCACTACACTATACACCACCTACTCTGTTCTTACATCACTACACTATACATCACCTACTCTGTTCCTACATTACTACACTATACACCACCTACTCTGTTCTTACATCACTACACTATATACCAACTACTCTGTTCTTACATAACTACACTATGCATCACCTACTCTATTCTCTTACATCACTACACTATACACCAACTACTCTGTTCTCTTACATTACTACACTATACACCACCTACTCTGTTCTTACATCACTACACTATACACCACCTACTCTGTTCTCTTACATCACTACACTATCCCACCTACTCTGTTCTCTTACATCACTACACTATACACCACCTACTCTGTTCTTACATCACTATACTATCCCACCTACTCTGTTCTTACATCACTACACTATCCCACCTACTCTGTTCTTACATCACTACACTATAAACCACCTACTCTGTTCTTACATCACTACACTATCCCACCTACTCTGTTCTTACATTACTACACTATCCCACCTACTCTGTTCTTACATCACTACACTATCCCATCACTACATCACTACACTATACATCACCTACTCTGTTCTTACATTACTACACTATACATCACCTACTCTGTTCTTACATCACTACACTATACACCACCTACTCTGTTCTTACATCACTACACTATACACCACCTACTAAGTTCTCTTACATTACTACACTATACACCACCTACTCTGTTCTTACATTACTACACTATACACCACCTACTCTTTTCTTACATCACTACACTATACACCACCTACTCTGTTCTCTTACATTACAACACTATACACCACCTACTCTGTTCTCTTACATTACTACACTATACACCACCTACTCTGTTCTTACATCACTACACTATACACCACCTACTCTGTTCTTACATCACTACACTATCCCACGTACTCTGTTCTTACATCACTACATTATACACTACCTACTCTGTTCTTACATCCCTACACTATCCCACCTACTCTGTTCTTACATCACTACACTATCCCACCTACTCTGTTCTTACATCACAACACTATACATCACCTACTCTGTTCTTACATCACTACACTATCCACCACCTACTCTGTTCTCTTACATTACTACCCTATCCCACCCACTCTGTTCTTACATCACTACACTATCCCACCTACTCTGCTCTTACATCACTACACTATCCCACCTACTCTGTTCTTACATCACTACACTATACCACCTACTCTGTTCTTACATCACTACAGTATACATCACCTACTCTGTTCTTACATTACTACACTATACATCACCTACTCTGTTCTTACATTACTACACTATACATCACCTACTCTGTTCTTACATCACTACACTATACACCACCTACTCTGTTCTTACATCACTACACTATCCCACGTACTCTGTTCTTACATCACTACATTATACACCACCTACTCTGTTCTTACATCCCTACACTATCCCACCTACTCTGTTCTTACATCACTACACTATCCCACCTACTCTGTTCTTACATCACAACACTATACATCACCTACTCTGTTCTTACATCACTACACTATCCACCACCTACTCTGTTCTCTTACATTACTACCCTATCCCACCCACTCTGTTCTTACATCACTACACTATCCCACCTACTCTGCTCTTACATCACTACACTATCCCACCTACTCTGTTCTTACATCACTACACTATACACCACCTACTCTGTTCTTACATCACTACACTATACATCACCTACTCTGTTCTTACATTACTACACTATACATCACCTACTCTGTTCTTACATTACTACACTATATATCACCTACTCTGTTCTTACAGCGTCATCTCATCTGGCATAGCAGTGTGCTTTCATACTTGGCTAGAAAATAGCCATAGGAGAATCCAAACGGCTTACTTAGGCCTACAATAGCGTTATATATATTTTATTTCTGGTTGATCTGCTGGTGGCTGTCCTTGCTGTAGTGCATCTACTACCATATTGTGAGGAATTTGTAGTGAGACTTGCGACCGTTGTGTTTAGCGCTTAGTGACGCACATATCCATCGCAAAGACCGAAGTGGGAAAATTTATTAGGGGTTTGATTTCAATTAGGCACAGTCTGCCATTTACTTTTTATTTTACGTTTATTTTTTCATAACTCAGCGTCATCTCATCTGGCATAGCAGTGTGCTTTCATACTTGGCTAGAAAATAGCCATAGCAATAGGATAGCATCGTTTGGTTTTAAAAACTAAAAAACACAAAAAAAAAAAAAAACACAAAAAAACACAAAAAAAAGTTAAAAAAAAATGAAAGTTATAACTTTCATTTTCAAAATGTTTAACCGAGGGCTAGGGGTAGAGGACGAGGGCGGGGACGTGGGCGTCCAACTACTGCAGGGGTCAGAGGCCGTGGTCCTTGGCGGGGTGAGACACCACCTGCTGATGAGGGAGCAGGGGAACGCCACAGAGCTACACTCCCTAGGTTCATGTCTGAAGTTACTGGGACTCGTGGTAGAGCACTGTTGAGGCCAGAACAGTGCGAACAGGTGATGTCGTGGATTGCCGACAATGCTTCGAGCAATTTGTCCACCAGTCAGTCTTACACGGAGTCCACCCATGTCACCAAAATCGGCACTCCTCCAGCTCCTGCACCTCAGCCTCCTCCCCCCCAGTCTGCCCCCTCCCAGGAAAATTTGGCATTTGAACCGGCATACTCTGAAGAACTGTTTTCTGGACCCTTCCCACAGTCACAAACCACTTGTCCGGTTGCTGCTGAGCAATTTTCCGATGCCCAGGTTTTCCACCAGTCGCAGTCTGTGGGTGATGATGACCTTCTTGACGTACTGGAAGAAGTGTGTAAAGAGGTTTCCGACGATGAGGAGACACGGTTGTCAGACAGTGGTGAAGTTGTTGTCAGGGCAGGAAGTCCGAGGGGGGAGCAGACTGAGGGATCGGAGGATGATGAGGTGACAGACCCAAGCTGGGTTGAGAGGCCGGGTGAACACAGTGCTTCTGAGATGGAGGAGAGTCCTCGACCAGAACAGGTTGGAAGAGGCAGTGGTGGGGCCAGACGGAGAGGCAGGGCCAGAGCAGGTGCATCAGCGCCAAATGTGTCACATAGTGAAGCTCCTGTGGCGAGGGCTCCCGCGGCGAGGGCTAGATTTTCAGAAGTCTGGAGGTTCTTTAAGGAAACACCGGATGACCGACGGACTGTGGTGTGCAACCTTTGCCAAACCAGGATCAGCAGGGGTTCAACCACTACTAGCTTAACTACCACCAGTATGCGCAGGCATATGAATGCTAAACACCCCACTCACTGGCACCAAGCCCGTTCACCTCCGGCCGTGCACACCACTGCTCCTTCCCCTGTGTCAGCTGATAGTCAGCCCCCTGCCCAGGACCCTGGCACAAAAACCCCATCGTCGCCTCCACGATCCTCCACAGCATCCACCAGCGTTCAGCTCTCCATACCCCAGACGCTGGAGCGGAAATGGAAATATAGTGCAACCCACCCGCACGCCCAAGCCCTTAATGTCCACATCTCCAGATTGCTTAGCCTGGAGATGCTGCCCTATAGGCTAGTAGAGACCGAGGCCTTTCACAACCTCATGGCGGCGGCCGCCCCTCGGTATTCGGTCCCCAGCCGCCACTACTTTTCCCGATGTGCCGTCCCAGCCCTGCACCAGCACGTGTCAGACAACATCATCCGTGCCCTGACCAACGCCGTTTCTGACAAGGTCCACCTGACCACGGACACGTGGACGAGTGCTGCCGGGCAGGGCCACTATATATCGCTGACGGCACATTGGGTTAACTTGGCGGAGGCTGGGACCGAGTCTGACCCTGCGGCTGGTCATATACTGCTGACGCAGAGGATTGCGGGGCCTACCTCGGTCCAGGTCTTTCAGGCCTACTATGCCTCCTCCTCCTCCCACCCCTCCTCCACCTCCTCCTCCGAATTACCATCCGTGGGCATGGCGCCATCAGTCGCTAGCTCTAGGCACAGCAGCAGTGCCGTCGCTAAGCGACAGCAGGCGGTGCTCAAACTGCTGAGCCTAGGCGATAAAAGGCACACCGCCCAAGAACTATTACAGTGCATCACGGCGCAGACTGATCTGTGGCTGGCACCGCTGAACCTGAAGCCAGGCATGGTTGTGTGTGACAACGGCCGTAACCTGGTGGCGGCTCTGCAACTCGGCAGACTGACACATGTGCCATGCCTGGCTCATGTGTTAAATCTGATAGTTCAGCGTTTCCTCAAGACATACCCCAATCTGTCTGATTTGCTCACGAAGGTGCGCCGCATCTGTGCGCATTTCAGGAAGTCCAGCATAGATGCTGCCACTCTCAGGGCAGCGCAGCGCCGCCTCCAACTGCCCGCTCACCGACTGTTGTGCGACGTGCCCACGAGGTGGAATTCAACATTAACCATGTTATCCAGAGTTTACCAGCAGCGCAGAGCGATTGTAGACTGCCAGATGTCAACTTCCACCAGAACTCGTAGTCAGGTCAGTCAGCTTCCTCAAGTCTACAATAAGGAGTGGACGTGGATGTCTGATATCTGTCACGTGCTGAGTAACTTCGAGGAGTCAACACAGATGGTCAGTGGTGATGCCGCCATCATCAGCCTCACCATCCCGCTGCTTGGCCTGTTGAAAAACTCTCTGATCAGCATGAAGTCGGAAGCTTTGCGCTCGTCACAAGAGACGGGGGAAGAAGATTCCCTTGTTGATAGCCAAAGCACCCTCAGGTCTGTTTCTCAGCGCATATCGGAGGAGGTGGAGGTGGAGGAGGATGAGGAGGAAGAGGAGGAGAATGTTGGCGAGACACAAGAGGGGACCATTGTTCAGTCCTTCACTGTTCAGCGTGTATGGGCAGAAGAAGAGGAGTTGGAGGAGGAGGAAATGGACAGTCAGGCCAGTGAGGGGAGTGAATTCTTACGCGTTGGTACTCTGGCGCATAATGCAGATTTCATGCTAGGCTGCCTATCCCGTGACCCTCGCGTTCAAAGAATTTATTCCAGCACCGATTACTGGGTATTCACTCTCCTGGACCCACAGTACAAGCAAAATCTTTCCACTCTCATCCCTGGAGAGGAAAGGAGTGTGAGAATGCATGAATACCAGCAGGCCCTGGTGCACAAGCTGAAACAGTATTTCCCTTCTGACAGCGCTAGCGGCAGAGTGCGTAGTTCTGCGGGACAAGTAGCGAGGGAGAGTATGCGAGACCAGGCAGCTTGTCCAGCACTGGCAAGGGTACGCTTTACAAGGCTTTTGCCAGCTTTATGTCACCCCAGCAAGACACTGTCACCTGTCCCCAGTCTCGGCAGAGTAGGGCTGATCTTTACAGAAAGATGGTGAGGGAGTACGTAGCTGACCATACCATCGTCCTAAATGATCACACAGCTCCCTACAACTACTGGGTTTCAAAGCTGGACATGTGGCACGAACTGGCGCTGTACGCCTTGGAGGTTCTTGCCTGCCTTGCCGCTAGCGTGTTGTCCGAGCGGGTTTTCAGTGCAGCTGGTGGCATCATCACCGATAAGCGTACACGCCTGTCGACTGACAGCGCTGACAGGCTGACGCTTATTAAGATGAATAAAGCCTGGATTTCTCATAATTTCCAATCTCCACCAGGTGAAGGAAGCTCAACCTGAATAATTTATGCACTCCTCCTCATTTTCCTCCTTCTCCTCCTCTTTGTACACTAAAGCAGAGGAAACTGGGTATTTTTTGACAGGGCCCACTGGCTCTAGCTATAGTACTTTATGCATTTAATTTTTCTGGAGGGCCACCTACCCGGTCCTCTGTTTTAAAAATTTTTGGGAGTGCCACATACAGGCACTCAATCTATTCAATTTTTCTGGAGGGCCACCTACCTGCTCCTCTGGTTTGAAAACTTTTTTGGACTGCCACATACAGGCACTCAATCTATTTCATTTTTCTGGAGGGCCACCTACCTGCTCCTCTGGTTTGAAAACTTTTTTGGACTGCCACATACAGGCACTCAATCTATTTCATTTTTCTGGAGGGCCACCTACCTGCTCCTCTGGTTTGAAAACTTTTTTGGACTGCCACATACAGGCACTCAATCTATTTCATTTTTCTGGAGGGCCACCTACCTGCTCCTCTGGTTTGAAAACTTTTTTGGACTGCCACATACAGGCACTCAATCTATTTCATTTTTCTGGAGGGCCACCTACCTGCTCCTCTGGTTTGAAAACTTTTTTGGACTGCCACATACAGGCACTATCCAAATTAAATTGTCTCCATAGCAGCCTCCACACGTTGTCTCCATTGCTACCTCCAAAAGTCGTCCATATAGCTGCCTCCATACATCGTCCTCTTATCAAACGAGGTGTGTCAGGCAGAAATTTGGGTTGTTTTCATGGATTCCACATCAAAGTTGTTAACTTTGTCGCCACCCTGCTGTGTAATCCACAAAATATACTGGCAAACTTTTACCATTTACGGATATTATTTCAGCGCTTCTTGCGCATCTGTTTACATTCCCCTCACCCGCCATATCCCAAACTTATAAGAACGCTACTACACTTAACTTGGTGGAGGCTGGGACCGAGTCTGACCCTGCGGCTGGTCATATGCTGCCGACGCCGAGGATTGCGGGGCCTACCTCGGTCCAGGTCTTTCAGGCCTACTATACCTCCTCCTCCTCCCATCCCTCCTCCACCTCCTCCTCCTCCGAATTACCATCCGTGGGCATGGCGCCATCAGTCGGTAGCTCTAGGCACAGCAGCAGTGCCGTCGCTAAGCGACAGCAGGCGGTGCTCAAACTGCTGAGCCTAGGCGATAAAAGGCACACCGCCCAAGAGCTATTACAGGGCATTCCACATCAAACTAGTTAACTTTGTCGCCACCGTGCTGTGTAAGCCACAAAATATACTGGAAAACTTTTATCATTTACCGATATTATTTCAGCGCTTCTTGCGCATCTGTTTACATTCCCCTCACCCGCCATATCCCAAACTTATAAGAACGCTACTACACTTGATCTTATACAAAAGGTTCTTAGAAGTGCTGTTTGGGGAGTAGCCTAGAGACAGGGGCTTGGATTGGCGAAAGCTCGCCTGGGAGCGGAGCGCCAGCTCCATCCCAAGATCCAACTAACATAGTTTTCACTGCAGCACCTTTAATCTACTACTAGTTCACTGCCTCCATACATGGTCCCCTTATCAAATGAGCTGTGTCAGGCAGAATTTTGGGTTGTTTTCATGGCTTCCACATCAAACTTGTTAACTTTGTCGCCACCCTGCTGTGTAATCCACAAAATATACTGGCAAACTTTTATCATTTACCGATATTATTTGAGCGCTTCTTGCTCACCTCCTTTGGTTCCTCTCTGCCACCCATTGGTTTTAAGCCTGAGTCCATTTGGGGTATGTTGCCAAGACACTCTCTAGCCTGCCGCTGCTGCCGCTGCCTCTGCATGCCGTCCCCTATAGTGTCAGGGTCAATTATTGGATGTTTTAGATGCTTTCTAGCTTCATTCTGTCACTCTGTCATGGCCATGCTGTTGCCCATAATTTTGGCATAATGGTGCGTTTAAGCAGCCTCAGAGGCATCCATGCATGCTGCCCCTGCTGTTTCCTGTCCATTTCCGTGGTGTTTCCATCCTTTTCTGAGGTTTCCAGGTGTTTGGCCAAGCTTCCCTGTGCAGAGCCTTGGTCCCCTTGAAAAATGCTCGAGTCTCCCATTGACTTCAATGGGGCTCGTTATTCGAGACAAGCACTCGAGCATCGGGAAAAGTTCGTCTCGAATAACGAGTACCCGAGCATTTTAGTGCTCGCTCATCTCTAGTTCTTACATTACTACACTATCCCACCTACTCTGTTCTCTTACATCACTACACTATACACCACCTACTCTGTTCTCTTACATTACTACACTATACACCACCTACTCTGTTCTTACATTACTACACTATACACCACCTACTCTGTTCTTACATCACTACACTATCCCACCTACTCTGTTCTCTTACATCACTACACTATCCCACCCACTCTGTTCTTACATCACTACACTGTCCCACCTACTCTGTTCTCTTACATTACTACGCTATACACCACCTACTCAGTTCTTACATTACTACACTATACACCACCTACTCTGTTCTTACATCACTAGACTATCCCACCTACTCTGTTCTCTTACATCACTACACTATCCCACCCACTCTGTTCTTACATCACTACACTATACACCACCTACTCTGTTCTCTTACATTACTACACTATACACCACCTACTCTGTTCTTACATCACTACACTATCCCACCTACTCTGTTCTCTTACATTACTACACTATCCCACCTACTCTGTTCTTACATTACTACACTATACACCACCTACTCTGTTCTTACATTACTACACTATCCCACCTACTCTGTTCTTACATCACTACACTATACACCACCCACTCTGTTCTTACATTACTACACTATACATCACCTACTCTGTTCTTACATCACTACACTATACACCACCTACTCTGTTCTTACATTACTACACTATACATCACCTACTCTGTTCTTACATCACTACACTATCCCACCTACTCTGTTCTTACATCACTACACTATACATCACCTACTCGTTTCTTACATCACTACACTATTCCACCTACTCTGTTCTCTTACATCACTACACTATCCCACCTACTCTGTTCTTACATCACTACACTATATACTACCTACTCTGTTCTTACATTACTACACTATACACCACCTACTCTGTTCTTACATCACTACACTATACACCACCTACTCTGTTCTCTTACATCACTACACTATCCCACCCACTCTGTTCTTACATCACTACACTATCCCACCTACTCTGTTCTCTTACATTACTACACTATACATCAGCCACTCTGTTCTTTTACCAAGGACCAGCATCTTACATCAATGCTATCACCTAAATTCAGTCATTATAGGTCCCCCCTTACCACCGTCAAGTTCCTGCTTCTCCTATGGCTGCAGTGTTGTCATTATACAGATATATTCCAGGGCTCTTTGTATTACATATATCATGGAAGTCAGAACCAGTCTTTCCGGCATTGGGCACATTCATGGTGCAGTCAGTCATTTCCTATTGACACGCCGTGTGTGAGGGTGATCGTGGTCATGTGCACCACCTACTCTGTTCTTACATTACTACACTATCCCACCTACTCTGTTCTCTTACATCACTACACTATCCCACCTACTCTGTTCTTACATTACTACACTATACACCACCCACTCTGTTCTTACATTACCACACTATACATCACCTACTCTGTTCTTAAATCACTACACTATCCCACCTACTCTGTTCTCTTACATCACTACACTATACACCACCCACTCTGTTCTTACATTACTACACTATACACCACCTACTCTGTTCTTACATTACCACACTATACACCACCTACTCTGTTCTTACATTACTACACTATCCCACCTACTCTGTTCTCTTACATTACTACACTATCCCACCTACTCTGTTCTTACATTACTACACTATACACCACCTACTCTGTTCTTACATTACTACACTATCCCACCTACTCTGTTCTCTTACATTACTACACTATCCCACCTACTCTGTTCTTACATTACTACACTATACACCACCTACTCTGTTCTTACATTACTACACTATCCCACCTACTCTGTTCTTACATCACTACACTATACACCACCTACTCTGTTCTTTCATTACTACACTATACACCACCTACTCTGTTCTTACATCACTACACTATCCCACCTACTCTGTTCTCTTACATTACTACACTATCCCACCTACTCTGTTCTTACATTACTACACTATACACCACCTACTCTGTTCTTACATTACTACACTATCCCACCTACTCTGTTCTTACATCACTACACTATACACCACCCACTCTGTTCTTACATTACTACACTATACATCACCTACTCTGTTCTTACATCACTACACTATACACCACCTACTCTGTTCTTACATTACTACACTATACATCACCTACTCTGTTCTTACATCACTACACTATCCCACCTACTCTGTTCTTACATCACTACACTATACATCACCTACTCGTTTCTTACATCACTACACTATCCCACCTACTCTGTTCTCTTACATCACTACACTATCCCACCTACTCTGTTCTTACATCACTACACTATATACTACCTACTCTGTTCTTACATTACTACACTATACACCACCTACTCTGTTCTTACATCACTACACTATACACCACCTACTCTGTTCTCTTACATCACTACACTATCCCACCCACTCTGTTCTTACATCACTACACTATCCCACCTACTCTGTTCTCTTACATTACTACACTATACATCAGCCACTCTGTTCTTTTACCAAGGACCAGCATCTTACATCAATGCTATCACCTAAATTCAGTCATTATAGGTCCCCCCTTACCACCGTCAAGTTCCTGCTTCTCCTATGGCTGCAGTGTTGTCATTATACAGATATATTCCAGGGCTCTTTGTATTACATATATCATGGAAGTCAGAACCAGTCTTTCCGGCATTGGGCACATTCATGGTGCAGTCAGTCATTTCCTATTGACCCGCCGTGTGTGAGGGTGATCGTGGTCATGTGCATGAGGCCTTAATCTACAGCATCTCTTAGATTTATCTGGGACTATGAAGAAGAATTTCAGTTCTGTTATTGTGGTCTTTCTCTATCTTTATGCATACCCGGAGATGTAGATGAAGGTGCTCTGCCATGGGTTCTGGAACTATAGTGTGAAAACTTACATATAAATCTATAATATCCTACAAGACTTTCTGAACAGACATGGACCTTCTCCTCTACATATGGATTATGGGACAAGTACATTATGGAGATACATTCCGGAGCTCTTAGTATTACATGTAACATGGAAGTCAGAACCAGTCTTTCCGGCTGTAGACGCGTCACACATTCATCACGGTATCTGCTCCTTATCCTCAGCCCCAGGCCAGACTGGAGAAGTAAATTACCGAGACTTCATAGAGACATGTCAGGAGAGCGCGGAGTATACAGATTTATAGTATGTTGTGATATCAGGTTTTATATCTCATTACATGATAGTAATTTGCTGTGTGTGTAGATTACTTATAGGACATGAGGGATTACATGGAGTAATAAAGATGGTGCCCTAACAAAGGAAAAGTTACTAAACTAAGATCCTTTCACCATTCTATCACTCACTGATGTCCATAGCGCCTGTGTTAAATAATTATTTATCACAAATTCATCAGTATTAGACCATGAAGAGTTAAACTGATAGCCATACATGAGCTGTGACATACACAATTAGGGATGTACATTACATCCAGCCTAAATATATATGAATACCATATATAGGGACACAGAACCTCCAACACTACAAGTCACACCTCTACTATGACTATATATGACAAACGGACAGTGTCATGGCGGCTGGTACCGAGAGGCTGATACATCAAGGCTACGACAGCTGGACGACGCTCACAACTGAAACTCTTGTGCTCTCACATCTTGGACACATGGAGAAGACACAACAGGTGTAATGTATAACGATATATGAAGAGCTACGGGAAGAGATGGAAACCTCTCGGCCATCCCCAGAACACACTCTGACTGATACTTTACTAAGGGCCCGATTCGCGGTTTCCCGACGTGTTACCCAAATATTTCCGATTCGCGCCGATTTCCCCTTAATTGCCCCGGGATTTTGGCGCATGCGATCAGATTGTGGCGCATCGGCGCTGGCATGCACGCGACGGAAATCGGGGGGCGTGGCCGAACGAAAACCCGACAGATTCGGAAAAAACGCTGCATTTAAAACAAAAAATCTGTTGCGGAGCTTGCACTTACCTTCACTCAGCCCGAGCCGGTGAACTCCAGCGCGTTCCGATGCTTTTCAGTGCAGCAGCGCCACCTGGTGGACGGCGGAGGAACTACTTTAATAAATCCCGGCCGGACCCGAATCCAGCGCAGAGAACGCGCCGCTGGATCGCGAATGGACCGGGTAAGTAAATCTGCCCCATTGACTGACATGGACACGTGACTGATAACCTGCGCAAGTATCTTGTATCCTGGATGACGCCAATAAAGGAGACTTTATATAAGTATCATCGAGTCCTTCTGGTGTCCACTGAGTGACGTATTTTGTGAATAATCACTTTGACACCAAGTATAGTTATTTGTATCAAATTACATTTAACAATACACAGAACAATAGAGAATATTTATTAATATTTTGCAGCCTGCTACATTGGTGAGTTACTACTATTATTTTATGAGAGGCACATGGAGGGCATTAGAGGATTATCATAGTATCTGGGCAATAGTGGAGTAAAAGGACCTCAGTGGGCCCCAATGTGAACTTTGGATCGAGCCCCCCTTGCACATCACACTTGTTACTACACATTTTAGCTGCACAGACATATGCACATAATACCATACTCATATATCATATATACTATCAGGAGCAGCCTCCCCTTATTAATACTACAATAATAACATGTAAGCTACACAGACATATGCACATAATACCATACTCATATATCATATATCAGTGGTGGCAAACCTATGGCACGGGTGCCTGAGGTGGCACTCAGAGCCCTTTTTGTGGGCACCCAGGCCTCCACCCCAACACATAGTTTGCCAGATAGAACTCAAGGCTTCCTCCTCTGGTCCAATACATCCCAGGACGTGCCCAGCTCAGCACTATTTTAAAGGGATATCCTTGGCTGCCAGGAATACAGGAGGAGAAAGAAGGTATGGACAGAGATGGATTATCATTGTAGCTCCTGCTCTGGGTCCCCTTATTTTTCCTTTTCAGGGGTCCCTGAAGAGAAGCTACTATCAAAATTTCCCCATTATCTTTCTTCTGTATTGAACTCAGGACGCCAATACGATCAAAACCTGTGATACAGCAGGGATCAATTAGTTACTGCTTAAATTGTCATGTTGGCTCTTTGCAACATATAAGTGGATTTTCAGTGTAGTTTGGGCACTTTGTCTCCAAAAGCTTCGCCATCACTGTCATATATACTACCAGGAGAAACCTCCCCTCATGTGTTGCACAACAGTTCCCAAAAAGTAGAATAAATACCTTAAAGATATTCCCTACACCTGCCAAGAGCAGGTATAGTGATGTTTTTGCAACTTAAATTATAATAATAATTCTTTATTTATATAGCGCACACAGATTACGAGGCGCTGCAGTGTGCCTGGAGTGTGGGAGGAAACCGGAGAACCTGGAGGAAACCCACACAAACATGGAGAGAACATACAACTCTTTGCAGATGTTGACCTGGGTGGGACATGAACCAAGGATCCCAGCACTGCAAGGAAGAAGTGCTACCCACTCAGCCACCGCACTGCCCAGTCGAAAATTTTGACATCTGTATTAGAGCGATAACTCAGGGAACACTACTCTCTAATAATCTACAATACTACCTAATAATCTAATACAGAACTAATAATCACTATTCTTACTATTCTACTACAACACTACTATTCCTTATTATACAACTACTACTTACCAATCTACTACAATACTACTAGTCACTCATCTACTACACCAATACTACTCACTAATCTACTACAATACTACTAGTCACTCATCTACTACACCAATACTACTCACTAATCTACTACAATACTACTACCTAATAATCTAATACAAAACTAATAATCACTATTCTTACTATTCTACTACAACACTACTATTCCTTATTATACAACTACTACTTACCAATCTACTACAATACTACTAGTCACTCATCTACTACACCAATACTACTCACTAATCTACTACAATACTATTAGTCACTCATCTACTACACCAATACTACTCACTAATCTACTACAATACTACTAGTCACTCATCTACTACACCAATACTACTCACTAATCTACTACAATACTACTAGTCACTCATCTACTACACCAATACTACTCACTAATCTACTACAATATTACTAGTCAATCATCTACTACAATACTACTAGTCACTCATCTACTACACCAATACTACTCACTAATCTACTACAATACTACTAGTCACTCATCTACTACACCAATACTACTCACTAATCTACTAGTCACTCATCTACTACACCAATACTACTCACTAATCTACTACAATACTACTAGTCAATCATCTACTACAATACTACTAGTCACTCATCTACTACACCAATACTACTCACTAATCTACTACAATACTACTACTTACCAATCTACTACAATACTACTAGTCACTCATCTACTACACCAATACTACTCACTAATCTACTACAATACTACTAGTCACTCATCTACTACACCAATACTACTCACTAATCTACTACAATACTACTACTTACCAATCTACTACAATACTACTAGTCACTCATCTACTACACCAATACTACTCACTAATCTACTACAATACTACTACTCACTAATCTACTACAATACTACTAGTCACTCATCTACTACACCAATACTACTCACTAATCTACTACAATACTACTAGTCATTCATCTACTACAATACTACTAGTCACTCATCTACTACACCAATACTACTCACTAATCCACTAATCTACTACAATACTACTAGTCACTCATCTACTACACCAATACTACTCACTAATCTACTACAATACTACTAGTCACTCATCTACTACAATACTACTAGTCACTCATCTACTACACCAATACTACTCACTAATCTACTACAATACTACTAGTCAATCATCTACTACAATACTACTAGTCAATCATCTACTACAATACTACTAGTCACTCATCTACTACACCAATACTACTCACTAATCTACTACAATACTACTAGTCACTCATCTACTACACCAATACTACTCACTAATCTACTACAATACTACTAGTCATTCATCTACTACACCAATACTACTCACTAATCTACTACAATACTACTAGTCATTCATCTACTACAATACTACTAGTCACTCATCTACTACAGCAATACTACTCACTAATCTACTACAATACTACTAGTCACTCATCTACTACACCAATGCTACTCACTAATCTACTACAATACTACTAGTCACTCATCTACTACACCAATGCTCCTTCCCAATCTACTACAATACATTACATTAGAGCATGTAGAGATCTGCCTTTCCAGTTCATCTCCTGCTGACTACTCTTCTAAAGTATCATCACTCATCAGTCTTCAACATAACTACTACTCCCTAATCTAATACACAACTACAACTCACTAGTCTACAACACTTCAGTTCACTTGTCCATGACCAGATCACTACTCACTATTCACTAATCTACTACAATACTACTCACTAATCTACTACAATACTACTCACTATTCACTAATCTACTACAATGCTACTCACTATTCACTAATCTACTACAATAATACTCGCTATTCACTAATCTACTACAATACTACTCACTAATCTACTACAATACTACTCACTATTCACTAATCTACTACAATAATACTCGCTATTCACTAATCTACTACAATGCTACTCACTATTCACTAATCTACTACAATAATACTCGCTATTCACTAATCTACTACAATGCTACTCACTATTCTACTACAATACTACTCACTATTCACTAATCTACTACAATAATACTCGCTATTCACTAATCTACTACAATACTACTCACTACTCACTATTCACTAATCTACTACAATACTACTCACTAATCTACTACAATACTACTCACTATTCACTAATCTACTACAATACTACTCACTAATCTACTACAATACTACTCACTATTCACTAATCTACTACAATACTACTCACTATTCACTAATCTACTACAATACTACTCACAAATAAACAGCAACATCTACTTGTCTATTACCACTTACTACACAGCTACTTTACTATGCTCATACTACATGCGTTATATAGGAAGGGAGTGTTGCTGTACATCTGGGAGGATTAGGCGTTTATGTTACTTTTGCTGTACGGTACAGTATGGGAAATCTCTGGTGTGTATAGGTTAGTAGAGGTCAGGGTATGGGAGCACAGCACTGCACCCATGATCAGGGTCAGGCACCGGCTGCTTGTGATGCTAATAAGAGGTTAATATTATGCTAATGATCAACACATCTATAATTTATGCAATGGAGGAGGAAGTAGAGGAGAATAACAAATGCAGGGTGAATTAGGAAAATCCCTTCAATTTTCGGTGTCACCGCCCGTTACCTACAGAACACTTCTTCTAGGGACACTTCTATACCAATTGTTATGGTATTTACAGGAATTCTGCAGGGAGATTGTTCCAAACATCTTAGAGAAGTAAGCACAGATCCTACATGGATGTAGACTGACTCCAAACTCTGGATGCTCGGCGGCCCCCTGACACTACAGGCCCCATAGCAGTTGCCATGGCTGCTACCCCAGGTTTCTTCCACACCTGCCCTAATCTTTTGCCCCAGACCCAGGTAAAGTAGGCACATCATAATCTATACATCCGGTGTTACCAGTCTGAGCGGGTGCATAGGTGGGTGTGCCAACAACACCTCAGCAATGTGACAGGCCTGGCATTGTAAATCTAGAAGAGCGCAGGCTATCTGACTAGTCCCACTAGCACTAATAGACCAGGTATGGAGTGAGAAAGTGAAGAAATCTGATCCAAAAACACAGAGAATGGGACGAGGGGTTTCTTGCTGATATCATTGATTTTTATTTAAAAAAAAAGTTTGAAGCCCCTGAATCCAGGGATGAGGTCACACGGTGTATGTATAAGGCAGTGTATGGCGCCGCCCTTCTGGACATGTTGAATACGCAGCCTGCAATATAATACAGGATGATTAGAATATATTACATGTTATATCCTGTCATACTGGTCACTAATAACTTTATATACAAGAAGGGAGGCACTTTTACAATTCTCACTTATCTACTACACTACTATTCCTTGCTGATCTACTACATCACTACTACTCACTGATCTACTACATCACTACTACTCACTGATCTACTACACCACTACTACTCACTGATCTACTACATCACTACTACTCACTGATCTACTACATCACTACTACTCACTGATCTACTACATCACTACTACTCACTGATCTACTACATCACTACTACTCACTGATCTACTACATCACTACTACTCACTGATCTACTACATCACTACTACTCACTGATCTACTACACCACTACTACTCACTGATCTACTACACCACTACTACTCACTGATCTACTACATCACTACTACTCACTGATCTACTACACCACTACTACTCACTGATCTACTACACCACTACTACTCACTGATCTACTACATCACTACTACTCACTGATCTACTACATCACTACTACTCACTGATCTACTACATCACTACTACTCACTGATCTACTACATCACTACTACTCACTGATCTACTACACCACTACTACTCACTGATCTACTACATCACTACTACTCACTGATCTACTACACCACTACTACTCACTGATCTACTACACCACTACTACTCACTGATCTACTACATCACTACTACTCACTGATCTACTACACCACTACTACTCACTGATCTACTACACCACTACTACTCACTGATCTACTACACCACTACTACTCACTGATCTACTACACCACTACTACTCACTGATCTACTACATCACTACTACTCACTGATCTACTACATCACTACTACTCACTGATCTACTACATCACTACTACTCACTGATCTACTACACCACTACTACTCACTGATCTACTACATCACTACTACTCACTGATCTACTACACCACTACTACTCACTGATCTACTACATCACTACTACTCACTGATCTACTACATCACTACTACTCACTGATCTACTACATCACTACTACTCACTGATCTACTACATCACTACTACTCACTGATCTACTACATCACTACTACTCACTGATCTACTACATCACTACTACTCACTGATCTACTACACCACTACTACTCACTGATCTACTACATCACTACTACTCACTGATCTACTACACCACTACTACTCACTGATCTACTACACCACTACTACTCACTGATCTACTACACCACTACTACTCACTGATCTACTACATCACTACTACTCACTGATCTACTACATCACTACTACTCACTGATCTACTACATCACTACTACTCACTGATCTACTACATCACTACTACTCACTGATCTACTACATCACTACTACTCACTGATCTACTACACCACTACTACTCACTGATCTACTACATCACTACTACTCACTGATCTACTACACCACTACTACTCACTGATCTACTACATCACTACTACTCACTGATCTACTACATCACTACTACTCACTGATCTACTACATCACTACTACTCACTGATCTACTACATCACTACTACTCACTGATCTACTACATCACTACTACTCACTGATCTACTACACCACTACTACTCACTGATCTACTACATCACTACTACTCACTGATCTACTACACCACTACTACTCACTGATCTACTACACCACTACTACTCACTGATCTACTACACCACTACTACTCACTGATCTACTACACCACTACTACTCACTGATCTACTACACCACTACTACTCACTGATCTACTACATCACTACTACTCACTGATCTACTACATCACTACTACTCACTGATCTACTACATCACTACTACTCACTGATCTACTACATCACTACTACTCACTGATCTACTACACCACTACTACTCACTGATCTGATACACCACTACTACTCACTGATCTACTACATCACTACTGCTCACTGATCTACTACATCACTACTGCTCACTGATCTACTACATCACTACTACTCACTGATCTACTACATCACTACTACTCACTGATCTACTACACCACTACTACTCACTGATCTACTACATCACTACTACTCACTGATCTGATACATCACTACTACTCACTGATCTACTACACCACTACTACTCACTGATCTACTACATCACTACTGCTCACTGATCTACTACATCACTACTACTCACTGATCTACTACATCACTACTACTCACTGATCTACTACACCACTACTACTCACTGATCTACTACACCACTACTACTCACTGATCTGATACACCACTACTACTCACTGATCTGATACATCACTACTACTCACTGATCTACTACACCACTACTGCTCACTGATCTACTACATCACTACTGCTCACTGATCTACTACATCACTACTACTCACTGATCTACTACACCACTACTACTCACTGATCTACTACACCACTACTACTCACTGATCTACTACATCACTACTACTCACTGATCTGATACACCACTACTACTCACTGATCTGATACACCACTACTACTCACTGATCTACTACATCACTACTACTCACTGATCTACTACATCACTACTACTCACTGATCTACTACATCACTACTACTCACTGATCTACTACACCACTACTACTCACTGATCTACTACATCACTACTACTCACTGATCTACTACACCACTACTACTCACTGATCTACTACATCACTACTACTCACTGATCTACTACATCACTACTACTCACTGATCTACTACACCACTACTACTCACTGATCTACTACACCACTACTACTCACTGATCTGATACACCACTACTACTCACTGATCTACTACATCACTACTGCTCACTGATCTACTACACCACTACTACTCACTGATCTGATACACCACTACTACTCACTGATCTACTACATCACTACTACTCACTGATCTACTACACCACTACTACTCACTGATCTACTACATCACTACTACTCACTGATCTGATACACCACTACTACTCACTGATCTACTACACCACTACTACTCACTGATCTACTACATCACTACTGCTCACTGATCTACTACATCACTACTGCTCACTGATCTACTACATCACTACTACTCACTGATCTACTACATCACAACTACTCACTGATCTACTACACCACTACTACTCACTGATCTACTACATCACTACTACTCACTGATCTACTACATCACTACTACTCACTGATCTACTACATCACTACTACTCACTGATCTACTACACCACTACTACTCACTGATCTGATACACCACTACTACTCACTGATCTACTACACCACTACTACTCACTGATCTGATACACCACTACTACTCACTGATCTGATACACCACTACTACTCACTGATCTACTACACCACTACTACTCACTGATCTACTACACCACTACTACTCACTGATCTACTACATCACTACTACTCACTGATCTACTACATCACTACTACTCACTGATCTACTACACCACTACTACTCACTGATCTACTACACCACTACTACTCACTGATCTACTACACCACTAAAACTCACTACACCACTACTACTCACTACACCACTACTACTCACTACACCACTACTACTCACTACACCACTTCTACTAATTTACTGCAATGCTATTACTTAAACATTACTGTTAAAATACTACTCTTTATCTACTACAATAGTCCTACTCATCAGTCTACTACAATAATACTACTTACTGATTTACTACATCACTACTACTATCTATTCTACTAGAATACTAATCTACCACACCAGTACTTCTTTCTAATAAACTATAATAGTACTATCCCCTAATCTAACACAAAACTGCTACTCACTAGTCTACTACAATGCTACTAATCATTTATCTAAAACAGTACTACTACTCACCAATCTACTACAATACTAGTAGTCACTCATCTACTACACCAATACTACTTACTAAGCTGCTCCAATAATACTACTCACTAATCTACAAGAATACTACTACTAACTAATCTACCACACTACTACTACTCCCACACTACTACTACTCCTTAATCTTATACAAATTTACAGCTCACTAGTCCGGTACCAACCTGTTCATTACTCGCTGCAGTCGTAGTTCACCACAGGCTCAGACTCTGGACACTAACAGATTGAACACAGATTAGAGGTTTAGAGGTTATTATTGTACCTGGGGAACATTTATTATTTGTAGTAAAACCACATGTATCATACGTTGGCGGCACGTGCCGGATCTATCAGGGTGGCAGCGCATTGATGTGCCGCCGGGGCACTACTTAAAGGGGTTATCCAGGGTTCCAAAAACATGGTTGCTTTATTCCAAAAATAGCGCCCCACCTGACCAGGGGAAGTGTGTGCTACATACATTTCTATACAGCCGAGCTGCAATACCAGCACTGGCCATGGTCAGATGAGGAGCTGTTTGTGGTAACATCAGCCATGTTTTTCCGTTCCCAGATTAACCCCTTTAAAACGGTGTTCCCGAGAAGCCATTGTATAGAGGATAGACTGTGTTCCCATACTATCTATGACCTTCACCCTTATACAGAGTTCTCAGTGCTCACCTGCACAGACACATGGAGGGTTTCCACCAAGACCTGTGAAGATAAAGAGACATTTATGGGTTAGTTATATATCAGTTTTCTTTGTTGCCACTCTTTAGGAAAGCTGGGTATTGGCTAATAGCTACCTTAAAGGGGATGTCCAGTAAATATTTGATATGGTTTGTGTAACAAAAAGTTCTACAATTTCCCAATGTACTTTCTGTATCAATTCCTCATGATTCTCTAGATCTCTGCTTGCTGTCATTCTATAGGAAACTTCATTGTTTACTTCCTATGGATAAACATATGTGCGTCAGGAATTGCGACTACCTCGTCCTGTACGCTGGTTGGACCAGGGATATAATGAGCCGTGCACCTGTGTGACATCATATGACCAGGCATATAACGAGCCGTGCACCTGTGTGACATCACATTACCAGGGATCTAACGAGCCCTGCACCTGTGTGACATCACATGACCAGGGATATATAACGAGCCATGCACCTGTGTGACATCACATGACCAGGCATATATAATGAGCCGTGCACCTGTGTGACATCACATGGCCAGAGACATAATGAGCCACTCACCTGTGTGACATCACATGACCAGGCATATAACGAGCCGTGCACCTGTGTGACATCACATGGCCAGGCATATAATGAGCCGTGCACCTGTGTGACATCACATGACCAGGCATATATAATGAGCCGTGCACCTGTGTGACATCACATGACCAGGCATATATAATGAGCCGTGCACCTGTGTAACATCACATGACCAGGCATATAAAAAGCCGTGCACCTGTGTGACATCAAATGATCAGGGATATAACGAGCTGTGCACCTGTGTGACATCACATGGCCAGGCATATAACGAGCTGTGCACCTGTGTGACATCACATGACCAGGGGCCTATAGATCTTCTTTTAGAATGACATAAATCAGAGATCTAGAGAACCATGAGGAATTGATACGGAAAATATATTGGAAAATTGTATCACTTTTCATTATACAAATTATATGAATTATTTGTTCGAAGTGGACAACCCCTTTAATGACTAAGCTGTCTCATTACTGATTTCAGTTTTTTTCCATGAAAATAATAAACCAAAATGTAGCAACCTAAACATTCAGCTCCTCCTGCTCCGTATTGTGCTGCTTTCAGATCTGCCTGATCCCCTACAAGCGGTGTCCATTTTTTTAAGTTTCATGCTAAATATTTTTGGCAAATTTCTACCTAAATCTTGAGCTGGATATGGGAGCAGAGTAAATGATGAGTAAGACACGGCGGATCAGGGTGTACTTACAGCATCTATTTCAGGCTTGGCTTGTTTCGGCTTTTCGCTGAGTCATGTAATCTGTCATTTTATGTGATCCCCTGTCCTCCAGCACAATGATCCGTGTGAGAAATCTTCACAGTTCTCACATTTGTACTTCAAAATCTCATATCCACTGCTAGATGTGTTTTATGGGGTTAGAAACAGCGCCACAATTCTGCACAGGTTGTGTATGGTATTACAGTTTTGATGAATTTATGCTGCAATACCAGACGTGGCCTGTGACTACAAGTGGCGCTGTTTTTGGAAACAAACCTACATTGTTTGGTGATGTAAATTGGATGTTGTCCTAGGACCCAGCTTACCATTGGGGCACTGGTCAGGGCAAGGGTTGACCAAGTGTCCATTGACTACTGGAGGTCTGAATCCAAGCGACACGGGTACATGAGGCTGAGCGTTTGTAAAAGCTAAAAGAAAAAAAACATGAAAAATATCAGTGCAGGTCATAAAATAATTACAGAAGAGAAATACAGCGAACAGGAAGAGTGAGGCAATGACTACCCTGGGAGGCCGCAACTAACCCCCGGGGCTGCTGTGTGCCAGGTCTTGCCCTGTAATGGTATTTTTATTTTCACTATTTTTATTGGATAGGACTTAGCTTTGCCGAGTCTGCTCGTAGCAAGGCTGCCCCCTACGGCCCAGTCTCTTTATTACACATGATTGATTTGTTTCTTTTAAAAGAAGTTTTGCTATGTACTGATACCGGGGGTAGCAGCTGCTATGGGGCCCGCAGTGTCAGGGGGCCCGACATCACTAAAGAATGGAGGATGTGCACCATTATATACAGTGTATGTGTATATACTGTATAAATGTGTATATATGATCTGTATATACTGTATGTGCAATAATAGGATGTATATATACTCTGTGTATTTTATGCGTATATACTGTATGTATAAGTGTATAAATGTATGTACTGGTGCATAAATGTCTGTGCATGAGTGTATAAAGGTGTGTATTAATGTGCGTGATTGTATAAACATATGTGAGCGTACAGATATGTATATATTTTTTTAAGGGTAAGGGGGGCCCCATTCAGACATTTGCTTTGAGGCCCTGCCTCTCCTAGGTACACCCCTGCTGATCACCCATCCACAGAACTTTTTAATTTGTTGGGTGACCTTATATGTAAATCTATATACATTCTAAATATATATTTTTTTTAGTTTAATTTGGGGTAAACTAAGCAAAAAGTGATGTATTTGGCATGCTTTGTGCAGCGCTGCGTAATCTGTAGGCGCTATATAAGAATTATTATTATTATGTATCCTCAGCGAATTAAATGTATTTTTCTAAGTAAAAAAAAAACGGTTAAAATGGATTTGATGGTTTTTTTTCATTATTTGTTATTTTTTTTTAACTTACTGGACCCCAGTAGGACCTTTAAACCCCTTCCATAAATTCTCAATAGGTTTGTAACCAAGGACCTGGCATCGCAGATTTACAACTTTGTCTAATAACAAATAATTTAGTTGCATCGTCTAATAGGAATGGGCACCATGGCGGCTCAGTGTTTAGCATTACAGCCTTGCAGTGCTCGGGATCTGTGTTCAAGTCCCAGGGTCAACATCTGCAAACAGTTTGTATGCTCTCTCCGTGCTTGTGTGGGTTTCCTCTGAGTCCTCCAGTTTCCTCCCACACTCCAAAACATACTGGTAGGTTGATTAGATTGTGAGCCTATTTGGAGACAGGGACCAATTTGGCAAACTCTGTGCAGCGCTGCGTAATCTGTGCGCGCTATATAAATAAAGGAATGATTAATAATTAGGAATCTGCAGCTCGTTGTGTTCACATCAGTGTATGAGCCCTGCGCTCATGTGATAGCAGTAGTGTATTACATGGAGCAGTATATTACATCTTTCATCATTCCGGGTTCTATCAACACCGGGTTGACACAAATATGTTCTTACCGGGAATGGTGAAAGTGCTGATATTTCTGTTCACATTGAGGATCACTGAAAAATATAAAATGTGATAAAAATAATCAAAAAAAAAAAAAAAATTCTTCAACTTTCTCATTTTGCTTGCATTTCAACTTAGGAAATGGAAACATTCAGTAAACATACATATAATATATACATATACACATACACACATGTGACATATATACCATAGTACACAGGGATCTACTAGACTGGATAAAATTGTAACAGACCCTCAGCTGTGAGGAAGCATTAGATCTGTACAGGTGCATATATAATTAAGAATGCTCCGATTTACTGGCAGCAAGCAGAGATCTTGAATTTTGAAGACATTAAGATTCCATTAAGACATTAAGAACAAACTTACAGCAGTGGGGACTGATCCATTTACTGGTGCTACAATTAGAATCGAGGGGGGGGGGGTGACAAAAAAGACAAAAATGATAAATAAGTTTCTGTTTTGTAATATATCAGGACTGGGTGACATAGTAGAGGACTCAGACGTCTGGGGTCTACTTGGGTGCACATCTACTTATAATACACACAACTTATAATCATGGGAAGAGGTGTCAATACTAAAAACAGCGCCCCACTTGTCCACAGGTTGTGTGTGGTATTGCAGCACGACACCATTCTATTCAGTAGATATGAGCTGTAATACCAGACACAACCATTTGGGAGGAAGGAGTAACAATGGAAAGATAACACTCAACAGCATGGGGTTGGATCTGTGTAAAATGTTAGGTGGAGTTGTCCGACTTGTCGTCACGGGCATTGTCATGGCTGAGCCCTTTCATGGATTGAAGTTCTGTGTTCACCAAGGTCTTTGGTGTCATCTACAGTGTTGTCCACTGTTGGACTTTGTGTTCATCTGTTGTCTGGGTCTTCTCAAAGGTCTTCTGCTCCCCTTGGCCTGTCTATGTTACATATTCTGGTTGTCTACACTGCAAGTTGTAACCAATAATTTTGGCTTAAAAACCCATTAAGATGCTCAGGTTCATAATACAGATGCATAGAAACCCCATGTCCATGTGAGGTCTTATATTCATAAAAGTGCATTGTGGGTGAACATCTGATGAAATCTACCTGAGCTGGTATCGGAGGAGCTGGTGTTGGATGAGCTGGTGCTGGTGTTGGATGAGCCGGTGTTGGATGAGCCGGTGTTGGATGAGCCGGTGTTGGATGAGCCGGTGTTGGATGAGCCGGTGTTGGATGAGCCGGTGGTGGCGCTAGTCAATGCTCCACCTGAAGGGTTAAAAAAATATTAGGCATTACATATAGACTCCAGTGTTGCATCACCTATTCTCTAATGCTTATGATCAATCAGTTGTGGGTGGAGATGAGCGGACCCAACTATTAGGGTTTGGGTTAGGTAGCCAAACTGCCAAATTCGCAAATTGGCCAATCAGACAATACCCAAACACAAACGCAATTGTTGTGTCCATTTATCTCTAGTTCCTTTTCCTATGGCCTCAGATAACCTGCATCAGACAAATGTTAGGAGTGTCCTAGTGTCAAGAGGCAGTGCCTAAAGCCCTATTTCTCTACTGCAAAACTTCTATTGGTCCAGCTACCCACTAAAAACATACATAATAACTAATATAGATAATATGGGAATGATCCCCCATAAGTAGTGACACCAAGCTGCAAAGAATTGAATCTAGTCCTACCCCTGGGACTACACAGAGGATTCTGTCAGGGTGTATGGAAAGTTATAAAACACAATTATATTGTAATGCAAATGCTTACAAGGGTCCTTCAAGTCCTACTAATACAAGAGAACCTGAGCCCACCAGAGGATCCTGTGTTTATTATGTGGACCAGTCTACATGTTGTGGCATTTGCCGATAATTATAAGGAGCTCATCTGCATTTTTCAATTAGATTAAAATTTTTGACATTGACAACCACAATACAAGTGCCGACGGGTTAACGTGTACCCTACAGAACAAGCAAACCTATTGACGAGGTGCCAGGAGGCTCATGGTATGACTCAACTTGGCACTTGTTTCTGTCTGCATTGCACACAGACCACTCATTGTATGGAATAAACACATAACAAAAAAAGAAAAAATCATGGACTGTTCCACATTTCACCACTAGTAGCGCTGTTGCCTTGTTGTTTATAATATTATAATAATAGATCTGCTGCTGCCAGTGGTGAGAAATGGTACTGCAACACAAATTAGTGTTCTGAACATTGGAAGCGTCTCTCTGTCTAGTCATCGATCTACTGTAGTGCTTACTTACCACTGCTGTGGGACACTGGTTGACCTGAAACGTTGCCTGTATGAGAGGTGACTGGTATCGGTGATCCTGTGCTTCTCAGTCCTGTCACAGTTCCGGCTGTGGAGGAATAAACCAGATGATCAATTGTACGAATTGTTTAAAATCTAGGCCACAGAATATAAAAATCAGCAGTATGAGACTCCTTACCAGGTCTGGGGGTTGTAGAAGACATCTGGTTGCCACCAGAACCAGCAGAAGTATTGATGGTACTGCCTGAGACAAAGATATTAACCAATCAAGGACAATAGATGGTCATAAGAATGAAAGAGATGGAGATGTCACTGGACCAATTTTCATGATACCAGCTAAGGCCACCCAGAACATAAGAATCTGCCAGTGGTTGTCCTCTCAACCGAAATTTTCGGACACACAGGCGACACGTTACATCAGATATATAGTAAACCATGGGGAGTATTAATCATGGACCTTCGAGGCAGAAGAAATCAGGTGAAGACATTTTTGGGGAATAGGAATGAAGGAGCCCCCAAAAAAACGGATGAGGCGGTACTTCTTATACTCACCTGTAGGGGTTATAGACGGCTGCCTCTGGGTGGGGATAGTAACTAGAACTGGGAAGAAATAGCACAGAGCATTAATGAACCACATGAGAAGAAAGCACAGACCACAAGGAGCTGTAGAGTAAGGCTACACGCACACGACCATGACCACATTTTCTGGCCATGTATTATTATTTTTCTTAATTTGATTGACCATATTTCTGTCTGAACCGTACGGCACGGTCACACCAATAGAAGTCTATGGGACCGGTAAAAACAGCCAAATCAGATGACACTTTGAAGTCCGCCAGATTTGGACTGTTTTTTGCGTTGCCCAAGAGACCAGGACCTGTGGGAGGGCCTGACCTTCCAGGTTTTGCAAAGTGCAGAGTGTGACAGGACAGGGAACAGGATTATTTTGCAAGAGAATTTGTAGATGAGTTTTGGAGAATTTAAAGGGAACCTATCATCAGTGACCTTATTTTCACTAAAGACAGGTTAAAGAAGTCCATTACAGCTGCAGTGCACATCTGCCTTACTGCCTTTTCTAAGCATTTGCATTACAATATAATTGTGTTTTATAACTTTCTGTGCACCCTGACAGAATCCTCTGTGTAGTCCCAGGGGTTGGGCTTTGGTTTGGATGTATTAAAAAAAACATGTGACTTGTCTGTGCAGCAGACTCCTCCGCTCTCAGCCCCCACCTTTGTGCCCTTGTAGGGCTCCTCTCTCCCCCACTGGTGTCAGCTCACCAGGCTGTGAGCTCTGTGAAGGAGCAGGAGGGAGGAGCAGTATGGGAGCACAAAGGTGGGGGCTGAGAGCTGCAGAGTGAGCAGCACAGACAAGTCACATGTTGTTTTTTGAAATGCATCCAAACCAAAGCCCATCCCCTAGGACTACACAGGATTCTGTCAGGGTGCAAGGGAAGTTATAACACACAATTATATTGTAATGCAAATGATTAGAAAAGGTAGAAAGACATATGTGCAATGCAGATGTAATGGGCTTTTGCAACCTGTCTTTAGTGAAAATGAGGTCCCTGGTGACAGGTTCCCTTTAAAATGCCTTAGAATTACCCTGTCCAAGAAAAGATCTTCTACAAGATTGTACTCCATCACCAAAAAGCCAGAAAATGCCAGAATCCACAGCTACAAACAGCAATGGAGTCTATCCTCACTCTCAAGAAAGTCAAAATGTAGTCTGGGCTGGTCAGGTGAACAATCCAAACTGGGAGTTGGACAAGCTAATGACACCATATCACATTACCAAATTTTTGGCTGAATAAGTCTGTGACATCATTTGGCAGCTCACAGTTTCTTTGCGGAAAAAGCAGCTCACAGTGGTATACCTTGACAACGCTACCAAAATTGGCGACAGGGAAATGGCGAGAAATATGGCACCGCAAAATGCTTACGGTCATGTGCATGTAGCCTAGAGAGTGTGGATTTCTCATTTGCAACACAGATGTAGACTTTCAATTAGGAGGACTTATCATAAGGAGAATGTGTGGTACATGACTTATGGATTCCTCAGGGGTGGAACATGACTTGATTGTTTTTTGAGGGGTGGTACGTGACTTATTGATTCCCAAGGCATGGTACATTCCTCAGGGGTGGTGCATGACATGGGAATTCTACAGGGGTGGTAAATAACATGAGGATTTATAGATTATCATATGACTAATGAATTCATCAGGGGTGGTACATAAGTGTATTCCTCAGGGGTCGTACATGACTTACAATTCCTCAGGGGTCGTACATGACTTACAATTCCTCAGGGGTCGTACATGACGTATCACTTCCTCAGGGGTGGTACATGATTAGTAGATTCCTCAGGGGTGGTACATGATTAGTAGATTCCTCAGGGGTGGTATATGACTGGATGGATTCTTTCAGGGTGTTGTATGATAAGTGGATTCCTCAGGGGTGGTAAATAACATGGTAAATATTGCTTAGAGGTGGTGCATAACATGAGAGGGATTTAACAGGACCATGGCCTCTGTGTATCTTGAAGAGGGTAATATAGGGAATGTCTGCTTTCTGAAGAGCCCGGCAACTTGAGAGGTATAAGGTATAAGTGCTTCCTTTTATGCATGAGCCTTCATAGAGGCTTGTAGGTGCTGTGTTTGGGGAGATTGCATGTCATGTCCTCTAAAGACACTATGCTGTGTTCCTCCCCATGGAAAGTAGAGATTAGAGCCAAAGTGTAAACACAGTTCCTTAAATTAGTTTTTTCCAAACATTAACAAATCAGATTTTGTGATGTATTTTTTGTGAGTAGGTGCGAAGGCGGATCTTTACATGGGCAGAATGGGCAGGCGCCCAAACCCCCAAACAAAAAATGTCTGTCAGACACAGGGGATATAAGTAGATGATAGAGTGAATCTATATTTGGGACCCTCAGTTGTTACCCAGGGACAACTCACCTTCTCCAGCATTTACATTTATGCGTGTCGGATTAACCAGAGGGATATCAACTGGTGCAGAGTCTGTAGAGATAGAACAGTAATAATAACCACAACTTCAGTAACTGCACAATCCCGATTGCAAATAGGTACGTTTCTCTCATCCCTATATGAATACGAACCGAAAGTCCTTGAAGATGTCGTTAAGTTATCAGTTTCAGAGATGGGACCTCAAATAAAGGCTTCAAAAAACTACAATGGGATCTTCATACTAAGTCCTATCTCATGGTCAACACTAGTGCTATCTAATAACATGTCAGAAGATGGCAATAAAGGGTTTTTCCATAGAATAGGTCATCACCACGAGATCATCAGGAGGGTTCAACTCCAGGTCTGGGGTATTAATGACTAAAACTATGGACAGGTCACTAATATTAAGGTCCCAGAAAACTCCTACCAGGTGAATGTTACTTTAGGACAGTGATGGGCAACCTTTTGAGCTTGGCGTGTCAAAATTCGCCAAAAAACCGAGCATAACTCTGGTGGTGTGTCACCATGACAAAAAAAACATAATTTTGTGATATTTATAGTTAAATCTGTATAAATCTGTATACTATTTTTTTTTATCAATTCTCTTTTTATTAAAGAATTTCGTAAAAAACAGGATTCATACAGTGTACAATGTCAGTTTGTTTTAAATCTGTATACTATTTAACTTCTAGGATACTTTAACTGTAGGTTGTCTGATTGATCCTACCATGTACTGCCATACTACAGTATGGCAGTATATGGGGATTTTCCACATCATCTATTACTTTGTGCAAATCACACATTGTAATAGATCGGTTACAATCAGACAAGTGTGGAAATGCTTAGTAACCTGTGAACTTTCAGTCATGAAAGTTCACAGGTTATAGCGAGGGCGCAGGCGCCACTGTCTGCATTTCCTTCATGCCCTCTTGGCATGGAGAAGGTGTGAGGAGCAAAATAATCGCAATGTCTGGCGATTTGCAAGGCGTTGTGATTATTTCAGGACTTGTACGTCACAAAACTGACACACAAGCCCTGATGACTGTCTTCTATCAGTGCACTGACCTTACTTACTATATGATGAGAGTGGTTTTCCTCCCTTGCCCCTGCTGTGGAGATGGTCAGTGTAGAGGTGGCAGCTGCTGGGACATCACACAAGGCAGCAGCGATGTGACCTCTGACTTGCTGCCATCTTCCTCCCACCACAACTATCAGGAGCTGCAGAGGAGCCTCCTGGGTATATGGCCGGGTCACCTCTCCTGCTGTGCCCCATGCTGATACCTGTGCTGACTGGAGACACTAGGCACAGCTCACACATGGGGAAGAGCCGGCCCGGGGGGGAGGAGGAGGAGGGGAGTGCTGGAAGCTCAGTGCAATCTCTCAGCCTCCCGGCTACTGCACCTGGTCATGTAGGATGAAACTTAACTCTAAGGCAGCCACGTGTCAGTGAAAATGCCTACGTGTGTCAGCACTGACACGCGTGTCATAGGTTAGCCATCAGTGCTTTAGGAAGTAGGAGCTGTGTTTTTGATAAAAACTTGACCTATTCAGTCTGAACCGACTGTTGAGACATACAGGACTAAGCTCGGTTCTAGACACAGCATCCAAAGATGGAAACATTTGTTGGAAATGATGGGAAACGAGGATGAAGAAGACAAGCAACAAGATGTATAGACAAATATGTTGAGCAAATTTTAGTGAAACCCATCCTAATAACAAGGTGTGATATTTTCGAGAAAACTTATGATATGGTCAACAATACAATTCACCAAGCATGAATGTACTCACAACTCATCGGAAGATGGAATCCAGCCACCAGTAAAAGTGATAACAATGCTCTAATGTCCACCATTTCTGACCTTCACGAGATCTTCTAGGTAGGAGTATACGGTCAGGTACCCTGAGGTATGAGCGTCTTCCTCTCTCGTGAGCCTCCACTTATATATGTCATGTATTATCAAGACCCATCCCTACACTTAGAACCTTCTCTTGGGTCTCCACCCTCATGGACCATAATAGGAGTCATCACAGTCAAGGAGGACTTACTTACTGGAGGTGACAGGAAGCTCCACACCTAAAAATTACAGTCCTTATACTGATTTTATGGTTGAGATGTTAATCACTAATAAGGCAGAAGGCCTGGGTGTCAGAAGTGACTGAGCTCATCCAATACAGTATGAGTCTCCATCTCTCCTAATAACTCACTATCTTTTCTTTCTTTTTTAACAGGGGATGTGATCACAACCAGAGATGAGCCGCACGACTGGAAGAGCCAGAAGGGAGAGCCTTGAGCCTTAACATAATAAGGGAATTTATAAAGGATTTCCATAAATCAAGTGAAGATCAACCCACTTTACACCTCCGGTTAATGGCTACTGTATGATAAGGAGAACTCAGACTAAAGAACAAAATCTTAGCAAAAATACCTCTAAAAAATAGAATCTCACGTGCCCTTTTATTAAGCAGGTCACTTCATTGTAGATTCATGTAGAAGTCTATAAATTGTTATGATGCCATAACATACCATAGCAAATCTCAGAGTAATTCCTCTCCGTTCACATGCCCCACCCCCTCCATGTGGGATCAGCTTCACCAAGACTGTTCCTTTAAGTATAGAACCAGATGACTTATGATTGAGGGTGATCCCATATATATTAGTATGATCATTATAGGATGAGTCTAAGCTCTAAGAACATATAAACTAAAACACTATAATTGTTCACAGCTATAGACTGTCATTGTGAAAATTACCATTCTTTATAATGACTGCACTGAGTGGGATGAACAATACATAGTTGTGTACTGTCAATGTGTGGAGTAGGACAAAAATATTCTCTTTAATCCATACAATAGAGTGATGTCAAAATCAAGTCCATTTACTACAGTGAGGTCATCACCAAGTCCATATAGTGAATTTAAGATATTAATAACTCTATATATATAACAGTAAGGTTACCACCATGTCCACACAGTGAAGTGAGGTCATTACCAAGTCCATACAGTGCAGTAATGTCCTCTACACAACCATATAAAACAAGGAGGACATCACCAAGTCTGTACAGTGCAGTAATGTCCTCTACACAACCATATAAAACAAGGAGGTCATCACCAAGTCTGTACAGAGCAGTAATGTCCTCAGCACAACCATGTAAAACAAGGAGGTCGTCACCAAGTCTATACAGAGCAGTAATGACCTCAACACAACCATATAAAACAAGGAGGTCATCACCAAGTCTGTACAGAGCAGTAATGTCCTCAACACAACCATATAAAACAAGGAGGTCATCACCAAGTCTACACAGTGCAAACATGTTCTCAGCACAACCATTTAAAACAAGGAGGCCATCACCAAGTCTGTACAGAGCAGTAATGTCCTCAGCACAACCATATAAAACAAGGAGGTCATTACCAAGTCTGTACAGAGCAGTAATGTCCTCAGCACAACCATATAAAACAAGGAGGTCATCATCAAGTCTGCACAGAGCAGTAATGTCCTCAGCACAACCATATAAAACAAGGAGGCCATCACCAAGTCTGTACAGTGCAGTAATGTCCTCAGCACAACCATATAAAACAAGGAGGACATCACCAAGTCTGTACAGATCAGTAATGTCCTCAACACAACCATATAAAACAAGGAGGTCATCACCAAGTCTGTACAGAGCAGTAATGTCCTCAGCACAACCATATAAAACAAGGAGGTCATCACCAAGTCTATACAGAGCAGTAATGACCTCAACACAACCATATAAAACAAGGAGGTCATCACCAAGTCTATACAGTGCAAAAATGTTCTCAGCACAACCATATAAAACAAGGAGGTCATCACCAAGTCTGTACAGAGCAGTAATGTCCTCAGCACAACCATATAAAACAAGGAGGTCATCACCAAGTCTGTACAGAGCAGTAATGTCCTCAGCACAACCATATAAAACAAGGAGGCCATCACCAAGTCTGTACAATGCAGTAATGTCCTCAGCACAACCATATAAAACAAGGAGGACATCACCAAGTCTGTACAGATCAGTAATGTCCTCAACACAACCATATAAAACAAGGAGGTCATCACCAAGTCTGTACAGAGCAGTAATGTCCTCAGCACAACCATATAAAACAAGGAGGTCATCACCAAGTCTATACAGAGCAGTAATGACCTCAACACAACCATATAAAACAAGGAGGTCATCACCAAGTCTATACAGTGCAAAAATGTTCTCAGCACAACCATTTAAAACAAGGAGGCCATCACCAAGTCTGTACAGAGCAGTAATGTCCTCAGCACAACCATATAAAACAAGGAGGTCATCACCAAGTCTGTACAGAGCAGTAATGTCCTCAGCACAACCATATAAAACAAGGAGGTCATCATCAAGTCTGTACAGAGCAGTAATGTCCTCAGCACAACCATATAAAACAAGGAGGCCATCACCAAGTCTGTACAGTGCAGTAATGTCCTCAGCACAACCATATAAAACAAGGAGGACATTACCAAGTCTGTACAGATCAGTAATGTCCTCAACACAACCATATAAAACAAGGAGGTCATCACCAAGTCTGTACAGAGCAGTAATGTCCTCAGCACAACCATATAAAACAAGGAGGTCATCACCAAGTCTATACAGAGCAGTAATGACCTCAACACAACCATATAAAACAAGGAGGTCATCACCAAGTCTATACAGTGCAAAAATGTTCTCAGCACAACCATTTAAAACAAGGAGGCCATCACCAAGTCTGTACAGAGCAGTAATGTCCTCAGCACAACCATATAAAACAAGGAGGTCATCACCAAGTCTGTACAGAGCAGTAATGTCCTCAGCACAACCATATAAAACAAGGAGGTCATCATCAAGTCTGTACAGAGCAGTAATGTCCTCAACACAACCATATAAAACAAGGAGGTCATCACCAAGTCTGTACAGAGCAGTAATGTTCTCAGCACAACCATATAAAACAAGGAGGTCATCACCAAGTCTGTACAGAGCAGTAATGTCCTCAGCACAACCATATAAAACAAGGAGGTCATCACCAAGTCTGTACAGAGCAGTAATGTCCTCAGCACAACCATATAAAACAAGGAGGACTTCACCAAGTCTGTACAGAGCAATAACGTCCTCAGCACAACCATATAAAACAAGGAGGTCATCACCAAGTCTGTACAGATCAGTAATGAATCTAGGTGCATGCTGGGAGTTGTAGTTCCTTCACTGCTGTAGAACCAGCAGCACTACTGTTGTCTACCATATACTGTTTAACAGGATTTTGAAAGTTCTGATGAAATCTATCATCAATCTCATATTTATGTAGTCAATGTGGCCGCGTGCCATCTATATGTACACAGTACGGCACAGATAGCATACACCCGGAAAAATATGCTTGTGTGCACGAGGCCAGATCTTATAATAAGACAATATATAAATGTGTCCCATCCTTCTCTAAGGTGAGCAAAGAGTTAGCTGATTTTGGATTATTTTGTGTGAGTTCTCCTCAGCTTCTCATAAAGAAACCCTAGAAAATAACACATAATTCCTGGGATCCATTACGTGTTTATAGTCTGGTAAAGCGGCTTCCTCCCATATTTATGGACAATTGTCTCGTCATCTTCACGGAGCTGTGAGTCAGGATTCTCCTTAATATTAGGAGAAAGAGAAGATATAGAAAGAGAAGTTTAAGATTTAAGAAATTAATTAAATAGAAAAAAAACAGTAAAAGAAAACAAAAAAATTGTTAAACAAATCTTCAGCTCAGTAACTTGTCCTCCTTATAGGAGATGGTATAAAATTCTTGCTCACAAAGATGTCCATTATCTGGAGAGGTTTGGAATATGGATACCGTATATACTTGAGTATAAGCCGGCCCGAGTATAAGCCGAGACCCCTAATTTTACCACCAAAAACTGGGAAAACCTATTGACTCGAGTATAAGCCGAGGGTGGGAAATGCATTGGTCACAGACCCAGCCAAGTATATAGCCAGCCAGCCCCCTATAATATACAGCACTGCCCCCAGTAGTATACAGCCACCCCAGCCTGCCCCCAGTAGTATACAGCCACCCCAGCCTGCCCCCAGTAGTATACAGCCACCCCAGCCTGCCCCCAGTAGTATACAGCCACCCCAGCCTGCCCCCAGTAGTATACAGCCACCCCAGCCTGCCCCCAGTAGTATACAGCCACCCCAGCCTGCCCCCAGTAGTATACAGCATGCCCCCAGTAGTATACAGCATGCCCCCAGTAGTATACAGCATGCCCCCAGTAGTATACAGCCACCCCAGCCTGCCCCCAGTAGTATACAGCCACCCCAGCCTGCCCCCAGTAGTATACAGCATGCCCCCAGTAGTATACAGCATGCCCCCAGTAGTATACAGCCTGCCCCTAGTAGTATACAGCCACCCCAGCCTGCCCCCAGTAGTATACAGCCACCCCAGCCTGCCCCCAGTAGTATACAGTCAGCCCAGAATTTAAAAAAAATAAACTTTATTTACTCACCCTCCGGTGGCCCCGATGCGCAGCGCTGCTCCCCCGATGTCATCGCGGCTCCTCTTCTTGCTTCCGCGCCATCTTCTGTCTTCCTTAACATGGGCGCCGCAACTGTTCTCTCCCGTGCGGCTGCTGACGTCATACTAGGCGCCGCACGGGAGAAGAACAATGGCGGCGCCCAACGCGATGTAAAAGAAGACAGAAGACGGCGTGGAAGCAAGAAGAGGAGCAGCGATGACATCGGGGGAGCAGCGATGCGCATCGGGGCCACCGGAGGGTGAGTAAATAAGTTTATTTTTTTTTTTTAGTCCATTATTAATTATTTTTTTTACAAGTATTGACTCGTGTATAAGCCGAGGGGACGTTTTTCAGCACATTTTTTGTGCTGAAAAACTTGGCTTATACATGAGTATATACGGTAAATATGTTTTGGCTGTTTTAGGGGAAGAGGTTTCAAGAGAACAAGACTAGATGTCACCATTAAAGGGATTTATCACGTTTTAGACACATCTCGTATCCAGAGGATCACAGGTGAATGTAGGATCGTGGGGTTTCAGCTGCAGAGAACGATAGACCATAGTCAGAAGTCAGAGTCATGTAGACCAAGTCAATGGAGCAGAGGACACAGCTCCATCCTGCGCTCCCATTCACTTCCATGGGACATCTGGAGAGGCTTACTGGTCGGCAAAATCCATCCTGTTTATATGGAATGGGTCGGAGGGTTTGGTTTCCCTTGTTCTTCAGTTTCATTTGGGATCTTAATCAATAATGTACATATGGGGCGCATTTACTTACTCGGTCCTGTCGTGATCCAGCAGCGTGTTCTCCGACGAGGATTCGGGTCTTCCGGTTATGCACTAAGGTAGTGTGCCCGATGTCCACCAGGTGTCGCTGCTGCGCTGAAGTCCGCCGGAGTTCACTATCCTATCCTGGGTGCAGGTAAGCGCGTGTCAAGCGACACTTTTTTTGAAAAAAAAAATTCTGCGGTTTTTCCGACGGCCACGCCCCGATTTCCGTTGCACGCATTCCGGCGCCGATGCGCCACAATCCGATCTCGTGCGGCAAAAACCCGGGGCAATTCAGGGAAAACCGGCGTAAATCGCTAATGTTCGGGAAACCCGATGGAAAATAGCGATCAATCAATACCAGTTGGAAACCAAACGTGGAAAAACTCCAGCGAAGATCCAAAAAATTAAGGTCAAAAAAGTAAAAATAGAGAAAAATCAAAAGAAAAAAGGAGCATAAAAAACGAACTTTTAATCCATAAGGTTAAAAAACCATGTGCACATTTGATTTTTCTCTATTTTTACTTTTTTGACCTTAATTTTTTGGATCTTCGCTGGAGTTTTTCCACGTTTGGTTTCCATTTGGCCCGACTCTCCTGCTCCGTGCACCAGATCCTCATATGGCTTTCTCCTATGTCGGTGAGCTGAAAAAAAGACTCTTTTTTTCTCTTTTGTAATCAACACCAGTTCCCAATGATCTTTGTTAAAGGAAATCTACCATCACAATCCATCATGATAAACCAGGGACACCTACCCATAGATCCAGACACCGGGACTGCAGTTATCTTCTTATATTTGTTATCCATGGCCTCCTTACTTGTAAAATCAACTTTTACAATTATGTAATTGGCCTGAGGCGCTACCCTAACTCTCTGTGATCTAGCTTTACAAACTGTTACACTGTCTCACTGAGAATTCAGCAGGAAGTGTTTCATGCACAAGTGCTGAGGGGGCAGGGAGGGGGGGGGTGAGGGTGTAACATCCTGTAAAGTCAGATCACAGAGGGGCTAGGGTAGCCCTTCAGTCTCATTAGCACAATGTTACAAGTTGATTTTAGAAGGAAATAGATCATGGATAATAAATATCAGAATGGTAGAAGCAACAGTTTTGATTGTAGTTTCCCTTTGAGGAGCTCCTCCTAGTGGTGTCATTAATAGTCACCCTCTTTATAAACTTATACAGTTTATCACTGAACCTCTGGACCAGCTCTGGGAGCGGAGATGTGGGCATGGGTTAAAACCTTGAGATCTTCCCTCCCCTTGTCCTCCGCTCATTAATGCCCAAATATATACCTGAGTTGTGAGAATCACTGGCGTGCCTGCGTGGATTGCAGTGCGGCATCAAGGAGCTCCGGCATCGTAGGCGCTTATTTTTTTTTACTTTTGTTTGAAATGTCAAATTCTCTCACAGACCGGACTCAGGTGCCAGT
Organism: Engystomops pustulosus; assembly: GCF_040894005.1. Lineage (NCBI taxonomy): Eukaryota > Metazoa > Chordata > Amphibia > Anura > Leptodactylidae > Engystomops > Engystomops pustulosus. Next base: position 25,477,730 of record NC_092419.1, read on the forward strand.
TAGTTTCCCGGTTCCTGCCTGTTAGTGTGAACAGGTTCTGATCTTTAGGCTTTGTCAGACTGTTCCTTGGACTTCTAGTTGTGACATTTGGGTGAAGTTGTAGTTTCCAGAAAAGACTGTGCACTACTGTTGTTTGAGATGAACTTATTGATCCATTATCCATTAATTTCCATTTCCATTGATTTTATTGATCCAAAGGGAAACTTGTGTCAAAATGAAAGTTGTGACCATTGACAAAAGTTTCATTTTGGGGCAATAACGATTCTTGCATCTCACACCACAGTAGTGCTTGTGTCTTTCCTAGAAAATATTGTGAAGGGGTTGGACCCCTAGACTGTAGCACACACAAGAATAGCGGAGAGCAGACTATGCAGCCAGAATCTGACTATGGATTTGGGTGAAATTGGACATCCTCTTGCCTTGTAGACACTCGTAGGTCTCCAGTCTCCTTTCCCTTTTCATTGATGAGTGTAATCACCCATTTGGGGGCCATCATTTAGGTCAGTGGTCAAGTAGGCAGGGACAATTTTGGCGGGGCTAAGTGTTAGGGCTCACGACCCCTTTTCCATCCTGTCACTAGTTATTTCAGCGTATTACTTAGTTTTGATGACATTCAGCAGTGGTTTAGGCTTTTCCAGGTGTCTTTCTGTAATATGACCAAAGACTCTGGCACCTTCCAGTCTGATGCTCTTCCTCCACAATACACATCACATCACACAGCAATTTCTTTTGCAGTAAATAAGGGGGAATAAGGACTCCTCAGAACCCTACAAATAATTCCAAGAACTTCTCCTCCTAGTGTAGGGGTTTATCCCATTTCTGTCGGGACACAAGGCATGTCAGATTATACTGAGGAACACCTGGTGAGGGGGTTTATATGGAAATCCACCTTCCTGGTGACGCATTCTTGTTCATACAGAAAATGGAAGAGTCGCTCCATCTCTGCAATGATTATCCGGGCTGAATACATGGCAGTTACAATCATATACCCCCTATTCTCATGGCACAGCTTCTGGACACGATCCATGGTGCCCAGATCCCTACCAAGTGAGATCCAGTTCTTATTCATCTGAGCAGTGACATGGAGGCTCTACAGAAATGTCTCCATCTGGTGATTGTTGATGGTCCAAGCGTCACAGTCTCCTGATGTCTCTCCCAGCAGCCAGACATAACACAAGTACAGTGCGATCTATGACTGTGAAGCAGAACCATAGACATGGGCTGTAATATATTTATTTCTCTTATTATGAAACTATTAATCATTTAATACAATCAATCAAGCAACAAAGAAAAAAATCCTAAGTGCAGTTATCGACACAAAGGGTAAAGATAACAATTGAAAACAGCCCAAACCACAGACTGGGAGATCTCCATATAAAAAGGGTTTTCCCTTAAATAACATTGATCTTCTATCCACAGGACCCCCACACTTGTGGCAGAACAGGGGACCACAAATCCCCCCTAATCTGCCCTGTTATTCTGACTTCTGGCCTTGGTCCGTCCTCCGAGTCATAACCGGAAATCCCATAGAAGTCAATGCAGCACAGGAATCATTTTCATCCTGCGCTCCATAGACGGTCACAGCCGATACGGCTCACAGGACACACCCCCTGCGCTCAGAATATTCTCCGCAGCCCATCCGTGGTATGAAATCATCTCTATATGGATTTATCCCTTTAATAAGTAATAAAAACTGGAGAAGTCCATTGCTAGATTGTGAGTGAATCCCTCAGTAAGAGATCAGAGGGGAATGAAGCAGGAGAGGGATGAAGGAGCACAACCGCATCTCAGAGAAGGGAAAGTATTAACATATGTGGCATAACATGACGCGGATCTGATCAGAGAATAACTTATAATAAGTTCAGTTCTCCAAGAAGTAATGCAAGGAACAGTCCAGGGATCTTCAGCCTTCATCAAGACCCAGTGATTATACACAGAGGATACGACTTCTTAGGTAAAGAAACATTTTGGGGGATGGATCCAATATCCAGAAACACAAAGCAGATTTTTTTTTGTTTCTTTATATTTTTGTTTCCTATAATATAAAATAAATAAAATCACAGCTTTATCCTCTTCTATCTCCCCCCTGGAGATCCCATTACACACTTCACCACTCACCATCAGGCTCGGGCCAGATTATTGGACAAGTCCGGTGTTGGCTCCGAATCTGTGAAAGTAGGAGATTATTTTCCACAAATATCACAGTGAAATGTTAATATAAAGTAGATTCTATGCTTTTTCTGATTTTCTTGATTTTTTCCAGCTCTCGGTTCTCAATTTATATTTCATCCTGTACCACCGATAACACATGGGGTGACATTTATCAGGGCTTGTGCGTCTGAAATATCCTGTATAAGCCCTGAAATAGGTGCAATTCATGGGGCATGGGTAAAGGAGGGGTGAGAAGAGGGGCACGGTTGGTGGTAGCAAGGGCATTCCTGTGCCCTACCCATAGCCATCACCGGATCAGCTGGACCTGGTGTAGAACTACCCCTCTGGCGCAGCGCTTCTACCAACAGGGGGTGGGGTGCAACATCAAACACTCGTTTCAATTACTGCCAGCGTATAACAAATGTGCCCCCATTATGTAGGTAAGAAACAGCACAAGAGAAGTAAAGCAACTGGAGAAAAGAGATGATACCAAGAATAGTGCAACATGTAGAAGCATGAATGAGCCTCATGTACTGAATACTCACTGCCGGTCGCCTTGTAGCCGTCTTTTTTCTCTGAAATAAGAAGAAGAGATGGAATTAGGAAGAACAATCACATCCTACAAATGTCACACTGTCCAATAGACCTGATAAACATCTGTATCATGATAGGTCACACACATGAGATAAATGCTGACACATCCCGGGGATTTCGGTGGAACCTGGGGACAGGGGATATCACTGGACTGATGACATCACAATGGTCAGGGATATATGTATGTGGTAGAGGCCGATCCTCCTTCTCCTATAGAAAGTAACTGATTTTTATGGCTTTTCATGGAAATGTCCAGAAAACTTGTTGTTATTTTGGGGAAAAGATCACAATTTTTTGCACAGAAAAAAAAATATATATTAAAATTGACAAACTCTGTCCTGGTCTGTCCTGGTGGTGTCATGTCTGCCCCTATAGCGGTCATCAGTATTAGTCACTGATGATCAGGACACACAATTTTGGAGACTTGTCCGAGTTTGTAAGAGAAGAAGCGACATCAATGACACTTACTTCTACACCAGAGAAATCCAGCAACGGCTCCAGCACCAAGGAGAGCGACCACCACAGCGATGGCCAGAGGGAGGACCCAGACTCTCGGCTTGTTCGGTTCTGTAAGAAGAGAAGATAAAGGTGAATATGAGCTGCAGATTATACGGAGAGATTCCTATAGGAAGGTATCAGCACATCCCGGAGGTGGAAGATAAAACCTTCCTCTATTGTAAGACGATCACAAGGCCTTACTCATGGTATAGACTGCACTTCACGTATCAGGAATCACATTATATTCTACCTCAGCTGTGCTGATGACATACGAGAGCAGTTCAATAAGTACCCGTGTTTGACGATAGAGGGCGTCCTGAGGGAAGTTGGTGTTATCATCGTGTGCTGCCATCTATTAAACGACGGCAAAACAAATGGCAAACTGATTGATTGGTTAGTTTGGATTTGGCAGCCATTTGAGTAAGACGTGTTTCGTGATTTTCGGTAAGATGGAAAAAGAGCAGTATTGTTCGGTAATTCGCTTTTTGTTTTTGGATGGGAAAAAATGTGATGAGATAAAAGCAAAGTTGGATGCTGTTTATAGGGACACTTCGTCATCTATGATCACAGTTAGATATTGGCTCAACAAATTTAAACATGGGCGAACATCCATTTTTGATGAGGAGCGACCAGGACGTGGTTAACGAGGAAATCATTCAAAAAGTCCATGACATGATTCGACGAATGAATGTGCACGAAGTAGCAGAGGCCGTAGGGTTGTCGACTGGAACAGCAATTAATATTTTTCATGATAAGTTGGCGATGAAAAAATTGTAGGCCTGATGGGTGCCGCGATTGCTCACGGTGGACAACAAGCGGATGCGGTTGATAACTTTGAAGCAGTGTTTGGAGCAATTTAAGCGAGATCTGAAGGAGTTTTTGCGTCGAGTTGTCACCGTTGATGAAACCTGGATTCATCATTACACCCCAGAAACTAAGCAACAATCAAAACAATGGATTTCTCCCGATGAATCTGCTCCAAAGAAAGCGAAGACGGTTCCATCATCCGGAAAGGTCATGGCGACGATTTTTTGGGATGTGAACGGCGTCATCCTCATGGATTGTTTAGAAATAGGAAGAACGACCACTGGACAATACTACAGGGAGGTATTGGACCACTTCCACAAAAAATTGAAGGAGACCCGGCCGCATGTGGTGAAAAAGAAGGTGCTGTTTCACCAGGATAACGCACCAGCACATTCATCCGGAGTTGTCGCCGCCAAACTGCATGAATTGCGTTATGAATTACTGACCCCGCCCCCCCCCCTGTATTCACCCGATCTGCCTCCCTGCAATTTTTTCTTGTTCCCTAACATGATGAAATGGCTCCCAGGAAAAAAAATTTAGCTCAAACGAGGAAGTCATCGCCGAGACAGAGGAGTATTTTGGAGAGTTCGAGTGTTTATCTTTCTAAAAGGGGACTATGGTGTCTTCATGTCTAACACGGTTACTTATAGAACCGCCCTCGTATGTATAGTGCGATACTATCACATATGTGTGCAGGATAGAGGTTTTCATTCTCCCTTTAGAATCTGTTCACATGTTGCAGATTTTTCTTGCTGATTCTGCATCAAATCCTGGAACAAACCTCATTCATACACAATGGATTCTCCGGCTGCAGATGTCAGGACAGTGGATTGTCCTCTATGTCTTGTAACAGATAAAATCTATAATGAATCTGCATCTTGTGAATGATCTCTTATATCCGGTGCCTGTATTACAGCTGCTGATCCTGATACAACCCGGGGCTCATCTCCTGGACCTTATGATGAGGTCCTTATGCTGCTGTCAGGATAAGATTTACAGCTGCAGGAGAGGAGTCCATAGACCATCACATTACTGACCCCAGTCCTGACCTCCTCCATAGTCTTCCTCCTGTCATCCCTGCAGTGCGGATACAACTCACCCCACACAATGTGCAGCGGTTCTGTCAGGCTGCTGTGATCTACATAACAGGAGTAAGTGTCGCCCTCTTTGGGGCGGACGTCCACGCTGACCCTGATCTGATAGGTGCCGTCAGGATTGGGGAGGACGTGTGTGGTCTCATATGTGGGAATGTCGTCCACCATGTTCTTCATCCACTTCACATCCACAGCGCGGGGGTGAAATCCGTGCGCCAGACAGTGAAGCGTCAGGATCCCATCATCGCTCTCCTGACCGGATACCTTCACCTTTGGCTGAACTGAGAGGGAAAAAAGAGGAAATATGATTTACCCCTGTACTGTGTATAACACTCAGGAGACCCCCCTGTACTGTGTATAACACTCAGGAGACCCCCCTGTACTGTGTATGACACTCAGGAGACCCCCCTGTACTGTGTATGACACTCAGGAGACCCCCCTGTACTGTGTTTAACACTCGGGAGACCCCCCTGTACTGTGTATAACACTCGGGAGACTCCCCTGTACTGTGTATAACACTCGGGAGACTCCCCTGTACTGTGTATAACACTCGGGAGACCCCCCTGTACTGTGGATAACACTCGGGAGACTCCCCTGTACTGTGGATAACACTCAGGAGACCCCCCCCCCCCTGTACTGTGTATAACACTCGGGAGACCCCCCTGTACTGTGTATAACACTAAGGAGATCCCCCTGTACTGTGTATAACACTCGGGAGACCCCCCTGTACTGTGTATAACACTCGGGAGACCCCCCTGTACTGTGTATAACACTCAGGAGACCCCCCTGTACTGTGTATAACACTCAGGAGACCCCCCCTGTACTGTGTATAACATTTGGGAGACCCCCCTGTACTGTGTTTAACACTCGGGAGACCCCCCTGTACTGTGTATAACACTCGGGAGACTCCCCTGTACTGTGTATAACACTCGGGAGACTCCCCTGTACTGTGTATAACACTCGGGAGACTCCCCTGTACTGTGGATAACACTCAGGAGACCCCCCCCCCTGTACTGTGTATAACACTCGGGAGACCCCCCTGTACTGTGTATAACACTAAGGAGATCCCCCTGTACTGTGTATAACACTCGGGAGACCCCCCTGTACTGTGTATAACACTCAGGAGCCCCCCCTGTACTGTGTATAACACTCAGGAGCCCCCCCTGTACTGTGTATAACACTCAGGAGCCCCCCCTGTACTGTGTATAACACTCAGGAGCCCCCCCTGTACTGTGTATAACACTCAGGAGACCCCCCCTGTACTGTGTATAACACTAAGGAGATCCCCCTGTACTGTGTATAACACTCGGGAGATCCCCCTGTACTGTGTATAACACTCGGGAGACCCCCCTGTACTGTGTATAACACTCGGGAGACCCCCCTGTACTGTGTATAACACTCGGGAGACCCCCCTGTACTGTGTATAACACTCGGGAGACCCCCCTGTACTGTGTATAACACTCGGGAGACCCCCCTGTACTGTGTATAACACTCGGGAGACCCCCCTGTACTGTGTATAACACTCAGGAGACCCCCCCTGTACTGTGTATAACATTTGGGAGACCCCCCTGTACTGTGTATAACACTCAGGAGACCCCCCTGTACTGTGTATAACACTAAGGAGACCCCCTGTACTGTGTATAACACTCTGGAGACCCCCCCTGTACTGTGTATAACACTAAGGAGATCCCCCTGTACTGTGTATAACACTCGGGAGACCCCCCTGTACTGTGTATAACACTCGGGAGACCCCCCCTGTACTGTGTATAACACTTAGGAGCCCCCCCCTGTACTGTGTATAACACTCAGGAGCCCCCCCTGTACTGTGTATAACACTCAGGAGCCCCCCCTGTACTGTGTATAACACTCAGGAGACCCCTCCTGTACTGTGTATAACATTTGGGAGACCCCCCTGTACTGTGTATAACCCTCGGGAGACCCCCTGTACTGTGTATAACATTTGGGAGACCCCTATATATATACATATATACATTAGCAGGGTGTGGGCAGTGACCTCTCACCTCTCCTCTCCAGATCTTCTCTCCCGTTCTCCACATGTTCCCTCAGCCAGTCTATACATTCATTCTCCATATAAATCTTCTCTCTCTCCCCCGCCTGTAGCTCTGGGCTGTTCCATCTCTGTGCGGTGATCTGGGCCTGGGACATGGTGGGGATATACGTCCAGGTCTTAGTGTCCAGGGATATGAACTCTCCCCCATCATATCCATACTGATCGTATCCGGTGACGCTCCCGTCATCTCCCAGCTCACAGCCGTGCATCAACTGGAGGATATGGAAACCTGCAGGAGCACAGAACATGTTACAGGCAGCACATACATCATGTATGTACAGGTCATGTGTGACACGTGTCATATACACAGTGTGTGCTGCAGGTGTAGGACACTGACATATATATCACCTATAGCTCCGTTTCTTTGCACAATTTTTTGGCACAGTTTGTAAATTCGTCTCTAATTTGCGACTTTTTTTGGGTGCAAGCAAAAGTCCGGCACTTAGTGGTTCTGAGTCCCTGCACCTTATCGGACATAGTGAGCGGCTGTTATACAGATGTTTGCACGACATCTATCCCTAATTTGCGCCTAAAAAGTCGCAAAAATGCATCTACTCTGAGCGACTGCACTTGAAAAAAACGTCACTTTTCATTACTGAAAGCAAACAACATGGAAAATCCTTCAGCGCAGTTTTAAAGTGTAACATTTCTCCGTAATATTATCAGTCTCCATTTCCTGTACATTATATTAAAAAAGGCAAAGACTCTTTTGAGCAAGAATTTTTTTTATTTTTTTCCATCTCTGTAACTTTCAGTCCCTGCAGTTACATCACAATGTGCTCCGGACCTTGTACAAGCGGAGACTTTATGTGCAGAGATGAAGCCCTGAACGTTCTGTCACATTTTTTCAATCTCGTTCCATTATTAGTCACAAATGAGATTTACTTTGTAGGGTAAAAATGAGGGACAAATTTAGGCGCTAAATAATCGGACATGCGACAAATCAAACATTTACTAAGGCAGAACTAGATCCATCACAAATCACAAGCCAAAAAAAACGTACAAACCAGGCGCAAAAATAGGCGAAACCTGAGACCCTCTATGATTAATGTCCCCCCAGTGTGTATACAGTGTAGTGTGTATACGGTGTAGTGTGTATATATCAGTGTGTATGCAGTGTAGTGTGTATATATATATATTAGTGTGTATACAGTGTAGTGTGTATATAGTGTAGTGTGTATATATTAGTGTGTATACAGTGTAGTGTGTATATATATATATATATATATATCAGTGTGTATACAGTGTAGTGTGTATATATATTAGTGTGTATACAGTGTAGTGTGTATATATATTAGTGTGTATACAGTGTAGTGTGTATATATATTAGTGTGTATACAGTGTAGTGTGTATATATATTAGTGTGTATACAGTGTAGTGTGTGTATATATATTAGTGTGTATACAGTGTAGTGTGTATATATATTAGTGTGTATACAGTGTAGTGTATATATATATTAGTGTGTATACAGTGTAGTGTGTGTATATATATTAGTGTGTATACAGTGTAGTGTGTGTATATATATTAGTGTGTATACAGTGTAGTGTGTATATATATCAGTGTGTATACAGGGTAGTGTATATATATTAGTGTGTATACAGTGTAGTGTGTATATATATTAGTGTGTATACAGTGTAGTGTGTATATATATTAGTGTGTATACAGTGTGGTGTGTATATATATTAGTGTGTATATAGTGTAGTGTGTATATATCAGTGTGTATACAGGGTAGTGTATATATATTAGTGTGTATACAGTGTAGTGTGTATATATATTAGTGTGTATACAGTGTAGTGTGTATATATATTAGTGTGTATACAGTGTGGTGTGTATATATATTAGTGTGTATACAGTGTAGTGTGTATATATCAGTGTGTATACAGGGTAGTGTATATATATTAGTGTGTATACAGTGTAGTGTGTATATATATTAGTGTGTATACAGTGTAGTGTGTATATATATCAGTGTGTAAACAGTGTAGTGTGTATACAGTGTAGTGTATATATATTAGTGTGTACACAGTGTAGTGTATATATATTAGTGTGTATACAGTGTAGTGTGTATATATATTAGTGTGTATACAGTGTAGTGTGTATATATTAGTGTGTATACAGTGTAGTGTATATATATTAGTGTATACAGTGTAGTGTATATATATCAGTGTGTATACAGTGTAGTGTGTATATATATCAGTGTGTATACAGTGTAGTGTGTATATATTAGTGTGTATACAGTGTAGTGTGTGTATATATATTAGTGTGTATACAGTGTAGTGTGTATATATATTAGTGTGTATACAGTGTAGTGTGTATATATATTAGTGTGTATACAGTGTAGTGTGTATATATATTAGTGTGTATACAGTGTAGTGTGTATATATTAGTGTGTATACAGTGTAGTGTGTATATATATTAGTGTGTATACAGTGTAGTGTGTATATATATTAGTGTGTATACAGTGTAGTGTGTATATATTAGTGTGTATACAGTGTAGTGTGTATATATATATTAGTGTGTATACAGTGTAGTGTGTATATATATTAGTGTGTATACAGTTTAGTGTGTATATATCAGTGTGTATGCAGTGTAGTGTGTATATATATATATTAGTGTGTATACAGTGTAGTGTGTATACAGTGTAGTGTGTATATATCAGTGTGTATATAGTGTAGTGTGTATATATTAGTGTGTATACAGTGTAGTGTGTATATATATATATACATATATCAGTGTGTATACAGTGTAGTGTGTATATATATTAGTGTGTATACAGTGTAGTGTGTATATATATTAGTGTGTATACAGTGTAGTGTGTGTATATATATTAGTGTGTATACAGTGTAGTGTGTGTATATATATTAGTGTGTATACAGTGTAGTGTGTATATATATTAGTGTGTATACAGTGTAGTGTGTATATATATTAGTGTGTATACAGTGTAGTGTGTATATATATTAGTGTGTATACAGTGTAGTGTGTATATATATTAGTGTGTATACAGTGTAGTGTGTATATATATTAGTGTGTATACAGTGTAGTGTGTATATATATTAGTGTGTATACAGTGTAGTGTGTGTATATATATTAGTGTGTATACAGTGTAGTGTGTATATATATTAGTGTGTATACAGTGTAGTGTGTATATATATTAGTGTGTATACAGTGTAGTGTGTATATATATTAGTGTGTATACAGTGTAGTGTGTATATATTAGTGTGTATACAGTGTAGTGTATATATATTAGTGTGTATACAGTGTAGTGTGTATATATTAGTGTGTATACAGTGTAGTGTGTATATATTAGTGTGTATACAGTGTAGTGTATATATATTAGTGTGTATACAGTGCAGTGTGTATATATTAGTGTGTATACAGTGTAGTGTATATATATTAGTGTGTACACAGTGTAGTGTATATATATTAGTGTGTATACAGTGTAGTGTGTATATATATTAGTGTGTATACAGTGTAGTGTATACAGTGTAGTGTGTATACGGTGTAGTGTGTATACAGTGTAGTGTGTATATATATCAGTGTGTATACAGTGTAGTGTGTATATATTAGTGTGTATACAGTGTAGTGTGTATATATATTAGTGTGTATACAGTGTAGTGTGTATATATATTAGTGTGTATACAGTGTAGTGTGTATATATATTAGTGTGTATACAGTGTAGTGTGTATATATATCAGTGTGTATACAGGGTAGTGTATATATATTAGTGTGTATACAGTGTAGTGTGTATATATATTAGTGTGTATACAGTGTAGTGTGTATATATATTAGTGTGTATACAGTGTGGTGTGTATATATATTAGTGTGTATACAGTGTAGTGTGTATATATATTAGTGTGTATACAGTGTAGTGTGTATATATATTAGTGTGTATACAGTGTGGTGTGTATATATATTAGTGTGTATACAGTGTAGTGTGTATATATCAGTGTGTATACAGGGTAGTGTATATATATTAGTGTGTATACAGTGTAGTGTGTATATATATTAGTGTGTATACAGTGTAGTGTGTATATATATTAGTGTGTATACAGTGTGGTGTGTATATATATTAGTGTGTATACAGTGTGGTGTGTATATATCAGTGTGTATACAGGGTAGTGTATATATATTAGTGTGTATACAGTGTAGTGTGTATATATATTAGTGTGTATACAGTGTAGTGTGTATATATATCAGTGTGTAAACAGTGTAGTGTGTATACAGTGTAGTGTATATATATTAGTGTGTACACAGTGTAGTGTATATATATTAGTGTGTATACAGTGTAGTGTGTATATATATTAGTGTGTATACAGTGTAGTGTGTATATATTAGTGTGTATACAGTGTAGTGTATATATATTAGTGTATACAGTGTAGTGTATATATATCAGTGTGTATACAGTGTAGTGTGTATATATATCAGTGTGTATACAGTGTAGTGTGTATATATTAGTGTGTATACAGTGTAGTGTGTATATATTAGTGTGTATACAGTGTAGTGTATATATATATATCAGTGTGTATACAGTGTAGTGTGTATATATATATATATATCAGTGTGTATACAGTGTAGTGTGTATATATATATATTAGTGTGTATACAGTGTAGTGTGTATATATATATATCAGTGTGTATACAGTGTAGTGTGTATATATATATCAGTGTGTATACAGTGTAGTGTGTATATATATATCAGTGTGTATACAGGGTAGTGTGTATATATATTAGTGTGTATACAGTGTAGTGTGTATATATTAGTGTGTATACAGTGTAGTGTGTATATATATCAGTGTGTATACAGTGTAGTGTATATATATATTAGTGTGTATACAGTGTAGTGTGTATATATATTAGTGTGTATACAGTGTAGTGTGTATATATATATTAGTGTGTATACAGTGTAGTGTGTATATATATTAGTGTGTATACAGTGTAGTGTATATATATATTAGTGTGTATACAGTGTAGTGTGTATATATATTAGTGTGTATACAGTGTAGTGTGTTCATATATTAGTGTGTATACAGTGTAGTGTGTATATATATTAGTGTGTATACAGTGTAGTGTGTATATATATTAGTGTGTATACAGTGTAGTGTGTATATATATTAGTGTGTATACAGTGTAGTGTGTATATATATATTAGTGTGTATACAGTGTAGTGTGTATATATATATTAGTGTGTATACAGTGTAGTGTGTATATATTAGTGTGTATACAGTGTAGTGTGTATATATATATTAGTGTGTATACAGTGTAGTGTGTATATATTAGTGTGTATACAGTGTAGTGTGTATATATATTAGTGTGTATACAGTGTAGTGTGTATATATATTAGTGTGTATACAGTGTAGTGTGTATATATATTAGTGTGTATACAGTGTAGTGTATATATATTAGTGTGTATACAGTGTAGTGTGTATATATATTAGTGTGTATATATATTAGTGTGTATACAGTGTAGTGCGTATATATCAGTGTGTATACAGGGTAGTGTGTATATATATATATCAGTGTGTATACAGTGTAGTGTGTATATATATATCAGTGTGTATACAGTGTAGTGTGTATATATATTAATGTGTATACAGTGTAGTGTGTATATATATGAGTGTGTATACAGTGTAGTGTGTATATATATATCAGTGTGTATACAGTGTAGTGTGTATATATATTAATGTGTATACAGTGTAGTGTGTATATATATTAATGTGTATACAGTGTAGTGTGTATATATATTAATGTGTATACAGTGTAGTGTGTACATACACTCACCGGCCACTTTATTAGGTACACCATGCTAGTAACGGGTTGGACCCCCTTTTGCCTTCAGAACTGCCTCAATTCTTCGTGGCATAGATTCAACAAGGTGCTGGAAGCTCCTCAGAGATTTTGGTCCATATTGACATGATGGCATCACACAGTTGCCGCAGATTTGTCGGCTGCACATCCATGATGCGAATCTCCCGTTCCACCACATCCCAAAGATGCTCTATTGGATTGAGATCTGGTGACTGTGGAGGCCATTTGAGTCCAGTGACCTCATTGTCATGTTCAAGAAACCAGTCTGAGATGATTCCAGCTTTATGACATGGCGCATTATCCTGCTGAAAGTAGCCATCAGATGTTACAGGGTACATTGTGCTCATAAAGGGATGGACATGGTCAGCAACAATACTCAGGTAGGCTGTGGCGTTGCAACGATGCTCAATTGGTACCAAGGGGCCCAAAGAGTGCCAAGAAAATATTCCCCACACCATGACACCACCACCACCAGCCTGAACCGTTGATACAAGGCAGGAAGGATCCATGCTTTCATGTTGTTGACGCCAAATTCTGACCCTACCATCCGAATGTCGCAGCAGAAATCGAGACTCATCAGACCAGGCAACGTTTTTCCAATCTTCTACTGTCCAATTTCGATGAGCTTGTGCAAATTGTAGCTTCAGTTTCCTGTTCTTAGCTGAAAGGAGTGGCACCCGGTGTGGTCTTCTGCTGCTGTAGCCCATCTGCCTCAAAGTTGGACGTACTGTGCGTTCAGAGATGCTCTTCTGCCTACCTTGGTTGTAACGGGTGGCGATTTGAGTCACTGTTGCCTTTCTATCAGCTCGAACCAGTCTGCCCATTCTCCTCTGACCTCTGGCATCAACAAGGCATTTCCGCCCACAGAACTGCCGCTCACTGGATGTTTTTTCTTTTTCGGACCATTCTCTGTAAACCCTAGAGATGGTTGTGCGTGAAAATCCCAGTAGATCAGCAGTTTCTGAAATACTCAGACCAGCCCTTCTGGCACCAACAACCATGCCACGTTCAAAGGCATCAAATCATCTTTCTTCCCCATACTGATGCTCGGGAGAACTGCAGGAGATTGTCTTGACCATGTCTACATGCCTAAATGCACTGAGTTGCCGCCATGTGATTGGCTGATTAGAAACTAAGTGTTAACGAGCAGTTGGACAGGTGTACCTAATAAAGTGGCCGATGAGTGTATAGTGTGTATACAGTGCAGTGTGTGTATATATCAGTGTGAATACAGTGTAGTTTATGTATATATTAGTGTGTATACAGTGTAGTTTGTATATATATTAGTGTGTATACAGTGTAGTGTGTATATATATATATATATTAGTGTGTATATATCAGTGTGTATACAGTGTAGTGTGTGTATACAGTGTAGTGTGTATATATATTAGTGTGTATACAGTGTAGTATATATATTAGTGTGTATATATATGAGTGTGTATACAGTGTAGTGTGTATATATATATGAGTGTGTATAGAGTGTAGTGTGTATATATATTAGTGTGTATACAGTGTGTATACAGTGTAGTGTGTATATATATATATTAGTGTGTATACAGTGTAGTGTGTATATATAGTGTGTATACAGTGTAGTGTGTGTATATATCAGTGTGTATACAGTGTAGTGTGTATATACACTCACCGGCCACTTTATTAGGTACACCTGTCCAACTGCTCATTAACACTTAATTTCTAATCAGCCAATCACATGGCGGCAACTCAGTGCATTTAGGCATGTAGACATGGTCAAGACAATCTCCTGCAGTTCAAACTGAGCATCAGTATGGGGAAGAAAGGTGATTTGATGCCTTTGAACGTGGCATGGTTGTTGGTGCCAGAAGGGCTGGTCTGAGTATTTCAGAAACTGCTGATCTACTGGGATTTTCACGCACAACCATCTCTAGGGTTTACAGAGAATGGTCCCAAAAAGAAAAAACATCCAGTGAGCGGCAGTTCTGTGGGCGGAAATGCCTTGTTGATGCCAGAGGTCAGAGGAGAATGGGCAGACTGGTTCGAGCTGATAGAAAGGCAACAGTGACTCAAATCGCCACCCGTTACAACCAAGGTAGGCAGAAGAGCATCTCTGAACGCACAGTTGAACTTTGAGGCAGATGGGCTACAGCAGCAGAAGACCACACCGGGTGCCACTCCTTTCAGCTAAGAACAGGAAACTGAGGCTACAATTTGCACAAGCTCATCGAAATTGGACAGTAGAAGATTGGAAAAACGTTGCCTGGTCTGATGAGTCTCGATTTCTGCTGCGACATTCGGGTGGTAGGGTCAGAATTTGGCGTCAAACAACATGAAAGCATGGATCCATCCTGCCTTGTATCAATGGTTCAGGCTGGTGGTGGTGGTGTCATGGTGTGGGGAATATTTTCTTGGCACTCTTTGGGCCCCTTGGTACAACGCCACAGCCTACCTGAGTATTGTTGCTGACCATGTCCATCCCTTTATGACCACAATGTACCCTGTAACATCTGATGGCTACTTTCAGCAGGATAATACGCCATGTCATAAAGCTGGAATCATCTCAGACTGGTTTCTTGAACATGACAATGAGGTCACTGGACTCAAATGGCCTCCACAGTCACCAGATCTCAATCCAATAGAGCATCTTTGGGATGTGGTGGAACGGGAGATTCGTATCATGGATGTGCAGCCGACAAATCTGCGGCAACTGTGTGATGCCATCATGTCAATATGGACCAAAATCTCTGAGGAGCTTCCAGCACCTTGTTGAATCTATGCCACGAAGAATTGAGGCAGTTCTGAAGGCAAAATGGGGTCCAACCCGTTACTAGCATGGTGTACCTAATAAAGTGGCCGGTGAGTGTATATATGTTGTGTATATACTGCACATGTAATAATATGATGTATTTAAATACCCTAATAAAGGGAAATTGGCTTGTTAATTTCCCCTGAAATTCATCACAACCACAAGTACACGCCCCACCTGATCCGCTCCCTCCTACCGCCTGGTTTAAAGCATATAAAGTGGAACTTATTTGAGTGAAATTGCAATGAATAGTTCATCAATATTGGATGCTCGGCCTCTGACTCCCTGCACCACACTAATCAGTAATGAACGATGGTGTACCTAATAAAGTGGCCGGTGAGTGTATATATATATATATCAGTGTGTATACAGTGTAGTGTGTATATATATCAGTGTGTATACAGTGTAGTGTGTATATATATATATCAGTGTGTATACAGTGTAGTGTGTATATATATTAGTGTGTATACAGTGTAGTGTGTATATATATTAGTGTGTATACAGTGTAGTGTGTATATATATTAGTGTGTATACAGTGTAGTGTGTATATATATTAGTGTGTATACAGTGTAGTGTGTATATATATTAGTGTGTATACAGTGTAGTGTGTATATATATTAGTGTGTATACAGTGTAGTGTGTATATATCAGTGTGTATACAGTGTAGTGTGTATACAGTGTAGTGTGTATATATATTAGTGTGTATACAGTGTAGTGTGTATATATATTAGTGTGTATACAGTGTAGTGTGTATATATATTAGTGTGTATACAGTGTAGTGTGTATATATATATTAGTGTGTATACAGTGTAGTGTGTATATATATTAGTGTGTATACAGTGTAGTGTGTATACATATTAGTGTGTATACAGTGTAGTGTGTATACAGTGTAGTGTGTATACATATTAGTGTGTATACAGTGTAGTGTGTATACGGTGTAGTGTGTATATATATTAGTGTGTATAGTGTGTATATATCAGTGTGTATACAGGGTAGTGTGTATATATTAGGGTGTATACAGTGTAGTGTGTATATATGTGTGTATACAGGGTAGAGTGTATATATTAGTGTGTATACAGGGTAGTGTATATATATATTAGTGTGTATACAGTGTAGTGTGTATATATATTAGTGTGTATACAGTGTAGTGTGTATATATATATTAGTGTGTATACAGTGTAGTGTGTATATATTAGCGTGTATACAGTGTAGTGTGTATATATATTAGTGTGTATACCGTGTAGTGTGTATATATATATTAGTGTGTATACAGTGTAGTGTGCATATATATCAGTGTGTATACAGTGTAGTGTGTATATATCAGTGTGTATACAGTGTAGTGTGTATATATATTAGTGTGTATACAGTGTAGTGTGTATATATTAGTGTGTATACAGGGTAGTGTGTATATATCAGTGTGTATACAGGGTAGTGTGTATATATTAGTGTGTATACAGTGTAGTGTGTATATATATTAGCGTGTATACAGTGTAGTGTGTATATATATTAGCGTGTATACAGTGTGGTATGTATATATATTAGTGTGTATACAGTGTAGTGTGTATATATATTAGTGTGTATACAGTGTAGTGTGTATATATATTAGTGTGTATACAGTGTAGTGTGTATATACATTAGTGTGTATACAGGGTAGTGTGTATATATTAGTGTGTATATATAAGTGTGTATACAGTGTAGTGTGTATACAGTGTAGTGTATCTATTTTAGGGTGTATACAGTGTGGTATGTATATATGTGTGTATATGTGTCTCTCACCTCCGGTCTGGTTGAATCGGGCCATCGCTATCTTCACATTATTCCTGAATACGGCCTCATTCCCTCTTTCTCTCTGTGTGTTTCTCTCCCAGTATTCCGCTTCTACCTTCTCCATCCACTGGACCTTGGGTTGTAGGATGCGACTGTCCGAGTTATAATTCACAATCTCCCGATCATCCACATATCCGACTGTAGAGAACTCCGACAGCCCGGACCCTGGAGCTGAGACCACCGTCATATAATACCGCATAGAGTGACTGTCTGAGAGACACAGAGGTCACAGGTCACCGGGGAATATAATGGGATTTCTGAGACTGAAAGAAATCTGATGTTTCCGCATTATAATAATTTCATTACAGAATTGTCCCTTTCTTTTTCGTCCGTTCGGCAGCACACATATGGGATTTATCCCCTAGGTCAGTGATGGGCAACCTTTTGAGCTTGGCGTGTCAAAATTCGCCAAAAAACCGAGCATAACTCAGGTGGTGTGTCACCTTGACAAAAAAACATAATTTTGTGATATTTATAGTTTAAATAACAAATCTGTATACTATTTAACTTCTAGGGTACTTTAACCGTAGGTTGTCTGATTGATCCTACCATGTACTGCCATTCTACAGTCTGGCAGTATATGGGGATTTTCCACATCATCTATTACTATGTGCAAATCGCACATTGTAATAGATCGGTTACAGTCAGACAGGTGTGGAAATGCTTAGTAACCTGTGAACTTTCAGTCATGAAAGTTCACAGGTTATAGCGAGGGCGCAGGCGCCGCTTTCCGCATTTCCTTCATGCCCTCTTGGCATGGAGAAGGTGTGAGGAGCAAAATAATCGCAATGTCTGGCGATTTGCAAGGCGTTGCTATTATTTCAGGGCTTGTACGTCACAAAACTGACACACAAGCCCTGATGACTGTCTTCTATCATACAGTACACTGACCTTACTTACTATATGATGAGAGTGGTTGTCCTCCCTTGCCCCTGCTGTGGAGATGGTCAGTGTAGAGGTGGCAGCTGCTGGGTCATCACACAAGGCAGCAACAATGTGACCTCTGACTGTGCTGCCATCCTCCCCCCACCACAACTATCAGGAGCTGCAGAGGAGCCTCCTGGGTGTAAGGCCGGGTCACCTCTCCTGCTGTGCCCCATGCTGATACCTGTGCTGACTGGAAACACTAGGCACAGCTCACACATGGGGAGAGATCGGTTATGGGGCGGAGGAAGAGGGGGGAGTGCTGGAAGCTCAGTGCAATCTCTCAGCCTCCCGGCTACTGCACCTGGTCATGTAGGATGAAACTTAACTCTCAGGCAGCCGCGTGTCAGTGAAAATGCCTACGTGTGTCATAGGTTAGCCATCACTGCCCTAGGTACAACTCAGAAGAGAACAGATAACAAGCAGTAGTAGACAATTAAACAATTAGCTTGGCTGCCTCCCCCTATATAAGGCCGGAGCGCACACACAACCCTTGTATTTCTTTTTCTCTTAGGTATGACAGAAGAGTTCAGGTCCTGTGTGTCTACACAGAAAGAAAAAAAAAAAAAACTATCCAGATAATAAGTTTTCTAGGTCCGCTGTGTCTTTACACAGAACACTTGGATGGAGCGGCCCGGGCTGTATACGCTGCATGCGGTCCCTCGTCCCGGAGGAGCCTGTACAGCTATCCTGTCTTTACAGGGGCAATAGCTGAGGCTGTGGTGTGTATCTACCACCATGTACCCGGCACATGAGATCGCTCCTGCATCTCCTACCTGCTGGGCCTTGTGGTTCATCACCCTGCGTGCCTCACCAGCAGATGCCTGGATCCCCTCCTGCATAGGCCGCAGCTCAGGCTGTATACCATAGCACTGCTGGTCTCTGGCCTGGAGGAACCTGTACAGCTATCCTGTCCTTACAGGGGTAATAATACAGACTGTGTTGAGTATCTACCACACATCACTGACACATGAGATCACTGCTAGTATCTCCTCCCTGCTGGGCCTTGTGGTTCATCACCCTGTATGCCTCACCATGGCTCCTGCATAGGCCGCAGCCCAGCGCTGCTCCTGGTATTAACCATTTGTTCCCCTGGATGGAGGCAGCACATTGTATCAGTGAGTATATCCAGGCTGTATACCGGCCGCTGGTCTCTCATCCTCCTGTGATATGTTATACGGTTTTTTAACCTGTTTTCTCCTGCTGGAGATGTCTGTATATTGTACAGTATTTACACGGTTACCACATGTTGTACAGAGATTTCTGCATGTCCTGCTATCACTTGTAGTACAGGGAGCATTACATGTCAGCTCCTGGGATATAGACTGTCAGCTCCTGGGGTATAGACTGTCAGCTCCTGGGATATAAACTGTCAGCTCCTGGGATATAGACTGTCAGCTCCTGGGATATAGACCGTGAGTTCCTGGGATATAGATTGTGAGTTCCTGGGATATAGACCGTCAGCTCCTGGGATATAGATTGTGAGTTCCTGGGATATAGATTGTGAGTTCCTGGGATATAGACCGTCAGCTCCTGGGATATAGATTGTGAGTTCCTGGGATATAGATTGTGAGTTCCTGGGATATAGATTGTGAGTTCCTGCGATATAGATTGTCCTGTCCTGGACATTCTGGTGTTTCTTGTGCACATGTGTCGGCCATTGCTATGTATTGGTGCATTTTCAATTTGCATTCACCTGTTGCAGTCATATCATGCAACCTCACAGCAGGTCTCAGCTGCCAGATAACCTCTGCCCTCTGCAAGACAAGGTAAGAGGAAAGCTCAGGTCTCCTATGTATCCCTGCTAAATGCATTGGTATAATATCTACCTGCTCAATGCTCAGGTCTAATGTCTCCTATGCTACCTTGCTAAATGCATAGAACTTTATTGCATTTCTAGCCACTCCTGCGCCCTGACTCCAGGGTTTATATGCAGAGTCTGTGAGCTCTGCTTGACTAATCTTACCGGTATTTCATGTGTATAATCTGTGATCTTTACACTGGATTTACTAACCATTTTCTCTGGACTCAGCCTCCGGTAGGTGATGAGCACGCACTCAGCCCCCGGTAGGTGAGGAGCATGCACTCTGCCCCCGGTAGGTGAGGAGCATGCACTCAGCCCCCGGTAGGTGATGAGCACGCACTCAGCCCCCGGTAGGTGATGAGCACGCACTCAGCCCCCGGTAGGTGATGAGCACGCACTCAGCCCCCGGTAGGTGATGAGCACGCACTCAGCCCCCGGTAGGTGATGAGCACGCACTCAGCCCCCGGTAGGTGATGAGCACGCACTCAGCCTCCGGTAGGTGATGAGCACGCACTCAGCCTCCGGTAGGTGATGAGCACGCACTCAGCCTCCGGTAGGTGATGAGCACGCACTCAGCCCCCGGTAGGTGATGAGCACGCACTCAGCCCCCGGTAGGTGATGAGCACGCACTCAGCCCCCGGTAGGTGATGAGCACGCACTCAGCCCCCGGTAGGTGATGAGCACGCACTCAGCCTCCGGTAGGTGATGAGCACGCACTCAGCCTCCGGTAGGTGATGAGCACGCACTCAGCCTCCGGTAGGTGATGAGCACGCACTCAGCCTCCGGTAGGTGATGAGCACGCACTCAGCCTCCGGTAGGTGATGAGCACGCACTCAGCCTCCGGTAGGTGATGAGCACGCACTCAGCCTCCGGTAGGTGATGAGCACGCACTCAGCCTCCGGTAGGTGATGAGCACGCACTCGGCCTCCGGTAGGTGATGAGCATGGCCTGTGTGTTATACACTGTACCCACATCCTCTGTCTGGTGAGATGTGCAGGTATCTATGATCTGTATACATAGTGACATACTGTAATAATGATACAGAGCAGACTGATACCAGAATCTCTAAGTTCTGCTTCTATGTATGTTCTCCATAGTCTGCTCTACATGAATGGCATTGGAGAGTGATCCTCTCATATCCCGGCAGCAGAACTCCTCATACAGTGATGTTGGCTGCATATGGCTTGTCTGTACACATCTTTACCTCATTCTAATGTGTCCAACAAAAAAAACATAATGGGGCAGATTTACTTACCCGGTCCGTTCGCGATCCAGCAGCGCGTTCTCTGCGCTGGATTCGGGTCCGGCTGGGATTCATCAAGGTAGTTCCTCCGCCGTTCACCAGGTGGCGCTGCTGCACTGAAAAGCATCTGAATGCACTCAACTTCACCGAGCCGGACCAAGTGAAGGTAAGCGCGTCCCAAGCGACACTTTTATTGTTTTAAATCGGCATGCCAGCGCCGATGCGCCACAATCCGATCGCGTGCGCCAAATACAGGGAAAATCGGCGCAAATCGGAAATATTTGGGTAACACGTCAGGAAAACGCAAATCGGGTCCTTAGTAAATGACCCCCAATGTGTGAACGCAGCCTCAGGCTTCCTGCAGGCTTCCATGGTCCCATGGAACACTGTTTGAGGGTTGCTTGTTATCAGGATGCAAGTACATAATAATAGCCTGAACCGCAAACATGGTTAGGACCTGCTCTGTCTATTGCAGCTCAGGCAGTTGGCTCATACACAGCTGTGATATTCACAGCCATGTGCAGGAGCCCATAGAAGTGAATGAGGACGTGTACAACAATCCTGCAGAAAACAGGCCTCAGGCCCCATGCACACTTTGTTTTTTGATGAGTTTTAACTGCATTGGAAACCACAATAGGCAGGGGCCTTGTCAGAACACATATGAGTTTATACTGAAACACTTTTGTTCTGGAATGAGCCCCTCCCAGTTGCGTTTTTAAATGGAAATAAAACAGATCAAGAACTGCAACGTGTGAATGGGGCCTGAGGCTTGTTATCTGCCGGACTGTTTAACTTACTGGAATCAGTAATTAACATTTATCACCAGGATGAAGGATTGTAAACCAGCAGATCTTGCCAGAGGCGGCGCACACCAGCATGTAAGTGTGCTTGGTTTACAATCCTTCATCCTGGTGATAGATGTCCTTTAAGGAGTGCACATGGTACATGTATGTCCTTAACAGGTTTCAGGTACAGGTGGTCCCCTACTAAAGGACACCCGACTTACAGACAACCCCTAGTTACAGACATACCCCTCTGCCCACTGTTACCTCTGGTGAAGTCTCTGGATGTTACTTTAGTGCCAGAATGTAATGATCATCTGTAAGGTGTTTGTAATGAAGCTTTATTGGTAATTTTCGGTTTCATTACAGCAAAAAATTTAGAAAATCTAATTGTCACTGGGACAAAAAAATTTTTTGTCTGGGTCTACAATTATAAAATATACAATTCCTACTTACATACAAAGTCAACTTAAGTACAAACCTAAGGAACCTATCTGGTAAATAACCCAGGGACTGCCTGTATATGAAGAAGGTTCACAGGCTAGGTCCTCTTCATACACACCTTTGTACCAAAGGTTCATTTTTTTTTATATAAAAACTGAATAAAAGCTTTCTGAATTTGGTGTCCTTGTGATCACACTTACCCAAGGAATTAAGGGGAGGTATGACTTGGAACATACAGTGAAAGCTATACATACGTAGCCCACAAAAAAATGTCATAAGTATGTTTTTTTTGGCAATTTTACCCCATTGGGATTTTTTCCCGCTTTCCAATACACGGCATAGAATATTAAATACCATCACTAGGAAGTACAATTTGTTATATACAGCTCTGTACATAGAAATAACACAGTTATGGATTTTTAAAGACACAGAAGTAAAAATGGAAAATCAGAGACGAAAATGGTCTGGCCTTTAACCCTTTAAGGGTTAATATTCCGTGCAGTGTACTAGGAAGCTGGAGAAAACTTCCAAATGTGGTATAAATGACAAAAAAAAAAGTTGCATTATTTTTATTACAGGCTCGGTTTCACACACCTCTTACTTTTTTTAAACTTTGATGTATGGAGCTGGAGAAGCTGACGTTTTCAGTGATATGTGAAGTGAATAAGCTTTTCATCACTTTTTATTCAAACGTTTGTGCATTGAAATGGTGATGAATCTGCAATATGGACATCATGACGGGTGGGGGGTTGTTGGTAAAACTGAGGCTGCGGTCACACGTAACGCGGGGTATACTGGTAATACCGAGGCTGGGGTCACATGTATCGCGGGGTATGCTGGTAATACTGAGGCTGTGGTCACATGTAACGCAGGGTATGCTGGTAATACTGAGGCTGTGGTCACATGTTACGTGGGGTATGCTGGTAATACTGAGGCTGTGGTCACACGTAACGCGGGGTATACTGGTAATACTGAGGCTGCGGTCACACGTAACGCGGGGTATGCTGGTAATACTGAGGCTATGGTCACATGTAACGCAGGGTATGCTGGTAATACTGAGGCTGTGGTCACATGTTACGTGGGGTATGCTGGTAATACTGAGGCTGTGGTCACACGTAACGCGGGGTATGCTGGTAATACTGAGGCTGCGGTCACACATAACGCAGGGTATGCTGGTAATACTGAGGCTGGGGTCACATGTAACGCGGCGTATGCTGGTAATACTGAGGCTACGGTCACATGTAACGCAGGGTATGCTGGTAATACTGAGGCTGCGGTCACATGTAACGCAGGGTATGCTGGTAATACTGAGGCTGTGGTCACATATTACGTGGGGTATGCTGGTAATACTGAGGCTGTGGTCACATGTTACGTGGGGTATGCTGGTAATACTGAGGCTGCGGTCACACGCAACGGATTGATTCCTTCAGCCCTTGCATTTGGACAATACAAGACACCGGGTGCGAGTTACTGATCGCATGCGTCTGCATAGAAGCCCATCCTGCCCCTGTGCGCTTTGATTCTATTTGTAAACAGAGTCATTGCGTTACATGTGACTGAGGCTGCGGTCACACGTAACGCGGGGTATGCTGGTAATACTGAGGCTGTGGTCACATGTAACGCAGGGTATTCTGGTAATACTGAGGCTGTGGTCACATGTTACGTGGGGTATGCTGGTAATACTGAGGCTGTGGTCACATGTAACGCAGGGTATGCTGGTAATACTGAGGCTGTGGTCACATGTTACGTGGGGTATGCTGGTAATACTGAGGCTGCGGTCACACGTAACGCGGGGTATACTGGTAATACTGAGGCTGCGGTCACACATAACGCGGGGTATGCTGGTAATACTGAGGCTGTGGTCACATGTAACGCAGGGTATGCTGGTAATACTGAGGCTGTGGTCACATGTTAAGTGGGGTATGCTGGTAATACTGAGGCTGTGGTCACACGTAACGCGGGGTATGCTGGTAATACTGAGGCTGCGGTCACATGTAACGCAGGGTATGCTGGTAATACTGAGGCTGCGGTCACATGTAACGCAGGGTATGCTGGTAATACTGAGGCTGTGGTCACATATTACGTGGGGTATGCTGGTAATACTGAGGCTGTGGTCACATGTTACGTGGGGTATGCTGGTAATACTGAGGCTGCGGTCACACGCAAGGGATTGATTCCTTCAGCCCTTGCATTTGGACAATACAAGACACCGGGTGCGAGTTACTGATCGCATGCGTCTGCATAGAAGCCCATCCCACCCCACCGTGCGCTTTGATTCCATTTGTAAACAGAGTCAGTGCGTTACATGTGACATCAATCCTTATTCTACATCAATACTTAA
Organism: Engystomops pustulosus; assembly: GCF_040894005.1. Lineage (NCBI taxonomy): Eukaryota > Metazoa > Chordata > Amphibia > Anura > Leptodactylidae > Engystomops > Engystomops pustulosus. The sequence continues at coordinate 25,502,891 of NC_092419.1, forward strand.
CACAGTCAATCAAAGTACTACAACTTTCAGCATCTCATTCAACTGCTGGGAGTTGTAGTTGTTGAGCCCACTGTTATTCTATATGTATGTACACATTGCAGGGATGTAGTGAGGGGCACTGTGTGAATGTCAATGTGATGCACTTTTATTTTGTACCTTTTTCTTGTGCTGGAAGCCATCAGCAGCTCCTCATCCATCCTGAGCTCCTGCACATGAGTGCAGCCTGTGCTGTGCCAGGGGGAGGACGCTCCAGCAGCAGCTCCTCATCCATCCTGAGCTCCTGCACATGTGAGTGCAGCCTGTGCTGTGCCAGGGGGAGGACACTCAGCAGTAGCTGCTAGCTGATTGGTGGCCCCTGATGCCTGTCAAGACCAGGAGGAAGGGGGCCCACTGTGACAACTAGGGGGCCCACGTCCTCTAGTCTGTAATTAGTGACAGCTCACTGTCTGCTCCTCCAGTGAATCAGGGGCCATGTTCTCCTGCAGTGACTCAGGGGCTGAGGTGCTCAGTGCAGGGAGGAGGAAATGTCTTCCTCACTGCCCCAGCGCTGCTGTGAGAAGATCAGGGAACCTGTCTCCCCCTCCTGCAGGACGTCATAGTCCCCCCTGCTGCCCTCCTCCTCCAGCCTCAGCTGAATGTGCCTGCACAGACACAGGCAGGAGATGGTGACTTATGATAAGGGCCCAAGGGTTTTGACTGGTATCCCTGCAGGCCAGTCTGAGCCTGCTGCTGCCTACAGAAGTCATTTACTATAAAAAAAGTTCCTGAAGTCTCCAACTTACAAGAGAATGCAAAACCCTGCGCTAAGCAGAGGCGAATCTTCAGCTGTTGACACTTGATGTCCTTAGTCATATTTCTGATATCCAGAATACTCGCTATCAGTGGCATTACTATCGCCGTACCAACCATAGCAGTGATGCTAATGGCCAGCCCAGGACACACGACCGAATCATAAATTATGCATGTCGTGCACCTAGGAGGGCCTGGCCCTATTGACCAAAGCTGCTGCAGCCGCAATGCTGAGAGGGCTGCCCGTCCCTAAGCCTGCCGCACCTGGCTCCACCTGTGTGTCCAGGCAGCGGCCGTCCTATCTTCTTCCTGCATGAAGACATGTGACGTCACATGACACATCCCGGCCAGCGCTGAGTGGAGGTCCAGGGCGCCTACTCACAAAGGATGTATCTTCTGGCTGCACTAAAAGCCTAAGGCCAGAAGAATCCTCAAAAGCCGACGATCATGTTCATGCTTGATTGCCACGACATCGTCCAGGAGGACTGCAGGACTCCAAGCAATGTCCTTCAAGGATTCCTACCAGAAAGCATCATGTTACTTTCCTGCTCAGCCTTCATCCAACCATTTCTACAGTCTTCAGAACAATTCTTTTAAACAATACATTTTCAAATAATTTTTATAAGGGGGCAAATTGTCCACATGGATCATTGACTCCATGAGATGTTCTCTGGTCATGAAGCTCCAGACCAGCTGAGAGCCGACTCTACATCAGCTTCTGTAGCTGAGCTCTGTCACGTCTATCAGTTCTACAGAGCAGCCACGTGGTCCTCTCCATCCTCGTCTATAAATCTCTGCAGGATGGACTTCTCTGCCTCCTAAGGCTTCAGCCTTACACAAGGCGGTGCTTCAGCACTCGACTAAGATCCCTCCCCATAAGTACTGCTTGCTAAGTCCCATAGGTGTGAACGGACGAAAAAGAAGGAGGAAATTTGCTTACCGAAATTTCCATTTCTTTTAGTCCGTGAGGCAGCACAGCTTTCCCGCCCTTAAATGATGAAACGTTATTGCTATGTACCATACAAGGGTTGTGTGTGTGCTCCGGCCTTATATAGGGGGAGGCAGCCAAGACACTAATTGTTTAATTGTCTACTACTGCTTGTTAACCTGTTCTCTTCTGAGTTGTACCTAGGGGATAAATCCCCATATGTGTGCTGCCGAACGGACTAAAAGAAATGGAAATTTCGATAAGCAAATTTCCTCCATACTAGATACATAGGAGATAATAATCGTGTGATATAAGGTATAATAACTCACCACAATACACAACATACTAGATACATAGGAGATAATAATCGTGTGATATAAGGTATAATAACTCACCACAATACACAACATACTAGATACATAGGAGATAATAATCGTGTAATATAAGGTATAATAACTCACCACAATACACAACATACTAGATACATAAGAGATAATAATCCTGTGATATGAGGTATAATAACTCACCACAATACACAACATACTAGATACATAAGAGATAATAATCCTGTGATATGAGGTATAATAACTCACCACAATACGAGGCAGACAGGTGCAGGAGCAGCACAATGAGGGGGTACATCTTCCTCATCCTGGAGGGATATTTGGGGGGACCCCGAGTCACAGAACACAAGTGTCTCCAGATACAAACGCAGCTGTAACTCTGTATCACAGTGACTGGAGGCGAAGCTCAGCTCTGATTGGACGCTACTTACACTTTCCTCCAATAGGAGAGAGACTTTCCCGCTGCTCAGCAGTTACCGGGCAGAGTGAGGCTGGAGAGGTTACACTCTGGAGAAAGTGAAAGTAAAACTGGAGATTTTCGAGAAATGCTGAAGATTTATGGGAAACTTGTCGGGGAGTATTCACACCTTCAGTTTGGCAGATGCAGTTTTCAGAGCCAAAAGCGGGTGTTGATGATAATGGGTGAGAACATATCACTGAGCGCTGCTCCTCCTCCTCTATTCTCACTCCACTCCTGGTTTGGACATCAGAAACTGCATCTGAAAAACTGAAAGTGTGAACGCGCCCTCAGAGCTCAGGAGGGATAAGACGCAGTCACATAGTGAGCGGATGAAGCCATAAGACACATTGGCATTGGGGACTGTATTTTTAAGTCGCAGAAGTGGTAATTCTAGTGCTAAGAGACAACCCGGAGGAGACTCCTCCTACATAGAACATCTCTGATTCCCCTGACAGCAATAACAGCAGCATCTGAGGGGTTAGACGGCAGAAATCTGTGTTCTCCCTGAATTCTTGTTACTTCGCCTCAGGAGTAATGGAGAAGTATATGAGGTCTATGTTCCCAAATATCCAATTATATGATCTGTGCACTGGATATATATGGACGCTGTACTATAGAGATGGATGGAGGCAGGGCCGATTCTAGTATATTTGCTGCCTGAGGCGAATATTAAAATGCTGCCCCCCCCCCCCCGCTCCCTGTTAAGTAAATCCTTAAACTTTACTAACAATTAACAACCCTACAGACAGCTCCCTGACACTGTGTGACTGACTACAGGATCTGAGAGGCATTAGTGGCATCTAGTACCTTATAGATGACAATCTCTTCCATCAGGAGGACTTTATTCCGGGTTCTCCAATCCATGACGTATCGCGGCTGAGTTCACGGCCAGATATCTTCAGCTCCGTGCAGCATCTCCACCCGGCGTCCCTAAAAATACCACAGTCACTTACAGTATGAAGTCTCCTGTATAACAACACTGTGCTCCTAAATAATATATACCCCTCACAACACAACTGACCGCACGCTACCCCACTTATAACACATCCCTTCATTATATATATTCTACTGGAATTATAGCATGCTAAGCACAAATCAATATACAACACCCCCAATTTATTATTACAGACCCCCCCCCCCAACATTTGGTTTACATGATGCAAAGTAATCTGTATCCTATAACTAATAAATATATAGCACCCCCTAATGAATATATATATAATACATTTATTTTTATATATCCCTGCTCTCATATATTTAAAGGCCTCGTTATTCACCACCCAATTAAATTATATACAGATCCCCTACAGCTTAAATAAAATCTTGCCCCACATATACAGTCCCCTCCCAGCTTAGTAATATACTGTATCCCATATACAGCCCCCCCAGCTTAGTAATATACTGTATCCCATATACAGCCCCCCCAGCTTAGTAATATACTGTACCCCATATACAGCCCCCCCAGCTTAGTGATATAGTGATATATAATATATAGCATCCCCCCAGTATAAAATAATTATGGCCCCAAATAATATATATGGCACCCCCCCTAGTATAAAATAATTATGGCCCCAAATAATACATATAGCATCCCCCTCCCCTAGCATAAAATAATTATGGCCCCAAATAATATATATAGCCCCCCCCCCAGTATAAAATAATTATGGCCCCATATGATATCTATAGCGCCACCCCCCCCCCCCCAGTATCAAACGTTTTCTAGCCCTATATAGTACCCCTCCTCCCTCCCTCCCTGTATAACATGAAAACTTCCTAACATTTAATGAAAGTACATGAAAAATAATAAAATAATACTCACCTGCAGGCAGCTGCTCCCACGGCGCGCGGCTCCGGTCTTCACGCGGCTCTCCTGTGAGGCGCGGCTCCGCACAGTGACACAGGCGCGTGACGTCACGGCGCCTGTGTCACTGCTTAGAACGGAGCGACGCAGCTGCTGGAAAGGCACTGCGTCGCTCCGCATATAAATCGCGCCTGTGTCTTAAAGAGACAGGCGCGATTTATTATAGCTGGTGGGCGATTCAGGCATTAATGCACGCCCGAATCGCCCACTTTAGAGCGGCAAATTTCGCCGCCCTTTACAGGGACCCGCATTTTGCCGCCGGAGGCGAGATTTTCATCTCGCCTCATGGCAGATGCGGCCCTGGATGGAGGGTCCATGTAATGTCAGTACAGGATGGAGCTGCTCTCTGCTGGGGATATTTGTGAGACCGGGGTCATACACTAGCGCACAGGGGGCGACAATACAAGACACCGGGGCCTGGTTACCGATCACATGCGGTTTCCTTGAAACCCATATGCGATGGGGCCGAGTGCTCCCTGTGCATTAGCCGAGCGGAACGTGTGACCCCGGCCTGAAAGTATCATATACCAGCAGTCCCAGTCCTAATGAGGGAGCTACAGCACAGGTGCAAGTCCAAATCAACCACCTGGAGGGCGCACTACACAACAAAACTCAGTGTAAACGCACGTGTTAACAAAACAACAATGTTAATGCATTGTTATTGAATGCATTAACATTGCGTTTACATTGTGTTTTGTAAATGCAAATGTTAACAGTGATGTAATTAAGAAAATCACTTCTCCTCAGCTGTTGTAATGAGTTTTAAAACGCTATGAACATGCAATCAAATCGCACATCGTGACCGCGACCTTGTACCTCCCAACTTTTGGGCTACAGAAAGAGGGACAAAAAGTAACTCCCCCTTTTTCCCTAAACCACGCCCCTTGCCCCACCCCCACGCATAGTATAATATTGTCCCTAATGGCCCCCACATAGTATAATGACGCCTTCCTGTGGCAAACTCCCTAATGGACTTTTATAATACCCATAATGCAACTCAGCAACATATAACACCCCCTCTTTAATTTTATCCTCCCTTTCCTTTTGTGCCCCCACTTTTATCTATCTCCCCAAGCTTATAATAACAGGCAGCTGCGTCTAAAAACGTTGTAAAAACACAGTAAGGGTGATGCCACACATGGCGTTTTGAACCCGTTTTTGGTCCGTTTTTAAGCAGTCCGTTAAAAAATGCATGCATTAAAAATGCATGCGTTTTTTTAAAATGCATCCGTTTTTTGACAGATTTTACCAATTATCTTAATTAAAAATGGTAAAAAAGGCATGCTGTTTTTAACGGACTGGTTAAAAACGGACCAAAAACGGGTGCAAAACGCCATGTGCCACAGTCCGTCCAAAAATGCATGCGTTTTTTGAAAGCGAATCCGTTTTTGACCAGTTTTAATTAAGATAATTGGTAAAACCTGTCAAAAACGGATGTGTTTTCAAAAAACGCAAGCATTTTTGGACTGACTGCTTAAAAACGGACCAAAAACGGGTTCAAAACGCCACGTGTGGCATCACCCTAATGAGGCAGATTTATCAAGCTGTCTAAAAGTAAGAATGTTAGTGGCCCATAGCAGCCAAGTACAGCTCCTCTTTAAAATAGTCACGAGCAGGCCACAAATGTATAGGTTTACAAAAAATGCAACAAGTTTGAAAGATGCAATGAAAACGCAACGCAAAAACCGCAGACACAAAAAACGCAACAGAGAAAACACCAAGTTAAGACACTAGACACTTTATCCAAAAACCCATTTAAAAAGCCAATATGCAAATATGATGCGTCTTACAAGGATGCAAAAACACAATGAAGAAAAACGTATCAAAAAACGCCACGTGTGTCGCCGGCCTTATTTCTAGTATTCTTTTATTGATATGATATTTGTGACATAAGTGCTTTCAGCAAAACTAGTCACAGCTGACCCCCATCCAAAACTAAGTGTATTCATTGTGAGCGGAGCATTAGAGAGGGGGGAATCTTAGTACCTGGGATAAACTTAAATGGAGGCGACATCAGAGCTTCCTCTCAGTAAAAACTTTAAGTGAGGACACCTCCCTAGTACAATGCAGGAATATAAATCCGTGTTCCACAGTCCTGCTGCTACTAACAACATACACAGCAGTACGATTACACTTCTCTCCAGACTGCGTAGTCATACAGACCGCTTTTGCTCTCTTCATCTCAGGGTATAGGAGTCCCCCACGGTCCCATATTCCCCATCACGGAGACCCCCACCAATCAGCAAGTAAGGTCTTATCCATATTAATAATAATCCATAACTTGCTATATGACCAGACAACCCCTTTAACACCTCTGTAACTTCCTTCATGTCGTTTTCCCGTCCTCTAGTGACTTTCTCTTCTTACAGGGAGATAAGCGGACCCCATATGTCACCGCCTATCTCTAGATCAGGGGTCTCAAACTCAATTTACCTGGGGGCCGCTGGAGGTAGATTCTGGGTAAGGCTGGGCCGCATCAAGTTTTCCACACAAAATGCGCTTACAAAATATCATTATTCAGATTCAAATGTCATGGCGTCTCCCAGCGCAAGGAAAGCCCCGAGCGGGGAGGCGTGTTTTCTCTATGAACGCGTCCTGTGCACCGAGGGGTCCCAAGCTCCTACCGCACTGAGCCCAGGACACTCCATCCCCCCCTCCCCCCCGGTACTTGCCTCCCATCGAAGAAGATGAAGTCGCCGCTCTGACCTGCACCAAGTGCGTTCAGAGCGGCGACTTCATCTTCTTCAAGTACCGGAGGGAAGGGGATTAACCGGTTACGGGCCCTTTCCTGTTTTTTCATGTCCATTTTTCACTCCCCACCTTCAAAAATCTATAACTTTTTTATTTTTACACGTAAAGAGCTGTGTGACGGCTTGTTTTCTGCGTAACAAATTGCACTTCATAGTGATGGTATTTAATATTCCATGCCATGTACTTAGAAGCGGGAAAAAAATTCCAAATGCAATGAAAATGATGAAAAAAACGCATTTGCGCCATTTTCTTGTGGGCTTGGATATTACGTCTTTCACTGAGCGCCCCAAATGACATGTCTACTTTATTCTTTGGGTCGGTACGATTAAGGGGATACCAAATTTGTTATAGGTTTATAATGTTTTTTACAAAAATTAAAACCTCCTGTACAAAAATTATTTTTTTGATTTTGCCAACTTCTGGCGCTAATAACTTTTTCATACTTTGGTGTACGGAGCTGTGGGTGGTGTCATTTTTTGCGAAATTTGATAATATTTTCAATGATATCATTTTTAGGACTGTACGACCTTTTGATCACTTTTTATAGATTTTTTATATTTTTCAAAATGGCAAAAAAATTGCCATTTTAGACTTTGGGCGCTATTTTCCGTTACGGGGTTAAACGCATTGAAAAAACGTGATCATATTTTGATAGATCGGGCATTTTCGGACGCGTCGATACCTGATGTGTTTATGATTTTTACTGCTTATTTATATTTATGTCAGTTCTAGGGAAAGGGGGGTGATTTGAAATTTTAGGTTTTTTTATTATCATTTTTTTTTTTTTTAACTTTTTTGTATTTTTATTTATACTATTTTTCAGACTCCCTAGGGTACTTTAACCCTAGGTTGTCTGATCGATCCTATCATATACTGCCATACTACAGTATGGCAATATATGGGGATTTTCCTCCTCATTCATTACAATGTGCTATCAGCACATTGTAATGAAGAGGTTAAAACGAAATAGCCTCGGGTCTTCGGAAGACCCGAGGCTACCATGGAGACGGATCGCCGCCCCCCGATGACGTCACGGGGAGCGGCGATCCCAGGTAAGATGGCGGCGCCCACGCTGTGAAAACACCCGCGATCGGTACTAGCACCGAACGCGGGTGTTACCGGTAAGCCTTTGCTGCAATATGCCCGTGAGCCCTCTCCATGCAGCGCGACCTGCCCTCTCCATGCAGGTGGGGGCCGCAAAATATTGTCCCGCGGGCCGCAGTTGGCCCGCGGGCCGCGAGTTTGAGACCCCTGCTCTAGATCATCCCTACATGGGCCGTACACATCTTATGTGTTATACAGTAATGAAACAAATCATCTTTTCCTTTCAGGGTTAAACAATGAGTGTAAGACCTAATCTTATCCTGACGCAGGGTCTGGGACCTCTGCCATCTAGGATGTCCGCATGTTATGAAATATTTAGCTTCTAATTGTACAATAATAGCTGTGGAGAGTGCTCACAGCCATCACACAGGGGGCAATGGTCCTGAGCCTCTAGGGGGCGCTGCTACCCTGTTTTCCTTGGAAATAAAACTTAGTGCAATATTTTTCTAGCTTAGAAATATAAGATCTGGCAGCAGCAATTGCTCCATCTACCTCTATGCCGTATATTAGTATTAACAGATCATGTAGATACTGCAAGAGGTTGTGAAGGAAGAATTCATGGGGCAAAAACTGACTGTTGCGTTGCAAATGCTACGAGCAGCGACCTACGAGCAAGTCCTCATTGAAGGAAAGTGCTAAACATGAGCGATCGGGGCCAATGATTTAACTAGAAATGGAGTCACAAGAAATTCAGCCTGAAATTCTGAGTTTGGAGAGTTATATGTATCTTAGAGAAGTTTTTGACATAATGGGGCTCATTTACTAAGGGTCGTGCGCTTCACTTTTGTTGGACTGTTTTTCCTTTTCGGGAATTCCGCGGCTTGCACGGGTATTTAAGAAGTATCTGCACTGGGACTGTGGTGCGTCGTGATCCTTTTTTGACGCCTTCCATGCGACACAAATCGGGGGGAGTGCCGTTAGACGATCCGACTGATTTGGACTGAGCGCAGGATTTAACTTTTAAATTGTGCCCAAGCACTTACATGCATCAGGAAGAAGAAGGTGAACTCCGGCGGACCTGAGCAGGGAAGCGACACATGCAGGATGTCGGGTGCACGATCATAGTGAATCGCGGCACAGGGCATTATTGTTGGACAATGTACTTTCTGTGTACTCCAGTGACCGGGTAAGTAAATGTGGCCCCATGGTCCAACAATTGTTGTACACGGACAGAGAGTAACAAGACTTTCCTGATGGAATCCGGATGTTTATGCTCATGTATGTGATGGTCGGACTGCAGGATATAAAGCAATGATTAATTTTTTGTTCAACAGTAAATGTGATTCCTTTTTCATGGAAATTCAAGACATCCCCCGAAAATAAGACCTAGCGCCTCTTTAGGAGCAAAAATGAATATAAGACATTTATATCTTAGCCTTATTTTCAGGGAAACAGGTGCAACACCCCTGCCGATGCAAAGGGTTGAGTAGGTGTTGTGAAAATGTCCTTCTTCATGTCAGAAGTTGTGACAGGAGAGACCTGCTAATTACAGCCTGTGAAAAGCCTGGAAAGGCAACAGTTAGCTATGTGTAAGTTATTGACCAATGAGTTTGGTTGTATTGTAACCTGGAGTGTGATTGGAGAGGTGCTACCACCTGATCAGGGGGAGTGATAAAACCCCTGTGCAGTGGGAGCACAGGTCTCTTAGGCCCTAGGCCCTTCCACAGAGCAGAGAGTCTCTCTTAGCTCTTGGCTGTAAAGGGATATTCCCACTTTGGCAAATTAATGTTATTGTTTGTATGATGAAAAATCATACAATTTTCGTATATACTTTCTGTATCAATTCCTCACAGTTTTCGAGATCTTTGCTTACTGTCTTTCCATAGAAAGCCTCTATGTTTCGTTGCAGTGGATAGAAATCTGACCACGGTCACACAGGTGCACGGCTCGTTATATCACAGAGAGTAATCAGAGCCGTGTGTTCTAACGAGCTGTCACCTGTGTGACCATGGTCAGATTTCTGTCCACTGGAAATAAACAATGAAGCTTCCTATAGAAGGACAACAAGCAGAGATCTAAAAAACCGTGAGGAATTGATGCAGGAAGTATATTGGAAAATTGTATAACTTTTCTTTTTTAAAACAAAATCATTTACTTGTTGACATGGGCTCAGCTCTTGCCACAAGAGCACACAGAGTGAAGAGAGACAGTGGGTAGCACAGCATTAGTGCTGCACACAGAACTTCCTCCCAGGACCAGAGTCACCAGACTCATAGCTGCAGCATCCACAGATTGGACACAGCTACATCCCAGCCTGCATCTACTACCAGGCTGGTGCATCATTCCTGAGGACACTCTCCATGACCACTCCAGTAATCCAGAGTCTCCAGTAATCCGGCATCTGTTCTGAAATTGTTTAGGCCCATTTCCTGCAGTTGTTCCAATAAAGAACCGTGAGTTATTTTGCACAACATTGCATCTGTCTGTTCCCTGGATACGGCTGTATCACCACCAAGGGGCTCCTAATCCATTACCCAGGGACATATACTACGGACACTAAGGGGTTGCCCCAGGGAGAACCAGGACCTCAGCCTCATCTTCCATATTTCTTGCCAACACCACCTGCTGGAGACCTGGCAGGCTGTAGGACAGCCCTCCGGTCCCCATACCAAGCACCGTGACACAGCGTGCCTAGGCCGCAACCGCCAGCCACTCCGGTATTCTGGGCCCCAAGAAAAGGCTAGGCCCAGGTGGGGGATGTAGCAGGGTATTACTGGAAGACTATCTCTAGTAAGGATAGTCGAGAAATCACAATATCACGGCACCTACCTATGTTTTCATATGTATCATATCCTGTTAGAAGCTTAAAGGGGTCACGTATACCCAAGCAGTAGTTCTCTAAGGTAGCTATATCGGTATATCACTGATAGGATGCATACGATTCCAGTTTTATTCCATTCTTCCCTAAAAAATTGGACGTGGTGGTACGTCCCTGCAATTCAGTGACACAGTATCCTTGGTGTTCAATGATACAGACTGAGTGGTGTGTAATCCCTGCAACTCCCTGTCTTTCAGTGTTGTTGAGCGCCACGGAGCCCCTGTCGTTGAGCGCCACGGAGCCCCTGTCGTTGAGCGCCACGGAGCCCCTGTCGTTGAGCGCCACGGAGCCCCTGTCGTTGAGCGCCACGGAGCCCCTGTCGTTGAGCGCCACGGAGCCCCTGTCGTTGAGCGCCACGGAGCCCCTGTCGATGAGCGGTACAAAGCCCCTGTCGTTGAGCACCTCAGCCCCTGCGTCACTGCAGGAGAACATGGCCCCTGATTCACTGGAGGAGCAGACAGTGAGCTGTCACTAATTACAGACCAGAGGACGTGGGCCCCCTAGTTGTCACAGTGGGCCCCCCTCCTCCTGGTCATGACAGGCATCAGGGGCCACCAATCAGCTAGCAGCTACTGCTGAGTGTCCTCCCCCTGGCACAGCACAGGCTGCACTCATGTGCAGGAACTCAGGATGGATGAGGAGCTGCTGATGGCTTCCAGCACAAGAAAAAGGTACAAAATAAAAGTGCATCACATTTACATACACACTGGGGGTCATTTACTAAGGGCCTGATTCGCGTTTTCCCGACGTGTTACCCGAATATTTCCGATTTGCGCCGATTGTACCTGAATTGCCCCGGGATTTTGGCACACGCGATCGGATTGTGGCGCATCGGCGCCGGCATGCGCGCGACGGAAATCGGGGGGCGTGGCCGAATGAAAACCCGACGTATTAGGAAAAACCGCCACATTTAAAAATGGAAAATGTGTCGCTCGGGACGCGCATACCTTCACTCAGCCGGCCTCGGTGAATTCCGCCGCGTTCAGATGCTTTTCAGCGCAGCAGCGCCACCTGGTGGACGGCGGAGGAACTACCTTATTAAATCCCGGCTGGACCCGAATCCAGCGCAGAGAACGCGCTGCTGGATCGCGAATGGACCGGGTAAGTAAATCTGCCCCACAGTGCACCTCTCTACAACTCCCAGCAGTTGATTGAGATGATGAAAGTTGTAGTACTTTGATTTACTGTATTTAGTATTGATGTAGAATAAGGATGTCACACGTAACGCACTGACTCTGTTTAGAAATGGAATCAAAGCGCACAGGGGCCGGATGCGCTTCTATGCAAATGCATGCGATCGGTAACGGCACCGGTGTCTTGTATTGTCCATGCGTTACATGTGAACGCAGCCTCAGTATTACCAGCATACCCTGCGTTACGTGTGACCGCAGCCTCAGTATTACCAGCATACCCTGCGTTACGTGTGACTGCAGCCTCAGTATTACCAGCATACCCCGCGTTACGTGTGACCGCAGACTTGGTATTACCAGCATACCCCGCGTTACGTGTGACCGCAGACTTGGTATTACCAGCATACCCTGCGTTATGTGTGACCGCAGCCTCAGTATTACCAGCATACCCCGCGTTACCGCAGCCTCAGTATTACCAGCATAACTTGCGTTACGTGTGACCGCAGCCTCAGTATTACCAGCATACCCCGCGTTACGTGTGACCCCAGCGTCTGTATTACCAGCATACCTTGCGTTACGTGTGACCCCAGCGTCTGTATTACCAGCATACCCCGCGTTACATGTGACCCCAGCGTCGGTATTACCAGCATACCTTGCGTTACGTGTGACCGCAGCCTCAGTATTAACAGCATACCCTGCGTTACGTGTGACCGCAGCCTCAGTATTACCAGCATACCCTGCGTTACGTGTGACCGCAGACTCGGTATTACCAGCATGCTCCAAATCATACCTCCCCTTAATTTCTTGGGTAAGTGTAATCACGAGAACACCAAATTCATAAAGCTTTTATTCAGTTTTTCCATTTCAAGAAAAAACTTTATTGAATTTCAGGTAAGGGTACATACAAGTTGGCATGACACGTAAGTGATTACAATACAGCGCCTTATAAGGCTTTATGCAGTAAAAGCCAAACAATCCTTTGGAAGGAATCATATAACAAAAACAAAGGAGATCGTAACATTAAGTCATATACATAACTCAGTGTTTTTTTTTTTTCTAGGGGGGGGAAGGAAGAAGGGGGAGAGGGGAAGGTGGGGGTGCAGGAGGGTTGAGGGGTATGCGGGGTTAAGGGTATGGGGGCGGGGGTTTTACAGGGGGACCGGAGGCAGACGGAGAGTAGGGTATGGGTAAGTACCATACATCAGGTTCAGTCTTGAAGTGCTCTGTATTCTGGAGAGGACAGGAATCTTTGCCAGTGTAACCAAGTGTTGGAAAAACGGGTGCGATCTGCTGGGGATTGGGCTATGAGTTCCTCCATTCTGTGCGTTGAAGAAACTTCTACCAACCAGTCAGATATGGTGGGTGTGTGCTCTGAGCGCCATTTTCTTGGGATGACAGTTTTGGCTGCTTGGAGTAGATGTCGAGTGAGGGACTTCTTGTATTTGTGCGGTGGCATATCAAACATGAACAGGAGGGTCGCTTCAGGAGAGCTTGGGATCGTGGTTCCAGTGATGTTTTCGATACAGGAGAGTATTGTGTTCCAGAAGTGGGTGAGCTTGGGGCAGGACCACCAGATGTGAGTCATGGTGGCTCCATTGGCTCCGCACCGCCAGCAGACATCCGGGACTTCTGGGTACCATAGGTGCAATTGTGCTGGAACCCTGTACCACCTTGATAGAATTTTGTAACTGGTCTCCTGATGTCTGGTGGCAACCGCAGACCTCTGAGAGAGGCAAAAACATTTTGACCATTGTGGTTGTGAGAAATGTTTCCCCAGCTCGGTCTCCCAAGCAGCGCAGAAGGGAGGGAGGGATGAGGAGGGTTTCGTTATTAACAGTTTGTAAATAAATGAAATGGCGTGAGGCGTGGGGTTAGCGTTCAAACACGCTTGTTCGAAATCTGAGAGGGGGCGCGACAGGTTGTTATGATTCTTAATAGAGTCGTAAAAGTGTTTGAGCTGGTTGTATTGAAGGTGATGTGTGGCGGTGGGCGTCTCGTGGGATAGTAGGAATTGTAGGGGCTGTAGTGTAGAACCTGCCAACACATGTGGGAACCTAATCGGTTTGTTATGAGGACGGCCAAGAAAGGGGGCTCTGGATTGCCCCGGTGGAAATGCGGGGTTGTCTATAATTGGGAGCAGGGGGCCTTTTAAGTCTATCAGGGAAAGGCTCTTTCCTGCTCTGTGTAGGGTTCGGATTGTGTGGGTTGTAGTGAAAGAGAGGGAGGAAGAGGCTCGGTTCGCTGAATTGGAGGTCCAGGGGAGAGTTCTGAGGTCCCTGGGGGATATTCCTTGGGCTATCCCTACCCAAGATTTAGAGGATTTGGCGTGAAAAAAGTCTAAGACCTGGGAGAGTGCTGCTGCAAGGTAATAAAGGCGGCAGTCGGGTAGGCCAATGCCTCCCATGTCTTTAGGGCAGGTCAATATGTCCCTCCGAAGTCTCGGGCGGCTATTGGACCAGAGGAAGGATCCGAAACATTTTCGAACTTTCTTCCAGAAGGTGAGGGGTATAAATATTGGTATGGTTTGTACGAGGTAGAGCAGGCGGGGAAGTAGGGTCATTTTAAGGATGTTAAGCCGACCAAACCAGAAGAATTCTTTCTTTTTCCAGGAGGTTAAATCTTGTTCGAATCTAAGAAGCAGGGGGGTAAAGTTGTCTGCAAATAGTTTAGAGAGATCCTTATTGATTCTGATCCGTAAGTATTTGATGCCCCCTGGGGGCCAAACGAATGGGAATTTTGACATCAGGGGAGGTATGTCTGCTGGGGGGAGTGAAATATTGAGCGCTTCAGATTTGGTCATGTTAACCTTGAAGTTTGACCATTTCCCAAACACATCCAGCTCAGTCATCAGAGCGGGTAGGGAAGAGTGAGGGTCTGTTAAGTAAACTAGTAAGTCGTCCGCAAAGGCCGAACATTTATGTTCCGTCCCAGCTATCCTCACTCCCTTGATGTCAGGATTGTTTCGAATTGCCGCTAAAAGGTGCTCCATTATCAGGACGTATAGGAGCGGGGAGAGAGGGCATCCCTAGCGGGTGCCATTGTGGATAGAGAAGGAGTCAGAGAGACTACCATTTATTTTGAGCCTAGCTGAGGGGTTGTGGTAGAGGGAGAGAATTTTGGTGGTAAAGTTTGGGCCTAGTCCTATGTTCGAGAGCGTCTGTTTAAGAGAGGGCCAGGAAATCCTATCAAAGGCCTTTTTGGCGTCTAGGGATAGAATCATAGCAGGGATCTGGTGTGATTGCGCGTATTGCATTATGTCTAGGGTTTTTAGAGTATTGTCTCGCCCCTCCCTGCCTGGCACAAATCCTACCTGGTCCTTCTTAATGAGGGTCTGCAATAATGGGTTAAGTCTGTTAGCTAGAAGTTTTGAAAAAAATTTTAGATCCACATTAAGGAGGGAAATAGGGCGGTAATTGGAGCATAATTGTGGGTCTTTACCCGGTTTAGGGATTAACGTAATGTGGGCAGATGTAGACTGGGCTGGGAAGGGGGAATCTGGGGAGAGTGTATTAAAGGCTTTTACCAGTATGGGGTTCAGTTCTTTGGAGAAGTGTTTAAAGAATTTGCCTCCCGGGAGATTTTTAATTACCTGTGCAAGTTCTATAGGGGAAAAAGGTTCCTCCAATTCTGATATGGTGGTAGCGGAGAGTGCGGTAAACGGTGATTGGGAAGTTGTGGTTGGTGTGCAGGGAGTTAAGTCATGGGTGCTATCTGGGAGGTTGTACAGAGATTTGTAAAAGGAAAGAAAAGTGTCCGATATTTCGGGGGTGGTGTGTACAACCTTGTTTTGGGCGGTTTTGATATTGGGGATAAAGGTCTGTGCTAAACGGTGCTTAAGGGCCCTAGCGAGCATGCGTCCACATTTATTTCCATACTCATAGAATTTGCTACGGCAGATTTGCAACATCCCCCCGTAAGCTTTTTCCATTAGGTGCTTGACCTCTAACCTGGCTGCTTGCAGATCGCGCAGGATCGGGGTAGAGAGGGCCTGTTTATGGCGCAGTTCTAGAGAGGCGACTTTTTCTAGGGCTAAACGGAGTGAATGTGCTTTTTCTCATTTAATACGAGCTCCATGTTTAATAAAGACCTGCCGAATGGATCCCTTGAAGGTTTCCCATTGTGTCAGGGCGGAGGTGTGGTCTAGTTCGTGGTCTATGTTAAATTGGGCAATGGTGCGAGTTACTTCGTCTGTGCAAGGTGGATCTAGGAGTAGGGATTCGTTGAGTCTCCACAGCCATTCCCTCTTATTAAGGAACGGGAGTTTGAGTGAACAATAGACCGGGGCATGATCGGATAGAAGGATATTACCAATGGAGGAAGACACCAACCATTGGAGCGCTCTATGTTGGACTAGGAGATAGTCCAGTCTACTGTAGACTGCATGAGGGGCGGAGAAAAAACTGTAATCCCTGTCTGATGGGTGCTGTAGACGTCATGCGTCGCATAGTTGTAGATGTAGTAGAGAGCGTTTGAATTTCCTTAGGGAAGAGTAGGGTATGCTAGATTTACCTGTGGAGTTGTCCAATGTGGGGTCAAGGGTCAGGTTAAGGTCACCTCCTAGTATTAGAGTGCCTTTTATAAGAGAGGTGATATTATCCATGAGTTGCGTGAGGAAGGGAATTTGGTTTTGGTTGGGGGCATATACGTTAAGTATTGAGAAAGGGTGTCCGCCAATGTCTAAGTTAAGGAGGATATACCTGCCGTTGGGGTCAGTGGTGCAATCTGTAATCGTGTGTGTGAGGGATTTATGTAGGCCGATCGCCACTCCACTGGAGCGAGAACGCGGGTTATTGGCGTAAAACCATGTGGTGTAATGTTTATGTTTTATTGTAGGGGCATGATTGACTTTAAAATGAGTTTCTTGTAAACACAAAATCTGAGTGTTGTGTTTTTGAAAATGGTGAAATACCTGGGAGCGTTTCGGTGGGGAGTTCAGTCCCTGGGCGTTGAAAGAGGCGATCTTCAATTCGGCCATTTGCAAGGAGCGGGGGTGTTCGCTGAAGGTCACAGTTGTCCGGCTGCCACCGGAAATTGTTCGGGGGTTAGGAGACGGAAGGGTGCAAGGGGAAGGGGGGAGGTGAGGAGGTAGGAAAGAGAATAAAGAGGTTAATACAGAAATATAAAGTTAACCAGCAGCACCTGTAATTGGGGCTGCAGCGGAAACTAATAGCCGAAGCTAACAAGGGGTTCGGACTACCAGCTACGGTTGACAAAGGTCCCTTAACCTATCAGGGGTGTGTGGTAACGAATTAAGTGGGCCGCTACCAACACCCCAGAACATGACTGAGTATGAGGTTGGGGCGCCATAGGGAAGGAGTTTCTCTATTGAATTAGTTTGGAGAATGGGGAAGCTACCAAATTGACATCTACATAACGCTCAGGGTGGGGGGGTGTTTAACCCTTTCAGGACCTGGCCCTTTTTTGTTTTTTCATTTTCATTTTTTACTCCCCATGATCAAAAATCCATAACTTTTTTATTTTTCCATGTACAGAGCTGTATGACGGCTTATTTTCTGCGTAACAAATTGCACTTCATAGAGATGGTATTGAATATTCCATGCCGTGTACTAGGAAGCGGGAAAAAAATTCCAAATGCAGTGAAATTGGTAAAAATTTGTGCCGCCTTCTTGTGGGCTTGGATCTTACGGATTTCACTGTGCGCCCCAAATGACATGTCTACTTTATTATTTGGGTCGGTACGATTACGGGGATACCAAATTTGTATAGGTTTTATAATGTTTTCATACATTTAAAAAAATGAAAACCTCCTGTACAAAAATTTTTGGGGGGATTTTGCCATCTTCTGGCGCTAATAACTTTTTTATACTTTGGTGTACTGAGCTGTGGGTGGTGTAGTTTTTTGCGGATTTTGATGACGTTTACAATGTTATCAATTTTAGGACTGTCCGACCTTGTGATCACTTTTTATAGAATTTTTTAAATGACAAAAAAATTGCCATTTTCGACTTTGGGCGCGATTTTCCGTTACGGGATTAAACGCAGTGAAAAACCGTTATCGTATTTTGATAGATCGGGCATTTTCGGACGCGGCGATACCTAATGTGTTTATGATTTTTACTGTTTATTTATATTTATATCAGTTCTAGGGAAAGGGGGGTGATTTGAGTTTTTAGGGTTTTTTATTATAATTTTTTTTTTTTTTAACTTTTTTTTATTTTTAGTACTTTTCAGACTCCCTAGGGTACTTTAACCCTAGGTTGTCTGATCGATCCTACCATATACTGCCATACTACAGTATGGCAGTATATGAGGATTTTACTACTCATACATTACAATGTGCTGATAGCACATTGTAATGCATGGGTTAACCCGAAGTAGCCTCGGGTCTTCGCGAGACCCGAGGTTACCATGGCGACGGATCGCCGCTCCCCGATGACGTCACGGGGAGCGGCGATCCTTGAAAAGATGGCGGCGCCCACGCGCTCGATGGCGATCGAGGTGAAAACACCCACGATCGGTGCTAGCACCGATCGCGGTTGTTACCGGTAAGCCTTTGCTGCAATATGCAGCAAAGACTTACCGGCTATGGAGAGGGCTCAGCGCGTGAGCCCTCTCCATGCACCCGCGGCCGACCCGTGACGTGCTATTACGTCACGGGTCGTGAAAGGGTTAAGGTGCTACGTATATTGCTGCCCATTGGAGGGGAGCTATAGCCCCATGGCCTCTTAGGGTGAAGGGTCATGTTGTGGGCATGGTGAACCTCTTGGACCTCCGAAATCTTCGGAAATTTGCCGTTTCCGGGGCCCCCTCCTGCGGGGACCTAGGGGCGTGAGATTGGCCCGAGGAGGTAAGCAAAGGGGAGACTGATGGGGGGAGGTATGTGGGCCACTGGCCAAGGGACACTGCAGGTAGGCGTAGCATCTGGAGGAATGGTTTCAAATCGTTAGGGGAGCGGAGGGTCACATCCTTCCCTCCAGAGCGAACGTGGAGGGCAAAGGGGAAGCCCCATCTGTATGGCAGATTATGTTCTTTCAACATGTCCAGTAGGGGTCACACAGCGCCACGTTGTGCCAGGGTGTAGCGAGAGAGGTCTGGAAGGATCTTGATTGACGTTCCCTGGAAAATGACTTGTTTCTGATTTCTCAGCTTTAGCAGGATCTGTTCTTTAAGGGAGTAGAAGTGGATGCGACATACTACGTCTCATACTGTGCGTTCAGATCTAGAGGGCGGAGGACTCGGTGAGCTCTGTCAATTTCTATGGGGGTGTTTGGGGGTCTCCCCAGAATTCCATTGAGGATTTCAGTGATGGTGGAAAACAAGGTTGCAGGCTGGACAGATTCAGGCAGGCCTTTAATTCGTAGGTTGTTGCGTCTGCTTCTGTTTTCTATATCGTCCATGTGCTGTTATAGCGCATGAAGTTGTGCGTGATGCTGTTGAATCGTGTCTTGTATGGATTCTAAGCTCATAGCGGTAGAGGATTGAGCCTGTTCTAGGTCGGAGGTCTGGATGTCAGAGAAGTAACATCGGAACGCAAACTGGCGAATTCCTGACGACACTCAGCCAGAATTTGGGAGGCAAATAGAGACATGTCCTCCTTAGTTGGGAGAGAGGAGAGTAGGGACTTGATGTCCTGAACTGTGGGGAGCCTGTCTTCCTGGGACCCTGATGTGGAGGTTCCTGCAGTAAGGGAGCTGGGCAGGATAATCTGGCTTCTACTCTGGCCTGCTTCATCTCCATAAGCCTGGGAGACAGGAGGGGGTAATGGTGGCTCAGAGGCGGTAGGGGAGGCTGTGGGGGCTTCAGAAATGGTAGGCCCTGTGACTTGTGAGTGGTGCACTGTGGGGGTCAAGAGTGCAGGAATGGGAGAGGGGGGTGGATGGTCCCCTCTATCAGAGATGGATGTCTCAGGGTTACTCACTGTGCCCGAGGTGTCTGGGGGTGGTGGAGGTAGCCGATTTGTCATGGTTGGCTGCTGATCAAGCGGGCATGACAGCGCTGGCTGTAATTGCGGCGCTGTGAGGCAGTGTTCGGTTTCAGCCTCCGGGATCTGTTCCTGGATCGTTGTCTGCAGGGGGCACTGGGCAGGATCCATGGCGGCTGGCTGCTTGTCTGCCGGTGTCTTCGCAGAGCTGCGCGACGAGACGGTGTCTGTGCCGGATACACCGGGAGCATCTCCGGAGGGGGGATCTCGTGCCCGGTTCCCTTCCTGAGCGGGTCGCTTGTCGGTTCCGGAGGCGCGTGATGCAACAGGCGGACCTGCTCGGGACTGAGCCATCTGACGGCGCGGTGAGGAGGCAGCAGCAGGCTCTGTTATATGCGGTCCGCTGCGTAGTCGGCCATCTTGGGACCGCGTGGTAACCACCGGACCAGACATCGGGGTTTGCGGTGGTTTCGCCCCGAAAAAATGACCGATCGAGGTCTTGGCTGATGTCGGGAGCGCAGGAGGATTAGGTGGGACCTTTTTCAGTCCTCTTCCCATATTTTGGCTGGCCCAATATGGTTCTAAAGTGCCGGGGTGCTGGGGAGCTCTGTGGTGCATGTCCTCACACGATCATGGCCAGGCCACGCCCCCTTTATTCAGTTTTTATATAAAAAATGAACCTTTGGTGCAAAAAAAAAATGTCTTAAAGGGGTTTTCCCACGAAGATAAGTCAGGCCCTATCCACGGGATAGGGCATAACTTACTGATCAGCGGGGTCTCAGTGCAGATTGCAAAAACGAGGGGTCCGACTGCCTTTTTTTTTACTGTATTTGCAGGCCATACGGGCTTCTCGTTCCTAACAATAACAGTAATATAGCTGCATCGCAATATGTGGCGACCAGGATGAAAGCCTGTATGCAAATGAGCCTGAGGGGTTCCAGGCTCCTTCACAGTTGTTAATGGAGCCTGGAGCCCCTCAGGCTTATTTGCTCACAGTCCTTCATCCTGGTGGTAGATGTCCTTTTACTGCTCACAGTGACATTTTGTAGGTTAATACCTGTGATTGGTACCAGCAATCCATTTAGGGGGATATTCATCGACCATGCCCCCATGTCCTGCCGGATACCTGGGGAGACTAAGGGTCTCATACTGTCACATGTTAGCATTTTAATTGTGTTTTGTAACTCATTCAAAATGCACTGGGTTGGGCGTGACCAATTGCATACAGTATTAGGCTATATTCACACTGCCGTTGCCCGCCCATACCGTACCGGGCAACGGCAGTGTACGGGGAGAGGAGGAGGAGGTGAGCGCAGCTCACCCCCGCCCCTCTCCATAGCAACCTATGGCGCACGGCGCCGTATTACGGGAAAAGATAGGACAGGTCCTATCTTTTTCCCGGGTACGGAACGGTACGGTGCCGCACGTGTGCGGCACCGTACCGCTCCCGTAGGGTGCCGTGCGCCCATAGAAGTGTATGGGGGACGTATATCGGCCGTATATACGTCAGCCGTATATACGTCCCCCATACGTTCGTGTGAATATAGCCTTGGTTTGTATGAAAACACATGCGATCGACAATCCACACCCGGTGTCTTGACAACAGCGGAGCCATAGGCGAAGCAGGAACATGACGGTGGTAAGTGGGGACTAGAGATGAGCGAACATACTCGTCCGAGCTTGATGCTCGTTCGAGCATTAGCGTACTCGAAACTGCTCGTTGCTCGGACGAATACTTCGCCCGCTCGAGAAAATGGCATCTCCCGCCGTTTTGCTTTTTGGCGGCCAGAAACAGAGCCAATCACAAGCCAAGAGACTCTGCACTCCACCCAGCATGACGTGGTACCCTTACACTTCGATAGCAGTGGTTGGCTGGCCAGATCAGGTGACCCTGGGATAGACTAGCCCCTGCCCGCGCTGCTCGGATCATTCTGTGTCTGGATGCCGCTAGGGAGAGAGCTGCTGCTGGTCAGGGAAAGCGTTAGGGTGTTCTATTAGAATAGTGTTAGGCAGGAGTGATTCTACAAGAACCCAACAGCCCTTCTTAGGGCTACAATAACGTTATACTTTTTTTTTTTTTTATTTGCTTGTGGCTGGGCTTGCTGGCACTAGTAGTGCAGCTAGTACCATATTGTGAGGAATTTGCAGGGGGACTTGCTATCGTTGTGTTTAGCTCTTAGTGACACACATATCCACCTCAAACACCGAAGTGGGACAATTTATTAGGGGTTTGAGTAGAATTAGGCAGAGTCTGCTGATTTTTTTTTAGCTGTATTTCATTTTATAGCTCAAACTCATCTTGCAAAGCACAAAATCCAGTTGTGTGCTGTCAGTGTAGGTTAGAAACTAGCCATAGCAATAGGATAGCATCGTTTTGTTAAAAAAAATAAAAAACTAAAAAAAAATAAACACAAAATTTTTTTTTTTTCAAGTTTACACTTTAATTTGGAAAATGTTTAACCCGAGGGCTAGGAGTAGAGGACGAGGGCGTGGACGTGGGCGTCCAACTACTGCAGGGGTCAGAGGCCGTGGTCCTGGGCGGGGTGAGACACCACCTGCTGATGGGGGAGCAGGGGAACGCCGCAGAGGTACACTCCCTAGGTTCATCATGTCTCAAGTTACTGGGACTCGTGGTAGAGCACTGTTGAGGCCAGAACAGTGCGAAGAGGTGATGTCGTGGATTGCGGACAATGCTTCTAGCCATTTGTCCACCAGTCAGTCTTCCACGCAGTCCACCCATGTCACCGAAATCAGCACTCCTCCAGCTCCTCCACCTCAGCCTCCTTCCCCCCAGTCTGCCCCCTCCCACCAAAATTTGGCATTTGAACCGGCATACTCTGAGGAACTGTTTTCTGGACCCTTCCCACAGTCACAAACCACTTGTCCTGCTGCGGCTGAGCAATTTTCCGATGCCCAGGTTTTCCACCAGTCGCAGTCTGTGGGTGATGATGACATTATTCACGTAGTGGAAGAAGTGTGTAAAGAGGTGTCGGACGATGAGAAGACACGGTTGTCAGACAGTGGTGAAGTTGTTGTCAGGGCAGGAAGTCCGAGGGGGGAGCAGACTGAGGGATCGGAGGATGATGAGGTGACAGACCCAAGCTGGGTTGATAGGCCGGGTGAACACAGTGCTTCTGAGACGGAGGCGAGTCCTATAGCAGAACAGGTTGGAAGAGGCAGTGGTGGGGCCAGACGGAGAGGCAGGGCCAGAGCTGGTGCATCAGCGCCAAATGTTGCCCGTAGTCAAGCTCCCGTGGCGAGGGCTAGATTTTCAGAAGTCTGGAGGTTCTTTAAAGAAACACCGGATGACCGACGGACTGTGGTGTGCAACCTTTGCCAAACCAGGATCAGCAGGGGTTCCACCACTACTAGCTTAACTACCACCAGTATGCGCAGGCATATGAATGCTAAACACCCCACTCAATGGCACCAAGCCCGTTCACCTCCGGCCGGGCACACCACTGCTCCTTCCCCTGTGTCATCTGCTAGTCAGCCCCCTGCCCAGGACCCCGGCCCAAACACCTCCCGTGCGAAAACCCCATCTTCGCCTCCACGATCCTCCACAGCATCCACCAGCGTTCAGCTCTCCATACCCCAGACGCTGGAGCGCAAAAGGAGGTATAGCGCAACCCACCCACACGCCCAAGCCCTCAACGTCCACATCTCCAAGTTGCTTAGCCTGGAGATGCTGCCCTATAGGCTGGTAGAGACCGAGGCCTTTCGAAACCTCATGGCGGCGGCCGCCCCTCGGTATTCGGTCCCCAGCCGCCACTACTTTTCCCGATGTGCCGTCCCAGCCCTGCACAAGCACGTGTCAGAGAACATCCTCCGTGCCCTGACCAACGCCGTTTCTGACAAGGTCCACCTGACCATGGACACGTGGACGAGTGCTGCCGGGCAGGGCCACTATATATCGCTGACGGCACATTGGGTTAACTTGGTGGAGGCTGGGACCGAGTCTGACCCTGGGGCTGGTCATATACTGCCGACGCCGAGGATTGCGGGGCCTACCTCGGTCCAGGTCTCAAAGGCCTACTATGCCTCCTCCTCCTCCCACCCCTCCTCTACCTCCTCCTCTGAATTACCATCCGTGGGCATGGCGCCATCAGTTGGTAGCTCTAGGCACAGCAGCAGTGCCATCGCTAAGCGACAGCAGGCGGTGCTCAAACTGCTGAGCCTAGGCGATAAAAGGCACACCGCCCAAGAACTATTACAGGGCATCACGGCGCAGACTGATCTGTGGCTGGCACCGCTGAACCTGAAGCCAGGCATGGTTGTGTGTGACAACGGCCGTAACCTGGTGGCAGCTCTGCAACTCGGCAGACTGACACATGTGCCATGCCTGGCCCATGTGTTAAATCTGATAGTTCAGCGTTTCCTCAAAACATACCCCAATCTGTCTGATTTGCTCACGAAGGTGCGCCGCATCTGTGCGCATATCAGGAAGTCCAGCACAGATGCTGCCACTCTCAGGGCAGCGCAGCGCCGCCTCCAACTGCCCGCTCACCGACTGTTGTGCGACGTGCCCATGAGGTGGAATTCAACATTAACCATGTTATCCAGAGTTTACCAGCAGCGCAGAGCGATTGTAGACTGCCAGATGTCAACTTCCACCAGAACTGGTAGTCAGGTCAGTCAGCTTCCTCAAGTCTACAATGAGGAGTGGACGTGGATGTCTGATATCTGTCAGGTGCTGAGTAACTTTGAGGAGTCAACACAGATGGTCAGTGGTGATGCCGCCATCATCAGCCTCACCATCCCGCTGCTTGGCCTGTTGAAAAACTCTCTGGTCAGCATGAAGTCGGAAGCTTTGCGCTCGTCACAAGAGACGGGGGAAGAAGATTCCCTTGTTGATAGCCAAAGCACCCTTAGTTCTGTTTCTCAGCGCATATCGGAGGAGGTGGAGGAGGATGAGGAGGAAGAGGAGGAGAATGTTGGCGAGACAGAAGAGGGGACCATTGTTCAGTCCTTCACTGTTCAGCGTGTATGGGCAGAAGAAGAGGAGTTGGAGGAGGAGGAAATGGACAGTCAGGCCAGTGAGGGGAGTGAATTCTTGCGCGTTGGGACTCTGGCGCATATGGCAGATTTCATGCTAAGCTGCCTATCCCGTGACCCTCGCGTTCAAAGAATTTATTCCAGCACCGATTACTGGGTATTCACTCTCCTGGACCCACGGTACAAGCAAAATCTTTCCACTCTCATCCCTGGAGAGGAAAGGAGTGTGAGAATGCATGAATACCAGCAGGCCCTGGTGCACAAGCTGAAACAGTATTTCCCTTCTGACAGCGCTAGCGGCAGAGGGCGTACTTCTGCGGGACAAGTAGCGAGGGAGAGTAGGCGACCAGGCAGCTTGTCCAGCACTGGCAGGGGTACGCTTTACAAGGCCTTTGCCAGTTTTATGTCACCCCAGCAAGACACTGTCACCTGTTCCCAGTCTCGGCAGAGTAGGGCTGATCTTTACAGAAAGATGGTGAGGGAGTATGTAGCTGACCATACCATAGTCCTAAATGATCACACAGCTCCCTACAACTACTGGGTTTCAAAGCTGGACATGTGGCACGAACTGGCGCTGTATGCCTTGGAGGTTCTTGCCTGCCCTGCCGCTAGCGTGTTGCCGAGCGGGTTTTCAGTGCAGCTGGTGGCATCATCACCGATAAGCGTACACGCCTGTCGACTGACAGGCTGACGCTTATCAAGATGAATAAAGCCTGGATTTCTCCGCATTTCCATTCTCCACCAGGTGAAAGAAGCTGAACCTGAATAATGTATTCACTCCTCCTCATTGTCCTCCTTCTCCTCCTCTTTGTACACTAAAGCAGAGGAAACTGGCTATTTTTTTGCCAGGGCCAACTGGCTCTGACTATAGTACTCTATGTATTTAATTTTTCTGGAGGGCCAACTACCCTGTCCTCTGTTTTAAACAATTTTTGGGAGTGCCACATACAGGCACTCAATATATGTAATTTTTCTGGAGGACCAGCTACCTGCTCCTCTGGTTTGAAAACTTTTTTGGACTGCCACATACAGGCACTATCCAAATTAAATTGTCTCCATAGCAGCCTCCACACGTCGTCTTTTTAGCTTTCTCACACGTTGTCTCCATTGCTACCTCCACACGTCATCGCCATAGCTGCCTCCAAAAGTAGTCCATATAGCTGCCTCCATACATGGTCCCCTTATCAAACGAGCTGTGTCAGGCAGAATTTTGGATTGTTTTCATGGCTTCCATGTTAACTTTGTCGCCACCCTGCTGTGTAATCCACAAAATATACTGGCAAACTTATATCATTTACCAATATTATTTTAGCGCTTCTTGTGCATCTGTTTACATTCCCCTCACCCGCCAGAACCCAAACTTATAAGAACGCTACTACACTTGATCTTATACAAAAGGTTCTTAGAAGTGCTGTTTGGGGAGTAGCCTAGAGACAGGGGCTTGGATTGGCGAAAGCTCGCCTGGAAGCGGAGCGCCAGCTCCATCCCAAGATCCAACTAACATAGTTTTAACTGCAGCACCTTTAATCTACTACTAGTTCACTGCCTGCATACATGGTCCCCTTATCAAACGAGGTGTGTCAGGCAGAATTTTGGGTTGTTTTCATGGCTTCCTCATCAAACTTGTTAACTTTGTCGCCACCCTGCTGTGTAATCCACAAAATATACTGGCAAACTTTTATCATTTACCGATATTATTTGAGCGCTTCTTGCTCACCTCCTTTGGTTCCTCTCTGCCACCCATTGGTTTTAAGCCTGAGTCCATTTGGGGTATGTCCCCAAGACACTCTATAGCCTGCTGCCGCTGCCTCTGCATAGTCCCCTATAGTGTCAGGGTCAATTATTGGATGTTTTAGATGCTATCTAGCCTCATTCGGTCACTCTGTCATTGCCATGCTGTTGCCCATACTTTTGGCATAATGGTGCGATTAAGCAGCCTCAGAGGCATCCATGCATGCTGCCCCTGCTGTTTCCTGTCCATTTCCGTGGTGTTTCCATCCTTTTCTGAGGTTCCCAGGTGCTTGGTCAAGCTTCCCTGTGCAGATCCTAGGTCCCCTTGAAAAATGCTCGAGTCTCCCATTGACTTCAATGGGGCTCGTTATTCGAGACGAGCACTCGAGCATCGGGAAAAGTTCGTCTCGAATAACGAGTACCCGAGCATTTTAGTGCTCGCTCATCTCTAGTGGGGACCTATAACGACTGAATTTAGATGATAGTATTGATGTAAGATGATGGTCCTTGTTAAAAGAACAGAGTAGGTGGTGTATAGTGTAGTGATGTAAGAACAGAGTAGGTGGGACAGTGTAGTGATGTAAGAACAGAGTAGGTGGTGTATAGTGTAGTGATGTAAGAACAGAGTGGGTGGTGTATAGTGTAGTGATGTAAGAACAGAGTAGGTGGGATAGTGTAGTGATGTAAGAACAGAGTAGGTGGTGTATAGTGTAGTGATGTAAGAATAGAGTAGGTGATGTATAGTGTAGTGTATAGTGTACCTATAACGACTGAATTTAGATGATAGTATTGATGTAAGATGATGGTCCTTGTTAAAAGAACAGAGTAGGTGGTGTATAGTGTAGTGATGTAAGAACAGAGTAGGTGGGACAGTGTATTGATGTAAGAACAGAGTAGGTGGTGTATAGTGTAGTGATGTAAGAACAGAGTGGGTGGTGTATAGTGTAGTGATGTAAGAACAGAGTAGGTGGGATAGTGTAGTGATGTAAGAACAGAGTAGGTGGTGTATAGTGTAGTGATGTAAGAACAGAGTAGGTGATGTATAGTGTAGTGATGTATAGTGTAGTGATGTAAGAACAGAGTAGGTGGTGTATAGTGTAGTGATGTAAGAACAGAGTAGGTGGTGTATAGTGTAGTGATGTAAGAACAGAGTAGGTGGGATAGTGTAATGATGTAAGAACAGAGAAGGTGGTGTATAGTGTAGTGATGTAAGAACAGAGTAGGTGGGATAGTGTAATGATGTAAGAACAGAGTAGGTGGTGTATAGTGTAGTGATGTAAGAACAGAGTAGGTGGTATATAGTGTAGTGATGTAAGAACAGAGTAGGTGGGATAGTGTAGTGATGTAAGAACAGAGTAGGTGGGATAGTGTAATGATGTAAGAACAGAGTAGGTGGGATAGTGTAATGATGTAAGAACAGAGTAGGTGGTGTATAGTGTAGTGATGTAAGAACAGAGTAGGTGGGATAGTGTAATGATGTAAGAACAGAGTAGGTGGGATAGTGTAGTGATGTAAGAACAGAGTAGGTGGTGTATAGTGTAGTGATGTAAGAACAGAGTAGGTGGGATAGTGTAGTGATGTAAGAACAGAGTAGGTGGTGTATAGTGTAGTGATGTAAGAACAGAGTAGGTGGGATAGTGTAATGATGTAAGAACAGAGTAGGTGGGATAGTGTAATGATGTAAGAACAGAGTAGGTGGGATAGTGTAGTGATGTAAGAACAGAGTAGGTGGTGTATAGTGTAGTGATGTAAGAACAGAGTAGGTGATGTATAGTGTAGTGATGTATAGTGTAATGATGTAAGAACAGAGTAGGTGATGTATAGTGTAGTGATGTAAGAACAGAGTGGGTGGCATAGTGTAGTGATGTAAGAACAGAGTGGGTGGCATAGTGTAGTGATGTAAGAACAGAGTGGGTGGGATAGTGTAGTGATGTAAGAACAGAGTAGGTGATGTATAGTGTAGTGATGTAAGAACAGAGTAGGTGGTGTATAGTGTAGTGATGTAAGAACAGAGTAGGTGGGATAGTGTAGTGATGTAAGAACAGAGTAGGTGGGATAGTGTAGTGATGTAAGAACAGAGTAGGTGATGTATAGTGTAGTGATGTAAGAACAGAGTAGGTGGTGTATAGTGTAGTGATGTAAGAACAGAGTAGGTGGGATAGTGTAGTGATGTAAGAACAGAGTGGGTGGGATAGTGTAGTGATGTAAGAACAGAGTAGGTGGGATAGTGTAGTGATGTAAGAACAGAGTAGGTGGGATAGTGTAGTGATGTAAGAACAGAGTAGGTGGGATAGTGTAGTGATGTAAGAACAGAGTAGGTGGTGTATAGTGTAGTAATGTAAGAACAGAGTAGGTGGTGTATAGTGTAGTGATGTAAGAACAGAGTAGGTGATGTATAGTGTAGTGATGTAAGAACAGAGTAGGTGGGATAGTGTAGTGATGTAAGAGAACAGAGTAGGTGGTGTATAGTGTAGTGATGTAAGAACAGAGTAGGTGGGATAGTGTAGTGATGTAAGAACAGAGTAGGTGATGTATAGTGTAGTAATGTAAGAACAGAGTAGGTGGGATAGTGTAGTGATGTAAGAGAACAGAGTAGGTGGTGTATAGTGTAGTGATGTAAGAACAGAGTAGGTGGTGTATAGTGTAGTGATGTAAGAACAGAGTAGGTGGGATAGTGTAGTGATGTAAGAACAGAGTAGGTGGGATAGTGTAGTGATGTAAGAACAGAGTAGGTGGTGTATAGTGTAGTGATGTAAGAACAGAGTAGGTGGTGTATAGTGTAGTGATGTAAGAACAGAGTAGGTGGGATAGTGTAGTGATGTAAGAACAGAGTAGGTGGGATAGTGTAGTGATGTAAGAACAGAGTAGGTGATGTATAGTGTAGTGATGTAAGAACAGAGTAGGTGGTGTATAGTGTAGTGATGTAAGAACAGAGTAGGTGTTGTATAGTGTAGTGATGTAAGAACAGAGTAGGTGGGATAGTGTAGTGATGTAAGAACAGAGTGGGTGGGATAGTGTAGTGATGTAAGAACAGAGTAGGTGGGATAGTGTAGTGATGTAAGAACAGAGTAGGTGGTGTATAGTGTAGTGATGTAAGAACAGAGTAGGTGGGATAGTGTAGTGATGTAAGAACAGAGTAGGTGATGTATAGTGTAGTGATGTAAGAACAGAGTAGGTGATGTATAGTGTAGTGATGTAAGAACAGAGTAGGTGGTGTATAGTGTAGTGATGTAAGAACAGAGTAGGTGGGATAGTGTAGTGATGTAAGAACAGAGTAGGTGGTGTATAGTGTAGTGATGTAAGAACAGAGTAGGTGGTGTATAGTGTAGTGATGTAAGAACAGAGTAGGTGGGATAGTGTAGTGATGTAAGAACAGAGTAGGTGGGATAGTGTAGTGATGTAAGAACAGAGTAGGTGATGTATAGTGTAGTGATGTAAGAACAGAGTAGGTGGTGTATAGTGTAGTGATGTAAGAACAGAGTAGGTGTTGTATAGTGTAGTGATGTAAGAACAGAGTAGGTGGGATAGTGTAGTGATGTAAGAACAGAGTAGGTGGGATAGTGTAGTGATGTAAGAATAGAGTAAGTGGGATAGTGTAGTGATGTAAGAACAGAGTAGGTGGGATAGTGTAGTGATGTAAGAGGGGAGGGGCTCAGGAGTAGATGTCACTCCCTGTCCTGTATCTCTCTTTCTCTCTCTAGAAGCACAGAAAGAAACATGTCTGACAGACTCAGAAGGTATAACACTGGGGTTATCACTTTATATCACTCTGCTGTCACCACATACACCTCACACATCATGTACAAGGGTAGACTCAGCTTACACATGATATATGAGAGGATTTTACCTCAGGAATTAATCATTACCACAGGAGATCATGTCTCCATGTCTCCTCATGTACCTGCTCCCAGCTACCTCACACATGGCAGCTTTGGCTATGATATATATGTGAGCTTATAACCCCACACACTGTAGATATGACTGGTTAATGTTACAGGGGAGCAGCATCACCTCATGTAATGTGCATGTGGCTGAAGGTATGCAAGAAGCCTCCATGTCTCCTCAGCCATGTCTCCTCAGGAGTCTGCTCTCTGCCATCTTATACCCTGCAGCTATGGTGGCGATATCTGTCAGATTATACCTCACACTATAGATATGGCTGCTTTATGCTACATGGCAGCTTTATTTATTTACTAGTGTAGTGTGGACATGATAGTTCATGTCTCCTCATGTATCTGCTCCCAGCTATCTTACACATGGCAGCACTGGCAGGATGGGAGTCCATGTGTCCTCATGTTCCTGCTCCTCACATGTGATTAGTACAGACAGACACTTATGTATAGGGGAGCAGGTGACCTCCGTGTATACAGCGCGGTATATGGGGAGATAACTAACCAAATATCTGCCCCAGGTCACCTCACATACTACATACATGGCTGATATGTCAGCTTATTGCTTAACATACTGCATAATGCCCTAATGTACATGAGGGGTAGTTACCTCATACACTTTACGTATCACTGATTTATATGAGGGTGTACTTACCTCATACACTGTGCATATCCATAGCTCCCAACTGTCCCGATTTTGACAGGACTTTCCCGTTTTTCTTACCTCTGCCCCGCGTCACGGGCAGCTATGAGATTGTCACGGATTTTCCCCCCAGGTCCCACTGTGTCCCGCGGCTGTGTTCGCATAGTAAATACTTTGAAAGCCAGAACTCACAGTACAGAATGGCTTCTACAGACATCAGGAGGGAATCCTTTTCAGAGAAGTGTCGGCTTGGTGGAGAGAGCAGGGACCACGTCATCAGCTCAGATCTCTATCTGTCCATATATGGTCTCCAGGGCTTTCCCAGACACAAGCTCTTTATTTAATTAAATTACATAAAGTTTTGCCCAGGCTGAGATTTGAACCTGGGACCCTCTGCACCATAGACAGGAGCTTAACTAACTGAGCTATAAGCCCAGTGATACAGAGCTGAGGATTTCTGGTGACTAAGAAGTGTTATCAGCCATTTACACTGTGACACAGACTAATGCACTGATATATAGAGAGGGATCTTCTCAGAGATTATTATTGTAATTATTGAGACTATTATTATAAATTTTATTATTTTTATTATTATGGAGACGATTATTAATAATAGAAAAAATAATAATAATCATCTCAATAATAATAATAATAATCTCCATAATAATAATAGTCGCAATAATTACAATAATCTCTGAGAAGATCCCTCTCTATATACCAAGGCATTAACCCCTTAAGGACGCAGGGTTTTTTCGCTCATTTTTTCGCTGAAAAAAAAAACGCACGTGCACGTTCTTGTGGGCTCAGTTTTTACGACTTTGACTGTGCACTCAAAATAACACCTCAGCTTTATTCTTTGGTTCGGCGCGATCATGGTGATACCAAATTTATACAGGTTTTATTGTGTTTTAATACATTTAAAAAAATTTAACAAATGTGTACAAAAAAGAAAAAAAAAATTTGCCATTTTCTGAAGCTAATAACTTTTTCATGCTATAGCGCACGGAGCTGTGTGAGGTGTCATTTTTTTTTCATTGCTACCATTTTGAGGTCTGTGCGACATATTGATCATTTTTTATGTAATGTAAAAAGGTGTAAAAGTCGCATTTCGGACATTTTGATACCTAATATGTCTGTGATTTTTACTGTTTATTATGTTTTATATCAGTTCTAGGGAAAGGGGGGTGATTTGAATTTTTAATATTTTATAAATTTTTTTTTTCACTATTTTTTTTAGACCATCTAGGGTACATTAACCCTAGATGGTCAGATCGTTCCTATTATATACTGCAATACTTCTGTATTGCAATATATGGCATTTTTGCAGCTCATTCATTACAATGAGCCACTGGCTCATTATAACGAATCTGCAGAAGCCAGATAGCTTCGGGTCAAACGAAGACCCGAGGCTACCATGGCAACCGATCGCCGCCCCCCCGATGACGTTCGGGCGCGCGGCGATCAGAATAAAGATGGCGGCGGCAACGGACCGGTTAATAGCCGCGATCGGTGCAAGCAACGACCACGGTTATTAGCGGTGGGGGTTTGCTGCAATATGCAACAACCCCCACCCTTGTATGAAGAGGACTCAGCCCTGGAGTTAGTTACCAAAATTCTAATCCTTGATAATCACAGAGCTAATAGCTCAGTGGGTTGGGGCGCTGTGTTATTATTGTTCATGGACACTGCAAGTTCTAGGTTCAAATCCCAATGAGGAGATTATTTTTTATTTGAGATGATTTTTATTATTATAATATGGCTAAAATTTGGGGCGTGGCCAGGGAGTGATTGGGGGTGTGGCTTAGGGGGATCGCCGCCATTTTATCCCTCTTTCCCTTTCACAGATGTTGGGAGGTATGCATATCATTGATATATATGAGGGTGTACTTACCTCAAACACTGTACATATCACTGATTTATATGAGGCTGAGTGATGAGGGTGTACTTACCTCACTCACTGCATATATCACTAATTTACATGAGGGTAATGACCTCTTGTATACGGTTTAAGGTTACATTTATACCTTCATGACACAGGTACACATGGCTATTTTAGTACCAATCCTCGTGGCACAGATATGGCAAAGCAATCACAAGCTCCATACTGGAGCTTCTTCAGGAGTTCTGTCCTTATGGATAGAGACTGAGGGCAGATGTCCACCATTACTCTGCTTGTTATGGGGAGGTTACATGTATTATACACTAGGGAGAGAGGAGCTGCCCAGAGAGAGCACATGTACAGGATCAAAGATGGAGGCTGCACTATTACTAGTCTCTTATAATCTCGGTTCTCTATAGTCTTGGTGGCCTACACCTTACTGTGATTTACTGACCATGATAGGTGCAGGTCCCCCACATTCCTGGTCTATATGGCCCAGCATTGACCTGAGTAATTGTAGTGGCTGGATATGGGAAGCTTAGCTATCTGAAAAAAACCTCCATGTCACTGATATACATACGGATTCTATAGTAGCCCATCCCAGGTCATTGCTATATAGTCACCACATGTTGCATTCAGATGCTTATGTGCCTGGTGCAGTGTATATGGCTTCCATCTCACTGCTTTATTGTAGTCATGGACCAGGCTGTATCTTACATATAACTAGCCTTTAGTTGGGGCTTCTATATTATGGACTGTCCATGTATACCTTATGTGCACTCATATATATAAATATATATACATATACTCTAGGTTCCATGAGTGGAACAATACTGAGGGGGTTATATGCCACCTCAGACTATAATGGTGAATTAGCATTGTAATATTATATTACATTTATCCCCATGAAATGGCTGGAAAATGGTCAGTGTGACTGCAGGGATTTGTAATCTAAGCCAAACAAATGGCCATTGAACCCCCGGGTTATAAACCATCTCTAAATAGAAAAAGCGGAGAAATGTTCTTGGTTTGGGAATGTGGGTAGGCCACAGCAATTTTTATTTAGATATAATTAAACTTTGTAAACTTTTTTAACGAGTTAAAATGTTTGTAAACATGTAAACAATAAACAAAAGAATATAATTTAAATGCCCGCCTGGCTTGATTGTATGGAGCTCTTCTCCCAAGATGGCGGCTGCCGCCGGACAGCCGTCATGTGGGTGTCTTCCTCACCTTCGGGCATGTATATCCTCCGCCACGGAGCCGCCAATGCGCACTAGCGCTGGCTGCGACCCCCCCCCCCCCACTGCCCAAGGCGATCGCCTTCTCCGCCAACTCCTGCAGACCGGCAATAAAAATGTCCAAACCGATCGGATTCAAGTGAACCCCGTCACCTATCAGTAAGTGCCTGTTGTCCCCCTCCAATTCTAAATGACGAACAGCCACACCACCCAGATCCGAGACGTGCTTGGAGATTCTAATATTTAGAATCTTCCTGGCTCTATTAATTGCCTCGTGATCGCGGGCGCCTCGCCAGTGACAACGCGGGACAATTTCGGACCAGCCAAGTGTCACTTTCCTAAAAAAGGAGGGTAAAGGAGGGTAAACGAGCAAGGTCCTCTTTCATAAGGGCTAAGAGCTCACCCAGCTTGACACGCGCCAAGTCGTTACCGCCTGCGTGGAAAAGGAGGACCGCATTATCCCGGCAGCTCCTGCTTATCTCGACTACCTTCGGTAGAACCTGAGTCCAGCGCATGCCGCGCACGCCACGCCAGTGCACCCTAGAATTCTTGAGACCTAAATTCGCACCGCATGGGCGAGTTTCCGTCCTCCGCTGTGCCCAGTGGATGAAGGAGTCTCCAACAATCCATACATGGGTCAACTGGCCTGAAAATACAAAACGAAGGATAGCATAATCTAGAATTAAACGATAACGTTACAGTAAATTAAAACAGGGGATTGAGATCTGGTCGGATGTATGACTTAAAACAATCCGACTTCCATCTTCCGAGTGTTTTTATTGCTTCCTCACTCATTCCACAAGAGTGCGCCGTGGTCGCCGCACCAATGCGGAATGAGTGAGTGCCAAATTCTTTGGGGTTTAGGCCCAAAAAAAGAATTGCTTTCTTAAAAACCGCACTAAACTGGAAACGGGATAAGGGGGAACCTGAAAGGTGCAGTAAAAAATTCTGTCCCGCTGGGCGTAAATGGGCATATCTCCGAATCAAAGAAACCGGGCATGGGTTTGAAGACATGGGAAGTATTGTAATCCATGTTCCTCTACGAAACACATCAGTTTTTGACTTACGAATCCGAATTTTTACCCCAGTATCGCTGGCTAGCACGTCCGATTGTAGCAAACCACCCGATTTTACCGCGCTGAGGGGAACTAGCTCCCCGATCCGTAGCGCCCCGAAAAATGCTATAGCAAAGGCCGAACTAAACAAGGAAACTTCATAGTCATCACTGCATACTAAGTGCAAGATGGAAATAATACGAGAGAATAAAGGCAGTGATACCGGTCTGCGTGAATCTTGAAAAGACTTTTCTTTTTTCCAGCCCTTCATAATTTGCTTTATGGTAAATGTCTTTGTAACATCAGGACGGTCGTGAATTTTTAGCATAAAAGCCAGTCCGGCTAAACTGTGCTTTGCCTTATAAAATGATGCCCCTTGACTCCTGATGTGTGAAAGATAATCTAGTGAGTGCCTTAAAAGTTGGTCCTTCTCTGCGGGTATAGAGCCGCCGGAGATGGCTAGCCACTGCTTCCAGGTAGAGGAGTACTTTTGCCAAGTGGCTGCCGACACCGATCCTTTTAACAAGGCTACAAGCTGTTCTCGACCAGCTTCCATAAGGACTGGGGGCAAGCAATCCCCTTCTCTGCCGGGTACCCTTGGAGTTCTCTGAAGCTCTGAAATTGTGAACGAGACAAGGCATTAGCCGAGTCGTTCGAAAATTCCGGGACATGCCTAGCCCTAAGACAGATGTTGGATTGCAAGCACCGCAGGACTAAGTGTCGGAGCAACGCGAGTACCGGGTATGAAGGGGAAGAAAGGCTATTAACTGCGTGCACTAAACCGCGATCTTCGGACCACAAACGTACTCTGTGGTTGGCCAAAACCGAAGCCCATGTTTCTATGGCGACCACTAATGCAAAGAGGTGTGTGAGAGTGGTGTTTTTATAAAGGCCCTGTCTTAACCATAAAGATGGCCAATTCTCCCTGCACCATTCATTGCCCAAGATAGTGGCAAAGCCACTACCCGTGGCAGAAATGGACAAGCCTAAAGAAACGCTGTCGGTTTCTGCTTCCTGAAGGATCCCAGACCCATTAAAATCCTGAAGAAAAACTTGCCAAACCCGCAAATCTTCCTTAAGGGGATTAGTCACTCTAATGAAGTGTGTTGGTTGTATTACTCCTTTCGTGGCCAGGGATAACCGCCGGGAAAAAGCATGGCCCATTGGGATGACTCTGCAAGAAAAATTTAGCAGGCCCAGTAAGGCCTGAAATTGCCGCAGAGTAGCCTTTCGTTTGCCTAAGAGAAAGCTTATTTCTTGCCTCAAGCGAGATATCTTGTCGCTTGGGAGTCTAAATGTCATCTCCACTGTATCCAACTCAATTCCCAGGAAGGAAAGGTTGGTGACCGGCCCGACTGTCTTATCCGCGGATAACGGAACTCCGATGTACTCCATCAACGAAGTAAACCTCCGCAAGAGAAAGGAGCAAGATTCGGAATCCCGTTCGCCAACAAATAAGAAATCGTCCAGGTAATGGGTGATGGAAAAAAGACCTGTGTCATAGCCCAAGATCCACTCCAAGAAACTGCTGAATACTTCAAAATAGTAACATGAGATGGAGCAGCCCATGGGAAGACACATGTCATAATAATAATGACCCTCAAGATAGCACCCTAAAAGATGGAAGCATGATGGGTGAACTGGCAACAACCTAAAGGCAGACTCTATGTCAGATTTGGCTAAGAGGGCCCCTTGGCCCGCCTGTCTAACCAAATTTATGGCCTGGTCGAACGAAACATAGGATACAGCTGCATCCTCCTTTGAGATGTCGTCATTTACCGACACACCCTTGGGGAAAGATAAGTGATGGATTAGCCTAAACGATCCCGTTTCCTTTTTAGGGACCAGGCCAAGAGGAGAAACCCTGAAGTTGAAAAAAGGGGGGTCTAAAAAGGGGCCGGCCATTCTGCCTAATTGAACCTCTTTTGAAACTTTTTGAAGAGCAAACAGGGGGTTTTCCCGGACAGATATCAAATTACTGCACATAAAAAGGGTAGTGGAAGGTTGGTGCGGGATAAAGAAACCAAGAAGAAAACCCCCTTCAAGAAGGCTTGCTTCCCGTTTCTTGGGATATAACTTTAGCCAGTGAGCGAGCCTGTGCACGTTCACCGGGGTTCGTGGATTGGGACGGGGAGGAGTTTGTTTTGTTTTTGCGGTAGCAACGCAAGGCTGAGTGATTATCACCGCAGATTGAACACTCGTGCCTAAATCTGCATGAGTTGTACAATCTGCAATGGCCTTCGTTGTACAGCCAGCATGCTCCGGTGGGTTTGTGACCCGCAGGGGCAGACTGCTGAGCTGGCCCTGCGGTGGCCCCTGAAAATGGCCGTTGTGAGCGTTGTGCCAGTATCAGCTGTAACCAGACGTCCGTAGCCTTGGATGCCCAGCCGATACTGGGGTTAAGTGATAGGCTGCGACGAAACTCCTCGTCGTACCTCCACCAAGCGGTGCCCCCGTGAAGTTTAAACGCATTTAGAATTGTGTCCATATAAACGAGTAAATCCGGGGCCGAGGCTGGAGATTTTTGGGTGATAATGGAGGCCATCACCGCAAAAGCCTGCAGCCAATTGTGTAGGGTTTTTGAAGCCTTAACCTTTTTTTCCGAACCTTTTTCAAAAATTCTCTCCTTGTCGACCGAGATATGGTCGACATTGAGCAGGGACCAAATATCAACATATTCTCCTTTCTGAATTTTATTCTTCACTTCTTCAGGGACATATTTACCTAAGGGGGCTACCGCGCAAAACATTGTATCCCTAAATGTATTACCCGCCCCTACGTTAATATTGGGCTGTGCTAGTGCATTAACCCCTAACCCTTGCTGGTTTGATTCTAATTGAGATAGAACAGATTTAAGGGATGATATCATGTGTATGGTGTCAGTGTTAGTATTCTGCGGTGCAGAGGTAATGGCCGACCACGAGGGAAGACCACTGAACTCACCGTTCGCAGCAGAAGGTAGATCAACCGGAATGGGGAGCGCTGTCTGTCCTTGCGCTGTGGGCTGGTCCTGGGGAGCCGACTGCTGGGTAGCAGGAGACTGACGTGGCGGTGCCGACTGCTGTGAAGCAGGAGACTGGCGTGGCGGCGATCTTCTTGCTGCACCACCGCTGGACGGTCTGCTGCGTGGTGGGTAGCAACGCTGTGGCGGGATCCTGGAAGATGCTCTTGACCTCTTTGAGTGATGACGGGTCGGCTCCTGGTATCGGTGGTAATAGTCGTGGCGGAAACCATTTCTGTGAAAGTGCGCCGCATGACGGCCACTTGAATCAGAGGACGAGGAGCTCGTAACTCTGTCGCGGCGGTTCCTTTGATGCTTGCGACTGATGAAACCTGCGGGAGAATATTCAGAACCCGAGTCGGCTACGAAAATGCGGCGCGACCTTCGGAGGTCAGCGCCGCTGTAGCTATGGCGATGGTAGGTGGCGGGTCTGGGATCCCTCCTACCATGGCTGGGATGGGGAAGATAGGATGGTGGGGTGACATCTAGTGTCCGAAATGTGTCATTACATGATTCACTGCCTGAGGGGGAGGGAGCAGAGGAAGCCCTGTACTGCGGAGACATGTGCCGAGGAGGAGTGGAAGCAGCATGGAGGTACAGGGGGAGGCTTTTTTCATGCCTCTGGGGGGTTTTCGGCCTGGGGGAGGAGGGGGGGGGATTACAATAAGGGACCTGGGATGGGGCAGAGTTGGGGGGGGTGGGGGATTTGCGCAGACCGCGCTTCTTACCCCCAGGAGCAGTGACAGGCCGGAGCCCACACTGATCAGCTGTGCTGCGGGGTGCCGGTGAGCCCAAACCTGCGGCGAGGGATTCTTCTTCCCTGCCGCTCCGCGTCTCCTGGTGCTGGGGGGGGGACCCGGGGCTGAGGCGGTTTGGAGGCCTGATGCGGCGCATGGGCCGCCCTCTCTCTTCGCTCTGCTCAGGAGCTGTTGCAGATGCCGCGCTGCCAGGGAGCACATCGGAGGTCCCCAGAGGAGGAGGTGAGGAGCGGGGGGATCGTTGTTGCGGCGTGCCGGCCGGTGGCCAGGTGCCACGTTCGGCCGATGCCTGACAGGCAGA
This sequence comes from Engystomops pustulosus, assembly GCF_040894005.1. Taxonomy (NCBI): domain Eukaryota; kingdom Metazoa; phylum Chordata; class Amphibia; order Anura; family Leptodactylidae; genus Engystomops; species Engystomops pustulosus. The sequence goes on from NC_092419.1 coordinate 25,542,452, forward strand.
GGCATCCGGCAGGCCTGGTACCTGGGGGGGTGATGCAGGCGCCGGTCCGGCCCCCTGATGTTCCTTCTGGGCAGCGCTGCGCTTGATGAGGACATCCAGCCAGCCTGATCCTTCCCTGGCGATCCGGTCCATCACTTGTTCATCCAGAATGAGGGACATGGCGACAATCTGGGTAAGTGATGGCACGTAGGGGGGGTCTTAGACTTCACACCTTGTTGATCCTGAAGGTAGAAGGAAAGAGGCCCCCCCCCACGTGTCCTCAAACTTTTATAGCCGTAGGGCGGCCCACTTCCCCTAGCTGAGCCCACCCTTAGGTGGCCGCCCAGAAAGGAGGGGGCCAATCGCCAGAAACCGCCTTTTTTAAACTGGCGAACCACCGAAATCCCCCACAGTCCCTGGCCCCTTCTCTAGGCGATTTGGGGCCATAGATACTGCTGCACCTAATTCTGTAAGATAAATGGATCCTATATATCCAGGCCCTTGGTACATTTATATAATGTCTTATGTGTGGTTGATGTTACTGTCTCCAATGGTTGGTCTAGGGCCACATCTTCTTTCGCCACTTAGCTAGGAGGTTGACGGCTATGTGGAGCTGGGGATGTGGCTCTCGCGCGCTGTGCGCGTAATTATGGTTTATGGGAGACAAGTTCTCCACACCTGGTTACACCACTAGGGGCGGTCCCTGAGAAGATGGTTCTGGTTCGGTTATCCACACCTAGTTACGCCACTAGCTAAGATGATAGCGGCTGGTGGATCACTAGAGTGTTGGTTTTGTACGCTGTGCGTGCATTGTATATCACCACTTGCCAGGAGGTTGCGGCTTGTGGATATGGTAGTTATGGTTTCTCTACACGCTGAGCGTGTTTTTTGAGCAAAAAATTATATTTATGGATTTGGTTTGATATGGCCACATTCTGCTCTCGCCACTTGCCAGGAGGTTGCGGCTTGTGGATATGGCAGGTGTGGTTTCTCTGCACGCTGAGCGTGTTTTTTGAGCAAAGTTACATTTAGTATTATAGTGGGCTAAGTTAGTTGTCAAAATGGACAAGCCTTTGCTGTTCTGTTGTCAAGTACTTGCCCACTATATCTCGGCTCAGCTCACTATGTTATTCTAATACTATATTAAAAAAAAAAAGAGAGAGAAGACTCGCACAGCATTTTGAACATTTTGTCAGGGGCTACGCCGTGGCAGTGCATACGCTATGCCACATAGTGGGGTTGCCCCCTCCCCCCCTTACCAATGCATTACCTGAGAACAGAAGTAAACTTTCTTCTTCTTTACCTCTCCTCTTCTTGTCTGTTCTGTCAATAGTATTGGTGCATGATACATGTATTGAAGTATGACTAGTGGTTCTCTAGATACTGGAGATACAGTAAGCGATATTCCCACTCGGTGGGGAGATAAATCTACGCTTTTGGTGTCTAGTACTTAGTCTTTTCAGAATATATTTAGTTCCGAGGGCAGTTATTCCACATAATGGTTGTATGGTATCCTGCTTCACTATATTGTTGGACACGGTTTGGTATATCTGTAGAAGTTTGGAGTTTAGCAATGTTTTACCACTTTGTGCATGTGGTTTGTGTTGGTAATTTTCTCAACACTTTATTCGTTAACCCATTGCATTCCCATTGATGGGATTTTTGTTGTTTGGTGGCGGTCGAGTCCATTTAAGGGGTCAAATGGCCTCTTTGTGGCGGTGGAGGAGTCAGGTGGAAGGTGCAGGCAAGTTATTGGTGGACTAATTTAACTTATAGAGGATGTAAAAGCTCATGGTGGTCAACAGCCTGAGCTTTGGAAGTGGCCAGCCTCAAGGCTCTGGTAATGGTAAAAGCAGCCAGGGGCGGGCACGGTGGTGAAGCACACAATGGATAATCTTCACTAGGGTCATTGGTGCCCTTAAAGTGTACTGGCTCTGCTAGAATGGCAGCCAGAGTGTGCCGCCCCCCTTTGTTGATGTCTGGCCGGGTGCTGTATGTCAGGCAGCTTTAGATTGGGGTATTGGGGAATCCCACCCCTAGCATGTCACCTGACTCCTCCTTCAAATAAAGCTGTGGCCATTTCACCCATTACGTTATGTGGTTGTGTATTTTTTCCATACACCGTGTTTTTCTCTTGTCTAAACTGTTTTAAAATAAAGTGGGGGTCCATCCCATATCCACACGTCATGCATTTACACAATACAAGACAACGGCGCTGATTGCCGATCACATCTGTTTCTATACAAACAAATATGCAATTGGTTACAGGTCGGAATCAAAACCCTAACATGTGACAGCGCCCTGAGGCCTCTTGATGTATCTGTTGGAAAAACCATACCAGGTCCATCCTGATGTAGTTTTGTGTAAAAACAGCAAACAAAAGTTTGTAGGTTTTTCAAAATAATTCAGGCACACCCCATGCCCAACCCTTCACGCCCACATGTCATGGAGGTGGTATAGTTGCTTTTATCGCAAATTCTTCATACACCCCCCTCCCGGTGTGTATGAAGAGGACCCAGCATGTGAACCTTCTTCATATACAGGCAGTCCCTGGGTTATTTACCAGATAGGTTCCTTAGGTTTGTACTTAAGTTGACTTTGTATGTAAGTAGGAGTTGTATATTTAATAATTGTAGATCCACACAAAATTTTTTTTGTCCCAGTGACAATTAGATTTTCTAAATTTTTTGCTGTAATGAAACCGAAGATTACCAATAAAGCTTCATTACAGACACCTTACAGCTGATCATTACAGTCTGGCACTAAAGTAACATCCAGAGAGGTCACCAGAGGTCACAGTGGGCAGAGGGGTATGTCTGTAACTAGGGGTTGTCTGTAAGTCGGGGACCACCTGTACCTGAAACCTGTTAAGGGCATACATGTACCATGTGCAGTCCTTAAAGGACATCTATCACCAGGATGAAGGATTGTAAACCAAGCACACTTACATGCTGGTGTGCACCCCCTCTGGCAGGATCTGCTCTTCTTTTAGCTTCTTATTCCCTGGTTAAAAAAAAAAGGGCTCAGGCTTCCTTGGAGTTAATGGAACCTGGAGCCCCTCAGACTAATTTGCGTAATTTTTAAAAAGCCCTTTTTATTAAAAACAAGGGCATAACCACCTTAACCCCTTAGCGCTCTGCGCCATAGCTGTACTGCGCTGAGTCCCGCGAATAGCGCTCAGCGCAGTACAGCTACTGCGCAGAGACTATGCTGGTTCAGCGCTGCATAGCAGCCGAACCGGCATCGTTAGCCGCGGGATTTCAACGGTAATCTGCCGCTGACATCCCCGGCTAACACCTGCGGTCGGAGTGGGCTCCGATCGCGGGCGTTTAACCCGTTAAATGCCGCGGTCAACGCGTCCGCGGCATTTAACATGCCTACCGGGGGTCTTTACCCCACGATCGGCCCCCCCTCGCCATTTTCGGGGGGGGGCTGATCGCTGCTATGGCACCTCAGGGGTCCGATCGGGACCCCAGAGAAGCCTGAAGGCAGTGCCTTTTAGATGGCGTCTGTGACGTCATCTTAAAGGCAAAGTGTCAGCCTATGCATCTGCATAGGCTGGCACTGCTAATACCCCGCAATACATCAGTATTGCAGAGTATTATCTTTACCCCTTAACGCTCAGAGTATTATCTTAACCCCTTAACAGCGCGGGCGCCGCCATCTTTTTTTCGATCGCCACGCCCCCGAACGTCATCGGGGGGCGGCGATCGGTTGCCATGGTAGCCTCGTGTCTTCTTTTGACACGTGGCTATCTGGCAGCTGCAGATTCGTTACAATGAGCCAGTGGCTCATTGTAATGAATGTGCTGCAAAAATGCCATATATTGCAATACAGAAGTATTGTAGTATATGGTAGCAGCGATCTGACCATCTAGGGTTAATGTACCCTAGATGGTCTAAAAGATAGTGAAAAAAAAAAAGAAATAATAAAATATTAAAAATTCTAATCACCCCCCTTTCCCTAGAACTGATATAAAACATAATAAACAGTAAAAATCACAAACATATTAGGTATCGCCGCGTCCCAAAATGCCCGATCTATCAAAATATAAAAACGGTTACGGCCGGCGGTGACCTCCGAGGCGGGAAATGGCGCCCAAATGTCCGAAATGCGACTTTTACACCTTTTTACATAACATAAAAAATGAAATAAAAAAATGATCAAAATGTTGCACAGACCTCAAAATGGTAGCAGTGAAAACGTCGGTTCATTCGCAAAAAAATACCCCTCACACATTTCCGTGCGCCAAAGTATGAAAAAGTTATTAGCGTCAGAAGATGGCAAAAAATGTTTTTTCTTTTTTGTACACATTCGTTTAATTTTTGAAGATGTATTAAAACACAATAAAACCCTATATAAATTTGGTATCCCCGCGATCGCACCGAAACAAAGAATAAAGTAGGCGTTTTATTTGGAGCGAAGAGTGAAAGTCTTAAAAACTGAGCCCACAAGAACGTGACGGGCGTTTTTTTTTAAATTTTTCCACATTTGGAATTTTTTTTCAGCTTCGCAGTACACGGCATGTTAAAATAAATAACATTAAGGGAAAGTAAAATTTGTTACGCACAAAATAAGCCCTGACACAGGTCTGTACACGTAAAAATGAAAAAGTTATGGATTTTTGAAGTTGGAGAGCGAGAAATGAGCCGAAAAACCCTCCGTCCTTAAAGGGGACCTACCACCACGATTCTACCTCTAAAGGTAGAATGGGTGGTAGGTGGATGAATGGGACGTAAGGATAGCCCTTTTTGGGCTAATCCTTACGTCCCGGCTATCCTTTTGTAAACTTTAATCAGTTGATATGTTAATTTAATTAAGCGGCTACTGGGGCGTGGAGTAGCCGGACATGAGGCTACTAGTCGCGGCTACTCCACGCCCCAGTAGCCTTGTTCCTCCGCCTACCATGTAATCTTCGGCGCGCAGCACCTCGTAGCTGCGCGCCCTCGTTCGAGGACCCGGCGTCTGCGCATGCGCAGTAGCGCCGGCCTCGGAGCTACGGCCGCGCACCCGTAGGCCTGCGCATGCGCAGAACGCAGGATATTCGCACGAGGGCGCGCAGCTACGAGGAGCTGCGCGCCGAAGATTACCCGGTAGGCGGAGGAACAAGGCTACTGGGGCGTGGAGTAGCCGCGACTAGTAGCCTCATGTCCGGCTACTCCACGCCCCAGTAGCCGCTTAATTAAATTAACATATCAACTGATTAAAGTTTACAAAAGGATAGCCGGGACGTAAGGATTAGCCCAAAAAGGGCTATCCTTACGTCCCATTCATCCACCTACCACCCGTTCTACCTTTAGAGGTAGAATCGTGGTGGTAGGTCCCCTTTAAGGGGATAAACATATATCCCATGGTGGATCAAGTAAAAAATGCAAAAAAAAAATGTTTTTCAATAAAAGATACAGGCGGTCCCCTACTTAAGAACACTCGACTTACATACGACCCATAGTTACAAACGGACTTCTGGATATTGGTAATTTATTGTACTTTAGTCCTAAGCTACAATAATCAGCTGTAACAGTTATCACTGGTGTCTGTAATGAAGATTTATTGTTAATATTGATTCTTATGACAACCCAACATTTTTAAAATGCAATTGTCACAGAGACCAAAAAAGTTCTGGCTGGGATTACAATGATAAAATATACAGTTCCGACTTACATACAAACTCAACTTAAGAACAAACCTACAGACCCTATCTTGTATGTAACCCGGGGACTGCCTGTAACTTTATAAATCACTAAAAATGCCCATAAGCCCCAAAACATATAAAGAGACATATAACGCTTAAAAAAGTCTAAATCATAACACAAACCCCACATATATAGTATCACCGCGTCCGTAACAATCCATAGAATAAAACTAAATAACTATTGAACCCATATGATGAACTCCGTAAAAAAAAAAAAAAAACCTTAAAAAATTATGATTTTTACCTATTATATCCCACTAAAAATGCAATAAAAAGTGATCAACAAAACATATGTACTCCAGAATGATACTGTTGCAAAGAACAACATGTCCCGCAAAAAACAAGCCATCAACCAGCTCTGTAGCCAAAAACGTAACAATGTTATGCCACTTGGAAGACGGCGATGCAAAAATGATTTATTTGGCAAATTTTGTAAAACAGAAGAAAAAAATATTCATGTATGGTATCCCCGTAATCGTATCGACCCATAGAATAAAGATAAAATGATTATTAGGCTATACGGTGAACACGAAAAAAAAAAAAGTAAAAAGTCCAGTACAGAATTGATGCTTTTCTACTCATGACCTCAAAAAAAGTTCCTAAATTTTCAACAATAGGTGATACCAACTCCAAAATGGTAACACTGGAAAAAGCATCTCATCGCGCAAAAAAAATGCCGTCACATGGCCCAAACGGAAAAGCGAAAATTTTTTAGCCTTCAAAAGGGGGCAACGAGAAAACTAAAATCCTGGCAGCTGCAGGGTGCTCCTTCCCTTCTGCGCCTCACTGTGCCCCCATAAAACAAGTAACGGTCACATGTGGGGGGTCTCTGTACTCGGGAGAAATTGTAGAACAAATTTTATGGTGAGTTTTCTCTTTTTATCTTTTGGAAATGTGTAAATTTTAGGGCTAAATGAACGTATAACCGACAAAATTTGACCATTCTAAATTTCACTGCCATTTTGATTCAATTACTATGAAGATCTCAAGGGGTTAACAATCTTTGTAAATGCTGTTTCTGATAGTTTGTGGGGTGCAGATTTGAAAATGGGTCGGTTATATAGGGGGTTTTTGATGCTAAATATGTAAAATTTAATTTCAAACAGTATTTATCCCCAAAATTCAGGAAATACGGAAAATCGCTATTCGATTTTTAGGCCGCGTGACGTCAAAATAAATTATCCAAACATTGCAAAAATTATGAAAATGTAAAGTACACAAATGGGAAATGTTATTCGGCAAGTTATTTAGGTGGTAAATCGATCTGCCTGAAAACGCGGTGATTTTGAATTTCGAAAATGGCAAATTTTTCTAAAAATTCATCATTTTTTTTCCCTTTTTTGTAAATAAACGCAAAATTTATCAGCCAAAATTTACCACTAAAATGAAGTACAACATGTGGGGAAAAAACAATCTCAGAATCGCTTTGATAAGTAATAGTGTTCAAAAGTTATAACCATATAAAGAGACGCAGGTCAGAATCCAAAAAATGGGACTGAGCCTTAAGCTGTAAAATGGCTGCATCCTTAAGGGGTTAAAGAAGAGAAGATCCTGCTAGAGGGGGCACACACCAGTATGTTTGGTTTACAATCCTTCATCCTGGTGATAAATGTTAAATACTGATTCCAGGAAGTTACACAGTCCGGCAGATAACAAGCCTCAGCCCCCATTCACACGTTGCAGTTCTTGATCTGTTTTATTTCCATTTAAAAACGCAACAGGGAGGGGCTCATTCCAGAACAAAAGTGTTTCAGTAGAAAGACATATGTGTTCTGACAAAGCCCCTGCCATTTGCAGTTTTCAATGCAGTTAAAACTCATCAAAAAACAAAGTGTGCATGGGGCCTGAGGCCTGTTTCTGCAGGATTGTTGTACACGTCCTCATTCACTTCTATGGGCTCATGCACATGGCTGTGAATATCACAGCCGTGTATGAGCCAACTGCCTGAGCTGCAATAGACAGAACAAGGTCCTAACCATGTTTGCGGTTCAGGCTATTATTATGTACTGTGGGAGATTTAGCCCAGTAGAGTCTGAGGTAGCGGGGTTTTGTGATGCAGTTCAAGACAGTGACACCAAGGTACAGTCCAAAACAGGTCTCGCCTGCGTTTATTGCAGCAGCAAAATAAAACAGCCTTTACATTCAGGCATTAACCCCTTAAGGACGCAGCCATTTTGTAGCTTAAGGCTCAGCCCGATTTTTTGGATTCGGACTTGCGTCGCTTTATATGGTTATAACTTTTGAACACTGTTACTTATCAAAACGATTCTGAGATTGTTTTTTCCCCACATGTTGTACTTCATTTTAGTGGTAAATTTTGGCAGATAAGTTTTGCGTTTATTTACAAAAAAAAAGAAAATATGATAAATTTTTTGAAAAATTTGCCATTTTCGAAATTCTAAATCATTGCGTTTTCAGGCAGATAGATTTACCACCTAAATAAGTTGCTGAATAACATTTCCCATTTGTCTACTTTACATTTTCATAATTTCTGAAATGTCTGGATAATTTATTTTGATGTTACGCGGCTTACAAATAGAATATCGCTTTTCCGGATTTTCAGAATTGACTATTTTGGGGATAAATACAGTTTTGAATGAAATTTTACATATTTAGCATCAAAACCCCCTGTATAACCAACCCATTTTCAAATCTGCACCCCTCAAGCTATCAGAAACAGCTTTTACGAAGATTGTTAACCCCTTGAGATCTTCATAGTAATTGAATCAAAATGGGGGTGAAATTTAGAATGGTCATATTGTTCCCTTATACGTTCATTTAGCACTAAAATTTACACATTTCCAAAATATAAAAAGAGAAAACCCACCATAAAATTTGTTCTGCAATTTCTCCTGAGTATAAAGACCCCCCACATGTGGCTGTGACTTGTTTTATGGGCGCACAGCGAGGTGCAGAAGGGAAGGAGGGCGCTGCAGCTGCCAGGATTTTAGTTTTCTCGTTGCCCCCTTTTGAAGGCTATAAAATTTTCGCTTTTTCGTTATTTGGGTCATGTGACAGCATTTTTTTTGCGGGATGAGATGCTTTTTCCATTGTTACCATATTGGGGTTGGTATCACCTATTGTTGAAAATTTAGGAACTTTTTTTGAGGGCAGGAGTAGAAAAGCATCAATTCTGTACTGGATTTTTTACTTTTTTTTTTTTGGTGTTCACCGTATAGACTAATAATCATGTTATCTTTATTCTATGGGTTGATACGATTACGGGGATACCAGACATGAATATATTTTCTTACGTTTTACTAAATTTGTCAAACAAAACCCTAATGTGGGGAAAAATCTATCATTTATGTATTGCCGTCTTCCAAGTGGCATAACATTGTTACTTTTTTTGGCTACGGAGCTGGTTGATGGCTTGTTTTTTGCGGGACATGTTGTACTTTGCACCAGTATCATGTCTGAGTACATACGGTTTTTTGATCGCATTTTATAGCATTTTTTGTGGGATTGAAAAGGTAAAAATCATAATTTTTGGAGGGTTTATACCAGTTTTTTTTTACAGCGTTTATCGTGGGGGTTCAATAATGATTTACTTTTATTCTACGGTTTGTTACAGACGCGGTGATACTATATATGTGGGGTTTGTGTTATGATTTAGACTTTTTTTGAGTTATATGTCTCTTTATATGTTTTGGGAGTTTGGGGCATTTTTAGTGATTTATGACTTTATTTTTTTATTGAATAACTTTTTTTTTTTTACTTTTTCACTTTTATACCATGGGACATGAAGAAGCAATCTTCTGATTGCTTCTTCATGATAATATTCTGCAATACTGATGTATTGCAGAGTATTATCAGTGTCAGCCTATGCACTTGCATAGGCTGGCACTGTGCCAGTAAGATGACGTCACAGACGCCATCTTACTGGCAATTCTTGCAAGTAACTCTGGGGTCCAGATCGGACCCCAGAGTTACTATAGCAACGATCGGCGCCGCCCGAAAACGGTTCGGGGGGGCCGATCGTGGAGGAAAGACCCCCCAGATGCAGGTTAGATGCCGCGGTCGCGCTGACCGCGGCATTTAACGGGTTAAGCACCCGCGATCGGAGACAACTCCGATCGCGGGTGTTACACTGGGGTGCCGGCTATTAGTTACAGCCGGCACCCCGTGTTTCCCGATGCCGGTTCGGCTCTGATCCAGAGCCGAGCCGGCATAAGCGCCGTGGCGGATATATCCGCCACTGAGCGCTAAGTCACTGCGCTCCGTGGCGGATATATCCGCCACGGAGCGTGAAGGGGTTAAACAAACAAAATCCTACCCGTCAGGGTGCTAACTAAACAGGGTTTCTCTAACTCACCACTAGTACATAAAATAAGTCGCTGCTCCAGGCACAGAGGTCAGGGCTGTGTGCTCTCCAGCCTCCTTTCAGAGAGAACACACTCTCAGCTCTGCTCAGCAGCTTTATGCAGACTGATTAAGCTGCTCCCACCACCTGTGTCCAAGGTGCTGGACAACACAACCTCAGCACTCAGGCCTCGCATAGTATGAAAACCTAGGGGAAACATACCGCCCATCCACAGTTAACCCCTTCAGTGTCTCACATACCCTCCCACTCTGTTTGACCCTGTGGGGGCGAACACTTTTGGCCATCAGACAGTGGGTACGAGACAGGGCATCGGCATTCCCATGCAGCTTTCCTGCTCAATGTTCTACCATGAACTTGAAATTCTGCAACATTAGGAACCACCTTGTGACCCTGGCGTTCTTCTCTTTGGCCTGACTCATCCAGGTGAGGGGAGAGTGATCGGTCACTAGTGTAAACTGTCGCCCTATCAAGTAATATCTCAGGGATTCCAGAGCCCATTTAATCGCCAAGCATTCCCTCTCAACTATGCTATAGTTCTTCTCAGGGGGTGTGAGCTTGCGCCTCTGGAATGTCACGGGATGTTCCTCACCCTCCACTACTTGGGACAGGACAGCCCCTAAGCCCACGTCAGAAGCGTCAGTCTGCACAATAAAGGTCTTGGTGAAGTTAGGGGTGATCAGTACCGGTCCCTCGCACAAAACCGTCTTAAGTCGCTGAAACGCCCCCTCAGCCTCTTCACTCCACTTTACCATTACCGACCTGCCACCCTTGGTCAGGTCAGTCAGGGGTGCCGCTATTGTCGCAAAATCGGGAATAAATCGGCGATAATAGCCCACTATACCTAGGAAAGCCCTCACTTGCTTCTTGCTCATAGGTCGTAGCCACTGCTGTATCGCCTCCACTTTATTTACTTGGGGTTTGATGACACCTCGCCCAATACGGTACCCCAGGTAACGGGCCTCTTCCAGACCAAGTGCACACTTTTGGGGGTTCGCTGTCAACCCTGCTGCCCTCAGAGAGTCTACCACTGCTTGTACCTTGGCTAGATGACTTTCCCAATCGTTACTATAGACTATGATGTCATCCAGGTAGGCCGAGGCATATCTCCGGTGAGGTTTTAGCATGAGATCCATTAACCTCTGGAATGTGGCGGGAGCCCCATGTAGCCCAAAGGGAAGTACCACATACTGAAATAGCCCATCAGGAGTAACAAAAGCTGTCTTCTCTCTAGCCCTGTCAGTAAGGGGTACCTGCCAATACCCTTTCGTCAGGTCAAGGGTGGAGAAGAACCTATCCTGTCCAAGTCGCTCTATCAACTCGTCAACTCTAGGCATAGGGTAAGAATCAAATTTGGATACCTCGTTCAACTTCCTAAAGTCATTGCAGAACCGTAGGGAACCATCAGGCTTGGGAATCAACACAATAGGACTCGACCAGTCACTTTTAGACTCCTCGATAACCCCCAGGTCTAACATCTGCCTGACTTCTTCGGTTATGGCTTGCCGGCGCGCTTCAGTGTACCCGGATGTGGGGTTCGGTTATGATGTCATGCTTGATGACTGAAGTACGACCCGGTAACTTAGAGAACACATCAATGTTTCGGAGCACAAACTCCTTGGCTTCCTGAATCTGAGCCCTGGAGAGGGACTTCGAGATCCGTACTTCAGGCACCTTGGCATCGGGTACACCTACCTCCGGTGTCACCTTCTTGGGGACAGACGCTTTTTCTACTCCCACGGCTATCAGGGACTCTCTTTCCCTCCATGGCTTTAGGAGGTTCACGTGGTATATCTGTTCTGGTTTCCTCCTCCCCGGCTGATATACCTTGTAGTTAACCTCCCCCACTTTCTCCATGACCTCATATGGACCTTGCCATTTCGCCAAGAACTTACTCTCAACAGTGGGCACCAGAACTAACACTCTGTCGCCTGGGTTAAAGGTCTGGCTGATCTATTGTAGACCCTAGACTGGGCCTCTTGTGCCCTTGTCATGTGCTCCTTTACAAGGGGCATTACTGCCGCTATGCGGTCCTGCATAAGGGAGACGTGTTCAATCACACTACGGTGGGGGGTCCTTTCCTTTTCCCAGGTCTCCTTAGCTACGTCCAGGAGTCCACGCGGGGAACGGCCATATAATAGCTCAAAGGGTGAGAAACCTGTGGAAGACTGGGGTACCTCACGTATGGCAAACATCAGATAAGGCAACAAACAATCCCAGTCCTTCCCATCTTTGCTGACCACCCTCTTTAGCATCCCCTTCAAAGTCTTGTTAAACCTCTCGACCAGGCCATCTGTCTGAGGATGATATACAGAGGTGCGGAGCTGTTTAACCTCGAGTAATTTACACATCTCCTTCATTACTCTAGACATGAATGGAGTACCCTGTTCAGTCAAGATTTCCTTGGGGAGGCCTGTGCGGGAGAATACCTGGAACAGCTCCCTAGCAATGTTTTTGGAGGAGGTGTTCCTTAATGGAATCGCCTATGGATACCACGTAGCGTAGTCCAGGATAACCAGGATGTACTGGTGCCCCCTTGTGGATTTGACTATGGGGCCAACCAAATCCATTGCAATCTGTTCAAACGGCACCTCTATGATTGGTAATGGGACTAGAGGACTCCTGAAGTGGGACACCGGGGCAGTAAGTTGACACTCAGGGCAGGAGCTACAATACTGGTTTATCTCCTCCCACACCCCGGGCCAGAAAAATCTCTGCAGGATCCTCTCTCGGGTCTTCTCAGCACCTAAGTGCCCTCCCAGCACATGTTTGTGTGCCAAATCTAGCACCAGCATACGGTGAGATTGGGGTACTACAAGTTGCTCAACCTCCTCACCCCGTATCTGGTCAACCCTGTACAACAGTTCCCCAACAATCACCATTCGGGGGTATATTTTGTCAGCCCCTGGTATTTGGAGTACCCCATTTATCACTTTAACATTCTCCCGTGCTTTAAATAAGGTAGGGTCCTGTAGCTGTGCAGCCCCAAAATTTTCACGGGAAATCTCAAGGTCCGGCATGTCGGCCCCCTCCTCGTGACCCTCGACCTCACCAGCTAGGACCTCTAGGAGAGAGAATTCATCACCTGGGGTCAACCCTACTGCTGGTGTGGGTACATTGGCCTTGAAGGGTTCAGGGGCCAAGGCCGGGCATATCCAATGTCCATTATCTGTAATAGCACCTGAGGTGGGTCTTCGTCTCCAGAGGTCCTAAAACGCCGATAATAGCCTCATGAAACAGGGACCCCACCACCCCCACTTCATGTGCGATAGTACCACAAGGTGTATGTAGGTTGATGACGGCAGTGGGATATTCGCGAGTGTCCCCATGTATACATAACACTCCCACTTTACGCCCACTGTACAGTCCAGGATCAACCAAAGTTCCCCGCACCAGGGTGACCAGACTCCCTGAGTCTAGCAAGGCTTCCAACGCGTGACCACCGATTGTGACCATACACACTTGGGGTTCTGCATCCGTGACTGACTCGGCTGCCAGAACCGGCCGGGCAAACAGTGACATTCGCCGGGTCTGGTTGCAGTCCATTGGCTCCACTGACAGGGGACAGTTGGCAGCAATATGGCCCATTTCATGGCATCGCCAGCACCGGATACGGCTATGACCTCTGCCCCGAGCCTCACTAGGTTTCTGTGTATCCAAGCCCCCCAGTGGACCCCCTCCCAACCTGACCTGTTTCCCTTTTTCTGCAGTAGCAGTCTTACCAGATGGTTTAATGGCCTTGTCACTGGCACTGCTTCGTGTGGGAGAGATAAGTAGAAGATCCTCCGTAGCCCGATATCTCTCTACTAGGGACACGAGTTCCTCAGCATTGCTTGGACCGGCCTGTCCAACCCATCGCTGGAGCCGAGAGGGCAGGGATGAACTTGTCAAGAACCACTCTCTCGACCATCTGTGCTGGGGTGCAGTCCTCGGGTTGTAGCCACTTCCGGACAAGATGGATCAGGTCATGCATTTGGGAGCGCGGGGGTAGTTTTTCTGAGTACGCCCACTGGTGGACCCGGGTGGAACGAACTTGTATGGTGACCCCAAGATGAGCCAGAATCTCTGCCTTTAGCAGGGGGTACTCACAGGCCTCTGTTTCACTCAGGTCATAGTAGGCCTTCTGCGATTCGCCTGTCAGGAACGGCGCCAGGACATCTGCCCACTGCTCAGCTGGTAACTCCTCTCGCTCAGCTACTCGCTCGAACACAGTGAGATACGCCTCCACGTTGTCGGTCACCGTCATCTTTTGTAAAGCCTTCTGCACTGCAGCCCGTGCGGAATGCTGGACAACCGGATACCCTTGCAAACCAGTATGGGACCATACTGGTCCTGCCATAATGCAGGAAAACTTTTCCATCATCAGCTGGAACATGGCTCGGGACTCTTCCTGCTGCTGGCGGGACCTCTCCTCCTGCTGCTGGAGCATGGCTTGCTGCAGCTGTCGATTAGCTCGGGACTCTTCCTGTTGTTGCTGCCGATTAGCTCTGGCCTCTTCCTGTTGTTGCTGGAGCATGGCTTGCTGCTGGCAGGATCTCTCCTCCTGTTGCTGGAGCATGGCTTGCTGCTGGCGGGATCTCTCCTCCTGCTGCTGGAGCATGGCTTTAATAAAGTCCTCCATCTTGGCTTTATCCTGCAATTTGCCTGCTGCTTTCACCCAGGCCATGCAATGTTGCAGGATGTAGCGAGCCTTTCAGGTGTGTGTCTTTTGAACTGCCCGCAATCCGAAGCACCATATGTGGGAGATTTAGCCCAGTAGAGTCTGAGGTAGCGGGGTGTTGGGATGCAGTTCAAGACAGTGACACCAAGGTACAGTCCAAAACAGGTCTCGCCTGCGTTTATTGCAGCAGCAAAATAAAAAAGGCTTTACATTCAGGCATTAAACAAACAGAATCCTACCCGTCAGGGTGATAACTAAACAGAGTTTCTGTAACTCACCACTAGCACATAAAATGAGTCGCTGCTCCAGGCACAGAGGTCAGGGCTGTGTGCTCTCCAGCCTCCTTTCAGAGAGAACACACTCTCAGCTCTGCTCAGCAGCTTTATGCAGACTGATTAGGCTGCTCCCACCACCTGTGTCCAAGGTGCTGGACAACACAACCTCAGCACTCAGGCCTCAAGCAACCCTCAAACAACATTCCATGGAACCATTGTTTCCATCCCAAGAACTGCACAAGTGTAGTGTGCAGAAAGCCTGTGCTGCAAACATTCGACGGAGAAGCCGCCACTGGAACGCGAATGGACCGGGTAAGTAAATGTGCCCCATTATGTTTTTTTTGTTGCAAAAATTTAAAGTTTGTCTGCTGAATGGACATGCATTCAAATGGAAGAAGAACAGATTGGGGCAGATTTACTTACCCGGCCCATTCGCGATCCAGCGGCGCGTTCTCTGCGCTGGATTCGGGTCTGGCCGGGATTTATGATGGTAGTTCCTCCGCCATCCACCAGGTGGCGCTGCTGCGCTGAAGTCCGCTGGAATGCCTCGAAATACACCGGCCTATCCTGGATGAAGGTGAGTGAAATTTTCGCGACACAATTTTTTTTTAAATGCGGCGTTTTTTCCAAATCCGTCGGGTTTTCGCTCAGCCACGCCCCCCGATTTCCGTTGCGTGCATGCCAGCGCCGATGCGCCACAATCCGATGGCGTGCGCCAAAATCCCGGGGCAATTCAGGTACAATCGGCGCAAATTGGAAATATTCGGGTAACACGTCGGGAAAACGCGAATCGGGCCCTTAGTAAATGACCCCCATTGTCTTTCCAAAGCGTTAAAAAAAGCAACAAAAAACGCAATGTGTGAACATGGCCACAAGCTACATTCACACCTTGCATTTGCAGCACGTTCAGAAACGCAATGAAAATATACATGGGGGTGGCTCGCACGTATCGATGAAGCAGCTGGTGGGCCCCCAGAATTAATTTCACTGGTGGGCCTTTGGCACCCCAGTCCGACCCTGGTGCCATCTATATGTCCACAGTACGGCACAGGTAGCATACAGCCGGAAAAAAATATGTGTGTGTGAATGAGGCCAGATCTTATAATAAGACAATATATAAATGTGTCCCATCCTTCTCTAAGGTGAAACTGATTTTGGATTATTTTGTGTGAGTTCTCCTCAGCTTCTCATACATAAACCCTAGAAAATGACATATAATTCCTGGGATCCATTACGTGTTTATAGTCTGGTAAACCGGCTTCCTCCCATATTTATGGACAATTGTCTCGTCATCTTCATGGAGCTGTGAGTCAGGATTCTCCTTAATATTAGGAGAAAGAAAAGATATAGAAAGAGAAGATTTTTTTCCTATAAAAAGAAATAAGTTTAAGATTTAAGAAATTAATTAAATAATAGAGAAAAAAAAACAGTAAAAGAAAACAAAACAATTGTTAAACAAATCTTCAGCTCAGTAACTTGTCCTCCTCATAGGAGATGCTATAAAATTCTTGCTCACAAAGATGTCCATTATCTGGAGAGGTTTGGAAAAAGGATAAATATGTTTTGGCTGTTTTAGGGGAAGAGGTTTCGAGAGAACAAGACTAAATGTCACCATTAAAGGGATTTATCACGTTTTAGACACATCTCGTATCCAGAGGATCACAGGTGAATGTAGGATCGTGGGGTTTCAGCTGCAGAGAAGGATAGACCATAGTCAGAAGTCAGAGTCATGTAGACCAAGTCATCGGAGCAGAGGACACAGCTCCATCCTGCGCGGCCATTCACTTCCATGGGACTTCTGGAGAGGCTTACTGGTCGGCAAAATCCATCCTGTTTATATGAAATGGGTCGGAGGGTTTGGTTTCCCTTGTTCTTCAGTTTCATTTGGGATCTTAATAATCTACATATGGGGGCGCATTTACTTACCCGGTCCTGTCGTGATCCAGCAGCGCGTTCTCCGACGAGGATTCGGGTCTTCCGGTTATTCACTAAGGTAGTGTGCCCGATGTCCACTAGGTGTCGCTGCTGCGCTGAAGTCCGCCGGAGTTCACTATCCTATCCTGGGTGCCGGTAAGCGCGTGTCAAGCAACACTTTTTTGAAAAAAATATTCTGCGTTTTTTCCGAATCCATCTGCGGTTTTTCTGACGGCCACGCCCCGATTTCCGTTGCACGCATTCCGGCGCCGATGCGCCACAATCCGATCTCGTGCGGCAAAAACCCGGGGCAATTCAGGGAAAACCGACGTAAATCGCTAATGTTCGGGAAACTCGATGGAAAATAGCAATTCGGCCCCTTAGATCCGTATTAACACAATGGGGTTCATTTACTAAGTGGGGGTGCTGCTTCTGTGGGCAATGTAATCCACTTCACCTTGGTCAATCAATACCAGTTGGAAACCAAACGTGGAAAAACTCCAGCGAAGATCCAAAAAATTAAGGTCAAAAAAGTAAAAAAATAGAGAAAAATCAAAAGAAAAAAGGAGCATAAAAACTAACTTTTAATCCATAAGGTTAAAAAACCATGTGCACATTTGATTTTTCTCTATTTTTACCTTAATTTTTTGGATCTTCGCTGGAGTTTTTCCACGTTTGGTTTCCATTTGGCCCGACTCTCCTGCTCCGTGCGCCAGATCCTCATATGGCTTTCTCCTATGTCGGTGAGCTGAAAAAAAGACTCTTTTTTCTCTTTTGTAATCAACACCAGTTCCCAATGATCTTTGTTAAAGGAAATCTACCATCACAATCCATCATGATAAACCAGGGACACCTACCCATAGATCCAGGCACAGTAACTGCATTTATCTTCTTATATTTGTTATCCATGGCCTCCTTACTTGTAAAATCAACTTTTACAATTATGCTAATGGCCTGAGGCGCTACCCTAACTCTCTGTGATCTAGCTTTACAAACTGTTACACTGTCTCACTGAGAATTCAGCAGGAAGTGTTTCATGCACAAGTGCTGAGGGGGCAGGGAGGGGGGGGAGTGAGGGTGTAACATCCTGTAAAGTCAGATCACAGAGGGGCTAGGGTAGCCCTTCAGTCTCATTAGCATAATGTTACAAGTTGATTTTAGTAGGAAATAGATCATGGATAACAAATATCAGAATGGTAGAAGCAACAGTTTTGATTGTAGTTTCCTTTGAGGAGCCCCTCCTAGTGGTGTCATTAATAGTCACCCTCTTTATGAACCTCTGGACCAGCTCTGGGAGCGGAGATGTGAGCAGGGGTTAAAACCTTGAGATCTGCCCTCCCCTTGTCCTCCGCTCATTAATGCCCAAATATATACCTGAGTTGTGAGAATCACTGGCGTGCCTGCGGGGATTGCAGTGCGGCATCAAGGAGCTCCGGCATCGT
Organism: Engystomops pustulosus; assembly: GCF_040894005.1. Taxonomy (NCBI): domain Eukaryota; kingdom Metazoa; phylum Chordata; class Amphibia; order Anura; family Leptodactylidae; genus Engystomops; species Engystomops pustulosus. The sequence continues at coordinate 25,560,735 of NC_092419.1, forward strand.
AGGCGCTGTCAAATTCTCTCACAGACCGGACTCAGGTGCCAGTTAGTTTCCCGGTTCCTGCCTGTTAGTGTGAACAGGTCCTGATCTTTAGGCTTTGTCAGACGGTTCCTGGGACTTCTGATATTTACATATTCTTCTAGTTGTGACATTTGGGTGAAGTTGTATTTTCCAGAAAAGACTGTGCACTACTGTTGTGCGAGATGAACTTATTGATCCATTAATTTCCATTTCCATTGATTTTATTGATCCAAAGGGAAACTTGTGTCAAAATGAAAGTTGTGACCATTGACAAAAGTTTCATTTTGGATCAATTAAGATTCTTGCATCTCACACCACAGTAGTGCACAGTCTTTCCTGGAAAATATTGTGAAGGGGTTGGTCCCCTAGACTGTAGCACACACAAGAATAGCGGAGAGCAGATGGTCCGACTATGGATTTGGGTGAAGTTGGACATCCTCTTGCCTTGTAGACGCTCGTAGGTCTCCAGTCTCCTTTCCCTTTTCATTGATGAGTGTAATCACCCATTTAGGTCAGTGGTCAAGTAGGCAGGGACAATTTTTAGTGTAGGGGTTTATCCCATCTCTGTCGGAGACACAAGGCATGTCAGATTATACTGAGGAACACCTGGTGAGGGGTTTATATGGAAGTCCACCTTCCTGGTGATGGATTCTTGTTCATACAGAAAATGGAAGATTCATCTCTGCAATGATTATCCGTATCCCCTATTCTCATGTCACAGCTTCTGGACACGATCCATGGGGCCCAGATCCCTACCAAGTGAAATCTGAGCAGTGACACGGAGGCTCTACAGAGATGTCTCCATCTGGTGATTGTTGATGGTCCAAGCGTCACCGTCTCCTGATGTCTCTCCCAGCAGCCAGACATAACACAAGTACAGTGTGATCTATGACTGTGAAGCAGAACCATAGACATGGGCTGTAATATATTTATTTCTCTTATTATGAAACTTATTTCATATAAAAGATATTTCTTATTAATCATTTAATACAAGCAATCAAGCAAAAAAAAAAAAAAAAGAAAGGTGCAGTTATCGACACAAAGGGTAAAGATAACAATTGAAAACAGCCCAAACCACAGACTGGGAGATCTCCATATAAAAAGGGTTTTCCCTTAAAGAACATTGATCTTCTATCCACAGGACACCCACACTTGTGGCAGAACAGGGGACCACAAATCCCCCTTAATCTGCCCTGTTATTCTGACTTCTGGCCTTGGTCCGTCCTCCGAGTCATAACCGGAAATCCCATAGAAGTCAATGCAGCACAGGAATCATTTTCATCCTGCGCTCCATAGACGGTCACAGCCGATACGGCTCACAGGACACACCCCCTGCGCTCAGAATATTCTCCGCAGCCCATCCGTGGTATGAAATCATCTCTATATGGATTTATCCCTTTAATAAGTAATACAAACTGGAGAAGTCCATTGCTAGATTGTGAGTGAATCCCTCAGTAAGAGATCAGAGGGGAATGAAGCAGGAGAGGGATAAAGGAGCGCAACCGCATCTCAGAGAAGGGAAAGTAATAACATATGTGGAATAACATGACGCGGATCTGATCAGAGAATAACTTATAATAAGTTCAGTTCTCCAAGAAGTAATGCAAGGAAGAGTCCAGGGATCTTCAGCCTTCATCAAGACCCAGTGATTATACACAGAGGATACGACTTCTTAGGTAAAAGAAACATTTTGGGGGATGGATCCAATATCCAGAAACACAAAGCAGATTTTTTTTGTTTCTTTATATTTTTGTTTCCTATAATATAAAATAAATAAAATCACAGCTTTATCCTCTTCTATCTCCCCCCTGGAGATCCCATTACACACTTCACCACTCACCATCAGGCTCGGGCCGGGTTATTGGACAAGTCCGGTGTTGGCTCCGAATCTGTGAAAGTAGGAGATTAGTTTCTACTTTTTGCCAAAAATATGACAGTGAAATGTTAATATAAAGTTGATTCTATGCTTTTTCTAATTTTCTTGATTTTTTTCAGTTCTCGGTTCTCAATTTATATTTCATCCTGAAAGACTGATAACACATGGGGTGACATTTATCATGGCTTGTGCGTCTGAAATATCCTGTATAAGCCCTGAAATAGGTGCAATTCATGGGGCATGGGCAACGGAGGGGTGAGAAGAGGGACGAGGATGGCGCTAGCGAGGGCATTCCTGTGTCCTAGTGGTTAGCATTACAGCCTTGCAGCGCTGGGGACTTGGGTTCAAGTCTCATGGTCAACATCTGCAAAGAGTTTGTATGTTCTTTCCGTTTTCGTGGGTTTCCTCCGGGTCCTCCAGTTTCCTCCCACACTCCAAAACATATTGGTAGGTTTATTAGATTGTGAGCCCCATTGGGGACAGGGACTGATGTGACAAGCTCTGTACAGCGCTGCGTAATCTGTGTGCACTATATAAATAAAGGAATTATTATTTATTATCACCCATAGTCTACACCGGTTCACTGGCGCATCACTGGTACCAACAGGGAGTGGGGTGCAACATCAAACACTCGTTTCAATTACTGCCAGCGTATAACAAATGTGCCCCCGTTATGTAGGTAAGAAACAGCACAAGAGAAGTAAAGCTAACTGGAGGAAAGTGATGATACCAAGAATAGTGCAACATGTAGAAGCATGAATGAGCCTCATGTACTGAATACTCACTGCCGGTCGCCTTGTAGCCGTCTTTTTTCTCTGAAACAAGAAGAAGAGATGGAATTAGGAAGAACAATCACATCCTACAAATGTCACACTGTCCAATAGACCTGATAAACATCTGTATCATGATAGGTCACACACATTAGATAAATGCTGACACATCCCGGGGATTTCGGTGGAACCTGGGGACAGGGGATATCACTGTACTGATGACATCACAATGGTCAGGGATATATGTATGTGGTAGAGGCCGATCCTCCTTCTACAGAAATTAACTGATTTTTATGGCTTTTCATGGAAATGTCCACAGAACTTGTTGTTATTTTGGGGAAAAGATCACAATTTTTTCGCACAGAAAAAAATATATATTAAAATTGACAAACTCTGTCCTGGTCTGTGCTGGTCTGTCCTGGTGGTGTCATGTCTGCCCCTATAGCGCTCATCAGTATCAGTCACTGATGATCAGGACACACAATTTTGGAGACTCGTCCCAGTTTGTAAGAGAAGAAGCGACATCACTGACACTTACTTCTACACCAGAGAAATCCAGCAACGGCTCCAGCACCAAGGAGAGCGACCACCACAGCGATGGCCACAGGGACGACCCAGACTCTCGGCTTGTTCGGTTCTGTAAGAGAAGATAAAGTTGAATATGAGCTGCAGATTATACGGAGAGATTCCTATAGGAAGGTATCAGCACATCCCGGAGGTGGACGATAAAACCTTCCTCTATTGTAAGACGATCACAAGGCCTTACTCATGGTATAGACTGCACTTCACGTATCAGGAATCACATTATACTCTACCTCAGCTGTGCTAATGACATACGAGGGCAGTTCAATAAGTACCCGTGTTTGAAGACAGAGGGCGTCCTGAGGGAAGTTGGTGTTATCGTGTGCTGCCATCTATTAAACAACGGCAAAACAAATGGCAGACTGATTGATTGGTTAGTTTGGATTTGGCAGCCATTTGAGTAAGACGTGTTTCGTGATTTTCGGTAAGATGGAAAAAGAGTAGTATTGTTCGGTAATTCGCTTTTTGTTTTTGGATGGGAAAAAATCTGATGAGATAAAAGCAAAGTTGGGTTCTGTTTATGGGGACACTTCGTCATCTATGATCACAGTTAGATATTGGTTCAACAAATTTAAACATGGGCGAACATCCGTTTTTGATGAGCAGCGACCAGGATGTGGTTAACGAGGAAATCATTCAAAAAGTCCATGACATGATTCGACTAACGAATGTGCACGAAGTAGCAGAGGCCGTAGGGTTGTCGACTGGAACAGCAATTAATATTTTTCATGATAAGTTGGCGATGAAAAAATTGTAGGCCTGATGGGTGCCGCGATCGCTCACGGTGGACAACAAGCGGATGCGGCTGATAACTTTGAAGCAGTGTTTGGAGCAATTTAAGTGAGATCTGAAGGAGTTTTTGCGTTGAGTTGTCGCCATTTGATGAAACCTGGATTCATCATTACACCCCAGAAACTAAGCAGCAATCAAAACAATGGATTTCTCCCGATGTATCTGCTCCAAAGAAGGTGAAGACGGTTCCATCATCCGGAAAGGTCATGGCGACGATTTTTTGGGATGTGAACGGCGTCATCCTCATGGATTGTTTAGAAATAGGAAGAACGACCACTGGACAATACTACAGGGAGGTATTGGACCACTTCCACAAAAAATTGAAGGAGACGCGGCCGTATGTGGGGAAAAAGAAGGTGCTGTAACGCACCAGCACATTCATCCGGAGTTGTCGCCGCCAAACTGCATGAATTTCGTTATGAATTACTGCCCCACCCCCCGTATTCACCCGATCTGTCTCCCTGAGACTTTTTCTTGTTCCCTAACATGAAGAAATGGCTCGCGGAAATTTTTTTTAGCTCAAACGAGGAAGTCATTGCCGAGACAGAGGAGTATTTTGGAGAGTTCGAGTGTTTATCTTTCTAAAAGAGGACTATGTTGAAAAATAAAAAAATTGTTTTTGAAAAAAATGGTGTCTTCATGTCTAACACGGTTACTTATAGAACCGCCCTCGTATGTATAGTGCGATACTATCACATACGTGTGCAGGACAGAGGTTTACACTGTGCATCTCCTCATTCATTCTCCCTTTAGAATCTGTTCACATGTTGCAGATTTTTCTTGCCGATTCTGCATCAAATCCTGGAACAAACCTCATTCATACACAATGGATTCTCCGGCTGCAGATGTCAGGACAGTGGATTGTCCTCTATGTCTTGTAACAGATAAAATCTATAATGAATCTGCATCTTGTGAATGATCTCTTATATCCGGTGCCTGTATTACAGCTGCTGATCCTGATACAACCCGGGTCTCATCTCCTGGACCTTATGATGAGGTCCTTATGCTGCTGTCAGGATAAGATTTACAGCTGCAGGAGAGGAGTCCATAGACCATCACATTACTGACCCCAGTCCTGACCTCCTCCATAGTCTTCCTCCTGTCATCCCTGCAGTGCGGATACAACTCACCCCACACAATGTGCAGCGGTTCTGTCAGGCTGCTGTGATCCACATAACACGAGTAAGTGTCGCCCTCTTTGGGGCGGATGTCCACGCTGACCCTGATCTGATAGGTGCCGTCAGGATTGGGGAGGACGTGTGTGGTCTCATATGTGGGAACGTCGTCCACCATGTTCTTCACCCACTTCACATCCACAGCTCGAGGGTGAAATCCGTGCGCCAGACAGTGAAGCGTCAGGATCCCATCATCGCTCTCCTGACCGGATACCTTCACCTTTGGCTGAACTGAGAGGGAAACGGAGAAAATATATATTATTGACCCCTGTACTGTGTATAACACCTGGGCGACCCCCCTGTACTGTGTATAACACTAAGGAGAACCCCCTGTACTGTGTATAACACTCAGGAGACCCCCCCTGTACTGTGTATAGCACTCGGGAGACCCCCCTGTACTGTGTATAACACTAAGGAGAACCCCCTGTACTGTGTATAACACTCAGGAGACCTCCCTGTACTGTGTATAACACTCAGGAGACCTCCCTGTACTGTGTATAACACTCAGGAGACCTCCCTGTACTGTGTATAACACTCAGGAGACCCCCCTGTACTGTGTATAACACTCAGGAGACCCCCCTGTACTGTGTATAACACTCAGGAGACCCCCCTGTACTGTGTATAACACCTGGGCGACCCCCCTGTACTGTGTATAACACTAAGGAGAACCCCCTGTACTGTGTATAACACTCAGGAGACCCCCCCCTGTACTGTGTATAACACTCAGGAGACCCCCCTGTACTGTGTATAACACTCAGGAGACCCCCCCCCCTGTACTGTGTATAACACTCAGGAGACCTCCCTGTACTGTGTATAACACTCAGGAGATCCCCCTGTACTGTGTATAACACCTGGGCGACCCCCCTGTACTGTGTATAACACTAAGGAGAACCCCCTGTACTGTGTATAACACTCAGGAGACCTCCCTGTACTGTGTATAACACTCAGGAGACCTCCCTGTACTGTGTATAACACTCAGGAGACCCCCCTGTACTGTGTATAACACTCAGGAGACCCCCCCTGTACTGTGTATAACACTCGAGAGACCCCCCTGTACTGTGTATAACAATTGAGAAACCCCCCTGTACTGTGTATAACACTCGGGAGATCCCCCTGTACTGTGTATAACACTCGGGAGACCCCGCAATGTACTATGTATAACACTCGGGAGACCCCCCCTGTACTATGTATAACACTCGGGAGACCCCCATGTACTGTGTATAACACTCGGGAGACCCCCCGTGTACTGTGTATAACACTCAGGAGACCCCCCTGTACTGTGTAAAACACTAAGGAGACCCCCCTGTACTGTGTATAACACTAAGGAGACCCCCCTGTACTGTGTATAACACTAAGGAGACCCCCCTGTACTGTGTATAACACTAATGAGACCCCCCTGTACTGTGTATAACACTCGGGAGATCCCCCTGTACTGTGTATAACACTCGGGAGATCCTCCTGTACTGTGTATAACACTCGGGAGACCCCCCTGTACTGTGTATAACACTCCAGAGACCCCCCTGTACTGTGTATAACACTCGGGAGATCCCCCTGTACTGTGTATAACACTCGGGAGATCCCCCTGTACTGTGTATAAAACACTCGGGAGACCCCCCTGTACTGTGTATAACACTAAGGAGACCCCCCTGTACTGTGTATAACACTCAGGAGATCCCCCTGTACTCTGTATAACACTCGGGAGATCCTCCTGTACTGTGTATAACACTCGGGAGACCCCCCTGTACTGTGTATAACACTCCAGAGACCCCCCTGTACTGTGTATAACACTCTGGAGATCCCCCTGTACTGTGTATAACACTCGGGAGATCCCCCTGTACTGTGTATAAAACAGTCGGGAGACCCCCCTGTACTGTGTATAACACTAAGGAGACCCCCCCTGTACTGTGTATAACACTCGGGAGACCCCCCTGTACTGTGTATAACACTCGGGAGATCCCCCTGTACTGTGTATAACACTCCAGAGACCCCCCTGTACTGTGTATAACACTCGGGAGATCCCCCTGTACTGTGTATAACACTCGGGAGATCCCCCTGTACTGTGTATAACACTCGGGAGACCCCCCAATGTACTATGTATAACACTCGTGAGACCCCCCTGTACTGTGTATAACACTCGGGAGACCCCCCTGTACTGTGTATAACACTCGGGAGACCCCCCAATGTACTATGTATAACACTCGTGAGACCCCCCTGTACTGTGTATAACACTCGGGAGATCCCCCTGTACTGTGTATAACACTCGGGAGATCCCCCTGTACTGTGTATAACACTCGGGAGACCCCCCAATGTACTATGTATAACACTCGTGAGACCCCCCTGTACTGTGTATAACACTCGGGAGACCCCTATGTACTGTGTATAACACTCGGGAGACCCCCCATCTACTGTGTATAACACTCGGGAGACCCCCCATCTACAGTGTATAACACTCAGGAGACCCCCCTGTACTGTGTATAACACTAAGGAGACCCCCCATGTACTGTGTATAAAACTCGGGAGACCCCCCTGTACTGTGTATAACACTCGGGAGACCCCCCTGTACTGTGTATAACACTCGGGAGACCCCCCATCTACTGTGTATAACACTCGGGAGACCCCCCATCTACTGTGTATAACACTCGGGAGACCCCCCTGTACTGTGTATAACACTCAGGAGACCCCCCTGTACTGTGTATAACACTAAGGAGACCCCCCCTGTACTGTGTATAACACTCGGGAGACCCCCCATCTACTGTGTATAACACTCGGGAGACCCCCCTGTACTGTGTATAACACTCAGGAGACCCCCCTGTACTGTGTATAACATTTGGGAGACCCCCCTGTACTGTGTATAACCCTCGGGAGACCCCCCTGTACTGTGTATAACATTTGGGAGACCCCTATATATATACATATATACATTAGCAGGGTGCGGGCAGTGACCTCTCACCTCTCCTCTCCAGATCTTCTCTCCCGTTCTCCACATGTTTCCTCAGCCAGTCTATACATTCATTCTCCAGATAAATCTTGTGTCTCTCCCCCCATTGTTCCTCTGGGCTGTTCCATCTCTGTGCGGTGATCTGGGCCTGGGACATGGTGGGGATATACGTCCAGGTCTTAGTGTCCAGGGATATGAACTCTCCCCCATCATATCCGTGCTGCTGGTACCCGGTGACGCTCCCGTCATCTCCCAGCTCACAGCCGTACATCACCTGGAGGATATGGAAACCTGCAGGAGCACAGAACATGTTACAGGCAGCACATACATCATGTATGTACAGGTCATGTGTGACACGTGTCATATACACAGTGTGTGCTGCAGGTGTTGGACACTGACATATATATCACCTATAGCACCGTTTCTTTGCACAATTTTTAGGCACAGTTTGTAAATTCCTCTCTAATTTGCGCCTTTTTTGGGTGCAAGCAAATGTCCGGTCGTTCTGAGTCCCTGCACCTTATCGGACATAGTGAGCGGCCACTATACAGATGTTTGCACGGCATCTATCCCTAATTTGCGCCTAAAAAGTCGCAAAAATGCATCTACTCTGAGCGACTGCACTTGAAAAAAACGTCACTTTTCATTACTGAAAGAAAAAGGTCTTCCCTTCAACATGGAAAATCCTTCAGCGCAGTTTTAAAGTGTAACATTTCTCCGTAATATTATCAGTCTCCATTTCCTGTACATTATATTAAAAAAGGCAAAGACTCTTTTAAGCAAGAATTTTTTTTATTTTTTTCCCATCTCTGTAACTTTCAGTCCCTGCAGTTACATCACAATGTGCTCCGGACCTTGTACAAGCGGAGACTTTATGTGCAGAGATGAAGCCCTGAACGTCCTGTCACATTTTTTCAATCTCGTTCCATTATTAGTCACAAATGAGATTTACTTTGTAGGGTAAAAATGAGGGACAAATTTAGGCGCTAAATAATCGGACATGCGACAAATCAAACATTTACTAAGGCAGAACTAGATCCACCACAAATCACAAGCCAAAAAAAAAATTACAAACCAGGTACAAAAATAGGCGAAACCTGAGACCCTCTATGATTAATGTCCCCCCAGTGTGTATACAGTGTAGTGTGTATATATATATATGAGTGTGTATACAGTGTAGTATATATATATATTAGTGTGTATACAGTGTAGTGTGTATATATATATTAGTGTGTATACAGTGTAGTGTATATATATATTAGTGTGTATACAGTGTAGTGTGTATATATATTAGTGTGTATACAGTGTAGTGTGTATATATATTAGTGTGTATACAGTGTAGTGTGTATATATATATTAGTGTGTATACGGTGTAGTGTGTATATATATTAGTGTGTATACAGTGTAGTGTGTATATATATTAGTGTGTATACAGTGTAGTGTGTATACAGTGTAGTGTGTATATATATGAGTGTGTATACAGTGTAGTGTGTATATATATTAGTGTGTATACAGTGTAGTGTGTGTATATATTAGTGTGTATACAGTGTAGTGTGTGTATATATATGAGTGTGTATACAGTGTAGTGTGTGTATATATATGAGTGTGTATACAGTGTAGTGTGTGTATATATATTAGTGTGTATACAGTGTAGTGTGTGTATATATTAGTGTGTATACAGTGTAGTGTGTGTATATATATGAGTGTGTATACAGTGTAGTGTGTGTATATATATGAGTGTGTATACAGTGTAGTGTGTGTATATATATTAGTGTGTATACAGTGTAGTGTGTATATATATCAGTGTGTATACAGTGTAGTGTGTATATATATATTAGTGTGTATACAGTGTAGTGTGTATATATATTAGTGTGTATACAGTGTAGTGTATATATATATTAGTGTGTATACAGTGTAGTGTGTGTATATATTAGTGTGTATACAGTGTAGTGTGTGTATATATATGAGTGTGTATACAGTGTAGTGTGTGTATATATATTAGTGTGTATACAGTGTAGTGTATATATATTAGTGTGTATACAGTGTAGTGTGTATATATATTAGTGTGTATACAGTGTAGTGTATATATATTAGTGTGTATACAGTGTAGTGTGTATATATATTAGCGTGTATACAGTGTAGTGTGTATATATTAGCGTGTATACAGTGTAGTGTGTATATATATTAGTGTGTATACAGTGTAGTGTGTATATATATTAGTGTGTATACAGTGTAGTGTATATATATTAATGTGTATACAGTGTAGTGTGTATATATATTAGTGTGTATACAGTGTAGTGTGTATATATATTAGTGTGTATAAAGTGTAGTGTATATATATGAGTGTGTATACAGTGTAGTGTATATATATGAGTGTGTATACAGTGTAGTGTGTGTATATATATTAGTGTGTATACAGTGTAGTGTGTATATATATTAGTGTGTATACAGTGTAGTGTGTATATATATTAGTGTGTATACAGTGTAGTGTGTATATATATTAGTGTGTATACAGTGCAGTGTGTATATATATTAGTGTGTATACAGTGTAGTGTATATATATTAGTGTGTATACAGTGTAGTGTGTATATATATTAGTGTGTATACAGTGTAGTGTGTATATATATTAGTGTGTATACAGTGTAGTGTGTATATATATTAGTGTGTATACAGTGTAGTGTATATATATTAGTGTGTATACAGTGTAGTGTATATATATATGAGTGTGTATACAGTGTAGTGTGTATATATATTAGTGTGTATACAGTGTAGTGTGTATATATATTAGTGTGTATACAGTGTAGTGTATATATATTAGTGTGTATACAGTGTAGTGTATATATATTAGTGTGTATACAGTGTAGTGTGTGTATATATATTAGTGTGTATACAGTGTAGTGTGTATATATATTAGTGTGTATACAGTGTAGTGTGTATATATATGAGTGTGTATACAGTGTAGTGTGTATATATATTAGTGTGTATACAGTGTAGTGTGTATATATATCAGTGTGTATACAGTGTAGTGTGTATATATATTAGTGTGTATACAGTGTAGTGTGTATATATCAGTGTGTATACAGTGTAGTGTGTATATATATCAGTGTGTATACCGTGTAGTGTGTATATATATTAGTGTGTATACAGTGTAGTGTATATATATTAGTGTGTATACAGTGTAGTGTGTATATATATATTAGTGTGTATACAGTGTAGTGTATATATATCAGTGTGTATACCGTGTAGTGTGTATATATATATCAGTGTGTATACAGTGTAGTGTGTATATATATTTGTGTGTATACAGTGTAGTGTGTATATATATTAGTGTATACAGTGTAGTATATATATTAGTGTGTATACAGTGTAGTGTGTATATATATATTAGTGTGTATACAGTGTAGTATATATATCGGTGTGTATACCGTGTAGAGTGTATATATATTAGTGTGTATACAGTGTAGTGTGTATATATATTAGTGTGCATACAGTGTAGTGTATATATCAGTGTGTATACCGTGTAGTGTGTATATATATTAGTGTGTATACAGTGTAGTATATATATCAGTGTGTATACCGTGTAGAGTGTATATATATTAGTGTGTATACAGTGTAGTGTGTATATATATTAGTGTGTATACAGTGTAGTATATATATTAGTGTGTATACAGTGTAGTGTGTATATATATCAGTGTGTATACAGTGTAGTATATATATCAGTGTGTATACAGTGTAGTGTGTATATAGTGTAGTGTGTATATATATTAGTGTGTATACAGTGTAGTGTGTATATATATCAGTGTGTATACAGTGTAGTGTGTATATATATTGGTGTGTATACAGTGTAGTGTGTATATATATATCTGTGTGTATACAGTGTAGTGTGTATATATATCAGTGTGTATACAGTGTAGTGTGTATACAGGGTAGTGTGTATATATTAGTGTGTATACAGTGTAGTGTGTATATATATTAGTGTGTATACAGTGTAGTGTGTATACAGGGTAGTGTGTATATATTAGTGTGTATACAGTGTAGTGTGTATACAGTGTAGTGTGTATATAGTGTAGTGTGTATATATATCAGTGTGTATACAGTGTAGAGTGTGTATATATTAGTGTGTATACAGTGTAGTGTGTATACAGTGTAGTGTGTATATAGTGTAGTGTGTATATATATTAGTGTGTATACAGTGTAGTGTGTATATATATTAGTGTGTATACAGTGTAGTGTATATATATCAGTGTGTATACAGTGTAGTGTGTATATATATCAGTGTGTATACAGTGTAGTGTGAATACAGGGTAGTGTGTATATATTAGTGTGTATACAGTGTAGTGTATATATATATATATATTAGTGTGTATACAGTGTAGTGTATATATATTAGTGTGTACACAGTGTAGTGTATATATATCAGTGTGTATACAGTGTAGTGTGTATATATATCAGTGTGTATACAGTGTAGTGTGAATACAGGGTAGTGTGTATATATTAGTGTGTATACAGTGTAGTGTATATATATATTAGTGTGTATACAGTGTAGTGTGTATATATATCAGTGTGTATACCGTGTAGTGTGTATATATATTAGTGTGTATACAGTGTAGTGTGTATATATATTAGTGTGTATACCGTGTAGTGTGTATATATATCAGTGTGTATACAGTGTAGTGTGTATATATATTAGTGTGTATACCGTGTAGTGTGTATATATATTAGTGTGTATACCGTGTAGTGTGTATACATATTAGTGTATACAGTGTAGTATATATATTAGTGTGCATACAGTGTAGTGTGTATATATATTAGTGTGTATACAGTGTAGTATATA